>NC_090446.1:928320382-930720382 GCF_031143425.1 Pleurodeles waltl | reverse complement strand
TCGACCTACTGGAGCGGTGCCACCTCCCTCATTAACTGCTCGTCCACCTCAAAACTCGACATTCGTTTTCTTATCACACGAGCGCGTTCGGGACTCAACTAAGTGCTCGAGCTCCCTTAACCCGCGTGTGCACAATATAATATAACACATTACTTCATTAATTTTTCATTCTTACACTTCTTAACACTGTCAGGGCATTGGCTGCACCTCATTAGTACCAGTTTATCACCCCCAATATAGCAATCAGCAAAATACATTTGATCTGACAACCTTTACAAAGGGCCTTCCACTGCATGGCAACATGCATTGCTGCGTTTTTAGTAACTTTTCAATCGTTTGAGCTAGAAACAAAATATTTTTGTTAAATTCAGCAGATTATGTGGCAGATGATGAATAATGTGGCAAATATATAATTATGCAAAAAACGGTGCGGCTGCACAAACAAATATTTCCACTGGCCCTCACTATAGTGACACTGTTCTGCTTATACTAACTAACTCTCTTCCATGATCACAATTAAATTAGTAATGTTTTCGTGATGTGGGGGGGCAGTCCTGTAATACACAGCTATTGGTGTGGAATGTTCATTAGCTATTATAATTACATAATAATGCTACTTTAGGGGACCATTTAAAAAAATATATATACAATATTTACAGTTCAAGAGAAGAGGTTGCAGGTTTCCAATTACAAACAAAAAGTGACAAATTTAATGTTTTCTTGCAAATGGACACTAGCATGTCTGCACTGAAAATATATTAGTCCGTCTACAGGTACTACTGATACTACTAACTTATAGACTTATAGAGGGATAACAGTGACTTACCGGGATGTTTTTCACTAAGGGGTTCTGAGTGACGGCAAATAGACAATGAGAGCAAAGCTCGAGTGGTCTATGATGTCACTCAGAACCCTGAGGTGAAGAACATGCCTGTAGTTCACTTTTTACCATCTATAATTTTATGTTATCTATGGCCCCCAAAATCATCTGCCCCTGCCTTCAACTGCTGTGCAGGGGCAGAGAATAATGGGAGAGCTATACATAAATGTGAAAAATAAATATCTTACCTGCTATCCTTAACCAAAACACACTCACTTCCCTGCCTTCCTTCCTTCCTCCTCCGGCAGCTTTGCTTTCTGACAAAGCAGGCAAGCAGAGCTACTCTGACAGGCAGTCAGAGAGCTCTGTCACCTGGCCTGGAAAGTATTTATGAGGTCACATCAGTTGAAAAACAGTTCTGGTTATCAACTGTTGTGATACCTTAGCAAAGAGTTACAGGGATGTTTTTCACCAAGGCGTTCTGAGTGATGTCAAATAGGCAATAAGAGCAAAACACACACACATATCTACCCTTCCCCACCCCTCCTGCCCTCCCCCCCCAAAAAAAGTTGGTCGCCACTAGGTTGTTATAGTTAGGACTGTTTCTAAAGAAAACATGAGGGGATGAGGAAAAAGGGGGAGGGTCAAAAAAGTTGCATTTTCTATGTTAATTCCCATAGGACCTTTAGACATGTTGACTGCCCGAACCACTGGACGGAAGTACACCAAATTTGGCAGAAAGTTAGCTTTCGGTATGTATATTACACTTACTCTTATTTGGTGTAAGTCCGTTCAGTAGTTTTTGAGAAATTTAGGGAAATTCAAATTTGTATATCTCTGGCCACAAAGTATTAGTGAACAAAGACAAACTCATGCAGGGAAATGCACAGCTCTGATTGGCTGCCAACACTTTAAACCAGGAAGTGTTGGCAGCCATCTTGGGACTTGGCTTGAGCAAAGTACCAGAAAAAAAGGAAAAAAAGAAGAAAACAAAGAAAAAGGGGCCACTGTAGGGTTACACTGACCCTTAACACTGGTGGGGGCAACAAAAAAAAAAAGATTTTTTTAAATGATATTTTGCCACAAATTCACAGCCAAAAAAAAAACACAAAACCACAAGCGCAGGCTCCCGCAATTGTTTTTTATAGGCCAGGTCCTGGAGGTATTAAAACTGTTGTGGGGGGTCTCCTGGCCTCCCCAGAGATTTCATTTTTAAAAATGCAGGGGCCTGTGCCCCCCCCCCCATGCTGCACTGGGGACCATCACTTACTCAGGGCTTCATTATTATATAAGCAGGGGCCAGCGGCCCCCCCACCCCCACCTCCCAGGACTTTCATTTTCATATATGGGGCGGGGCCCGTGGCCTCCCTGCTGCACTGACGACCACCACCTCCCCAGGGCTGTGTTAATTATAATCTGCAGGGGTGGGGGGTTGCCCAGCCCCCTCCCGCTGCCTCGGGGACCACCACCCCCTGCGGCAAAAGGTAATTTATTTGCAGGTGGGCCGCGCAGCCCTCTTGCTGCCCACCACCCCCTGGGACAAATATTTATAAAAAGAAAGGAGGTCCTTTTGGGACTCCTGCGCCCCGGGGACCAACACCCCTTGGAGCTATTCTCACTGGAGGGGGGCCGTGGAGATGCTAATGGCCCTGGGGACCGCCCCCACACAGGACCAGCTCCTGCTATGTCCCGGGTTGCACCCCCCAACCCCCCACCCCCCCCCCCCCCCCCACCTCAGCCACAGCAAACACTTTGGGTTTTGACAGCAGGACCCGTGGGGGAAGTCTTAAGGCCTGCACTGCCAGGTAGCCCAAAAAGGTCTGACATTTTTGTTTTGTTTTTTTAAACCCCATAGCTTGGTGTGAAGGTCACATACCTTCACACCGAGTTTTGGTTGAGTTTGAGTCCAGCTGGACTCACTTCTATTTTTTAAAAAAATTATATTTGAAAAATACATATATACATTTTTTATCTCAAGTTGGACACAAATAACTAATTCTAAGTATATCAGACATCAAAGCATAAAAAAACTCTCTCCCCCACTTTTTCACTTTGTCTCTCTTTCAATCAATTCTCCCACTCACACACCCACTTAGACACTTATGCACTCACACTCACTCAGATACTCACGCACCAACTCACAGAGCCACTCTGACCCTCATGCACTCACTCACAGCCCCAGTCAGACCTTCACGCACCCACTCATACTGTCACACACCCATTGATACCCTGATGCACCCACTCATAGACCTGTGCACATATTGACGCACCCAGTAAAACACATGTGTGCACTCTCACACCCAATCTTGCAGCCACTCTTACCCCGGATACAGCCTCTCATGCCTATTCTCACACCCAGAGAGGCCGCGGCCAACTTCCGCCATGCATGCGCAAAGGGCAGTGCACAGCATTGGGTTGGGTGGTTGGACACAGGGTCTGGCTGCAGGCCAGCCTTTGCAGGGAATCCCTACTGTAAACAGGAGAAGGGCATGCACAGTGCAAGGATGGGTGCTAATAAGGGGTGGCCAACCCCTGCAACACACGGCCAAAAGCCATGCACAGCGGTGGTTGGATTCATGTATAGCAATTAAAATTACTATACATTAAAAAACATACAAATTTACTGAAAAACCCAAAGGTTACAGGAATGTTAGGTTCTGAACTTATTTGTACAAGACCATAGAAATTCAGCATTTATAGTAAGAGTTCTTTCAAGTAACTAAAACGTGCGACCCAAGGTAACTATAAGTCGGGCCTTGAGACTGAACCAGGAAAGCAGTACGCCATGGCTCAAGTGCATATGCACCAGCATACTTATTGAAGCTTTGATGAAGTCAGTCTTTGTACTTGGTCATGAGGAGGGTTACTTCATAAGGGGAGGTTCAATTACTTAAGGAGTATCAAGAACCAAGATTCATTCACTGAAAATTTGGACTATAATGAAATTATTTAATTCCTTTTGTTTTTTTAAGGAACACTGAAACTACCTCTGGGCGTACTATGGGCACTTAAACTGAGTGAGGAAACATTCTACATGAACTCAAAATAAGGACTTTGTTATGCAATATAAACTAAAAATAGAGTTTTGTGTGTGTGTTTTATTTTTTTTATAAATGAAAAACTGCTTATGTTTTTTCCCTTATTTTACCTGTGTGCTCCAACAAATGCATCTATGGTTATACCTTGTGACTAATATGCATATTGAATATGTGACTGTACATAGTGATTTTGTGTTTTCAATAGTAATTCCTTTACCAGTAAGGAATTATTTTATAATTAACCTCTATTATTAGAGAACTTAGTATCATTGACAAATAAGGAGCCCAGGGTCGAATAGGGTTATTTAGGAGTCCTTTGTAACACACTGACTAACATTTAGGCTGACATGGATACACATAACAAAATACAATTTTTGCAATAAGATACATTCTCCTATATATTGTACATTCATCCTCCAACCTTCACAGACACAACTAACAGCCAACACAGATCTAGATACAATTAATTATGTGCCAAAACTTTATGAGTGGTTACAGGAAGCTTTTGATATCCTAATACCACTCAGAAAAACTAAACACAACAAAAGAAAACCAACACCTTGGAGAAACACAAAACTTAAAAATTTAAAGCAACAAATCAGAAAGTTGCAGCGGACCTGGCTCAAAACAAACAACAGTCAAGACAAACTGCAGCTACAAAAACTTAACAGGATATACAAATCATCAATCAAAAAAGATAAAATAAGGTACTACTCAGACAGATTTCAAAATGCTCAATCTACAACCAAGGAATTTTATAAAATTCTCAATGAATTTTGAAAACCTACATGCATGGAAGAAGTCATCCCACTACTCAAGATTTCACAAACAAATTGGTAATTCACTACAGAACCATGGCAGACACATTGGACACCTATTTAAAACAGAAGAAAACCATCAGCACCAACCCCTTTCCTAATATACCCTCTAAGAATAAACCAACCCAACCTCTACAGTCCTTTAAACAAATATCCCAAGGCGAATTTATGGATTTGGTCAAAGCAAGCAGACCTTCCGGTTGCCCTTCTGACCTTTGCCCACCACAAATCTTCAAGAACATTCTTCTATCTACTTCTGCTGCCACACCTGTAAGAAGAATCATCAACAACTCTTTAACTTCAGGAACTTTTCCTGTAGACCTGAAAAAGGCATACACACAACCGTTTTTAAAGAAAACAAACCTAGACCCGCAAGACCCCAACAACTACAGACCAATCACAAATGGACCTTTCCTGGGCAAATTGATAGAAAGAGCAGCATTCGCTCAGATGTCACAATTAATTGAAGATAATTCTATTCTTTCAGACTTCCAAACTGGATTCCCCCCCAGGAAGAAGCACTGAATCGGCACTCATAGCAATCTGGGATGATCCTAAAAACACAGTTGACCGCAATGGAGTTGCTGCACTACTTCTCTTGGACCTCTCAGCTGCCTTTGATACGGTTGACCATTACATCCTAATTCAAAGACTCCATGAAGCCGGCATACAAGGGATTGCTCTCGACTGGATTACTTCCTATCTTCAAAAAAGATCTAATATCATCCACTTGCCCCCCCTTCTCGTCCGAACCCAACCTCACAAAAGCAGGGGTCCCCCAAGAATCAATCATCTCACCTTTGCTTTTCAATATCTACATGATATCTTTACAAAACTGATAAATGATTTCCATCTCACATGCCACAACTATGAAGATGACACACAAATACTACTTAAATTAGAATGCCCCAAAAACACTGAAAACTCACAAATCTTCAGTTGTCTCAGAGCCGTTGATCAGCGGATGACCTAGAGCCATCTCATACTAAATACCTCCAAAACAGAAATACTCATATGTGGTGACTGGAAAAATTATGACCCTCTGTGCGTCTGGCCTGACGATCTCGGACCACCTCCTCAATTATCCAAGGAAGTTAAAAACCTAGGAATCACCATGGATTCCACGTTAATTATGAATGCCCAAGTGGACAAATTAGCACAAACAAGCTTCATCACCTTGAAGACTTTACGACGCATCTTCCGCCACCTCGGATTTCCACAAAAGGTGCAAGCTACTATCTCACTTGTACTATCCAAACAGGATTATGCCAATGGCCTCTACCATGGATCATCTCTATCTATTATTAAAAAAAACGACAACGTATCCAGAATTCCGCAGCCAGGCTACTATTACATGTAAAGCCACAAGCCCACATCTCCCCTGCCTTGAGAGCACTACACTGGCTACCCGTTGCCAGAAGAGGCACTTTCAAGCTGCTTTGTATCACCCACAAAGCTATACATGGAACAGGGCCGCTTTTTATCAGAAACAAAATAACCAAATACATCCAACAAAGAAACCTCCGCTCAAGATTGGCACCCCGCCTTAGAACACCACCATACAAGAAAAAGACTATAGGCGGTACATCCTTCTCCGTTCAAGCGGCCAAACTATGGAATTCGTTACCCCCCAACTATAAGAGCCACAGATAACTTTCTTGTCTTCAGAAAACTACTCAAGAGTTGGATCTTTCCTTCATAATCACCATATTCAAACAAACAACTATGGACTGCATATGCCTATGTTGATAAATATTTTTTTCTGAGTATGTGTGTATTTCTAGTTATGTATAGTTCTTTAGAAAATATGTATCGCTACTAGGTCATAACAATAAAATACACACACACTCTTTAAACCTGTTTGACTAAGTATATTTATCCATGGTTCTAATTATGTATTGTATGTGCATATGTGTGTGTATTCGTGTGTGTTTGTATGTGTGTGTGTGTGTGTATATATATATGTATGTATGTGTATATGTTGTTTCTGTGCTTGGCATGTTCATGGGTCATTGCATGGCTCCTGGATGGGTTGCTATACTAGATATCTATGAATTCCTGCTCTCATCTTATCACACTTATCTACCTATCATCATATGTCATGTATCTATCAAACTATCCTCCATTCCCACTCTGACTCATCCCAAATCCTTTCAACTACTTTCATCTCCTAAATAACTCTGCCTAAGCTCTTCCCTCCGCTTCCACATCTAACTCACCAACCCTCACTCTACAAACATGACATCCCACACAACCCTACTAAATTGTCCCTCATTTATCTCACCCTGCTACTATGCTCTCCCTAACCCTTCCACAGACTCTTCCCTCCTCCATCCCCCTGTACTCATCCCAAGCCTTTGGGTTGAGTAAATGAAGGATATACTGCCAATTAACACTTCTGGATTTCTTTCCTCCTCCTCCCCTCCATTACTCCCGTCAATCTAACTAACAAACTCTCATATCCGCGGCTCAAATTTACTCATAATAATACTAACACTGTACTCATTATTTCCCGATACTAATCCATCACTAATTCTTGTTGGGTTCCAGGGTAGCGTGCTACTCACCGAAAAGCGATTTGATGCCTCGTCAGGGGTAGTAAGCGCTATATAAATACTATTACAATGCAATCCAATAAAATTTTCTTTGCGGAAGCACACATCTCTCTTGCACACAAACACACCTCACATCCTGCCACACACCAGCCACCAACCCATACTCACTAGCAAATGGCACGAAGACACAGAAAAAAAACTTCACTCCTTTTCAAAAAGAATATAGTTAATTTCCTTGATGTACGCATGTCCCTCATACATACACTCTCACACTTTCTTGGCTTCATGAATATTAGATGACGATGGGAACTGTTTTTATTCTTTTAATAGTAGACTTGATATTCCTCGTCTGTTGCCAGACTATCCATTGTTTACACTGGCCCTGCAATTTTATATCTGTAACATTTTATAGTGCTGTAGCAAACATATTGCTCAGATGTTGCTTCAGGACCTGGTAAATTTCCCCATGCAGTCACATTAAAGCAATTAAAATTGTTGCTCTATTATTCTTACACTATAGAAATGTGTTCACATAAGAACATTTTGAAGAAATTAGCTAACCCTGTACTCCATAAGATAAGAACTATTCCGAATAAGATGAAAGAGCAATTGCCTCAACAATTGGAGAGTGTATTAGAACAAGAAATCGAGTTATCAGAGTGGTTGGTGCCAATAGTAATAGCACCAAATGAGGCAAAATTTGCTTATGTATAAATTTGCGGGATTTGAATAAAAACATTCGGATAGACTGGCAACCTCTCTAAAACATATCTAAGATGTTGATGACTATGATGGTGGAGGGTTTCTTTACTGTATTGGATATGTCTGCCACCTATCATCAGGTCAACTTACGCAAAGACTTGAGACATTTGACCTCATTTGCGACTCTCTTGGGAGCTTTCTGATATAAAAGGATGCCATTCTGATTAGCTTCAGCAGAATTTCAGAGTGATCGAAAACATTTTTTGCGATATGTCACAATTGTTATGCTTCCAGGGCGACATCTTGATTTTGAGGAAGGATGTGTGTAAACATGATGGAACATTTGAGGAAGTAATGAAGCATTTGGACAAGCATGGCTTAACGATTAAAAAAGATAAATGCTAATTGAGAAAAGGAAAGTAAACTATTTAGGACATGAAATAACAGCTGATGGCATAAGACCAAAGAAGAGTATTGTGACGACTGTAAAAATGGCACCTGAAACATCCAACAAAGATGAGCTAAGATCTTTTCTTCGATTGGCAGAATATTGTGCTAAATATATGAGGAACTTTTCAGTAATAGTGGAGCCATTAAGGAAGATAAAGAAGAAAAATTTAATATTTGTATGGGATGATGAATGTGAAAAACATAACTAAATACAGATGTGAGTGGAGCGGGGATTGGTGCAGTACTTAGTATCAAGTTGTGGAAGGAGAAGAGCGTATCATTGGACTTGCCTCTAGAAGGTTACAGGAGCAGAGTATACCTATTCAGTCATTCAAAGAGAGGCCCTGGCTTGCTGTTGGAGAATCTATCACTTCAGGTTCTACATGTGGGGTTTAACCTTTAAGGCCTGAACAAATCTCAAACTATTAACGTGTTTAAATGAGGAAGAGAATTGGAAGGTGGCATAACTCATTTTGCGATGATTGTTATCTGTGATGGAATATAACTTTGAGGTGGAATATGTAGAGGGAAGAAAAAATATAATTACAAATTGTTTGTCAAGGATGCCGGTAGTGGAAGGCAATGAAGAAAAATGCCATGATATTGTGGATGGCAGAGAAGGAGGTGTAATATGGCCTTGGGCAGTGAAGAGTGGAATTGTGCCCGAGAAAACAGCCCTTATGGTGGAAAACTGTGCAGGGGTAAGATGATGAAATAGCATGAACAAAGAAGTAAAGGAGTCCTTTAAGGTAAAAGACAAACTAGGTTTAAGGGAGGGTAAAGAGGAGATGACAGATTGTACCTCCTTGCGGTATTCGTACACATATAATGGCCATTGAATATGAAGGGCATCTGGGTTGAAGTATGACCAAAAGAAGGGTGAGGCAGTCAGTTTGGTGACCTGGCATGGTTTGTGACTCTGAGGATATAGTGAAGAATTGCTATGTATGTGACAACAGTGATAAGTCCAAGTTGGTGAGGCAACCTCCATTGGTGTGTATCAAATTTCCTGAAAGACTGTGGGAAAAGAGTTGCTATTGATATTATTTGGACCGGTAGAAAGATTGGGTTCTAGAGATAAGTATATTCACATACTTGCTGATTATCACTCCAAAAGGCTTGTGGTGGAGACAATGGGAGAGATAAATACTGCCATTGTTATTTTGTTTTTGGAGAGAGTTTTCCATCAGGAGGGAATTCCTAAGATAACCGTATCTGACAACAGGGTGCAATTTGGATGCAGAGAGATGACAAGTTATCTTAGGAGGATGGGAATCACACATGACAAAGTAGCTCTTTACAGACCACAAGCTACTTGTCTGGGTGACAGGGTCAATCGCCTTGTAATGGAGAATGTTTAATTGTCCCTTGCTAGTGGGTTGTCATGGAGGAAGGAATTGAGGAGAATGGTATGGGCACATAGAACAACTCCTCATTCTGCAACAGGAGCACCATTTGTGTCTTTAAAAGGGGAGAGAACTGGGCAATAAGTATTGTTCTTTATGGCTAAGTGAAAATTATATGGTCTGGGTTGATCAGGAGGAAATGAAAAAGAGAGTTGATCAGGTGCAATAGAAATCTGAAGAAGTTATGGGTTCAAGGTGATGACTGGGTGGTGGTAGGAAAGAATGGGATGGTTTGCAGGGGCGAAACCAAGTACTTTGGTCCAAATCACGTTAAGGAGGTTAAACTCAATGTAGTAGTGTTAGAAAATGGCATTACATGGAGTACAGGTAATATATGCAAAGCTTACAAACCATAAAAAGTTATTTCAATAGTTTATAGAAGCGGAATGTTATTGACGTGTTTATTCTATCTATCAAATCTATTTTTTGTAATAGTGTAAATTGTTGGTTAAAGTCTTAATGTGTGGTTACATTCTACCTATGCATGTTCTCAATATTTTTTTGTAATTATTAACCTACTAGCTGCCCCCCCCCCCCTCATCCCCCAGTGCTGAGCCCTTTTTATGGCTATTTGGGGTAGTTCGCGCTTAGGCCTTCATAACTTTTTGTCCACATAAGTTATCCACGCCAAATTTGCGTCCTTTTTTTCCAACACCCTAGGAATTCTAAAGGTACCCAGAATTTGTGGGTTACCCTGGAAGAGACCAAGAAATTAGCCAGATACAAATATATATATATTTTTTTAATGGAAAAAAAGGGCTGCCGAAGAAGGCTTGTGGTTTTTCCCCTGAAAATGGCACCAACAAAGGGTTTGCGGTGCTAAAATCACCATCTTCCCAGCTTTCAGGAACAGGCAGACTTAAATCAGAAAAACATATTTTTCAACACAATTTTTGCATTTTACTGGGACATACTTCATTTTACTATTTTTGGTGCTTTCAGCCTCCTTCCAGTTAGTAACAGGAATGGGTGTGAAACCAATACTGGATCCCGGAAAGCTAAGCATTTCCGAAAAGTAGACAAAATTCTGAATTCAGCAAGGGGTCATTTGTGTAGATCTTACAAGGTTTTCCTACAGACAATAACAACTGAAATAAAAAAATATTGAAATTGAGCTAAAAAAAAAAAGAAACAGCCATTTTTCTCCACGTTTTACTCTGTAACTTTTTCCTGCAATGTCAGATTTTTTAAATCAATATACCGTTACGTGTGCTGGACTCTTCTGGTTGCAGGGATATATAGGGCTTGTAGGTTCATCAAGAACCCTAGGTACCCAGAGCCAATAAATGAGCTGCACCTTGCAATGGGTTTTCATTCTATACCGGGTATACAGCAATTCATTTGCTGAAGTATAAAGAGTGAAAAATGGGTATCAGGAAAACCTTTGTATTTCCAAAATGGGCATAAAATAAGGTGTTGAGAAGCAGTGGTTATTTGCACATTTCCGAATTCTGGGGTTCCCATGCTAGCATTTCTCAAATAGACGTCTTTGTTTTTTACACACTGTCTTACATTTGGAAGGAAAGAGAAAGACAAGGGGCAATAACACTTGTTGTGCTATTCTGTGTTCCCCCAAGTCTCCCGATAAAAATGGTACTTCACTTGCGTGGATAGGCCTAATGCTCGCAACAGGAAAGGCAACATGGACACATCACATTTTTACACTGAAATCGGATGTGTTTTTTGCAAAGTGCCTACCTGTAGATTTTGGCCTCTAGCTCAGCCGGCACCTTGTGAAACCTACCAAACCTGGGCATTTTTTTTTTAAACTAGACACCTAGGGGAATCCAGGATTGGCTGACTTGTGGGCCTCTCACTAGGTTCTGTTACCCAGAACCCTCTGTAAACCTCAAAATGTGGCCAAAAAAAAGAAAACACTTTTTCCTCAAATTTCGGTGATAGACATGTTCTGGAATCTGAGAGGAGCCACAAATTTCCTTCCACCCAGCATTCCCCCAAGTCTCCTGATAAAAATGGTACCTCACTTGTGTGGGTAGGGCTAGTGCCCGCAATAGGAATAGATCACACAACGGTCAATGTTGGTTCTTACATGAGTCAACTGTTGACCCTGGGGTGATCCATTCCTGACGCAGGCACTAGGTATAGGCACTCAAGTGGGGTAGTGTTTTTATCAGGACAGGTGAAGAATCACTGGGTGGTGGGAATTTTGTGGATCCCAGCATATTCCTGTAGTTTGTGTGACACGAATGCAAGAAAAATAGAGTTTTTATTCAACATTTCAGCTTTGTAGGGTATTCTGGGTAAGAAAACTTTAGGGAATCCACAAAAGTCACACCTCTGTGGACTACCCCGGATGTCTAGTTTCCAGAAATGTTTGGGATTAGTATGTTTCCCTATAGGGCCGCCGAACCCAGGACCAAAAACACAGGTGCCTGCCTTACAAAACCAGTTTGTTTTGTGATAGATAATTTTGATGTCTCCACAATACGATTTGGGCAGGGGTATTTGGGGCTGAACTAAATTAGGGAGCTCCCAAGAGAGCACTCTCTCTCTGTGCTTGCCGCCGCATTCACCTGCTCTCTGGTTTGGGCTAACCCACTATTGCCCCGTTGCACAGACTGTGCTTGCGAAGGGACAGCAGGACTGTCCTCATCACCTCTCTCATAATTTACTGGAAGAGGAGTTATCCAATGGGACTCCTACGACTGAAAAAATCACTGCACCATTGTCCTCATCCCTCAGATGCTGTCTCAGTATCTGCTGTCTCCGTCTCTGATCCTAGGTCAGCCCTGTCCTCTATAACCCAAGTGACGGCGTCAGCAGCAGTCCTCCATCAAGATGCCATCTCTGTTATTGGCTAAACCTTTGCTCTAAAACACTAGCCGACGTAGACAGTCACAAAATTGCTGGTGTGTGTGTGATAACTGCAACAGTAGAGGCCACTTTACCTGCGCTTCTTCCCTCAATCATCATGTTCTTTCAAGAGACTCAAAAAACACTGTCACATACCATTCGTCACAGTCTTTAGCACCTCCTGCGCCCAGTCCAGCAATCATTATTGGTGCTCCTCCTCCCATGCCCTCCTCCTCGTATTCCCTCATTACCACCCAGCAAAAGTGCCCTTCATCTCTCCATAGCCGTCCCCCACCCGCACATACATTTTATTTGTATTATAGCGCAGATAATGGCTGACTTTACTAATGTACTCAGCTACTTACATAAAATACAGATTGCTCTTGCAGCAGGCATATAAACCTTCTGCGCTTCTTTATGCCACTAAAACTGCCACTAGGAAAAAGTCTGATCCTTTTGTAGCAGAAACATTATCACAAGACTTACTTGACTTTTTTATAGCTGCCTAAAAGCTACAGTTGAAATGCGTCAGTTGAAATATGTGCATTGCTTTGAAGACAAGCTGCAACTGCAAGACAACTGATGGCAAATTATATATAGATATAGATAGATAGATAGATAGATAGATAGATAGATAGATAGATAGATAGATAGATAGATAGATAGAGAGATCACTTTTATACGTGGGTCTGGTTTTCCTGGGAGCCGATCGCAGCCCCCAGGGAAACCACACATGCATTGACAAAAGTGATTATATCTATCTACATGGATATATCTATATAGATATATATAGATATATCCATGTAGATAGATATATCTATCTACGTAGATATATCTATTTTTTTTTTAGTACTTGGTTTCCTTGGGGGCCGACCCCCCTCCTCCCACCTGACCTGAAGTCCCCATCATATTTAGAAAAGCTATTACCTTAAAAGCATTATTTGGCGTATAGAAGTCATTCACAACGTGGATTATTTGAATATAGATCATATACAGACAACCTTCAACACTCTCCTGTTTTCAAGTGAGATATTTTTGGAAAAAAAAATATATATATATATATATATATATATATATATATATATATATATATATATATATATATATATATATATATATATATATATATGTAAAAAAGAACGTCTTTACCCTGAAAGCGTAACGACCCGTTTTGCTACATTTGTGGTAAAATAAGACTTGCTCAAAGGTTAAAACATACAAACTGGCCTATTAACTGCAAGTGCCAGTAGCACCTCTGTGATCCTTGGTTGGTCCCATTGTGTCCTTATCAGCCTTCTGGTGAATCAACAAATCACTGGTTTAACTTCCATATACTTTTAAGAGGAAAGCACAATATTATAACAGCTTTGAAGATTCACATACTTCATCAGATTACACCAACACGATGCTGCTCAGTAAAGAACATTCAGAGTAGGGCAACAAGAATTCCAAAAAACACAATTTTTAAAATATCTCCCGTCCCCGGTACAAAAATAAACAATTTCAGCTCCAAGTTTTAGTACATTCAGTTCAAATTACTTCTTATGACCATATTACCTATATTAAGTCCCCCACACTCCCAAAAAATATAGCTGTCTGCTCAAAGGAAAACCACGCACGTGTTGACAAAGAAGATTTTGCCCATAAAATACTCTCAACTGTGGATCAAAGCCTTAGTCACTAGAGTATGTAGTTCAAGAGTGGCAAAGAGCGTAACCAAACAACCCTCCACATTCAAGCCACTGCAGATGTGGGAGAAATTAGGTTCAGAGCTGCAGGCGAGGCACAAAGTCCACATGAACACAGAGGAGTAATAAAAATAGAACAAAAGTCTGTGTGAGAATGGGCAAAATGTAAAAATGATGCAGCTGAAGGGGTGACAGAAGCAGAGAGGATAATAGGCGACAGAGAGAGGAACAGGCGGCACCAGTTTCTTAAAACATGCAGTTAGAGTGGGATTCATGAGAATGCAAAGCAAACACATCGATACGAGGCAGAGTAACGGTGTACTTTTGCTGGCCAGATATTGAGAAGAAGCAGCACTCGTTCTGAAAAAGAAACTAGCCGCCTCGAAACATTTGACTGTTTTATCTACATAACACCCCCTTCAAAAACAGTTAACAAGGGCTTGGCCACCACAAAAGAGATACTGGCGCACTCATATTGGGGGATGTTTATTGTTTCCAGCTGAATGATTCTAATTGGCACAAGTGACAAGGCTAAAAGCCACCTTTGAGATCAAGCTTGTTAAAGCTTTGAGGATCGCTACCAAGTTTCTACCTCTTCCCACTTCAGGTTTTAGTAAAGTTGTTCTTCCTGGTGTTTCTTTACACCCGTCAGCAAAGAAAAAGGTTTAGATTCAGAGACGTTTGAGACCCTTCTTTTCTTCTTAGGATCTTCAATTAAAAAGACTGACACTCAAAGAAAAAAATCTCCCGTTTCAGATGTGACACGTCTGTATAACATTTAACAGACAAATGTATAACGGTAACATATAATGATCACAAAAATCGGGGGCTTGAACAGGTCACAGTCTGCAAAAACAGCACAAGCGATGCTTTGAATTTGTATTTGAGAAGCATCTGTGTCCCTCACAAACACCATAGGTAATGCCTTTCAAGCTGCATGGGGGATAAAACCATGGCGTCCTCAACTTTAGATAGAAACTAGAGAGAAAGGATATATATTTTTAAATAGATATTCAGGAGGAAGAAAAACATTGCCCAAACACAGATGTACACCTAAGGTCTAGGCACCCTCCAAAATTTCTCCAGCTCTAATTAATTATGAGTTGAGGTACACCTGAGAAGGCAGAGTTCCTAATCTGGTACTACAAGTAACCTCTTGTTGCATAATCCCAGCTATCCAGTTCTGGTTTACACCTGCATTTTCTAGTAACCTCTTTCGTCTTTCTTATCCTCTCATTCTAGATCATCTACCTCATCCTCGCTCTATTGCTCTGTTTTCCTAGTTGCCTTCCTATTTTCATGTTCTATTCTTCAGTGTCACCCCGATTCACTGTAATTATGTTTCTTAACTCCATGCTCTGGTTTTTGCTCTTGGTTCTCCTGGTCATCTGTTTGCTTTATTTCTGCCCTAATCCTTTGCCTGACGTTCCTGGTGCTGTTCCTCATTCTACTCATATGTTCATTTTACCTGCTTCTTATTTGCCAATGTCAGTTACCTTTCAGATTTTACTGGCTGCTCTGCTCATCTTTCTTGGCCTGTTGTTTGCTCACTCGTCTTCACAAATGCCACAATGTGACCAACTTTGGATTTTTAAATGATCCACACAGCAGTACACCAAGAGCTGTGTGGTGTCAAATTCTTATTAGCGATTCAGGCTTCTGTTACTACATAGTAAATGTTCACAATAACGACAGGTGGGGAGATTGCCCTGGTTCTATGAGAAGGTCAGAGGTACAACAAGGACTATCCTAGGTGCTGTTAAGAATTGAAAACTAGCAGCATTTCACCGTAATATTCATAAGGTTCGAGACATTAATTAAAAAAAGAATACGTTCATCTGTGATGAAACATAGAAAAAGAAAAATAGAAATACAACTAATTCAGTCTGATCTGCAACTGTGAAACTGTGCATGTTTTCCTTGCAATATGAGTTTTTTTCCCCTAAAAAGACAGGGCTCTCGGTTACTGCATTTTCAATACTGGGCCATTGTTTGCGTTCCTGACCTGACCTGGAGAAATAAAACGAACTATGACGACCTGCTGAATCGTACAATGGCTTGGTACATTAACAGTATGTCTCGAATTCTCTGCTGCTGGTTTCAATAGTTGAGGAAACAAGGATGTCATGATCTGAGCAGTTTTTCCTCCTGGGGCTCTGAAGTAGATTTTAGATCGTTGCTGCCCCAGTGTGTCTGACTTATTTGGCCCTAAACAACAGCCCTGGCTTCCGTGACTTGAGGAAAATATACATGCACACAACAAAGGGGCCACCGGGTGCAGGGGAATGTAGGGAGGTGATAAGCATGTGGGTGGGTCACTATGATAATGTGTTTCCAATACTACACTGACCACTGCCTTCAATCATTGTGTTATCAGAGTGGCTGGTGACAATAGTAATAGCACCAAATGAGGGAAAATTTGCTTATGTATAAATTTGTGGGATTTGAATAAAAACATTCGGATAGACAGGCAACCTCTCCAAAACATATCTAAGATGTTGATGACTATGATGGCGGAGGGTTTCCTTTAGTGTATTGGATATGTCTGCCGCCTATCATCAGGTCAACTTACGCGAAGAGTTGAGACATTTGACCTCATTTGCGACGCTCTTGGGAGCTTTCTGATATAAAAGGATGCCATTCGGATTAGCTTCGGCAGAATTTCAGAGTGATGAAAAACATTTTTGCGATATGTCACAGTTGTTATGCTTCCAGGACGACATCTTGATTTTGTGGAAGGATGTGTGTAAACATGATAGAACATTTCAGGAAGTAATGAAGCATTTGGACAAGCATGGCTTAACGATAAAAAAAGATAAATGCTAATTGAGAAAAGGAAAGTAAACTATTTAGGATATGAAATAACAGCTGATGGCATAAGAACAAAGAAGAGTATTGTGATGACTGTAAAAATGGCACCTGAAATATCCAAAGATGAGCTAAGATCTTTTCTTGGATTGGCAGAATATTGTGCTACATATATGAGGACTTTTCAGTAATAGTGGAGCCATTAACCTCTTGGGTGCCTTGGACGAGATCATCTCGTCCAAGGCTACAGTTCCCCTGTGCCTTGGACGAGATCATCTCGTCCATGGCACAGGGGAACTTGGGGGCGCGCTAGCGCGCCCCCCGTGCACCCCCCTTCCCCCCCCAAGTCGGGGATGGAAGGGGAAGACCTTCCCCTTCCACCCCCGACCCCCCCCACCCCCACCTGTGACGTCAGCGCGCGCGCGCGTGCTGATGTGTCACAGGGGCCTGCCTCGTCGCGCTGGAAGCTCTGCTTCCAGCGCGATTGAAAAAGAAATGCAAAAGCATTTCTTTTTCAATCACTTGGGAGGCCCGGAGGGGCTTCAAAGGGAAGGAAAAGTATTTCCTTCCCTTTGAAGTCCCTCCGAGGGTTTCAAAAGCCGGATTGCCTGCTTTTGAAACCCCACTAGACACCAGGGATTTTTTTTTTTCCTTTGAAATTGACAAAAGGGAGCGACTCCCAGGGGGGGCATTTTTTTTGAAAAGGCCTTTTCTGCCCCCCCTGGCAGAAACCTCTAGGCACCAGGGACCATTTTTTTTTTTTTTGTTTCATTTTTTTTTATTGAGGTGGGGAGCGACCCCTTAGGCAAGGGTCGCTCCCCTTGGGGGAAAATTATATTTTGGCCATTTCTGCCCCACTTGGGGGCAGATTGGCCTATTTTGATGAGGCCAATCTGCCCCCAAGGGGGGTAGAAACCACTAGACACCAGGGATTTTCTTTTTTTTTTAATTGTTATTGACAAAAGGGAGCGACCCCTTGGGCAAGGGTCGCTCCCAGGGGGGGCATATTTTCGGGAAGGCCTTTTCTGCCCCCCCAGGGGGCAGAAACCTCTAGGCACCAGGGACCATTTTATTTTTTTTTGTTTCATTTTATTTTTTTTTGGTGGGGAGCGACCCCTTAGGCAAGGGTTGCTCCCCTTGGGGGAAAATTATATTTTGCCCATTTCTGCCCCCCTTGGGGGCAGATTGGCCTATTTTGATGAGGCCAATCTGCCCCCAAGGGGGGTAGAAAGCACTAGACACCAGGGATTTTTTTTTTTTATTGTTATTGACAAAAGGGAGCGACCCCTTGGGCAAGGGTCGCTCCCAGGGGGGGCATATTTTCGGGAAGGCCCTTTCTGCCCCCCCTGGGGGCAGATCGGCCTACTATTAGGCCGATCTGCCCCCAGGGGGGGCAGAAACCTCTAGGCACCAGGGACCATTTTTTTTTTTTGTTTCATTTTTTTTTTTTGGGTGGGGAGCGACCCCTTAGGCAAGGGTCGCCCCCCTTGGGGGCAGATTGGCCTATTTTGATGAGGCCAATCTGCCCCCAAGGGGGGTAGAAACCACTAGACACCAGGGAGTTTTTTCTTTGCGTGAATTTCACGCAAAGGGAGCGACCCCTTAGGCAAGGGTCGCTCCCTGGGGGGGAGGGCAATTTATTTTAGGCCAATTCTGCCCCCCCTGGGGGCAGATCGGCCTATTATTAGGCCGATCTGCCACCAGGGGGGGGAAGAAACCTCTAGGCGCCAGGGCAAATGTTTTTTTTGTGTTTTTTTTTTTTGTTCTTTCTTTTTTTTAGAGATGGGGAGCGACCCATCAGGCAAGGGTCGCTCCCCTGGGGGGCAAATTGTATTTAGACCATTTCTGCCCCCCTGGGGGCAGATTGGCCGATTTTAGGTCAATCTGCCTCCAAGGGGGCAGAAACCACTAGGCACCGGGGATTTGTTTTTTGGCGCCAATGTCACGCAGGGGGAGCGACCCCGTAGGCAAGGGTCGCTCCCGGGGGGGGAGGGGGGGTTGCGGGGGCAAATTTATTTTAGGCCATTTCTGCCCCCCCGGGGGACAGATCGGCCTATTATTAGGCCGAACTGCCCCCGGGGGGGGGGGGGCAGAACACTCTAGGCGCCAGGGCAATTTTTTTTTTGTGTATTTTTTTTTTGTTGTTTCTTTTTTTAGAGATGGGGAGCGACCCATCAGGCAAGGGTCGCTCCCCTGGGGGGCAAATTGTATTTAGGCCATTTCTGCCCCCCTTGGGGCAGATTGGCCAATTTTAGGTCAATCTGCCTCCAAGGGGGCAGAAACCACTAGGCACCGGGGATTTGTTTTTTGGCGCCAATGTCACGCAGGGGGAGCAACCCCGTAGGCAAGGGTCGCTCCCAGGGGGGGGTGGGGGTTGGGGGGGCAAATTTATTTTAGGCCATTTCTGCCTATTATTAGGCCGAACTGCCCCCGGGGGGGGGGGGGGCAGAACACTCTAGGCGCCAGGGCAATTTTTTTTTTTTTTTGTTTCTTTTTTTAGAGATGGGGAGCGACCCATCAGGCAAGGGTCGCTCCCCTGGGGGTGCAAATTGTGTTTAGACCATTTCTGCCCCCCTGGGGGCAGATTGGCCAATTTTAGGCAAAAGTCGCTCCCCTGGGGGACAAATTGTATTTAGGCCATTTCTGCCCCCCTTGGGGGCAGATTGGCTGAGTTTAGGTCAACCTGCCCCCAAGGGGGCAGAAACCACTAGGCACCGGGGATTTGTTTTTTGGTGCCAATGTCACGCAGGGGGAGCGACCCCGTAGGCAAGGGTCGCTCCCGGCGGGGGAGGGTGGGGGTTGGGGGGGCAAATTTATTTTAGGGCATTTCTGCCCCCCCCCCTGGGGCCGGCTGAGCTACAGGCCAAACACCACAGGTAGGCACCTTGCAAAAAACACCTCTGTTTTCTGTGAAAAAATATGTTGTGTCCACGTCGTGTTTTGGGCCATTTCCTTTTGTGGGCGCTAGGCCTACCCACAGAAGTGATGTACCATTTTTATCGAGAGACTTAGGGGAACGCTGGGTGGAAGGAAATTTGTGGCTCCTCTCAGATTCCAGAACTTTCTGTCACCGAAATGAGAGGAAAAAGTGTTTTTTGGGCCAAATTTTGATGTTTGCAAAGGATTCTGGGTAACATAACCTGGTCAGAGCCCCGCAAGTCACCCCATCTTGGATTCCCCTGGGTTTCTAGTTTTCAAAAATGCACTGGTTTGCTGGGTTTCCTCAGGTGTCGGCTGAGCTACAGGCCAAAATCCAGAGGTAGGCACTGCTTTTTATAAAAAAATGTGATGTGTCCACGTTGTGTTTTGGGCCCTTTCCTTTCGTGGGCGCTAGTCCTACCCACACAAGTGAGGTATCATTTTTATCGGGAGACTTGGGGGAACGCTGGGTAGAAGGAAATTTGTGGCTCCTCTCAGATTCCAGAACTTTCTGCCACAGAAATGTGAGTAACATGTGTATTTTTAGCCAAATTTTGAGGTTTGCAAAGGATTCTGGGTAACAGAACCTGGTCCGAGCCCCGCAAGTCACCCCTCCTTGGATTCCCCTAGGTCTCTAGTTTTCAGAAATGCACAGGTTTGGTAGGTTTCCCTAGGTGCCGGCTGAGCTAGAGGCCAAAATCTACAGGTAGGCACTTCGCAAAAAACACCTCTGTTTTTTTCCAAAATTTAGGATGTGTCCACGTTGCGCTTTGGGGTGTTTCCTGTCGCCGGCGCTAGGCCTACCCACGCAAGTGAGGTATCATTTTTATCGGGAGACTTGGGGGAACGCTGGGTGGAAGGAAATTTGTAGCTCCTCTCAGATTCCAGAACTTTCTGCCACAGAAATGTGAGGGACATGTGTTTTTTTAGCCAAATTTTGAGGTTTGCAAAGGATTCTGGGTAACAGAACCTGGTCCGAGCCCCGCAAGTCACCCCTCCTTGGATTCCCCTAGGCCTCTAGTTTTCAGAAATGCACAGGTTTGGTAGGTTTCCCTAGGTGCCGGCTGAGCTAGAGGCCAAAATCTACAGGTAGGCACTTCGCAAAAAACACCTCTGTTTTTTTCCAAAATTTAGGATGTGTCCACGTTGCGCTTTGGGGTGTTTCCTGTCGCCGGCGCTAGGCCTACCCACGCAAGTGAGGTATCATTTTTATCGGGAGACTTGGGGGAATGCTGGGTGGAAGGAAATTTGTAGCTCCACTCAGATTACAGAACTTTCTGCCACAGAAATGTGAGGGACATGTGTTTTTTTAGCCAAATTTTGAGGTTTGCAAAGGATTCTGGGTAACAGAACCTGGTCCGAGCCCCGCAAGTCACCCCTCCTTGGATTCCCCTAGGTCTCTAGTTTTCAGAAATGCACAGGTTTGGTAGGTTTCCCTAGGTGCCGGCTGAGCTAGAGGCCAAAATCTACAGGTAGGCACTTCGCAAAAAACACCTCTTTTTTTTTCCAAAATTTAGGATGTGTCCACGTTGCGCTTTGGGGTGTTTCCTGTCGCCGGCGCTAGGCCTACCCATGCAAGTGAGGTATCATTTTTATCGGGAGACTTGGGGGAACGCTGGGTGGAAGGAAATTTGTAGCTCCTCTCAGATTCCAGAACTTTGTGCCACAGAAATGTGAGGGACATGTGTTTTTTTAGCCAAATTTTGAGGTTTGCAAAGGATTCTGGGTAACAGAACCTGGTCCGAGCCCCGCAAGTCACCCCTCCTTGGATTCCCCTAGGTCTCTAGTTTTCAGAAATGCACAGGTTTGGTAGGTTTCCCTAGGTGCCCGCTGAGCTAGAGGCCGAAATCTACAGGTAGGCACTTCGCAAAAAACACCTCTGTTTTTTTCCAAAATTTAGGATGTGTCCACGTTGCGCTTTGGGGTGTTTCCTGTCGCCGGCGCTAGGCCTACCCACGCAAGTGAGGTATCATTTTTATCGGGAGACTTGGGGGAACGCTGGGTGGAAGGAAATTTGTAGCTCCTCTCAGATTCCAGAACTTTCTGCCACAGAAATGTGAGGAACATGTGTTTTTTTAGCCAAATTTTGAGGTTTGCAAAGGATTCTGGGTAACAGAACCTGGTCCGAGCCCCGCAAGTCACCCCTCCTTGGATTCCCCTAGGTCTCTAGTTTTCAGAAATGCACAGGTTTGGTAGGTTTCCCTAGGTGCCGGCTGAGCTAGAGGCCAAAATCTACAGGTAGGCACTTCGCAAAAAACACCTCTGTTTTTTTCCAAAATTTAGGATGTGTCCACGTTGCGCTTTGGGGTGTTTCCTGTCGCCGGCGCTAGGCCTACCCATGCAAGTGAGGTATCATTTTTATCGGGAGACTTGGGGGAACGCTGGGTGGAAGGAAATTTGTAGCTCCTCTCAGATTCCAGAACTTTCTGCCACAGAAATGTGAGGGACATGTGTTTTTTTAGCCAAATGTTGAGGTTTGCAAAGGATTCTGGGTAACAGAACCTGGTCCGAGCCCCGCAAGTCACCCCTCCTTGGATTCCCCTAGGTCTCTAGTTTTCAGAAATGCACAGGTTTGGTAGGTTTCCCTAGGTGCCGGCTGAGCTAGAGGCCAAAATCTACAGGTAGGCACTTCGCAAAAAACACCTCTGTTTTTTTCCAAAATTTAGGATGTGTCCACGTTGCGCTTTGGGGTGTTTCCTGTCGCCGGCGCTAGGCCTACCCATGCAAGTGAGGTATCATTGTTATCGGGAGACTTGGGGGAACGCTGGGTGGAAGGAAATTTGTAGCTCCTCTCAGATTCCAGAACTTTCTGCCACAGAAATGTGAGGGACATGTGTTTTTTTAGCCAAATTTTGAGGTCTGTAAAGGATTCTGGGTAACAGAACCTGGTCCGAGCCCCGCAAGTCACCCCTCCTTGGATTCCCCTAGGTCTCTAGTTGTCAGAAATGCACAGGTTTGGTAGGTTTCCCTAGGTGCCGGCTGAGCTAGAGGCCAAAATCTACAGGTAGGCACTTCGCAAAAAACACCTCTGTTTTTTTCCAAAATTTAGGATGTGTCCACGTTGCGCTTTGGGGTGTTTCCTGTCGCCGGCGCTAGGCCTACCCACGCAAGTGAGGTATCATTTTTATCGGGAGACTTGGGGGAACGCTGGTTGGAAGGAAATTTGTAGCTCCTCTCAGATTCCAGAACTTTCTGCCACAGAAATGTGAGGGACATGTGTTTTTTTAGCCAAATGTTGAGGTTTGCAAAGGATTCTGGGTAACAGAACCTGGTCCGAGCCCCGCAAGTCACCCCTCCTTGGATTCCCCTAGGTCTCTAGTTTTCAGAAATGCACAGGTTTGGTAGGTTTCCCTAGGTGCCGGCTGAGCTAGAGGCCAAAATCTACAGGTAGGCACTTCGCAAAAAACACCTCTGTTTTTTTCCAAAATTTAGGATGTGTCCACGTTGCGCTTTGGGGTGTTTCCTGTCGCCGGCGCTAGGCCTACCCACGCAAGTGAGGTATCATTTTTATCGGGAGACTTGGGGGAACGCTGGGTGGAAGGAAATTTGTAGCTCATTTCAGATTCCAGAACTTTCTGCCACAGAAATGTGAGGGACATGTGTTTTTTTAGCCAAATGTTGAGGTTTGCAAAGGATTCTGGGTAACAGAACCTGGTCCGAGCCCCGCAAGTCACCCCTCCTTGGATTCCCCTAGGTCTCTAGTTTTCAGAAATGTACAGGTTTGGTAGGTTTTCCTAGGTGCCGGCTGAGCTAGAGGCCAAAATCTACAGGTAGGCACTTCGCAAAAAACACCTCTGTTTTTTTCCAAAATTTAGGATGTGTCCACGTTGCGCTTTGGGGTGTTTCCTGTCGCCGGCGCTAGGCCTACCCATGCAAGTGAGGTATCATTTTTATCGGGAGACTTGGGGGAACGCTGGGTGGAAGGAAATTTGTAGCTCCTCTCAGATTCCAGAACTTTCTGCCACAGAAATGTGAGGGACATGTGTTTTTTTAGCCAAATTTTGAGGTTTGCAAAGGATTCTGGGTAACAGAACCTGGTCCGAGCCCCGCAAGTCACCCCTCCTTGGATTCCCCTAGGTCTCTAGTTTTCAGAAATGCACAGGTTTGGTAGGTTTCCCTAGGTGCCGGCTGAGCTAGAGGCCAAAATCTACAGGTAGGCACTTCGCAAAAAACACCTCTGTTTTTTTCCAAAATTTAGGATGTGTCCACGTTGCGCTTTGGGGTGTTTCCTGTCGCCGGCGCTAGGCCTACCCACGCAAGTGAGGTATCATTTTTATCGGGAGACTTGGGGGAACGCTGGGTGGAAGGAAATTTGTAGCTCCTCTCAGATTCCAGAACTTTCTGCCACAGAAATGTGAGGGACATGTGTTTTTTTAGCCAAATGTTGAGGTTTGCAAAGGATTCTGGGTAACAGAACCTGGTCCGAGCCCCGCAAGTCACCCCTCCTTGGATTCCCCTAGGTCTCTAGTTTTCAGAAATGCACAGGTTTGGTAGGTTTCCCTAGGTGCCGGCTGAGCTAGAGGCCAAAATCTACAGGTAGGCACTTCGCAAAAAACACCTCTGTTTTTTTCCAAAATTTAGGATGTGTCCACGTTGCGCTTTGGGGTGTTTCCTGTCGCCGGCGCTAGGCCTACCCATGCAAGTGAGGTATCATTTTTATCGGGAGACTTGGGGGAACGCTGGGTGGAAGGAAATTTGTAGCTCCTCTCAGATTCCAGAACTTTCTGCCACAGAAATGTGAGGGACATGTGTTTTTTTAGCCAAATGTTGAGGTTTGCAAAGGATTCTGGGTAACAGAACCTGGTCCGAGCCCCGCAAGTCACCCCTCCTTGGATTCCCCTAGGTCTCTAGTTTTCAGAAATGCACAGGTTTGGTAGGTTTCCCTAGGTGCCGGCTGAGCTAGAGGCCAAAATCTACAGGTAGGCACTTCGCAAAAAACACCTCTGTTTTCTCCCAAAATTGTCGATGTGTCCACGTTGCGCTTTGGGGCGTTTCCTGTCGCGGGCGCTAGGCCTACCCACGCAAGTGAGGTATAATTTTTATCGGGAGACTTGGGGGAACATAGATTAGCAAAACAAGTGCTATTGCCCCTTGTCTTTCTCTACATTTTTTCCTTCCAAATATAGGAGAGTGTGTAAAAAAGACATCTATTTGAGAAATTCCCTATAATTCACATGCTTGTATGGTCACCCCGGAATTCAGAGATGTGCAAATAACCACTGCTCCTCAGCACCTTATATTGTGCCCTTTTTGGAAATGCAAAGGTTTTCTTGATAGCAATTTTTTACTCTTTATATTTCAGCAAATGAATTGCTGTATACCCGGTATAGAATGAAAACGCACTGCAGGGTGCAGCTCATTTATTGGCTCTGGGTTCCTCGGGTTCTTGATGAACCTACAAGCCCTATATATCCCCGCAACCAGAGGAGTCCAGCAGACGTAACGGTATATTGCTTTCCATAATCTGACATTGCAGGGAAAAGTTACAGAGTAAAACATAGAGAAAAATTTATGTGTTTTTCACCTTAATTTCAATATTTTTCTTTTTCAGCTGTTATTTTCTGTAGGAAACCCTTGTAGGATCTACACAAATGACCCCTTGCTGAATTCAGAATTTTGTCTACTTTTCAGAAATGGTTAGGTTTCTGGGATCCAGCATTGGTTTCATGCCCATTCCTGTCACTGACTGGAAGGAGGCTGAAAGCACAAAAAATTGCAAAAATGGGGTATGCCCCAGTAAAATGCCAAAATTGTGTTGAAAAATTGGGTTTTCTGATTCAAGTCTGCCTGTTCCTGAAAGCTAGGAAGCTGCTGAGTTTAGCACTACAAACCCTTTGTTGATGCCATTTTCGGGGGGAAATCCACAAGCCTTCTTCTGCAGCCACTTTTTCCATTTTTTAAAAAAAAAACGAAATTTTCACTGTATTTTGGCCAATTTCTTGGCCTCCTTCAAGGGAACCCACAAAGTCTGGGTACCTCTAGAATCCCTAGGATGTTGGAAAAAAAGGACGCAAATTTGGCTTGGTTAGCTTATGTGAACAAAAAGTTATGAGGGCCTAAGCGCGAACTGCCCCAAATAGGCAAAAAAAGGCCTGGCACAGGAGGGGGAAAAGGCCTGGCAGCGAAGGGGTTAAGGAAGATAAAGAAGAAAAATGTAATATTTGTATGGGATGATGAATATGAAAAACATAACTAAATACTGATGTGAGTGGAGCTGGGATTGGTGCAGTATTTAGTATCAAGTTGTGGAAGGAGAAGAGCGTATCATTGTACTTGCCTCTAGAAGGTTACAGGAGCAGAGTATACCTATTCAGTCATTCAAAGAGAGGCCTTGGCTTGCTGTTGGAGAATCTATCACTTCAGGTTCTACATGTGGGGTTTAACCTTTAAGGCCTGAACAAATCTCAAACCATTAACGTGTTTAAATGAGGAAGAGAAGAGAATTGGAAGGTGGCATAACTCATTTTGCGATGATTGTTATCTGTGATGGAATACAATTTTGAGGTGGAATATGTAGAGGGAAGCAAAAATATAATTACAAATTGTTTGTCAAGGATGCCGGTAGTGGAAGGCAATGAAGAAATATGCCATGATATTGTGGATGGCAGAGAAGGAGGTGTAATATGACCTTGGGCAGTGAAGAGTAGAATTGTGCAGGAGAAAACAGCCCTTATGGTGGAAAACTGTGCAGGGGTGGGAACATGAAATAGCATGAACAAAGAAGTAAAGGAGTCCTTTAAGGTAAAATACAAACTAGGTTTAACCCGTTCTGTGCCTTGGATGAGGTGACCTCGTCCAAGGCTACAGTTGCCGTGTGCCTTGGACGAGGTCACCTCGTCCAAGGCACGGGAACTTGGGGGAGCGCTAGCGCGCCCCGCTGTGCACCCCCCGGCAATCCGATGACGTCAGCGTCAGGGCCCGCGATCGTGGAGCAGGAATCTCCACTAGCCACCAGGGATTTTTAGAGGTGTGTTTCTTTTGGGGGCGACCCCTTGGGCAAGGGTGGCCCACCCCGGGGGTCAATTTTTTTTAGTGTTTCGCCGCCCCCCCCCCCCCCTGCGGGCAGATCGCCTTTTTTTCGGCAGATCTGCCCCCAGGGGGAGGTGAAATCCACTAGACACCAGGGATTTATTTTTAGTGAAAAGTTTCTTTTGGGGGCGACCCCTTGGGCAAGGGTCGCCCCACTGGGGGGCTATTTTTTTAGTATTTCGCCCCCCCCTGGAGGCAGATCGCCGATTTTTCAGCAGATCTGCCCCCTGGGGGGGCGAAATCCACTAGACATCAGGGATTTTGTTTTTATAGTGTTTTTTGGGGGTGACCCCTTGGGCAAGGGTCGCCCCCACCCCCAGGGGTTCAGTTTTTTTAGTGTTTCGCCCCCCCTGGGGGCAGATCGCCTTTTTTTGGGCTGATCTGCCCCGGGGGGGGGGGGGAGGGGGGCGAAATCCACTAGACACCAGGGATTGATTTGTAAAGAAAAGTTTCTTTTGGGGGCAACCAATTTTTTGGCTGATCTGCCCCCAAGGGGGGGGGGGGGCGAAATCCACTAGACACCAGGGATTTTGTTTTTATTGTTTATTTTGGGGGCAACCCCTTGGGCAAGGGTCGCTCCCCTGGGGGGCTATTTCTTTTTTCTGTTTCGGCCCCCCCGATGGCAGACCAGACTTTTTTTGGACGATCTGGCCCCCGGGGGGTGGAAGCACACTAGGCGCCAGGGATTGTGTGGTGTGTGTGGTGTGTGTTTGGGGGCACCCCTTGGGCAACGGTCGCCCCCCTAAAGTGGGGAAAGTTCGTATTGGCCATCTCTGCCCCCAAGGAGGGCAGAAACCACCAATACGCCAGGGATTTTTTATTTTATTTTTTTATGCTGGGGGTGCCCCCTTTGTGAAGGGTCGCCCCCTAAAGGGGGCACAGAGGTGTTGCCCATTTCTGCCCCCCTTGGGGGCAGGCTGGCCAATTTTTTTACGTCCATCTACCCCCAAGGGGGGCAGGATCCACTTAGGTACCAGGGACAACTTCTAAGTTCTTGGTGGTGGGGTGTTTGTCAACTGCCGAAGTATTTGTATTTGTGATTATAACAATTTATTTCTTCTTTTTCTTCTAGTTCAACGCTTTTGCTTCCTTTGCTGTGTATCCTTGCGGTTTTGGCAGTAGTTGTCCTGCGGTTTGCATAGTTGCATGTTTTAGGTAAGTGAAAGCAATTTACTCCAAAGGAGTATTGTTGACATGCATGAATGACATGTTTGTAGGTGGTGTACTAAATGCAGTATTGTGTGTTTGACATTGTCCTTAGATTTGAGCACAGTGATGTTTGTGTTGTCATATGTCTTATTTTCTTTTTTCTTTTTAGTGGGATATCATTGGTGATTGCTGTGTCTGTGCAGAGTAGTTGCTTGGTGAGTAGCTTTTTCAGGCAAGTGAGTGGTATAGTTTTTTGTAGTACATAACTCTTTGTGATAAAGCTACACTTTGTTTATTACTTATTTTAGTGCTAGTTGTTGTTGGCAATCCATTTGTTGTTAGTGAGGATCATGGCTAGCCGCAGAGTGACCGCTCAGCAGGTTGTTCGCATGCTCTTTGAGTCATCTTCAGACCATGATTACGACACTGACTCTGCATCTGAGGCAGAGGAGGAAGCAGGAGATTCTGGAAGTGAGTTTTCTGTCCGAGAGTATTCTTCTGATGAGGAAGCTACTCTCAGTGCAGATGAAGGGCCTGTGTTAGAGGAGGACATTGATGAGCCAAGAGTGCAGCAGCCTGGGGCTGAAGGGTTTCCCATTAGAAGACCTGACACCTGGATTGCCCCAAACATGGAGCAGCCACAGTTACCTGCATTTACTGGTCTCCCAGGGTGTTGAGTTAATACAGAAAACTTTTTGCCTGTCCATTTCTTTCACTTGTTTATGGACGATGTATTTTTGGAAGAGATTGTGGAGCAGACAAATGTGTATGCAGAGCAATATTTGCGGGACAACGCTGCCAGACTTAAGCCTCAGATGAAAAAGTTTTTAGGTTTGACTTTTTTGATGGGGTTGATCAGGAAGCCGTCACTGGCTTCTTATTGGTCTACTAGTCCCTTGATGGCAACCGCCATATTTACTGCAACTATGATACGTAATCGGTATTTGCTTCTTCTTCGTATGCTGCATTTTGTAGACAATGCTTTAGCCTTGCCACGAGATCACCCGGATTGTGACCGTCTTTTTAAGATTAGGCCTGTCCTTGATCATTTTGTGGATCGGTTTTCAGAGGTCTATGTTCCAGGCAAAGAGATAAGTGTGGACGAGTCTTTGGTCCTTTTCAAGGGGCGTTTAGTTTTTAAGCAGTACATTCCTAGTAAGAGGGCACGGTATGGGATTATATTGTATCTCCTGTCAGAAAGCAGTACAGGATATGTGTATAATTTCCGGGTCTACACTGGTAGGGATTCCAGTATTGACCCTCCTGGTTGTCCGGCCACTTTTGGAGTTAGCGAAAAAATTGTGTGGGAGCTTGCTAGACGGCTGTTTAACAAAGGTCACCATTTGTACGTAGATAATTTCTACACTGGAGTGCAGTTGTTCAAGGAGTTGTTTAGAGTGGACACTGTTGCTTGTGTCACAATCCGTTCTAACTGGAAAGGCTATCCAAGGGAGCTTGTCTGTAAGAAACTTGTGAGGGGACAGTGCAGTGCCTTGCGGAATAATGAGCTGCTAGCTATGAAAGTTTCAGACAGGAGGGATGTGTACATGCTATCGACCATCCATGATGAGAGTACTTCCCCTGTGGCTGTTTGGGGTCAGGTTGCGGAAGTGTGCAAACCTGCGTGCATTTTGGACTACAATAGGCACATGGGTGGTGTTGATAGAGTAGATCAGAGGTTGGAACCTTACACTGCTCTTCGTAAGTCTTATGTGTGGTATAAAAAGTTGGACCTACATTTATTTTATTTGGCAACTTTTAATGCCTTTATTGTATACAAGGATTGTTCACCTGAGTCAAGGATGACATTTGTTAAATTTCAGGAGTCGGTGATAGAAAGCCTTATTGTGGTGGAACCGGCAAGAGTTCCTAGAGTAGAAGTGGTGGAGGATGTGGCTAGATTGAAAGATCGGCACTTTCCAGATCACATTCCTCCCACTCCCAAAAAAGACTTTCCCACAAAGAAATGTAGAGTATGTGACTGGAGATTAATCCGGAGGGAGAGCCGGATGTACTGCCCCGAATGCCCTTCAAAGCCTGGGCTGTGTGTGCCCAGCTGTTATAGAAGTTACCATACAAAAAAAAACTTCTGGGAAATACCGTGAGCGTAAGCTGTCTGTTTTATATTTTCATATGTTTCACGGTTGGCATCTCTGTCATGTATTTAGTTAGAGCTTTTGTGTTTGTAGTTTTGTGCTTATTTTATAATTAGTGGTTTCTTTGTTGTTTATAAACAAAAAAAAAGTGAAGGCGGTGTGCGTGGGGTGGCGCTTGGCTGGCGGTGTGCGTGGGGTGGTGCTTGGCTGGCAGTGTGCGTGGGGTGGCGCTTGGAAGGCGGTGTGCGTGGGGTGGCGCTTGGAAGGCGGTGTGCTTGGGGTGGCGATTGGCTGGCGGTGTGCGTGGGATGGGGCTTGGAAGGCGGTGTGCGTGGGGTGGGGCTTGGAAGGCGGTGTGCTTGGGGTGGCGCTTGGCTGGCGGTGTGCTTGGGGTGGCGCTTGGCTGGCTGTGTGCGTGGGGTGGGGCTTGGAAGGCGGTGTGCTTGGGGTGGGGCTTGGCTGGCGGTGTGCTTGGGGTGGCGCTTGGCTGGCGGTGCCAGCCAAACGCCAGTCCACACTCCCATCAGCTGGTGTGATTCTTGTATCAGGCATGTGGGCGTATGTAAGTGATGGGCCCTTGAGTCGCGCAGTCTGTCAATGCGAGTGTTGTAATGTGCTGGGCCCGTGGCTGGCGGTGTGAATGGTCTTGTGCGTGTCATGTATGAAAGGTGTGTGAATGGACTTTAAAGCGGTTGGTGCCTTGTTGTGGCTTTACAGCTCACGAGCTGTGAGTCATTGGTTCCGTTTTTTGCCATTCAGTTATTAACAGTGCATTTCATTTTTGTGAAATCTCTTGTTAATAAAATTTTATCCACTGAACCATCACTCACCCTCGTGCCAAATCCAACCAGTATGTGTGGTAAAAATGACAAAACCTGCTCAGCTGTAATCAGGCGTCGCAGCACACCTGTGACACGCTAGGTGCCTCGGGTGGGAACCTGATGATGAAGCCTGCCACCAACTTGGTTGGTGGGTGAGGGGTCTTTTTCACATAACCTAAGTGTGTTTCTTTTCACAATTTTAGTGTTTGGCACATCACGGACGTATGTGCACACATCAAAATGATATATTACAAAAATACCCGTGTTTGGGGGGGAGGGCCCACCTATGTTTTTGGTCCTGGATGCGGCCTTCATCTAGGGAAACCTACAAAACCCAGACATTCTTTTAAACTAGACACCCCAAGGGAGGTGTGGCTTGCGTGGCTCCCCCAACATTTTCTTACCCAGACTCCTCTGTAAACCTCAAAATTTGCATAAAAAAGTATATTTTCCTGACTTTTCTTAGTAGGATCACCGCTCCAGCACAAAATTCCTACTCCCCAGTTTTCCCCTCAGTCTCCCAAGTAAAATGACACCTCACTTATGTGGGTCCCCAAAGCAGAGTCCGTCTAAAGATGTATAAAAGAATATGTCCTTATAAACTCGCTGTGCTATCCCCTCTATCTCTACAAGTTTTGGGCCTTATTCTGTTGCAGGCACCTGGCCCACCCACACAACTGAGGTATCATTTTTATCGGGAGACTTGGGGGAACGCTGGGTGGAAGGAAATTTGTGCCTCCTCTCAGATTCCAGAACTTTCTGCCACAAAAATGTGAGGAACATGTTTTTTTTTTAGCCAAATTTTGAGGTTTGCAAAAGATTCTGGATAACAGAACCTGGTCAGAGCCCCACAAGTCACCCCATCTTGGATTCCCCTAGGTCTCTAGTTTTCAAAAATGCACAGGTTTGGTAGGTTTCCCTAGGTGCCGGCTGAGCTAGAGGCCAAAATCTACAGGTAGGCACTTTGCAAAAAACACCTCTGTTTTCTTTCCAAAAAATGGGATGTGTCCTCATTGCATTTTGGGGCGTTTCCTGTCGCGGGCGACAGGCCTACCCACACAAGTGAGGTATCATTTTTATCGGGAGACTTGGGGGAACACAGATTAGCAAAACACGTGTTATTGCCCCTTGTCTTTCTCTACATTTTTTCCTTCCAAATATAGGAGAGTGTGTAAAAAAAACATCTATTTGAGAAATGCCCTGTAATTCACATGCTAGTATGGTCACCCCGGAAATTCAGAGATGTGCAAATAACCACTGCTCCTCAACACCTTATCTTGTGCCCTTTTTGGAAATACAAAAGTTTTCTTGATAGCTATTTTTTACTCTTTATATTTCAGCAAATTAATTTCTGTATACCCGGTATAGAATGAAAACGCACTGCAGGGTGCAGCTCATTTATTGGCTCTGGGTACCTAGGGCTCTTGATGAACCTACAAGCCCTATATAGCCCCGCAACCAGGAGGAGTCCAGCAGACGTAACGGTATATTGCTTTCGATAATCTGACATTGCAGGAAAAAGTTACAGAGTAAATTACAGAGTAAATTGATGTTTTTTTCACCTCAATTTCAATATTTTTCGTTTTCAGTTGTTATTTTCTGTAGGAAACCCTTGTAGGATCTACACAATTGACCCCTTGCTGAATTCAGAATTTTGTCTACTTTTCAGAAATGTTTAGGTTTCTGGGATCCAGCATTGGTTTCATGCCCATTTCTGTCACTAACCGGAAGGAGGCTGAAAGCACCAAAAATAGTCAAAATGAAGTATGTTCCAGTAAAATGCAAAAATTGTGTTGAAAAAATTGTCTCCTCTCAGATTCCAGAACTTTCTGCCACAAAAATGTGAGGAACATGTTTTTTTTTTAGCCAAATTTTGAGGTTTGCAAAAGATTCTGGATAACAGAACCTGGTCAGAGCCCCACAAGTCACCCCATCTTGGATTCCCCTAGGTCTCTAGTTTTCAAAAATGCACAGGTTTGGTAGGTTTCCCTAGGTGCCGGCTGAGCTAGAAGCCAAAATCTACAGGTAGGCACTTTGCAAAAAACACCTCTGTTTTCTTTCCAAAAAATGGGATGTGTCCTCATTGCATTTTGGGGCGTCTCCTGATAAAAATGGTACCTCACTTGTATGGGTAGGCCTAGTGCCCGCGACAGGAATAGATCACACAACGGTCAATGTTGGTCCTTACATGAGGCAACTGTTGACCCTAGGGTGATCCATTCCTGACGCAGGCACTAGGTATAGGCACTCAAGTGGGGTAGTGTTTTTATCAGGACAGGTGAGGAATCACTGGGTGGTAGGAATTTTGTGGATCCCAGCATATTCCTGTAGTTTGTGTGACACAAATGCAAGAAAAATAGAGTTTTTATTCAACATTTCAGCTTTGCAGGGTATTCTGGGTAAGAAAACTATGGGGAATCCACACAAGTCACACCTCTGTGGACTCCCCTCGGATGTCTAGTTTCCAGAAATGTTTGGGTTTAATATGTTTCCCTATAGGGCCGCCAAACCCAGGACCAAAAACACAGGTGCCTGCCTTACAAAAACCAGTTTGTTTTGTGATAGATCATTTTGATGTCTCCACAATACAATTTGGGCAAGGGAATTTGGGGCTGAAGTAAATTGGGGAGCTCCCAAGAGAGCACTCTCTCTCTGTGCTTGACGCCGCATTCACCTGCTCTCTGGGTTGGGCTAACCCACTATTGCCCCGTTGCACAGACTGTGCTTGCGAAGGGACAGCAGGACTGTCCTCATCACCTCCCTCATAATTTACTGGAAGAGGAGTTATCCAATAGGACTCCTCCGCCTGAAAAATCACTCCCAGAGTCTGCACCATTGTCCTATCCCTCAGATGCTGTCTCAGTCTCTGATCCTATGTCAGCCCTGTCCTCTATAACCCGAGTGACGGCGTCAGCAGCAGTCATCCATCAAGATGCCATCTCTGTTATTGGCTAAACTGTTGCTCTAAAACACTAGCCTATGTAGACAGTCACAAAATTGCTGGTGTGTGTGTGATAACTGCAAAAGTAGAGGCCACCTTACCTGCGCTTCTTCCCTCAATCATCATGTTTTGTCAAGACACTCAAAAACACCTTGTCACATACCATTCGTCACAGTCTTTAGCATCTCCTGCGCCCAGTCCAACAATCATTATTGGTGCTCCTACTCCCATGTCCTCCTCCTCCTCGGATTCCCTCATTACCACCCAGCAAAAGTGCCCTTCATCTCTCCATAGCCGTCCCCCACCCGCACATACATTTTATTTGTATTATAACGCAGGTAATGTCTGACTTTACTAATGTACTCCGCTACTTGCATAAAATAAAGATTGCAGGCATATAAACCTTCTGTGCTTCTTTATGACACTAAAACTGCCACTAGGCAAAAGTCTGATCCTTTTGTAGCAGAAACATTATCACAAGATTTACTTGACTTTTTTTTATAGTTGCTTTAAAGCTACAGTTGAAATGCGTCAGTTGAAATATGTGCATTGCTTTGAAGACGCAAGCTGCAACTGCAAGACAACTGGTGGCAAATATATATATATATATATATATATATATATATATATATATACACACACACACACACCAAATGATTGAAGTAAACTTATATACAGCAACAGTGCCCGGAATCAGGATTTAACTTTGGAGCTAGCAAGGAGATACTTATCTCCTGCGTGTGTACTTAAACTGGAAGATAAAGGGACTGACTTCTATTGCGCCTAGTGCTATCTTCATGTAAGGCACTATCCCATCGTACAATATGGTGAGGTGCTGCCTTGTACATGATCCTATTTTGCTAATGTGGCCCTGAATCGGGGTCCGGAGACTGCATATTCACTACAGTTCACTCAATGAGGCTTAGCGAGCAGGAAGTAAATTGCAGGTTTTACTTAAACTGAAAGCACAGAGGCTGTTAAAGACGGGGATCTGAAATGCACGTTTGTCATGAACATCGAGTTGGAGGAAATGTGATACGGAAAGCATATTGTTACTATCAAATAAGAAGATGTTATTTTACATAAGTATGTACATTACGAGCGTGAAGAAATCCTGAAAACTAAAAACAACTTCAAATACATATGACCTTTAATCAGCAAGAAACGAACGTGCAGCAGATAGGAGAAGTGCCTCTATTGCTTGCAGGTGAAAGAACCTTGTGGACTATAAATACCAGAATGCTGCTCGTAAATCATGACGGCAGAAACCACCAGGAAGAAGACAGATTAGTCGAAATGCGTCGTGGTGCTGGATATTAGCCTCATTTGAAATCAAGAGGAATAAATGACAAGTCTATAGCAGTCTCCGGGAGTGCAGCGTCTCTCTTTTTTCTGTGTGTATGTATATATATATATATATATATGAGAGATCACTTTTATATGTGGGTCTGGTTTTCCTGGGGGGCGATCGCAGCCCACAGGGAAACCACACATACATTGACAAAAGTGATATCTATATCTATATAGATCTATCTCTATATAGATATATCTATGTAGCTAGGTATATCTACAGATGGATATATATAGATATATCCATGTAGATAGATCTATCTCTCTCTCTATATATATAAATATTAAGTACTTGGTTTCCTTGGGGGCCGACCCCCCCCTCCCCAAAGTGAAATCCCTGGTGTCTAGTGGTGTTTCCTGGCCCTCTATCCCAGCTGTACTGCGATCGAGGGCCAGGAAACACGTTCAGGAAGGCCTTGTGTGAAAGGGGAAAGTCTCCCCTTTCATACGAGGCCTTCCCGAACGTAAGGGGAGAATCTCCCTTTTCATACCGGTCTTCCCAAACATAAGGGGAGAGTCTCCCCTTTCATACCACGCCTTCCCGAACGTCGGGAAGGCTGTTTGGGGCCGTTTTCCCATCCGAGCAGAAAGCGGCCTTATGGCAGCTTCCTGCTCCGATGGGGAAAACAACACTGTGACATCACAAAGGGGCGGGTGGGGGGAGACACGGAAAATCTTCCGTGTCTCGCGGGGGTTTAACAAAAAAAAAAAGAAACTTGGTGCGATTTTTTTTAACCCCCTCCCTGGTGTCAGCCACTGGTCATGACCCGCATCAGGGAGGTAGTGTGGGCATCGGCCAGTGGTTGACGCCCGCACCTAATGGGTTAAAGGGGGAAGATGTGTGGAGATGTTAACAATGAAGGTTGCCTAGGTGACCACAGAATTCTAGTGATATGCATTGGAATGTAGGGTGAAGCAGTTGCTGGAGCGACAGTTGCTGGGAGGAGTGAAGGCTTACTGCTGTTTATGCTGGCGATGTCAACTAAAAAAAATAAAAAAAAAGTTTAAGAAATCCTATAGTTTAGTTGGGATTTCTTACAATTACATTGTGAAACCATGGCTCCCTTTGTTACGTTATGCTAAATTGTTTCAGGAAGCTTCAAACACTGGGGCAAATGTCATAACCACTGCCTGATGGAAAATCCACTTTTCAGTAGACGTCAAAGGTTTATGCTGCTCATTATACATGGCAGGTCACTACAATGGTCAATTTTCTCCTCTTTGGCACACAACTAATCCTTTCAGTAAAAATGTGGCCCTTGCCACTTAACACATGATACAAGACCAACATGTGCACCAGCCAGCCCTGAGCATACTGATTAAGAAAGATTTAAACCACCAATAAAAATACCAATGTTCACTGAAAGAATAAAGAAAAGGGGACATTGCACCAATGTTGTTTTGCTCATCTACGTTTATTCTGTACATTTTCAGGCTCATGCGTAAACTATTACAACAAAACAATGGCTACCTAAAGACAATTACAGTATTCTGTGTTTGCAGTAGAAAGAACAACCAACAGGGAGAACATGGAATTAAAGTATTGAAGGTTCAATGGAGAAATGATTGTCAGGACAACAGCATGAACATGCTTGAGCTCTTCTCAGATACTGACAATCGTACTGCACATTTTATCATGGAGCATATGCACAAAAGGCAGTGCAATATTGTATTTATTCTCAAATACAGGCAAGAGAAAGTAAGAGAAGGACACAGTAGGTAATCACAAAGATCCTCACACGTGTGAACAAAAATGACATTTCTGAGCCACTGTAGATATTAGAATGACCTGAAGTCCCCATCATATTTAGAAAAGCTATTACCCTAAAAGCATTATTTGGCGTATAGAAGTAATTCACAACGTGGATTATTTGAATATAGATCATATACAGACAACCTTCAACACTCTCCTGTTTTCAAGTGAGATATTTTTGAAAATATATATATATATGTAAAAAAGAACGTCTTTACCCTGAAAGCGTAACGACCCGTTTTGCTACATTTGTGGTAAAATAAGACTTGCTCAAAGGAAAAACATACAAACTGGCCTATTAACTGCAAGTGCCAGTAGCACCTCTGTGATCCTTGGTTGGTCCCATTGTGTCCTTATCAGCCTTCTGGTGAATCAACACATCACTGGTTTAACTTCCATATACTTTTAAGAGGAAAGCACAATATTATAACAGCTTTGAAGATTCACATACTTCATCAGATTACACCAACACGATGCTGCTCAGTAAAGAACATTCAGAGTAGGGCCACAAGAATTCCCAAAAACAAAATTTTTAAAATATCTCCCGTCCCCGGTACAAAAATAAACAATTTCAGCTCCAAGTTTTAGTACATTCAGTTCAAATTACTTCTTATGACCATATTACCTACATTATGTCCCCCACACTCCCCAAAAATATAGCTGTCTGCTCAAAGGAAAACCACGCACGTGTTGACAAAGAAGATTTTGCCGATAAAATACTCTCAACTGTGGATCAAAGCCTTAGTCACTGGAGTATGTAGTTCAAGAGTGGCAAAGAGCGTAACCAAACAACCCTCCACATTCAAGCCACCGCAGATGTGGGAGAAATTAGGTTCAGAGCTGCAGGCGAGGCACAAAGTCCACATGAACACAGAGGAGTAATTTAAAAAAAAAAAAAGTGTGTGAGGATGCACAAAATGTAAAAATGATGCAGCAGAAGGGGCGACAGAAGCAGAGAGGATAATAGGCGACAGAGAGAGGAACAGGCGGCACCAGTTTCTTAAAACATGCAGTTAGAGTGGGATTCATGAGAATGCAAAGCAAACACACCGATACGAGGCAGAGTAACGGTGTACTTTTGCTGGCCAGATATTGAGAAGAAGCAGCACTCGTTCTGAAAAAGAAACTAGCCGCCTCGAAACATTTGACTGTTTTATCTACATAACACCCCCTTCAAAAACAGTTAACAAGGGCTTGGCCACCACAAAAGAGATACTGGCGCACTCATATTGGGGGATGTTTATTGTTTCCAGCTGAATGATTCTAATTGGCACACGTGACAAGGCTAAAAGCCACCTTTGAGATCAAGCTTGTTAAAGCTTTGAGGATCGCTACCAAGTTTCTACCTCTTCCCACTTCAGGTTTTAGTAAAGTTGTTCTTCCTGGTGTTTCTTTACACCCGTCAGCAAAGAAAAAGGTTTAGATTCAGAGACGTTTGAGACCCTTCTTTTCTTCTTAGGACCTTCAATTAAAAAGACTGACACTCAAAGAAAAAAATATCCCGTTTCACATGTGACACGTCTGTATAACATTTAACAGACAAATGTATAACGGTAACATATAATGATCACAAAAATCGGGGGCTTGAACAGGTCACAGTCTGCAAAAACAGCACAAGCGATGCTTTGAATTTGTATTTGAGAAGCATCTGTGTCCCTCACAAACACCATAGGTAATGCCTTTCAAGCTGCATTGGGGATAAAACCATGGCGTCCTCCACTTTAGATAGAAACTAGAGAGAAATGATATATATTTTTAAATAGATATTCAGGAGGAAGAAAAACATTGCCCAAACACAGATGTACACCTAAGGTCTAGGCACCCTCCAAAATTTCTCCAGCTCTAATTAATTATGAGTTGAGGTACACCTGAGAAGGCAGAGTTCCTAATCTGGTACTACAAGTAACCTCTTGTTGCATAATCCCAGCTATCCAGTTCTGGTTTACACCTGCATTTTCTAGTAACCTCTTTCGTCTTTCTGATCCTCTCATTCTAGATCATCTACCTCATCCTCGCTCTATTGCTCTGTTTTCCTAGTTGCCTTCCTATTTTCATGTTCTATTCTTCAGTGTCACCCCGATTCACTGTAATTATGTTTCTTAACTCCATGCTCTGGTTTTTGCTCTTGGTTCTCCTGGTCATCTGTTTGCTTTATTTCTGCCCTAATCCTTTGCCTGACGTTCCTGGTGCTGTTCCTCATTCTACTCATATGTTCATTTTACCTGCTTCTTATTTGCCAATGTCAGTTACCTTTCAGATTTTACTGGCTGCTCTGCTCATCTTTCTTGGCCTGTTGTTTGCTCACTCGTCTTCACAAATGCCACAATGTGACCAACTTTGGATTTTTAAATGATCCACACAGCAGTACACCAAGAGCTGTGTGGTGTCAAATTCTTATTAGCGATTCAGGCTTCTGTTACTACATAGTAAATGTTCACAATAACGACAGGTGGGGAGATTGCCCTGGTTCTATGAGAAGGTCAGAGGTACAACAAGGACTATCCTAGGTGCTGTTAAGAATTGAAAACTAGCAGCATTTCATCGTAATATTCATAAGGTTCGAGACATTAATTAAAAAAAGAATACGTTCATCTGTGATGAAACATAGAAAAAGAAAAATAGAAATACAACTAATTCAGTCTGATCTGCAACTGTGAAACTGTGCATGTTTTCCTTGCAATGTGAGTTTTTTTCCCCTAAAAAGACAGGGCTCTCGGTTACTGCATTTTCAATACTGGGCCATTGTTTGCGTTCCTGACCTGACCTGGAGAAATAAAACGAACCATGACGACCTGCTGAATCGTACAATGGCTTGGTACATTAACAGTATGTCTCGAATTCTCTGCTGCTGGTTTCAATAGTTGAGGAAACAAGGATGTCATGATCTGAGCAGTTTTTCCTCCTGGGGCTCTGAAGTAGATTTTAGATCGTTGCTGCCCCAGTGTGTCTGACTTATTTGGCCCTAAACAACAGCCCTGGCTTCCGTGACTTGAGGAAAATATACATGCACACAACAAAGGGGCCACCGGGTGCAGGGGAATGTAGGGAGGTGATGAGCATGTGGGTGGGTCACTATGATAATGTGTTTCCAATACTACACTGACCACTGCCTTCAATCATTGTGTTATCAGAGTGGCTGGTGCCAATAGTAATAGCACCAAATGAGGGAAAATTTGCTTATGTATAAATTTGTGGGATTTGAATAAAAACATTCGGATAGACAGGCAACCTCTCCAAAACATATCTAAGATGTTGATGACTATGATGGCGGAGGGTTTCCTTTAGTGTATTGGATATGTCTGCCGCCTATCATCAGGTCAACTCACGCGATGAGTTGAGACATTTGACCTCATTTGCGACGCTCTTGGGAGCTTTCTGATATAAAAGGATGCCATTCGGATTAGCTTCGGCAGAATTTCAGAGTGATGAAAAACATTTTTGCGATATGTCAGAGTTGTTATGCTTCCAGGACGACATCTTGATTTTGTGGAAGGATGTGTGTAAACATGATAGAACATTTCAGGAAGTAATGAAGCATTTGGACAAGCATGGCTTAACGATTAAAAAAGATAAATGCTAATTGAGAAAAGGAAAGTAAACTATTTAGGATATGAAATAACAGCTGATGGCATAAGAACAAAGAAGAGTATTGTGATGACTGTAAAAATGGCACCTGAAATATCCAAAGATGAGCTAAGATCTTTTCTTGGATTGGCAGAATATTGTGCTGCATATATGAGGAACTTTTCAGTAATAGTGGAGCCATGAAGGAAGATAAAGAAGAAAAATGTAATATTTGTATGGGATGATGAATATGAAAAACATAACTAAATACTGATGTGAGTGGAGCTGGGATTGGTGCAGTATTTAGTATCAAGTTGTGGAAGGAGAAGAGCGTATCATTGTACTTGCCTCTAGAAGGTTACAGGAGCAGAGTATACCTATTCAGTCATTCAAAGAGAGGCCTTGGCTTGCTGTTGGAGAATCTATCACTTCAGGTTCTACATGTGGGGTTTAACCTTTAAGGCCTGAACAAATCTCAAACCATTAACGTGTTTAAATGAGGAAGAGAAGAGAATTGGAAGGTGGCATAACTCATTTTGCGATGATTGTTATCTGTGATGGAATACAATTTTGAGGTGGAATATGTAGAGGGAAGCAAAAATATAATTACAAATTGTTTGTCAAGGATGCCGGTAGAGGAAGGCAATGAAGAAATATGCCATGATATTGTGGATGGCAGAGAAGGAGGTGTAATATGACCTTGGGCAGTGAAGAGTAGAATTGTGCAGGAGAAAACAGCCCTTATGGTGGAAAACTGTGCAGGGGTGGGAACATGAAATAGCATGAACAAAGAAGTAAAGGAGTCCTTTAAGGTAAAATACAAACTAGGTTTAACCCGTTCTGTGCCTTGGACGAGGTGACCTCGTCCAAGGCTACAGTTGCCGTGTGCCTTGGACGAAGTCACCTCGTCCAAGGCACGGGAACTTGGGGGAGCGCTAGCGCGCCCCGCTGTGCACCCCCCGGCAATCCGATGACGTCAGCGTCAGGGCCCGCGATCGTGGAGCAGGAATCTCCACTAGCCACCAGGGATTTTTAGAGGTGTGTTTCTTTTGGGGGCGACCCCTTGGGCAAGGGTCACCCCCCCCGGGGGTCATTTTTTTTTAGTGTTTCGCCCCCCCCCTGGGGGCAGATCGCCTTTTTTTCGGCGGATCTGCCCCCAGGGGGAGGTGAAATCCACTAGACACCAGGGATTTATTTTTAGTGAAAAGTTTCTTTTGGGGGCGACCCCTTGGGCAAGGGTCGCCCCACTGGGGGGCTATTTTTTTAGTATTTCGCCCCCCCCTGGGGGCAGATCGACGATTTTTCAGCAGATCTGCCCCCAGGGGGGGGCGAAATCCACTAGACATCAGGGATTTTGTTTTTATAGTGTTTTTTGGGGGTGACCCCTTGGGCAAGGGTCGCCCCCACCCCCAGGGGTTAATTTTTTTTAGTGTTTCGCCCCCCCTGGGGGCAGATCGCCTTTTTTTTGGCTGATCTTCCCCAGGGGGCGAAATCCACTAGACACCAGGGATTGATTTGTAAAGAAAAGTTTCTTTTGGGGGCAACCAATTTTTTGGCTGATCTGCCCCCAAAGGGGGGGGGGGGGGGGGGGGGGGAAATCCACTAGACACCAGGGATTTTGTTTTTATTGTTTATTTTGGGGGCAATCCCTTGGGCAAGGGCCGCTCCCCTGGGGGGCTATTTCTTTTTTCTGTTTCGGCCCCCCCGATGGCAGACCAGACATTTTTTTGGACGATCTGGCCCCCGGGGGGTGGAAGCACACTAGGCGCCAGGAATTGTGTGGTGTGTGTTTGGGGGCACCCCTTGGGCAACGGTCGCCCCCCTAAAGTGGGGAAAGTTCGTATTGGCCATCTCTGCCCCCAAGGAGGGCAGAAACCACCAATACGCCAGGGTTTTTTTTTTGTTTTTTTTTTATGCTGGGGGTGTCCCCTTTGGGAAGGGTCGCCCCCTAAAGGGGGCACAGAGGTGTTGCCCATTTCTGCCCCCGTTGGGGGCAGACTGGCCAATTTTTTTACGTCCATCTACCCCCAAGGAGGGCAGGATCCACTTAGGTACCAGGGACAACTTCTAAGTTCTTGGTGGTGGGGTGTTTGTCAACTGCCGAAGTATTTGTATTTGTGATTATAACAATTTATTTCTTCTTTTTCTTCTAGTTCAACGCTTTTGCTTCCTTTGCTGTGGATCCTTGCGGTTTTGGCAGTAGTTGTCCTGCGGTTTGCATAGTTGCATGTTTTAGGTAAGTGAAAGCAATTTACTCCAAAGGAGTATTGTTGACATGCATGAATGACATGTTTGTAGGTGGTGTACTAAATGCAGTATTGTGTGTTTGACATTGTCCTTAGATTTGAGCACAGTGATGTTTGTGTTGTCATATCTCTTATTTTCTTTTTTCTTTTTAGTGGGATATCATTGGTGATTGCTGTGTCTGTGCAGAGTAGTTGCTTGGTGAGTAGCTTTTTCAGGCAAGTGAGTGGTATAGTTTTTTGTAGTACATAACTCTTTGTGATAAAGCTACACTTTGTTTATTACTTATTTTAGTGCTAGTTGTTGTTGGCAATCCATTTGTTGTTAGTGAGGATCATGGCTAGCCGCAGAGTGACCGCTCAGCAGGTTGTTCGCATGCTCTTTGAGTCATCTTCAGACCATGATTACGACACTGACTCTGCATCTGAAGCAGAGGAGGAAGCAGGAGATTCTGGAAGTGAGTTTTCTGTCCGAGAGTATTCTTCTGATGGGGAAGCTACTCTCAGTGCAGATGAAGGGCCTGTGTTAGAGGAAGACATTGATGAGCCAAGAGTGCAGCAGCCTGGGGCTGAAGGGTTTCCCATTAGAAGACCTGACACCTGGATTGCCCCAAACATGGAGCAGACACAGTTACCTGCATTTACTGGTCTCCCAGGGTGTTGAGTTAATACAGAAAACTTTTTGCCTGTCCATTTCTTTCACTTGTTTATGGACGATGTATTTTTGGAAGAGATTGTGGAGCAGACAAATGTGTATGCAGAGCAATATTTGCGGGACAACGCTGCCAGACTTAAGCCGCAGATGAAAAGGTTTTTAGGTTTGACTTTTTTGATGGGGTTGATCAGGAAGCCGTCACTGGCTTCTTATTGGTCTACTAGTCCCTTGATGGCAACCGCCATATTTCCTGCAACTATGACACGTAATCGGTATTTGCTTCTTCTTCGTATGCTGCATTTTGTAGACAATGCTTTAGCCTTGCCACGAGATCACCCGGATTGTGACCGTCTTTTTAAAATTAGGCCTGTCCTTGATCATTTTGTGGATCGGTTTTCAGAGGTCTATGTTTCAGGCAAAGAGATAAGTGTGGACGAGTCTTTGGTCCTTTTCAAGGGGCGTTTAGTTTTTAAGCAGTACATTCCTAGTAAGAGGGCACGGTATGGGATTATGTTGTATCTCCTGTCAGAAAGCAGTACAGGATATGTGTATAATTTCCGGGTCTACACTGGTAGGGATTCCAGTATTGACCCTCCTGGTTGTCCGGCCACTTTTGGAGTTAGCGAAAAAATTGTGTGGGAGCTTGCTAGACGGCTGTTTAACAAAGGTCACCATTTGTACGTAGATAATTTCTACACTGGAGTGCAGTTGTTCAAGGAGTTGTTTAGAGTGGACACTGTTGCTTGTGTCACAATCCGTTCTAACTGGGAAGGCTATCCAAGGGAGCTTGTCTGTAAGAAACTTGTGAGGGGACAGTGCAGTGCCTTGCGGAATAATGAGCTGCTAGCTATGAAATTTTCAGACAGGAGGGATGTGTACATGCTATCGACCATCCATGATGAGAATACTTCCCCTGTGGCTGTTTGGGGTCAGGTTGCGGAAGTGTGCAAACCTGCGTGCATTTTGGACTACAATAGGCACATGGGTGGTGTTGATAGAGTAGATCAGAGGTTGGAACCTTACACTGCTCTTCGTAAGTCTTATGTGTGGTATAAAAAGTTGGCCCTACATTTATTTCATTTGGCAACTTTTAATGCCTTTATTGTATACAAGGATTGTTCACCTGAGTCAAGGATGACATTTGTTAAATTTCAGGAGTCGGTGATAGAAACCCTTAATGTGGTGGAACCGGCAAGAGTTCCTAGAGTAGAAGTGGTGGAGGATGTGGCTAGATTGAAAGATCGGCACTTTCCAGATCACATTCCTCCCACTCCCAAAAAAGACTTGCCCACAAAGAAATGTAGAGTATGTGACTGGAGAATAATCCGGAGGGAGAGTCGGATGTACTGCCCCGAATGCCCTTCAAAGCCTGGGCTGTGTGTGCCCAGCTGTTATAGAAGTTACCATACAAAAAAAAACTCCTGGGAAATACTGTGAGCGTAAGCTGTCTGTTTTATATTTTCATATGTTTCACGGTTGGCATCTCTGTCATGTATTTAGTTAGAGCTTTTGTGTTTGTAGTTTTGTGCTTATTTTATAATTAGTGGTTTCTTTGTTGTTTATAAACAAAAAAAAAGTGAAGGCGGTGTGCGTGGGGTGGCGCTTGGCTGGCGGTGTGCGTGGGGTGGCGCTTGGCTGGCAGTGTGCGTGGGGTGGCGCTTGGAAGGCGGTGTGCGTGGGGTGGCGCTTGGAAGGCGGTGTGCTTGGGGTGGCGATTGGCTGGCGGTGTGCGTGGGATGGGGTTTGGAAGGCGGTGTGCGTGGGGTGGGGCTTGGAAGGCAGTGTGCTTGGGGTGGGGCTTGGCTGGCGGTGCCAGCCAAACGCCAGTCCACACTCCCATCAGCTAGTGTTATTCTTGTATCAGGCATGTGGGCGTATGTAAGTGATGGGCCCTTGAGTGGCGCAGTCTGTCGATGCGAGTGTTGTAATGTGCTGGGCCCGTGGCAGGCGGTGTGAATGGTCTTGTGCGTGTCATGTATGAAAGGTGTGTGAATGGACTGTAAAGCGGTTGGTGCCTTGTCGTGGCTTTACAGCTCACGAGCTGTGAGTCATTGGTTCCGTTTTTTGCCATTCAGTTATTAACAGTGCATTTCATTTTTGTGAAATCTCTTGTTAATAAAATTTGATCCACTGAACCATCACTCACCCTCATGCCAAATCCAACCAGTATGTGTGGTAAAAATGACAACCTGCTCAGCTGTAATCAGGCGTCGCAGCACACCTGTGACACGATAGGTGCCTCGGGTGGGAACCTGATGATGAAGCATGCCACCAACTTGGTTGGTGGGTGAGGGGTCTTTTTCACATAACCTAAGTGTGTTTCTTTTCACAACTTTAGTGTTTGGCACATCACGGACGTATGTGCACACATCAAAATGATATATTACAAAAATACCCGTGTTTGGGGGGGGGAGGGCCCACCTATGTTTTTGGTCCTGGGTGCGGCCTTCATCTAGGGAAACCTACAAAACCCAGACATTTTTTTAAACTAGACACCCCAAGGAGTCCAGGGAGGTGTGGCTTGCGTGGCTCCCCCAACATTTTCTTACCCAGACTCCTCTGTAAACCTCAAAATTTGCATAAAAAAGTATATTTTCCTGACTTTTCTTAGTAGGATCACCGCTCCAGCACAAAATTCCTACTCCCCAGTTTTCCCCTCAGTCTCCCAAGTAAAATGACACCTCACTTATGTGGGTCCCCAAAGCAGAGTCCGTCTAAAGATGTATAAAAGAATATGTCCTTATAAACTCGCTGTGCTATCCCCTCTATCTCTACAAGTTTTGGGCCTTATTCTGTTGCAGGCACCTGGCCCACCCACACAACTAAGGTATCATTTTTATCGGGAGACTTGGTGGAAGGAAATTTGTGCCTCCTCTCAGATTCCAGAACTTTCTGCCACACAAATGTGAGGAACATGTTTTTTTTTTAGCCAAATTTTGAGGTTTGCAAAAGATTCTGGATAACAGAACCTGGTCAGAGCCCCACAAGTCACCCCATCTTGGATTCCCCTAGGTCTCTAGTTTTCAAAAATGCACAGGTTTGGTAGGTTTCCCTAGGTGCCGGCTGAGCTAGAGGCCAAAATCTACAGGTAGGCACTTTGCAAAAAACACCTCTGTTTTCTTTCCAAAAAATGGGATGTGTCCTCGTTGCATTTTGGGGCGTTTCCTGTCGCGGGCGACAGGCCTACCCACACAAGTGAGGTATCATTTTTATCGGGAGACTTGGAGGAACATAGATTAGCAAAACACGTGTTATTGCCCCTTGTCTTTCTCTACATTTTTTCCTTCCAAATATAGGAGTGTGTGTAAAAAAAAAACATCTATTTGAGAAATGCCCTGTAATTCACATGCTAGTATGGTCACCCCGGAAATTCAGAGATGTGCAAATAACCACTGCTCCTCAACACCTTATCTTGTGCCCTTTTTGGAAATACAAAGGTTTTCTTGATAGCTATTTTTTACTCTTTATATTTCAGCAAATGAATTGCTGTATACCCTGTATAGAATGAAAACGCACTGCAGGGTGCAGCTCATTTATTGGCTCTGGGTACCTAGGGCTCTTGATGAACCTACAAGCCCTATATATCCCCGCAACCAGGAGGATTCTAGCAGACGTAACGGTATATTGCTTTCGATAATCTGACATTGCAGGAAAAAGTTACAGAGTAAATTGATGTTTTTTTCAACTCAATTTCAATATTTTTCGTTTTCAGATGTTATTTTCTGTAGGAAACCCTTGTAGGATCTACACAATTGACCCCTTGCTGAATTCAGAATTTTGTCTACTTTTCAGAAATGTTTACGTTTCTGGGATCCAGCATTGGTTTCATGCCCATTTCTGTCACTGACTGGAAGGAGGCTGAAATCACACAAAAATTTTAAAAATGGGTTATGTCCCAGTAAAATGCCAACATTGTGTTGAAAAATTGGGTTTTCTGATTCAAGGCTGCCTGTTCCTGAAAGCTGGGAAGCTGCTGAGTTCAGCACCGCAAACCCTTTGTTGATGCCATTTTCAGGGGGAAAACCGCAAGCCTTCTTCTACGAAAATACACAATTTTCACTGTATTTTGGCTAATTTCTTGGCCTCCTTCAGGGGAACCCACAAAGTCTTGGTACCTCTGGAATCCCTAGGATGTTGGAAAAAAAGGATGCAAATTTGGCTTGGTTAGCTTATGTGGACAAAAAGTTATGAGGGCCTAAGCGCAAACTGCCCCAAATAGGCAAAAAAAGGCCTGGCACAGGAGGGGGAAAAGGCCTGGCAGCGAAGGGGTTAAGAGAGGGTAAAGTAAAGAGGAGATGACAGATTGTACCCCTTTGCTGTGTTCGTACACGTATAATGGCCATTGAATATGAAGGGCATCTGGGGTGAAGTATGACCAAAAGAAGGGTGAGGCAGTCAGTTTGGTGGCCTGGCATGGATTGTGACATTGAGGATATAGTGAAGAATTGCTATGTATGTGACAACAGTGATAAGTCCAAGTTGGTGAGGCAACCTCCATTGGTGTGTATGAAATTTCCTGAAAGACTGTGGGGAAAGAGTTGCTATTGATATTTTTTGGACCAGTAGAAAGACTGGGTTATAGAGATAAGTATATTCTCATACTTGCTGATTATCACTCCAAAAGGCTTGTGGTGGAGACAATGGGAGAGATAAATACTGCCAATGTTACTTAGTTTTTGGAGAGAGTTTTCCTTCAGGAGGGAATTCCTAAGATAACAGTATCTGACAAAAGGGAGCAATTCGGATCCAGAGAGATGACAAGTTATCTTAGGAGGATGGGAATCACACATGACAAAGAGCTCTTTACAGACCACAAGCTACAGGGCTGGGTGATAGGGTCAATCGGCTTGTAATGGAGAATGTTCAGTTGTCCATTGCTAGTGGGTTGTCATGGAGGAAGGAATTGAGGAGAATTGTACGGGCACATAGAACAACTCCTCATTCTGCAACAGGAGCACCATTTGTGACTTTAAAGGGGAGAGAACTGGGCAATAAGTATTGTTCTTTATGGCTAAGTGAAAATTATATGGTCTGGGTTGATCAGGAGGAAATGAAAAGGAGAGTTGATCATGTGCAATAGAAGTCTGAAGAAACGTACAACTTGATGAAAGGAGTGAAAAAGTTATTGGTTCAAGGTGATGACTGGGTGGTGGTAGGAAAGAATGGGATGGTTTGCAGGGGCGAAACCAAGTACTTTGATCCAAATCAGGTTAAGGAGGTTAAACTCAATGTAGTAGTGTTAGAAAATGGCATTACATGGAGTACAGGTAATATATGCAAAGCTTACAAACCATCAAAAGTTATTTCAATAGTTTATAGAAGCGGAACGTTATTGACATGTTTATTCTATCTATCAAATTTATTTTTGTAATAGTGTACATTGTTGGTTAAAGTCTTAACGTGTGGTTAAATTCTACCTATGCATGTTCTCAATATTTGTTTGTAATTATTAACCGCTTAGCTGCTGGGCTCCCGCCCCAGTGCGGAGCCCTTTTTATGGCTATTTGGGGTAGTTCACGCTTAGGCCTTCATAACTTTTTGTCCACATAAGCTATCCACACCAAATTTGCATCCTTTTTTTCCAACACCCTAGGGATTCTAAAGGTACCCAGAGTTTGTGGGTTCCCCTGGAGGAGCCCAAGAAATTAGCCAAAATACAGCTAAAAGTTCGTTTTTTTCAAAAAAATTGAAAAAAGGGCTGCCGAAGAAGGCTTGTGGTTTTTCCCCTGAAAATGACACCAACAAAGGGTTTGCAGTGCTAAAATCACCATCTTCACAGCTTTCAGGAACAGGCAGACTCGAATCAGAAAAACTAATTTTTCAACACAATTTTTGCATTTTACTGGAACATACTTCATTTTGACTATTTTTGGTGCTTTCAGCCTCCTTCCGGTTAGTGACAGGAATGGGTGTGAAACCAATACTGGATCCCGGAAAGCGAAGCATTTCCGAAAAGTAGACAAAATTCTGAATTCAGCAAGGGATCATTTGTGTAGATCTTACAAGGTTTCCCTACAGAAAATAACAGCTGAAATAAAAAAAATATTGAAATTGAGCTGAAAAAAACAGCAATTTTTCTCCACGTTTTACTCTAACATTTTCCTGCAATGTCAGATTTTTTAAAGTAATATACTGTTACGTGTGCTGGACTCTTCTGGTTGCAGGGATATATAGGGCTTGTAGGTTCATCAAGAATCCTAGGTACCCAGAGCCAATAAATGAGCTGCACCTTGCAATGGGTTTTCATTCTATACCGGGTATACAGCAATTCATTTGCTGAAGTATAAAGAGTGAAAAATAGGTATCAAGAAAACCTTTGTATTTCCAAAAGGGGCATAAAATAAGGTGTTGAGAAGCGGTGGTTATTTGCACATTTCTGAATTCCGGGGTGCCCATACTAGCATGTGAATTACAGGCCATTTATCAAATAGACGTCTTTTCTACACACTGTCTTACATTTGGAAGGAAAAAATGTAGAGAAAGACAAGGGGTAATAACACTTCTTGTGCTATTCTGTGCTCCCCCAAGTCTCCCGATAAAAATGGTACCTCACTTGCGTGGATAGGCCGAATGCACGCGACAGGAAAGGCAACATGGACACATCACATTTTTACATTGTAATCTGACGTGTTTTTTGCAAAGTGCCTAGCTGTAGATTTTGGCCTCTAGCTCAGCCGGCACCTTGTGAAACCTACCAAACCTGTGCATTTTTTAAAACTAGACACCTAGGGGAATCCAGGATTGGCTGACTTGTGGGGCTCTCACTGGGTTCTGTTACCCAGAATCCTTTGCAAACCTCAAAATTTGACCTAAAAAAATAAAATAAAATAAAAATCCCTCAAATTTCGGTGACAGAAAGTTCTGAAATCTGAGAGGAGCCACAAATTTCCTTCCACCCAGCATTCCCCCAAGTCTCCTGATAAAAATGGTAACTCAGTTGTGTGGGTAGGCCTAGTGCCTGGGACAGGAAATGCCACAAAACACAATGTGGACGCATCACATTTTGCTAAAGAAAACAGAGCTGTTTTTTGCAAGGTGCCTAGCTGTGGATTTTGGCCTCTAGCTCAGCCGGCACCTAGGGAAACCTACCAAACCTGCGCATTTTTGAAAACTAGACACCTAGGGGAATCCAGGATGGGCTGACTTGTGGGGCTCTCACTAAGTTCTGTTACCCAGAATCCTTTGCAAACCTCAAAATGTGGCCCAAAAAAACCACTTTTTCCTCACATTTCTGTGATAGAAAGTTCTGGAATCTGGGAGGAGCCACACATTTCCTTCCACCCAGCATTCCCCCAAGTCTCCTGATAAAAATGGTACCTCACTTGTATGGGTAGGCCTAGTGCCAGCGACAGGAATAGATCAGACAACGGTCAATGTTGGTCCTTACATGAGGCAACTGTTGACCCTAGGGTGATCCATTCCTGACGCAGGCACTAGGTATAGGCACTCAAGTGGGGTAGTGTTTTTATCAGGACAGGTGAGGAATCACTGGGTGGTAGGAATTTTGTGGATCCCAGCATATTCCTGTAGTTTGTGTGACACAAATGCAAGAAAAATAGAGTTTTTATTCAACATTTCAGCTTTGCAGGTATTCTGGGTAAGAAAACTATGGGGAATCCACACAAGTCACACCTCTGTGGACTCCCCTCAGATGTCTAGTTTCCAGAAATGTTTGGGTTTAGTATGTTTCCCTATAGGGCCGCCGAACCCAGGACCAAAAACACAGGTGCCTGCCTTACAAAAACCAGTTTGTTTTGTGATAGATAATTTTGCTGTCTCCACAATACAATTTGGGCAAGGGAATTTGGGGCTGAAGTAAATTGGGGAGCTCCCAAGAGAGCACTCTCTCTCTGTGCTTGACGCCGCATTCACCTGCTCTCTGTGCAACGGGGCAATAGTGAGTTAGCCCAACCCAGACTGTGCTTGCGAAGGGACAGCAGGACTGTCCACATCACCTCCCTCATAATTTACTGGAAGAGGAGTTATCCAATAGGACTCCTCCGCCTGAAAAATCACTCCCAGAGTCTGCACCATTGTCCTATCCCTCAGATGCTGTCTCAGTCTCTGATCCTATGTCAGCCCTGTCCTCTATAACCCGAGTGACGGCGTCAGCAGCAGTCATCCATCAAGATGCCATCTCTGTTATTGGCTAAACTGTTGCTCTAAAACACTAGCCTATGTAGACAGTCACAAAATTGCTGGTGTGTGTGTGTGTGTGTGATAACTGCAAAAGTAGAGGCCACCTTACCTGCGCTTCTTCACTCAATCATCATGTTCTGTCAAGACACTCAAAAACACCTTGTCACATACCATTCGTCACAGTCTTTAGCATCTCCTGCGCCCAGTCCAACAATCATTATTGGTGCTCCAACTCCCATGTCCTCCTCCTCCTCCTCCTCGGATTCCCTCATTACCACCCAGCAAAAGTGCCCTTCATCTCTCCATAGCCGTCCCCCACCCGCACATACATTTTATTTGTATTATAACGCAGGTAATGTCTGACTTTACTAATGTACTCCGCTACTTGCATAAAATACAGATTGCAGGCATATAAACCTTCTGTGGTTCTTTATGACACTAAAACTGCCACTAGGCAAAAGTCTGATCCTTTTGTATCAGAAACATTATCACAAGATTTACTTGACTTTTTTTTATAGTTGCTTAAAAGCTACAGTTGAAATGCGTCAGTTGAAATATGTGCATTGCTTTGAAGACGCAAGCTGCAACTGCAAGACAACTGGTGGCAAATATATATATATATACACACACACACACACAAAATGATTGAAGTAAACTTATATACAGCAACAGTGCCCGGAATCAGGATTTAACTTTGGAGCTAGCAAGGAGATACTTATCTCCTGCGTGTGTACTTACACTGGAAGATAAAGGGACTGACTTCTATTGCGCCTAGTGTTATCTTTATGTAAGGCACTATCCCATCGTACAATATGGTGAGGTGCTGCCTTGTACATGATCCTATTTTGCTAATGTGGCCCTGAATCGGGGTCCGGAGACTGCATATTCACTAAAGTTCATTCAATGAGGCTTGGCGAGCAGGAACTAAATTGCAGGTTTTACTTAAACTGAAAGCACAGAGGCTGTTAAAGACGGGGATCTGAAATGCACGTTTGTCATGAACATCGAGTTGGAGGAAATGTGATACGGAAAGCATATTGTTACTATCAAATAAGAAGATGTTATTTTACATAAGTATGTACATTACGAGCGTGAAGAAATCCTGAAAACTAAAAACAACTTCAAATACATATGACCTTTAATCAGCAAGAAACGAACGTGCAGCAGATAGGAGAAGTGCCTCTATTGCTTGCAGGTGAAAGAACCTTGTGGACTATAAATACCAGAATGCTGCTCGTAAATCATGACGGCAGAAACCACCAGGAAGAAGACAGATTAGTCGAAATGCGTCGTGGTGCTGGATATTAGCCTCATTTGAAATCAAGAGGAATAAATGACAAGTCTATAGCAGTCTCCGGGAGTGCAGCGTCTCTCTTTTTTCTGTGTGTGTGTATGTATATATATATATATATATATATATATATATATATATATATATATATATAAATAAATAAAAGAGAGATCACTTTTATATGTGGGTCTGGTTTTCCTGGGGGGCGATCGCAGCCCACAGGGAAACCACACATGCATTGATAAAAGTGATATCTATATCTATATAGATCTATCTCTATATAGATATATCTATGTAGCTAGGTATATCTACAGATGGATATATATAGATATATCCATGTAGATAGATCTATCTCTCTATATATATATATATATATATTTAGTATTTGGTTTCCTTGGGGGCCGACCCCCCCCTCCCCAAAGTGAAATCCCTGGTGTCTAGTGGTGTTTCCTGGCCCTCTATCCCAGCTGTACTGCGATCGAGGGCCAGGAAACACGTTCAGGAAGGCCTTGTGTGAAAGGGGAGAGTCTCCCTTTTCATACGGGTCTTCCCAAACATAAGGGGAGAGTCTCCCATTTCATACCACGCCTTCCCGAACGTCGGGAAGGCTGTTTGGGGCCGTTTTCCCATCCGAGCAGAAAGCGGCCTTATGGCAGCTTCCTGCTCCGATGGGGAAAACAACACTGTGACATCACAAAGGGGCGGGTGGGGGAGACACGGAAAATCTGCCGTGTCTCGCGGGGGTTTAACAAAAATAAAAAAAAAGAAACTTGGTGCGATTTTTTTTTAACCCCCTCCCTGGTGTAAGCCACTGGTCATGACCCGCATCAGGGAGGTAGTGTGGGCGTCGGCCAGTGGTTGACGCCCGCACCTAATGGGTTAAAGGGGGAAGATGTGTGGAGATGTTAACAATGAAGGTTGCCTAGGTGACATGCATTGGAATGTAGGGTGAAGCAGTTGCTGGAGCGACAGTTGCTGGGAGGAGTGAAGGCTTACTGCTGTTTATGCTGGCGATGTCAACTAAAAAAAAAAAAAAGTTTAAGAAATCCTATAGTTTAGTTGGGATTTCTTACAATTACATTGTGAAACCATGGCTCCCTTTGTTACGTTATGCTAAATTGTTTCAGGAAGCTTCAAACACTGGGGCAAATGTCATAACCACTGCCTGATGGAAAATCCACTTTTCAGTAGACGTCAAAGGTTTATGCTGCTCATTATACATGGCAGGTCACTACAATGGTCAATTTTCTCCTCTTTGGCACACAACTAATCCTGTCAGTAAAAATGTGGCCCTTGCCACTTAACACATGATACAAGACCAACATGTGCACTAGCCAGCCCTGAGCATACTGATTAAGAAAGATTTAAACCACCAATAAAAATACCAATGTTCACTGAAAGAATAAAGAAAAGGGGACATTGCACCAATGTTGTTTTGCTCATCTACGTTTATTCTGTACATTTTCAGGCTCATGCGTAAACTATTACAACAAAACAATGGCTACCTAAAGACAATTACAGTATTCTGTGTTTGCAGTAGAAAGAACAACCAACAGGGAGAACATGGAATTAAAGTATTGAAGGTTCAATGGAGAAATGATTGTCAGGACAACAGCATGAACATGCTTGAGCTCTTCTCAGATACTGACAATCGTACTGCACATTTTATCATGGAGCATATGCACAAAAGGCAGTGCAATATTGTATTTATTCTCAAATACAGGCAAGAGAAAGTAAGAGAAGGACACAGTAGGTAATCACAAAGATCCTCACACGTGTGAACAAAAATGACATTTCTGAGCCACTGTAGATATTAGAATGACCTGAAGTCCCCATCATATTTAGAAAAGCTATTACCCTAAAAGCATTATTTGGCGTATAGAAGTAATTCACAATGTGGATTATTTGAATATAGATCATATACAGACAACCTTCAACACTCTCCTGTTTTCAAGTGAGATATTTTTGAAAATATATATATATATATATGTAAAAAAGAACGTCTTTACCCTGAAAGCGTAACGACCCGTTTTGCTACATTTGTGGTAAAATAAGACTTGCTCAAAGGAAAAACATACAAACTGGCCTATTAACTGCAAGTGCCAGTAGCACCTCTGTGATCCTTGGTTGGTCCCATTGTGTCCTTATCAGCCTTCTGGTGAATCAACACATCACTGGTTTAACTTCCATATACTTTTAAGAGGAAAGCACAATATTATAACAGCTTTGAAGATTCACATACTTCATCAGATTACACCAACACGATGCTGCTCAGTAAAGAACATTCAGAGTAGGGCCACAAGAATTCCCAAAAACAAAATTTTTAAAATATCTCCCGTCCCTGGTACAAAAATAAACAATTTCAGCTCCAAGTTTTAGTACATTCAGTTCAAATTACTTCTTATGACCATATTACCTACATTATGTCCCCCACACTCCCAAAAAATATAGCTGTCTGCTCAAAGGAAAACCACGCACGTGTTGACAAAGAAGATTTTGCCGATAAAATACTCTCAACTGTGGATCAAAGCGTTAGTCACTGGAGTAGGTAGTTCAAGAGTGGCAAAGAGCGTAACCAAACAACCCTCCACATTCAAGCCACCGCAGATGTGGGAGAAATTAGGTTCAGAGCTGCAGGTGAGGCACAAAGTCCACATGAACACAGAGGAGTAATTAAAAAAAAAAAAAAAAAGTGTGTGAGGATGCACAAAATGTAAACATGATGCAGCAGAAGGGGCGACAGAAGCAGAGAGGATAATAGTCGACAGAGAGAGGAACAGGCGGCACCAGTTTCTTAAAACATGCAGTTAGAGTGGGATTCATGAGAATGCAAAGCAAACACATCGATATGGGGCAGAGTAACGGTGTACTTTTGGTGGCCAGATATTGAGAAGAAGCAGCACTCATTCTGAAAAAGAAACTAGCCGCCTCGAAACATTTGACTGTTTTATCTACATAACATCCCCTTCAAAAACAGTTAACAAGGGCTCGGTCACCACAAAAGAGATACCGGCGCACTCATATTGGGGGATGTTTATTGTTTCTAGCGGAATTATTCTAATTGGCACAAGTGACAAGGCTAAAAGCCACCTTTGAGATCAAGCTTGTTAAAGCTTTGAGTATCGCTACCAAGTTTCTACCTCTTCCCACTTCAGGTTTTAGTAAAGTTGTTCTTCCTGGTGTTTCTTTATACCCGTCAGCAAAGAAAAAGGTTTAGATTCAGAGACGTTTGAGACCCTTCTTCTCTTCTTAGGACCGTCAATTAAAAAGACTGACACTCAAAGAAAAAAATCTCCTGCTTCAGATGTGACACGTCTGTATAACATTTAACAGACAAATGTATAACGGTAACATATAATGATCACAAAGATCGGGGGCTTGAACAGGTCACAGTCTGCAAAAACAGAACAAGCGATGCTTTGAATTTGTATTTGAGAAGCATCTGTGTCCCTCACAAACACCATAGGTAATGCCTTTCAAGCTGCATGGGGGATAAAACCCTGGCGACCTCCACTTTAGATAGAAACTAGAGAGAAAGGATATATATTTTTTAATAGATATTCAGGAGGAAGAAAAACATTGCCCAAACACAGATGTACACCAAAAGGTCTAGGCACCCTCCAAAATTTCTCCAGCTCTAATTATGAGTTGAGGTACACCTTAGAAGGCAGAGTTCCTAATTTGGTACTACAACTAACCTCTTGTTGCATAATCCCAGCTATCCAGTTCTGGTTTACACCTGCATTTTCTAGTAACCTCTTTCGTCTTTCTGATCCTCTCATTCTAGATCATCTACCTCATCCTCGCTCTGTTGCTCTGTTTTCCTAGTTGCCTTCTTATTTCCATGTTCTATTCTTCAGTGTCACCTCGATTCACTGTAATTATGTTTCTTAATTCCATGCTTTGGTTTTTGCTCTTGGTTCTCCTGGTCATCTGTTTGCTTTATTTCTGCCCTAATCCTTTGTCTGACGTTCCTGGTGCTGTTCCTCATTCTACTCATATGTTCATTTTACCTGCTTCTTATTTGCCAACGTCTGTTACCTTTTAGATTTTACTGGCTGCTCTGCTCATCTTTCTTGGCCTGTTGTTTGCTCACTCGTCTTCACAAATGCCACAATGTGACCAACTTTGGATTTTTAAATGGTCCACACAGCAGCACACCAAGAGCTGTGTGGTGTCAAATTCTTATTAGCGATTCAGGCTTCTGTTACTACATAGTAAATGTTCACAATAACCGACAGGTGGGGAGATTGCCCTGGTTCTATGAGAAGGTCAGAGGTACAACAAGGACTATCCTAGGTGCTGTTAAGAATTGAAAACTAGCAGCATTTCACCGTAATATTCATAAGGTTCGAGACATTAATTAAAAAAAGAATACGTTCATCTGTGATGAAACATAGAAAAAGAAAAATAGAAACACAACTAATTCAGTCTGATCTGCAACTGTGAAACTGTGCATGTTTTCCTTGCAATGTGAGTTTTTTTCCCCTAAAAAGACAGGGCTCTCGGTTACTGCATTTTCAATACTGGGCCATTGTTTGTGTTCCTGACCTGACCTGGAGAAATAAAACGAACCATGACGACCTGCTGAATCGTACAATGGCTTGGTACATTAACAGTATGTCTCGAATTCTCCGCTGCTGGTTTCAATAGTTGAGGAAACAAGGATGTCATGATCTGAGCAGTTTTTCCTCCTGGGGCTCTGAAGAAGATTTTAGATCGTTGCTGCCCCCGTGTGTCTGACTTATTTGGCGCTAAACAACAGCCCTGGCTTCCGTGACTTGAGGAAAATATATATGCACACAACAAAGAGGCCACGTGGTGAAGGGGGAACGTAGGGAGGTGATGAGCGTGCGGGTGGGTCACTATGATAATGTGTTTCCAATACTACACTGACCACTGCCTTCAATCATTGTGTATGGATGACTGTGGCAGATGGTCCTTGGGTTCATATGCTTTCATCTCCTCCCCCCCACCCAATCAGTTCCCATTGGGTAGCCAGCACATAACCTCTACAGTGGGAACTAGCCACTAGGACATTTAAAGTGAAATTTAAGATTTTAAAATGAAAGGGGAACCTGATAAGCCGGAATGAACATGTGAACTATACAAAGTCAGACCTGTCCAAAAACAATATTTAAATAAGTTAATATTTGTATACATATAGAGTTCCTTTGACCTGGACACATCATCTTTCTATTTTGTTCGAGTTCTCAAGACAGAACATACCTTTGAAAATATTTCTGTCATCTTCTTTAGTAGGCTTGCCTCTAAAGTAGAAAAGTTTTAACTCACTGCCTCATACTACTTTGCATGGTTCGGTGTGAGATATTAGGGCCTCGACAGATTGTTCCCTCTAAACTCATTGAAGATACACCAAATCCATGGATGTTTCCATTTCTTTCTGTTATACACAGGGTTTAATAATTTTCATTATACTAGCTCTAGTATTGCATGTGATGTGTTTTAACAGTCAGAAAAACTATGAACAACAGGAATCCTCTTCTAAATAAAATATCAGAACCCATGGAACCAAAGCATGTTTAAGGTAAGTTTTCCCACCCATGGGGTTTATGAAATAATTTCAAAAGATCATAGGACAGGAGGACACCAGCTCAAAAACAGATTGACAAGAAACACCCCCCCCCCCCTCCCCCCCATCCCAGATCTAGCACTACTTCCTGTGTTGAGGTTTTTCAAAGTGTTTTACTTGAAGAGGATTACTGCAACTGAAAACCTGGTCCATTAAAGTTAGCATCAAAACATTCACAGGACAAAAGTCGAAGTGAAATCTGTGCTTTAACTTTATATCAATATTCCATACCGCACGTACTAAATCCAGGATTTTTCAAGGGCTGTAGATTCTTCAAATGTATTAGGAACAAATGACTCATAGGGTGTCACAAATCAAGACCTTTGTGCAAAATAGATGATGCAGCTGTGCAACACATTCAGCCTGTCCATCCACGACCTGTGTCTGCTCGCAACCTTGAATTAGGATTCAGCACAAGTCCCTGTGGCTTTGGCTGAGTTCAGCAGAGTCACAGCCTCCTCAGGGGGCATCGAGTGGCAGCTGTCACGTGAAGCAGTAGTATCTATGCTCTGTGTTTCGAACTGAGGATGGATGGATACCTGAACAGCAATCTCCTGGCCGTCCTGGTTTAGAGAGCCATCATCTGAGTCGCCAGCTGGGGAGTTGCTACGCTTTAGCTCGGGGTTAATGGTGTATATCGCTCCACCGATGGCTTGGTTCTCCTTCATTGCCTCATTTAATTGGTCGGGGTCATCCACCCGCACAGCTTCGAAAATCTCTTCCACAAAAGCCTTGCAGTTGAGGATGAGTGGGGGTAGAGGAATGCTCTTAGCTAACTCTTCGATGTAGCGGGCAAACTCCATGGTTTTGAACTGTGTAACTTTCGCCAGCTCCAGGGTCTTTGCTGAGGTAATGATAGGAATTCGCTTAGCTATCTCAAAAGCCTTTTGTAGCTTCTCAGCCCCTTCCATTCTGAAGAACTCATTGATGGCCTTCTCTGTCTTACGGAGATGACTGCTCATCATACAAAGGCGAGTGATGTTTAAGATCATGATGATTGTGAAGGTGACCAGGCACACAATCATGTAGTAAATACCCATGTCCCCAGACGTGAAGATAACCCGGAGGGTGACTGTGTACACCGAAGTGCCATTGGGACTTTGTGTCAAGCAAGTGTATCTCCCACGATCGGCAAACGTTATGCTGGTGATGTTGAGAGCTCCGTCCTCTGAAATTAACCACTTTCCATCTAATGACCAAAAGGAAAAAAAAAAAACGTTTTTATATCAAATATATGAGCAGTTCTCTCACTTTAGATTAACTACAATTCCCTTAAAAAGTTATAGTTTATTTGGTGGCAGAGACTGGTGACATGCACTGTACGAAATAAACTTAATTGGATACCATGGAAAGAAATGCAGATCATACATCGAATAATGTAACACTGGAAGGTATAAAAACATAATTTGGATTTTCAACAGACTGTTCTGTTTCAATCAAATCAACATATATAACTCAGACACTTTTGCCGTTATATCTCTTCAGACATAAGTTGTAAAGGCTGTCTACGCCCTTTCAAATGTATTAAACTTGTTATGAAGAATTGCAGTCACGTTTTCCAAAGCATAATGTGGACTATCAAACAGAAGCAGCTTAAATATCTTTCTTAAATCAATGCAACCTTCAGAAGTTGATTTAAATAGGGTTCCCTGAGCTTCACATAGGGACTAATTGTTACGCGAGAAGGATATCAACTTTTGCAATATATTTCGGTGGGGGCTTTAGCAAAAATGGAGAGGAAAAGTGTGAACAACATATAGTAAATGTGGAACGCAGCTCATTTTAATACCTCTCACTCTGGCAAGCCATGGGATTTCCAGCTGCCTCATCTTTACAAGCCTCTGTAAAGTACATCTAGCATGTTATGGACATTGGCTTCATACACATTTTAAACTGTGTTAGGCAGGGACACTTTTGTAGACAATAGGGCCCTTTGGCTAGCTGGAGTCTGGGGAGGGGTGCTTGGCCACAGGCAGGGTTGTAACTCTGGGGTCATGAGGGTAGGTCGTCATCGCAGAGGTGTTGGGAGGAAGTAGTCGAAGAGGGCGTCATGTACCAGTTGAGGTGCGTTTAGTTAGAAGTAGCAGGAGGCTTGCGAAACGTGCCTGGACTGCTATTTGATTGCTGTTTCTGAATATGCCAAAGGCACGAGACTCCCAGGTGCTTATGTATGGGAGCTCTGTTACTCTGCATAGCATTTTGTGAATTCCCTGCCATTACACGGAGAGGTAGGGACAAGACCATAGCATGTGTTGGAAGCCGTCAGAGAACTCTTGACATGGCGGACTGCCGAGGCAGGCCGTGTGGAAGAAGCGGTTAAAGCTGGTGTGGCATGAAATAGGCCCTATGAAGCATAGTGTTTTTTTCACTCTTAAATTGGGCGTTGCACGAGACCTTGTGAGGGAATTTGAGAGCTCTTTTCCGTTGTGCATTATTCACCCAAAGTCCATTTCCGACTTGTCTCTGAGTGATGTGAGTAAGGCCCCTGCGTGCTCCTTTAAAGCCTGTAGTGCCATGTTATAAGGACGCAGCCTATGCCCATAGTTAGTAGGGATTGGATAACGGTATGAGTAGGAGGATCGAAATGGATGATGGACCTTTGGGCGGGGAGAGGCGCAGTTCATGGAACCTTAGGTGTTGGCCCTAGGGGAGGGTGAAGTTGCTAATGAGTTGGTCGATGGTGAGAAGCCATTTTGAAACAAGTCACCAATTGTGGTGAGAAAACAGTAGTGCCAGGGTGTGAGATCTCTGAATGAGCAGGGATCAGGGGTGGGTAGGACGCCCTGTCGAGGGAAAGCGGGTGTAAATGGGACTATGTGCCATGTCAGAGTGAGTGTCTGATGGATGCATTTATATGCAGTTGTCACCTTTCATACCCTAATTATCCCTTATCTTTCATCAATATTTCTCAATACCCTCCACAGATGACGCTTCATTCCTTTTCTCCTTTGGTGGCGATATCCTTCTGTGCATAGAACAAAAGGATTTACTAATTCCAGTCCAAGAATATCTGTAGAAAGTTAAAAAAAAAATCCCCAAATATTACAAGGGTGAATTAGAAGAGTAAAGTAGCCCCGTGGTGCAATTGATTTTTGTTTGCCTTAAGGATGCAAAAGAAGGCCAAAAAAATATTCTAGGCCTTTCTGTGTAGTAGCAGACAGCCTTCGTTTTGTTTCTTTTATTTCTCTTTCACCTTTTTAACAAAAACGTAAATTACATTTTTGGTGCACACTTTGAGCCTCGTCCTCCCTATATCTTTGATTTGTTTTTTCCATTAGTCTTTTACAAGGTATTCTTCTTAACACCGTGAAGTTGTGTTCAAGTAAATTAGCCTTATACTAATTAACTAAAGAAAATCACAATATATATCAGGTACCTTTAGCATTCCTATACTGGATGAGGTAGTTCTAATGTAAACTGCATGTAAGAATCGTTATTTTACTGCATTCGGTTCACAAACTTCTTTTCACACATCAAAGAGGTGGCTCTGATTTACAGATGGTGTCACCATGACATTGCTCACCTCCTTCAGCTTCACGCAGCAGGTGACCCTTAGAGTTGTACCACTGGATATCTTCAAGCCTACTGGTGTTCAGGCTGCACTTGATCCGTGTGCTTGTGCCTTCCTTCGCAATTATGTCATGGTGTGTTGGGGAATCGGCCATCAGCTGTAGGTGGGGACGAGACGCTGAGTGATTGGAAACGGAGAGGGGAATGGCCAGATACGTTCCATTGGTGGGGGGATCTTCCACAGCAATGACAGCAGAGAGACCAGAAAAGGCCAAAAAAGTGAAAATGTAGCACAACAGCTCCATGGAGAGGACACAATTTTTTATGGAGCAGAGAAAGAAGTTTGGGGCCGGGCCTAGGGAGCGCTGGGGAAAATTCACTAAGGCAGGAATATGTTAAATGGTGTCATCAGGTTTCAGAAGAGGAACATCCCATCACCAATGCATCTTGGACGCTTGGCACCTAAAAGAGAGCAAAGAAAACAATACAGCATATCCGTTAGATTTTGCACTTCTATCACAAAATCATCCTAATGAGACGCATAAAACAGAAAGGTTCCAACACATTGGCCCTCATTACAACCCTGGTGGTCGGTGTTAAAGCGGCGGTAACACCACCAACAGGCCGGTGGTAAAAGAAAAAAAAAAATATATATATATATATATATATATATATATATATATATATAAAAAATGGGATTTTGAATATGGTGGTTACCGCCATCCAAAACCGCCACTTTAACACAGTGACCACCAGGGTGGTAACAGCTGCTGGGCTGGAGACTTCGGTCTCTAGCCCGGCGGTCATCACAATCCCTCCCTCTGGATTACAACCCGGCCTACCGCAATGGTTTTCGTGCCAATCTTACTGCCACTATCAGTGCCAGGGAATCCCTTCCCTGACACTGATAGGGGTCTCCCCAGAGTCCTCCCCCACGTTCCCTCTCCTGCCCCCCACACATATACACACCCACACCCATACATACACATGCACACACGCATACCCACCACCACGCACACATACCCACACACCAACATACCTTGTCACACATATGCATTCACAACACTCACAATCACTCATTCAGGCGCGCATTCAACATGACTCACACCCGCATGCACGCATTCCAAAACATACACCCCCCTCTCCGTTCGGAGTACCCAACTTACCTGCTTTCAGGGGGTCCTCCGGCCGGAGACGGTCCACGACGCTGCTGGCGGCAGCGGTATCTGCCGGCAAAACACCGCCAGGTCGTATCATTGCTCATGATACGGTCGGCGGTGTTTTGCCGGCATGGCTGCTGACAGCAGCGCCGCCATGACCGCCAGCGGTGTTCTGCCAGAATTCTGGCAGTATACCGTCGGCGGTCATGAAACACGTGGACGGCTGGTAGCCACGGCAGCGGTATGTTGGTGGCCGTCGCCGTGGAGGTAGGCGGTCAATACCGCCAATGTTGTAATGAGGGCCATTGTGTCCCTCATACTTCTTTCTGAAGGTTCCTGTTGCCATTGTGACAAAATGGATCAATCAGATTATGGGAAAACGAAACATCCAACAGATACAGAAATTACTAAGAATTCATATACAGCTCTCAAGTTTCCCAAGACCATGTTTAAGTAGCTCATCTGAATTTAACTCTACATTCCGGGGATTGTAATCCCGTTGTACAAGCAGGACTAAATGTCCAGGATGTATATGAAAAAGATTGGTACTGGGTGGGGTACACAAGCATGGACTGGGGAAACTTGAAAGTAAACGTGCATCATCTCTGCTGACACAAAAACGCTATCTCGTCCCAGTAGCTTTCTCTTGAAGCACAAATCATTTTTTATCCACACCTCTGGCAGCTCATCACCTGTTCGAACCAAAGTTTGGTCCTAATATTATCTAAAACCTCCCGAAATGTGCGTCTGGCAACTAATCTGTCCCACCATGCTGGGACCAGATTCATTTAAAAAAATATATATATATATATGGACTGGCCCTGCGTTTGCTTTCAAATACGTATCCGCAATTGAAATTTCATGCAACTTTTGTTACCTCAACTCTCGTGCATTCCTAGTGAGGATAACACAGATAGTTTTCAGAATCAGGCGAAACAGTTAATTTGAGCACGCGTAGGTATTTAAAATTCCCTTTATTTGATTCGATTGAAATGCAATCAGAGTGCAGTTGCTAGCTGACGGACTATGCTGTACGCCCCCCAAAACATACTCTTTGTAGTACTCCACAAGTAACACAGGCGTTCACGCTGTGGAGTGAGCACAGGCTAAACATTTGTTGTTATATCATAGGTATTAGGTGACCTCTCTCAGAAATCGGGAGTTATCGGGAGCGAGCTCAAATTCTGAATATTCGATTAGACACTAAGATCGATTCTCGGTCGAGGGAGGTCATTATCCCTAATAAGCAAAACAGACAGGGGTGAAAAGAACACTAGGCACATCACTACAGCCGCTGACATCGAATCGAGCATACCAAGCGGTACCTCTAGCACAGACTGCCTTCCGCAGGTTGACCTGTTCCTGGCCCTTCATGGGTTGATTCTTCCTGTTTTTAACAGCGAGCGGCGTCCAGGTTTGAGGCAGCAAATACGCCTTCTGATCGTAAGGGCCCAGTGAGTGTAGACTTCCGCGGACGAGAGCCACCCGGCCTGTTCTGCGTCACCTACGCGTCGCTTCCTGTAATCGCTTCCTACAAGCTTCCTGTGCTCTGCGTCTCTACCAAGAAGTTTCCTTTATACAACCAGAAGCCACCCGAGCTGTACATAGCGTCACAGGCGCGTCTTATCCTCTGGTCCCTTCAAGCACTATTCACTGTACACTGCCGCCTTTCAGCATCACTTGTGTAGACTCATACTGCTGCCACGAGGAAAGTGAGTATGACATGCCGCCTTCTACGATCCTCACATGTAGTCATAGTGCAGAGGGGCTCCGCGCCCTTTGCTCTCGAGGGGGCGTGACTCCTTTGCCACGTCTCTTCGGGGGTGGTGCTTGACTGTCCTTCAGCACTCACTGCGTAGCGTGGCAGGGATGGGGACTTGGTTGACCCGTAGCAACAGCTGTTCCTCAGGGCAGTGGCGACTGCGCCTTAGGACCCCCAGCCCTGCCAAGAACCACGCATCAGAGGTTAGACTAACGTATTTTAGTGCTGGTGTCCGCACCATCACACTAAAAAGCATTATTTGTGCACATTCTAGCGCTCTTCAACCTCTTAGGTGCTATGGGAGCTCAAGTTGCTTATTAGCGATAGAGCTGACGTACAGCGCTGTGCTTAAAAACCAGCACTGGTCACTGTTGACGCAAACATTTCTAACTCATTTATCTTCTCATAAGATGCATCAGCATCTAGGACCGGGAGAAGTGTAGTGCCTGATATAGACTTTGGCGCTCCTCATTTGGACCCTTCACTACTAGATTGTTAAATTGATGCAATGATGCTGGGACATTCTCATAAGATTGACAGACAAAAAGGCTGTATTCAATGCATTATGAGACAATTTGTAAGTATAGATAAAGTGCCATAAGCAAATTAGCAGCAAGGCATGTGTCATAAATACAAAGAGCTCAGTATAACCCTCAATGAAATGTAGCATGGATTTGTCTTTTAAGAATGGGTATAGGGAATCTAACCTAATGGTTAACCAATCCACACTGTTTTATATAGGACTTTAGACAAAGAGGTTCATATATTTTGTAGAAATATATCATTCTCAGGGCTTGAACTAATCTGAAACATTCTAGAAGAAACATTTTATCATAGAATACAAATATTTTTTCCACTGTGGTGGAAAATAGAGGTTCAACCTTTCTCACAGATATGACTCCACAGTTGAGCTGATACTTCACATAATCTGGGACAGCAAGAACTATCCTTGATTCACAGTGACATGGTAGTTTCTCCGAGAATACTTTCTGTTGTACAAAAGAAACCAGTTAAGTTTATTTAGAATTAGAATCAACAACACTCATCATGGGACTTTTGTGACATTGAGGCAAGGTGGAGGTCAGTGTAGACACAAGCTAGTGTTAGCATAAGCTCAAATTGCAATGCTCTTTTTGTTATCAGAAAATCAATGTTCACAATCCCCCGCTGATGATTTTTAAACATCACGCAAATTCTTTATTGCAGTGCATCATCCATCAATTTTGGATCCTTCTGCTTTATTTCTTCTAGATCCCTCAGGGTGTTGTAAAGCTCTCTTTGCATCTCTTCACCCTTAACATCAAGCCTTTTCCACTTTCTTCTTCTTGTTGCTGACAGATTCTTGTACCCACACCTCATTCGCTTCTGTAATGAAATTCCTTTGCAAAATTTCAAAAAGATGAACACTTATGCAAGTCCAATTAGTATGATAAAACGAGGTGTTAATAGCAACTTAAAAATTCCTCCTCCACCCCTACCTAGCCACCCCCCTATCTTCATAACTCCTCTAGCACTAGAACTGAAAAATTATCCTGTTACTTCCCAGGTGCCTATCGCTTCAAGTTCAGTTAGTTCATGCATTATGTTTGTAATGTTTGTGCTGTAGCTGCAAAGCTAGTTAACTATGCAAGGTATGTGTGCACAGCATTCTTGAACATATATGACCTTGCAAACTCCACCTTCCTTTGCAAGGAGTGAATCCAAAGCAAGGCGATTTTGCATAATCATGGCTCTTATAGCAAGCAGTTCTTTATTAATTACAGTCAGCGCTCCTGCAGTATTAGTTGCAAGTCGATCAACTAGATAGTTTTCTAATATGTGGTTCTCAACCTGTGGTCTGGGATCTGCTAGGAGTCCGCAAAGCCTCCTCAGTGGGTCCGCGACTGCTTAGAAAATTATATTAACAGATTAATCTTGCGTATATACATCAAGTGGCTAATTGTACAATTGAACATTTTAAAATGTACTGTAAATGTCAAGGAATTTTAAAATTGGAGGATAAAAATTAAATTAGTATCCTCAGATTGATTTGCGGTAGAAGTGCAGGTGCATCAAACAGAATATAGTTTGGATGGTGGATGGCTTTAATTATATTTAGAAAAGCTTCAACGGTCTTATTAAAATGCATATATTTTATTGACATTTGTTTTCAAATTAAATAAAACGTGTTATCATTTGTGTATTTGTTTGATTAATGCTTGTTTCTATACGTTTTGTGTATTGTTGTGCGGTTCAAATCATTGGCAGTGCTTAGGCTGTGGTCCCTGGCTTCCAGTAATGACTCATTTGGGTGTCCCTGAATTTCAGTAATGATAAAGTAGGGGTCCACAGATTTCAAAAGGTTGAGAATCACTGCTTTGTATTATTTAAAGCTACACCTATAGAAGGTATAAGTGATCCAAAGATTTCGCTAAGAATCTGCTTAAAGCTCCGCTTACTTCTCCTAATGTATGTCTCAAGTGAATAATCTAACTGATTTGTGTGACAGGTCCTAGGAAAAACTAATGCAGCTTAGCAGCTACTTATCCAATTGGGCATCATTTGGGAATAAGACTATTTCTTTCTGACTTGTAAAATGGCTTTTGGCTCTGCATTACAAATAGAATGGGAAAGAGCACCTCCCCCTCTTATCTGTAATTTGCACATAAATGTATTGATGATTTGTGACCACTGTTACAGTCATAAACCATTGATGAGCAGCTGACACCTGAAAATGGATGGTATCTATTTCACAAAAGAGAAGCTGTCCCTGTGGGACAGCCTCCATTGCCATTGTGAAGGGTGCTTCGACCAACTGACCACAGACCACTATCTGCTCTTACCAATGTCTTCCTAAATGGAAAACTGTTGCATCCCATTAGAACATAGGTGACATCTCCAGTTCTACTCCCATTTTCCTACCCGTCGGTTTGTAAATTGCGCATCTTTTGTTAACGAATACAGATATTCCAAGACTTAATAATTAGCCATATGTGTCAGATCATCATTCTTTGGTTGTATCCGGTTATACACTGACATTGCGTACTGGCAACAAGCAGATTATTTGGCTGAGCATGTGAGCCTAACTACTAAATCATATGCTTCTAGTTTGGTGTCTCCGGAGAAGTGTGCAGGCACACCATTGAGGAATGAGTAAGTGTGCAGATGTACAGGAAAGGTGCTGTAAAGATCAAGCACACGTTGAAGATAGCCTGCTCATCAGTGTAACACGTCATTGCGTACAGAAGAGCAACATGTTGAATACAAGAGCCACCCAAGAGCAGAACAGCATAAGGTGGAGTGTTGTTATGTTACTCAACATAAGTAGCGTGGCCACCCTTTTGAAAACAGCAGCCGCTGACCTTTGAGATTATGCACCCATGATTACCAGGCATGGGTACAGCAGGAGTGGATGTGACCAGTTTCGGCATATCAGCAAGTTTTTCAGGTACTCAAACTATGCTGAAAGGCAATAACCATTGAATGCTAACTCACCAGATCAGAAAAGGATATTTAGCTTTTTAATGTCTATTAGCCCTTTAACTGCTGAGTCTTTTCCAGACTCAGCGCTGAGCCCTTGTTTTCGTGTTTGGAGTACTTTGAGCTTAAGCCTTCATAACCTTTCCCAGTATCTAGACCAAATTTGCATCTTCTTTTCCCACAAGTTGAGGATTCTAAAGAAGGTACCCAGGGTTTGTTAATTCCCCTGGAGTGAACCAAGAAAATAAGCAAAATATAGTAACATTTTAGATTTGTAAGGCCAAAAGAAGGAAAATGTGCTTTGCAAAAATATTTGTCTTGTAAAAAAAGGCATCAGTGAAAAACTTGCTATGCCTAGATCACCATCTTCACAGCTTTCAGGAATAGGCAGAGTTGTAGAAAACAAATACCACATTTTCTTTGTATTTTTCGAAGTGGTAGGTAATTCTTTCCTTCTTTTATTTTTTTAGCAGTTTCTGCCTCATTGCAGTTTGTGGTGAAATTAGGTGTGAAACCCAGGGGTGAACTCAGAAAGCTATACATTTCCTGAAAATAGTTATCATTCCAAATTCAGCACGGGGTCATTTATGTACAATACTCATGGTTTACCTAAAGAAACTAGTTTTTGAAATAAAACAAAATACGGAATATAAGTAGAAAAAAACCTATTCACCTCTATTTCTTTTACCCCGATGGCTGATTTACAAAAGTAACAAACCAATCCATCCATCAGGCCCTTCTGTATCCAGGAATATACAGTGTTGTTGTGTGTCTAAAAACAGGATACTCGAATCCAAAAACTGAGCTGCAGCTCATAATGATATTTCATTTTGTTCCGACCATGGATCAATGCATGCGGTTAAAGGTAATGGATGAATGGAACCTATGATTTTTCAATTGTGCCCTATAGACTTTTCTTAGGGATAGTGGTTATTCGTAAAATTTGGGGTAACCTATTATTTAGAGAGGATTTTGCAAAATCTTGTTACTTTTTGCACACTAGCTTGAATTTGGGACCTCAAAATGGAGAAATAACAAACGTTCTGTTATTCTGTGTTCTCACACTATTTATGAGAAAAAAGTTATTACACTTGTGTGTCGGAGCCTAGTGCCTGCAACAGGAAAGGACTGAAAAAACAAACATAGAGAAAGCAAGTTCTTGCCTTCAAAATTTTGGTGGTCTGGTTGGCTTCAGTATTGGAACCTGGGTTCAACTACATGGTAAAAATTATTAAACCCTGACATTTCTGAAAACTAGGCACCCAGGGGAGTCCAGGGTGGTGTAACTCATGTGAATCCCACTCTTTTTTTCTCACTAAGAATGCCCTGCAAACATCAAATGTAGGCTAAATTCTCATATTTTCCTCAAAGTTCTGTGAGGAAAACTTCTAGAATGTGGGGGGGATCAACAAAACTCCTACCATGTAGTGTTCTCACACTCCTCACAATATAAACGGTACCCCTTTTGTGTAGCTTCGCACTTGATGGTGTGTCAAATCTTTCCTCTCTCATTAAGAAACCACATAATTAAGGCAAAAATAGTTTTACTTAAGAGAATAGTGACAATGATAAGTTGAGTAACATTTTAAGTATTAAATATATTACAGATAGAAAATAGCGTTTGAAATTTGTTTCTGATCCTGGGATAAAAATGTGAAGTAAGATGGACCCTCACCTACATGGCATGAAAAGCTTCCTCATTGGATCCTCCCAGCTAGCAATAGGGATATTCTGTGCTGTCTGGTATTTGTAAAGACTGACAGGTGCTACAAGTGTGTAGAGTTTACATATCAGCTTGTAGACGGGGTTAGAGAGGTGTGAGTTTATAGTATGATCTATATGCTCAGTGATGCGTGCAGTGATTTGTGCGTCACTTCTATTTTATGCCTCTGCCTACACAAGAGTCCTATGAAAACAAGCTTAGGCTATACTTTGATTATCTCTTCATGTCTCTGTCTCTCTCTAAATCCTGAATAATATTTTGCGGGAGGCCACATGAGCCTTTACTGATGCTTCCTTACCTCAGCCTGCTTAGGCTCAGGAAGACTTGGCTTTTAAGTGCCTTTAGCTCACTTGCTGCACTAAATCCAACTCCTTCCGGTGTGTAGTAGTAAGTTGTGGGATGTCGTATAAACCTGTGACCTGTTACTCAGACAGTGTGAGCATTTCTACATTTTAAAAGTAGGTTAAACATACTGGTCACACTCTCCTACTTTCATACAAACACTTCCAGAAAGACTAAGGACCTTAGAGTTTGGTGGTCATTGAATTAAAAACAGGAAGGATATACCCCCATCCACTGTTATGCCAGGGCTTTCAGTGTAATGCACTTGTAATATGCTGGAGAGAACACCCACTACATTGTGTTGGAAGATGAAGGTAGCAAGCAGGCCACAAGTAGGACCTAGGCATGTTTTGGTGGGTTCAGAGGTCACTCCTACCATGATCATCCACCTTCTGCCTAAACAAGACCTTTATGGAAAGAAGCTTAGGTTAATCTGTGGTGATATCTTCATGTTTCTGTCTCCCTCTGAGTCCTGACTGATGGTGTGTGGGAGGCCAAGTGAACCTTTTCTAATTCCTACCATGGCAACCTGCTTGGGCTCAGGAACAGTTGTCGTTCATGCACATTAAACACACTCTCTCAGCTAACTCGAGCTCCCTCTGCTGTGTGGTAAGAAGTTGTGGGTGATGTCAGAGTATGATCCTGTGGCCCCGCTCATCAGCACAGTGGCTCAAATCTAATTTAAGAATAAAACAGCCTTGGCCAATAGTACTTCTTTGTTTGAGAACTATTACAAAGATTTTCCAAATTATATGGAACAATTTGAAAGCTGCAAACCTAGCCAAGTAATGAATGCCCATTGGCAGTTTTATCGATGCAGAGCCATTTAAAGTCACATACTTACTATTAAGCTGACAGCTTCACTTAAGTCAGTTTCCTAGAACCTCACTTGTGTGTGCTCTAAAGCTAAGCAAGTTGGAAAACAGACCTGGCAGAGATGGGGGCAGTAATAATGATTCTCTTGCCTTTTTCCATGCCGAGTGCAGACTATGTTTCAGCATTACAGGCAACTGTTTTCTTCTGGTGCAGGCATACAGTTGGCAGAGTGCAGAATCTGTGGCCTTGCATCCTCCACAACAGACGATCTAGAGGCTACTGCTTCTAAAGCAGTAAGACTATCACTTATGACCAACTGATAGTCAAGAAAGGACACCAGCCTTCCTGAGGTAGTCTGACTCAAGACAGCTCACACATTGTCTGATGCTAATTGGATTAGGTGGATAGCCAACCTCTTATACCATGTCTGAGTTTTGCGGCTTGCATTGTAAGGTTGAATTAAGTATCTGTTCATTGTTATCCGTGTTGCCCATGTACTTGTTGTAATCATGTATACTGTGGGGCTTGTGAATGTCTGCCATAGATCCCAAACCGTGATCTGAGAAGTAATCTCATTGTGATCACATTGTGAACTGTAGTTAGCACTTGTACTTTCTGCCAAGCTGAGAATTTTCTAGACAGAAGTTTGTTGACTCTGTCGGAGCTTGTTACAGGCAGACTCCTAAAGGAATCCGTTGCAGTGACTTTGAATTGTGTTACAAGTCACAGTGCCACCTCACTCAACAGCTAGACTCCTGTATTGAAATTGTCCACATAAAGTTTATAACTTTTATGAAGGAGTGATTGCACAAGCTCCAGCATAATCTTTTCACTAATTCCTTTTTTGATTTCAAATAGTCTTTATTAATCTTCATACACAGAAAAAAACAACATTAAGACAACGCAAGAACAAAAATAAGCAAGAGGCAGAATGTGCTTGTCATTGTAAAACATGAGGCATTGGTAATATTGATATCATAGGCACAAGCAAGGAGATGTGGAACAAAAAAGAAGAGGGTTAAAGCTGTGCATATGATTACATTTTATTAATATCATATACTCATAAAGAACATATGACCAATTATATAAGTAGTACATTGTATTGTGTGATTATTTCAAGCAAAAGAGTAGAGCAATAAATGAACATCTTTAGATTGGACAAGGTATCATAACTAACCAATCTTATTTGCACAGTAGAATAAAGAGTCAACACTTAAATTAATTCATATAAGTCCGTACAATCAGCGAGTGGATACAAAAGTTTGCTTAGTGTTCATATGGTTCAGTAGTTAGTGCAAATATAAGGTAATTAGGTCTATGGTAGTTCAAAATGAAATGAAGTGGCACCAAGTGAGTACCACATAGGTCTGTGTTGTGGTGGCCAAGGAGAGAGTTGTAGTGAGGTGTTATCTGCACCTCTAAGAAATGTGAGCCTTTCGCGCCACATATGGAATGACATTACATTATAATCCTTACAGTTATTTAGAATCAGTTTGCAAGATAGGGTCAGCATTACATTTAGCAGAGATTTATCACCTTTGTTTTTTATTTGAGAGTCTAGTTGACCAAGTACGATATACAAGAATTTTAGGGTGGGGTTCTGATAAATGTAAAAATGTTGCCCCAATAATTCTGGAGGAGGGGACAATGTAATAACATATGAGCCATATCGCCAGTGTTTTTTTTTAGGCTTTCCAAGACTGGTAAATAGGCTGTCTCCTCAAGGACTAGTTAGTACCTTGCTTGAATAGATATGCTGTTTGGTAGTTCCTGAAGTTAGGAAGACCCACACCACCAATGTCCTAAAGGGAGCATGAATTATTTGAGTGAGATTCTAGGTTTCTTGGCTTGCCATAAAAATGTATTAAAAGTGGTATACATTTTTAAGTAAGGATTCTTCATTATATTTGAAAGAGGTAATGAGCTCATTTGAAAATTATATTCCTAAATATTGAATGCAGCCTGGTTGCCAGATGAGACCCGAATCACCTAGGATTTCCTTGCTTCCTATATTATGGAGGAGTTCAACCTCAGATTTTTACTTATTGAGTGCATACCCTGATACATCCGCAAATTCTTGAATCAATATTATTAGGGCAGTAATTGAGGTGGGTGCATCTTCAGTAATGACTAAAATATCATCTGCATATGCAGCTATTTTTATAGTTTTATTGCAGAACGATACTCCTGATAGTCCCTTATTTTCCCTCAAATGATATAAGAATGGTTCTAATGCTAACAGGAAGAGAGGTGGTGTAAGGAGACAGCCTTTTCTGTTCCCTTGTTCCAAGGGGAATGTGCTAGAGATAGTGCCCCCCGCTCTAACCACAGCGGTCGGTTTGTGTATAGTGACAAAATCATACGTATCAGAGATTCACCAAGATTCAATTTTCTGAGGGCCAAGTAGCTCCAATCAACTTTATCAAATGATTTTTTCGGTGTCAAGTGTGATTACTACTGTGGGGGTCTTTGCAAGTTTTGTTTTTTCTAGGACATGACAAAGTATTCATGTGTTGTCGCTAGATAATCTGTTCTTGCCAACCTGTGAGGGGTGAATGAGTTGAGATATGTATTTATGGAGTCTCGGTGAGATTATCATGGCACACAGTTTGTAGTCCACATTAACTAAGGAGCTAGGTCTGTAGTTTTTGAGAAGCAAGGTGTCTTTACCCTCCTTGGGAATAACAGTTATTATAGCCTCTGCAGGCGTGCCAGTGACTTGCCCAGAGTTAGGGAAGTGTTTATAGAGTTTTAATAAACAAGGGATAATTTTTGTAGAGAAGGGTTAAAAATGTTTTCCATTGTATCTGTCTGGGCCAGGGTCTTCACCTGTTTTAAGTTTTTCGATAACAGAGGCTATTTCTTCCTTTGCTATTGATTGCTGTCATTTCGCCCTCTAATAGTTTTGGTAATTTGGCTTTATCTAGATATAGTTCACATTTCTTGTGATCCAGGGAGGTGTTTTTATTTTTATTTTTATAAAGGCTTTGGTAAAAACTTTAAAAAAAACCTCTGCAATTTTATTAGGGTTAGTGCAAACAGTGGTGTATTTTTGCAATTTATGTTTCGGATGTAATGCTAAGGTTTTGCCCACTTTAACGGAATCACATCGTCTGATGCTTTTTATGTTTATTGAGCAAAATACCTGCTCTTGTGCTTATAATTTTGTTGTATTCATATTTTATTCTTTGCAATCTCATTTAATGTGAGATTATCTTTAGAAGAGGTATGGCGTTTTTCTAGTTCTGTAATTAGTTTTTCTAATTCTAAGAGCTTACTGTTAGTTTCTTTGTTCATGTTGGATCTGATTTTAGTGATCATGCCTTTAATTGTCTCTTTCAAGGCTTATCATCTGGTGAGGTCCGTAAATTCCTCTTCTTTGTTGTCTTCAAGGAAGTTCTCTATTGATTCTTCAATAATTTGTATATTATTTTGATGTTGGAGTATTTAATTATTGGACCTCCATTGTGATTGTTTTTGGTTTGGAGAGGGGTCAGTGATAGACATTGTTATGCAGGAACGATCTGATATCACTCTTGGTTCAATTGTTGTTTGGTCAGCTATTCTGAGGGAATGTCCTGAGATTAGTAGGTTAGTCAATGCGAGAGTATAAATTGTGAGGGAAAGAGTAAAAGGTATAATCCCTTTCATCTGGGTGTTGCGTTCCCCAAGCGTCAATAAGGTTGGATTTAGAGCATAGGTTTTTAAGAGCTCTGTTGTTTTTATTAGGTTGGAATGTACATTGTGAGTTTGTGTCTAATATGAGGGCAAGTGGTAAATTAAAGTCTCCTGTCAAGATAATTGTGGCAGAGGCTAGAACCATTTTAATTTGGGCAGAGTGTTTATTCCAGACGGAAGAATCATCAGCTGTAAGCACATAGATATTCAGTACAAATAACTCATTGTTATTTTTGGAGCGTTTTGAGATTACCCATCTCCCTAACTTATTTTACAGATTAGATGTTATATCTATATTTGACTACTTAGTGATCACAGTTAGGACATCATTCTTTTCCCCAACGCAGAGGAGCATGTCGGAAAACTTATTATTTCTGAGTGATGTGACGTCTGAGTGTCAACATTGGTTTCCTGAAGAAGTATAATGTTTCCCCGTAGTTTGTATAAGTAGTCTATGATTTTTCTTTTTTTGTTGGGGTGGTTAATCCCTTTGACATTTCACAATATTATCTTAATATTTTGTGAGGGGTTTGTCATGGGTGGAAGTATAAGAATGTTTAGAACCTTTGCGGAGTCTATTGGGTTCATTTATGGTATATAGAGATGTCTATATCTAAGATCTTTATGTCTCAGAAAAAGTGAAATCTTAAGTTTATTTCCTAAGGTGTGTGTTGTGTCCAGGGTGGTATGTGACCCACACGGCTTACAGTATCTACTCGCATGAAGTAAATTCTTTTTTTGAAAGTTTTGACAACTAATAAATATAAGAAATAAAGTAAGTTATAAAACAGAAGTAAATAAGGTAGTGTTTTCAAACAAACCTTCCTGAATACTAAGCTCCCCTCTTCCTGCCTCCCAATCCCAGGTAAATGTTTATCCATGGGAACAGTAAGAATGTGATATAACAGTGAGTATTGCCTGAATTTTCTAGTCGGCACAATGCAAACACCTTTGTCTTGTGAAGGAGGAAATTCAATGTTGTATTCAAGTAGCAATATGAACAAATAGATGTTGCAACTTTAAACTATAATTAATCACCCTTTGAAAACATTGTGACTGAATAAATGATGCAAGGAGACAACTGGAAACCTGTTTTCACTAATTCCTAGTGTGGAAGGGTAACATGCAAGTTATATAGTGATGTCCTTCCCAGTATATACTCTCAGGCTGTATGCATAACCAGTGAAGCTCTTGCACAGCACACATAGCTTGATGCTATAGCAAGCTCCTTTGTTTGGTATGTACTGCCTGAATAGCAGAAGGCTTTAGTCAGATCAACAGCCAGTTGACCACTATATTCTTTCCAAGAGTATAAATCCCTGTAAAATTGGCAAATTAATGTTCCACAAAAGGCTACATTTTGACAACCTGTCATGGTCTGGATGGTCCGGGGGAAATACAATAGAATTCTGAAATGCAATATATGCTGCACAATCAAAAAGTTATCTCTGATCATGACGAGTGTGAAAATTAATAATGTCCAAACCACACAAGTAGACCAGAAAGACTGTACTGTTAGGTTGGTGCACTGTTCCATTAATGAATGTATGGCCTGGATTTTTTTTTTCAACTCCCCTAGTCAGGCATGCCCTAGAAGAAGGTACAAGGGTTCCCCCATGAACCCTCAGTAACTGTTTGCCATGCATATTTGTGCACAGTTTCCTCACGGATACTTCAGCCACAAAAAGCTGGAAGTTGTCAATGGACAAAACATTTGCAATATTGACTTTTCATCCAGCTTCTCCAGTAAATTGGGGAATTTATGACTGAAATCTGTTTAGGGGTCTGCCAAATGAGCAATCTCCCTGTGCTCTGTTCCTTGCATTATCTGCCTGTATTCCAGATTGGACTTGACTACCAGCTGCTCCCTCTGCTTGCAAAGCAAAATCACAACTGCTATCACCATGTTTTTGGAACTCCACCAATTGAAATATCACTTCTAGGTTCTTATTCATGATACAGTCTCTCAGATGCAGTTTCGGTATCCGAACAAGCCACAGAGCTCTCCTCCATTATTTGAGTTAGGGCCTAGGTAGCAGTCATGCAATGATACTCTCTCTGTTAACTATTTAAAAATGTTTCTGTCCATAGACTTTGGTCACCAAATTCATGAAAAACCTACAAGAGAAATAAATAAGAAAGTACTTCAGCTTGAAACACACAGGAAGGCAAACTAAATGCAGTTTTTTGGTCTCAAAAGAAGTTATTGCTATAGTAGTCCCTGGCAATGACTGGTAACTACTTTGTGAGTATATGTGGTCTTGTAAAAGAGTGGATCCCCATACCTCACAGTGATGTTAGCCAGTGACTGAAGTTGGCTGACCCCCTGCCCGTTACTGTATGCTGTATTGGGCTGAAGGCCAATTTCAATGACACAACAAGACCAATGGATGAAAGAGCTGGAGCAAGCCTTTTTACATATAGAATGCCATCAATCATAATGAATTTAGGCAGTGGCTGAAGTGGGCTGACCCTCTACCCCATGCTGTATGCAGTTGTGGGTTGAAGACACCCAGTGGATAAAGAGGGCTGGCTGAGCATTCCTTTATACACGCAGTCTCATCACTCTGTGAATTTTGCTAATGGGCAAGTGTGCTGATCCATTTCCCCATGCTGTTTACTGTAATGGTCTGAGACAAATAGGAATGACACAAGACAAATGGATGAAAAGGGCGGGCTGAAACCATAACTCATTAATCACAGTTATTTAAGCATATAGTTGGAGTGGGATGACCTATTGCCCCATGCTATAGTGGGTCGAAGACACCCAGTGAATGAAGGGGGCTCGCAGAAAATCATTTATATTTTAAATGCCACCACTCACAGTGCAGGTAGCCAATCACTGAAGAGTGCTGACCTACTGCCCATGTATTATACTGTTGTGTGACACAACAACAAATAAGTGGGTAAAGACAGCTGGCTAAACATTGTCTGCTGAAAATGTTCATTTTGGAGAGCATGAGGTGATCTCACCCTGCTGGGGTCCTAGTCAGCCTTGCAATGGAAAGGAAACAACCCAATTATTTTCACCCTACTGGGAGGTCACCCCTTATGCTATAGAGGGTTGAACCCCCCCCCCCCAAAAAAAAATCCTCTGGTGAGAATCCCGATTGGGTGGTCACTGTGTCAATCGCGATTTCCGATCAGGAATCCATGGCAGAGGGGGTATTTCCATTTCCAGTGGTGCTCTATATGTTAAGGTTCCTGGCCGGGTGCAGGCCCAAAGCCCATGGGCAGGAACGATCTAAAAACAAAATGTCCACCTTGTCTTCAGTTATCGGGGTTTGGGTGATTGCACCCTGCTCAGATGCCCGATTGCCCCCCCCACCAGAAGGCCCGATAGTAGAGGGATGACCCTTAGTGTGGGCGATTGCCTCTTAGTGTGTGTGTGTTTGGGGGGGGGAGAGTTGACCCATGCCCATCGGAGGCTCCCCCACAACACTCAAAAAACACTTCCCTGATGGCCTACTGTTATTCCACCTGGAGTATTGCAGTGCTGTCCCTAAGCCGGAATCCTTCTGGGAGAGGCTTGGGGAGACTTCTGTTCCCAACTAAGCAAGTCCCAGTATTTACACAAAAATAAAAACCCACACTGATGAATGGATCCTCGTGACTGATAAGGAGTAACTGCATTTTTGGCAGAATGAGGGCATCCTCGTCACTAAATATTTTAACACTACGTTTATTTTTACCAAACCAGGAAAAGCCTGCACAGAAATGGAACAATGTTATATGACGTTTGGCCTAAATGTCCCCATTATTTAATTTCCTTAGATCAGACGGCCCAAAGATTTTTGATCATTTGCTTTACAAGAGACAATGACAACTGCTAAATATATAGGCAGATCTGTGGTATCAGCAAGAGTCTTATCAGTAGATAGAGACAGTGCATGGCACACTAACGTTAGTGTCAGTTCCTTAAAGAAAGTGAAGAAATAGGAGAGGAGATGGAAAGATAGAAGCAGTGTATTTCAAACCCAGTGTTATTGATGTAGTTCACAAACACATGAAGAAAATAGTGCCTGGTTTCCGGATGTTAACAAAAGATGCTGTAAATTCAGATGACTAGGTAATTTTTAGGGTCAAGCCTGCTAGTGCCTGCGCTAGCGCATGGTCTTGCTTGCAAGACTCTCTTGTGTACAGTAAAGGGCTTGGAGCCTGCCTGTCGCTCACCATTTATTGGCTTGCGTGGCACTCTTCTTTACAGCCTTGTAACTTGTCCCCTTCAGGCCTGGCATCATTTCCGTTCCTCTCTGTGGCGCAGGGACCAACCACTCATGGATTCAACTTATTAAGTGCCCATCTGCTGCTCCCGCTGAGATCGAGGTAGTGTTTGGTTCTTTTTAACTTCTAGTGCCCTGCAAAAAAAGGCTTGTGATTGGCAAAAATGTGCCCAGCAGGACAAACAAAATTGCAAAGTTTTCTTTTTTGTAGCTAACTTTCTTTTCTTTTGCCAAGTCCTCTTTTCTCGCTTTTAACTCATGTTTTATTTTTTGTTTTTGCTCATAGGCGCTCTTCTCAAAAGATGACAATTATATTGTTTGAAATATTGCAATGCAATATTGTTTCTTTATTAAGTGTAATTCATGAAATTATGCTTTAACACATAATTACAGTACACCTCAAACCACCCCAATACAGTCTGACCCACCCACCCCACTTTACCCCACACCAATCCACCCTACTCCAGTCCAAACCACTCACCCTAATCCAGTCCAACTCACTCCACTCCATCCTCTCAATCCACTCCTATCTAATCTGCCCTGTCCAGTTCACCTCACTCTAATCAAAAACAATCTGCCGCACTCCAGTCCACCTCACTCCAGTCTGCGCCTCTTTAATCCAAAACAACCTGCCTCACTCAAATCCGCCCCACTCCAGTCCAAAACAATCTGTCCCCTCAATGCCACCCTACTTCAATCTGCCCCACTCCAATCCAAAACAATCTGCCCCAATACAGTCCGACCCACTTTAGTCTTCCCCAATCCAATCCAAAACAATATGCCCCACTCCAATCCAATCCACCTCACTCCATCACAATTCACCCCACTCCAATCTTTCCCATTCCCATCCAATCCACCCCACTCCCATCTGTCATCCCCCCCCCCCCCACGCCACCCCACTCCAATCCAAAAACTGATGAATTAAACCCAGATCTGTTACTGGGGGTGAATGTTTGATTTGTTCCGCATTCCGTCCATCAACTGTTCTTTTTGCAAATGTCACCCAAAGTGGGAAGGGTATGCCCAGATGTGGGCCCCGTGCTCACTATGCCAGCAGATTCAAATTAGCCTGACTGAAGAGGGGTGATACCCCAAAACCGGTTCCAGGTTGCTTGTTTCTGGTCCAGGGAGGACCTAATCTGGCAGTTCGGGCTGGACTGTTCCCATGGGGAACAGGGTCAAGACTGATTTGCATATGGATGGGTCCAAACTGGAATGGCATGGTGAGCAAAAAAAACGTATGGATTAAACCGGGATCTGTGACTGGGGGTGAATGTTTGATTTGTTCTGCATTCCTTCCATCAACTGTTCTTTTTTTAAATTGTCACTCCAATTCAGAGCAGTCTGCCCCGTTCCAATCTGCCCACTCCAGTCCAAAGCAATCCGCCCCACTCCAATCTGCTCCATTCTAGTCCAAAACAATCTGCCTCATTCCAATCCAAAGTAATATGCCTCACTCCAATACAATACAAGCTGCCCCCTCCAATCCAACACACTCTGCCCTACTTCAATCCAAAACAACCCATTGCAATCGGTCCCACTCAAATCCCAAACAACCCACTCCAACCCAAAACAATCTGCCCTACTTCAATACAAGCCACCTCACCTCACCCCAATCCAACCCACCCCACTCAAACCCAATTCACCCCATTCCAATCCACCCCACCCCACACCAGTCCAGCCCACCCCCACACCAATCCAGCCCACCCCACTTCAGTCCAATCCACCCCAACCAGCCCAGTCTAACCTCCCCCAAAACAATGCAACACACCTCACCTCACCCCAATCCAATCCACCAACTTCAGGCTAATCCACCCCACTCAAATCCATCCCACCCCACCTCCCTCCAGTCCACTAACACCACCCCAGTCCACCGTTCTCCAATATAATCCACCCTACCCCAGTCCAACCTACCCCAATCCAAACCACCTTAAACTACAACACTTCAGTTCAGTCTCCCTCAGTCAATCCACCCCACCCCACTCCAATCCACTGCATCCCACCCCTATCCAACCCACCCCAATCAAGTCCACCACACTCAACCAATCCACAGCACTCAGTCCAGTCCACCCCACTCAATCCAATCCACAGCACTCAGTCCACCCCACTCAATCCAATCCACCCCTCTCAATCCAATCCACCTCACTCCAAACCACTCCACACCACCCCACCCCAATCAGATACCCCCCAGTCCAGTCCACCTTACCCCAATTCAGTCCACCCCACTCCAATCAACCTCACTCCAATCAAGTCCACTGCACTCTATCCCAGTTCAGTCAATTGCACTCCAATTCAGCCAGCCTACCCCCTCAAATCCAATCCACCCCACTCAAATTAAATCCACTCCACTCCACCCACCCCACGCCAATGCAATCCACTTCACCTTACTGCAGTCCACCCTAATTCAATCCACCCTTCCAGTCCACCCCACCCTATTTCAATCCAATCCACCCACTCCAATCAACCCCACTCCACTCTATCCGAGTTCAGTCCATCACACTCCAATCCAGCTAGACTACCTCCTCCAATCCAATCCCTCCTACTCCAGTTTAGTCCACTCCACTCCAATCCACCATACTACACCCCAATCCAATCCACCTCACCCCATCCCAGTTCAGTCCACCCCACTCCAATCCATCCACCCTACCGCACTCCAGTCCACCTCAATGCAATTCACCCCAATACAATCCACCCCAATTCAATTCAACACAGCCTACCCCAGTCTACTCCACCCCATTTCAATCCACCCACTCAAGTCCAATCCACCCAGTTCCAATCTACCCCACTCACTCCATTCCACCACACTCTACTCCAATCCACGTGCTCTATCCCAATCCACCCTACTCCAATCCACCCAGCCCACCCCTCCTCACCCCAATTCACACAACCCCAATCCACCCTTCAAATCCAATCCAGTCCACCCTACACAAATCCATCCATCCCACCCCTCCCCACTCCAATACACACCACATCCACCCCAATTCACACAACCCCCAATCTAATCCACTCAAATCCATTCCAGTCACCCTCTCCAATCCTATCTACACCAGTCCAATCCACCCCACTTCACCCCACCCATAGCACTCTAATCCAAACTACCCACCTCAAGCCAATCAATTCCACCCCACTATAATCCACTCAAATCCCATCTACCTCATCCCATTTCAGTCCACCCCACTCCAATCCACAGCACATCAGTCCGCCCCACTAAACTCAATCTACCTCCCTCTACTCCAATCCAATCCACCCCACTACCTCAGTCCATTCCGACCCACTCCACAGTGTTCCACTTCACTCAACAACACTCTTTGCCACTCAACCACTGAATTCTACTTCACTCTACTCAACTCTACGACACTCTACTCCTCTTAATCCACTTTACAACATTCCAGCAAATCCACTCTATGACACTCTACTCCCACACTCCACTCTGACAATCCACACCACTAACTTTTAGCCATGCTGAACAGCAGCCACACTGGTGTACAACATGGCAAAACGCCAAAGCCAATAGCCCTTGTATGGGCGAGAACTATTGGCTTTGCCAATGCTTTTTTAGAATGTGCTGGGCAAATGATAATACCATACACCTAAATTGTTTGAAAGAAGACAAAAGCAAATTAGATGAGAACATATCAAATGAATGTTGATAGTAGAACAGAATGATGAAGTGGTGTGATAGAGACACATTGGGGTCATTTTGTGCTGTGAATATTGGTCATGTGCTATAAAGTATATTGGCTGACTCAGGTTCCCTTGTGACATTTGTTTCTAATCATTTCTACCTTGCCAACATCAGTGCCGTGACATTTGGGGAAGACAGTATCAAGATATTGGGATTCTTTGTGGACTGTGGAAAATTTAGAGAGAGAGGGTATTTATACAAAAATATATGTGGCTGAAAAAGGAGGAGACATAATGGAATGGGTCAAACAGGATAGAGCGGCTGTGGTATTAAGACAAGGTACAACAACACTTGTAATGTTAATGGAATAGCAGGACTCCGAAGTAAGTGAAGTGGATTAGATCATGCCTGAAATTTGGCAAAGTATTTGAGGATAAGGTTGGCTGTGTAGAGGATTTTAACATAAAATTATTTAAAGAAAGGTCAGACGAGTAGCACATCAAGTGCAAACTGTTTCTCTAGGGGTGACTAAGACATTGAAAGAATTGCTGGATAACAGTGGTGATGAGATAATTGAGCCCATTGATGCTGCAGAATGGATTTTAGTTACTTTTATTGCAAAACATAAGGGGGCAGTAAGTCTGTGCCGATGTATGCTCCCTTAAAAGAACATAATTGTAAATGGCCATCCTCTGCCGAATGGTGAAGCGAGGTAAATTACAATGAATGTTTTGAGAGTGCCATACCATCAAGTTGGTTTAGAATCAAATCTTTTTATTGAAGATTTAGTTTACTTATGCCTCACTTTCACCCACGGACCACTGAGGAAAGATTTTGTTCACCATATGCATATACCATTTCAGAAACAGACTTGCCCTAAAGAAAAAAACTCACACTCACCCTCCCCCATACCCACTTCTTGACCCTAAGCTACGGACAGTTATCCACATGTTATGACAGCTTAACATTGTATTTACCTTGATTCCCCACCCCCACCCCAAGGTTCCATCTATTCTTGAAGAGCTGAGGTGGCCATTGGTATAATGAGTAGTACTTTAAGGTATCTGGACTAGGTAACTTGACAAAAGTCCGCTGACAGATGACTAAAGAACGAAGAACAGTCTGCTTCGCATTGTCTCCATATTGTTCCAACACTGCAGCTTTCTTTTACATTCTTAGAAGTTACCAGAATTGTCAGTGCCATTTGCTCTCCTCTAGTTCTTCAGTTTTACCCAGAGTGTAGTGACAGCCTGCTTTGCTGCTGAAAGTGCCCTTGATATCTGCCTTCCTTTGAGCGGTTCCAGTGGATAAGACTGTCCACTTGGAAGATGTAGCAATATGTAGGATGAGAATCTAGACATGTTTGTTTGGAACGGCTTCACGTATGTCAGAATAGATGTTTGGGTCAGGATATGCACGAATGTGCCTATCCTTCTTCATCCTGTGCAGCAGCCCTTTAAATATGGTTCAAGTCATGTAGCTTAGCTAGTATATGATGTCAGCATGGTACCGGATTAGCCATTGCCTCCCTAGCTCTCATGCTTTTGGCTGTTGATCATAGCCTATTAAATAAGGCCGTATATCCTTGATCAATAAGTAAGCACCCTTGTTGAGTCTGCCACCTCTCCTGCTCTGACATTTTGGAAGTGGTTGCGGGTGGCGTGGCTTAGCAAGCAATGGAGTGAGCAAGCAGTGGAGTGAGTGGTCTTAAAGGGCTCTGCGCTGCAAACAAACCATCATCCTAAGCACCAGACATAGGTCCTGCACTACGAGACGTAGCGGGTGCCTACGGAGAACCTCCCCAGTCATCAGTCCCTTCCATAAGGGGCAGGAACAACTCCGGCCGAATGCTGGAAGAAGCGGCGGCCATCAGAAACAGGCGAGTGCCGACATCTTACGACCTGTGTGGCCACGGGCTCATTGCCACCTTGGGAAGGGAGCTTGTCTCTGCCAGGGACACACCGGCTCCCTACTACTGCTGGTGTTAGGGGATTAGCTGTTAGGAGCCCCCGGCCATCCTGCGAAGCAGCGCCAAGGATGACTTGAATGAAGGAGCTAGGGAGACCGGGGCTTCCCTGGAGGAGGTGAGTGGCCTATCGCCATGGTGGGCCCACCGAGCATTGAGAGGCCTGTTGCATCTCGGCACCACACTGACGCCTGGCCCTGGTGTAAATTGCTGCTCCCGCAAGCCCTGAGGGGGGGGGGGATGGTGCTGCCTGCTGTCTGTTACAGAAATGGAGGTGGGCCCTCCAGAGACCAAATTGCCACCTTCCCTGGTACAGCGGGTCCCCATCCTACCAGGCACCCGCGCCTACCTAGGTGCATGTTCCTGTACTGATATCAGACCTTCTACTGCGCTAGAGGGGGCCCAGAACCAAAGCGATAAGGAGGAAGGTAGGCCCGCCACTGTTTATCACTGCAATAAAGCCTGGGTACCACCACAAGATACCACTCCTATGAGCACTTGGAGACATCATCTGCCATCTGACCCCGGGGCCGCGACAAGACTATAGGGCTTTGATCACTGCCCTCCTTGGTGCATACCCCTCATCATCCCCGGGCCCTTCACTACGCCGCGGGGCTTAAGGACACCGTAGGGGGTAGCCAGGACTCTCTTGCTGGGGCCCTAAAAAACTTACACTCCCTGGAAAGACCACTAGGGAGGAATCACACAGAGGCCCCATAAACTATTTGGTGCAGAGGAGTGGGAGGGCGGCTCTTGGCCACTATCCCTGCACACGGAAGAGGGCCTGCTGTAAACAACCTTGCTAGCTTACAGCACTTGTTGACTGTTTGGCTATTAGACTGGCACTTCTCCTTTTGCCACACAATCTGACTTTCCTAGAGAAGCTCCTACCGGCCTACCCCCTAAACATCATTGTACCCAGCACGCAATCTGACTTTCCTAGAAGAGCTTCTACCGGCCGACCCTCTAACAAACCTGGAGCATCAGACAAGGACAAACTGCATCGTGCCCATTAGACCTCTACCACGCCTTCCTCTACGGTCGCAGTCACACAAGACTATATGGTGCAGTTTTTACAGGAGATCCGTATGGAAATTGGCTTGCTTAAAACTGACCCCACAACCTGCTTTAGGTAAGTCAGAAAAGACATCACCTAGATAGGAGAACAAGTTGATGACCTAGAGTGCACCCTGGATGCTTGCTTGGAGGATCAAAAGGCTGTCTGGCGACCTATTGCCACCCTTGAGGAACAACGCATAGAGCTTAAGGCCAAGCAGGAAGACCTTGAGAACAGAGGTAGGTGCAATAAAATACATATCCAAGTGGTGTCATGGGATGCAGAGGGCCCAGACATAATGGTGTTCACGGCGACTCTTCTTAACTCTATCTGTGGAGATTCTGATGCAACCTACCCATCCTTGATTGTGCCCATCGAACGGCTGATGCCCGGGTCGTTCCAGTGCGCCTCACGATATCTTGACCCGCCTACACTATTTTACAGAGAAAGAAGCAAGCTGGTCGTTCAGGGGCACACCATACAACTATATCAGGACCTCCCCTCCATAACACTCCAACGCAGACAACACTTTAAAGCAGTGACTGATAAGTTGCAGAGCATGGACATCAAGTAACAGTGGGGACATCCATTTGCTCTTCTCTATATTCGTGAAGCGGAGTGACTACTGGGTCTTGCCTCACCACCTACCAAACAACAATCTACCTCCGAAGACGCAACACACAAGCCCCGCTCTAAACATTTTTGGTCCACAGCAAGCCACAAATGATCTGGCAAGAGCCCCAGCGAGGTAGTGACTCAAGAGGTGAAAAGAGAAATCATACACCATCTGCGAACCCTGACTCCAACCGTCTCTCAGACTGCAATCCCTGCAGACACCCCTTGATCAGGGGCCCACATAATCCTACTTTGTCTGGGGCCCTGCACAGCGCCGGCAGCATGAACATGACCTTTAGCATAAGCTGGGGATGAACACACACTCTATCCGGGTGAACCTCATGAATGACCAGGGCCGTGACCCATATTTTGCTCCGATGGCGGTCGGTGGCCCGGGGTGGCACACCCTCTTCTAGAGCTGAACTGTTACTAAACCATGATGAAGCCCGTGCAGCAACTCAGTAGGCGAGAGGGTGATGCCTCGAACGAGACTCAGACATTGTAGTGCTGGTCTACATGGAAACCGATCACACATGTTGGACTTGATTGGTCCTCAACTGTTATCTGTTGTTTGCTAATGTTTTTTTTCTCCCATGTCTGTAAGTGCTTTGGTATCTTAAACCTATTCTAACAGCTTTAACCTCCTTGTCTGGTCTCCCTCTGACCTTTGATGGTAGGGCTCTTTTAGGGTGGGCTGGCCTGGCAATAATTGCGAGGCGTGAAAATTCCTCTCACATATGATGTTCTTCACTATTGGTATCAAACTTCTTTCTCTAAAGGTCTGTGGGCTGAACTCACTGAACAAGCAGTAGCAAATCTGGGGATACATTCTGCACGACAAACCCTATCTAGTCTTCCTCCAGGAGAGACACCTGAGAGGGGGTGATAAAGACCACATGACGCACCCGTGCTACCCATCTGTCACTGGGCCACTGTAGCAACTAGAACGACAGGAGTAGGAGTACTTTGTAAAATAGCTCTAGGGCGCACCATTGCAAAAGTGACAAGAGATAAGGAGGAATGATACCTCATTCTTCATCTCGTCGAGGGGTGGGCTAACCTCACTGTATTAAATCTGTATGCACCCAACATGTCTCGAGATACCTTAATTCAGCGGGTTCTTAGGGAACAGCTAAAGGCAGTGGAGGGGGACTTGATAGTTGGAGGAGACTTCGACCTACTTAGGGACCCAACAATCGATCACCACACTACTACTTACCAGGGGACTGGGGCAATGTCAGCACAGTTGAAAATGGAAATCAAAACCTTGGGACTGCTAGACGCCTGGAGACATATGCACCCTGACTCCTGGGACTACTCCTTCTACTTGCATGTCCACTCTATATACTCGTGCATAGACCATACCTTTATCTCCCACACGCTGCTTCGCACATTAAACGCAACAAAATCTCAAACATATCCATCTCTGACCATGCGCATGTTCCTCTTTGTTGGCCTAGGTTGTCTTCTTCCATGACGGAAACTCTGTGATGTTTTTTGCCACTTTGACTACTCTGGGATCATGCAGACTTGGCAGAAGTACACAGAGGCATCACCGAATACTTTGCTTTTAACACTGACTGGAACGTGGCCCTCCCTGTGCTTTGGGATGGCTTTAAAGCGACTCTGTGAGGACTTATTTCCTTCATAGCTATCGCCAGGAGTAGAGAAGTGAGACTTGTGGAGGATGGACTGACTGCTGACATAGCGACCTTAAAACAAACAGATAAGTCGAACTGCTCCAGAAGGCAAAAGAGAAAGCTAGCATTCTTGAGAGGCCAGTTTCAGGCACATGGAACTAATAAAGCTGAACGGTCACTGCTGACCCTCAACAACGCTACTACGAGGGTGGCAACAAAGTGGGCGCACTCCTGGCATGCAGGTTGCACCTCGAATAGGTACGCTCCTATATAGCCAAGCTTCGTTTGCCCTCAGGCGGTTAGGCAATAACAGAACGTTGCAAATGTCTTACCTTCCATAACAATTATCAAACTCTATATACCCAAAAAGTTACTCCCCAAACCTGCATTGACTCATATTTGGCAGCGTGTGACTGGGCCCTGCTCCATTCTGGACATGCTGAGGAGCTTGATGGCCCAATTACCTTAGAAGAAATTGAACTGGCTCTTAAGACCCTTCCATTGGGTAAATCACCGGGGCCAGACAGACTGCAGACAGGGTTTTCTCCCTGAACATGGTGACCATATGCTACGACTATTCAACCCTTTTGCAGCTACCTCATGCCTTACCCTGACCATGGCTGAGGCACCTACCATCACCCTGATAGTGAAACCAGGCAAGGATCCAACTCGGTGTTCATTATACCGTCCTGTCGCCCTCCTCAATACAGACGCAAATTTTTTTACCAAGATTCTTTCCTCTAGGCTAGAGCGCTATCTCCCATCCCTAATAGACCCTGACCAGGTTGGGTTCATTCGCAATCGCCAAAGCGCCGATGACGTGTTTAGAGCAGGCATTCAACAGAGTCGACAGGGCCTTCACCCACTTGGTTATCCAGAAAATAGGACTGAGACTGGTACTGACTAGCCTCCTTCATGGCCTCCTGCACTGCACCAACAGCATGGGTGCAGGTAAATGGACGTGCTTCAGGCCCCATTGCCATAGACAGGGGAACTATTCAGGGATGCCCTCTATCACCTCTAATCTTTGCATTGGCGGTTGAGCCCCTTGCGATAACGATTCGCCGAACACCGGCTATTAAAGGAATACCATTTGGGGTCCATATGCATACGGTCACTCTTTTTGCTGATGATTTGTTATCACTCTGACCCGTCCTGAAGTTTCACTTCCAGCAGTAGTGACATGTCTCCGCGTCTTCAGGAGGCCTCTGGCTTTAAGCTCAATATGGTGAAATCTAGCATCTCAAACTTGACCGTCTCAGCCACAGAAGTGCCCCAATTGCAGCAGTTGGCACCCTTTTATTGGTCCCCAACATTAAATACCTAGGCCGACCTTAACTCAACTTAACGCCTAGCAACTTGGTCAGCAGCCAATTGGACTCCTCTACACCGCATGCTAGCTGATGACCTTCGGCGTTGGAAGCACCTCTACATCTCATGGCTGGCTAGGGTCAATATTGTCAATATGAACATTCTCCTGCGAGTATTGTACCTTTTTCATAACCTTCCTACCCCAATAACCCAAGAAGACATACAGCGACTTTAATGCAGGCTGAATTTATTTATCTGGGGCTTTTAAGAAGCTTTGGATATACTCCACACTTCTAATGCAAGCGAGAGATGGGTGGGGCTTGCCTGGCGCATCTGAGATTTATGTATGCCTGTGTGGCACGTGAGAGTGAATGCAAGTGATTTCACATGGACAGGGCTGGGACTTTTAGACCCCTGTGGGGCCTGGCCTGGCTTCCTAGGCATGCCCGTCCGGCAGCGCATATGCAGCAACTCCGACTCAAACAGTACTTGAAATCTGGGATAGGCAAGCAATGGCGCGTGGACTGACTATTTTCCCCTCCCCAAACAACCTGATCGCCCGCAACCTACCATTTACACAGGCACTCTTTCCCCAAGCCTTTCAGGCATGGACTGACAAAGACTGCAAGACACTGAAAGTTTTTTTTCCGGGGCACTGAATTTAAAACTTTTGAGCAATGTCAAGAGGAATATGGCCTCTCAGACAGGACCCGGCTGGAGTATCTACAGTTGCGACATTGGGTGCTACACCCCGCAACTTACCCGGCAGTCATTTGCCCCTATACTCCATTCGAGACATTTATTCTGACATATAGCGGGACAAAATGACTCATTTTGAACACTTACCGCACTCTCCAACACTCCACAAGCATGCCCCCACACACATACAAATCTCAATGGAACAGAGACCTGGCAGTAGACATTCAGCCTAAGCAATGGGACACTTTGTGGACCGAAATTCCCCAAATATACCGTAGCCTCTCTTTGAAGTAAATGGCCTATAAACTCAAGTACCGATGGTAATATACTCTCTCTCGGCTGTCAACTATCTACCTGGGCACCTCTCTGCTTTCCTAGAGATGTGCGCAGGCTATTTTTTACTTTATCCATACGTGGTGGACATGTCCCCCTATTCAAATCTTCTGGAAGGAAATCCTCTGTCACACTAAGGATGTCTTAGTCTACCCTATCCTGCTACCCGTCACGTAGTTATCTTGGGCCTGCGACCACAGGGCTTGAACAGTATGACCTGTTCCGACTGGATGCTCATCAGTTACATGCTGCATACAGCGCAGCAGCTGATTGCCCTTGTCTGGAAGCAACAATTCCTTCCTTAGCTGCTGCAGTGGATCACACACCTTTGGCAGTTCATGGCACTAGAGCAACTTACTCATACATTTTCTGGCATGGATGCGAGCTTTGGTAAAATTTGGCACCATCTCATAGCCCACCTCTCCCACTTAGAATTTACCTGCCTCATTTCACCTAGACTTAAGGCATTGGAGTTGTTAATTTGACACGCATAACACTGTACCTTGCCGACCTCTCCACAATGCAATCTCCTAGGCTCTAGTTTAATCCAACACTGGACCACTGATCTTTTTTGATACCATACTTTCTTAACTTTGTGCAATGTTGACCTGAATATTGTTTGTTGACGTTTTATTGTATTAACCTTCTTGTCCCCCTTCCCCTGGTTGATCATTTCCCTCTTCACATTTCAGTTCCACAAAGCTTATCGTTTTGATTCTTGCCACCATAGATAAGAGGCAGGCTTTGTTATTATGATATATGATGGTAATACTCGCCTGTTTCACAGTGTTGCTTTCAACCTGTCTTTGTAACTAACGTCATGCTCTGCTTCTTGATTGTTGAGTAATGTATGCTTATTGGTGGTGTTGTGCATCTCTAACTTCCTATAAAAGTAGTTTGAAAAGCAGTGGTTGTGCATGTAGTAAAACTTGGTATAGTTCCAGTATTATGTTTGTGTCTCCTATTGCGAGTATCCATCTTTCAAATTGCATAAAATGTTTGAGGAAGTAACCTGAATGGAGTGTTTTAATACCCAGGGGGTCATTCTGACCCTGGCGGTCCATGACCGCCATGGCGGAGGGCGGCGGAAGCACCGCCAACAGGCTGGCGGTGCTTCCTGGGCGATTCTGACCGCGGCGGTAACGCCGCGGTCAGAAAAGGGGAGCCGGCGGTTTCCCGCCGGTTTCCCGCTGGCCCAGGGTATCCGCCATGGCGGCGCTGCTTGCAGCGCCGCCATGGGGATTCCGACCGCCTTCCCGCCAGCCTGTTTCTGGCAGTGTCCACCGCCAGAACCAGGATGGCGGGAACGGGTGTCGTGGGGCCCCTGCACTGCCCATGCCACTGGCATGGGCAGTGCAGGGGCCCCCTAACAGGGCCCCACAAAGATTTTCACTGTCTGCTTTGCAGACAGTGAAAATCATGACGGGTGCCACTGCACCCGTCGCACCCCTGCAACTCCTCCGGCTCCATTCCGAGCCGGCTTCATTGTTGAAGGGGCTTTCCCGCTGGGCCGGCCGGTGGTCTTCTGGCGGTCACCCGCCGGCCCAGCGGGAAAGCCAGAATGGCCGCCGCGGTCTTTTGACCGCAGAGCGGTCTTTCGGTGGGAACCGCTTGGTGGGCGGCGACCGCCGACCGCTGCGGTCAGAATGACCGCCCCAGTGTTGAATCTGAGAATATGTGATCAGAAACGTTCAGCCTATGATAGACTATTTCCTAGTTCAGTGTTTTGAAGGGGTTAAGACAATTTTAATCAAACATGTGTTCCCCTCCATCCTTTCTTAAGGCACTCACCAAACCTTTCCTTTTCCATCGCTGAAGCAAAGTAAGGATTCCCTACAGTTGGTGTAAATGAGAACAGGAAAGGGGTCAGGGTTGTGTCTTGGGGAAGCTTTTGACAAAATGGTGCAATTACTTCTAGTGACTGGCATAGTATTTTCCAGACCCGGATATGACTTGGTGTATGCATTAGTCTTGAAGAGAGTAATGCATGCAGAAGTTCTGTGTGCTGCCTATCAAAAAGCATTGTTAATGTTGTTAGAATGTTTGGACCTCCAGTCGTTTGACAAGCCACATTTTGTGGAGCCATTCCATGCACTCCTTTAAAATAGGCTCAGTTTACGACAATCTCATATATGACCTATCCCTAATAAAGATCATAACCGGATTGAACATGCCTCCAGTCAAAAGGTCCATTTGCTTTATCAGTGGTGGTAGTCTTAGTAAACCTATCTTAGTTACAGTTAGGTGTGTGTTTTTTTGCTGTGTACCTTTCATAACTCGTTTATTGTTTAAAATACCTAGGTGCCCCTTGTTGTCAGTCAACCAATCCAAGACCTCATGTCAGATCTTTGAGAGCGAATTGCAACCCCAGCAGTTTTACTAGAGCTTGAAGAGAGTTACTGGGCCAGATATACAACCTTTTGTTTTGCAACTCGAAAATTGCAATCTGTTTAGGAAGTACAAATCGTGAGTCACAAAACAAAATGTACAAGTGTTAAGTACCCTGTGATTCCCAATGGAGTTGCATATGACCTTCCTCATCAATATTCATGAGGTAGGTCGCAATTTGCGACCCTGTTGGGAATGGCCGCACTCACTGGGATGGTGGCCTGCTGGGGACAGCAGACCACCATGTCTGTGATTGCTTTTAAAATAAAGCAGTTTTTTTTTTTAATGCAGTCCGTTTTCCTTTCCTGTTTTTCCTTAGAGGAAAACAGACTGCATTTCAAACAAAAAAAATGAAAAGTTTTCTTTTCATTTTTACAGAGTAGGCAGCGGTCCGTGGGACCATTACCTGCTCTGAAAAATTATTTCTGCTACCATTCACAAAGGGCAAGGGATCCCTCAGGGACCCATTTCCGTTTGCGAATGGGTTAGCACCAATTGGAAACTGGTGTTAACTGCGACTGTTTTGAGCCCGCATTCACGGTCACAAGACAATCATACGTACCACTGCGACTAGCTGTTAGGAAGGGATGCCCTTGGAACACCCCTTCCTAATTGTGACTTGCAAACCCTTTTTGCTACTCGGTAAATAGATTACCGAAGCTCAAAATTGGGTTTGTACATTGAGAAATGTTTTTTTCTTGCGGCAAACGGACGGATTCTGCAAATCTGACCTTTTGCGACAAGAAAAAATCTTTGTACATCTGGCGCATTGTGTGGGAGACCAATGAGTTTTGAGACACAACCAACATTTTTTTCAGTAAGTAGGTTTCTTGTAATATGTTAATATCACATTCTGTTTACCTGAGCATATTTATAGTTGCCAGATGCTTGGCTGGTGCATTTATATTAAATGTATTAAAGTTAACAAGTTTCAGAAATTAAGCTTCTTGGAAGGCATCTTAAGATATTGCTTCTTCCTTTATGCTCCAGCTCGGCACGGAGGGCATATCATTTTCTGGTCACCATGGAAGTGTATTCACTGGCTGTACATAATCCCCATCAAACAAATCTTTAAAACCGATCTATAACAAATATGTGGGCACTGTTTCAGCAACAGTTGTTGTGGTTGGAAGTCACATCCCAAACTCAAATCAGAGCACAGTCCCTAAGAGAAAATGCATCATATCTATCATACGAGGACTCTCTGAGAACCCTCTCAAACCTGACTATTCATTAACCTAAACGTATCTCTGCATAGTGTGATGGGAATCCTGTGTATTTAGCTGCAGCATACAAGTCTAGAATTGGAAGGTGCGCCAGTACCACCCCAGAGTTCTGGCTCTGCTTCTGTGGATTTCCTCAGGTGGCGATTCACTTCTTCTTTTGAAGCAGCAGTCATCTATGGCAAAGGTTTTGTGTGAGCCCCTTTAACATTTTCGAGGATCACATCCCCTCCAAGATGACTTTACCTCTTTCCCCTAAGTGAGACCTTTGTAACATGAGTCATCTGTTTTGCCAGCCCTAAGATCTCCTTAGCTGTTGTCAGTGTTTTAGCAATTGCCTCCTTTTTGTACCATATAAAAATGATGCAGAAGGGGTTGTCATATTAATATGGAATTTTGCGGTCTCGGAAGAAGTCAGTGATGGACCTAAATTCTTTCGACTTTTTGCCATTCATGGAGCTAGATTTTAAACTAACTGGAATGTGTGTCTGTTGAATGACAATTTAGTTTTCTTACGAGTCACGACCATCAACTGCTCCTTATCCTCAAAGAAGTGAACTCTTTGATAGCTGATGGAGGGCTGGTGTTTCAGTGCTCCTGCTCTCATACTTGGTGCTTCTCAAATGCAAAAGGTCTCTCACAATGTTTTAGATAGATTAGCCTTTATGCTCCCTTGGTATGCCTCTTATTCATATGTTGTTTATCCATGGTCTGTTTTCAAAATTGTTAGTCTTAATCCTTAGTTCCCTGTCTTTTTATTGATGGGTTTGAAGCATTATTTGCATCTTCTTTTGTTATTCAGACCGTGTATTTATTGTCTTTTCAATCTTGTTGACTTGCACTCCAAGAGGAGATATCACCTTCAGGTTCCTTAACGCAAGTTTTGAAGTCTGTTCTGATTGTTCTGCCTTGTTTTTCGATTTCTGGTAGGGACTGATGGAAATAGTACTGGGTAATGTCCAGTGTTTCTATTTCAGGTTGTAGCAATCCTTCAAGTAGCAGCTCTGCTTGCAGTGCATGCTACTCATTCTTCTCTGTGGACTGTTTCTTATGGAGTATGTCTTTAACCGTCCACCTTGCCTCTTGTGCCAGCTGTAACCGTTCCATATGTGGCGTGCAGTGGAGGTGTCAAGGATGCTCAATTAGTGCCACTTCTGTTTACCAAATTGCTATCCAGAGTGCCCTCCACCCCTTGTTCATTCCCTTAAGACGTCTCAGTTCGAATTACGTTAAGTGACTGTGTGCTTATGTGGGTTGTCAGAAGCAATGAAATCTTGCAGTCGACGGGGTCATAGATGTTTGAGTCTGAAACCTTATGCATGTCTATACCATGTCAGTGCAAGTTCAGTGATCCCTTTGTCAGAAAGCTGGGCACTGCCTCCTCTGGAGAATTCCCAGCAGACCAATCAGTAGCCTAGATCACTCTGCTCTTGTACTTCTTTTTGCCTATGCCCACTCTGTGTCGGGATCCTGTTGGAAATACGTGATTCTTAGCCTGATAATTGTCCTCCTGCTTTTGGAGGATCTAGGCTGCAGTCTCATTGCTCAGGACCTGCTCCTTTCTCTTGAGTCCTTTATTTTTCTGCTCCTGGGAAAAGCAGCAGCTGAGACAAAAGTTAGCAAACTAATTCCAATGGACAGGATGATGGGAACTGACCACTTGCCATGATCAAAACAGTTGTTTGCCACTTCTTTTATTTATTCTGTCCAAGTTAGGTCCGTTTAGGTGCCCCAGATCCATTCCTTTCACTCCCACTCTGATCACAGTAGCTGGTGACAGCCATGGTCTACATGTTTGCCTTGGAAGCCCACCATGGAGGTTTGGGAGAACCATACCCAATTTCTTTCCACTTTCCACTGTCACTGTCTGTTCTGTGTTTGTGGGTCACCAATGGGGCCATCTGCTTATCTCCCTGCTCCAGCTCATCTTACTGTCCCCCACTATGGAGGGCAAATCAAAAGGGGAGGAGGCCCAGTCACGAAGGTCAACACCCCATCCATTTTTCACTGTCACAACGGTCTCATTAAGGCACTTCCAGTCTGTTGCAGCATGTCAATTTAGATTGGAGTGGGAGCAAGGCTGTGCCAGAATCTCGTGCTTCCAGTCTTAGGTCTGGCTGAGGCTCACTACATCCTCCATCAGAAGAAATACTTCATCCTCCACCTCAGCAGTCTCTGTAGGTCACCACCCATCAGCATTTCTTCCAACACCAAGATTATCATGCAGTCAGCTGAGCATGGGCATTTAGGTTCCCTCAGATTTTATGCATTCGCTGACACACAAAAGGGTTCAGTAGTCACCATGATTGGGTGGTGCTGTTTTTGCCAAGAGCCCTGTTGCCTCACTTGGTGCCTTTTCTGTGCCCTGCCAGCCACTCAGAGCATCCCCCTCACCATGGGACCTGCTGTACGTGATGTATTATTGTGCCTCCTTAAGGGTTGAGAGGAGAATACATGGAGAAAAGAAACTGGCAAAGAGAAGAGGGTGGAGACCATAAGACTGATAAATCAGAGTACACTTCATTTCTGTTTATATCACATAATTATTAGTTTAGGTTTCTCAAGGACAGGATCCAAGCTTGGTCTGCTGCTTAGCCCCTCTTCACCCAGTCTTATGCTGGGTTGAATTACTTCTCCCTCCATCCAAAATGCTGACTTCTCCAGATGGCCTGTTCTGCTCCTTCTTTCCTGGCCCTGCCAAGTCTTTTAGTCATATTCCATAGATTGATGTATGATTTTGAGAAACACTCTTTTAAATTTCTCTTGCTCATTTTTTCCTTTTATGGAATACTTTAGGAAACCCACTGTTGGAACGGTAAATCTTCTGTATGTCTCTGGAGAGCGTGCTTCCCCTGCCTTATGGTGATCTACAGGCAAGTCACTTAAAAGTTGCTGTATGGTTTCTGGATCCCTACCTCAGTGAACATGACAAACCTGTATGCCCAATGAGGATATCCCTGCTTACATGGACTGAGACCCTAGAACTTAGCTCCGAGCTTGAGGGGGGCAAGCATAGTGCACCCCTATTTCACAGGGAGCGGCTACTGCCCTCCCTACCAAGGCGGTGATAGACTGACAGTGGTGGCAGCAATAAATCTATAGTCAGGGATACCTGTATCCTTGTACCATTTGGGGGGGGGGTTGGGAGCCACCCTCCTGATCAAGTCTGTGCAGTCTCCTTTGCCTATGGTGCTGTTGCCTTTGTCTACCTGGGATGTGTGTTTGAGAGGCAATAGGTTCCCTAGGGGAGAATGGTGAGGTGAGCCATTGTGTTTAATGTGAGCTGAGCTGTTCTGCTTGACATTACAGCTCCCCATGTGCCCCTTCCTATTCCTTGAAGAAGTCTGGTGGGTTGGGTTAGACAATTTCTCACATCTGTGTTTAGCTGCCCTAATTCTGCTAGGATGGTTGTTGGTCGGTGCCTCCTATTCTTTAGTTAATTAAAATTCCTCTCTGGAGAATAGCCCAGGCTGATACCAATAACCTGCCCTGAAGGATAATAGCTCACCCTTGTACGCCTTGTACATGCAGTGAGCATGAGACACAGATAGGTCTCATGATTGGAGGGGCACCCGGGATTCAAAAGTAGCAGACCCTCTGATTAGATCAGCCTGTCAATCAGAGGTGATAAAAGTCTGGCCTAAGTGGTCTGTGGTTGTTCAAGACTGGTCTTTGGTTTTAACAAGCATCTACAGAAGCCAGCTGTGGACCCGTGGTGTAAAGGCAAGGAAGCTTGCTCAATGCATCTGAACTTGAAATGTTTCTATGTGATGAATGGATTCTGCTGTGAAGGAATTTGCCAGCTTTGAAAGAGCAAAAGGATCAATCAACAGCCTGAATGCGGAAGCAGAGGACCAGCTGTTTGTGAGGCTTGTTGTGCAGAGCAGCATCGGTGTGGAAGACAAGGAAATTGCAAACAGCTGCTCAAAATAAGGAAGCTTGCAGCACATCAACAGAGACCGAGGGAGATGGGGAAGCTTGATTCCACCAATCCTTTGAAGTTGAGGTAACTTTGCCCAGACCTCTCCCCTGTGCTGTTGGAACCTGTGGTACTTACAGTTAAAATCTGTAGCTAGGGAAGAGTGTCCTGTCGTACAGGCCCCCTACCTTTCTCTTTATGATACATGTGGCAATCTGGCCAACTAATACTCTTACAGCTAGCCAGTGGCTATTGATCTAGTGGGATTCCAGTAAACTGTGGCAAGACATCAGGTACTTGTGGTCAGATCCCTGACACCACTACAGTGGTGTCCTTGCTAAAGATGGGAGGGCACTTGTGTTCTTTACTTCACTTCATATGCTGAAACTACACCATTGCCATGCAAGGATTGGTATCATGGCTCTAGCGGATGACAGCAATCCTGTGCAACATGGTCTTTAATATGCAATGCTAATTGTATGTCCACATGCTAACTGTGTTTGTATAGTGCATAGCGTCTAGACGCTATAATATTGTTAGGGTCAGACCTCTGGCCCAGAAGGTTGTAGAGATGTCTGGTTTTCCCTGTTCATCCTAGTTTTATGTGTAGTATATTTCTCTTATGTGTATTAAAGTACTTTTATTTTTAAAAAGTAATGCACTGACTGGATATTGATCTTATTAGCTGATAGTACAGTGTAACCTGTATTCTGAATGTCTAAACCCACCTCACCTCTTTGAGTAAGCCTTGGACTGCTTTGTCTCGCTATCCTGAGAAGAGTCAAGTGCTGGAGAGGAGTACTTGGTTATCCAGGTTTGGGTCCATTAGTACTGAGGCCTCAGGATACCAGTGGGAAACACTCCAGTTGATGCGATTGGAGCGGGTAGCCTCTGGTGCCCAGGTCTCACGCCCACTAACAACACATCCTCTCATGCAAAGTGAGGTGAACGAAAATAACCTTATAGAATTTCACTCTCCCTGATTCAGAGTGGGTAAGTTGTTCCACTCCTGATTTTTCTAGGTTTGGGAGAACCATACCCAATTTCTTTATAGCTGGTAATTCCAACTAGAAAAATCAAACCAGGCTTTAGCTGCAGCATGGTTACGTGGGCGTCCTGCCAGTAAAAAACAACTGCCCTCCCTTTCTACCCCCACCACCCACGTTTGCTCCTCCACCAATTGTGTGTCCCCTTGGTCCTACTATGGAGGAAAGCGCCGCAAAGGGAAGCAGAAGTCTTAGACTTACACCTGCCCACTACCTGTCTATGTAGGGGAAAACGAATTTTTTGATGGAGGCACTTCTGCTTGTCAGGTCCTGACAGAGCCTTTACTGCCATTAAGTTAGTCACACCTGGCTCCTTTGCAGATGCTGTCTTTCATCTGAGCTATTCTGGATACAGTATGGTTTGGTGCCTTTCTCCGGAAATGGAGAGCCCAGAAGTGGTGACTGCTGGACTGAGAATGGGTCATTGTCAGATCCCTCTCCTAACCCATTCCAGAGCTGAGGGTGGTCATGGATGCATCGCTCCCGGGTTGGGGACGCCCTCCCACCTCCCCTTTTCTGTGAACTGTGCTCGTGTGCCATCTAAAAAGTTCCCTGAGGATGCGGTCAACCTATGGAAACAACTTACGTCACTGGCATAGGTGGCGCCTATATGCGGCTCCGCTTGTCACTTCTATTGCTGCACATCGCCACCTACTGGCACACAGGTGTGCTACGTTAAGTTTCTGGATCCAGTATGACGCCTGGAGAATATTTACAAGGTGAGGAATCTGCAGTTAGGTAGAGCTTTCAGCAGAAAGAGTGTTACCAAATGTAAGTAACTTGTTCTTCACCCCTCTGGTCCTTTTGAGGCCTGCCATTTTCTGACCCTACTCACTTTATTCCTACTCTTCCACAGAACCACCTTTCTTCTCTCCTTCCTTCCATGCATTTTCCCCAGTGCTAATTTTGTAAAGAAAAAAATAGGTTCCACTGCCAGAGTTATTTCACTGCCATCCACTGCAGTTGGCACAACCCACAGCTCCTTTTGCTACTATTGAGTGCCAGCACAAGCATTACATACTAACAATCACACTCAAATAAGTGTGGCATTTTGGACTATTGCAGGTCACCGCAAACTCTAGAGATGGCCTAGACGTCCTAGTTTGATAATTTGTTTAAAAGTATAACAAACAGCTAAACTCTCCAACTATATTCTCTTCTAAAAATATAGACAATGTGTTGAACACTGGAAACCACTGGCATAAATTAAGCACTAATTGTTCCACCTTCCAACGATTGAAAAAGCCAACGTGTGGCATTATTGTGATTACACATACATTCAGTAATGCTGTTACCTTAGTTATCTGAATTAAAAAACGACCTGTTGGCCTTGCCAGTACTTCTTTATACCAATCTCTTTCCATATTTTGATTAAACAACATAAAATAAAAAAAAAAACAATTTTTCACCAAAACGTAGGTTTTTTAGTTCATTCCTTATTTGTGATTTTGTTTGAGAATTAATTTCTCAATCAAATTACTAGTGCATGTCAGAGAATTAGCAGTTTACTTTTTTCTGTGTAACTCTCATATTATTCTTTTTAAGTTCAGTGTTTGCACAATACATCATCTTTACAAGTCATTGCCAAAAACATTCAGGAAGAGGCTTTTATGCATGTAATCACAACACATATCTTCAAGTTACTTTTCAAGTTCTGCTCTGTACCCTTTTTTCCACAACATCATCCATTTATATCTGAAAATATCTACAAATAATTACGCTCTGGCCTGGCTTCCAGGTAGTCCAACAAATCTTGGCTTGCATTTTTACAGCAGCCTTGTCACAGTAAAGCTATTGTGACAAAAGGTTGATCCAGAAATGAGATAGGTAACCTGATCTGCATTTGCCTGCTCATTTGTAGAGCTGTCAGTAACTATTGCATCATCCACCACTCCTTCCTTGCCCACCCTCAGTAAGTTTTTAAGTTTAACTATTTTCATTACAAATCACCACTTAGTGAGCCAAAAAAGGAAAAACTGCGTACCCATGGAAGTGGGAAGGCACTATCAAACACGTCTCCTACAGAAAAAGACCAACAATTTTCATTAAAGTATTTTTATTTGATTACACCTGTGGCGTTTCACACTAGAGGAAGGACCACAACAAACCATTGTGAATTAAAGTTGAAGACATTGTGAACAGGAGAAAAGACAAATTACATTAAGCATCTTTAATGAGTGGTTTCCTTGCACCCCGTGTGCCCCTCAGCAGGTGGCCTACTCTGGGGATTCAAGGCCTCACACACATGCAAGTCCACATGTTAACACATATCCCACTGGTGCCTGCTGCAGTGGAGCCTTAGTCCACTAACAGAAGTTATTAAGGATTTTGCTGCCTCTACCTCTGAGAAACAACACTTTTGCTGTGGTCTACCCTGAGTTTTAGGAGGTAGTAAATGGACACATAGGTTTGGAAGTTGTTTATATCTCTCAGCCTTTTCATTGCAAAGTTGTCTGGGCTGAGGTCCGAGAACAGCAAATGTATATCCTTCTTGAGACACATCTTCCATTCAAGTCTGCAGTACTCTCAACATGAAGCTTATTTGACTGTAGAAACACCACTTCCAGAACTAGCAGCACTCGCTCTCCTTATGGGAATTCTAGATGCCCTTGTTTCTCGTTGAAATCTTTATTTCTGGATTTTACGTCACAAGCGTTATAAGTAATCAGAACTGAACATGACTGTAGGGCCTCACTATTGTCCCAATTGATCCTGTCGCCAGTGATGATAGAGAACTCGTTGATGATTGTCATTAAGGTAGATATTGATGAGGAGGCATTTGACAGCTTGAGAAGGATATCGGCGGTGTACAAAAACATTTCAGGTTGGGCTTCCAGAGTCATGATTCCCCCTATTCCTTTGTTGAAAGGCCACTGTCAGAGGCTTAAGGGCTATTAAGAACAGTAGTGAAAAGAGGGAGCATCCCTGCCTGGTGTCTCATCCAGAGGGGAATGGTTCCAACATAAACCCCACAGTTTATGCAAATCACTGATCTGTGATACAACCAATGGTTTTTCCTAATACAATCAGAACCTATGTCTGATATTTCTAATGCCTGCAATAAGTATTCTTACTCAACACAGTCAAAAGTTGCCTTTGCATCTAGGCAGATGGTAGTATGTGAAAAAGGGTTCACATGTTACCCACAGAGGACCTGTGGTGAACAAAACGCATCTGTGGAGGGTGTATTAGGGATGTAAAATGTACCTTGAGCCTTTTTACCAATACTTTTAGAAATATGTTTATATCTGAGTTTAACAATGGAATTGTGTAGTAACTGGAACACATCAGTAGGCTCTACAAGTTTTGAAATTAAGGGTGAAATCAGGTCATACTGTCCCACTTGATTCAGCATTAATAAACACCACATCTGAAGCTTTGCCAGTCAGCATTTATTACTTTTGTAAAAATTAATTGGGAAGCCGCTTTCTCCTGGCGTCTTCTGTGCTGTCATTTCCTCATTCGCCTTGTTAACCTCTTCCTCCGTTTATTTCCTCCTCAAATTTGCCCTTCCCTCAATAAGAAGTGTTCCTCTTGTGGCTCCGTGTCATTGTGTTCGGTCTTAAAGTATGCAGAGGCGGCCCCTCCGCTACAGCGGAGGAGTGTTGCCCCACTGACGAAAAGCAGAAAAATAAATGGCTAATACAAATATTTTATTATCCCTTCATCTTTCCACCTTCATAGGGCAGGGGGGGACCAGCCTCCTCCACGCCAAGTGGAGGAGGAGTGGTATGTGTGCCTCTAAGTGCGCATGTCACTTTGGCCGGCCGTACAAGGCAGGCCGAGCTGACATGTGCACTTAGAAACACTTTACCCGGCTGTATTTTACAGCCGAGTGGAGACCAAGCGCATTGCCCCACTCTCCCCCTGAGCGGCATTTCTGTGTGCTCAGGCCAGTCGCGGCTGTTACACAGCATGAAAGCAGCTTTGTGATTAGTTGGGGAGAGAAGACGAGGTGGCTGGAGGGGTGTGTCACGAAAGGGCAGGTAATTTTTTTTTTTCTTTTCCTTTTTTTTTTATTTAACTGTTCAAACTCCTCACCCCCACCCACCCCTCACCCCTTCCTTATAGCAGCGATGAATGTAAGTATGACGCATATTCCTCTGTTTTAGTTATTGAGTGAGTGATCAGAATACTTTGCTCTCCTGAGTGTAGATGCAGCTTAGAGAGATCCTCTTCGACACAGTTGTTTCACCAGTGAATGGCCCATCTTCTCTCCATGCTCATAGTTGCTGATTTTGTTTCTTCAGTGTGTATTTAGCCTGTACTCTGAAGATAGAATTAAACCCTTCATTCTTGTCTGTGTTAATTCACACGAAGCTGACTACATTGCTGAAGTTCACTGATTTGGATCGATGACGGACCTCCTAGTTCTCTAAGTTTTGAATCTGTTCGCCATGACCTTCTGTTGTGCACCCATTTTCAGGATACTACCAACTTCAGTGTTTAAATCACTCATCCCGTCTGTGTTTCCAGACATGACATTATTTACCTTAAAGTCCTCCATGAAATTAATTCTAACTTCACCTCCTGGGCCCTGACCACCTACTCAATATTGACAGTTTTAGAACTGTGTAGATGGGCTGAATAGATTTCAGCAAAGTTCTGTCACCTGGTGAGGGCGACCTCTTAGAGGAGGGCCTCCCATTTGACTCATCCCCACAATCTATCCTGTACAAAGTAGTGTGTGGCTTGAAAAACTCATCTCTGCTATGCTGGACTTCTTACCGATCATGATGTAGATCTATAAAAGGGGTGAAAAATGATTGACACGCATCTGGGCACTTGCACCATGAAAAGTCGGTGTCTTAGGTTTTGTCCACAGCACACCTTTGCTGCGGGCAGCGGAAATGTTGGCCCTCTCGCTCCATGACGTCACAGATTGGTCCTCTGTCACTCAAGCCCTCCCATCATTGTGAAGATAGCTGGATTAGTCACTGTCTGTCGAGCCCAATGAAAGTTATTGGTCTTAGGCATTATAGAGAAGGGGAAGGGCAAACAATCCTGTATGCCTCAGAAGGAGACACATTGGCATAGGGATTTCTGGCCCACAAGAAACTTGCACTTCGACTGGACTGCAGGGAAAGGCTGGGTTGGGAGCTCTAAGAATCAGCCCATTTTGGGTGCTGGCAGGTGTTGATACTTGGTAATCTGTTAATGAGAACTTGTACACAGTTTAGTCATTAGGATGAGTATGTGCAGCAAATATCTCTGTGAGTGTAGAGCTTCAAAACTCTGCAAGGTCATTTTAGTTTTGTCACTTTTCTTATGTTTAAAAAAAAGTGCTATATGTTACTTTTATTGCACACTTTGATTATAGTCAGGCATAATCAATGTTTGCATTAACTTTCTTTCACCATTTTTGAAGTGCTGTTTTCTGTTCATCCTCTTACTTGGATCGTTAATTAAATGAACACATTGTTGAATTCAATCATATAGCCATTTTTGTACAATGGAAGAAAGCTCAGGATGCCTCAGAAAGGTAACAGATCGTTCTCTGCTCATGTGTGTCATGCCCCATTCGTGAGGCTGCGGGGCAGGCAGGGGCTAAGGCCCTCAGTTGTGATAGTCTCTGCAGACTGGGCCAAGTACATCCTCTTTTGCAGTAAACTCTCAGGCCCAGACAATGCAGGCTTCTCATGGAGGAAATGTGGGGATGCATTAGCTCAGTGTTCAACAAGCCATCAGTAGACACCTTAAGGTTAATGTTTAAACACCTGCATATCTTTTAAAAAAAGAAAGTACATTAATTAAATGTTTGTACTAATTACTGCAGTCTTCAGTGAACCTGCACGAGTCAGTGCCTCTCAATGCTGCTGCATGTAAGTGCTACACTCGCCACACACTCACCTGTCTCTAAGGCCAATCAAAGGTAGCTTGACTCGGGCTTAGGTAGATCCACTGATTCAACCTGTTTTGGTTGGTTTTTCTTTCAAGTGTCCTTTCCAGGCAGTCTCAAGACACAGCCTTTACGAAATTGAATTTTCTCACTGCCAGTGGCTCTGTGGAACCTGGAGGAGGCGGAACAGAGGCACAAAGGAGGTGTAAGGCTTTTGCACCTGGCTATCATCAGCACAAGTAATCCGGGAAAGATAAAGGCCATGCCTTGCCTAGAGACTTCCTGACCTTTCACATCAGAGTCTGCAGTTCCACCCGTCACCATTCACCAAATGCAAGGGTGTACCATTCACCAAATGCTAGGGTGTATCATTCACCAAATGCTGGTGTACTTGAAGACTAATCTGCAGCTTTTCGCTGTTCGAAAGGCTCATGGATTTTGTAAATGCAGCCATGTCTCCATTCCACACTTCACTGTCTAAGTCTACCCCACCCCCCATCTACAGGCAAGACAGCAATAAGGTTCTGGGAGCACAATTCTCACACCCATCTTGTGCCAGGTCAGGCGAACGCTAAATGAATCATTCTGGCCTCCATTACTTTTTTAATTCACACTGTAAATGTGTTAAATACACAAACACAAATTAACACACACTGGATGTCTGCGCAAGGGTCGGAGCTTTGCACATCGAAGCAGAACTTTACAAAGGTGAGCCAGTAGGTCTTGGGCTTAAAACGACTGGTCACACTGTTAATTCTTTTAACCTTGTTATACTGCCACTATTACTCTGTGAGCTATACTCATGTCTGGGACAGTAGTCCACTGTTAGTACTGAGGGTACGCTTGGTGCACCCCTCCAGCACATGAATCTTGACAGCTTTGAAATCCAACTTTTCTAGAACACAGGGTCACAATGAACACCAACTTCTCATTTAAGGAGCACAGTGCCAGAAAATCCAAAAAACAAAGACAGCCTTAGAACATATCTCTTCCAAATAAATTGAAACTGTTTCTTCCAGAAAGTGATTTCCAATCTGTTGTTCCAGTCCTCATACCCTCACATCTAGAGTGTGGTAACATGCTGCCCAGTGGTATCTCAAACCCCACTTTGGTCCCCTTTAAATGGATTCCTATATGCTGCAGTATATCTGATCCAGAGGCTGAAGAAATATGATCACATCACCACCTGCTTAGTGGAACCCTTGCCATCCTGCACCATGTTCATGACTAGATGCATCATTTACCAAGCTATCACAACCAGCACCTCTGCTTGTCTTGCCATGAAGCTCCACATCAATGGTAGCTCTCTGCACACTGCAGCCAGGACAGCAGCAAACTGGAGACTAAGTAGTATAAGAAATAAAGGAAGCAGACCTCTTCCATCTATGCACCAAGGATGTGGGACAACATACCCATGCTCCTTAAGATCTAGGGAGAATGTTTCTGTCTTTTAAAAGAGAATCATATCTAAATCCTATTGTGCTCAAATTTGTGTGCCCACCTCTAAAACACATTTCAAATGGCAGCGTAAGAGTGTTTAAAAATATGTTTACATGCCTTCCTAGTCCTAGCTGTAATATATTTGTTCTAGGCTGACACAAGAGATCTCATAGCCTGCCTAATAGACAACAGCATTCCCCAGTGAGGAATCGGAATCTCATTTTATGGTGAGTCTGGCCTCAATGTCCTGTTTATCACTGTTTGTGTATACTCTTTTTATGTAGAAAACCTACATTTTCATTTGCAGAATGACTGTGGGTGGAGGCATGTTATATTAGCCTACAAATAAATTCAGTAGTCTAAGGCACAATGATGATGTAGTTCTTTAGAAAATTCAGGTTTGTTGGAATAAGTAAGGCCTGCTTTGTGAGATGAGCGACAGAACACATAACGTGCAAAAACTGCCAAGCTAAAAAAGTGGCCAGGTGCTGCTCCTCCATAAGGGTGGAGGAGCATCGCCCCCTGTCAGCAGCGGCAGCTGCAAACCTTTTCCCAAAAAAAGATCATAAACTGTGTTTATGATCTTTTTTGGGGAAAAGCGGCATGGCCACAGGTGTGACAAGCAATGCAGAGCACGTGTGTTTGGCCGGCTGTTTCGGGCGGTCCAAACACACATGCACACAGGGCTCTCTCCAGCCCAGCAACACAGTTGCTGGGCTGGAGAGAGCCTGCACAGGCTCGCAGTCTGCCTGGGAGCACCCTGGTTGTGCGCTCCCAGCCAATCCTAACACTGCTCTAAGCAGCGTCAGGATTGGCGCAGGGCAGGCTGGAAGCCTGTGCCTGCCTGCAGCAAGGAGACGGAGAAGCAGAGTGGTGCGCTGCTGTAAGGTAAGTGTTTGTTTTTAATTTAATTATTTTTTTATTTAATTTAATTCCCCCCCACCACCTGTGTGCGCCGCCCCTTCTAATTAGCGCGAGCCGCAACTGTAAGTGACAGAAGCTATCACTGTTCATTGTTGGCAGCAAATTCTCCAGTAGACTTAACAATTTATAATGTGGTTATAAATGCACTGACTCCACTGGATCCTGTTTTCCATTACTTCAGGTGCCTGAAAAAGACTTCCTTATCCTGATGATCTGCCGATTGCCTCTCATGGATTGAAATGTTAACAACTTGTTAGTGATGTCCGCATCCTTTTTAGACATATTATCAAAAACAATTTAGGTTCTAGACCTTAATACATGTTTGACACTTGAGTAAAGAAGCAGTAGAATTATGCAGTTTTGCGGTGTTTACATGTTTGCCACATAAACCATCAGCTGCTGCATGATATGCAGATGTTAACAAAAATATTTGTATCTTAAACTGATGAAAAGTTTTTAAAAAATGTGAATAAGCATGTTGCTTTATAGTGGAAGACTCATGGCAGCGTTCCCAATGCTTATTGCTGTGTTGGGTTTTCATCAGGTATCAATGAGATGAAACCTTTCCTCAGCAAGTGTTAATGTATAAAAAAAAACAAGAAAATAATTAAATAACACAGCATAATTTATCTTTTCTTGCAGCATAATCTAGTCAGCACTAATGCATAATTTAATCATCCTGTGCTGCATAGTTCCTGTGGATCTGCATATATGTAACTTGCTATTGGACATCAAATGCAGTTGTTTTATTAGTCTTTACACCATTGTCTTGTGTTGCACTCTTACAGAATTGCATTATCTGCTGCTTTGTCGTTGATGTGCACTTGCTTTTGTAAAACATGTCTGTTTTGCCATTTACAGCTGGGTTGAGTGTGTCCTCTAAACCTTGTGAAAAAAATAAGTCCTTTCAAAACAGTTTTGTTTCATGTCTATGATAGGAACCCTTGTTGCTTTTACTATGTTGTATCCAGATTCCTTTTAATCTCTAGGTTGCCCTTTCTTCATTTACCGTGGAAGTGGGGAAACCATTGTATGGAGAGAACATGTACATTTTTACCAATGCTTAATGTGTACCGTCCAGCTTCAAAGAGATACGTTGTGTGCCCCTGAGCTTTTGGCGCATATTTGAGTAACACTTGAGGTCAAATTACAAATCCATATTCTTCTGTGTCAAATTTGTATCTGTTGTAGATACTGCCGTCGGAAACCCACAGGGGTAAATTTCCAGCAAACATGCCGAACATCAGATACTGTAAAATTTCCCACTGTTTGCAAATGCATTATACTTCCCATATGCACATTTGCAGCAAATCTGCCTCTTCTGCATGGCCACTCAAGATTTTTCAACTTTTTTCCGGCTTTGGAACTCTCTTCATTTTGCTCTGGTTACCAGGAGTAAAGTGCCTGTGTTTCACTACGAACATGGTTAAATTGGCTTATTCCTAACTAACAGATTTAACTTGCTTGTAAATCCCTAATATATGGCGTAGAAAATGCACCCTGCGCATGGAAGTTAAATACAACTTATGGAATGCAGCATCTATTGTGCCATCCCCAGAGTAACCCTTTTTTAACAAGGAAAGGCCTCCTTTATTAATAACACACCCCTATGTAGGCCTTGTAGCCCACAATTTAGGGTACATGGTTTTTCAAAGTGGGACATTGACCAAGGTGAGTTCAAGACATGTAAAAGTTGAGCTTGAATTTCCAGAGTCTGAACACTTTAGGTATATTCAGGTACGCAGTTGGAAATAATGCTAAAGATATTTTACAAAGGACATTATACATCGGTGAACTATGCTAGAATGGGACATCTGGCATTAGTGGTGGTGGGGGATGTGTGCAGGATGCACATTGTCAGACTCTGTCGGAAAGGCCTGATTGAGGCACTTGCACAGCTTTTTTCTCTTGAAAGGGATCAAACAAAACCAGATAAGAATTCTTGTGTATCCCCTGTCTGATTGCAGAAGGGCCCTACTTTGTCTTATCAGACTTTTGTCTCATTTTTAGGTCTCGGCTAGACTGCGCTTGCGCTGTCTCTTCGAGACATGTTATATATACTTTGTGGACTTTAGGCTACCCATTTGCTTCCTAGTTGCTGGTTCCATCACTGCTCTTATACTGTTTCTCTCCATTTGTACATGGCATGCATGCATCATGCCTCTTCCTGTGTTTAGTCATCCCAAAAGCATGTACGAATTACTACTGTCCATCCGCTGGTCCTATTTTAGGAACTGTTTTAGGAACTACTTTTTTCTTTCTTTGTAAGTACTTCAAAGGAGGGCTTGTGTTCTTAGTCACTCCGAGCTCTATTTCGCAAAGCAGCCTGTTAAATCTTGTTCTTATCTCATCACATTTGCTGTCCATCACAAGTCAGATGCTATTTTTTAAGGGCACCTGTTTGAGCAATATCAAATTAGTCCCGAACTGGCAAAATTACCATAGGTTCATTACCACATATACAAGTTGACCACACACCACGATGGCAACCAAAACAACGCTCTAAGGTATTTCCGGACGCTTCTAACAAAACTGTAGAGGGACTAAAAATCACTTCCCCTTTAAAAATGGCATTTTAACAGAACACCGTTTGAAGATTATTTCAATACCTGACGGATAAGAGGGCATACCATGCCCGTTTCCTATCAGCCAACTGAGCCCCCAGACTCCTCCTTTACAAATAATTTGTTTTCACTGCCCAAACATACGATGCAACCTCAACACCTAATTTATCTTGGCCTAATGAGCGCCCACAGCACGAAATGGGCTGTATGCACCTAATTAGCCTGACTTAACTGCCCGATTCAGTGTAATGCCTCAATAGTATACTTTGCTACCAAAATACTTCGTCTGGGCACAATGACTGCTCATAGCACTGAATGTGCTATTAATACAATACTTTTTCGCACAGTAATAATACTTGTTCTGACTGTTTTTCTTCCCCCACCCACATCCCAACCTCACATAAAAAAAGCACTAGAACGTGGCCTGTGCTGGCCGCATCATAGTGCTTTTTAAAGTGAGTTTTAGCCATGCTAAACAACAGATGTGCTGCTAAATAACATGACTAAAAGACATTCACATTGACATGGCCAGTAGCTCTGTTGCCAGGACCTATTAGCTTTGCCAATGCTTGTTTGTTGTGGGACCAGGGCCTGCTCACCTTTTTACCCAGGACAAAGAAGTGGACAACAGAGGTCATTGTGTGTGGCGACACAGAGACAACAAGCTGCAAGAGGTACCTTGCTGACCAGTGGCAACTGGACCGGGACTGAACCCTGCTCATGGCCTCTGCCTGATGCCGTTTGAGTGTCTGGGTGCCACCCCTGAGGTTCTGGAGGACTTAGAAATGTACTCCTGTAATTGATTGAGACTTAAGAGACTAAGGGCCTGATCTGGAGTTTTGTGGATGCTTTTTTTAATCACAAATGTGACAGATATCCTGTCAGCCGTATTACGATCCCATTATATCCTATGGGAATTGTAATACAGCAAACGGGAAATCTGTCACGTTTGTGATGAAGTAACCTGTCTGCCAAACTCTAAATCTCTAAATCAGGCCCCAAGTCATATATGCATGTCTATTTATCTATCTATCCATCTATCTATCTTGTCTGTCTGCCTGTCTAATCTATCTATCTTCACTGAAAAAAACAAAGGTTCTAGAGATGTTATAGTTAGGAAATCAAATTTAAAAAAAACTTAGAAATTCACAAAAAAAACAAAAGTTAGTGGGAAGTTATAGTTTGGTTCAGATTTTACACACAAAACCATAGAAATTCAACAGTTAGAGTTATACCTATCTCTAGACACCAAAAATCGTGCCAGAAGGTAACTTTGCTCATGCCCCCGCCATGCACAGTTTTCTCAGCAATACTTTAATTGCAAATATTGCAGTTAGATTATAAATTATGTTATAGAAGATGTCATTACTAATGTGGGGTAAGTAGCAGTATATGGTGAGGGCGTGAGATATAGTTACTTTGGGGCACAAGTTATAGTTATAGCCCCAGCGACCCTGTCCCCAGGGGCCTGGGCAATTAGTAAAAGGGGAGTGAGAGCACACAGCCCCCCTCCCTGGGCTGATCCCTGCGGTCCAGCCCATTATTGTAAGGGGAGGGTATGTGGCCCCCATCCTTGGGCCAGTTATAGCCCCGGGACCCCATTCCCAAATACCCTGACACTTAATGCTGGGTGCCTTACTCCATCCAGGGCACCCATTTTGCACGGTTGGGGACCACGGGAGAGGGGGATGGCTCGATGCCCCATGGTCCCTGCCAGCTCCACACCTCAAGTGGCACACTGGGTGCCCTGGATGGAGCAAGGCACCCAGCATTAAGTGTCAGGGTCCTGGGGAATGGGGTCCTCAGGGCTAAAATTGGCAATTTTTTCATCAGTTTTCCTGCCTGCTTGACAGCGGGAAGGAAAACAGATACGTGTGCTCCCAGTGGATGGGAGCAGTTGTTCTGCTCACGCCTGTTGGGAGCAGACTTACTTTTAAAGCCCATACAAAGCGAAAGCAAAGGTCTTAGTCCCAAAGGCGTAGGGAGTAGGTCCTGGGGGCTGGTGGTCTCGAGGACCATTAATGGCTCAAGGGAGATGGCCGCACGTCCCCCCTCTCTTTGTATTTGCAGGGCCTGCCCCAGGGAGGTGGTGGTCCTTGAGGCTGAAAATGGCTTGGGGGGGGGGTTCCCTCCAAATTTTGGTAAGTCGGCCTGGCCCCAGAGAGGTGGTGCCCCTGGGGCTGTAATGGGCCCAGGAAGTGGCAGGCCGCCTTTTTTTGTTTTGCTAATAACTTTGGTGCCGTTGGGGTGATTTGTCAAGCGGGGTCCAAGAAAGGGGGAGGGGGTCCTAAAGCACATTTTCCCAATGCAGTTTTCCATAGGAATTTTAGACATGACTACTGCCCGAACCACTGAATGGAATTGCACCAAATTTGGCCGAAAGCTAGATCTGTATCCAGAAAGATCTCTTTTTGTAACTTGGTGTAAATCTGTTCAGTAGTTGTGGAGTTATTAAAGAAAAAAAAATAATGTATATCTAGAGATGCGGACCCACCGCATTGGATCCATGGATCCAGGCACGAATAGCAATGCTGACAGGAAAGTTGTGCCCACCACTTTTGTATTGTGACTCTATCCCGGGGGGGGGATATAAACAGTAAAAATGATAGAAGGGGTCAGGGTAAGAAGTATCCTGACTCCAAAGGACTTATGAAGGGGTCTCTGAGGGGAGAAATCACCTCAAAATGTTTTTGGGGGTGCACGTGAGGATCTGAGGATCCTCTGCAACGCTCACCGCGGCGTCAGACCACCATGTGAGCCACAGCGTAGGGTTGGCTGCATGCGAGGTGAGGAGGTTGTATATATATTCGCCTCTTTGTAGATATGTTGTTTTCGCCACACCAGGATTCATGTTATCAGTATGAAGACTTGAGGAATAATCACATCACCAAAATTACGGCCACACACAAGGTCACCTGAGACGTTACCTTGGGCTCACTATCGCACATGTATTGTGGAATATGCAGTATACATTTACCGAACAAGGTAGCACTTACAAATTAGCCAGTAGAAAGTACTCCAGTTGGGTAGAAATTTTGCACAAAGCTGAGGCCTCTTGTATAAATAAGCAGGTCAGGATGCATTCTGGCACTGATGCTCATGTCACTGAACTTGTACTTCAAACTCTCAACCAAGCCCCCACCCCCCTTCCCTGGGTGCCCCAGAGGTGTTGGCCACAGCGCCTCGCTGACGACTTTCAAAGATCATTCTTGGTACGGGGTAGGGGACCTACTGGGGATTAAGTGCAGGGCCTGGCCACAGGCCAGGGACTGCAACCAACCCCTGCTGCACACTGTAGAAGGCTCTATTTGGTGCACGGTTAGATGCATGCGGGGATATGGCGACAGGGCCTGGTGCAGGCCAGGTCCTGCGGCCACTCCCGCAGCACACTGACACAGGATTGGATGCCTCCAGGGAATTGGGATAACCCCCACCACACATGGCAAGAGGCCGTGCATGGCACAGGGTTGGATGCATGCAGGGGGTTGGCTGTAGGGCTTGGCCGCAGGCCTGGCACTGTGGCTAACCCCTCAGGACATTAAAAACAATATAGAAATTCACAGAAAAAAACATAGGTTACAGGGACATTATTGCTAAGTTCTGACTTTAAACACACAAAGCCATCAAAATTCAGCTGTTAAAGTTAGAGTTATTTCAAGTAACTATGACTTGTGCCCTAAGGTAACTATATCTCGCGCCCACGCCACACACCTATTGCATCATTTATGACATCTTCTATGGCATCACTGATATTATCACTGCAACATTTGCAATAACATTATTGATGAGAAAACGGTACATGGCACAAATGCCAGATAGCAAATAGCCATGTATTTTACCACAGAATTAATCACTTTTTACTAGGTACGTCTTGTCTGTTTTTTCATATGTGCTGCATGATTTCTGTACGCTCAAACACAAAGTAACTGTATTACCTTGAGTTGCTCGTCTTGATTCTAAAAAAAAATTGAATCCTCTCCTAGCCAATTTATCAATCACTCAAACCTGAGTAAGACATCTGCGTGCCAAGGGAATCAAGCACTGTGCTCGAGGTTTTGCTACCTCACTTTGAACAAGCTAATAACTTTATGCATTTCCAAAGGCAAGCAGTTCCCCAGTTTTGGAACGGATGAAACAGAGTGTGGACTTTCTGCTTAGGCTGAAACATATACTGTGGTAAAATTGATGGTAGGGTAAAGAGTTGGAGTAGGATGACATGGTCCCGTTCTTTAGATGAGAAGGGGCATAAATATGGATGATGCTGTATCTTCAAGATAAAAGCTTAACTTGCATTCTCTCCATAATTGACAACCAGTAAGGTCTCTGCAAGAACATCAAATTCACTCATCATAGGTCTTGCTGATATATTCTGGAGTACCTGCAAGCGGTATGTAAGCTACTTTGGGGTACTGGCAGGTAAACTAATACATTATTCTATATTTGATGTAATTATAACCACTGCTGTTCATTCATGCTCCCAGAAGAGACATATAGCCTTTCTCAGATATTTCACATAATGTTAGAAGGATTCAGAGATTTGCTAAATGTGTGGCTCCAAAGACACTGTTGTATCAAAGGATAATTCCTGGGGTTTCATCTTATCTGGCCCTAGAATAGAATGTTTATCAGTTATAAAACTAGGATCAAATTATACCAAGTTCCCATGGTTTTATTTGCGGTTGCCAACAAGAACTCATTTTTAGAATATTGGGTTTCGCATAAGGCAGCACATGCACAGTCTCTTGCGAGACCTTTTGTTACCATGTGGGGGCTTAGAGGCCACCCATTTCTCACCATTGGTTGGCTTCATTGTAACTTTCATTTGCTTGCTTCTTATTCGTCAGCTTTTATAGCCTTGCTTCTTCTTTATGTGTTTGCCCCTTTTCTGGAGCATAGACACATGACTTGTGTCCTTCCACTCCATCATATTTATCTCCCCCTCTGTCTTCCTCCCACCATTGTCCAGGTAATTGGCTCAGCCCACCACCCAACACTCAGTTGTCCGTACGCTTGTCCTCAAACTGCTCTTAATTACCCTCTGTTGTCCATGTGCTTGCTTCCAGACACCAGCTGCATTATAGCACTTTTTAAAAATTAGTTTTAACCATACTGCACAGCAGACACGCTGGTACACAACATGGCTCCAAAACATTGCCAAAGCCAGTAGATATTGAAAGTGAGACCTGTGGACTTTGCCAATGCTTCTTTGGGCTAATGCAATGTCATTGTGTCTGCTCCTGCATGTGATTGTTGAAATCGTAACAGAGTTGAGGGTCATCGATTTGTGACCTCAAGAGCCTGATGCAACGTGTTTCATTGGCATTTTGAGTTAATTTCATAACGTATAAGTTAAAGTGTTGAAAAGCTTTGGGTAGGTCCAGGTTGCACAGAGATAAAGATCCTGACCCTTACATCAGTTGGAAAGATAGATGAGTGAATAGAGTACGTACACTTATGATATACTAACAGCTCATATGTTTGAAACCTGGCCTTCTATAAAGAGTTCAGTTTATATAGTATTTGCTACATGGACAAATATTTTTATTTCCCACAACTGTTCTATACTTCCTATTTAATGTTTGCAGTATTTTAATGAGTTGGTCTGCTAAATCAGAAAGGACATAGCACTATTAATCTCTGCTTTTTTCTGGCCAATCATTTTGATGAAGCATAATCGTGTTTTGAAATGGTGAATTTTGGCAAAGTAAATGGATTGTTATTCCTTCTTATATTTCTGTACGTATTGAAAACCTTTTTCACTTGGTATGCCTAGTTGAATATCCTTAAACAAGATTATGGGGGTCATTCCTACCCTGGCGGTCATAGACCGCCAGGGTAGGTGACGGAGGAAGCACCGCCAACAGGCTGGCGGTGCTTCCGGGGGCATTCTGACCGCGGCGGTAAAGCCGCGGTCAGAAACGGGAAACCGGCGGTGTCCCGCCGGTTTCCCGCTGCCCCAGGGAATCCTCCATGGCGGCGCTGCTTGCAGCGCCGCCATGGGGATTCCGACCCCCTTACCGCCATCCTGTTCCTGGCGGTTTTCACCGCCAGGAACAGGATGGCGGTAACGAGTGTCATGGGGCCCCTGGGGGCCCCTGCAGTGCCCATGCCACTGGCATGGGCACTGCAGGGGCCCTCTAACAGGGCCCCACATTGATTTTCAGTGTCTGCTTGGCAGACACTGAAAATCGCGAATGGAGCCGGCATCCTCGTGGAAGGGGGTTTCCCGCTGGGAGGGCGGGCGGCCTTCTGGCGGTCGCCCGCCAGCCCAGCGGGAAACTCAGAATGACCGCCGCGGTCTTTTGACCGCGGTACGGTCTTCTGGCGGGGGAACTTTGGAGTCGCTTTGTTGTGAACACAAATGTTATATGCATGCTGTGCACTCTGTTCTGTTCAGTTCGCTCTCTGCGTCAGACTCTGCCCAACCATGGCGCACATATCTAGCATTATTTCCCAATGTACAGTGGTGTGTTTACAACACTAGTTTGCCTACTACAGAAGGTCCAACATAGCAAGAAGTAAAGTTGTGTAACAGGTGGAGCAAGGAGGAGGAGAGAGTGTTAGTCCTAAGCTATGACTAAAAAAGGAGAAGTTGGTCGATGGACCAAAATTAACAGGCTGACTGTTCACTGGATAGCTATGTGAATTTACAGAACACTAGGGAAGTTCGTTTCAGGGGGCATGAGTTGTGCAATTTGTGTAAGGTCCTAAGGCTTAAAGCACAAAAATAATTATTTGAGGTAAACTACTGTAGTTAAGTGATGGACAGAAAATGACCAGACGTGAGGAAAGAAGCATAGATAACTGGCAGAAGATTGTAGATAACTATCTGTGGAGCAGGAAATAAAACAGGAGCAGAAGGTGGAGATTCCATTAAAAGGATGGGGGTAGTGGGACATATGTAAAACACTGAGGCAGAACTATTGGCAAGAGTCAGGAAAAGAGAGCTGAAAGCTTCCATCACATGACATAGAAAGATGAGCATAAAGTAGCTCTCCACCAGGACCGCCAAGGCTGCCGGAAGCTAGAACTTATAGGAGCTTGAAAACAGCTCTGGTAGAATCAGCAATATGCCACTACCTTCGTGGTAAAATGTGATACTCAACCCTGAGTAAGAGAAAACTACTGGACGAAATGCACAAAAGAGAGCCTTTGGCACTTACTTTCTGCTTATAAGCAGTTCCAAGTAGCTGCATGAACTAACTGCACAAGGCAAGTTTCATAAAATAAGGCAAGTCACAGGCGAGAGTATTTCCTACCTAAAGACAGCAGACAATTTTGGAATTTTTAGAGTTGTAGTGTATAAAGTTGGGCTAATTGTTGTTGGGATTTTGGGAATCGTTGCCATGTGTACAGAGAAACTGTAGGCATTGGAAATCATAACTAAGGGTTCCATACTTCCATCGGTATTGTAAAGCAGACCCAGAGACCACAGAAGAGCTGTAGTCTTGAGACAGGATCATTTAAAGGCAGACTTATTAATTTACAGTATTGAATTGGTTTCATATGTTGTTCTAGGGAGTGTGGAAGTGTAGAGCCTTTGTGTGACGGTTACCAGATGATCCATTCTTGCTTTAAAAATCTTGCAGGAGATGTGCTCACGATGACTGAGCAGAACAGCCCAGAGGAATTAAGAAGTTCTGTTGACAGGACAAGCCAGATGGATGGCCCAGATGATGCCCCCAGCAGCAGCACCCTGACTACTGAAACAAGTGACTATGAGCTTGTGAGCAGCACTCGAAAAAGGCCTGATGTGAAAGCATGCATTGACCCAGCACCATTAGAGGACACCTCAAAAGCTTCTGAAAAGGCAGGTAGCACATATATATCCATTGTTCATACCCGATCACCTCCTTTATTAGCCATGGCTTGCTGTACATTTCATGAAAGAACAAGACTACCCACTCCCTTTTTCGTTTCAGTTATTTTTGTAGCAGCCAACAGTAGCTTGAAAACACATAAGGACAATATTGTCTGCATCCTTACTATTCAAAACACTCGTTAGTGGTGCAGCATCTGATCAGCACATTGCAGTAATCAACGAACTGGTGGGGCTGTGTGATTATCCCAATCCACTTGAGTGCTGAGATATCTCCCAGTCTTTGAAAATCTCCCTCCAGAGGACACTGAATGGCTGTGGTTTCTCTGATAAAGATTTCATCAAAGACTCAATAAAACTCGAGCATAAAATCTAATAGAAAAGACAATGAATGCACATTAGCTGTCACAGTATACATAAAAATAAAGGAGTTATATGAAGTTTTACAAGTTTCATGCTGCACACTCATACCCAAGTGACCTAACGGAAATGGTCAAGTACATTTTTATACCAACCATATTAAGACTATGAGCACAAGATGTTTGCCACAAACACCATTTTCATTCTCTTGATAATATTTTCATGAAGCCTTCTTTAACATGAAATATTGTATTCTCAAAGGTGTATCGCTGGAAAAAAAGAAAGTTCCTATAAACGCCTATAAACTCAAAATTATTCATCAAATATCCATCTCTGTACGTACTGGATATATTTGCACAGCATTCTCCAGCAGCACGGTACGCTAGCTAGTGCTTATATCTATACTAGGATTCATGGTTTCTTTATTACAGGTATTCCCATATTAATGTTTTGACTTGCTAAACAAAGGCACTCACTTTGGCCTGCTTGCTGGTGAAAGCTGATTATTGTGTTGGCTTTTCTCCTAGGATTGCTCTTCTTCTACGTCTCCAACTGCGTGGGGGTACTGGGAGAACTGGGGGAAGACATTATTGTCGTCTGCTACAGCCACAGTGGCTACAGTAGGTAAGGTGTGGTAATGTAAGGTAAAGGCGTTATAGTAATTTCTAAGGTTCTGTACCAAATGGTGTTGTCACAAGGACAGTCTTGTTGTATGAGTAGTCCTTAATGACCAAGCCTCCAAGAAGGTGCGGCTTTTGGGCGTTGCGAGCGGTGCTACTGCACCGGGCGCTGACCTCAGGGGGCGCTGTGTTTAGCAATAACTTCTGAAACTTAAGATTTAAAAGCACCTGCTGAAATGTTCCTTGTGTTTAGCTTTCAAGAAACAATTAAAATGTCAAGATACCTCTTGTGATTAATGTTCCTGCTAGTAGAGAGATGAGAGTTTTGCCTAGTGGCAGCTTTGACTCAACATGAAGTAGCATAGAGGGTTAATATGCCAGCTGCAAAAAACAGAACTATGGGGCATATTTAAGAAAAGTGGTGCTGCAGATTTCTTTGCGTCAATTTTCTGGCCCCACTAACGGTGGGATGCCCCCTTTGCATACATTATGTCTGGCGCAGGCATAATGTAGCACAAAGGGGTTACAAAGTGGCGCAGTGCCCGCATTGCGCCACTTTGTGAATAGGGCGCAGCATTTTTGGCCTTATAACGCCACATTAGCTTAAAAAACATTCACTAACGTGGTGTTGGAATGGAACTAGGGGCTATTAAATATGCCCCTATGGGGCATATTTGAAAAAAAGTGGCACTGCACACAGTGCTGCACCACTTTTCTTGCTCCCATTAGCGCTCCCCTAACACCACCATGTGTGTGCTGTACTTAAAATACTGCGCTACATGGCGGTAGTTAGGGGACTAGTGTCAGAATTTTGGATGCTAGTCTGGCGCTTTGCAGGATTAGCTTAAAAAATGTTGATGCTAATCCTGCAAAGCACCCAGAAGCCCATTGTAATCAACAGATGCCTCCCTTTAACGTCTGCTCGGAGCAGGTGTTAATATCTGCTTTCAACAAGAAAAGCGGCCTATAATTGTTCCTCTTCTTAAGTATAACCGATACATGTGTCGCCGACATGGAGTGCGTCACTGCGCCCTGGATTGGGATGTCTTTAACAACGTTGGCCATTAAGGGCAACAAGATAGGTTAAAAGCAAGACCGACTATGTAGTGATGCAACCGGTGCATCTGCACTGGGTGCTGACCCTGTGGGGCGCTGTCTTTAGAATAAACAAGGGTTTATGAGCAGCTGCTGCAGAATTTTCCGGGAGTCCAGTAGATTTCTGGCAACAATAAACTTTCAAGATAATTCTGGTGATTAATGATCCTGTAGGAGAGAGATTGTGGCAGTCTGACTCATCATAAAGTAGTGGAGAAAGAATGTGTACTACGCAGATAACAGGACTTTATTTAATGTGGATAGCTCAGTAAGTTGCTGCTTTTGTCACAGAGATCCTTTCGTTATTTGCAGTTTAAGTTACAATCCTATTATAGCACAATAACTTATGAACTGTCTTCAAAAGCTGTATGCAAACTCCATAGTATAGATTGTGTTTTTCCTCTGTCTTTCATTATCTATTCTTAATATTACTGAAAAGGCTTTGTTTGAGTAGAAATACATTCTTATTAGTAAAACCAACTCCAACCAGCACTTTAAAATAGATTAAATGTATGTGAGAGAGGGGCTATGGAGAGATGGGAGGCACTGGTGGAGGGTGGTAGTGAAGCAATCCGTGGAGAAGGAGATCATGGGGGGGGCACCAAAAAGAATAGTCTCATTGGGCACCACCAGCACTAAAACTGGCCCTGGCCAGATGTTCTTATAGAAGACAAGAGTGAATCAATCTAGGCCTTGTGCTTTGGAAAGTTTAAGGCATTTGACAGCTAAGCTAATTTTCTCTGTTGTGGGGGATTCTAGACTGGTCCACTGGTCTGCAGTCACCTTGCTATGGTTGGACTCCTGTAGGAATTGCCCAATAGCAGCATTATTCCCTTGATCAGCGAAGTACAGCACTTGGTAAAATTGTGCAGTGCTTTTCGTTTGTTGTTCTCACCATTTTGAGCTTGTCATCTGGGGTTTTAATAGCCACATTGTGGGATTGGACCTGCTTCTTTCTTAGTTTGGCTTTTAGTGGTCTCCCGACCTTTTTACTCTCTCGTAGTAGTTTTGTTGGATTTGTGCTAGGTAATATTCAGTTAAGTTTGAGGGGTCTTAGTTGGCCCCTGGCATGGATTATTTGGCACAACATCCTTTTAAAGTGAGTTGTCTTTGTGCCCCTTCCAACTTTCTTAGATTAGCTTGGAGATCGTCGGCACTATGACTTTCATAAGAGTTCCACAAGGTCTCTGTGTTACGGTCCTGAGTGTCCGTGAAAGCTATAAACTCTTTGATTCAAGTTTGAACGGTTTCGCTTTCCACCCTGGCATTAAGTAGATGACCATTGAAATGCCACCCAAATCTACCTCCCTACCTCGGCCCATGACCTGAGAATTCAAATTATTTGAGTGTGGTTGGAAAGTGACATCACCCCAATCCCATCCTCCCTGACCATGTGCAACAAAAGGCAGTCACAAAATACAAAATATGTTCGGACATAGAATTTGTGGCCTGCTGAGTAATGTGAGTAATCTTGGTCATCTCTGTGTAAGAGATGCTAGTCACCCACCAGCCCTTGATCATTGAGCCAGGGGCGCCCCATTACCGAAAGGATGAGGGTGTCTCTCTCTTAAGTATCAGAGCAGTCCAGGATGCCATGCAGAGCCATATGTTAATCACTTGCCATTAGTAAGGTGGCCTGAGGCTAAACCTATCAACCTGCGGAGTATGTGCCGAAAATGCTGCTCCTGCCCCTGATTTGGACCATATATGAACACCAAAGAAATGTTGCGACCTATCAGTGTGTCATTTACCAACACTCTTGCTGAGAACCCTGCATGTCGACATAGTAAGATTCCCAGTTCCTTAATTTTGGAGTTGGTAGAGGAGTAATATTGTTGTGGGAAAAAGCATGCACTCATCCGCCATACACTTCTCTGAGGTAGGTTTGTCTCTTGAATGAATGTCCCCTTGTAAATTGGTGAGTGCCTGCAATACTCATTGTTTTGGCAGAAGTGATAAGACCTCCTACCATCTAAGATGTGAGTTTTATCTATTTAGCCATACTGTAACCTTTATTGAAAGATCTTAGTGACTCAGAAGAGCAAGCTCATCTCACTATGTTCATAACTTAGACCTGCCATGTTAGAGACTGTGGACTGCCGTCTCTAACTGCCATTGTCAGTATGTATGCCCCCTATTAAAACATTAGTACTACAACGAATATCTGAAAAGTATTCCAGGCATTATTTTTGGTGCAAACAAACCTGGTAACTTTCTAATTGAAGACCTCCCACCATACCATGCGTTTCTGTGAAGGGTGTTTTGTTTGGAAAATAAATGTTCACCCCTTCTTCCCACCAGGCCCAAAGTTGTCCCATCACCCGACGCCTGAATCTTCTGCACATGCTGGGCCACCTGGGGACGTCTCCGTTTCCCCTGTGACTCCAGTGTCTGGTGTTGATTGAAGTTCTGGTCCTCTAGTTCATCGGTGGTGGCAGTCACCTCGTCACTTTCTTTTTTTAATTGTCTCTGGGCAGGGTTTGATGTTCAGTTGCCGTTGCACCACATTCCATCATTCTCTTTTTTGTTTGGGGGCTTCAACCTACCAGTTGAGTAGTAGGACCCCCGCCAAAGAGTTGCCACTAGTGCCAATGGAACAATATCTTATGTGCATCTGCCAGCTATTTGGCCTTTTTATGTTTGCCTTTCCAGTCCAATCAAATCTGCAGGGGTGTCCACATTTGTACAGAATTTGGTCTTGCTGTAGGCATTGTCACAGGATAGAAGTATATCCTTTTTATATAGTCTGATCCCTGCAGAATCTTTGTAGATGTGGAACCGATGGCCTTCAAACATACAGCTCTCTTAGTTCCTTACTACTGCCGTAATCTTTACCTTCATCCAGAAATGGTGGATTTTTGAGATAATATCTTGAGCAATTCCCTTGTTGTCAGGTGCTCGCCACTCTGGGAAAATAAAATACCAGAAGAAAAGGTAATCGCCAATAAAAGTTTCTACATTACATAAAAGATTTTAAGTTAACTGTAAAGTGAGAGCACGATAGGGACCGGGCTGTATCCAGGGTGAGGTGGACTGCACTGGGCATAAAGAGCCCAAGAATCTTAAGTGAAAAGGTTTCCATATCTGCTCCTATTCCCCAACTCGTAATACTCCTAATGCTCAGGGTATCCTATTGATCTATTTTCTTTTAGTTTCTCCTGAAGATGTTTTGCTCCCAGAGAGGCAGCAATTCCCCTTTGATCACTTTTATTACTTCTTCTCTTCCATCATTAGATTCCTCGAGGCTGAAGACTCTTTGATACATGTTAATAATATATAATTTTGCTTCCTGTTGTTCCTGTTTAAGATCGTCGTGCAGTGCTATGAGGTCCTCTCTGAAACTTCCATAAAAGTGTTCCAAGAATTGCATTGTAATTTGGTGACCCAGATCCATTAAGTGATTGTTGACATGATCTTTGGTTTGCTTGTTGAGTTGACTGTTGGCCACTTTAAAAGGAGTAGCTTTACAAAGCGATTCCTTTACAGACTGGTCTTGTTTGATTCAAGCAGATGCCATTGCTCCATGGTGATCGTGACTCCAGATCTCTCCCCTGCTCTCAGAGTGGTTGGGTTTTGTCTGTTTCCTTCTTGCCCCCATGTAGGGTGCTGTAAGTTCTCACATAGATCTGTCCTACTCTCAGAGACTAAATTGCATGTTTTGGTGCCTATATGGGGCTCCTCAGCAGTCATGACTATTGGGCACTAGTCAACCCTCACTTTTTCTCTCTTGAATGCCTCCTTCTTGCCTCTTTCTGGAGATCTCCACCCACAGAGGCCTCTTGTTATGGTAGCCCCAATATGCATGGGTCTCTCTAGGTCACCCAGTCCCTATAAGGCAATTTACTGTCTGTGGGAATCATTCATTCACCTCCTTTGGGTGTACAACTTAGTCTGTTGACATGGATGTATGCGATGGCAGAAGTTCTGCACTCTTGACGGTTTCGCCACCCGGTAGCGGGGTCTATTGGCTCCAGTCACCAAAGGCAGTTTCAGTGCATGCAAAGCCTCATTGTTGGGGCTTGTTGTCTTGGTGCCCTGGCTCTTTGACCTGGGTGCTTAATTTTTCATCCTTGACTTGTCCAGGGCTGACTGTCAATTGGTGATGCCTTGTCACAGAGTGGGTGGAGTCAGCAACTCTCACTGAACTCATACCTCTTTGTGATGAGTAAGAGAAGGTCCTGCACCAATATTAGCCAATGAGAGGAGTGGCGGGACCTTCTTGTTTTCCACACCGAAGTGTCGAGATCCTTCCCTTGCTTTTTCCCCCATGTGTCCTCCACCCTGCCACCCCCACTGCTGGTCCTGCTATCACCGCCAGTGCCTGATACATACCTTTTTGGGTCAAAGCCTAAGCACAGCTGTCTGGTTTGTTGAAGAAACCCTGGGGACCTTCACAAAGCTTACCTGGAAAAAACATTCTGCCCTTTACCTACCATTGGCTTTGTAGTTTGTAACTCACATTTCCTTGCGCACTATCAGCTGGATTCATTTGTTTTAGGCTGTCCAGCTTGAGTTCATCCCTGTCCTTGCCCCTTCTTTTTTCAAAGGGAGCTGATATTTACTTTTCTTTCTGAGACTTAAAAGTGAGAGCTTCTATAGATAAGCAAGAGGAACGAAGATTACTCTCCCGATGGAGCCTTCTCATTCCCCTCCTGTGCTCCAGTATACCACGCTGTACCATAACCTTTAAGACAGCCCTGCAGGAAGGAGGTGCACACACTTTCTGTGGCAACAAATATTCATGTTGAGGTTCTGCTATCAAAGCACTGGGGCTTCTAGTGAATGTCTAATAATATTTCTGTTTGCAGTTAGCAAGTCAGGGTACCAAACCTTTTTAATAATAACACCCATTGGCAAGCTAAAAGGTATAGCCTACACAACTACACTTAAAGAGCAATAGCCTCAGTATGAACAACACGTGCAGTAGTTCCGTGCCATAAAAACCTAGACAACACAGATTACTGCTTTCCAGAAAACTGGAAACAGGTACATTATTTACACTAAAGCCTTGAACATCCTGCCTATGTCAAAATATAGTTCTTACACTATTTGGTGTATGTGTGTATTGTCAACAATAAAATAGGTGAACGTAGTCCAGTAAAACAAATGCAGCCTACCACCTGGGCCGGCTTTAGCACTGCTGGAGTCTGGTGCGATACTCTACTGTATGCAAATACACTCTTCCACTCTACTGTGCACCACTGCACTCTTCGCTACTGCTATATATACAATAGTCCAGTCTGAGCCACTCCACTGTACACAATCCGCTCTATGCTACTCTACTCTTCATCCCTACACTCTGTGCCACTGCACTCTATTCCAGTGCACTCTGTGGACACTACTCTATGTCACTGCACGGTACTCTGCACCACTGTATGCATTTCAATCTACTCTAGACCACTAAACTCTACTCCACTCAACTGCACTCTACACCTCTACACTCTGCATCACTTGACACCATTCTAATCTATTCTGCACCACTGCACTCCATGCCATTCTACTCTACACCATTGCATTGTACGCCACCCTCCACCTCTGCCCCCTGCACCACTCCACTGTCACTTCACTCTACTCTGAAACAGTCCTCCCTATGAAACTGTACTCTATACCACTGCACTCCTCGCCACTGTAATCTGCAAGACTGCATTGTCAGCCACTGAACTCAACACCACTCTACTGTGCATTATTGCACTCTATGCCATTGCACGTTATGCCACTCTGCACCATTGCACTCAGTCACTGCACTCCATTCTGATCTGTTCTACTCTGCACCATTGTATTCAGCCCCTGTACTCAATGCCACTCTGCGCCATTGTACTCTACGACACTGCTCTGCAAGACTGCCCTCTCTGCCACTGGACTCTACCACTCTACTCTGCACCACTGCATTCTTCACTATTCAGCTCTACATCGCTGCACTGTATGCCACTCTATTCTACTCTGCACCATTGTACTCTATGCTACTGCTCTCTGCACCACTCTTTTCTGTGCCACTGCACTCTACTCTGCACCACTCAACTCTGTGCCACTCGGCTGCACTCTATGCCACAACACTCTACATCACTCCACTCCACTCTAATCTAGTCTGCTTCACCGCAGTCTACACCACTCTACACATCTGCACTCTACCCTGCACCACTCCACTCCGCCCTGAACCACTACACTTTATGCCACTTTACTCTTCTCTGAAACAATCTACTCTACACCATTGCACTCTATGCCACTGCCCTCTACTCTGCACCACTCTCTCCACTCTGCTCTACGTCACTGCGCTCTCAAAGCACTCTACACCACTTTACTCAAAACCACTGCACTCTACATCAATCTGCTCTGCATCACTGTACTTGACGCCACTTTACTCTAGGCCACTGTACAATACTTTAGGACACTCTACAATACTTCACTCTATGACCCTCTACTCCATTAAACTATACTCCATTCTGTGACACTCAACTCCACTCTACAACTCTACTCCACTCTATGCCACTCTACAATACTACTCCACTCTACGATACTCTACACTTCATGTCACTTTACTCCACTCTATTCTACAACACTATACTCAAAGCCACTCTATGCAATTCCAGGCAGGCCCACTCCAATCTACACTACTGTATTCTGTGCCAATAGCCTTTTATGCCACTCTGCTCTACACCACTGTATGCCACTCCACGCCACTCCACTGTACACCACTCCACTCTACTCAACTCTACAACACTCTACTCCACTCCATGCCACTCTACACTACGACACTCTACACTTTATGCCACGTTACTCCCTACTCCACTCCTCTTTAGACCACTCCACAGTACGCCACTCTATACCACTCTACTCTGTGCCACTCCATTCTAGTCTGCCCCACTCCACTCTATATCACTCTGTTGGATGCCATTACCCTTCTACGCCACTCTACTCTACCCCACTGTATGTCACTGCACTCCACTGTACACCACTCAACTCTGCACCACTCCACAGTATGCCACTCCACTTACTCTAAGCCATTCAACTCTACAAGGCTCTACTCCACTCTATGCCATTCAACGCTCCTACACTACTCCATTCTATGAAAATCTACTCTGCTTTCCATGACTATGCTGTATTCCACGCAATGCCTATTACGCCATCTGCTCTACACTACTCCACGACATTCCATGTCACTCCATTGTACTATACTTCACTTCTCTCACATCTACTCCAACCTATGCCCTTCCACTCTACAAAACTCTGTTGCCTCCATGACACTCCACTTCACTCTACATCACTTAACTCTACACCATTCTATGCCACTTCATAACATTCTAATATTCTCCACTTTACAGAACTCCATGATACTCTCTTTACCCCACTAACTTTTAGTCATGCTGAACAGCAGTCTGGCTGGTGTGCATCGTGGCTCAAACATAATGGTAAAGCCAATAGCTCTTGCATAGGCAAGACCTATTCACTTTGCCAATGCCTGTTTAATGTTAGGGTGTGTGCATGCATGTATGAATGGGTGTATTTGTGACTGTGTGATATGAATCGGTGTATGTGTTTATGTGCTTGCGAATAGTGGCTGTAGGTGCATGTGCTTCTGAATGGATGGCTGTGAGTGACTATGGATGGGTGAGTGTGAGCATATGTTGTAGGAAAGTACCTTCTTTTGGCATGTTTACCCACACTTTTTGCCTGCTGTCAGTATGCTTTGACTGTTTTCACTGGGATCCTGCTAACCAGGACCTCAGTGATTGTACTGTCTCCCTCTAAATTGTGTTGCCTATGACTTTGCACACCCCACAATTGGCATACTGGTGCTCCCATGTAAGTCCCCAGTACATGGTACTTAGGCACCCAGGGCATTGGGGCACCAGGGGTTCCCCATGGGCTGCAGAATGTATTATGCCACCCATGGGAGCCCATGCAAAATGTGTCTGCAGGCCTACCTTTGCAGCCTCTGCACCAGGTCACTGCACCAGGTCACTGTAAGTCACTCTTATGGTAGGCCCTCTCAACCCAGGGGCATGGTGCTGGTCCCTGTGTGTGAGAGCACCCCTGCGTGAGCCGAGATGCCCCTACGAACTCCAGTTCCATTACACTAGACTTCGTAAGTGTGGGGAAGCCATTTTACCTGTGTACTGGACACAGGTCACTACCCATGTCCAGCTACATGTTGGTAACTCCGAACCTGGGCATATTTGGTATCAAACATGTTGGAATCATATCCCAAGACTGTTGCCAGTATTGGTTGGATGATTCCATGCACTTTGGGGGCTCCTTATAGGACCCCCAGCATTGCTCCTCCCAGTCTTCTGGGGTTTTCTGGGCAGCCAATGCTGCTTCCCCCCTTCAGAGAGGTTTCTGCCCTCCTGCTGCTTGACCAGCTGTGACAGAGGAAGGCAGAACAAAGGATTTCCTGTGGGAGAGGGAGGTAACACCCTCTCCCTTGGAAATAGGTGTTACAAGGCTTGTTTGCTCCTCCTTCAAGGGATCTTCAGGCTCCGCATAGCCCCAACACTCCTTCCTGCAGAGCACAGTTTCCTGCCTGCTGCTCGGGCTGTGTGGGACTTCTCTTAAGGTGTGCTGAGTGGGCCTCACTGCGACTCCTGTGCCTGCTACCAGTGAGTTATCTGTGGGGGCTGCCTTCTCTTCTTGTTACTCTCCCAGCTGCTGAGGGTCACCCCGGAGTCCCCTCCTGGGGTTGAGTCCCCTGGACCTTGCTGGGCCTCTTCAGCCTTGCAAACCTTCTTCCCCATTTCTTGCATTTGCGAAGGCTTGTTGGTGGTTTTCCAGCATCACTAACCGACTGTATCTAGACCGCCGACTTGAGACATCACTTGCATCACTTCTGGGACTTCTCTTCAACTCCTGAGCTGCACTGCTGGCCTTCTTCGTCCTCCGTCGACCGGGTCCTGCATCCACAGAAGGGTGGACTACCCACCCTTCTGTGGATGCAGGACCAGGACCCTTCCACAGCCAGACACTCCACCACAAACTGAACTTGGTCCCCTTCCGTTGCAGGTCCTCTTCTGTCAGGATCCACCTTTGGGTTCTTCCAGTCTTGGCTGAGTCTTGCATAATCCTTTTCCAAAGTCCTCCTGCTGGTTTTGGCAAAAAACAGGTAATTACCTCTGCTCGCCTGGTCGCTGAGGGTCACTCTGGTACTCATCTCTTGGGGTTCCTGGTTCCTCCTGCTCCCTTCTACTGATTCCACTTCCTTTGGTGGGGACTGCCTTTCACATTCCACTTTTTTAGTGTAGTATTTGACCCTCCTCTAGGGTCCTCATTGATGACCTATAATTTTGCCAAGCTTATTGCTTTCTATGCTCTTTACTGATTGCTAATGTGTATACAATAGTGTGTTTACTTCCCTCCAGTTAGGGGATTGTCTATTCAGTATTCTTGTATTTGTCTTATCCTAATAAAGTACCTTTATTTTTAAACACTCTGCAGTTCTTTCATGTGTGAGAGTGCTGTGTGTCTATAGTGGTATTGCATAAGCTTGTCTCCTAGATAAGTCTTGGCTGCTCATCCAGAGCTACCACTAGAGAGCCCTGGCTTCCTAGACACTGCCTACACTTCACTAATAGGGGGTACCGGGACCTGGTATAAGGTGATAACACCATAAGTGCTCACCTCACACCAGGCCAGCTTCCTACATTTGTGTACACGTGGCCCAGGCCACTGCTAAGCCACATTATGGGCTGCCACCGACTGCAGGGCCTTATCTGTATTGGCAGGTAAATCAAAAAAGAGGGCCCTTGTGTCGTCTCCATCTGCGTGGAAGCCAGCGCTCAGTGCTTCAGCCACTCTCATCTCTTGATGTTTTCTTAGCAGGTGTCACTCTGTCCACCTCGCTTCGACCACACGCTGTGATCTGCTGGGGGAATGCCCAGTGTAACCCAGCCTTGGTCCACTTCACTGCCACCTCCTCCCTCGGGATCCTTTTTCCCCTCTTTTGAAGCGGAAGTCCTTGAGTGCCACAGCAGTGCCTATTTTTTGGCACCTGATCACCTCCTCACTGCCCACTCAGCTGAGAACGATGCCAACTTGGGAGATGCCACAGCAACCTGCATACCTCTGCCCTTCGTTGGTGACTATCAGCCATAGTGCAGCGTTGTGAGTCCCCTTGTGTACTTCGAGGGATCTGGGTACATGGGATGCCTCCTGATCGTCAGGTCGGTCAAGGGAGCACCGAGAGAGTCGTTTCACCTCTTCGCCATCATGGCCACGCACCCAGGTCACATTTGATTCCCTTTTATTTGTACAGATTCACATGGTGGTTATTTTAACCAGGCATGACGGTTATCTGCGCTATAAAATAAGTGTTTGAAACACGTCTGGTTGTCATGATAGTTGGCACAGGCTCACCTTTTGTCGTCACCATAATTATCCAAACTTATTAAGTACTATGGTCATTCTAGGGATGAAAACGATGACCGAGCACCCGGGAGATGGTGCTACTTGGAACAAAGGCTTCACAGTTCTGGAGAAGCATTTTGAGACCAGTTAACTTATTGTGAAAGGAGGTATTGTAAAGAGCAGTGATGGACAGTGGTTTCATCGCCCGACCATAAGTTATGGCCTCATCCAATTTACACAGGAAAGGTTTTCAGAGCACTTGAGAGTCGCTTTCCCTCTATGGAAATTAGCCTACCTTACCTGTCTGGGAGATCCTTCTGGCCACACAGCATTTGGCCGAAACTCCTCCACCATTTTTTGAAAATGGCACTCTTGAAAGCGAGGGTGTGGCTTTGGCCAATAAAAGGATTCCAACCACATGAAAAGACCAAATACAGGGGGCTGATATGTACCCGGGACTGTTCCATAGGGAAAAAGGGGCGGATGTATTTAAATCAATAAGAATGTAAGAGGGTGAAAACTTTCAGTCTGCGAGGTGATGTGAAACTGTCAGCGAGTTCGCTGACCAGAGCCCCATCTCTCCCTTGGAGGATGAATGTGATTCAAAGCTTAATGAACTTTGAGAGGCATTTAAAAAATACTCACTCCGACTGATTGCTGAGGGTTCTTCCTACCAAGGGAAGATACATTAAAATACATTCTGACTGCTCAGTGTGTTCCTGCGAAGAAAAGAGACTTTAATGAATTCCTGACTGAAAGCATTGATTCCTACCACGGAAATAGAGATATAATACATTCTTGACTGACGAGTTATGTTCATACCAAGGAAGATAATACAGTTTGTGTATTTGAACTGCCCGAGTCAGATACTGTCCGAACAAGAACGCATCCACACTATCCATAGGCATTTGCATATGAGACTACATTTCACATGAATCCACAGAGCTCTCAATGTTTGGGAATTAAATCACCCATTTTGGAAATATCGAGTTTCCTTGAGGTCCAGAATGTCCTTGCTGGGCACTAAACATACTTTGTTGACGCAGCCAGGATCTCAACTTGCGAAATCCCTGGAGATTATTAGTTTCCCTTTTGAAGCTGTTTTGAAGCTGAATGCAAATAAGTATTGTAAGGATTTATGTTATGTAGCGGAAATAAAACTAAAATAGTTCAAATTATTATTTCTGAGTTCATTTCGAACGACTATAGAGGATTTTTTGTTTTCAGATTTTCGATCGTAATTTCCATGGGGAAATGGTTAGGGCCCACTTCACCTTTAAAGACTTGAAATTTCAGATCCATTTATTGTCGTTAAGGTAGTATTGTGTGTTTAGGTAGGGAAGAGATTTATTAGTACCGCTGTGAGCTGTGTTTTCTGATGAATATTGATTTATATTGCAGTCTGCAAAACAACCGTCAATGTTTGTAAGTCCCAGAGATAATGTACTCTCAAAACAGATGGTAGTTGTCTAATCAGAAAAGGAAGTGAGTTGATGCAGTAAGCACAGTATTATCAATTGCATAGATATTGTTTATATTTCAGTTCCCTTCCACCTGTACCCCAGAGTGTCTGAGGGAGAGAGATATTTTGGAGGTTTATCATATGTGATAGTGTGTTCAGTACAGAGATAAGGTATTAAATATGCATCATATTCTCTGAGATTGAATGAGCCTGATTAGACATCTGTGCCCAGAAAACATCCAATTCCTCTTTCCCCTGGTCCACAGCTGACTATCATATTCCTACTGTATATTGTTGGCTGTGGATATAGAGCGGAACAGCTCATCTCTCTAGTTCAGAGGTCTTCAAACTGGGGGGCGGGCCCCCCTTGGGGGGCCTCAAGTGATCCCAGGGGGGGCGCCAAACTCTGGCCAAAAGAAATATTATACAGATAACATGCCTTTGTTTTAAGCAAAAGCATGTTATTGCAGTTTTAAAAAGGTAACAGTACTTAACTGCAATGTTTAAATAGGTTTAGACCTATTTAAACATTGCCATCTTTCTAAAATAATTGTGAAAAATTCTGAGGGGGGGCCCAATGATTTTTATTTTTCAACTGGGGGGGCGCGGCATTAAAAAGTTTGAAGACCACTGCTCTAGTTGGATCCGGAATTGAAATGAGTGCATTCTGACACTGGTTCATTGAGATGCTGCAAGATTCTTACTGTCAGTCAAGAAACACATCTGCCTACTTCAAGAAATATTTGTTGAGTTGAAATTGTCTTTGTCTCAGCCTCTGCAAGTAATAGGGACCCATCCTTCCATCTGTCTTCACATGCGCAGACTTGGGCTTATTACCATCTGGAGACATTCTCTGTTCAGTTGCCCCATAGCCTTTTGCCTATCAATACTGACTTTCCTTAGAAATATATTGTTACTAAGATTGGTGTTTCTGTATTTAATGCCCACACAACTTACATCTGTGGTACTTTTATACAAGGGTTTCGACCAAGAGAGTAGCCAGCAAATTAAAATACCCCTCTTCCCCTCTTTGAACTAAAGCTCTGATGGCACCAAGCGAGCACAGCAAGTGAACCTAACCCTCCCTAGAAGAGCTCTCTTGACTTTTTGGTCCAAGAATCAATCCATTCATTCTTCCACCCTTCCATACACAGACTGATATCCACTATTCAACTTTACATTCTGTCATCCATTCATTCTTTCATCCATCGGCCAATTTTTCAAAATCTAATCCATCCGTCCACTCTGCCATCCATCGATCCACGCGCCCACTCTGCCATACATGCATCTATCCATTCTTCCACTCGTCCAACTGTCCATCCATGTACTCTGCGATATAGCCAATCTGTTATCCATTGATCTTTTTACTCTGCCTTACTTTGATCTGTCCATCCATTCACCTATCCATCCACCTCTTTATTCTGCCTCCTTTTACCTATCCATGCACTCACCCTTTCACCCACTCATTCATCCACCCAGTCTGTCATCCATCTTTCTTTCCTTTTACTCTTCGTCTCATTCAGTATCCCCCACCCCCAATTTCCCATGCCTGTTTAATCAGTCTTTCGTTCTTCCTTGGCTCTGCTTGATCTTCAACTGGTCCTGGATTCATTTACAGCATTAATTATGAGCTTTTGCGAGTTTCAGACAGGAGAGGCCCTTAAAGAATCCCACCCTGATGTAGCTTCTAAAGCAGGGGGTTCACAACTTGTTCTTGTGTGGACATACACTGTCTGTTTGTCCCTCTATTCCACACTTAAGACACTGTGTACCTATCTGAGTGATGACACCTGTTTCAATGTTTTTTCAGTCGTCCTAGCACTGCTGTCGAGGGACACTTTCTTCACCAAGTATGCCTTTATGAGAAGGGGACAGAGGGTTACCATAGTGAATTCTGACATAGGTTTGTAGCAGCAGCCATTTAGTAGGCTGGATTTTATGATTTGGCAAGGGATGGATTTGGATGTTGTGGGATCTTTCTCTGTATATGTTTACAACAAGGACATGCACTATATGTGTGCTGTCAAAATTAAAAGTAGTTGTATAGGTTTGTGAAAAATCGCAAGAACACAGCACACACTACCCTTGTGAAAACAGTGAATACACACACATTAATCCTACTTATCCTAACTTAGGATATATTGGTCAGCCTATGTCTTGGCGGAATGGGACACCCCCTGTAGTTACACACTTGACAGATATAGGAGTGAATGTTAGCACATACAGCAAAACTACATGGATCTCATAGATGCACCCATGTGCGGAGCACAATGAGCATACTTTTTTCAAAGGCTCCAAGCAAAGCAGTTTACACATACATCGCACATTACTTAAATTGGAGAACATTTTCTTTAAATTCATAGGTGGCAGTGATGAAACCACATCATACTTAAATTATGTGAGCTGAGTGGTGTCATGTTGTTAAAAACAACGTACGTTCATTCATATTGAGGAGGACTTATGGGGCAGTCCCCTTTGCAAGCAAATCTAGTCCCAAAAGAACACATTGACAAACAAACACTAGTAGCCACTAGGTCATTTGCCACTGTGGAGAATGTGTCTAAGGTATTAAACCCACGTAATTTGTCTCACCCAAGATGATGAATTTTACCACGCTTACTTTGTCACGTTTGTGTCCTACAGGCTTACCTATGCATCCTTTTATCATCCGAACTGATACACATGTCTTGGGAACTGCTAAAAGTAGTGCTATGCTGTGTGTCCCGTCAGAACTACACAGTACTAGCACAATTACGCCACACACTGTGCCATATGGGGAATTTATGCTGAAGGGGCCGCATAGCCCCGAATGAAACATTGGGAGCCACGCTTGTCTTTCCAAACAAAGCGTAATCCAGTGGAAATGACCAATTCTATTCAGAAACCTGAAAGTGTGCAGGCTTTAAAAAGAATTGCGTTGCCCTGTGCGAGGGTAAATATGATAGGGCAAGTTGAAACTATACTTGGCTATGAAGGCAATATAGACTAGAGATAGCACACATTTACAGATTTATATAGAAATCTTATCAGTGGTAGAAAACTGATAAAATCATATTCTCTATTATAAGTGAAATTATGTTTAGGTTTGCTCATGTTGTGTATATCTATTAAGAAAATATGGCGCGATAGATGTCATAACTCAATGACGGTCTGAGGAGACACTGGTGGGAGAGCAGGTGGGATCACTGCATTCTGAAGCGTTCACCCTAGATCTCTCTGAGAGAATCTACCTTTTGCCCAATTTCTCCATTTTCGAACTGTACTGATATAACTGATTATGAAAACATGGTAGACAATTAACTGCAAAACTGCATGCTCTAAATCTATGTCTAAACACCTGTCCTCACCCTGTACCAGGCCTGGATGTCCCAGTACCTTGACACTTGAAGAAACTTTAACTTTAACAGTGTCAGCCTAAGCACTTTTGTCAGTTTCAGTATTTCTGTGGGTTGTGTGTTTTTGTGGATTTTTTGATAATTTTACAACTGTTCTTTACGCAGAAGTTACCTAGCAGGTCTGAACCTGCAGTGTCACCTTCCTTTCAAGCAGGCCCAGTGTAGAAATTAGGACAAGGGCAGACACTTCAGAGCAGCTTCTCGGTATGGCCTGGAGACAGTATCAGCTATTATGCTAGTCTCACTTAATACAAAAAAATGCATAAATATAAATATATTAATTAATACTAAGAAGAAGGGCTTTCCTTCAGCTGCTATTGATATTAAGTTTCCTCCCACCACAGCATACAGTCCATGGCAGTGGATGAGCCACTAGAGCCATTGGCGTAGTTTCTTGTACTTCGAGTGGTGGCATTTTGCCTGGCCACATGTGCACATCCACCCAAAAAGACATTTACTGCAGCAAAAGAGCTGGTTGTGGTCCAGTACTTTCTCTGCTTATTTCACTACATTCTTTAGCCTTTTTTATTTATTTTTCTCATCTTTTTGTTTTGAAAGTTATGCTACAATATTTCAAAACTAATAATACCATTTATTTGAACTATTAAATTGAAATAAGAGAAATCTAGATCTGTTCTAAGTACACCTGCCTGACAGGAAGAACCTGTAATGTTCTATTAAAATTATATATGAAGGTTACTTTTTCTTCCAATATTTATTTTTATTCTTATTTAAAAATAAATAAAAAATAAAGCAAAAATTGGGGGCTATAACCCCAACAGCAGACAAACTGACTCCACATAGATTCATAATCTAAGTATTTAGGAATACGGTTTGGTGAAACTGAGTATCAAAGTCCAAACAACCGACACTCCTTAAATAATTTGAAACCTATTATACAACCTATAACAGCATCCGAATAGGAAACAGGTGAAGATCATATGATTAGAAGAGAATGAAGAAACATGTAATGTCTCAAAAGGGACATGGAATAAAAAGTTAATGGCCCCGAAAAGGTCTGTTTTTCTCAAATACAAATGCAAAATAGCAAAAAAGAGAGGAGCTTCTGTTCTTGTTGCATGTAGACTGTGGCCTTGGAAGTGTCTGGAGTAGTCAATTCAAATGTCTCGGTGGCTTAACAAATTCACAGGTCTTTTCTCTTCTATAAGCATCTCTTCCGACCAAATAGTTTCAAAGATATGAGTTTGATCCAATGGACAATAATACTTCTTTAAAAATGTAGATAACTTTTTGCGAACCACAGGAGCCCAACTGTTATATGTGGAAAAAGTGTTGCCTGTAAAGAAAAAAACATATGTCCCTGTAGACGGGTCTCCTCGACCGCATCTTGCAGCTCCTCGGGCTGGCGCCTTTCGCGCGCCTCACTCTGAGAACTCCTGCATTCCCATGGTGACATGGGAACGCCTACAGACGCTTCAGACCCGGATTTCCGGGTTTCCCGATCAAAAGAGAGGACGGACTGTTGAGAGGAGGAGGAGTTTTCGCCAGGAACGCGGAAGACGGAGCAGACAGAGACGCCGCGCGCCGAGAAGGGAGAAGAACGGACCGGAGCGGATTCCAGAACCCTGCGGAGAAGATCCAAAAGGAAGCCGAGACTCGGAGGCGTCCACTTCCCACCATTACCCTGGAGGGTCGTGGCTTACCAAGGTACGGTCCTTATTAGGAGGTCGACAACCTAGTTTTTATTTAAAAGCACAAGGAAGGGGGGCAGAGAAACGAGGGGAGGGACTGAGGAGGGCCAGGGAAAAGGGAGCACAGAGAACAGAATTAGAAGAGTGAACCCTTGGACAGAGCACTAAGAGAGAGAGCTTGTCACAAGTACTCAGAACATCTCACCCCTCACTACCGGGCCTATATTTCTACACCTCCACCTCTATATCAAGAGCTCCCTCCCTTCCTGCATGCCAAACCCCTAAAACCCACACAAAAACCCCACAACCGACTTACCTTTGTTTTGCTCCTGTGTTCTTTTTCCGGTACCAACGGGGAGACCGCATGATCGGACGCCCTCCAGACCTAAAAGAAGACAAAGAACAGAGACGTTTAAAGACAAGGAAGAGTCAACCGGAATTGTTGTTACCACAGTACCTTTACATTATCTTTAGCTTCACCTGCCTAAATCTATAATACATTTTCACCCTATACATACGGCTCAGAGTCCTCTGTACCGCCAATAGCCTACCACAGTCCCCTACAGGTAAATAAAGCACTTAGTTTTTTGTGAAAACCCTCACACACCAGGGTTACTTGTTGGTGGCATGCTTCATCATAGGGTTTCTTCAATTCCACTACAGAACGGGGCATGCTGCTACCAATGAGAGACACATGAGCACTGGACGTTTAATACCAAATGAAGTAGATAATGAAATAAATGAGAGTGGTTTTCTTTAAAAGGTTAAAAATGCCTGCCTGGTAAGGCACGACTAGTTTTATTCTAGTCCCCAGACTATCAGATTAAAAAAGGGGAAGATCAAGTAGAAACTAGTGTTGCACTGGCCCCTGTTTCTCAAAGTTGACATGTTTCTGGCCACTCTTCCCAGTGGCAGTAATCAGGACCAAGAGGCTTAATCCCTATTACCCATAGAGGATGTAATTACTGGATCGCCAATTTATACGCACTGCAGAATCAGACCATGCTACAGTGAATATCTCACCTTCTTGGTGACAAAGAATTCCCTTACCTAGTTGGTGGGAAAATATTCAGTACAAGTAATAAGGGCTTTTCATGTCGCATGGATCCACCAGTTGGCCGGTGAGCCTGTAGTTCCACTTGCATCAAGGTCTCGCTCAGGTGGATTCACCTACTTTGATTCACAGGGGTCTGAATATTGCCACACTTAGTCAGCAATATATTTTAGTTTTTTAAATTTGAGGCACATGCTTTCAATAAAAATGTAATCAACATACCAGCTTGTCAAGGCCAGCCCTACAGTCTTTGCCAGTACTTGTTTTTCTTTCTGCCAGCATTGCTAGGATACTTATGAACAAAATATACAACGATAATAGATATTCATGTAAAGCTGTAGAACCTCAGGGACTTCTCAGGGCAAAGAGTAACACTGGCCACATGACTCAGTCTTATTTCAACTAATTGCACCTTAGAGCACAAATGCTGTAATGGAGTATAGAATCCTGATTTGTTCACCTAAGTGGTAGGGTGTCTACTTTTTTATGCTCATCATTATTTTAATTGCAATATTTATGCGTCTCGTTTTGTAAGTAATACTTCTGACTGTATATTGTGTTTATTGTGTGTTACTACTGCATCGTGCTGTATGAGTTTGTAACCCACTACTACCTCTTGAAATAAGCTTTTATTGCTGAGCTCTACCACTCATGTTTCGTCAAGTGCAAAAAGGGATTGATGTGGCGGTCTATTTGGAGTACACCGGTACTTGTGTCCCTTTAACACCACTGCTAAACGACCAACTTGTGTTGCCCTTTAACCAGTAACAGCCCTAAGACTCAACGCAAAGGCTTTGCAGCCTGTCCTGAAAAAACGTCTGTACCGACCAGTGTACTTCACAACTTGTTTTTATACATACCAAAGTTCTTCACTAACAGTGTTTTCTGACTGCCAGTAGTTTGTCTACCAATGTTCTTCTTATAGGCATTTCCTACCATAGTAATCTGGACTCACCAATGTGTCCACCCGGCAATGCGCTCCATTTATTCCATTATATTCTGTCCACTGAATTGTGCCTCCAACAATGTGCATCATCCACCTATGTTTTGTGTCCACTGATGTTTTACACTCACATGTATTGTGCATCCTCTATTATTTGGTACCAGAGTTATGTGTCCTTTAGTGTTCTGTTACCACTTTGTCCTTGGACAGAGCCTTCAGCTTGCCCAAATTGCTGGACCTAAGTCTGTGTCCATTCCGTTTCTCAGGTCACGGAATATCTAGCGCCATTGAGAAGGCAGAAGCCAGCCTTGGTATCCCAAGCCCAAGTGAGATCTCTACAGAGGACCAAATCCAGCATACAGCAGGTGAAGCATGCAAACATAGGAATGAGACTGCATTACCTGTGACACAAAATGTCTTTGGGAGAGACAAGCTAAAAGGGGAAGGGGGTTGCGAGCTACGGAGGGATGTAAAAGTGAATAATGCAAGGTGAGGCAGATTTAGAATTATCAGAAGATGTAAGCTTGAGAGCAAGCTATTAGTCAAAGGAGAAGTTGGTTTATGTGAGCCAGGAAGGTAAATGTAAGCCATTGTGGCAAGGAGCTGGGAGTCAGGAGAGAATGATGCGTGAACGTTGAAAACAAATGTTAGCCATGGAGAAAGATGTGAGCCAGGATAGAAGGTTGATCTGGAAAGGATGCAGGTGTAAGCATGTGAGAAACACAAGCAATAGAATGTGTTGTGATGTCAGTTGTGAGCTACCTAGGGAGATACGAGCCAGAGACAGTGATGTAAACATGCATGCAAGGGAAGGACCTGGGAGCCAAGGGAAGGGCTGTGAACTCTGTAGCAATGAGATATATGTGATTCAAATGAAGAAGATTTGAACTAGTCAGGTAAGAAAGCCAGAAAGAGTTATATTGTAGCTGGGAAGGGATATGTGTATCAGGAAAAGAGGGTGCGTTAGCCAAAGAGGAAAGTCATAGCCAGACGGAAAGGGAGATGAAGGCCAGATTGATGTCCAAGCATACAGAAAAGAGGGAGGATGTGAGCTGAGAGGATCTGTGCACAAAGTAGAGAATGAGGAGGAAAGAAATGAACTAGGCAGCTGCCGGTAGGGAAGCGCGAGTCTGTGAATTAGATCAGATTCAGACAGAAAGTGAGCTTTGGTCCGGAGAATAAATGAGACATTAAGTGGAATGTGAGTCAGGGAAGTGTGTATAAACTTGGCAGTTTATTGTGGGCAATAAAGGAGCCATGCTGAAAATGTGGAGCTCGGGAGAGGTGAGCAGTGGTTGGAAGGGCATAGAGCTTGAGGAGAAAAATGATGAGCTGACATAGTTGCAAGTCGGGGAGAGAATTTGACAGTTGGCCAGGGATAGGGCAGGAGAAGGTGGTTCAGAGAATGATGTGTGATCTGGACAACAAGGAAGATGTGAGGCAAGAAGATCGGGAGATACCATCAGGGGAGGAAGAGTCAAGCCAGGCAGGTAGATGAGAGCTGGGGAAGGAACTGTGAAGCACACAGCAGCAGGAAGGGTGGTACTTTTATGCCAGGAAGGGGTGATATTAGCTGGTGAGGAATAGAGATGGGAAGCAGCCAGGCAAAGAAATTGAATCTGTAGATGATGAGGATTCAAGCAAGGCAGTGATCCAGACTGAGAACTGAAGAGGATGATACTGATGATGACACGTGTATAGTACATTGTGCATTATGCTCCTGAAGGTGCTGCCAATTCCCATTGCTAAGTAAAGAAAATCGATTAAATAGTTCTGAGAACACAAGCATTTTTAACAGTAATCTGAGCTTTGAATGAAAGGGCTTCAGCTTAGGTGATTCATAAAAAGCTCTGTTTAAGAGCACTCGTGACTCTTGCAAAAGGCAGTTGTTAAGGGAGATGGACCAAAGGACCTTTATTAGAGGACATCTTTGAGAGGAGAAAAACATTTTGTTTAGGCTTGTTGAGATAGAGCGGAAGACAATGTTTTGCAATTGAGCAGAGCAAGTAGACTTTAATGCAACCACTCTGTGCCACTTGTAGAATGTAGATCAGTAATGAGGTACGTTGTTCCTGTGTACAGGGAATCGAGAAAAATACAGCCTGGATTTCACCAGGCCCAATACTAAGGGGCTTCCTTACAGTTGGAATGAGCTGGAAGGCTTTTCTCCATTGAAATAGATTAAAAAAGGCTGCTTTTGGACATGTGGCCTAATTTGGAAATTAGCATAAAGATCTTCACACAGTGGAAAGCCCATGTTCTTCATATTCTCTCCTAGAGTCATTTGTTGCTTAAAAAAGCATTGGAATGACCAGTGTAGCTTTAGACCATTTACATTAATCGCCCCTTTGCACCAGGCAGCAGCACATCAGTATTTCTAGCATTGAGCAGTAACTAGCTGCTGTGTTGCTCTGCCTCATTGTCACTAAGGCACACACACAGATTGGCCTACTGATTCAGGTTTGTATGATAGGCTGCTTGCAGGCTGTTTTGGACTGGAAGCACATATCCAAGACCTGAATGGTTTGCAAGGAGTGTAGAAGAGTATGAAATAGGCTAAAAGATAGTGTGGGCTTGAAATAAAAGTTGGAAGTGAGGAAGTGGTTGTGTCTAGCATAGTGTGAAATGTGATCAAATGAGAGAGATGTCCACTAGTCGGTGAGACGACAGCAGGGGTTGGAAGCCTGTGGCAGATGTACCCTTGGCAGAGAGGTAAGTGTGACCAAAGCAGGGCTGAAGATGAGGCTTGAGAGCACACCGTAGTCTCGGTTAGAGGTCTTGGCACTCCAAGCAGTTGGACCACTTGATTGAGTAACAGTACTAATGCCCAGCGATTCTGGAACTTGATTCGTTTTCCATCCCTCCGGTTTCACATTATAGGAAGCTCTGCTGGTGAAGCTTCAAGTCTAACTTCAGAGGATGGAGTATCGTCTCCCAGAAGTTCAGCTCTTGGTGTGTTCTCTAGCATCACTACGGCTGTTCAGAGCACGGTGAGTGGGTGGTCAGGGGATCAGGAAATCAGGGTTTCCTGAGTGAAAATGTCAGTGCAATGTGATATGTCTCTTTGATATTCAGAATGGGCCCCATTACATTTTTGTGCATCTGTCAAAATGTATTTCCATCTATAAATGAGGCTGTGGACAGATAATTCTTATGAATGAAAATTGCATTTGCGATAGTGGACTGTTAATAAGGCTTAATTTTACATGAGTGAAAAATTGCAATTTTTTCACCCCTGTAACTTTAGGCTCCGAGGTAAGAACAAGTCATCCCAGGAATGGTGGTCATTGGAAATATAGACAGCACACAATTGTTGCGTTGTTGACGTTCACAAACATTCCCATAATATTTTTCCACCCATCAGCACACGTGAAACTACTCCAGAATAGAATTCTGAAGTGTATGAATATAGTTTTTCCACATTTACAGATGTATAGTTCCTAGGTGTTTTTACATTGGGGAAAAAAGCAAAACATTACTGACTAATGTCAGTAATTTCTCTGGTATGGGCTAAGGCATTTTCACTCAAATCTGTTGTATATTTAAGTGCATTTCGTAAGGATTTTTGTAAATGCCTTAATTTAAGATGTTTTATATGATGCATACGTAATGCAGTGTGGCAGGAACAAATAGCAGTGTGAGAGAACCACTCTCTCTAAATGCGTAGGCTAGATGCCTAACAGAGTTTCGTGGCACATAGAATATTTTAACTCTAGAACTGCTCGTTGGGACTTACTTGAATCATCTAGGGCTTAGTTACAAACGTTTTTTCTGCGTGTGTTTTAGGAATTAGCATAATTTAAGCCTGGAGTGAAAAGTTTACTGAATCTAGTCCATACTGCATATCTCAAATCTGACTCAACTAAAGTCACATGAAAACCTATATCATACCATCAGGCTTCAAACACCCTTCATATTAATAAACACACTATCAGCAAAAGGCGTATGCAGCATTTTACAGTTATATTGTAAGGCAAAATATAAATCTAACTATTTTTTAACATTCAGTCTATGAATGTAACTAACTCATCAAATCACATAGGGTAATTAATTTGTCCTTATATTCATCGGAGTTCCTTGAGCAGAATACATTTACCTATTTTACTTAGGTGAAGACACTGCGTTATAACACAGCATTTATTTGAAACACATTTCCATGTATATTTTTGTAAGTTTTTTATAGACATAACAAGTCAGGTGGGTCTTTACAAAATATTATGCAGAACTTTAACATGGGCTCCAACCATACAATGTAGATTATTTATACAGAGAATACTGCACAAAGAAGCCCTAACTGTGGGGGTTGGGGGTCCTGCAACCACCTAAGAAGTCTGTTATAATCCCGCAGAATTGATTTTGTGCTCATACAGATACTAGCTATAAGTTCATAGATGGTTGAGGTGAAAGTATGTGCCCATACCATCTTGATTCTGCCATTGGCAGCTTAGGTTAAGGCCTTCGCTCTGTTCACTGCCTCAAAAATAGGCCAAGCCACACAATTTAGTAAGAAGGCTAGGCGAGGTGGGGGCTTGTTAATGCATGCATGAGTGGGGCATGACCTGGGCATTGCGGCTCTTGTGGTGGTCGTACTCACAGAGCTACTGCCTGGCTGCTTGCAGGGGAAATAATAATTGCCAGCCCCAAAATAAGACCAACCTGCATTGTGCGATGGGGATGTGTGGTGAGGATGCTGGGAAGGATGGACTTGCCCTCACATGAACTGGTGAGGCACCACCTGCACAAAGAGGCTCATGAGCAGGATGGATGGTGCTTCTGCTTCTTGGCTTGCAGCAGAACGGAAAAGAAGCTGTATGACACCACATGGGCTGAGGTGATAGCCTGGACATACAATCAGAGCCCTGGGCGCTAACTTTCATATAAATGGGTCCGCTTCTGAGGCAAAGGAGTGTTCTCTGGAGGCCCACCTCTTCCAATCTGTTGGTCATTCTTCATGAATTCAGCGGTGGGCAGTGATTGCATTTCAGATGTTTGAGGGACACCATGCTAGATGCTGGTCCTCCATTCAAAGACAGGGGGGAGGGTGTTGGGGGGGGGAGCCCGTCATTGTTTATGACCTGGTACTGAAACTCGAAGCGACTCATAAGGGAGAAATATTTGTATCACCTCCCCATTACAACAGCTTAATGGAGGCAATACTGGGGTTTCATACAGTAATGGCAAATGTACACGTAAAACAGTCTCCCTGGCTGTTGATTTTCTGAATACTGGGTGAACCCAAATAATCAGCCTATGACCCAGAAGTGGAGATCCATGTTAGAAACGCCATCACATCCACGGAATCTGATACAAGAATCCTAGTGAGGTGTGGTAACCAGTTGCAACTGATACCCATGCTATTGCACTAGTTAAATCAACTCTATAAAGCATATACCACAATCCCACATCTGAAAGGTGCGAAGATGGGTATAATAGATAACAAGGAGTTAACATAACACACAGTAATACAGTGAAAACACTACAAAAGCACACCACACTAGTGTTAGACAAAATAGCCAATATGTATCTGGGTAAAACAAATCCCAAACAAGAAAAATCCAACATACAGTAATAAATATATGAATATGGAAAGAATTAACTTAAAAATACAGTTCCTTGAAGTCGATAGCTCTGTGTGGGGCTATCACAGCGTCATGAACAACAAATCCAGCAGTTCAGGCTGACTACGGGGTCGCGGGCCAGCTACGGTGTTAGGAAGACCCGCAAACAGTACCTTGGAAGTGTAGGGCATTGTTATCCTTGCGATGACATCCAGAGTGTGGTGGTGCTGCTTTCAGCAGGCGTCGGTTCCTGAGGTCTGTGCAGGGGTCGTCGGACCCTTAAAGTCACATCGAACTCTGGGCTTACAACGAAGTCAGGAGTGCTTGCGTTGATGACTTCAGGGCTGTGCTGCAAAAGAAGGACGATGCGATGTGCAGTGCGCACCGGTCACCTTGCAGCCAGTGGCTCGGTGATGGCATCCTGTGATGTCAGTATAACCAGGGCTGCGGTGTTGGGCGGGGTGACGCGGGGTGTCTCTAGGCTGCAGTGCAGGCAGCGGCATCGTAGTTGCTGGAGTCGATGGCACTAGTGGACTGGGGTTGCGGTGTGGGACGAGACAGTGCTTCGTGTACCTCACAAGCAGTGTCCTCAGGCCACAGTGCAGGCAGCGGCATTGTAGTCCGCATAGAACATGGTCATCGGGGATGCCAAGGCTGCAGTGTGAGCAAGGCGACGCAGAGTGCGGGGCCCACTGGTCACGATGCAACCAGCAGCTCGGTGACAGCATCAGGTGGTGGCGGCAGCGGAGGTGAGACCAGGGTTGTGGTGCGAAGCGGAGCATGGCTTCATGCGGCGGTGTCAGGTCACGATGCACGCAGCGGTGTCGTTGACGGCGTGGTGGTGGTTTTTCTTCTGTTGCAGCACAAAACACACAGTTCCCAGTGCTGTAGGTAGATGAACCTGAAGTCTTTGACATCACTGAAACTTCCAACAGGAAGAAAGCTCTACTTCAAGCCCTTGGAGAAACTTCACAAGAAGGATAAACAGAAAATTCTTTGCCCTTTTTAAGGCAGAAACAACAACTGCAGGCCAACCCAGCAAAGCGCACACAGCAAAGGAGCAGTACTCCTCCTCCACCTCTTCCGGTCTTATCCTTGGTAGAAAAGTCTGGGGTTTTGGGTCCACTAGTTATACTCATTTCTGCCTTTGAGGTACCCAAACTTCAAAGGAAAGTCTCTGTTGTTCACAAGATCCTGTCTTGCCCAGGCCTGGCCCCAGACACACTCCAGGGGGTTGGAGACTGCGTTGTGTGAGGACAGGCACAGTACTTTCAGGTGCAGGTGTCCGCTCTTCCCTCCCCAATCTAGCCCAGGAAGACTCCTGAGGATATGCAGGACACATCTCAGCTCCCTTTGTGTTACTGTCTAGAAGGAATTCACAAACCGCTCAATTATCAGTGTGACCCAGACATGGATTTCACAGGCAGGCAGGGGCACAGAATGGTTAAGCAAGAACATGCCCACTTTCTAAAAGTAAAAACAACAGATGATGGACAGAATAAAGAACAAATCAAACATTCACCCCCCAGTCACAGATCTGGGTATAATCCATCAGTTTTTTATGCTTTCCATGCCATTCCAGTTTGGACCCAGCCATATACAAATCAGTCTTGACCCTGTTCACCATGGGCACAGTCCAGCCTGATCTGCCAAGCCAGGTCCTCCCTGAACCAGAAACAAGCTTTCTGGAGCCGGTTTCAGGGTATCACCCTTCATCAGCCAGGCTAGCTTGAATCTTTCTAAAAGTGGCATTTTCAAACAGACTAAAATACAACTTTACCAAAAGATGTATTTGTAAATTGTGAGTTCAGAGACTCCATACTCCATATCGTTATCTGCTCCCAATGGGAAACGGCACTTAAAAGATATTTAAAGGCAGTCCTTCTGTTAACCTGTGGGAGAGATAGGCCATGCAATAGTGAAAAACAAATTTGGCAGTATTTCACTATCAGGGAATGTAAAACACACCAGTACATGTCCTACCTTTTAAATACACTGCACCCTGCCCGTGGGACTACCTAGGGCCTACCTTAGGGGTGACGTACATGTAGTTAAGGGAAGGTTTGGACCTGGCACATGGGTACACTTGCTAGGTCGAATTGGCAGTGCAAAACTACACACACAGACACTGTAGTGGCAGGTCTGACACATGTTTACAGGGCTTACTTGTGGGTGGCACAATAAGTGCTGCAGGCCCACTAAATTTACAGGCCCTGGGCACCTCTTTTGCACTTTACTAAGGACTTACTAGTAAATGAAATATGCCAATCATGGACAAACCAATCACCAATACAATTTACACATTGAGCACTTGCACTTTAGCACTGATCTGGAGTGGTAAAGTGTGCAGAGACAATAAACCAGTAAAAACAGATCTGAAAAAATAGGAAGAAGAAGGCAAAACAAAAGTGGATAACCCTGCAAAAAGGGCCCTTTCCAACAATGATCTTGCAGGATATGTAACATAGATTACACTCCATTGATGATAAAAATGATGTGCATTTTATCACATATGGACAGTATATCAGATCATATGAGTGACCAGAAAATGGAGCTGATATAGTGGAGAGAAGGATATCACATATAGAAGATGATGTCACAACTGTGAAAGGTCCACCTACAGTGAGAAAATGCTGGAGAACAAGAGAGTCAAAAATAAAGACCTTGAAGCACATTCAAGATGCAACAATATACCCATCACAGAGATCGCAGAGTTCACGAATACTGGAAATATGGAATATTTTGTTGAAACTCATCTCTCGGAATATTCAGCAGGGATGAATTCTACACAGTGCTCACTGTTGAGAGAGCCCCCCGAGCCCAGACCCTGAAACCAATTCCTGGGGCAGTCCTGTCACTGATAATAGCTCAGCTGTTAAATTATTGGGACAGGGACATGGTCGCAAAACTAGCACTTGAGAAAGGAGAGGTAAGGTATGAAGGTTCCAAGATTTCCTTGTTTCAAGACTTTACAACACAAGTTAATTTATCAATGGAAAGAGAAAGCAGCAATCCATCTAAATGCATTATGCCATGCTGTACACCCTATGCTCAAAAACATGACTGGTAAAACACAAATGTTCAGTGAGCCACCGTTGACACTTCAACAAGCACAGCAAAGAAAAAACACACACATCCCCATGACTCCAACAACAGTCATGCAATACATATGACATGAGTTCCAATGACTAATAAAGGCAGTAGAGACACATTTTGATGAGTCCTGACCCTAAAGGCTGATTCCAATCCAGATGAAGGGACTACTTTAAAGTCTTCTCATGCTTGTCAAGTACTATACTGTAGGTGATAGGAGTCATTCTTTATATATGCATAAATGTGTTTTCTAAGCAGCTGAATGTAATCAGTCTAAGAACACCAGAAATACTGATTGGTAGGCGGTTAGTGGGTTAAAGGGTACGTAGAGTCTAGTCTCTATTTGTTACCTGCTGCAACCATCACTGTGACTACCTGGAGCTGTAAAGTGGTACCCCGGCCAGATAATTCTATGCTCACTGAAGGTTGGTGAACTCAGTGTGCGTGTGGGGTGGGGGAGAGGATCAAGAAATGAATAGCTGCGGATGGAAACGGGAATCTGTTTATATACAGTTACCTATTCAGATAGAAGCACACTTAATAGTGCCATTAGACACCAGTGGTAGCAACACACAATAATCACCGTACGTCTGTGACGTTGCAGACTAGCAGAAATGTTGTGTGGCGTGGCATACTGATCACCCTATTGACCTGGAAAGTCAGGAGGTTAAATAATGCAAACAAACTAAGACTCTTGCAAGCATTTATAGGCAGGCACAAAGTTGACATTGACATTATCTTACTGCAGGAAACCTACTTGGGGACAAACACTCCCAAATGTTTTGCAAACAAATGGCATAGAAACCGTTGTTTTATGTTTTCCATTGTAAAGTCTATGCACATTGCTTATATAAAACAAACTGTATACTGTGAACCCAACAACACTAAATGTGATTCTTCAGGTCAATTTTTGATAGTCATATGAACACTTTAGGATAACCCGTTCACATTGATTAATGTGTATGGCCCTAGCACATCCCATGATGCATTATACGAAATAACTGATATGAGGCTTAGAGAATTATCTGGGGTGGCAACTTTATCAAAGCTGTGATAGATTGGTCACTCAATAATAACACTATTTGGTCAAGTTTGAAACTCTGGAACTGAAGAACATATGGAGAGATATATGAGGGTTTAGAGGGGCTACTCTCATTACTGGTCCGTGCATGACTTGTTCTGCCATATAGATTTTTGATTATGTTCACACTCATTGTTGCTCTGGATCTCAGATGTATGCCATTTACTCCACACTCTTTGGAGAACATTTACTTACTTTGATGAGATTGGAGCCTCCTAATACTAACCAGCATATGAGATTCAGGAGTTTCCCTTCTAAGGCACTGAGAGGCATGTCACTCAAGGCAGGAATTGTTAAACCCATCAATGAACATTTTATATGCAATATAAACACAGTAGCTAAATATGCTATGGGATGCCTTCAAGATTGTCATTAGAGGGACACGCATCTCAAAGCATACCAAGATACTCCAAAAGTTATTGGATCATTTATACAGATTAGAAGCCAGATTGAAAGGATTGGAAGGCAAACCAAGCCCAGAAATAAATCTCTCTATACTGAATGCTGGCTGGAATAAATCTGACAATGACTAAAAACCAGGATTCTGCTGAAAGGGTAAAAAAGCTCAGGCCTGCTGATATAGTGACAATGAACTGCCAGCAGAATGATTGCATGGCTACTTAAAAAGAACTCCAAAATTAGTACTATAACATGTATAAACAGTACAAAAAGGGGAAAGTGTATATACCACATGAGAAGTTTTTAGACGTGTTAACTCAGTACTACAGGCAACCATACACCTCCAAATCAACAAACATGACAGGCCGAATCTTTAAATATTTAGGTTTCCTAACCATGGCCTGGGAGGAAGTTGCAGACATACAAATATTAAATGATCCCCTCATTGTAGAAAACATTCAAGCTGCTATAAATAGTTTGTCCAATAGAAAGTCGTCTGGGTCAGATGGACTCACAATTGAATTTTACAAAACATATACAGACCTGTTAAATCTGAACTTATTAGCACTATATAATGAAGTCCTTCGAAATGGCACACCACCTTGAAACAGCTCAGGAAGCACTACTCATGACATTGTCAAAACCCTGGTAAAGACCCACACATGACCTAGTTCTACCACCCACTCTTAAGACAGTAAAATACTAGCACAAGTCATAGCTAACTATTTGACATCCATTATGTTGGGAAAGGTGCACCCTGTCCAGACCGGGTTTATGCCTGCTAGGTCAACTACATACAACAACTATGCTTTATTTGCCATTATATATCAGATAGATCCTGATCTTTTGGCAATCGGGGTCTCTTTTAATGTGAACAAGGCATTTGATTCTCTTGAACTGCCTTTTCGAAATATGCTATTGAATAGATTATGTCTTGGTACACACTAGCTCAAATTACTATGCCCAAATGCAGGTGTTAAATTAGTAGTAAACTGTTGCCGTCACTAGACTTAACCAGGGGCACTATTCTAGGCTGTTCCTCTTCACTTTTACTTTTTTTTTCTTCTCATTTGCAATGAAACCATTGAACTGAGAACATAACTCACAGAGGGGATTAGCTTTTAGGGACAGGAGACCCGTAGTGTCAGTGTACACTGATGATGACCTACTAGTTCTAAAAGAGAAAACAAAAGACCCAGCGGTGAACCTCACTTCATTGGTACGTGGAATTGTAAAATCTGCACTATATTTGGAAATACATATAATCTAAGATAAATTTGAGACATAATCGATAGTGGCGTGCACAGACCAGTAGAAATAAAATATGCTTCACATTGGCCTAATGACTCAATCAGATATGTATGCATAATAATAAGCTGATATAAGAGACAATTATGGTTCTGAAATGACTACCCAAATTGAGCTGTGGACGGTCTTCTCCTGTCCATAGCTGGCAGGATAGCGTCAATTAAAACGATCATCCTCCCTAAACTCCTGTACTTATTCACCAACATACCAATTTTGCTAACATGTATAGCTTAGTACATTAAACACACCAATAAAGAGGCTGATATATGCTGGTAAACAAGTCTGATTAAGATGAGAAATAGTAATTCTTCCCTTTGAAAAACTTGGCTTTTCCATGTTAGACCCGGAAAGATATTATTCAGTAGCTCAGGAATGTTCTGCCCAGTACTGGGTATGCCACTCATAATCGCACAGATAAACCTTGCCTTTGTAAAACTCTGCATCCAACTCTGCAGAAGTTCTCTTACTATCTGCCCAAGAGTTTGCATTACGGGTTTGCACTATCAAGGCAGATTGTAGTCGATGAGGCACATGGCAGCAGAGGTAACTCCTAACCACAGCACTGTCAGTGATCTACTTGCAAAACAACAAATATTTGGATAAGTGGCATGTGAAGTGCATATTTATGTACATAATTTGAAAAGTCAAGGGCATGCATGATATTTCTGCAAAAAAAAAAGAAGACATTGGTGGTTTGATGAGTTGAACATTCACAACTTACATCTGGTTTGACCTTGGTGGTCATGATTTGGAATAATCGCAAGGCCAGATCAGCATTTCATCATATTTTTGTTCGATATAAGTTGGATGGAATTTAATTTGGTATTAGTAACGTTATTTACAGCACTTCGAAATGACTTCATATGAAGCACTGTATGGAAACATACTGCTTACGTGGCCCTGTGATACTACAGAAATACTTAGCACTCAGTACTTCTCAGTTTTTTCTGCCGTAGCTGCACTGGATGAACGGGACACTGACACCCTGGATATATTCACATATTTCAAATTATGACACACTGTTAAAGCTCACTACACTGAAGTCCTGAAGAAACCACCTCCCCACCCCTGAATTGAAAATGCTAACCAAAGGATAAACCTAGAGTAAAGCAAAAGGTGGATCTCCAAACTGTACAAAATGGACAAAAAATCTAACGCGGAAGCCATAATTCCAGCCATGCAGAAATGGGAATCCGTCAAAAGATTTATGCACATACTGTTGTGTCTACGGAGGCTGTACTAAAAACATGATTAAAAAGAATATCAAGGTGTCACCTAAACGCTGAAACATTTTTCACCTTGCTATCTGCCACAACCGTGCCTAAAGAGGTATGGTCACCAGTCCAAAGATAACTGATGTGGATAAAATAATGTAATAATTTAACAAACCAGTAAATCTTCCAGATTCTGCTGCTGCTGATAATAATGGATTAAGATTGGTGGGAAGTCTCTGTAAATATGAATAATGCTGTTTCAGCATTAGACGGACTGCATCATCAGGGAAATATATATAATGTATAAGTATAGCAAAGTGTTGTACCGAATGCACATATAATGCATACTTTTCATGTACTGTATGTTGTAACATGCAAATTAGATTAATATATTTAAAAATAAAGATAATACATCTACAGATGATAATCACAACAAAACATGTAGACTTACAGAAGCAAAATGAATTCAAAGGGTACTGAGCAAAAGGGTGCTCTACAATAGAGCCAGAAACTGGGAACAAATAACTATTAAGTCTTTCTAACTTTGATGCACATACTGGTCCTAAATAAAATGTAAAGGGAGTGAGGTAGATTCTTCTGCAGAGTCACCTGTTGGTTAAAATGAAAGTAATGCTAAACTTTTATGAAGGGCGAGAAGGGAAAGGCATGTAATGAAAAGATTAATAAGCATTGGCAATGCCAGTAGGTCTCTTGTATGGTAATGTGAAGCATTACAGGTAAATAACATTGGACTAGATATGCATTTGTGCCAAAGCAGATAACTGTAGAATATTATTGGTGTAGATTACAGAGTCAGGTGGAAAGTTGCACTCTCAAGCCAGGCCTCAACATCCATGTAGGTTAATGACTGCTCCCTTCCATCTCTGTTGCTACCAGAGAAAAACAACATACATGATCTGCAACAGCATTTCAATATCATGGGTGTGCCCCTGAAATTCAAGCTTAGTCAGTTGGATAAATAAAAATGAATGGTCACAGCTACATGGAGTGTAAGCACTTTTTTTATGGAAGCACACAATGTTTGCCCAATAAAAACATGTACTCCTGACTCCCAACACGTGGACAGAGCAAATTCCCCTCTCTAGTGATGATCACTGAATTGTCTGGTGACAGCTACACTGTCAAGCCAGACCGTGAAAATCACAAAGTACTTGGTCTAAATACTTTCTTATACGAAGGGATTGTTTTCTGTGCTAACATCCTATAATTTGGTGTATCCCAATTCTTCATTAAAAGTCAAAAATATTTTAAGTTCCCTGTTGGACAGTAATTGGCAAACTGTGTCCTTAATGCATTAATTATTTAAGATTGTTTTAGGTCCAATGTAACTGGAGTTAACCATTTCCATTGCACACCATCTTCTGTCCTACTAATCATACTTACGTCTCTTGTTTCATCATACATAGGAAATACATTGGTTATTTGCCTTGCAGAGTTTAACTCCCACAACTGAAGTTGAATTTCACTTGTTTTTGTCTTCTCTCCTTATTTGCATGCCTCTCCATTTGAATCATTAGTTCAGTCAAAGGGTTAATTTCACGAAATTAAAGATATACTATTACCCACAAACCCGTGTGATCACACACACATGCACATACACTACATATGTATGTGTGTGTTTTGTGTACATGTGTATATATATAAATATATATATGTATATATATATATATATATATATATATATATATATATATATATATATATATATATATATATTTGTACTTTGAATTAAGGAGAGCACTTTTGTCACTTTGGGTTGAACTCCATAGAACTGTATGAAATAGGGAGCTGGTAAAAGAGTACAGTCTCTGATAGCTGTTAGCTACAATGCTATTGGCATGTCCTGAAGATTGAGCACAACTAGGATATTATAGGGGCCTGGCACAGAATACAGAAACTGTCATCTGCTGGACTGGGTATACAGAGAGATTGTGACAGGGATACAGTGCCTTTTCTAGCACCGGATGGATCAGAAGACTTGCATGGGGATCAGAGCATTTCATATAAAGATTATGGTGGGTCAGGGATGTCTGCCACATCTAGGAACAGATGGTCTCCAAAATCAAGTCTATGGTTAGCCACATTCATGTGAATGTTTATGAATCTGGCTAGATAGAGTAAACATCTCATCTCTAACTGGATGATGAAGTGATTGTAATGGGGATACATACTTTCTCTCTTCTAGGGCTGAATATGCTTGTTATGGTATAGGAAGCTCCTTGCTTGTAGGGTTCAGTGAGTGGAGATGGTTGTTAAGGAAAATGCACCCTGTTGGCTCCAGTTCTAGGTGTGACAATTCCAGAGATACATTGTGAATGCTGTACAGATGGCGGTGCAGATCTGTTGAATTTGTGTCACTTCCCTCAGGGTAAGAGTGTCATCAGTGGAGGTTTGGATGCACTTGAATTTATTGGCAAGAAAACCATGGATGTTATCGCAGAGGGTGACCCAGGATTCAAGAAGACCAAGGGCCTGATGAACCGCAACTCAACCTTATCTCAGGTGAGATACCCACCATCACTTAGCTAATGTTTGTCCGAAAACTGTTTGGGTCTTCTGCTTTGTTTTTCACCCTCTAACATACTGCAGATCTAGCATTAATGACAAAACCCTGCAAATTGTGCTTTGTAAACAATCTTATCCATCTAGCATTGTGAATAACGAAGGGCAATCCTGACCGAAATGAACAGAAGGATTGATCTCAAAGTTCCCACTAGTGACTCATTAATTCTGTGTCACAATTTAACCCTAAGTTCTTGTCATTCAGGATCTGTTCTCCAAACTGACTGACTGACCAGGATCTGTACTGCACTGACTGACCTGCTTGTTTGAAGTATGAAGGGCCACAAACTGTATGTCTACATGAGCTGTAAGCCTTCAGCTCCTGAAGCTCCTAAAATTTCTGGTTTCATTTTTGTTTAACAAGCTTCATATACTGAATCGTAGGTACATTAATGTGTTGCAATATCACTGAGAGGCAAAGTTGTACATTGCCAAATACCAGAATAAAATTCTGCCTTTACATAGATAGTCACTGGCCTTTTTCGCTTTACTTCCAGCTCAATGCTCTCAGTTAAGCCCACTTCGAAGTCCAAACACTAGCAAAAGAAATCGAAGTAGGGCACAATTCCATCCCAGTACTCTGACTCTAAATGTCAAGCGTGAGGGCATCAAGATGTCCGATGCAGTCTGTCGAATTGACTGCCCATGGAGTCGATTCCTCAATTTTTCATGATGTCCCCCAAGTTTCTGAGCTGTCAGTAACCCTGTAGCAGATTGAGGCCTTCAAAGAGGCCTTCTGCAAATTTTCACTGTGCTTCCGGGTCCCTCTGGTGCACCTTTGGGCCCCTTGATGCTGCTGGGGTCTACAGTCGGGTTGCCGCCAGTGTGGTTCTCTCCCTTGGGCTCTCTGCCCCTCAGGAGTTGTTACTGCATCCGTACTAACTCCTGTACCGACTTCCACCCCAGGCCAGATACCCATATTGGTTACTGCTACTCCGACGCCAGTTCTGAGGCCAAAAGTGGATAATCCTTTGCCACACCCATGATGGATCTCGAACAGATGTTAGCTCAAACTCAACCTATGTGCTGTGACATTACAAAAGTGCAGCTTCTTATGCACCCTGTTGACCCTTGCCAAATAGTTTCCGAACCGGTTCTGGAAACTTAGGGGTTTATCCGGATGGCTGGCATATAGGCTGAGACAGCCTTCCCAGCCAGTGATGAAGCAGACTGCCCAGTTCTTTTAGAGCCCGAACTGGCAGGCCAGCAGGGGCATCATTCTTCTAACTCCTTTTCTCCTGCTACAACGGCCAACAAACCTCTTTACTGTGATCTCAGTAGGACTTGCTCAACCAGTGAGTGCAGGATTATGAACTTCCTCCTGGGTTGGCAGTCCATCATATCTAACAGATGGGTCTTGATAATTGTTGAGACAGACTATGCCCTACCCTTTCTCGCCTCCCAAACCTTTACCAGTTCCACACCAGAATTAATTTATGCAGAGCATCTGTCTGTCCTGCTACAGGAGGTACACCTGTTGCTCTCCAAGAGTTCCATAGATAGGGTACCAAACTCAGAAAAAAGACTGGGGTTGTTATTACTGCTATTTCTTCATCCCAAAAAAGGACTTTGGCCTCATACTTATTTTGGACCTTCGACCCTGATTCAAATTCAAGATACTCCCATTTGCTTGCATTCTATCTGCTCCAGACTCAGGAGATTGGATGGTGCCCTTAGACTTGCAGGTTGAGTGTTTTCACACACTCGTCCTGCAGTCCACAATGGTTAGCTGCTGTTTAAAGTGAGCAAGGAATATTTTCAGTTTTCTGTGCTCCCATTCGGTCTCGGCAATAACCCTCAGGTGTTCACAACAGTGATGATGGAGGTCACGACCCATCTTCAGAGGTCAGTGGCTGCTGAAGGCTGGCTCACTGCAGCCAGCCGTGGTCCGTCTACAGATGACAGTGGAACTCCTAACATCTATTGGATTTACTATAAATGAGCTGAAGCCCCACCTGATTTCATCACAGAGACTTCTGTTTATTGGAGTAATTCTGAACACAGTGGAGGTTACAGCGTTTCTTCTGTATCGACAAGCCCTGGACATTCAGGCTATGATCACAAGGTTTCAGGCTCTCTTCTGGATCCAGGTGAGAGAGGCTCCTCTTAGCTATGTGCATCTTTTTTGTCAAGTACACCAGGTGGCATATGCAAGCCCACCAGTGAAACCTTAAGTCTGAGTTGGCCTAGCATCAAAGCTGCGTATCCAACACCATCTAGGTTTCAAAGGTACTGATGGAAGAGCTTCAGTGGTTGCTGACCGGTCACAATGTATCCTGCTCATCACTGATAGGTTGGGGAGGTCACTTGTAGGAGGTTGAGATTACAGGACTCAGTTTTCCAGTGGAGGGCCAGTTTCACATCAGCCTCCTGGAGCTACGGGCCATTTGTCTGGCCCAGAAAACCTTCCTACTGTCCATCAGGGGGAGGTGTGGTACTTCAGCAAACAGGCGGAGTGGGGTCCTGGAATTTTTGGCAGAATGCTTTGCCTAGCTGTAGTACCAGGGCATGCTCCTGATTCCCTCGCAGGGTCCTTGAATTCTAGAGCGGATGAACTGACCAAAGGCCATCTGGCAGATCACGGGTGGGATCTATGAGTTCCATAAAATACAGGGAGTGCAGAATTATTAGGCAAATGAGTATTTTGACCACATCATCCTCTTTATGCATGTTGTCTTACTCCAAGCTGTATAGGCTCGAAAGCCTACTACCAATTAAGCATATTAGGTGATGTGCATCTCTGTAATGAGAAGGGGTGTGGTCTAATGACATCAACACCCTATATCAGGTGTGCATAATTATTAGGCAACTTCCTTTCCTTTGGCAAAATGGGTCAAAAGAAGGACTTGACAGGCTCAGAAAAGTCAAAAATAGTGAGATATCTTGCAGAGGGATGCAGCACTCTTAAAATTGCAAAGCTTCTGAAGCGTGATCATCGAACAATCAAGCGTTTCATTCAAAATAGTCAACAGGGTCGCAAGAAGCGTGTGGAAAAACCAAGGCGCAAAATAACTGCCCATGAACTGAGAAAAGTCAAGCGTGCAGCTGCCACGATGCCACTTGCCACCAGTTTCGCCATATTTCAGAGCTGCAACATCACTGGAGTGCCCAAAAGCACAAGGTGTGCAATACTCAGAGACATGGCCAAGGTAAGAAAGGCTGAAAGACGACCACCACTGAACAAGACACACAAGCTGAAACTTCAAGACTGGGCCAAGAAATATCTCAAGACTGATTTTTCTAAGGTTTATGGACTGATGAAATGAGAGTGAGTCTTGATGGGCCAGATGGATGGGCCCGTGGCTGGATTGGTAAAGGGCAGAGAGCTCCAGTCCGACTCAGACGCCAGCAAGGTGGAGGTGGAGTACTGGTTTGGGCTGGTATCATCAAAGATGAGCTTGTGGGGCCTTTTCGGGTTGAGGATGGAGTCAAGCTCAACTCCCAGTCCTACTGCCAGTTCCTGGAAGACACCTTCTTCAAGCAGTGGTACAGGAAGAAGTCTGCATCCTTCAAGAAAAACATGATTTTCATGCAGGACAATGCTCCATCACACGCGTCCAAGTACTCCACAGCGTGGCTGGCAAGAAAGGGTATAAAAGAAGGAAATCTAATGACATGGCCTCCTTGTTCACCTGATCTGAACCCCATTGAGAACCTGTGGTCCATCATCAAATGTGAGATTTACAAGGAGGGAAAACAGTACACCTCTCTGAACAGTGTCTGGGAGGCTGTGGTTGCTGCTGCACGCAATGTTGATGGTGAACAGATCAAAACACTGACAGAATCCATGGATGGCAGGCTTTTGAGTGTCCTTGCAAAGAAAGGTGGCTATATTGGTCACTGATTTGTTTTTGTTTTGTTTTTGAATGTCAGAAATGTATATTTGTGAATGTTGAGATGTTATATTGGTTTCACTGGTAATAATAAATAATTGAAATGGGTATATATTTGTTTTTTGTTAAGTTGCCTAATAATTATGCACAGTAATAGTCACCTGCACACACAGATATCCCCCTAACATAGCTAAAACTAAAAACAAACTAAAAACTACTTCCAAAAATATTCAGCTTTGATATTAATTAGTTTTTTGGGTTCATTGAGAACATGGTTGTTGTTCAATAATAAAGTTAATCCTCAAAAATACAACTTGCCTAATAATTCTGCACTCCCTGTATAATGGAATTGTAATACGGCGGATGGGGTATCCGTCACATTTGTGGCGGAATAACCCCCTTCGCCAAACTCTAAACCAGGCCCGTCTGATTACTTAAAGGTATAGCGAAACAGAAAAGTGGAAGGCATACATAAATAAAACTAATAATAGGAATATAATACAAGCTGAAGTAAGGAATCAGTCATTGTCTTACAGCTTATTTCCTAGAGTAAGCATAACTATTACGATAATACATGAGGGAGATGTTACAGAGAGCAAAACACAGGCTCATATTGATTAGAGTCCAGATCATGATTCCCCCTTATTAATAGTGGATCCAAACATTGACACCAATGATGGACCCATAAAATTGTAATTAATTCTTAATTCCTGGGCCGTATTTATGTATCTTTCTGTGGTACACTCATTGTTGTATGCACTCACAATGTCACAGCTGCCTGCGCACGAAGCACGTTTGTTTCACACCTAACTGAAATTCTTTCTTTGATTATCGTTTGCCTGAAATTGTAATTTGATTTTTGTATTATTAAGTTTGTTGTGTTTTGTTTTAAGTAATTGAGAAAGTATAACTGTTATATATGTTTTTATGATCCCACATGTCGCTAGTGACTTCAGGATCTTCACTTGTGTTAAAGCCCCTTTGAAATGTATGTTGAATGTCTTGGTTAGATGGAAGGGCTAATTCATCTGTGTTCCTGGCACCTAAGAACATTAATTTTAAGCATTTATAAAATAAAGCAAAGTTATGCTCTTGAAAAGAAACAAAAAAGAACAATAATAATAGGATCAATGGAATGCCTGACTGTAGATACACATGCTCTGCATACTCCTACCCATCTAGTTTTGGATGTGTAGTGGTTCAGGTTGTTTTTCTCCAAAGAAGTCTTTAAAGTCATGGGATTGAGTGACTCCTCCTCTCGGTGATATTGGCCCTCATTATGAACACGGCGGTTGACACCGCTGTGTTCATGCTGGCGGTCTTTCTATAGACCGCCAGCCCCCCTGGGACCCTGCCCACCGTATAATAAACATTCTGCTGGGCCGGCGGCCGGAAACATTGGTTCCACCCGCCGGCCCAGCAGAATGCCTGGCCGGGACATTGTCAATGCCTCTGTGCAGCTGCACCCATTGCGCAGATCCTGCGCGATGGGGCACTGCACAGGGGCCCCTGCACTGCCCATGCCAAGTGCATGGGCAGTGCAGGTGCCAGCCTATCCCTGGCGGGTAAACCCGGCAGGAAATGGCTGAAGGAAATGGGATCATTATCCGAGGGTCAGCAGGCGCTGCCCTGTCGGACAATGATGCCGTCCACCGTCAGGCCCACCTTCCATGTGTCATCAATGGGAATGGTTCCGTGATGGAATGGACTCCATTCTGCTTCTGTCCTCCGTGCCACTCCAAGTTCCCGCACATTGACAACATCTTGTGTGCAACCTTTGTCTCTGTGCACACCATTGCGAGGCCGATTGCGGCGCATGTAAGTCCTTCCGCTCCAAGAAGACTCTTCGGGATCAAAGAGCTCATCGGCTGGAGATAGTCCAGAAAGTGTTGGACAATACCCTTGACATCTTCAGAGAGAAGCATGCTCAGGAAGGGGGGGGGGGCTTTCCATACAGGATAGCTCTGAGTCGAACATCAAATTTGAAAGCCACAAAATCACTTCTGCCCAGCACATGCGTACTATGGCCCCTTCTGCTAAACCAAAGACTTTTGAATAGACTTTCCATCCTATTATTGGGGTCGCCAGTTTGCCTTTGCTACCAGGCCATGGTCGGTACTGAAAAATTGTTTGAGTTTCTGTCGACTCAACGTGAAAATGGTCACAACGACCAAAGCTGCGTCAGTGACTTCCATTTCTTCAGACCTAGAGATCATTTCTGTTTCGATCCGAACCTTGGGACCAAGCAGACAGCCTCCACCCCGACTTCCAAATACCTCCCGCCCCCTGACCCCATCACCCATAATGGGGATTACACACCTCTGGTTCTCCACAGTTTTTCACTGGGGGTTTAGAGGGTCCTCAGGGTGACACAGACCCTTGGGATCCCTATGATCCTGATCCTGTTCTTTACACAGGTATCAACAATACTTTGTTTGAAATAGGTAAGTAATACAGTTTTGGAAATATTGGCAAAAAGCTATTTTGAAAATGGACACTGCAATTTTTAAACAGTTCCTGGAGGGAAGAAAAATGAGATCTGTTTACAGGTAAGTACGACACTTACAGTCTCAGTCTTCGTGTTTTAGGAAGTCCACGGGTTGGGGTTCAAGTTAACCCCAAACACCCACCACCAGCAACTCTGGGCTTGTCAGGTGCAGAGGTCAAAGTTGAGCAAAATTAACGTGGGCTCCTATGGAGAATAGGGGGTTACTCGGAATCCGGTCAGCCAGCAGGAAAGCACCTGCGACTCAGAGGGCAGACCAGACGGGATTAGAGGAGCACTGAGGCAGCCGGGTGCAGGGTGCAAACAGGATGTCAGGTTTCCAATGCTGGTCTATGAGGAGACCCTACGGGTCACTCAAAGGCTGCAGGCAAGGTCTGGGGGGTCTCAAGCACACCACTGGCCCGACAGGGAGGAGGGCTGCCTGCTGAACGATGAGGCACCGGGGGTCGGTTTCTCCAAGGCCTGCGGGCTGCGGGTGCAGTGTGTTTTCTAGGCGTCGGATATCTTCGTCTGGAGTTCGCGGTCAGGGGGGTCCTCGGGATTCCCTCTACAGGCGTCGTCGTGGAGGGGTGGAGAGATCAACCCAGGGTGGGCAGTTGCTGGCAGTCGCCTGGGGACACTCTCTTGCTGGGTGGACCACCTGCACACGGGCCGTCGGGTGCACAGGGGTCAGGACTCAAGCATCCGGAGTGAGGTGGGAGTCCTTAGTTGTAAGTTTCTTCAGACAGAGCTGCTGTCCTGAGGAGTTCTTGGTCCTTTTGGGTGCAGGGCAGTCCTCTGGGGTTGGCAGAGGTCGCTGGGTCTGCTGGACGCATCGCTGGTCTTTTTGCACGCTCTTTGAAGCAGGGGATAGCCCGGTATGGCTGGGGCCAAAGCAGTTGTCGTCTTCCTTCTTCTCTGCTGGGGGTTCAGCTTAGCAGTCCTTCTTCTTGTAGGTCGCCAGGAGTCAGGTGAGCTGGGTTCAGGGAGGCCCTTAAATCCTAGATTTAGTGTCGTGGTAGGGGTCAGAGGGCAGTATCCAATGGCTACCGTCCCTGAGGGTGGCTACATCCTCCTTGTGCCCACTCCCTTTGGGAGCACATTCCTATCCCTATTGGTCCCTGTTCTCCAAACAAAGGTAGAAGATTCTGCAGGGAGGGGTTCACCTCAGCTCTGGACACCTTAGGGGTGGTCCTGGCTGAGGTGGTCACTCCTCCCTGTTTTCCCTAATTTTCCCACCGGACTTGCCACCATACGTGGGGCTCTGCCAGGGGGCGGGCAGCGACACTAGCTGGAGTGCCCTGGACCACTGTAACCCGAGGCTTGAGCCTTTGAGACTCTCCACCAGGTGTCACAGTTCCTGCAGGGGGAGGTGTGAAGCACCTCTACCCAGGACAGGCTTTGTTTCTGACCACAGAGTGCACAAAGGCACTCACCCCATGTGGTCAGAAACTTGTCTGAAAGTGGCAGGCTGGCACAGACTGGTCAGTCCTTACACTGCACCCTGCCATAGGGCTGGAAGGACTTCTAGAGGGGTGACTTATCTATGCCACAGGCAGAAGTTTGTGGGTCATGGCACCCTGAGAGGGTAGCCATGACGACTTGGTCTTTTTCCCCCCCAACAGTACACACAAGCTGCAAAGCAGTGTGCATGTACTGAGTGAGGGGTCCCCTAGGGTGGCATAATACATGCTGCAACCCTTCGAGACCTTCCCTGGACCCAGTGCCCTTGGTACCATGGGTACCTTTTACAAGGGACATAACTGTGTGTCAGGGTTGTGCCAATTGTGGAAACAAAGGTACAGTTTTAGGGAAAGAACACTGATGCTGGGGCCTGGTTAGCACAATCCCAGCACACTTTCAATCAGAGTTGGCATCAACACTAGGCAAAAAATGGGGGTGGGGTAACCATGCCAACAGTGGGACTTTCTTACATAAAGCATTACAGTAATCTAATTTACATAAAACTAGAGAGCTAACCACTGACTTTTGTATTTCGGGAGGGATAAAAGGTAATACCTTTATTAGCATTTTGATGAAAAAACATGATTGGGCTATTTTGTTGGTCTGGTCCACAAAGGATAACACGGTATCAAATATAACCCCTAAGTTCCTAACTTTAAAATATAATAAAGGGGGAAGACCAAGAGAGTGAGGCCACCAGGATTGATTCCAAAATGAAAGATCTTTCTCAAAAAGAAGGACTTCGTTTTTTGTGACTTTAACTGTAGGCAGTTCTTTCTCGTCCAGTGTACAATGTGTTGCATACATTTGTCGAATCAGTCAGCGACCTCCTCAACATTTCTGGAGATAGACACAGCATATGCTATGCGGGCAAAACCAAAAGAGTAGATGAGTTTTACTAGATAGCCACATAGATAATAAATAGCGCTGGACTTAATGATGAACCTTGGGAAACTCAACAAGGAAGAGTGAAGGCTATAGAATTATACTCTCCAAGGGCCACTCTTTGGTCACGGCCTTCCAAAAATGACAAAAGGACGTCCAAAGCCAAACCGGTTATCCAGATTTCAAATAAAAACAACTTGCACCTGGACCCAAAACTAGATGCACAGCATATGAATCTTCAGCACAACATGCCACAAACAGATGCTTACAGTGTAAGTAACATATACCTTTCCCACTTTTAAACAATTTATCATCAATATGTATATCAATTAGTAGATCATGTGCAATCTTTATGCAATATGTATAACAGTTTAGTTACTTTTCCTCTTTATAGACCAGTAAAAACGAATGCATGCGATCTAATTTTGTTAATTGACATTGCTAACGGGGTAGAAATAGACGTTAACCACTGTTACATAATTTATAGAAACATAAGTGTAGAAAGTTGGCTCTGTATGTACTATTTCAAAGTAAGAAATAGCATGCACAGAGTCCGAGGGTTCCCCTTAGAGGTAAGATAGTGGCAAAAAGAGATAATTCTAATGCTCTATTTTGTGGTAGTGTGGTCGAGCAGTAGGCTTATCAGAGGGTAGTGTTAAGCATTTGTTGTACACACACAGGCAATAAATGAGGAGCACACACTCAGAGACAATTCCAGGCCAATAGGTTTTTGTATAGAAAAATATATTTTCTTAGTTTATTTTAAGAACCACAGGTTCAAGATTTACAAACAATACTTTAAATGAAAGGTACTTCACTTAGGAACTTTAGGAACTTTGAATTATCAAAATAGCATATACAGTTTTCACACAAATGACATATAGCTATTGTAAAACTAGACAGTGCAATTTTCAACAGTTCCTGGGGGAGGTAAGTGTTTATTAGTTTTTGCAGGTAAGTAAACCACCTACGGAGTTCAAGTTTGGGTCCAAGGCAGCCCACCGTTGGGGGTTCAGGACAACCCCAAAGTTACCACACCAGCAGCTCAGGGCCGGTCAGGTGCAGAGGTCCAAGTGGTGCCCAAAACACATAGGTTTCAATGGAGAAGGGGGTGCCCCGGTTCCAGTCTGCCAGCAGGTAAGTACCCGCGTCTTCGGAGGGCAGACCAGGGGGGTTTTGTAGGGCACCGGGGGGGGACACAAGTCCACACAAAAAGAACACCCTCAGCGGCACGGGGCGGCCGGCTGCAGTGTGCAAACAGGCGTCGGGTTCGCAATAGGATTAAATGGGAGACCAAGGGGTCTCTTCAGCGATGCAGGCAGGCAAGGGGGGTGCTCCTCGGGGTAGCCACCACCTGGGCAAGGGAGAGGGCCACCTGGGGGTCGCTCCTGCACTGGAGGTCGGATCCTTCAGGTCCTGGGGGCTGCGGATGCAGAGCCTTTACCAGGTGTCGGGTCTTTGAAGCTGGCAGTCGCGGTCAGGGGGAGCCTTGGGATTCCCTCTGCAGGCGTCGCTGTGGGGGCTCAGGGGGGTCAACTCTGGCTACTCACGGTCTCGTAGTCGCCGGGGAGTACTCCCTGTGGTGTTTGTTCTCCACAAGTCGAGCCGGGGGCGTCGGGTGCAGAGTGCAAAGTCTCACGCTTCCGGCGGGAAACGTGTGTTGTTTCAAAGTTGCTTCTTTGTTGCAAAGTTGCAGTCTTTGTGGAACAGAGCCGTTGTCCTCGGGAGTTCTTGGTCCTTCTAGATGCAGGGTAGTCCTCTGAGGCTTCAGAGGTTGCTGGACCCTGGGAACGCGTTGCTGGAGCAGTGTCTTTAGAAGTGGGGAGACAGGCCGGTAGAGCTGGGGCCAAAGCAGTTGGTGTCTCCGTCTTCTCTGCAGGTTTTTCAGTTCAGCAGTCCTCTTCTTCTTAGGTTGCAGGAATCTGAGTTCCTAGGTTCTGGGGAGCCCCTAAATACAGAATTTAGGGGTGTGCTTAGGTCTGGGAGGGTGGCTATACCCTCCTTGTGCCTCCTCCCTGAGGGGAGGGGGGCACATCCCTATCCCTATTGGGGGAATCCTCCATCTGCAAGATGGAGGATTTCTAAAAGTCAGAGTCACCTCAGCTCAGACCGCCTTAGGGGCTGTCCTGACTGGCCAGTGACTCCTCCTTGTTTTTCTCATTATCTCCTCCGGCCTTGCCGCCAAAAGTGGGGCCGTGGCCGGAGGGGGCGGGCAACTTCACTAGCTGGAGTGCCCTGGGGGGCTGTAACAAAGGGGGTGAGCCTTTGAGGCTCACCGCTAGGTGTTATAGTTCCTGCAGGGGGAGGTGATAAGCATCTCCACCCAGTACAGGCTTTGTTACTAGCCACAGAGTGACAAAGGCACTCTCCCCATGTGGCCAGCAATATGTCTGGTGTGTGGCAGGCTGCTAAAACCAGTCAGCCTACACGGGTAGTCGGTTAAGGTTTCAGGGGGCACCTCTAAGGTGCCCTCTGGGGTGTATGTTACAATAAAATGTACACTGGCATCAGTGATCATTTATTGTGCTGAGAAGTTTGATACCAAACTTCATAGTTTTCAGTGTAGCCATTATGGTGCTGTGGAGTTCGTGCATGACAGACTCCCAGACCATATACTCTTATGGCTACCCTGCACTTACAATGTCTAAGGTTTTGCTTAGACACTGTAGGGGCATAGTGCTCATGCACTTATGCCCTCACCTATGGTATAGTGCACCCTGCCTTAGGGCTGTAAGGCCTGCTAGAGGGGTGACTTATCTATACCTGTAGGCAGTGTGAGGTTGGCATGGCACCCTGAGGGGAGTTCCATGTCGACTTAGTCTTTTTATCCCCACTAGCACACACAAGCTGGCAAGCAGTGTGTCTGTGCTGAGTGAGGGGTCCCCAGGGTGGCATAATGTATGCTGCAGCCCTTAGAGACCTTCCCTGGCATCAGGGCCTTGGTACCAGGGGTACCAGTTACAAGGGACTTACCTGGATGCCAGGGTGTGCCAATTGTGGAAACAAAAGTACAGGTTAGGGAAAGAACACTGGTGCTGGGGCCTGGTTAGCAGGCCTCAGCACACTTTCAAATCATAACTTAGCATCAGCAAAGGCAAAAAGTTAGGGGGTAACCATGCCAAGGAGGCATTTCCTTACACAACCCTCCCCCCCCCAAACGAAAGAGAATGAGACTAACCTTTCCCAAGAAAGTCTTCATTTTCTAAGTGGAAGAACCTGGAAAGGCCATCTGCATTGGCATGGGCAGTCCCAGGTCTGTGTTCCCCTATAAAGTCCATTTCCTGTAGGGAGATGGACCACCTCAACAGTTTTGGATTTTCACCTTTCATTTGCATCAGCCATCTGAGAGGTCTGTGGTCAGTCTGAACTACAAAGTGAGTACCAAAGAGGTATGGTCTCGGCTTCTTCAGGGACCAAACCACAGCAAAGGCCTCCCTCTCAATGGCACTCCAACGCTGCTCCCTGGGGAGTAACCTCCTGCTAATGAAAGCAACAGGCTGGTCAAGGCCATCAACATTTTTTTGGGACAAAACTGCCCCTATCCCATGTTCAGAGGCATCATTCTGCACAATGAACTGCTTGGAGTAATCTGGAGCTTTGAGAACTGGTGCTGTGCACATGGCTTGTTTCAGTGTGTCAAAGGCCTGTTGGCATTCTACAGCCCAGTTTACCTTCTTGGGCATTTTCTTGAAGGTAAGTTCTGTGAGGGCTGTCACTATGGATCAATATCCCTTCACAAACCTCCTGTAGTACCCAGTCAAGCCAAGGAATGCCCTGACTTGAGTCTGGGTTTTTGGATCTGCCCAGTCCAGAATAGTCTGGATCTTAGGCTGGAGTGGCTGAACTTGGCCTCCACCTGCAAGGTGTCCCAAGTAAGCCACAGTTCCCTGCCCTATCTGGCATTTGGATGCCTTGATAGAGAGGCCTGCTGCTTACAGAGCCTTCAAAACCTTCTTCAGGTGGACCAGGTGATCCTGCCAGCTGGAGCTAAAGACAGCAACATCGTCAAGATAAGCTGCACTAAAGGACTCCAAACCAGCAAGGACTTGACTCACCAACCTTTGGAAGGTGGCAGGGGCATTCTTTAAACCAAAGGGCATAACAGTAAACTGATAATGCCCATCAGGTGTGGAGAATGCTGTCTTTTCTTTTGCTCCTGCTGCCATTTTGATTTGCCAGTACCCTGCTGTTAAGTCAAAGGTACTTAAGAATTTGGCAGCACCTAGTTTGTCAAACAGTTCATCTGCCCTTGGAATGGGATGGGCATCTGTCTTGGTGACAGAATTAAGTCCTCTGTAGTCCACACAAAATCTCATCTGTCACTTTCCATCTTTGTTGTAAGGTTTGGGGATTAAGACCACTGGGCTAGTCCAGGGGCTGTCAGAGTGCTCAATGGCTCCCAATTCCAGCATCTTGTGGACTTTCACCTTGATGCTTTCCTTAACTTGGTCAGACTGTCTGAATATTTTGTTTTTGACAGGCATGCTGTCTTCTGTGTCCACATCATGGGTACACAGGTGTGTCTGACCAGGCGTTAGGGAAAAGAGCTTAGCAAACTGTTGCAGGACCTTCCTACAGTCAGATTGCTGTTGGCCAGAGAGGGTGTCTGAATAGATCACTCCATCAACTGAACCATCTTTAGGGTCTGTGGAGAGGAGATCAGGGAGAGGTTCACTCTCAGCTTCCTGGTCCTCATCTGTTACCATCAACAGATTCACATCTGCCCTGTCATGGAAGAGTTTGAGGCGGTTCACATGGATCACCCTCTTGGGGGTCCTGCTAGTGCCTAGGTCTACCAGGTAGGTGACCTGACTCTTCTTTTCTAGCACTGGGTAAGGGCCACTCCATCTGTCCTGAAGTGCCCTGGGAGCCACAGATTCCAAAACCCAGACTTTCTGCCCTGGCTGAAATTCAACCATAGCAGCCTTTTGGTCATACCAAAACTTGTTTTTGCTTGCCTTTTCCATGTACTTTGCCATCCTGGAACGTATGCCTAGTACATAGTCCACTATATTTCGCCTAGGCTCATGAAGAGGTCTCTCCCAGCCTTCTTTCACAAGAGCTAGTGGTCCCCTTACAGGATGGCCAAACAGAAGTTCGAAGGGGGAAAACCTTGCTCCCTTCTGAGGCACCTCTCTGTAAGCGAAAAGCAGACATGGCAAGAGGACATCCCATCTCCTTTTGAGTTTTTCAGGGAGCCCCATGATCATGCCTTTCAATGTCTTGTTAAACCTTTCAACAAGACCATTGGTTTGTGGATGATATGGTGTGGTGAATTTGTAAGTCACCCCACACTCATTCCACATGTGTTTCAGGTATGCTGACATAAATTTGGTACCTCTGTCAGACACCACCTCCTTAGGAAAACCCACTCTGGTAAAAATACCAGTGAGGGCCTTGGCTACTGCAGGGGCAGTAGTCGACCTAAGGGGAATTGCTTCAGGGTATCTAGTAGCAGGATCCACTACTACTAGTATGTATTGGTTCCCTGAGGTTGTGGGAGGTTCAAGTGGACCCACTATGTCCACACCCACTCTTTCAAAGGGGACCCCCATAACTGGAAGTGGAATGAGGGGGGCCTCTGGGTGTCCACCTGTCTTACCACTGGCTTGACAGTTGGCACAGGAGACCACTCTTTCAAAGGGGACCCCCATAACTGGAAGTGGAATGAGGGGGGGCCTTTGGGTGTCCACCTGTCTTACCACTGGCTTGACAGTTGGCACAGGAGACACAAAACCCCTTGACCTTCTGGGACATGTTGGGCCAATAGAAGTGGTTGACTAGTCTCTCCCACGTCTTGGTCTGTCCCAAATGCCCAGCAAGAGGAATATCATGAGCTAAGGTCAGAATGAACTCCCTAAACTCCTGAGGCACTACCACTCTCCTAGTGGCACCAGGTTTGGGATCTCTTGCCTCAGTGTAAAGGAGTCCATCTTCCCAATAGACTCTATGTGTTCCTGTTATTTTTCCATTGGACTCTTCAGCAGCTTGCTGCCTAAGGCCTTCAAGAGAGGGACAGGTTTCTTGCCCCTTACACAACTGCTCCCTTGAGGGTCCCCCTGGGCCTAGGAGCTCAACCTGATAAGGTTCTAACTCCATGGGCTCAGTTCCCTCAGAGGGCAGACCTTCTTCCTGAAAAGAGAGGTTCTCTTTTTCTTGTTGTGTTGCAACTGGTTCCCCAGTTGTCTTTCCTTTTCTCTTGGAGGGTTGGGCCCTTTTTCCAGGCTCCAACACCACTTTTTCACCCTGAGCCTTGCACTGTGCCCTTGTCTTGACACACACCAGTTCAGGGATACCCAGCATGGCTGCATGGGTTTTGAGTTCTACCTCAGCCCATGCTGAGGACTCTAGGTCATTTCCAAGCAAACAGTCTACAGGGATATTTGAGGAGACCGCCACCTGTTTCAGGCCATTGACCCCTCCCCACTCTAAAGTTACCATAGCCATGGGATGTATTTTAGTCTGATTGTCAGCGTTGGTGACTGGATAAGTTTGTCCAGCCAGGTATTGACCAGGGGAAACCAGTTTCTCTGTCACCATGGTGACACTGGCACCTGTATCCCTCAGGCCTTCTACACTTGTCCCATTAATTAAGAGTTGCTGCCTGTATTTTTGCATATTAGGGGGCCAGGCAGCAAGTGTGGCTAAATCCATCCCACCCTCAGGGACTAGTGTAGCTTCAGTGTGAACCCTGATTTGCTCTGGGCACACTGTTGATCCCACTTGGAGACTGGCCATTCCAGTGTTAGCTGGAGTAGAGTTAGAAGTGGAACCTTTCTTGGGACAGGCCTTGTCTCCAGTTTGGTGTCCTGGCTGATTACAGCTACGACACCAGGCCTTTTTGGGATCAAAGTTTTTACCCTTGGATTGTGAAAAGGCTCTGGGCCCCCCCTCCTGAGCAGGTTTTTGGGGCCCTGTAGAAGACTCTTTACTATTTTTCCCTTTGGATGTCTCAACACTCTTCCCCTGGGGAGTCTTTGTGACCCCTTTCTTTTGGTCACCCCCTGTTGAAGTCTTGGTCACCATAGTCTTGACCCAATGGTCCACCTTCTTTCCCAATTCTTGGGGAGAAATTGGTCCTAGGTCTACCAGATGCTGATGCAGTTTATCATTGAAACAATTACTTAACAGGTGTTCTTTCACAAATAAATTTTACAGCCCATCATAATCATTTACACCACAGCCTTGAATCCAACCATCCAGTGTTTTCACTGAGTAGTCAACAAAATCAACCCAGGTCTGGCTAGAGGATTTTTGAGCCCCCCTGAACCTAATTCTATACTCCTCAGTGGAGAATCCAAAGCCCTCAATCAGGGTAGCCTTCATGAGGTCATAGGATTCTGCATCTTTTCCAGAGAGTGTGAGGAGTCTATCCCTACACTTTCCAGTGAACATTTCCCAAAGGAGAGCACCCCAGTGAGATCTGTTTACTTTTCTGGTTGCACAAGCCCTCTCAAAAGCTGTGAACCATTTGGAGATGTCATCACCATCTTCATATTTAGTTACAATCCCTTTAGGGATTTTCAACATGTCAGGAGAATCTCTGACCCTATTTATGTTGCTGCCACCATTGATGGGACCAAAACCCATCTCTTGTCTTTCCCTTTCTATGGCTAGGAGCTGTCTCTCTAAAGCCAATCTTTTGGCCATCCTGGCTAGCCGGAGGTCCTCTTCATTGAGGCTGTCCTCAATGATTCCAGAGTTGCTGGACTCTCCTGTGAGAGAACCAGTATCTGACTGTCACATTCGGAACCAGGGTTAGAGGAGCCCTGGCTTCCCTAACTAGGACTGGAGGTGGGACTTCCTCCCCATCACTAGTTTCCTCCTCTGTGAGGTCATCCTCAGAGGGGTTGCTCTTGGCAAACTCTGCCAAAAGCTCCTGGAGCTGTAATTTGGTAGGGTTTGAACCAGTTCTAATCTTCTTTATTTTGCAGAGAGACCTTAACTCTTTCATCCTAAGATTCAGGTAAGGGGTGATGTCGAGTTCCATCACATTCTTATCTGCATTAGACATTATGGGGGTGATTCTAACTTTGGCGGGCGGCGGAGGCCGCCCGCCAAAGTTCCACCGGCAGAATACCGCCGCGGTAATTCTGAGTTTCCCGCTGGGCTGGCGGGCGACCGCCAGAAGGCCGCCCGCCAGCCCAGCGGGAAACCCCTTCCCACGAGGATGCCGGCTCCGAATGGAGCCGGCGGAGTGGGAAGGGTGCGACGGGTGCAGTTGCACCCGTCGCGATTTTCAGTGTCTGCTATGCAGACACTGAAAATCCTAGTGGGGCCCTGTTAGGGGGCCCCTGCAGTGCCCATGCCATTGGCATGGGCACTGCAGGCGCCCCCAGGGGCCCCACGACACCCGTTACCGCCAGCCGGGTTCTGGCGGTCAAAACCGCCAGAACCAGGCTGGCGGTAAGGGGGTCGGAATCCCCATGGCGGCGCTGCCTGCAGCGCCGCCATGGAGGATTCCTCAGGGCAGCGGGAAACCGGCGGGACACCGCCGGTTTTCCGTTTCTGACCGCGTCTGTACCGCCGCGGTCAGAATGCCCATGGATGCACCGCCAGCCTGTTGGCGGTGCATCCGCGGTCCCCGGACCGCCAGGGGTTGGAATGACCGCCTATGTTTCTAAAAGTTGGAATACTTTTTAAGAATCTAAAACTATCTCTAGAACTTAATTCAAACTTTTACAAAACTTTTAAACTCTAAAAGAAATGCTAATAGGGACTAACACAAGGCCCTAGCAGGACTTTTAAAAATTTAGAAAAATAGCTCAAATTTCTAAAATCAGTTTCTAATGGCAATTTTTGGAATTTAGTTGTGTGATCAGGTATTGGCTGAGTAGCCCAGCAAATGCAAAGTCTTGTACCCCACCACTGATCCACCAATGTAGGAAGTTGGCTCTGTATGTACTATTTCAAAGTTAGAAATAGCACGCACAGAGTCCAAGGGTTCCCCTTAGAGGTAATATAGTGGCAAAAAAGAGATAATTCTAATGCTCTATTTTGTGGTAGTGTGGTCGAGCAGTAGGCTTATCTGAGGGTAGTGTTAAGCATTTGTTGTACACACACAGGCAATAAATGAGGAGCACACACTCAGAGACAATTCCAGGCCAATAGGTTTTTGTATAGAAAAATATATTTTCTTAGTTTATTTTAAGAACCACAGGTTCAAGATTTATAAACAATACTTTAAATGAAAGGTACTTCACTTAGGAACTTTAGGAACTTTGAATTATCAAAATAGCATATACAGTTTTCACACAAATTACATATAGCTATTTTAAAACTAGACAGTGCAATTTTCAACAGTTCCTGGGGGAGGTAAGTGTTTATTAGTTTTTGCAGGTAAGTAAACCACCTACGGGGTTCAAGTTTGGGTCCAAGGAAGGCCACCGTTGGGGGTTCAGGACAACCCCAAAGTTACCACACCAGCAGCTCAGGGCCGGTCGGTGCAGAGGTCCAAGTGGTGCCCAAAACGCAGAGGCTTCAATGGAGAAGGGGGTGCCCAGGTTCCAGTCTGCCAGCAGGTAAGTACCCGCGTCTTCGGAGGGCAGACCAGGGGGGTTTTGTAGGGCACCGGGGGGGGGGACACAAGTCCACACAAAAAGAACACCCTCAGCGGCACGGGGCGACCGGGTGCAGTGTGCAAACAGGCGTCTGGTTCGCAATAGGATTCAATGGGAGACCAATGGGTCTCTTCAGCGATGCAGGCAGGCAAGGGGGGGGCTCCTCGGGGTAGCCACCACCTGGGCAAGGGAGAGGGCCACCTGGGGGTCGCTCCTGCACTGGAGGTCGGATCCTTCAGGTCCTGGGGGCTGCGGATGCAGAGCCTTTACCAGGTGTCGGGTCTTTGAAGCTGGCAGTCGCGGTCAGGGGGAGCCTCGGGATTCCCTCTGCAGGCGTCGCTGTGGGGGCTCAGGGGTGTCAACTCTGGCTACTCACGGTCTCGTAGTCGCCGGGGAGTACTCCCTGTGGTGTTTGTTCTCCACAAGTCGAGCCGGGGGCGTCGGGTGCAGAGTGCAAAGTCTCACGCTTCCGGCGGGAAACGTGTGTTGTTTCAAAGTTGCTTCTTTGTTGCAAAGTTGCAGTATTTGTGGAACAGAGCCGCTTTCCTCAGGAGTTCTTGGTCCATCTAGATGCAGGGTAGTCCTCTGAGGCTTCAGAGGTTGCTGGACCCTGGGAACGCGTTGCTGGAGCAGTGTCTTTAGAAGTGGGGAGACAGGCCGGTAGAGCTGGGGCCAAAGCAGTTGGTGTCTCCGTCTTCTCTGCAGGTTTTTCAGTTCAGCAGTCCTCTTCTTCTTAGGTTGCAGGAATCTGAGTTCCTAGGTTCTGGGGAGCCCCTAAATACAGAATTTAGGGGTGTGCTTAGGTCTGGGAGGGTGGCTATACCCTCCTTGTGCCTCCTCCCTGAGGGGAGGGGGGCACATTCCTATCCCTATTGGGGGAATCCTCCATCTGCAAGATGGAGGATTTCTAAAAGTCAGAGTCACCTCAGCTCAGACCGCCTTAGGGGCTGTCCTGACTGGCCAGTGACTCCTCCTTGTTTTTCTCATTATCTCCTCCGGCCTTGCCGCCAAAAGTGGGGCCGTGGCCGAAGGGGGCGGGCAACTTCACTAGCTGGAGTGCCCTGGGGGCTGTAACAAAGGGGGTGAGCCTTTGAGGCTCACCGCTAGGTGTTATAGTTCCTGCAGGGGGAGGTGATAAGCATCTCCACCCAGTACAGGCTTTGTTACTAGCCACAGAGGGACAAAGGCACTCTCCCCATGTGGCCAGCAATATGTCTGGTGTGTGGCAGGCTGCTAAAACCAGTCAGCCTACACGGGTAGTCGGTTAAGGTTTCAGGGGGCACCTCTAAGGTGCCCTCTGGGGTGTATGCTACAATAAAATGTACACTGGCATCAGTGATCATTTATTGTGCTGAGAAGTTTGATACCAAACTTCATAGTTTTCAGTGTAGCCATTATGGTGCTGTGGAGTTCGTGCATGACAGACTCCCAGACCATATACTCTTATGGCTACCCTGCACTACAATGTCTAAGGTTTTGCTTAGACACTGTAGGGGCATAGTGCTCATGCACTTATGCCATCACCTATGGTATAGTGCACCCTGCCTTAGGGCTGTAAGGCCTGCTAGAGGGGTGACTTATCTATACCTGTAGGCAGTGTGAGGTTGGCATGGCACCCTGAGGGGAGTGCCATGTCGACTTAGTCTTTTTATCCCCACTAGCACACACAAGCTGGCAAGCAGTGTGTCTGTGCTGAGTGAGGGGTCCCCAGGGTGGCATAATGTATGCTGCAGCCCTTAGAGACCTTCCCTGGCATCAGGGCCTTGGTACCAGGGGTACAAGTTACAAGGGACTTACCTGGATGCCAGGGTGTGCCAATTGTGGAAACAAAAGTACAGGTTAGGGAAAGAACACTGATGCTGGGGCCTGGTTAGCAGGCCTCAGCACACTTTCAAATCATAACTTAGCATCAGCAAAGGCAAAATGTCAGGGGGTAACCATGCCAAGGAGGCATTTCCTTACAATAAGGTATTACCTCTAACCCATTTTTGGAAAGAATGAGATTTCAGTCCGTAATTTTCAGAACATAATGGACGTTCAGTAGCATACAGACCAATATCTTAGCTTGAGCCTATGTGTTTTTTTTGGTGCAAACGCAGACGCGCTTTTGGAAGATTACAGACAGACAGACAGACTGCACTGCAGAAAGTTTCTTTCCACACAAAACAAAATTCGGGGCTCTATTGATTTTTTTTTTTTTGTATTGTTATTTACAATTTTATATACGAAAATCGTTCTGAAATCCAGACAGTCTGCTAGGCAACTTCGGCATTCCTTAAGGTGGGGTCCAAAGTAGGTATTATTTATACACATCTTGTAGTGTGTGTTTTTAGACGGTCGCAACTCATGACAAAGACGCTGTTTGGCTGGCAGCAGGTTGTTATTTGTTTCTGTTAATGGCAGGTGGGGATCGTTGGCTATGGTAATTCATCATTTTGATGAGTTTTGAAAATGGAGAAAGCCTGACGAATGGAAATGAGATTCTGCGGGGCTTGTCAAAAAGATTAGTAAAAACACGGAGGAAAGTAAGGATATTGTGTAAAAAAATTTAAAAAAACGAAGTAAAGTAAATGAGTAAGGGGTTGGTAAAAAAGAAAAGCAGGAGTTGGCAGAAAAGGCTCAAAGTTAATGTTAGCAAGGGGGTGCGTAAGAAGGAGTAAAACAGGAGTGGATTTAGTGGTCTATTATAAAAAAGAGTAAAATGGGAAAGACCAGAAGACGTTTGGACAAGAAAAGGAAAGTGGGCGTGGAAGTAGGGCATGGAATGCAGAAAAAAGTATCTAACAAAAAAAGAACTATTGAAAGTGCCAAAAAATTGCCCTATTTTTTTTTTTTTTTAATCAAACTTGTTGCTTCCAGGTTGGATTTGTCAACCTATTCTTGGTTTAAGAAAAAGAAAATGTTCATCTTTGGAGTGCCCAAAACATTAAATCAAGACCTCTTTAGGCCGTTATTTTGTCTAAAGCACATACAGCTGTTAGCCACATGTCCTACCATCGCCATGCACTGTCAGCTATCTCTGCGACTCGCGTCTTGTACCTAGTATACATGACATTCCTTGAGCTGTTAACCTATCCTAATATGGACTTGCCAGACTGAGATGTTTGATAAAAAAATAGGGAAAATCTTTTTTGTAATCCATATGCCCTGGTTTCTAAGGAGTTTGAGCTTAGAATATACCTATACATGTTGCAAATTCTCGTGGGTAACATTAGAAGACTGTGGACTATCCCACGTCTGGTGTAAGTGCTGTAAGCTACAATATGTTCTGAGATACAGTCCCAGCCATGTTGAATACAAATAATTCTCTTTGAGTTGTGAAGCCAATTAGTGTGTTCGTTCATCTTGTTACTCAGCAAACCAGCAAATAGTGGGATTATATGTTTGATTTTCAAAATAGTAAAACTGTCTTAATCCAGAGAAGGACTCAATTGTATCCAGTAGTGTCAGTAGTTCATACTCCAACTGTGTTTATATTGCAAGGGGATTCATTTACATACCATAAAATTCTATATGTTTTCTTCTTTTTTCAAAGTAAATGGAAATATTTTAATTAACATTGCTGACAATTTACAAGTTATGTTTGATACTGCTTTGGGTATAAAATTTAGAAATTTTGAAGGCCACTAACCTTGCAATTAGATGAGGTGCCTAAAGGATAGACAAGATTGGTGCTTTTGTGTTTAAATTCTGAGAACTACAAACAGGGTTTGTAAAAAATCGGATCTTTTGACAGTAAAAAAACACAAAGTGAGCACAGTTGTTTTATTGAGGTCTGTTTATGCTGTCCAATTTATACGTTTTTGTTAAGTTGTTACATGAAATTTGACCCTCCAGCTACCAGTGATGTCTCCAGCAGCGCATTTTAATCTCTGGCACACAAGTCTCTGCCCAAAAAAAGTGTTTGTTTGTTTTGTTTTTACATAGATAACATGATAATTTAACTTTAGCTATTTAATTGTTTATGGCACCTCGGTTGTTTAATAATTGTTAAAATAAATAGATTTGTTCCATATACTCACAACCTGGCCATTGCAAATCCCGAACTTCTCTTGGCTATAAATGGGCATTTAAGTTTGTCTTCTGCTTTCCCTGAAGTGATAATTGAGAGGGCAGCAAAAATGTAAAATTCTACATTTGCAGTTAAGACTTCCCTTCTCCTGTTATCCCTTTTAATCCCAGGTCCTGCGAGAAGCAAAGGAGAAAGAAGAGAAGCGGACAGGTAACGAGTTGGAGCCAGATGCTGAGAGGAAGGCGCACTATGGAGTGCTCTTTGATGATTTTCAGGGGCTCGCCCACCTCGAGGCTTTGGAAATGCTGTCTAGGGAAAGTGAAGCCAAGGTAGGAAGGTGGTATGTATGCCCATTGCAGTACATCTAAAATGGATGAGTTGATAATCACCTTTGTTTAGCCAACCCATCACCAAGCGTGAAATTTCCTTATTGTAAGGGAAGTGCGCTATGTAGGAAGCTGGCTCTGTATATACTATATCAAAATTAGATATAGTGTGCACAGAGTCCAGGGGTTCCCCAGAGGCTAAACAGAGGCTAAAGTAGATAATACAAATGCTCTCTTTTGTGGTGGTCTGTGTTGTCTGTGCAATTTTCCATAGGAGTCTATAGAGTATTAGGAGGGGAAAAGTGTTAGCTCAGAAAACAGGTAAGTACACGACTTACGATTCCAGTCTTCAGGTTTTAGGATTTCCACAGGTTAACGTTGCACCACCAGCAACACGGGCCAGCGGGTGCAGAGGTCGAAGTTGGCATTGGGTTTGTAGCGGAATCCTATGAGGATTGGGGGTGCTTGGGAGAAAGCAGATTGCAGGTAAATACCCACGGTTCCAGGACACAGGCCTGAGGGGTCTATATCAGCACCGGGGGGCACAGGATTACACCAATACACAAGTGCAGGTTGCAAGCACAGAGCTGGGTGCCCAATGCTTTTCAATCGGAGGGCCTGGGGGGGGGGGGTCACAAAAGATGCTGGAGGCTGGGTCCAGGAGGTCATTTCTGAGAAACCAAAAGCTGGACAGGTAGGAGAGGCACACGCTGGACGTTGCTGGACCGTCCGTCGGATTTTCCAAGGCTGCGGGTGCAGGGGTCGGTTATCTTCCTTGGATCCGGTTGTAGTCAGGGGGAGCCTCTGGATTCAGGCTGCAGGCATCGTTGTGTTGGCCAGGAGGGGTCAACCCAGGGTGGACTCCAGGTCGGAATCACCTGGGGAACCTCCTCTGGACTGGTGGGCCACCTGGACTCGGGCTGTGGGCTTTGAATGCAGAGTGGACATGACTCGCGGATCCGGGGTGGTTCTGGAGTCCTTTTGATGATTTCTTCTGAACAGGACTGCTGTCCTCTGGAGTTCTTGGTCCTCATCTGGGCAGGCAGTCCTCTGAAGTTTGGAGAGCTCGCTGTTCCTGCAGGATGTGTTGCCTTCTTGGAGCAGGGTTCTTTGAAGCTGCAGACAGGCCGGCAGGGTTGGGGCAAAGTCAGTTGTTGTCTGGAATCTTCACTGCTGGGGTCGGCTTAGCAGTCCTCCTTCTTCTTCCTTCTTGTTTCTTCTTCTTGAGGTCACCAAGAATCTGGTGAGTAAGGTTCAAGGGAGCCCCTAAATACTAGATTTAGGGGTGATATAGGGGTCAGAGGGCAGCAGCCAATGGCTACTGTTCGTGTGGGCGGCTACACCCTTCTTGTGTCCACTCCCTTTGGGGAGGGAGGCACATTCTTAACCCTATGGGTCCCTATCCTCCAAAACAAGATGGAGGATTCTGCAAAGAGGGGGCCACTTCAGCTCTAGGTACCTTAGGGGTGGTTGCTGCTGAAGTCCTTGTTTTGCCTAATTTTTCTCACCGGACTTGCCGCCAAAGTGTGCTTGGTCTTGGGGGGGGGAGAGCATCTCCACTAGCTAGAGTGCCCTGGAGCACTGTAACATGAGGCCTGAGCCTTTGAGGTTCACCACCAAATGTTACAGTTCTTGTAGGGGGGAGGTGTGAAGCACCACCACCCACAGCAGGCTTTGTTTCTGACCTCAGAGAGCACAAAGGCTCTCATCCCATAGGGTCAGAAACTTGTCTGTTAGTGGCAGTGTGGCACAGACTTGTCAGCCTTACACTAAAAGGTTGGGTAAAATAGAGGGGGCATCTCCAAGATGCCCTCTGTGTGCATTTACAATAAATCCACACTGGCATCAGTGTGGGTATATTGTGCTGAGAAGTTTGATACCAAACTTCCCAATCTTCATGGAAGCCATTATGGAGCTGTGGTGTTTGTAATGACTAACTCCTAACCTATGTACTTAATATGGCCACACTGCACTTACAATGTCTAAGAATGGACTTAAACACTGTAGGGGCATATTTCTCATGCAGCTATGCACTCACCTGTGGTATAGTGCACCCTGCCTTAGGGCTGTAAGGCCAGCTAGAAGGGTGACGTACCTATGCCATGGCAGTGGTTTATAGGCATAGCACCCTGGAAGGGGTGCCATGTCGACTTCACCTTTTTCTCCCCACAGGCACACACAACCTGCAATGGCAGTGTGCATGTGCTTAGTGAAGGGTACCTCAGGGTGGCACAATACATGCTGCAGCCCTTAGTGACCCTCCCTGGTCACAGAGCCCTTTGTACTGCTGGTACCTTTTACAAGGGACTTAGCTTGTGCCGGAATATGCCAATTGTGGAAACAATGGTACAGCTTAGGGAAAGAACAGTGGTGCTGGGGCCTTGTTAGTAGGGTCCCAGCAAACACTGAGTCAAGTTAGAATCAAATATCAGGCAAAAAGTGTGGATAGGGTGGTACTGCAAACAAGCGGCAAGTTTCCTACACTGTACCTATGGGATTTTTTAGGTAGTGTGGCAAATGCCTAAACGGTATGTTCTGGGAGTCTGTTGGATGATTGTTGTTGTTTATATGTATTTTCAGCCAGTGTCTTCGAGTCAGAGAAAATGGGTTTGCGTGTAGTACATGTGTTTTCTATGGTATGATGTTGCATGCCTTCAGTGTGCTTATTTATGCAATTGTGCTACTCAGTGTGGTTGTCTGATATTTTATCCTTTTTGTCTATGCTGATTCAAATAAAAGGCTATCTCATGGATTTTTTTTTATATAGTATATCTTATGTCAGTGAGGATGGTGAGTAAGATGATATTTGTTGATGCATGAAAAGTGCTGTGTGTGAGCTAGAACTGTCCGATGGGACACTTCATGGAAGTTTCAGACATCGCAACTGTCTTGCTGGTTATTTCTATCTTAAATTATGACCAGTAAGGAAACTGCTAATAATTACCAGACAGAGTCATGGAGTCCTAACTGAATACAATAAACCAGAAGTATGTACAAACTTATTTAGGATTCACAAACATTCCCAGGACCGCATATAGGAATCTGTTATATTCATGGATTTCCATTCACACGTGTCATTTCATGAATATTTATGGATCACATGAGGAAAAGAACGGATCAGTGCATTTGAACCACAATTTTTTTTTTTTTTTTTTTTTTAATGTAAATGTATTTTCGGATTTGAGAACCCCTTTCCACTGTATGTGAAAAATGGGAGTGTTCTCTTCTCTTTTCCATCTTTGAAACACTCCTGTTTTTTGCAAGAATGCATTTTAATTTGTTCCAAGGGTGGTAAATTATGTACAAGATTTTTACCAATACCCCCAAACCCTTGAGTTTGTAGTTATTGAATGTAATTTGCATGGCAATACCATCTGAAACAATTCCTTTCCCACCCCTAATACTAAAATGAATGTACCAGAAAACGAATTCTAGTAATACATTTTGTACAGTGTTGAGTTACACCTGCTACATCTCGCCAGATCCTGATTCTAAGAGTGGCATGAACATGCTTTTTAATTGTTGTGAAGAAATGGTGTTTATTATATGATGTGGGTGTGCGACCTCACCATCTTATACACTTACCAACCCCTTTAAGATCAGTAGGTTTCATTTACTAACCCCTCTAGCTCACCTCTAATTAACTGTGGCTCTGTGCAGCAAGGCTTACACAAAGGAGCAAGTGTAAGCATTTAAACAGCACCAAAACAATTGAATTCGAAAACACTGAGACACTCAAGAAATCCAACTCCAATTTATAAAAAATAAAGCAGATTTTTGTATATTTTTAGGCACAAAAACAAAAGAGATCCACCGGAGGGTCCAGGAGATGCAGAATTTAAAAGATACGTTATTTCACAGCTTTTAACTCAGCTGCTAACAAGCATTGGTAAATTCAACACATTTGACACTTAGAAACGTTTTCATCAAAAAGTTGGACTAGTTGTCTTGCAGTTGGTTGGAGTTACTTTGGGCAACCAACTCTGGCAGGGAGCGAGTGAAGTCGACCAGTAAGGCCTTCAGAGAAGCAGTTACTCTAGTCAGTTCCAGGCACTTTATCTCCTTGCCATAGACTCCTGTGGAAGTGGCCCTAATGAGATGGCTACAGGATGCTGAAGATGCTCAAATATGCTGTGGATGCTACATAGTCAACAGGAATCTCTTCCTGCAGCTACTTCTTGGTCCACGGGCTTGATGAGGTGGTCCTGGCCACATGGGTTGACGCCCCTCGAGGACCTCTTGAGCCTGGCAGAAGTATAGGGCTACCAGTCCAGTGTCGCGGTCACTTCAAAATCCTTTGGGCTGTAGCTTGCCTTCTGGGCAACCAAGTTTCACTCTGATGGCTCTCCCAGGTCCAGCAGACTCGGGTGCAACTTCTGAGCATTGGGTCTCGGTCTGTGCTACTGAATGACGGCGAGGAGCTGCGATCTGGTCATTGGGCTACCACTCACCTGTGGCAGACTTCTTCAGTTGTTATAGCCCTGTGCTGCGAACAGGATGTCACCCAACTAACCCTTGGAATCCCTTGCTTCACCTGAGCTCTGGAAACTACTTCTCCCTGAGCAGGACACAGCAGGCAAAGACCCTCTCTTTTTTCTAGCCAGCAGGTGTACTGTAAGTTGGTGCAGCCTCTCTTCACCAGGAACTTGGTGCAGCATGTTAGACCTTCTTCATTTCTCCTTCCAGTGCAGTCAAGATCTGAGTTTGGGGTGCCAGGGGCACCCTTTTAATGCTCAGAAAATGCCTTCAGCGTAGGATGCGTTTGGCATTCCATGATCTATCAGTTTCCATCCCTTTGATGACCACTTCCTGCAAAGTGTGGCATCTGGCTATCCCAAGATGTACCATTCTGCCCAATTCCAACATGGCAGAACTCCTCTCCTGGCACCCAGAGGTCCTTAGCCCAACCCAGAGGTGTGGCTACCAAGGGGGCTACACGACCCTGGAAAACTTGCTTGGCGAATGGTTTCTCCTTTCCGTCCCTACTGCCAGCCTGTCTAGCTAAACATTTGAGCAGCCACTCTCCCAGATATTTCCCATTAGCCCTTTAAAGGTGGCTTTTCCTTTTGAAGTTAGCTCATGTGACATCCTGTAGGTGAAAGGTAACACTTTTGTCTTGTACAGGCCTCCATTCTATCCTCTCATGGAAGTTGTTAGCATGTCACCCCAGGACAGCGTAAAGCTGTCTCGGGCACAGACACCATGTGCACCCATTTAGGGCATAGGAGACTAAAGGCAACAAAGTGGCAATTTTATAAACGCTGCACTCTGTAACATTTTACATTATTTTGATTTGAGAATCAAGTCTGGCTTAGATTAATGAGTTGTTTGATACCTTGAGGTATTGATCGCACAGTTCATATAACAAGACTGCTTGATACATATAAGTACATACATAAGTACATTTTTCTTAGGAATATTATCTACCAATTTGTCTTGGAGGTAGACTGAAATGGGATCTTGTGAAGAGCCTTGTAATTTGCAGAAAGATGTTCTGGCTTTTTCAGGCACAATTTGCAGCACTGCGTTTTGGTCAACTTGGAGGTGTTGAAGAAAGTACTTGAAAAGGCCAGCATACAATGAGTTAGAATAGTCCAGAGTGGGCATTTATTAATTTACTTATGATTGTGCTTCTTTTCTGCCGAGGTTGCAGGTACAGCATGCTTTTGTCCAGCTGCTTCTCACAGAAAATCTCTTGCCAGATATCTACATTTGTGGACAGAAAATGGCAGACATTTTAATATCATGGCTTTTAATTTTGGCTGTGGTTTGAGGGCTTTTCCTAAACCCAATGACATTCCTCCACCAAAAATATCAGAATGTTTCTAGAACTGAGGCCGTATTAGGCCCCCTCTGCCTAATGAGTACTCAGCTGAAGAACACTGCTGGTTTCTGTGACAAAGATATAGTTTACTAACCCTACAGTTGTTTGTAAACAGATAATATACATTTGATTATCAATTATATATGACAGTGTTAGAAACTGGGTTTCTGGTTTACTAGGGTGTGAGCCCTGATCAAGAAGCCACAGTCCTAGTCAGGGTAAGGCAGATGCAAACCCCAAATTAACCTGTGCTTACCCTAAATTAACCTGTGCTTACCCTTTGGCAGCTTGTCACAGAGGAGTCAGGCTTAACTTACAAGCAATGTGTAAAGTATTTGTGCAACACTTCAAACAGTAAAACAGTCGAAACAGCACAGAAAAAGGATCCCACACCCGGTTAGAAAAATAGAGCTGAATCTAATGAACAAAACAAGACCAAAATGACATCAGTAGAACCAGAGTTATGAATTTTTAAAGAATAAACTGCAAAATAACACCCAAAACGAGAAAGCGTCAATCGTGGCTGTCCGGTCACTCTGGACTGGGTCAGAGTCAAAAGTTCAGGCTGACCGCAATAGAGTGCGGGTCGGATACAGTCCCAGATTAGTCCAGTTGAAGTTTTACCTTCCAAAGTTTTGTGCCAAGAGTCCTGTTCACATTGGAGAGGGTCGCAAGGAAGAAGGGGAGCGTCACGGGCGTTAGTCGGCATGGTGCGAAGAGCAGACTGGGTGTCATGATACAGAATGGGGGCTGAAGCTGTGCGTTGGTGGTTCTCTGCAGACTGTTGATGCTGCTGTGAGAAGAACAGGCGGGTGGCGGCTCAGGCTTATGTTTGGTGCAAGTAGTGTGGTTCTGGTGCAGATAACCTAAAAGCTTGAATTAAAGAGCCTGTGAGCTGCACCAAGGGTCACAGAGGCCTGAGAGGCCCCACTTGGAGGCCAGGAACTTGCTGAAGACTGGTCCAGGAGCTGTTGGGGGACCTTTTATGCCCCTGAGGCTTTGATCAGGAGGCCAGCAAATTAGCTCTTTGAGTCACTCCAAGGTCATGGGTTCAAAATGAAGTTACAGGTCTAGTTCTTCTTTCCAAGGCATGAGGGCAGTAGGTCAACACAGCAGGGCAACAGTTCCCTTACAGCAGCAATCCAGCAGAGTGGCCTTCTTTGTCGCAGCACAGGTGCTTTCTGGTAGTTAGAGAAGCTTCTAGAGGTTTCCCTTTGAAGTGCACAGGTTTCCTGCCTCCTGAATAACTACAGGGGGTATGCAGCCCTTTTTATGTAGGCAGGACACAACCTATTCAAGTATAGGTAGGACTTTGTCCAGTTCCACACTCTCCCACCCTGCCAGTGATGGTCCATCAAGGCACATCCAAGCTCTCTATTATGTGTGGCTGTCTAGGAGGAATGTACAAATCCCAACTGTCAGCTACACCCAGTCATGTGACCCAGAAACAGGCTGCAGGCACTAGGCTAAGGCAGGGAAATGCCAACTTTCTAAAAGTGGCATTTTCAAAATATTAATTAAAAACTGACTTTACCATCAGAGAGTATTTTTCGTTATAATTCCAAAGACACCAAACATGAACTGTTTACCTGTTCCCATTTGGAAGTTATAGCTTATTAAATGTAATAACGTAACTCCAGTATCATCCTAAGGGAGAGGTAGGCCTTGCAGTAGTGAAAAACGAATTTAAGAGTTTTTCACTACTGAGACATGTAGAGCTAAAATATACATGTCCAACTTTTTAAGTACACTGCACCCTGCCCTGTGGGCTGTCCTGGCCATACCCTAGGGGTGACTTATGTGTATTAAAAAATACGTTTTGGGCCTGGCAAACGTTATTTTGGCCAGTTCAAAATGGCAGTTTTAAAACTGTGCACAAAGGCTGCAATGGCAGACCTGAGACAAGTTTTAAAGGGCCACCTAAGTACACAAGCACTTTAGCAGTGGTTAGCAGTGGTACAGTGGGCAGAGCCCTAGAGCTAGCAAAAGCAAATTCAGCAAAACAGGAGAGTTGAAGACAAAAAGTGAGGGGGAAAAACCACAGCACGCATGCCAGGTCCAACATTCAGTGTAATGCATGAGCTGCATTTTGCAGGATCCATCTTGCAATACTTTTTTTATCAAGTGTTTTTAAGTGAAATGCGAGTTTCCTGTTTTGTCTGATTATACAAGTTATTTTTTCCTGTTTCATTTTGATCTACAGTTTGCTTTCTACCATGATTTGGATCTCCCCGATGAAGGACCTATTGGTCTGAAACGAATTAGGGGTGAAGTAAAATTGACTCATGAAAATCATGATTCACATATGAAATGTTGACAATATAACAATTATGCAAGATCAGATTATTCAAGTTAACAAACAAGAAGTGTAATTCGGAGTTGGTATCGCCCTGTAAAGATCAACAGTAAACATTCTAAAAGCATCATAAATAGTCAAATTAATATTTGTAGATTGCAAACAGAGATTAATTTAGGCATTGCTATTGCCATCATTGATCTAGACATCTAGCGACTATCCCCCCTCATTTAGAGAATAGCATGGTATTTGTCTCAAAACACAGAGCAGTGGCAGCCTGGAGAAAAATGAAAACATAACTTCCAGAAAAAAACTTTCAGGTAACAGATGCTACACCATCTGTCCCATTGATATAGAATGCCCTTCACAACTGTGTGGTATGTTATCCTGTAATTTGCTTATTCCTCCAAGACTCCCCTTTCTCTGCACAGGTCCGATCTGTTCTGAACACCGAGGCAGTAGATGAACTCCAGGATCTGAAGCTAGTGCTACAGCAGTTGAAGGAAGCCTTCTCATTGGTGGACTTTGATGAAGAAGCAGAAGAAGAGAGGCACGGTATTGTGAGAGTCACACGTTCTTCTTGGCAGAGGCTTGGCTTACCTAGTTTGTATTTAGGGAGAGACAGTCGTTACAACGCAGTCTTTGCTAGGCAGTGCCTTTAACACCTAGGTATGTACCATGCAAGTATTTGTACCACTACCTTCCACAGTGTTACCATGCAGGTAAGGTAATTAATATGTTATTGAAAAAGAGGTTTTGTTGTGGGCAGTAGTAATGAAAGTCAAGGGTAATTTTAGGGTTTAGTGCTGGAAATTGGTAAAATGAGTTAAGGGTAAATTTAGGGTTTGGGGTGGGTAGTGGCAAAGAGAGGTAAGGGTAATTTTAGGGTTTAGAGTTTCACATTGATAGAAGGAGGTAAGGGTAATTTTATTGTTTAAGAGTGGGTGGTGGTAATGGGAATTTGAGGGTTTGGGGTGGGCAGGGGTAAAAAGATGCAAAGATGATTTTTAAGATTTATGTATGGGGTTTAATATAAATTATTTAAAATAAAAATTATATATACTCAAATGTTCTTGGCATGCGTGGTAAAGGCAGCTGCATGGAAAATGCATGTGTGGTAATTGCATGCATTGTAAAATCATACATTCATACTTAGGACTGTTAAGAATATTTCCAGAATATTAAACTCAAATTATGAAACAAAATACTTGTGGCCTCGTTCTGAGTGTTTCACTTGTAACTGATACAAAAACATCTTGGTATCAATATTGTTTGTGGTTGGATGGTATCATCTGTATTTTTCCATCCACTATTAACTTTTGTGGTAATCAGTGACGGGTAATGTTTGGAGATGGTTTTTGCTCCATATTTCATGCACTGTACTATCCATACCACTTAGGTTTGTTTGCTTTTTCTGCTCCAGATAATACTTAGGGGAAATTATTTGACCAGAAATATGAAAGTCAGTATTATTTGCATTCAACTCAAAACAGGTACTAAAAACTTTTAACACCTAATTATTCACTTTGCACCAAACTCAAAACGACGCCCTTAGTGTTTTGTTTATGTAAGCACTAAGCCTTATTCTATTCTACGCAGTCCTGCTCTGCTGCGTCTTAATTGTTTTTATCATATTTCTGTTGTAGAACATCTAGCATCCTTTGTCAACAGAGGATACTTTTACTGTTGACATGCTGACTGACAGATCATTGCCAGCTGCGCCGACACGTGCGTCATTGCTTCTTTTGAGCACTGTACACTCTTTCGATTGGGAGAGTTCCTTAGTGGGCTAGAAGCCATTATTTGGTTGCACATCCAACATTCTCTTTGCTGACATGCTCTCCTTTAATGTTAGTCTGTCCATGCAATCAATAGGTATTTCACCTCTGGTTGTGTTTCTCTAACTATTGGAATTATTACTGCTGGATACTATGGTTACTGTAGATCAAGAACAGGCTGAAGACAAGCAGGAGGGACATGTGAACCAGGTTGATGCTTTCTCAAACCCAGATAACTTGTACCATTGAACTGCTAGTCCAGGAAGTTTAAAATTGAAAGCTTCACATATAAAGAACTTTGGTAGCCGTTGTATAGTCTGGAGCAGCCAATGTGTGGCCAAGTGACAAACTCCAACTAGTAGGTAATAACAAAACAGTGGTGCTCACATGGTATCCTGCACGCTGCTACCAATAGGATGTAAGCTGATCAGGCAGTTTAAAACTCAATTCTTGCCTCCTCTAAGATCTGAAGATATCTCCCTTCGATATGTTATACGGAATTAGTGACTTTATATGCATTCTTGACTCAATATCAGCCATGAGCAAGTGGCCTTGTGTGTTTGGCGGTAGTTCAGGTGCCTCTGGTTTGTTGACATCTCTTCAGAATATATTCTGCACATTTGCCCAAAACTATATGCTGAAGTTACCAGACAGGTTTACTGATCTATTAGAACTCCACAAACCAGAAGTCGTTAATGAACCATAAGCAGTCAAAAAGGTACCTCCAGTGCCATGGATTTCCCAGGTACCTCTGGCTGTCTTCATCTCGTACAGTTATGTCTAAACAGCATTACCAATAGCAGAACCATGTATTATGGGGAAAGCAAATGGTAATGATAATAGAACAGATAATGGCAGTGGCAACAACTATGATGGGAGTGTGTCAGATGACTAATTTGTTGGTGAGGCTGATGAGCTTAATAATGACCAGCAAGATGCTAGTGATCCAGATGCTACCATGGCATCTGAATGGGATGGCTTTCCAGCTCTAGATTATGAATCCTGAAGCCTGCACCATCAGGCTCAGCTACAGATGATACAAGGCATTTTCATGCATTAGTTAAAATAGCTTCACACATATTCATGGTTCAAATCACTGCGACTGAACAGTCATGTTTTCAATGACTTAAAAGAGAAATCTACAAAAACAGTATGCTCTGTGTCCATGTTAGACCACTTATGGGAAGAGGGGGATCTACCATATATGAAGAGTCCTACATCTTCCTCTGCCCATCTAGTGAGAATAGAGAAAAGATATAAATCACCAGATACAGCTCTTGCAGGTCTGTTAAATTGGATAGAAATTACACATAGTCATTTTCACAGTGATGCTAAAATGTCAAACTAATCTGATCGTTTTGTGATACTACCAGAATAGGATGGCCACAGAAAGGATAGAATGGAGAAGAGAGTAAATGCTGTAGCAATCACCAGCATTAAAGTAGAAAATGTATCCACAGTTTTTGCCAGATATGGCAGGCAATTGTGGAATGACATTGACTAGTATTCCCAGGTGTTGCCAAAAGAAGATAAGGCTCAAGCCTTAGCGAATCTAAAAGTAAGGAAGCAACCCTCTCAGTTGCATATTGATTCTGCAGTAGATACCACAACACTGGGCTTCCGCCACATAAGTATCAGTGCTTTTGATGAGAAGGTACAGACGTCTCAAATGTACTTCTCATCAGCATGAAGGTCAGGTAAGAATTCTGGATCTGCCTTTTAAAGCAATAATATATTTTAGAAACAAGTGGCTGAAGCACTACAATTGCTTTAAACTGCTACTGATTCTGCAAGGTATTTTTGGATCTTTAGTGCAAGGTCAGGGTGCTCTATTCTAGACGACAATTCCAAAATAAAGCCCACTACCAAAAATGGAGGTAATTTTGTTCATCAACCCTGGCAGTGAGAGAGTTGCAGGGAAGCACGGTGTGGTGTAATTAAAATTTTCCATCAAAAATGACTGCAGAATAGAACCACTGGTAATTCAGATTTGGCTGGAAATGGCAGACTGGGGAATCAGGGTGGGGATGTGAACTATCTGGTCCCTCTCTGTGCTGCTGATACGATTTTTTATCTTACCATTCTGAGAGTCCTTGCCTCTACTCCTCTGATACCTGGACGCATTTGAAGAGATCACGGGTCTTAGGATCATAAAGAATAAATCCTTGCCCCCCCGAGTGCAACAGCAGAGGGGGACCCAACCGAGTTGCCTTCTCTGCCCTTGTGATGGAAGACTGAGCAGTTTCATTACTTGGGGATCAAGGCGGGCGCACTGCTCGCAGTGACGATGCTACAATGAGTGTTGATGGACTGAATGCCTTGGTCCACTTCTGGAGCACCGTCCCACTGAAGAGTTGCTGCAGCAAAAATGGTCCTGTTGCCTTGTTGGTTGTATATAGTGTTGCACTCGTTTGATATACTTCCTCAAACAGTGTTTTGGAAATTGCATCCTATTCTTACGATGCCTCTTTGGGCAGGTGGAAGGAGTAGAGTGGCACGAGATCTGGCACCACTAGGCCCATGTTAGAGGGTGGCCTAGTGGTGCCAGATCTGGAAATGTACTATCTTGCATTACAGCTCCAGCATGCCGCACATTGGTTGTTGGAAGGGGAATACTGGGAGAAGGTGCTGCTAGCTGTTGAGACACGCAATGATTCCATTACTCAGTTACTGTTTTCAGGGGGTGGACCGAGTCACCGGTGGCTTACCTTACTAACAAATGAGATCACCTCAAGCAGTCAAGACAATATTGTTTAGACATCCTTTTGCCCAGGAGCTAAAATTGTGGGAACTGCCGGCCTATTGTACCTTGGTGGCCATGGTTGACATCTCTGCCTGGCGGGAGGGAGGATCCAAGACTTTAGGGGACTTGTACCCTGATGATAAGTTGATTACGTTTGAAGCAGCTCAGGTATTTGGGAATAGGCCAGGACAATTTTTAAATAATGCCAGTATCACAGCCATCGCAATAGAAATATGACCTGCATTTCCGGCTGTCCCCCCACCTCTGTTTTGTTGCAGGGTCTATTGGAGCTGGGAGGCACTGGTCACCTAGTGTTGTATTTGTACAGGACCTTGATTGCTGACAAACCCCATAGTCTATTCCCGGCCAGGGTCGATTGGGAGGAAGAATTAGAGGCACCCTTTGACGATACCCTGTGGAGTTGGACTTGTTCTACAGTCCAGAATGTGTCTTCCAATGCAAGATTTAAATCAGCCATTTTAATTACCCTCACCAGACTTACATTACCCTGTGCTACTGCACAGGATAGATCCTAGCAAGCCTGGAAGTTGTCATAGCTGTTGGCACCTGTGCCTCGTTCCTGCAACTCGCCTGGCACTGCCCCCTGGTCAACGCTTTTTGAGATGCTGTGGTGAACCCAGTGACTACGCCATTGGGGACTGTAATTAGCATCAATCTGATGGTCTGCCTCCTAGGAGACTTTAAAAAAGCCTAAGTATGAGAAAAAGGAGAATACATTCTTGCACCTTTTACTACTCCTGGTGTAGAGGAGGTGGGTTGGCATTACTTGGATGGCGCTAAACGGCCCTAGTGTGGAAGGATGGGTGTGAGATGTGAGTGAGTGGGTGATTACAGAGGCTTTGCACCTCCGGAAATGCAGAAAGGATGATAAAGTGGATGACGATTTGCGCGATTTAGATGTCCTACTACATATGTTTTTGGAGCAAAAGAGGAGCAAACGTGAGGACTCCTCTGAAGATGATGACTTTGGTACATACAGATACTGACAATGTTTCCATGAGGGGAGGATACTGGGATTTTTTTATTTAATCCTTTTCAAATAACTTTGTGAAAAAGGACGGACAGTCACTTCAGGGCACATGTCAAAAGTTGGGGAATGACAGCATTTATTGCTTGTTTCTGTACTATAAATTTTAAATGTAACCACAAGGCTCGAAAAATCATAAAAATGTTACTTGACCTGCAGGTCGAGTAGCTTAAATAATCTACTTGACCAAACTGTAATGTACTTGACCCGCAAATGGGTCTCAAATTGTGTGATCCTAGGCAAATAGTTTACAGAGTCACATTTTTCTTAATTCTCACATATGATTGCACCTTCAAATATGTGGGCTCAGCATTTCTGCAGTACAAAAAACCTCTTGTTTTATTAAGTAGACTAAAGCTTCCTGCATGCATCACAAAAATCTAGCCCACATACCCATGAGGTCTAGCCCACATAACCTAGGACTACTTTTAGTTTACCAACAACATTGCCATCAGGGCAGGAGTGTTTCTCAGTTTGTTTAAACACTCAGAGACATATTTATACTCCATCTGCGCTGAAGTTGCGTCATGTTTTTTACACAAATTTGGTGCAAAACGAACTCCATGTTTACATTTTGACATTAGACCCATCTAACGTCAAAATATTGGAATTTGCATCATTTTTTAGATGCATGAACCTACCTTGCGTCAATGAGATGCAAGGTAGGCATTCCCATCTAAAAAATGGTGCTAACCCATTACCCCCATATTTATCCCCCGTGCTATAATGATGCACGGGTGGCAGGAGGGGCTAAATAATGGTGCACGCCTGGCTCAGACCATGCGTTTGGGGAACTGTGGACCCATTTCCATGGGTTAAGCACCATGGAATGGGTCCACAGGTGCCCTCCTCAAGCCCCAGGGACACCCCCACCCACACCAGAGGGACACCAGAGGATGGGGGACCCCACCCCAGGTAAGTAGGGTAAGTATAGGTAAGCACATTTTTTTTATTATTATTGAAGTGCCATCTGGGGCCAAACTTAGGGCCCCCTGCTTGGCACAGGGTGCAGTGGCCATGCCCAGGAGACACTGGTCCCTTGTGCTTGCCATTAGGGTAGTGGGCATGACTCCTGTCCTTTACAAGACAGGAGCCACGTGGTATGGATGGTTTTGCGTCAGAAAATGACACTAGGCTGGTTAGAGGCATTTGTTTTGCCCCTAACCAGCCTAACATCATTTTTTGGTGCAAAACCCCCTTCTCCCATACTACCACCCCAACCGGGCAACATCATATATATTTTTTTTTACGGTAGCCGACCCTTTGCACTGGCTTGCGCCATTCCATAAATATGGCTGCCGGCTGACGCTGAGGAATGGCGCAAGCCGGTGCTAAACGTTTTGATGCAAAACTGCATTAGTGCAGCTTTGCATCAAAAAGTATAAATATGCCCCTTACTTTTAATAAATATGTTACTAAACCATGATGTGGTAAAATATTGTCAAATACACACAGTAACCTTCCAAGAAATGTCCAAAAACCTCTCCACTAACTTGCAGCCTTACTGATACAACTATGTAGTGTATTAGCAATTGGGTTTCAGAAAACATATCCTTTGCACATCAACATGTAAAGTATTCTGATTTGTTTTCATCCTATTACATAATTTTTTCACCACACAGAAATGTTGACAAAGGACTTTCACAACTACTGAGATATATTTTTTAAATGTTTGCACAGTTGACTTAGTTATTTAAATGTTGTGTGTTAGAAAAAACCTGACACACTATATCCTTTTATTTTACATTCTAAGCAGCACGTCACACAGTTCGCCTTACAAAGTCTTGGAACTCTGCAGTCAGAAGGAAAATTAATTGTAGGAAAAACTGACTTTTGACCTGTCTGTGAACACAGAGCAAATGTGACATAAGAACAAGATTTAAAGGCATCCTTTATTGCCCCTCCACCTTTCAACTGGACAGAACACCTGCTCAGTGTCAACTTGCCAAAAGGGTCGAGTAAGTATTAAAAATAGCTCAACCTGATCAAATAAGACTCGACAATGCGAGTGGTTGAGTGGATTTTTCAAGCCCTGAACCAATTAAAAATATCTTTAAAACAATGGCTTCAGAATCATTGGATGCTTGGTTTCTGGCCATTGTTCCAAAAGGACATACTTTGTTGTTTATAATCATACGTCCTCCAAATCTATGAAAGAGGAAAGTGCACAGGCATCTGTCAGAACGGAAAGCAGAAATTTTAGAGCAACGCCACAAGTATGCTGTAGAGAAGGTGCCAAGATCACAAAGGAACCTGGGATTTCATTCCAGGATCTTTCCATTATTACAAAATAGAAGAGGGAATGAAGATCCTTCCTATTTCACATTGGTGTAAACACATTTCTGATAAACCAAGGGTTTTGGGTGGTAACAAAGCAAAAAACTAAAAAGATAAGTGTGAGTTTCTTTATTGCATCAGGTGGATCTAGAACATGCATATTTCAGTATGGCCATATGTCCAAAAACATCAACTGAATATTAATTTCCTATTGGATGGACAGCATTGCCAGTTCAAAGCCCTTCCATTTGGCCTCAGGTCTGCCTCTGATGTTTTTACAAAGTGAATGGCACCCATAGCTGCTTACTCATGAAGGTTTAGTTTCAAAATGTATCCATGTTTGAATGATTGGTTAATATGAGCCCTGTCCCTCATCAAGTTCCCCAAGCAGTCTGAAAGACATTGAATACTCCAGATGCTTTAGGTGCAGTAAACAAGAGGAAACCAGTACTTAAACCTCTGACAGACCTAAAAGTCTTAGTGCCAGAATTGTAACTCATGAAGAGAAAATATATTCATCCAAGGAAAGAGAGCAAAAGTGCTAAAGCTGCTTTAGCATCTCTATCTAATCCTGAAGTGTGATGACTACTATGTATCTTGCATCCAACTTGTACCACAGTGTTATCTTTGAAAGAGGCTTAGGCAAGAGTAGCTGAACAAGCAGTGGATTAAAATTATTCGCCAATTGGATGACATTTTGATCACTCTTCAACTGAAGATAGCTCTCTGATGGTGGACATTGATTATATACATCTTTGTGGGTCCCCTATTACTACTAACCATATCATAGATGTTTTTGACGGCAGATTCTAGGGCTACCTGAATAGTGATCACATATGCTTGCAAATGGACTTGTTTTGATATTTGGGAAATGCCCTACCAATCCAGATCTAATGTCAATGGCCCACTATCAATTCATTTCTTATCTTCTAATCTTGCCAATGTCAGGCCTCAGGTATGCATCCATCAAGGTTCATGTATTGGCTACAACTAGATATTTGAGAAGACTGGAGACACTGTCCTTATTCTCACCCAGGATTACAAAAGAATTAATGTAGGGACATTTTAGGACATTTCTACCAATTAGTAAGTCAGCACAGTGTAGAAACTGAATAGTTTTTTGGCTGCTTTGATGAAGACTCCATTAAAGCCTACGCACAAGTCCAGCCTTCAGCATTTATTATGAACATTTGTTTTTGCATTGGCTAGGACATCCATCAGAAGAGTTAGCAAGATACTGGCCTTTTCTATACAAAAGCCTTACCTTTGTTTCCGGAGCCACAGAATAATTCTGAAAACAACTCCCAGATTCACTTCTAAGGTTCCTTTAACCCTTCATTTGAATGAGCAAGTGTCTCTGGGTAGTTTTTTCCCTGGCAGAAAGGTCATTTCATTCACTGGATATAGTGCAATGCTTCAGAAGCCTCAAATCCTACCTTAAAGAGATTTGTGAAAATCTGACCAGCTTTTTATGTCTTTTGGTTGATTTAACAAGGGGATAGTCTTCTCAAAGCAATGTGTGTCTCAAGCTACTTTATTATGTATTTCTTGAACTTATTCCAGAAGAAACGGCAGTTTGCATGAAGTGTCTGAATTCTCTCCACCAGTGTAGTCAGGCTACCACAGTCTTATTATCTGGAGCATCTATCAATGACATTTACAGAGCATCAACAAGGAGTTCCACTCACTCTTGAGCAGCATTGTCTCAATCTGCTGTCCATGGTGGGGATATCAGTGGATATCTAGTGCTCCAGGATTTATTTGCATAAGGTACGCCCCATTTCTGTCTTCCACTGTAAGTGGTAAACTGCTTTGCTAATCTCTTTTCAAGCATGCCAGTCTACGAAAGAGCCAGTGAGAGGAGAAATGTTCTCCAACTTTGGATCTTACATATGTTCACATCTATCTATAACTAGTATTAAACAGTGTTAAAATGCTAATCGGCCTAAACAACAATGTTTGTTTAGTAGCACATCTCCCTCATTTGAAACAACATGAACAAGCTTCCCTACTCCTACACTGTAGCTCAGATCTTTACTGCATGTTGTGTTTGAGGGACTCCCAGAGAAGAGCTCTACTCCCTCCCCTCCGTGACTTTATTCTGATACTTTCTTTATCTACACAAAACTGAACTAGTCCTATTATTAACTTCCAGACCACTGTAAGGTGTTTGAGGGTAATTCTGTGAAAATATCTCAACTTTCCAAGCCAGATAGACCCTTCAGACAGAAAGAATCCTTCTTCAAATTATACTGTGGTCAAAAGAAGATCTATACTGATGATCCGTATGGTGTTTGCGCTGATGATCCGTATGTGCTTTGCATTTATTCCCTTCATCTAACTCAAAAGTTATCTTGCTACAACGCCTCTAAAATCTTTCCTTCCTCCAAGACTCTTAAGGATAGTGAGAGGAGGTATTTTGCTTACTGAAGTAAAAAAGAAATACCCCATTCAAAAAGGGATGCCCCATTTTCTGAAAATGATTCTGTGAAGGGTGCTTCACCAAGCACTTCCACAAAAGAGACGCAAAAGAGGAAACATGGAATTGAAGAGTTTGGCTTCCTACCTAAAGCACCTACCGCCGCATCCTCAAAGCATAAAACTGGAGTTACCCCTGAAAAGCAGAAAAGGCAAACATTAGCCTGTCAGCCTATGGGAAAAAAGTGTGGAAATTCAGATCTGTTGATGCCGTGACTTAACCGTCTGTCTACACTGCCAACGGAGTAGCCATCCTCCTTGTCTACACTGCCAACATCCTCCTTGACATAAAGAATAAACCTCCATTGTTGATAACAACAAAGAACACACTTCCATTTTTTACAACATTTCAAGTAAAACCTATCTAATAAGTTTTGTTGGCGATCATGAAGAGATCATTGTCAGCATTCACCCTATTGATGACCAGGTCCTCATCGATAATGACTTCCCTCTCAGTGAAAAGTCCACTGTCTTTTGACTGCAAGGATGTCTATCCTGCCCACCATTGCTAATGAACCAGTCTAAGAGAAGTCTAGAACCAATGTCTATTACCTCACCAATGACTACATTTTCTGCTCCAGTCTGCCTTTCACCAATGAAAGTGATGGCAAGTTTGTCCACCCAGATTCTGGAATCTGAGCTGTAAGCTGATGTCGTGACCAGGATGTTGCCTCCGACACTGTATACATCCCTGCACAGCTACATAAACAATTTTGAAGAAGTCTGTTTAGAAGGAGAAAAAGGCTGCCAAAATATGCCTGTTAGCCACAATCCTTTGTAGCTGACAACTGCCCTCCATCATATTGGCTACATTGTTGCTACAGGGAGCCTGGAATTATGCAAATGCCTTTTGTGTTCATGACAACATTGCTTCTTCTATAGCTTATCGGGCAACCAGCAATTTTCCTACTATTTGCTCAATCTGGGCCACCACCACCTTGAGTGCCCATGCTACCTTCACTTCTTGCACTGCCAGAGACACCTCCCAGAAATATTTCTGAGCAGATAGTCCTACCAACACCTAAAGACATGTGGGAGCATGATTGTCGGATTCAGAGTGGTACACAGACTTGAAGGAAGAGGGTGGGCTCCCACAGTGAGACCAGGAAGGCAGCGGATTGTAGGGCAATTACATCTTATCCATGGAAGGAAACAAATCCCCTGTTCATCCAGACTCCCCCCGGATGGCATACTAGTCTGCTTTCGTACTTTGATGTAATGGGCAGTGATTCAATCTTGTGAGTGCTTCAGTGGAGCATGAACGTCTCCTCTGATTTCAGGAACAGCCACGCAACTCCATGAGGTCAGTTCCCATTCTAGATTTGTGTATGATCAGGGGGGCTAAAACTGATAATAATGCTGGGTACGGATCCGGCAGAACCGCATCTGAAGCAGGAGTACAGGGCCTCAGTTATAGCTCCACCCTGTCCTACACATCACCTGCAACCAGTCATTGTGTCAGCAGCTTAATGTAGGTCAAAGAACCCTATCACACCTTCGTCGGCACCACCTGAGGGAACAGCCGGCAGATAGATAATTTGGGCGGTAGAGTTAGCTCCATGGTAGCAACCTCAATCAAAACTGTAAATGCTTTAACATTTTTGAGCCTCTTCAACTGTCCGATGTGGTGTGACATCTTGCCATTAATCAACCTCATCCTTGAGAACATGATGAAAGCTGGCAAACCAGTCACAAAGAAAGGTGCTAATATGTCATCTGGCAGGGACAGCTGTTTTAAGAAGCCAAGGAATGCTAAGCTTGACAACCTTCCACCCAGACGTGTAAGCCACAATTCTGAATATTCTTTTTGAAGGGCTTACATTGTTTAGGAAGCATTTAGAGCCCTGCAAAACATCAGCACATCTATGGTTACTAAGAAGTCTCTTTGGGCTTTACAGTTTAGATGATCTGGTTGTACTTTTCGTGGCTCAAGAATGGCCCAAGCATTCAGGGGAGCTTTCAACCATTATGGAGGCCAGGAGTGATCAAATCCCTCTCCCTCCCTAAATCTTACCATATATGATCAAGACTACAAATCTAGCTAGAACCATAGACAAAGAATATGGCAGATCTGCCAGACAAAGAAAGAGTACCACGTAGTCGTGTTCCCAGGTGACTCTAAAGATGTTTTTACAATTGGCAGCTGCTTCCTTTACCATCTCCAATTCCTCAGGTCAGGGGGAGAAATTCCCTTTTTGCCCCCTGCATGGGAGTCCATAACATTGAACTTATGAGTGTGGTAAATTTTACACATTCTGTAGTTCGTACTGAGTCCAAATGTCTGCCCATCCAGGAAGGAACGGCACCATCACTCAAGCGAGCTTCAGTAGGAAATTCTCCTCCTAAAGGGAGCAATAGAGATGGTTCAGAGAACCCAGCAAAGCCATGCATTCTATTACAGATTTTTCTAGAACGAAAGAAAACAGGGCAATTCAGACCGATTCTAGACCCCCAGAAGCTAAACAAGATCCTGAACAAACAGTTGTTTCATATGGAAATACAACCCCAAGATATCCTGCTGATGCCTCATGAAGCAAAATTCCTGAACTCCTTGGCCCTTTCCACATACTCATATACCAAAACTACAGGGAGTACCTCTGCTAAGCAGTGGAGGGACAGTAGTGTGAATTCAAGGCACCATCCTTCGATCTAAAATCTGCACCCTGAACTATCCAAATGTGCCTACCCCTGGTTGCTGTTTACTTAGATGACAATGTAAGAGCACATTTTAACCAATTGTAGCTAAGATAAATTTCAACAGCATCTAGTAGATTCTGAGTTGTCTTCCAGAGAGCTGGGGAGAATAGCTGACAAGTAAATCAGAACCAGAAAGCCCAAGCTGGAGGTGACCCCATGAACAGTGTTCAGACTTCCTAGCAGGGGAAGGAGGTGAGCACTACCAAGGATTAAAAGAAATAGTTCTGTTAAGGTCCCCAAAAGTCTTCTCAGGGGTGGGCCCCAAATTTTTCCCATTCAAAGGGAAAAAAGGAATCAAGGTAAGAACTGGGAGCCCAATAGGCTGGGGTATGCTATGACTGTCTGCAGTCAGGGCATAAAAAAGGGGATGCAACATGCCCCAAGAAGTCCCACAGTGGTAGACAGCCCAATGAACTGGCTAGCATAGGAGTGGGGTGGAGGTGTACTGTGGAAAGGCCAGAAAATACACTGAGGCTACTGTAGTTTCCCTGGGTAGTGGGTGGATATTGAAGCCGCAGCAGTCTTACCTCCAAGTTTGGAGAAGTACACACACATGCCTAAAATCAATGGGACTGAGATAGAGGCTCTGAGCGATACAGGTGCCGGTATCACTATGGTGGCAGCAAGACTGGTTTCCCGAGACCAAATGATACCTGGTGTCAGTCATCAGGTTACCAGTGCTTACAACGAGACAAAGTTCCATGCAATGTCAGTGGTAAGCTTAGAGTGGAGAGGAGTCACTGGCCCAAAGAAGGTGGTTGTGTCCCCTGCCATCCCAGTAGATTGTCTGTTGGGAAATTAGCTGGAAACTTCCGAATGATGAGATTTAGAGAGGAAGGCTCATGCAGAAATTCAGTGTCCCCTGAATGGGTATGTGTGACAAAACAAAAGCACAGGCAGCATGTCAGGGAAGTCAAGAGGACTTAGAGCCTGAAACAGTAGCCCAGGCCTTACGTGCAAGGGAAGGGGCAAGAAGACAGCTGAGGCAGCTACAAAGAGGTCACAGGATCAGGGGAAGAAGTTCCCTGAGGGGTGTGCCCTGATACCTGAGGAGGGATCTGCAGCTGATGGAGCCTGGCCGGACCTGGAACAGCTCCTAAGTGCAGGGGGGCATACACAGAGGACCAATGCCCAGGGTACAAGGCATGCCCTACTCTTGAAGGCCTTAGGTAGCAGGCTGCAAGTCAAGAAGAAGGATATGTCATTGGCACTCACAGGGTCTATTGGGAAGCTGGGCTTCTGTATACCGAGTCCAAGGACCTCAAACCAAGGGCAGTCAGAAGAGTGGTGGTCTCCCAAGTGCACAAAGAGTTCATCCTAACTTTTGCCTGTGACATCCCCCTGGCTAGACATCTGGGACACACCAAAACCTGGGGGAAACTGGTCGCTCACTTTTATTGGCCCCAGATGTCTGAGAAAGTGAAGTAGTTTTGTTGCTCCTGTCCCACCTGTCAAGCCAGTGGCAAGACAGGGGGCTACCAAAGGCTCCCATAAGTCCACTTTAAGTGGTTGGGACACTGTTTGAGAGGGTAGGGATTGACATTGTTGGTCCCCGTGTCCCTCCAGCTGCATTTGGTGACAGATTCATTCTAGTGATAGTAGACCATGCAGCTAGGTCCCCAGAGGCAATTCCTCCCATGTCTGCTACTGCCCCTGCTGTGGCAAAGCCCTCCTTGGAATTTTCACCGGGTCAGGTTTCCTAAAGAGGTGGTGTCTGATATAGGGGCAAATTTAATCTGTCCATACTTAAAAGCTATGTGAAATTAATGTGGCATAAGTTTAAAGTTCAACACCCCCTGCCGTCTCCAAACCAATGGTTTAGTTGAGAGGTTCAACAAAACCATGGAAGGCGTGATAATGAGCTTCCCTGAAAAGCTCAAAAGGAGATGGGATGTCCTGTAATGCTGCCTTTTGTTTGCCTACAGAGCAGTGCCTCAGAAGGGGGTTGACTTCAGCCCTTTTTAACTTCTGTTTGGCCATCCTGTAAGGGGTCCCATGAGTGTCGTAAGAGAAGGTTGGAGAGACCTCTCAAACAACCTGAACAGGACATAGTGGACTATGTACTGGGCTTGTGTTCACGCATGGCTCAGTACATGAGAAAAGCATTTGTAGGCAAGACAGAAGCTTCTTAAGCTCTGGAATGAACAAAAGGCTGCACTGGTTGAGTATGAACCAGGTCAGTTGTTGTGGGTGGGGGAGCCAGTGGCTGCCAGGGCTCTCCAGGACAAGTGGACTGGGCCCAACCCCGTTACGGAGAAGAAAGGTGAAGTCACCTACCTGGTAGACTTAGGTACCCCTAAGAACCCTCTGAGGGTGCTTCATGTAAACCGTTTGAAACCAAACCACAACAGGGCTGACATGATCATGTTGATGGTCAGTGATGGAGGACAGGAGGAGGAGAGTGAACTCCTCCCTGACTTGCTATCAACAAACCCACAAGATGTTTCAGTGAAAGGTGCTGTTTTGTCTGACACCCTCACTGCATAGCAACAAGCTGACTGCAGGCATGTCCTCAGACAGTTTGCAGCGCTCTTTTTCCCTGGTCAGACAACCTGATGTGTCCATAATGTGGACACCGGTGACAGTCTTCCTGTCAAAAACAAGATGTATCGTCTGTCTGCTCAAGTCGAGGCCTGCATCAAAGCTGAAGTAAGCAAGATGCTAGAAATATGGGTGATTGAATCCTCTGACAGTCCCTGGACTAGCCCAGTGGTACTGGCCCCCAAAGCTCACTCAAAGGGTAGAGATGAGGTTTTGTGTACATTACAGGGGATTAACTGCAGACAGTGAAACTGATGCCCACCGCATACCAAGAGCAGAGGAGCTTATTGATCAGCTGGATGCAGCAAATTTCCCCAGTACCTTTGATTTAACTTCAGAGTACTGGCAAATTGGACTAGCCCAAGGAGCAAAGGAGAGATCTAAATTTTCTACCCCTGAAGGACACTTTTAGTTTAAAGTGATGCCTTTTAGGCTGAAAAATGCACCTGCTACTTTTCAAAGGTTGGTGAATAGAGTTCTTTCAGGACTGGATGCCTTTAGTGCAGCATATCTTGATGACATTGCTGTCTTAAGCTTCGTCTGGGAGGGTCACCTGGTCCAACTGAGATATGTTTTACAGCCCTGCAAGTGAGCATGCCTAACTATCAAGGCCAGTAAGTGCTAGATAGGGCAAAGTTCTGGTGTTTACTTGGGCCTCCTTGTAGGTGGAGACCAAGTGAGACTTCTCCAACCCGAAATCCAGACCATTCTGGATTGGGAGGCTCTCAAAACCTAGACCCAAGTTAGGTCATTCCTTGGCTGAACTGGGGACTATAGGAGGTTTGTGAAGGGGTGTGGTACCATTGTGGCCCCTTCCACTGTGATTACCTCAAAGAAGCAGCCTAAGAAGGTCATTGAAGCACTGAATGTCAAAAGGCTTTTGACACCCTGAAAATAGCTATGTGCTCAGCCACTATCCTGAAAGCACCAGACTATGGGAAATAGTTCACTGTCCTGACAGGCACTTCTGAACAGCGGATTGGGACAGTGTTGTCACAGACAAATGATGAGGGCCAGGATCAACCAGTTGCCTATATTAGCAGGCAGCTCCTCACTAGAGAGCAGCGTTGGAGTGCCATTGAGAGGTAAGCCTTTGCTGTTGTTTGGTCCCTGAAGAAGCTGAGACCCTACCTGTCTGGGACTCACTTTAGTGTTCAAATCTACCAAAGGCCTCTCAGGTGGCTGATACAGATGAGAGGAGAGAACCCCAAACTGTTGTGTCCATTTCCCTACAGGGCATGGACTTTACAGTGGAACACAGACCTGGGACTGACCATGCCCTGGGACTGACCATGCCAGTGCAGGCGGCCTTTCCAAGTTTGTCCACTTACATGATGAGAACTACCAACGAAGGTAGGTTAGATGCTCTTCACCTATTGTCATGGGGAGTGGAGGGCCATGTAGGAAAGTGCCCATTTGGGATGACCTCCCCCACACTTTTTGCTCTTGATGCTGTTAGCTATGACTCTGAAAGTGCACTGGAGCCTGCTAACCACGCCCCAGTGCCAGCACTGCCTTCTTAAATTGGAAACTGTGAGTCGTTATCCCCATTTAGCGAGTACTTTAACCCCCTTATAAGTCCCTAGTATATTGCACTAATGGTTACCAGGGCCTGGTTCTTAAAGGGGTGACCAGTACCGAAAGCACTGTTTGTGCCACTCAGTGGCCCAAGTGATACTAACAACATCAGGCCCGCCTTTGCAGACTGAGAGCAGTGCACACTGCTCGAACTCGACTGTGCCCACACCATGTGTGGCACAGCCCCAGCACTGTCTTTAATTATGTCATTCACCCCTAAGGTAGGCCTCCTGAGCTCAGAACTCCGGGTGCATTATAATAAAGGTGTGGACATATAAGTGCAACCTTATATATCCCTATAGTGGCCTTTTCCATTAAAGCCTACTATAAGTGAACAACGGTCCATAGGATAACATGGGCTGGCACCCGGGCAAACCCAAAGTCGCCAACTCCATTATGGCACTGCCAAAGTAGGTCATGTTTGGTGTGAAACAACATGCCTTTTCACTCCTGAAAAAAATCTTGTTGAGGGTGATGTAGCATGGACCCAGAAAGCAACCTTAGAGGTTGTCCACTCATGTTTTCCTGTGCTCTGACTGCCAGCCCGCAGCTGCTGCAACCAAGACAGGATTCTGACCCCCTGGGCAGAGTTGCTAACACTCCCAGGAGTCAGGACAACGGCCTGGGCAGGAAGAAGGTCACATCTCCCACACTCCCAGGAAGGCTAGTGAAGTGGCACATCAAGGTGGTGAGCTTCAAAGGGCACATCACCTCTGATATGCAAACAGGCTGTCCACCAATGGAGGACAAAGGCCACCCCTCTGCCCCCAGGCACATTTGCACCCAGGCAGGTAGGAAAGTCAGTTAGGTTGCCTACATCTTCAGGAGGCTAGCCACACCTCTATGGTGGCAGCCTGGACTGTGCAGCCGAGGAAGACTTTTGCCATCTTGAAAAGTGGCAAAATAGAGGGTTCTGGATAGAAAAGGTGCCACAGCCCCTGGATGTGGTCACATTAGGGGTGGTTTAGCTGTTGGGCTAGTAGCCATACCCCTACTTTAAAATCCATACCTCCAGTTAAACATAACTGATTTGCTTTGTTTTGGTGTCTAAAATTATATAAAAATCTTCTCGATTTTTATAAATGGATGATGTGTTTCGTGCGAGTCATGTCAATTACTTATCGTCCATGTTGGTACTCTGATATGCTTAATACATGTTCCTCTAGTAAAGCCTGACTGCTCTTTGCCACACTTTCTGGACTGCGCTAAGGGTTTATTGTTGAGAATCATCTTTTGGTTATTCTGAGAGTATTATAGTGAAGCCTAACCAGCATCATTACATAATACTCCACTTTCCTACACTTCTGAAGACATGTCGTGCAGTGACCCGGAAGAGCAGTCACATGTACACCAAACATTACTACGTGGGCGTGAATACAGCAGCTGACTCCGGAGTGGGACAGGCAGGCTTTTGCAACCTATTTCAGTAAAAGAAAGCCTGCTTCCCGCTTTATTCCAAACAATATGTATAGCTTGTATAACAAGCACATTTGTTGAGGTCTGTGGACCATTTAACACTCTTTACCTCTAGTTACAGCTGCTGGGGATTCCCATCTTAATGACTGGGAATGATTCAAGCATGAGAATGCAGTTACCAAAGCTGGAGAACTGGAGTTACAGGTAAGTAACTAATTTTGTACCCCAGTATTGTATGTAATTCTCCATTGTTGACGTCTTTCAGAAATTCAGATGCAACCCACTCTCATCAGTTCCACTGAACTTACTTTTGTACATCGATGAGCTTAGAAAACATGTCAGTTAGAGCCGCGGGGGAGAGTTTTAATTCACTGTCCAGTCATCTCATTGTCGAGTGTTTGTGTCTCTTAATCAAGTGGGTAGACTACATATATTCTTTTCAAAGTTACTGAGTGTAGCTAGTGCACTATACTGTTCATGTGTGTGTCTTCTTCATTGCTATTTGTGCCTGTGCACATCTGCACCATGAAAACATTTCCATGTATGTGCTTGGGGACTTGTCATGGTTCCTTTGTTTAAGTAAGGGTTAGTTTTTCCAGTAGATGCATTACTTACATGACTACTTGCCTTGGTTTAAGTGTCTGCTTTGACTCATTCAAATCATTCCTTAGTTTGCTCCTTAAGCATTAAGTTTAAAAATGTGTCTACACCATGGGTGTCTGTGTTCATCGATGTTTTTGCTTCATTTTATCATTGCTTGTAATTGTGTCATCTATTAAAGGTTATGAGTATGACTGAGATTTCCAATATCCAGGTTAATAATGGCTCTCACTGAAGAATTGGTTTGTTTTTAGATGCTGTTTCGTGCCACAAAAGCTGTTTTACCACATCTTGTAAAAAATCCTTAGTTATAGAGCATTTTGCGATGCCTGTTACAAATAATTTTGTCCACTATCATTTTAAAGTCTATAACTCATGTATTGCAGTTGCTGGTTTACAGTGTGTCTTCCGCTGCACATTTGTGCTCTTGTGTTTGACCATTATCACTTTGTCATCTTCTAGGGAATGAGGACTTCACCCGTGAACTAACTGAGCTGTTCATGGAACTGCATGTATCTACCAGACCAGAGAAACTGGCAAGGGTGAGTGACCCATAGCCAGGCTGTATAAAAATGTTTTTTTGAATTAGCTATGTGATGCCTGGCAGAGGAGGCTTGATATTACTGACTTCTAGATTCAACTGTTGTGTCCATGACTAGTGTCCACTGTTGCATTTTCCTGACATTTGCTGAGTCAGTGCTGCAATTGCGCAGAGACTGGGTTAACCCTGAGCTCAAGCATATTCTCTCCTTTTGTAAGGGTCTTGATATGTGGCTGAGTTTATTCTGCTTGTAGCCCCTGTCTGGGTCTGTTCTGAACTGAATAATAGTTATGTCTGTGTCTGACCTATAAGACTGCCCTTGGACTTTGGCTGAGGTTTGTCTGTCCCTGCTTCAGGTCCTGAGACTTTGGTGCGGTCAATGACTGGATGAGACTCCTTTGTGCTTGCCTGACCCCAGCTGGGTATGCACAAGCCCCTCGATGATGCCTTCATACCATTGCTGAAGATGAATTGTTCCTGACCTATGACAGAGGCAGTATTGAATTTTCCATGGATTACGTTGCCCAGTCCATGGATCCTGTTTGGAGCTCTACTGATTCTGCTTGTAGTGGAGGGGAGTCAATGTTGTCCTAGAGAAAGGTGTAGTTTCCGTGACCTTTCACTTTTCCTAATTCTTGGCTGAGTTTGGTTGTTGTTCATCGGACTGAGTTATTTTGTCCCTTGCTTCTGGCTGCTGCTATTCTGTCCCTGATCCGAACATGACGGTGTGCTGCCCCCCACACCTGCTGAGGCTCTGCTGTCCACAGCTCTTTGATGAGACTTGCTTATCCTGGTGAAGTCATAGTTGTCCCGGTCATCTGACTGATGCACTGCTGTGTATCAGCATTGAATTACACTGCTGTCCTTGGTCCCGAGTTGAACATGCCCTGTCCTTTGCAGAAGTTAAGAGTGGCTGTTCCTGGGCAAATATGCTGGTTGAACAGAGTCTTTGCAATAGTAGATTTTATTTGTATCATACTTTGGCTTTTCAGTGCCAATAAATTAAAGCACACAATTGGGAAGATAACACGCCAGAAATGCAATGGATGTGCCAAATGCTCTTTTCACAAGGAGTCATTTTCTCTAGTGTTGAGGCGATGAGGGTAAAAAAACAACTGATATCACAGTAACATGGCTGAGACTTAAGTTCATTTGCTTCAGGTCTTTAAATGTAGCTGATGAATGGAGGAAAGGTTTAGCACCTGTTGGTGGCATCTGACAGAGGCAGACCTGAAAATGGAAGTTATGTAGATTGTCAGGCTTTTGAGGAGCAGCACACATATTTCTCCGTAATCTTTCCCAGGCCAGGACTTCTGCCCAGAACTGGATGGGTACACTGAACGTGGAGATGTCAGCAGAGGAGTTGCAAAAGGACGAGAGGGAAACAGTCTCAGAAGATGCTGCACAGGAGGCAATAGTTTCCGTTGAGGTAATGAAGTACATTAAGGGATGATGTGCACAGAGCCTGACAACTGAAAGAGATTCCAGTGATTTTGTTGTCTGTATGTCTCTTACAGGATATGCATGTATTTGCCATTCGAAGCCTTGCTGAGCTCACTGCATACTCCATTGAGACCTTCCATAAGACAGCTGCTTTGGTCTTACATGAACAGAAGCAAGAAGTGGCTGCACTCGCCCGAGCAAAAACCCTGTCGCAGTGAGTCCCATCCTCAGAACTCGTTATTTAGTCTCTGCCTTACTTTCCCCTTTTGTGCCCAAATTTCTGATGGATACTTCTAACCACAGATTCCTCACTTGTATAATATCCACAGGAACCAGACTGAATCAGAAAGATTTAATCAGCATTGCTCCCTTGTGTGATGCCATGTGGCTCTGGGTTGACTTGGTTCAGCCCTGAAAGTGATGATTGAGCTACATAAGTGTCACCTCTACATGCTGAGGAAATTGCCTTTCTTTCTGGGCCTTTATACATGGACCCAGAGCTTGCTCCCTAATTTTTCCTTGCCAGTTGAGTTTTATCTTAAAAATTCAGATTTTTCTTTGTTGGCTGTGTGTAAGTGATCTAGTTCCCCTTCTGAAACTACAGGGTTTAAGTCTTTTAGGAACTGTCGCAGTCAAATGTCTGCAGCAGATCCCCACAGGGTGTGCCTCTGGTGTTTGGGTATCGGGCATGATTCCCAGGCCCTGCGAAGAGTGTGGCCTTACGAATCCAAAGGTGATCAGGGAATGCAAATTGAAGCCATATGTTGCCAAACACTGAAAGAAGTCTCAGAATTCCTACTCTGCTCGAATTCAAAGGCTATTCCTGTGACAGGTCCTTGCTACTGTGTAAGTATTCTGCTAAGTTGAAGTGTAAACACAAGAATACCAAGCTGAATTCATCCCAGTCCTGCTACTCTCAGCTTCAGAGGTTGTTAAGATGTATCTTGTTCTCGCTTCTGGTCCCTAGCCGCTGAACTGATTCTGTAACTGATCCCAATGCACATCACATTTTAAGGGTCATTGTCGGCACAGCAACAGATGGAAGCTTTTAGAGAGACCATGTTGTGAATCTTTGCCACTCTTCTGGCTCTCTCTGGTGTGCCTATGGGCCTCAATTACCCACAGGGGGCTCTAGTCAGTTTATCGCATGCAGGCCCATCCAGTGTGCCGGCTGTGCTTTATGAATCATGCTTGTGTTCTCTGGTGTCAAAGCCAACATCCAATTTAGCACCAAAATCGACATCAGTCCTTTAGACATGGTGCCGGCCCTGATACCCCTGGATGAAGATCCCTTTATTACACTTCTACCTGCCTCTGAGCAAATTCCTCTTGGCCACAACTGAGGTCACATCCTGAAGCAATACCAACACATCTGGCCGAAGTTCAGTCCAGCTCAAACAGAGCGATGTGTTTGCCTTGGTGCTACACCCCACTGCTCCAACATCATTTCGGTCTGACTGTAAGGTGAGTCATCCAGCCTTTGTAGATGATAATGGAGATGACAAGGATTATTTTCCCCAACACTATGATGATGACAATCTGTACATAGACTTCCAGTAGCAAATGGGTTGGACATTTCCCAGGACACTAGGTCGTTTTTTTCCCCTTGAGCCTCCAACATAAGAGTGCCTCCTTTCCTATGGTGATGAGACATGTGACAGTGGTATTTGATTTATAACTTCCAATTATGGAAGTCAAACATAATGTTTTAAGGGAATACGTGCAACCTGCACAGACCTCCTCTGAGCCTCTTTTACCATTCAGTTAAGCCCTGACAGACACTGTAATGGGAATCTGCTCTAATCTGGGTTCCTGTCCAATGGCAAACAGGCAGGTTGCTAAGCGCCACATGCCAGCTCCAAGCAGTCCTGATTTCCTGACATAGAACCCTCTCTGCCAGAAAGTCTGCTGGTTCAGGCTTCCACCAGCAGGGTAATCCCCTGTTCATTCCCTATGACTCCCCGAGACAGAGAGTTGAAAACAACCAAAGCATTCAGGAAACAGATGTTTCCCTCAGCCAGCCTATCCCTCTAGTTAGTCAGTGCCAAATTATTCCCATGTATTTTGAGACATGATTGGTGAGATCTTGCCGGCAGTCCTTGAGGAATTTTGGGCCAACCTGGCTCAAAACATCCAAAATAGTCAGGATGCAGCCAAATATATCGTCTGCTCTATCCTCACCGCTACCAGCTATTGGAGCAGAGCAGTCGGCATTAGTGTAGTGCTTTCGGCACCATGGTGATGTGCAGGCCTCTTTGATGAATATACCATTTGACAATTTTTTCCTGTTTGACGAGAAGGCTGATTACATGTTAGAGCACTTCAAAGAAAGCCATGCCGTGGCACACTCCTTATGCCTTTACACTGTGGCAAGATGGCACCCTTAGCAATTTTGCCCCTTTCGAGACTACTCAAGATGTTTTACGTACTGGCAATGCCAAGGCCCACTGCTTCCAAAGTAAGCGTCCCAACCCTTTTGTGGTTGGGAAGGGATCAAGCAGACCCCGGCCAGGCCACCAGAGGTGGGAAACTTCCCAGTCCCACTCCCCTTTGGCATCAGTCTCCAGGCTACTTTAGTGTGTCCTTTGTGGCACACTACCAACCTGCGGGGAATCACCCCTTTTTAGCTGCTGGACAGGAGTTTATTAACAATTTTAACACTGATTTTTTTTTTTCTCGTCGGCCATAACCTAGGCTAGGTGTGTGAGCAAGGTATAGGTTCTTTTTAGGTTCTTTCTGTCATTCAATCTTATACCACATGTTTTTCCCTTACCCATGCTCCCTTTCTATTGTTAGTGGTCACTCCATTTCATATCGGGCAAGCTATAACCCTTCCAGCATTCTTTGCTCCATCTCATCCCTCTAAGAAGGAATATATTCTGCATTGTTTGGACTCAAATTTAGCACTAACCTTTTAAATAGATTCCATCAAAGATTATTGGGTGGGTGATCATGTCTTTGTAGGGTTCTCAGGAATGAAGAAAGGCAAATCCATGCAAAAATGGACTATCTCCCAATGCATCATTCTCCGCATAAACATCTCCCGTGCTCCGGTGAAGCAACTGACTCCAGAAGTCGCAGAGGCTCCTTCCAGAACAGCCAAGCTTTCTACAATTGCAGCAGCTCAAAGAGTACCTGTCCAAAACATTTGTTAAAAGGCTCATAGGCATCAGTACAAAGTTCATTAAGCACTACTGCCTTGACAGCCAGGTCCGCGAGAGGAACATATTGCCCACTTGGTCCTACAGGTCTTTTTGGTCTGAGCCAACTTACAGACCCACTACCTAGGGTGGTATTGCTATGGTATCTATTCCCAAGGTCAGAAATCTGCTGTTAGAAGTGTCCATCAGAAGAGCAAGTTACTTTCAGTTGGTAACACTCTTTCTGGTGGATGTTCTATCTCCCCCACTGACGCTTCCTCCTACCAGTGCTGTAACATGACTCTTTTTTTCATTTAAAGGGTCCCAGCTTAGAGATCTGCTCACTGGTGATACCAGTCTGCTGATGGGCTCCGCGTCTGAGGGCACTAATAGCCTGAGAAAGCAACTGATGTCAATGTGAATGCATGGTGCCAGTGCCTAATTTGAGACTGGTTTTCGGTGCTTAGCATCGGCACTTAATTGTCAAGACCAGCATTTGTGACAGTTTGCCACGCTGGTGGTGTCTAATTTAGACTCAAACATAACAACAGTTGTTTATTAATTCAATATGAATATTGCCATCCAAGCCACTTTTATAGCTCTGGGGACCTGAAATAGACTGACTTATCACACTTCTAGACTGTGACAGTTAATAGTTGTGTTGGTACTGTCATTGGCAGCGCTGGCACGGGCAATAAGTGGTCAAGCTACATTAGCTTTCTGATGAGAGCCCTGGTACATTAATTTATTTTTACAAAGCAAACACTGGGTGATGCAAATATTCATCCCTTTCAAAGTAGAATGGCATCAGCACGGAGCTGCACAGTGCCAGCTACCGGCGGAGAGGAGTACTACTAGAAAGTTTCAAAATCCAATCTGACACTGGGGAATATTCACAAGGTGACGAATCTGCAGTTAGATAGAGTATCCACCAGGTAGAGTGTTACTGAAGGTAAGTTCATCTTGAGTAACTGATCAAAAGGGATCTCTTTACAGACCCCTTTCTGGTAGCCCAGATGTAAAGTCTCTGCATTTCCTGTTTTATTTCTCCTATTGTGAAGACGTCTATGGAATGTTGTAAGAAATTGGATTGGTATTTGGGGTGGGTGACTATTTACCTCAGTGAATAATCACAGCCCTTGTCAGGGTGAACCTCAGAGTCATTAAATTAACCTCCGCTCAACTACTGGTAGCTATGACACAGATCAAACAAGCCTGACTTACAGCAATGTGTAAAGTATGCAGCTGGAAAAAGTCAAAAAGTCAATATGCAAAGCAATAAAAAAATCCCCAAACCAACTAAAAAACATAGACTAAAATTTATTAAACAAAATGACATCAAAGATGACAGCAATCCAATCAAGGAAACTGGTTATATACATTTTTAAGTAACAGGGAACGTGGTTCGGATACACTAACCATGTTTGTACTCTTCAAAGAATTACCTTCTGACTTAGGGGGTCATTCTGACCCGCGCGGGCGGCGGACGCCACCCGCCTGGTGGGAACCGCCAAATGGCCGCTCCGCGGTCAGATGACCGCTGAGGCCATTCTGACTTTCCCGCTGGGCCGGCGGGCGCCCGCCGGCCCAGCGGGAAAGGCCCTGCAACACAGAGGCTGGCTCCGAATGGAGCCGGCGGTGTTGCAGGGGTGCGACGGGTGCAGTTGCACCCGTCGCGATTTTCACTGTCTGCTATGCAGACAGTGAAAATCATGCTGGGGCCCTGTTAGGGGGCCCCTGCACTGCCCATGCCAGTGGCATGGGCAGTGCAGGGGCCCCCAGGGGCCCCACGACACCCGTTCCCGCCATCCTGTTCCTGGCGGTCAAAACCGCCAGAAACAGGCTGGCGGGAAGGGGGTCGGAATCCCAAGCAGCGCCGCCATTGAGGTTCAGCCCAGCCAGGGGAAATCCGGCGGGAAACCTCCGGATCCCCTTTTCTGACCGCGGCTTTACCGCCGCGGTCAGAATGGGCACTGAAGCACCGCCAGCCTGTTGGCGGTGCTTCCGTTGCCCGCGGCCCTGGCGGTCTTAGACCGCCAGGGTCGGAATGAGGCCCTTAGTCTTTAAGTTCCAATTAACCTCCTAAGTACACTTCTGAGCCCCTCTGGAGGCACTTGGAAACTCACAGGGTGTCAGGTCTGAGTCCCACAGCAGGGTCTAGTTCAGGTCCAGTTGCCACTGATCAGCTGGGTACTTCCAGGAAAAGGCCTCTTGCAGCTATTTTGTCTCCAGTTAGCCACCCAAGAGGTCAGCCAACTGACCCTTTGAGTCCACATCTTTATCCTGAGTACAAGAGGGAAAAAGTCCAGATTTCAAGGCTCCTCCCAGGTCAAAGACAGAAAGTCCAGTAATCTTATCTTCTGCACGTCTACAAAGTGTTCTGAAGGGGGTGCGGGAGGGGCCACATTCATGGTTGGCCTTAACTAGTCTGTGTGGGTGACTCCTGGCCCCTTGCTAAACAATGTTTTAAAAGTTCCCAAGAGTCAACCTAATCACCTTTCCAACAATTCCTGGTTGCCTTACTGTAAACAAACCCAAAAAGCCATTGTCATTACATTTTCAAGATGGCAAAAGTATTTGTTTGGCCTGGGCAGGGGGTGTAGGAAGTATATTATGATAGTCCTAGTGTTGTCTCGCACCTAACACTAAAATCCAATTTGACACAAGCACTGTACTCACAACAAACCCAGAGTCAGTAGACTGGAAAAAAACAGGGTCCTCCAGCAACCAGACTGGATACATTAGAATTGTCTTGGCATCTTGCTGTCTCCCTTTCAAGTGTGCCCCAAGTGTTACATGTGGCTCAATAGACCCATCAAGCATTATTTGACTGCAGTGTCAGAAAGTATGCTCCCAGCCCCCACTCTGAATATTCTGTGGGGTTCAGGGAGCTCACCTCTGCCCATTCAGGCCAGACTATAGTTTGTTCCTCTGAGGCGTTTCTTACCTTTTTCACACCTATTCACAGCTGTGCACAAGGTGAGAGCAGGTAGGTGCTTATGCTAATTAGCCTTCCCACAGTTTAGGCAGGTGACTGGCAACTTTCCAGAAGTTATTTTTCCTTAATATTTATTACAAATCCAACATCACCATACAGTTAATAGTTATTATAATATTTTTCTAGCTGGCCCCATTCTTGAGAGAGTATTTGTATTTTAATCTTTACTCTGTGTCCCGCTTTAAGTACCGTACACTCTACCTTGGCTTGGCCTACTATGGCTTCCATTGGGGTGACTCCTTTATATTTAAAAGGGATGATTTTCCATGTCAAAAAGAGTTATATTAAGAGGTCACACTGCACCAGTCAGGCTACACTGCGCAGGCATTGAGCATATTTGCTTTTCCACAGTAGTGGATGGCACAATAGGCTCTGCAGACCAAGATTGGCTGTTGGACTTAACCCTCTCGGCGGGGTCACATCCAAACATTTTGCCTTCATTACTCCTGTTTTCTGAACCCTATGTTGTTGGGCTTTATAACTATTTGCACTTTATCACTGCTAACAAGTGCTAAACTGTTTGTTCTTTCTCTCTAAAACATGGTACAATTGGCTTACACCGGATTGGTACAGTTAGTTTCCTTGCCAGTCCCTTATACATGGTACCATGGTACCCTGGGCTTGTAAATTAAATATTACTAGTAGACAGCAGCACTCATTATGCCACCCACTAAAAGTAGCCATTTAAAATGTGTTTCAGGCTTGTCATTGCTGTAGTGCAGTTTTAGGCTGGCAATTTGCTCAGGCAATATAGGACTAAACCTTCCTTTTTAATGCATATAAGTGACCCTCGAAGTAGGCCCTAAACAGCCTGTAGGGCAGGGTGAATTGTATTTAGAAATTAGTACATATGTTTTTAAGTTTTACATGTCCAGGTAGTGAAAAAACATCTAAATATGTTTTTCACTACTGTAAGGCCTACCGCTTCCACAGGATAACCTTGGGTTGCCTTATTACATTTGCTACAGTGCGAACTTTTGATTGGGAGCCGGTAGACACACCATGTTTGGACTCAAATTAGTTGTAATTTAAAATCCTCTTTAAAATATTTTTTAATAGTAACTTCGGATTTTAGATTACAGTTTGGAAAATGCCACGTTTAGAAAGTTGATATTTTCCTGCCCTAAACTTTCTGAGGCCTTATAGGAGTTTCCAGGTGCCTGGGCCTGTTGATTGCGTCTCCTTCAGGAATACCTATTGGGCCCAAGACAGTGAGCAGTAGTACATGGGTGTAGCTGGGAGAGGACCATCCCGCCAGAATGGGAAGGCCGGAGCTGTTCCCTGCTTCATTTAGGATTTAAAGGCTGCCTCCAGCACAGTCAAAAAGAAACTTGACACCAGCCCTTTTTCACCCTAGACCTTTTAGAGTATGGGCAGGGGAAGAAGGTACATTTCCAGAACCAGGTTGGGGGGAGGGGGAGACTAGAAGATTTCCCCACATCAAAGGGTAGCATCTGTTATAAATACTCATCAGTACATTTCTGGACCTGTGGGCATCAGAGAAGGACTGCATTTTTCCACAGAGGACTTCCCTTCAGCATCAAGCCTGCCTTGTTCTTCAGAGGACTGCTCTGCTTCTTCAGGACTGCCCTATTCTCTGAGAAGGAAGGCTGGACCAGCTTCATCACAGGCTAACCTGAGTGATTCCAAGGGTCATTGGCTAACCTCCTGCTCTGAACTACAGGAATACAGCAAGCTCCAGAGGCCACCCTGCAACTGCCCAGTTGACCTGCTGCAACTGACCCTGCCTGAACTTGCAATTACACCTGCTTGACTGCTGCTACTGGACCTGCCTGAGCCCTGCTGGCCTCTGCTGGAGTGGGTTCTTTCTCCCCAACAAGTGCCTCCCCAGGTCCTGGACACTTGACTGTGGTCAGTTGAGATTCCTATCCCAACCAAGAAAAGATAGGAAAAGGACATCAACCGGCCTCCCTTCTGAACTCGTCTGACACCTAAGCATTGATGAAATAGAACAATTATGATTAACACATTAAAATAAGACCCTTCATCTGTGTTTCAGAAAGCCTTCACCCACACTCCGGTGGCATGCTTCATCATTGAGCAGCTACAAAACGTTATGTAATATTTGTACATAGTACAAAGAGGCAAGGAAGGAGTAGTACATCAAGAGGGCTTAAATAACCAAAGGTATAGTTAAAACTGGCTAGAATGGATGACCAATCTATTTGATTTATTTGGGGATTCCTTCGTGCAGGATTAAAATAAATGAAGAAAGTCAGTGGGTCTTAATTACCCTACCATCTCAACTTTTGGTCACTATGTTTTAGCCATGCTCCTACCACCCTCTTGGGTCGTCGCCCTTTGTAAAGACCAGAGATTCGTACTTCATAACTTCATTTACATGAGTGAACTAGTCCAAGTCAGTATCTGTCAATGCCACATCTGTTTAATAGTCATCCAATTTCATGATAGGTTTTTGCTGGTGTTCCTGAAGGTTTTCTCTGTAATGAAAATGGTAAAAGCAAAACAGTGAAGGCCAGAAGGGAGAAACGTATGTCATTGCCTCACTAAGTGGTAAATGTACTTCTGTCCGATGATAGTAATGCCTCCCTGTTAGCATTTGGTGCAGTTCAAAAATACTAGTGGTACACAGCATAGGTAATTAATGTGAAACAATCCGTGATGGTTCCCCATAACGTGAAAAGAATCATAGGTCTTCCTCTTCGTTTTATGCAGGCCATACAATAGTTCAACTTTCTCAACCCAGGAAGATCTAGGGGCATTGCCCTGTAGTCACACACTGAAACACAAGTCATCTGCTTGGTTTGCTAGAACCCATGCTGTCTTATACATGTTGGGGAAACTTCCCAATTTTGTGGCAACATTCTGCATTCTTCAGTTATTTCTATGTTAGGCTTCATATGTAGTCTAAAATCCACCGCCAGTTCACGAGCGAGGATGGTACACCCTTACAGACATTCTACACACCGGTGTATTGCGCATGACTACTCCGGTCCATGCTGCAGAAAAGCAAAATCAATCCCCCGGGGCCCTTTCTCCTTTTTAGGCACACCTCTTAACCATTGTGACCCTACTTACTTCATTAAGGGACAGATACTGCTCATCACTGTCAGAATATCTCCCACTGTCAATGCTGCTAATCCTCTGCTCTGTTTTTTTCATGACATTCTCATAGGTGGGAACGTCCTCGGTCAGTACTTCTCGGGACGTGGTGTGCCAAAGCCACACCCATCTCGACTTAGCTACTAGTGCACTTACCTTGCAGTGCACTTCATGGCACAACACTGTATATTACTCAAACCTATCCTCTAATTCATATGACAGGATGTATTATGACCTGGCCATACAAACTTGGCAGCCCTGTGTGCTCTCCCTGCCATCTGAATATCTGGCTCAAAATGTTGTTATTAGAGTTCTCCTACTCTTCAGTGTGTTTGGGTACATGCTGTGCTGAAGCCACACACATTTCAACTTTCCTACTAGTGCACTATCCTTGCCACAGTGCCCCAAGGCACAACACAGTATATTGTTCAAATCAACTCTCTAAATCATGTGGCAGGATGTATTAACTCAAGTCCTACTTACTCGCAGGCTAGAGCGCTCACTGTGCCATCCAAATATCTTACCACAACTGTGTTTTTAGAGCTCTTCTGCTGTCTCCCTCAATGTAATTTAGTTATTGTATCGTAGTAGAATTTAATCTCACTATCCAGTAGCTGTCAATTATAACCAAAATGAGTTTCTACCACCATGTTGACAGTATCTTCACTTCTTCAAATGCAGGCCTATAGAAGGACATATAACCCTTTAGCTGTTTTACATATATTATTATATTTATTTATGTAATGACATTGAATTTAATCATTTAATAAGTGTAAATTAGCACCCAGTGTGTAAATCCAAAGTTGTTCTCACTTAAGCAGTAATGTCTTTGCATTTTTTGTGTTCTTTTTGCAACAAATGTTGCTTCTGTGGTCAGTTGGACTTATCTTGATTTTCCTAGTGGTCATGTCCACATACCACAGACCACAAGGGCATGTAATCCGGCATATGATGTTCTCTCAATTGCACGTTGTGTGTCTCTTCAGTATCCATGGATATTTTAAACCTAGGTCTCCCATTTTTGTGACATTAGTGAGATGTCAAAAAGTACAACTTCCACGTGGGTAATGGCCTTCCATTGGAGGCAAACCCCAAAGTGTGATTCCCAATGTGTTTTTTCATAACCCTGGTCTTGTATGTACCAACATTTCCCTGATACTCGCACTTTATTTTAAAGAAAACATGGGTTTTTCCAAGCCCAATTTATTTGAATTCAAAATAAGCCAGTATTTGTTTATGGTTTTGTTTGATATTGTTAGAGGCTGTGAAGTATGTAACTGAACGAGATTTCAAGTTGCAGATTCCGTACCTTAGAATTTCCCCCAGGCGTCAAACTCGATACGAAGATTTTTCTTCAAGCAGAACCCTTGTGCACCGTCAGATGGTGTCGGTCGACTCTGCGTCCGTCGTTGGCGTCATGGTCGCCTTGATGACATCGTGGTCATACATAGGTTCCAACCCGGCGTGCTAACTTCAGTTCTTTTCTTTCCGTATCACGCGCAGATCTGGAGAGAGCTACCTTGGTCACTTTTTTACCAAATTTGACGTATTTTTTTTACTTCTTTGATGCATCGAGGGATGTCTCGAAAGACCGGCTTCATACCTTGCGATGCCTGTCACCCCATGGTGTCGGTGACAGAACTCGATCTGGTGTGTATGTGGAGTCTGGAGCACAACCGAGACCCAAAGTCGTGCTCCGAGTTCCGGGCCATGACCCGAAGTCTTTGAGGGAGCGGTCCCTAAAGCTCATGATGGCCCGGAGCTCGAGACCGCTTGCGGAGTCATCACCACTCCTCCTTGTCCCATTCCAAATCTTCTGAACATTCGGGTCACAAGAAGAAGTCAAACAAAGCTAAACTTTCTGCAACTTCACCCCGTTGCTTGGTTGATGTGACGCAGGAAGAACGTTGATGTCCCATGGTGGTCAGTATTGCGGCTGAGGTCCTTGGCCTTGAGCTTCCTTCTGTAGCAGTCAGGACTAACCTCCTGATGGAGGTGCTTCATCCTGGGGCTTCAAATTTAGAGCCTCGCCTTCTGTTTGATATAGCCCTCACCGTTGTCCTTCTGGGTACTTGGTCCAGACCCAGCATAGGGGCTCCTGTGAAAAGGACAATCGCCCACCACCATCAGCCCACCCCTAACGACCCTAAATTCCTGTCCTTACACCCCAAGCCTGATAGCCTTGTCATTCAGGCTTCTTCTTCCTCTGACTCATTCCCATCTGCTCCCCGGATAGGGAATCAAAAAGATTGGATCAACTTTGGAAGAAAATGTTTTCTTCGTCCAGTCTGCCATTGCAGTCCATGAACACTGCATGCCTTTTGGGCCGTTACACCCATTAATTGTGTGATACGGCCATGCAGGTATTGCCATAGTCCCAGAGGAGGCCCGGGCCATCATCTCCCAAGCCATTGCTGATGGGAGGGATGCAGCTAAGTTCACGATTCATTGTGGGCTGGACACAACCGACTCACTGGGCAGATCGATTGAATCAACGGTGGCCTTGAGGCACCGCGCCTGGTTGAGGATGTATGGTTTTTCAAGTGATGTCCAACAGTCTCTCATGGACATGCCCTTCGATTGCACCTGTCTCTTTGGAGAAAAAACGGACTCAGCGCTCAAGCGGTTCAGTGAGTCCCGGGCTACAGCTCTGTCCCTTGGCCTCGTGGCTTCCCCTCTCCCAACACAGTTCACTTTTCACCCCTCTTGTTGCATCCTTTCCCTGCCAGCCACTGAGCCACACATGCCACTCAGCCACTGTGCAGCTGGAGACGCGGAATCCCACAGGCTCGTGGGACAGGGAACCAGAGGGCTGTCCAATCCACCCCTGCTGCAGCCCCAAAACCCTCCTAGTCTGTTCTACCATTCCGGACCAGTTGGGGGCAGGATCTGCCATCACCTGCCCCACTGGGAGTCCATCACGATGGACAGATGGGTTTTACAGATATTCTGAAGGGGATACTGCCTTTTGGTCAAGGGACCCATGCACCAGAAGTAGGTTGTGGTTGTTATTCCCGCTACTTTCTAGTGCCCAGAAAGGGCAAGGGTCTACATCCTATCCTAGACCTTTCTCAAGAAGGAGAAGTTCAAAATGCTCACTCTGGCTCAGGTCCTGTCTGCCTTGGACACAGGAGACTAGATGCTAGCGTTGCACTTGCAGGACGCCGACTTCCATATACCTGTCTTGTCTGCCCACTGGCGCTTCTTGCCCGTTGGGTGTTCACAAATGTGATGGCGGTGATTGTAGCTCATCTGCGCTGGTTAGGGGTTTCAGCCTTCCTCTACCTTGACGACTGGCTGTAAACTGCAGACACGCCAAACTCCTTCTCAGACGCTCCCTTTTATCAGAGCTGTTCTGGACACAGTGCAGTTTCGGGCCTATCCCCCCAAATAGCGAGTCCAGGATATTCAGCCTATGATTCTGATGTTTCAGCCTGTATCCTGGATTTCGCTGAGAATGACTCTGAGGCTGATGGGCCTCATGGCCTCCTGCATCCTGCCAGTGACACATGCCAGATGGCATATGCGGACTCTGTAGTGGGACCTGAAGTTCCAAAGGGCGCAGCATCAGGGGAATCTCTCCAGCATGGTCCAGATCTCTGCAGAAACTGCAAAAGACCTTTCATTGGTGGCTTATGAATCGCAATTGGGCCAACGGCAGATCTTACAGTAGTGACAGATGCGTCCCTTCTAGGATGGGGCAGCCACATGGGAGAGGCGGAGATTAGAGGTCTCTGGTCTCTGGCGGAGTTTAGACTCCACATCAATCTTTTGGAGCTCTGGGCAACCAGGCTTGCATTGAAAGCATTCCTTCCCTCTCTAAAAGGGAAAGTGGTGCAAATGTTCACGGACAACTCTACCGCCATGTGGTACTGCAACAAGCAGGGCAGAGTGGGGTAGTTGACTCTTTGTCAAGAGATTATGCGCCTCTAGGTGTGGCTGGAACATCAGGGCATAATCCTGGTGGTTCAACATCTGGCAGGCTCTCTGAATGCCAGAGGAGATGTTCTTCATGGCTCCCCGCTGCTGCCGTGGAAAGTTGTTGAAAGAAACTGACATAAGCGTGCTAGGCTGGCGCCTGTGTTCGACCCCGGCGTCATCAAGGTGACCACGACACCAATGATTGATGCGGAGTTGACCGACGCCACCTGATGCCGTGTAAGAGTACTGCTCGAAGAAAAATCTCCGAATCTAGTCTGATGCCTGGGGAAAATTCTAAAGGTAAGGAATCTGCAACTAGAACATGTCTCTACCAGATAAATCATTACCGAAGGTAAGTAACTTGTTCTGTTGCACATAACTTGTCTTTGTTGGGATTTGTACTGGTTTCAAGGCATGCTTCTCTATAGTGGTTTTTTTATAGCACATTTATATGCCCTATTCAGCACTTTTGTAGAATAGGCTTGTTCCATCAATTTCCTTTTCAGTTTTCAGATTCTGCTTCATAGTCCTTTATATAGGCAAAGTTTCTCTGGAGAGGTAGAAACTGACCCAGCAGACAGTTATGCTCCTCCTGTGAAATCACGGAGTTTTGAACTCTTATGTACCGGATGTTTGAGGCGGTACCTGTTGCAGCGGGACTAACCTGGTCCCTGTATCTAGACAGCACTTCATTGCAGTCAGCCTGAACTTGTGACTTTGTCCTGGTATGGCGCGACCTGACACACACAATTAACCCTTCCTGCTTGTCGTGCTGTTTTTACTTAAACATTTAAATTTGCGTATATTTCCGGTTCTACTGATTGGATTTTTGTAATTGTGGTCTCATTTTATTTATTAACATTTTCTCTATGTTTCTAAATTGGTTTGGGATTTTTCCTGTGCTTTTCCACTTTATCATGGTTTGTTTGCTACATAAACAATTAACACAGTGCCTCTAAGTTAAGCCTGACTGCTTCTGTGCCAAGCTACCAGATAGTTAAACACAGGACAGGTTAATTTATTGCCTTTTGTATTTCGTCCTGACAAGAATTATGTTATTGCTTGAGAAGGGGTTTCATCCTCCTCAGTCAAAAACCCAATTTCTTACAGTGGGGCTTACCTTTCAGGCCCTTGGAGCACTTTTTAGATCACACACTAGGGATGTACAGCCAAGTTAAGTGTACCAATCAGTAATAGACCAAGTCAACCATGTTGAAAGGGGGAGCACAGACACTTTACTGATGGGTAGCAGTTGCAAAGTGCACAGAGTTCTAAAGTCAGCAAAAATATAGGGTCCACCAAAACGCAAACAACTGGGAGTGACCAAGCAGGAAAGGCAGATTTCCTTCAGCAGTGTTCCCCACTATCTGAAGATGTTGTGTAAGACTTTGTTGTCCAGGATCTACTTATGAGACTCTTCGTAATAGTAACTAAAAACGTCTGCTTGCTGTTTCATTGTTCCTAACAGTGCACCCCTGTTAGTGTCACTTCCCTGTTAGGGGCCCAGTGCCATATTGTCTGTACTTTAATGGAAAGCAATCTTGACCTGGTGCCTCATTGTGCTTTCAGGTAACGGCATAGTGGTGGTGTTGTCTTTTTGAATCTGGATTTTTCTCTCTTCTTCAAGGATGGTAGAAAAGCTGTGAGGGCCAGGTGGACTGCACTCATGTCAAGGTTGTTTGTGGTTTTAGGCTTCCTTGAGTGTGCAATGCCTATGTACTGTCAATTTTTTGTACCTGAGTACCCCGTTCTGACAAGGAGATACCCGTTACTATGCTCTGTGACAGTAGTTCTGTCAGAGAGTCAACTTCCTTGAGCAGATTATTGTTGCACCACCATGCTAGGAATTGTTTTGCTGCAGCAGAGAAGTTTCAAATATGCCACAAAGCCATATTTCTCTTTTTTTCTGAATGTGGGATTGTGGACGTTAGCTGAAAATTCTCTTCCCTCATAGCTGGGCTGATACCACTGCCCAACTTGAGAATGTGCGAGAAGCAGACTAGAGGCAGAAAGGCAGGACTGTGTATTCATAGCGGTGGTTTCCTACAACAAATCTGAGGAATTTTCTGTGAGGCTTTGCAACTAGGTTGTGAAAATGTGCATGTTGTAGATCTGTTGCACACACCCATTCCATGTGTTGCAGGTGCAGATCGATCTGATGCAAGTTAAACATCCAAAATGTTTCTTTCTTGATAAATTTGTTTGTCAACCGCAGGTCTGATATTTGTCTGTATGTCTCCTTTTTCTACAGGGAAATACCCACAGTAAAATCCTTGGACCTATTGATCTGATAGCACTGACCTTGTTACCACTTTTTCAATACAATATATGTTTCTTTCCTGAGAATGGGAATCTGATGCTTCAATGTTGGTTTTGGAGGAACTAGCGTTGTTGGAATGTCCTTGAAACGTAGAGATTATCCATAAGATACAATTCTAATAGAAGGTAGTGGGAAACAGATGAGGGTATAAGATTGTCACTGTCTATTTCCATATGAGTGCCTTCCTCTGGAAGAGGAATGTCTCATCTGTGATGATTTAGATTTTTACAACCTTCTCTGGTAAGGGTATCTCTGACCTTTACGGTATTGCTGTTGTTGAGGATGAAAAGGCCACGGGTTACGGGGTTGAACTCTGCATTGGTAATAACTCTGATCTTTTACCTTGAATTGTTGTTAGATGAACATTTTCCTTTCTGCAAGGCTCACCGACCTCAGAATATCCACTTTGCTCTTCATTTTTATTTTATCTTCCTCCGTGTGTTGTCCAAACAAAGCAGGCTCCGAAAATGAGAGGTTCATAATTTTTCCCTGTGGCTTTAAGGTAGAGCAAGAATGGTGTGCGAATAAATACTCCATGACAGTATCCTGTACTACCAAATCTGTTGAATGAACTACTGCTCTGATTAGCAACCAGTGCCATTTCATGCAGCATTTCAGCAAAATGTTCTTGCTGATGTTCTGCAGGTCATTGATATAAGTTTGCACTTCTCATACCTTACAAGAAGTGCTGCAGGGGTATTTTTTAAATGTGTACCTGTGTACGACAGATTGTTCTACCAGTAGCACGCAGACGTTTGCTTTTTCGCTCTGGTGGAGCTTTAGCTTCTGGAGGTGAAGTTTTCTCCTTACTGAGGTTACTATAACTAATTCAGGTTTCAGTTCAGTTTAGGAAGTCTGGATCCTCTTGTGGTGCCGTATATGTCTTCAAGAGGAACACAGCTGCAGGTTTTAGTGGCAGAGGTAAGGGATTTTTCTTTTGCAACGTGTTGCAGGCCCGATGCTAAAGGCAGTAAGGGCGTTGGAGCTGCACTCGGCAGTAAAGTTTCTAGACTCACAGAAACCTTTGGTAGTGTAGCCTCCAGGGGAATGTTTAGTTTAAGCATTCCTCTGGCTAGGACCTAGTGAACGGTCATAATCTCGTTGATGAGAGGGACATGAGATGGGGAAGGGGCTGGCAGAGTCGGAGATTAAGATGAAAGATTATCATCTGAGTCTGAAACAGGAGACCTGGATCTGGAAGGAGATCTGGAGGCCTGACACACTATTCATTGTAAGTTGTTAACTTGTATTTGCGCTGATTCTCCTAGTCGCACAGGCCCACTTGCTATTGTTCAACTTTGGAAATTCAGTTATTTCTTTTCATCTGACTAAATTTGTAACTGAAATATGAGAAATGCAGGTGTCATCGGGGAGGCCAAGGCACAGCCAGGTACATATAGAGAGGGAACAGAGTACACCACAACGCCCTTCTACTTGAGTACTTTAGCACAGCTTCCGGTTCTGCCACTAGGGGGCATATTTACTTATTTAGTAACTGAAAGGGGGTTCAGATCCAAGGTGACCACAACTATTAATTGTGAGCTATGTAGCATGCTTGTTAGTCTAACCATGGAACCCTTGTTTTGGCAGGATGACCATCCTCCTGTGCAAAGAATTATCCTGCCTATCAAAACAGATCACCTCAAAGATGACAACAGCTGGGGTAAGGCTAACTTTATGGCGTAAACCACTGAATCCTAGGTGTCTCATTGGTTGACCTGACCAGAGGATCCTTAAACTGCCTGTGAAATGACATTGTCCTTGCTCTTTGTGCATGAAGTTTTATTATTCATTTAGTGCCCTTCTCATGTGTTAGCCCTGGAGCATTCCACCCGAGATCAATGCAGCCCTCACAGTATACGATCTCAGTTAAAATGTATTAGTTCATTTTGGGATGATTAAAGTTGCTATGGTCATGAGGCAGACGGTGGATGTTGCCTACTGTAACAAGCCCTCCCCCTATCTCTGACTGGGACTACAGTACATAATATCTTGCAAAGAACTATGTAAACAAAAATAACAAAGATTCAGTCGTGATGATTCAGTACAACAAGCAGTCACATACATATTCTCACCCCTCATTCTCAAACCTGCAGAGTGTAGTCCCTTGCTTGCGTATACACTGTGACAACGTATACCATAAATGCTTATTTGACCTTACTACTCCTTGCTTGAATAAAAAGGTGTTTGTGGCATTTGCGTCACCAGAAAATTTTTTAGGATCAGGAGTTGCAGCACCACCTTGTGTTGTAAATTCCCAAATATCAGTTTATAAAACGTAAAAATACTATTTTATTTATTAGCCAAAAACGAATATGATGACCCTTGTAAAATTAAATGTAAGATAAATCATGACTAAAAAGCTTACAAATGTTCCTTAAATGGGTTGCACAGTTAGGTCCTTTTCAGGTCATTGTCCAGCCTTCTACTTGACTTCCAACACACGCTGAAAAGTGCTTTCCAAAATTTAAAGATCATCTCTTCTGCTCTACCCATAATGTATGTACACTTTTGCATGGAAAGGATTTTGCAGTTTTATCCCTCACCTTTTTTGGAACAAAAGTAATGTATCAGTTCAGAGAGTGCAGTCAAACCTTGTATTTTCCTAGGATGTCCATTGTGCACAGAATACCTTTGTATGCACTGTAGTGTCCTTCCTACCTAAACGGGTCCCAGGTTTTCCCTCTTGATCTTTTTTTAAGTTCCAGTTGGTACTGTTGTCCCATTATTAGCAAACACTCGATTCCAATGTTGACAACCTGTTTCTAACACTTTAAAGCACTGCAGCAGATCGTGCTAAGAGAAGAGTCCTTTCAGGAGTGAGGCACCCGCCTCATATGTTTAACCTTTAAACATAAGGACTCGTTTTGGCTTCCCGCTGTCTACACTTAAGAGAACACGCCTGGGAGGGAAACTGCAACATTGTTTTTTAAATGAACAGTATACGTTACCCTTCCCATCTTCAGGATCACGGACAAAAAGCACTTAATTCTAAAACATATATTTCATTCCTTGAAAACCATGTGGTCTCACATGTCATTGACACCGCTGTTCAAAGTTTTCATGCTCTTTTGACCCAGGGAATGAAGGAAAATACACAGTCACCTCCCTTGTGGGAACATGGCCTGAAATGTACACTGATGCACCGAATTCAACTCAAAACAGTATCAGATTAACCCGATGTAGTTTAAGAGGCAGGTAACTATAAATGCTCCAAAAACGTGTGGCACCCGGGATCACAATGTTGAACCTTGATTTAGAAGCATGAAGGATCCGAGCATAAAACTGGTACAATTAAAATAAATTCAGATGGGAAGGGTTTAATCATGTATGTGCCTTGCAAAAAGACCTGAAGGGGGCAGGATTTGTATTCTGATTAAAAACGTGTTAGTGAAAAAGACAACAATAAATTCACATAATATGTAGTGGTTAGCTTGGGGAAAAAGTCTTCATTAAATACATTCAAACAATCTTGTGTCAAGTGTTGTTTAGCTGCAGTACTTAATTGTAAAATAACTAAGTAAATAAAAATAAGGTGCCCAAAATATGTATACTGCCTCCTTTTTCCCCTGGCACCTCCCATTTCCATTAGTGGTGTTGTTGACATTCACTCTTAGTTCTGCCATGTCTACCAGTGGCATCACCCGCTGGCCAGCTGCACAATCCCCAAAGCTGCAAATAAAGTCCTTAACAAAGTAAAGTGCAACGCACAGTCAGAACAAATAATAAGCAACATGCATAATCTTATAGACAGTATTCTTCTGATCTGTGTGGTGTCTAATGAGCCTTTCTTTTAAATGTAATTGTGTACCACATGTCCGTGGGTGCATTCCTGATCTATGTCACTTAACATTCTGTGGCTGCCTGCCAGTACTATCCCTTTGAAGCGCACATGTGGCATCTTGAAGTCCCCAGTGACTGTGAAGTGAATTATCATAAGACCTAGTGCATCAGGTTATTTCCCCTACAGAGACAACCCACGGGAACCCAATGACTGCAGTGGCTTCATATGGTATGAGAATAAATCAGCTTTGCAGGTTTATTTACAGAGAACTGTTAAAGAGCCTTGAATGGAGAGACAGACACCACAGCAAAGAGAATTGCTATGCAGCTGCTGCCTACTAATACTAGGCTGCGAGTTAGACAGATCTGTCATTCTCCTCAGGGAATGCACATCTGTTTGTAGAGAGCCAAACAGCCCAGCACACTGCAGCCCAGCAGCATGTGCGCACTGGTTTCCATACTTTGTAGGAACACCTTACTCAGTGTGTAGGTGACACACCCATGATGATGTGATGTCATTGTATCACCCACGCTTTGCATGAGGAAATGCCTGGGTGTGGGCTAGGGATGGGCATGGACCTAAAGCACAGTACATTTCTCAGTTGGCCTAGCTGAGCAGTGGGATTACTGGGTAGGACAAAGTGTCCCAGCCCCATCAGAAACAGTCCCATTTGGGTCTACTGACACTAATTGAACACTGGTTAGCTGATTAGCCACTAGGGGATGATCTTGTTATTGTGGACGCCTGTCTAAATCCTAGACTGATCAATGTGACTGAGGTTATTGTGCTTATCTTCTCCATTAATGGTGCTGAAGTGAATTGTCATTTCCAATGTTCATCTCGCTTGGTAAAAAGGATCCTGCTCTTTACTCCAGTATTGGAACTTTCACAGATTCACATGCTTGAATCATTCCCCGTCGTAGAGATGGGAGTCCCCGGTTTATTACAATAGCAGTGTTATGATAGTGGATACAGGCCTAAAGCCTATTGCATTAGTAGTCTATTCATGTCTTTTTGAGGAAAAAGACCCAAACCAGGTTTCAGCTAATCAGGCTACCTCTACCCCCAGAACACTCCTGTGAGAATCTCCAGTGCCTCAGATGTTTTACCGCAAGTCGTGCTAGAGAGTCTCCGCTGAGCTCTGCTCAGTCACACCTTTTTGGAATTTATTCTACTATTTTTGTCCTCAGAAATTTGCCATTTCTAGTCAAAGACTTCCATGTTTTTTTCTCAATACTGCTTTACACTCAATTTTTGTGACCTTTTCAGCCCAGGGCAGGAGGCAAAGAGTTTGTAGCATGTGTTGCTGTAGATGCATGTGCTTTGCATACTCCTGCCATCCAGTGTTAGGTATGGAGGTTTGCTTTTCTTTGAAACCGCTATAGATATCAAGCTATTGGAGCTTCATTAGCCCTCAGTACCATTAAGTTCACACTGTTGAGCTCAAGCTCCAAGACCCTCAGTATTTTCTCTGTTTCTTTTGGTGCCAGGTGTCTAGGACCTTGGTCCTGCAATAGAAAAACCACCTAGTGCATTGATGAGAGGGTCGCTTCGGCTCTGGTTGTATTACAAATGAATGTAGGGGAAGGTGTTATGGAAAAGAAAATGCCCTTCCAGTTTTGTCCAAGCTGTAATAGCACATGCCCAAGGTCCAGTCATCTGTGGGTCTGTAAGCTATGCTTATCCCCAGAGTACGAAGAGTCCACCTGCTTGGCATGCAAGGCATTTCAAATAAAATGACTATCCAGTATCGCAGGGAGTGCCATTGTGCCCATCATAGAATGCAACTTCGATACCCATCTGAATATGAGTTCTTTTCTCCACCTAGAATATCAAGACCACGAGTTGGACAGATGGGGAGATTGAGGAGGGGTGAAGGTAGGATTGACCTTGGGAAAAGTCTGTAGTGAGGATGAGCACAGCCCTGAGACAAGCCAAAAGAGCCACCACCCTTCAGGCTCAGGCCCTGGAAACCCTCAACTCCGGAGACCTCCTTGGCCCCAAGAAACATAGAGGATGCCGATCCTTGGCACCCATTGACATCAGCGTGGCTTCAGGTCATCAACAAACAACTTTCTGAGTCGAAATCTACTTAGACATTGACTCACAAATCTACCCCAAAGCTGGCTTAATTAAATGTCTTGACACCTAGATCGAGTCGCTAGGCCTTCCCATGGCCATTGAAACTTTTGGAAGTGATGGCTTAATGTGTAGTGCCTCATGCAAAATTACACATGTCCAATACATGTGTGTCTAACAAGGCACTAGACCTTTCCATGGCCATTGAAACTGTTGCGGGTGATGGCCTAATGTATAGTGTTGCATGCAGAATTACACATGTCTACTACATGTGTCTAACAAGGCAGTGGCCACTAGCATAGGGCCAGTGAGACACTCTGGTATTGGTGGAGTTCATTGTGCATCAAAGTCTAAAATGGTGGAACCAGAAGAAAGTACTACTGGGCAGAGCATTTCTTGGCACTCCACTGCAGCAACCGTTTTCATGGATGCTCCTCTCATCCATCGAAGGGCACACCTCAACCACATGATGATCCAGATCCCTTGGACGCAGGCTCAGCAGGGTTATCATATTATTAACTGGTTTTCATAGCAATCCTACTGACACTCAACGTGTTCTACATCATTGTTCCGGGGAAATTATGTTAGGTAGCATAGAATATTAATCCATCCCTCCACAGGGATGAGCCTTCTCTTGGCCAACCCTTCAGAAGGACACCCACTCACAGCAGCCAGTGCTAGAAAGGAAGCTTATCTTTGAAGAGCAAATATAAGATGAATTACTGTTCTATCCGATCCGAAGAAATGTAGAGACAAGACTACCAGTCTCCCACAACAATACCCTCCTGTCATACCCCAACCTTGCCATGACTACAGACACCGCCATTGCAGCGATCTGTCCTTTCAGACCACAGGGACTCTGATCAAGGAAGTCCCCTATGACCCACACAACCTATATCTAGAGCCTCGGCCATCCAGGGAGGATCTTTAGAAGGATTACCATGTCAACCCACAAGACAATGTTGACTTTGAGCCCTATTCCATTAAAGCCCCTGACGCCCTCATCCGGGAACGGAGCCTGAGGGTAGGTGCTGCGTTAGGACACCGACACATACACAAAATTGTTGTGTATCGGGCATCAGGCCTACGTGATCCCATGAAGCCCCTTCTCTAGTGGAGATGGGTGATTGATAGGAAAAAGCCAGTCCTGTTTCATCCTAGTAAGTGACTGATGACGTCTTGACTGTAAACGATAGATTGCAGGAGTCTATACATATACATTTTTTCACCTTGGTTTCAATTGAAGAAGTCCAATCATTTAATAGGTCCTGAAGAAGCGTCATAGGATCCTTTTGGGACCATAAGAAGACGCGAAACATGTCGACCGCATATTAAGGAATTTCGGATAATTACCGACTTCCTCTATTCGATTGTCTTGTGTGAGTGCTTGAGCATTACCTCGATTTGCACTCCCTTGCCATTTTTTAATCTTGGCCATCTCCCAACATCAAAGAATAAAAATAATTAGTGAGGGTCCTGAGCCAATTTTATCCTTTACTCTTGTATTTCCTTTCCCCACGGACCCACACTTGGCTCCGCGGCATCATCGGCCAAACAAAAGACCTCTGGCAAAGAGCCCCCCTTCGGGGGGAGCCCGTCAGACATTGCAGCGCCGGTCTGACGAGGAGCTGTCCGATGATGAAGCATGACACCAAGTATGGTGTGTGAGGACTCTTGCTCCTGATGATCAGGACTCTTTTACTCCTTCTCCCTATTCTTTTGGAACAGTGTATCATAATCTATTATTAGCCGCAGATGTCACCACAGCGTTTCACACTTTACTGAAAGAACGACACACCACCACAAAGTTAGCCTGCATGCCATTAAGGAGGCAGATGACTTTTTGGAGGAGAAACTCTTCAAGACTGAGATATCTGTTCAGTACCTGCCACTGAACAAAAATATGATCAAGTGCAGTACTAAAACCTTCAAGGACCCAGGCACGGTACGAGTGTCAAAAAAGAAGCATAAGCCTGTCTCAGACAACCCAGCCTTCATCAAGGGGCACATCCCTTTCAGACTCCTTGGTTCTGCACACGAAAGGAGCCTGCACCGAGGCGCCAAGGGAGAAGCAAAGAAGGGAATGGCAGGGGTAGGTAGACGTCAGCCACCCAGTGAAGAATCACCAACTCTGTTGGACTGCTCTCTTAGTACGATAAATATCACTGGGAGGAGACCGAGGAGTTGTTCAAACACCTTCCAAAGACATACTGCAGAAAGGGACAGGATCTTGTTGTGGAGGAGACAGTTATCTCTTTTGTGGATATATGAACAAGCCTAGGTTCTGCTGACATTGCCTCCATTAAAGTATCAGCATCATGTTGCAACTCCATGTGTGGCTTAGGGTATCTATGTTCAGGCCTGAGGTGCAATAGCACCTTATTAGTGTCCCATTTGATGGAGAGCAGCTGTTTGGCCATTAAGTAGACAGTATGCTTGCGAAAATCAAGAAGAGACTGCTAAGGACATGGGTGCCCTGTTGACACAAACTCCCAAGCCTGCTTTTATCAGGCAGCAGACCAGAGGTGCACCAAGGCTACGACTTCACCACTTATCTTAAGGAGGCCAGGCATCCAAATCCTACTGCAGGGGTGATTGCCATGGAAATAGCAGAGGTGGGATAGAGATGGCTCCAGTGAGGGAGTCTCTACCTCCAAAGAAAGACTAACCCATCATCCTCCCCGCCCCCAGTAACACTATACCTATCAGGGATAATAAGGTTATTATTTCTGTTATGGGAGGAAATAATCTTGAGCATATGGTTCCTCCTGTGGTACAGCAGGAGTACAGCCTGGTGTTTCACACAACAAAACATACCACATCATTGCACACAGTGAATCAAGACCATCTGAGAGTATTGCAGCAGGAAGTACAGGTGCTCTTCCCAAAGGTACCATTAATATGATGTCCCCACACCACTTTAGCCAATGAGTTCCTTTACTTGTTCATCCCCCCAAAAAGGTTGAAACTCTTTGCACTGTCCTAGACGTCAGGCCATTGTACCGTTACAATATGTTCAAGCATTCCAAAATAACCACTGTGGAGGATATCATTCTGCTCGTCTGCAGAGGGGACTCCATGGTGATAATCTACCTCAGGGATGCCTACTTCCCCATCACTATCCACATCTATCTGGCAAATCATGACTAGCTGCATTTTGTGGTAAGCGGACAACACCGCCAGTTCAAACTTCTCCCATTCTGGGTCACAACGGCTCACTGAGTATCCACTGAGTATCCACTGAATGCTTGAAAGTGGCAGCACATATATCGCAATGCCATTCACGTATTTCCGTACCTGGACGATTGGCTGGGGGCAGCAGCCATTAACGATGCGTGGCACACACTCAACATGCTGTTGTTCAACCTGGCGTTCTCTGTCAATTTGAAAGTTTTGCATCTTCAATCCCTCCATCTCAACCACTTTTAGAGGCCACGCTAAGCACTTCATCAGGGAAAGACTACAAAAAACCAGGAGAGGGTTATTTCATTTCAGAGGTTGCTGCCTTTTTTCATTCATCTTGCCCAATTACAGCCACAGTGGTAATTAAACTGGTGGGGGTGATGGCTTAATGTGAACTACTACATGTGTGTCTAACAAGGCCGTGGTCACTAGCAGAGGGCCAGTGAGACGCTCTGGTATTGGTGAAGTCCATTGTGCATCAAAGTCTAAAATGGTGGAACAGAAGAACGTATTACTGGTCAGAGCATTTCTCGGCACTCCACTGCAGGCAACCATTGGATGCTCTTCTTATCCATTTGAGGGCACACCTCAACCACATGATGATCCAGATCACATGGACACATGATCAGCATATTACAACCTGGAATTTATAGCAGTCTAACTGCACACAACGTGTTCTACATCATCATTCAGGGGAAAACAGTAATCCTAAAGACAGACAACATGACTGCTATTTACTATATCCAGAAACAGTGCAGGACTCATTTGACCCAGCTCTCAGTACTACCTCAGAAAAAATGGCATTGGGCCGTTCACAAACACATTCAGTTGTTAGAGGCACATCTACCTGTAGAGAACCATGACTCTGCACAGCTGCTAAGCAGAACGCATCAACAAGTCCACGAATGGGACATGAATTGCCAAGTACTTTACTACAACTTTCAAAAATGGGGTACACCCATGGTCAATCTATTTGTCACCTTCGAAAAAACACAAAATGCCAGAGCTTTGCCAATCGGTACCTAAGTCCAATGGAAATGTTTTGGATGAACTGATCAGGGATCTTTGCTTACACTTTTCCCTCCACTTCCTCAGGTCCCATACATAATGAGGGAAATAAGGCAGACATCCAGACCCTTATTTTTGTCACCCCCAGCTTGGGCGTGGCGCTTGGCCAAGGCAGCCATGGTATCCTATGCTTCTAGAGCTGTAATTCCATCTACATAAAAAGCTGCCACTGAGACCAGCCCCCCTCAGACTGTGCAAGGGGCAACTTCAATATTAGGGAGATGAAACTAGCAATCTGCCACTTGAGATGTTAGGACTTGATTACCTTAAATTTCCAAATTTAGTGTATGCAAAACCTGCGTGAAGCACATAAATCCACCATATGCACCTGTTACGCAATCCGGAAAATGTTTGCTCTGAACTACTTAGAAAAACACGTAGGCCACTTGAAGTGCTTGTTAAGGATATCATCTGCTACTTGCTACATCTGTGAAAGGCAGTATTAACATATGCTTTGTTTCATCCTCATTTAACTCCAGTAACACTTCGAAGCAAAACGGAGAACATATATTTTTCCCAGTCAGTGGCGGAAAGAGCATTAGACACATGCGCACACACACATACTTGACGTCAAAAGTGTACTGAAGCATTACACTGATATCACAAAATCCATCTGCAGCACTGAGTGACTGTCCATTTTCCTTCGCGAAGTCTCACTTAGGAAACGTCTTTTGTAATGGGGCATAACGACATGAATTATCAAGTATATTCAAACTCACTGTACTAAAGCTAAGTACACAATACATGCAGTGCCTATGGCATATTCCCCTCATAACAAGGGAGCTGCCTTGGGTAACATTCCAATAGCAGACATTAGCAGTGCTGCTATGTGGTCAACACACATGCTCACTAAGCATTACTGTGTTGAGATTCAAGCAGATCAACAGACTAAGGGCCCGATTACAACTTTGGAGGAGGTGTTAATCCGTTCCAAAAGTGACAGTAAAGTGACGGATATACCACCAGCCGTATTACGAGTCCATTATATCCTATGTAACTCGTAATACGGCTGGTGGTATATCCGTCACATTGTTGTAATCAGGCCCTAACTGTTTTAAGAACCTTCTTTCAAATGTCATCATCTGCTTGGTACCCTACGCTTAATAGGTTCTGCTTCAAAGTGTGTTCAAAGTAGGTGTATCTGCCGCAACACATGCTACAAATAGAAATATTAACTTTCCCTCTAGCTATCTGTTTGCAGCTTGAAGTGATGTAGATTCATATTCACCCCCTCCCCTGAAGCAAATGCTGATTCACAGTTTTTTCACATTAACCAGCTGGTACTCACAATACACAGTACATATATTCTGTTTACCTTCACTATGCTTTAATTACAGTACTCACCTCCTCAGTGGGAAAAACAGTATGAGGTGGAGTCTTTGCCCTTGTACATTGTGGACTAAGGGATGAGCCACAAGCTCTTGTTAGACATCTACAAAGAAAACAACTTGCATTTCTCCTCACCCAACAGAAGGTGGCAGGAGTATGCAAAGAATGTGAATCTACAGCACTACAGGCTACAGAAGGGTTTGGGGTAATTCATATTTTCTTTTCAGCTCAGCCTGCCTTCCTACATGGAAGACAGGGTGTTCCATTAATTTCATGTTCTGGTATAATTTAGAAAACACAGTGATTTCCATATAAGTGTCTTTTTGACACACAAAGGAAAGCCAACCACAGCACAGAAATGGAACATGTTTTATTAGGGAAATGGCAACATTTTGAGCAGCATGCCAGAAGCAAGATGAGGATGAGTATCCGGCGAATAATGTGAAAGAGACTTTCCCAAATGAGGATCTTCATTCCAAATAATACTGCCATCTTAGCACAATCTTTTGTAGCTGGAGACAACCAGAAGCCAGCTTGACCCACTGCAGAGTGAGAGTAGGGTTCTCGCTGAAGATTTTGGCCATATGACCCTCAATCTAAACACAGTCTGTTTTAACACGTTTTCCAGTAGGAGATTAGCAGCCATGACTTCTGGGAAGGAGGTTGAAAACGCCAGAGTGCTGGGGGGGGATCTGGGCCCAACAGAAATTAAGGTTGAAGGTACCGGGAGGAGCCATAGCTAATTCTGGCAGTCAGCCCTTTCATTAGATCTTTCTCTAATCAATACTTTTACTTTAAGAACTACGACTGAAGAACGCATTGGAGTTGCATGAGCTAGGGGTTGCTGGGTACACAAACATAATCATTTAGCAACAACTTGCGTAATTCTTTCTTGAATTTAGAGGTGTATTGTCAGAAACTGTGACTGACGCATTTGCTCTAAGGAAATGTACATCGCACAAATCATAGGGTGTCTCGCTGTTAACCAATACGCTCGGTTATGAATCGGAGAGCAGAATGTGAGTAGACCTAGGCAGGCTATGCAGAGGCTACATTTAGTATTCATAAACAAATCGGGGTTTTCACGCCTTGCGTTACTCCTCCCATTCACATCATCGTTCTATTATCTCTCTGTCATAAGAAGACATCCTCTGCTCTCATTTTTTAATTCTGTTTCACTCCTGTGCTCTCATTTTTTCACTCGCTAATGCTTTTTCTCCTCCTTGTTCGCTCTGGTGCTTTTATCCTCTTCTCGGTTTTTTTCTTTCTCACTCCCCGTCTGTAATACACATATATGCTCTCTGTCTCAGACACGCTCTTATTTTGAGTCTTGCAGCGCGCCACGCTATTCTCAGAAAGCTGCAGATCCAGTTTATCATCTGCCACTGTTTTCCCTTGTATGTTCTGCTTTAATATTTCTGTTTACTGCTTGCAGGCGAAGGAGAAGGCGGATGTTCTTAACCCGTTAATCACAGGAGTGTTTTTAGAGGTATGTTGAAAATTCTTATCTGCTACAAATGGCATAAAGCTGGGAGAGTGTTTAAAGGCAGTTGCAAACAGGGTTACCTAAAATTGTTGGCTTTGGAGGCACCAATGGGTGGTAAAAGTCTTATATGGAGTGGCACTGTGGAGTCCGATCAAATGCATATAAATTATAACCCACCCAAGCACGTTTAACATGGATGACGAGTCACAATAAAATCGAAGTAAAGACTTCAAAGAATAAGGGAGTCACGTAATTAAACGATTTGAAAAATCCCGAGTGGAATGCTGTCTGCACCAACATCCCAGTATCAGAAATGAAATATAGAATGCGGATCATAGCCAATAATGGTTGCATATGCGTGCACTATATTAAAAGCAGGGTTTTGCCACGTTCCAGAATTTCTTTTTTCAGAACATTTCTTTGACAAAAAGCTCCAGATAGTCCAGAGTTACACATTTCTCAGTAAAAAAAAATTCACAACAGCTCCTACACTTTCTTCTGCAGGGAGACAATTAATTATGTAATGACAACATTCCCTGAAATAACATCTCTTCACAAACTCAGCACATTGTTTCCTGTGGAAAAAAATAATATTACAAGAACATTCGCCGATAAATTAAATGCCTGCCAGTCCCTCCCATTGAGATTCCCTCCTGTCACTGAAACATTGTTCTAGTCTCCACCCTGTTTTTAAAGGTTTATGAGCATGATTGAGGCCAGTGTATATGCATGTAATCCTAACAAAAGCTATTCTTTCAAATGTATGACACATTCATTGTAGGAAAGTGCCCCTTCTCTCGTAGGGGATTTCCATGTATAGTCATAAGCACTGAATAGTTCCGCGCGCCTGCGGGGACCCCGGAGCACTGTTGTGTAGTATATTCTTAAGTGCAATCATCAGCTCCTTGACAAAAAAGGTCTGTGAAAAACACTTAAGAATAACAATGTGCAGCCTATGTGAACAGCTACACAGGCCAAATTGTTAGAAGAAAAAACAGTTGTAGTGTAAATTTCACGTTTAAACCTCTATTTATTCTATAAATACATAAATAAATACCTTCTCATATTTTATTTACACCTCTCATGAGAATAAAACAATGTAGGGCAGTGTAGCCCATAGGCTGCCATTATACAGAATGAAAATAGAGCTGTGCCTTTAAGAAAGTAAAGTCTTCCTGTTTCCCATCATGCACAGCAAAAGGCAGTTGCCTCAGTTCTTTTTTCCGGCTCCTGCTGACAGGACCCTGAAGCATTGAGCTCTACCTCACAAAAGCTTTTGTGACAGAAATTCATTGAAATATCTTCTGAATTTCATTTTCACTCGACGTTTTTACCTTTGAGTGATCATTTTCTACTGATTTCTGTTAAATTCTGACAGAATTTTGAGGTTTTTCTAGTTAGAAATGCCTTCACTTTTTGATAAATGTCCTTCTTGTGGAAGAAAGAAGGCTAAAACAGATCCACATAGGGTCTGTATAATTTGTCTTCCATCCAGCCACAAACCGGAGTCGTGTGACATTTGTAAAACCTTCTCTAGAAGAACCCTTCGTGATAGAGAGAAGATCCGACTTCAGGCGAGAGAGGACAGGAGAAAAAGTGGCCATTCCACTACAGAGCGAGGAGAAGGTCAGACTTCTACCAGGGCTCAACCTGTTTCCTCCATGACTCCTTCCAGACCTGCTGAAAAACGACATAGATCTCCGACGACGTCGAGAGCGTCGACGTCGAAGCAGGGAACGGCGCCAACATGTTCGCCATCGAGGAGTGCTTCGCCGGCGAGAAAAAGACATCGTTCGCCGTCGACAGCTATTTCGCCGTCGAGGCGGCGAAGACACCCGACGTCGAGAGGATCTGGGTCGCCGTCGACACGGCGAACACAGTCAACGCCAAGGAGATCCGAGTCGGGCTCGCCGTCCACACGGCGAGGGAGATCGCCGTCGAGAGAGAGTGTTCGCCGTCGGAGGCGTTCACTGTCACTGCACCGACGTCGAGGTTCGTCGTCGAGAGGTTCTCAGCGGCGAGACGAGTCGACGTCTAGAGGCACTCGCCGTCACCGCAGTTTGACGTCAAGGAGTGCTTCGACGTCGAGAAGACCATCTAAGAGGCCTAGAAGGGTTTATACAACCTCGGAATCCTCGGCCTCGCTTATCCTACTTCCAGCATCGCCACAGCTCTCGCAAAGGCAGTCGCCGTTACCACAGACGCCGGTAACACCTACGGCTCCTCTTCCGGCGCCTCCTCCAGAACCTGTTCCGAGGACTCCAACGCGATCTGCAGGGCGTTCTGGTTATTCCTCGAGGCGTACATCTACCTCTAGGCACCGTCGTCAGGAATCACATCATGGACATTCTTCATCGTCCACACGAGACTACTCTCCAACCTTATCGGACTCACCGTCCCCAAGAGTGTCTCCCATAGATGATGTCAACACATTTCAGGAGGTCTTAGTAAGAGGGGCAACCAAGCTGAATATCCCGCTAGCAGCTCCGGCCCCATCGACATCAGTGATCTTTGAGACCTTGCATCAAAGGACATCTTCACGACCTTTACTTCCACTTATTGAGCCAGCAATGGACATTTTTCTGACGCCGGCTACAACAAAGTCTGCTCCTTCCAGACTCATTAAAAAGTACCGTCCACCAGAGCAAGATCCTCTATTCTTGAGGTCGGACCCAGTACCAGACTCGGTAGTTATAGTGGCAGCGAAGAAATCGCATTCGACGTCACCGTCTTCCTCTGCTCCCCCAGACAAAGAGAGTAGAAAGATCGATGCTGCAGGAAGAAAAGTATGCTCGACGGCATCCATCACCATGAAAGCAGCCAGTGCCACTGCTTTATTAGGGAGATATGATCGATCCCTCTGGGACTCTATACTGCAGTTCGCGGAGCATCTCCCTAGGGACAAAAGGGAAGATTTCCTAGAGGTCGTGTCGTGAGCGAGGGAGCTATGGTTTCTAACCAGATTATAAGTGCTGCAGCGGATTCTTCAACACTATCCGCACATAACTATGCTCATGGTATAGCGCTCAGGAGACATGCATGGCTGCGGCTTACATCGCTTAAACCCGAAGCACAGCAGAGGATACAGAACCTGCCTTTCTCAGGCTCCACTTTGTTCGGCTCTCATGCCGATGATGAGATGGCCAGAATGAAGTCGGAGCTGGATACCCTGAAAGCGGTAGGCATGGAGCGACCTAAAGAACAGCGAAAAGGATTCCGCCCATATCAAAGAAGACTGTTCACCCACAGGTATCAGGCTCCACATTGGACGTCTTCACGCCCTCAGCAACAGCAGCAGCAGCATCAGAGGGGCTTCTCCAGAAGGTCGACAAGGGGTCGTTCAACACCTCAGACCCAGACACCTCGACAAGCTCCCACGTCTAAGCCCTGAATCTTTGCTTCCCCCTCCTCCGTTACCCACTCCGGTAGGGGGAAGTATCTCAAATCATCTGGACGAGTGGCAACGCATCACAACAGACGCCTGGGTATTGAATATTGTGAGACATGGTTACGCTCTCAGATTCACCAGTTCTCCACCATCTGTTCCACCCAAAACAGCCAACCACCATCTCGAAGCTCTGCAGTTAGAGGTCAATATCCTATTGCAGAAAAGAGCCATAGAACCCGTTCCCATCAGCCAACAAGGGAAGGGGATTTATTCGAGATATTTCCTTGTACCGAAAAAAGACAAACAAGAGTTTCGTCCCATCTTAGATCTGAGGACAGCAAACAAATGGATTCGCAAAGAAAAATTCAGGATGTTAGCCTTACACCAAATTTACCCACATCTACGTCAGGGCGACTGGCTATGTGCGATAGATCTTTGCGACGCTTACTTTCATATCCCAGTAACCAAGAAACACCGAAAATTCCTAAGGTTCACCGTCGGAAAACGCCATTACCAATTTGCAGTTCTACCTTTCGGCCTAAAATCAGCGCCAAGAACTTTTTCCAAATGCATGGCGGTAGTAGCCGCCCACTTGAGGAAACAGCGAATATTCGTCTACCCCTATCTAGACGATTGGCTCATAAAGGCCTCCAGCTGTCTCGAGGCTCAGCAGCATTTCGAATGGACTCTACAACTGCTACAAAAACTTGGTCTTCAAGTCAATCTTCTGAAATCTACAGCAACACCTGTTCAGAGGTTGCATTACTTAGGGGCCATTGTAGATACCAGGCTAGGAAAGGTGTTTCCTTCGGAGGAACGACGGTTATCGATTCTCCAAAAGTGCAAACAACTGCAGGAAAGACCTCAAGCCACTGCAAGAATAATAGCTTCTCTACTGGGCTCGATGGCGTCTTGTATCCATCTGGTTCCCAATGCTCGCCTCCATATGAGACCATTGCAGGAAAATCTAGAGGATCAGTGGTGTCAACTGAGGGACGATTGGGAGAACAAAGTCCTTCTTTCTCCTCACACCCTACAATCCCTGAAGTGGTGGTGTTTACCCAGCAATCTCTTGGTGGGGATTCCGTTCCAACAACGGCCTCCATCTCAAACCATCGTAACAGATGCGTCACTGCTCGGATGGGGGGCGCACATGGAACATCTTCGAGTCCAAGGCGAGTGGTCACAGAGAGAGAGTCTCTATCACATCAACCTGCTGGAACTTCGCGCAGTCCACCTTGCGCTCAAAGCCTTCCTTCCCTCTCTGAGAACGGAAACTCTCCTTCTTCAGACAGACAACGTGGCCACTATGTACTACGTGAACAAACAAGGAGGCACCAGGTCCAGAATTTTATCCAGAGAGGCTCAGACAATCTGGCATTGGCTTCTAGCCAGGAACCTGTCGCTAGTGGCAACTCACCTGCCCGGCATCCAGAATGTTCAAGCGGATGCCCTCAGTCGGGTAATGAACGAGAACCACGAATGGGTACTACACGACGACGTCGTTCATTCCATTTTCGCACTCTGGGGTACCCCCTCTACAGACCTATTCGCAACCCCAGAAAACAAAAAATGCCAAAACTTCGCCTCCAGATATTACCATCCAGGGACACTGGGGAATGCCCTGTGGATAAGCTGGTCAGGAGCATTTCTTTACGCCTTTCCACCGCTTCCCCTGATTCCGGCGGTCCTCCAGAAGCTGTCCAATGCTCAGACCAAAATGATCCTAATTGCTCCGGAGTGGCCACGCCAGTGGTGGTTCCCAGACCTTCTTTACCGGTCACTCAAACCACACATCAGGCTACCATATCGTCCGGACCTTCTCACGAAGTTCAGAGGGCAGATATCTCATCTCAACCCCTCATCGTTGAGTTTGGCAGCATGGCTCCTGAGCTAGTGCAATATGGACACTTGAACCTACCTCAGGACTGTATGGAAATTCTGAAGGAAGCAAAACGCCCTTCCACACGATCAGCCTATGCAAGCAAGTGGAAGAGATTCTGCATTTGGTGTTTACACAACAACATTGACCCGGTTTCCTGTGGAGAACAATCTATCCTGCCATACTTGTTAAGTTTGGCAAAATCGGGCTTACAACTGTCGTCAATAAAAGTTCACTTGGCGGCGATAACGGCATACAGAAAGAGTCCTTCACAAACGTCCTTTTTTCGGATTCCGATTATTAAGGATTTCCTAGAAGGTTTAAAGAAGGTTTTTCCTCCCATTAGAAAGCCTTCTCCTCTATGGGAACTGAACGTTGTCTTATCACGTCTGATGCTGACGCCATTCGAGCCGATACACAAGGCATCGCTGCAGCATCTCACATGGAAAGCTGCTTTTCTGGTGGCAATCACGTCAGCGCGTAGGGTCAGCGAAATCCAGGCCCTTTGCGCTCAGGAACCTTACACGGTTTTTCATTCTGCAAAAGTGGTAATGAGAACTCATCCAAAATTTCTACCTAAGGTAGTCTCCGACTTCCATGTGAACCAAACAATTTCATTACCGACTTTCTTTCAGAATCCAGCTACTCCTGCTGAGAGAACTCTGCACTCTCTGGATGTAAAGAGAGTATTGAAATTTTACTTGGACAGGACAAAAAGCTTACGAAAATCACAACAGCTTTTTATTAACTATGGCCCAATCAGAACAGGTTTGGGCACATCTAAACAATCTTTATCCACGTGGATTGTTTCATGTATAATGTTATGTTATCAGTTAGCAAACAAATCCCTTGGTGGTAGGCCAAAAGCCCACTCTACCAGAGGGAAAGCAGCTACTGTAGCCTTGATGAGAAATGTCCCTTTGGCAGAAATATGCAAGGCTGCCACTTGGAGGTCGGTCCATACCTTTACTAAGCATTACTGCCTTGATACAGACGCTAGGGCAGATGCTCAGGTTGGACAGGCTTTGCTCAAGAATTTGTTTGCATGATTCATGTTTTTCTCAGTATTCTTATATCTACTCCACCGCGGTTATGGGGATGGGCTTGCTACTCTATTCAGTGCTTATGACTATACATGGAAATCCCCTACGAGAGAAGGAATGGTTTCTTACCTGTAACTCCAGTTCTCTCGTAGGGGTATTTCCATGATAGTCATAAGCAACCCTCCCTCCTCCCCGGTGGAGTTGACATAGAATATGAATATTATGGAGGTTGGTACTCCAACAAATGTTTTGTTTTTTCTTCATGTCAGGTTAATAGCCTCCAAAAAAGAACTGAGGCAACTGCCTTTTGCTGTGCATGATGGGAAACAGGAAGACTTTACTTTCTTAAAGGCACAGCTCTATTTTCATTCTGTATAATGGCAGCCTATGGGCTACACTGCCCTACATTGTTTTATTCTCATGAGAGGTGTAAATAAAATATGAGAATGTATTTATTTATGTATTTATAGAATAAATAGAGGTTTAAACGTGAAATTTACACTACAACTGTTTTTTCTTCTAACAATTTGGCCTGTGTAGCTGTTCACATAGGCTGCACATTGTTATTCTTAAGTGTTTTTCACAGACCTTTTTTGTCAAGGAGCTGATGATTGCACTTAAGAATATACTACACTACAGTGCTCCGGGGTCCCCGCAGGCGCGCGGAACTATTCAGTGCTTATGACTATCATGGAAATACCCCTACGAGAGAACTGGAGTTACAGGTAAGAAACCATTCCTTTTTGACATGGCTACCCCCACTTTTTGGCTAGTATATGATGCAATTTTGACTGAATGTGCACTGAGTTCCTGCTATCCAGGTCCCCAGTGCCAGATCTCTTTCCCTAGAACTTTACAACTGTTCGCCAGTTGTCAATACCTTTTCCCCCCTCTGTAAATTCATAGAAAATGGTACCCCAGCTACTTAGGGCATCAGTACCTAAGAGGGGCTTCAAGGGCTGCAGCATGTATTGTGCCACCCTCCGGGACCCCACATCTAACTCGTCCACACTGCCATTGCAGGCTGCGTGTCTTGGTGCATCTAAAAGTGAAAACACGACATGGCACACAGCAGCTACATGATGGCTTCACTGAAACTAGGGATGTTTGGTATCAAACATCTCTTATGAGATTCCAGTGGTGTATTTATTAATACATGCACCCAGAGTGCACCTTAGAAAAACCTAACAGCGGCTGATGTACTGGCCGACTAGTTTAAGTCACCCTACCATCAACAGACATTTTTCTGAACCCAAGAGTGAGATCCTCCACTCTTGGGCAGTGAGGAATAAAGCCTATTCTGGCACACCCCTCCCAACAGGATGACGTGAAAAGCTGCATTCCAAGGCAGGGGGCTTCAAAGTGCTCACCACCCTTGGTATCCATTTCTGGCTTCCCTCAGAGCAGATGTGACCCCCTTTACCCGGGGCCCATTTGGCACCTGGACTGGTGGGAAAATGAGTAGTTAGAGTGCTGGAGCTGCCTGTCCCTCCAAAAGCCCGGGAGGACTGCCAACCTTCACCCAAGATCCAGGAACTGCTTCCCTGCATCTTGCAGGCACCCCAAGAGACACTATGTGGAATCTGGACTGCCAGAACCTGATACCGGACAGTACCACTGCACCCGAGCCCCATAGCCTGAGTTGAAGTGGGCCCACAGTGCCTTTGTGGTCCCCAAATCCTGCAGAGACAAAGTCCATCGTGGGTCTTCCCTCTGTACCCTTCAGGCCACAGCCTTCAGCCTCATTCTACAGCCCCCCCCCCAATGAGCGCCTCGGATGACGGAAATCTGACAGTTCACTGCACCCAGATGCCCTGAACCAAGGAGCAGAGGACCACAGGTGTCCTTACATCCCCGATCCTCCTGACACTTGTTGGTTCAGTCGGATTGGACCCCCAGTCCACTCCTGCAGCCGCTTTCTGTAGGCACCCTCCATGCAACTGTCACCAGTGACAAAAACTCAACAGTCCTAGAAGCCTCTGCACCTGACTGCCCTGGACCCAGGAGAACAGGACCACTGGTGTCCATACATCCCCAAGCATCGCAAGAACTAAACCCCACTGTTGGTTCACCCAGACTGATCACCAGTCCCTACCTGCAGCATGTTTGTGACCGGACCGATCCCTATTGACTTCCATGGGGCACCCGACGCTGAACTGCACCATTGCACCCGGCCGCCCCAGTGCTGCCCGAGGTGACATGTTGGTGTGGGCTAAAACCCTGCCCCATACTCACCTTAACTCTGGAAGATTAGTCCTCTAAGTTGCTTTGTAGTACCTTTTTGCCATTAATGTTTTCTCCCCCTTAGGGTGACATTGCAGCTTCAGAAAATTGCACTGTTGACTTTTCAAACCTGTAAAGGTTTTTTTCTAGCAAAACGTGCTTACCTGATTGGATTCATTCTGTTGCCCAAAGATATATTTAAAGATCCCTGTTATTTTTATAAATTGATATTGATCTCCTTATCTAGTCATGTGTTTCATTTATTGACTGTGTGCCTATGGTAAATGTCTAACACTCCTGTCTGATAAGCCTAAGGCTGCTCGACCACACTACCCCCTTAAATAGCACCTTGGGAATGGAATTGCTAGAGTAAGCCTATGTCCACTGGACTCTTTGCACAGTATACCTCATTTTGGTATACTATATAAAGAACCAGCCTCTTGCTCATCATGCCAAAACCTCTGTCCTAGTGGCATATTTTAACACGTCTTTGTGTTATCTGTTTTTACTGTACTCCCAGACCCTCTACCTTCTTAATACTATTTTTTTCTAGTTCTAGCCTGCGTCCTTGTCTGGTACCTAACACCTGTGCGTCCATTTTATTCTTTCAGAACCATTTTGTTCCTGAAAAAGCAACCTAAAAGTCTCCTTTCAAATCCAAGTCCCTGAACCCCTTAGACAATTCTGGTGCTGCTTTTGCCCTCTGTCAGACATGGATCAGAATATGATTTCTTAAGCATTTATATTTAACAGACTTTGCTCCGTAGGTATTTTACTTTGTTTTCATCACGAACAATTTTGTTTTCATATTTTCATCAAGTTCACATAATATCGACTGTGGCGCGATGCGCCAGGCCGCAGTTGCTTTACCACTTACCTGAGTGTTAGATTGATATTCCACCATACTTAATTGCAGGGTGTTCATCAAACAGAATTCAGATTGTGAATGGCAGATTTACTAGTGACCCCTTGCGTTCTTTTGTCTTCTTTCACAGGCTTCTAACAGTGCCTCCTACGTCCAGGATGCTTTCCAGCTCTTGCTGCCCGTGCTGCAGGTCTCTCACATTCAGGCTCAGACGGAATTCTTACAGTGAGGGAGGGCTCCAGGCAGCATCCTGAGAGAATCACAACGTTCCTTGCACTAAATCGTTTTGCTCAATATGGGTTTGTTTGTCTGATGAGGGTCCTGGTGGGAGGAAGAGCATACGTATTGAGTGAGAGAGCTCCCACTCCCTTAGTAACAAGAAATAGAGAATCCAGAAAAGTGCAGGTAGTTTGCCACTTAACAAAGTAGCCCATGTGATGTGAGGGGAGGAGGAGATGGTAACAGTAGTACACAAAAAAATCTACAATTGGAAAGTTGCTGCTCCACAATGTCTGCAGTAATGCAGACATGAAGATTTTGATCCTGCACCATTCTTGCTGTGCATACATATAAAGACGCTGTTCTCTTCCCATGCGGAAGGCAAGCTACCACCATGAGAGGTGTGCTGATCATCTCTTGTTGCTGCAACTTGGAGAAGTATGACATGCATGCATGGAGAATAGATAGATGTATGCCCCATGCGTCACATGCCCGCTACTTTAGAGAACCTTTCTCTCAAACTAGACTTCTTCTGTTAACAGCTTTCAGGGATTTACGTGTAACCCTGTAAATAAGGGGGAGTTGCTGAGTTGGGACTCCCAGCTTGAAACGTTACGTTCTCACTTTTAAGTTTTACTGCCCACCAAGTGAAAATGACCTACAAAAAGAGTTCTCCATGCCCTGTACGCTGCTGGCGCTTCTGCCACCCGAGATTCAGTCGTGCAGACTGGTGGGTGGAATTTTACTGTCAGGGCAGTTTGTGTGTTTATTTTGGGGGCGGGTAGCATTCTTGGAGATACATTTTCTTTTAAAGTTGGGAATTGTCCATGATTGTGCACATACTTTATATTTTCTGTACTAACATACAACAAAATGATTCCTTTCATGGGTTATGATGTGCTACATGTATTCACATTCGAGGCAATGTAAATCTTACAGAACATAATTTCTTTTGAGATTGCCTTATTTTTGGTGCCCCTGTCTGAATTCTGAAAGTTCACAGTCCTCAATTATGGAGTCGATTTTGGTGCCCAGCATGGTCTGCTACTATCAGCTGTCTGGGCTTGATTTGACAGACTATCTTAAAAATCATTTTTGTAACATATTTCCATCTTTTGAGCATGTTGGTTTTGACTTCTGACGCAGAGGAGTGATATTCTTTCATTTTAAGTTCAGGTGTGCCTGGAAATGCAAGCCCACTCATTGGTGAACAGGAAGACTGTACTACTCAATTGATTCATGGTGTTCGAGTGGTGTACATTGCCAAGACAATTCGGAAGAGCATAGCATTTGCCCTGCATAGTGCCAACCAGATGGGACAAACAGGAGACCTTTTACACTGTATTTCACCATGTCTCTTATGCGGTCACCCTATGTGAACAGTGTTGGGTGGAATGGGGAAGAGATTGTACTTTGTGTTTACCATATCCCTGTCCTGACAGCTGTGCTTTGGGTGGGGAACAGATATTTTTGACTGTGCATGCATTTGAATCTCCACTTGATCAAACCTTAAGGAAGGTGTTTGGAGGGCTCCGACAATGTGCTTCGTTTTCACCTCACCCTTGTGGAGGGGGGATGACATCTTAATCATTTTACCTTTGGGGAGACATTGGCTAAGGCATATGAAAGTAGAGGTATCACACGTGTTTCCCCTTACACATCTGTACAGAATCGTCATTAGATATTGATAGAAATCACACACACTGTACCCTGCTGGATTGCTGTTCTTGACACCCACGAGCAGAGGTGAAATGTCACACTTTCTATCACCTTCGCCTGTTTATTCTATCACTCTTGGGACCTGTCCTGCCAGAGACGGTGGGTTGTGGAGAGGGCAGAATGGGGCAGAGGGAGATGGAGCGGCATCTTTCACATCTCTGCTTGGTCAGAGGCTCCCCACGCAGCCAGTGTGCCACCTGACTGCTCTGCTTTTAGGCTTTTGCCCTGCACTTTCCATGATGCAACTGTTTTCCTGTTCCCGAAGACACAGACCAGTGATTTTCAGTGTTCTGGTGTGGGATTTCCCTCAACTTCTTTTTCCATTTTGTAACCTCTTTTCTCCCTGCGATAGCCCGAACCTCGGTCTATTGTTTACATATTCTAGGGAATTTCCCTCACCTTCTGATGGCATTTTGGATGGCAGACCTTTTCTACATGTGTTGCCTCTGTTGTCTTTGTCATTACATTTCGGGTTCCTCAATATTGTTATTAAAATATTATATTCTTGTGCCTTTTGCACCTTCAACTCCCCATGTGTTCCCATTATCAGTCGAAATAAACCAAACTGAATTTTTGTGAGTGAGTTTCGTTTTGCCTACAGATCTGTTGTTTTCTTTGATCGTGCATTGCTGTTTCCAACATTGCCTTTGTGTGGTTATATTGCTATATATCAAATATTAAATCCCTGTGCACTCCTTAAAGGTCTTGAATGTAAGCAAGTTGCTCAAGGTCTTGGCGTGCTCACTGGGTGTGTCCTCAAACCAAAGACGCTTTCAGTCATTCTGTTGGTCACTGTACTCACTCACATGCACTGGCGAATGGTGCTGCCAGTGAGTGTGTTGCCCAAATAATTCAACATGACTCCAGTGTGGGGAAAAAAACCATTTAATGCTTTCTTGCTTTTATCATGAATCTCTTCTCATTATTAATCTTCTACACATTTCATGGTGGTTATACACTTGTTCTTAGTTAAAGGTATCCTTATCGTATTAATCCACAAACTGATTGTTGTAACCTTCGGTATGAATTGTTCCATTAGCATTCATTTTGGACCACCCCAGTCCTTCCTCTGGAGGACATTAGAGCCACGTTGAATTATTTGGACAGAATGCTCGTTGGCAGCATCATTTGCCAGTGCACCTGGGAACCGTGCTCATGGGAATATAGTGACTAGTAGACTATATTGCTATATACATACAATATTTGTGTGCATTCCTACCGTCATAAGCTGTAGCTTAGCTCGTCAATGACTCACAGCATAAACACTAAAACACTGCACAGTCAATACAGTGATCTACAGCAGTGTGGTCTCCAGGTATGCAGAGGCATCGCAGCAGTGCACAATCAGTAACAATGCGACATGCCAGCCAAGTCACCCCATGTCATTTGCAACACCTTCAGCTAGTCCTGGCTTTAAATCCAACATCATCATGTATGCTTTAATGTTTGAGCCAATACATACAAAATAGGGAAATAAAATATACAAGTTCCAAAAGAGTTGTTCAAGAGAGAGGACTGTCCGAGGTTGTCACACATGCCATGGAACCATTTGGTATCTATGTGGCAATTGACAACATTGACACCCATCTTCAACAAGGCACAGAGTTGCTGCAAAGGTCAATGGAACAGCACAAAGAGTAGTGCTGTACAGAAGTCTCATTACATGTCTATCTACAACAGGGCACTGTGTAATACGAGTGCTGCGCATTTCTGCATTATTTTTAAGTATTCCTTTTAGCACAGACAGACAAGAGAAGCTGTGGTTTAACTTTGAGATGTTATCTGAGTCTCACCTGTTGTTTGGCATTCCTACATAATGTCTGAGAGAAATGTACCACATTGTGGAGTGGCTAATTGACGGTGCAGGAGGAAACTTGGAAAGAGAATTACTGAAGGGGGCCCCATTCAACAAATATTGTGCACATATTAATTAAAATGTAGGGTGCGTTGATAGTGCCACCTATGTCTGCGAATGACGGATCGTGGTTGGCCAATTTGTCAGTATTAATGAATGCGGAACATACTTACATATACGCGAAATTGGCCAGTTTGCAGGTTTTTCTACTTGCAGGATTGTCCACATTCAGAAGTAAAGTAAAGCGGACAGAAAGTGTGCGTTCTCTGGGGAATTGGTGAAGGCCAGTCACTGGAAATGTTGAGGTTGCTCACAAAATTGGAACTTTGTGGGTATTCACAAACATTCCCCATATGTATTCTCAACATTAACGCACACTTAAACCTATTTATAAAAAGGAAAGCAATGTCTCCATGTGAAAAAGTATTTTTCAAATGGAGAAAAAAATGGGGAACCCAAGCACTAAACAAGTTGATTTCACACTACCAGACAATCCCTGAATTAATATTTGAGGAAAGAAGAGTACATAAGGCATTTTCAGATATTTTGTAATGTTTCAAGTTTTCTTTTGTAGATTTGTCTAAAACCAAACATGATTATATCTATCAGAATCGAAGGCCTAAGACAATGGATACTAAGGGTACTGTTTGTTGTTTTAACTAATTGACAGCCAGGGACTCCAACAGACACCCCCACCCCTGGTGGTTCTGAGCCTTTTTTTTTAGATGGTTGGGGTAGTCTGTGGTTAAACCTTCAAAACTTGTGTCCATAAAAGGCATCCACATTCATTTGTATCCCTTTTCCCTAACATCATAGGGATTCTAAAGGTACTCTGTGGATTTTGGCTTCCCATAGAGGGAACTGAGAAAATAGCCAAATGTATTAAAAATGTTTTTAAAAAATGTGTTGGGAAAGAAATTGTTATTTAAAATAAAAATAAAAGAAAATCCCATCAACAAAAGGTTTACTGTACTATGATTACCATCTTCCCAGCTTTCAAGAATAAGCAGAGTAGTATAAAAATACCTCAGGATTAGCATTTTCTTAATAGGTATTTAACTGTCCCCTAATGTTTGTGGGTTCAATTGGCTCGCAGTTTGTGGTGGAAACAGATGTGAAATCCATGGGTGATCCCAGAAAGCTACACATTTCTGAAAAGTAGATACAATTCTGAAATCAGCAAAGGGTATCTGTGTAGATCGTTCAAGGTTTTCCCAAAGAAAATAATTGTTGAAATAAAAAATAATAATTAATATGATTAGGAAAAAAAGCCCTTGGTGACAATGTTTTCATCTGTAATTTTTTGTCACAGTAGCCGATTTATAAAAAAAAATCAATATCTGTAACTTTTTGTCACAGTAGCTGATTTGTAAAAACAATATGTCATCATGTGTGATAGACACTTCTGGCTGTGGCTATATAAAAAAACATGTGATACCCAGAGCCAATAACTGAGCAGCAGTTTATAAAGATTTGTCATTGTATATTGACCATACAGCAATTCATATGGTAAAATATAATGAATAAAAAATGGGTATAGAGAAAACCTATGAATTTTTTAAATGTGCACAAGTACTGAGTTGAGGAACAGTGGCTATTTGTACATCTCTGAATTTTGGGTTACCCATATTATCATATTATTCAGTGTGGATTTTGCAAAATGTCTTCTTTCTTGACATTGCTTACATTTGAAAGCCGAAAGGGTAGAGAAGTCCAATTAGCCATAACAAATATTCAATTACTCTGTGTTCCCATGCGTCTTCCAATAAAACCAATCCCCATTTCTGTGGCTGGGCCTAGCATTTACAACACGAAACACCCTAAAATGTGTTCTCATTTCACCTAGCAAACTTGGCACTTTTATTTTCTTTTTATAATGTGGGTAGATGTGGAATTTAGGCCTTAGCTCAGCTTCCACCCAGGAAAACCTACTAAATGATAGCTAGACTGCACGGGAGCCCAGGATTGTATGACTCATGTGGATCCCACAATGTTTTTACTCAGCAGACCTGGAAAATCTTAAACCTAGGCTAAAAACACAATTTTTCCTTACCTTTGGGTAGAAACTTCTGGAAGCTGTTGGGATCCACAACTTCCAACCACCCAGCTTTTCCCACACGTGACTCAGCTAAAATGCTGCCTCACTCATGTGGCTGGCCCTAAAGCCCAGAACACAAAACACTCTAAAATGAGACATGGAAACATGAAACAATGTGAAAGAAAAATGACTGAGTGATCTGAGTTATTGGGGATTTTGGGCCCTGGCTAACCTGCCATGGAGGGGAACCCACCAAACCCAGACATTTCTGAAAACTAGACACCCTGGTGGAGGTCAGGATAGCTAGAAGTCATGGAGAGATTAACTGTGGCACATGCCACGCTCCTTTGTTAACCCCCACCTTTAAAGCATGTGCTTGTCAGATGAATTATCAAGGGCTGAATGTAAGGATCAATCCATCACCTCTTTTTCTGGGGCTCCAAAGAAAGGGGACCCATTCAGAAAGCCATACTGTTTGGCTCAGTTTTAACACTGGTTATAGAGAGGAAGCCCTCTAGGAAGGAGTGCAAGATAGCACAGTGAGAAAAACGCGGGGCCTCAGTAGTAGAACTGTTCTCGCGAGGCTGATGTTTTTGATCTGGATATGACCAGCATTGCAGCAGAGCTAGGGATAGCACTGGAATGCTTGCAGCAGCGCTGCTGTAAGATCAAGGCTGGAGGAAAGCTAGAGTAATACCAGGACTGGCACAAAGCTGGAGCTGGCAGACCTAGAGCACAGCTGAAATAAGACCAGCAATGGGGCAGAGCTGAAGCTAGCATGACTGAAACACAGCTGGGGCACACCTGGAGGAGACAGGACTGAGGCAGTGCAGGAAGTGGAGTGAAAGATCCAAAGGCAGGAGCAAGCGGAGGAGTTGCAGCACACCAGTACTCTGATTGGTTGCTTTTTATATATTGTAAAACAAGAACAACCTGAAAGGAAGGGGCTGGTCTTTGAAGAAGGACTACCTGATAGGGACTGGTCTTAGAAAGGAGCAGACTGGATTAGTGTTGACATTTGTTGGCCATCTTGGAGTGTCGTTTGTAATTGGTGGCCATCTAGAAATTGATTCTCACTAAATGATAGACTGGAGCTTACTGCTTGCAGCCATACTTTTTTCTGGTCTAGAGCCATAACTGGATACCATCCTTTGGAATCTCAGAGCTCATGGAAATTGAGAGAATGAGGGAGTATAGATACTGGCTGTAAAACGTTTGTATTAGATGACTACCAGTATTGAATCTTTTTTACCAATATATTGGCACAAGGATGGGCTTTCAAAGGCACAAGAGACTACTGGGCAATAAACTTTGGCTTAGATCATGATTGTCCAAAAGTTAGCCGTTCATGTATTTTGGAATGGGTCAGTAAGTCTTCAAGGTGTTCCTTGAGGAGCTTTAATAGACAGGGTTTCTGGGTTTCATCTGGTTATTTCACACAAGAGCTCAGTCTACAGGTTAGTAAGACTCTTTTTGTTCCCTCGTCCCTTTGAACTATCTTGAGGAAATGTTAGGAAAGACATTAGAAAGATCTACCTTCTGGGATATCATATTATCCAGCTGATTGGCCTTTGAAGAGCTTCTACCAATGTCTGGTTTTTCCACAGATCTATTTCAATTGGCTGGAAATAGGCAGGAAGCAGTTTCAGGGATTGAATGCTCTGTGACTCTGTGCCCACCCACAAAAATCTATCTTTAAGGGTAAGGGACCAGCTCCTCTCCAATCTCCTCATACAGCTGAAAAAGTTGGAAATTTCCTTCTGACAAGGGCAAGTATAAAACCATTTCTAGTAGGGAAAGTGAATTTGCATGTGCTCCTCTGATTTCCATAAAAACAAGTGTACTTGTATGTCAGGGCTGCAGTTTCTAGGCCTGTTTCTGTAAACTTGTGGATTCCTAGAAGTCGTAATGGGCATCCATGCAAGGACATATACTTCACTCTTATCACTTTCTTTAAGAATTGGGTCCCTAATTTATTTTCATGTTGCCCATAATGATTTTAAACTGATTCACCATTATTAACCTTTTTTGAAAAATTGGCATGCATCAAGCATGTTTTACTAAAGAAAATGGTATTTAAAGGTGCACAAGAGTTTATTAAAACTTTTTTTTTAAATTGCATGTTTTGTGTACATTTTCTTTTAAAAGTGAACAATCGCCAATCTTGCTTTAATACTTCTGTAGGTAATAGTCATAAAGCATTCTAGGAGCATTATTAGTTGAATTACATTGTTACATTTTGCAAATATGTACACATTTTTATACTGAAGACACTCTCAATAATAAAAGCTAATATCGCAGTTCATTGCATTTCCGTATGGCACACGCCCTAATAGTAACAGCTTTGCATGAATGTATCATATATACAAATTGGAACATCTTACAAATATGGATACAAAGCATGCTTTTGTGGCAGACAATCATCTATCTCCCCTCTCTGGTACTGTAAACTAAAGCTAAATGTTTTAAGCTGCAGGAGGTTTGGCCCACTTGTCCAATAGACAAAATAAACATCACAACTTATTGCCCTTGATTCCTAATAATATTTGCTGGGCGTCGGTCAGTAGGACTTACATAACCCTGGGTTAATATGTGATTATCCTGGATGATCAGCTTTAAGTGGTGATAGTGGTTCTCCAATAGGGTCTGAAGTACATCTGGAGGTCTAGGTTATGAGTGGCCTAAGGAAACAGATCAAAAAATGTCTGTTAAGAGTTGGGGGTGATCCGTTTGGCAATTCCAGCTTTTCCTTAGCATATGCAAGCATCCAGGAGCTGATGGTGGCAGACAAAACTACTACTATGCATTATGTCAACAGGGCATTGGACTACGCTCTCAAGGGCTGTGCTTAGAAGCTATGATGCTGGGCATAGGGCTTAATTCAGGGCCATCCATATCTGAGCTGCTCATTTGTTAGGGTAGACGAGTGTCCAACCGGATGTTCTCAGTTGGCTTCAGACATCTCTGCCCAAGTGGAATCTTTACCCTGACATGCTTTTCGAAATTGTTAAGACGGGATATTCACAGGTGCAGCTCATCTTAACGCAGGGTGTCTGCTATTTTGCACTTAGGATTTTTGTGAGGAAGGGTGCTTTTGGAGATGTGATGCTGGTCCCTTGGGACTGCCAAGTGGTATACACCATCCATTCATTTTCAGTAATATAAGTGATTCTGACAACAGAGTTTTAAATAGTATTTCAGAACCTATTAATTTTGAATTTAGGAAGATATGGTACTGTCTGGTTCAAGAGGTTTACACGAGTTGGGGGAAGACTGAAACATTTGGTAGCATTCGCGCCAAGAAGTTTTAATTCTATTAAGGACACAAAGGCGAGGATTATGCATCTCTTTCTGTACTACTCAAAAAAACAGCAGCCAATCACAAAACAGGAAAACTTCAACTACATTTCCAATTATGCTTAGCACAATATGTCCACCAATCACATATCTCCAGATCCTACTAGAGTCCCTAACACCATCTTGAACTCCTCTTACTCACAGAGGAGCAAAACTTGGATCATAAACTGCTTCCAACAGACTTGCAGGATTTCAACGTGACAAATGTCCTTGAAACACCTCGATCCATCCCGATATCGAACTCGGACACATCAACCTTTTGCTAGGCAAAACCTTTTCTCTTTCCTCTTTTTGTTCTGCTCCTAAGAAAATCAGACATAACAATAGGGTAACTCCTACTATATCACCTTGACATTACCTGAGGGAAGGAAGGAAATGTAGATATTACACATACATAACTCTTTATACCTTGACGTAGTAGTACATTATCAGATCAGCAACCGAGTGGGATAATCCTCGCCTCCGTGTCCTTAATAGAATTGAAAATTCTTGGCGCGAATGCTAGCAAAGTTTTCATTCTATGTCAGGACTGGAGGCTCAGATTATGCTCGTTCAAAGCTGATTAAAAAACTCTTGTTGCTGTATCACCCACCGGTTTGTAATCAAACTGCTTCAAAGTAGAATCTGAAGACCAATCAGCTGATTTCATAATATCCTGCACTGTCACTCCCAACTCAACAGACTTGGAAGCCATTTCTCCTCTGATTGAGTGAGCACCAAATTGCTTAACATCAATCCCTGCCTCGTCCATCACTCCTCTTAACCATCTGGCAATGGTCGCAGCAGACACCGGTGGGAAAGTTTTTATTTTGCAATGAAATCAGTAATTGACCTTCCACATCTGATCTGAGAACTCTAGTACATTCTTCATACTGTTTCAAACAATTCACTACACACAATTTTGTACTGAAAGGATATGCAAAGTACTCTATTCGTCCTTCTAGTAATATTGAAAAAAAACACCTTCCGGTATAAACACTCTACCTGCAAGGTCCAGAGCTTTCACATCCGAAGATCGTAGACATGCTGCAAGGCATAACAACATTGCTAATTTAACCGATAGTCACTTCCAAGACAAACAATTGTTATCGGGCCATCTCTCAAACAACATAAGCACTAGGCTAACATCCCACAGTAACTTATATTTTGGCTTCGGAGGATTAGAAAGTCTAATGCCCTTAAGACGCTTAGAAATGACAGGTTGCATTCCCACCGGATTATTACTGACTTTACCGTGACCCGCTGAGATGGCGGAACAGAAATTATTTATTGACCTGTAGGATAGGCCCTCTGCCGCCTTTTGCGATAAAAAATTTACTATTTCCATTATTCCTGCCGCCACGGGATCCACGTGCCTTCCCAAGCACCAACTCCACCAAGCTCTCCATGCTGAGGAGTATCTCTTCCCAGTAGACGGTACCCATGCTCTACTAATAAAACTGTAGCCGTGTCTGAAATGCCTGGCAAGCACCACTGTTGCCTGAAAGCCTCCAGGCCATCAGGTGCAATTGCCTCTCCACCACAAGAGGATGCAGTTCTCCTTGGGTAACCAGTAGCATGTCCCGAGACCATGGCAGGAACAGGGGAGAGTCAAAGGCTAACTCCAGAAGCAGTGGAAACCACGGTTGTGTCTTCCAAACCAGAGTGATCAAAATTACTTCCACCGACTGCTTCCTGATGTGAGTTGCTACTCTTGGAATCATCACAAAAGGGGGAAAAGCATAGTTGAGGCCCTGTGACCAGTCTTGGGAAAAAGCATCCGTGGTCCTTGCGACTGGGTCCCGTCCCCAACTGAAGAAATCCTCAAGCTGTCGGATCAGACGGGAGACAAAGAGATCTATCTTGCTTCAACCCCAAATTTCCTGGGGCAGGTGGAGAAGTTGGGGAAGGAGCTTCCTGTCACTGTGATCCTTGAGGTACCTGGATTTTCAGTCCGCTATTACATTGGACTGCCCCGGGATATACTCCGCTACCACACCCAGCCTGTGGGACAAGCAGTAGTGCCAAAAATCCTTGGCTATCTCCGCTAGCAGGGGGGATCTCGTACCGCCCAACTTGTTGATATAGTGGACTGCTGGGATGTTGTCTATCCTCAATAGAATGGAGCACAAGACTTTCCTGGAGGACAAGGACCTGATTGCAAAGGATCCTGCTAGTAACTCCAGACAATTGATATGAAGCCAGAGTTCCTGTTGGGACCAGCTGCGCCCCATGGAGATATCCCTGCATCGGGCTCCCTAGCCCATTGACTGGCACCTGATTCTATGATTGCCTCCGGTCGGGAACTGAAAATAGCCCTTCCATTCCAGGCATCTACTTGTGTCAACCACCACCTGAGTTCTGTCCTGACCTCCTCTGTCAGGGGAGCTTGTTCCGAATACGCCATACCTCTTTGCAAGTGTTGAATCTTGAGCCTCTGCAAGGCTTGGTAATGTAAGGGTCTCTGGAATATCGCCTGAATCGAGGCAGCCAAAAGGCCCACAAAACGTGCTATCTTTCTCAGGGACAGTGAGGATTGCGTTAGGTTTTCCCTCAACTCTTTTTTGATGTCCCGAAATTTGGAACAGGGAAGGATCAGCTGCAAAGTCTCTGAGTTGATTACAAACTCCAGGAACTCCACCTATCTGGTGGGTACTAGGATCAACTTTTTCTCGTTTAAAACAAACCCCTGATCCTGCAATAGAGAAATTGTCATGAAACTGTGTTGCTTCACCAACTCTTGAAATTGAGCCATGATCAAAATATCGTTTAGGTATATTATCATCCGAATCCCTTTCTCCCGCAAGTGAGCTACCACCGGCTTGAGCAGTTTGGTGAAGCACCAGGGTGCTGAGAAAAGTCTGAAAGGCAGGACCAAATATTCTAGCCATTTGTCCTTCCATCTGAATTGGAGGAACCGCCTGTGAGGATGCAAAATGGGGATTGTTAGATAAGCGTCCTTCAGATCTAGACATATTAACCAGTCTCCTGTTTGGAGTAAATCGGGAATTAGATGGAGGCCCTCCATCTTGAAATGCTGATAAAGAATGAAATAATTGAACTCTTTGAGGTTTATCACTAAGTGGTGCCCTCCTCCCTGCTTTTGAACAAGGAAAATGTTGCTGCAAAACCCGGCCGGTGGTGATTCGCAAAAGGCCACCGCTCGTTTCTCTACCAAAGCCTGTGCCTCTAGATCTATAAAGTTGGTCTCTTGTAGGGAAAAACACAAAGGGAATGGAGGATTCTGTTGACGTGGAGTTTGGTAAAATTCTAAGCGAAAGCCATGCATAGTCTGCAACACCCAAGCATCCGGAGTTACTCTGAGCCAATTGTGAAGATAGAACTGCACTTGACCCCCTAACTAGATTAGAGAGGAATCCAGAAGCCTTACCTGCTGAGAAACCTGCAGGGGGGCTAACCCTTGTGCCTCCTCGCTGTCCTCTGCACCGTTTGAAGCGGGAGCGAAAGGGGAAGAAGGTGCCACCTCAGTGTAATCTTGGCTCGATTAAAGGATCCTCTCTGGGGGCCCTGAAAGTATGCTCAGCCTGACGAGCGGCCCCTGCCTCGTCCGGCCCGGCCAAAAATACCCAAATGAAACACTTTCTTTAAATTAGCTTTCACCTTGTCCAAAGTAGTAAATGTCGTGACATATTTTGCAATGTCTTTTACGAACTTTTTGCCAAAGAGGTGACCTTCGGTCAGAGGGCCCACGTCTGCAGTGGCAAGCTCTGTCAAATTGGAGTCGATCCTCATGAGGAGGGATTTGTGCCTTTCTGACGATATGGCGCAGTTGGCGTTGCCTAACAGACATATTGCTCTCTGAGTCCACTCGGCCAGGGTGTGGGGATCAATAGGGGCACCAGTTTCTCTGGCTCTCAAAGCCATCTCGAGGATTTTCACCAGAGGGCCTGTTTGATCCAGAAGCTTATCCTGGCAGGAGCGCCAGGCTTGGTCGATCCTTTTCTTCGCGTTTTTAGCGAATTTCTTCAGGAATGTTAACATGCTGGCATCAATCTCGAGCGTTTCGTCCAACTTATTCGGGATTTCGGGCCTAGGACATTTGGCTCGCAACCTATTGCAGACCTCTTTGTTAAAGCTCTTGCGCAGCTTATCATGCAAATACTCCGCTTGCGTAGGGGCCCAATCTGCTGAACGCGGGTGCACTATATCCTCCGGGTTAAACTGAATGGGTTGGGAGGGGAGATGGAAATCTCTTGCCCTTTCGAGGAAACTGACTTCATTGCTCTTTTACGCTTGCGCAAGGAGGTGCTGGAGTGAGAGGATTCAGAATCACTGGGGTCAGAATCAGATGAAGCCTGATCACCCCTTTGGAAACATCTGGACGTGGAAGGGGGAGAACAATATTGGTGGTCATTTGAAGAGGGTTGGTGCAGCGCAGCCATGGCTCCATCTTGAGGCCAAGAGAGGGGGGCGTCCTTAGATGTACCAGGAAGGGAAGAACTCCCTTCCGCTGAACTACTCTCTGATAAAAAAATTAGACTTTGGTTTTTAGCGAAGTGCTCTAATTGCTGCATTAAAGCTTTTAGAGCCACCACCAATGCTTGACTGATCTGCCGAGGGACAGAAGCTTCAAGGGCCCTGCTGACTGACTGCTGAGCCGAGGCGTTGATTGCCTCAGACAGACTGTCGCTCAAGAGGTGACCGCCTTCATAGTATTGCCCATACTCTTCCTCCTCGAAGGGCACCCAGTCGGTCATATTAAAGATCTGTTAAAGTACAGTAATCACTCAAAATTCAGGGCGAGTTACCCCTGGTGCAAAGAAAAGTAGACTGGCTCCTCAGCGAAAGCTGTCTATTAATTATTACAGCCCCTCTAGAAGGAGGACGTCCAGGGAGCCACAAAGGTGAGGAAAAATAAAGATATACGCGAGCGTGCACTCGGCTCAAATGCAGGGCCAACTCAGTTCTTCCAGCCTGAATATGGTGTCTACCTCGCTGACAGGAAGCCAGGAATGCGAAGAATGCGCGCTATTCCTGGCGTCCTCCTGTCAGTGCACTGGAGGAGGATAAACCAATGTAGGACAGCACGTAGCCCAATCCTACTAGGATAGCCCAACAGGGCTACGCGCTAGTCCTCTGCTTTCCGCCCGGACCTGACAAGGGGAAGGCTCCGGGCCGGCACTAATTCAGAGTGAGCAGGGGAAATCCCTTGAAGAAACCACCCAGCGCACGGCACGCTGTGCTTACTGACTTGCCACGACACTCCTCTGAGCCCAGCTGCTTCCGCTATCCAGGACAGGAGGCAGCCGGCCGGAGCAAATTGAGACACACGGGAATGCGGACGCACCACAGCCCTTACCAGTAACACAAAATAAGTGATGCACGATCAGGAAAGAAATACTGAGTGCAATGCTATCTATTATAATATACGAAGGTGACAATACTTTGCTAGAAAATAATTCGAGCTAATACGCAAAACCTATACAACATCATATGTAAATAGAGAGAAATGTAAGGGAAGTGAGATGCACTTATCTTCCCTGCTCGAGCAGCAAAGAAAGAGGAGTTGTTTGCAGTGTTGCCAGATTTTACAAGCCTTCTATAGCCCAAAGCTGTTGAACAACCAGCCCAAAGTAAGCCCAAATGAACCGGTCCCAGCCCAAAAAGTAGCCCAAACTTTTAACACTGAACTAATGCAATCATAGGCTGAAGCAAACATTTTAAAGCATAAATCTATTTTCTATTGTAAGCAAATATGTGAATATGTTTCAGGCAGACAATTGACTCTTTGGATTTGTCATGTTTTGAAATGGGGAATGAGCCAAAGGATGGCAACTCCCTCGTATTCAAGGTTAAGCAAGAGTTATGCTCTAGCTTTCAAACTGGTTTTACAATAAAGCAACAATTCACCGATAACAGCAAAAAGTTATACATCTTAATGGACTACCCCTCATACTTACTCAACTTTTCATGCCGAACTCAAGTTTGTGGAAAGCAGACCCAATGCTGTTTTCCCTTTGCATTTTACAGTTCAAGTCCTGTTAATCCCAATATGTCAGCCCTAACATGCAAAGATAACATTTGCTACATTAGCTCAGTCATTAACCTATGATAATCAACACCCCCCAAATGGATTCAAAGCACAACCTTTGTTCTTTTCACTGCCTTTCAGATGCACATGGTAGATAAAGGTGAAATGCAAGTAGCCATCTAGCATTCCCAGTGTGTATCTGCAGTCTGCTCTACTACTGTTCTACTTTCTGGACTTTTCATTAAATGGGCAGCAGACCAACATTTCACTCATTTCCTGCCTCCTTCGGACGTACTCAGGCACTACCCCTACATTCGTTTTAGCGGGCTACCTCTACCCTGGTGCATGATCTGGGTGTTCTAAAATTCTTCCCAGCCAAAGCTTATCGAGTAACTCTTGTCTGACCATAGTTATTCAAGTTCCCGAATCCAATAACAGTTTTACTGCTCTGTCACCTATCTCGATTTCCGCACATGGGTCCTCAGAGGTTGAAGGATCACCTGTACTCACTGCACCTTTGCTACCCACTAAAACCATATCCTGGAGTTCTCCCTGTATTTTGTGTAAGTGGCCATCACAACCTTTTTCCTCAAGGATTGCTACTACACCGTTAACCCTACATGTATGTTTCTTCTGGCTTTGACATACTTTGGTGAAATGACCCATTTTATTGCAATTTCTGCAAATGACATTTCTTGCCAGACATTGTTTCCCACTTCTGAAATGTGTTACATTTCCGCACCTAAAACACATATTTGTTTGCTTAAAGAAATTATTTTCTGATTTTGCAACATCTTTGGAATAAACAGAGTCCTTATCATTGTTTTTTCTCTTCCTGCTGTACAATGTTTACCACTTCCGTTTTTTTCTCTTCCATTTCTTTCATAGAGATCTGCAAGGTTTCTCTACTTTTAGCTAGAGGCAATGTTTTGTCTCGAGTTGGATTAGCTAAAGACAGTACCTTTCTGCTGTATTGCCTTGTTTGTACAGTGGCATATAAACTGGTCACGAACCAACTGATCTGTAAAATTTGCAAAATGGGAATCTGCCACCAGTCTTCTGAGTGCGGACACAGACATATCCACATTTTCCACAACCTGTTGTTTCCTCATAAGGAATTTGTGTTGCAAAACTTGATACTCAAATACCAAGTTTGCGTATCACAGTATGTTGGGTGAGGAATTATTTTGAGCAGAAAATGTATGTGTGTGCATCACTGAGAAATCAGGAGTTGACACACAATACATAAGTGGGTTAATCACTGTAAAGTTGATATTGACTATAAAGTTGTAATAGTGTGTGTATCACAGTAATTTTGGACGAGGAGATAGTTGGAACAGAGCATGTAAGTGTGCCCATCACTGGAAAATCAGAAGTTGGCACGCCATATAATAGTGTACCTTTTAAAGTAAATATGACTTATATATATATATGTATATATATGTATATATATATATATATATATAGTGCTAGTAAAGGCCTTGCAGTTGTTTGTCATTGAAAAGTAAATATGCATATATGCACTACTACTGCTGTGCATGTCACTGCTCCCAATGTATCCAGACTGCTTATAATTTGAACACAGTAACCAAATGTACACTTGCTGCTGACCATAGAAGACAATGATGGCTGTGATGCTACTTCAAAATGTCACTCTATTTTAAAAAGATATTAGTTTCACAGCGTTATGTCTGACAGAGCCAAACTCAAAATGGCAGCACTGATCACTGTGTAAAGCTCCAAATATATAATGGCTGCCAACAACCACATTGAGGATCCCAATCTAAAATGGTGTGTTAAATTGTGAAAACATTCCCAATTAAAAATGGCAGCCACATTGGGGCCCCGACGTTTCTACTGGTCACAGGACCTTACACTGAAACACCAATGGTTATGCTGCTGAAATGCCCTGTTAACAAAGTTAAAATGGTGGCTTAAACACCTAGGTTGTGACATAAGGAGCTCTCCCTCTGTGCACACATTTGAGTCGCCCCGGTAACTGCTCCCAAAACCAATTTTGCCCACCCAACATGGCAGCAAATATCTCCAACATAGTTAACCCAACATTGCAGCGCTAACAGTCAAGGGCTGTAAAAATAGTTTAACTTACAGTTTGTAACTTTCTGGATCACAGTTGCTTTTTGTGGCTCTGAATCATATGTGGGTCCGGTGGCAGCTTCAGCTCGCCACCAACAAAAGTGTGGTAATCGCCTCACCAATGAAGAACAAGTGACACCATCTGAGGTAATTTTTCACGCTTGCTGGCCCAGGAGTCAGTGTCGCACCAGGGGGGCTGTCAATTGATAGCGCTTTCGCGCGCTACAAGATTGACGGCCCTCTGCCCCACTGAGAGCTCATGAGCTCTCAGTGGGGCAGAGGGCCGCCAATCTAGTAGCGCGCGAAAGCGCTACCAATTGACAGCCCCCTGAGACACTGCACTGGCGCGGCGCACACGCTGCTTCCTGCCCCCGCCGGCTGCAGTCCCTCCTGCGCGCGCGGCAGCGCCGCCCCGCCGCGATTTTAGCGCACACAGGGCTAAAAATAGCCCAACAATCGGGGTCCCCGCAATTGGGTTTTTTTCCCGCACAAATGGGAAAAATATCGCCCATTTGTGCGGGAAACCGCCCAATCTGGCAACACTGGTTGTTTGGGACTCTAGTAGGGTCTGGAGAGATGTGATTGGTGGACATATTGTGCTAAGCATAATGGGAAATGTAGTTGAAGTTTTTCTGTTTTGTGATTGACTGCTTTTTTTTTAGTAGTAAAGAAAGAGAAGTATAATCTGAGCCTCCGGTCCTGACATAGAATTACCCGAAATAAGCTGTTGGGCAGAGACAAACGCCAGACCTGCTCAGAAACCAAAGAATGACTTTTACTTTTTCAGGAGCTTTCACAAAAACAAAAGAAGGACAAACACGAAGAGGAAGGTAGGAGAAAGTGATGACTGACTTGAGCTCCAGGAGGTGCAGAAGGAGGAAACTGACCCGGCCTGAACACCCAAGAAGAAGCAGATAGAGAGGAGGAGGACTCGCAGCCCGGACCTGCGTTGTTCCGAACAGCAAGGACCCGATGAGAGCTCCTGGAGTCCGAAACAGACAGAGGAGATCGTGAAGGCAGCAGGAGAGCCAAGGACCCCATTGGCTAGACTCTCCTGGAGGAGCAAGGCTGGGCCAGGTGGTTGACCGTATGCAGTCTTGAAGGGAGGAGAATTAATGGTGGGCACATTAAATGAGCATCTCCCCACCTTTACAGAGCACACTAAGGAATATCCTTGAACAGCCTTTTCCGAGCACGATAAAGGGTCTATCCGCAAACAACTTTCTCTCGGCACATTCACTGTTATTCATGCAACCTTCTTGATGCACTATACCATATATTATCGCAACATATGTATCAACCTTTTTGTTTTACCAAGATAGGCCAAAATACTAAGTTAGGAAGCATAGCGTTTTGTACCTAAACCAGTGGTAGAGGTAAAAGAGCACAAGCTTTATTTCTTTGTATACCTGCCCTCCTTTAAGTTCCTACCGGTTTTTTCTTCTGTATCTTTTGGGAAGATTAAAGAAACCCCAGCTAAGAACAGGGACTTTCATGCCCTAGGTAACTAAAGCGCGTGCCCTCGCCATGCACTGCTAATTAACCAAGATATTACATCACTCAAGACATCTTCTTTGACATCTTTGATAATATCACTGTAACATTTGCTGTAAAATTATTGATGAGAAAACTGTGCATGGCGAGGGTGCGAGTTATAGTTATCTTACGGCACAAGTTATAGTTACTTGAAATAACTCTAACAGCTGAATTTGTATGGTTTTGTGCTTGTAAAATCTGAAACTAACTATAATGTCCCTGTAACCTTTGTTTTTTTAGTGAATTTCTAAGGTTTTTGTTTTTAATTCTATGTCCTAACTATAACGTTCCTGTAACCTTTGGAACAGAGTTTATTAGCATTCACAAACAACTCATAGGCGGTGGTTTTCCACAGCTAATCGAAGTGTTGTAATTACGCTGTCTATTGCATTGAAGTCCTTGCCATCCCACACCTACTTCACCCCCGAACCACATCTACCACCTTTGGGCAGTCCAGCAGCATAATATTGTGTCACCTAAGCCCTGAGGTGGGTTGGTGGTTCGACAGTGCTAAGGTAGAACGAGGGGATGCGATTGTCCTCGCAGGATGTAATAGCGTAGGGAAGCCAAACTGTGCATAGGGTCTCCAGGACTAATTTCGCTCCAGGTAAGGGGGGCAACAACACCCTCAGGGTTCATTCTGGACTGCCCGGTGGTGAGGGTTCCGGCTGTGTGAAACAACCGAATAATGTGTCCCATGTTCTAGCCATGTCTATAGAACTATATATGTTTTTGTTTATGTTTCAGCTACCTACCCCTGAATCCTGAAAACACCCTACCTACCTCTACCTGTCCCTGAACTTTAAACAAAAAACCCTACCTCCCATTACCTCAGCCCACCCTGAGTCCTAAAAAATGTTACTTCTCTTTACCTGACAATTGGAGCAGTTTCACTGCAGAGATCTAGAGTTCATGTGTTTCCATGCTTGTATGACAGGCTGGGGAAGGAGAGTTCTCTAGTGCTGGTCAAGAATCTTTTACAATTACACCCAGTCTAATTTTTCAATTTTATGAATGACAGCCACTTAGAGGCTGTCATTCATAGGAACAGTATTTAACATGAACCACAGAATGGCCTTTTCTTCTTAAGGGTTTTTGGCAATTAGTGATATGATTCAGGTGTTTGTGACTCAGGCATGGATCTCAGTTCTGGCCTGCTAGGGCTGATGGCCACATACATTTTCTTGGTACCACATGCCAGATGGCAGATAAAAGCCCTTCAGTGGTGCATGAAACAGCCTCTGAGCTAGGGTGCAGATCTTCAAGAAGCGAGTATATCTGGATCTGCACTAGTGAAAATGTGTCTCCAACCTGTTGATGGGCTGTACCTTCAACCTTCTGCATCAAAAGGCTACGGTAGACATGGATTCCTTTTCTTAGCACTTGGCCATCCATCTAGTTAATATGATAGCATATGGCATTTGGTGCATGTTGGAGCAACTATTTTATTTAAATGTGCTAGAGCTCAGAATGGTCCTTGCCATAAATGGCTTTCATTTCAAAGAACGCCATTCGGGATCTGTCCGACAGCACCGCCACTGTTGATTATATCAGCAAACAGAGCAGCATGGGGTCGTGGACTCTTTGTTAGGAGGAGTCGATTCGACTGGGTCAGTGGACTAAGCAACAGGGTAGCTTCCAAGTTGTGTTACACCTTGCAGATCCTCTGCATAAGAGCCTGTGCTCTGAGTTTCCTTTTCTTTGAGGACCAGAAATAGGAACTTCATTCAGTATTTTCAGTAGTGACATACATGATTTTTTCCAAATTGTGGTATCCCTGCTTATATTTTTTTTCCATGGGCCATAGCTGAAAGTGTGGTCAACTCTGTGCAATACAGTTCAGTTTAAATGGTTCTCTGGGGGATGCCTTCAGCTTGTTCTGGCCATGGGTCTATAATATGCATATCCATCAATAATACTTCTGGCAAAGGCCCTACAGAAGGTGCAGAAAGATCAAGCACAGACTGGACGAGGAAGATTTGACACAACAGTTTGTTGGCACTCAGCATTTGACCCCCCTCTTCCTCAGCTGCACTTGGTTGACTTGCTCTCGTAGGAGGACGCTCAGATCCTCCACTGCAGTCCCCAATAGCAATCGCTGCATGTGTATAGATACTGCAGTGCCAGCTAGAGTCCTTTTGATTACCACTTGAAGTTTCAGGCTTCATCATGGCAGCCAGGAAACCAGATTATTGATGGTCATTGAAAAATGTTTGTTCACTGGTGTGAGTCGTGAAGTTTGCCCCCATATCTGTCAAGCCTTTTCAATTTTACTCTTGTCTATTGTCCAGGAGGAATTACTGTTAAAGAATACTTGACCTCACTATGCTCCTCCTTGTGTCTCCCTGACAAACATTCTCTTTTTAAGTTGCCACTAGTTGCATGTTATCTAAAAGGTTTACTGTTTTGTTTCTTCCCACTCAGTTTATTGTTCATCAGTGGGATTTGAATCTTGTGTTGACTTTCCTCATGGTGTTCTGTTAGACATGAACTGGATAGCCTTTTAGTCATCCTTGCATACTTTTGCTAACCAATACTGCCAGGTCTCCACTGCATAATTTCTTTAGTTAACCAGCATGACTCAGTCTTGCCTCTTGGAAGATATTACTTTGGGACTCATTCTTAAGGTAAGGAATCCCCAGAAAGATGTATCTATCAGAAGAATAAGTGAGTTGTCTTCATAAAACATATTCTGTGCCATCAAGAAGAAGATCCTGTACTGTGCAAACCTACTGTGTGTTGTATTTGTTGCCTTTGCTGATGCAGTACTGGCCCCTCTCCACACGACTTGAAGGTGTGTGAAAAAAGTATTAGGCACTGTTGCCAGCGTTCCAGTTGGCACTTTCTGTACTCCAATGGTAGACCATCCAGAACAGGCAGAGTTATTGCTGGGGCCATATGGAATCACCTGGCATTTTTGGAGGGCGTTTGAAGTTTCTTGGTCCAGTCTGGTGTGTAGAGGATATTAATGAGATGGGGAATCTTTGGCAACATTATATATCTATTAGAAATACTGTGCCCAAACGCATGTAACATTTAAATCTGCACACTTGTGTTACAATGATTTTTTTGAAGGACGATCATTGTGACAGTGAAATCTATGATAGTGACTGCATCATACTTGAATAAGTCTACTCAGTTGCCAGCTTACATCCCTTCCCAGTCAAAAAGTTTAAAGCGGAGAAAGGAGTCCATAGGCTGTATCCAGAAGGAGTGCTTATTTATTACATATCCATATGTATTATTAGTATTAAACGGTCTGACAACTCTTGCTTTAGTTTGTTGTTCCAGTATGTAGATATTACACATCAGACACTTTGGATCCTGACTTGCCTAAAGGAGTGTAGTCCTATAAAGCAGACAGTAGGAGTCTGCCTGAGATCATTGCTTTCTTGAAAGGAGTACTTCTAAAAAAGATTTGCGAGATGTCCACTTGGTCTTCTCTCCCAATTTTTGCACGCATTATTTTCTTCACTCGGAGCTGACGCCTTGTGTTGAAGATTTGAGGTGCAGCTTTGTTTTGGAAGTTAAACCTCTTTAGGGTTATGCATGGCACTGCAAATACGTCTGCTAGGTATTGCTGGGTAATCTTTTAAAGAGATTGGAAGCCAAAATAGTACCTGTTGAAGGAATAAATTGCACACCTTTAGGAAGATTGGATCTGATTAATACTGTGGTCCCTAGGCAGAATCTTTTTCTGCCCACATCCTGTAATGTTCCTTGGATCTTCTAAACCCTACTGACCTGCAACATTTTAGTAACTGAAGGGGCACTGGAAGGATGGTGTCATTGATGGATTCAGTTTCAATTTTGCTGGCTGATGTCACATATTTTGTTTTTCTCCCGGTGTCCCCTTTGGGAGATAGCACTGGAGCCCTCCTCTGCGCTTCTGGGGCTCCTCCGCTATCGAGGTGCCAGTAGAAACTAGTGTTAATGTTGAACGTTCCTGGTAATATTTAGAATACAGAAACATGAGATTGGGGATTTCAGTTGAGGAAAAGACAAGGTAGGACAGCAAAAAGAACTGGTTGCTTACCCTTTGCAAGCCATTCTTGGGACCTCAGCCCCATCATCCATCAAATAATAGGGAAATGGTGACAGCAGAGGATCTCTTGCCTACATGCTGCGATTTAATACTGTAATATCTAGTGAGGCCTACTGTGGCACATGCTGTACAAGATGTGTCAGGATTGCAGGTAATACGTGAGCTGGGAAGAGGTCACAGAGACATTTCAGCATGGTAACACATTTTAGATCCATGGAATGCAATTTAGCTGTCAAATCGCATGGTTTGAGTAAGTAAGGAAGGAACTGGAAGACTGGCCAATGGCCTCTATGAAACCCTAGATCACAAACCACTGTGGTGAAGGGAGCTTCCTATGTTAGAGGTCTACTCCAGGTCAAGAGTAGTCTAATCAGTACTTAACTACATAGCACAGGTTGTTTTCCTCCTTCCCAGTTCCCCCTTGGGTTGGTAGCCCCTTTTCCATCACATCTGGTTGCCTTTACGTTTTTATGTGTTTGTCTTTCCATGGTTTAATTCCTGCTACCAACTCTGAAAGCGGGTAACTAGTCCATACATGCCGACATTTAGAAGAGGTAAGTGGGAAATTTAAAAAAGAATCAGGAGAATGTATTTCTTCCTTTTAATTCAATTGAAGCAGAGCTAATTGCCAGGCGATACAGCCAAAATTAAGCCATTTTTAGCACTGAAAATCGGGTCTGTTGGCATGTATGCTAATCTGTGCACCAGCTTGTCTTTTGTAATGCTTGCGGACTGACCATTTGGTTTGTACCTTATTATTTAGAACGCCCTTGATCCCCTGACTGAGGTCCATGCCATTAACAGATGACAGTCAATGCAGGTGTTCCTAACAATGCAACACCTCACCAAGTGTTTCTGTGTTATTTTTCCCTTCACTGTTTTTCTCTTCTTTCTCGTCACTGTTTTTCTCTTCTTTCTCTTGTGAAGTATTCACATCTGCATCTATCTTTGGTAAAGCTTGACACAAAGGAACTGACAACTAACCAAAGACTTGCCTCTTCTATTGAAATGAAATCTCCAGGGAGCAGAGAAAGATCCAGTTTCAGGGCTCCTGCTACCAGCAAGAAAAGAGTCAACAGAGTGCCAGTGCGGCTCCCAAACAAATTGTCTACCAAACGAAAATAGCTTCCTCGAAATGCACAACGGCAAACGTTTTGTGGCATGTGATAAAGAAAAATTGCCTGATCAAAACCTATTTAACTCCTTAATCATTAAGCTTACCATAGAGATTGTAGGAAGATGTCCTGGTGTGTGGTGGGTACCTAAGGTACTTACACCTTATACCAGGTCCAGGTATCCCCTATTAATGTAGTGTAGGCAGTGTCTAGAAACCAGGCTCTCTAGAGGTAGCTGTGGATGAGCAGCCAAGCTTATCTAGGATGTCTGCAAAGCTCATGCAATACCACTGTAGTCACACCAAACTTACGCACATGAAAGAAAACACTCAGTTTTACAAAAATAAAGGTTTATTTTAGTGACACAATACCAAAAAGTACTAGAGAGGCAACCCTTTAATAGCAGGTAAGTAACACACTAAATATATACATTAGTTAGCAGAATTAGGCATAGACAGTGATAGAAAAGAGTGCAAATGCAGTTAGGCAATAGTGACCTTAGGGGGAGCCCAAACAATATACTAAAAAGAAGTGGACTTCGAACACATGACTCCCACGTACGTAAGTGGAATGTGTAGAGGGGAGCAGGGGGTACTAGGAACCCCCAAAGTTAAGTACCACAGTGCCCCCTAGCGACCAGCAGAAAAGGAGTAAGTTAGTGGGTTTTCCGCATACCACTCAAAAGGAAGGAAACGAAGAAAATGCAACACCCAGACAAGACTGCTAAAAAACAGCGGTGGATTCCTGAAGAGGAAGATCTGTGGAAGAAGGGGACCAAGTCCAGAAGTCACAGAAAAGTCCAGGAGGAGTAGGAGCTACTGCGCACCCAGCTGTGGATGCAGGAGTTGGTCGAAGGTGATGTGAAGAACGTCAGCACTGCAGGCCTGGAGTAGGTGAAGCGTTCCTGAGGAATGCAGATGTTGTTCCATACTGGAAGAAGGATTGCAGTCGGGTGTTGGTGGAGGAAATCAACCAACAAGCATTGGCAAAGGCAAAGGTTGTGGTTGGCGAAAAGTGGAGCTAGGGACACCAGCAAGGCCATGGAGGACTCAATCAAAGAGGGGGAGTCAGAGGGGACCCTCAGCGACACAGCCCACAGGAGCAAAGGCAGCACCCACAGGAGTCCCACAGGACGGGGACACAGGAGTCACAGAAGAGCCCACGCAGCACAACTGGAGAAGGGTCCCATGTTGCAGGAGAACCATGCAGAGGGCTGTGCATCGCAGGAAGGAGTGCTGGGGGCTGGACCTACACCCAGCCTGAATATCCCTTGGAAAAGATGCGAACAAGCCTTGGCAGCTGCAAGAGATGCGGTGCACGGTGGTACCCTCCTGCGTGGGAAGGTAAGGGCTACCTCCACCAAAGTTGGACAGCTGGCAAAGAGGACCAAGAGGACTATTCCGGACCACTTCCTGTGATGCAGCTCAGGATGAGACGATATCCACGCAGCTGGTCGTCATTAAAGTAGATGCCTACGGATGCAGGGGAGGGACTCCTTCACTCTTAGGGAGATTCCTTCTTGTGCAAGCTGAAGACTTGCCGCCCTCAGAGGATGCACAGCCAGCGAAATGTTGCAGAAGCTGGAAGGAGCCGTGGAAACAATGTTGCAGGAAGAGTCTTCTTTCTGGGTGCAGATTGTTGGTTCCTGGAGCAAAAACAAAAACAAAAATAGTTTCCTGATATCTGTAGTTTAATGATACACTCAACTAATCAAAAAGCAACATGAAACCTAAATACTCCCTCGTCAGATAAACACAAGAACAGGGAAGAAAGCCATTGAACCTGCAGCAGGAATTTGAAATAGAATAGGAAGCCAATCTTGTGCAGGGATCGGACACAGAGCCTGCTCTAAGTTTGTCTGTGACAGACAGTTAAAGCTACCCATAGTAAGACAGCACAAAAAAAACAAGGAGACCCACAGCCTACACAGCTATAATCTGTCTGGACGTATTTTGTTTCAAAATAAGTCGTTTAGGCCTCCTAGTTTCGTTATGCAGTAGTAGTCAAGTGCGTTCGTTATGGCATGCTCATCATTTTTTAGATGGGCATGCCTTAAAGAACGCACTTGACACATCTAGCCTGAAAGCCTAAATGCCCTAAGACCCATCACCCAAAATAAATTAAATGCCCGCCCTTCCTGGTAAGTATAATGTTCTAATCAGCATGGAGTCAAATGTGGAGTAGATCACTTCCTCCTGGAAGGGGACTCTAGTTCTCTGAACAGGCAAGTTTGTGCTCTCCACAGCTTACTTAAAGGAGCCTTCCACAGGTCGTCCTAGTCCTGAGGAATAATGGCAGCCCAGACCCAACCCTGGATACTTTAATTGCCTCAACCGGGCTGGTGCATAGCACCTTTTGGTTGTCACATCTCTGAGGTTGAACCGAGTGCTGGTTGAGGGACCAGTACTTCTCTTCCTCTAATGTCCACACCTGTCAACCTTTTGAATTATCAGGGCTTTCCAAAGTTGGATTTTATCATCCTAGCAAGACCACTTCATGTTCAAGGCATGTATCCTGCTGACCTTCTGAGACTGATTTAGGCTAACTAAGGTGCTATGTGGAATAGCTGCAGACTAGGATGCCATTAGAGAGAGGATGTGGGTCATGAACCAGTAAAGGCGAATGGGCGTTTTTTACTGTTAGAGAAAGCAGTCTCTATCTGAGTGTGCACTAACAAATGGCGCCTTCCACTAGTTTACAGCACATACACATGGACTAAAAAAAACAGCATTCCAACATCACACAGTGAAACACATGCTTGACACATGGCAAAGGCATACCCAAAGCATGTTGAAAGCCAGAGGACATTAGCTGTGGGAGAATGCAGATTATACCCCTGACTACAGATTACGCTGCTACCACTTTCAGTTTCTCATAACCAGTGTAGAGGGGACAGTAGCCATCCTGATAGAGAGGGGTGCTCTTTGGGTGCGACCTCATCATCAGAGCCCAACTCTGATGGCTTACAACAGTAAAATGGAAGTACCCTGGGTAGGCTGACATGAATGTTGAGGTTACTGGGGAAGACCACAAGGATGCCAACAACATATAGAATGGGGAAGTGTAGCACTGCTTTAACAAGCCATGCGTAAGACTTTTGTGCCCATAGGTGGAGAATGGCTAGTGACAATGGATAGACGGTGAGTGTATAAATAACAGTGGATGGATGGAGGCTGGTGAATGGTTCATGGTTAGGTGGATATCTGTGAATGGATGATTAGGACTGCTGAATAATGGGTGGATAATGGTGGATGAATAGAAAATGGTGAAGCAGTGACCAGAGAATGGTGAATGTATGGGGAATGGTCGAACGAGTATTTGTGGTTGGAGATGGGTGAATTGACAGATTGATAGGAAATGATCAACACACAGATGTGAGTAATGGCTGTGTGATGAGTAGATGGTGGAAAAATGATGACTAGCTTGAAAGAGAAGGAATGCATGGAGAATGGTGGCTGGGTGATGAATAATGGATAGGGAAGGATGAATGAGTGGATAGCAAATGCTGAAAATAGATGAATAATAGTGAATGGCTTGGAAATGAGGGATGATTAGAGAATGGTCAGTGCAGGGATGTAGGATGACCAATGGATATAGAATGTTGAATGCCTATTTACAGACTAGTCAATGCATAGAAAATGATAAATGGCCCATAATGGATTATTGGAAGGAGTACATTTAATGATGGATGGAGAGTGGTAAATGGATGGATGGTGCATAGTGAAGAAATTAATGTTCAGTGAAAGCATATGAACCAATGGTTGAAAAATGGATGATCGGTGGGTGGAGAAAGAATGGATGGTTGATATACGCTGAAGAATGGGTGACTGTGTGGGTCGAGTTGATATATAGATTTATGGAGGGAGTGCGCGTGAGTTGACCTATGGTGAGTGTGTCTGTCAGTGCATGTGAACAGTGTGTATATGATAGATGGTTGTGTGTATGTGTGTGGTGCTTAGGTAGACATAGGGTGTACAGAGTGTGCTTCTCTGCTGATAGGTGGTTATGGGTGGTGTACTGATTGTTAGTTTGGATTACTGCAAGTTGGATGGATGGTGACTTATGGGTGGTGAAATGTATATTGGGAGTGTTTGGATGATTGATTTTACATGAGTGGTCAATGTGGGGATACATTATGGTGGATGAATGGGGAATGGATGATGTATGGAGAGTGGATTGATGAAGAGGGTTTGGTAGACGAATGGCAGTAAAATTGGAAGCAGAAGAGCAACCAGCAGCATGTGGCGAACGCAGGAAGCAATACCGCCTGGAACACTTGATTGGATCAAGGAGGCAGAGAGAAGCACCGCCTGTCCCTTGTGCTTAATTAACACGCAGGCTGCTGTGTAAGTGTGGAAAGAAAGAAGACATTTTATTAGTGTCCATTAAGTGTGTATGGCAACAAAGTGAAATGGTGCCTTAACACCAACAAAGCACACAAAATAAGTTTGCACCACTTTTGCAGTGTCACGTTGCCTCAGCAGCCGTTTCTGAATGTTACTTGATTCCGGCTTCAGGACACTTTAGTCAATCAGGCGTTTCACTTTTAATTTTGTCAACTCAGTCATGAGAAAGCTGCTATTGCCAGGTGTGCCAAAGACACTTTTTTGTTTCCTGATTCAACCTGTTCGGGCCATGGATGGCCATGGATTAGAACTCGTGCATCTGAGGTCCACACCATGTGCATCAGAGCTCAACGTTCATACCCAGTCCAATCACACACACATTACACCTGCAAACACCAATATCCTGATGCACAACACTTTCACTAGCGTGCACGCACCTGTAACAGAACAACATGTTTGACTCATGCATTCTGCACTTCTCCATGCTCCTAGAATTGCAGTCATCACACAGCACAACATCAGCACACTCCTCACAACTACAATACCACTAAAAAAAATCTTTGAACACCAATGTACAACTGGAAATATGATCCCCCAAACCTCAAGCACCTTTGAATTCAAAACGAGCTCATTGAAAGCAAGTGCGCCCAATGCTGACGTGAAAAGACGAGAGATGGACAAAAATCCTTGACAGTTTCACCGGACTCAAAATTCTTCACTCTATGGGCATTCTTCCTTTTACAAAACAATCAATCAAGGTGCTAATAGAAGCATAGTATTCTTTAGGGAAGCAGACTCAGTAGTAGATCATATTTAGTTTTAATGGAAATCAGGAGTTTAGCTTAGCCTTTGGCTTGCAGGCCTGTGCCCCGTCACCTAGTGACCTTTAACCTACTTAGCTTGCTTTGTTTTAGCACATTTCTTTCTTTCTTCCAAAACGGTTGCCATGTTTATAGTTTAGAAGATGTTTTGGTTTCACATTATCATTGCTATTCTGCAAAGGCGTCACTATCAGCGTCAAAGATAAATGAGATACGTAGGTATTCACATTATGTACTTTCGTGTGACAGTAACATAATGTACCTTTTCAGGGAATTGTTTATATAATTGCCACCCCAAGCATCCGGTCTTATCTATTGTTTGGGAACATACCTGCGTCAGGGGTCCTACAAGATCTGTATAAATACATCTCACATAGACAAGATAATCAGAGGGATTCCTACCAGATGCCATTGACGCTATCTATGCTACACATCACCTTCATGCTGACCAAGTCTTCGTGTCCCCACAGAGTCTTATCTAGAGACCTCATTCCAAGGTAGTGAGGGTTGGAGGGCTCTTCTCATGGACATGGTACTCAGCAGATTAGGTTTAACACACCTACCTCTCTTCAGGTTAAGGATTAGGTTCATCATGCTAGGGCATTAGGGTTTATTTCACACCTGGTTTACACCTTATGTTATTGCAAGATGGTGGGGGGTCTTTGTATTCATGACTCTCATTTTGATCATTCTGTTTCTTGCATTGTTCGTTATCCTGATCATTGCATCATACAATTTATCATAGATTGCAGTCTTGTTAATAAAACCTATTGAAAACGTTACTGCATCTCTTTTCATTGCCTGTGTTTGAATGAGACATGTTGTTCATGTGAGAAAGGGGTAATCTCTGTTTAACCACAACCTCCCTGATATGTCGCACTCTTGAGTCCATGCGTAAAGGCTGCCACAAATCACCTTTTACTGTTTGGGTTTTTGGGTTTTTGGGTTTTTGGTGAGGTACTGCTTGTGAGCCGAGAGGGTTGGGACGACAGTTACAACTTGTTGCAGGATTGGCCTAGTCGCCTACAAACAAACGTGCTGTCATCCTTAAACCAGCAGTCTTGCCTAGAGCAAGAGTCAAACTACAACATGGTGCCATGATGGTGTTTAGGCAATAATTTACGGATATCCTATCACTGTCTCATATACAACAGGTACCCTAAGTACCATTATATGGAGATATCCGTGGTCTTGGGGGAAGATCCTTCTCAGCTGAACAGGGAGTACCTAACAAGGCTGTAGGTTGTTTGAGCTCAAACCATTAAAAGGACTTTCTCCCCACTTGGTGTTACATCTCTTTACCCATTACACAATATGGCTAACACCATAGAGATTCCTGAGAATGCCAGACAAGCATTAACACTTTACCTAGTAGCACGTGGCTTAACAGACGAGGGAGGGGATGTCACATTCATAGTAGAAGCTAGTGAAGCCTACCAAACAAAAACATTCTACTCTTGGCTCACCCTTCTGGAGGAAGACCAAAGATCATTCATGTTCCATACATACAGAATTGCAAACGTACCTCAGCGGTAGCAAGCATACCAGTATCTTGAAATCCTGATTACTTACTCAAGAACATCAGAACTGGTTTAATGGCGCCCTACCACACGTAACACAACCCCTGAGATTAGGTCCTTTAGGTAATGAAGGACCAACATGGCCTATGTTTGCCACATAATACACCTCACCCCGGTCTACAAAACATGAAGGCAGCTGATCTGCGCAATCTATACCTTGAGCTAGTAACGCTGCAAAGATGACTTGTTCAGTTCGTAATGCAAACTCTGAACACAACATCAGCACGTCCAGTACTACCAGCTCCTGCTGGATACCAATTGGCTACTACTGGGAGTAACCCACAAATAGTACATTCTATCATGGGTAAGGTACCCACAGAACAAGAGAAAATCCCATTCTTGATAGCACAGAAAACAAATCATCTGGAAGCTGTGTTTCCCCCATACAGGACCACAGGAAAAACATAGGATTCTTACAATGTGCTTGCCCTTTGGGATGGTTCCCACGGTGGATGACTGCGCCACATGGGGTACAGTCTTCGCTGCAATTTATACTACTACACATGATACCCTGACACTTGCCAATTTACCGGAAGTGTTAAAACAAATTGAGAATATGCGCGGGGCTGCACCAGCCCTGGACTTGGGGATGAAATTAATGTGCAATTTTGACGCAGTCTCCTCAATCATACTCAGAATCATTAAAGGGGAAGCGGTAGCGTTGGCTATACGCCAGCGGCTCAGAGCGATTCCACACTTGGAACAGGGAAAACAAAATTATTTTCGATACCTATATCACTATAAGACAGGATAGTTAGGGAGCCAAGCTGAAAAAGCCTGAAATACAGAGTACCACTCTTAAAGAAGGTACTAAACAAGCACAGGAGGGTTCTAAAAAGTGCTCCGATAAACAAAAACAAATTAAAGACAAAGTCAGAGAGCAGATTTTCCACACCCGGAGAATTCCACCAGGAGATATAATCTCAGAAGTAGAGAGAATATAAAAGCTCCTGACAGATATACTGATTCATGTCCTTCTCGTTCCTTTCAGAATGCACGGGATAGACGTAGCGTGATAGTGGGCCAGTCAGAACGATGTCCTGACTACGTGAAACAGAAGAAAGACTCATCACAGTTTTCAGACAATAAAGAAGACAAGTCCCCCTTAACAAAAGCCAAAATTTAAAAAGAAAAATGTGGCTGCACTGTCCATTAAAAATGCCAGTACACTTGAGAACATTTCTGAAGAACAAGACGGGGGCAGTGACACTTCTAGACAGCACGACAGAGGTCACAATATGTCACCAGAGTCTGAAAGATCATCTGGATGTGACAGCAAACAGCCACTTTACTGCAGCCGAGACTGCAGACGGGTGTGTTCTCCCACCCGACAAGGTTTATGATTTAAATATCCATATTGAGGGAGATATAGAGCACACCATTAGTGTGATCTTCTGGGATGAACTTAGTTATGATATCCTGCTGGCCGAGAGGGACTAGCCACCTAAGCACGTCCGTAAGCTCCCACATGGGGAACATGTCATTTTGCCTTCTTTCTCTGATCTCGTTCCAGAAGTGGTAAAGCAAGCCTACGCTGTCAATTGGGCCTTAGCGCAGGCTTCTGCACTATACTGCAATCATGTAGATTGGGATAAGGACTCTCCTTACCATGTAATACCTATTAGGTCTACACCTCAGCCTCAAACACGAAGCTAAAGCTCCTGTGAGGGACATCCTCACTCAGCCTGAGTACCAGGGAGTAATTGAGCCCTGTGCCTCTGCAATGAATAACTCCATTGCCAAACACGACCATTCATACAGAATAGTCTTAGATATAGAACCTTAATAGTCATACCCACACATACGCAATACAAAATTCACACAGCACTGCACCAATTACCAACAGTGCGTACAAAATGCAAAACAACCTTGGATATCTCCAATGGATTTTTTCTGCCAAAACATAGCACACGAAAGTCAGACCTGAGTGCATTCTCCTTTGGCTCACAAAAATGCTTTTGCCATTTACCCCAAGGCTACACGAACAGCCCAGGGCTGTTCCCAGCCCATGTAACATCAATACTGCATAAAATTGATCCCGAGGCATTGTCCTATGTGGATGACATCTATCTAGCAGATGACAACTGTAGGAAAGTGTCACTGTTGGCATGGTTACCCCCCACACAAACTTTGATTGAAAGTGTGCCTGGATCCTGCTAACCAGGCCCCAGCACCAGTGTTCTTTCTCAAAATCTGTACCTTTGTTTCCACAATTAGCACAACCATGGCACACAGTTAAGTCCCTTGTAAAAGGTACCCATGTTACCAAGGGCCCTGTGGCCAGGGAAGGTCCCTAAGGGCTGCAGCATGTATTATGCCACCCTAGGGGATCCCTCACCAAGCACATGTACACTGCCTTGCAGCTTGTGTGTGCTGGTGGGGAGAAATAGGCAAAGTCGACATGGCACCCCTCTGAGGGTGCCATGCCCACAATCCACTGCCTGTGGCATAAGTAAGTCACCCCCCTAGCAGGCCTACAGCCCTAAGGCAGGGTGTGTTATACCACAGATGAGGGTATAGCTGCATGAGAAATATCCCCCTACAGTGTCGAAGTCCATTCTTAGACATTGTAAGTGCAGTGTAGCCATATTGAGTGTATGGTCTGGGAGTTTGTCATTACGAACTCCACAGCTTCATAATGACTTCACTGAATACTGGGAAGTTTGGTATCAAATGTCTCAGCACAATAAACCCACACTGATGCTAGTGTGGATTTATTGAAAATTGCACACAAAGGGCATCTTAGAGATGCCCCATGTATGTTAACCAGACTGCTAGTGTAGGACTGACCTGTCTGTGCCAGCCTGCTACTTTCACATGTTTCTGACCACATGGGGTTAGAGCCTTTGTGCACTCTGGGGTCAGAAACAAAGCCTGTCCTAGGTGGAGGTGCTTCACACCCCAACCCCCTACAGGAACTGTAACACCTGACGGTGAGCCTCAGGGGCTCAAGCCTTGGATTACAGTGACTCAGGGTACTCCAGCTAGTGGAGCTGCCCGCCCTCGGACAAAGCCCCATTTTTGGCGGCAAGTCTGGCGGGAAAATTAGGAAAAAGAGGGAGGAGTCACCACCCAGCCAGGAACACTGCTAAGGTGTCCAGAGCTGAGGTGACCCCCCTCCCTCCAGAATCCTCCATCTTGGTTTTAAGGATAGGGACCAATAAGATTAGGTTTGTGTTCCCAGAGGGAGTGGGCACAAAGAGGGTATAGCCACCCTCAGGGACAGTAGCCATTGGCTACTGCCCTCTGGCCCCTAAAATGCCCCTAAATCTAGGATTTAAGGGCCTTCCTGAATCCAAGTCATCAGATTCCTGACAAACTGACAAGAAGAAGGACTGCTTAGCTGGAACGCCCAGCAGAGAAGAAGGAAGACGACAAATGATTTGGCCCCAGCCCTACCGGCCTGTCTCCTGCTTCAAAGAACCTGCAAAAGAACAGCAACACATCCAGCAGGACCAGCGACCTATGCTAAGCTCCAGAGGATTGCCCTGCACCCGAAGGACCAAGAACTCCTGTGGACAGCGCCCGTGTCCAAGAAGAAACTACTAAGGTCTCCCACCTCACTGCATAAGTCCTAACCACTTTGTACCCAACGCCCACAGCTCGTGTCCAGGTGGTCCAATCAGCTAGAGAGGATCCCCAGGCGATTGCGAGCAAGTGCCCACCCTGGGTTGACCTCTCCACCCCCTCAAGACGACGCCTGCAGAGGGAATTCCAAGGACCCCCCGATGGTGAAATCTCCGGACAAAGGTATCTGACGCCAAAGGACCCACTGTACCCACAGCCCCCAGGTCTTGGAGAAACAGACACCCGGTGCAGCCACGTTCATCAGGCCGCCCTCTTCCCTGTCCAACCGGTGGTGTGCCCGAGACGCTCACCTGGACCTCACCTGCAGCCTCTGAGTAAACCCCAGGGTCCCCTCATATAGAATCTTTGGAGACCCTACATCTTGTTTGCACCCTGCACCCGGCTGCACCAGTGCTGCTGAGAGTGTACATTTGGTGCCTACTTGTGGCCCCCCAGTGCTCCTCTTAACCCCCCAGGTCTGCCCTCCAAAGTTACGAGTACTTACCTGCCTGCAGATCTGAAAGCTAGTGCCCTCTTGCTCTATAAAAGTCCATGTTAATTTTGCCTACGCTTGGACCTTGGCACCTGGCTGGCCCCGTGTTGCTGGTGGTGGGTGTTTGAGGTTAGCTTGAACCCCAACCTGTGGACTTCCTAACCCCTGGAGACTGGAACTGTAAGTGTTGTACTTACCTGTAAAATAAACTAACTTTTCTTCCCCCAGGAACTGTTTCTTAAAATTGCAGTGTGTCCAAAAACAGATTATTGCCAATATTTCAAACAAAGTCCTGTTGATACATGTGTGAAATACGAATCTATTGAAGAGAAAAGATATTTTTGATATATAAAAACTATTGGTCTGGAGTTAAGTAATTGAGTGTGTGCTTCTTCTATTTTCTGTGTGTGTACAACAAATTCTTTGCACTACCCTCTGATAAGCCTAACTGCTAGACCACACTACCATAAAAGAGAGCATTTGTATTATCTACTTTAGCCTCTGTTAAGCCTTTGGGGAACCTCTGGACTCTGTGCACACTATATCTCATTTTGATATAGTGAATACAGAGCTAGCTTCCTACATTGGTGGCAGCAGTGGGATCTATGACTTTGCATTTGCTGGATTAATCAGCCAATATCTGATCACATGACTAAATTCCAAATTTGCCGTTAGAAAACTGATTTTTGAATTTGGCATATTTTTCTAAGCTTTGTCCTGCTAAGGCCTTGGTTAAGTCCCCTTAGCATCTCTTTTTCGATTTAAAAGTTATTTTTAAGTTAGGAGTTAGTTACAAGTAGTAGATTAAGTTCCTAAAAAGTAATTCCAACTTTTAGTAACATACTGATCCACTCAGAGAAAAAAGTGGTGGAACTCAACCTCACCCCTTACCTCCATCTAGGGATGCGGAGTTAAGGTCCCTGTGTAAGCTGAAAAAAGATTAAAACAGGTTCCAACCCTACCAAGGTCAAGCTCTGGGAGCTCTAGGCAAAGTACATCGTTGACCACCCTGCTGAGGAGGAAGAACTCTACTCAGACAGGGAAGACGTTAGAAATCAGGAGGATAATCTCCCCGTCCTCACCTAACTAGGGAGACAAGGGTCTCAAAATCCCTGTCTCCAAGGATAGAACTCACTGGATCTGGATCTTCCACAGGGGAGTCCATCTCATCTGGGAACAGTGGGGACAGCCCCAATGAAGCGGACATTCTTTTAGCAAGGATGGCCAAAAGGTTAGCTTTGGAGCAACAACCCCTAGCTATAGAAAGGAAGAGAGCAGAAATGGGATTAGCACCCATTAGTGGTGGCAGCAATACAAATAGGGTCAGGGAAAATACTGATATCCTAAAAATCCCCAAAAAGAGTGTCTCAAAATATGAAAAGGGGGATGATATCACTAAGTGGTAAACAGCTTTTGAGTGGGCTTGTGCAACTAAAAGGTTAAACAGATCTCACTGGTGAGCTCTCCTTTGGGAACTGTTCACTGGTAAGTGTAGGGATAGACCCCTCACACTCTCTGGTAAAGATGCAGAATCTTACAACCACATGAAGGCTACCCTGATTAAATTAAGGGCTTTGGATTCTCCACTGAGGAGTATTGAATTAGGTTCAGGGGGGCTCATAAAACCTAGAGCCAGTCCTGGCTTGATTTTGTTGGCTACTCAGTGAAAACACTAGATGGTTAGATAACTGGCAGTGGAGTGCAGGACTATGATGGGCTTTATAATTTGTGTATGAAGAAACACCTGTTAAGTAACTGCTTTAATGACAAATTGCATCAACATCTGGTAGACCTAGGTCCAATTTCTCCCCAAGAATTGGGAAAAAAGGCAGACCATTGGGTCACGACTAGGGTGACCAAGACTTCCACAGAGGGTGAGCAAAAGAAAGGGGTCACAAAGCCTCCCAGGGAAAGGGTGGTACAACACCTAAGGACAAAAACAAAGAGTCTTTGCAAGGGCCCCAAAAACCTGCTCAGGAGGGTGGGCCTGAGCCTCTTCACAGTCCACAAATAGTTATAAGGGTAAAAGCTTTGATCCCAAGAAGGTCTGGTATCACAACTGTGAACAGCATGGACACCAAACTGGAGACGAAGCCTGTTGCAAGAAAAATCCCACTAGCACTACTCCAGTTAGTACTAGAATAGCCAGTCTCCAGGTCGGATCAACAGTGTGCCCAGAGCAAATCAGGGTTCACACTGAAGCTACTCTAGTCTCTGAGGGTGGGGTTCATATAGACACACTGGCTGCCTGGCAGCCTAACATGCAAAAATACAGGCAGCAGCTCTTAATCAATGGGACAAAGGTAGAAGCCCAGAAGGATTCAGGTGCCAGTGTCACCATGGTGACAGAGAAACTGGTTTCCCCAGGACATTAATTGGCTGGACAAACATATAAAGTTACCAATGCTGACAATGTGACTAAGGTCCTTCCCATGGCTATAGTGACTTTAGAATGGGGAGGGGTTACTGGTAATGGTCTCTTCTGCAATTCCAGTGGAATGCTTGCTAGGGAATAATCTGGAGTCTTCAGCTCAAAAACCCATGCAGCCATGCTGGGAGTCCGTGAACTGGTGTGTGTGAAAACCAGAGCACAGAGCAGAGCACAGGGTGAAAAAGAAATGTTGGAGCCTGGAATAATGGCCCAACCTTCCAAGAGAAAAGGTAAGAGGATTGGGGGACCAGCCTCTGAACAGCAAAAAAAGAAAACAAGACCTCTCTTCCCAGGAAGCTGTCTTATCCCCTGAAGGAACTGAGTCCATGGAGCTGGAGCCTTATCAGGTAGAACTCTTGGGCCCAGAGGGACCCTCTGGGGCACAGCTATGCCAGGGAAAACAGATTTGTCCCACTCTTAAAGGCCTGAGGCAGCAAGCTGCTGAACAGCCTCAGGGAACAAGTACATAGTAGTAGTAGTGGATCATGCTACCAAATACCCTGAAGCAATTCCTCTTAGGTCTACTACTGCCCCTGCAGTAGCCAAGGCCCTGATTGGTATTTTTACCAGAGTGGGTTTTCCTAAGGAGGTGGTTTCTGACAGAGGTACAAACTTCATGTCAGCTTACCTGAAACACACGTGGAATGAGTGGGGGGTGACTTACATATTCACCACACCATACCTTTCACAACCCAATGGACTTGTTGAGGGATTCAACAAGACATTGAAGGGCATGATCATGGGGCTCCCTGAAAAATTGAAACGGAGATGGGATGTCATCCTGCCATGCCTGCTTTTTACCTACAGAGGTGCCACAGAAGGGAGTAGGGTTTTCCCCTTTGAGCTTCTGTTTGGCCATCCTGTAAGGGGACCACTGGCACTTGTTAAAGAAGGCTGGAAGAGACCTCTCCATGAGCCTAAGCATGATTTGGGAGACTATGTGCTTGGCCTCTGCTCTAGGATGGCTGAATACATTGAAAAGGCATCCAAAAACCTTGAGGCCAGCCAACAATTCCAGAAGTTGTGGTATGGCCAAAAGGCTGCACTGGTAGAATTCCAGCCAGAGCAGAAAGTCTGGGTTCTTGAGCCAGTGGCTCCCAGGGCACTTCAAGATAGATGGAGTGGCCCTTACCCAAACCTGGAAAAGAAGAGTCAGGTCACATACTTGGTGGACCTGGGCACTAGCAGGACACCCAAGAGGGTGATCCATGGTAACCACCTGAAACTCTATAACGATAGGGCAGACATAACCATGCTAATGGTTAGTGATGAGGGTCAGGAGGCAGAGAGTAAACCTCTATCTCACCTCCTCTCAACAGAACCTAAGGATGGGTCAGTAGATGGAGTTGTCTATTCAGACACCCTCTCTGCCCAACAGCAATCTGACTGTGGGCTATTCCTACAGCAGTATGCTGAGCTCTTCTCTTCGACCACTGGTCAGACACACTTGTGTTTCCATGATGTGGACACAGGAGTGTCCAAAACAAAATGTCAAAAACAAAATGTATAGACAGTCTGATCAAGTCAAAGAGAGCATCAAAGTGGAACTCCACAAGATGCTGGAGTTAGAGGTAATAGAGCTCTCTGACAGTCCCTGGGCTAGCCCAGTGGTTTTGGTCCCCAAACCTCACACCAAAGATGGCAAGAGAAATGAGGTTCTGTGTGGACTACAGAGGGCTCAACTCTGTCACCAAGACAGATGAACACTCTATACCCAGAGCAGATGAATTAATTGACAAGTTGGGTGCAGCCAAATTTCTAAGTACCTTTGACTTAACTGCAGGGTACTCGCAAATTAGGATGGCACCTGGAGCAAAAGAAAAGACGGCATTCTCTACACCTGATGGGCATTATCAGTTTACTTTTATGCCCTTTGGCTAAAAGAATGCCCCTGCCATCTTTTCTTTTCCTGCGATTATAGAAAGTGTGGAACCATCATTTTCCCTTCACTTTCCTTTTGTGTATTTAATCTTGACCGGACCCTCTTTTTCATTAAACAATTGCTCACATTGAGGAGGTACCCAAGCCAATTTTATTTTACTTTATTCTCTCCAGTTGCTTCTTAGCAACCCAAGACTGCTGTTGGTGCTGAGATAAACAAAAAAACTTTGTTTTGGCTTGTTGGTCCCTTGTAGGACCCCGTTAGACATTGCAGTTCCAGTCTGATGTGGAGCAGAGCCCGATGATGATGCATGAGGGCTATTGCTTCTGAATAAGCGTGTGCCAGTGGGAGAGGTCAAATATAACCCTCACATGTTGGAACAGTGCACTCATTGTGTTATATAGTAGATTGGGAGTATGTGCACTGGACCAGTTAATCTCCCTGCCCCCCTCTTTTTTTCAATGATTTACACTGATGGTTCAGCACAACCAGCCATAGGTACCAAACATCAATACTCAGCTGCTTGCGTAGCCGTGAGTGGAGTGATGAAGAATGGTGTATTCCATCCTCACAATACCTATGCGCAGACCGTAGGGGACTGCACAGCTCAGCTGAATGAACTTAAAGCTCTTATATTAGCGCTAGAACATACAGATCCAGGATTACTGACTTTGATTGTCTGTGACTCATACTATGGCGTCCAGTCCTACAATGATTACCTTAATCATTGGCGATTGAACGGGTTCAGAGATAGATTCCAAAGGGAACACCATGAAACACAGAACTCTGTAGGGGAGGGTGCTGATCTGAAGGATAAGCTACTGAGTGCTCATGTAGTCCATATATTGGGCCACAATGTGTAGGAGTATGCATTATTGGCAATAATTTGGCTGATGAAGCAGCCAAATCTGAGGTAGCCACGGCCTTTTTGGCTGCAGTAACTCGTTCTCAGACAAGATTGGATAATTCAATTTTGGCTGATGTGAAAGCTTCGGCTAAAGGCAATCCTCTCCAAAAAGCATACCCTACAAAATACTCTTACCACATCAGTGCACAGACTGTTGCTTATGCAACACTTCCTGGGTTGGAGATTGAGTGAACCCCAACCAAGACCAGAGATTAGATCTAATAAAACCAGCGCATGAGGGTGTCGCCTCTGCACATGCTGGTATTGCGGCCACAATAATACTCTTACAGAAACACTTCTGGTGGCCAGGTCTATATAAGTAGACCAAGCAATATGTCCTTTGCTGTGACATCTGCCAGCAGATAAAGGGCTCAAACATCAAACGTCCACCCCAGACATCCCTCTTAGTTTCCAACAGGCCACTACAATGTGTGTACCTGGACCATTGTGGTTCGCTACAACCTGATGGTGCATACAAATACATCTTAGCTGCTGTAGATTCTTTTCTAGATTCCTGTGGGTATGAACTCAGCGGTCAGCTGATGCTCGAACTCTTATGAAAGACTTGCTGATCTTTATCTGTACCTATACGGTTGCAGCATTCCATTCGGACCAGGGTGCTGCTTTTGCCTCTAAGGCATTCAGGGACACCGTGGGGACAACGGGTGTTGAACTCCATTACTCCTCACCCTATCATCCCAAGGGAAATTTGGTCATTGAGAGGAGGAATTGAGATCTAAAGCAGTCCCTGACAGCTAGAATATTAGGTTCTGGCCACAGTTGGCTTCATCTCCTATATGGGGTCCAGAGAACACTGAATAATCTGCCAAGAAGGTCCTTCGGGGGACGCACTCCTTATGAGGTTCCATCATGCAGTTAGGTTGGACACTACAGATTCCAAAAAAACTGCCATGTCCCACGGAAGTATATGTATGCCAGTAACTTGTTTATTACTTTTAATTTATCCAGGGAGCAACAGACAGTGGTTAAAATGGAAGCAAGTTTCACCATTCTTCACATAGAAAAGCTAGAAGAGCCTTTCACTATTGCAGAAAGTCCATCGACAGTATGGCTCATACATGACATTATAAATCTGCCCATTTCCACCTTTTCGTTTTTCAAAATGCCTAAAACATCTTGCTGTGGGCAGATATAAGTGGCTAGGCAGTAGCTATATTAAAGAAGAGTGGGAGTTGCCCTTTGAATATAAATGTTTGAACGACGAAACAGAAGTATTTCTTAGCGGAGGTGAATGTAAGACTACTGTTAGTCATTCAATGATTTGCAAACAGGTGTCCCTTCATTGCATTTGCAATGCAGGGGTTGCAAACTTGGCCTGTTTTCTGAAGGGTACTCCCGTCCCTTTGATTCGTCTGGCATTTCATGTACTTTCAAATGGAAGCTATGTGGTGCTAAACGACCAAAGCTGTTGCAGTATGAGACCAGGAATTGCTTATGCAATTTCAGTCTCTAAGGTCGACAAGTTTTATTACCCCACACACAAGACATAAGAGTACCAGAAATGTGGCCTCACATTGATACTGCTAATGCAAATTATGACAAGCTGAGCAGACTAAAGGCGCTACTGTTCCAGAAACGAGTTGCGTTGACATAGGCTAGAGAGACATATGCTCTCCAGGTAGCAAGATCATCCGCCGAGATACAATCCTTATTAAGTACCAACTTCCCCAAGCATTTTGGAGTGCTAGTATCGAGATTATTTAATGCTTCCAGCACTATAGGGATTCTGCATTTCCCTAAGACTGTCAGGTCTGGATGTGTGTCCATCTTCCAGGCTGTCTTCGGAGTCATTTCTTCAGCCATCCATTCACTCGTTTCCAGTGTGTTTGGCGGCTTCCCTTTGACTTTGGCAGTGATTGCGGGATATTACTGCTGTTGTTCCTGATACGCAGTGGTTGTACCTTCCCAGCTAAGCGGAGTGATGGAGCTACTACCATCAGCCCAGCTGTGCTGTGATCGCATGGTACAGTTCTTTGGTGCTCCGTTGCTGGAAGAGTTGTAGCATGATTGGTCATTGTCATTCCGACCAGTCCTATGGTGTGTGCAACCAGTCTTTCATTGCACCTGGTGCCTCTTTGATCATCTACCTTTGGTGTGCCTTGCCATTCCGCCAGTGCCTCCTGTGGACAATTAACTGCTGATGTTCCCAATGAGGGTTCATTCCCTTGGTGGACTGTCTTTTTCCCTTGGGCACTTTGAATGGCGCTGCTGTCACAGGAGATCCTACGTCTGAGGCAGTTGCGCACTACTGCTCTGTGGATCCGTCTGCCAATCCTGTCATCGATCTAACATCTGACAATGTGGCTTCTTTCCTAAATGCCTTTCCTTTTGATAGCTTCGAAGACATTCTTCAAGATCATGACTACTGTTAGATAAATGTGATCATTGGCCTATTCCAAAGTGTAAAGTTTGCCAACATTACCTTTAACTTTGGCCTTCTGTGCTTGTCATGGTCGACATTATGGAGGTCATTATGACCCCGGCGGTCGGAGCTAATGTGGCGCTAGTACCGCCAACAGGCTGACGGTACTTACTGCCACATTATGACATTGGCAGGTTGGCTGAAGCCAACCCGCCAATGTACCACTCTGACCGCCATGACGGTAGCAGCTGCCGGGCTGGAGATGAGAATCTCCAGTCCAGCGGCCACCATTGTGCCACCAGCAGTATTATGTCCCTGCCTACCGCCATGGTTTTTGTGGCGTTCATAACGCCACGAAAACCATGGCAGTAGGTCCTATCAGTAGGACCTATCAGTGACAGGGAATTGCTTCCCTTTCCTTCCCTGTCCTTGATAGGAGGCCCTCATACCCCAAATCGCCCCAGGCACCCCCCACCTCCTCCTACATCCACGTCCCCCTAAAACACACACACATGCAGACACACAATCATCCACACATACAGGGAGTGCAGAATTATTAGGCAAGTTGTATTTTTGAGGATTAATTTTATTATTGAACAACAACCATGTTCTCAATGAACCCAAAAAACTCATTAATATCAAAGCTGAATATTTTTGGAAGTAGTTTTTAGTTTGTTTTTAGTTTTAGCTATGTTAGGGGGATATCTGTGTGTGCAGGTGACTATTACTGTGCATAATTATTAGGCAACTTAACAAAAAAAAATATATACCCATTTCAATTATTTATTATTACCAGTGAAACCAATATAACATCTCAACATTCACAAATATACATTTCTGACATTCAAAAACAAAACAAAAACAAATCAGTGACCAATATAGCCACCTTTCTTTGCAAGGACACTCAAAAGCCTGCCATCCATGGATTCTGTCAGTGTTTTGATCTGTTCACCATCAACATTGCGTGCAGCAGCAACCACAGCCTCCCAGACACTGTTCAGAGAGGTGTACTGTTTTCCCTCCTTGTAAATCTCACATTTGATGATGGACCACAGGTTCTCAATGGAGTTCAGATCAGGTGAACAAGGAGGCCATGTCATTAGATTTCCTTCTTTTATACCCTTTCTTGCCAGCCACGCTGTGGAGTACTTGGACGCGTGTGATGGAGCATTGTCCTGCATGAAAATCATGTTTTTCTTGAAGGATGCAGACTTCTTCCTGTACCACTGCTTGAAGAAGGTGTCTTCCAGGAACTGGCAGTAGGACTGGGAGTTGAGCTTGACTCCATCCTCAACCCGAAAAGGCCCCCCAAGCTCATCTTTGATGATACCAGCCCAAACCAGTACTCCACCTCCACCTTGCTGGCGTCTGAGTCGGACTGGAGCTCTCTGCCCTTTACCAATCCAGCCACGGGCCCATCCATCTGGCCCATCAAGACTCACTCTCATTTCATCAGTCCATAAAACCTTAGAAAAATCAGTCTTGAGATATTTCTTGGCCCAGTCTTGACGTTTCAGCTTGTGTGTCTTGTTCAGTGGTGGTCGTCTTTCAGCCTTTCTTACCTTGGCCATGTCTCTGAGTATTGCACACCTTGTGCTTTGGGGCACTCCAGTGATGTTGCAGCTCTGAAATATGGCCAAACTGGTGGCAAGTGGCATCGTGGCAGCTGCACGCTTGACTTTTCTCAGTTCATGGGCAGTTATTTTGCGCCTTGGTTTTTCCACACGCTTCTTGCGACCCTGTTGACTATTTTGAATGAAACGCTTGATTGTTCGATGATCACGCTTCAGAAGCTTTGCAATTTTAAGAGTGCTGCATCCCTCTGCAAGATATCTCACTATTTTTGACTTTTCTGAGCCTGTCAAGTCCTTCTTTTGACCCATTTTGCCAAAGGAAAGGAAGTTCCCTAATAATTATGCACACCTGATATAGGGTGTTGATGTCATTAGACCACACCCCTTCTCATTACAGAGATGCACATCACCTAATATGCTTAATTGGTAGTAGGCTTTCGAGCCTATACAGCTTGGAGTAAGACAACATGCATAAAGAGGATGATGTGGTCAAAATACTCATTTGCCTAATAATTCTGCACTCCCTGTATATACACGCAGGCATACATTCACTCACACATCTGCACACACGTAACATACATGCATACACATTTCCATACATACACACACTCAGGCACATTCATGCAAGCACTTACACTCATGCATACACAAACGCAAACAACACTACACACACACACTCACTCACACATACATGCACACACCCTCACACTCACACACAACACTTCCCACCCCTCTCCCCTGTCGGAAACCCGACTTACCTGGATCCAGGGGGTCTTCCTGCAGGGTACGGGACAGGGCGGTGCTACAGTCAGCAGCGCCCACCAGCAGAACACCGCCAGGCTGTATTATTTGTCATAATACGACTGGCGGCAGTCTATTCGAGTGGCGCTGCTGGTGTTAGCAGCTCCGCCTTACCGCCATCTGCCAGTATGGCCACAGCCGGATTTCCGCCCTTCTTGTGGCAGAACTCCGGCTATGGTCATATTATGGCGGACGGATGGTAGCTGCCGCGACGGTCTTTTGCCGGCCGTCGCCGCGGCGGTAGGTGTTTTTTACAGCCAATGTTGAAATGAGGGCCTATGTCTCTTTGTATGTTTTAGCTATTTTTAACAAGTTTTTAATTGGATTTTAGTTATATTTTTAATATGATTTTAGCTTGATTTAGAATCAGAGCATTTTAGCTTGGGTTCATGCACCTTCTCTGGCGTCATCATTATGGCATCATACTTGTTCCGTCAATGGGGAGGGTGTAGTGGATCCTATTTAGTTTCATTTAATGGGAATCAGGAGTTTAGCTTGGTCTTTGACTTGCAGGCCTGTGCCTCCGTAACCTAGTGACTTTTAACCTACTTAGCTTGCTCTGTTTTAGCATATTTATTTAATTATTTCTTTCAAAATGGCTGCATGTTCATAGTTAGAAAGATGTTTTAATTTCACGTTATCAGAGCCACTCTGTAAAGGCGTCACTATCAGTTTCAAAGAGGAATGAGATACGTAGGTATTCACATTATGTACTTTACCACTTTCGTGTGACAGTAACATAATGTACCTTTTCAGAGAATTGTTTATATAATTGCTGCCCCAAGCATGCCTTCTTATCTATTGTTCAGGAACATACCTGCATCAGGGGTCCTACAAGATCTGTATAAATACATCTCACACAGACAAGATAATCAGAGGGATTCCTACCAGATGCTATTGACGCTATCTATGCTACGCGTCGCCTTCATGCTGACCCAGTCTTCGTGTCCCCACAAAGTCTTATCAAGAGACCTTATACCAAGGTAACGATGGTTGGGGGCTCTTCTCATGGATATGGTACTGGCAGTTTAGGTTTAACGTGCCTAGCTCTCTTCAGGTTAGGGATTAGGTTCATCATGCTAGGGTATTAGGGTTTATTTCACACCTCCTTTACACCTTTTGTTATTGCAAGATTGTGGATGGTCTTTGTATTCATGACTCTCATTTTTACCATTCTGTTTCTTGCATTGTTCATTATCCTGATCATTGCAGCCCATGCAATTTATTGTAGATTGTAGTCTTGCTAATAAAACCTATTGACATCTTTACTGCATCTCTTCTCATTGCCTGTGTTTGAATGAGACATGTTGTTCATGTGAGAAAGGGGGAATCTCTGTTTAACAATGACCTCCCTGAGATGTAGCACTCTTGAGTCCATGCATAAAGGCTGCCACAAATCACCTTTTACTGTTTGGGTTTGTGGTGAGGTACTACTTATGAGCCAGGAGGGTTGGGACGACAGTTGCGACTTGTTATAGGATTGGCCTAGGGGCCTACAAACAAAAGTGCTGTCATCCTTAAACCAGCAGTCTTGCCTAGAGCAAGAGTCAAACTAAGGCAACACTGTGTCAGTTGCCTTCTAAACCCAACAATCCCACACTCTACTGCAAAGTACAATTCCATCAACTATTTGTCACTGAGAAAATAAACTTGGAGTCTATGTTTTAACAACAAATGGATATCTACAATCCCTTCATTGTCCTCCACAAACCATCCTCAAAAGGACAGCCTTCAGTCAGCTCTTGCCCACTAACTCTAAAGTCTTTGGGCCTCATTCAGAATTTGATGTCCAAAACCTATCTAAAACCTAGCCAGACTAACAGAATCCCCCTAGTTCACCAACAGCAACAAACCATGACATATTCAAACCTGCTTCTCCAAAATCCACCCTTTACTTGAGGAAAAATGCAGTCAGTTGGATTCATTCATCGATCCTTCAAAGAAGCCAAAAAAGCAAGAGTGCTCGATCACAGGTCTCCATCCTGATCAAAAAGTGAAATTATTTCTCCCAAAAGATAGAATACAGACCAGTCATCCAAGCATGAGTCCTGTGGCATGTGGGGCTCACCGAACTCCAACCTGTTTTACCCTGAAAGGCATCATACATGTTCTAGTACAACTTCTCAAGAGCTTAAAGTTCAGCTACATCGCTTCGTTTCAGAAGGAACTATACTGGCTTCCCTCTAAGCCAGGATCATCTTCAACAGCAGTTGAATCACTTACTAGACCACAAGAGCTAACACCTCTACATGACTGGCCAAGATACAAATCACTTCAGACTTCACATACTACCAGAAAGTGAAACATCATCAAGAAAGAAAACAACTACAAAAAAAGAGAATACCAGAGGGGATGCCATTTCAATCTGTGCTCCAAGTATCTTAAACTGCATCCCCAACAATAAGGGAACTGCCAGAGTCCTTCTACAATTTGGAAAGAAGTAGAAGGTGCAGCTCTTCAGAAGCACTACATCACCACAAAATAGGGCTGTTCACCCACAAACATCCTGTGTCATTATAAATGATGCTGAATCGAATCTCGAGGCTCTCGCTCATGTCCAGCATTATGCTGCTCTCTAGCTTGGTTGGAGCTCTAGACATACCTGAATGCTGTATGTATGTATACATATATACACGTTATGCGTTTTACTAAATTGCATGGAGCAGAGCTTCCCCATTACCAGATGAATTAAAATTTACAGCTAATACAGTTTTGCCCTCACTTGTGTAACCCTCAAATTCCCTCTTCTTAAAAACACATTACCTCCATTTACCTCTGCCTGCCCATAAACCCTAACAAACCCTTTCCCGCCTTACCTCTACCCACCCCTTACCCCTAAAATTACCCATACCCTAAAAATTCATCTTAGCTCAATTTCCTCCATCTTACCTCCATTCACCTCTACCCATTCCTTATCCCAACAATCACGAAGCACCTATTACCTCTACCCATCCTTAACCCTAAAATCACTCCTATCCATTTACCACCCATTCCATAACCCGAATGATACCCTTACCCTTCTTTATATCTACCCAAAGCTTTAACCTTTTTTTAATGACATTGAAAAAATGTTATTTAAAAATACATACATATACTTACCTCAGGAGTAAAGTACCGTATGATAAAGGATGTGGAAAAAAGGTAAAAATTGATAAGTGTCACTTGCCTCCATGGTTCTTAACTGCGTGGTAAAGACTGCGATCTTAATGTCATGCGGGTTAAAAACTGTGGGGTAAAGGTTACATATTCTCAGTCAAGAAGCTGATGTTACTCAGATCAAGACCAAGAATAGCTGAGAGTCACACCAGCACATGCAGCTAACTATAGCAAGATGCCATCCAAGGTCCAAATAAATTATTTTTAAAATTTTTTATATCCGGTATTGATACACCACAAACGTATCTCCAAGAAACCCTGAGGTATTTTGCAGACATTTTTTGCAGGAGCACCTTGTCAAACATGCAATGCTGTTACTTTTAAAGTATTGAGGGTCGACATTCTGGTTAACACAAAACAGGTGAGTCCTCTGGGCTAATCAGCAGAAAGGTGCATAAAATATCACCTCACTCAACAATGTGTGTGAGAGGCATTGTTGTAAGTAAGCAACAATAAAGCAAAAGGCCAAATATGGTCCCTCCCTAAGCAAGAAATTGAGACGCTAGTTACGTCTTGTCTGCAGGTGCTTTTTGTTGTCTATTGTTGAAGACCTATTGCGAACAATACCAATATTTACAGTGGCTTTTGGGACAGCCCATTGCTTAACATTGGATGCCTTTCTTATCATTTTCATTTGCTTGCTTCTTTTATGGCTTTCCTCCCTCTGCTGCTTCCTTTTGATTGGATTGCTTATACCCTTCCAGTGCTCGCATTTGGGGAACTAAGTTTTTAGGATCGAGCGCACAAGCACTCCGTCCCTGTTGTGATCTCTCTTTGGCTTTTAACCACACCCATGTCACGCCTGTCACTTTCATTGGTTCGTGGGCTTGCCTTTTAGAATCTGCTGCTTTCATTAGTGAAAGGCATGAATACGTCATGCCTTTTCTGGTGTTTAGCCCTCCTCAAGCGCATCCGCCAACTACTGACAACATACGAGGATCCATGTTTTCAGCCTGGTTCCTGCACTACTTTATCTTTTTATTTTCCATGCAGAACGATCGTGCTGGGTTCTACATAGCGCAATCGTGCTCGATTTTTTTCCTTTCAATTTATGTGGCAAGAAAAGTCCAGTTAAGAGTTTACAATGCTTATAGCTCTAACTTGAGCAAATGCGAGACCCGTTGCTTTCCAAATGCTTGTTTTCTTTTGCTAGCCCTCCATGAGAGGGTTATGTCTTTGCTTTTGCTTTGCTTGTTCTCCCTTGTGTGCAGTTTACCCTACTCAAATCAACAAACACCTTTTCCTGGCTTTTCATGCTGTGCACGCCTTCATGCCAAGCTCATCTGTTGCTACCATCACCTTTCCTGTCTGTGTTTTTATAACATTTTTCAGCACCCACTTGTTCCAGAGATTCTCTGTGGCTCCTTCAACCTTCCCTGCTGCCTCTTGCTTCCCACCCCCTAATGCCACTCCAACCTCTCTTCCATAGCCCGTCACCCTTTTCATTTGTTTTTGTTGCAGGGCCCAGTTGCTGCGATTTGCAGATAACCGCAATTATTTATTTCTTTTTTTTTGGTCAATGCTATTCTGCATCTGCAAAGAAGCATTTTTTTGTCATGTGGAATAAAATCAGCAATTGGCCAAGCCAAAAAGCGAGACTGGTTGGCTTTGCCGATGCTTGTTTTTTTTCTGACATCAAATTCTACTTCACAAATATGTGTGCTCACACCAGAAATTCTGCCCACCTCCTTCATACCCACTCAATGAGAAAAGAAAACCCTGGTTTGCATCTGCTAATTATCATTCCACCTCTCACTAGAGGGGGAAGAGGCATGTACAACAGGCATGGGAATGGTGCCAACTGGGTTTCCACTTTCCTCAGCACTTAGATCATAAGGGAGTGGTGGTGGGCACTAAGGCCATCCCGAAAGACAAAGCTCAGTAATGTGAGGTATGTATTCCTCTGGTGGGACTTGTCCACTACATCTGGTCTGGCTACAACCAGTGGCTGACAGAGCCCAGAATTAAAGGGACTAAGGAACTAAAGGGAGATTAGAGGGGGCTGCAGGCACCCCTAGTTTGAGCTCCCATCTCTTTTGACAGTGTGGAACACCGCGTGGTGCAGTGCAAGTGCGCAGAGGTAAATCCATTTATTCTAAGACACTCATTCCCTGCCAAGACTCCTCTGTTACTCAGCCACCACTTTTGAGTAGTGAAGGTTTTTTTTTGTGTTTTTTTTTGTTACCCCCACCATCAGTGTTGAGCAGAGAAATCCAGCTGCTGTGCCCTGTCAGGTCCTGGCTGGAGTTGAAGGGGTGGCTGTTAGCTCAGATCAGGCAGGGGATCTTCTGATGTGAAGAGAGGCTAAGAGGGCACCAGAGAGACCGAACAGGTCACAGGCAAAGGAAGCAGGAGGAAAGGATAGGGCAGCTGTAAGGTCCACGAAGAGCTGCAATGTGACGTATTCCTGTATGATGCCAGTGCAGTTTCTTGCATCAGCCGCCATTTGCATGCGAATCCAGTGCACCAAATTGATGCTTCACAATGCATTACAATTAAAGTACTTCGTTTGACAGTCTAAGGGTAGTTGATGGAACGTTAAGAATTTTGAGCAATCCATTAACTTCATCATGTCGAATAGAGCACTTCTCCAATGATATACTGTAGTCATTCCAGTTGGTTGGCCCTAAGGTGCCAATGCAGCGCAGCAAATCAGAGAAGAACCAATTTGTGTCTTGCAGACCCCATTGAAGGGTGTAGGACCATTACCAGGGTCAAAGGGGCCCATAGGGCAAGCTGGTAGTGTCCGAATGGGTGGTCTGACATGTTGGTATGTGAGTTGTCTTTTGGCTGTCCGTGGGCCTAATTTATGGTCTGCTCAGCTGGTTTTTCCTATTGATTTCTCTGATGTTATCAAAAACATTGCCTACAGCAAGCACAAGGCACGCGGTCTCCAATAACTTGTAAAACAACTACACAGCTTGTCTTTACAAATTTAAAACTGCACTGATTTGCAAATGTGGGCCATTGTTTTTAGCTGATTCACTAATGGGGGCCTTATCTATTTTGGTGCCTGGGCCTATTTTCCGTCCCAGTCCCACCAAGCCTGGCCCTCGCACCATGGACTAATGTTGGTAAGGTAGTGTTATTATTATCGAGCTGCTGCCTATCCAGCAGGCACCAAGTGACCCCACTCAATGCCTCACTGGTTTATGTACCTGCATGTAGGTGGGTGGGAGGCTCATAGCGACGAGAGAGAAAAGACTAGGAACATGTAATAGAATCCAACCGAATCCAAAAGAACAGTCACCCAGGCCCTCATCGGCAGCTGCCTAGACTACAGCAACGCACTCTATGCCGGAAACGCCACCAAGATACAGAAAAGACTGCAAAGCATCCAGAACTCCTCCGCCCTTCTCATCATGAACACCCCCAAACACAGCCACACCTCCGCTCTACTGAGACGTGCACTGGCACAAGAGAATCACATTCAAGCTTCTCACACATGCCTGCAAAGCCCTCCACAACACCGGACCAGAATACCTCAATCAAAGACTCCACTTCTACATGCCCACCAAACAGCTCCGCTCCGCCGACCTTGCACTTGCCGCCGCCCCACACGTCCAGAAGGCCACAGCCAGAGGAAGATCCTTCTCACACCATGCCACCAAGACCTGGAACTCCCTTCCCATCCACCTCAGAAGATCTCTCACTTTATCACAATTCAGAAAGGACCTCAAACCTTGGCTCTTCACTTGATCCCCTCCGTTCATCGACAACCTCTCACATACTGCCTCCCCAGCGCCTTGAGACCCTAGCAGGTGACTAGTCATGCTTTACAAGTATTATGATTGATTGATTGAATAGCTCACCTAGTTTCTGCTTTCCACTGTGGTCTTTTAGCTTTCTCAAAAGGTACTGGAATGTTGAAAAAAAGGTTGGGTTAGTTCATTTGACCTCACATGGCACAACTCGATTTCTCTGCTCATCGGCTTCCCTGCTAAAAAGTGGTGGCTGAGAGCTAGGACAATCAAGGTTGGTAATGACAGTCTTAGGATAAGTTGATTTATTTCTGCAAAAAAACAAAACTTTTTAAGCAAGTAATCCCTGCATAACAGGATTACTCACAAACAGGATCTGTTACAGAATTAATGGAGGCTGGACCACAAATGATGGGGGGGGGGGGGGTGAGACGTTTTTATTTCGGGAGAGAAGTCTGCCATAGATCCCTATTATTGACCTAGCATTAGTTTGCAAGGTTTCTACTTTACTGTGTTTGTGTCCTAGTGGTGTTTTTCTCCTACAAACTCGGTATATTTACAGGCAAGTGGCACTTGGCTTTGAGCCCGCATGTGCTGTTATTTCGAGAGATAAATTTAAAACAGGTTTGCTTGTGACATTGAAAATGGATCGATGTTGATGAAGTTTTATTATCAAAACAGCTTAAAATTGGTGCAAGAGCCCTGATGTTTGTATGAAAGCCCAGAAAAAAAACAGAACAAACGAATCATAGTCTTTTTGATGATTAAGGGAACCCCACAAGAGGACAATGTTTAAACGTTGCACACACACGATATTTATAATAAACATGGTATTTTCCCTTTGGTGCAAGTGTTTATATTTCTTTATTAATTTGCATTATAGTATTCTCGAGGTTGACATCAGAAATGCTGTAGTTCACTAACTGCAGTCAGTCGCCAGGGGTTCTTATCTCATACCAGTAACGTGACCCATTCCTTGCTGCATTGCTGTCTGGCATATACGGTGATATGCAATCTTACGTAACGCAGCATGGCCTGATAAGCATGAGTCAGTCTTCTATATGTGCAGAACAGCCCTGTAAATCAACAAAGAGTATGAAAAGCCCCTGTCCGGAAAAGATATGGGAATAGATTTAGAGGAAAGAAAAGGTGATGGATTAGCAACCAACAGTTTAAGGTGGCTTGAGTTACAACATATTTGATCAGTTTCTGTAATGGATTTATACAAGGTGGTGCGCCTGCGCTGGCCATCTACCCTATCGTTCATCAATATACATTTTCTGTGTGGCGGGCAGACTAGTTAAAGCCAAAGTCCATTCAAACTTGAACAGCGATGCCCAATTAAGCGACTGTGCCTTCCAAGCATAGACTGCATGCGATACTTGTATCAGGATGTCCCAAAGAGTATGTGCTTTAAACTAGGGCAATCTTGCTATTACCCTTTGTGCATTCCATACTTTGCAGTTCTGACCAGTAGACTAACTCCTTCAGTCACTGGGAGTTCTAGTAGATTTCCAAGGTTATGCTATACATCGTTTGGCTAACGCAAGCTCCACATCAATTAGTTTATAGCTGACCTTTTCTTATTTTGTATAATTGGTATAAATCTGCTTTATTATTTCAGGAGGAAACAACAATGCAAATACCTATCTCATTAGGGCTGCATCTAAAGGACCGACTGTGCTTAGGAACTCTGTAGGGTACAGTAGAGACAACAGAACCCTAACCGACTCCCCCACCTCTACCCTCCCTCTCGCTTGGTACTTAACCTAGGATAGTGCATGCCCGACAAGCCTCTCCTCACCAACCCTCCTCTTCCTAACGGGAGCTCTCCTCAGTGGAAGTATTACTTCTGGTGTCTGTCAACCGCTAAAGTCCTAAGGGCCATATTTATACTTTTTGACGCAAAACTGCGCTAACGCAGTTTTGCGTCAAAAAAATTAGCGCCGGCTAACGCCATTCTGAAGCGCCATGCGGGCGCCGTATTTATTCAATGACGTTAGCCGGCGTTAGCCGCCGGCGCTGCCTGGTGTGCGTGAAAAAAAATGACGTACACCAGGCAGCGCCGGCGTAGGGGAATATGGAGCTTGGGCGCCAAAAAATGGGGCAAGTCAGGCTGAGGCAAATTTTTCGCCTCAACCCGATTTGCGCCATTTTTTTCGACTCCCAACCCCCATTGAAATGACTCCTGTCTTAGCAAAGACAGGAGTCATGCCCTCTTGCCCAATGGCTATGCCCAGGGGACTTATGTCCCCTGGGCATGGTCATTGGGCATAGTGGCATGTAGGGGGGCACAAATCAGGCCCCCCTATGCCACAAAAAAAAAAAATAATAATACTTACCTGAACTTACCTTAATGTCCCTGGGATGGGTCCCTCCAGCCTTGGGTGTCCTCCTGGGGTGGGCAAGGGTGGCAGGGGGTGTCCCTGGGGGCATGGGAGGGCACCTCTGGGCTCCTTCCGAGCCCACAGGTCCCTTAACGCCTGCCCTGACCAGGTGCTAAAAAACGGCGCAAAAGCGGCTGGACGTCATTTTTTTGGACCCGCCCACTCCCGGGCGTGAATTTTGCCCGGGAGTGTAAATACGGCGCACATGCCTCGGAGTCAATTTTTTTGACGGGAACGCCTACCTTGCATATCATTAACGCAAAGTAGGTGTCCACGCTAAAAAATGACGCAAACTCCATGGACTTTGGCGCTAGACGCGTCTAACGCCAAAGTATAAATATGGAGTTAGTTTTGCGTCGGAATTGCGTCAAAAAAAATGACGCAATTCCGGCGCAAACAGAGTATAAATATGGCCCTAAGTATCTAGGACTGGTCAGCTCATTCCGAGGAGAAAGTGTTATGAACGGCCCCCATGTGTCTGAACTCAGCAGACCGGTTACCTTTTCATTTTGTGAGTCTGAGGCCTACCCCAACAAGCATATCTTGGGACTCAAAAGTCCAGGCCCTTTCAGACGCCTCCTTGAACACCCCCACAATAATCCCCAATTTTCAGCCATAATAGAGTATGACCACAACATATGGCAGAATCTGGCCTTCCCTCCTTCACAAAGTGAGCATTCAGCAGTGACCCCGGGGAAAGTTATGCTTGCTGTATGAGGAGTAAGATATGTACGGGGCAAAGCAGGAAACTGTCAAAGTTTAAATCTTCTATTCCTTGAGCGTATGTGAGTGTCTGTGTCCAATACTTATCAAAAATTGTATCAGATATATCCGCAGTCCGTGCTTCTCAGAGGACACTCAGTTGCCCTTTATTAACCTGTACGAACACCTGATGCAATACTATAATATCAACATTCCTCTTGTTGCCCACCTCCAATAATATATGTAAAATTATATGATTGGTTGCTAGTTCTAGTTTACCAAACCCCTCAAATAACCTACAGATGGGGCACTGCCCTCCTATAATTAAGGGAGTTACCCTCGAGTGTGTTGTAGTCTTCTATCGGGCCCCGAAATGTCCCATTCTCATAAAGGTCTCCCAGTGTGTCAACTCCTGCCTCATCCTATGTTCAGATTATATGATCACAGCCTCATTTCAGAAGCCCAAATACTTCGCAATACTAAGGGTAAACAATGCATCTGCAACTGGTTTCCGTAACCATCTGTTCCATCAGTGTTGGGCCCCACCTTTCAAGTGAGGATTTAGGATTGACAATACTCTAAACAGCCTATTTTCCAAAGATGACTACCGCACATAGTTTATTTCCTGGGTTGGACGCCCGAGCCATATACCCATCCGTTGCAGCTGTGCAGTCCCCTAATAAAATTCAAACCTGGGGACTGCCAGTCCTCCCTCTAAGACTGATAGTCCGAGATTGATAAAATGCCTGCTCTTGTTTCACATCAGGCTCAAGAATAGGCTGTATGTCTCCTTAAATCGTTTAAGGGATAGTCTTACTGTTAGGTTAGGAAAAATATGAAAGGAATGGCAAAACAAAAATGTTGATAGTGACACATGACCCATGAGAAGAGGGGTAGAGGCCTTGTGGAGGGACGATATTGTCCGCCAATGGTACCTTCAGTGTTGTCAGCCAGGGATGATCAGACTTGAATGGCAGCTCTAGAAATATATGATGTTACCAAGTCATTGCATGAAGCATTCTTTTTGTTTGCACATTGGAAAGATGCAATTCCTGTTTACTTTCAGCTCTGAGATAGCCCTAAATTCATCCAGCGCACAGATCATTGGGGTAGACATCGAGCAAGAACAAGTCATCAGCATGCAGTGATATGACGGGCCTCATTTCAGTTATGAGTGGCAAATGTCTTGTCCTTCAGAACGCGCCACCCTCGCCAATGTTCCTTGACCAAAGCTATAATCAAAGAGCACAGAAGACACCCTTAATACCTACCGCTACCTATCCCATATTGCTCCAGTGTTATGCGTACATACTCTAGCTGTCAGATTAGCATATAGCAGGTAAGTCCATTTCATCAGTGCCCCAACTAGCCAGTTGCAAAACTGTGTTGCTAGCTGTCAAACGCTTTCTCGAGGTCTATAGTTACTACAGCAGGCATAGCTACTGCATCAGGGGTATTCCCAAGCACACGAAACAGTCACTGTATATTCACTGCAGTATTGCACCCAGGCACAGATCCTCTCTGATTTTGGTTTAATGATGGCCTTACTGAATATTTTGTTATGTTTTTAGGACAGATGCCTGTATGGAGCAACTGTCTGTGGATCGCTGCTCAGCTCTTGAAAGGACATTATCATGACTTGCCTCAAAGATGAGGGAATTGCACCCTCAATGCATGCCATCTTATACATCTCAGTAAGTCTTGGTGCCAACATGGCCACGCACATAGCACAAAACTTGATGGACAAGATGTATATTCGTCCTCTTTACCAAATTGGCTATCACCTTCTGCGCCTCCTGGACTGTTAATGGCGTGTATAAATCTTGTAACATTTCTGGCAACAGTCAACGGTCTCAACTTCCAAATAATCTACGACCTCTTCAAGTATGGCATGATCCTGTTCTACATATTATTTTGAATAATAGTCAAAACTATGTAAATAACTTCTTACATCATGTATTTAACTTTTCGTTCTTCATTTTGCATGCTTTCTGTTTGGCTGTCCCTAGTCTCCTAATGGCCCAGTCAGGCGAGTAGTTTCTCTGCTTCAGCTCCTTAATCATGTTTCTTGGACGTATACATTCCAAATAGGAAGCAACTCAGCCATTCCCGAGATGAGTCCTACCTCTCTCAAGGTTGAAAGGAAGTTGCTTTCCACCTCACCTTGATCCTGTATAACATCTAAGAGTGTACAGTTCCTGAATTATATCCATTCAAGCCCCATACACCGTCGTCATACCAGGCCCCCTTATCACCCATTCAACCAAGTCGCTCGAAGGAATGCCTTCATTATCTTTAAAATAATGTTGTATTTCTGTGGTTAATTCCTCTTGCAATGTGGTATTCTCTAAGGTCTATGCCTCTATGCCGCTAGTCGCCATATCACGATAGTGGTCCTTTGCACACCCCACCAGTAAGCCTGCAATAGTGGATTATGATCCAGTGGTTTTAAGAATCTGAGACATGTAGCTGTGAGTGTTACATAGTTTATCCAGTCTCATATGCAAGTCATGGCTCTATGAATGGAGTATGTCTTCTCTATCTCCGGGGTGTACTATATGCCAATTATCATTAAAGTTCCAGGTGTTAACCTACTTCATAATTGCTTTTGCCATCCTCGCATCGAGTAGGGGTGAGATCTATCTTTTACAGTGGGTGTACGGGTACTGTATGAGTTCATTTCACCAAGGAAACAGTGCTTTAGCCCTGGGATTTTTTTTGTCCATCTATTCACCCACAATTCAGTTGCATGAATTCACATTATCTACGAACAATACCAAAAAGTTCCTTTGTGTTTATTGATGGTATTAACTGCCGTTAAAAAAATAGGTAAATGCATGGATTAGAGCATAAGGCTAAACCTCACAACTAGATTAACCACTAACCTTGTGTTCATGGATAGCCTCCTACTCACCAAAAAGCATTTCAATGCCTTGTCATGGATATTAAGCATTACATAGGTGGAATAACAAAACAGTATACAATTGTCCAGTGCTGGTAGTTCCAAAAGCCATGCCTCCTAGTTGCAGGCATAAGACGAAGGTAGCAAATCCTGACTGGTACTTTCCATAGATTTTAGCTCTCTCCTGCACATGTTTAGCAGAGTAATGGTGGCTTTGACTTTGAAAAGAGTGCTCTTATAGTTCTTGTTTATAGCTGCTACAGGTGTCCTCATCTCAGATATATATTCTGCAGTTACGAGGAGCAATGTCTGACCTGTTTAACATCACACTTACCTCCACAGGTTGTCCACTTATCAGAAAGGCTGGCCTCACTCAGGTGGGAGATTTTCACTTCCAGACTCCCTCCTACATCAAAGTACTTAGAGGGTAGCCCAGTAGTGTCGTTTGGACTGGTCTTCGAGCTCAAATGAAACTTAGGATTCAGATAGTTGTTAATTTCTGCGTTTTGTGAAGAAGAAAAACCTTTCTAATTATGGCAAAAGATTGAAGAGGATAAAACATCTCTGGACCTTAAGGAAGACCTGCCTAGAGGCTCTTGTATGCCAGCGGTTCCATGGGACACACTTTAAACAATAGACAAGCAGTTGCCTCTTGTTCTTCGTTGTATTAGAAAAGAGATGAAACTCATCATATTTATTTGCTTAAGGATGGTTGCTATAGAGGAGCTTCACCTTAAAGTATCTATGTGTAAATGACCGGGTAGTACACTTAAATTCACATTCACAAGAAGGTACCCCGAAAAACATTCCATACACTCTCCAAAGGTTCCACTGGGTCTACTTGGCTCCGTAGATTTAGTCCTCAAGACTATTGCATAAGCAGTATTTAGACTGGATATCGGAAACAGTAATATTGTGAACCAAAATACTCCATCAAGAATATCGAAGACAAAAATATCATGAAGGTAAGTTTCTATAGGTAAGCAAAGTTTTACTATATATAACTCCACATATACAGTATGTGTCTTGATGATATGTATATATCTTTGAGGTTTGTAGATGTAGAGTTAAGAATAGTAAATCTATACTTACCTATTTGCACTTACCTTCTCAATATTTTGGTCCTCAATATTTTTGACACAATATTATGTCCACACAGTGTTTCTGTTTCCAATATTCTTGTCAGTGATCTGCATAAGCACCTGAATGATCAACATAACAGTTGTCTCTCTTGGAATTAGATGATGCTGTCCTTCTTCACTGTTTAATACAAAGACACAAGGTTTCCTCTGTTTCCAGCACCAAGCTAGAAGAGTTAGATGGCATGGGGGCGAGACTTGCCTTGCAGAGGCCTCCCTTGCACCTACAGCTATTCTACAAGTTATCATTTGGGTTCAGACTGCCCTCCCTCAGAGAGATGTATCCAGTTCCAGCACTCTTCAATGACTAAGGGGGTCATTCCAACCCTGGCGGTTGGTGTTAAAGCGGCGGCCAACCCGCCAACAGGCAGGCGGTAATAAAAATGGGACAAACAAACAGCGCAGCGGTCACCGCCAACAGACAGGCGGCAGACAATGTACCGCCCACACTATCACGACCTACCAATCCGCCACCTTTTCCGGGGCGGGCGCCCGCCGATAAAAACACGGCGGAAACAGACTACGAATGGGAAAACGCTCACCTATACACACTCCACGAGGAATCTGGACAGCATGGAACCCGAATTAAACATCCTACCAGCCATTGTCTTCCTGCTCCTCTACCAGGAGCACGAACGCCGGCGCAGAAGACAACGGTGAGTACTGCACCTACGACACAGGGGAGGGGGGAGGAGAAAAGGTTACAGGCACACACACACGCGACACACCCACCCCCACCCTCACCCCCCAATACCTACACACCAATGCAGAGCAGCAAGTCAGAGTGACACCCCCAGAATAATGCAAAGACAAAATAAAATGTTCATTAAAATTGAAGTATATTAAAGCATATTTGAACTTAAGTGAAATATGAAATTTATCAAATAAATATATTACAACATGAACAATATATACATAGTCCAAAAGTCCGGCACATATTGGCTACATTCCATTGTTCGTGGGCCAATGTGCATAAACACATGGGCAAAGCCCACACACGAGACCCGATATCATTGGAGAGAACACTGCTGGGGAATCAGATAACAAAAACACAGGCACCTCAGGGGGAAGGGAAGTGGGGCACCTCAGCCACATGAGTCCACGACGCCAGATCCACGAGGGGCCTCCATGCCCACTGTACCATCCTGGGGAGTGCAAAGCCACAGTCTCTCAAGTCTCTACAGTGGGTGGATTGCCCATTGTACCATCCGGGGGAGTGCAAAGCCACAGTCCATCAGGTGGATTACAGACTCCACTGGTTATGGAGGAGGCATGTTGGCCAGAGTGCTTCGTGAAGCCCTGCCTGACACAGATCCGGCCCTGCCAATGGGCCAGCGGTGCGTGAGATGAAGGGCCCAGCGGAGCGGTGCAGAGACGGCGGTGCCCAGCGGAGCGGTGCTTGAGATGAAGGGCCCAGCGGAGCGGTGCAGAGACGGCAGTGCCCAGCAGAGCGGTGCTTGAGATGAAGGGCCCAGCGGAGAGGTGCTTGAGATGAAGGGCCCAGCAGAGCGGTGCTTGAGATGAAGGGCCAAGCGGAGCGGTGCTTGAGATGAAGGGCCCAGCGGAGCGGTGCAGAGACGGCGGTGCCCAGCGGAGCGGTGCTTGAGATGAAGGGCCCAGCGGAGCGGTGCTTGAGATGAAGGGCCCAGCGGAGCGGTGCTTGAGATGAAGGGCCAAGCGGAGCGGTGCTTGAGATGAAGGGCACAGCGGAGCGGTGCAGAGACGGCGGTGCCCAGCGGAGCGGTGCTTGACATGAAGGGCCCAGCGGAGCGGTGCTTGAGATGAAGGGCCCAGCGGAGCGGTGCAGAGACGGCGGTGCCCAGCGGAGCGGTGCTTGACATGAAGGGCCCAGCGGAGCGGTGCTTGAGATGACGGGCCAAGCTGAGCGGTGCAGACACGGCGGTGCCCAGCGGAGCGGTGCTTGACATGAAGGGCCCAGCGGAGCGGTGCTTGAGATGAAGGGCCCAGCGGAGCGGTGCAGAGACGGCGGTGCCCAGCGGAGCGGTGCTTGACATGAAGGGCCCAGCGGAGCGGTGCTTGAGATGAAGGGCCCAGCGGAGCGGTGCTTGAGATGAAGGGCCCAGCGGAGCGGTGCAAAGACGGCGGTGCCCAGCGGAGCGGTGCTTGACATGAAGGGCCCAGCGGAGCGGTGCAGAGACGGCGGTGCCCAGCGGAGCGGTGCTTGACATGAAGGGCCCAGCGGAGCGGTGCTTGTCACGGCGGGGCCCTGTTCAGCGGTGCTCCTCACAGCGGGGTCCAGCGGAGCGGTTCTTGTCACGGCGGGCCCTGTGCAGCGGTGCTTGTCACGGCGGGGCCCAGTTCAGCGGTGCTTGTTACGGCGGGGCCGAGTTCAGCGGTGCTTGTCACGGCGGGGCCCAGTTCAGCGGTGCTTGTCTCGGCGGGGCCCAGTTCAGCAGTGCTTGCCACGGCGGGGCCCTGTTCAGCGGTGCTTGTCACGGCGGGGCCCAGTTCAGCGGTGCTTGTCACGGCGGGGCCGTGTTCAGCGGTGCTTGTCACGGCGGGGCCCAGTTCAGCGGTGCGTTTCTCGGCGGGGCCCAGTTCAGCGGTGCTTGTCACGGCGGGCCCTGTTCAGCGGTGCTTGTCACAGCGGGGCCCAGTTCAGCGGTGCTTGTCACGGCGGGGCCCAGTTCAGCGGTGCTTGTCACGGCGGGGCCCAGTTCAGCGGTGCTTGTCACGGCGGGGCCCAGTTCAGCGGTGCTTGTCTCGGCGGGGCCCAGTTCAGCGGTGCTCCTCACGGCAGGGCCCTGTTCAGCGGTGCTCCTCACGGCGGGGCCCTGTTCAGCGGTGCTTGTCTTGTGTTCCTAGGGAACCAGATCTGGCCAATAATTCCTGCTCAGTCGCCATCCGACCTTTCGCTTGCGGGGCCCTCCTGTGCTGGAGTCCTGGGCCCGTGGGTGTCCTCCGTCACACCCCAAATGGGGCTGGTGGGGTCCTCCTGGGCAGCTCGCCTGCTGCCGGACTTGTCCGCCCTGCTGCCCTGGCCCTCCTTGGCAGAAACTCTGGGGCCCTTGCCTCCCTTTGTGGATGGGCCAGGTGACGGTGCAAGGGTGGTGTCCTTGGGGGCAGCCGTCTCAGGCCTGTTGCGCCGGCCCTTCCCTTTTTTGTTTTTTTTCCCAGGGGGTGGGCTGGCTGGCCCCTTGCTGCTGGCCGATGTCCCTGCCCTAGGAGCTGGTGGACTCCAATAGCCCTGAACGATGGTCCTAGTAGGTGCAGGGCTTGTGGTGGCTGAGGTGCTGATTGGAGTCTTATGAGATGGAGGGGGTGGGTCAGTTGTTGGAAAGAGGTCAAGGTTGGAAAGGAAAATCAATTTAGAAAGACAGGGACGGGTAGTTGTAGTGGGTATGGGAGTGGAGGAAGAGGATGTGGTTGTAGGAGAGTGAAGTCTGGTGTCTTTGGATGCAGGTGCTTGTGCTGGAGGCTGTCGTGAGGTGGATGGCTGTTGGGTGGGTGGCTGCCTGCGTTTGTGTGGTTTGGAAGAGGGGGTGACATGGGACGTGTAAATGGCAGTGGGGGTGGTGACTGCACATGTGCGGACTGTTCTGGTGGGTGTGGTGGTGATGGACGTACTGGCTGATGGTGGTGTGCATGCAGGTGTGAGTGGAGACGTCACAGGGAGGGAGGAGGGAGACGAGGAGGAGGGGGACACAGAGGAGGCAGTGGCTGTTGGCATGTCTGCATGTGGATGTTGCTTGGGTGAATGCTTGTATGATCTGTGGTGCTTATGTCTGGATGAGCTGCCCTTGGGTGTTGAGGTGTGTGCAGGCTGGTCTGTAGGTGTGTCTGGGATAGGCAGAGGAACAGGGCAGTGGGACTGGGTTGAGGAAGTTGGAGGGGGAGGCTAGACACAGGGACAATTGCTGCCGTCAGTGCTGAGGCCAGAGCGTTGAACTATCGCTGATGGGCAGCCTGACCCGAATGAATGCCCTCCAGGTATGCATTGCTCCGATGCACCTCCCTTTCTACCCCCTGGATGGCATTCAAAAGGGTAGACTGCCCAACAATGAGCGTCTGGAGGAGGTCAATGATCTCCGCACTGAGGGCAGCAGGGGTAACTGGGGCAGGACCTGAGGTGCCAGGGGCGAAGGAGATGCCCGGCTTCCTGGCCGAGCGGGCACGGGGCGAAATCTGAGGGGCTGCTGGGAGGGCGGAGCTGGTGCGCTGGGTGGCGGCTGTACCTGTTGTTGCGGTGGGCACGGATGTTGCCGCCACCACAAGGGAGCTCCCTTCCGAGGACGTGTCGGTGTCGCTGACGTCTCCACAGGTCCCCGTTGTGGAGCTCCACTCGCCCTCCGTCTCACTGGTGTACTCGGAGTCGGTTGCATGGCCCTCCGGGGCCATGTGAGATGCAGCTCCCTCGTGCGCCGATGCCACTTCTCCTCCGCCTGATGATGCTAATGCACACATGAACAGGAAAACCGGGTTAGGCCACCGCCAGGATCCGGGACATCAAGGGGGTCAATTGCCGTGTGGCACCCCTCCTAGGTTGGGAGGCCATCCCCAGCAGAGCCTCGGCGGTCTTTCTGCTCCCGCGGCGGATGTCCTCCCACCTCTTGCGGCAGTGGGTGCCCCGTCTGTTGTGGACCCCCAGGGCCCGGACGTCCTTGGCGATGGCACGCCAAATGTCGATCTTCTGATGGGCGCTGACCTATGTGACATGTACAGGGTGGAAAAAGAAATATCATCACTTTTCTGCTTGGTCGATGTGAGTGGCCCCCCCTCCCCAACCTTGCCATGTGGCACATGCTCTCATCTGTCGTGCGTTGCACTCCTCATTCGCTCCCCTCCCCACCATCTTACATCCACCCCACTCAACACAGGCATAGCCCATACTACGTGCTCCCTGTGTACTCACCTGTTGGTCTGGAGGACCGTAGAGTAGCGCATACTGGGGGAGGACCCCATCAACAAGTTTCTCCAATTCCTCAGAAGTGAAGGCAGGGGCCCTTTCCCCAGTCGCAGCAGCCATTGTATCTTCCAGACCGAGGTCACAGCAGCACTTGCAGTATAGGTCCTCTCCTGTGGATGATCAGGTGATTAAGCAGTTACAAAATGGCGGTCACGCCCGCGGCGGTGCGTACCGCGGCAGTGCGTACCGCGACCGCCGGCGCACATCGTCATTGGCTCCTGAGACCCATAGGGTTCAATGTTAACCAATGCTGCTTTGCGCCGCGGTCTTCGACCGCCTACCGCCACGGTGTGCCACGCCAGCGCATTGACCTCACATCCCATTGTCACACTTCACAGGTCAGGCAGCCGCCATTTCAAGGGCCCCCATGGCATAATTTCTACTACGTCACACAGGCCTAGGCCTTGCATTGCCACTCATACAAGACATTCAATGCATAGCGAATCGTGTACTGTGCAAGCTGTGGTTACATACCTGTGGGTTGCTTGACTCTGTGCTCCATGTTGTCCTTTCTAGGCACCGTCCGCTGGGACTTGCGAGGAGATGGAGGAATCCTCCCGTGTACAGACCGCTGGTGGACCTGTCGACAATGGAAGAAAGACATGTCATACTGACATACAGACTTGACCGAGCCACTATACAGGAACTGTGTGCCCAGCTGGAGCCAGACCTGATGTCCCCCATTCGCCAACCCACAGGGATTCCCCCTCTGGTGCAGGTTCTGTCAGTTCTCCATTTTATGGCAAGTGGATCATTCCAAACAACAGTGGCCATATCATCTGGGATGTCTCAGCCTATGTTTTCTAAGGTTTTGTCCAGAGTGTTGTCTGCCCTGATGAAATACATGCAGAGCTACATTGTTTTCCCTGAGGTGGGCGATTTGGCTACAGTGAAGGGTGATTTCTATGCCCTTGGACATATCCCCAACATCATTGGTGCCATTGATGGGACCCATGTGGCTTTGGTTCCCCCCAGTGGAAGTGAGCAGGTGTACAGGAACAGAAAAAGTTATCATTCGATGAAAGTCCAGGTGGTCTGTTTGGCTGACCAGTACATCTCCCATGTAAATGCCAAGTTCCCTGGGTCAGTGCATGACGCGTACATCATGCGAAATAGCAGCATCCCTTATGTGATGGAACAGCTACAGAGACACCGTGTGTGGCTAATAGGTGACTCTGGTTACCCCAACCTGTCGTGGCTACTTACCCCAGTGAGGAATCCCAGGACAAGGGCAGAGGAACGCTACAATGAGGCCCATGGGCAAACTAGGAGGATTATAGAAAGAACCTTCGGCCTCCTGAAGGCCAGGTTTAGGTGCCTGCATATGACAGGTGGATCCCTAATGTACTCACCAAAGAAGGTGTGCCATATCATTGTGGCCTGCTGTATGCTTCACAACCTGGCTTTGCGACGCCAGGTGCCTTTCCTGCAGGAGGATGGTCCAGATGGTGGTGTTGTAGCAGCTGTGGAGCCTGTGGAGAGTGAAGAGGAGGAAGACGACGGGGATGACACAGACAACAGGGACACAGTGATACAACAGTATTTTCAGTAGCACACAGGTACGAATCAACCACGCCATTTTACATTTACTTAAAGTCTCCTGCCTCTCTACTGTCTGAGTTCCCCCCCAGTTCCTGTTAACTGAGTTGTGACTTTCCCTTCCGTTTTCAGAGATGAGGGCCCCACTGCGTGACCTCTGCTTTGTTTGCCCATGGACTACAGCTGTGTGACAGTGGTATGTTGTCATCACAATGTAACTGAACATTTTTGCACCGTTATGTCTAATACATTTGTTCAAAATACAAGCAGACTCCAGATTTTTTAAGTGCAATAAGTGATTTAATTAAAGTGCTACATTTAGGAACATGATTGTAAAACGGTGATGGGTGATGGTGGAGTAATGTCCATGGCAGAGTCCAGTTCTCAGTCTCACAGGTGCATTGTCCATATGCCTGTGGAAGGATGGAGCAGGGGCAGTTCAAGGTTGGACAGGGTGACAATGTGGGACAGTGGGATGACATCAGGGGGTATCGTTTGCTGGCGGGGGTCTTGGCATCCTACTCTGTCTTCTTGTGAGATCTCAGGTTCCGCTTGCGGGTGGTTCTTCTTCTGCAGGAGATGGGGTTCTGGTGGCCTGTCGTTGTGTGGGGGCCTCCTGTCCACTAGCGCCGGCGGAGGTGGTAGGCTGTTCCTGGTCCAGGCTAGTGACAGGGGCCCTTTGTGGTGCCACATGGTCCCGCAATGTGGTGACTATCTGGTTAAGGGCCACGACGATGGTCCCCATTGCGGAACTAATGTTCCTCAGTTCCTCTCTGAACCCCATGAACTGTTCCTCCTGCAGTACCTGGATCTCCTGGAACCTGGCCAGTACTGTAGCCATCGTCTCCTGGGAGTGGTGGTATGCTCCCATGATGGAGGAGAGGGCCTCTTGGAGAGTCGGTTCCCTGGGCCTGTCCCCCCCCTGTCACACAGCAGCCCTCCCAGTTCCCCTGTTTCCCTGGGCCTCTGTCCCCTGGACGGTGTGCCCACTACCACTGCCCCCAGGTCCCTGTTGTTGTTGGGGTGGTGGGTCAACCTGGGTGCCCTGTAGTGGTGGACACACCACTGATTGACGTGTCTTGGAGACAGAGACATGGGCCTGCTGGGTGGGAGCTGTGCTGGTGTTCCCAGAGGGGGTTAGGTCTGCTGTAGCCTGTGGCTGTCTGTGGGGAACCGACTGTCCCGAGGTCCCCGATGGGCCGGGCTGGTCATCTGGGTCCAGGGAGACAGAGCTGCTGTCGTCACTGGGGGCCTCTTCTGGGGGTGGGATGGACATCTCTGGACCCTCCGTGGCGGTGTGGTGGCGTTCGGGTCCTGGCATTTGCAAGGAGTTGGTGTGATGGGGGTGGGGGTGAGGGTGGGGGTATGATTTGGCATGCAGGTGGGGTGGGGGGAATGAAGTAGTGGAGATTTGCCTTACCAGAGTCCATTCCTCCGCCTACTCCTGCGAGGCCCTCAGGATGCAGGATGTGCAAGACTTCCTCCTCCCATGCTGTGAATTCTGGGGGAGTAGGTGGGGGTCCGCCGCCAGTCCGCTGTACCGCGATGTTGTGCCTTGATACTATGGAACGCACATTCCCCCGTAGGTCGTTCCACCGCTTCCTGATGTCGTCCCGATTGCGTGGATGCTGTCCCACAGCGTTGACCCTGTCCACTATTCTGCTCCATAGCTCCATCTTCCTGGCAATGGTGGTGTGCTGCACCTGTGCCCCGAAGAGCTGGGGCTCTACACAAACTATTTCCTCCACCATGACCCTGAGTTCTGCGTCAGAGAACCTGGGGTGTCTTTGGGGTGCCATGGGGTGGTGTGGATGAGGTGAGGGGTGGTGTATGTGTTGTAGAGTGTGGTGAGTGTGGTGGTGTATGGTGTTTTGTGCGTGGAAATTGTGTGGGTGATGTTGTGATTTGCCTCTGTGTGATGGTCTACTCTATGCTGTGCTGTCTCTCTCTGTCCTTCTGTCGCAATTGTGGTCGTAAGGGTTTGTGGGTGATGTGGGTGTGTGTTTTATATTTAATTGGGTGTGTGGGAGTGGTGTGTGTATGTGTCTCAGGTGTGTATAATTTGATTTGTCCAATGTGGTAGTGTTTTGTAAAGGAGTGTGTATTTTGAGCGCGGCGGTGTGTACCGCCAATGGAATACCGCTGTTAAAAGACCGCTGCGGGGATTTGTGGGTCGGAATGGTATGGGCGTATTTCTGTTGGCGTGACGGTGGAGGTTTGGTCATCGCCAGTTTCCCGCTGACCTTTGGTGTGGCGGACTTTTGTTGGTGTCAGGTTTTTGGCGGTTTGCCAGTTGCGGGTCAGAATGACCGTGGCGGTTTACCGTGACCGCTGCGGTGTTATGGCGGTCTTCTGACCGGCGGTAAGCGCCTTTTACCACCAAGGTCGGAATGACCCCCTAAGTGCCAGGAGATGCAGTCATTGAAGACAAGCGAATCCAATGCACCAACCTGAGAACACTGGTTTATCGTGTGACTCCTGTGTCAGTAGATATAGGAATAGTAAACGCTAACCTGTACCCCATAACATTTTAAGTACTCACTCAAACCTCAAGTAGAAATGACTCGTGGACATAACAATGATAGCCTTCTACACAGCCAGGTAGGATGCCTGCATTGCAGGTCAATTTTGTTGCAGCCATAGTAGATGCCATGGTGTGCACCAACTATTCTCAGAGACCGAAGGGAAATTCAAGGTCAGGTTTTCTTATGACATTTCATGACATTTAGGAGTGTTATTTGTTTGTTTTAGCATGTTCTAGAAATTAGCCCTATCCTCCAGTGCCACACTGCATCAAGGTCCCAACTTCTGAAAAATAGAACTAGTGACTAAGGGCCATATGTACAAACACATTTTCCCATAGACACAGAATAGGTAAAATCCTTTGGTACATCTGGCCCTAAATCCCTTATTTCCAATCTATTGATGAGGTGACTAGGTTATTGTAACATTCTTATAATAGGCCACCACAAGCACTGTGGCAAAGTCATCAACAGCAAAGGGCAACTTGACCGTCACTCGCTTATCACATCCTTTAGGCAGGAATGGTCTCATTGCGAGTGCCCCCATTATCCCACTTAACTCCGCTCTCATGGAAAATCCATAACAGGGGAACCAGTAACTGGTACCCAGGTTACCGGATTATTATCAGTGTTTGCTTTATCAGTCAAAGTTTTTTTATTTGAATAACTCCAGTTGCAGTAAAAGAAAACGTTTTTGTAGTAATCACATAATGTTGCATGTATCGTTTCCGGAGGAATAAAAAACGAATTGAGACAGTCCAGAGGCAAAGACAATCAAACTGGTGTCTGAATTAAACTTCAAGTCCTGTGGCGAGCGGCTCTAGATCTTAATATGTTGAGCACATTGGTGAGTAGGAGGGAGAATTTGCTAAATCCGGAATCTCTCAGTCACCCCAACACCACCAGACACACCTCTTAAGTTTCTGTCTTGGTCTGGCGCCATACATGGCCACATTTTACAACAGGAAAGTGAGAGATTTTGAAAAACGAATCGGGGGAATGGATTTTCCTCACTGACATACTGAGGCAGATGCAATTTAAGGCGGGAGACAGCTAAAATGAAGCTATTTTTGGCTTACAAAATCGGGAGTCTCCCGCGTGAAACGGGTCTACTTGCATTCATGGGGCGCCACAGTCTGAGTCCTTTTTATTATATATTTTTTTGTCTCTGGGTGCAGTCTGGTACCACACCCTTTGCTCTGCATTCTTAGACTTTCCACTGCACATCTGTAATCGGAAAGGGCGGGATTCAAGAGGCCCTAAACTAGGCGGCAAACACCCTGCTCGCCCTGTTGGTTCACCTTTGGCGTGGAGGGAAGGAGGAGCTGTGTGGGCAGTGCCATGTGTTCTTTCAGGCCCCAGGGCCACGACAGACCAGCTTTTCAGGTCTGAAAACCCGGGCAGCTGCAGCAGGAGGCAGACATCAGTCACAAGCAACAGGGAGCAGCCGACACCCAGGTAACATGGTCTCCTCGGCCACAATTTTCTTCATTGTTATCTCGCCTCGTTTCTGTTCCTTTTGGATGCAAATACAAACGCACCTGATGAAGGTGTTATGCTTGTTGTTTGCTTGTTTTTAGTCCTTCATTATTTTGGCAGACCAGGAAACTGAGGCACCAAGGGAAGAACCGCTCGTCATGTCACCTACAACATCATGATGAGCAGGGACTGGGGCTCGGGCCCCCTGGTTCTACAGGCGATAAAGTAATCACAGAGGCCTCGTCTCCAACTTTCTATGTTTCCACAATGCTCAGATGTTCTCTAGGAAAACGGAGTGCTTACCCTTCTCTGTTACAGCCCTTCTTGTGGAGATTCCGATAATCCACTCGTTGTCCGTAGTTGAATAGGCCTCGGTAGTGCAGTCTGTGCAGAGTAGGAGTTTATGATAATAACGTGCACATGTAAGACTATAGACCGCTTCTTGCAGATCACTTTTGGTAACAATGTACTCGTCTCTATGGCCGGTGAGAGCACCAGTTTCAGAACACGTAGCAATAAATCCCGTGGTATATCATATCACGCGCGAGGACCCCGTCAGAATGACGCCTTTTTAAAGGCACCCAGTTGTGGTTACTAAGGAAAGAGAGGCCAAGAGAAATCAGTTCACCAGGATCTCACCATGGGTGCAAGTAAGCAAGCCGGAGACCTCAACTCTTCTAATTAAACAGTCGATGGTTTAAGAGCGAGACCAAAATCTTATTCTAAGATGTCCACTTTCAATCTATTTTATGTAGATACTCAAAAGCGATGATTTTCTGAATGCGTAATACCTCGAGTAAACATTCAGGTGCCCTGTCCCATGGTAAACGCTTCCTGTAACCCAGGTGCTGTGTGTATATGGAAAGTTCTCTGTTACTCCTGATACTTGTTGTGGTATGTGAGTAAGAACACATAGCACAACTAAATGGAGTACATCCCCTGTAGGCCAAAGGTTATGGAAGCATAGCAGAAAAAGACTGAAAAAGAAGGAAATTCAAGCAGTAGCGTAATTAAACTTTGAGAGCCCCCCTGCAAGGTACTGGGAGGGCCCCCACGATCACCAATCAAACATAATGATTGTTGTAAAATGTGTCTGTTCTCTTTGATATCAACTGTGCTATGAATTTCAGGAAGAAATTGTAAATGTTTTCAGGACACTCTTGTACACAGCTCCTAACAAATAAAAACAGGTCCAGGCTGTCTCGGTAAAAATGGCATGTGGCTTTATAATTTTTTTAGCCTACAGGGTTTCATACTCAAAATGATTAATATGACACTTGAAATCTCAAAATGAAAAGTGGTGCCGGTTAAACCACCAGGAGTTACCGAGTCACACATAGCATGTGGCAACTTGGCAGTCCTGCTACAGAAGTGAATGTGTTTTTCATTTTTGACAGAGCAAAGGAAAGGTAAGCTGCTGATTTACTTTTTCTTAGTCGATCAAGGCCCATGGCTTTCTATCTCAATAACGCAAACAGGCATTGGCAAAGCCAATACATCTCGCCTATGCAAGAGTTATTGGCTTTGGTAATGTGTTTTAGCCATGCTGTACACCACTGTGGCTGCTGTTCAGCATGGCTAAAAGTTAGTGGCGTAAAGGAGGGTGGTTTGGAGAAGTCATAGAGTGTAATGGCAAAGAGTGGAGTAGAGTTCCGTGTATTGCAGTGGCACAGAGTGTCGTGCATTGAAGTAGCATTGAGAGGAGTCATGTAGAGTGGTGCACAGTGGCGTGGCGTAGAGTGTTTCAGAGTGCAGTGGCATAGAGTGCAGCGGCATAGATTAGATTGTTGCATAGTAGAGTGCAGTAATGTGGAGTGGTGTAGGGTAGAGTAGCATAGAGTACAGTGGCATAAAGTACAGTGGTGCAGAGAGTAGAGTGGTACAAAGTATAGTGAGGTAGTGTTCAGTGGTATAGAGTGCTGTGGCTTAGAGTGGAGTTCTGCAGAGTAGCGTGGCACAGAGTGAAGTGATGCGGAGTAGAGTGGTGTGGAGTGATGCAGAGTAGAGTGGTATAGAGACGAAATGGCATAGTGTGCAATGCCACCGAATGCAGAAGTGCAGGGTATAGTGGCTCAGAGGTGCAGTGTTGCAGAGTAGACTGGCGTAGAGGTGCAGTGTTGCAGAGAGTCATAGAGTGCAGTGGGGTACAGTGAATTTGTGTAGAGTATAGTGGTGTAGAGTGCAGTAGTGTTAAATACAGTGGTGCAAAGTAGAGTAGAATGGAGTGGTGCAGGGGTACAGTGGCATGGAGTGACATAGTGTAGAGAGGACTGGTACTGAGTGCAGCAGCATAGAATTCAGTGGCATACAATGCAGAGTTGTAGAACACAGTGGTGTGGATTGGAGTGGTGCATAGTAGAGGGCAGTGGCATAGAGGGGAGTAGCATAGTGTAGATTGTTTCAGAGTAGAGTGTATTGGCATAGAGTGAAGTGGCATAGAGTGAAGTGGTAAAGTGTAGAGTGTAATGGTGTAAAGTGGTGTAGAGTGCAGTGTGTAGAGTAGATTAGAGTGGCATACAGTAGATTGGCACAGAGTCCAGGGGGCCTTGAGTGGTACAGAGTAGAGTGCATTGGTGTAAAGTGCAGTGGGGTGGAGTGGAGTTGTGCAGAGTGGGCGTAGAGTGGAGTTGAGTAGAGTAGGGTGGAGTATGCTAGATTGGAGTGGTGTAGAGTGCATTAGCAAAGAGTGCTGTAGTGTAGAGTGGAGAAGCGTAGAGTGCATTGGCATAGAGTAGAGTGGTGCAGAGGTTGGTAGATAGGCATAGAGTACAGTGGCATAGAGTGGAGTGGTGTAGAAGGCACTGGCATGGAGTGGTTAGGAGTAGAGTGGAGTGGCACAGAATGGAGTATGCATGGTGTGGTAGCACACGGCTATTACAGGCAACACATTTTCAATTGAAATGACCATTACTTTTGCACAGGTATACAGTATAACACAATACATCTCGCAAACAATAATCTGTGGAAAGGGCATCAGCTAATGTATTGATTTGCTTTGATCATATTAAAGTATTTGTTTCCAGCACACTTCGGAATTAACAAACAAATGTGCCTCATTTGTGCTTTCGTAATTCTGATATATTCTGAAATAGTTGCACAGTTCATTTATATGTTGTGTGCTACAAAAAAACATTTACTACCCTCCGTATCCATCAAGATTGTCACATAAATCCTCTCCCTTTGAAGTCAGAGAAAGAAAAGTAAAAGTCATTTCCTTCAGAAGACAGAGCCTGACATTTGACCTCTATCTTTTGAATGCACAGCAAAATGTGACAAGATAAGAACAAGATTTACAGGTTTCTTTACAGAAAGGAGCACTTGTGGAAGAATACAAAGAGGGGTAGTGTGAAAAGGCTTTACTCAGTGGAAAGGACAAACTCACGCTTGACAGCCTAAAACAAACAAAGCCTACAAATAGAAAGGCAGAACATGAGTTACAAACCAATTGTAAGCATTGGGTGGAACACATTTCCAGGGAGGCTTTTGAGTGTCCCAAAGATGTCTTTAGCAAAACACACAGCTGCACTGTCTTGTAGGCCTCAACCTAAAAACAAGCCCAGTCCTTGATGGCCTGGGCCTCTGTGTTCCTAAATTAAGGTGTATGGAAGTAAAAGCAGACAGCTCACTCACTGACATCAGGTATCTTCCCTGAGTGCTACTGAGTGGAATCAAGCAGACACCTCCATCCCAGACCAAATGCAGATTTCAATGCTGTGTCCAAGCCGTTCTGCTGCCATTCCTGGCTCTACGTGTGTACTACCTGCTCGTGTACTGTCTCCCGCCTGTCACAGTATAAGAGCGAGATGGCTGTCAGGGGAACTGCTCCAACTTATTTCCCTCAAAAGTACAAGGAACAGCTTTTCATGGGATATAGAGTGTTTGCAAAGCGCTTTCTTCTGGGATGCAGATTTGGCAAAAAATTCCATTACAAAAATGTGTAATTCATCCTCTGGTTCATGATTAATGCTCAGATCAAGACGCACGGTGCACTTCTAAGTTGCTATATTTTAATTTATTCTGTTGTGCAACTGGCCAGCAGTAGGGTGCCCCCGCTAAAAATTAATGTGAGGGGGCCCTTGACCCTACAGCAGGTGCTACACCGGCCTCCGTTACGGCCCTGAATGGAAGATAGCCCTGCTCAGGAATAGATTTCCCTGTGCCCTGAATGCACGTGCTCGAAAGCAGAAATCTGCGTGAATTTAATGCTGCAGATAGGACCGCACAGAGGACAGGCAGACAACGAGTGGACACAGAGCAAAACAGCAGCTATCGTTGGGTAACATGCCAGAGCGATGGGATAGGGAGTGCCAGGGCCAGTGAGCTGGTGGGGGAAGGCCTAGGAGGTGTGTATAGCCTCAGAAACTGAGAGGCGGATTGTAAAAGAACTGCTTTGTCCTTGCGCCACACAAGGGGGTGCAAGGATGACGCAACTACTGAGTTAGATTTATCAAGCCACGCAAGGCCACCTACGTGGCCCTGCATGGCATGATACATTTAGAGTAACACCACGCAGCGCAAATCATTGTTTTTTGTTAGTGTGCCCCATGGATTTTTGTGTATTCCCAGATTTACCATTACCTGTCGACCTGGGAACTCGTCCAAATGCTACGCATCCCAGTGGAGGGGCAACGAGGAAAAATATCTTGATTTTTCATTGTTTTTCCCTCTTTCAACGTGTGCCGCATTATGCAGCACATACAGAAAGGGGAGAATGCCTCAGAGGATTGTTTTGTCTAGGAAGGTAACCCTTTCTGCACAAAAACGATCCTGTCTACAACCCAGGCATCCTTTCACCATGGCGCTATGGTGCCTGCGTTGGCGCAAGGCAGCACATTGTGTACAAGCACAAGGAAAGGACAAGAAAGCACAGTACTATGTTAAATATGGTACATTCTAGCCCTTTCATACAGTGCTGCAGCGTGGCTTTTTGCGCTGTGGGAGAGTTTGATAAATCTGCCCGAGTAGGAGATACAAAACCTAAACCACAGTTTCTGTTATTAGGTGTGAACGTCACTTCATGTTTCTCTTTGGAGCAATCAAAGTACAAAGGTGGTGTTTCTGAAATTGTCAATTGATCATGCCTTTTGTGAGTGTCTTGTGTCAGTAAGTAAAACTATTGATTACAGGGAGACAGGGGAGTGGAAGAATGAAAAGAGACTGTATTGGAGCAAGGAGGATTGAAAACAGAGTGTGACAACATCGTTTAGGAAAATGAGGAGAGATGGGTGGAGTGACATAGAGGGAAGAAAAATTAACAGAGGTGGAAGGGGGAAATGGATGGAGACTGAAAATTGCAGTGGGTCTACAGAAAGAATGAGTATGAAAATAGAAGGTAGGGGAAAAGAGCGAGGGGATAAGAAGCATTATCACCGAAATGTTAAAGCATCCAAATAGAACTTAAATATACAGAGACAGGTACCCACAAGCCTAGAAGCCACCAGCCAGGATCACATTCTGGAAGCCAGGAGCAAAGTAGATGCAACAGGACCAGGATACAAATTGCTTCTAGTCAGTGCTTTAAATGGAAAAATAGAAGTGCAGGTACTCTGTACCAGAGTACCTGCTTGTTTCTGAGAAGTGCCGGTACTCTCCAATTAAAAGTATTACGTTTTTCTTGAGATGTGCCGGTACTCTCCCTCTCAAAATAAAAAAGTGCCGGTACTCAGTACCGGAGAGTACCGGCCCATTTAAAGCACTGCTTCTAGTAATAGGATTAACCTTAAGGGTATCTGGGCGTCTAGACTGTTAAATACGGAGGGTGGCTTATGACGAACAGCCCTTAGCCTGAATATTTAATCTCGCAAGTTCCAGACCCTCAATCGGATTTGAAGAAGAGAAGTGTCTGGCCGGAGAAGAGCTTTGAGAGGAAACATGATGTTGGAAAAATCCAAGGGGAGGCTCACAGACAGCTGGAGGAGAACAGGAGACGAAAGTCACAGGGCTAATAAGGAACCACAGGACTTTTGCCTTATTGTCCTTGATCTTTTGAAGAGCACTGCCTGGCAGTGGGAAACGAGGAGAGACCTAAAGAATACTTTCTGCCACAATGACTGCTCATGACCATAAAGAGGGGAGAAGAAAGCAAAAGAACAGAAAATGATTACTTTGGGGAGAAGCAGAAAGGTCCTGCCAAGGCAGACCGAATCGATCTGTGGTTGACTGAAAAATATAGAGGACATAGAATCATAGACAAAGAAAGTGGAAAGATTCTATTCAAGCGATCAACATGAAGATTCAAGCATGCCTCTGGGGTTCTTAGCTTCTGCAGATGCTCCCGAGGCAGCAGAAGCACATAGCCAATCAAAAGAGATTTCAGAAAGAAATTTGTCCTGCTGCTCCATCATCGATAAGTGCTGAACAGTCTTTTCTTGCTGCGTGTCCTCATCTAATACCTGGACATCTTGTGAAAGAGACTGAACCGTATGTGATAATAATAACAGGATGCAGAAAAGTATAAACCTGTGACCACCTATACAACCTAGCAGCAGTGGTGCGCCACAAAGGACTAGCGCATCTTGTGTAGAGTGTGCAGTGGGGCGGGGCTTAGATGAAAAGAGATGAGGGGACAGGTGCACAAACAAAACAACCCACAATATTCACAACATGGCATATGTGATGCCAAAAAGACAGATTCAGGGGAAACGGGCATTGGTAAAGCCAACAGTCATGCTGTGCAGCATGGCTAAAGTTAAAAAAATGCACACACCTACAAAATGCCGTGGGAGCTTTCTTTCTTTTCAGTTACCCATCCACGTTGTTTTTAAATGGATGGGTGGGGTCTAAGTTACACGGGCGGGAAACAGCGTCAGATGGGGTGAATGGTGAAGCAACACAAGGGAGGGTGTAGTAGAAACGACAAAGCAATAAAAGAGGGAATGTGAAAACAACAGTGGGGGAGGCTGGAGGGGGCGTGAAGACAATAGCAGGGAGGGTAGGAAGAAAAGCAAGATGGGAGTGGGGGAAAGCAACACCAATAACGGGGGTAGGGGGTAGCAAACTGGCCAGAGCAAGAGGGAGAAGGGCAGAGATAAGTAGTCAGGCAACAGAGAGAAACAAGGTATGCAGGGGAGAGATGTACACAGGAGAGGGCTCAAAAACACTCGCTTTAATGGAGCACTTCACACAAAAAAGTAGTGCTTGAAAGTAAGCAACAGAAGCAGCAATGCCAGCCTGTCAAAAAGATTGCAATGCTCCATGGGAGGGACAAACCCAAGATTGACAACCTAGGACACAAATAACAAACAGATAAATGAGAGTGACAAGCAAAGCCAAACAATGGTAAGTAATGGGCCGGCTCTAAGGCCCTCTATGTTCTTGGTAAGCCGTAACATGTTTCGCAACAGACACAACATGTGCTACCTAGTAGCCTCAACCTAGGAGGCAGGCAGCTGATGATAAAAAGATGTCTGTCATGAAACTGTGACCCCTGCAAGCCTGTTGTCCGTCTGATGGGTAGTTCAGAGACTACAGGGAAAGCTGAATTAAGGGAAAATGAGTGGTTGTCAGACCAATATCAGTTTGCGTTAGGCAACCAAATCTGCCTTGGCCTTCTCAAGAGAGTGTGGGGAGGTTTACAATTGAACATCTCTCAGGTTACCAACGGATCACTCTTTGAGACTGTGTTTTTTGTTTTCTGCTGCATTTAAACTGTTAGAATGGCTCAGTGGACTCAACACCCACTGAAGATATATATGTGCGATGTTTGTGCAAGAGCTGGCTTTAATCCTTGGAAAGATGTCTAAACCTTTCTTTCTTGCAAGTTGTCTAAAATTCGTTACATCCACTAATAACCCAGCAAGAAGTGCTTGAGTTTGTCTTGTGAAGTTACCCACAATAATATTATAACTGTTTACTTTACAGATTACGCAAACAGAGGGCACAAAAGAAGGATCCAAGATGTCTGGGGTTTTTAAATGTAAGTTTGTGTTTGTTTGGCTGTCTGCAAGATTAGTCAGACAAGTGCAACTCCTTACATTCTGGATAAACTGGATTTAGAAAAGCTCGCAGTCTTCATCAGCAGGTCTCTTATGTTTTCTCTTTTCAAAAAGTTTTGTAGTTGAAGGTGAGGTAAACCGTCTGTTGCTTATATTGATTTATGAAATACTTTTGACAAAGTGCCTCGTGCTCTATTTAGTATGGTGTAAAGTAGTTGAATGGAACATTTCTACTGGTGCCCTGGGAGCAAATCATGGAGCTGTATATAGATCGGAGTAGTCGAGAACAAGCTGTCAGAACACAACTGGAAAACCGTGTTTGCTTTGACCAGGCAATTACTCTGGTGACAATAGTAACCCCTGACCTTGTTAGTAGAAAAGAGCATATCCTCTCAGAACAGCAAGTTCTTCAGTCGGGAAATTCTTCATTCTGTCAGAAGTGTTTAGGATAGGGGCTTATAATGGAATCCTAAGGTTATGTTGAGATCCAATATATTATGGTAATTGTAGTATTTTTGTGGTAATATATCTCCTCAGACATTCGATTGACTGCAAGTACTAATACGTATTTTGTTCTGTTTGAAGCTCATCAGAAGAGTGTAGTCCTGCTCCACGATCAAAGGTTAAATAATGGCAAAACACTATGCCTTTTGTATCATTCAAATAACAGCCTGCGCTTCAAGGGGCATCTTCCCTGGTATAGAGCCATAGCACACCGGAAAGTAAAAACTCACACCCAAACAAGTGTGGAAGGATCTGGGGTGTGTTTAAGGACCTTAATAACTTTTCACCTTTTTCTGGCCTCCTTTGTATTGTGGACCTTGCAGAGGTACATTTCACAATACGTCTGATGCATAACTGCAGGTGTCAGTAGCTCAAACTCTCGTCTCACCTATTTTACCAGCTAACAAGTAAACGTGCTGTTGATTCTTTTGTTCACATATTGTTTTTTGTTGGTTGTAGGTTTTGCATGTTCTGTGTTCGAGAGTAATTCAGTGACATCTTTACTTTCTGACACTCTGCAGCCCAAGGCAGAGACTCACTCGAGTTCTCTCCCAGGCCTGAAACTGTACTTGAAGAAAAAATGAAGTATCACTCACTGCTGTGAAGTTGCTAGCTGTGAAAAGGCTAAAACCGCTCGCGGCTGAAGTATGTGACAGCCGTGGGCGAGAGGAAGTTAAACTCAATAAACTGAACACATAAGAAACGTTCAAACCAATCTATTTTTTGCTCACATGTAATCCTGGGGGCGGCAAAATATCAGGGGGCAACGCCCCATCGCCCTGAGGCAGAAACCGCCCCTGTTCAGCCTGTTTTCAGATGTTGATCTAAAAATTCTGAATCAAACCTAAAGGGTGTTCCTACCACTTGCAAATGTCTGAAGAGCTTATATATCCTCGAGTCTTCTCTGGCAATCCTGCAAGAGTGAAATAAATGTCCTTTCCCTAAAAGGATAGGTACCTAGTAATCAATGATTCAGCATTCTCATCTTAGAACGATAAAGACATGGTCAATATGTTGTTTGGAATGCCCTCAAATACTTTTGTTAGTAGAGAGTCCCTTAACACCAGTCGGTTGATTGAAGGTTTTTCGCTACATCTTCAGTTAATTTTATTCCGTTATCCTTCGAAACGTTAAAAGATAGAAAGGCATCTAGTGATTAGTAAAAATGGGAAATCACTGTAGAAAATGAGTAGGAAAAGGGGCTGGATGGGTAGGCCTACGGCCTAGCCTCTTAGTAACACTCCCAGCCATTGTACTGGTGAAAATGCCTATACAAGCTGGTACAACTCATCCACTAATCAAAACTTTTGTATTTGAAGCAGATACACGTTTAAGCTTCAATATACACTCATTAATTACCTAAAATTGTTACTGTAGACTTTTCCACTTTAGTCACATCTCCTTTCCGCATGACTAAAACTATAGCAAGAGTATTTCTACCCTCTGTTAGAAATGGGGTCTCCAGTTGGCAGTGGTTTGCACCCTATCTAAGTAGGGAGCCTCACTCTACTCAGGGTAAGGGAGTCATACAGCTAAAATAACCACTGCTCACCTCCTTAGTAGCTTGGCTCAAGCAGTTAGGCGTACCTCAGAGGCAATGTGTAAAGTATTTGTAGGCCCACACAGCAACACAGTGAAAACCGCGCAGACGTACTCCACACCAGTTTAGAAAAACAGCCAATATTTATCTGAGTAAAACAAGACCAAAATGACAAAAATCCAACATCCACAAGTAAAGATACACATTTTAGAAGATTAAATCTTAGTAAAGCGCTTATAAACACAATAGCTCCAACTGGGGCTATCATGGCATTTTGACAGAGTCATTCCCAACAGTCCAACGCCACTCGTGAGGGAGTGTGGGCCAGTCACGGAGTCGCCCAGACCCTATGTACAGTACCTTGGAATATGATGTGGAGGCAAAGACGTTGCACGGAGTCGGGGAGGTGAGTCATCGCTGGAGCCTATGAGGCGTCGGTTCCTTACTGTTACCGGGGAGGCAAGGCATCGGTTTCTTACTGCTAGGCAGGGGAAGTGATGCAGCATAGGTGGCAAGGTGTCAGTTCTTTACGATCCGGCGTGGTCAATGAATCCAACAGGTCAAGATGCGTGGTGTCGACTTTGCAGTGTTGCGATCACACCAAAGGGCCACAGATACAGCGGAGTCTGAGTCGGGTGTCCCAGATGTTGGGCATACTGCACTCAGGACTTACGCTGATGTGGGACTTTGGAGGAGCTGCAGTGGCTTCAACCCTGTGTTGCAGGTCACAGTCGTGCCCTCAGTGCGGACCACAGCTCCGATACAGGCAGCAGCACGGAGTCGGAGAGCTGTCCCAAGTCACTCTGGAGTTGATGTGCTTAGTTTCTTCTTGGTTGCAGAAACTGGATATGGCACTACTTGGCAAATTAGGACTGGCAGCAAGAGAGCTGAGGCACTGGCAGGGTGAAGTCTTTGATGGCCCTGAGACTTCTTAACAGGAGGTAAGCTCAGTTCATGCCCTTTGAGAACCTTGGGAGGCAGGATGTAGAAAGCAAAGTCCAGTCCTTTCACTCCCAGGACACAAGCAGCAGGCCAGCACAATAAAGCAACAGGCAGAGTTGCAGTCCCTCCAACCATATCCAGCTCTTCTTCCCGGCAGAATGTCCTCAGTCCAGAAGTGTTCTATGTATGTGGGGTCAGAGGTCTGTCTTTGAAGGAGGAAAACTTCAAAGAGAAGTCTTTTGAGTGCACAAGACTCTGCTTTTCCTTGCCCTGGTTCCAGACACACTTCAGGGGGTTGGATACTGCTTTGTGTGAGTACAGGCATGGCCCTATTTAGGTGCAAGTGCCAGCTCCTCCCACCACTCTAGCTCAGGAAGACCCATCAGCCTGATGATGAGCCATCAGGATATGCAGGGCACACCTCAGCTCCCTCTGTGTGACTGTTTAGAGTGAATGTACAAACAGCCCAACTGTCACCCAGACATGTATTCAGCAGACAGGCAGAGGCACAGACTGGTTAAGAAAGAAAAAGCCCACTTTCTAACAGTGGCATTTTCAAACTTACTATTCAAAAAACAACTTCACCTAAAGATGTATTTTGAAATTGTTAGTTTAGAGACCCCAAACTTCAGATCTCTATCTGCTCCCAATGGGAAATTACATTTAAATTATATTTCCGGGCAATGAACATGTTACCTTTGGGATAGATAGGTCTTACAATAGTGACAACCAAAGTTAGCAGTATTTCACTACCAGGACATGTAAAGCACCCCAGTAAATGTCTAACCTTTTAGATACACTGCACCCTGCCCATGGGGCTGCGTGGGCCTACTTTAGGGGTGACTTACATGTAGTAAAAGGGAAGGTTTGGGACTGGAAAATCCCAAGTCAAAATGTCAGTTTAAACCTGCAGTGGTAAGTCTGAGACATGTTTTCAGGGCTACTCATGTGGGTGGCACAATCAGTACTGCAGGCCCACTGGTAGTATTTGACTTACAGGCCCTGGGCACACATAGTGCACTTTACTGGGGACGTACTAGTAAATCAAATAGGCCAATCATGGATAAACCAATCACCAAAACAATTAGACAGGTAACACTTGTACATTAGCATTGGTTAGCAGTGGTAAAGTGCCCAGAGTCCTAAACCCAGCAAAAACAAAGTGGAGCACAGTCCAAAACAGGAGGTCAGAGGTAAAATGTTTGTTGATAACCCTGCAAAAAGGGCCATTTCCAACACTCTCTCGAAAGCTGGCATGTTTTTTGCATATGTCAAAAATGGCCCTTTGCATTAATCATAAGTGGAAATATGCATGTGATATAATTGTGTTTAAACTGACCACCTCAAGGTACATTTGATGTTTTATCACTGACCTCATAGAGTCAGCAGAACATAGCCCTAAGATGGAAGCAGAGGCAAAGAGAAGGGTAACTGTTACAATGATGTTCATACCAGGCTTAAAAGTCTTGATGGTGTCACCACAGTGGTTGCTCCTTCAACACATGAATGTCCCATTTAAAATATGTCAGGTATGTGTAAGATAGACAGTTTGACATTGCTATACGTTTTTCAATTAGTTAAATCTACGGTATTCAATACGTGGAGAATAAGTATATTTTTATAATAAACCAAATAGATTGATTTAAGTTGAAGCACATTGAACAACAAAAACATTTGCTCCCCAATCAGCCCAGCCCACGCTATCCACTCCATCCCACCCTAACGTTCAATGAGGAGTCTAATCATCTACAGACATATTCTCCAGTGCAGAAGACAATCTGTAGTAGCGCCACCATTTCCCCCAAATGTTATCAAACTTTTTGAGGGCTGCCCCTTGCTCTATAAATCGGTTCTTCTTGTTTGGCACACCAGTCCATACCTGATCTCCATAGCACCAGGCTGGATGCCTGGGGCAATTTCCAATTTCTCTGTGTCCCTATTGGCCACCAATGTTTCCAAATCAACCAGATCCCCATCACCTCTCAAGCCTCCAAGGTCCTCTAAAAGCTCCAAAGAAGCTAATTTTGGAGTAAATGTGATAATTTTATCCAAGACCCTGGAGAGGGGTCTAACAACATGGTTCCTCAACCTACTGATCTGCAGACACACCCACAATATGTGTTAAGAAATCAGCCTTAGGGGCAGAGCATCTATGGAAATTAGGGTCTGGTCAGAGGCCAGCATCCCAGAGCCAACATGGTGTCATGTATGTGAGATAGTGTAACCAAATGAGTCTGAGCCGTGCAGAGATAACAAGCTCACGAGGAGCCATACACACCGTCCACCATTCCACGTCATCCAGATCCCCAAGCCAAGTCTCCCACTTCCCTCACAGAAAGTCCAATGCCTCGGGGGCATTGTACCAAGGAATGATACAATTGGGAAATCCCCCCTTTGCCCAAGCCACCCATCAGTAACTGAGCTTCCAAAAGACTATATTCCAGTCAGTCAATCAGGTCTGTCGCGTATCGCCCAATGCATGTCTCAACTGCAGATACCTGTGAAATTGTGTGCAGGGCAGCTGGAAAAGGGCCTTCATGTCTGCAAAGGAGTGCATTTGATCACTCGTCCAGGCGTCATCCTCTATGGTAATTCCAACCATATCCCATAGCCAGAAACCCTCTAATCGTGCCGTATGATCTAGCCAGCGCTCTCTCCAATATGGGGGTCTGTTGAGCCAGTATCAAGGGATCACCATACAAGAAAATGTTTCTGGGTGAGCTCAGGAGCCTGAAGAGGAATGGGCCTACCATACAAATAGTACATCACCCCATTCAGACCCAGCCGGCCTAGTTCAAGTTAGTATGCTGGGTTACTCCACCCATCAGTCATCCAGTCATTAACTACCAGGAGCTGAGATGCCCAATAGTACAATCGAATGTCCAATGGACCTAGACTGCCATCCTAAACTGACCTTGGCAAAGCAAAGCAATACATGGAGGATGTTTCCTCCAGATGAAGGAACAGAGTAGGGCTTCGACCTCAGTGAACCATGTATTGGGAATATGGAATGGAATGTTCTATAAGGTGTATAAGGAGTGTGGGAGTATCATCATCTTTATGAGCATGACCTAGCATAGAACATTAAGAGGGAGAGTGGACCAAGCAGCCAAACGAGCCTTGGCTACCCAGAGAAGAGGAGTAAGGTAAAGGGAATGCAGGAGCTTGGGTACCGTAGATATGTGAACCCCTCAAAAACCTGAAACTGAGATGGCGGACTAGGATCTTATGCCGCCAACCCAATACAGTGTCACCATCCTGCATGGGAATCAGAAGTGATTTGGTATGGCTCACCCAGAGCCCAGACTCGTCCCCAAACAGTGTAAAATCTCCAACACTCGGGGCCTGACACCTGAGGATTGCTCAGAAACAGCAGGATGTTATCAGCATATAAGGTGTTCTGTCCTTCATTGTGTAATTCCACCTCCAGCTCCACAGCTGGGAATCACAACGAATCACTCAGGCTAAGGGTTCTATAGCCAACACAAAGAGGAGGTGAGACGGAGGGTAGCCTTACGTGGTGCCCTGTGTAATTTGAAAACCAGCATAAGAACTATCTTTTAGCTAATGTCACTGGCATGTGCCAGGCTTCATGCACTTGACGAATACAATGTCTCGTACTCCGGTTGGACATGAAGGCGCATTGTTCATGATGGACCAAGGCTCCAAGGATCGGTTGAAGTCTGTTTGCCAGGATCTTGGCATATATCTTGACATCAGCATTAATCAAGGAAATTGGGCAGTAATAGGCGCATCCCAAGGTGGGATGATCTGACTTGGGAATAACTACAATAGTGGCAAGGTCATAGTCTAGGGTGCTTCTGACCTCAGCCTCCTTGTAAAGCTATAGCAAGTGAGGGGTGACAATGTTGCCGAACTTGGAGTAATACTCTAAAGAAAAGTAATTGGGCCTGGGGTCTTCCCAGACTTCAGGTCACAAATGGCCACAAGGATTTCATCCTTTGTAATTGGAGTCTCTAATGCCATGTGTTGGGTAGTTTTGAAATGGGGAAGGAGGATTTCAGATAAGAGGGCTGCGCAGTTTCGCCAGGAGACAGCAGGCGCTAGGCATACAAGTTTTCGTAAAGGTTTGCAAACACATTTGCAATTGCCACTGGAGTGGTCAACGGGGTCCCAGTCTCTTAATTTTTCGTGGGTACGAGCCGTGAGACTACATCACGAGTCACTAACCAATAAAGGGTAGTGCTGCTTTTATCCCCTTGCTCATAGACCCTTTGGGTGGATGAACTCCAGCACAGTCGGGCCTCCTGGAAGGCCATTTGTTGTAAGGGCACCAGATTAATTTCCAACTAATGGCTTAGAGTTTTGGTGGTGTGGGTCACTACTGCTGTCTCGAGGGATAATATACAAGATTTAAGTTCCACTAACTGTCCATGATGAGTCCTGTCTGCATGTTTGAGGTTGGTTTAACAGCCTTTCTTGCCACCGACTGGGTGGTCTCCTTCTGGACCATGCCCTCATTAATTTTAAGATAGGCCTGTAGCTCCCTATCCATGTGGTCAAGAAAGCTGTCATTGGTAAGGAAACAGGCATTAAGACGTCACACCAGATGGCAACAGTGCACAGGCAATCCCAATCAGAGAAGAGGAGAATGGTCTAATATCCCCCACAGTAACATCTTAATTGCGGAAGTGTAGGGAACGTCATGGGGGGGAGGAATATATGGTCAAGACACAACTAGGCTTTTGTAGACGCAGAGAAATGGGTATATGCGCTTCCTTGGGGATGCCATATCTGTCAAACATCGCACAGGCCTGAGGAGTTCATCCAATAAACTAGCATCCTAGTCAGCTTGTTGCATCCACACGAAGTAGAGCAGGAAATATCGACTGTGGGGTCTAGTACAGCATTGAACACCCCCCCCCCCCCACCTCCTGATCAACAGTTTCCCATAGGGCTCCGCGGTGAGATCCTGAAAGGCCTGTTTATGTAGGTGTGGAGAACTGTAAACGCTGAGGATATTATTAGGTTTCCCCTCCAGCTCGCCAATCACCCCAACATATCGACCTAGGGTGTAATGCAGAATTTGGCCAATTACAGGGGGAAATGTTTGTGGGGTAAACTGACCACCCTTCTAGAACCACGACTGAAACTAGAATGATAAACTCAATCATACCCAAATCTATGTGACACTGAGTTCCTAAAAGGTACACATTCGGCTGGTGGCACTTAAAGAACTTAAGGACCCCGGTGCGCTTAGTACCGTTCAGAAGGCTGTTAACATTTCAGGAAAGAAAGCTAAAGGGTGTCATAAAGAGGTTGTGTATCATCAGTTGGTAGTGGCTGGGGTAAGCGCATGAGCCACGACGAACAGCGAGATGCACATATGGAAGCAATTAAAACAAAAGATAAGAACAACAATAAAAGGTACAATCTAAACTTCCCACAAACACCGTCCAACAACAATCGCCCCCCACACTTCCACCCCAGAAGCATCTGTTGCACAACATCCTCCAACAAAACACTCTAAACACAAAGCAGGCTATTTGAGGTGGACCTCCTCCTTAAGTCAGGGTCTTAACATCAGGAGTCAGAGTGCTCCCTGGGTCCAGGGCAGTGACATAGCAAAGCAAAACAGATTAGGGGGCATGGACGGCCATATCCATTAGAACCACAATCATCAGAAAAGTCTCCCCAGGTGGATCCAGAGGCACTGTCTGGCACCAAGGAAGTATGGAGCAGGTCATCAGCAGTCTGAGAATGTCTTAGCTTCGTGTCTAAGGAGTCCAGGGATCGTCGCTGCCAAGTGCGTTTCCCTTTAGGTCTGTGTTTCCTGCTGGTCTGGGAGTGGTTGATAGGTGGAGCAGGCGCACCCTGACCCAGCTCTGCTTTCCCATCCGGGGGTGCATAGCGTCACAGGGATTTCTGTTTGGATGGTCCACTCCCATGTCTCCTCAGCGGTATCGAAGAAATGGAGGGCCTTGAGCTGCGCCATGAAAAGCCAAATGTACTAAAGGGACATCGCTCAAAGCTTCTGTTTGACAGCATCAAAATATTTACATTGTTTTGTGTGGTTTTGGTGCAGTCCATGAAAATCATAATGTGATCAGATTGCAAATTAAGTTTACCTTGGTTACGTGCCTGTCGCAGGATGCAGTGTTGGTCATGGAAATTGAGAATTTGTGAAATGATTGGGCAAGGCAGTGCTCCAGGGGGAGTCTTCTGTGTCAGGGCCTGATGAGCCTGCTCAACAACAGACTAAGGCATCAAAATCCCCTCAGTGATCCAGAATTGAATCCAGCTTTCAATGAATGTCTCTAGGGATGGGGATTCGATCCCCTCTGGGAAACCCACGAAGCACAGGTTGCTTCGTTGGGAGCGATTTTCAGCATCCTCAGCCGTAGATTCAAGGGCACGAACAATGGACATGAGGGAATTAACTTTAGCCTTAAAGTCTGATAAGTCATCTTTGAGGGCAGATTCCCATACCTCCACCTCAGTGACCCTCTCTGCCATTTTGCAGCAATCTTGACACAGGAACACAGTGTTGGATCCCAACTCACAAATCTTGGATTAGAGGGCCTCCCAAGAGGTCTGAATGGCTTGCAGAATCTAGGCTGCGTCTGTGGTTTGCAGTGCCCCTGGGCCCTGGCAGTTTGCCACCTGGTGTTTAGCAGAGTCCACGGGGAAGGTTGTGTATTTGTCAATCTTAGATTGGGGCCCTGTACCTGGAGGTTTGTCCCTCCCTATGATCACCACCTATAATCTGCTACAGATTCAGCTGTCATCGGTAAAGTAATGGTAAAGGTCAGATGGCAGCAATGGAGGAGGAAGCTCCTTGGTAGTTAGAGTATACGCGAGCCATGAACAGCCACATGAGGTGGAAAAGGGACAACTCTCAGCCCATGTGTCCAGTGATGTCGGTCCAGGCAGCACGAGCAGCTGAGGTGTTAAAGGGCAGTCACAGAAAAGAGTCCGTCCAGGGCTGGTCACTTCATCACCGTCTGAAGTAATGGCATGTTGCATCTTCTTGGCTGTCTTTGGCAACACCAAGGCCTCAGACAGGTGTATCGGAGTGGGGGGACATCTTGCCAAAACCAAGCCCTGGCCAACTGGCCTTTCAGGGTCGAGAGATGCAGCATGAGCAGCCTGGCCCCCCCTGCCACCACTCCCAAACCCTGCAGAGGCACCCCAGTGCCCGTAGATTTCTGGACAAAAATGGGGTGTAGGGGTGGTGTTGGTTCAGCACAGGGCCATCAGGAAAGCAGGTATCACCTGAGGAGATCGGGGCCACTACTCCTATCAGGGATCTCCGGCACCAGCTCCAACATGAGGCCTGGAGGAAGTAGCAGCCATGACCCTTGTTTGCATGTCACCACCCACCATTGACATCTTTGATCTCCAGGGGATAGGCCCCAATAAGGAGGGAGGGGAGAAGAGCATGCCTGAAAGGCCAGGTCACCGATGTCAAACCGGTGCCCGGGGTCCTAAACAGAGTTGCCGTTGTGTGAGGGCCCAGGTTAGCAATGTAGGTGGGTGACAGAGGAATTCCATGGAATGTCTTCAAGATGCATCCGCCATCTTGCAGCTTCGACCACACCCCCCTCAAAAATAATTTTTGGTCAACACTTGGTTTTTCTTCAGAAAACATGTGTTTCGCCCCTTGTATGAAACGCAAGCCTGGGGCTTTTTCAAGGCTTTATATTGTTCTAGAGGCTGCACACAAAATTCATCAATATCAAGAAGTAAAAAAGACATACAGTGAACAGGAATGTAGGAGTAAATCATAACACATGGAAGAAAAAACAAATTGGAAAAAATAAAATAACAGAAGAGAAATGTAACAAACAAAGTATAAACTCATCACTCAGTGAGGTGTCAACTGCAAACTGTGCCACCCAATAAAAAGATGTACACAAAGTGACAATTAAACCAAGAAGTCATGGAAAATAATAATCAGTTTGTGGTGGGGTGCCTGTGACTGTGTAGGGTCAGTGATCAAAAAGATGGAAGTAATGTTCCAGAACATAGAGTTATTACTGCGTTGTGGGGCAGGAAATAAGAGTAATTGGTTTGTCCAGAAAATTGAGATTGTAATGCAATCTGCTTAGTTACTAAAGAACTGGTGTGCTAGGTCATAGCTAATGAGAAAAGCAGTCGAAAGATATCATCATGTTCTCAGTAATCGTAAGAAATATGCAGTTGTGTTAGCTGAAGCTGTTTGTCTGTTAGGAAGCTGAAGAACAGGAAAACTTGTGACTTCAGAGAAATCATACCTGATTTGTGTAATAGCAGGTATATGGTTCAGGCATCTGCATAAATGTGGTCAAGATACCGAGAGGGTCAGAGAAAGTAAAAAAAAATCCTTTTAATGGTAGAATTGGCAGTACTAGGAAGAAATTATGTTGGGTGAAAAGTTTTAAAAAGGGTAATTGTAATTGACATAAGGTTAACGCTAACATGCAGTCTTTACACAGACATGGACACTCCACTACAAATTGATTATTACTTTCCCTGACATCTTACTTTTATTTTCACATTGTGTACACCTTTTTATTGTGTGGCAGTTTGCAGCGGACCCCTCATGGAGGGATGAATTTATATACATCTATTATGTACAAAAATGACAATAGCTTTGTTCCGTTTAGAGATGCCCCTCATGTCCATCATTCCAATAGAAGCCAATGTTGAGAGCTTATTACAGTTACTCAGAGGTGGCTTCGAAATGTACTCTGATACCTCAGCCTGCTGCCCTCACCTCCAGCTATCCTCCCTCCCCCTAGATAAAAAAGGATGTGCTTGAACAAATGAAAGCTTTGCTTCCACAAAAGCCAAAACCACAGACTTTTTTAATTCTTGTTTTGTTTTGTGTTTCTTAGTCTTTGGAAAAGAGGATGACAAAGACAAAGACAAACATAAGGACAAAGATCATGACAAAGACAAACATAAGGACAAAGATCATGACAAAGACAAGAAAAAAGATGAGGGAAAGAAAGACAAAAAGGAGAAGAAAAAGAAGGACAAGAAGGTGAGTGAGAGAGCACTCGGGTCACTCCTGGAGGGCTGAAATGTCACAGGTTTAATTCTATGCATCACGTTGCTGTATTTTCTTTTATTTTCTCTGCCTTTGTTTGGCCACAGGACTTACCAGTTCTCCTCAGTACATCCATTTTCACCCATTATCCTTCTGAGAATAACTGCTCTCTTTCCAACCTCACAGGGAGTAGCTTTCTAGTATATTTACCCGCTGAGTATCCAATCCAAGTGTTTTGCCCTGCAGTGCAAGCTCTCACAGAGTATTTAGTGAGGTAGCTTAGACTCAAAAACCACCGTAATCGTGCAAAATGTGATACCAATATGGCACTTGGCACAGTGTTAGGTTGTCATATGAACATTGATTTTTTATATAGACCCCAAAAATCTGACCTCCCATTTTAGTCGTGTGATGTCATAACACAAAGTGGCAGCCACAAAAGCCAGTAAGTTATCATAAATGTAATATTAGTCTTCCAGCATATAATTTTAATGTTTTTTAGCCAAGGATTTAAAAAATGTTGCAATTTAATTGACTCATAGTACACTATGATAAGTATGTAGATATATAGTAGATATACAAAGTGTTCCACATAACTTGCTCACCTCCTTAACTTTTGAACGGCTAAAGATAGAAATTTCAAACAAAAATCATGGTTCATTAAAAAATGTCTAGATTTGTGACTACCTTATGAAATAAACATAGCTTGTTTCTAGGAACAGGTTAAAAAACAGGTTATTTGCCGTGTGCCAGGCGTTCTTGAACAAACGTTTCATATTGAGTTCTCCCCACGTCATCAGCAATGCACCCATATTTATTTGCATTATCACTCATGATCAAGTTGGTTGCAATAATCATAAGATTTTCGCCAATACCATAGGCATAAGGATTTCTGTTATCATGTGAAAACACTTGTGTAAGTTCCTTAACATCATTTACAAATTGAGTGTTGCAAAAGACGTTGTCTTCATGGTGAACATAGTTATTTTAGTTTTCACTGAATCCCATTTCTTCATCGAATTGTCCCAGTAAGTTTGGAATTAGAGGTCCAGACACCATCCATTTCATCAATGCACTAGGATTACCAAGAACATCAACTGCCCTGTCATCTGATTTTATATCCTTGTTACAATGCTCATGCATCGGACCATGAGATTTGCAGGAATAAGGTCTACCACTTTTACAAGCAACAAAATATCTGTTTGAAAATTCTTCATAAACATCTGGAATTCATGTTTTCAGCTCGACAAACCTTTTATGGAACACTGGCATCCACCTGGCATAGTGTGTGTGGTCCATAGCAAACAAGCAAAAACAGATCATCTGTAGGGTTAAAATAAACTTAAATTTGCTGGATTATGGATATTTGCCCATCAGTAGATACAGCATAAACCTTCTTCAAAAGTATATACAGTGATGCAACACTAACTTCGTGAATGTACCATGATCGTTTTACATGAGGCCCTTTTAGACATCGTCCAACTTTACCTTCACTGGTAACACTGGCTTCAGCTAAAATATCGGCCCGGCCACAGCCATCAAGCCAATCTCCTAAGACTGCAAGGAATGACATTTCAATTTGTAATGCTCCCATCGTGGCTACTATTTTGTCTTCTCCATACAAGGGCTCCAATTCTGGAAGTAACCACTGTAACTGTTTAGCTGTTGCATAGACTGGTTGATCACGTCACCACAGGAGTCTGATTAGGATTAATTATGGCCAGTGTACGCTTTAGAATATCAAAGCAGTGGCGTACCATAGAAAGATAATTTATTGTCTCATTTAATAAAGATAGCAATACACTATGGCTTTTTGTGACAGAACCACTTCGGTCGGAGTGGAAAGCAGACAAACTGGTGTGGCTTATATTGGTTACATTATGGAGATCAAGAGTTTGAATCATCATCAGCCATTCATCTGACATGGGTTCATTATGAATAGGAGGAGGCTGGAAGGCATTGATATTACGTACAGGTACATTTGGATTTTTTTTATTGTACATGGTAACTGCAAATACAACTCTAGTGGGGATGAAGTACATTTCATGGTCCACTCATTTTCTTCAATTTTTAAGAAGGATAATGTACCCTGTGCATCTGATTTTCTCTGTATCAGAGATATGGCTGTTCCATGGAATGACTGAGTGGATGAAGATGACGAGGGAATGTGATCAATATGTCTATTTCAGCACAAGTGAAAGTGGAGAGTTGAAGGCCTGTTGGACACACAACCCTGTCATTGCAGAATTGCTTATATTGTGTGTTAGTTATTGTTGCTGACACTTCTTGAACACACTCCTATGACATGCATATGCCCAATTTGTGCAGTTTGTCAACTAATTCCCGTTTTTGAGTTTTAGCATGCACCATTAATCCAATATAAAGAAGTAGTGGAGTTTCATTATCTTTTTTGTGGCGGATGTTTCCTTTAGGATTTGCCTTCTTACACTTACTGGACAAGCTGTGAGACTGACAAAACAGCACTCATCTTATCATTTACTGTGCTGTCATTTGAAATGTTATAACCTTCCATAACCATTATTATTAGATTTAGCATAGCAGTCCCTACTGACTTTTCTTGGCAATTTTGTTCAAACTGTCCACTAAATCCATCTACTTCATGTTGAAACATTTCTTTTTGAATAATAGCAGCTGCATTGGCTAGGCCGACACCATCCTGAAGAGCATTTTGTTCACAGATACTGAATATATTTATATTATTTCAAGTTTATGCACATTTATAAGCTCTGCCGCTGACTCTTCATCACAGAAGAAACACTTATTTTTCAATTCAACTATAAATGAAGCACACGTACACCTTGAAGTACTCTCTTGAAAACTGTCTTGAAATAGTTTCGTTTTTTTTATAACCTTGCAAGTTTTTGTTTGTCAAATATGTTTCTACAAGTTTATGGAATTTTCCACAGTTTTCATTTAACAGTTGTTCAACTACCTCATGATTTTTTAACAATTTTGTCTTGATGATTGGTGGAAGTCCTTTTATTTTGTCAAAAGCTAGCAGATCGTCAAGCAAACTTTTGTACTCAATTCCTTTATCAGAACGTTTATTAGCTCGACACACTAAATCTTCTGGTAAATCTTGTTGACACAGATCCTAATCAATCTCAGTTCCAAAATTTTGTGTACTAGATATAAACTCATCATTATTATTCGCAAATTCACTTCTTCTTTTGGTAGACATTTTTACATTTTGGTAGATATTTTTACTCACTTACAGCAGAAAATATTTTCACAATTTCAGAAACCTGCAACAAAAAAAATATTTGTAAGTTTACAAGGGCAGTGCAACATACTCTTTTATTTACATCATAAGGTATTTACTTACTGGACCCATTAAAAATTTCTCATACTTCATACAGGGGTCAACTGAAATGCAGAATTTGTGCTACTTTTGGCATTCCTGACCAGAAAAACTTGTGACATTATGTGATGGATGCCTAACATTAGATTCATAATCGCTGTACAAATAATAGCGGCTGCCATTTTCTTTTATGACGTTATATGGGCCAAGAAGCCATACAATTTTTGGGGTCTATATTATCATTCATTTTTTTTACCTTATTATTAAGCCCAGTGCAAAGTTTCATGTTGGTACCAATTATAAAGGTAAGCTACATCACTAATTCCCGCAACTGCATGAAAAGCAACAAAAATACCTTTCTATGAGTACTTGATTAGCTGGCCATGGATCTAAATGTTTTATGTTTAAGAAAGATGCTGGTCGATCCTACCTGACAATCTAAACAAATTCACAGTGTGAGAAGAGGGTGGGGCATCATGCTGAGAGCTGCCTGAGTGGCTCTTTTATCCCTTCCCTCTAACAACCCCCATTTACCTTCCCCTTAAAAAACAACAAGGCCCTGCTGAGGCTGTCACTGGGTGTTTTCTAAACCCCAAATAGACATTGGCTTCTCAGAGCCTCTGAAGACCTGTTGGGTATAGGGGATTCCGGCTCCCCTTCCCTTCCACTTTGTGATATTGGCTTTTTGATGGGTCACTGTGTGAATGGAGCCAATATTGTATGACACACATGGGACTTTGTGCAACCATCCATTGTAAATGAATTACTGTGTATGTTTTCTCAGTGTGTGATTATGGGTTGACCAGCAATCAAAATGGAGCCCTCCCTTCAGTAAAAGCTTTGGCAGCCTACAACACAGTGGCAGATTCAATGAACTTTTAGATTATTACACTATAGCCTGAAGTGAAAGCACTGGATTTATATAATGCAGAAATAGCTGATCATGTTGTGGTCACATTGCATGAAACTATACAGTGATTCAGGGGAAAAATTTGTATTTCCAGCAGATACACAATATTTATTTTTAAAATGCTTTAATTGTTTTGTATTTCACCCTTGGAAGAATAAAATAACAATTTTACAGCAATCACACGATGAGAAATTGAGCATCTCACATTTCTCACAGCAGAGATACACAATATACATAATAGGATACACCGCATTTTAGAAGAATACATTGCTGACACAGGTTATACATTGTGTTTTTGATTGGAAAAGCTATTATAGGTGAAGGTCTTTTATTTCACATTCTCGCTCATTATGTTTGCTCTATATACATTTCAATAGTTCCACCTGTTCTTACTTTTGTATACTGTATTTTAAGAGGCAAACTGTATTTAGAGATCAGTAAACCTTATTATATATCAGAAATCTTGGTGGCTCCTTATCACTCCAGGTCACTGTGCTATTTCCTTCCAAATCATGAGACACCATGTGTAATATTTCTGTTTCTCATACCTAGTCACTCATCACCTCACTGGCAATACTTCTATTAAGTCTATCCCCTCCTCCCCCATAGCCTCATTTGATTCCTGTGCTTGCCCCAATGAGTATGAATCATGCACTTAAATGTTCCTTTGTCCAGAGAGACTGAAGTTCTTATACAATGTGAAATTAGCTCGATTTTGCAGATTTTCTTCTTCTGTCAATGTGGTATAACTGAAGACAGCTATATTTATTCACTCAACCTGATCCAAACCATATGTACTGTTTGGTTAATATGCATAGTAGTTCTTGTAGAAATTGTAATGTTCTTGAATCACTAAAATACAGTTGCAAAAATTACAAATTACAACAAGCCCCAGTAGATGTTTATAATGTCTCTGCTACTATTACTAGGATGCAGTCCTCCATGCTTCCCCTCACTTTTCCCTACTCCACTTACACTGAAGTGCAAGAAGAACTCAGTCCAACGTGATATTGTCATATCCCACTTACACCAGTGTACCCTTCTAAACCATATAGCACTTTGCCTGGCTCTACAATACCCTATCACAACCACTCCAGCATTGCCCACACTCCCAGTACTGCTATACCCTGTAACACCTATCTTGCCCTGCTATACCTCATCAAACATCATCAGGGCCCGTCATATCCATCTCGCACCACTCTAGCATCATAGCCCATTATACCATGCTCTGCCATACCACCATGTCTTATCATTTACAGATCTGCTACAACAAATCAATCTCTCTCCCATGCTGCCTTGTAGAATCTAACAATCCAAGGTCACACTCTCCCCCAACCCTTCCCTACCTTACACCCTCACTCCCACCAACATGGCCACCCCTACACCACAGTACTGCATTGCACTACAGAGCGTCACGCCATGTCTTGCAACATCTGCATTTTAGGTAATGAAAGCTGAGTTAACAGTCAGGAGTGTAATCTTTACATTTAACAATCTGCAGCATTCTTAAGACTGGGCCCTGGCCTTTGGCACTTGTACTGAAGCCCCAAGCTTTGGGCAGAATGCTAATTGCTGCAGGGATGTTGTTTCTTGCTTTGCTGGATGGCAGTGAACCGGGTACAGAAGCACCACTTTGCATTAACACTAGTTTTTTTTCTCTTTCTTTTCTTTGCTAGGAAGGAGACAAACATGGCAGCAGCAGCAGCTCCGACAGTGACTCTGAGGTAACACACTTAGCATCTGCCACCAGACAACACATACGTGAATGCTAAAGAGACAAGAACCCTCCCTCTTTGGAAATTAAGGCTTTGTGATAGAGAGCTTTATTTAGGCGTACAGAGTAAAATGCTCAAACATGGTGTCATCCGGCGAACCGTCATGTCTCTGTCAGCGGAACCTCATAAGGATTTGTCAGTGGGAACCTTTTTGCTGATGGTCCGACTGACACTGGCCTTTCAATCAAAGTATCTCAGAGAATCCATTCTATTTAGGGTGGATGTTCCATCATAGATTCTCCCTGTTTACTGCTGCTAGGAAAAGCCTAGCGATCTTGACCAAGGAAACAAAGGATCACCACACGCTTGGAGAAAACTCCCAGCGTGTCAGGGATATTTATTTTTCAAAAACAAACTTCTGCTTTGGGAATATATTTTAAAACATTGCTTTGCTGGAGCACTGACCTTAGCACCAGCATAGCAAAGCTTGAATGGCTTCGTTGGAGTCTGTGTGCCCGGGGCTCCTCTGGAAGCACAGTGATCTCTGCTGGGCAGGTGGAGAGCTCTAAATACAGCAGGCTGCAGTCCACCAGGGCAGCTGAGTAAATGCCCCAGCTGCCCTGGTGGAATGGAGTGCAAACTACTAAGCGCTTAAAAGCCCAAGAGTGTTATTTCTAATTGTGGCTTTGTGGGAGGTGCTTTAGCACCATTTGTGGCAATTAATTGTGAGCTACAAAAACATTTGCCTAAGACTTTGGTTTGCAGTTTTTGAGCTTTGCCAGGTGTTGTCATACTTGAGATGTAGAGTGTTACTGTTGCACCCTTGCATTGCTATTTGAATCATATCTACATGGTAAAGAAGCGCATGTTTTTATTGTCGCCACTACTTTAATCTGCTTGGTGTGCAGAACTCATGTCTGTCTGACTGGAAGATTGTGAATGCTGCTCTTTTCCAAGAGTAAACCAGATGCTTTCTCTCTGGGGACCCGTTTCATCTCACAACAACGGCTTCCTTTCACTCTGGCTGTTATCTCTGTGCACTGTCATAAAAGGATTTGTACTGTGTTTTATTGCTGAACATTTGTAATAGAATAAGGCTACCAGATAACTCAATTCTAGCATGGAAAGACGTCTCTGGCTTTCATTTAATCACCCGTTGTGTGGCTTTTCTTTTTTTAACATCATTTTAACAAATTGTGAACTATAGTTTAAAATTACAATAGTTAGAGGGACCTGAGTATTGCAGCTTCATGGCCCTAATGACATGGAGTATTTTCAAATCCTAGGGCCATACTTCGATTTGGGCTGATATGGGACATCTGCCAAAAAAGTGCAAAGCCCCATCCTCTCTATTAAGAGTCCATTGTTGCCAATGCCACTCAATATATGGCGGACGGAACACCCTCCACTATTGGGAGGATGTCCCTCTCTGCCCAATTCTTAATAAGGCGCCTGCTTCTAGGGGCATTTTTTTCAGAATGCAGGGCACTGAGAAAGTACTGAGCACTTCAAAAGTATTTTATAATCAATGTTGAAACACAAACAGTAACAAAATGTCACCCTAAGTGGCTTTTTTAAACTCCAGCAACTAAAGAAGGCACTCCATTTTGTTTTGCATAAATAGCAAAACCAAATAGTGTATGGCACATACAAAAATCTAAAATTGCCAACAGTAATTTAATCTACACTGGATTGCTAGCAATCAGACTAATAGTTTGTGGGCTGTACAGAATGATAGTGCTGGTTTGGGACCAGGTAATCCAGCTGTCCCGTGTAAGGAAGTCTTCACTGGTTCCATCCCTTTAACCTGATCGGGTTTCATCCTCTTGCCTGACATATTGTAATTAATAGGGACGGCCGTATTCGAGCTGCAGTGATATGTGGCGTCTCGGGGAGGAGGGGGATTGAAGTTTTTGAAAGCCAGCGCACCTTCCACCTTCCACCTTCTGGTAAATCTTCCATTTTTTTTTATCCCACAGGGAGAAAAGAAGAAGGGCAAGCACTGATGACTTGCTAAAGGAGGGGAGCTCTCTGAACCACATCTGCACTGCCACGGCCCATCACACACGGGCGGTCACGAATCCCTCGATGTATGTTTATATGATGCCAATCACACTGGTAATAGCTAGGGAACAATAAAAGATGAAAGATGATACTTGTGTTTTCTGTTTGTCAAACTGTGTCTGTGAAGGAACGTGCCATCACCTCATAGTGTAGGGTTTCAAGCATTAACCTGGATGTTGGATCGCAGCGAAAGAGGCCACTCCCGTGGAGTTTTAACCCCTTCTTTGGTGCCAGCATCTCCCACCTGTATTGTACTACTGAGACCTGCATGTCCCACCGCGGCCATCCGCAGTGGAGCATTTTATAGGGACCACGCCTAATGTGTATCATGCAGTGTACACAGGACATGTGGAATTAACCTGATTCTGATCTCTTTTCCTAATAAGTGTATATTGCCACGTGCCACATAATACACCACCTGCTAGAGGACTCGCAGATTCCCCAAAAATTCTCTAACTAAAATGTTATACTTAAATATATATACTGCATAGTTTTCATAAATGTACAATATGAAAGCACATGGCAGATATTGCCATAATTCAAAATAATACAGCACTTCTAAACACATTCATGTAGGTCCTCCAGAATCTGTAATACAAACCTCTGTTTCCAAACCAGCAGTCATTTCAAGAGAACACTCGGGAAAGAATCTCAAAAAAGATGTATCTCCTTTTAAGGTCTGATAGGTTGAATCTTAAAGTGCGTGTTATGCAGCAGATGGTGGTTTATGCAGCAAAAGCAGCAAGTGCTTGATTACGCGGCTAACATAATTGTCAGCAGTGCTTAATTTGTGCTTGTTGTTTCCGGTGCTGAGCACCAGCACTTATTTTTGGGGGCCGGTGCTTATTCTTCTGCCTCAAGCATTTGCTGCGAGCAAAATACACATATGGGAAAGACGGAGGAAGGGAAAAACGAAAAAGCGTCACAATGGGAGAAAGAAAGCTGCAAGAGTGAGCTGAAGGGGCAGGGAGAGTCTGTAAATAGATAGAAGTGGCCTGAGATGGCTTCAGGATTACGCCGCCTCAGTATTCCGTGTTCCCCGCATTTAATTACAGCAGCCGCGTGATTAAGGGGAGGGCTTTGGGCACCGGCACATTTTATTTACAAATTAAGCACTAATTGTCAGTTACATATTACTGTAGTATAATATGTGTACAATATGTTTGACACGTTCCAGCCAGATTTTTACACGAAAGTGTTAAAAGCAAAATGATATTTTGCTGAATGCGCATGCTGTTGGCCATAAACTCCTCTGGCTGAAAGTGTTACATATTACATGCATCAGCCACTTGACATTAATGTAGTCACGGATTCCTGCTGTAAAGGGCACAGTATAAAACATAAGAATCTAACCTTGTAGTGGTGATGTACTTTTACCAACAGTGGTTGCTTGCTAGTGGCTCCCCGATCTTGGGCAAGGCTGTATCTTCCTTACTAGCACCTCCAGCACTCTATCAAGGTTAGTGCTTAATTCATAAAAAATATAAGTGCTGGGATCCAAAGTTTTTCTTAGAAACCTGCCCCCGGCTCTGCAAAACGCTCATATTGCTGAATACCAAGCCTACCTCGTCTTGAATCCACCTCCTGCATCTTTCTTATATTACTCTACACTCTGTTTCTTCAGTTCACGCCTTGCAGGTTCTTTTTCATCCCTACTTTCTCCCTTTGTCACTATTTTTCTATCTGCCTCTTCCTTCATCCCTCTCCATGTTCTGCTTTTCTCTCTCTTGTTCTGGGTCAACGTCTGACGATGAAAAAGAAGCCCCAGCCTCCAAAAATGATGGCTCATCCCCAACAACTGCTCAAGATAAGAACTGATCATGGGTGGTGGACTGCAGCCAGGACCGTGGCTATCATTGGCGCAGTCAGTGCAGTGTCATGGGGGCGAAGCCGTATGATGGGCGACTATGCTCGTGTTATGGCTGTCTTTTACTATAGGGCGGGGGCATTTTCCTTATTGACATCAGCGCCTCTGGATTCTTTTCCACTGACGGCTGCAGCACCACTATACTACTGCAGACCTCGGGGCTGGTGGACCTGCTACGGATTGCCACACTTACCTGCTAGAGCAGTTTGACTGAGCAGTACATGTGTTGTTCTGACACCAGGTAAGTGGAGGGCTTTGCTAAAAAGGAGACAGGGAGCATTGCATTGACCTATGTGTGTCTTAAAGTTTCCGACACGAGAGATATATGGGTCAAAGGGTACTTGTTGCTAATTTCACTATCCCGGCATTATGCTTAATCAATGTATTTTCGGGATTAGGCTGTGATGTCTATGGGAAAGCTAAGAGAGGCAGGCAATGGGACAAATTCTGGGAGAGAAAATGATCAATGCGGGGGTACACAGTAAAGGTTGGCTGTCCATCATCATTCTCATCCTGCTGGGCCTAGGATCCTTGCAACTTTTGGGCACAATATCTGGGAAAATCATTGTGAGGCCAGGACTGCTGCCAGCCTTCACAGAGGTGGAGACAATTTACATCTGAGCCATGCACTCCACCCGGTCATCATCTGCCTGACTAACTCTTCCCTGCATGTCTGAAACTATCCTTCCACTTGTTTGGTGCACCATCTCCCCCCCCCCACCACAATTCTGGCTTACCCCCCCCCCCCCACCAGGAGCATGAAAAGCCTACTAATGAGACCTACCACTCAGACCCCAAAGTCCCACTCCTCCCGATACTTGGCCCTTCAGGAAATGAGGGGATGAGACTTGGAGTCATGACTCATGGCTGAATAACCTGAACATGGTGTAACTCCACAGCATCACGTAAGAGCAGGGTGCCACTTATAATAAAGGGATGTCAAAAAAGGGCTGTTTGCCTTTCACTCGCCATTTCTTACAGAATCTATTCAAAGAAAAACATTTTAACACCTTACCTGTTTTAAATAAACTTGCATTTTCTTACACTCTCTGTAATACGGAATAAAAGCTTCTGTTCCCTATAAAGGAATTTGTTCCTTTAGTAAGATTACTGCCTGGCAATTACATGATTTTAAGATTAAGTAACCGTAAATATGTACTATACTAATAAAGTGTCATCGTTAGAAATTGCCAAGTTGCTTGCTTTATTGAAAAATAAAAGCAAGCATAATTTCATTTTGGTACAGGGTACACAGCGTCACTTGGCAGAACTATTGGAGTGGATTCTTTCAAGAATTAATGGTTAAGGCAGGGATCCGGAGGGTCGTGGTTCAGGCAAGCCTATGGCAGTTTCCCTTCAAGAAATGGACCCCTCAGAAGTCAGTATCGAGTGGCTTTGTCATGTACACTACTTTCAAAGCAAACGTGTTATCATTGCTGTGAAGCATTCATTCTTTACGGGAGGCAATTCATGTAGCGGTAGCAATGTTCTGAAGAATGGAAGTCTCTCTGGCTTCTAAGCCCCTTTGATCTCATTCTGTTGCTTGTGTCTCATTGGGAAGGGACCTCACAAGCATCTGTCCCCTTTTGCAACGTGTCTTCCAAACCTTGGTGTTTAGCCCTATTCCCCATTCTCAGTTATCCATAAAATTAGGTAGCATTATTGATGACTTCACAGGAATTGACATCATATAGATTGCAAATCTGATTATGTTACATGAAGTGATGTCCTAGGAGTAGGGAGAGGGCTAACCTGCTCTAGGCTTTTTGTGGAAGCACAGTTATCGCCTAGGCATGCCAGACTGAAAATACCTTTGCCTTGTTTCCGTAGTTTGTTTTAAAAGTTGTTGCTGCCATGGCTGGATAAGAGCATCTGCGAAACACAAACTTAGGTCACAGTTACATTTGTTGCCTGTCTAACTTTCACAGTCTAATGCAGATCACCTGGACACTACACAGTCAATCAAAAGAGGGTGAACATTTCATAGAACTGGGGATTTAAGAACTAAATATGGGTTGCTGTCAGTTTTTGCACTCTACCACCCAAACCAGTTGACTTGGGAACACTGCAATACCCTACCCTGGCTGTGTCCTATGTGTAGGTTGACCAGACGTCCTGGATTTCTACGGACAGTCCCGGTTTTTAGAGGGCTGTCCCGGTGTCCCGCCGCATCTCTTATTTTCAAACAAATGTCCCGGTTTTTGGGACAAAGGTCAGATCGTTACACAAATGTCCCGGTTTTTGGGAAAAAGGTCAGATTATCTAGGGAAGCATAAATTGAAGGTATGCTCTCCTTTAACAGATGCCTACAAAGTATGCAATAATTAAATTAATTTATCTGTTACTGTCCCCTGTCTGCTCCCAGCAGAGACATCGGAGTGGGGAGCAGAGAGAGGTGGGTGGGTCGGGGGGTTGCAGCGGTCAAGCCATAGCTAATTTTATATGTGTAGTCTTGTAAATGTGTGTATGTGTATATATATATAAACACACATGTATAGGCACACATTCACAAAGCTACGCAAAAAAACGGGACAGGTCAGATATAAAAGTATATCTTGTATGTCTGACCTGTCCCAGTTTTTGCTCCTCAAACTCTGGTCACCCTACCTATTTGGTTCTCCTAAGCTCCTATCTCATATTGCACTTCCATAAACGCCATATCTCAGGATGTGTCCATTCAGGACGCCCATAGGTCCCCCTCCTGCCTGCCTGTGTTCGATCTGGCACACTAACCAGCAGTGACAGACCTAGTAGAGGAGTACACTCTAGTTTGCTTTGACAGTCCAGGTGCACCCCCTCTGTCTGCCCTTACTTCTGTTTGTTGTTAGGGTGTGGCCAGCTGGCAACCAAGATGGCCACACGGCTCTGATGCTCCTTGAACTCGCCTGAATGCCACTGTCTACGGGTGCCATCCTGCCTCCTTGGTGTGCTCGGTCGCCAAGATTTCATTAATTTTGGGGCGCAGTGCCTAGAACTATCAGCTGTGTGCCGCTAATGCCCCTGGATCAGCCACTACCTAATACGCCGGCTGCCACGGCCTGATGAAGCCCTCGGAGGCCTAGGGGAGACAGGGTCCGAATGTGAGCCTGAGGACGGGGCCGTGGGGAACGGCCTGAGGTGGAGGCCCTACGGCTGCATTGCACAACATCTTGGAATGGCCCGATGTGTGATCTATTGCACCATATCCACACTCTGGATCGGAAGTGAGCCACATCTATACCACTGCCTCCATATGCATACCTGGCCTCTGAGTGAGCTGACCTGCGGCGCACAGACTGGGCTGCGTGCCTTCCTCTTTACATGGAGCTGCTTCCGTTGCTTGGCAACTCCCTCCTCTGCTTCGCTGCCGAGTATCCCCAGAGATCATATATGAGCTGGAGGGGGCACAGTGAGTTACTGTTTGGCGTCCAGGTCCCAAAGACGTCTGCCACTCGCGGATAATCGCTATGCGGACGCAGCACCTAGGCTGTAGACTTCTCTCTGCTGGGTCATAGTAATGGTCACCCTGAATTCCTGCATTCGATGCGATGATGCCTGCAGGACCCTGGCGTGCTGCGCTGGTTGCATTGATTTTTCACCAATGTGTGTTTCATTCGATGTTGGCCTACCGCTTTCATGGGCTACCGTGTATTCCCCACATAGGCGCAATGGAGCGAGGGGACCCTAAATGGAAGCAGCTATCGTTTGAATCTGCTAAGAGTGTGTGACAACAACATCCAGAAGAACCTGCTGACATAGATTTCACCACTGACGCAGCATTAGCCTCCCGCTTGATGATGCAGCTACCATTATGGCCGAACCGCAAGCTGGCCTTAAGACCATAGACTCACGCTTCGACACATTGACCATAAGCCTCGATCACATGAATAAATGCATAGACCGACATGCCACCGGATTTGATGGCGCGGAACGCCGGATATCAGAGATGGAGTATGACAACACAGACACCAGAAAGTGGCTAGATAGAATGGAGTCCCTGCTGAAAACCATTGACGCCAAAATGAGGACTTGGGTCATGCCACTGTTGCAATAATATTCGCATTGCAAGAGTGGTGGAGGCCACCAACACAGGGCACATGGATATTTTTGCAGAATAACTCCTGGTGGAATTGTTCGGCAGGGAGGCATTTACCCACACCATACTGCACTACGCTTAGCCCATGAGAAGGGAACACTACACTATCAAGGCATGGCTCTATCCCTCTTCCCAGATTTTATGCAGATGGTCCAGGAGGCAAAGCATAAGTATTCTGCAGTTAAATATACCCTCCAGAAATGCGGCCTCCGGTACGGTATGCTGTACCCAGCACGGCTACGCCTTGAGATGGGCGGCAAACACTATGGGGGTCATTACAACATTGGCGGTAAAAGCCGCTTACCGCCGTGCAGAAGACGGCCAAAACACCGCCGCGGCCGCGGAATTCCGCCACAGCTATTATGACCCACATCTCGGAATCCGCCGAAATTCAGACACCCACACAAGTCCGCCACACCAAAGGTCAGTGTTAAACTGGCGAAAAGAATTCCTCCATCGTCACTCCAACAGAAACACGCCCATGCTATCACGGCCCACAAATCCATACAGCGGTCTTTCAAATGCGGTATTCCATTGGCGGTACACACCGCCGCGCTCAAAATACACACACATCTCCAAAACACCGCCACATTGGACAATTCGAAATACACACACCTGATACACATACACACACCACTCCCACACACCCAATTCAATATAAAACACACACCCACATCACCCACAAACCCCTACGACCACAATTCACGAACGAAGGCCAGTGAGACAGAGAGCCCAGCAATTAAGAACCCCACCACACAGAGGCACACAACACCATCACCCATACAACATTCCACGCACAAAACACCACACACCACTACACATCACCACACACATCAACACTTACACCACCCCACACATCACCCACACCACCCCATGTCACACCAAAGACACCCCCGGTTTTCCGAGGAGGAGCTCAGGGTCATGGTGGAGGAAATCCTACGGGTAGAGCCACAGCTATTTGGCTCACAGGTGCAGCACACCTCCATAGCCAGGAAGATGGAGCTATGACGCAGAATCGTGGACAGGGTCAACGCTGTGGGACAGCATCCAAGAAATCGGGAGGACATCATGGAGAGGTGGAACGACCTACTGGGGAAGGTGCGTTCAGTGGTCTCCAGGCACAACATCGTGGTACAGCGGACTGGCGGCGGACCCCCACCTCCTCCCCCACAACTAACAACATGGGAGGAGCAAGTCTTGACCATTATGCATCCAGAGGGCCTCGGAGGAGTCGGTGGAGGAATGGACACTGGTAAGTCAAATCTTAACTATCATATCCCCCACCCTACCTGCATGCTATCAAACACCCACACCCTCACCCCCTCCCCTATCACTCCATCTCCTCACTAATGTACTAATAACACAAACCACCCATCCCAACACCAAGCCCTGCATGACACAACTAAGCATGGTCACCCCTCACCAAAGCATGCTCACTGCACATACCCATAACAACCCCCTAACCATCATCACACAAACCAACACACAGGAATGCTTGCACTGGGGTACACGCACACCCACCCATTGCACACCATTACACACACAGATGCAATAATCATGCTCTTATATCCCTGCAGGACCACTAAGGAACGTCTCCAGACAGGAGGGTCCAGACATTTCCACTCCACCCACAGAAGAGGCCCACAGTGACGACAGCAGCTCTGCCCTACTGGATCCTGATGACCAGCCCGGACCATCGTGGGCCTCGGGACAGTCGGTTCCCCTTGCACAGGCACAGCCCAACACTGACCTTCCACCCTCTGGTAACACCAGCACAGCACCCACCCAGCGGGCCCTACCTCTGTACCCAGGACACGTCAATCAGCGGTGTGTCCACCACTACAGGGAACCCAGTATAACCCACCACCCCAACAACAACAGGGACCTGGGGGCAGTGGCAGTGGGCACACAGTCCAGGGGACGGAGGCAAAGGAACACAGGGGAACTGGGAGGGCTGCTGTGCGACAGGGGGCGGACAGGCAAAGGGAACCCACTCTCCACGAGGCCCTCTCCTCCATCATGGAATCATACCACCACTCCCAGGAGACGATGGCGACGGTCCTGGCCAAGTTTCAGGAGACCCAGCGCCTGCAGGAGGAGCAGTATTTGGGGTTCAGGGAGGAGCTCAGGACCATCAGCTCCGCCCTGGGCACCATCGTAGGGGTGCTGAAGGACATACAGCAGACCATGAGGGACACCGTGGCACTCCAAGGGGCCCCTGACACTAGCCTGGACGATGAACTGCCCACCACCTCCGCCGGCGCTAGTGGACAGGACGCCCCGCCACAGGACCACCACACCAGCACCCCACCCCCTGCAGACGGACAACCACCACGCAAGCAGTCCCTGAGATCCAGGAACAGGACAGAGCAAGATGGCAAGACCCCCGCCAGGAAATGAGACCACCCTGATTGTCCTCCCACTGTCCCACTTTGTTACCCTGTCCATACTTAAACTGCCCCAGCTCCACTTCCTATGCCCATATGGGCAGTGCACCTGTGTGACCAATAGACTGGACTATGCCATGGACATTCCTCCACCGTCCCCCATCACCATTTTCCAACCCCCCTCCATTTTTGAGCACTTAAATAAACACCCTTGAACCACAAAACAATCTGGAGTCAGTCTGTGATTTGGTAAATTTGTATTATCAATGACAGTGTCAAAATGCGTTCTCAATTGTAAAGCCAACATACCTATGTCATACATCACAAGTCCTTGAAGGATGCAAGCAGATGACACACGTTGGTAACCACACTTGTGAAACCGTAATGGAAAGGTACAACTCAGTGACCAAATACTGCTATTAAATGACAGACAGGATAGAGGTAGAAGTGTGAAAGTGAATGTAATGGTAAAAAAAAATGTTCTCACCTGTGTGTCACTGGAAATATTGCTGTATGACTGACTCCCTGTTGTCTATGTCTTCTTCCTCAGCTTCCTCCTCATCATTGTCCACAGGATCCACAGGCTCCACAGCTGCCACAACACCGCCATCTGGACCATCCTCCTGCAGAAAAGGCACCTGGCGTCGCAAAGCAAGATTGTGAAGCATCGAGCAGGCGATGATGATCTGGCACATCTTCTTGGGTGAGTAGAATAGGGAACCATCTGTCATATGGAGGCACCTGAACCTGGCCTTCAGGAGGCCGAAGGTGCGTTCGATCACCCTCCTAGTCCACCCATGGGCCTCATTGTAGCGTTCCTCTGCCCTGGTCCTGGGATTCCTCACTGGGGTCAATAGCCATGACAGGTTGGGGTAACCAGAGTCCCCTAATAGCCACACACGGTGCCTCTGGAGTTGACCCATCACATACGGGATACTGCTATTCCACAGGATGTAGGCGTCATGCACAGAGCCAGGGAACATAGCATTTACCTGGGAGATGTACTGGTCTGCCAAACATACCATCTGTACATTCATAGAATGATAACTCTTCTGGTTCCTGTACACCTGTTCACTCCTGCGGGGGGGGACCAGAGCTACATGGGTGCCATCAATAGCACCTATGATGTTAGGGATATGTCCAAGGGCATAGAAGTCACCTTTAACTGTAGCCAAATCCTCCACCTGAGGGATAACGATGTAGCTCCTTACGTGTTTCAGCAGGGCAGACAACACTCTGGACAACACGTTGGAAAACATAGGCTGGGACATCCCTGATGCCATGGCCACTGTTGTCTGAAAAGACCCACTTGCAAGGAAATGGAGCACTGACAGCACCTGCACGTCAAGGGGGATTCCAGTGGGATGGCGGATTGGTGACATCAGGTCTGGCTCCAACTGGGTACATAGCTCCTGGATAGTGGCACGGTCAAACCTGTAGGTGATGATTAAATGTCGCTCCTCCATTGTCAACAGGTCCACCAGCGGTCGGTACACCGGAGGAATCTGCCATCTTCTCAAATGTCCCAGCTGACGGTGCCTAAGCGACCACAGAGTCAACACATTTCCAGGTATGTACCCACAGATACACAAAAACACGACACCAAACACAAAACTCTTCCTGTATGTGTGTTGAGTGTAGGCCTAGGTATGTGTGACGCAGTAGTAAATGAAGCCATTTGGGCCCCTGAAATGGCGGCTGCCTGACCTCTAAACTGGGACAATGGGATGTGAGGTACCTGCGCTGGCATTGTACACCGTCGCGGTAGGCGGTCGTAGACTGCGGCGCAATGCTGCATTGGTTATCATTGGACCCTATGGGTCCCAGGAGCCAATGATGAGGTGCGCCGGCGGTGATGATACGCACCGCCGCGGACGTCACCGCCGCGGACGTCACCGCCACGGACGTCACCGCCATTTTCTATCTGTTAAATCACTCGATACCTGATCTTCGACAGGAGAGGACCTACACTGCAAGTGCTGCTGTGACCTCGGTCTGGAAGAGACAATGGCTGCTGCGTCTGGGGAAAGGGCCCCTGCCTTCACTGCTCAGGAGTTGGAGAAGCTAGTCGACGGGGTCCTCCCCCAGTACATGCTACTCTACGGTCCTCCAGACCAAAAGGTAAGTACACAGGGAGCATGTTGTATGGGCTATGCCTGTGTGGAGGAGAGGGCTGGTTGTAAGAAGGAAGGGGGCAGAGTTCAGGGAACATGAAGGACTGTGAATGCATGTGCCACATGGCAAGGGTAGGGATGGGGGCCACTCACATCGACGGTGCAGTTGGTAATGACTTTTCTTCTTCCCCTGTGCATGTCATGTAGGTCAGCGCCCACCAGAAGAAGGACATTTGGCGTGCCCTCACCAAGGACGTCCGGACCCTGGGGGTCCACCAGAGACGGGGCACCCACTGCCGGAAAAGATGGGAGGAAATTCGCCGCTGGAGCAAGAAGACGGCGGGGGCTCAGCTGGGGATGGCCTCTCAACGTGGGAGGGGTGCCCGTCGCACCATGACCCCCCTGATGTTCCGGATCCTGGTGGTGGCCTACCCGGAATTGGATGGGCGCTTGAGGGCATCACAGCAGACACAAGGGGGTGAGTACACTCTCATTCTGGGGACTTTGCGCGCAGTGGAGGTCTCTGGGTGGGGGAGGAGGGATGTGGGTTTCCCTAGGCGAGGGCGAGTTACGTAGGCTAGGCCCCTCCGGAATGCAGGCCATGTGGCACTGCACCCCACCTCAGTAGAGTGCCAGGTACAGGTATACATGCCCCTGTGGCATCCATGTGTGCAGATGTCCACCATAGCCATGTAGGCCAGATCGCAGGAATTGCATCTGTAGAGGCCAAGAGCACGGCGTAGTGCAGGGGGCTGCTGTGTCTGTATTGTCCGCCAACGGTAGCGGAATGCCATGCACTCAACCTGTCTTTCTTCTTTCGCCCCCCCCTTTTTCTGCTCTCCCTGTTCTTTTGTGCATCAGCATCATCAGGCGGAGGTACAGTGGCACCGGAGCACGAGGGAGCTGCATCCCACATGGCCATGGAGGGCCACACCACGGACTCAGAATACACCAGTGGGACGGAGGGCGAGGGGAGCTTCACGTTGGTCACCGGATCACCAAACAGCGACATGGACTCGTCCGCCGATGGGAGCTCCCTTGTGGTGGCGGCACCATCTGTGCCCCCCACTTCTACAGGTACAGCTGCCACCTCCCCTACCAGCACCGCCTTCCCAGCAGCCCCTCAGCGTTCGCCCCGTGCCCGCTCACCCAGGAGGGTGGGCATCACCTTCGCCCCAGGCACCTCAGGCCCTGCCCCAGTCACCCCTGCTGCCCTCAGTGAGGAGGCCATTAACCTCCTCAGGTCACTCACTGTTGGGCAGTCTACCATTGTGAATGCCATCCAGGGTGTAGAAAGGGAGTTGCAACACGGTAATGCATTCCTGGAGGGCATTCATTCTGGTCAGGCTGCCCTTCATCGAACCCTGCAATCTCTGGCCTCAGCACTGATGGCAGCCATTGTCCCTGTCTCTAGCCTCCCCCCTCTAACTTCCTCCACCCAGACCCAATCCCCTGTACCCCAGCCTATCCCAAGCACACCATCAGACAAGCATGCATACACCTCAACACACACAAGTAGCTCAGGCAAACATAAGCACCACACAACCCACAGGCACTCACGCAAGCATCACCCACATACAGACACAGCAACATCCACTGCCTCCACTGTGTCCCCCCCCTCCTCGTCGTCTCCCTCCTCCCTCCCAGTGTCGTCTACACTCTCACCTGCATGCACTACATCTACAGGCACTAGGACTCGCACCAGAACACCCAGAACCACACCCCGCTCACCTGCACTCACCACCCCCACTACCATTTACACGTCCCCTGTGTCCACTCCCAGTGTGTCTGTGACGCCCCCTCCCAAAGTACACAAACGTGGGCACCCACACACCCAACATCCATCCACCTCACGACAGCCTCCAGTACCTGCACCTGCACCCAAATCACCTAAAGTGACACCTCCTACAACCACCTCCTCTTCCTCCACTCCCAGACCCCCTCCAGCTACCCATCCCAGTCTTCGTCAGCAACTCTTCCTCAGCAACGCTGACCTCTTTGCCCCTACCCCCACCCCACCAATTGATAGGTCCCGTAGTAGCACCTCAGCCAAAAAAACTCCTGTACCAGTGGTGCGTGTTAAAGGTGTGTGGAGTGCACCGGCCACCAGGGCAGCCAGTGTGACACGGAGCCAAAGCACTGCCAGTCCACCCCCTGTTAAGCACCTCAAGTTGGAAAGTGGCTGACGGGACAGGGTGAAGACTCCTGGCGGCAAAACTGCTCATCAGGGTCCCAGGGGGATTGCAGAGTCAGCTGTGACTCCTCCAAAGGTGGTGAAGGGCCAGAAGAAGTCTGCACAGTCTGGTAAGAGCAGCATGGTGGAGAAGGGCGCCATCCTCCCCGGCGGCCGGGATGCCACACACCAATGCACAGGTCAGAGACCGCCATGGCAAGCACCGCTCAACAGGTCAGAGACCGCCATGGCAAAGCACCTCTGAACAAGGAAAACACCACCATGGTGAAGACCGCTGAACAGGGCAAAGCACCGCTGAACAGGTCAGAGACCGCCATGGCAAAGCACCGCTGGACAGGGAAAACACCGCTACATCAAGCATCGTTATCCCATGTGCAGCTGGGACAGTGACAGAACAGGAACCGTCACGGGGAGCCTGCTGCAGTCTGGGCACCATTCCCCCTCCAGAACCAGTGGAGACATGCATCCACTCCGTCTGTCCTTAACAGGATGCAGCACTCTGGGCACCAGTCCCCCTCCAGAACCAGTGGAGACTGTTATCCACTTGAGAGACTGTGGCTTTGCACTCCCCAGGATGGTACAGTGGGCAACCCACCCACTGTAGAGACTGTGGCTTTGCACTCCCCACAATGGAACAGTGGGCAACCCACCCACTGTAGAGACTTGAGAGACTGTGGCTTTGCACTCCCCAGGATGGAACAGTGGGCAACCCACCCACTGTAGAGACTTGAGAGGCTGTGGCTTTGCACTTCCCAGGATGCGATTTACCAGTGTTTGTCCACTCCGATGTGGGAAGGGGGTATGGGAATTGTTGTTTTTGCTATGTCTATCCACAGATGCTATATATTTTGACAATACCTTATGGAATCGGTGATAATTTCCCATCCTAAGTTCTAGTTAGAAAGTGGTTGAGCATAAACTCTCCTTTTCCACTTTCCCTGTGTTTTTAATCTTGGTCTCAACCCTACCATTCTGAATTATTAAACAATACTGATTTTAGTGGGGTTGAGAACTAATTTTAACCTACCACTCTCCTGCCAGAAAAAGTGCCTGACCATTACTATTTCTAGTGAGTATTTTCCACCACAGCAGCCACTTACAAAAAGATCTCCGGCAAAGAGCCCCCTAACGGGGGACCTGTCAGACATTGCAGCGCCGGTCTGATGAGGAGCAACCTGATGATGAAGCATGACATCCTATCGGATGTGTGAGGGCTCTTGCTCCTGAACTTTGAGGTTCCCTTAGATACATCCCTTTCTGGAACAGTATACTCATTAATTGTGGTATCCACAGATGCTATGCGACTCTTTTATTGAATAACATTCCAGATATTTCATGCTGCCTACACGCAAAACACACTCTGCTCCTTACATGATGCCTCAAATTGATGGGGATCGGTTCTTGCCCTATCATGTATGACATTAGAGGCCTAAATAAACCAAAGAAGGGAAAACAACTGCTCTCTTACCTGAATAGACATTGAATTAAATTAGCATTTCTGCAAAAAAACATTTATCATCTTTCTCTGATGGCTCTTAAACTACACCTTGGGACGTCAATAGCTTTTTTGTATACTACAGTTCATACTATTGGGGAGCGTGCACATGAATCCATAAAAGCATCCCATTTGTGAGTTGCGACTCCATCTCCAATCCAGAGGGGAGATATCTCCTAGTGTCCGGGGTCCTGCCGGCAAGACCATTTTAATGATAAACCTGTACACGTCTAACATTGATTCACTCCATGAACTTTTGGCTCACATGGGTAGCTTCTGGGTTGATCATATCCTCCAAAGGTGGGGACTTCAACATTATACACCACCCTAACCTTGATTCCACTGGCTCCACCAGAATCACCCACTGTAGAGACTTGAGAGACTGTGGCTTTGCACTCCCCAGGATGGAACAGTGGGCAACCCACCCACTGTAGAGACTTGAGAGACTGTGGCTTTGCACTCCCCAGGATGGAACAGTGGGCAAGCCACCCACTGTAGAGACTTGAGAGACTGTGGCTTTGCACTCCCCAAGATGTAGCAGTGGGCAAGCCACCCACTGTAGAGACTTGAGAGACTGTGGCTTTGCACTCCCCAGTATACATCAATGGGCATGGAGCCCCGTGGTGGATCTGGCGTGGTGCTGTAATCCGGCTGAGGTGCCCCCTCCTCTTCCCTTCCCCCTGAGGTGCCTGTTGTATTTCTATCTGATAACCCTGCAGTGTTCTCTCTTTGTGGACAGGTACATAGTGTGGGCCTCGCCCATGCATTTTTGGCCCAGTGGTGCACGGACATTGATATGTGAATACCTGCACTACTTCTCGTAATGTATATAATTTTGAATGTGTATATATATCTGTATATATTTGGTAACTGTATTTTGATACATTACAATGTCTGAACTGATTTCCTTTTGTCTTTGCATTCTTCCGGGGGGGTTGTGGGTTGTTACTGTGCTGTTTGGAAATGCATTGGTGTGTGTGTTGTAGTGGGTGAGGGTCGGGTTGGGGGTGGGGGTGTTGCGTGTGTGTCCCCCTGACTTTTGCCTCCCCCGTCCCCTATGTCGTAGGTGCAGTACTCACCGTTGTCTTCGGCGCCGCCGTTGCTGGTGTTCGTAGATGAGCAGGAAGACAAGGGCAGGGAGTATTTGGAGTTCCGGCTCCATGGTGTCCTCCTTCCTCGTGGAGTGTGCTAAGGTGAGCGTTTTCCCATTGCAAAAGCTGTTTCCGCCGTGTTTTTATCCACGGTGAATCCGCCCCGGAAAAGGTGGCGGATTGGCGGGTTGTGATACTGTGGGCGGTACATTGGCTTCCGCCTGTCTGTTGGCGGTGACCGCCGCGCTGCTTGTCTGTACCGCCGTGGCGGTCGGAGTGTTAAAGTGGCTGTCTATGTTGGCGGTTTCCGCCACGGTCATGATTCCCTTTTTTTGTCCACCGGCCTGTTTGCAGTATTACCGCACCTTTAACACCGTCCGTCTGGGTTGTAATGACCACCTATGTATTTAACACACCTGTGGACGTCGCCCTATTCTGCAAGCAACACAAGCTCATACTGTCCTTGCCTGGACACCTTTCCTCTGCTGGCTCCCTGACCCCCTCGCAGTATGATCCCTCACCCTGAACTTTTCTTCCAACATGTGTACTGCATATTTGGTGGAATTGACCCTGCAATTGATCTGATGACTTGACGCATGAGGAAACTCCGCAGGCTTTGAAAACTTTACTGTATTCCCTGTTAGACAGACTTCTCACTTCTACAGACCCACTATACATTTGGCGATGTCCCCCGTGAGCTCCGTCACACCCACTAGGTGTACACCATCATGTTTGTTTATCTGATTTCTTGGGAAGTTAATGCGATTTACCAGTGTTTGTCCACTCCGATGTGGGAAGGGGGTATGGGAATTGTTGTTTTTGCTATGTCTATCCATAGATGCTATATATTTTGACAATACCTTATGGAATAGGTGATAATTTCCCATCCTAAGTTCTAGTTAGAAAGTGGTTGAGCATTAACTCTCCTTTTCCACTTTCCCTGTGTTTTTAATCTTGGTCTCAACCCTACAATTCTGAATTATTAAACAATACTGATTTTAGTGGGGTTGAGAACTAATTTTAACCTACCACTCTCCTGCCAGAAAAAGTGCCTGACCAGTACTATTTCTAGTGAGTATTTTCCACCACAGCAGCCACTTACAAAAAGATCTCCGGCAAAGAGCCCCCTAACGGGGGACCTGTCAGACATTGCAGCACCGGTCTGATGAGGAGCAACCCGATGATGAAGCATGACATCCTATCGGATGTGTGAGGGCTCTTGCTCCTGAACTTTGAGGTTCCCTTAGATACATCCCTTTCTGGAACAGTATACTAATTAACTGTGGTATCCACAGATACTTACGCTACTCTTTTATTGCATAACATTCCAGATATTTCATGCTGCCTACACGCAAAACACACTCTGCTCCTTACATGATGCCTCAAATTGATGGGGATCGGTTCTTGCCCTATCATGTATGACATTAGAGGCCTAAATAATCCAAAGAAGGGAAAACAACTGCTCTCTTACCTAAATAGACATGGAATTAAATTAGCATTTCTGCAAAAAAAACATTTATCATCTTGCTCTGACGTCTCTTATACTACACCTTGGGACGTCAATAGCTTCTTTGTATACTACAGTTCATACTCTTGGGGAGCGTGCACATGAATCCATAAAAGCATCCCCTTTGTGAGTTGCGACTCCATCTCCAATCCAGAGGAGAGATATCTCCTAGTGTCCGGGGTCCTGCCTGGCAAGACCATTTTAATGATAAACCTGTACACGTCTAACATTGATTCACTCCATGAACTTTTGGCTCACATGGGTAGCTTCTGGGTTGATCATATCCTCCTAGGTGGGGACTTCAACATTACACACCACCCTAACCTTGATTCCACTGGCTCCACCAGAATCACTAAACCACATTCGTTTCAATCACATACTGACCTCCATGATATCTTTCATCTCACTGATGCCTGGTGTACTCGTCACCCCCACACAAAGAATTACATTTTTTATTTAGTCCCACACAATGTTTGGACCCGCATAGATCACTGGCACCTGTCTTCTGTGGCTCCCTGACATTACAAATAACCCACACACCCTCTCAGACCTCTTCCCAGTGACATTACATGTTCCATGCCAAAGCCCACTAGCCAGAAACTGGTGTTTCCCTGTAAATTAACTTCATGATGAAGTATTCAGCAATGAAGTCCAAGATGCCATTCATGAATACTTTGTGATAAATGCAGGGACTGCACAGAAATACTCAGTACTATGGGAAGCCTTCCAGGCATACATAAGGGGATATGTACAGCGAAGCACGCTGGAGACCTCCCCAGCATAAGAAATAACATAGCTAAAGTGGTTAAAAAACTTTGCGATCTGGACTGCCAGTGCATGTCCCCCATGCACCATTCATCACTACACATTCAATCCACACTACTATAAGAATGTCTAGAGTTGGCCACCCACAAGGTTGCATACTTGGGTAAATACACCAGAGGGAGAGAGACTTGGATGTACATTGGCTCAGTTTTTGGACCCGCCTCACCAAGCCTCATATGTATCAAGCTTACTCCAGGTGGATGACACGATAACCAAAATAATACCACCATTGTGACTACATTCATGGCCTGTTATAGTAACCATATACCTCCTGCACCGGTATGACTGAAGCAGCTTTGGCAGACTATCTATCCAAAATTGCCATGGTGTGGTTAGAGGGTGGCCAACAACAATTTTTAGCCTCTCCCATCACGTGCAAGAAGATATCCCAAGCCATTGATGCCCTGAGTGGCTCCAAAGACCCTGGACTAAATGGATTCACAGGTGACTTTTATAAGGCATATAAGATTATCTTAACTCCACACTTACTGGAAGTGTATGCCAAATCCTTAGAACTGGGTATAGCCCCCCATCCTTCTAGAAGCAGTTACCATTCTGCTTCTAAACCTCTGACTCCTCCCTCTCTGAACAATGCCTTTGCCATTACTCAACCACAACAATAAAATACTGGCCAAAGTTATTGCTACACGCCTCCCCGTCTTGATTGATCATATAATTTCCTCCATGCAGTCAGGGTTTGTCCCACATCGCTCCACCTCGATTAATCTCTGCATGGTGTTTGTGGTTATTAACCAGATTTTTCCAGATCTCCCTGCAGCAGTTGCTCTAGTAAATGCTGACAAAGCATCTGATTCCCTTGAATGGTAATTTTTACATGCTACATTAACAAAACTAGGGATCTCCATGGTATCTGGAGACCTGATTTAACTGCTATATGAGGCCCCGCTAGCACATCTGCAAGTCAATGGCACAATATCCAGGTTTTTCCCCTTAACAAGAGGCACCTGGCAAGGCTGCCCACTTACCCCACTTTTATTCTTTATTGCCAAGGACCCTCTTGTCCATCACTCTGAAGAACTTTGCTTAGATAGGTGTCTCAGGTTTCATCACAGTCCTTTATTGGCCTCAATATACGCAGATGATATATTATTATACATTCAGGATCCTGCGGTCAATCTTCCCCCCCAGTAAGAGAGGTGGTACGCTTTGGGACCTTCTCTGGCTTGCCCATTAATTGGAAAAAGTCAGAACTCTTCCCACTGATGTGTGCAACATCCCTGTGTTGTTGATTAGCCCCTACGATGGTGCGCGGACTCCACCAAATATCTCGGTATCCGTTTACACAGAGATAGATCTGAGATGATTGGGCCCCACAGTGGACAAACTTTCGATCCAATTTGAATGATGGATCAAGTTACCTTTGTCAATGGCAGGGCGCATCACCATAATGAAAAGGGCGGTTCTCCCAAGTTTTCTATACTTGTTCCTAAATATCCCTATTGCTCTGACTAATAGTTTCTTCAACTTGCTGTGCAGCCTGCTTACACAGCTCATAGGGGCTGGCCTCCGCCCCCGTGTACGTTGGGACACATTAACACTTCCTAATGATTGTGGCTGCTTTGGGGTCCCTGACCTACAGCTCTGTTATTTGGTTTCTCAATCACATTTTGGTTACTACTGATACCATTCAGATGCCAGGATCCAGTAACTCAAACCAGACAAAACGTAAGCCCTTATTCTACCCCTTGCTACCATCCTACCTCAGTGGTTACCCAGGAACCAGCGGAGATACAGACACTTCCTACTTCCTGCTGGGCATGGTTCAAACTTCTCCGTGATTTAGGTAACTGTAGGAGGTGAGGTGTAGCGTTCTTGAAGAAAGGATGTACAAACTCTATAATAGACGGACTCTGGTGTTAGAAACGTGATGATTTTTATTTCTTTTCCTTATTCCAAAACTTTCAACTATTATGAGTTCTATGCTCTCAGTGCTCGTTTTGTCCACAGTACTTCTCTGTCAACTTTTCAGTCTTTCCCTTATTGTTTTCTCTCTTCATTTTAAGTCCCTTGTTTTGCCTTTCTTTTATGACCGTCCTCTTCCTTTTTATTAAATTTAATTCTTTGGTTTGGTTTTCCTCTGGGCACCTTCTCTTTGTAGAGACGCTTCCCTGTCGTCCAGATAGGGTTGGGAATGCCCCTGGGGAAAGTCCATTTCGAAGGAGGAGGAAAATAAACAACAGAAAAAAAGGTAAGTGGGATAGTCTAGCACTTCAGAGTTTATGGTTAGAGGGATAAGTGCAGGATGGTGGGGGGGGGGTCATGCAATTCTTAACAGGTGACACAATATCACCCATTGTGGTGTTTCACTGCGAGCGATCCAAATTATCCTTTGAGTGTGAGCATACGGCTGTTAACGTCACAACCGCTGCTGGTGTTTATTAGTGAGACCCTTACTAATGCCCAAAACAAGAAAGATATAAAAGGAATCAATTGAAGATCGTTCGTCCTTCTAGCGGTGCTGAGTTGTTCTCATTACTTCTTTCCCAGCACCCAACCCCCACCACCCGCTCTCTCCTCCCTTCCGAATATCGCACTATAAGGATTTTGAAGGTAGGTATGTACCTGCGTTAGCCACATCCCTCCAGGGACGTAGCGGGATAATACTCCTGTCTGCTGCTTCGCCTACAGTGCCCTGGTGTCTTGATCTCCTGGAGCTCCTCGTTCGTCCTCCAGTCTTGGTCACGCGTCTTCTTTCTCCGCTCCTCCTTCTTCTTCCGCGTACTTCTCGGACGCCACAAGTGTCGGAAGTCTCTTCTTTATTTCCTTAGCAACCCCGATATCCGGGTTTAGGCAAAGCTCTTCTGGGTCGTCTCGCTCCTCGGTGCCCCTGGGATACCGCATGGTCGATTCTGCGTTGACATTAGTAACCAGGGACTCCATGGCCTGGTTACAGTCACAATACTCTTTATTCCTTGCATATCCCTCTTCTTAATAACCCATGGCTCCCACTTACCTGAGCGAGATTGATTTAATGCGCGCTTACCGCCCATCAGCTTCACACTGTGGGTGACCTGTTTGATAATAACATCCTCCAATCTATTTCTGCCATGACAGATGGAGGAAATACCTTACATATGGATAGGTTCATACTTCACTGCTTGCACAGCACATTGCGTGATGTTTTGCCTGCTTACCCTGAAGAACCGAGGGAATTCTCTCCCCTCACATTAATTATCTCTGCCCCTGAAAACACCCACCTGATATCCCAATTATATTATACTTCTCTACAACTGAGGCCTATTGATGCAGAGAAGTTGAGGGCTGCTTGGGGACGAGATATGGGGTACCTGATCCCCAATAAAACTTGGTATTATTGTGGAATGCAAACTAAACTGATTTCTAATAACCACAGCTATTACCTGCTACATTATTAGTATTTGCATTTTGACTATACAACCCCTAAAGCGAATGCTAAATAGACCCCACTAGATCACACTGTTTCCCTAAATGCACAGCAGTACATACTGGTTTTGCTCACTTATCTTGGTACTGCGTCCTGATCTAATCACATTGGGAGGACATTCATTCCACTTTATCTCACATGAGAGAACAAGTGCTCATACCCGACCCACAAATGGCCCTAATTGAATATGTTAAGCCCCTTCCTGTGGACATACAGGGGCATATTTATACTCCGTCTGCGCCGATTGTGCATCAAAATTTTTGACGCACAATCAGCGCAAACGTTGCCCCGTATTTAAACTTTGACGCCCGAACCCACGGACGACAAAATTCCACCGTGTGCGTCATTTTTTGGATGCGGCAACCCGCCTTGCGTTAATTATATGCAAGGTAGACGTTCCCGTCCCAAAAATGGCTTAAACGGCGTGCGTCGTATTTATGCTTTCGGGCAAAAATGACGCACGGCTGGGAGGCGGAGCCAGAAAATGACGCACAGCCCGATTTGCGTAAAAAATTAACGCCTGGGTCAGGGCAGGCGTTAAAAAGGGGCAAACACACCTGTATTTAATCAGAACACACAGAACAAACAGCAGAGCAGCAGAGCAGCAAAAGGGAGCCATGGAGCTGATACTAATCCAGCGTGCACGCAGACGCAGAGCCCAACAGCAACAACAGCAGCTACAACAACACCAGCAGGGACCCCAAAGGCAGCGCAGAAGGCAGGAGAGGATATTCCGCCCAAGAACCACCCTGCAGGGCCTCAGGGAACACAACATCATACAGAGGTACCGGTTGAACTGGCAAGCCATTCAGCAGCTGCTGCGCAACATTGAGCAGCAGTTGGCCCCCACTTTGGTGACACCCCGCACCATCCCAACAGAAACAAAGCTGCTTGCTGTACTTCATATGCTGGCAAGTGGCTCTTTCCAAACAACTGGTGCCCTGGTTGGCGGAATATCAGAACCATAATTCTCTGCCTTTTTGCCCAAAGTACTGGATGCCATCATTCGACTGACACCCCGCCACATCTGCTTCCCTAACACACTGCAGAAGCAGCAGGAAACAAAAGAGGGGTTCTACACATCCTTGGTGCAATCGACTGCACACATGTACGCCTTGTGCCACCTGCTGCAACTGAACACCTCTACCGCAACAGGAAGCACACACATTCCATCAACGTGTAGGCCATAGTCGATCACCAGGGATTGATCACCAACATCGTGGCTAAATATCCTGGGAGTGTACATGACTCATACATCTTCCGTCACTGCACCATACATGAACACTTCCAGGATGGACGGTATGGCAATGGACTACTTGTTGGTAAGTACAAAAACCTACTTATATACACACTGCATAGCAACCCTCTAGGATACACAACACATACACCACAACAGCAACATGTCAACAGGAACACACTGAGGTCGTGACATCACTAGCCATGTTTCTTAAGTCACCATTGAACCTGTCACACATCGGAAATGACTGTACAGCCTAATGTTAAGACGTCAATGAGTGTGGTTGCCTAAATGTCACCTTGCAATTTGTAAATGCCCCAATGACCTTTACATTAATCCATTGCATAAGTTTCAAGGTATGGGTTGTCCAGGGTACTTTGATATGAACGTGTCAACAACACTTTCAATTTTAACTGTGCATGGAACTATCATCTCACCCCCAGTGAAGACACACAGACACCTGTATCACAAGTCACAATGCTAGGGAGGGCACACTGTACTGCAAATCCCAAAACATAATGCTGACAAACGGTTAGCAGACAAACACTCGTTCACCCAAGGAAACAACACAATGCAGATGGTACAGCCTACAAGCATAGGATGCCACATTAGTACACAAAAGAGTCACAGACAACACAAGACAACTACTGCCATGAGAGGTCTTTTAAATAGTGCCAGCTACATCAACATGACCCCTTTCATTTTCTTTTGCAGCTGATCAGGGGTATGGCGTCCAGCCATGGATTATGACACCATTTGGCAACCCAAGTACTGCTGCAGAGCGTGCATACAAAGACGCCCATAGGAGGACACGCAGCATTGTCGAGCGGACCTTCGGCATCCTCAAGTCAAGGTTCCACTGCCTTGACATCACTGGTGGTAGCCTCCTATATTCACCCGAGATGGTCTGTAAGATCATCCTCACATGTGCAATATTGCACAACATTTGTATCAAAAGAAACATTCCCCTCCTGGAACCAGAACCACACATGCCTGAAGAGGAGGAAGAGGAGGATGCTTCACCACTTTAGTTAACAAATTTAAATAAACACCTATTCTAATCACCATATCATGGTCTGGCTATTCCTTTTTGCACACCTTCATCTCTACTAATCAGAATAAGAGTGTTGCCTCATGGAGCATTGCTGAGATACTGAGTAGGACACGGAACATCCCAGAGCTAATGTGATGCCTAACATACAATGGTCACATACACACACACTCTTAATGACATATATCGTGTAAATATCTCCTTTGAATGCCAGTAGCAGAGGACCACAACTATTTCACACATACATGTTGAAAGCAAGGTCCAACGCAGCATATGGCACACAACTAAGACACCATCACTCAATAAGGGGAAAACAAGCCTCATACATGAGGCAGTCAATGTGCTTTGGCATCAGTAACAGGAATGCCTGACCAGACCCTTGACAGCAGTTAGTCCAACTGCATCCTATATTTGCAAGGACTATCTGTGACTAGAGTTCCATAGAAGCAGAACATAGACAGCACAAGTGCCACACATATGACATGCATTGCGCACATGAAATTCCATGTACATGTCAGGCCATTTCCTAACTCATTATACACCCATGCACCTGGTCACAACCCACCTGTCGGAAGAGGTCCCTGGAATACTAAGATGTGTACCCTGTTAATACCTCCTCTACACACACGGACCAACATTTGTAAACCAGTGTGCTACACCCTTTCCTATGGTATGCCATTGTCATAGTACATCTGACTGCAAGGACGTCAGGTCAAATTATACACTGTCTTCTAGTTTCAAAGCCCTGTTAGCACATGTAGATTGCTTCCCCTTGTGCAAATGTCTGTTGGCCCTTAGAATGCAAGTCTCACCTACAGGACTGGTGAGAAACAGTTGCAGCCCACACCTATGATCACCTCCATGCACACCACCCATTTAAAAAAGCACTGCCCCTGATGATGCCTGGAACAGCTTAGGAGTTGCCATTATGTCAAATAATCCGTCAACCATTGATACTAATTAAGCTGTGTAACACAGCCACTGGGTTCATTTGTCACCTTCAAAAACACATTACGTACACAGTTTGATATGTCAACTGTCTACTTTGTCCTCAAAACAGTCTCAGTCAGACCACTGATTACGTAACTTGTCAAGTAACTGGATCCTGAATCACCTTGCATTCTGTCAGCCTGACTGGGAACTGTCTGTGCGTCACACTAAAGTATCCCTGTGTCTACATATGTACCACACTTGCGTTAGCAAACCTCCCATTCATCAGGGGGCATTGGGCATGGGCTTCTTCCATGCATACCCAAATACATTGTATAGCATCATCTGCCTTTTAACTGTACCATTTGAGTTACATTCTCTTGGAAAAGCAAAATTCATGGCCCATCCCTTGTCTGGGTTGCATTTATGCATGAATGACAAAGTGTGACAGTGTCCCAGGGCCGTAGGCAGGGATTGGGTACGGGGCTTTCAGCACAACCAGCAACCTCTGATAATGTCCATGAATAATACACAAATGTCAGGACCATGACAGTTCACACACAGCATCACAGTGCGCACAACATATTGATGGGCCGTGTGTGGTGAATATCTGCGACAATAATCAACACAGAGGCTATGATGTTCCCAGATGCAGTGGGAAGTGCAGAGGCCAACCTGTGTACAAATGTTGTAATGAAACCTGCCGGAACATGACACCTGAGACATTATCTCACTCAGCACACCAAGGTTGCCCTGTTGACTGTCTCATTACACGTCTTTAGTGACAGGGTGGGACCATCCACATGTTGGTTCACATGTCCAAATCTACTTTACTCACATTGATCAACCAAGGATACTCAGTAGATACAGGAATAGCTGCCACTGACTCATGATGAGTCCTGGACCCAACTGTGACAAATTACACCCCAAACAATCTACAGGATCATCATTGGACCACACACATGAACAAGACACCTATGTGCAATTGATCACTGGAAATATGTGGACACGTGCTGTCTTGTATGCTGGTCCACCACAGCCACTTGATAGTTGGGGCTCACTTATATGGCCTCAACTGTGGTGTCATCATACATATGAGATTTACCCTTGTCTGTCTGTGCAAACAACATGGTACCCACTTCCTCATTGCATGTGTATGCCTCACTGTGGGATTCTCCAAGTAGTGCCTAGGAAACTCTTACCAATACTCTAGGACATAGGATGTAGAAAATGTGGACCATTGACATGAACAAGCGTCTGCCATCCATCTGGTGCATGCTATGTCACATGTGGTGTCTACGTGACCCTAAAATCTGGAAGTACACTTTATGGGTGTTGTTACATGTATGAGTATGTGTGGGTGTACTTAACCGAGGGAATATTAGGCGCTCTGGGTAATGGGGAAAAGTCATAAAATTATTATTTGAATCATCTGATGGTGCACCCTTGAAAGACCCCACCCCTAGGTCTTGATGTGTGCTAAGCACTCGTAAATACCATTAACTCCAAGAGGCACTCATTCATACATAATATTCAATATTATAGAATCACTGTATAGGATTTGTTATAGAAACGAATAAAAGAATGCTCATGAGTAAGTACTCTTAATGTACATATATTGTATATTGCTACAAAAAAAGAAAGAAAACGAAATAGTATAAATCATATATGTCAATGTCCTTCAATACAGTAACAATGTCTGAATCCAATGTAGTCAAATGATCAGAATTGATGCTCCAAACTTGTGATATGATCCAAAATCAAAATCCCAAATCCTTCAATCCAAATTGAGTCATGATCTTCGTAGTCAGTGTTGTTTTAACTTTTCGGATTCACAGCCAACACGTGTTTCGTCCGGGAATTTCCCAATGACTTCATCAGGGATGTAATCACATATATATCTATTATTATAGTCTCAATTGTATTTATTAAAGATGGAAGCCACCACCAAAGTGATACACACTGTGGTGTAAGTGTCCATTAATATAGTCTCGATTCGCATTAGAAAAATGGAAACCATCACCATTGTGATATACACAATGGGCTTAAGAGTCATGCAGAATCTTAGAGCATGTTTGTTCCCATATGTGAAAGTTATCAACGTTGTGTCATCATGCATATTTGTTACCATATCGTGTGCTACTATAACCAGAGTGAAATTGTAAAAATAGTACTGACATATAGAGATAAATCCGTATGTATATATTAAGGGAATAGGACTTGATAAATCACTTCACTAGCGTAACCTTACTTACTGGTAGTGCCCCTGGTTAGTATTGCATACTCACGAAACCAAGGCGGGACTTTTCATACAGTAAGTGATGTAATAGGATATCCTGTTTACAGATCATGTACAGTGGGTGATCCTTCTAGACTGTGTGGCTGTGTAGAGAGTGTTGTCCTGATATTTTGTGCTGTTTTAGTCCTGTGTGCTATCTGTAAAGTCCTTTTGTGAAATAAATATTGTTTGTGTATACTGTAGTACTGTGTTTTGTCTACATTTGTCCATTTATCTTGTGTTTTTCTTGTTTGTGGGAGTCTGTTGTGGGTAGTGTTAGTTTGGGGATAGTTGGGCTCTTTTAGTGTTTAGGTTTACTTTCTTTCTGTCTTTGTACCCCTACTTTCACGCTTTTCCCCTTTCTATTTCTTTTACCCCTATTCCTTATCGTCACTTATAAGTATGTCTGGTAGGCCACGTCTTGGCAGGATGGGGGTAGAGGAGTTGGGGGGCTTCATCTGGCTGGTGACGCATTTCTTGCTGCTCATGATCCAGGCAGGGGGCAGGGTGATACAGGGGTATCCGACAGAGGCGTGCAGAATCCGGTGGGGAAAGGTGCTGCATCACCTGCATCGTGTGTATGCCAGCCATAGGAGTGACCACCAGCTGAAGCACCGGTGGGCTGACCTCATCACCAGGGAGCAGGATCTTTTGGACCACCTGGGAATCATGATTGGTGGCACTGTTGGTGAGTACGACTTATGTTAATGTGCACGATTAAATGCTCTGTAGTGACATCAGGGGATTAGTGCAATGTCTGCCAGCTAACTTGCTGACTGTGTGTAATGCTGGGGAAATATAAGGGGATCATTGATGCACTGTGGCAAGGATCACAATTGCTAGCTGTCAGGTAGCACGTGCTCAGCAAACTTACAGGTTACTTTTCCATGAAGGAAATTGGTGCGGCCTTTTTGTCAGAACAGCTAACAAAATAAGAGCCAATCATGTCTATATAGGGTACTATTGACAGAGAAGTACAGATGTACCAACATTTAGGCCAACTATGTTGACGCAATTTCTAGACTGACTTTACTATCACTACATGATGCAGAAAATGAGTGCTGCCTTCACGTCAATTGATAATAGCAAAGTGGCTCAGACATATGTCTCATGTGAGTCTGGTGAGTGTGGAAGGAAAGCGTTCACAGAAGTACTATGAACGTGTGGGATTATTGTGTTCCTTGATCTTTTTGGATACATGTCAGTTCTTGATTTGAAAACATAGTGAAAAGGTGTAAGGTGCCCTCAGCTAACATCTTAAGATGTTTGTTGGAATTAGTTGAGCCACAATCCAAATATGGATGGCAGTCCAAGTGTATGCACATGGCTTCACATCTCCATGGTTGGTGCAAATCACCATAGCTGGACCACATCAATTGACTATACTGTAACAACAGGATGGCCTACAAAAGTCCCTGCCCCTCCCTCTGTACATTGGGCCTATGTGCAATAAATGTGTCATGGCCATAAGGCATGTTTGACTGGTAATGCAGTCCTCAAGTAACCAGGCTTTGGATGTCTCTCTTGGATGCACATGATGAGACGATTACACTCATATTTCTTAGTGCTCACCAATTATGGGGCATGTTTGCAACCACATGATAGTTAGGGCCAATGTATGCGTACAGATATGTGTGTAACTGTCACAGGAGACCCATGCTATGTACAAGTTGGCCGTGATATATCAGATCCAGTACCATCATCTCTGAATGGCTGCCATTTCATTATTAAGCCTACACATTGTAAATGTTTATGAAATTGTTGCACTGTGCACACATTTTGAGCACATTTCTTCCTTCCATACCTTACAGGTGGACTGGCACCCTACACTGTGGGAGAGGTGGCGACATTTGAGGACCCCGACCACTCCAGTAAGTGTTGATATGTCTGTTATGTGTTGTGTTTGCTGGTTATGGACTCGTGTGAGTTGGACGCATAGCAAGGTGTGATGCGTTGGGCAAGCTTTTCACTTGTTCCATGAGTGGGAATGCAGTTCTCACATGTTTTGAGTTTGCCAATGCGTATCCAATGGTATCATGTAGGGATTGTAGGACATCCCTGTAGGCCCCACTGTTAGTACAGGGGATAGTCATGTGTATGACACTTGTATCACCAAGAGTCGCAATGGAAGTCAGCCCCAATTTAGTCAGCCTGTCAGACACACATTCTCTAAGATTGGTAGAGCTAATAGCTTTCCAATAGACATCTGCTTCCCTATTTACCTACGTTATTTTGAAACAGTAGGTAGAACCTCCTAGCAGCATGTACTTCCACATGTAGTCCATCAAGCCTGTGGAACCTGAGTGCAATGGCCTAGGTGTGCATGCAATTCATGATCATGGGTGTTCTAGCAACTCTGTGTCTGATGTAAGTCAGGCCTCACTGGAAGTATATGTTGTGTACTAAGTTCTGCATTTTCTGACATGTCTGACCCTATGAGTGCTCTAGGGTTTGCTGACTCTTAATTGTAGATAGACCTTACCTGTGGTGTGTCTGTAGAGACAAACATGTGTGGAGTTTCCTATACACTCCTCGGTGTACATGTTGTTGGCAAATTATAGTTGTGTGTCCACCGCCCCCCCTCAAACACGGCCATGGGTTTGTGAATGGGGTACCTAGTACTGATGCTACCAGTATGTTACACATACATGTGAATAAGTGACGGTTTGGTTGCATACTAGTATACACACTCAGGTTTGGCACTTGGTACTATACTGGCAAGTCCAGTTACAACTTGCAGACCATGTGGCTTTAGTTTTGCTTTCCGTACACTGACATTTGTAGCCCAGCTCTTGGCGGAGGACATGCAGCATGATTCTTAGATGATAACAGTCAGAACTCAGATTGCAAGTCAAAGCCAGTTATTACCCATCTTGTAGGTTATGGATGTGCTTTGTGTGATGTGACCTTTGTAGTCTGGCCTGCCATATACTTCATCAGGGACATTCAATGCTCTGTATTGTGATATGAGCTGTTACAAGTACAGTAGATGTAATGTCTGATGAACTTGCTGTGCCGTTTCACACAATGCAGTTACTAATGTAGCATATCTGCATTTGTCTTCACAGCTGGTAACATGACTCCAGACCAGGTCCGTGAATTTCAGCGTCGGGCCATGCGATATCAGCACATCCTGCTGGTGAAGTCGGGGTTCCGGAGGATGGCCCGGCGATATCGCCATGAACGGGCCTCCGGGGCATGGCGAGCCTTCCCACAGGGTGGGCCTACTTTGCCCACCACAGCCACCACCAGCACAACCACCAATCATAGCCAGCTGGCCCCACCCACAGCTGCCACTGCTGGTCCAACATCTGCTGGACTTCCTGGCCTCAGCATTGCCACTGGTGCAGGACAGCCCACACAGACTTCCTCCACCGGTACCCAGACTGCCACTGCTCCATCTGTTGACCCTGCAGCCTTCAACAGAATGGAACATAAGATGGACAAAGTGGTGCGAAAGTTGAGCCACCTGAGCCGGGACGTGCGGCACATTAACCGGCGGGTCAAGGACGTTAAGAGGACCCTCCGGAGGGCCAACCTCTAGACACTTTTTTTGAGGGACATGATTCCCTCCACTCCCTCCTCTTTCCTTGTTCTTATAGTTAGTGGGCTTAGGGGGCTTAGTGTTAGGTTAGTATAGGCTGTTAGTTTAGTTAGTGTTAGTGGGTGTGGGGTGGGGGGGCCTGCTTGTTTCTATTTTTACTTATTACATGTGTGGGTGGGTGGTTGGGGCGCTATGTTGGGGTTCTTGTGTGTTAAAAAAAAAAATACAAAAAATATATATTTGTTTAGGATAGTATAGTATGTGTTTAGGTTAGTATGTGTTGTCCTCCATGTGTCCCGTCTCATAAGCGGGGTGGGGGGTAGATGTTTAGAACGTTTTGTTACATGTGATAAGTAAGTGTAGCTTAGGTTAGTTAGGGACAGTTGTGGGTAATGAGTAGTCAGGGTAGATTAGGGTAGGTAAGATTTTTCCTTCAGTTTCCTCATCTATGGTTAGCATTTAATAAATATTTGGTTACCCCTTAATAGTATGTGTTGAATGGTACTTGATCGTGGGTTTGGATTCAGTGTACATCAATTTGGTACTATAACATCTGTGTCCTATGCTACAAACAAATCCCAACTGAGCTGTACGATTGGCAGCTAGCCCAGAGATACCTTGCAAAGTGTCGACCCTTTGTTGCAACCACCAATCACAGTTAATATGGATCCCAATGTATTTCTGTTGATAAGTGTGTTTTCAAAGTCACTAACAGTGCTTCCAGACTTGATATTGGAGAAACAGTTTTAGGTCTGACTGCAGTGTGATGATCATGCACACCCTTATAAGATGAGTTCTCATTGGCAATCTTGTATTCTTGTCTTCATGACCCTCATACATCATTTGTGACACAGTTCAGCATGATTACCTATTTGTATGTTAACTCAGACACCTTCATTTGTGCAGTTTTTGTAGTGTTTACTTAGATTAGTGTGGCATGTTTATTGTGTTATTTTTGCATGGTGACAACATTTTCCTAACAATATTTGATGACTTAGTTATCCCCTGAGGAAGCATTCTTTTGCCCAACGCAGCATGATGGTGTATGGTTTCTCACTTCATCAGATTTGTCCCTCAGGATGGGCAGAGTATGATGCAATCATGGGCACTGTGCAGATTTCTCTGACTACATATTATCAGGACAGTTGTATTGACAAGCTATGTAATTTGACAGTAGGCACATTTCAGTTATCTACTGCACAGTTGATATGTCACATTACCCAGAGACAGATTTGTTGTGTAAGTGCTATTTATTGAAAAATGCTGTAGTGCTATCTGTACATTATCCATGATTGTGAGTCCATTATAGTGACATCTTACATTGTGATCCAACACAAGGGTTTACCAAAATGCTTTTGACATGCTGGGGTTGCTGTTTCAGACAGTGCAGAGGGACAGCATTTGCCAATGAGTAGGAGAGAGACAATCACTGGGCTGGGTGACATGATATACAGTGGTTTGAAGAACAGTGCTTGAGTACAGTTGTTTCAAGACTGGCAAGTTACAAAGCGCAGGGCCTTGGTAATAGTTGGCCATGTGGCAGGGACTAGTGCTTCCGGGTCATTTTCCTTGTGAATGTGATCTGTTCCATGTCTTCTTCTTCTGATGTGTGTATTGCCTCCACTGTCCTTGTTGTTGGTTGTGAAGGGGCAACACACACCTCAGTGTTAGAAGACGTGGAGTCAGACATCCCGGTCGCTGCTCCCTGTGAAGGTCTTAAGGGCAGTACTGCAGCAAGGAGGATCTGCTGGTTCTTGAGAATAGCAGCCACATCACGATGGTAGGCAGCCAGGTCGGCTCTGAGGGGTTCAATGTTGCATTCGTGCACGCGTTGACAGGATTGCTGTTGTAGGTGTTGGGTCAACTGTATTACAGCTGTGCTGATTTCCTTCTGGGTTTTCTGCAGTTCCTGCAAGATAGATGTTAGGGCTTGCATAGCTGCTGCCTGATCTGCAGATGACATCATGCACAAACGCATCCCCTCAAGGCTGGCTGCCATAGTTTGCATCCCCACCCGCACCTCCTTGACAAGCTCCCGCTGTACTCCAACTACAGTTCTCTCAAAGCTGGTGCCGGTGTCGTCTGAGTCCTCAGCTGTATTGGAGCTGGCAGGTCTTACAATTGGAGTGGTGGGTGGTTCCTCTGCGATGGCTGCTTGTTCTGTGCTCCTCCTTGTGACAGAAGGTGGGGTCTGGAGGGTTTCAAGGACCTTTTGGACGGTATCCTGGGGAATGTTTATCGGCTTGTCATCCATGTCATCAGGGAAATCTGGGACAGGCATATCGGCAGGAGATCCATCTTCCTCTGCAATGAAACAGGGTACAATTAGTGTGTTTGTGTTGTGGCAATTTTGATGTGACGTGCCTGCCTTTTGATGAATTCACTTTGTGATCTTGTTTTGTGTTAATTTCTCCAGTCCTTCAGATGGGCATTCTTCCAGGCCTATGGCCCACCTGTGTGTCACATGTATGTTATTGAGTTATCAGACTTGTCAGCCTCATCGCCTCTAGGTGTTGATTTATGCCAAGTAGAGAATTGCCACCTTCTTTTTCTTCTCGACCCAACGTGTACATCCATTCTCATGGTGAGACCTTTCACTGGCTGTGGGTGTACTGATGGGCCTGGCAGCACACTTAACTATCTGGACCTGCCCCAATCTCTGATTGTTCACATCCACTTAAATGTAATTGACATGTGGCATATCCTATGCATGGCAATGTTATGATCCGATATGGATGTTGACATTGTTAATGTGTCCTGCTGATGTTGGGGAATGTGTGTTTCATTGGATTGCCCTTATAGTCGTATCAGTGTCCTATTTCATCCTCTGACTGTGCAGGTGTATTTCAGTGACCGGTTCCATGTGTCCCCTCCTCAATGCTGTTGTCTGAGCAGTATGACATTTGGGATGTTGCCTTGTTACCCAGGCACAGGATGGACCCTGACATATGCAGCATGGGTGTGTCCTTAGTGCTGTGTAGCTCCTATTGTTGTTTACATTGGCTGATGTTTGCGACAACTATGGGCATTGACATTTGAGAGTACTGCGACATTTGTCTTGTTTCTGGGGATTGTTGCAGTTGTCATCCTCACCCCCTAATTTAGGTGTGTATGATCCATGGGGAGGTTACTGCAATTGGCTACTTTAGCTGCACACAGAGCAGAGGTGGTAGTGGCAACTGTTGTCGCAGTTACATTGCAGTTGTCGGTATGGCTAGAGGATTGCTAATAGGGCACTAGTTAATGTAGGGGGTATGTTGGCTGACGTGTGCCAGGATGTCAGTTTGACGTAGTGGCCTTCCCTCCTGTCGTGGCTTTCCCTTTGCTCCATCGTTGGCATGACAGCATGCCCCCATGGAAAGGTTGTTGGTGTTGTGTAATGGTGTGCCCCAGGTCTTCTCAGAACGGACCAGGCCCCCCTGCCGTGCCCCTTTACCCATGCCACTCCATGTATTAGATGACTTCCATGCATTTAGTGGTCGGTATCCCCCCCGGTTGTAGATGACATTATTGCATTTTAATTCCCCATGCGACTTACCCTGCATGTGCGTTGTCTCCTGGTAGTCTGCGCTGTCCTGTCCTTGAATCCCTGTGGTGATCTCCTCAGGGATGACGGCTGCGACCATCTCCTCCATGTGGTCCAGGGCCTCCTGGTGTGCTGGACTCCCACCTCCAGTCTGCAGTGCTGCCTTCCTGTTCCTGGCCATCTTTTCCTTGGTCCTGCGCTTGCAGTCATGCCAGCGTTTCTTGCACTCGATGACTGTTCTGCGTACTTCAGCCACACTGTTAATCTTGTCAACAATTTGTTTCCATATGGCCTCTCTCCTACTGATTGGCAACTTTGATGTGACAAACAGTTGGTGCTGGTGTTCCGTCACCTCTTTAACCAGAATTTCCTGCTCCTCTGCACTAAAGCGACACTTTCTTTTCTTCTTAAAAGTGTCCTGGTTCTTGTGTGGGTCCTCCTGGCTAGTTCCTGGTCTGCTGTCATCTTCCTGGGGTCTGTAGTGGCATCTGGGATCCATTTTGGCTTTCCTCTGGTGAAATGGCTGTGTTCGCTGGTTTTTTGACGCTATTGCGTAAAAAAAAACGGCGCATATCCGGTTTGCGGTGTCGTAAATCGACCCACAGTCATTTCCGCCGCATTAACGTCATTTTCCTTTACGACTTGACGCCGAAGTGTGCGTAAAAAATAATGACTCCCACCTGTTGTTTGCGCCACGTTGCGTCAAAGTATAAATATGACGCCCGCACGGCGCACCAAAATGGCGTTAGCCGGCGGTAATATTTTTGACGCAAAACTGCGCCGGCGCAGTTTTGCGTCAAAAAGTATAAATATGGGCCACAATGTTTTGCCGCCATTGCACTGCTACTGGCTAAATGTCAGGTGGCTCTCCACCCCCCTACCATGGCAGCTTGGCAAAGAGACATGTCTTACTGCTATACCACCTGTGAACTTTATGCCTCGCTACAACCTCCAACTTCTAGACCGAAGGACATATGGCAGGCACTCAGAGACTATCTATTAGCACTGACCTCTGTTGCTGATGATGATGAGGAGGAAGTTTCTTTGTCTCCATAATGACGATGTTTTCTATTTTGTTCAATATGTTTTTACCCCTGCTGTTATGGCTCCACAGCTCCGTATACTCCTTGTCACTATTCGTTTTTCAATACATGCTAAAAGCCTCTGATGTCTTCCCCCTCATCTCCATCCTAATGATCCCCCTCCTCTTTTTTCTCTCTTGCTCACTGCTCTGTTCCCCCTTTTCGTTTTGGTATGTCGTATATTGTACTGATGCTTACAACTGTGTAGCCTCTGTGTTTTCCTTAGTCTACAAAATGTTCTAAATAAAGTTTTAAAAACTAGATTTATTTATTGTTCATCTGTTCAGAACTACAATGCTATGCTTTTAAAATTAAGATTTTATATTTGAGACATCTCTAGATTTTCCATTTGAAGGTTTATTTAGCAGATTATAAATAGTATTAAGACATTATTTTAAAGAGAGTGCTCGTAGTTGCCATGTTTTAGTTTTCTCTTGCCTAACATGTCCATGTTACTAGTATGCTTGTATATGAGATTTCAGTCCTATGACCCTTTATCATGAGTGCAGCAAAGCAGTAGTGTCCAAGTAAAGAGAGTATATTCTGAAAGGTACAGCTTTCTCAAAAGTAGTGGGCTCAAAACTTCAGAGAGCCATGATGTAGACCCTGGTATCCGCAGGCAGGCCAAGTATGCACAAGCGGAAATCTGCAGGCTTCCCTGCTGTATCTCAGTGTCTCAAAAATCAGTCACAGGAAAAGTGCACAGAGATAGTCCAGAGCAGTAGATTTCAGCCGTCATCCAGAAATCATATGATACTCTATAATCACCCATTCTAAAATCACCTAGACTGCTGTATCACAAGAAAACTAAGGTGCTATCCATAAGACACTACCCATCCTTCTGTTGTTACACATCAGTAAACTTTTACTACACTTTTTCCTTCCTCTTTTCTTGTGCCATTCAGTAGTCCCTTTCTTATCTTACTATGCACTTTGGCTTCCCATCCACCCATTCTCCCTCTCTGCTCCTACCTTGCCTTTTCCACTTTCTCACCCTGTCTAAATTGTTCCACTTACTTTCTACCCACTCTTTACCTTTACTCTTTTCTCCATCTACTTCCTTGTGTTACCCCTACCCCATGTATTTTTCTTCTTTTCTCCCTCTGTCTCGATTGTCTACATTTATTCCCCTCCTTTAGTCTATTTCTTCTCTTACCAATCTCCCTTTTTGTCTTCTCACACCAAGCTCAGTTTGTCTCTTGACTTTTCTCAAACTCCTTATCCTTCTAGTTGTATCAGTCTTCCTGTGACTCTCCTCTCAACTTGTCAAACCCTTTTTATTGCTATCTTCACACTTCGTCCTCTTTTTGTCTCTCCATTTCTCCTTTCCACTCTTCCCTTCTTTTTGTTTAATTATCCCCTTCCTTTGCGCCCCATTGCTACTTTTTTGTCTCTCTCCCACATACTGCTGAAAAAACGTGTAAATAAATGCAGCTCCGATGTCTTGTAATATGAAACCTGCTCTGTCATATATTTTTTGGCTTCCATGTGTCTCTTAACATTGTAAGAAATTCCGTTATGGCTTTTCATACAACATCACGTTGCATTCTGGGCATTGTATTTCCACTGGTTGGATTACCAGTTTAAATACCCAAAGGCACACGATGATGAAAAAAAAGCTACACCTGTGGCAGTCAAAATGCCTTAAAATTAGAAGCTTTGATAATAGAAGTAACTCACCAGTATTGCGCAAGCAGCCAGAGCTCCTTGTAGGTGTAAGAAAGATGAATGAATTGTTGCTTGATAAGGTAGTTCAGTGAGCTGAATACCTGTCCATCGGCCCCGCAAGACAGCATGCTTGAATTTCAAACTAATAAGCATGACTGGAGAATCGTTTGACCTTCATCATTTCCGTTACATATCTGTCAACTATGACATTACAAGTGCATATTCTCCACAGAGTATGGGTTACACAGACAATGAGTTACTGCAAATGTGTAAATATAGGCCCTTATTATGACCCTGGTAGTCGGTGATAAAGCGTCGGTAATACCGCCAACAGGCCCGCTGTAATAAATATGAAATTATGACCATGGCGGAAACCGCTCAGACAGACAGCCACTTTAACACACCAACCGCTAGGGCGAAATCAACAGACACCACAGCGGTAACCGCCTACAGCCAGGCGGAAGACAATGTTCCGCCTACTGAATTATGAGACACCAATCTGCCACCTTTTCCGGGGCGGTACCAACGACATCAAAAGCCTGGCGGAAACAGATCTCAGAAGTCAAAGGACTCACCTGTGGAGACTCAGGGAAGAACCACACCGCCATGGAGCCCGAGTTGCATGTGTTCCCCATGATCTTCTACCTTCTGCTCCACCACAAACACCAACGCCGGCGAAGACGACCACGGTGAGTACTACCACCTAGCACACAGGGGAAGGGGGGGAAAAAGAAAGTGACACACACACATAACACCCCCAACACCATACACACAAGCAGATGCACTAACATTACATATTCACCCTGTACCCCTCAGGAATAATGCAAGGACAAAAATAATTGACTAAAGTGAGTGTAATAAGATAAAATAGTATAAATATGTGTGATACAAGTGGGTGATTTGCCCACTGGTTCTGGAGGGGGCATTGTGCCCAGTTAGCTTCTTCCTGTGGAGGATGGGGTGAGTGGATGGCTTCTTCCACTGGTTCTGGAGGGGGCATTGTGCCCAGTGATGCAGATCTTGGGGAGTGCAAGGTCACAGTCTCTCAGCTGAGTGTGAGACCCGCAGGATTTGCTGGGGATAGGATGCACAAAAGTCCATTGCCGCAGGACTACACACTCTCTGCCTGCAGTGACGGCTGCTCAGTGGTGGCAGAAGTGCTGCTAATGGTGGAGCTGGCAGTGGTGGGGGGAGGCTCCAGCCCTTCCCCTGCAGCCTCGGACGACTGCCCACTGGGGCTGCTGCTGCTGGCAGTGGTGCTGGTGTCGGTACTGGTGACAGTGCTGGCAGTGGTGGGGGGAGGCTCTAGTCCTTCCCCTGCAGCCTCGGACGGCTGCCCACTGGGGCTGCTGCTGCTGGTGGCGGTGCTGGCAGTGGTGGGGGGAGGCACCAGCCCTTCCCTGCAGCCTCGGACGGCTGCCCACTGGTGCTGCTGGTGCTGGCAGTGGTGGGGGGAGGCAGCCCTTCCCCTGCAGTCTCGGACAGCTGAACCACCATGGTTGGTGGTGGGGGCTCTGACGGAGTCCCAGCACCAGGCCTCTTGTCCTTTCTGCCTGCTGGTGCAGGCCCCTTGCCCTTACCTTCAGCAGCCAGGGATTGCTCCATGCCCTTCCATTTAGCAGCTGAGGGTGCCTCCTTGCCCTTTCGTTTAGCAGCTCAGGGTGCCTCCTTGCCCTTCCGTTTAGCATCTGGGGGTGCCTCCTTGTCCTTCCTTTCAGCAGCTGGGGATGCCTCCTTGCCCTTCGTTGCAGCAGCTGGTGGTGCCTCCTTGCCCTTCCTTGCAGCACTTGGTGCAGGCACCCTTTCAGTGTGGCTGGCTGGTGCCCGGGAACCTCTCCTCCCTGGAGTAGCTGTGGACACAACTGTGACCGTGGACTGGGTGGCTAAGGTGCTTGCCTAGGTTTTGACCACCCTGGCCTGCCGTGAGGGACGGGGGGGTTGGGGTAGGGAAGAGGTCAATGGTGGAGAGGAAATGCTACTTAGGGACTTTGGGGCAGGAAAAGGGAGATGGTTTGGGAGTGGAGGAAGAGGGTGTGGTGGTAGGAGGTGTCCGTCTGCTGTGTTTGGGTGCAGGCGCATTGGCTGGATGCTGTCGTGAGGTGGATGGCTGTTGGGTGTCTGAGTGCTTGCGTTTGTGTACTTTGGGAGGAGGGGCCACAGACACAGTGGGAGAGGACACAGGGGACGTGTGCATTGAAGTGGGGGTGGCGACTGCCAGTGAGGGGTGTGTGCTGTTAGATGTGCTGGTGATGGGGTTAGTGGATGAGGATATAGTGCATGTAGGTGTGAGTGGAGGCGCAACTGGGAGGGAGGTGGATGAGGAGGAGGAGGGGGCCACAGTGGAGGCAGTGGATGTTGGTATGTCTGATTCTGGATGGTGTTTGTGTGAGTACCTGCGGGATGAAGTGTGGTGCTTGTGTTTGCCATGTCCACTCTTGTATGTTGTCCTGGGTGCATGCTTGTCTGACTGTGTGCTTGGGATAGGTTGTGGTTGAGGGGAATGGGATTGGGTAGAGGAAGTTGGAGGGGGACGCTAGAAACAGGGTCATTGGCTGCCATCAGAGAGGAGGCCAGAGCCTAGATTGATCTCTGTTGGGCCGCTATGCCAGTGTGAATGCCCTCCATGAATGCATTTGTCTGTTGCATTTGGGCTGCCAGCCCCTCGTTGACATTCACAATGGTTGACTGCCCAACTTAGATGGATCGGAGGAGGTCAATAGCCTCCTCACTCAAGGCAGCAGGGTTAACTGGGGCAGGGCCTGAGGTGCCAGGGGTGAAGGAGGTGCCCAACCTCATGGGTGAGAGGGCACGGGAAACTCGCTGAGGGGCTGCTGGGAGGGCGGTGATGGTAGGGGGTTGGCAGCTGTACCTGTAGATGGGATGGACATAGAGGTGTCCGCCACCACCAGGGAGCTTCCATCAGAGGAGGAATCCGTGTCCGAACTGTACCCTCCTGTCTCTGCCGTGGTGCTCCCCTCACCCTCCGTCCCACTGGTGCCCTCACCATCGGTGCATTCGGCATCCTGGGTCCTGTGGGATGCAGCTCCCTCCATCGCCGGTGCCTCTGCTCCTCCGCCAGATGCTAATGAACATAAGGACAGGGTGACAAAACAAAAAGGGGGGAACACAAAGGATACACTTGGTCAATGGTGGCAACAACACCACTGTTGGCGTACACAACACACTCACATACAGGGAACAGCCCTATGCACTAGGCAATGCACTACTAGTCACAGTACTAGTCACCAGGCCATGGATAGGGGCACCTAACACCAATTGCAGCATACCTGAGACCCACAGACCCCTGCCCAGTAGTGGATGCTTACTAGCTTGGATGGAGTACTTTCACATCAGAACCCTGCCCAACATGGGACCAACCCTGCTATACCAGGCCTGGCCTGGGGCACCCACAGGGCCCACCCCCCCCACCCGGATCCCACCCCACCATGCGAAAGTTGTATATTGGGGCATTGTACTCACCCCCTTGTGGCTGCTGTGATGCCCCCATTTGCCCATCCAGCTCTGGATAGGCCACCCTCAGTATGTGGGCCATCAGGGGGGTCAGGGTTCAACGGGCACCCCTTCCTAGTTGGCAGGCCATCCCCAGCTGGGCCTCTGCAGTCTTCTGTGCCCAGCATCTCAGGTCCTCCCACCGTTTCCAAAAGTGAGTGCTCCGCCTGCCATAGACCCCCAGGGTCTGCACGTCCTTGGCGATGGCATGCGATAAACCCTTCTTTTGATGGGCGCTGACCTGCAGGGAAATGGACACAGGGAAAGGTATTAGTCCGATAGTCCTGTCTGTTACACTCATGGCCCACCATGCCCCTTCCCATCCCCAGTAGCACAGACATGGCCCACCATACATGCTGCACGCTGCCTAGGGCCCATCCACCACCCACCCCCTACATGAGGCCTTCACACACAGCACTCCATGCATTCATGCCACATGCATCGTGTCCACAGTGTACTCACCTGTTGGTCTGGAGGCCCTTACAGCATTCGGTACTGGGGTAGGACCCCATCCACCAGTCGCTCCAACTCTGCTGAGGTTAAGGCAGGGGCCCTTTCCCCAGTCACACGAGCCATGGTCAGTTCCAGACACAGGTCACAGCAGCACATGCAGTGTAGGTCCTCTCCCGTTGAAGGTCAGGTAGCAAGTGAGTGAATAGACAGAAAATGATGGAGGACACCGTCACCGCCGGCATACGTCGCCATTAGCCACTGTACCCCATAGAGCCTAATGTTAAACAATGAGGAGTTGCACGGCGGTTTCGACCGCCTCACGCAACGGCGCACAACATCAGTGGAACTACCTCCTATCCACCTGTCCCTCCATACAGGAAAGGCGGATGCCATTTTAGGGGGGGCAGGCCATGGATCCTAACTGCGTCACAGTACACAAATACACCATTTGGACATCTCCAACAAATAACGTTACAATCACAACATGCATTGAACTGTAGTGGTTGGAATTAAGAGATAATGACCAGCTGCTCAACATTTTACCCTCTAGATTGCAACTGCTGCAGATGAATAGGAGATGGAGACATCCACCGTGTACAGTCCCCTGGTGGACTTGGCAAAAATGGAGGACAGGCGCATTATACTCACCTATAGACTGGACAGGGCCACAATCCCAGAGCTGTGTGCCCAATTGGAGCTTGACCTAATCTCTGCTATCCGTCACCCCACCGGGATCCCCACCTTGTGCAAGTGCTATCAGTGCTCCATTTCCTGGCAACTGGCTCCTTCCAAGTGACAGTGGGCTTGGCAGCAGGAATGTCTCAGCCAATGTTCTCAATAGTGCTGACCGGAGTGTTGTCTGCCCTGATTAAACACATGTGCAGCTACATCGTTTTCCCCTAGGTGGAGGATTTGGCCACAGTGAAAGCTGATTTCTATGCAATAGGACATATCCCAAACATTACCGGGGAAATTTATGGAACACATATTGCATTTGCCCCCCCCGAAATGAACAGGTGTTCAGAAATCGAAAGAGCTTTCAGTCCATTAATGTGTAGATGGTGTGCCTGGCTGACCAGAACATCTCCCTCGTCAATGCAAAATATCCTGGGTCTGTGCATGATGCCTTTATCCTGAGGAATAGCAGCATCCCAAATGTAATGACTCAACTCCAGAGGCACAGGGTGTGGCTAATAGGTGACCTCTGGTTCCCACCCAGAAGATGTTGGTGTATGGGTATGGTGTGGGCCGTATAGGATAGTGTGTGGCTAACAGTTGTCCCTCGATATTTGCAGGTGACTCTGGTTACCCCAACCTCTCATGGCTACTGACCTCTGTGAGGAATCCCAGGACAAGGGCAGAGGAACGTTACAATGAGGCACATTGGCGAACAAGAAGAATTATAGAAAGGACCTTTGGCCTCCTGAAGGCCAGGTATCGTTGCCTCCATCTAACAGGTGGATCCCTGTGCTACTCACCCAAGAAGATCTGCCAGATCATCGTGGCATGCTGTATGTTGCACAACCTTGCCTTGCGTCGCCAGGTGCCTTTTCTGCAGGAGGAGGAGGAGGCTAGAGATGGCCGTGTGGCAGGAGTGGAGTCTGTGGACAGTGAAGATGAGATGAGGAGGCAGAGGATGAGGATGAGGACACAGAAGTGAAATAATTTGTCAATACTTCCAATGACACACAGGTAAGACAGTGTAAATTCACATTTAATTAACAGTTTTGTTTTTGACATTGTCACTGGCAGGCTGTTTTTCCCACTTCTATGACCACTCACTGTACCCTTTGGCATCTTTATTTGCAGATATTTGTGCCCCACTATTGCTCCTGGTGTATTGACTGCAGCCAACTACAGGTCTTTCCTATGTATACATTACTGTACAGTTGAATTTCAATGTTTAAACCTTGTTAAACGAATACATACTTAAATCATGTGACATACTCCATACTTGTATTTTTTCAAAGGGTGTTTATTTTAAGTGCTAAGAAGTAGAGAGGGTAGTAGAATGGGCTGGTTTGGTGAAGGAGGAAAGTCCAGAATAGAGTCCAGTGTATTTGTATCACAGGTGCATTGTCCAAGGGGGTATAGGAAGGGGAGCAATGGCAGTTTAAGGTGGATAGGGTGACAGAATGGGACACAAGGGTGACAATCAGGAGAGTCTTATTTCCTGGCAGGGATCTTGGCAATAGTCTGTGGCTTCTGCCTGGATCGCAGGGAACGTTTGCAGGGTAGTTCTCCTTCTGCAGGGGGAGGGGTGCTGGTTGCCTGTTGGTCCTGTCCTCCTGTCCACTAGCGGCAGCGGAGTTGGAGGGCTTTTCGTCGGTTTGGCTGGTGTCAGGGGCCTGGTGGTGTTCCACTGCCTCCCTCATACTGTTGGCCATGTCTGCCAGCACCCCTGCAATGGAGACCAGGGTGGTGTTGATGTCCTTCAAGTCCTCCCTGATCCCCAGGTACTGTCCTTCCTGCAGCCGCATGTTCTCCTGCAACTTGTCCAGTAGCTGGCCCAGCGTAAACCTGGGAATGTTGGTATGCTCCCAGGATCGCGGTGAGTGCCTCCTGGAGAGTCGGTTACCTGGGTCTGTCCTGCCCGTCGCAAGGCAATCCTCCCAGCTTCCCTCTTGTCCTGTACCTCTGTCCCCTGAACCTTGTGCCCACTGACCCCAGGTCCCTGATTGTCCTGTGTTTGGGGGGTGGCCTTGGGTACCTGTAGAGGTGGACACACTGCTGATTGACGTGTCCTGGGGAGAGAGGTATTGGTCCGCTGGGTGGGTGCTGTGGTGGTGTTTTCTGAGGGGGGGAGCTCTGTGGTGGTGTGTGACTGTGCCTGGGTAACTGACTGTCTGGCGATCCCTGATGGGCCAGGTTGGTCATCCAGATCCAGGTGAGCAGAGCTGCTGTCATCACTGTGGGCCTCTTCTGGGGGGGACCGGATGTTGCTGGTACCTCTTTTCCGGTGACATTGGCTGGAGTACCTGTGAGGATGTGAATGCAGTGTTATTGTTTCTACGTGTGACATATTGTGCATGGGTGTGTTGCTCTCTATGGTTGTTGCCTTTGTGTGAGTTGCTATTTGGTGGGCTAGGTGAATCTCTCCAGTGTGCATGCAGTGGTGATAGGTGTCCATGTAGGTCTGTGAGGGGTGTCCATGCATTGGTGTTGCATGCAGGGCTTGGAATTGGGATGAGTGGGTTGTGATGGTGGGGTATGTGGGAGGTGGTGCAGTGATGGAAGTGAAGGTGAGGGTGGGGGTTTGTGTTTGGCATGCAGGTAGGGGGGTGATAGTAATAGAGATTTGACTTACCAGAGTCCTCCTACTTCTGCCAGGACCTCAGGGTGCATGATTGCCAAGACTTGCTCCTCCCATGTTGTTAGTTGCGGGATCCACCGCCAGTCCTCTGTACAGGTAGATAGTGTCTTGCTGCCACGGATTGCACCTTCCCCCCCAGGTCGTTCCACCTCTTCCTGATGTCATCCCTTGTTCTGGGGTGCTGTCCCACAGCGTTGACCCTGTCCACGATTTTCCGCCATAGCTCTGTCTTCCTAGCAATGGATGTCTGCTGCACCTATGATCCAAATAGCTGTGGCTCTACCCATGTGATTTCCTCCACCATGACCCTTAGCTCCTCCTCTGAGAACCTGGTGTGTCGTTGTGGTGCCATGGGTGTAGTTTGAGTGGTGTGGGTGTGTGGGGGGATGTGTTGTGGTGTGTGATGTAAGGTGCGTGGATGGTGTCTAGGTGATGATGTTATGTGGCTCTGGTTGTGTGGGTGCTCTTGCTGTATGTCTCTCTGGTGGCTATTCTTTCTAGTCGTAAAGGGATGTGGGTATTGTGGGTGTGTATTCTATAGTGGTGTGGGTTTGATGTGTGTATGGGTGTCAGGTGTGTGTATGGGTGTCAGGTGTGTGTAGTTTGAATTGTCCAATGTGGTGTAGTTTTGTTTGAGTGTGTGTATTTTGAGTGCAGTGGTATGTACAGCCATTGAATGTCTGCCGCAGTGATTTGTGGGTCATAATGTTGTGGGCGTAGTTCTGTTGGCGTAACAGTGTGGGTTTGGATACCACCAGTTTGTCACTGACCTTTGTGCTGGCGGACTTTTGTGTGTGGCTGTATAGTGATGGATTGGTATGTGTGTGTCATAATATGCTTGGCAGTTAACCGCGGCATAATGTTGGCGGCAGTTGGCATGGCTGTAAGTGGGATTTACCGCCAATGTCATAATGAGGGCCATAGTTTTTTTTCCTGTAAAAGAAAAACCTGTTTCCTTGAAATTGCTTCTACTTTGTCTCATGTTGCTTAATTCTCCACATCACATCTGCTTACATTATGAAGGTATAGGTTTAGAGTTTTAGACGCACTGACAAACGAGCTACCAATGTTTGATAATACCTACATCTCTGAGTTTGTTAATTGTACTGGCATGGAACTCACATGTCACTATCCATTTTCATTTACCATAATTAGAACAGGTGAAATTGCTGTTATGCTGGCATAATCGCATGAATTTTGGGTAAGGCCTTTTGCCCCATAATTCACAAAATGATGCCAATATGCTATGTGACCAATTTACTACTCGCGCCAGAACAACACGAGTGCCTAGAACCCGGGTGTTGATGTACATGGCACTTATGTTTTTGTGCTTTTATAACACGAAATGCATCCTTGAGAGTATTGAATTTGGAGAGAAAATAGGCCCGGGCACCAAAATAAAAGTGGGCCCCATTACTGAATCAGGTAACTAAAAACGTGTCCCACATCTGCACATCAGGGAAGTTTGAAATGTTTGCAGACAGGTTGTGTAAGTGTTTTGAAAAGTATGGAAGACTGCACGCATTTGTGCTTGCTGCAAGCAATGTTTGTGGTAATAGAAGGAAAATCACCTGAGAAAACCAGCCCACTGGACCATAGCAACGGCCACGAACAGCCCAAAAAATGGCCCATGCACTGACCTGTAACATCAGCCCAAGGGCGCTGCCAGATTGCTCTATAAAACAGTCCGATCCTGTCCTCCAGTCTGAAATGGGCACAGTGAAGCATTTCACACTATATACTACTGCTATATGTATACGTTTGTACAATTTTCGCCGACTTTCATGCATTTACGCAGATGCAACTTTATACAAAATTTCAATTGCGTTCACAGAAGCTTTTAAAAATCATCTTCGGTATTTTCAATGCTTGCAATTTTGAAAGGTATCATGAATGAAATTGGACATAGGAATTGGTATGTATGCATAATGTCCTGCTATATATGTGCACTCAGTTTTATTGCTCTGATAATCTTACTGGGTTTCGTGATGTTGCTGTGTATACGTTAGTTACTGGTTACTTATATATAAAGATTGGTCTGCTGGTTTGCATCTATAAAAACACAGCTTATCAATATACTGTTTTGATGTCTTAATGTAACTGTCTCATACACAGAGCATTTAGGTTCCCAGGCATAATCAATGGTTTGACTGCAGAAACATTGCCTCGCATGGGCTCTACATTGAACTCGTGATCGTAGTTTGTGTCTACAGTATATTGGTTTGATACAGTAGATTTTAGCTATCAGGAGGCGAGAGCGGTCAGTGTTCTAAACTCCTCAGAGACGGAATTTCTGGTGCAGAGAAAACCAGTGAGGCTGACCTCCCAAGCCTTGAGGTAACTGCGCTGAGATATTATCTCTACATTATTTGTTGACAACAGAGAAGTGATTTTTGTAATTTCTGATCATGGGCACTTCCCTTGGTTTCGAATGTTTATTTGAAGTGAGCTTTTGAGGAATGTAAAATAATATTTTAAAGAGTATGATGTATTTCCCACTGTTTCCAGAAGTGCAACTCCCAAATGCTTTGCTTTTCCAGGGCATCTGGGGCCAGTTTGACAGTAATTATGTGTTGTCAACAAAGCAGCTAATTTTTCCAACTCTAGAAACAACTTTTGTAGTTCAAGCTGCATACTTTGTTTTTCTAACTTCTGGCACATTTGAATGAAAGCAACACATTTTACCCTTTCTCACCAGAAAATGACCTTTCAGTACAGTAATTTTGTGATTTCTCAAATACTAAAATTACACCCCTCTTTTTTTTTGTAAACCATGTATTGTGCCTACAATGGCGTCAACCAAGCAATACAAAGCTCGAGGCAAAGCACATATAAGTTACTGGTATCAGCTGTTTGCTTATGCATGCTTGGAGCACATTTCACCGCCAATTTACGATTTTCTTAACCTCATCAGTGCGGACAACGACAGAGCTCCCTCCACGATGTGACCAGTGGCCAGTGGCAGATGCTGCGGAGGAGCATAAGAAAACAGTGCGAGCACCAAATGCTTCCCTCTATCTACTTCTTTGTGGTGGCGGTAGCGAAATTGCTTCAGTTTCAGTCCCCACCCATCCCCACACACCTGTGACACCCACGCGCCATACAGCGCAACAAAATCACAGATCGGAAAGTGAAACTAGTGGTTTATATTAGTGCCTATTGGTTTTACTTTGGATCGGTGCATGAAAGCATAATTCTACCTCCCCTGTACTGATAGCTTCGGAAGGGTGAGAATGTCCCCCTTCAACCGCTGCCTCTCCCTGGTAGATGCATGCTTGGGAATCACCCTGCGAGGATGATCCCCAAGCAGGGATCCACTCCACCAGACACCATGGATGTCTTTGGGGTGGTGTAGCATCTCTGAGTGACCTAGATTTGTCTTCCCCCACGTCCTTGGGCAGTAACAGTCTTTCTGCTTGCCAATGGGCTCACTGGGCTATATATCCCCAATCTGCCCCCCCAGGGTGGCAGAAAACCCACTAAACACCAGGGAGGTGTCATTGGAAGTTGTGGGAGTGGTTTATCCTGACACAGGGCAATGCAACTACCCCAAAGAGAGCAATAGAGTCTTTCTCTCCTCCAAGAAGCACATTGTGTGATTTGGTACAAATCTGCCACCCCGGGGATGCAGAAGGAGCTTCAGATAGCAGGGAAATTGTGTTTGTAAAAAGAAGAAAGAGGTGGTGGTGGTGGTTGGTGGCGGGGGAGGGGGGCGAGGTTACCCCCAATCTGCCCAAAGGGGATACAAAGCTGACCATAAACCAGGGAAATTAAAAATGAGTAGGGACTTCTCACCCTGGCATTGGGCAATACTTCCACCCCAAAAGGGCCAACACATTCTTTCTGCCCTCACTCAGAGCTAGATGGGGTTTCTGCAAATTTGACTGTAGGAGGCTGGTCTGGCTTATAGTGGGTACCCTGTGGTACTTACGCTCTGTGCCAGGTCCAGTTATCCCTTATTAGTAGAATAGAGGTGTTTCTAGCAGCTTAGGCTGATAGAAGGTAGCTATGGCAAAGCAGCTTAGGCTGAACTAGGAGACATGCAAAGCTCCTACTATACCACTTATATCATATGCACAATATCATAAGAAAACACAATACTCAGAGTTACTAAAAATAAAGGTACTTTATTTGTATGACAATATGCCACAAGTATCTCAGGGAGTACCCTCAGTCAGAAGGTAAGTAATATACACAAGTTATATGTACACAAACCCAAAACAGGTAAGTAAGAGTAAGAAAAGTAATGCAAACAGTGTAGAATTACAATAGGATGCAATAGGTGAACATAGGTCTAGGGGCAACACAAACCATAAACTCCAAAAGTGGAATGCAAATCACAAATGGACCCCAGACCTATGGGAGCTTGTAGAGGGTCGCTGGGACTGTAAGAAAACAGTCAGGGTGTCCAAGATACCCCACCCCACGACCCTGAAAAGTAGGAGTAAAATACACCTACTACCCCAAAAGAACACAATAGTCGTGATAGGGGGATTCTGCAAGAACCACAAACACCAGCAAAGCACTGAAGACGGATTCCTGGACCTGAGGACCTGCAAAGCAAGGAGACCAAGTCCAAGAGTTGCGATAGTGTCCGGGGGGGGGGGGCAGGAGCCCAGAAAACCCCAGCTGAAGGTGCAAGGAAGCTGCCTCTGGGTGGAAGAAGCTTGGATTTCTGCAACAACGAAGAGGACTAGGAACTTCTCCTTTGGATGGAAGATGTCCCACATCGCGATGAAGGTTGCAGAAGTGTTCCCACACAGAAATACTGCAAACAAGCCTTGCTAGCTGCAAGGATTGCTGTAGAGGTTTTTGGGTTCTGCTGGGGACCAGGAAGGACCAGGATGTCGCCCCTTGGAGGAGGAGACAGAGGGGGCACTCAGCAACTCAGAGAGCCCCCACAAAAGCAGGCAGCACCTGCAAAAGTACCCAAACAGGCACTTGGAAGATTTGTGAACCGGAGCTGGCTCAGAGTCACAAAGGAGGGTCCCACGACGCCAGAGGCCAACTCAGAGGGTTGAGCACTGCAGGACGGAGTGCTGGGGACCCAGGCTAGGCTGTGCATGAAGGAAATCCTGGAAGAGTGCACAGGAGCCAGAGCAGCTGCAAATCACACAGTACACAGGTTTGCAGTCTAGCGTGGGGAGGCAAGGACTTACCTCCACCAAACTTGTACTGAAGGATCACTGGACTGTGGAAGTCACTTGGATAGAGTCCCTGTGTTCCAGGGACCATGCTCGTCAGGATGAGAGGTGACCCAGAGGACCGGTGATGCAGTCTTTTGGCGCCTGCGTTAGCAGGGGGAAGATTCTGTCGACCCACAGGAGATTTCTTCTTGGCTTCCAGTGCAGGGTGAAGGCAGGTGACCCCAAGAGCATGCACCACCAGGAAACAGTCGAGAAAGCCAGCAGGATTAGGCGCTACAATGTTGCTGGTAGTCGTCTTGCTACTTTGTTGCGGTTTTGCAGGCGTCCTGGAGCAGTCAGCGGTCGATCCTTGGCAGAAGTCGAAGAGGGAAGTGCAGAGGAACTCTGGTGAGCTCTTGCATTCGTTATCTGAAGAATTCCCCAGAGGAGAGACCCTAAATAGCCAGAAAATGAGGTTTGGCTACCAAGAAAGGAGGATTGGCTACCAAGAAAGGTAAGAGCCTATCACCCCCTGAAGAGTGTTTAGGATTTGAAGAAGGATCTTTGGTTTACCCTTATCCCCATGCTTATCCTGAGATTTCTCACCATCTTTCTTCTTTCCATCCTTGTCACCTCCTGTATGAACTTTTCTGTTCACTCTTGTTCTGACCCATTTGTCTGCCTTCTTTCCCAATTCTTGGGGAGAGGTCAGATCTGAGTCTATCAAGTACTAGTGTCACAAATCAGACACACAATTGTTAAGAATATGCTCTCTCAGAATAAGATTGTACAGGCTTTCATAGTCAGATACGTTACTGCCATGCAACTACCCTTCCAAGGCCTTCACTGAACAGTCCACAAAATCTTTGTAGTTATTGGCTTCACTTTCTCTAACAGTAAGGAGCCTATCCATACCCTTTCCAGTGAAAGATAGCCACAAAATAGCAGCCCACTGCATTTGAGGGACCAACTGTACCATACTGGCCCTCTCAAGTGCAGCAAACCACTTATTAATGTCATCCCCCTCTTTGTAAGGGGGGACTATTTTGTGCAGATTCCTGGAATCTTGCTCTCTAACAGGATTACTATCAGGAATACTGCTGCTGCCACCATGGGGAACTAACCCCAACCTCTGTCTTTCCCTCTCTATGTCTAGGGATTCCCTATCTAAGGCCAGCTGCTGCTGTTTAAGCTTAAGTCTGGTCTCTTCAACCCTGAACTTTTTGAGTTCCCTTTCTAATAAGTTATCCTCAGGGTGGGTGGGTTGGGAATGCTTTGACACAGATGAAATATGGGAAGTTTCAGAGGGGGACCTGTCCCTAACTGTCTGGACCCTGGTAACCTGGCCTCAAGGGATAAAGGATGCCCTACTGTTATGGGAACCTCTATCACTACCAGCATCACTAGGTGCCCTGCTAGGGGGCAGACCCTTGTCAGAACCCTCCCCAGCTTCTCCAGGGGACTCCTCTGAATCAGACTGGGAAGCTTCTCCCTTTTCTAACCTCTCATTTGATGGTCCAGACTGGTTCTGGTCATCTACAACAAGCATGTTAAAGAGAAACCCTTTTGTAGGGTTCGTTCCTATACTCAAACCTCTATCCAGGCAGAGACCCCTCAAATGTTTATAGTTCAAACTCTCATATGTTGCATTAACAGTCTTGAGAGTGGACTCTACAACAGACATGATAGATAAGGTTTAAGGATAGTGAAAAGAGAAAACGTTTTAGAACTTTTGAAAGCACAGAGAAAAAACTTTTTCTAACTTTTAGAAAACTTTTAGAAGTTTTAAGAAACTTTTCAGAACTTTGTAAAAAGTTTTAGGATAGAAAAGCAAACTTTTTGGGTTAAGTGTACACACATTGAACTGTTTGGTATATGATTCTCTTATGAAAAGTACAAAATGACGAAGTGGTAAAGCAGTTGCAAGTACTTATCCCACCACTGCACTACCAATGTAGGAGGCTGGCCTGGCTTTATAGTGGGTACCCTGTGGTACTTCCACCCTGTGCCAGGTCCAGTTATCCCTTATCTTATTAGTAAAATAGAGGTGTTTCTAGCAGCTTAGGCTGATAGAAGGTAGCTATGGCAAAGCAGCTTAGGCTGAACTAGGAGACATGCAAAGCTCCTACCATACCACTTATATCATATGCACAATATCACAAGAAAACACAATACTCAGAGTTACTAAAAATAAAGGTACTTTATTTTTATGACAATATGCCACAAGTATCTCAGTGAGTACGCTTAGTAAGAAGGTAAGTAATATACACAAGTTATATGTACACAAACCCAAAACAGGTAAGTAAGAGTAAGAAAAGTAATGCAAACAGTGTAGAATTACAATAGGATGCAATAGGTGAACATAGGTCTAGGGGCAACACAAACCATATACTCCAAAAGTGGATTGTGAATCACGAATGGACCCCAGACCTATGGGAGCTTGTAGAGGGTCGCTGGGACTGTAAGAAAACAGTCAGGGTGTCCAAGATACCCCACCCCAAGACCCTGAAAAGTAGGAGTAAAGTACACCTAATACCCCAAAAGAACACAATAGTCGTGATAGGGGGATTCTGCAAGAACTACAAACACCAGCAAAGCACTGAAGACAGATTCCTGGACCTGAGGACCTGCAAAGCAAGGGGACCAAGTCCAAGAGTCGCGATAGTGTCCAGGGGGGGCAGGAGCCCAGAAAACCCCAGATGAAGGTGCAAGGAAGCTGCCTCTGGATGGAAGAAGCTTAGATTTCTGCAACAACGAAGAGGACTAGGAACTTCTCCTCTGGATGGAAGATGTCCCACATCGCGATGAAGGTTGCAAAAGTGTTCCCACACAGAAATACTGCAAACAAGCCTTGCTAGCTGCAAGCATTGCGATAGAGGTTTTTGGGTGCTGCTGGGGACCAGGAAGGACCAGGATGTTGCCCCTTGGAGAAGGAGACAGAAGAGGTGCTCAGCAACTGAGAGAACCCCAACGGAAGCAGGCAGCACCTGCAGAAGTACCCAAACAGGCTCTTGGAAGATTTGTGAACCGGAGCTGGCTCAGAGTCACAAAGGAGGGTCCCATGACACTGGAGGCCAACTCAGAGGGTTGAGCACTGCAGGACGGAGTGCTGGGGACCCAGGCTAGGCTGTGCAAGAAGGAAATCCTGGAAGAGTGCACAGGAGCCGGAGCAGCTGCAAATCACACAGTACACAGTTTTGCAGTCTAGCGTGGGGAGGCAAGGACTTATCTCCACCAAACTTGGACTGAAGGATCACTGGACTGTGGGAGTCACTTGGATAGAGTCCCTGTGTTCCAGGGACTACGCTCGTCAGGATGAGAGATTTCTTCTTGGCTTCCAGTGCAGGGTGAAGGCAGGTGACCCCCAGAGCATGCACCACCAGGAAACAGTCGAGAAAGCCGGCAGGATTAGGCGCTACAATGTTGCTGGTAGTCATCTAGCTACTTTGTTGTGGTTTTGCAGGCGTCCTGGAGCAGTCAGCGGTTGATCCTTGGCAGAAGTCGAAGAGGGAAGTGCAGAGGAACTCTGGTGAGCTCTTGCATTCGTTATCTGAAGAATTCCCCAGAGGAGAGACCCTAAATAGCCAGAAAAGGAGGTTTGGCTACCAAGAAAGGAGGATTGGCTACCAAGAAAGGTAAGAGCCTATCAGAGGGGGTCTCTGACGTCACCTGCTGGCACTGGCCACTCAGCGCAGTCCAGTGTGCCCCCAACACCTCTGTTTCCAAGATGGCAAAGGTCTGGGAAACACTGGAGGAGCTCTGGGCACCTCCCCTGGGAGGTACTGGTCAGGGGAGTGGCCACACCCCTTTCCTTTGTCCAGTTTCGCGCCGGAGCAGGGCTGGGGGATACCTCAACCGGTGTAGACTGGCTTATGGAGAGATGGGCACCATCTGTGCCCATCAAAGCATTTTCAGAGGCTGGGGGAGGCTACTCTCCCCAGCCCTTCACACCTATTACGAAAGGGAGAGGGTGTAACACCCTCTCTCAGAGGAAATCCTTTGTTCTGCCTTCCTGGGCCAGGGCTGCCTGGACCCCAGGAGGGCAGAATCCTGTCTGAGGGGTTGGCAGCAGCAGCTGCAGTGGAAACCCCGGAAAGGCAGTTTGGCAGCACCCGGGTTCTGTGCTAGAGACCCGGGGGATCATGGAATTGTCCCCCCCAATACCAGGATGGTATCATGGAATTGTCACCCCCAATACCAGGATGGTATTGGGGGTGACAATTCCATGATCTTAGACATGTTACATGGCCATGTTCGGAGTTACCATTGTGACGCTATACATAGGTAGTGACCTATGTATAGTGCACACGTGTAATGGTGTACCCGCACTCACAAAGTCCGGTGAATTTGCCCTGAACGATGTGGGGGTACCTTGGCTAGTGCCAGGGTGCCCACACACTAAGTAACTTGGCACCCGACCTTCAGCAGGTGAATATAGGTGACTTATAAGTTACTTATGTGCAGTGAAAAATGGCTGTGAAATAACGTGGACGTTATTTCACTCAGGCTGCAGTGGCAGGCCTGTGTAAGAATTGTCTGAGCTCCCTATGGGTGGCAAAAGAAATGCTGCAGCCGATAGGGATCTCCTAAAACCCCAATAACCTGGGTACCTAAGTACCATATACAAGGGAATTATATGGGTGTACCAGTGTGCCAATGAGAATTGGTAAATTTAGTCACTAGCCTGCAGTGACAAATTTAGAAAGCAGAGAGAGCATAAACACTGAGATTCTGGTTAGCAGAGCCTCAGTGATACAGTTAGACACCACACAGGGAACACATATAGGCCACAAACTTATGAGCACTGGGGTCCTGGCTAGCAGGATCCCAGTGACACATAACAACACACACTGACAACATCGGGTTTTCACTACGAGCGCTGGGTCCTGGCTAGCAGGATCCCAGTGAGACAGTAAAAACACCCTGACATATACTCACAAACAGGCCAAAAGTGGGGTAACAAGGCTACCTTCCTACATTGACCCATGGGGGCAGAGAGCCGACTAGACATCAAGGATTTTGAAATGCCACCAAAACAAAATAGGGGTGGTCCATCCTGGCACTGGGCCATAACCCCACCCCGACAGAGACAAAAGAGTTTTTCCTCCCCTGCCCCAGGGACTGATAGTGTTTTCACCAGTTTGCCCCCTGGGAAGCAGAAATTCCATTAGACAGCAGGGATTTCTGAACTGTGCCAAAACAAACTTGGAACTGGGCCACACATCATCCTAGAAGGAGCAATAAAGGCTTTGAGCCCCTTGGGGGTTTGTTAGGAGGTTTGTCCCTAATTAGTGGTTTGCCCTTAATCTCATCCTTGGTGGGTATAGAGCCCACTAAACATGAGCGAAAAATGATCCAAAAAAGGGGTGGGGGGCAGCCCAGACACAAGCCCAAAAGTCTTTCGGCTCCCTACAGAGTTGGTTGGAGGTTTACCACAATTATGCCCTCTGGGAAGAGGATATTGCAAAATGCCCATTAGACACCAGAGATTTTTGTTTTAGGAGAAAAATATGTGGTGTTGTAGGAGGCCCCAAACCAGAAGCCTCACTAGTGTTTCTGCCCACCTGAGACACAGAGCATCCTCACACCCATGGTAACCAAGAGGAAACTGTTTATTTGGGGAGTAAATTTGTCATGGACCATGAAGAGTAGGGGTAAATCCAAATGTCCTCTGATGTGCCATGCTGAATGGCTTCAAAATAACAGTCCTTGCTCAAGTGCCACCAGAGAAACATACAAAACCCAGGAATTTCTGAAGATTAGACACCTAGGGGAGTTCAGCTAATTTCCTTAATGGAATTAAAATTTCAACTATTCGTGAATTATTATTTACTTCCACAGCACAAATCACTTTTTCACATGTCAAACAACAAAGATATAATACATCCATTTACAATTATATAGGGGGTCATTACAACCCTGGCAGAAGGCGGAGAACCGGCGGTATGACCGCCAACAGGCTGGCGGTCTTACTTTGTGGAATTATGACCATGGCGGTTACCGCCATGGTCATCCGCCGGTTCTCCGTTCCGCCCGCCGGGCTGGAGACCTGGGTCTCCAGCCCGGCGGCTGTCAATATACCGCCGGCGGTATTTAGACCCGGCTTACCGCCGTGGATTTCCAGCGGTTTGAACCGCCATGAAATCCATGGCAGTAAGCACTATCAGTGCCAGGGAATTCCTTCCCTGGCACTGATAGGGGTCTCCCCCACCCCCACCCGACTCCCTCCCCTACCCCCCCACCACCCCTGCCACACCCCAAAGGTGGCAGGGCCCCCCTCCCCACCCCGACCTCCAACATCACTTCACCCATACCTGCACCACCTACATACTTACACGCACACACGCCGACATACATGCCTACATCCACACACACAGTCATACACGCACACCCACATTCAAACATACACGCACACATCCATACAGACATACCCACAGACATACACACACTCATTCCCATACACACAACACCCCCGCAGGCATACATGCACTCACCCCCCCTCTACATACACACACGCACACCCCCATGCACCCACACAACACACAACACCCCCCAGGCCCCACCCCTCACGGACGATCGACTTACCTGGTCCGACGATCCTCCGGGAGGGGACGGGAGCCATGGGGGCAGCTCTGCCGACACCACACCACCAACAGAACACTCTTGGACCTGTGGAAATTAAGGAAGAAGGACTTCTCTGCTGCCAGAGGACTGCCCTACTGCTTGAAGGACTGCCTTGCTGTTTGAGAAGGAAGACCTTCATCTCAGGCTACCCAGAGTGACTCCAAGGGTCAGTTGGCTGACCTCCTGTGAGAGCTGCAGGGACACAACAAGCTTCAGACGCCTCCATGCAACTGCCCAATGACCTTGTTTGGATCTACAATGGGACTTGCAACTTGACCTGCTTGGATCTGCAATGGGACCTGCTGAGCCATGCTGCTGACCTCTACTTCCTGATACCCAAGAGGTGTCCCTCCACTTTCTGGAACCCTGGTTGGCATCAGACTTTACTCCTTCTGAAAAAAAGGTGAAGATCGTGAAGTTTGGGATCCTCATGACCGCAAATGGGCTCATTCATGCCAGGACTCTACCACCCACAACAACTGCCAACTACCAGTGCAAAGCTCCAGTGAAACTCTCTCTGCATGTCAACAGCTACCGCCAGCGACGACTGGCAACGTGAGACCTGCACTTCTCACTAAAGCCACAACAGCCTGCAATGGCTGCGAATGTGAAGCTACAGCAACAATCGTCCTTAGAGTTTGACCTGCTCTTCATGCTACAGCAAAGACAATACCCGAAGCTCAGCCTCCTCCTCGTTGCCACCGCCATCGGGAACGGAACTCTTCGTGCCAGATGTAGAAGATAAGTTTTCAGAGGGACTAATCTGGTCCCTGTATCTTGCCCATGTTCAATCACGGTTGGCCTGAACTTGTGGCTTCCCCAGGTTTAGAGCGTCTAGATGACCGCGAATTACACATTGTGCTTTTACTATTGTCACTATTTTCGGTTAAAAAAAATAGCATTGAATACATCCTGTTTTTCTGATTAGATTTTGGTTGTTCTGGTATCATTTCATTTATAGAAATGTACTCTAGTTTTCTAAATTGGTTTGGGATTTTTTGTGTTTTCACTTTATTACTGTTTGTGTGTTGCATAAATACTTTACACATTGCTTTTGTTTCAAGCTACCAAAAGGTTAGCCACAGGCTAATTTAGTGAATTTTGCTGTTCACCCTGACAAGGTTTGTGGGTATTGCCTGGGTGAGACTTCCACCCCTCTCAATCAGTAACCCAATTTCTTAGATTGGTTTTCAGTGGTGGGATGCAGTACTTGTGTTTGTGCAGTGCCATTTAGTGATTCTGTGCCAAACTAAAGTTCCCTTATAAATATCTGATGTCAGATTCAACCTCCTTTTAAATTGTCCTTGATTGGCTACGTTTCTTTTTTTCAAATGTAATTCCTGCCTCACATTGTGTGCAATTATGATGCTCCCACCCCTCTAAACTATTAACCCAATTTCTTGCACAGGCTAAAAAAGCGCAAAAACACATGTGCAGCGAGCAAAAGACATTCAAATTCTGGATTTTCCTTTTGTTCTGTCACAAGTAGTAGTTTCACCAAATGGGATAATGGTATAATTTGGGGAATTTTGTACAATACGCTTTATGCAAAGGTTACAAGATCACGGTAGCATAATAGGAATTTCACCCAGGCCAATTAGTGATAAATAATGGCTGGTCACACGGGGGTACCATGCCAGTATAGTGAACAAACACAGAGTAACAGGTATTATCAAACAATGTAGTACATTGTTCAGCACGTCTAAGACACTAAACTTACCCCTACGTCATGCAGACAGATGTGATGTAGTACATTAAGCAACATGCACCAAAGTGGAAGTAATTTCATGGAACTGTGTTTTACTAGACAAAAGTAAGGGAAGAAATTTAGAGAAGAAGACGGATGAATTAGAAAAGAAGACAAAGGCAGGGGCGAGGGGTCAGACAAAGGAATAGATAGAGAAAAGAGTTAGTAAAAGTGAGTAGTACGGAAATGCAATAATTTGGACAGAATGAGAGCATGAAGGAAGCAGGGTGGAAGCAGAGAGTGTGAGTGAGTGGAAAGAAACATGAATGCAGAGGAAGGAGAAGAGAAAGGGGACAGTTGATGGCCAAGTAAGGAAACGAAGGCAAGGAGGTGATAGGAGTTTCGTGATGTGTAACAAGTGATTGTTGGATAGTGCCTCATGGCTACCACCTTTGTTTGTTGTGGTACGGCTGTCTAGACGCATTTCATCTCTCTGTGCACATTGTGTGACTGACTTTTGACAGACGGAGATGCAGCATGAGAAGCAGCAGATTTAATCTACTGCATACTTCACCTGGCTGTGGGTACCAGGGTTAACGTCATGGCAGACTGAAGTTCTGATGTGCCTGTACATTCATTTCCATGGCCACTGTCCCAGGCTACTGCAGCTTTTTAAGGCGTCTTTAAGCCTGGGTCCGTTCACAAACATTCCCATTTTGGAAAACAGTCTCTTTATATGGATATACCTGCCTTGTTGCACTCATGATGAAGGGTCACAGGAAACATCACATACAAACACGTTGGTGACATGGGCATGTCACAAATAGGAAAACTAAAAACATGGCAACTATGTGCACACTCTTTAAAATCATGTTTAATTGGTATTTATAATCAGCTAAATCAAACTTCAAATGGAAAATCCAAACAACAACACGCTGGACATCTCCCAATCAGGATTCCGTAGGAACCACAGCAACGAGACTGCCCTCATCACCACCACTGACGACATCAGGACCATGCTCAACAAATGTGAAAAAGCGTCCCGCATCCTCCTGGACCTCTCGCTTGCTTTTGACACCGTCTGCCACCACACCCTCTGCACTCGCCTCTATGACGCTGGGATCCACCAAAAATCTCTGGACAGGATCGCTTCCTTTCTTTCCGGAAGAACTCAGAGAGTCCCCCTCCCTCCCTTCCTGTCGGGGGCCACCAAAACCATCTGCAGCGTTCCCCAAGGATCATCTTTCAGCCCAACTCTTTTTAACATCTACGTGGCACCGCTCGCCAACATTGTCCGACCCCACAACCTCAACATCGTCTCCTCGATACCCAGCTGATCTTCTCAATCTCCAAGGACCCCGCCACCGCCGAAACCAACCTCCACAATGGACTGCATGCCATCGCCAACTGGATGGAGAAGAGCTGCCTCAAACTTTACTCGGACAAGAAAGAGATTCTCATCCTCGGCTCCAACCGCTCCGCATGGGACGAATCATGGTGGCCAGCCACCCTAGGAACCCCACCAACACCCGGCACCCACGCACACAACCTAGGCTTCATCCTAGACTCATCACTAACCATGACCCAGCAAGTCACCGCCGTCTCGCCTTCCTGCTTCAACAACCTCTGCATGCTTCACAAGATCGTCAGATGGATCCGCACCGAAACAAGAAGAACGGTCACCCATGCCCTTGTCAGCAGCAGACTGGACTACGGCAACGCACTCTACGCAGGAACCACAGCCAAGCTCCAGAAGAAACTACAACATATACAGAACGACTCTGCACGCCTCATTCTTAACATCCCCTGCTGCGACCACATCTCAGCCCACCTCAGAGACCTTCACTGGGTTCCTGTCACCAAGAGGATCACCTTCAAACTCCTCATCCACACTCACAAAGCTCTTCACAACACAGGCCGGCCTACCTCAACGAGCGACTCACCTTCCACACTCCCACCTGCCAACTCCGCTGCGCCAACCTTGCCCTCGCCGCCGTCCCCCGCATCCATCGAACTACAGCCGGCGGCAGATCCTTCTCCCACCTCACCGCCAAGACCGGGAACACCCTCCCCGCCCACCTACGACAGACCCAGGACCTTGTGACCTTCAGGAAATGCCTCAAGACCTGGTTATTCGAGCAGTAGCAATCCTTCCCTCCCCCACCCTCTCAGCCCCTTGAGACCCTAGCGGGTGAGTAGCGTGCTTTACAAATGTTTGATTGATTGATTGAAGGCACTTTAAAATGTAAAATATGTCTTTAAAAGCATACCTTTGCAGTTCTGCTCAGATAACATGAGCAAAGGATCCAAAGCATTGTCCTCTGGAGGCTACCAGCATGTGGTTCTCAGCTTCACAGGAAATGACTTCTCCCAGGTCTTAACTGGGCCTTCACTTTCCAGAGATCTTACCACCCCTGTTGTCTCTAACCTCTCAAACCTGCCGAGTCAAACCATGGTATAATGCAAGCAGACCAATGCATGAAGCACAAGCTTCAATGTAAAAACCATTCTGTGACAGGTGTAGTATATTTTGTATTCCTTCACTCGAGGAAGTACACTGGGACTATTGTTTAACTTCACATTCGTCTTTATTGTGTTTTGTCTTTTCCATCTAAAGTATTAATAAACTCCTTCTTGTCTTCTTGCCACAGCTTTTGATACTTATGTGGTGCTTCTTCTCTCTTTACTAGATTCTGGACGAGTATCGCTGAGAGGAACGCCAACCTCAAATAAAAGAAGCGTAGAGTCAGGTAAGTGGTTTTAATCCCTTTAACTTCATGGGAATTTGGGGTGGGGTTGGTGCTCGTAAGGGGAAAAGTATAGTGCTGGGTCAGTTCGTGCACAACCTCAATCAGTATGACTGCTCGCTTGTGCTTTCCCCTACCCTTTCCCACATTCTCACGGCACTCGGATAACTGCTCCTTGCTTAAGAATCCCTTTTTAATCCAGACCGTGCCTTAGAAAGCCACATCCCTCCTGAGACGTGGCTGGCTGCTGGACGTCTTCTCTCGCTAGTTGCTCTCCGTGACCTTTGGCCTCTCCAGCCTTCTCCTCCTGCCCGGCTTTACTGGTTTCCCTCACCGGTTGCAGTGCCTCCGTTGTTTCTCGTGGCATCACCGGCTCTTCCCTTGCTCATGTTGTGTTCTCCTCTTCATCTCTCCGTCTCCAATTATCCTTCTCCTTCCTGCTTTCCCACTCCTCTTTCCTACTTGCTTCCCTTGCCACCAATAGGAGTAGGTAGATACGGGCATACGTGAGAGGAAGTCTGCTGTTGTTTGATGTACGCCTGGTATGTGTAGGGTCTGAAAAGAGAAGGGTTGGAGGGCTAAAAACCGATGTAAAATTCGAGGATTGGTGTCCTTATTGCAAGCAAGCTAGGTTAACGTTACGGTACATAGTCCCTGCCATTTTGCTAATAGCTTCTTGTTAGAGGTAGGAAAGAGTATAAGTACTCGATTACCTAACTGTAGCTCTCTTAGTTTGCTTCCTTGATTATAATATTGCCATTGTTGTTCCTGACTTTTTTTCATATATTGATGAACTTTACCCCAAAGGGTAGAAAGCTTTTCCTTTAGGTCTTTGGTATACTCAAATAGTTCTTTACCTTTGTCCTCTTCTTCTTCCCAATGTTTGGAGCCATGTCTAAGAGAGTGCGGGGTTGTCTACGAAAAACTAACTCAAAATGACCATGACTCGTTGAAGACTGTACTTGAGTGCCTAAGTCGTAAAGTACTAAAGGGAGTTTCCTATCCCAATCCCTCCCGACCTCCAAAATGGTTATTTTAAATAGGAATTTGATTGTCCTATTATACCTCTCTACCAATCCATCTGTTTGTGGATGATAAACTGATGTTCGTATATGTTTAATAGCTAACAACTGACATACCTCAGTCATGAGTTTAGACACAAATGGAGTACCTTGATCCGTTAACAACTCTTTGAGAATTCCTACCCGGGAAAAAAACTCAATCATTGCCTGCACCACCGTTCTAGTGTTTATGCTCTTCAGGGGAATGGCTTCCCGGTATCTCATCGCATAATCTACAAGAACCAAAATATATTGGTATCCTTTGGAAGATGTTAATAAGGGACCTACTAAATCCATGCCTACTCGCGAATAGGGGATTTCTATGATAGGAAGAGGTTGCAAGGGTGCTTTAGGAGGATTAGGGGGATTACTCAGTTGACATTGGGTACAGGAGGCACAGTGTTTCGGTATGTCGGAATAGACACCTAGCCAATAAAAACATATCATTTGATATTCCTCAGAATTATCTCTGCCATAATGTCCCCCACCTGTCTGGTTGTGGGTTAAGTGTAGGACCTGTGTCCAGAAGGGTAGGGGAACTATCAGTTGGGGTCTAAAAGTATCCTGTCTTTTCACATTCATTTAGAGTAATCCCTGTTTTCAGTGAAAAAGACTCCTACCTTCTCTGGTGAATTGCAGACGACCTGGACCCAAGCATGTTTTAAAGTTAGGTCTTCTCTCTGACACAGATGGAAACTTATGGGGTTATCTTCCTTGGGAATGGCTACGGGAAAGAGAGAAAGTACATTAATTGGTGGCGCTGTCATCTGTTTTATCTGTCCTTTCCTGGTTTTCTCATTTTGGATTTTAAGACTGGGCTTTATCTTACTTTCCCCAACTATTGTCCCCGGGAAGTAATATCGGAGGGAGAATCCTGAGGGTCTTTTGAGGTTCATACCCTTTTGAATAGCTGTGGAAAGTCCACATAGTCTGTGCCTATTACTATGTATCCCATGAGCTGGGGAATACCACCAACTCTTAAATATTCTCTATATCCTCTCCATTCTAACTCTACTATGGCAACTGTATATATTCTAGTTTCCCTGTGTACACAAGTAATAGTGGCCTTCCTCTGGTGGGTGGCTACTAAGCCCGATTTTATGACCCATTTATCATTTACTCTGATTTTTATCAGGTAAGTAGTTTTGAGCTCTGAGGTAAGGTATATCTTCCCTTTCGTTAGTCCCACCTCCGTAGTTTGAGGGTTCTGTAATTCCTGAGGACAGTTTCGGGCAATATGACCCCATTCGTCACAGCAAAAGCACTAGGGAGCTTGGTTTGAGTCTCTCCCCAGCATACATGTACTCTTTTGAGTTACTATATTTCCTCTGGGAATGGCGTTTGCTGGTAGGGTGGCCTTCAGATGGGGAATGGGGAAAGAGTTTACCCGTGGGTTGACACATTTTGGTTCATTTGAACGATGATAGGCACAGGCTAGATTGATGGCTTTTGATATGGAGATCTCCTTGTTTTGTCGAATTCAGCAGAAGGGCTTCCAAAAACTGTTCCACAATTATTTTTTCAATTATTTCTTCTTTTGTAGATCCTATACTCTATAAAATAAAGCTCTGGGGTTATCAGGAGAAGCCCATTTCTCTTTCTGGAACCTCAGCCTATAATGTTCGCTATCATAACCCAACTAGTATAGCTGTTTTTATCTCGAGATAAGGGATTATTAACGGCTTGATAGGCAGTTTGTAGTTCCCCAATAAAAAATGGTGCTGTATACTGTCCAAACCTTTCTTTTGGCCAGGTGGCTGAGGTGGCCATCCTCTCTCAAAGTTGATGAAAAATGTATCTGGGTCTTCCCCCATTTGATACTTCTGCAGTATGGAACTAGGAACTTTAAGGTGAACTTTAGATCAATTGTTTTGGTTAATTTCTGCAAAGCTGTTTTGTGAACAAATTGGTTGTTGGCTATTAGATTAGCCTGACTCTTCAAGGTCTCCTGTAACTGTTCTCATTCTTTTTTAGAGGTACGCACCTGTTCCTCCATCACTGATTGTAGATGTCCTTTCCCTCGTCCAATTGGCCACTACTTCATGCAAACTAATAGGGTCCCTTCATGGTTGCCACTGAGACAGGTGTAGTGTATTTTGTATTCCTTCACTTGAGGAAGTACACTGGGATTATTGTTTTATCTTTACATTCGTCTTTATTGTGCTTTGTCTTTTCCATTTAAAGTCTTAATACACTCCTTCTTGTCTACTTGCCACAACTTCTGATAGTTATGTGGTGCTTTTTATTTTTTTTCTAGATTCTGGATGAGTACCTCCGGGAGGAAAGCCAAACTCGGGAAAAAAAGCCCAGAGTCAGGTAAGTGGTTTTAATCCCTTTAACTTTGTGGGAATTTGGGGTGGGGTTGGTGCTCGTGACGGAAAAAGGGTAGTGCAGGGTCTGTTCGTACACAATCTCAATCAGTGAGTGCTTCCCAGGTCCCCTTGTGCATTCCCCTACCCCTCTGTCTTTCTCACAGCACGCAGTTAGCTTCTCCTTTGCTTAAGAATCCCTTTTTAATCTAGACCGTGCCTTAGAAAGCTACATCCCTCCTGGGACGTGGCTGGCTGCTGGACGTATATCTTCTCTCGCTGGTTGTTCCCTGTGACTGTTGGCCTTTCCAGCCTTCTCCTCCTGCTTTCCCGGTTTCCCTCACCAGTTGTGGTGCCTCCGTTCTTTCTCGTCGCATCACCAGCTCCTCCTTTGCTCGTGTTGTGTTCTCCTCTTCGTCTCTCCGTCTCCAATTCTCTGGCTTCTCCCCCCTTTCCAGCTCCTCTCTCCTACTTGCTTCCCTTGCTGGCGTATTCACCCAGAAGTCTATGTGGTATTGGGCTCTCCAAGGTCCCCCCAGGGTTCCAGGAGGGCAGCCCGTTGGCAAAGGCAGAGTCGTGCTCGTCCCGCTCCCCGCCAGGTTCCCTGCCACATATTCAATCCAAGAGGGTCCCTGTTTATTAATAAGCATGACTGGCAAATAAAAACAAATAATTTGCGGATGGCATACCAAATATATGGTGATATTATGCAAACAAATAATTATGTAATGCTAGGAAATAGAAATAGAAGGAGGTCCCGGCGATTTACGGCTTATCCCCCCCCTCAGGGTGTTTGGGGAAGTGGAATAGCCCTGGGCGCCGTTTGGGCGCTTTGGGCTATGGCGGGAGGTATTAGTAGGAGGCCATTTTGTGCCCCAAGCGTCATTTTACATTGAGCCCCGGGTAGGTCGGAGCAGCTTTTGTAGGTTGGTGCAGTTTGTGTAGTAGCGGCAAGTTAGTTGTTTTTTAGTCGCTGGATTTTTTCGCTAGTTGGTTTAGGGTTGTAAAATAAATAAATAACGAAGGAGAGTGAGGTGGGAAGGAAGGCGAGCGCCGTGTCGTGTTACACGCTTTCGGTGTGCAGAGTTGTGGCCTCGTTTCTGGTGCGGCGTCGGCTGGAGTTTTTCGTTCCCTGAGTGCCTGTTCTACTGCAGAGTTATGGCAGCGGAAGCTAAAGTACAGCAAGAGCTACGCTTGCTGGAGGAGGCCGGCTGCTTGGATTTAGTGCGGCCGGGTGCAGCAGCGGATGCCTGTCCCGTGAGGAAGGCGGCGAGCAGTGTGGCGGCAGCCGTAATGGCATGCTCGCCTCCGCGCCACGTGACCGGATTGAAGAAGGTGAGTCCCCTAGGGAAAGGGAAGGCGCGGCCTTTCGGCGGGCGGGCGCGTGGGCGAGGAGAGGTGAGGATCCCTCGGCTGCTGAGGCAGGCGCCGATTACACACTTGGAGGTGAGTCAGGGGCAGAGTAGGCCCCTCCATAAGGAGCAGGGAGTGATTGGGCAGGGTAAGGGGCACAGTTCCTCCGGGTAGGACAGCCCCATGGAGGGCACCAGTGCAGGGGGAGGGGAGAGGGGTGGTGCCTTGTTCGTTCGGGGATTTTTCTGTAGAGCTGGTTTCACCAGCCAGCAGCCCTGAAGGACTCCTGTTAGATTATGAGGATGATGACTCCCAGTGGCAGGATTTGGAGGAAGAGGTGCAGGAGGGAGAGTCGGAGGATGGTTCTTGGGGAGGGCTCTGGGGATAATTGGGGGACTCAGGCTCATGCTCCATTTTTGTGGGAGGGGAGTGAGGAGGATGAGCAAGTGGAGGTGGAGGAGGACGGTATTACGCTAAAGGTACGTCCTCCCCTCCGCACTTATGGAAAAGGTAAGGGTCTTCAGAAGCAGGCAGTACGTGAGGTGGGCCCCTTCAGGTCAGAGGAGGGTGGGAAAATTTGGGTACAGGCAGGTTTGGGGTGCAAGGCGGTACACGGCGAAGGATTAATCGGGGCAACGGGTATTTCACGACAGGGCAGCAGCAGGACCTGGGACGAGCAGGGCCCGTACACCCCAGGACGAAGTGAAGGCGGGGCCCCAAGCGGCTAGCTGGATGGCGGAGAGGAGGACATCGAACACTGATTTCTGTGGAGGTATGGTTGCTCCGCGGGGACGGCGAGGCAAAGTGGTTTTTGCGCCCCCTCGTGATGTACCCGTGGAGGAGCGGCTTCCTACCTGGGAACCGCGGTTACGGAGAGGTGCCTCATGGGGTAAGGTGGTGATGCACCCCAGAGGTAAGACGGGTCACGCACGGGCAAGGGATTTGGGGGACGCCCTGCCTGTGGAGCCTGTCCCTCGATTGGATGATCTTCAGGGTGACGAGGACAGCATGGAGGAAGGAGAGTTGAGGGAGAGTACAGAGGATGAATGGTGGTGTGAGGGGGGTGTCTAATGTTGTTCAGTCGTTTCAGGACACCACAATGATGATGGACAGACAGACTCGGAAAGGGCGAGTGACTCAGGAGCGGCACGGCCCTTGTTGTCAGATAAGAGGCCTGCTGCTGTGGCAGTGGAGGCAAAAGTGGAAGAGGGACAGGAGCGCCTGCATAAAGGTGTTTATGTGTTGGATGTAGGTGTGGGGCCTGACGAGACGGGGGGGTCTGAGTGAGCCTTCGCGGGAGAAGGAGGACAAAAAAGCGGACACAGGTACTGGGGCAGGAGGGGACAAGGGAAAAAAGCTTTCCTACATGGGTACGGCTAAGCCGCTGGGGTCGCATTTGATGTTGGCAACAAAGGAGAAGATTTGGCGCGGCGAGTATGTTGAAATGCTAAAGTTACTGCATAGAGAGGTGCTAAAGAAGGGTCGAAGGAGGAAGAATATAAGTTGGCTAAGCGGGCAAAGGTACTGGTAACTATTGAAAATTGGACGGCAGCGTTTTTGATTTATGCCAGTGTCAGTTGCGAGCGCTTCCCGGAGAGGGCCGTAGCGCTGCTGAAATACATGGACGTTATTAGGAAGGCCCACTTGAAATATGCCGGCTACGCGTGGGTACAGTATGATGAGGAGTTTTGAGCGCGTTTAGCAGCGGAAGACTCTGTTTTGTGGGGCGAAATTGATGCTGACCTATGGCAGCATACTATGGGGGTCATTCTGACCTCGGCGGTAAAAGGCCCTTACCGCCGGTCAGAAGTCCGCCATACTACCGCCGCGGCCGCGGTAGACCGCCACGGTCATTCTGACCACCAACTGTGAAACCGCCAAAAATCCGACATCCAAGGAAGGCCGCCACATCAGCGGGCCGCGGAAAACTGGAGATGACCAAACCTCCACCGTCACGCCAACACAAACACGCCCATGCCATTCTGACCCACAAATCCACGCGGCGGTCTTTCAACCGCGGTATTCCATTGGCGGTACACACCGCCGCGGTCAGAATACACACACATCTACAAAACACTGCCACATTGGACATTTTGAAATACGCACACCTGAGACACATACAAACAACGCTCCCACACATCCAATCAACTATAAAACACACACCCACATCACCCACAAACCCCCACTAGTTGGAAATCGGAGCGAAGGCGAGAGCGAGAGAGATAGAGATAGCGAGCACAGCATTAGAAAACCCCAACACACACAGGAACACAACTTCATCACCCACACCACATCTATGCACACCTCACCACATATCACCACGCACATCTCCACAAACACCACCCCCACACCTCATCCACACCACCCCATGGCACCCCAAAGACACCCACGGTTTTCGGACCAAGAACTCCGGGTCATGGTGGAGGAAATCATGAGGGTTGAGCCCCAGCTCTTCGGCACACAGGTGCAGCACACCACCATAGCAAGGAAGGCTGAGCTATGGCAAAGGATCGCAGACAGGGTCAACGCTGTGGGACAGCATCCCAGAAATCGGGAAGATATCAGAAAGCGATGGAACGACCTACGGGGGAAGGTGCGCTCGATGATCTCCAGGCACAACATCGCTGTGCAGAAGACTGGCGGCGGACCCCCACCCACCCCACCCCAATTCACAGCATGGGAGCAAGAGGTGGTAAACATCCTGCATCCTGATGGCCTCGCTGGAGTACACGGAGGAATGGACTCTGGTAAGTCGAATCTCAACTACTTCACCCCCCCCCAACCACCAGCATGCCAACACCCCCCCCCATATCACCCCCCAGCACATAACCTCCCTGCCAATGTCTCACCAGCACAACCCACCCTAAACAACACCAACCCCTGAATGCCAACACAAACCATAGACAGCCACCACAAAAGCATGACCATTGCACATACCCATACACCCCCCCCAAACCCTCACAACACCTCCCACAAGGGAATGCCAGCACTGGGGGACAAGGGCACCCAAAATGCACGCCATGGCACACACAGAAACAATAACCATACTCCTTCACCCCTGCAGGGCCCGAACGCCAACACACCGCCACGGAGGGTCCAGAGATGTCCATCCCACCCCCAGAACAGGCCCCCAGCGAGGACAGCAGCTCTGTCGACCTCGAACCTGACGACCAGCCCGGACCATCGGGGACCTCTGGACAGTCGGTTCCCCACACACAGACACAGGCCACAGCAGACCCAAACCCCTCTGGGAACACCAGCACAGCTCCCACCCAGCGGGCCCATGCCTCTGTCCCGCGGACGCGTCAATCAGCGGTGTGTCCGCCACTACAGGGCACCCAGGCTGACCCAACACCCCAACAACAACAGGGACCTGGGGGCAGTGGTAGTGGGCACACCGTCCAGGGGACAGAGGCCCGGGGAAACAGGGCAACTGGGAGGGCTGCTGTGCGACAGGGGGGGGAGGACAGGCCCAGGGTATCGTAGTATGATGTGGCGTTCTTCCATTGTCGACAGGTCCACCAGCGGGCGGTACACGCGAGGATTCATCCTTCTCCTCGCAAGTCCCAGCGGACGGTGCCTAGGAAGGACAACATGGAGCACAGAGTCAAGCAAGTCACAGGTACGTTCACCACTGCATGCACAGTACACGAAAAGGTATGGATGGCTATGTTTGGATGTGTGGCAATGCAAGGCCTAGGCCTGTGTGACGCAGTTGAAATTAAGCCATGTGGGCCCTTGAAATGGTGGCTGCCTGACCGGTGAAGTGGGACAATGGGATGTGAGGTCAATGCGCTGGCGTGGCACACCGTGGCGGTAGGCGGTCGAAGACCGCTATACGAACCCGCATTGGTTAACATTGAACCCTATGGGATTCAGGAGCCAATGACGATGTGCGCCGGCGGTCGCGGTACGCACCGCCGCGGTACGCACCGCCGCGGCCGTGACCGCCATTTTCTATCTGCCTAATCACTCGATACCTGATCATCCACAGGAGAGGACCTATACTGCAAGTGCTGCTGTGACCTCGGTCTGGAAGTGACAATGGCTGCTGCGACTGGGGAAAGGGCCCCTGCCTTTACGTCTGAAGAGTTGGAGAAACTAGTGGATGGGGTCCTCCCCCAGTATGCGCTACTCTACGGTCCTCCAGACCAACAGGTGAGTACACTGAGTGCACATTGAATGGGTTATGCCTGTGTGGAGTGGGGTGGATGTAAGTTGTTGGGGTGGGGAGAAAATGAGGAGTGCAACGCACGACAGATGAGAGAATGGGCCACATGGCAAGGTTGGGGAGGGGGGGGCATGTACTCCAAACATGCTGAAATTTCACGTTTTCTCTTTCCCACCCTGTACATGTCTAACAGGTGAGCGCCCATCAGAAAATTGACATTTGGCGTGCCATCGCCAAGGAAGTCCGGGCCCTGGGGGTCTACACCAGACGGGGCACCCACTGCCACAGAGGTGGGAGGACATCCGCCACGGAACCCGAAAGACCGCCGAGTCACTGCTGGGGATGGCCTCCCGACCTAGGAGGGGTGCCAGTCGTACCCTGACCCCCCTGATGTCCCGGATCCTGGCGGTGGCCTACCCTGATTTGGATGGGCGCTTGAGGACATCACAGCAGACACAAGGGGGTGAGTACCTGCACATTCTGCTATCCTTAAGCGCAGTTGAGGCATCTGGGTGGGGGAGGAGGGCCGTGGGTGACACTAGGCCAGGGCGCTTTCTGTAGTGTAGTCCCCTCCCTTAGACATGGCCCTGTGCCCCCGCCCCCCACCTCTGGAGGGTGCAAAGTACAGCTATCCATGGTCCTGCATCACCCAAGTGCGCGTCTGTTGTCCCTAGACCTGTTGGCCTAGTCAGAAGTACTGAGTAGTGTACCCCAATTTCGCGGCTTAGTGCATGAGGCACCTGTGTCTGTCCTCTCCGCCAACGGTATTGACAAGGCATACACTCAACTTTGTTTTATTTCTCCCCCCACCCTTATTCTTTGTCTTCTTGTGCATTAGCATCATCAGGCGGAGGAGAATTGGCGTCGGAGCATGAGGGAGCTGCAAGTCACAATGCCCCGGTGGGCACTGGAACAGACACCGAGGGCACCAGTGATCCGGAGGGCGAGGGGAGCACCACAACGGGGACCGGTGAAGACACGAGCGACACGGACACGTCCTCGTTTGGGAGCTCCCTAGCGGGGGCGGCAACATCCAGGCCCCCCGCCTCTACAGGTACAGCCGCCACCCAGCGCTCCAGCTCCGCCCTCCCAGCAGCCCCTCAGCCTTCGCTCTGTGCCCGCTCGCCCAGGAAGGCGGGCGTCTCCTTCGCCCCAGGCACCTCAGCCCCTGCCCCAGTTACCCCTGCTGCCCTCAGTGCGGAGCTCATTGACCTTGTGAGGACGCTCATTGTTGGGCAGACTACCCTTTTGAATGCCATCCAGGGGGTGGAAAGGGAGGTGCATCGGAGCAATGCCTACCTGGAGGGCATTCATTCGGGTCAGGCTGCCCTTCAACGATCGTTCACTGCTCTGGCCTCAGCACTGACGGCAGCCATTGTCCCTGTCTCCAGCCTCCCTCTTCTAACTGCCTCCACCCTTTCTCTGTCTCCTGTCCCTCAGCCTATCCCATCCACACCATCAGACCAGCCTGCACACACCTCAACACCCAAGGCCAGATCATCCAGACACAAGCACCACAGGACACACAAGCAATCACCCCAGCAACACCCAGATGCAGACATTCCAACAGTCACTACCACCTCTGTGTCCCCCTCCTCCTCGTCTCCCTCCTCCCTCCCTGTGACGTCTACACTCACACCTGCATGCACACCACCATCAGCCAGTGCTTCCATCACCAGCACACCCTCCACTACAGTCCTCACACGTGCAGTCACCACCCCCACTGCCATCTACACGTCCCCTGTGTCCTCTCCCACTGTGTCTGTCACGCCCTCTTCCAAGACACATAAACGCAGGCAGACACCCAAACAACAGCCAACCACCTCACGACAGCCTACGCCTCAGTCACCTGCACCCAAAGACAGCACACCTGACTCTCCTACAACCACATCCTCTTCCTCCACTTCCATCACCACTACTCCTACCCTTTACCTTGGTCCTAAGAAATATTACCTCTCTAATCTTAACCTCTTTCCCTCCCCTGACCCACCCCCTCCATCGGTTAAGAGTCCCAAGAGCACCTCAGCCACCACCAGCCCAGCTTCGAGTGTCCAAGTCGTGCATGGCTTCTGGAGTCCACCCTTTGGCGGCAGTGACACTTCACTGAGCAGCAAGGGGACATCCAGCCCACCCCCAGGCAAGAGGACACGTAAACTGAAGGGCCGCCGTGAGAGGACTGAGACGGCTGCCCCCAAGGAGCCAACAACGGCCACTTCACCTGCCACAACAGCCAGGGGAGGCAAGGGCCCGAGAGCCCCATCTAAGGAGCGAAAGGGCAGCAGGGCGGAGAGGTCATCCATCAGGAGTGCAGAGCTGGAGGGCCCCGCAAACCCCATCCCGCCTGCAAGGGACGACAGCAAAGGGCCCAGGACTCCGTCCCCGAAGGGGCCTGCCACTGCACAGTCGGAGGGCGAGTGAGCAGGGTGTCCAGCCCAGGTCTGGCTCCCTAGACTTCCTGGCAGAGCACCGCTGAAGAGGGCCCCGCCGTGAAGACAGGCACCGCTGAACAGGGCCCCGCCGTGAAGACAGGCACCGCTGAACAGGGCCCCGCCGTGAAGACAGGCACCGCTGAACAGTGCTCCGCCGTGAAGACAGGCACCGCTGAACAGGGCCCCGCCGTGAAGACAGGCACCGCTGAACAGGGCCCCGCCGTGAAGACAGGCACCGCTGAAGAGGGCCCCGCCGTGAAGACAGGCACCGCTGAACAGGGCCCCGCCGTGAAGACAGGCACCGCTGAACAGGGCCCCGCCGTGAAGACAGGCACCGCTGAACAGGGCCCCGCCGTGAAGACAGGCACCGCTGAACAGGGTCCCGCCGTGCAGAAGAGCACCGCTGAAGAGGGCCCCGCCGTGAAGACAGGCACCGCTGAACAGGGCCCCGCCGTATCATGCACCGCTCCGCTGGGCCCTTCCTGTCAAGCCCCGCTCCGCTGGGCCCTTCCTGTCAAGCACTGCTCCGCTGGGCCCTTCCTGTCAAGCACCGCTCCGCTGGGCCCCGCCGTCTCAAGCACCGCTCCGCTGGGCCCTTCCTGTCAAGCACCGCTCCGCTGGGCCCTTCCTGTCAAGCACCGCTCCGCTGGGCCCCTCCTGTCAAGCACCGCTCCGCTGGGCCCCGCCGTCTCAAGCACCGCTCCGCTGGGCCCTTCCTGTCAAGCACTGCTCCGCTGGGCCCCGCCGTCTCAAGCACCGCTCCGCTGGGCCCTTCCTGTCAAGCACCTCTCCGCTGGGCCCCGCCGTCTCAAGCACCGCTCCGCTGGGCCCCGCCGTCTCAAGCACCGCTCCGCTGGGCCCTTCCTGTCAAGCACCGCTCCGCTGGGCCCCTCCGTCTCAAGCACCGCTCCGCTGGGCCCTTCCTGTCAAGCACCGCTCCGCTGGGCCCCGCCGTCTCAAGCACCGCTCCGCTGGGCCCTTCCTGTCAAGCACCGCTCCGCTGGGCCCCGCCGTCTCAAGCACCGCTACACTGGGCCCCGCCGTCTCAAGCACTGCTCCGCTGGGCCCTTCCTGTCAAGCACCGCTCCGCTGGGCCCCGCCGTCTCAAGCACCGCTCCGCTGGGCCCTTCCTGTCAAGCACCGCTCCGCTGGGCCCCGCCGTCTCAAGCACCGCTCCGCTGGGCCCCGCCGTCTCAAGCACCGCTCCGCTGGGCCCTTCCTGTCAAGCACCGCTCCGCTGGGCCCGCCGTCTCAAGCACCGCTCCGCTGGGCCCCGCCGTCTCAAGCACCGCTCCGCTGGGCCCCGCCGTCTCAAGCACCGCTCCGCTGGGCCCTTCCTGTCAAGCACCACTCCGCTGGGCCCTTCCTGTCAAGCACTCCCCAGGATATGGCAGTGGGCAATCCAACCACTGTAGAGACATTGAGAGACTGTGGCTTTGCACTCCCCAGGATATGGCAGTGGGCAATCCAACCACTGTAGAGACATTGAGAGACTGTGGCTTTGCACTCCCCAGGATATGGCAGTGGGCAATCCAACCACTGTAGAGACATTGAGAGACTGTGGCTTTGCACTCCCCAGGATATGGCAGTGGGCAATCCAACCACTGTAGGGACATTGAGTGACTGTGGCTTTGCACTCCCCAGGATATGGCAGTGGGCATGGTGGCCCCTTCGTGGGTCTGGCGTCGTGGACTCATGTGGCTGAGGTGCCCCCCCTTCCTTTCCCCCTGAGGTGCCTGTAGTTTTGTCATCAGATGCCCCTGCAGTGTTCTCTCCAAAGGACTCAGGTCTCGTGTGGGGGGGGAGGACGGCAGAACCGACAAGGCATTGACAGGTGGTAAAAGACTGGACTACAGCAGGGCAACTCAGACAGCAGGAGGCGGACATTCAGGGTTTTTTGCGGATTTGCGCGCTCAGGGGGTACGAAGCAACAGGAGACTATGGACATGACAATGGACTTTAGCAACAATGCAGTACAATGAAAGTTTAATAAGAGGCCATGTGGTATGGAATGGGAGGGGGGGGAGGGTAGGGGATAGGGAGGTATGATAGGATAACTCGATGTATAGTGAGGTATTAGTTTTGTGAGGCGCTAGGCCAAGGGTACAATTGATGGTTGTAGGTGCACCTGTTTCCAATAAAGTGGCCTTTTACACACAATAAGGCGGTATGGCATCCTTCTTCCCCAATATTGTTTAATCAAACACATATATTGTGCTTACAAACCAAGGTGTTATTCAAGTGAACCATACAATGATCGATGCCTACCAGTATTTTACACATGCAAACCTATTGGTTAACATGATAAACAATAGATTCAATATGAGAACCCCCACACTATGCATACAAATCGGAATCCACTGTTTTAATGCTTGTATTCCTCCTCGTTTTTTTGCTTTTTCTATGACGTAAGGTAACTGTCACTCACGCCCCTGCCATACACAGTTTTTTTGTTAAAAAGTTTACTGCACTTATTACATTGATAGTATCAATGATGTTATCAAATATGTCATGAGTGCCATAATCTGTGGGGAAATTAGCAGTGCATGGCGAGGGCGTGAGTTATAGTTACCTTAGGGTATGAGTTATAGTTATTTGAGATAACTCTAACTATAACAGGTGAATATCCGTGGTTTGGTATGCTTAAAATGTGAGTCTAACTATAACGTCGCTGTAACCTTTGGTTTTTTAAGTACATTTCTATGTTTTTTAATTGTATTTCCTAACTATGGCGTCCCTGTAATCTTAGTTTTTCTCAGTGAATTTCGATGGTTATTATAACATAAAGTAATTTTCATTTCTATAAATTAATCCAATCACTGCCATGCATCCAACCCCTATAACCATTCAACCTCACGCTGCGCCTTGCCTTTGGCTTTGTGCAGCAGGGGTTGGCTGCAGGGCCTAGCCTGCATCCTGGCCCTGCATCCAACCCATATAACCAGCCAACCTTGTGCCATGCACGGCCTCTGGCCGTGCATGGTGGGGATGGCCACAGGACCTGGCATGGCAGGTCACTGAGCCCAACACACCAAACCACCCAACGCCAAGCTGCGCTCGGTCTTTGGCCATGCGCAACGGGAGCTGGCCGCAGGTCTGGATCGCTCCCATCCCCCTGCAAATTTCGGCCCTGGTGACCGCATCCCATGGGGCCCAGCATTAATATATATATTTTTTTTTTATGGAGGGGACAAGTGGCGCCTCCCCGGGCCAATCTTGACCCCGGGGACCCATCCCCCAGTGTCCAACCCACCTCCCTGGGCTGATCTCGGCCTGAGGACCCCATGTCCTGGGGCTCAGCCTAAACATTTGATTTTATTACTGGGGAAGGGGGGCGTGCGGTCCTCTCCCCAGGCTGATCTCAGCCCCAGGTACCACACCCACCAGGGCCCGGCCATGTCACATGCGTGCCCCCTAGTCACAATGTTGGGGACAGTGGGGGAAGCCTGAAGGCCCCCATGGTTCCAGCCTGTTCCCTACCTCCTGTAGGAGCCGGTATTGCTGGCACACACAGGAGATGCTAAACATGCAGCTCCCTGTTTGTGAGAGCAATTACTTCCTCTGTTTCCCAGCCTGCATCTTTGCAGGCAGGGAAACAGAAGAATTCTCTTCTAGCAGCAAGTAATCGCTGTTTGACAGCGCTCACTTGCTGCAAGCGGAGTGTTTGCTCTGACTTGGTGTGAGCTGTCAGCTCACACCAAGTCACAGCAAACAGCCATGGGCACCCCAAGTCATAGCAGGGGCTGGCAATTGGGGACGGCAGACCCCAGGGTCATTGGCTCCACAAGGGGGGACAAATGCCCCCCCCAACATTTCAAATAGCCCCAGGGAGGTGGTGGTTCACATGGGTCTGAAATGAACCGCCTATCTTATTTAAATGTAGCCCCGGGTAGGTGGTGGTCACCGGGAGTCCTGCAGAATTTTTTTTTTTTAATCTTTTTTTGCTCTGGTGGGGGTGGTCCCTCTGGGAACCCAGCACCAAAGCTAAGGGGTCAGGGTGTCCCTACCTTGGCCCATTTTCTTATTTTTTTAATTTTTGTCTCGGACTCGGCTTCTCAAGATGGCTGCCAACTCTTCCTTGTTGAAATGTTGGCAGCCAATCACATTTCAGAATGAGATCGGGAGGGTTCATGGAGCCTTCGCTGCCCTTTATATACAAATTTGTTTTTTCTTCAATTGCTCAAAAACTACTGAATGGATTTACACCAAATAACAAAAAGGTCACCTTCTGGACCAAGAGCTACCTTTCTGCCAAATTTGGTGTAAGTCCATCATTCCGTCCAGTGGTTTGGGTGCTGTTCCTTTTCTATAGAAACTACCTCCTACTAACTATAACTACCTAGTGGTGACCGCCACTAGGCAAAATATATATAAAATATATATATTCACAGAAAAAAACAAAGGTTACAGAGACGTTCCAGTTAGGGTCTGAATTTACTTGTACAAAGCCATAGAAATTCAGCAGTTATGGTTAGAGTTCTTTCAAGTAACTATGGGCCTGATTCCGAGGCCGGCAGGCGGCGGTCGCCGCCCGCCTGGCGGGAACCGCCATATGGCCGCTCCGCGGTCGAAAGACCGCGGAGGCCATTCAGGCTTTCCCGCTGGGCTGGCGGGTGACCGCCAGGAGGCCGCCCGCCAGCCCAGTGGGAAACCCCTCCCCACGAGGAAGCCGGCTCCGAATGCAGCCGGCGGAGTGGGTATGTGCGACGGGTGCAGTTTGCACCCGTCGCGTATTTCAGTGTCTGCTTTGCAGACACTGAAATACTTTGTGGGGCCCTCTTACGGGGGCCCCTGCAGTGCCCATGCCATGCAGGCCCCGCGGCACCCCCTACCGCCATCCTGTTAACAGGATGGCGGTAGGGGGTGTCAGAATCCCCATGGCGGCGGAGCGCGCTCCGCCGCCATGGAGGATTCTGTAGGGCAGTGGTAAACCGGCGGGAGACCGCCGGTTTACCCTTTCTGGCCGCGGCTGAACCGCCGCGGTCAGAATGCCCTTGGGAGCACCGCCAGCCTGTTGGCGGTGCTCCCGTGGTCGGTGACCCTGGCGGTCACCGGCCGCCAGGGTCAGAATGACCCCCTATATCTCGTGCCCCAAGGTAACTATAACTCGTGCCCTTTCCATGCACAGTTTTCTTATCAATAATGTTATTGCAAACATTGCAGTGATATCAAAGATAGCATACAAGATCTCATCAATGACATAATATGTGGAGTAATTAGCTCTGCATGGTGAAGGTGCAAGCCATAGTTATCTTAGGACGCGGGTATTGTTACTTGAAAGAACTATAACTGCTGAATTTCTATGGTTTTGTACGAGTAAATGCAGAACCTAACTATAATGTCCCTGTAACCTTTGTTTTTTTCAGTGAATTTCAAGTTTTTTTAATGAAAAGTAATTTTAATTAGTATACGTTATTCCAACCCCCGCCCCGCACGGTGGTCACAAGGCCTGGCAGCCAAGCCCTCATAACCACCCAACCCCACGCCACGCTTGGCATTTGGCTGTGTGCAGTGCACGTTGGCTATAGGGCTTGTCTCTGTCAGTGGATGTGTGAGCGGGTATGTGAGTGTGTGAGTGGGTCTGAAGGTGGGTGTGTGAGTCTAGGAGTGGGTCTGAGTGGGTGCATGAGTGTCTGAGTGGATGTGTGAGTGGTGGCCTGAGCCTCTGAGTGCATGTATGAGTAGAATTAGTGTATAAATGAGTCTGTGTTTTTTGTTTCAAATGTTTCCATAATCGCAAATCTTTTGCAATTACTTTGTGGAAATTTGTGAAAGTCTGTGAATTTTCTGGAATACTGTGCGCCATGATGCAAAATTATATTAAACCTCTAATTTGTCCTTAAAATGCACCCTATATCACACCCCTGGGGTCAAGGTACCTTCACCCTGACCCCTTATGCCATTTTAAATTTTAATTTTCAGCCCCGTGGACCATGTCCCGTGAAAAAAAATGGCTGTCACAACTTTCTAGTTAGGTTGTGGTCAGTCAATTGCAACACGTCTTTTTCACGTGCAAATTTATGACAAATTGCCTGTTTTGCTATTTATTCGCAGCCAGAGATATATAATTTTATTTGCCCTTAAATATCTCCTAAACTACTCAACGGATTTACTCCAAATAACAATCTGCGTACCAGCAGCTAGGTTTCTGCAAAATTTTGTGTAATTCTGTCCAGTGGTTTGGGCTGTAGACATGTTGAAATGTCCTATGGGAATTAACATGGAAATCGCAATGTATTTTGAGCACCCTTTTTCTCGGCCACCGTTTGACGGATCACCCCAAAACTTGCTGTGCACAACAAGAATCACAGGACCACTTTTTTGGGAAAATTTGGTGAGAATTCATCAAATGGTGCCAAAGACATAAAGTCAAAAAACGCTTTTTCTTTGGAAACATGGTCCTAGCTATGACTACCTACTGGCGACCAGCAGTTAGTTATAGTTAGACTGGCACCCATTTTGCCCATCAGCCAGTGTCCCTTGCCATGGGCTTGCATGTGTTCTTTGCTCCTTCTTGTGGTTTGACCATGTGGCTGGCTGGCAGCCATTTTGTCCATCCAGCCAGTGTTCTTTGCCATTGATTTGCTTGTGTTCTTTGTTTTCCATGCCTCCTTACTCCTTGTTGTTGTTGCTTGATCATGTGGCTGGCAGTCATTTGACGAATCTTCATGACATGTTTCAAAAGAATTGTTCCTGAGAATCTTGTTGTACATGGGAAGTTTAGGGGTGATCTGTCAAACGGGGCCGAGATAAAAGGAGGGGGGCAAAAAAGTGTGTTTCTCATTTTATTTCCCTTAAAGATTTCAGACTCGACTTCAGCCCGTACTGCTGGATGGAATTATGCCAAATTTGGCCGAAAAGTAGCTCTTGGACCAAAAAGTGTGCTTTTTGTTATTTGGTGTAAATTAGGCCTTGGCATAGAACTCTGCTCCGCCGGTGGAGTTTGCAGAATTCAGGCACTTTGCGCTACGATGAGTAGTACGGAGTTCCTGAATTCCTCCCTCTGACGCGGAGCAGAGTTTGTTCACGCTCTCAAGATTGGGTTTTGGAGCTCTCTCTCGAGCGCGACAATATGCCTAGGCCGCTAGAAAGCTTCCAGCTGGGCCGGCGGCCAAAACAGGCCTGCTCTCGAGCACAAAGTAACTTTTGAAGTAGATTTTCTACTCCAAAGCCACTAAATCTAGACAAAAAGAGATTTTGACTAGATTTTCTTCTCCAATGGACCCTGCAATTTGTTTTTCAGATTGAGAAGGCTTTTCTTTTTTTCAAACAGGAAGGAAGTGTGTCAGAGACTTCAGCTTCCTGTTACTGCCCAGCAGGCTCCTACCAGTGCTTTGTCCATCTCCTAGTCACTTTTCACTTGGATTTCAAGGTGGAAGGATCACTCTCTTGGTCTCCTGGATATACCTTTGCTTAAGGACTTTTTTTTGTTGAATCACACAGGTAACTTAAAAACCTATTGTACATAGGTGTTGTGTTTGTTTGCTTAAGCATGCAACAGTATTTCTTTTTACTTTCATTTGCTATTTAATGTTAACATTTTATAGTGTTAGGTGGGCTGGAGTTTAAGTTTGGGCCTAGTTATTATTTTTTTGCATTTAATTTATTTTTAATCGTTTGTAGAAGAAAATTGCACAGCTCAGTACCTTTTCTACATGTTTGTAACATTTGCAATATTATTTTAGTATGTGACCTGGATTTCCATAGGGCCATTTAGCCAGTCGGCCCAGTACTAGTAGTCATCAGTGCATGAAATAAATGTTTCAGTGGTACATGTTTTTAAAACTTCATTTAGGGCAGGGATGGCACTGGATTAAATGTAAAATGTTGGCTATTGTTTGCCTTTCATTTTTTTTGCAACATATGTATACATTGTGGGGTAATCCTATTTGACGGCATAGGATGGTGTTGTTTGACCACGTGGCTGGCAGCCATTTTGTGCATGCAGCCAGTGTCCCTTTGCCACATGCTTGCATGTGTTCTTCTTTGTTCTCCTTGCTCCTTGTTGTTGCTTGACCATGTGGCTGGCAGCCATTTTGTGCATGCACTCAGTGTCGCCGTGCCTCAGGCTTTCATGTGTTCTTTGTTTGCCATGCATCCTTGCTCCTTGTTGTTGTTGTTTGTCCATGTGGTTGGCTGGTAGCCATTTTGTCCATTTAGCCAGTGTCCCTTTACCTTGGGCTTGCATGTGTTCTTCTTTATTCTCCTTGGTTCTTGTTGTTGGTTGACCATGTGGCTGGCAGCCATTTTGCCAATCCAGCCAGTGTCCCTTGCCATGGGCTTGCATGTGTTCTTTGTTTGCCAGGCTTCTTTGCTTCTTGTTGTTGTTGTTTGACCATGTGGCTGACTGGCAACCATTTTGTCCATCCAGCCAGTGTCCCTTGCCATAGGCTTGCATGTGTTCTTTGTTTGCCATGCATCCTTGGTCCTTGTTGGTGTTGTCTGATCATGTGGCTGGCAGTCATTTTGTGCATAAGCTTGCATGTGTTCTTTGTTTGCCATGCCTTCTTGCTCCTTGTTGTTGTTTGACCATTTGCCTGGCTGGCAGCCATTTTGTCCATCCAGCCAGTGTCCCTTACCATGGGCTTGTATGTGTTATTTGTTGGCCATGCCTCCTTGCTCCTTGTTGTTGTTTTCTGACCCTGTGGCTGGCTGGCAGCCATTTTGTCAATCCAGCCAGTGTCCCTTGCCATGGGCTTGCATGTGTTCTTTGTTTGCCATGCCTCCTTGCCTCTTATTGTTGTTCTTTGACCATGTGGCTGTCTGGCAGCCATTATGCCCATCCAGTCAATGTCCCTTGCCATAGGCTTGCATGTGTTCTTTGTTTGCCATGCCTCTTTGCTCCCTGTTGTTGTTGTTTGACCATGTGACTGGCAGCCATTTTGTGCATGCACTCAGTGTCGCCGTGCCATAGGCTTGCATGTGTTCTTTGTTTGCCATGCATCCTTGCTCCTTGTTGTTGTTGTTTGTCCATGTGGCTGGCTGGCAGCCATTTTGTCCATTTAGCCAGTGTCCCTTTACCATGGGCTTGCATGTGCTCTTCTTTATTCTCCTTGCTTCTTGTTGTTGGTTGATCATGTGGCTGGCAGCCATTTTGTGCATGCAGCCAGTGTCCCTTTGCCATGGGCTTGCATGTGTTCTTCTTTATTCTCCTTGCTTCTTGTTGTTGTTTGACCATGTGGCTGGCAGCCATTTTGTGCATGCAGCCAGTGTCCCTTTGCCGTTGCCTTGCATTTGTTCTTTGTTTGCCATGCCTCCCTGCTTGTTGTTGTTGTTTGACCATGTGGCTGGCTGGCAGCCATTTGTCCATCCAGCCTGTGGCCCTTGCCATGGGCTTGCATGTGTTCTTTGTTTGCCATGTCTCCTTTCTCCTTGCTGTTGTTGTTTTACCATGTGGCTGGCTGGCAGCCATTTTGCCAATCCAGCCAGTGTCCCTTGCCATGGGCTTGCATGTGTTCTTTGTTTGCCAGGCTTCTTTGCTTCTTGTTGTTGTTGCTTGACCATGTGGCTGACTGGCAACCATTTTGTCCATCCAGCCAGTGTCCCTTGCCATAGGCTTGCATGTGTTCTTTGTTTGCCATGCATCCTTGGTCCTTGTTGGTGTTGTCTGATCATGTGGCTGGCAGTCATTTTGTGCATAAGCTTGCATGTGTTCTTTGTTTGCCATGCCTTCTTGCTCCTTGTTGTTGTTGTTGTTTGACCATGTGCCTGGCTGGTAGCCATTTTGTCCATCCAGCCAGTGTCCCTTGCCATGGGCTTGCATGTGTTCTTTGTTGGCCATGTCTCCTTGCTCCTTGTTGTTGTTTTCTGACCCTGTGGCTAGCTGGCAGCCATTTTGTCAATCCAGCCAGTGTCCCTTGCCATGGGCTTGCATGTGTTCTTTGTTTGCCATGCCTCCTTGCCTCTTATTGTTGTTCTTTGACCATGTGGCTGTCTGGCAGCCATTTTGCCCGTCCAGTCAATGTCCCTTGCCATAGGCTTGCATGTGTTCTTTGTTTGCCATGCCTCTTTGCTCCCTGTTGTTGTTGCTTGATCATGAGGCTGGCAGCCATTTTGTGGACCTGCATCTCCTTCCGCCACACTAGCATCATTTTTTAATGCTAATGTGGCATTATGGAGGCCATTTCTCATTGCCATATTTACAAAGTGGTGGAATGCTAGCATTGCACCACTTTATAATCCCTTGTACCACATTATACCTGTGCCAGGCATAATGTATGCAAGGGGGGCAGTCCTACGCACAGAGGATGCAAAAATGGCACAGTGAAATCTACAAGAATTCTCTGTGACATTTTTTCCATCATTTTTAATGCCTGCTCATGGCAGATGTTAAAGTGTCGGGCCCATAGTAAGCTTTGGGCCTCCAGGGTGCTTTGCTGCATGGGCGCCATAATTTATAGTGCTAATCCAGCAAAGCACCATAATAGAGTCATAAATGATGACGCTATTGTGGAAACAAGCTCCAGGGTGTGTAATATTGCAAATATGGCGCAACCGTGGGGTCGTTATGCGGGGTAGGAGCCGTGCAAGAAAAGTGGCGCATCAGAACCGATGCGCCACTTTCTTGTTCATCTGGCCCGAAGTAACAATTGCACCAATGAGTGCTGATATATTGATTGATTATGATTGTGAATTTGTGAGTGATGAGTGACGTATGTGGTGGCTAACAGTAAGGAAGGGAGTTCAACAAATTTGTTTTCCAATGATTTGCAATGTTTGGAGGCTGATGGGTGATCATTTTTCCTGAAAGTGATTGGCCTTTCAAAAGTAGTGAAATTTACCTGCAGGGTCTTCTAATTTTTTGTGGTTCCTCATAACAAACCAGCCACTTTGGTCATCGAACACAAATCTACACAAAAAAATACTCCAGTTCTGTTCCTCTATTTGTTCTTCACCAGTAGTGCACTTCACAGGTCTACCTTTCTCAGTTTGGGATTGGGACAGAGTTACTCTGACTCTACCTTAACAGCTAGAATGGAGAAAGTTTTTGACTTCAAAGAGAACCCATGATGATCGCAAAGACTCGGAGGCCTACTACTCACTCAGCTCTGTGAACTGGGGAGAGGTGCATTGATTTGCAAATGCTGCTGAGTATGTGTTTGCTACATTGCCAGCTCAAATGTGAAAATCCTCTTCTGTTCTTGCTCTGCCTCTGTGTCTTATTGGTATACTCCTGACTCCTTATGAAGCTTACCTTGCTTTCTTTTATCCTTTTCCTTTACTCTACGATGCAACTACTGTTTTTATTTCAATATACAGGCCTCCTCCTAGTCCTCTTCTGCACAAACAAAACTTGGAAAGCTTAACTGCCGGACATTCCAAGAAGAATGTAGATCACCCAATTTGGCAAAACAGTATCATTTTCCTTTTAACAGTCATAATTTTTAGAGCTGGGTGGTTACATTTGTTCTTCCATAACACTTAAGATATACTAGCTGGATTCTCTCTGGGACAGAAGGACTGTTTTGAATGAATTTACTGAACTGTACCATACTTACCTCTCCATTCATTTCCTTTCACAACAGATTGATGATGGTGTGCTGCTCAGCACCCCAACGAATATTGTGGTAGTTACTTTTGTGTATTGTTTGTCTTTGTCACATCTTTCCCTGAATTCCCCTTCCTATCCATTCATTGAGCCTCTAACATTCTTCCCACGGGACTGTATGATCTATTGAGGTGTGACCTAATTTTACACCATAAATTAATCGTACACTTGCTGGGGTGGTGAAAGCAACATCAATTTGCTGCATGTGTTTCTACCTTCTCTTACCTGAGCAATATTCCACACCGGCCCCATCAACATCTTCATTCATGCCTTATGTGTGTGTTCCATAAAAGCTTAACCTGGTCCAAACACTCTTGAGCCTGATCACACTTCTCCTGACTCCATGATTTCATTTCCTAAGTTTAGTTTTATACTATTGCTACCCAGTATTGCTCAGAAAAAACTGATATTGCTAGATTTTGTTATCACATCAGGCCTTCTTTGCTGTGTGTAAGATATTGTCATTGTGGTAGTCTGGTCTCAGTCTTCCTAAAGTAATGATAATATGATGATGACCCACTAACTCTCTGTTTTCTTTCAATCGAATTTACAGTGATGGATAACCTTTTGATTAATCCTGTAATTGGAGTTTGCATAGGTGGGAGTGGCATCTTCTGTAAAGTTCTATCTTCCCTATTAGCATGCTAGCCTGCTACTACTAGTACCTACCTAACACCCCCTTAAGATACCATAACATACCAAACCCTGCAGTAAGAAGACCCCCTCACTTCATCTATTCAGGCCAGAGAAGAACTATAGATTGAAGTGAACTTGTTTAGTTAGAATGCAACTCCTATTTCAGAAGATGTTGTCTTTGTGTAGTAGGTTTTTGTAGGCAAAATAGGAAAGGGCAATCACCCCCTAGTAGTCAATAATAGTTGTAGAGTGCAATAGATCAAGGTTCTGAGTAAATGAGATACACTTTTTGTAGCAAAAATAACAAGATACACTAAAAGACAGCAGTGCAAACTAAAAGTCTAAAACACCAAAATAAAGATCTGAAATGAAATGGAAGTAAAATAAAACCTTAATTATTTTCAAATAGTAAAACAACAACAGTTTCACTCCTCTCCCCGAACAAATAATCCCATCCCCAAAAAGTCAAATGAAAAGTCCACAGTCCATCCCAAATCCCTCCTCATGCCCCTCTACCCACAACAAGTCACTCCCACCAAAACAAAAAAATTAAAAAAGGTCTTAAAAAAGGTCATTGTCAACATGCGTCTGGAGCTGGTCGAGGCTCTGCTCAGTGCTAGCGAGCTGACTCTTCATCTGGTCCATCCGCTGCAGGGTGCATCAGAGCAATGCCCTGGAGGAGCAGGTGGGTGCAGCAGCATGTGCAGTCAGGGACTTCAAGTGCATTGCTACTGTCTGCAGCTCAGGCAGCTGTAGCTGACAATTATCTATCTTTAATTCCAATGGCCCTGCTCTTCCCCACATGCCTTTCACTTAGTTTAGTTTCTACTCTGACTCCAAAGAGGCAGGTTAATAAATAAGATATGTCACACATGTCATGTATGAAATGCGGATATATTTTATCCTGTCTTCCAAAAGTAGACGGGGCGATGCATTGCACTACAGGGAAAGGTATGGGCTATATTGTATTTGACACATTTGTCACAGAGCATCCCCTACACCAAACTTGTAATCAAATTGGGCACTTACTAGTCCCATTTAACCCACTGGTCTTGCCCACCATCACAAATTCTTTCAAACAAGTTGATTCATTGGGCTGTAGGGAAAGTAAAGAAACTTGACTTACTCTAGTACAGAGTAAGGCATATGGATTAGGCAAGTAGGTGGAGCTTTTGCTATGGAAGAAGTGAGGCGCATACAGAAGAAGAGCTCCCTTCTTTATTCATCCAAGCAAATATTCAATGGTCCTTTCATTCTTCCCCTATACATTATTTAAGATTTACTTTCTCTCATCCAGTCTTTCACCCAAATTCTCAATCCTTTATCCATCCAGTACCCACACTATCCACCCTTTCTTTCAATCATTCTTTCCCCCATCCATTTATTTACCCAATACCAATACTCACCCATGAATCTTTTTTCATCCACCCATGCATCCTTTCCTTTCACTCTTTTCACCCATCCTTTCTTTTATTCTTCCGTTCTTTCACGTTTCCATCAAGCCATCATTTTTGACATACATTATGTGTGCTTTTGCTGACTTGTAGATAGAAGAAGCCACAAATAACAAAACCACAGCTATAGCTGAAATGCAGGGGGTTCATGATTCCAATCACGTCAACACCCTTGTAGCTAGTGAGTAAGAGTTATTGTCAATAAGCACGTGCTGTGACTTACCAGCGCCCATCACCTGTCGCTGCATCTCCCCCTGCTCTATTTGCTCCTGCAGTAGTCAAACTTGAGCTGGCTCCACTGGTTGGTGTGGCTATAAAGAAACAGTATACAGTTTTTAGATCCCAGGTCCCATTGTAACTTTTTTAAATTACAAAAATGCAACTGGAATCGTTACAGTTCTGTTAGCACTTTAGTATCTTTTGTCAAAAATATCACTCTGAGCATTTTGTTGGAATGTTAGAAAAGCCAGTTAGTCATGCCGACCAAAAGCTTTGCTTAATGGAGGGGCAGAGCTATAGTCTACGATTCACGATGACGCAGAATCATTAAAGAGCAGATAAGGGGTGGAATACAAAATGATCAATGAAAGACAGAAAAAAAGATAATGTAGGCATTACAGGAATTAAACAAAACTTGGATAGCGGAGTTGGAAAAAAGGAAGACAGTATAAAGAAAGTAAAAATGGCAAAATTGAAAGTATTCTAAAAGTGGGGAGAGGTAAAAGTTAGGGAAATAATGATAATACTATTAAATAATAGGACATACTGGGATGAGCAGAGCTATCAGCATCAGCGCTGGTGGTTGGCAACTCCCCAGCTCCTGCTGGACCCACTGGTGCATTGCCCCTCTTCTTGCCCCTGGGTGCAGATGTAAGATTAGAAAGAAGATAAAAAAATACATTAGTGGTACCATTAATTTCGACAAAATTATTATATTACAGGCAAATGCAATTGACTATGTACTTAAATCAGATTGCCTATGGTACTATACTAGTATGATCAACTATTGTTGAGTTGACTATACTCCTAAAATCCCTATTCCAAATTTCCATAACAAAAACTACATTTGGAACTAATGCATTGCATTTGCAATGAACGATCTGTCATTCTATTTTTCTTTCTCAAGCCCCTTGATGGACCAACTCAGCCCCTGATTTATACTTATTTTGTGCCGCATTACCATAATTTTTTGATGCAAGCACGGCGCAAACTTTCAAAAAATGATGGTAATGCGCCGCAAAAAAAGTATAAACCAGGGCCTCAGTCTCCCTGTTTTGCAATGCATACATACTCACATCACTGTGAAATTGCTTGGGACTGTACGAGAACACTTACTCACTGATATCACTATTTCACTATGGAGACAGGAGGACAGAGTCTGGTTGCAATGGCTTCCTAAATAATCAGCCAAATTGAGTGCCTACCTACGAGTACAATAATGTAGCCCCAAGCACCTGTCTAGCTCTAACTGGATCACATAACAAATAATATTCTTAACGTAAACTAAATGTAACTTACCTCTGAGCGGGAGCCGCATGGTTTTTGGAAAAAAAGTTAGCATTGTAGAACACAAACACAATAAAAATATAATACCTACCAAGCCCCAGAACCTCAGGGCCGAGCAGGTCGAGCAGGTCCTGCTCGTTGTCGATGATATCCACCCAGTGATGCTTCAGCTGCTGGGTGCTGCACTGGACCTGGGTGGCGGCCCTGACCAGCCCAGTGCTGCTGACGCTCCTGCAGGAGGTAACCGCTTCCAGGCCAGCTGCCAGCATGGAGGGAGGTGGTGCTACACATAAAAAACAGTGCTGCCACCTACTCCTTGCTGAAGATCAGCTGAGGCTGCACCCCTTGATGGCGGCACTGCCCACAAGGCAGGCGGCCGCTGTTGCCCTGCTGCTCTGCCATGGTGATTGGTGGGGTACTGGGTAGGAGAAAAGAAACAGGAGGAAAAGGAAGGAAGAAATAAGGGAAAAATAAACAAAAATACAAAAAGTCACAAAAAAATAAAATAATTAAAACACCATAAAAATAATGAGTGACAAAAAGGCACATTAATACAATAAATAAAAAAAACAATAGGGGTAGAGCAGGTATGGGTGTAGGATTACAAAAATTGGGGACAAATTGAAATTGAAGGCTCAGCACCATAAACAGAGTGAAAAAGAAGATGGCCACACCCATGTAAACCATGTGGTGCAGTTTGTGTGCGATTTTGAATGCAGGTGTGTATTTTGCGTTTGACATCAAACTCAAAGCGAACGGGTGCCACAGAGAACTCTACCTGCTAGTGGAACTCTGCACAGCATGGCAGAGTTCTTTAGCCACTTAGCAGAGTTCTGCGTAGCGCAACTCCACGCACTCTACCTAGGCGTAGTGTAAATCCATTCAGTAGTTTTTGAAATATTAACAGAAAACTAAATATAGATATCTGGAGGCACGAACAGTTTGCAAATATTTGCACAACGTATTCGTGAACCTGCGAGCCATATAAATGCTCTCCTTGGCTGGCCTCAACCTGATGTGAAAGTTGCGAACCAACATTTTGTAAAACAGGAAATGGTCTCTGGGGCTGAAATGAGGTGACAAAAATGGGCAAGGTTTGATTAGGGGCAGGGTGGAGGTACTCTGACCCATTAAATGAAGTGGGAAAGTGATATTGTGACAGGTTATGTTTTTTAAAAATGAGAAGGTGTTATTTTTTTCATGACATGGATATTTGCGAATCTGCCTCAACACCCAGCATGGGTCTCCTGTGTTGGTTTGTGGCGAATTCGGAAATATTTTAAAAAATACACCAAAAAAACGACATTTGCATACTCATCCACTCACTCAAACAGTCATGGAGATACTCACAAAGGGACTTAGACAGTCATACACCTACTCACCGACTCACTCAGAGACTAATGCGCCCACTCACAGACCTATTCAAACACTCACAACACGCAGTGACAGACCCACTCAGACACTCTCACACCCACTCACGGACCTACCTACTGAGACACTTACACACTCACTCACACACCCACTGTCAAAGGTTAGTGGTTACAGTTAAGAAATACAATTAAAAAAACCTTAGTAATGCACTTAAACACCCAATGGTTACAGGAACGTTATAGTTAGGAAACAACATTTAAAAAAGACTTTTGAAATTTGCTGAAAAAAGCCAAAGGTTGCAAGGGAAGAAGTAGCAGGAGTGAAGATCACCACCAAAGGAAGTGTTGCAGCGCAAGGAGAACAAGAATCACTCACCTTATGTACCCAAGAACAGGAAATGACCAACAGGAAGTACAAGGTCACCATATTGGATTGGCAAAGAAACATAGGAACATATAGAGAAAAGACACCATGTTGAAAAAGGTTTCTAAAGCATGCAGGGGAAAAGAAGGCATGCTGGGAAAAAGAAAGTACATGGCAGCTGAAGAAGCACATAAATACACGAGTAAAGGAAGAAAAAGAAAAGAAGGAAAGAAAAAGGACAGGCTCACCAGGTAAGTGAGGGATGTGGGGGAAGGTGCCCAAGAAAATATTGAGGGCGCGCCTCGCCACAAAACTCGCCGAGGCCCCATGCCCAATTTGGAGCCTCGAGCGAGAAAGTAAAGTAGAGCAGGGGCGTGGCACGCCCGGCCACCACCCCCCCCCCCCTCCCCCAGAAAAATGCTCGACTCGCGCCGTGGTCCGCCGCAGCGCAACATATGCTTTGTCACACAAACCAATGTGCTTGAATAGTGTATTGGTAGTTTACCTATGTGTTAACCAGCATACTAATTACTGACAAAAGTGTTCTCCTTTCCAGCATAGTGCATGCAAACCAATACAACCTGTGAGACTCAGTGGAGAGCTCACAAAGGCACTTTTACTATTTTCATGCATAAACCAGTCCATTTGCTATGTGAGCCACAGTGAAGGATATAATCCATTATGTGGCCCACATGAGGTAATGAAGTTTGGAATGTTTGGCACAGTATAGCAGGCCCCACCTGCACTGTCAATCAGTTTACATGCGCAGAGTTGAGCATGCCACGTTGGTGAAGAGTTTAAACAAACAATCCAGCTGCAGTGCAGGCCTGGGGGAGAGCCCAGATTTCAGCAGAAAAGGGAAAGTGTAAGACAAAATGAGAGAGGGTTGACCATTGTTAAGAATGTAAGAGTCTGAATCAGAGAAGTGTGTTTCCCTACCACCTGATAAGAGCCGGACACAGCAGGGTGTGAGGCAGGCTCTGGTTTTAAATATGGCAGTAACATCATTGGTTATAGAAATTGGGACCTGGGAGTGCATTTATGAAACAAGCCAGTTACAACATACGGGTCTCTAAGCCCTCCCTTGCACACGTCTGGTCGGAAGGCACAAGCCTCGATCTGGAATGGGCACAGATGTGTTGTCGGTGTCTGAAGACTTCCCAGATGAACATCGTTTTGGTAGTTAATGCTCCGGTAGAAGAATTTGCCCATGAGCTTACTTGAGCATTTCATGATGCACAGCAACTCTGCAAACCTGAAAAAGACAACGGACAAAATAAAATGTGCTTTTTATCTAGGTGTGTGTGTGTGTGTGTATGTTAGTATCTTGTGTGTGACATTCGATTGATTTTAAAATATACAATGAAGACTGTAGTGGCTTAGAGCAGTGATAAGGAAAAAGGAGCCATAGCTCATCTAAAGAGCCTGGTGCACCAGAGCACTTTTAAGACATGGGCAAAGTGAGCAATTGCCCAATTGTCTACCTTCTAAAGGGCCCCTTAGTAAAGTTATTATGAAAATTTAACTTCCTGCCATTATAATGTTGCTAATAACTGCCCTTTTTCAAATTTGGAAGACAAGCAGGCTTAACAGAATTTTATGGCCAGATGTACTAACGGTTTGCACCGGAGCATAGTCATGTTAAGGTCCATACTTATGCTTTTTTGCGTCGCACTTGCATCATTTTTTGATGCAAAAGCGGCGCAACGTACAAAATACAATTGTATTTTGTAAGTTTATGCCGCTTTTGCATCAAAAGGTGAAGCAAATGCAGTGCAAACAAGTATAAATATGGGCCTAAGTGTTGCAAAGCAGCGCACACTCTTGCCAGGGTATGTACTTCTCAGCGACTAGGTATTTTGGTCTTGAAAGGTGCCCTTTTCTCACTCCGCATTTGCGACACTTTTTGACACAAAAGCAGCGCAAACGTACAAAATATAATTGTTTTGTAAGTTTGCGCCGCTTTTGCGTCAAAAATTTACGCACATGCGGCGCAAAAAAAGTATAAATATGGGCCCAAATGTGTTGCTTTGCACCAGTTTGCAAAAATGGGGTAATTGGGTGCAATTTGTTGCATTGGTGCAAGTATCCATAGTTTTTGACACAAAGCTCAATCTACTGAGATAGCCAGATATGGCTTTGTTTCAAAAAGTAATTCCTACTTGAAGAATATGCTAATATGGAGAAATATTTTAATTTCTCAAAACATTCCACACATTGCATATCTGCTGCACTGTATCACACAAATATAATGTATAATGTTGAAGAATTGTCTCATGACATAGTATTTTGTTCAAGAAGAACATACTTCCAGTACAAATTGTATGCTAGATAGCACACACGCACCTCTGCGCTATGGTGCAAAGGTTGTACGTGGCACTAAGCAGCATGTTTGTTTATCTAGGGGTAGTGAGCAGCAACTACCTATTTTTAATAAATATGTCTCTGTGCTGCTTTCTCCCTCTTGAGCAACACAGTGCAGTAACTTTGGTTGCTGCATTGTGCTAAAAAATAATAAATCTGTCCCTTGGTCTGCATGCCTCGCCTGCCCACCCTTAACCCTTTGCACTACCCAGGCAGCTTGTGGCAATTAAACTGAAAAATAATCTTTGTGTCATTTACTTGTCCTTATTTCACCTCATATCTTCTATCTTAGCTTTAATCTCTTAGGAGTGCTGTATCCCTGCCTCTTTCTACATATTCTTTTTTCTCTCTACTCTAACTACTGCATGCTAAAACCTTACCTATCTTTCTTTCTTTCTTTCTTTCTTTCTTTCTTTCTTTCTTTCTCTATCTTCATCTTCCTGCCTCTTCTTATCTATCCTTCTGGCTACCTCAACTTTCTCAACCTACTTGTCTCCCTTCCTCACATATGTTTCTATATCATCTCTATCCTTTCTCCTTCTACTTCACATCTCTTTCAATACTATTCTCTTTCTGTGTCTGCCCATCTCCTGTATCCTGCCCTGTCACATTTATTTTGCTTATCTGGATCACACATAATTCCCTAGCCAGATAAGTGCCACATATAACAAGCATTTACAATGCAACGGGTGTCGCATTTGCTCGAGTTAGAGCCATTAGTGTTGTAAACTCCTAAACGGACTTTTCTTGCCACATAAATTGAAAGGAACAAAACAAGTGCGTTCACGCTAAGTAAAACCCAGCACGGTCACTCTGAAATTGAAAACCAAAAAAGTGCGCGCTCGCGCTATGTAAAACCCAGCACGATCGTGCTGCATGGAAAATAAAAAGATAAAGTGGTGCAGAAACCAGGCTGAAAACATGGAGCCTCGTATATTTTCAGTAGTTGGCCAGTGTGCTCGAGGAGTGCTAAACACCGGAAAAGGCATGACGTATGCACGGCTTTCACTAAAGAAATCAAGAAGATTTTAAAAGGCAAGCCCACGAACCAATGAAAGTGACAGGCCTGACATGGACGTGGTTAAAAGCCCAAAGAGAGATTACAACAGGGACGGGCGATTGTGCGCTCGACCCTAAAAAGAAGACGAGGGACAAGGCAGGGAAAGAGAAATCAGGAGAAATCAGGAGACTCATTCAAAGGAATGGTGAAAATGCTCAAAGTAATGGTTTGATTTGTATCACTGCAGCAAGAAAGCCAGTAGTGAAGGGTGATATATTTCTAACTAAAACGTTTTAGCATCCAAAGCTACAATTTCAAGCACTGTGTGTGTATGCTTTTAATATTAAGCACTAGTTCAAGGAACATTTAACAATTTAACCTTTCCATGTTTTCCCTACAATGATAGTAACAAGGTAGTGAATTTCACATAAAATGCTGTTGCAAGTGAACAAATCTAGATCCAACCTTAAAAATGACTTTATCAGTGCTTGTTCCAGCTTTTTTATGGTACCTTTCCGCTACCGGACACGAGGGTACTTGAGCTTTTGACTGTTTTTGCGTGATTCTGTTTCTGAAGGTTTAACATATAATTCAATATTGCTTGGCATAACGAGGACTTTAATGAGCCAAAAAGGGGTATGAAATTCAAAGTTGTTCCAAAAAGGCGGACCTAAACACATACCTTGCCCAGGACCCCCACAAGTCCTTAAGATGAAACAGCACATCAAGTTGTGATGATTCAAGTCCAAGGTCACTGTAATTATGTGGCAGGGAGAACCACACAGTGCGAAAGGACTGAATAAATTATGCAGCAACAAAAGGCAAATTATGCAGTGTAATGGAGCGCATTTTGAATCCGTACTACTTCACTATTTTTTCATTTTCTACTAAATATGGCAAACGGTTTTATCTCATTAATATAAATGTAATATCTAAATACACCATCAGCAACTGAAAGCTGCCCTGCCTCTATGCGACAAAAGCCGTGTCACTTTGCGGAAACATTTGTGGTGGCATTTTTAGTAAATGTTGATCCGTTTGAACTTGAAACATTTGTTTGTTAAAATTTGCTAATCATGTAGAATGTGATGTATTGTCTGGTAAGTGCGGCGTATCTATAATTATGCGGATAACACAGTGGCTGCAGACCCACAGAATTGCGGTGGCCCTATACAAACACAGTGCAGTGTCAGTGGGTTTGTACTGTTACGTTTCCATGTTGTACGTGTCATTAGAAGAATTCTACAGGTTTTCAGCCTGCACTGTCACTGTTGTGTAAGAGATGACTATTTTATTGTTGTTGCTTGTGCTGTAATTGCTCTGTGCATGAAAGGGAAGGGTGTACTGTTTGCTAGTGTTTTGCGCTGTATTTTTAATGATCTGTGTGTGGCAAACTTGTGCTTGAGACTTTCCACTTGATGACTTTGTTGTCTGGACTGGTTCGTGAAGTATCGTGCAGTAGTTTCGCTTCAAAAAGACGACGGGATTAGTTTTGGCATCGCTCATTTTGTTTAGTAGCCAGATTTCATTCCCTCCCAAAATGAGGCGAAGGCGCCCTCTGCTGGTACTTTTTTTAATGAGGACTTTTCAGACAGACCACCTTCAGGAGTAGGAAATGAAAATCGGGACAATTCGAAAATATCAGTTAGCAAAACACGGTTAAAACTGAAGGCCAGACAGAATGAGTGGTTTTAAGAGTAGAGGAGAGACTGGACTGGCTAAATGAGTGGCAAAATGAAACTATAATCTTTTGCCGCGTTTAGCATGCCATGTTTCCATATTGCTGAAGGGTTCCTGGCATTTTTTATCTGTGCGTGTTTGCTCTTGACGTGTTTCCCAACTGCTTGTTGTGAGCCGATATTCGGTTGCGAAACCCCTTGTCTTCAGAAAGTGAGCGATAAATAAATAGAGATGCATTACAATTTTGCATCCATCTTGTCACATTTGCTTCGCTTCAAAAACAGAGGTCAAAGTTCAAGTTATGGCCCTCATTACCACTTTGGTTGGCTCAGGTCCGCCATGTTGGCGGCGGCGGTCGTGCCGCCAACGGCCTGGCAGTAAGGACCGCCAAATTATGGCCATGGCAGTCTTCCCAACAGAGCACAGCCAAAGTACCGCCAGTGTCGACAGGCTGCCGTGGACACGGGTAGGCACCTTCAGACCGCTAGGCTTTCCACCGTGGTCGCACTGCCACCAAAACCCTGGCGGAAACAAACACTCACCTTCAGGAACACATACCTGCCCGGAGCCAACATGGAGCCTGAACTTGAAGTCCTCCCACTGCTCCTGCCCGCACAATGACTCCAGAACCAGCGACGGCAACAAAGACAACAACCGTGAGTACACACACCCAGCACACACTGGAGGGAAAGGCATAAGTACACACGCACACACAACACACACATCTGTGATGGCTTGAAACAGACACACACACACACACATAACCACACACTCATATGAACACACACACACCTACATACACCGACGCACACACATACTACACACACACCCAAACAATGTACACCACAGCCAACACACATGTGCCATACAAACACCAACATGAACACACAGCACCACCATTGTCTAACACAATCCTATACAACACCACCAACTCACACAGGGACATTACAACCGCAACTACATAAACGCTTCGCCAAGCACTCTCACTGCACACTTCCATATACATACTACAACACCACACAACCAATCAACACTATCACACTGCCATACAACGAACCATTCGTCAAACCATGCCCACACCACACACAACGCATAGGACATAGCCAACACCATACACGTGGATGCACACACAACAACCACACAAGGGCACACACACCACCATTACACATGCCAACACAAACTATACACACTTTGGCTACACACATGCGTGTACCAAACATAAACATATCCAACACACAAAACACAGCAATGACTGTGGGACTAATGGCAGGGCCACACACACATGCAGCCCAAGCACAACAGCTAGCACAACCAACACACACACATAAACACACAAACACAAACAAACCAAATCCCACAAACACTAAACAGCCATGTAGAAAGAAAGGCAGGACAAGTATGTTACCATCGAATCCAACAGCAGGTTGGCCCAGATGTATTAAAATATTCAGTGACTAAAAAAATAACTATGTACAAATAGAAGGCCATTGGCCAGTCCAAAGTTTTAGGTGTCCAAGGCACAAATGGCACCTCACTGTGCCCCTACTTGACTCCTGACTGCAAAATGACCTCCACAGGTTAGGGGCATCAAGTGCAGGCGGGCACCTCAGGGATTGGGGGGATGGAGAGGGGTTGAGCTTAGGCTTGGGAGAAGTGTCCTTGGGTTTGGGAGGGGTGTCCTTGGGCCTGGGCTTGGGAGGAGAGGTCCTTGGGCCTGGGCTTGGGAGGGCTAGGCTTCTTGGCAGGGGGACGTGCATGGGCACCAGTAGGTGGGGCTAGGGAGGACTTGGAGGTGGAAGGGCTGGACTTGGGGAGTGACGCAGAGCACTTGGGGGTCTTACGGGGTGGAAGAGGGGTAGGGAACAGGGAAAACTCAGTGAGGAAATGCTTCTTAGACACACCGGGTGGTCATGGCAAAATGGTTTGGGATTGGAGGGAGAGGGAGTGGTTGTCAGAAGTGTAGGTGTAGATGTCTTGGGTGCAGGTGCATGTGTGGAATGCTTGTGGGTGCAGGGTGTCTGTTGGGTGGGTGAGTGTGGGCTTTTAGGTGTTTTGGAAGGAGGGGGGAGGAGATGCTGGGACATGCCTTGGTGGATGGGTGACTGTCTGTTGGGATGGTGTCTGCAGGTATGGTACATGTGCTGTATGTAGTGGTGTCGGTGATTGTGGTGGGTGTGGATGTGGTGACTGAGGTGGATGTCTGCAGGTCTGATATTGTGCTGACTGTGGGTAAGATAGGACTGGTGGCTGGATACGTGTATGATGGTGTGGTGGCTGCAGGTGTGTCTGATGTAGTGTCTGTGAGGGAAGGGGTGATGGGGGGTCAGTGCAGGGAGTGGATGTTGGTGTGTTGGTGTGTTGGTGTGTCTGCAGGTGGGTGTTGCTTGTGTGCATGCCAGTGGTGGGTCTTGTGGTGCTTGTGTTTGTTGAGTTACCCTTGTCTGTTGAGGTGGATGCATGGCTGTGTGTATGTGTGTTTTGGATGAGTATGGGGAGAGGGGTCTGGGACTGGGAAGAGGAAGTTGGGGGGGGTGACGGTAGACAAAGGGACACTGGCTGCCATCAGAGTGGAGGCCAGAGCCGGAAAGGAGTTCTGTAGGCCAGCCAACGAACCGTGAATGCCCTCCAGGAACGCATTGCTCTGTTGAACTTAAGCTGCCAGTCCCTGAAGGGCATTCACGATTGTCGACTGGCCCATAGAGGAGGACCTCAGGAGGTCAATAGCCTCCTAACTGAGGGCAACAGGGCTGACTGGGGCAGGGGCAGAGGTGCCTGCAATGAAGGAGACACCCACCCTCCTAGGTGAGCGGGCACGGGCAACTGGGTGGGAGCTACAGGGAGGGCGATGCTAGTAAGGGGGGTCGCGGACAAAGATGGAGTTGGGGTGGTCCCAGATGGGTCCTCCAGGGAGTGTCCACTGGAGGAGGATTCCGAAAATTAGGTGTTTGGTCTGGTCTCCCCTGTGGCACTTCCCTTGACCTCCATCCCACTGGGTCCCTCAGTGTCACTGTTGCCGCCTTCCTGGGTCCTGTGGGCTGCTGCTTCCCCACTCACCTGTGCCCCTTCTCCTTCACAGGATGATGGTAATGCACACAATGAGAAAGAGATAGGGAGAGAGGGAGAGAGGGAGGAAGAGAGAGAGAGATAGGGGGCAAAATGATTAACATATACCTCCCATTTACACAGCTACACATATACATCTGTCACAATACATATCATGGCTAGGCCATCACATTTGCCAATACACATTACCTACATCATGTCATGACATGTCACTACTACCCACACCTATCTGCCAACCCTCACACCTACAGCAATGCCTAAGTAGGACTGTACTACTAGAATCATCCCCATGATGCCAACCAAAGCCCTTTAGCTGGCATAGCATGCCCTGGATGCAATAGCAATAGTATGCATGAATACACATCTTACCTCTCTATAACTCTTACACCCATTGGATGTGCAGCTGACTAGACACAACACATCAGGTCTCTTCAGTCACAACACCTGATTAGTCCATGTCCTCTGTAACATGTCCATTACAGTGACAACAACTTTGCTCACAGACCACACAGCACCTATCTGCCATTTTACATGGCTGCACACTCAGTATACTGATGCCATTATGGAGAAGAACTCAGGTTTAGCCAATACTAGTCAGACACCCAAACAGTTCACATCTGATGTGTACTATGTGAATCTGTGGTATAGCCATGTGAGTAGTCAGACCCTATCACAGAGCCAGAGCAGGTGAACCACAACACATATATCACTACCCAGCATACTGCTAAGTGCATCTACAACGTGCCATGTAACACGTGTAAAGCATCTAAACACATCCACTGAGTGCACTGTTGCAACAGATGTACCTCTGGAACACACATATCACATCATGGACCACTTCCAATGGTACCACACATGCAGGTACGCCAGTTAGACTACGCACTATGACAACTCCACCCTCACACACACCATTCCACATATGGCACAACCTGTCACTGAGGCTAGACAGCAAACATCTCCAGAGGGATATATTTGCATGCATTAGGCACACAAGAACAAACACCACTGCCAGTACACCAAATACACATCCCTTTACCACATAGGCAGTCTGAGGAGACTGAATACAACATTTTCTTCACATCAACATGCCATGTGCCATGCAGTACCCAAACCACTCGTAATCTGCCACTACCTAATAGCCAAGGCTAGCTGTAATAGTCACAGGCATTCAGATGTGCCCTCAACTATCCATGATGACATGATGTAGGCAGTTAGTCAGCAATGCAGCATAGGATTTGCTAGGACTATGTCCTGCATGCCATGTGCTCACCATGGTGATGAAAATGGGATCTCCCAGGGCACTTCCTACCTCCAGTACCAATCCATAGGTTGGAAGGCCGCATCCCCACAAGTATAGCTCCTAGGAATGCATTATCTGTGCTATCAGACCTCATCATTTCAACATGTTACAGTATCCCAGGTTGACTACCTACACATACCCTAAGATCACCTATATATATATACATAGTCAGGACAATACTCATGTCCCATAAAGGGCAGTTCTGTGATGCGACTGTAATGGCAGCCCCACAATCTGTCAATATCATAACCAGTACATGATTAAGATAGTCCCAGTGATATCAGGAGAGTGACACAGTCGCATTTGCAGGTAGGCTACACAGATGGGAATGGGCTGACACCTCAGAGCCACTAATGCAGTAGGCTGGAGCCGGCCACACACAATGCTTAGGGTGATACAAACACTCACATCCATTGTTTGGCCAGGATGGAGTCACACATGTGCCTATGACATTAGTGCATCTCTACATTACAGACATGGAGAGGTATGGAAATGGGAGATGTACATCCACTGCCATTAAAACATGGAGACACATCTATAAAATATACTCTGCCAGGGTGCCTGGTACCCATTTCCAATTGTTGATACACATGTAGCATTACCTTCAGTGTCACTTTTCCTGCAGTGAGGTACCCAATCCCATTTAAGGCAGCCAAGTCCCAGGATGCTGTCAGTACTCACCCCCTTGTGGCTGCTGTGCTGCCCTCAAATGCCCATCCACCTCAGGGTAGGCCACTGCCAAAATGCAGGCCATTAGAGGGATCAGGCTCCGACGAGCACCCCCCCCGAATGGGAGGACATCTCCTGCTGAGCCTCCATAGTCTTCCGGGCCCAGCGCCTCAAGTCCTCCCACCGCTTGCGACAATGGGTGCTTTGCCGGCTATGGACCCCCAGGGTCCGCACTTGCTTGGTGATTACATGCCAGATCCCCTTCTCCTGATAAGCGTTGACCTGAATGGGTGACACAGACAGAAGCAGAAAGTTAAGTAGGCTGCCACCTTACCAACAGCAGTGCACTACAAACATCAGACCCACCAAATGCCCACACAGACTCATCCTCACGGTTCACATGCCTAAACTCCGTACCTCCTGCATGCATGTACTCCCTGACCGGAACACATACGTCATTCACCGTCACACACACCCCTATCACACATGACTATGGCATTGGACTCACCTGTTCCTCTGGTGCCCCATACAGTTGTCCATACAGAGGTAGGACCCCTTCCACCAGCTTCTCTAGCTCTTCTTTGGTGAAGGCTAGGGCCCTATCATCTGCAGGGCATGGCATGATGGCTCCCAGAGACAGTACAGAACAGCTCAGCTCGTGGAGGTCTTGCTTGCAAGAGTGTCAGGAGTCAAGTGAGCAAGACTGCAGAAAATGTTGGTCACGGCTGCTGCGTACAGGACCATCACAGCCGGTGGTGATTGCCATCAGCTCCAGTTCCCCATAGGCAGCAATGTTACCCAAGAAGACGTTGCACGGCAGTTGCAACCACCTACCGCCATGACGACATATGCCGGTGGACTTAGGTCACTAGATAGATATCCAGTGCTGCAGGACAGGCGGCTGCCATTTTATGCTCCTATCATGCCTTGATGCATGAATATAAGTGCACCATGCACTTTTATCATCTGAATGCGGAGTAGGCCTATGTTGTGGTGTCATGGTTTGGCCTATACAGGTGACATGCATGACACAGTGGCCTTATATTGCTGGTTGTCATGTGACTTGCATGTCCAGATACTCATAGGCTCAGAGGCAGTGTAACCATATAGGTAATTAGCATGACTACATACATGCTCAGTGCAGGATAGCTCAGTGTACCACATATGGAACATGACACATGTGATGTATGTCAGAAACTATTGATCAGGGGCAGCAATGTGCAGCAAGGGCGGAGTCCATGCCGCTTCAGCATGGCCAATATAGTATGTGTCAGCAGTGTGCATCATGTCTACAGTGTTAGGTGTGTGTGATTATGATGTGTTCTGCTAACATTTGTGGAGTTCTCTCCTCTCTATCCTAGATACCCTGTCATGATGATATTGAGACATCACCAGTCTACCGCCCGCTAGTGGACCTTGCAACCCTGGAGGAGAGGCAAATCATCCAGACCTATCACCTGAATCATCAGACCATCATGGATCTATGTACGTAGTTGGAGCCTGATCTATTTCCTGCCAGTCTTGTGTTGTAAGGATGTACTGTATGCTTTCTTGAAACACCTGGACAGCTACATAAGGTTCCCCCAATGAGGGGATTTGGCCTATGTGAAGGCAGACTTCTATGATGTGGGATCACATCCCTTATGTGAAAGGGGTCATAGATGGCACCCATGTAGCCTTGGTCCCTCCTAGTGCTAATGAACAGGTGTATAGGAACCGGAAAAATGACCACTCCATCAATGCCATGAATGTTCAGGTGGCGTGTGTGGCAGACCAACACATCTTCCAAGTGACAGCCAAGTTAACTGGATCTGTGTATGACTCCTACATTCTGAGGAACAGCAATGTCCCCCACATGACTGCATGACTACAGAGGGAGAGGGCTTGGCCCTGTGGTATGTACGCATTTGGATGTGTGTCTCTGTTATGTCACCTGTCATCACATTCTTCCCTGTGACTCTGGCTATCCTAACCTTCCCTGGCTGTTGACACCAGTGAGGTACCCTGCCACTGAAGGGGAACTCCGTTTCAATGAGGCCCAAAGCAGGCCGAGGAGTGTAATAGAAACAACATTTGGCCTTCTGAAGGCCAGATTCAGGTGCCTTTGCGTCTCTGGAGGTGCCGTCACTCAACACTCTCCAAAAGGTATGCCAGATCATAGTTGCCTGCTACATGCTCCACAAGTTGGCCCTGAGACGTCAGGTACCCTTACTAGTTGATGATGAGGAGGCAGCTGGACCCGTGGCTGGTGATGCAGGAGTGGAAAGTGATGAGGAGGCAGATGTACAAGGTACAGCTAACTCTAGGGCTGAGCTCATCAATCAGTACTTCCAGTAACAAACAAGTATGCTGTGTGTTTTATTTGCATGTGTACTATTTCAGCATAGTTTGCTGTCAATGGTCCTCTTGATTTGTATTGTCAGTGGTGGTGTAATGTGCTCCTATTCCTATGTGTGTGTTGTGGGAGGTGACTGCATACATGTAAGGTGCAGACTGAAAATGTACCATCTCTAACATGTGTACTTTCTGCAGGTTGCAAGAGTCACATCTCCTATGGACAAGCCTGTATTGTGCTATGTGTCCTGCATTCTCCTGTTCTCATGTCATTCCAGCGAGTGACTGTGTACTGTTAATCTTTGGCTCTCCTACCTATTGCTTGAGACATTCATGATCATTAACCTTTGGTTACTGCTCACAGAGTAGAGTTTAGCGCATGACAGATGTCAGCTACAGTGTTTTGTGATGTATCACCTGAGACTGGTGATGTAGAAGTGATATCTGCTGTACCCTGTTTAGATGGCTATCTACACTGGGTATGGCAAACATGAACTGCATATGTGCTTTGTGTGGCACCATGCCTACTATCCTGATGGTAGTCTCTGTAATAGTCGTTTTGCAGGTTGAATACGTGGATATACTCTGGTGTGTGGCTGTACTAGTGACTTCCTTAAATCTATCCTGGACATATCTATTGTACTGTGTCTCCTGCAGAGGAGGCCTCCCTCTGCAGTCCATTACACTAACAGTTGGATTAGGGGGCCATGCCCATATAGCATTTTGCACCAATACAGTAGCTGTTGTCTATATTGTTTATTGTGTATACAGTGGCAAACAGGTGATGAGTGGGGTCATGGTAGATGGAATCCTCAGAGTAGGGGGCACAGCTGTAGGTAGCACAGGTCCAAAGTCCATGGGCCATCAGAAAATGGAGTAATGCCTGAGGTCTGTGGTTCCTCTGGCAGGGCCTCCATTCCACTAGCATCCGCAGATGTAGAAGGCTCTGATGTGATGTGGTTAGTGGAATGGGCCTGATGGTGGGTGGTGGAGGAAGCATGCAGGATGGTGGTGAGGTCCCTGAGCACCCCTTCAATGGAGGTCATGGTGGCATTGTGGGTCTGCCACTGCTGCATGACCTCCTGATGGTATTCCCTCTGCAGCCTTTGGATTCCCCCAACAGGGTTATGATCTGGCCCATCCTATCCTGGGATTGATGGTAAGCTCGAAGGACTTGGGAGATGGCTTTCTGGTCAGATGACTCCCTTGGCTGCCTCATACTCTGGCCTACAGGTCTCTGCCCACACCTCCTGCACCCGTGTGCATGTGCCCCTGGCACGGTGCGCCTACTCCCAGTGTCAGCAGGACCTTCATTGTCTTGGGTGTGAAGGGTGGTCTCAGGTCCCTGTACTGTGGGGCACACAATTGATTGGTGCCACAGGGTGCAGGGATTGATGTGGGCAGGGTGAGGCAGGGAATGGTAGGCTGACTAGGGGTCCCAGGTGGGCTGGGTAGGTCATCACTGTCCAGACATCCAGCTGCGTTGTCCTCACTGAGGCCTTCATCCTGAGGAGGGCTGGCTGTCTCTGGTATTGTCTCTGTCGTGGCAGTGGCAGTGGTACCTGTGGATGGAGTCAGAGAGGGTTAAATGGTGGAGTTGTGATTGGATGCCTGTTTGTCTGATGCATTCAGTGGCTTGACTTGATTCTCAGCAATGGCAATGACAGGTGCAGCAGTGCTAACACAGTTTGTGGATAGTGGATTGTGACATGTGTACCATGCTCCATAGGGGTTGTTGTGAATCAGGCTTGGTAACTTTAGCTGGGTGGGAGTTCTGTTCCTGTGTGATGGTTCACATGATGGATGTGGCCTGTTAGCTGGTGGCCATTCTGGCTTGCTTGATGTGAGTGGATATGGCTGCACATTGCAGCATGGTCGCCAGGTGGAAGGAGGGTATGTGTGTATGCAAGGTTGCTCGCCCTGTCTCTGCATGCTGTGCATGGAGTGTACATTCTTAATTTCATTCTCATAATCAGTCCACTTTAGGGTTGTTGATCAGGATAAGTGGCCCTTAGGTTTGGTGACAGTGGTGTGTCTGTGTTTGGTGTTGTTTGGCATTGTGCTTTGCCACTGCATTGCTGTCATTGCCAGGTAGTGGTCCTCAGTTGAAGCCTCCTGTTGTTGTAGATAGTGCAATAGTCATACATGCAAGAGATGTGAAGTGTACATTGCAGGTTTTGATGTTGATGGGCTAGTGCATTGTGGAAGTTGTAGTGATAATAATTGCCTGTGCTATAGTGCACTTGGCAGGGAGTGTAGGGGCATTGGGGCAGGGAGGTGGTGTGGCATGCAGGAGAGGGGCATTACGTGATTAGGTGGGAGGTATAGTGGGAGATGGGGTGAATTGAGGAGTGTTTGGGTGGTGAGGAAGCATGCTGGACAGGTCCAATTAGTGCCAGGGGTGTGGTAGTTACTCACCAGACTCCAATCCTCTGGGCATTCCAGTCAGGCTCTCAGGATGCAGGATGTCCAAGACCTTCTCCTCCCAGGATGTGGGCTCTGGGGGAGGATTTGGGGACCCACCACCAGTCTTGTGCACAGCTATCTGGTGTCGTGAAGTCATGGAACACACTTTCCCACATAGGTCATTCCACCTCTTCCTGATGTCCTCCCTTGTGCGTGGATAGTTGCCCACTGAGTTGACCCTCTTGACTATTCTCTGCCATAGCTCCATTTTCCTGGCTATAGAGGTATGCTGTACCTGTGCTCCTAAGAGTTCTGGCTCTACCCTGAGGATTTCATCACCCATGACCTTCAATTCACAGTCACTGAACCGTGGGTGCTTTTGACGTGACATGGTGGTTGTGTTGTGGGTGGGTGTTATGTGTGTAGGGTGCAGTGCAGGGTGCTTGGTGGGGTGGGGGTGTTTGGTATTGAATGCAGGTAGGTTGTGGTGTTTGTGTGTAGTTGTGATGTGTGTGTAGTGTTGTTCATGCAGCTGTGTGGTGTGTGGTGGGTGTGAAGTGTGTGGTGTGTGGTGGGTGTGAAGTGTAAATGTGACTATGGTGTATGAGTGCTAAGTACTGAGATTGTGGCTTCTTGGTGTATGTTGTGGTTATTTTAGCCCCAAAGGATTGTGGGTTGTGTGTGGGTGTTTCATACAGTGTAGTGAGTAGGTGTGCCTGTTGTGTATATGTGTGTCAGGTGTGGGTTATTCGAACTGTCCAGTGTGGTGTTCTGTTCTGAGTTCTGAACGCGGCAGTTCGGACAGATGATGGTTTTCCGCTGTGGCGGGTGGAAGGTTGTTGGTGTGGCAGCGCGGGTTGTAGACCCACCTCTTTCCCACCCTCCTGAGTCCTGTTTTTTGGCTGTTTTGTGACTCTTAATACGGCGGTCGGATTACTGCCAACATGGCAGTCTTTTGGCCACCGCCACAACTTGTAATGAGGACGTATGTCTTCTTTCAAACTGCTGCTTATATTTTTAGGTTTCACCTGCTTGCAAAATCTATTGTTAATAAAAAAACATAAAAGGGGCTTAGAGACAGCCCCTTACTTACCTGAACTTACCATTGTCTTAGTCCAACGTCCCTCTGATTGACATGCTTCAGATTGGCCAGTATGTTGTCTGTAGGTCGTCCTGCTTCACTTCCTGTTGTCTTCTTTGCCGTTCTTGCCATTGGGTTGCCTCTGGACAAAATACTCCTTCCGGTCACTTCCCACTGGACACTAGCCAGTGCCCTTCCTCTCTGGGTACAGCGCTGAAAGTACTTTTTTTTAGGTCGAGCGCTCTAGCACTTTGACCTGTTCTAAGAATTGTGGGCTTTTAACCACGCCCATTGCACGCTCAACACTTTCACTCGTTCCTGGGGTTGCCTTTCAAAAATCCTTTGTTATCATTGTAAATGCTTTACGTTTGTCTCTCCTTGGGGCCGTTTTCTTAGCACCTTGCAGATCGCCCCTGTTACATGGATAATTGCACGATTGCTGATAAGTTTGGCTGCGAGCGAAATTCTTTTTCTTTTTGTGGCTCTTCTTGACACTCATGCTCATGGTGGACATGGTGCTTTGAATCGGCTCACTTATGTCAACTGCTTTACTATTCATTTTCAATTTAAGTGGCAAGAAAAGTCCAGTTAGGAATTTACAACTCTAATAGCTCTAACTCTAGCAAACGCGAGACCCATTGGATTGCAAATGCTTGTTTCTTTGTGCATGCTGTCTTCTTTCTTCATGAAGTCTTCTTTCTTCGCTGCTGTACTCCGTTCTTTCTTCGCGTCCGTCTTCTTTCTTCGCTGCCGTCTTCTCTGTCATTCTTGGCTACAATTCTTACTTCTTTCTTTGCTGCAGACTTCGCTGCCTTCTTTCTTTGCTGCTGTCTTCTTTCTTCTTTACTGCATGCTGTCTTCTGTTTTCTTTCTTCAATGCCGTCTTCTTTCTTCTTTACCGCGTGCTGTCACAATAACATTTAAATAGCTGTAAATTAACTGTATACATATTTCAGACTATAACAGCAGTTAGAAAAGCAAAAATAAAGGACATTTTTTATAATTCTGAAGTGTGATGAAAACAAAGATTTTAATAGGATCAAAACGAATCAAGACATTTTGCTGGTGATGCTCAAATGCTAATTTACACCAAAACCTAATTTCCCTGCATCATGTGCATGCTTTGCAGTTTTATCAGTGAAACTGTATGCAAGTACATCTTTAGTGGCTGTATGCCTGAGCAAGTTTAGTGACCATTTCAATTGAAAACATGCTGTCTGTAAAAGACTGTGCAGTACGGCAATGCTTTAGTAACATAGTTGCAACAGTGTGCTCCAAAATGCATCACCAGTCACATATTATAACCTTATCACTCTCCTGCTGAATACATTTGCTACAGTTTGTGTGAAGCTAGGAATTTTCACAATCCCTATATCTTCAGTGATATGACATTGCTGTCAGCACTCCCATTCTAAAAATTGTTCCAGCACCACTGGTGCAAAGTTGATGAAATATGTCCCTAAGTCCAGTTTTAAAACAAAAACGTGAAAGCATTCCCAAGAAAGACTTACGGTGAACCTTCCAGCATTTGTGGGTACTGTTTTCTTCACTTCACTAAAGCCATTTCAATAAAGAATGTACTCACTATTCATGATCATACATAATCATCCGATATTTGTATAACTTTCAAACATAAATTGAGAAATATGGATGTGGCCTAATTGCCAGAGCTGCAGACTCTGGGTCTGGGGGACCAGGATTTTGTACTGGCACTGGGGTAACATCCTTTGATTATAAGCAAATCACCTAATCTCTTGTGCTTAAAATAAAATGAGCATGACCATATGTAATGTAATCAGATGTTCATTTAAAGTGCTCTAATGCCCTTGGGCCGTGTTCACGCTATATAAAACTGATATATATATTCCAAAATGCACCATGAGGCCTCATTTTATCACAAACATGGATATAAGGCTTTACCCCATACTCTGCTACAGAAGTTTTTTTTTCTAATTTGCTAAAATCATTCCTATCAATATCAAGATTTTCAGAAGCCCTGCAACCCACTCAAAAGTGTTCTAGCACCAGAATTCAGTACAACTCACCATATGGCACTTTTACGAGAAGATCAATATCTTGGACACAGTCTGATAAAGACATACCGAAGGGCATGATCGAGGTTGTGACAATTACAAACAATTGCTGTTAAAGAGGAACACAAACATTTTAAAGATTATGGGGGTCATTACAACATTGGCGGAAAAAGACGCTTACCACCGTGCAGAAGACCGCCAATATACCGCGGCAGCGGCGGTAGTCCGCAACAGCTATTATGACATCTCGGAATCCGCCGAAATACAGACACCCACACAACTCCGCCACACCAAAGGTCAGAGTTAAAGTGGCGAAAACAAAACCTCCACCTCCACGCCAACAGAAACACGCCCATGCTATTACGACCCACGAATACACGCGGCGGTCTTTCAACCGCGGTATTCCATTGGCAGTACACACCGCCGCGCTCAAAATACACACACATCTCCAAAACACTGCCACATTGGACAATTCAAAATACACACACCTGATACTCATACAAACAACACTCCCACACACCCAACTCAATATAAAACACACACCCACATCACCCACAAACCCCTACGACAAAAATTCACGGACGAAGGCCAGAGAGACAGCACAGCCAAGACAACACCACCATACAGAGGCACACAACACCATCACCCATACAACATCCACGCACAAAACACCAAACACCACTACACATCACCACACACATCAACACTCACACCGCCCCACACATCACACACACCACCCCATGTCACGCCAAAGACACCCCCGCTTCTCCGAGGAGGAGCTCAGGGTCAGGGTGGAGGAAATCATCCGGGTAGAGCCACAGCTATTTGGCTCACAGGTACAGCACACCTCCATAGCCAGGAATATGGAGCTATGGCGAAGAATCGTGGACAGGGTCAACGCTGTGGGACAGCACCCAAGAAATAGGGAGGACATCAGGAAGAGGTGGAACGACCTACGGGGGAAGGTGCGTTCAACGGTCTCCAGGCACAACATAGCAGTTCAGCGGACTGGCGGCGGACCCCACCTCCTCCCCCACAACTAACAACATGGGAGGAGCAAGTCTTGACCATCATGCAACCAGAGGGCCTCGGAGGAGTCAGTGGAGGATGGGACACTGGTAAGTCAAATCTTAACTATCATATCCCCCACCCTACCTGCATGCCATCACACCCCCCACCCTCATCCCCTCCCCTATCACCCAAAATCCTCACTAATGTACTAATAACACAAACCACCCATCCCAACACCAAGCCCTGCATGACACAACTAAGCATGGACACCCAGCACTAAAACATGCCCACTGCACATAGCCAGAACAACCCCTAACCATCATCACACAAGCCCCCACACAGGAATGCCTGCACTGGGGTACACAGAAACCCACCCATTGCACACCATCACACACACAAATGCATTAATCATGCTCTTATGCCCCTGCAGGAACCCGAAGGACCGTCACAACACCAGAGGGTCCAGACAACACCACTCCACCCCCAGAAGAGGCCCACAGTGACGATAGCAGCTCTGCCCTACTGGATCCTGATGACCAGCCCGGACCATTGTGGGCCTCGGGACAATCGGTTCCCCTTGCACAGGCACAGCCCAACACTGACCTTCAACCCTCTGGTAACACCAGCACAGCACCCACCCAGCGGGCCCAAACCTCCCTACCCAGGACAGGTCAATCAGCGGTGTGTCCACCACTACAGGGAACCCAGGATAACCCACCACCCCAACAACAACAGGGGCCTGGGGGCAGTGGTAGTGGGCACACGGTCCAGGGGACGGAGGCACAGGAACACAGGGGAACTGGGAGGGCTGCTGTGCGACAGGGGGCGGACAGGCCAAGGGAACCCACTCTCCACAAGGCCCTATCCTCCATCATGGGAACATACCACTACTCCCAGGAGACGATGGCGACGGTCCTGGCCAAGTTTCAGGAAACCCAGCACCTGCAGGAGGACCAGTATTTGGGGTTCAGGGAGGAGCTCAGGACCATCAGCTCCGCCCTGGGCACCATCGTAGGGGTGCTGAAGGACATACAGCAGACCCTGAGGGACACCGTGGCACTCCAAGGGGCCCCTGACACTAGCCAGGATGATGAACTGCCCACCACCTCCGCCGGCGCTAGTGGACAGGACGCCCCGCCACAGGACCACCACACCAGCACCCCACCCCCTGCAGACAGACAACCACCACGCAAGCAGTCCCTGAGAGCCAGGAACAGGACAGAGCAAGATGGCAAGACCCCCGCCAGGAAATTAGAACACCCTGGTTGTCCTCCCACTGACCCACTTTGTTACCCTGTCCATACTTGAACTGCCCCAACTCCACTTCCTATGCCCAGATGGGCAGTGCGCCTGTGAGACTAATAGACTGGACTCTGCCATGGACATTCCTCCGCCATCACCCATCCTCATTTTACAACCCCCTCCCATTTCTGAGCACTTCAATAAACACCCTTGAAACACAAAACAATCTGGAGTCAGTCTGTGATATTGTAAATATGTATTATCAATGACAGAGTCATAATGCATTTCCCATTGTAAAGCCAACATACCTATGTCACACATCACAAGTCCTTGAAGGATGCAAGCAGATGACACACGTTGCTAACCACACCTGTGAAACCGTAATGGAAAGGTACAACTCAGTAACCAAATACTGGTTGAAATCGACAGACAGGATAGAGGTAGACGTGTGAAAGTTAATGTAATGGTAAAAATTTAAATGTTCTCACCTGTGTCTCACTGGAAATATTGCTGTATGACTGACTCCCTGTTGTCGTTGTCTTCTTCCTCAGCTTCATCCTCATCACTGTCCACAGGCTCCACAGCTGCCACAACACCGTCATCTGGACCATCCTCCTGCAGAAAAGGCACCTGGCGTCGCAAAGCCAAATTATGAAGCATCGAGCAGGCGATGATGATCTCGCACACCTTCTTCGGTGAGTAGAATAGGGAACCACCTGTCATATGGAGGCACCTGAACCTGGCCTTCAGGAGGCCGAAGGTGCGTTCAATCACCCTCCTAGTCCGCCCATGGGCCTCATTGAACCGTTCCTCTGCCCTGGTCCTGGGATTCCTCACTGGGGTCAATAGCCATGACAGGTTGGGGTAACCAGAGTCCCCCAATAGCCATACACGGTGCCTCTGGAGTTGAGCCATCATATCAGGGATGCTGCTATTCCGCAGGATGTAGGCGTCATGCACTGAGCCAGGGAACATAGCATTTACCTGGGAGATGTACTGGTCTGCAAAACAGACCATCTGTACATTCATCGAATGATAACTCTTCCTGTTTCTGTACACCTGTTCACTCCTGTGGGGGGGGGACCAGAGCTACATGGGTCCCATCAATGGCACCTATGACATTGGGGATATGTCCAAGGGCATAGAAGTCACCTTTAACTGTAGGCAAATCTTCTACCTCAGGGAAAATGATGTATCTCCTTACGTGTTTCAGCAGGGCAGACAACACTCTGGACAAAACGTTGGAAAACATAGGCTGGGACATCCCTGATGCCATGGCCACTGTTGTCTGGAATGAGCCACTTGCAAGGAAATGGAGCACTGACAGCACCTGCACATCAGGGGGGATTCCAGTGGGATAGCGGATTGGTGACATCAGGTCTGGCTCCAACTGGGTACATAGTTCCTGGATTGTGGCACGGTCAAACCGGTAGGTGACAATGACATGTCGCTCTTTCATTGTCAACAGGTCCACCAGCGGTCGGTACACCGGAGGATTCCGCCATCTTCTCACATGTCCCAGCTGACGGTGCCTACGAAGGACAACAGCGACGAATCAGTCATTTTTGCTCCTGGTATGTACCCACAGTTACACACAAGACTACATCAATCACAAAACCCTTCCTGTATGTGTGTTGAGTGTAGGCCTAGCTATGTGTGATGCAGAGGTAAATGAAGCCATGTGGGCCCCTGAAATGGCGGCTGCCTGACCTCTAAACTGGGACAATGGGATTGTGGGGTAACAGCGCTGGCGTTGCACACCGTGGCGGTAGGCGGTCGTAGACCGCGGCGCAATGCTGCATTGGTCAACATTGGACCCTATGGGTCCCAGGAGCCAATGAACAGGTGCGCCGGCGGTGATGATGCGCACCGCCGCGGACGTCACCGCCGCGGACGTCACCGCCATTTTCTATCTGTTCAATCACTAGATACCTGACCTTCGACAGGAGAGGACCTACACTGCAAGTGCTGCTGGGACCTCGGTCTGGAAGCGACGATGGCTGCTGCGTCTGGGGAAAGGGGCCTTGCCTTCACTGCTCAGGAGTTGGAGAAACTGGTAGACGGGGTCCTCCCCCAGTACACGCTACTCTACGGTCCTCCAGACCAACAGGTTAGTACACAGGGAGCACGTTGTATGGGCTAGGCCTGGGTGGAGAGGGCTGGTTGGAAGAGGGAAGGGGGCAGAGTTCATAGAACATTAATGCATGTGAATGAATGGGCCACATGGCCAGAGTAGGGAGGGGGCCACTCACATCGACGGTGCAGTTGGTAATGACTGTTCCTCTTCCCTTGTGCATGTCATTTAGGTCAGCGCCCACCAGAAGAGGGACATTTGGCGTGCCATCGCCAAGGAGGTCCGGACCCTGGGGGCCCACCAGAGATGGGGCACCCACTGCCGGAAAAGATGGGAGGACATTCGCCGCTGCAGCAAGAAGACGGCGGAGGCTCAGCTGGCGATGGCCTCCCAACGTGGGAGGGGTGCCCGTCGCACCATGACCCCCCCGATGTTTCGGATCCTGGCGGTGGCCTACCCGGAGTTGGATGGGCGCTTGAGGGCATCACAGCAGACACAAGGGGGTGATTACAACCTCATTCTGTGGACTTTGCGCGCAGTAGAGGGGTCTGGGTGGGGGAGGAGGCCTGTGGGTGTACCTAGGCCAGCCAGAAACACGAAGACAAGGCCCCTCTGTAATGCAGCCCATGTGGCACTCTACCACACCTCAGTATAGTGCCAAGTCGAGGTATAGTTGCCACTGTGGCATCCATGTGTGCAGATGTCCACCATTGCCATGTAGGCCATATCCCAGAAATTGCATATGCAGAGGGCAGGAACACGGAGTAATGCAGGGAGCTGCTGTGTCTGTCTTGTCCGCCAACGGTAGCGGTATGCCATGCACTCAACCTGTCTTTCTTCTGCCCCCCCCCTTTTTCTGCTCTCCCTGTTCTTTTGTACATCAGCATCATCAGGCGGAGGTACAGTGGCACCGGAGCACGAGGGAGCTGCATCCCACATGGCCATGGAGGGCCACTCCACGGACTCTGAATGCACCAGTGGGACGGAGGGCGAGGGGAGCTTCATGTCGGCCACCGGATCACCAACCAGCGACACGGACTCGTCCGCCGATGGGGGTTCCCTTGTGGTGGCGACACCATCTGTGCGCCCCACTTCTACAGGTACAGCTGCCAACTCCCCTACCAGCACCGCCCTCCCACCAGCCCCTCAGCGTTCGCCCCGTGCCCGCTCACCCAGGAGGGTGGGCATCACCTTCGCCCCAGGCACCTCAGGCCCTGCCCCAGTCACCCCTGCTGCCCTCAGTGAGGAGGCCATTGACCTCCTCAGGTCACTCACTGTTGGGCAGTCTACCATTGTGAATGCCATCCAGGGTGTAGAACGAGAGTTGCAACACGGTAATGCATTCCTGGAGGGCATTCATTCTGGTCAGGCTGTCCTTCAGCGAACCCTGCAATCTCTGGCCTCAGCACTGATGGCAGCCATTGTCCCTGTGTCTAGCCTCCCCCCTCCAACTTCCTCCACCCAGACCCAATCCCCTGTACCCCAGCCCATCCCAAGCACACCTACAGACCAGCATGCACACAAGTCAGCACACACAAGTAGCTCAAGCAAACATAGGCACCACACATCCCACAGGCACTCACGCAAGCAACACACACATGCAGACACACCAACATCCACTGCCTCCACTGTGTCCCCCTCCTCGTCATCTACCTCCTCCCTCCCAGTGTCGTCTACACTCTCACCTGCATGCACTACATCTACAGGCACTAGGACTCGCACCAGAACACCCAGCACCACACCCCGCTCACCTGCACTCACCACCCCCACTACCATTTACACGTCCCCTGTGTCCTCTCCCAGTGTCTGTGATGCCCCCTCCCAAAGTACACAAACGCGGGCACCCACACACCCAACATCCATCCACCTCACGACAGCCTCCAGTACCTGCACCTGCACCCAAAACACCTAAAGTGACACGTCCTACAACCACCTCCTCTTCCTCCACTCCCAGACCCCCTCCAGCTACCCATCCCAGTGTTCGTCAGAAACTGTCCCTCTGTAAAGTTGACCTTTTTGCCCCCCCCCTCCAATTCATCAGTCACGTCGTAGCGCCTCAGCCAAAAAGCCTCCAATACCAGTGGTGCCTGTACAAGGTATGTGGAGTGCACTGGCCACCAGGGCAGGCAGTGTGACCCGGAGCCAAGGCACTGTCAGCCCACCCCCTGTAAAGGCTCTGAAATTGGAGAGTGGACGACGGGACCGTGTGAAGGCTCCTGGTGGGAAAAGAACTCACCTGGGTTCCAAGGGGATTGGAGAGTCAGTTGTGACTCCACCAAAGGTGGGGAAGGGCCAGAGGAAGTCTGCCCAGCCTGTTGTGAGTATCACGGCGGAGAAGGGCGGCATCATTCCCGGCGGTCGGGACGCCACCTCCAGCACCGTCGTCACTGGTCAGGAGACCACCGCCGGAGTCATAGCCTAGGAGGGCCCAAGTATCGTCACTGGTCAGGAGACCACCGCCGGAGTCATAGCCCAGGAGGGCCCAAGTATCGTCACTGGTCAGGAGACCACCGCCAGAATCATAGCCCAGGAGGGCCCAAGTATCGTCACTGGTCAGGAGACCACCGCCAGAGTCATAGCCCAGGAGGGCACAAGTATCGTCACTGGTCAGGAGACCACCGCCAGAGTCAGTGCCCAGGAGGGCCCAAGTATCGTCACTGGTCAGGAGACCACCGCCACCGCCGGAGTCAGTGCCCAGGAGGGCCCCGGCTGCCACAGCCCAGGTAGGCTATGAGGGAACGTCATGCCACACACCAATGCCCAGTCTAGGGAACATCATGCCACACACCAATGTCCGTACCAGAACCGCCATGGCAAAGCACCGCTGAACAGTCCAGAACCGCCATGGCAAAGCACCGCTGAACAGTCCAAAGACCGCCATGGCAAAGCACCGCTGAACAGTCCAAAGACCGCCATGGCAAAGCACCGCTGAAAAGGGCAAAGTCTACCATGGCAAAGCACCGCTGAACAGTCCAGAACCGCCATGGCAAAGCACAGCTGAACAGTCCAGAACCGCCATGGCAAAGCACCGCTGAACAGTCCAAAGACCGCCATGGCAAAGCACCACTGAACAGTCCAAAGACCGCCAGGGCAGAGCACCTCTGAACAGTCCAAAGACCGCCAGGGCAAAGCACCGCTGAACAGTCCAAAGACCGCCAAGGCAAAGCACCGCTGAACAGTCCAGAACCGCCATGGCAAAGCACCGCTGAACAGGGCAAAGACCGCCATGGCAAAGCACCACTGAACAGTCCAGAACCGCCATGGCAAAGCACCGCTGAACAGGGCAAAGACCGCCATGGCAAAGCACCGCTGAACAGTCCAGAACTGCCATGGCAAAGCACCGCTGAACAGGGCAAAGACCGCCATGGCAAAGACCGCTGAACAGGGCAATGACCGCCATGGCAAAGCACCGCTGAACAGTCCAGAACCGCCATGGCAAAGCACCGCTGAACAGGGCAAAGACCGCCATGGCAAAGCACCGCTGAACAGGGCAAAGACCACCATGACAACCCACCCACTTGTGAGACTTGAGAGACTGTGGCTTTGCACTCCCCAGGATGGTCCAGTGGGCAAGCCACCCACTGTATAGACTTGAGAGACTGTGGCTGGCTTTGCACTCCCCAGGATGGTACAGTGGGCAAGCCACCCATTGCAGAGTCTTGAGAGACTGTGGCTTTGCACTCCCCAGGATGGTCCAGTGGGCAAACCACCCACTTGTGAGACTTGGGAGACTGTGGCTTTGCACTCCCCAGGATGGTCCAGTGGGCAAGCCACCCACTGTATAGATTTGAGAGACTATGGATTTGCACTCCCCAGGATGGTCCAGTGGGCAAACCACCCACTGTAGAGACTTGAGACACTGTGGCTTTGCACTCCCCAGGATGGTACAGTGGGCAAGCCACCCACTTGTGAAACTTGAGACACTGTGGCTTTGCACTCCCCAGGATGGCACAGTGGGCATGGAGCCCCATCGTGGATCTGGCTTTGCAGTCATCCGGCTGAGGTGCCCCCCCTTCCCTTTCCCCTGAAGTGCCTGTAGTATTTCTATCTGATGCCTCGGCAGTGTTCTCTCCGATTGTGGACAGGTATCTTTTGTGGGCCTTGCCAATGCATTTTCGGACTAGTGGTGCACGGACATTGATATGTACATATTTGCACTACTTCTCGTAATGTATATATTTCTGCCTGATTTTCAGATATATCTGTATATTTTTGCAAGACATGTATATTGATACATTACAATGTTTGAACGGATTTCGCTTTGTCTTTGCATTCTTCCGGGGGGATTGTGGGTTGTTACTGTGATTTTTGTGGATGCATTGGTGTGTATGTTGTAATATGCGAGGGTGGGGGTGGGGGTGTTTCATGGGTGTCCCCCTAACTTTTGCCTCCCCCCTCCCCCATGTCGTAGGTGCAGTACTCACCGTTGTCTTCGGCGCCTACGTAGATGGTGGTCGTAGAGGAGCAGAAAGACAAGCGCAGGGAGTATTTGGAGTTCTGGCTCCATGGAGTCCTCGTTCCTCGTAGGATGTGTTCAGGTGAGCGTTTTCCCATTGCAAAAGCTGTTTCCGCCGTCTTTTTATTCACGGTGAATCCGCCCCGGAAAAGGTGGCGGATTGCCGGGTTGTGATACTATAGGCGGTACATTGTCTTCCACCTGTCTGTTGGCGGTGACCGCCGCGCTGCTTGTCTGTACCGCCGTGGCGGGCGGTGTGTTAAAGTGGCTGTCTTTGTTGGCGGTTTCCGCCAGGGTCATAATTCCCTTTTTTTTTCCGCCGGCCTGTTGGCGGTATTACCGCAGCTTTACCACCGTCCGCCATGGTTGTAATGACCCCCTATATCATTTGAAAATTCACAGCAATTTGAAAGCATGTCTTCTGTTACATTAAAAAAGTGCCTCACCTCATGTCCGTTAAAACTATGTAGGTCGCAAATGTTTGTTGTTCTAAAACTTGGGTCCTGGTTCTAAAAAGATTGTGAAGCACTGAACTGGACTATAAACAAATGTGAGTGGTGAACAAATGCGGGTGGTTGGTGTTTATTGTTTCTTTGAGGTAAGCCGGAAGGATTGTCTACAGAGTCCCAGCGGTGCTGGAGCATTTTTCAGAGTGGGGCTGCTTCCATCAGTGTTACATCAGTGTTACATTACTGAAGCCATGGTGACTCTGAAAAATCCTGGCATCTCAAAAAGGACAAGTGTAGCAAATGAGATGCGCTATTTCTGCAGGAGTGTGGTAATGGTGTGGCATGTTGCCAGTGGTGCATTTTGGAGCAGATTGTTGTAATTCTATTACTTTTACAGATGGCACATTTTCAATTACAATGGCCTCAAAATTAACACTTCCGTGCAGTTCTACTAATCAAATCATAGTGCCCAATTGATAATGTGTGAATATCTGGTTTCCGCAAGTATTTATTGTTTGAACATCACCAAGTAAAGTGTCTTGGTGTGTTTTGATTCAATAAAAATCTTTGTTTTCAGTACACTTCAGAGCTACAAAACAATTGACTTCATTAGTACCTTCCTAACAGCTAACATAGTTTGAAATATTGGCACAGTTCATTTACAGGTGTCTACATTTTGTTGTGTGTTAGAAAAAAACTGACAGCCTACAGCCATCCCTACACCCTAGCAAGATTGTCAGTTAGATCTTTGTTAAAACAATGAGAAAACAGGCACAGCACTTTAAGGAAAGAGGTACATTTTTAGCTGATTCCTGAAGCGCAACCAATTATTTTTGCCTCTCAACTGGAGTGGGAGAGAATTCCATAGCCAAGGAGCAAGATATGAAAATGAATGACTGCCACACCTCAATATTTTTATTCTAGGTATAACTGAAAGATCCTGTGGGTTCCTATTTGGTAGATAGGGTTTTATCAATTGTTGAAGAATTTTGGGGCCCAATTTATATTTTGCACGATGAACCACGCACAGTGCCGTAAACTGGACTCTGCTGTTTATGGGCAGCCATTGCAGAGTTCTAGTATCTAACCTTGCTGACTATGATATTGAGATCCCTAAAAGAATCTACGCTGCAGCATTCTGGATGACTTTTCTTATCACCACCTTAGGGCTGCCTAAGTATAGTGAGTTGCCATAATCCAGACAAGATAAAATTAGCCCCCAGATAACAATTCTTCTGGAGTCCACCGGGAGCCATTACAAAGTTTTTCTATGTGCTCTCAAGCGCACTTCACATCTGTGAGTGCTAAAATTAACATTAATAATTGTTTTATGTATTGCTAGAATACATATGAAATGTATTAACGTGAAAATGTATGTGTAACATGAAAGGTGCCTGCTTAATTGGCCACCATCATATCCGAAGTTACTCACTAATAACGTATTAAAATGTATTGAGAGCATATATTTCTTAAAATGCACTACTCTGTCATACTTACCGTTAAATGCTATGAAATTTACTTGTGCTAACGAAGAAGGCCTCAAGTTTAACAAGGCCGCAGCTAAAACTGAATGTCTGCCAATTATTATGGGATGGTTAGGTTAGTAGAATGATCTCATATCCGCTGTATCACAACTCAGTGACAACGTGGGTCAATTTCAATTTAATCACACTGCACTTGGGTTTCTAGAATCATTATTCTGAGATTCATCACGTCACTTCGACACTCTGTTACTTTCACATTTGTCAGTTTGTCTACTGACGTCCTTGTATTTTATTATTTTGAGTTGATTTCTTATGCTCCATGCAATGATGCTGGTGCTTACATTTGCGCTTGAGGCTTACAGTCTAAAGCGCTTGTACTGCCTGCATTAGATACTAAATCTTATGGTTTAGAGAACTGAGAGCCCAAGTTCTGAACTGGCTCCCCTTTCCCAAATTCCCTTGTCCTGATGCCGATTGTCCCCTATGATGAAGGACCTTCTGCTTGCTGACCCTTAAGCAGAGGTATTAGTAGTCTTCTAGAAAATGCCATGTTGCTGTTTTGTCTTTTGTTTTTCAGGTAGCAACTGCTGTTTTTGATAGTGCCTTAGTTAGTAGGCTTCCAAATGTATGTTACTAAAACGTTTGCCTGAAGCCCAACATACTAATGCTAATCAGGAGCTGGAAAGGTTTCTTATCCTTATTCTGTTTGACAGGACAAGCGTGACATCCTTCAAATTGCTGATCAAACGTATGTTATTAGCATTGCTCAATTACTTTGCTATTGATGAGTACCGTTGCCTGTGAATCCATAGTAATAGTTGCTTTGATAAAAATTAAGATTCTTTAGACGTTTTGGTCAACCTGTGTTGTTCCTGTACTTATATCACGTGATTTTGAGACTAAGGGCCAGATGTATCAAAGTCCTGGTTTGCATTTCCTAAATAGCGATTTTTAAGAAATTGCGATTTAAGAAATGCAAAATGGGATGTATGTAAATTGCGATTCGGTAATATCGATTTCTTAAGAATCGCAATCGCTATTACCGAATTGCAATTAGGGAATGGGACTCCATTCATCCCTATGGGCCTATTGGCCCATAGTTGCGAATGTTTTTGCATCCTGTCAGGAATTCGCAAATTAGGTAATGCAAACCCCAGGGTGCTGGGGGCCTAAGGCCCCCTTTGATTCACCCCCAAAAAATATTTGTGGACATGTGAAGCGCACACATGCCCTAGGGGCACATGCGCGCTACATGTCATTTTTAATAATGCATTTATAACTCATGTTTACATGAGCTTTGCATATGCTTTGGAAATCGCAAATAGGAATTCCCTATTTGTGATTTCCTATTTAGAGAATTGCAATTTGCGATTCCCTAAATGGAGTCGCAATTTCAGGGAATCACTATTTTAGCTATTCCTTGAAAATTGCACTGCAAATGCCTTTCATAAATCTTGAAAGGCATTTTTGCATTTGCAAACGGCTGAATAAACATTCTAAATCGGTACTAAAGGGGTGGTTATTCATGACCAAATGGGACATGGTGTGTAAAGTTACTGACTTTAATAAATTGTATTGTTTATTTGGTGACATTTATTTGATGGGCAGGGCTGATGGTGTGATCATCTTAAGCGAGTCAAAAGGTTCATCGGCCTAAGGGTGCGTACCCCTTATAAGTTAGCAACAACTAAACAGGCATGGTCACACACGCTAAGACTAAATGGTAGCAGAGTATGATGGTTAGTCTCCTTAAGAGCACATCACCACATACAGTTTGAGGTTTGCCCCTAGAGAAGTTATCAGAGAGTCCACGAGTTAAAATACATCTCCCAAACATAGGTTGATTTTTGGTTTTAATAATACAAAATAGAGAGATGATGTGCCCCTAAATGCCCAAAGTGGCTTTCCCAGGTCCTCGGCGTTCTATTGACACATTGAATGGAATAGATTATGCGCTAGCACAATTTATGCAAATTGCAAGTGAATGGAGTCATTTGCGAGGGTTTGGGGAGTTTTGTGTACTCCAAATGTTGTTGTAGAAGGAGTTTGCGTACTCAACAGTGGGAGAGCAGGTAAGTCGGCGTACTTCACATGTGGGTGGTACTTGGTGCCCAAAAATGGTCCACGTGGCTATTGGTATACGGGCCCTGCGAGGTCTAAGACTCCAGAGGATATTGAGACACTTGTTTTTTGTTGTCATTTGTCTGTTTAGTAGGCCAAATCGGGCTTGGTTGGCAAGTCAAGGTTTTGTGTTGAGTTGAGTGAAAGGTCTTTTTCAACTGAGATTTGGCGAGCCCTATGTGCACCAGGACAGACCCATTGATCAGTTGAGAGTAAAATTTGCGGGTCGAATTTTGCTTGCAAATTTGGGTAACTGAGAAAGAAAGAATAGCTGCTAGAGCAAAGGCCGTCATGAAAAATCTGTAAGGTTCCTGAAGTGATTGTATTACCCTACCTGTAGTAAACAGATACACTGTTTTTTGGTTTTGCTGAGGTGCTCGCAGTAATTTTTGGATTATTTTTTGAGTGGTTCTAAGTGTAGATAGAGAAGCCGCAAGGCATTGTCAGCTGTTGTGTGTGAGTGTGGCATCGTTGGAGCCGCGCTGGGATAGGTTGGTTAGTGAGAAGGGTCGTGCACGGATTGGTGGGCAACCTTGAGGCGCAATTGGACAAGAATGTAGACGATGAGGATATCGGGATTAAAAGTCACTTCCTAATGATCGAATTTTAACACAAATTTGCAAAAATGAATTTTTAAAAACATTAAAAAGTGCTCTTAGGGGAAATGGGTATATTCCAGCTAGGGTAGGAGAAATTTGTCTGTCAGAAGGTACTCCGGCATATGTCGTAATTGAATAGAGAGGTACGGGAGCATGCCTTTGGTTAAAGCATTGGTGCAAAATCACAGAAAAGGAAGGGAACTTAGTGTTTCCTGAAAATTGAATGTTTAATTTGAGAATTTTAGAGAATTTGAGACAGGTGATATATGATTTAAAACCTCCACCAAGAACAGCTCAGTTTGAAGCATTTGCAATCTGGGAGCTATTAGCAGACAACAATAGCAGTTGAAATTTAAGAGAAAGATGAGAAGAGCTGAAGACACTAGCGGAAGCTAGGTGGGACAATGATCAGAAGTACTGTAGGTAAGATACCTCACAGGGAATCAGAATGTTTCCTGCAATTTCACAGGATAGTGAGAAAGAAGGAAAGAAAGCTACTAGAAAAACAAACAAAAGCCCTTCTGAGGATAGGGAGCAGAAATCAAAGGAGACTAAGAAGTCATTGTTTCCTGATGCAGAGTCAGATGATGATGAATGTATTTTACAGTTGTTGAGAAATCGACCACCACCTTATGTGACTTATGAGGGCGGTCCAAGTACCAGTGTGAAGCCCTCTGCACCGACACTGAGTGACATGCCACACAGTCCAGTACAGAGTAACCCTAGCATAACTGAGAGTTTCGTACAGGTTAATCCTAATGTGACACAGAGCTCAGTACAGACTAGTCCTCCTCTTGCGCAAGTACCATTGCAGAGCAGCTTAAACATGGCGACTGTGCCTGCAGTGCAGAATCAAATGCCTCAATAGAGTACCCCTAAGATTTACTCAGATGTGCCTATTGTAGATGTGGCAGCCAATTTAATAGTGCCAATAGGACAGGGTTCTCAGAAACAAATGTTGGTTCAGACAGAGCCAACTCCATTATTATTGCCTCAAATACAGCCACAAACCATTCCGAACTACACTCCTATAACAGGCACGCAGACAGAGTTGTCTGTATTAATGAGCCAGAACACAGGAATAATGCAGTCTCAGAACACAACTGCTAAAACCATGTTCAGATGCTGTGTCTGTACCCGTTACCATTAGTCCAGTCATACCGTTGTTTGCCCAGGGTAGCAATGGCACAAATGGTCAGGAAATCCTAAATAAAAGTTTGGTGGGAGGAGGAATCAGTGAAAATGCCAGGATAGTCTCACTTGTGGGACAGACTTTTGATGGAACAGAGTCATTGTTAGACCTGAGCCCTTTCAGAGCTCTTTCAAATACTGAAACAGGGATCGCACATTGGCAACAACATGAAATTACTGACACCCCAACACCCAAGTTTAACTGTATCACAGCTACCTAGTACTCAGCCTAATAACATCTCACTGCAAGGTTTGACAGCTCAACAATTAACCGAATGGTTAGAAAAGCTGAACACTCCACAAGATGCTTCTAGTGGAGGGAATTAAATAAACTGTACTAAGCTTTCAATGGAGGCAGACAAACTTGTCGAAGGAACCATGGGTGTAAATCGTCTAGAGTCTTACACTGAAGCAGAATTGCGATACTTGTGTCCGAAAATCACTAAGGACGCAGGTGAGGTACACCAAAGGTTAGCAGAATTGGCAGAGAAATACAGCAAAAATATTGAGAAAACTAAATATTTGAAGAGAAGTTACAGGTTAGACTTTGACATCAAAGAATTCAAACACAGGAGAATAGCAGGGATGAAAACACACCTTAGAGAGTTGCTTCAAAGCATCCAGACATGGAGAGCATTAGACAAATGGAAGGCAGATGGGTAAAGAAGCATGATAAGAGGAAAAGGGATACTGATGATCCCCCTGCAAATGTACAGCGGGCACTGGATCCGGTCAAAACTTTACCAATGAGGGATATTCCAGGAGGGAAGTTTGTCATGTCCCTTGGAGCAGAAGTGACATTTTGTCATTTACCAATGATTATTTCAGATTGAGAGAGAAACCAGTAGAACGGTACCAGCAAACAGACAGATTTGTAAAACTTGCTAAATGCCTATGGGAGGATTTGAACACGCTACTGGAGATAGTAGTTCCAGCAGATCTGTGGGTAGAATGCAAAAGAAGTACAGATTGGCTGACAAAGGAACCAGAGAGAGATCCGAGCACATGTGCACCATCTCCCAAAGTAATGAAATATTTCTATAAAGTGATTGAGTTTTTGAAAACCAGAATTTCGCTGAAAAACATTGATTGGCAGTGGATGAGAGGACCAAATCCAAACTTCCAGAATAATCTGAACCCGATGCAAGGTTTTCAGCCCATGCAGCCCATGCAGCCTTTGCAACATGTACAGCCATTGCAGGTGCAAATGCCCCAGTTACAGCAGATGCAACCTCAGGTGCAAATGGTGCCTGGACAACAAATCCAAATACCTTAAGCCCCTATGGACCAGCAACAGATGATGCTTTCTCAGACGGTCACAGGTCAAAGACTTAATCAGAGTAATAATACTGTACACCAATTCCCCCTACACAGTGAGAATGGAATAAACGATGATTGGATAAGTGATAGTTCGAATGAGGAAGAATGTGTGCTGGCTACTTCATTAGAGGTAGATCAGAAAGGTCCCTATGTTAAAGGCAAGATCAACGGTCACAAAGTCCAATTTCTAGTTGGCACTGGGGCTACATGCTCTACAGTAAGAATGGTTGAAGTTCCAGACTTGTCCCTATCAGGGAAAACATTCCAGATTGTAGGAGCAGCAAACCAATATTTATTAAACCCAATCACAGAACCGGTCCCGGTTAAAATTGGAAATTTCAGGGGGATGCACAAGTTCATAGTCTATGATTCAAGTCCTGGATCCCTACTGGGAAGGGATTTATTGTACATAACAAGATGCTCGATTACTTGTTCGAATTACGGTATTGAGATTCAGACAAACAGTGATGATGAAGATGACCCGATACTTACTTTCAGCAATGACACAGTGAGTGGAGAATTTCCTCTAATTCGTTTCTTTCCAGTTTTCACAGTGAGGGATCTTCCACCTGACTTACAACAATCTGTTGTGTCAAAGGTTTGGGATTTCACAGGAAAGGACATTGGTTTGATAAAAGGGGTTGAGCCAGTTAAAGTTATGGTTAAACCAAATGCAGTTTTTCCCAGACTTCCACAATACCACATGACAAAGGAGACCATCGAAAGTCTAATGCTGATAATGTCCGAATTCCTAGACAAAGAGGTTTTGTAAGAAGTGATGAGCAGCCCATGTAATTCACCAATAACAGGACTATGCAAGCCATGTGGGAAAATTCGAATTGTTCAGGATTTGAGAAAAATAAATTACATTGTGGTTAGATGTTGCCCAGTAGTGCCAAACCCAGCTGTAATCATGTTCCAAATCCCATGTGATGCTGAACAGTTCATTGTAGTGGACCTGTCACAGGCGTTCTTTTCTGTGCCTCTACATGAGGACAGCAGATATTTCTTTTGTTTCAAATTTCTAAACAGAGTCTTCTGTTGCTGTAGGATTCCACAAGGGTTTCCAGAGTTGCCATTAATTTCTAACCAGATTTAGAAAAATAATTTAGAAACATTAATAATGCCTTATCAGTCCACATTGGTGCAGTACATTGCTGATGTACTCTACTGATTGTGTACAAAACAAGAGAAGAGCGCAAGTACAATACAATTGTCTTATTGAATCACTTGGGAGATAATAGTCATAAAGTGTCAAAAAGAAGTGAGATACTTGGGACATTTGATCAAAAAAGGAATCAGTAAAATTTCCAGAGAAAGAGTTGCCACTATATTACAGATGCCAGTTCCGACTACCCAGAAAGATGTAAGGATGTTTTTGGGAATAATGAGCTACTGCCGCCAGTGGATCCTGAATTTTTCAGTCATTTCAAAGCCTTTGCAGAAACTGACTCACAAGGATGTTGCCGATCCTCTAGAGCAGGATCAAACCTGTGTGAAAGCATTTACATATTTGAAAGAGGGTTTGTGCCAAGCTCCGGCTTTGGGTATGCCTAATTATACAAAACCATTTCTGTTACTTTGTCATGAACGTGATGCTTGTTCCTTGTCTGTCTTGACCCAAACTCATGGCAGTGTAAATTGCCCGGTGGCATATTTTTCAGCCACCTTGGATCCGGTTGCAGCAGCTTTACCAGGCTGTTTGCGGTCCGTGGCAGCAGTTGAGCAGAGCCTGGCTCAGAGCAAGAGCACTGTGATGGGTCATCCCCTCACTATCATGTTCCCCCATTCTATTGAAGTCTTGCTCACTAGGTCCAAGTCACAGTACTTGACCAGTGCCAGACTTACTCAGTATGAGACTGCAATCCTGGGATCACCTAATGTAACTATTAAGAGATGGACAGTGTTTAACCCAGCAACCTTACTTCTAAATGAGAATATTAACATTGATAAACTGGATGATACTAAACTTGACTGTCTAGAGATCACCGAGTTATGCCCAAAGCCCAGAGAGTTGGCATGGGTACATTGAGATCAGGATATGCAGAATGCACCATTTCGGGCATACTAGAAGCTTCACGGCGTCAGGGAGTGTTTTCTGTGCAAGTGGCAGAATTAGTGGCTTTTACCAGAGCATGCCATGTTTCCACCCAACTGAAAGTCACAATTTACACAGAGAACCAGTATGGATTCAGGATTGTGCATGATTTTAGCCAATTGTGGTCACAGAGAGGTTTCCTGATCTCCTCTGGTTCTCCAGTAAGAAACGGTGAGAGAATTCATGAGTTATTACAAGCAATTCTATTACCTGAAAAGATTGCTGTGGTAAAACGCAGTGCACATCAAAGATCACAGGATTCTGTGGCATTGGGAAATGGATATGCGGAACCAGGTTGCAAGGTTTTGTGCCCTGAACGGTATATCCTACAAAGACAAGTGGGATTTTTTTTCTGAAAATGATGACATATATACCAATTATGCAATGCACATTATAGACACTTTAGAAGAGCTAAAAGGTTTGCAAGCCAGTGTGCCGAAGGAAGAGCATAGAGACTGGCAGAAATTGAAGTGCATGCAAAGGGATGGCGACATATGGGTGTCAGGAGAGGGGAAAGTAGTGCTGCCTAATAGCTTGTTGACTCAAATGGATAGATACTATCATGGTCAGGCTCATGTGGGAAGAGATGTCATGGCCAGGTTGTTTAAACAACATTGGTTTAATCCAAAGTTTAGACAGGTTGCCGAAGAAATTTACCACTTGTGTGTGATATTCCAGCAGATGAATGCGAGGGGAACAGTGGTTAATATGGATCATATTGGCATGGCTGGAGGACCATTCAGCAGAATGCAAATGAATTTCATTGAGATGCCTGCGTGTGGAGGATTGAAATAGGTGCTGGTGACTGTGCATTTTAAGTCATTGGATTGAGGCTTATCCTACATGAAGAAATGACAGTCTCACAGTACCCAAGTTACTGCTTAGGGAGTTACTTCCACTTTTCGGTTTCCCTGTCTCTTTAGAATCAGATAGGGGAAGTCACTTCAGCAATGAAGTGATCAAATTGCTATGTTCAGCCTTAAACATTGAGCAGAAACTGCATTGTAGTTACAGCCCGAAGCCTCAGGACTGGTAGAACAGATGAATGGTACCTTGAAATCAAGATTTGCAAAGATATGTGCATCCACAAATCTGAAATGGCCTGATGCATTGCCGCTAGTTTTGATGTCAATGAGAAGCATGCCTGACAAGAAAACAGGATTGTCACATCACGAAATCCTCATGAGAAGAGCCATGAGATTGCCATATGTCCCTGCGAATGCTCTTGTGAACATTACAGATGATATGGTATTGGACTACAGCAAAGGTCTGGCTGATGTGGTTCGCTCTTTCTCTCATCAGGTGGAGTCCACCACACTGCAACCATCTCAAGATATAGGACACAACCTGAAAGCAGGGCACTGGGTTGTGATCCGAAAGCACGTGAGAAAGTCGTGTTTGGAGCCCCGGTGGAAAGGGCCTTACCAGGTGGTATTAATCGCTACCACAGCTGTGAAGTGTGCTGGACTTCCAAACTGGATCCAGGTTAGTCACACTCAGAAAGTACCCAACACTACTGAGCAGGAAGAAGAGTTTTTGAGACTACCAACAACATCCAGGTGCTTTCCAAGAAAAGAAAGATGAATAAGTGATCAGGAAACAGTGCTGGATTTGCCCACCTCTGTGTTAGACAAAGTGGAAGTAGCACAGGAGGATGAGAATGAGCCGACTTCAAGTGGAACAATAGGAGAACCTGACCAGAGAAGAGTTTCCCCAGAAGCAGATGGTCTTGAAACACTGACTGAACACACGACTGACCACATCAGGAAAAGAGTTGAGGCAGACCAAAGCCAAAGAGATTTGACTCCTCTTGAACCGGTTGCGGGAACTTCAAAAGAAGATAATTCATGTCCAATACTGAAAAGGGTACTGACAGGAAAAACACGATAAGGTAACAAGTGGCCAGAGTCAAGGCAAAAGTCAAAGAAGATAATCTCAGTAGCGCCAATCCCAGAAGAAGTCAACACCACTAGAAGAGAGGATCTGAGTGATGGTGAATTAAGTGGAGATCGAAAGTTGAAAAGAAAAAGAGTTGCAAATCGAAGATATTCTGATCCTGAATGGGCATATGTAACTATCAATGAATGGCAAGAAGAGTTTTTGAATTTTTGTTTTGATCGAGACATTCGAGGTGAATATTTTGGCACTAGAGAGAAGTCAATGAGCTGAGTCGTAAAAAGCTGCAAATAGAAAAATATAAAGAAAAAAAGACTGTTGAAAATTATCTGGTAAAAACTTTTAAACCTGATTTTGACAAGCTGCTACCTGATTTTGACAAGCTGCTAAACTGTATTTGACCATTTTTACTTATTTTGACAAAGGGATCCTGAAAGTAAGACTGAGTGCTGTAAATAATTGCTGAAGAAGATTGAAGATTGTTTTTGATTTTTGATTTTGCTGCAAAGCAAAAGTTCTTTATTGTTTCTACTTTTTGATTCTTTACGAACCATCGGTAACCACAACCAGCAGAACACTAAAAATGATTGCAGTAAATACATGGGTATTGGTTGGTAATTGTTGGTGTGATAGTGTTCCTGACATTAATCAGGATTGTAATTGTTTCTGGTGAAGATGAGGCCAACCATACCACAGCTGTAGAGACAACTACTACTCTTTCGGAAGTAGATAGATTCAAGTTAGATGAAAAATCTTTACATGTAAATAATCCGCACGGAGAACTTTCTTTTAATGTTTTCCATTGCTTATTGCATGAGTAATTTCACACTTTGAATGCAAGAGAGTGTTATGTTTCTACACACATTCCAGCCTCTGTTGAGGAGGGAATAACCTATAATAGTCTGCCATTAACCTACAGCATAAGTTGTAGTCTTTTACTAACACGCTTTCATAACCAGGAGTACATCCAGTATTTCTACTCCAATTTTGATGTATTGTTTTCGTTTGATCCTATAATTAGAGATCTAAATAAAATAACAAAGGATAATAGCATAGTAATAGTGAAGTATTTCTTTGAACCTACTTTAACCTATGGGACCGCATTCGCCCATAGGAACAACTTAACCAGCTTACTCTCCCCTTTAGAAAAGAGCTTCTTAGATCACACAGAAGATAGGAGAAGGGCAATAAGGCAAATATAGATAAGGGATCTGTTCTGTGAAAACCTAGAAATGACTATGCCTTTACTGACATCACTAAGCAAGGGAAATTAGCTTTAGATGCACTACACGTAGGAAAGCTTTGTGAATATATGGCCACAATCTAGAGTGGATAAGATATTTGTGGGAATGAGTGAATGTCGACATGTGTTTTTGTTTCATTATAAGTGGACATTTATGTTGAACGGTCAAGATCTCGCAGTGCCTGGAATCTATTAAATTTGTGGAAAATGCGTATTACTGCCTTCCTAAAGGATGGTATGACACATGTTACCTGGGAGTAGTCTTCCCGAAAATGTGCCAACTTGATGACATAAATAAATTACTGAAAGGACTGAAAATAAAATCAGTTTCTAACATTGTTGGGGACATATTTGGAGCAATAATTCCTTCAGTGGAAGTTGTTCTGAATGCCTTTAAAATTCAAAAGTTGTTTACTATTGTGGATAACATGCTAACAGATTTTTCAGGAGCCATTGTCCTCATGGACACTGAATTGGCTGCGGTAAGAGCTAGGTCTCTGCAGAACCGCCTTGCATTAGACATTCTTTTAGCGAAGGAGGGCAGAGTTTGTAAATTGCTTGATCTGCAACATTGTTGTTCATATACACCGGACAATAACAATGCAATTAGAGATTTTATTAACAATCTAACAAAAGATAAAATGAATTAAAAGAACTAACTGAACCAACTGTCTGGGAAAAGGCTGGCAATGGAATTGCATATGTGGGGAATCGGCTTGACAACCTGTAAAATGGAATCTTACTGAAAATATTACAGGGAATCTTGATTATTATAATTTGCTTAATTCCAGTATGGGGAGTAAGAAAATTATGGAATGTGATGAAAGCAAAAAGAGCGAAAAAGGATCAGAGGAGAGTGGATAAAAATGAAGAAATTATTTAGGGAAAATTCGAAGGGAAAAAGAATGAATAAAAATGTGCAAGAGACAAAGGAGGTCATTCCGACCGGGGACCAGAAAAGTGAAACCGGCGGTTTCCCGCCGGTTTTCCCCTGGCCTGAGGAATCCTCCATGGCGGCGCAGCAGGCAGCGCCGCCATGGGGATTCCGACCCCCTTCCCGCCAGCCTGGTTCTGGCGGTTTTGACCGCCAGAACCTTGCTGGCAGGAACGGGTGTCGTGGGGCCCCTGCAGTGCCCATGCCAATGGCATGGGCACTGCAGGGCCCCCCTAACAGGGCCCCACAAAGATTTTCAGTGTCTGCATAGCAGACACTGAAAATCTCGACGGGTGCAACTGCACCCGTCGCACCCTTTCCACTCCGACGGCTCCATTCGGAGCCGGCATCCTCGTGGAAGGGGGTTTCCCGCTGGACGGGCGGGCGTCCTTCTGGCGGTCGCCCGCCAGCCCAGCGGGAAACTCAGAATGACCGCCGCGGTCTTTCGACCGCGGTACTGTCTTCTGGCGGTTCCCGCCAGGCCGGCGGCATCCGCCGCCGGCGGGGGTCAGAATGACCCCCAAAATCTTTAGACAAATTTTGAAAACAAAATAAATACATTTATTTGAGTTAAAGGTGTGATGACATATTTAGTAATCAAAGGAGGAATTGTGAATGCTGAAACTAACATTGATAATTGTATTATGTATTTCTAGAATTGATTTAACGTACAAATGTATTAACGTGAAAATTAACGTGTAACATGAAAAGTGCCTACTTGATTTGACACCATCATATACAAAGTTACTCACTAATAACGTATTAAAATGTATTGAGAGCATTTATGTCTTAAAATGCACTACTCTGTCATACTTACGGTTAAACGTTATGAAATCTACTTGTGCTAACAAAGAAGGCCTCAAGTTTAGCAAGGCCATAGCTAGAACTGGACGTCTGCCAATTATTATGGAATGGCTACATTAGTAGAGTGATCTCATATACACAGTATAACCACTCTATTGTTTGATTCTTGAACTTGTCAAAACTTGCCCTAACAAAATGTTGCTTTTCTCGAGGAAATGTTTGCAGTTTGAAATTGTATGTACAGTATTGTAACTGTTGGCTCGAAGCATATGGGAAAATAGTGTTCTCATGGTCATGGATTGCAAAACCTCTGATGCCAGACGGAAAGACTCAAGAATTGATTCTTAGTGTATCGACTGCCTGCACGCAAACTGAGATGAATCAATCATTGAAATGTGCACTTCATCTAATATCTCTGATATGTAGTAAATCTGTAATTGGACATTCTTCATCTCAAGACGTTTCTGACCAATGACAACGTGGGTCAATTTCAATTTAACTGCACTACACTTGGGTTTTCTAGAGCCATTATTCCAAGATCCATCCTGTCACTTTGTCACTCTGTCACTTTTACATTTGCCAGTTTGTCTACGGACGTCCTGGTACTTTATTATTTTGGGTTGATTTCTTATGCTCCATGCAATGATGCTGGTGCTTACTTTTGCGCCTGATGTGTAAAGACCAAAGCATGTTTGCTGCCTGGCTAAGATACTAAGGGGTTCATTCCAACCCTGGCGGTCGGTGTTAAACCAGCGGCCAAACCGCGAACAGGCTGGCGGGTAAAAAAATGGAATTCCGACCCTGGCGTAAAACGCCAACAGAGACCGCCACATTACCACACCGCCCGCCACGGCGGCACAAAAAAACAGAGCGGCGGTCACCGCGAACAGACAGGCGGGAGTCAATGTACCGCCCACCCTATCACAACACACCAATCCGCCACCTTTTCCGGGGCGGTAGCCCCGCCGATAAAAACATGGCGGAAACAGCCATTTCAAATGGAAAACGCTCACCTCCATACACCCCACGAGGAATCTGGACAGCATGGAACCCGAACTCCACATCCTCCCAGCGATTGTCTTCCTGCTCCTCTACCAGGAGCACGAACGCCGGCGCAGAAGACAATGGCGAGTACTGCACCTACGACACAGGGGAGGGGGGGAGGAGAAAATATTACGGGGACACACATACGCGACACACCCACCCCCACCCTCACCCACTACAACACACACATCAATGCACAGTAATACATCACAGTTACCCCCCCCAAAACCCCTGGAAGAATGCAAAGACAAAAGGAAATGATTCTAAACATTGGAATATATTGTATTACTGGCTGAATTATATATATATATATATCTACACATCAAAAACACTTATATACATATACGTACAAGTCCGAGCATTGTAGCAGGCATTGTCCGTGGACCACTGGGCCCAAATCACATTGGCAAAGCCCACACAGGATACCTGACTCCAACGGAAAGAACACTGCAGGGGCATCAGATAGGAAAACTACAGGCACCTCAGGGGGAAGGGAAGTGGGGGCACCTCAGCCAGATGAGTGCACGACGCCAGATCCACGAGGGGCCTCCATGGCCACTGTTCAATCCTGGGGAGTGCAAAGCCACAGTCTCTCAAGTCTCTACAGTGGGTGGCTTGCCCACTGTGCCATCCTGGGGAGTGCAAAGCCACAGTCTCTCAAGTGGATGCATGTCTCCACTGGTTCTGGAGGGGGACTGGTGCCCAGAGTGCTCGTGCAGCCCTGTCTGACACAGATGCGGGACTGCCCCTGCCGCTAATGGGCCAGCAGTGCTTGAGACGGCGGTGCCCAGTGCAGCGGCGCTTGAGATGACGGTGCCCAGTGCAGCAGTGCTTGAGACGGCGGTGCCCAGTGCAGCGGTGCTTGAGATGAAGGGCCCAGTTCAGCGGTGCTTGAGATGAAGGGCCCAGTGCAGCGGTGCTTGAGATGAAGGGCCCAGTGCAGCGGTGCTTGTGACGGCGGTGCCCAGTGCAGCGGTGCTTGAGACGGCGGTGCCCAGTGCAGCGGTGCTTGAGACGGCGGTGCCCAGTGCAGCGGTGCTTGAGACGGTGGTGCCCAGTGCAGCGGTGCTTGAGATGAAGGGCCCAGTTCAGCGGTGCTTGAGACGGCGGTGCCCAGTGCAGCGGTGCTTGAGATGAAGGGCCCAGTTCAGCAGTGCTTGAGATGAAGGGCCCAGTTCAGCGGTGCTTGAGATGAAGGGCCCAGTTCAGCGGTGCTTGAGACGGCGGTGCCCAGTGCAGCGGTGCTTGAGATGAAGGGCCCAGTTCAGTTCAGCGGTGCTTGAGATGAAGGGCCCAGTTCAGCGGTGCTTGAGGCGGCGGTGCCCAGTGCAGCGGTGCTTGAGACGGCGGTGCCCAGTGCAGCGGTGCTTGAGACGGCAGTGCCCAGTGCAGCGGTGCTTGAGACGGCGGTGCCCAGTGCAGCGGTGCTTGAGACGGCGGTGCCCAGTGCAGCGGTGCTTGAGATGAAGGGCCCAGTTCAGCGGTGCTTGAGACGGCGGTGCCCAGTGCAGCGGTGCTTGAGACGGTGGTGCCCAGTGCAGCGGTGCTTGAGATGAAGGGCCCAGTTCAGCGGTGCTTGAGACGGCGGTGCCCAGTGCAGCGGTGCTTGAGATGAAGGGCCCAGTTCAGTTCAGCGGTGCTTGAGATGAAGGGCCCAGTTCAGCGGTGCTTGAGACGGCGGTGCCCAGTGCAGCGGTGCTTGAGACGGCGGTGCCCAGTGCAGCGGTGCTTGAGGCGGCGGTGCCCAGTGCAGCGGTGCTTGAGACGGCGGTGCCCAGTGCAGCGGTGCTTGAGACGCCGGTGCCCAGTGCAGCGGTGCTTGAGATGAAGGGCCCAGTTCAGCGGTGCTTGAGACGGCGGTGCCCAGTGCAGCGGTGCTTGAGACGGCGGTGCCCAGTGCAGCGGTGCTTGAGACGGCGGTGCCCAGTGCAGTGGTGCTTGAGACGGCGGTGCCCAGTGCAGCGGTGCTTGAGATGAAGGGCCCAGTTCAGCGGTGCTTGAGACGGCGGTGCCCAGTTCAGCGGTGCTTGAGACGGCGGTGCCCAGTGCAGCGGTGCTTGAGATGAAGGGCCCAGTGCAGCGGTGCTTGAGATGAAGGGCCCAGTTCAGCGGATCAGGCCATGGCATGCAGGTCATTTGCCACCTGTCCTGTGGCTGGCGGGGCCTTTCTGCCCATCTGTCGGGTGGCTGGCGGGGCCTTCCTGGTCTGCAGTACCGGGCCTGTTGGTGTCCTCCTGCCCACCTGGGATGGGGCTGGCGGGCCCCTCCTGGCCAGCTGGGCTGATGGCGCTCTCCTCGGGCGTGCTGACCTTCCCAGCCTTCCCTGTTCGCCTGTGGCCCTTCCCCACCTTGGGCGGTGTGCCACCTGTCTCCACACTTCGTGCCGGAGCCATGGTAGGGATTTTAGTGCCTGGTGTTTTCACCCTCTCGTGCCGGCCGCTGACTATCTTCGGGTGTTTCTCCGGGGGTGGGCTGCCCGTGCCTTGGCTCCGTACTGAACTGGCTGCCCTTGAGGGTGGGGGACTCCACAGTCCATGGCAGACTGTCATCACAGGGCCCGGTTTTGTGGTGGCTGAGGTGCTGACTGTAGTCCTATGAGATGGACGGGGTGGGGGTGTTGTAGGAAAGAGGTTAAGTTTGGACAGGAATAGCAATTTAGGCCCAGTGGGACGGGTAGGTGTAGTGGGTATGGGAGTGGAGGAAGAGGTTGTGGTTGTAGGAGTCTTAAGTCTGGTGTCTTTGGGTGAAGGTGCTTGGGCTGGAGGCTATCGTGAGGTGGATGGCTGTTGGGTGGGTGGCTGCCTGCGTTTGTGTATCTTGGAAGAGGGGGTGACAGACACACTGGGAGAGGACACAGGGGACGTGTAAATGGTAGTGGGGTGGTGACTGCACATGTGCGGGGGATTCTGGTGTGTGTGCTGGTGATGGACGTAGTGGCTGAAGATGTTGTGCATGCAGGTGTGAGTGGAGATGTGACAGGGAGGGAGGAAGGGGACACAGTGGAGGCAGTGGGTGTTGGTATGTCTGTATGTGGATGTTGCTTGTGTGAATGCTTGTGTGCTGTGTGGTGCTTATGTCTGGATGAGCTTCCCTTGGGTGTTGAGGTGTGTGCAGGCTGGTCTGATGGTGTGTCTGGGATAGGCAGAGGTACAGGTGATAGGGTATGGGTGGAGGAAGTTGGAGGGGGGAGGCTAGAGACAGGGACAATTGCTGCCATCAGTGCTGAGGCCAGAGTGTTGAACGATCGCTGAAGGGCAGCCTGACCAGAATGAATGCCCTCCAGGTATGCAGTACTCTGGTGCACCTCTCTTTCGACACCCTGGATGGCATTCAAAATGGTAGACTGCCCAACAGTGAGCGTCCTCAGAAGGTCAATGATCTCCTCACTGAGGGCAGCAGGGGTGACTGGGGCAGGGCCTGAGGTGCCTGGGGCGAAGGAGATGCCCACCTTCCTGGGTGAGCGGGTACGGGGCAAACGCTGAGGGGCTGCTGGGAGGGCGGTGCTGGTGCGCTGGGTGGCGGCTGTACCTGTTGTTGCGGGGGGCACCGATGTTGCCGCCACCACAAGGGAGCTCCCTTCAGAGGACGAGTCCGTGTCACTTATGTCTGCCCGAGTCCCCGCTGGTGTATTCGGAATCCGTTGCATGGCCCTCCAGGGCCAAGTGGGATGTAGCTCCCTCGTGCTCCGATGCCACTTCTCCTCCGCCTGATGATGCTAATGCACACATGAACAGGAAGACCACAAAAAAGGGGGGGGGGAGAAAATAATGTTGAGTGCATGCATTGGCGACACCGTTGGCGGAGAGGACAGACACAGAAGCCCCCTGCACTACGCCACGCACTTGGGGTCCACTACTCAATCCGTGTGACATGGCCTACAAGCCTATGGACGACATCTGCACACATAGATGACACAGGGCCATGAATAGCTGTACTTGGCACCCTACAGAGGTGGGGGGCGGGGGCACAGGGCCATGCCTTACGGAGGGGCCTAGCCTACAGAAATCGCCCTGGCCTAGGGATACCCACAGCCCTCCTCCCCCACCCAGACACCTCCACTGCACGCAAAGTCACCAGAATGAGAGTGTACTCACCCCCTTGTGTCTGCTGTGATGTCCTCACGCGCCCATCCAAATCGGGGTAGGCCACCGCCAGGATCCGGGACATCAGGGAGGTCAAAGTCCGACTGGCACCCCTCCCACGTTGGGAGGCCATCCCCAGCTGAGCCTCCGCCGTCTTCCTGCTCCAGCGTCGGATGTCCTCCCATCTCTTCCGGCAGTGGGTGCCCCGTCTGTGGTGGACCCCCAGGGCCCGGACGTCCTTGGTGATGGCACGCCAAATGTCTATCTTCTGGTGGGCGCTGACCTATGTGAAATGTACAGGGGGAGAAAAAGAGTCCTCACCTTCTGCACCCTCAATGTGAGTGGCCCCCCATCCCTACCCTTGCCATGTGGCACATCCTGTCATCCGTCGTTTGATGCATGCCTCATTCGCTCCCCTCCCCACCATCTTTCATCCACCCGACTCAACACAGGCATTGCCCCCAAAGCATGGTCCCAGTGTACTTACCTGTTGGTCTGGAGGACCGTAGAGTAGCGCATACTGGGGGAGGACCCCATCCACGAGTTTCTTCAATTCCTGAGCAGTGAAGGCAGGGGCCCTTTTCCCCAGTCGCATGAGCCATTGTCTCTTCCAGACCGAGGTCACAGCAGCACTTGCAGTGTAGGTCCTCTCCTGTCGAAGATCAGGTATCGAGTGATTAAGCGGATAGAAAATGGCGGTCACGCCCGCGGCGGTGCGTACCACGGCGGTGCGTACCGCGACCGCCGGCGCACATCGTCATTGGCTCCTGAGACCCATAGGGTTCAATGTTAACCAATGCTGTTTTGCGCCGCGGTCGTCGACCGCCTACCACCATGGTGTGCCACGCCAGCGCATTTACCTCACATCCCATTGTCACACTTCACAGGTCAGGCAGCCACCATTTCAAGGGCCCACATGGCTTACTTTTAACTGCGTCACACATACCTAGGCCTTGCATCAACACTCATACAAACCATTCAATGCATTGGGAATCGTGTTATGTGCAAGCTGTGGTTACGTACCTGTGGGTTGATTTACTCTGTGCTCGCTGTTGTCCTTCATAGGCACCGTCCGCTGGGACATGCGAGGAGATGGAGGAATCTTCCCGTGTACAGACCGCTGGTAGACCTGTCGACAATGGAGGAAAGACATGTCATACTGACATACAGGCTTGACCGAGCCACTATTCATGAACTGTGTGCCCAGCTGGAGCCAGACCTGATGTCACCCATCCGCCAACCCACAGGGATCCCACCTCTAGTGCAGGTGCTGTCAGTACTCCATTTCTTTGCAAGTGGGTCATTTCAAACAACAGTGGCCATATCATCAGGGATGTCCCAGCCTATATTTTCCAAGGTGTTGTCCAGAGTGTTGTCTGCCCTTCTGAAACACATGCGGAGCTACATTGTTTTCCCTGAGGTGGGGGATTTGCCTACAGTGAAAGGTGATTTCTATGCCCTTGGACATATCCCCAACATCATAGGTGCCATTGATGGGACCCATGTGGCTTTAGTACCCCCCAGCAGGAGTGAACAAGTGTACAGAAACAGAAAGAGTTATCATTCGATGAATGTACAGATGGTGTGTTTGGCAGACCAGTACATCTCCCATGTTAATGCCACGTTCCCTGGCTCAGTGCATGACGCGTACATCATGCGGAATAGCAGCATCCCTTACGTGATGGGTCAACTCCAGAGGCACCGTGTGTGGCTATTAGGTGACTCTGGTTATCCCAACCTGTCATGGCTACTGACCCCAGTGAGGAATCCCCGGACAAGGGCAGAGGAACGCTACAATGAGGCCCATGGGCGAACTAGGAGGGTGATCGAGCGGACCTTCAGCCTCCTGAAGGCCAGGTTCAGGTGCCTCCATATGACAGGTGGATCCCTATTCTATTCGCCAAAGAAGGTGTGCCAGATCATCGTGGCCTGCTGTATGCTTCACAACCTGGCTTTGCGACACCAGGTGCCTTTTCTGCAGGAGGATGGTCCAGATGGTGGTGTTGCAGCAGCTGTGGAGCCTGTGGAGAGTGAAGACGAGGAAGCTGAAGAGGACGACATAGACAACAGGAACACAGTAATACAGCAGTATTTTCAATGACACACAGGTATTATTCCAACCCGGCATATTACATATACTTAACCCCTACTACCTCTCTACTGTCTGACCTTTTCCCCCAGTGTATGGTAACTGAGTTGTGACTTTCCCTTCCAATTTCAGAGATGTGGGTCATACTGCGTGACATCTGCTTTGTTTCCCCATGGACTACAGCTGTGTGACAGTGGTATGTTGGCATCACAATGTAAATATGGATTTTGGGACGGTAATGTCTTATACATTAGTACAAAATCACAGCCAGACTCCTGATTGTTTTGTGCAATAACTGTGTTTATTTCAGTGCTCTATATTGGTGGGTGATTGCAAATCGGTGAGGGGTGATGGTGGAGGATTGTCCATGGCAGAGTCCAGACTATTAGTATCACAGGTGCATTGTCCAAATGCCTGTGGAAAGTGGAGCATGGGCAGTATAAGAATGGACAGGGTGTCAATGTGGGACAGTGGGATGACAATCAGGGAGGTATCCTTTCCTGGCGGGGGTCTTGGCATCTGACTCTGTCTTCTTCCTGGATCTCAGGGCCCGCTTGCGGGGTGGTTCTCCTTCTGCAGGGGGTGGGGTGCTGATGGCCTGTTGGTCCTGTGGCGGGGCCTCCTATCCACTAGCGCCGGCAGAGGTGGTAGGCAGTTCTTGGTCCATGCTAGTGTCAGGGGCCCTTTGTCCTGCCACAATGTCACGCAATGTGGTGACTACCTGATTCAGAGCCCCTACAATGGTGGCCAGGGCGGAACTGATGTTTCGTAGTTCCTCCCTGAACCCCAAATACAGTTCCTCCTGCAGAAGCTGGATCTCCTGAAACCTGGCCAGGACCGTCGCAATCGTCTCCTGGGAGTGGTGGTAGGCTCCCATGAAGGAGGAATGGGCCTCATGGAGAGTGGGTTCCCTTGGCCTGTCTGCCCCCTGTCGCACAGCAGCCCTCCCAGTTCCCCTGTGTTCCTGGGCCTCTGTCCCCTGGACCGTGTGCCCATTGCCACTGCCCCCAGGTCCCTGTTGTTGTTGGGGCGGTGGGTTAACCTGGGTACCCTGTAGTGGTGGACACACCGCTGATTGACGTGTCCTGGGGACAGAGGGATGGGCCCGATCCGGTGGGTGCTGTGCTGGTGTTCCCAGAGGGGGGAAGGTCTGCTATGGGCTGAGGCTGTGTGAGGGGAACCGACTGTCCCGAGGTCCCCGATGGGCCGGGCTGGTCATCTAGATCCAGGTCGACAGAGGTGCTGTCCTCACTGTGGGCCTCTTCTGGGGGTGGAGTGGACATTTGTGGACCCTCCTGCACGGTGACGTGGCGTTCGGGTCCTGCAGGGGTATAAAAGTATGGTTATTGCATTTGTGTGTGCCATAGCGTGTAATGGGTGGGTGCCCATTTTACCCCAGTGCTGGCATTCCCGTGTGGGGGCTTTTGTGACGGTGATTTGGTGGGGGATGGGTATGTGCAGTGGGCATGCTTTGGTGATGGGTGTCCATGCTTTGTGGTCGCATGCAGGGATTGGTGTTGGGATGGGTGGGCTGTGATGGTGAGACATTTGCAAGGAGCAGGATGTGATGGGGGTGAGGGTGAGGGTGGGGGTATGAGTTGGTATGCTGGTGGGGGGGATGAAGTAGTGATGATTTGACTTACCAGAGTCCATTCCTCCAGATACTCCTGCGAGGCCCTCAGGATGCAGGATCGCCAAGACTTGCTCCTCCATGTTGTAAATTCTGGGGGAGGAGGTGGGGGTCCGCCGCCAGTCCGCTGCACTGCGATGTTGTGCCTGGATACCATTGAATGCACCTTCCCCCGTAGGTCGTTCCAACGCTTCCTGATGTCGTCCCTATTTCTTGGGTGCTGTCCCACAGCGTTGACCCTATCGACTATTCTGCTCCATAGCTCCATCTTCCTGGCAATGGTGGTGTGCTGCACCTGTGTCCCGAAGAGCTGTGGCTCTACCCGTACAATTTCCTCCACCATGACCCTGAGTTCATCCTCGGAGAACCTGGGGTGTCTTTGCGGTGCCATGGGGTGGTGTGGATGATGTGTGGGGTGGATTGTGTGGTGATGTGTATTGGTGTGTTGTGTGAAGTGCGTGGAAATATTGCTGGGTGAAAGTAAAATGCGCGTCTGGGTGCTCAGTTCTCTTTTTCTCAGTGCGTGGTCCTGATTCTGTAGCAGTGGGGATTTATGGGTGATGTGGGTGTGTGTTTTATATTGTGTTGGGTGTGTGGGAGTGGTGTGTGTATGTGTATCAGGTGTGTGTATTTGTAATTGTCCAATGTGGCTGTGTTTTGTAAGTGTGTGTGTATATTGAGCGCGGCAGTGTGTACCGCCAACGGAATACCGCGGTTGAAAGACCGCCACGTGGATTCGTGTGTCGTGATAGTGTGGGCGTATTTCTGTTGGCGTGATGGTGGAGGTTTGGTCATCGCCAGTTTCTCGCTGCCCTTTGGTGTGGCGGACTTTTGTGGATGTCTGTATTTTGGCGGTTTGCCTGTTGTGGGTCAGAATGACCGTGGCGGTTTACCGCGGCCGCGGTAGTATGTTGGCGGTCTTCTGACAGCGGTAAGCGGCTTTTACCGCCAAGGTTGGAATGACCACCTAAATCTGATGGTTCAGAGAACTTAGAGCCCAAATTCTGAACTGTCTCCCCTTTCCCAAATTCCCTTGTCCTGATGCTGATTGTCCCCCCATGATGAAGAACCTTCTGCTTGCTGACCCTTAAGCAGAGGTATTAGCAGTCTTCTATAAAATGCCATGTTGCTGTTTTGTCTTTTGTTTTTCAGGTAGCAACTGCTGTTTTTGATAGTGCCCTAGATAGTAGGTTTCCAAATTTATGTTACTATAACTTTGGCATGAGGCCCAACATGCTAATACTAATCAGGAGTTAGAGACGTTTCTTATCCTTACTCTGTTTGACAGGACAAGCGTGACATCCTTCAAATTACTGATCAAATGTATGTTATTAGCATTGTTCAATTACTTTTGCTATTGATCTGTACCGTTGCTGTTGAATTCATAGTAATAGTTGCTTTGATAAAATTAAGATTCTTTAGACGTTTTGGTCGACTTGTGTTGTTCCTGTACTTATGTCACGTGATTTTGAGACTAACTTACGTAACCTTAGCATGTTTAATATAGGGAAATAAACATTTTAAATTGATACTAAGGGTGTGGTTATTTGTGACCAAATGGGTCATTATGTGTAAAGTTACTGACTTTCATAAACTGCATTGTTTATTTGGTGACGTTTATTTGATGGGCATTTTTTTTTCCTTTTCTTTTTAAACAGATTTTATTAAGTTTAGGCTACAAACATTAGTGGGTGCCAGCATAGAACATTCAGGGCGGTGCCACCTCATCTTGCGGTCCCTCCTCCAAGCGCTCCAGCTCGCACACCAGTGTCCCTCAAGCCCGCGCCCTTTCCGGAGGTCCCTGGCTTCTCTGCGCTTTCCCTGTGCCTAGTTGCCTCCTCTGCCTTTGCCCATTTCAACACTTCTCTCATCCAGATATTCTCTCGGGGACCTCGTGTCACCTTCCATGTCATTGCTATTTCTCTTTTAGCCAAACCCAAGGCCAAATCCTGGAACTGGTCTGTGACTTTGTTGTGGGTTTGCTGGCGGTAGCCTCCTAGTAAACAGTGTTTGGGATCAACAGGTATTTCTCGTCTATTGTGTCTGCGATATGATGTGTAATTGATCTCCAGAACACCCATATATTTGGACAGGACCAAAACATGTGGAGAAATTCTGCATCCTCTTCTCTGCATCTAGGACAACTAGCCTCTGCGAGACCGAAGTGCCTCTTAATTCTGCCTGGGGTTAGGTATGCTTTATGCAGCACGTACTTATTGATGAGCTTAAATCAGGCATTCCTAGATACTCATGTGGTTTGAGTCAATATCCCCCTCCCATTATTCATCTGCAATAGGGGCTTCCAAATCTGCCTCCTATTTTTGTTTAAGGATTGTTAGTGGCTTACAGAACGCAGATCTGATTTTCCTATATAAGCATGTCACCTTGTGTGTACCCGTGGTGCTTACCAGGTATTGGGTCACTTCTGATAATGGCGGCTCCATCCTCCCCACCTGCCAGTGTCGGACAATTGTTTCAGTGACTGCTCTATAAAGCAAAAAGTGCTCCGCTGGAATCTGGTATCAGGCACAGAAGTCCTCAAAGGGCAGAAGCGAATCTGCCTCAAATAGAGCCCCCACAGTGGTTGTCCCCGCCGCCTCCCATCGCACGAGTCACCTCCAGTCCCCTCTATGCGGCAACGCCAGCAAGCATTTCAGTGGTATGTCAGGTGCGTATGGCGTGGCACAATGTGATATGCGAAGATGCTGTAGCCAGCATCTATGCATCACCCTCAGCTCCTTGGAGCCAGTAATAGGCAGCGGGCTCAGACGTAGCGTGACCCTAGTCAGGGAGTGAAGGTCTGGGTGAAAGGGGAAGTCTCCTAGTCAGTCACTGCAGCTGACCTGCTAAATAGTATGCTTCGAAGTCAGGGACAGCCAACCCTCCTTCTTTAAGTGGGTGTTGCTGAATCGTGAGCGCCAAACGTCATCTGCCTGTTCCCCATAAGAAGCCCACAATCGTGGAGTTTAATTTTTTGAACAAGACTCTCGGAATCCATTGCGGGAGAGTGGTGAAAAAGTACAACAACCGGGCTAATGGTATCATTTTTAAGAGTGACACTCGTCCCGTTACTGATACCGGTAGTGAGGCCTAGAACGTCATATTCCCCCGAAGTCCTATCAGAGTCGACTCTAGATTTCCCTCCAGCAGATCTAGGTTATTATGGTATACCTGTACTCCCAAACATGGTAAGCATCGTGGTTCCCACTGTAGGTTCCCAAGATCCAAGGGGGCAGTCCTGCCCTCGAAGACAGGAAATAAGCTAGATTTTTGCCAATTTACTCTGAGCCCAGATGTAGCCCCAAATCGGTCTAACGGACTGCGGGCCCCATACAGGGTCTCCCTCATCCTGCAGGAAGAGCAGTAGATCATCTGCATACAGGGCGATGTGGTGTGTTTGTCCAGCCACCGTTATTCCCAACATAAGCTCCTCCCACCCGGGCGACACAAGCAGGTGGTTCGATAGCTAAAGCAAAAAGCAATGGAGAGAGTGGGCAACCGTGTCTAGTCCCTCTCTCCACCCGATAGCTCTCTGGAATTGTAGTGCCCGTGCGGACTCTAGCAGTCAGATTAGTATAGAGCAGCTTCGTCCATGAGATGAACTGGTCTCCCAGGCCAAATCTACAGAGCACTTCATATAAATATTGCCACTTGAGGCTATCCAAGGCCTTTTCGAAATCGATCGCCATTATCACCGCCTTTTGTTTATCATAAGCTTTGCTATGAAATAGAGAGAGGAGGCGCCTTATATTCAGCGCTGTTTGACGCCATGGAATGAACCCAGCCTGGTTCATGTGGACCAGGCGGGCCATATGTCGCAAAAGTCGTGTTGCCAGAATTTTGCTCTTTATCTTATAATCCATGGGCAGCATTGACAGGGGCCGATATGAGGCTACGTCTGTGGGTGGTTTCCTCGGTTTCAACAGAGGAATGATCAAGGCCTCCCGGGTTGACTGCGAGAGAGTATGCTGCTCCCTAGCTTTATTTGATGGGCATGGTTGATGGTGTGATCATCTTAAGTGAGTCAAAAGGTTCAGTGGCCTAAGGGCGTGTACCCCTTATTAGTTAGCAACAACTAAACAGATACGGTCACACGCGCTAGCACATTACAGTGATCACATCACAAAATGCTCCAACTTTGCAGCTCCAGAAGGAAAAGTAAACACTAATCTTGGTGAAGACATAGCCCAACATTTGACCTCTGTCTGTTAACACCAAGAATGTCTCAAGATAAAAATTAAATTTAAAAGCATCTATAATGCTCATTCACTTTCTGAACTCCGGCAAGGTTATTTTTGAGGAGCTATAGCACATCTTGTTCCAGTGCTTATGCACAGTCCAGGCTTTAGCCTGTGTTGAACAGATTTTATTAAAACCATCTCTGGATTATCTTTACCAAAAACTTGCACTCACAAATGAATTACACTATTGATAAGTGTTACAAGGGTGCACAGAATATTTTGCTAATCCTTCCCTAAACCACCTTAAGGAAAATGTAACATTTATTTATAAACAGACCTATACAGTAGGAGCATTTTACTGCAGCCCGCGCTGCGAAATAGTGCTTTTGGCTCGCTGGGAAGTACGCTAATTACTTATCCCCACAGTTACAATTTATGCACCCAAGTCACGTGGGCTCCAAGCCACTACTTATGGATGATGTAGTTAATGGAAAAAGTATGGGTTTCTACATTAAAAAGGTTTTTTTGTCATACACTGGCAGCAGCCCTGCCTACTGATTTGAGGTCTGCAATGACAGTCTTAACCCATACTTTCAAAGTCACTCTTTTGGGTGCTATGCGGCACATGGCAGCTCAAATGTGACATTGCAAGATGAGCTGTACGCCACTAGGGCCTTTTTACTCCATGCTACTGTGGCCTTACTAAAGAATCATGTAAGGGAATAAGAATGAACCTTTGTTACCAATTTTTAAAAGGAATACACATTCACTGAAAAGCATTAGCAGGCTTTTAGGGCTCATACTCATATATGTCCGTACATCCAGACAACAAAAATGTGGTTACCATAAAAAAAAGATGGACTTTGATAGAATGAGTATGTAGGAGCCTTGTTGGGCACTTGTGGGAAAACATGGTTTTCTTTGGTGGCTGGAGCCATGGCTTGTTCCAGTGGGGACGCAGGATGCAGGAGGCTGGATAATTCATCTGCTGGATGTTAGGCCCTGTGTGGTATTAGACTGTCAACCAAAAGATGAAGTGGGAGACATCTGTGGGGCACAACATGCCCCTAATTCTTTAATTCCACAAAAAAAACAGGTTCTCTACTTTTTGTTAAAAGACAGCCATCTCGGAAAGGTTAATGCTGACAGCCTAGATGCCCTGTTGAAATGGAAATGAGGAAGTTTCCTGTGCTGTACCCGAAGGAGGGAGAGATAGCAAAGAAAGAAACAAGCCCTATTTCCAGGGTGCCTGCTACCTTTAACAAATGTAAATGTGTGCAATTGGTGAGTCTGGAAACGTAAATGCTGCTTGGAAGCTAGTACTGGCTTTAATTGATAGAGTCACTTGAAGCTTCGAGATCACAAAGATTTATTCTTTTTTAGAGGTATTTTAACGGTGTTAGCATCTGAGCTGCGGAGTGCCAGCTTTTAATGGACACATATAAAAAATGTGCACTAGGTCATTGAGTTTTACTACAATCTGTACTTTGAAAGCACTTTATCTTAAACATACATTTCTAGCACATTTTGTGACCATGTATCTTCAACTGTGTGTAATGCAAGTTTAAAATGATGACTTGCATATTCAGAGTGCTTTATGTCACATGATGGGACCTTGAAGCACTAAAACTACACAAGTCACTCTTCCTCACTGTACCAACCAGGAATCAATTGTGGCATTCTCTGGTTAGACACATAGATATTTGCTGTGATCACTTTAAACAACAGAGGTTTTGTAACTTTGAATACTGCATTGCCTACTTATTAGTTTAACTTGCATTTATTTTTTATTTAAAGTGTGTGCTGCAGTGTCTATATGGAGTAAACGGAAGGTGGAAGTCCAACAAAAGTTACAGAATATGTTGTTCTTTTTAGGCATGCCTCTGATCCCACCCTCACGCTCACTGCCTGCTGCCAACAGTTCCCATACTTAAGGTGAGATTTACAATAAGCTGGTGCAGCGAGGCGCTGCGTCAAAATCAGCAGCGCCTCACTGCCCCAGTTTTGAAACGCAGGGATACATCATATTTACAAGAATATGGCGCACCCCTGCGTTTCCCCCTGCACCAGTGCTAAATTAAGCATTTTTATGTGCAGGAACGTGTCCCTTCCTGCACATAAACAATCATCCATGGCATTTTGCTTCTGCACAGGCTTGATTATACCAGGATTTGTATGACATTCCTGTGGTTGAAATATGCCATTATGGTCTCTCACTGGAGAACAGCTTTTATTTGTTGGAATGTTTCTACATAGGGTTGCCTTCACTTCCATTCACCAAGTTTCTTTAGCAGTTCCCTGAGTGGTTGTTTGATGGTGGGTACTTTGGGGATAAAGTAGCCATAATACTTTGTTATGCCCAGTAAGCTGTGTACCTCTGATGCTTTGTGGGGCAGTTCACCATTCTTAATGTGCTATGCATTTTCAGATCCCGATCCGTTGGTGGGCAAAATGTATTCAAGAATTTAAGGTGATTTTTCAGAATTTTGAATGTGTCTCTGTGAAGTGTCATACCACTAATCCTTAGCCTTTGCAGTGTTGCTAATAGGCAGGTACGGTGTCCTGGTCATATTCAACAAGGGTTTCATGCCTGATGACATATTTTGCCGAAAGCTGTGTATAGAAATGTCATGATATTCTAAGCCTCAAGTTGAAAGCCCCTTTTGTGTTTTCTGAATTGAGATCCAGTTACGAGACACATTTGACCCACTGATATTCACTAAATTCTTCGGAATGTTCAGGTCTAAGCGTATCCTCATTTGGCCTGCTTGTTTGGCCTTGTGGGTGCCGATGGTGGGGGAAAATACACAGGTGTGTTCCTGCATTGATTTGATAACTTGCAGTTTCTTGAGTTTGTCTCACTTCTTTTCTACCTGCTGCATAATGGGAGATTACACTCCTTGGTGCATCAGGGCTACATACTGAACTGTTCTATGCATAGCTGTACATGTGGGACGTTGAGGTAGGATACTCTATGAAAAGGTGTAGGAAGTTGGCTCTGTATGTGCTATTTCAAAGTAAGGAATAGTATGCACAGAGTCCAAGGGTTCCCCTTAGAGGTAAAATAGTGGTAAAAATAGATAATACTAATGCTCTATTTTGTGGTAGTGTGGTCGAGCAGTAGGCTTATCCAAGGAGTAGTGTTAAGCATTTGTTGTACATGCACATAGACAATAAATGAGGTACACACACTCAGAGACAAATCCAGCCAATAGGTTTTGTTATAGAAAAATATATTTTCTTAGTTTATTTTAAGAACCACAGGTTCAAATTTAACATGTAATATCTTGTTTGAAAGGTATTGCAGGTAAGTACATTAGGAACTTTGAATCATTTCAATTGCATGTATACTTTTCAAGTTATTGACAAATAGCTATTTCAAAAGTGGACACTTAGTGCAATTTTCACAGTTCCTGGGGGAGGTAAGTTTTTGTTAGTTTTACCGGGTAAGTAAGACACTTACAGGGTTCAGTTCTTGGTCCAAGGTAGCCCACCGTTGGGGGTTCAGAGCAACCCCAAAGTCACCACACCAGCAGCTCAGGGCCGGTCAGGTGCAGAGTTCAAAGTGGTGCCCAAAACGCATAGGCTAGAATGGAGAGAAGGGGGTGCCCCGGTTCCGGTCTGCTTGCAGGTAAGTACCCGCGTCTTCGGAGGGCAGACCAGGGGGGTTTTGTAGGGCACCGGGGGGGACACAAGCCCACACAGAAATTTCACCCTCAGCAGCGCGGGGGCGGCCGGGTGCAGTGTAGAAACAAGCGTCGGGTTTGCAATGTTAGTCTATGAGAGATCAAGGGATCTCTTCGGCGCTGCAGGCAGGCAAGGGGGGGGTTCCTCGGGGAAACCTCCACTTGGGCAAGGGAGAGGGACTCCTGGGGGTCACTCCTACAGTGAAAGTCCGGTCCTTCAGGTCCTGGGGGCTGCGGGTGCAGGGTCTTTTCCAGGCGTCGGGACTTAGGTTTCAGAGAGTCGCGGTCAGGGGAAGCCTCGGGATTCCCTCTGCAGGCGGCGCTGTGGGGGCTCAGGGGGGACAGGTTTTTGTACTCACAGTATCAGAGTAGTCCTGGGGTCCCTCCTGAGGTGTTGGATCTCCACCAGCCGAGTCGGGGTCGCCGGGTGCAGTGTTGCAAGTCTCACGCTTCTTGCGGGGAGCTTGCAGGGTTCTTTCAAGGCTGCTGGAAACAAAGTTGCAGCCTTTCTTGGAGCAGGTCCGCTGTCCTCGGGAGTTTCTTGTCTTTTCGAAGCAGGGGCAGTCCTCAGAGGATGTCGAGGTCGCTGGTCCCTTTGGAAGGCGTCGCTGGAGCAGGATCTTTGGAAGGTAGGAGACAGGCCGGTGGGTTTCTGGAGCCAAAGCAGTTGTTGTCTTCTGGTCTTCCTCTGCAGGGGTTTTCAGCTAGGCAGTCCTTCTTCTTGTAGTTGCAGGAATCTAATTTTCTAGGGTTCAGGGTAGCCCTTAAATACTAAATTTAAGGGCGTGTTTAGGTCTGGGGGGTTAGTAGCCAATGGCTACTAGCCCTGAGGGTGGGTACACCCTCTTTGTGCCTCCTCCCAAGGGGAGGGGGTCACAATCCTAACCCTATTGGGGGAATCCTCCATCTGCAAGATGGAGGATTTCTAAAAGTTAGAGTCACTTCAGCTCAGGACACCTTAGGGGCTGTCCTGACTGGCCAGTGACTCCTCCTTGTTGCTTTCTTTGTTCCCTCCAGCCTTGCCGCCAAAAGTGGGGGCCGTGGCCGGAGGGGGCGGGCAACTCCACTAAGCTGGAGTGCCCTGCTGGGCTGTGACAAAGGGGTGAGCCTTTGAGGCTCACCGCCAGGTGTTACAGCTCCTGCCTGGGGGAGGTGTTAGCATCTCCACCCAGTGCAGGCTTTGTTACTGGCCTCAGAGTGACAAAGGCACTCTCCCCATGGGGCCAGCAACATGTCTCTAGTGTGGCAGGCTGCTGGAACTAGTCAGCCTACACAGACAGTCGGTTAAGTTTCAGGGGGCACCTCTAAGGTGCCCTCTGGGGTGTATTTTGCAATAAAATGTACACTGGCATCAGTGTGCATTTATTGTGCTGAGAAGTTTGATACCAAACTTCCCAGTTTTCAGTGTAGCCATTATGGTGCTGTGGAGTTCGTGTTTGACAGACTCCCAGACCATATACTCTTATGGCTACCCTGCACTTACAATGTCTAAGGTTTTGTTTAGACACTGTAGGGGTACCAGGCTCATGCACTGGTACCCTCACCTATGGTATAGTGCACCCTGCCTTAGGGCTGTAAGGCCTGCTAGAGGGGTGACTGACCTATACTTGCATAGGCAGTGAGAGGCTGGCATGGCACCCTGAGGGGAGTGCCATGTCGACTTACTTGGTTTGTTCTCACTAGCACACACAAGCTGGCAAGCAGTGTGTCTGTGCTGAGTGAGAGGTCTCCAGGGTGGCATAAGACATGCTGCAGCCCTTAGAGACCTTCCTTGGCATCAGGGCCCTTGGTACTAGAAGTACCAGTTACAAGGGACTTATCTGGATGCCAGGGTCTGCCAATTGTGGATACAAAAGTACAGGTTAGGGAAAGAACACTGGTGCTGGGGCCTGGTTAGCAGGCCTCAGCACACTTTCAATTGTAAACATAGCATCAGCAAAGGCAAAAAGTCAGGGGGCAACCATGCCAAGGAGGCATTTCCTTACACAACCCCCCCCCAAACGAAAGAGGATGAGACTAACCTTTCCCAAGAGAGTCTTCATTTTCTAAGTGGAAGAACCTGGAAAGGCCATCTGCATTGGCATGGGCAGTCCCAGGTCTGTGTTCCACTATAAAGTCCATTCCCTGTAGGGAGATGGACCACCTCAACAGTTTAGGATTTTCACCTTTCATTTGCATCAGCCATTTGAGAGGTCTGTGGTCAGTTTGAACTAGGAAGTGAGTCCCAAAGAGGTATGGTCTCAGCTTCTTCAGGGACCAAACCACAGCAAAGGCCTCCCTCTCAATGGCACTCCAACGCTGCTCCCTGGGGAGTAACCTCCTGCTAATGAAAGCAACAGGCTGGTCAAGGCCATCATCATTTGTTTGGGACAAAACTGCCCCTATCCCATGTTCAGAGGCATCAGTCTGCACAATGAACTGCTTAGAATAATCTGGAGCTTTTAGAACTGGTGCTGAGCACATTGCTTGTTTCAGGGTGTCAAAGGCCTGTTGGCATTCCACAGTCCAGTTCACTTTCTTGGGCATTTTCTTGGAGGTGAGTTCAGTGAGGGCTGTCACAATGGATCCATATCCCTTCACAAACCTCCTGTAATACCCAGTCAAGCCAAGGAATGCCCTGACTTGAGTCTGGGTTTTTGGAGCTACCCAGTCCAGAATAATCTGGATCTTGGGTTGGAGTGGCTGAACTTGGCCTCCACCTACAAGGTGGCCCAAGTAAACCACAGTTCCCTGCCCTATCTGGCATTTGGATGCCTTGATAGAGAGGCCTGCAGATTGCAGAGCCTTCAAAACCTTCTTCAGGTGGACCAGGTGATCCTGCCAGGTGGAGCTAAAGACAGCAATATCATCAAGATAAGCTGTGCTAAAGGACTCCAAGCCAGCAAGGACTTGATTCACCAACCTTTGGAAGGTGGCAGGGGCATTCTTTAAACCAAAGGGCATAACAGTAAACTGATAATGCCCATCAGGTGTGGAGAATGCTGTTTTCTCTTTTGCTCCAGGTGCCATTTTTATTTGCCAGTACCCTGCTGTCAAGTCAAAGGTACTTAAGAATTTGGCAGCACCTAATTTATCTATGAGCTCATCAGCTCTAGGAATTGGATGAGCATCTGTCTTGGTGACAGAATTGAGCCCTCTGTAGTCCACACAAAACCTCATCTCTTTCTTTCCATCTTTGGTGTGAGGTTTGGGGACTAAGACCACTGGGCTAGCCCAGGGGCTGTCAGAGCGCTCAATTACTCCCAATTCCAGCATCTTGTGGACTTCCACCTTGATGCTTTCCTTAACATGGTCAGACTGTCTAAAGATTTTGTTCTTGACAGGCATGCTGTCTCCTGTGTCCACATCATGGGTACACAGGTGTGTCTGACCAGGGGTTAAGGAGAAGAGTTCAGGAAACTGTTGTAGGACTCTCCTACAATCAGCTTGCTGTTGGCCAGAGAGGGTGTCTGAGTAGATCACTCCATCTACTGAGCCATCTTTTGGGTCTGATGACAGAAGATCAGGGAGAGGTTCACTCTCTGCCTCCTGATCCTCATCTGTTACCATCAACAGATTTACATCAGCCCTGTCATGGAAGAGCTTAAGGCGGTTCACATGGATCACCCTCTTGGGGCTCCTGCTTGTGCCCAGGTCCACCAGGTAGGTGACCTGACTCTTCCTTTCTAGCACTGGGTAAGGGCCACTCCATTTGTCCTGGAGTGCCCTGGGAGCCACAGGCTCCAGAACCCAGACTTTCTGCCCTGGTTGGAACTCAACCAGTGCAGCCTTTTGGTCATACCAAAACTTCTGGAGCTGTTGGCTGGCCTCAAGGTTTTTGGTTGCCTTTTCCATGTACTCTGCCATTCTAGAGCGAAGGCCAAGTACATAGTCCACTATGTCTTGTTTAGGCTCATGAAGAGGTCTCTCCCAGCCTTCTTTAACAAGAGCAAGTGGTCCCCTTACAGGGTGACCAAACAGAAGTTCAAAGGGTGAGAATCCTACTCCCTTCTGTGGCACCTCTCTGTAAGCGAAAAGCAGACATGGCAAGAGGACATCCCATCTCCTTTTGAGTTTTTCTGGGAGCCCCATGATCATGCCTTTTAATGTCTTGTTGAATCTCTCAACTAAGCCATTAGTTTGTGGATGGTATGGTGTAGTGAATTTGTAAGTCACTCCACACTCATTCCACATGTGTTTTAGGTATGCTGACATGAAGTTGGTACCTCTGTCAGACACCACCTCCTTAGGGAAACCCACTCTGGTAAAGATACCAATGAGGGCCTTGGCTACTGCAGGGGCAGTAGTCGACCTAAGGGGAATAGCTTCAGGATACCTAGTAGCATGATCCACTACTACTAGGATGTACATATTTCCTGAGGCTGTGGGAGGTTCTAGTGGACCAACTATGTCCACACCCACTCTTTCAAAGGGGACCCCCACCACTGGAAGTGGAATGAGGGGGGCCTTTGGGTGCCCACCTGTCTTACCACTGGATTGACAGGTGGGGCAGGAGAGGCAAAACTCCTTAACCTTCTGGGACATATTGGGCCAGTAGAAGTGGTTGACTAACCTCTCCCACGTCTTGGTTTGTCCCAAATGCCCAGCAAGGGGAATATCATGGGCTAAGGTCAGAATAAACTCTCTGAACGACTGAGGCACTACCACTCTCCTAGTGGCACCAGGTTTGGGGTCTCTGGCCTCAGTGTACAGGAGTCCATCTTCCCAATAGACCCTATGTGTTCCATTTTTCTTGCCCTTGGACTCTTCAGCAGCTTGCTGCCTAAGGCCTTCAAGAGAGGGACAGGTTTCTTGTCCCTTACACAGCTCCTCCCTTGAGGGTCCCCCTGGGCCTAAGAGCTCAACCTGATAAGGTTCAAGCTCCAAATGCTCAGTTCCCTCAGAGGGCAGAACTTCTTCCTGAGAAGAGAGGTTCCCTTTTTCTGACTGTGTTGCAGTTGGTTTCCCAACTGACTTTCCTTTTCTCTTGGTAGGCTGGGCCATTTTTCCAGACTCCAGCTCTACTTTTTCACCCTGTGCCTTGCATTGTGCTCTTGTTTTTACACACACCAGTTCAGGGATACCCAGCATGGCTGCATGGGTTTTTAGCTCTACCTCAGCCCATGCTGAGGACTCCAGGTCATTTCCAAGCAGTCAGTCTACTGGGATGTTTGAGGAGACCACCACCTGTTTCAGGCCATTGACCCCTCCCCATTCTAAAGTTACCATTGCCATGGGATGTGCTTTAGTTTGATTGTCAGCATTGGTGACTGTATAAGTTTTTCCAGTCAGGTATTGGCCAGGGGAAACCAGTTTTTCTGTCACCATGGTGACACTGGCACCTGTATCCCTCAGGCCCTCTACACTTGTCCCATTAATAAAGAGCTGCTGCCTGTATTTTTGCATGTTAGGAGGCCAGGCAGCTAGTGTGGCTAAATCCACCCCACCCTCAGAGACTAGAGTAGCTTCAGTGTGGACCCTGATTTGCTCTGGGCACACTGTTGATCCCACTTGGAGACTAGCCATTCCAGTGTTACCTGGATTGGAGTTTGGAGTGGAACTTTTCTTGGGACAGGCCTTGTCTCCAGTTTGGTGTCCAGACTGACTACAGTTTCGACACCAGGCCTTTTTGGGATCAAAGTTTTTACCCTTGTACCCAGGATTGTTTTGTGAAGAGGCTCTGGGCCCACCCTCCTGTGCAGGTTTTTGGGGGCCTTTAGAAGACTCTTGACTATTTTTATTTTTGGCTGTCTCACCACCTTTCCCCTGGGGAGGTTTTGTGACCCCTTTCTTTTGGTCACCCCCTGTGGAAGTTTTGGACACCCTAGTCTTGACCCAATGGTCCGCCTTCTTTCCCAATTCTTGGGGAGAAATTGGTCCTAGGTCTACCAGATGCTGATGCAGTTTATCGTTGAAACAATTACTTAACAGGTGTTCTTTCACAAATAAATTGTACAGCCCATCATAATTACTTACACCACTGCCTTGAATCCAACCATCTAGTGTTTTTACTGAGTAGTCTACAAAGTCAACCCAGGTCTGGCTCGAGGATTTTTGAGCCCCCCTGAATCTAATCCTATACTCCTCAGTGGAGAATCCAAAGCCCTCAATCAGGGTACCCTTCATGAGGTCATAAGATTCTGCATCTTGTCCAGAGAGTGTGAGGAGTCTATCCCTACACTTTCCTGTGAACATTTCCCAAAGGAGAGCACCCCAGTGAGATCTGTTCACTTTTCTGGTTACACAAGCCCTCTCAAAAGCTGTGAACCATTTGGTGATGTCATCACCATCTTCATATTTAGTTACAATCCCTTTAGGGATTTTCAACATGTCAGGAGAATCTCTGACCCTATTTATGTTGCTGCCACCATTGATGGGTCCTAGGCCCATCTCTTGTCTTTCCCTCTCTATGGCTAGGATCTGTCTTTCCAAAGCCAATCTTTTGGCCATCCTGGCTAACTGGATGTCCTCTTCACTGGAGTTATCCTCAGTGATTTCAGAGGTGTTGGTCTCTCCTGTGAGGGAACCAGCATCTCTGACTATTATTTTTGGAGTCAGGGTTTGAGGGACCCTGTTCTCCCTAGATAGGACTGGTAGGGGGGAATTTTCCTCCAAGTCACTATCCTCTTCCTCTGAGTTGCCACCCTCAGAGGGGTTGGCCTTTTCAAACTCTGCCAAAAGCTCCTGGAGCTGTATTTTGGTAGGTTTGGGGCCCATTGTTATTTTCTTTATTTTACAGAGTGACCTTAGCTCCCTCATCTTAAGATGGAGGTAAGGTGTGGTGTCGAGTTCCACCACAGTCACATCTGTGCTAGACATTTTGCTTCTAAAAGTTGGAATACTTTTTAGGAATCTAAAACTGGTTCTAGAATCTAATTCAAACTTTTACAAACTTTTAAACTCTAAAAGAAATGCTAAACAGGATCTAACACAAGGCCCTAGCAGGTCTTTTAAGAATTTAGAAAACTTTTCAAATTGCAAAAATCAATTTCTAATGACAATTTTGGAATTTGTCGTGTGATCAGGTATTGGCTGAGTAGTCCAGCAAATGCAAAGTCTTGTACCCCACCGCTGATCCACCAATGTAGGAAGTTGGCTCTGTATGTGCTATTTCAAAGTAAGGAATAGCATGCACAGAGTCCAAGGGTTCCCCTTAGAGGTAAAATAGTGGTAAAAATAGATAATACTAATGCTCTATTTTGTGGTAGTGTGGTCGAGCAGTAGGCTTATCCAAGGAGTAGTGTTAAGCATTTGTTGTACATGCACATAGACAATAAATGAGGTACACACACTCAGAGACAAATCCAGCCAATAGGTTTTGTTATAGAAAAATATATTTTCTTAGTTTATTTTAAGAACCACAGGTTCAAATTTAACATGTAATATCTTGTTTGAAAGGTATTGCAGGTAAGTACATTAGGAACTTTGAATCATTTCAATTGCATGTATACTTTTCAAGTTATTGACAAATAGCTATTTCAAAAGTGGACACAGTGCAATTTTCACAGTTCCTGGGGGAGGTAAGTTTTTGTTAGTTTTACCGGGTAAGTAAGACACTTACAGGGTTCAGTTCTTGGTCCAAGGTAGCCCACCGTTGGGGGTTCAGAGCAACCCCAAAGTCACCACACCAGCAGCTCAGGGCCGGTCAGGTGCAGAGTTCAAAGTGGTGCCCAAAACGCATAGGCTAGAATGGAGAGAAGGGGGTGCCCCGGTTCCGGTCTGCTTGCAGGTAAGTACCCGCGTCTTCGGAGGGCAGACCAGGGGGGTTTTGTAGGGCACCGGGGGGGACACAAGCCCACACAGAAATGTCACCCTCAGCAGCGCGGGGGCGGCCGGGTGCAGTGTAGAAACAAGCGTCGGGTTTGCAATGTTAGTCTATGAGAGATCAAGGGATCTCTTCGGCGCTGCAGGCAGGCAAGGGGGGGGTTCCTCGGGGAAACCTCCACTTGGGCAAGGGAGAGGGACTCCTGGGGGTCACTCCTACAGTGAAAGTCCGGTCCTTCAGGTCCTGGGGGCTGCGGGTGCAGGGTCTTTTCCAGGCGTCGGGACTTAGGTTTCAGAGAGTCGCGGTCAGGGGAAGCCTCGGGATTCCCTCTGCAGGCGGCGCTGTGGGGGCTCAGGGGGGACAGGTTTTTGTACTCACAGTATCAGAGTAGTCCTGGGGTCCCTCCTGAGGTGTTGGATCTCCACCAGCCGAGTCGGGGTCGCCGGGTGCAGTGTTGCAAGTCTCACGCTTCTTGCGGGGAGCTTGCAGGGTTCTTTCAAGGCTGCTGGAAACAAAGTTGCAGCCTTTCTTGGAGCAGGTCCGCTGTCCTCAGGAGTTTCTTGTCTTTTCGAAGCAGGGGCAGTCCTCAGAGGATGTCGAGGTCGCTGGTCCCTTTGGAAGGCGTCGCTGGAGCAGGATCTTTGGAAGGTAGGAGACAGGCCGGTGGGTTTCTGGAGCCAAAGCAGTTGTTGTCTTCTGGTCTTCCTCTGCAGGGGTTTTCAGCTAGGCAGTCCTTCTTCTTGTAGTTGCAGGAATCTAATTTTCTAGGGTTCAGGGTAGCCCTTAAATACTAAATTTAAGGGCGTGTTTAGGTCTGGGGGGTTAGTAGCCAATGGCTACTAGCCCTGAGGGTGGGTACACCCTCTTTGTGCCTTCTCCCAAGGGGAGGGGGTCACAATCCTAACCCTATTGGGGGAATCCTCCATCTGCAAGATGGAGGATTTCTAAAAGTTAGAGTCACTTCAGCTCAGGACACCTTAGGGGCTGTCCTGACTGGCCAGTGACTCCTCCTTGTTGCTTTCTTTGTTCCCTCCAGCCTTGCCGCCAAAAGTGGGGGCCGTGGCTGGAGGGGGCGGGCAACTCCACTAAGCTGGAGTGCCCTGCTGGGCTGTGACAAAGGGGTGAGCCTTTGAGGCTCACCGCCAGGTGTTACAGCTCCTTCCTGGGGGAGGTGTTAGCATCTCCACCCAGTGCAGGCTTTGTTACTGGCCTCAGAGTGACAAAGGCACTCTCCCCATAGGGCCAGCAACATGTCTCTAGTGTGGCAGGCTGCTGGAACTAGTCAGCCTACACAGACAGTCGGTTAAGTTTCAGGGGGCACCTCTAAGGTGCCCTCTGGGGTGTATTTTGCAATAAAATGTACACTGGCATCAGTGTGCATTTATTGTGCTGAGAAGTTTGATACCAAACTTCCCAGTTTTCAGTGTAGCCATTATGGTGCTGTGGAGTTCGTGTTTGACAGACTCCCAGACCATATACTCTTATGGCTACCCTGCACTTACAATGTCTAAGGTTTTGTTTAGACACTGTAGGGGTACCAGGCTCATGCACTGGTACCCTCACCTATGGTATAGTGCACCCTGCCTTAGGGCTGTAAGGCCTGCTAGAGGGGTGACTGACCTATACTTGCATAGGCAGTGAGAGGCTGGCATGGCACCCTGAGGGGAGTGCCATGTCGACTTACTTGGTTTGTTCTCACTAGCACACACAAGCTGGCAAGCAGTGTGTCTGTGCTGAGTGAGAGGTCTCCAGGGTGGCATAAGACATGCTGCAGCCCTTAGAGACCTTCCTTGGCATCAGGGCCCTTGGTACTAGAAGTACCAGTTACAAGGGACTTATCTGGATGCCAGGGTCTGCCAATTGTGGATACAAAAGTACAGGTTAGGGAAAGAACACTGGTGCTGGGGCCTGGTTAGCAGGCCTCAGCACACTTTCAATTGTAAACATAGCATCAGCAAAGGCAAAAAGTCAGGGGGCAACCATGCCAAGGAGGCATTTCCTTACAAAAGGCATTTCCAATTGTTTTAGAATGTCTGTATTAAATATTGGATTATACTTCTGGTGAATTACGAGATGAAGGACTTCAATGTTGATGGAACTGATAAGCAGCCTGACTCCTAAGTCTGCTACATGCATTCTTCAACTGCTTGGTGGTCTTTGTACTTGATGACACAGTCATATCAGCCTCTGAGCATGGCCCAGGGTGAGGCCCAATGGTGGTTAAGAAAATGAGCTGCTAATATTGAATGATTGCCATGACATTTACCATCACTACGTTGTCAACTAGGTTAGCAAGAGTGAGACCCTAAATGGTCACTTCCCTTTTAAGGTAGGTCCACTATTTTTCTTGCTCCTCTGGATTACTAATATACCATGTACTTCTTCTTCAGTCGCTTCATCAGTCGTTTTATTAGCTGAGAGTTGTCAACCACGATCCAGGGGCGTAATACAGGCTCCTGCAGTCCCTGTTGTGCAAGGGGCCCATGACCCTTTAAGAACTTTCAAATGGGCCCCAATATAACCCAAGGACAATGAATGTCTGTGAGATGTGGAAGACTCAAGGGCTGCTTCACATTCTAGAGAGGGGCCTCATCATTTTGTGTTTACTGAAGGAATTCCCTGTTGGTGTTTGCTATTGCTCCTGACTTTACCCAAGTGGTCTTCATGAATTTTAAGCACTTCTGCCTGCAATGGGGCAGTCGTCTTGGAGGCCCTCTGCAGTATCCACATAGGGCTGGCTGTTTATCATGGTGAGTGTTCCTACTGTTCTGGTTAACCCTTCTCTGTTAGTTTTCTTGGTCACCTTTCTTAAAGGTTGTTTGATTGTCAGTGATGTAAAGGCTGCCTTGACCTGACATCAAGTTCCTGAGATAGTTCCTCCCCTTTACCCAAGGAGACTGAGGCTGTGAAATGCTTCCAAATATTATCCCGCTCACTGATGTGCTACGTGTTGTCAAAAATGCTCATGGTGGGAGTTTGCCCATGGACAAGGTTCATAATAAGTGCCCGTATCACTGCCTGGTGACTTTGCCCTCTCTGTGCTGGGAAATGTGAGAAAAAATGTAAGTACACCCTTTTCCACATAGTAAAGCAGAGGGATCTCTTGACAGCTCCCCCCCCCCATCCTCTATGTTACTGGAAATATAATTATTAGAAATGTGGCCAGAGCTTTCTTCAGGGTCCCTTTGAGGGCATTGCCCTTGCCCACATGAACCTCTGCAGAGGCCCACACTGCTGCTTGTTCTGGCTCTTCACACCATTTGAATTTTTAATCCCCGCCCAACTGTCCTCATTGCCAGTTAATACAAGAGGACAAGAGTGAGGAACACTGAATAAATGCAGACTTGCTCAGTGTATTACTTTCAGTGTTCCTGCGCATGCTGTTCCTGCTCATGCACAGGGAACCTGGTTTTATTATGCATATGATGCCACTCCTGATGTCCCAAGTAATAGCAATGTGAGCATGTGCCTTGTAGGCTGGTGTGAGAGCATGGCTGTCCAAGTGGCTGCTTCATCTTCTTTATTTTTACAACACTGAAAAACTTTACTAATCAGAGTTCAGCATTTATTTGTCTTGGAGAGTAGTGAGAGATCCATTATTCGATTCTAAGATGGGAGCAGTAGAGTTCGGATATATATGGGGCGGAACAGGAGAGACTATGTTCTTCGTCGTGGAAAAGCTGGCAGGTCCTGCCTGGTATTATGCAAAATGGTGACTGAAAATAATGATGGTGAGTGGAGGACCTAGCTGTTGGGAAAATCCAGCATTCAGGAGACCTATCCACCACCACCAGTGAGCAGTAAGTGTCAGGAATAGATATATAGGAAGGATTTCACATGCAGATCTGGTCCTGTCCATTTCCTCTGCCAGCTTCAAATGTTGATTCCATATGACAAAGCAGATGGCAAAAAACCTCTATGGCAATCTTCAGTGATTCTTCATTGTAAATGATGGAAGACACAAGGGGGCAGATTTAAGAAAAGTGGCACTGCACTTTCCTTGTGCCACTTTGCGCTCCCCTACCGCCATCATGTGGGCGCCGTATTTAAAATAGGGTGCCTCATGGCGTAGGGTAGGGGGCAATAGCGTCAGATTTTTTTACGCTATTGATGTACTGTTCAGGGTTAGCGCCCGCTAGCTCGGAACAGTACATAGGGGTCCATTGTACCCAATAATTTGCTCTCTTTTAAAGCTTGCTCTGAGCAGGCATTAAAAATGCTGAACAAAATGGCGCAAATATTTTTTTTTGATTTCTTTGTGCCATTTTTGGGCCCCTCTAACCGGGGAACGCCCCTTGCATACATTATACCTGACGCAGGCATAATGTGGCGCAAGGGTTTACAAAGTGGCGCAATGCATGCATTGCACCACTTTGCAAATCTGCCACTGTGATTTTTGGCTTCGTTGGGCCACATTAGTTTAAAAAATAAACTAGTGTGGTGCAAGGAGGCGCTAGGCCTCTTAAATCTGGGCCGAGGTTTAATAAGCAAGGCACCAAAACTACCCTTAACCAGACATTCCTTTTCAGAAAGAGAGTGTTCAATAGGGATCCTGCTGCATAAAAGCCTTCTTATATTTGTTGTAGACATGAAATGACATCACCGGGAAAAGGGTCATCACCATCTTAGATTAGGAACTTTAAAAAAAAATGATCGACCGTAATGACAAGGAATAGATTTAATGCTACCTATGACTTCCTCTTTAGGAGCATGACATCCTTCTCGCGTGAGACAAAGCTTTTTTTCATACTCTTGCAATTTGTCTGCTGCCTTTCCAGGGTGACGTTCCACACGTCCTGCTGTGACAACTTTATTGACAGAACAGCGGCCAGGAACTGCATGAAATATTTGCCAAGAGTGAGTAATAACTATGAAAAATGATTTGCTGGAACTTGAAGAATCAATGTGAACACAATGTACTTTACCTTTCATGGAGAAAGTGATCGAGCTCGGTTTGATTTTCTTTATTTGTATATTATGATGAGTTTGGGCAGTAGTGGCTCGTGGGCCGCAAAAGGGGTGGTGCGGGGAGGAGGCGCTCGGGAAGTGGTGAGAGCGGAGGAAAAATTTAATTACATTTAAAAAAAACAACACTTACCTCTTTGGCGCGGTCCGGTGCCGAGCTCCTCTGTCCCTCGTCACTACTGCAGGCAGAGGCTCCCAGCCTGCTCTGTGGCCAATCCTGATGCTGCCCAAAGCAGCGTCAGGATTGGTTGGGAGTGCCTAGCCAGGGTGCTTTCAGGCAGACTGGGAGCCTGTGCAGGCTCGCTCCTGCCCGGCAACACAGTTGCCGGACTGTAGACATCCTACAGAGCATGTGTGTTTGGACAGCCTGAGACAGCTGGCCAAACACACATGCGCTCTGAGGGGGAGTGCTGAGCACTCCCCCTCAGTGCACGTCAACCCCGTGCCCCACCCCTTTTAAAGAAAACGATAATAAGAAAACGAAAATTCAAACTGTTTATTATCGTTTTCTTTAACCCCTTGGGTGCCCTGGATGTAATGGTTACTTCCTGGGTAGCATCGCTAGGGTGCCCAGGACGTAACCTTTACGTCCAGATAGGGGCCCATGGGGGAAGCGCTAGTGCTCCCCCGGGGGCCTGGCACCCCCCTCCCCTGGGCAGGGATGAAAGGGGATTTCCCCCCGTGGCATCTGATGACATCACCTCATCAGAGGCTGCCCCACAGATCGGAGGAGAAACGCAAAAGCATTTCTCCTCCAATCACATAGAGGGGGCGAGAAAGGCTTGAAAGGAGAGGAAAGGCCTTTCCTTTCAAGACTTTCCCTGCATTTCTGCTACCCAATCGCGATGCGATTGGGCATCAGAAATGCCACAAGAAACCAAGTAACTTTTTTTGGTTTATATCATAAGGGGAGTGGCCCCTTGGGCAAGGGCCACTCCCCAGGGGGGCAATTTATTATTAGGCCATTTCTGCCCGGGGGGCAGAAACCCCTAGACACCAGGGATATATTTTTTTTATGCTTACTTAATTTTTATATATGGGGAGCGATCCCTTAGGCAAGGATCGCTCCCCTGGGAGGCAAATTATATTTAGGCCATTTCTGCTCCCCTTGTGGGCAGATCGTCCTAAGTTTATTAGGGAAATCTGCTCCCAAGGGGCCAGAAACCACTAGACACCAAGGATTTTTTTTGTCGGGGAGTGACCTCTTAGCCAAGAGTCGCCCCCCCTGGGGGGGCAAATTTGTGGTAGGCCATTTTTTTATTTTATTTTTTTATATGTGAGGAGTGACCCCTTAGGCAAGGATCACTCCCCTGGGGGGCAAATTGTCTTTAGGCCATTTCAGTCCCCCTTGGGGGCAGATCGGCCTATTTTTGTTAGGCCAATCTGCCCCCAAGGGGGGCAGAATAAATTAGACACCAGGGATTTTTATTTTTTTTGCGTCAATTTGACGCAAGGTGAGCGACCCCTTAGGCAAGGGTAGTTCCCCTGGGGGGCAAATTTATTTTAGGCCATTTCTGCCCACCAGGGAAGATTTTTTTTCCAAAATAAGACCCCCCCAAATAAATGGGGCCAAAGTTGTTCTGCCCACTGGTGGGCAGATGGGGCAATTACCCCGGATCCACTCCCTGGGGGGTTGGGGGACAGAAAGCATACTAGATGCCAGGGAATTTAAAAAATATATAAAATAGTGGGGTGGTGGCTACCAACCAGTATGGGCCTGGTTATACCCCCACTCCAACTGAAGGGGGTACTGTGTTTCAGTTCTCCCCCAGCACACTAAAACATATTATCCACGGCAAGCAAGAGGACATTTGATTATTTTGGGTTTGGTTTTACATTTGGGCCATGAGAACTTGGCTAACTCTCAAAATCATCCCACTTGGAATGGTGAGGGCTGCACTTTTTGGACTTTGGGACACTGCCATGCAGAAAAATCCACAACACCTAGACACATCTGAAAACTAAACATCAGGGTTATTCCAGGGTGGTGGGCTTCACATGCACCCCGCACCATTTTCTTACCCACAATGCCCTACAAACCTCCAACTTTGCTGGAAAACACACATTTTTCCCACATTTTTGTGATGGAACCTTCCGGAATCTGCAGGAATCCACAAAATTCCTACCACCCAGCATTGTCTCATCTACACTGATGAAAATTCTGCTGCACTTGTCAGCCTAAAAATGTTTTTTTTTTCAAACTGCCCTTTTGGACCCGCTTTGGGTCCTCAATTTCGACAAGTTTTTGGCTCTTCCCTGTCACAGGCACTTGGCCCACCTACACAAGTGAGGTATCATTTTTACTGGGAGACTGAGAGGAACGTTGGGTGGTAGGAAAATGTAATTTTTTAGCTAAATTTGAGGTTTGCTGAGGAATCTGGGTAAGAAAACATTGGGGGATCCACGCAAATCACACCGTCCTGGACTCCCTCAGGTGTCTAGTTTTCAGAAATGTTTGGATTTGGTAGGGTTCCCTAGATGGCTGCTGAGCCCAGTACCAAAAACGCAGGTGCCTCCCCGGCAAAAACAGGTAGTTTTGTTTTTTGATAATTTTGATGTGTTCAGATAGTGCTTTGGGGCATTTCCTTATGTGGGCACTAGGCCTACCTACACAACTAAGGTACTATTTCTTTATCGGGAGGCTTGGGGGAAAGCTGGGTGGAAAGAAATTTGTGGCTCCTCTCAGATTTCAGAACTTTCTGTCACCGAAATGTGAGGAAAAAGTGTTTTTTTGGCCAAATTTTGAGGTTTGCAAAGGATTCTGGGTAACAGAACCTGGTGAGAGCCCCACATGTCACCCCATCTTGGTGTCTAGTTTTCAAAAAGGGGCAGGTTTGGTAGGTTTCCCTAGGTGCTTGCTGAACTAGAGGCCAAAATCTACAGCTAGGCACTTTGCAAAAAACACGTCAGATTTCAATGTAAAAATGTTCAGTGTCCATGTTGTGTTTCCTGTCGCGAGCATTAGGCCTACCCACGCAAGTGAGGTACCATTTTTATCGGGAGACTTGGGGAACACAGAATATCAAAACAAGTGTTATTGCCCCTTGTCTTTCTCTACATTTTTTCCTTCCAAATTAAGACAGTGTGTAAAAAAGACGTCTATTAGAGAAATTCCCTGTAATTCACATGCAAGTATGGGCACCCCGGAATTCAGAGATGTGCAAATAACCACTGCTTCTTAACACCTTATCCTGTGCCCAGTTCGGAAATACAAAGGTTTTCTTGATACCTGTTGTTCACTCTTTATATTTCAGCAAATGAATTGCTGAATACCTGGTATAGAATGAAAATCCATTACAAGGTGCAGCTCATTTATTGGCTCTGGGTACCTAGGGTTCCTGATGAACCTACAAGCCCTATATATCCCCGCAACTAGAAGAGTCCAGCAGACATACCGGTATATTGCTTTAAAAAAATCGGACATTGCAGGACAAAGTTACAGAGTAAAACGTTGAGAAAAATGGCTATTTTTTTCACCTCAATTTCAGTATTTTTTTGGTTTAGTTGTTATTTTCCGTAGGAAAACCTTGTAGGATCTAAACAAATCACCCCTTGCTGAATTCAGAATTTTGTCTACTTTTCAGAAATGTTTAGCTGTCTGGGATCCAGCATTGGTTGCACACCTATTTCTGTCACTAACTGGAAGGAGGTTGAAAGCACAAAAAATAGTAAAAATGGGGAAGTCCCAGTAAAATGCCAAAATTGTATTGAAAATTGGGTTTTCTGATTCAAGTCTGCCTGTTCCTGAAAGCTGGAAAGCTGATGATTTTAGCACCGCAAATCATTTGTTGATGCCATTTTCAGGGGAAAAAACCACATGCCTGCTTCTGCAGCCCTTTTTCCCATTTTTAAAAAAAAACTAAATTTTCACTGTATTTTGGCTAATTTCTTGGTCTCCTTCAGGGGAGCCCACAAAGTCTGCGTCCCTCTAGAATCCCTAGGATGTTGGAAAAAAAGGATGCAAATTTAGCATGGGTAGCTTATGTGGACAAAAAGTTATGAGGGCCTAAGTGCGAACTGCACCAAATGGCCAAAAAAAGGGCTGGCACCTGAGGGGAAAAGGCCTGGCAGCGAAAGGGTTAAAAGGTTTTGCAGCTGCCGCTGCTGGTGGGGGGCGGGCGATGCTCCTCCACCCATACGGAGGAGCCGCCACTGAGTTTGGGGTGGCTCTCAGAGATATTCTATTTAAGTCATTTATGAATTCCAACAAATCATGAATCCGTAGAGCATTGTCATATTCCTGGTTGGCTTTAATGCTAGCACTGTATTTAGGTTGGAATCTAGACTGGTAGCTGCAGAAAATACATTTCTCACTTTATTTTACCTTAAGGTTTGATATTTAACACTATTTCAATGCCTTATCCAGAAATGGGGTGTTTCGCAATTGCTTTCAGGTTTTAGAGATCTCTGGTGTCAAGGTTAGGATTCAGTGAAAAAGATATTTGTGTTTTCTTGAGGTGGCAAGTAAAGTGTCTATGGGATTAGGCAGCACTCCAAATGTTAGTGACACTATCTGGAAAGAGTCATCAGCAAAGGTGGAGAAATTAATAGAGGGGAAACTGTTTACAAAGTTATATCTATTTTACGATCGGATGGCCATATTGGTACTTCACAGGGTTAAACGAGTTTTCTAGAGTATCTATGAAAATGGAAGATAGTTGTATTTTGATATTGCTAATTTTCCAATGAGAAATGTTCCAATACTTTTTGCAAGTTATTGTGAATGAGGCTTGACGTCATATGGGAGGGATGGTTTCATGTTTTATCATGGCAAAAAAGGTTGAGGGCGGGTAATCAAATTGGAAATCTCTGTACTGAAGTATTAAACAAAGGTGTTTATCAGCATATCTTTTCGTTATTGACCCTCTGGGGTTGGAGGTTGTCTAAATCCACGAGACATTATGAGTGGCACAAACTCTTCTCATATTTTCTTAATATGCTTTTGTTCCTGTTAAGTAATTGCAAATTCCAAAAACTGGATTCGTAGAAGGTCATTTCCAGGTTGAGAGGCAGGCTATCGAATCGCTGCATTGGCCAGCCTGCCTGGCGTGTCAAAAGTTCCCTGCCAGTCTGGCAGGGTATTTTCACTGAAAGTGCTCTGGTTATCACTGCAAGTGCCCTTTCCGCAAAAACGTTACTCAGTATGGGTTGCTATGTCGTTGCGGCCCACTCAGCATTATTATAGCGCTAATGAAAGAACCCATCAAAGAGAGTTGGAAAATCAACAAGAAATTTCCTTGATGCCCTGGGAGTTTTCTCTTAGCACTTGGGGGTCAATTCTAAATTCTTCATGTTCGTGACTAACTGATAAACCGTGAAAAATATGTATCTGAGGACCTGCCCTGATTAGATAAGGCCTTCCAATAATTTGTTGTCAGTGGTCTTGTAATGGAAGTACTGCTGGCAGAGACAGCTGAATCTCCACCATCAGGGATCAGGCAGTTCCCAGCTCAAATGATGCAAGGGAATAGACGTTTGATGGAGTGGGACATCCGCAGATTTACAGCGGATGCCCTGCTTCCTTAGTTCCGGTTTGAAATCTTTGGCCCTTAATAAGCCCAATGCAAGCAGTTATGGCTTTAAAGCCAGTTACAGACAGGACGTTTACTGATGACACATAGGAAACTGTGTTCTAAAGCAAATTAATTAGGGACTTCTCAGCTGGGTTTTAGAGGCCTCCTTGGGATCTTGGGTCTATTCTTCTGCAAGGGATTATGATGATGTAATTCATGAATTACGTCTGGAGTCAGGAAAAGGATGGCTTTATGATCTAACAGTCTAGTTCATAGGTGACTGCATCCAGCTAAGGCCTTTCTGAGCTAAGATCCAGTGTGTTTTCCATGCTTTATGTGGAGAAGTTGTACTATTATATGTGTCCAATATCACTTGTTCAAGTGATCTGATAGCTGAGTTTTATTTGCCCCAGTAGGTGACAAGGTCATCTAAGAATATTTTAGATTTGAGTTAAAAGCCATTGTTTTTGTAGGTCTGAAAAGGGTGAATAAAGGGATTTTGTTTCCCAGGAGGATGCTAAGTGGAATGGAGCTATATAAGAAGGCTGTACGGTGAGTGAGAGCAGAATTGAAATGGGTGGTGTGAGGTGGAGTCGATTTCACAGAGCTTCCAATGATTGCTAGTTTTCCCTCCTTTGTTATTTCACTATGTGGCCTTTGATGGATAATGGAACAGTCTGTGGAAACCAGGAGCCATGTGGCTCCTTAAGAATGTAGTGAACATTTGCGGAGCTAAAAAATCATTGTTAACCTCTAACATGTAGGGCACCATTGCAATTCCATTACTTGCATAAATTAGCATGGAAGCCCCCAATGTTGCTACATATTTAAATTTCCCCAAATATGTAAAACGTAAAAAATAAAAAAAAAGTATTGCTTTTTTAGTGTAACTACATCTATAATCTACTGTAACCATATTTTCTTACACATTCTGTTTACCACAGATATTCATAACCTTTTGACTTCTGTGGACCCCCAATAAATCATTACTGGAATCCAGGGACCCCCACTGAGTCATTATTGACAGCCGGGCACCCCTTGTCACAGCAATGTCTATGATATGAATCACAAAACAATACACAAAAACTAGTATACACCAAAACAAATGCTCAAAAATTGAAATATTTTGTTTAATTCACAATATAGAAAAAACTTTCAAAATAAAAAATTTGCTTCGTTATTTTAATATTATTTCAGTTTGTAAAATAGTTATGAACCCTCTTAGTAGGTCTTGCGGATCCCCAGGGGTCCTCAGACCACAGGTTAAGAACCACTGGTCTACAGGATGTGCTTGCCCCTGTGACATTGTGACTTGGCACCTGATGCATGACATTGCCAAACCACTGGTCTATTTATGCTGGAAATATGCCTTTTCAGCATGCTCACCTCATTTTTTTGCCTTTTGCTGATCTTATATTTTTGATGGCTTTAGAAATCTGTGCGCTTTACCCCTGGTAACCAGTAGCAAAGTACATGTGCTCCCCCTTTAAACATGGTTGAATTGACATATTCCTAAATGGAATATTGAACTTGCCTATAAGTCCCTATTATATGGTACACAGTGTACCCAGGGTGTGGAAGTTAAATGCCACCATAGTGTACTGTAGAACCAATAGTGCCACCCACTACAGTGCTAGTCTAAACATGGCTTCGGGCCAACCCTCTGTAGCCTGACTGTAGCAGAGTAAAAACAGAAAAGCGGCCTGTCAAAATATACCCTTTTGATAGGTCAAAACCTCCTTTTAAATATTAACAAGTCACACCTATGTACACCTTGTAGCCCACAAAGCAGGGTGCATAGTATTTAAAAGAATGACATTTAGAAATGTTATGTTACCATGTTCTTACAGTGAATGGAAAGCAGTTTTTTCATTGTGGCAGGCTTAGCTGTACTATGTAGTAAACCAGAGCACAGATTAAAATACAAATACTCTATCTCAGGAATGAGGGTAGCCTACAAGTCATCCTACCCACTAGCTTGTGCCAGGCATACATGTGGCACATCCTGACACCAATGTCAGAACACTTTCTGGGCCTGAGGAGGAACAGAAGAGGACTGAGCCTGCTGTCTGTGACCTGATAAGTGCCCTGAAGGATTGGACCTGCTCCCCCTTGGACCCAGGATAACGAGGTGGACTGCAAGGGCCATAGAGGTGGATTGCAAGGGCCATAAGACTGCTAAAGGTACAGACATACACAAAGCTACAATAGGCCTTTCCTGCAACTGGTCAGCTGACCAGTATCAACTAGCCCTGGACCTTGCCATGGGCCTGAAACCCTGTGAGTCTCTAAGTGCCTCCCCTGAGGACCTGGGAGGCTTTAGAAGTGTAGTTCTGTGGTGGATTGCGAATTAAGTGAATATATCAGAAGATAAAATCTTTGACCAGGATGAACCTGGTTGGTGTAGTCGGGTTCACCCACTTGTGATCAACCTCAAACTGTACATAGGACAAGGTCTACCATGACCATCAACTATAATTGGCACTTTGTGCATTTTTATGTTATTCCTACTTAAAACATAAAATTTTCATGTCTCCAGTTCCCATTATTGGATTTTTGTAATTTTGGTATCATTTTGTTTATTAAGTTTTAGTCTATTTTTCTAAATCACTGGGATTTGTATTGCCTTACATTTGACTTTATAAGTGTTTTGGTACTGCATCAATATTTTACACAGTGCTCTGAGTTACGCCTGTCTGTTCTGTGCCATAGCTACCTGGGGGTTGAACTCAGGGTAATTTAGTGACTTTGAGGGTTCATCCTGACAAGGGTCGCAATTCTGCCTTTTGGTCGGTAATCCCCCACCGCAAATAATAATCCAGTTTCTCACAGTTTACAGTTTTGTTACCCATGAAGGCCAATTACTTATTATCTTGCGCTTAGTCAAGCACCTGTTTGTATTCTTGGTAAGAATTTAGTCATGTGATTAATACAATACGATAAACCCTATGGCCCTGATTGCGAGTCCATCAGAATTAAGATGCTATTTATTGCACACCATAAATAACGATACCCCAAGGTATGTTATTTATCAGTTGCAATTAAATACTGCCTATTCTAAGTTGTTGGGAATAACATTCAGATTTTGGTGGTTAATCACTGAAATCCACATAATACAGTAAAAACCAGGCACTTTTCCCCTGCTTAATTTCAGTAGGCTGACCCCTAACAAAGAGTGAGGTGTTTAGTCTACCCCCCAGGTGGTTACAGGGTGCGTCAAATAACACCCATCTTGGAATTCCTACATCTGTGGAAACAGGAGTTTGTGAAGGGTTTGGGAAACAATGACCCACTAACAATCAGGACCTATGTATAAGAACGTATATACTTTTGTTGTTGTGTCCTGCATTTCCTTGGAAAGCATGCACCAGGAAGCGCGGTTGGTGGTATTGCTTACCACTTGGAACCTGGTAAGCTCAGAGGACTGAAATTTCAAACCCACTTGTGGTATGTTAGAGAAGGGAAGACCAGCTGTCTTTGCGGAGTGTCTGCACATTCTCTACAACTCTTACTCAGAGAAGGAAACACTAGCCATCCATGCATTGATAATGCACTACACGACAATGTCCCGACAATGAACTACATTTCCTAGCAGGCCATGAAGTCTCTCGTGAAATCAGGGTACAACCTCCCTTGCTGCCCACGGCGTCTTTGTTAGACAGCTGTTATACAATGTTGCCATTGCTAGGACATTGGTTTTTGGATTTAGGAATTTCTTTGTGAAAGACCTCTTGCTTCCCTTTGATTTGCATTGAAGTGCATGGGGAAGACAGAGCGTTATTACAGAAAGTCATGTTGCTTGGTAGAATGAACTTTGAAACATTTCAACATTTATTATGAACTCTTCTTAGACTGAGGGCTTGTGCATTTCAATTAAGATTCATCATGTGAGAGAACAGGAAGGAATATTAAGCCATGGATATATTGCTCATGCTATGGATGAATGTCAAAGCATAAAGTATTATAATTCTAGTATGTTTACAGAAATTCCTAAGATAAGGAATAGTAGAATAGTAATGTTTCTTAATTAGCTTCCAGCAATACAAGCCTCAAGTAAATACTACAACCTGTCTACCACAGAGTGCATAGTGACAAAGCTTGAGGTAGTTATTCTAGTCAGTGAACGTATATTTAAGGATGTTCATTTTTGTAGGTTAAATTTCAGGAATTGCACATTTCATATCAAAGTTGCACCAAGATATTGGTAAGGTTTATCAGTTTATTCTGTCACTGTTACAGTTAAGAGCAAAACCTTCATGGCAAGGTACTAAATATATCCCTTTGCCCTTGGATACCCACAGAATCTAATGACATCATTGACCAGCAGAAGGTACGACTCAGCATGGTGGAATCCATTGTCTCTGTATTCTCTCTTATCCCATTCTCCTTTCCCCGTTTCTACCACTGTCCCTCATATCCAGGTGTATGTGGTCATTGTTGGAGGTGGTGAGAGACAGAAGAGTGCATCAAATCCATTGGATTCTAAGCGCAAGCTGACAGTCTGACTCCGTTGCTGGTATATGGGGGATCACCTTGTCAGTAATTTCTGTGAAATACAGATTATTATTTTTGTAGTAAATACTTTGCACCCTCAACTGAACCATAAGATGGAGTTTTCTTTGACAAACATCAATGTCATTACAGTAGCCACACCCCTCATGTATGTAAAGTATCATTGTCATTATAGTCTCCATATGCCATGCAGTATGAAGTAAACAATTACCATTCCAGTATCCACTTGCACCCATTTGTAAAGCATCAATACTATGCCACCAACCAAATATTCAAACACCTTGCTGACAACAGATGCTCAGCCTGGAGACAGGAAAGAAAATGAAATTAAAACAGAACTGTAATTCTGCAGCACACACAGAAAGAGGAAAAAGCCTTGCACAATTGTTTTTACGCAGGAAGGTGACCCTTCCTGCACAAAGACATTCCTGCCTACAAAGCAGGCACCCTTGCATCATAATGCAAAGGTGCCTGTGTTGGCACTTGGCTGCCAAAACGACACCAGGTCAGGGGCAAAGGACAGGAATGCGCCATATGCCATAGATACAGGGCATTCCTGCCCTTTTACTTTGACGCAGGGCAGCTCAGGAAGGTGACTTACTGCGCTGCCCTGCCCCAAATCCCAATAAATCTGGGCCTAAGTTTCTCCACTGCACTCAATGTAGTTTAACCCCTGTCTATGACCGGCTGAGTCTAAATTTAGACCATGTTTGAGTTAGATCAACAGACCCATTTTGACAGTGGAGGAGATCCATCTGCCCTTGGGATAATCTTAGATTTTCTGCTATTTGCACGCCCTTTTTGGACCTCACCAGAGCAGGGAGTGTGCATATGTTTGACCAATCCTGGCGTGTTTAAGATGTAATGACCATTCCTTACTACAGTGCAGCCACAATGAGCCCTTGTATGTAAACAGTCCTGCCGTGTCTTGTCATTTAGTTCTGCTTTTTGATCCTACGTGCTTTCATACATTAGGAGCGGCAGACACAGCAGAATTACCAAGCCAGGGTAACTTTGTAAACATTTAATGTAGAAAAGGTAACATTCTTCCATCTCGAACTAAAGGCCTATATCTATATTGGGACTGTTCTAAAAATGGACACAGACACGGTTGATAAATATATAATTTTTAAAGTAAGTTGCATCGTGTTAGCAGGATCACTGAATGGACTGGTCTCACCCAGTGCCCATGGTACCATCTGTAAGCTTCCACTGAAGTTAGTCTTTGTTGACTAAGGATGTAGGTTTGTTTACTTAGGGTAGGTGTAGACGATTGTCCAAACAGCACAAACTATTAGTCCGTAAATCAGTCACATCAAAAAGTTTTCTTCACACATGGGGGCAAGAAATTTGAGAAGTCAAAGGACAATCTACCACGAGATTGTACTCATTGTTGCAAAATCTATGTGGAACATGTGCCAGTAAAAATCCTAATTGTCCAATTAAGGGGAACAAAATTCAATAACAAATTAGCACATAGGTGGGATTGGTTGGGGGGAAGACGACTGGGGAAAAGGGAACAGGAGGCCAATCTGAAGTGAGGATTTAAAAGAAAAGGTCTGAAGGTAAGAAAGCTTCTCTTTTTGTGTTCTCGTTCTGTGGTTTGGTCATTCCAAAAATTAGTTGGTTTAGGGTACACATATTTAACTCACCCTACTAGAGTGAAGTTTACAGCTGGATTGTCAAATGTATTGCTGTGTAAAGCTCTGTAGATGACGCAAAAGGATATGTATTTGATGTGGCAGTCTCTGAGAGGTTTCCAAATGTGATCATATTTAAGTTGCCCAGTAATCAGACATACTGCTCAATGGAAGGCAGCCTTGAACAAGCTTCTGCAATGCAATAGGGTATCACATTTCTCCGAGTTACAGCTATTAGCAGTTGTAAACTCCCAACCAGATTTTTCTTGCCACATTGAATGATAAAAAACAGCACGATTGTGCTGCTACAGTTCACTCGTAGTGAAACCTATCGGCAAAAGTGCAATTATCTACGTAACCGGCAAAAGTGCAATTAACTATGTAACAGGGTTGATGTTATGCAAAGCGCTTCACTTTTGCCAAGCGAGATCGCACTGCGAACAAAAGATAAAAAGTAGCCCACAAACCTGATGGGAAACAGCAAGCCTTGCATGTTTTCAGTAATTGGTCGCTGTGCTCGAGGAGGGCTAACCACCGGAAAAGGCATGACGTATGCGTGCCTTCCACTAATGAAATCAAGCAGATTTTAACAGGCAAGCCCACAAACCAATGACACTGATGTGACATGGACGGGGCTCCGAGCCCTTTTCTAACTCCTCAAGCGTCTCGCAAGTAAAACGCATGCGCAAGCGCATGCAACGCAGGCTCGACCCTAAAAAGGGAAAGGGTGATATCAGGGAGTTCTCTGAGTGGAAATTTACATCCACCAGTGTGATTAGGGCCATGAGCAGCTATTGGTGAGTGGAAAGTGTGCAAGAGAAACAGAGGTTTACTCAGCTCAAGACTGACTTTTCAATCTAATACTACATTTTGTTGCCATTGACTGGGATTAACTTAGTTTTGGAATGGTGACCCAGATTTACGAGTTTGCCCGGCGTTAGCATGACATAGAGCAAAGCAAAGAGGCACAAATTGGTGCTTGCGCTTTACTATCCCAGATCTTTGACTAGGGGTGAACTTTGATTAGTTCCACATTCCGTCCATCATCTGTTCTTTTTGCATTTGTCGCTCTAAGTCAGAAGGGTTATGCCCAGACTTGGGTCCCGTGCTTGTTATGTCACCAGATTCAAGCTAGTCTGGCTGAGGAGGGGTGATACCCAAAAACGGTCCCAGGATGCTTGTTTCTGGTTCACGGAGGACCTGGCCTGGCAGTTCGAGCTGTACTGTTCCCATAGGGAACAGGATCAAGACTAATTTCCATATGGCTGGGTCCAAACTGGAATGGCATTGCAAGCAAAAACACCAATGGATGTAAATGTAAATTAGCACTTGTATAGCACACTACTCACCCGTTAGGGTCTCAAGGCGCTGTACTCATACCGCTATGGAACCCCTCCTGGCTTTTCCCTGTGAGGCACCCACTCCTGAGCACCCCCAGGGTGAAGCCAGGCATCCAAGCACTGTTGGGGCCGTTGTGGAGATTAAGCAAGCTATTGCCCAGAGTTGCAGAGTGGGACCCATGAATTAGATTAGGCACCGAGGTGAGAATTATCTGGTCAAGGGGAATTGAGCCCAAGACCTGCCAAAGCAGGACTTGAACCCTGGTCTTGAGCCAGATCTCGGCTTCAGGGTCTGCTGCTCTAACCATTGAGCCACACTTCTCCACAATTATGGATTAAACCCAGATTTGTGACTGGGGGTGAATGTTGGATTAGAAATAGGTAGTTTCCGCTGTGTCAGATCCGGTGTCATTACAATAGGGCAGGCCCATTTTAGAGATATTGGAGACATTGGATTGGCCTATTCCTCTTATAATATTTCCACTGTGGTGACCAGCGAGTCAGCCTGCCATTATGAGGGCAGAGAAGAAGTGAAGAATACGGGAGCCCCTAGACTAATGTTGCATTAGATTCAAGGAAAGGTCCCCAAATGCAGGAGACTTCAAGATTGCTGTTATGTTTGTATGTGACCTGCACCTTGTTGACCACTCTGTGGAGCTCAAACAGCTATTTAGTGAAGGTTGAGGTTAAAGGCTGCGACCAGCATCATAAGATGCAGATTTTCACTACTGCAAGCGCTGCGGCCTGCCAATGATACATGTGCGTGGTTAAGACTGTAGGTTTGTGGAGCCATCTGGGGAAGGGGTTACCAGAAAGAAGCTGTATCTGAACTAAAGCTTGCTTGAAGCAGGCGCAAACACAGGGAAACGTTCATTTCTCAAAGTAATGACACATTGCATGGCTGCAGGTCACAGCACACATCCAAAGGATGGGAACCTTCTGAGATTGCCCATGCGTGTGAATTTGTACAAGAAGGATTTGCCTCCAGCATTGATCCAATTCTTGACATCATACACTCACCTCTGCACCATGGTGTGAGGCTGCGAGTCACACAATACAGCCTTTTTTGAGTATAGGCAATCAGGATACCACCTTTGAATCTTTGAAATGAAACTGACAATCTTTGTAGGTATTTTGCTGCACTTCTGTCTCTCTTAGACTATGCACCACAGCAAATTTAGATGCTGTGATGCACTTCATGAAAATCAAGACAGCGTATGTGGTGTAGGATGCGGGTTGTAGAGACTGCCATAAGATATAGTTGAGTTTCATCAAAATATTAATGGAGTGTGTCATGATGACCTGGCCTTGAGAAGGTGCAGGGGCTCCATGTGCACATTCAGTAGCATTGGAGTGATGAGGACTGAATATCTTGAACAATGGACGACAATTAGGGGTCGACAGAAGTGACAGTGAGTGTGCGCTCCTGCTTGCAACCAATGGCCTCCCGCAGGAGGCCCGAGGTCTTCTTATTAATTACCGTTTCCCTCAAGCATCGTGAACACTGCAGTTTTAAAACCGAAAGTGGAATTCATTTTGTGCTACGGGGCTTTAATAGAAGGAACCCAACAGCAGACATTGTTTGGAAGTGAAAGGGACGCACACACATAAATGGCTCTTCGATGTCAGCATTCAGCTAGACTACAATCGCACCGCACACTGAAGTTCAGGGCCATGTCACATTGTTAGGCAAAACAGAGTTTAAAATGCTCCCAACAATACATCACCACGTGCAGCCTGCTGCATAAATTGCGTATTTCTTCAGTTAAATCAACTCTTGCCTATAGTGATTTGTGTTGCTTAATTGTTGAACGTCTTGTCTGTACATTTTTAAACAACTTTAAAAAGTTTGCATAATATTTTGGATGTTTCCCTCTCATCTGCCCCTTAATATGGCAAAAGTAAATTGATTGCACAGACAATATATACTCACATTACAACGTTTTCTATCTGGGGGAATTTTATGTTTTGCCGCACAAAAGCAGGGGCCAAAAAACAGGGATGGAATCTACAAAAAAAAAAAAACGAATATGCTTTAAAATGACATATTTCAAAGAATCTATACACCCATGTATCTAAGTAAAGCGTTTCATTTTAAATATGGGTCATTTACAGTTTGCAAGCGTAAATCGATGGTGCTCCTACCCAGGGTAACTCACGGTTCCTCGGCTCTGCCATTGGAAAGCCCTGACCTGACCCCTAGCCTGCCACAAAGCCTCCAGGTCAGACTGACAGTTCCACTCTATTTAAGGTGGAACAATCGTCGCTAGATTTCCCTGCCAGGTGAAAACAATCGTCTCTAGATTCCCCGGCCATGTGACCGTCATGCCTCACGTGGCAGTGCTGGGCAGGGTAATCCCCCAGTAGGCCTTAGAACAGAGAGGAGCCTCCCCTGTGTTCATTGGAGCCACAGGCACCTCCATTGAAGGTACAGAGATCTCCAAGTACTGCATTCAGTTCTTAACCAGCAAGGCAGAGGCAATGACCTCCGCTGACCTGGCGGGCCTGTATGTCATGCTATATGGATCAATTATGTTTACTGAGCTTTTATAAAACTCGTACGAAACTGACACCTACAACCCGGAGACTGGTGGGAAGGAAAAACAAGCACTGGCAAAGCCAATAGGTCTCAGCAATGAAAGAGCTATTGGCTTTGTCAATGTTCTCTAGCCAAGTTTAACTTGATATGATTTTGATTAAGTTGTGGTGAAATAAGTAGGGTGCTGAGATGAAAGCTTCACCCCTTGCCTCGGCTGCTCTGGCGGACCGAGGGAGAAGCTGGGCCCTGACTGTGGGCTCACACATGTCCCCATCTAACACGCCTGCCTTCTAGAGCCTCTTTAGCTAGCCTTTACCTACATGATTTCAAGGGAATGTGCCTGCTACCTCCGCTGGAACATCACTGTTAACAACCCTTACAACCCCCATTTTTATAATCATGCAAGAACTGCTTTACAGTGATTTTGTAAAATGTGAACATGCTACTTACCTTCCAGGGACATTGTAGGCGGGCTTGGCTAAGACTGTTTTGCACACAGGTGTGTTCTGCATGTGCTCAAAACACACAATTAGACAAGTTGTTTTTTCCCTTTCAAGACTAGATTGTCAGACAGTGGGGGTATTCGTGAAGTTCATAAAAAACATTTTGGTATCTGAATGGTCAGGCCGGCCAAACACACATGCACACTTAGGCCCATATTTATACTTTTTGATGCACAACTGCGCCAACGCAGTTGTGCGTCAAAAATTTTACCGCCGGCTAACGCCATTCCAAAGCACCATGCGGGCACCTTATTTATTGAATGACGTTAGCCAGCGCTGCGGACTGGTGTGCATCAAAATAAATGACTCACACCAGGCAGCACCGGCGTAGGGGAAAATGGAGGTTGGGCGTCAAAAAATGGGGCAAGTCAGGTCTGAGGCAAAATTCAGGCCTCAACCCGATTTGCGCCATTTTTTTTTATGCCCAACCCCCATTGAAATGACTCCTGTCTTAGCAAAGACAGGAGTCATGCCCCCTTGCCCAATGGCCATGCCCAGGGGACGTATGTCCCCTGGGCATGGTCATTGGGCATAGTGGCATGTAGGGGGGCCCAAATCAGGCCCCCCTATGCCACAAAAAAAATACGAAAAAAATACTTACCCCAACTTACCTCAACTTCCCTGGGATGGGTCCCTGCATCCTTGGGTGTCCTCCTGGGGTGGGCAAGGGTGGAAGGGGGTGTCCCTGGGGGCATGGGAGGGCACCTCTGGGCTCCTTCTGAGCCCACAGGTCCCTTAACGCCTGCCCTGACCCAGGCGTTAAAAAACGGCGCCCATCAGGCTGGGCGCCGTTTTTTAAGGCCTGCCCCCTCCTGTGCGTCAAAATGACGTCACAGTATAAATATGGGGCACAGGCCTTAAAGTCATTTTTTGGAAGGGAATGCCTACCTTGCATATCATTAACGCAAGGCTGGTTCCCCCCTCCAAAAAATGACGCACATGGTGGAACTTTGACGCCCGCGGGGTCGGACGTCAAAGTATAAATATGGGGCAGGGTTTGCGCCGATTGTGCGTCAAAAATTTTGACGCACATTCGGCGCAAACAGAGTATAAATATGCCCCTTAGGTTTTTTCAGACCTGCTGTGTTAAACAGCGGGGCTGTAGAAACTGCACAGACCCCCAGGGCAGTGTCTGAGCAGCAGTACAAGCCGCTCAGGCCAATCCTGATGCTGATTTAATGCTAGGTTTAGCATGAAAGCAGCACCAGGATTGCTTTGGAGCCTGTTCTGGTGTCCCGGTGAATGCTGTGGCACCACAAGAAGAGGAGTGATGAGCAGGGCGGCAGGAGTCAGCGAGAACAGCGTGAAAGGTACGTGTTTTTTTTTTTTCTCCATCGTGCCCCAGCCCCCTTGACATTTGCGGGTGCCGCCGCTGGATAACAGACTTTTGACAATCGAACACACATCTCTGAGTAGTGCATCTGACTCTGGCAGCTTCACCAGCTTAATAAACATTGCTTAATGTTTCTAGAATGGGCTTCCTGGGCTAGGTCACCTCAATGGGGGAAAGGGTGGCCAGTATTCGATTTGACGGAAGTCTGAATCAACACCTCTGCAGCGGAAGCATAACCGACGGAGCTACGTTGGAATTCAACACATTTGTGAAACGGAAACCATCAACAATGCACTTTTCAGCTAAGTAGAAATAAGATAGTGGACATGGGGGAATCATCCAGAAATTATATTTTAAGAAGCAGCAGAAGAGTCTGTTTGTGTCCGACCAGTATTAGGATTTTCAAAGCACTTGCTCTCACTGTTTTGCTGACTCCTAATGCTGAAAAATAACAGGGCTGCCATTGCACACCATGCAAGCACCTCCTGGAGATACAAAGTCACAGTAATAGATTACATTCTGCCTGCTGCACCCTTTTGCATGTTAGCACCTGACACACTCTCCACGCTAATGCCCAAGGAAAAGTAAAGAGGGTTGTACAGGGGGTATATTTCCATCACAGATCTGAGAGTGAGTAGGGACTGAAAAACAAAATGGAAGAGTTAATGGAAAGAAAGGCATAGGACCTTGAAAAGGAATTACCACCAGCCTCCTGTCCCATCTCTCACCTCCCAACTCATGCTAGGAAGCAATCCGTAGGAGTGAGAAGGCAGCAAGTAACATAGGGCAGTGGGAGCTAGGGAGGGCTGGCAGGACACTGGCAAGAGTGCAACACAGTAAAATGAATTAAAAGAAGCGGGTGAGGAGAAGCAACACTGAGGATGAGTAGCGGAAGGCAAGGCAATGTGGAGGACAGCGGTACTAAGCAACAGGGAGGCCTGGGGGGGGGACTATGCAAAGTGACAAGGACATTAGACTAGTTTATCTTTAAAAAAAAAAAAAAAAGCTGCACCACATTTACTACGTTTTTACCTTGAATCCAGACTGCACACGTGTCAGTGTAACCTTTAGGTGTCTGGGTGGACAACACATTAACTTTCGAAAGATAGGCAAAATCGGTGGCCGGCACGTATTTTGGACTTATGCGCGGGCCCAAAACTATCCTTGGATTTTTTTACTCCCCCACCGACAAGCAATCATTCAGGCAGTTATTCTTTCCCAACTTGACAACTGTAGCATCCTCTACCTGGGAACCAATAAAGCTGTAATCCATAGACTCCAGCTGGTCTAAAATGCTGCAGCCAAGCTGTTGTTATCACTTCCTAAGCATTGTTTGTTTTTCAGGCTTATTCTCAAACTGCACTGGCTCCCTGTTGAAAAACATGTGCATTTCAATACCTTGTGCACCACTCATAAGATCCTTTTCTGTATCAGGAGACCTGCATCCTGTCCAACTTAGTGTACCCGTACAGGGCCCTCACGGTCCCTGCGCTCAACTGACCGCAATTTGGCCTCTGTCTCACAAGTGAAGAGAGCCGGAGCGGGAGGCCGCTCTTTTCATGCCAAGGCCTCGACCTTTTCGAATGCACTTCCTCAGTCGATCAGGAGTGTTCAGAATCACTGGTCTTCCCAGGAAATGTTGAAGACCTGGCTGTCCTCCCCCTAGCTGTCTTCTGGGGCATTTTGCGATTGGTCTGTTTTCCTTGCAGTCTGCTCTTTTTAGGACGAGCACTGGGACAGCTCATTGCGGAGGCAGCCTTGCGCTGTATAAATTCTTCTAACATAACATAACATTTCATAACATAACCTTTAAAACAACACTGTACCACACATATTATGTCTTTACCCTGGCATTATGTTGTATCATATGCTAATAAATGGCCAGCAATGGCAGTGGCAATGCAGTTCTATGGCACCAGTCTAGCTATAAAGCTGCAGAGTGCTGTAGAATAGAAAGTTTGGTTCAATTTAGGGCAGATAAACGTTGGTCACGAATTGCAGGGTTTTGATGTTGGTGTTCAAGTGAACTTAGCAAGGAAGGTGTTTACTTACGTGCCATCACTGTTCTTTAGCTTCTTTCTTGCACAATAAATACAGTAGGAAGATCTAGCGTACTGGTGCAGTTGCTGGATGTGGAACTAGCAGACATTCTCCCAGCAACACTATGTACTTTTTATATATAGCTCTCTGCAAGGCATTTCTAAATGCTGCAAAAAAGGCACAACTGGAGGGGGTGAATTGTCATCAGATTCACAGTTCCGAGCCTATTTTCCAGACCTCACCCAATCTCAGCTGAGCCGTCACAGGTGTTTGCTGTGGGTTGCAGGGTTGCAACAGAGCTGGCCACATGGGAGAAAGAGACAGTAATGGAGGCATAACGGAGGGCACGTAAGCAACAGTGCTTGTGAAGAGCACTGTAACCCAATGAGAAAAGTAGTCTGGAAATCATTATCTAAAATGGCTGCTGTGTATGGAGATGTGAAATTGGCTGGTGATCTCAGGGAGGGCTCAAGAGAGGAAGGGGCATGACACATTCATGCTGTGGATGAATGGAAATTTGGAGATAAAAAATTGAAGCGTGACAATGGTGCCTACATTTGTGACAAATGTGCCTACAAATGGGAAGCTTTTAGGCGAGCTGTAAGCCCTGATGTAGATACAGTATGTCTTGGTTCAAGATAGCGCACCATCTAGAGCCAAGTCCTAAAAAAGTCATATACCCACTCCCACTCCTTTCACTCATTAGGTCCTGAATACAGCATGCATATCTGTCCCTTCACCTCAAACACACTTCGAGATTGACCAAGTTTTACAACATGATATCTTCGTTGTATCCTTCCCAGCTGGTGCGTTAACCCTGTGTATTCAAATTAGGGCGGGGCAATATTTGTAATATGTTAAGATATTTTGGACATGCTCATTGCATTTGGTTGAAGGAAGTTCCATAAATGGTGAACATATCTCTTGAAGTGTGTCTGCCTTACATTCCTCAGAAAATGTTAATTCTCTGTTTTTAGTAGGTGCCAGATCCTATGAAGCCAGTTACAATAGTCTGGGATTGAGTATGTCATACTTTAAAATCACACCCTATACTCATCAGCCAGTAACATAAGTTTAACAAATTGGGAGTATCGGTTGCGGGGGGGTACGAACCACCTCAGATGATAATCACAACCCTTGTTAGGGTGACTCACCAAAAATAAATTAACCTGAGATCAAACTCTGGTAACTGTGGCACAGACCAGACAGGCTTAGAGCAATGTGTAAGGCATTTATCCAGTACCAAAACAGTAAGAAAGTCAAAACACAATACAATAATACAATAAAAATCCCTAACCAAATTAGAAAAATAAAGTAAATGTTAATGAATATGATGACACCACAATCACTAAAATCCAGTAGGGAAACAGTAGATAAGAATTTTTAAAGATTAAGGTTCAAAATAGTGTCAAAAAGCATTAAGCGCCGATCGTGTTCATCTGGTTGCACCTGACTGGTATCTAGGTGCATGTTATGGCACTAATAATACGGCACACAGGATATCTGTCACGTTTGTGGACTAACCTGTCTGCTGAACTCTAAATCAGGCCCTGTGTCTTTAAAATGGGCGTCAGAGATCCTCAGCAGGGTAAGGCATCAAGCTGTGGCTGAAGAGGGCTCCACGACATTGGGAATCTATTGGATGAGGTCCGGGTAAAGCAATTAAAGTTTGGTGGGAAAGCTCTGAGCAGGAAAAATGTGAATGTCCCTTGCCGGCCAGATACTTTTGATGCCTTTGCCTGGTTAATATTTCTATGTTTGGACTTAGTCATGGACGTGATTTAGGGGTTGCCTGGTGTCTCAGCTGTTAGCCCTGGCTTGAACCTTCCAATGCCTGGCACTGCCTTTGCGACCCTCGGCCTCTGAGGTGGGAATATCAATGCCACGTTTACAGGGACAGCTCCGTATTTCTTATTTTATGCTCATTTTAAGTGCACAGGGACAGCTCCATATTTTTTTTCTGCCCATTTTCACTATACTAGAAGTAAATAATATTGTGTCATTCACTACTGGTGTGATGAACACTTGAGCACATGTATTTGGAGCGGGATGTTTGGTGGCAGCTGTAGTAAATAAAAATGGCTTTAAATGTGTAATGTGTGTGTGTGCTTGCGGTTGAGAGTCCGTTTAAGTGAGAGAGAGTATGTATTTGTGATGCATGTGTGAGTGAAAGTGAGTGAGAGTCAGTAAATGGTAGTGAATGAGATTGTGTGACATTGAGTCCCAGTTTTACTATTCTTCAACACAAGGCAATGCTGCACCAAAGTTGCTGTGTTACTTTGTGTCAATGGAGAGAGAAAAAATGCACCATATCTAGCAAGATATGGTGATTTGTTTTCTCTCCCTCTGCACTGGTGCACATCTGGCAGCCATATGCCAATGCACACTCCCTTATGCCATAGTGCAAGGGTCCGTGCTTTCTCTGAAGCATGGGTGTTCTACTAGAAGGAGTCCCTTCAAGTGCAAACACTAAGCTTTAAGGATTTTCCCATTTTGTACGTGTGTTGTATAATGTTGTATAATTTGTAAATGCGAAGTTGGAATAACAAGGAAGATGAAAAAAATTCTCCTCATTACACCTGTCTCTAGGAAGCTTAAGATTTTGGCACACATTCCTGTATACCCATGTTTGCAGATAGCGATTTACATCAATTCCCATTGGTGTTGGCAAAGGGATGCCACTGCACCACCCATGGTACGCCCCGTGGAGCGAATTAACACAAAGCAGATCCTAGTGGAACTTTGTGTTACTATAGGATACTATCCAAAGCAAATCCTGGTATAGTAAATCTCACCCTAACACTGTGTGCCGGATTTGCTTCACAAAAATGACTCAAACCAGGAGCAAAGTGTTAGTAAACTTGAGCCTGAGTGTCAGTAAATATGTGTGAGTGAGAATGAGTGAGATTGAGTGAATGCAAGAGAGTGAAAGAAAATAAATAAATAATAAATAATAAATGAATTAATGTAAGGGGGTGTAAGAGTGTGAATGTGAATGAATGAATGAGAGCGAGTGTGAGTGAGAGAATGCGTGAGTAAATGAGAGTGTGAGCTAGAATTTTAATCGAATGCTGCAAGTTTGCCATTGGCCTTGAGGAATTTAAGGTAATATTGTCTGATAGAGATACCCAAGGCAAAATACTTATGCTGGCATACTTTTAGCAATTCTTAGCATGACAGACATCTGTGACAAAATATTGCCACTGGCACACTGGGGGTGATTCTTAGCATGAAAGGCACCAATGTTAAAATGCTGATACTGGCATATTAGCTGTATGTCATGGCATGTGGGGCAGCCATAGAAAAATACTGGCATGCCAGAGGAAATTCTTGGATTGGAGAAACCAGTGGCGCATTACAGGTATTAGCACAATATAGGTAATTCTTGGCATAAAGGCGGACAACCTGGCATATGGGAAGGTTGTAACATGACAAAATGTTTGTCATTACATATTGAGGTCATTTCTGACATAAGGGTCATGTATGGGAATGGAACGGCATAAAGTAAAATTCTGGCACTGGCATATTTTACGCTTTTTTATATAATGGGGCACCCATAACAAATGCTGACCCTGGCACAATGGAGGTAATGTTTTTTAAATGTAGAGGTGCTCATATCACATTTTGAACAAAATTAGGGTCAGTGCCTTGTAAACTTCATGATTCAGTTGCTTGGCACACCATGAAAGGATCTGAATATGTAATAAGTGCCCTTTCAGCACCTATAACATTTTACAAAATGTGTGTGGAAAGTTTGCTTTAAAATGCACAGTTTCACCCCATTCTTTTCATTTTTTTCTTGGAGGTCTGGTTTACTCAGTTTGCTCACTCACTATAATTCAGGGGACGTATTTTGCCCTGCCTAGCACTTTCAAAGAACAAGTCAGCACCCTAATAAAAGTGATATCCAAAACAGACATTTGTTTGTGTTTCACAGTTATACTAATCATATTGTTATTATGGAACTTCAGCCATGTTAATTGTTATGATGTTAGGGTCTTGTGACATGCCTTCCTGGAAAAAATCAGGGCCAAAGATCATGTGATGTAACTTCCTGGGATGTATTTTAGGTCAAAGGGTATGTGATATCACTTCTGTTACCCCTCGCATTTTTTTGAATTGATGCCCATGGACTTAGGCACTTTGAACTTGGTTTCTTCCAGCAAGGCAAAGTGCAGGCTGCAGCTAATAATGGCCCCATGAGATAAAATACTTTTTCCGCGAGGTCCTGATGAATCAGATTTGTTGCTGTAGAAATGCTCCAAATACGAGCAACCTGAATATTCAGCCCAATGGCAACACACCTTCATTAGGATCAGCTTGGCAGGCTGGTCCCGGTCCTGCAGAGGTCTTTGGAACTAAAAAGTCCTTGGTTTCAGCAGATGTAAAGAGGAGTATGCTTTTGACACAGTCAGGGGCCCAGGACATTGGGGACAGCACTTGAGGGGGGTCAAGACTTACTTCAGCCTCTTGTAGCTTGTGGTGTCCCTGAGCTTGAACACTCTTATGATCCTTGAAGTCCTCCTGAGTGGAGGTGGGAGAGCAGACCCAGTATTCAATGTTCTTCTTAGGTCTAAGACATCAGGTTCAGTCCTCCTCTGATCTTTCACAGGGCTAGTAGTGGTCTGAGGAGAGTACTCTGTGTGCAACAATTATGCCTAGCACCAACCTGTGGGTGGGGGTGACTTCTGGCAATTCCCCGATCCATTATTCATAGGGATACCCCTACCCACTTTTCCTAGCAGTTCCAGTGTGCCCTACAGCAAACAATCCCACAATAGCCCTCTTTGCCTAAATCCAAGATGGTGAAACTCTTCTCCCCATGCACAGACCCTGATGCCCACTCCACAGTTGTGGCCAGAGAAAAGAGCACCTTTCCTCTGTAGTCACAGTAAATAAGTTCTTAGGGCTGCACTGGTATTGGTGCTGGCCTGAATGTGAAAACAAAGAAGGGTCCTGCCCAGGTGTTGGCTAACATTTTCCTGTGACAGGGTAGGCTTTTTTTATGTTAACCAGGCTCCTGTGAACAGCCCAAATGGTCATCTTGCTAAAGGAACCGAAACACCTCCCCACACCCAAGGCCTTTGTCCTACCCAGTAAGTATTTTTTACATCTCATCAAAAGGGCTATAATGCCAGGCGACAGTTGGAGCTCATATAAATGGACCTCCGTTTTAAGCAGGGACGAGGTATCTTCCTAAAAGTACAATTTTCTTAAATTATTAAAATTCAATTTTACCATTAAATTGGGTTTCAAGTAGCTATTAAAAAGGATCTTTGAAATAAATGTCTAGGTGTTTCCTACCCAAAACTGTTATCATTAAATGTAACAACATATCCCAGGTTTTTCATATGGAACAGCCAGCCTTGCTACCGTGAAATAGCTTTTAAGAGGTTTTTCACTGCAGAGACCTGTTTTAAATTGCATTTTACATGTCCTTCTTCTAAATACCAAGGACCTTGCCTTATGGGTGGTAAGGCCTACCTAGGGGTGACTTCATAATATTTAAAAGGAAGGTTTAGGGCAGCCAAAGGGGGTTATTTTGACATGTCGAATTTGCAGTTTAAAACTAAAGCAACCAAGCTACAATGGTAAGCTTGCAGTCATGTTTACGTTGTCACTGTAGTGGGTACAAAATGAGTGCTGCATTTCACTAGTGAAAGCTAGCTTACAGGACCTGCGCTGCATGGGAGGCAGAGTCAGTGAGAGTGGTTGGAAAGTTACCTGCGTGGATTTGAGCCCCAGAACTAGCATAGACATCCACTATTCACAAAGTTTTAACCGTGCAGGAGGAGCCGGATGTAAGAAGGCAAGAGAGTTTGAAGCCTTTAGGACATTAGGACTAACAGTAGGTGTAAAGCCGCGGTCGGAAAACCGGGTCCGGCTGTTTCCCGCCGGATTAGACCCGGCTGGGCGAATCCTCCATGGCGGCGCTGCAAGCAGCGCCGCCATGGGGATTCCGACCCCCTTCCCGCCAGCCTGTTTCTGGCGGTTTTCACCGCCAGAAACAGGATGGCGGGAACGGGTGTCCTGGGGCCCCTGGGGGGCCCTGCACTGCCCATGCCACTGGCATGGGCAGTACAGGGGCCCCCTAATAGGGCCCCAGTATGCTTTTCACTGTCTGCTTAGCAGACAGTGAAAAGCGCGACGGGTGCAACTGCACCCGTCGCACACCTGCAACACCGCCGGCTCCATTCGGAGCCGGCTTCAGTGTTGCAGGCCCTTTCCCGCGAATGAGTTACCACCAGTGTGACACTGGTGGTAACTGCGAGTTGCTTTGCGACCGCATTCGCGGTCACAAAGCAATTCTGAATTGCGATGCAAGTCGCAAATAGGAAGGGAACACCCCTTCCTATTCGCGAGTCGCATTCACAAATTGCGAGTCGGTACCGACTCGCAATTTGTGAATGTGCATCGCGTGAGGCCGTTTGCATGGCGCAAACTGCGATTTTCGCAGTTTGCGACATGCAAACGGCTTGCTACATCTGGCCCTTAGTCTCTACGGAGAGGAATCAATGTAGGTATTGGGGATGTTGGACCTAAACTCCTCAGCATGGCTTGAAGAAGCTTGGTGTCGACCTGTCAGACCCTCTGGTACTGGCGTGAATGCCTATGCGCTCATCTTATTGAAAGACCCATACCAAAAAACTGCAGCCAATTGCATTCCTCATGTGCAGAGTATGTGTGAAGGTGTATCCTGTGTATGAGTTGTGGGTTTTACTAACACTAGGTGAAGTATAAGTTCACTTGAACCCCGTTGTGTGCTTGCAAGATAGTGGTTCTCTGTTATGAGTGTTGCCTTGTTCCATGATGCACAGGTCAGCCTGCACTCCTGCTCTGGCCTCCCTTCATAAAACCTTTTCTGCTTGTGGGTGGAAGGAAGGCGCCAGCCCATTCCTTTATTGCTGTAGGTTTCCTCTTGCGTGAGTGAAACCCACCCCTCCCTCACCTGCTTGTGTTGAAAATGGTCTCCTAGCAATAGTGACCTTTGCTGTCCCGCCTCTTGCCTTAAACACACACAAAAACTTGAACTGAAACTGGTGTTACCTGTGTCTCATTGCGACAGAGGAGCTGTACAAATTGGCTTTACATATTTAAACTTTTTTTAAAGGAAGCCTTCATGAGGCTGCTTTGTCTGACGGGGAAGGATGGAATTCTGGCACCATTGAGCAAATGTTTTGTACTTTGTACATGGTTTGAACATCCAGGGGATTATTATATACACCAGGGAAGATCAAATACATTACAGGGAGCTAATGCCATGATGGTCATTGCTCTTTCTCCAGACTGGGCGCAAACTGGAATTTTGTGTGAAATGTTGGTGCTGTGGAGAGACGGGGAGCTTGCCTTCCTGCAACAAAGGAGCTGGGGAGAAGAGCTGAACTGACCCCTTGCAGATACTTACAAGGTAACATGACTGGAGAGTCTGCATGGAGGACATCTCAACAGATCAATAGTGCCATAGAAACATGAGACCCCTGTAGTCCAGCTGGCAATAAGGAGAAACAAAGACCAACAATCAGAATTGCTTGCACAGAAAACTTGCAGCAATGTCTCTGTAACTTTGAGTTGGTAAGCCTTCATAATTCCTGATTTGTCTGTACACCTATAAGGCTTGTAGTCATTCCAGGTAGTCACAGAGGGGCCAGAAGATTGTGCATCTTAACTTTCCTGGCATGGACATGGAGTCCCTAGACAGGAGGTGGCTATTCTGATTCCATTTTGAATATACAACCCTTTTTATGTAGTTTCACTCTTCCTCTAAAGTCCAAATGATGCTTCGAGGTCCAGTAATTGCTCTTGGTACCCTATGTTCTATGGCCCTGCCACACCATCTACCCATTCACAGGTGCCTACAGTGAGGTGCCCTGTGTGGACTGTGATAATGGATGCAGGAACATATAAACAATTTGATAACATGAAAGGCTTTTAAGGTCGAGTTAAGGCTGCCATCTGGGCTTTAAACTGCGAGAGGCTCTACCTTGTACAGTAACAGTTCTGTAACCAGGCAAGAATTTAATGAACCAGACTAAGAGCCTGATTTAGAACTTGGCGGATGGAAATATAATGGGATTTAGAATTCGGCGGATGGGATATCTGTCACCATTCTGACTGAGAAATCTCCCCTGCCCAACCAAACTCTAAATCAGGCCCTTGGTCTTTGTGCAATGGTGACCAGCACCATCCATTATCAGACCTTTGGGAGAGACCAGGGATTTCATTTCACCATAGTGGCAGGGCTAGAGGAAATGTTTTTACACATACTTTTCCCTCTGAATAAATCCTAGGAAACTACATCACATGACCTTTAACCTTCATGATTTCACATGAAGTGACCTCATTTGAGATTTGACCCTGTTGCCTTTGAAAAAAGCATCTAAAAAAGGTTTCTTCAATTCAGGCAAAGTTTTTGGAAATTATTTAAGAGACAGAATGAGGGTTCTTTTCCAGTAATTCCTGTGAGAAGGGACATATTTCATTTATGATCAACCACTCTCTCTGCATTTGACCTTTTTCGCGCCTGGTAAAACACTATTTAATTCAATCAATCAGGATTTATAAAGCGTGGCTAATCACCTGATCGGTTATCCTGACGCTTGCAGGTCCCAGAGCTTATTCGAATAGCCAGGTCTTGAGGGCCCTTTAGAATTCTGGAAGTAAAGTGATGGTCCGGTGGTGTGTGGGGAGGCTGTTCCAGGTTTTTGCTGTAACAAGAGAGAAGGAGCGTCCTCCACTTCTGCTTCAGTAGATGCAGGGAGTGTAGGCAAGTGAAAGGGAGGCAGAGCATAGTCTTCGATGGTTGGTGGAAGTTCAGGCAGTGGTTAATGTACGTAGGTCCTTCATTGTGTGGAGCCTTGTGTTCGCAGGTCAGCAGCTAGAATTGGCATCTCTTCTGTATGGTGAGCCAGTGGAGTTGCCTGAGGTGGGTTGTGATGTGGGTTCGTTGGGGAAGGCTGAGGATTAGTCTGACTGCCGCATTCTGTATGATATGAAGTCTCTGTAGGAGGTGTGCAGCAATTCCTATGTAGAGGGCGTTGCTGTAGACGGCCTGTGATGAGGGACTGTGTCACGGTGCGTCTCGTGTGTAGAGGTAGCCACTTGAAGATCTTATGTAGCATGCAGAAAGTGAGGAAGCAGGCGGAGAAGATGGCGTTGATCTGTGATTTCACAGTGAGCTTATTGTAAATGATGATTCCAAGGTTTGTTGTGAGGTTGGAGGCAGTGGGTGTGGGTTCTAGGTCACCAGGAATCATTCCATGTGTTGCTGCTGTTGCCACAGATCAGTACTTCTGTCTTGTCTGTCTTCAGCTGCAGGCAGTTGTTCTTCACCCAATCATTGACACTTGTCGTGCATCTGTGGAAGCTGGTTCTGGTTGTGAAGGGGTCATTGGTGAGTGAGAGGATGAGTTGGGTGTCGTCTGTGTAGGAAATTATGTTGAGACCATGGGATCTGATGATGTTGGCCAGCGGGGTCCTATATGCGTTGAAGAGCGTGGGGCTGGGGGATGAGTCCTGTGGGACACTGCAGGTGATCTCCTTGGGTTTGGAGATGAAAGATGGGAGGGAGATCTTCTGGATTCTTCCAGTGAGGAAGGAGGGGATCCATCTGAGTGCGTCCCCTTGGATGCCGATGTGGTGGAGTCTTTCGATTAGCAAGTAGTGGGATATGGTGTTGAAGGCTGCCAAGAGGTTATGATTTGCTTGTTGATGATCTTTTTCAGTACCTCTGCTGGGAATGGAAGCAGGGAGATTGACTGGTAGTTTTTGGGCTCACTGGGGTCAGCAGAGGGTTTTTTGAGAAGTGGCCTGACTTCAGTGTGTTTCCAGGCATCAGGAAATGTTGTGGTGTTGATAGAGGTGTTGAACAGGGTTGTGAGTTCCTTTATGATCCTTTGGTTTCCAAGGTTGAGGATGTAGTCCGGGCATGGGTCTGTGGGAGCTCCCAAGTGGATCGATTTCATGATGGAGGTGATGTCCTGGATGGACAGGATGTTCCAGGTGGTCAGTATGTGGTTTGTGTCGATTACGGTTGAGGCATATCTGTTGAGGAAGTCCACAGGTGTGGTTTGGGGTTCAAGGTTTCAGTATATGGTTGCGATCTTGTCGTGGAAGAAGTGGGCAAGGTTGTCACACAGCTCCTGTGAGGATGTGATGTTGTTTTCGCTGGCAGCCGGGGTGGAGAATTCCTTAACGATGTTGAAAAGTTCCTTGGTGTTGTTGGTGCTGGTTTCGATGTGTGTGGCAACGTTGTCTTAGTTGCCCTCAGCAGGCGGTGGTACAGGTTGATGGAGGTCTTGAAGGCTACTCTGTTGGTGGTGTCCTTGCTGGCGCACCATCTCCTCTCTAGCTGTTTGCTGTCTCATTTTGCTGTTCTGAGTTCTTGAGAATTCTTGAGAGGTAAAGATAAAATATTATGTTAAAGAAGATGTGTTTTGAGAATAGTAACGCAGGTCTATGACTGGATCAGAATCTGGTGCATTTGTGCAGTTGGATAGCACTTTCTTTTGAAAAAAGGATCATGTACCAGTTAATCAGCATAAATAAAGGCAAAGACAGATATTGCCCTTGCTTTTCTACAGCTGAAAAATCATTATTTATCGCAGAACTGTCATTTGATTGCATCTCATAAACACAAAGAATATTCCTTAAACCGTGTACGTCTTTGCTGTAAATGAAGCAAAGCATTGTATTGTTTGGATTGCGTGTTTCAATACTGTTGATATTCTTAACTTGAATGCAAGCTGGACAGAAGCACTGCATCACACAAAAGACTCTGTACTAGGCTGTGAATGCTTTAGCAGAAGAATGTATAACCACATTTACTCCCACAGACTAAAAAAGGCCCAAGTTCTTCCCTATATGTTGAGTCGTATTTGGCTGGTGCTCTTTTCAGCATGAAAAAAACAGGACCTTTGTCAATGTTCCCATGTCCAGTGTAATTTGAATGTTTCACTATGTCACTCATGTTTAAAATATATGGAGGGTGGAGGAGAACGTTATCAAAGACATGAAACACACACATACACACTCTCTCTCTCTCACTCATTCTTGAGGGCAGACAATCACTTCAGAAGTCTGCAGTTTTGCCACAGCCCCCAGCTCCCTATCTCCTCCTCTCATTGGCTGGGACATAACATTGTTTATATGTGGGAGGAAGATGAGGTGGTGACCTGGGTGGGCCAGTGAACATGTGGCAGCTATTACTGCCTATGGCAGTCCCTGCCATCACTGCTGCTTACATTTATTCTCTCATAACTAGCAGGACTGTGAGTCTTGAACCCCCGTCTGCATGGGTGCTGAAATTTAAGCCACCAATGGGTGTAGGAGGATGATAACTGAAGGATGTAGTTGTCTGTCTCCTGAGCCTTGGGCAGGCCTTACATCACATAATGTGATTAGATATTGGCAAGCAGAAATTGCCTCTTCACCACCTGCAGGCCCAGGAATGGGTAGCACATGGTGGTGTTTCTGTGGCTGAAAGAAGGACCATGAAGGCAATAGTTGTGGCTTCTGGTAAGTTTGTGAAAGGTGAGGGTGTGGGATGGAACATGAGGTATTTTTGTATTTCTGTATGTATGTGAAGCATGCTTTTGGGTGTGTAGGAAAGAATGTGTTTCAGTGTGTGCACATTCCGAGTATGTTTGAGTGAGTGCTTCTGTGGTTGTGCATCTGGGACTGTGTGACTCTCTCTGTGTATGGTGCTCATGTCACTTGGGATGCATGTTTGTAAGGCTTGGGTAAGCAATGCATTGCTAGCATTATAGGGAGCATAATAGTTGTTAGAAATAGGGCCTCTTGTTGGCAGTGATTTACAAACTGTCCAAGTAGGGATCCTTACTCTAGTCAAGAAAGGGAGTCACACAGCTAAGATAACCCTTGCCCACCCCCTTGGTAGCTTCTTTGCCCAAACAGTCAGGCTTATCTCAGAGGCAATGTGTTAAGTATTTGTACACACACACAACACACACGCACACACACACACACTAATACAATGAAAACACCACAAACATACTGCACACCAGTTTGTAAAAATAGCCAATATTTATCTGAGTAAACAAGAGCAAAACATCAAAAATCCAACATACACAAGCAAAAATTCATGTTTTTAAAGACTTAAGCCCTCATTAAAACCCTGGCGGTAAATGCCGCCTACTGCCGTGCTGATGGCCACCAACATACCGTGACCGCGGCGGTATTCCGCCACGGTATTATGACCCACACTGAGAATCCCGCTACTATACAGACACCCACACAAGTCCGCCACACCAAAGGTCACTGATAAACTGCCGAGAGGAAAACCCACACCGTTGCACCAACAGGAATACCCCCACAGTATCACGACCCACGAATCCCCGCGGCGGTCTTTCAATCGTGGTAAACCACTGCCGCGCTCAAAATATACACACACTTACAAAACTACACCACATTGGACAATTCAAAATACACACACCTGACACACATACACACACCACACCCACACACTCACACCGCTATAAGACACACACCTACATTACCCACAACCCCTTACAGCAAAAAAATAGATATCAGGCAGAGAGAGACAAGCCAGGAGCATCCACTCAATCAGAGCCACAGAACACCATCACCCATACACCATTCACGCACATCACAGCATATACCCCAACACATCAACCCACACATCACCCCACACATCCTCACACATATCACACAAACCACATCCATGGCACCCCAAAGACACCCCAGGTTTTCTGAGGAGGAGCTAAGGGTCATGGTGGAGGAAATCAATCATTCGGGTAGAGCCACAGCTATTCGGATCACTGGTGCAGCAGACGTCCATTGCAAGGAAGATGGAGCTATGGTGGAGGATCGTGGACAGGGTCAACTCCGTGGGACAGCACCCCAGAACAAGGGATGACATCAGGAAGAGGTGGAATTACTTCTTCCAGGGGGTAACGGGGTGTAAATGCACTGTTGCTGCATATGTTTGTGTGTATGGTGTTGTGGGTGAGGGTAGGGGTGTTGCGTGTGTGTATCACTCTCGTTTTCCTCCCCCATCCCCTGTGTACTAGGTGCAATACTCACCGTGGTCGTCGCCGGCATCTTTCGTATTCTTGATAGATGAGGAGGTAGACCATCATTGGCAGGACCTGTATTTACGGCTCCATGGCGTCCTGGTTCTTCGTTGAATGTCGAGAGGTGAGTGGCTTCCCTTCCAACCACTGTTTCCACCGTGCTTTTGATGGCATTGGTACCGCCCCGGAAAAGCTGGCAGATTGGCAGGTTGTAATGGGGTGGGTGGTACATTGTCTTCCGCCTGTCTGTTGGCGGTGACCGCCGCGGTGTTTGTTGCTACCGCCGTGGCAGTTGGAGTGTTAAAGTGGCTCTCTGTGTTGGCGGTTTCCGCTGTGGTCATGATCCCAATTATTTTACCGCCGGCCTGTTGGCGGTATTACTGCCACTTTTACACCGACCGCCAGGGTTGTAATGAGGGCCTAAATCTTAGAATAGCGCTTAGAAGCACAGTAGCTGCAATTGGGCTACACAATGTCTTGACGGAGTTGTCTTCAACATTCCGCAATGGAGTGCGGGCCAGTCACGGAGTTGCATGGACCCCAGTTACAGTACCTTGGAAAACTATGAGGAAACAAAGACGTTACACAAAGTCGGGGAGGTGAGGTGTCGCTAGAGCCAGTGTGGTGTGGTTGGTTCCTTATTGCCACCGGAGAGGTGAGGCGTTGGTTCCTCACTACGAGGCAGGGGAGGTGAGGCGCCGGTTCCTTATGGTTGCAGGGGAGGTGATACTGCGTTGGCAGCGAGGTGTTGGTTCCTTATGACAAGGTGGGGGTCGATTGATCCAGCAAGTCAAGACTTGAGGCGTCAACTTCGAGGTGTGACAATCACACCACAGGGCCAGAGGTGCTGGGGCGGAGTCAGGTGCCACGGACATCAGTGACATGGCACTCTAGACTCACACTGTGGCGGGACTTCAGAGGCGCTGCAGCGGCATCAGGCCTGTGACGTTGGTTGCAGTCCTTACACTCAACGGGGACCACAGTTCTGGTGCAGGTAGCGGCGCAGGGTCAGAGAGCGCCACGTCCGAAGACGTTGTGGAGGTTGATGCACTTGTTTCTTCCTTTTTATACCAAAACTCATTCCCAAGGGCCCGGGGACTGGATTTGGCTCCAATTGGCAGTTCAGGGCTCTCAGCAAGGGAGCCCTGCTGCTGGCAGGTGAAATTTTTGATGTCCCTGAGACTTCCTAATAGGAGACAAGCTCAGTCCAAGCACTTGAAGAACCTTTGGAAGCAGGATGTAGAAAGCCAAGTCCAGTCCTTTCACTCCCAGGACAGAAGCAGCAAGCAGCAGGCCAGCACTTCAAAGCAACAGGCAGAGCGTCAGTCCCTCCTAGCTGTTCTTCCTGGCAGAATGTCCTCAATCCAGAAGGATTCTATGTGGTGTCAGAGGTCCCGTACCTATACTCATTTCTGTCTTTGAAGTAGTCAAACTTCGAAGAGAAGTCATTGTAGTGCACAAGACACTGCCTTGTCCTGGCCCCAGACACACTCCAAGGGGTTGGAGACTGCTGTGTCAGAGGACACTACTCAGGTGTAAGTGCCAGCTCCTACCATCACTCTAGCTCAGGGAGACCCATCAGCCTGGTGATGGGCCATTAGGATATGCAGAGCACACCTCAGCTCCCTTTGTGTGACTATCTAGAGTAAATGCACAAATAGCCCAACTGTCATCTTGGCACACACACGTGTATTCAGCAGACAGGTGGAGCACATAATAGTTGATCAAGAAAATGGCCCCTTTCTAAAAGTGTAATTTTCAAACTTACAATTCAAAAACCAAATTCACCAAAAGATGTATTTTTAAATTGTGAGTTCAGAGACCCCAAACGCCATAAATCTATCTGCTTCCAATGGTAAATTACACTTAAAAGATATTCCAAGGCAATCCACATGTTACTCTATGGGAGAGATAGGCCTTGCAAAAGTGAAAAACGACTTTAGCAGTATTTCACTATCAGGACATGTAAAACACACCAGTACATGTCCTACCTTTTAAATATACTGCACCCTGCACATGGCGTTGTTTTGAGATGTTAGGGGTGACTTACATGTAGTTAAATGGAAGTTTTGGGCCTGGCAAGTAGGTGTACTTGCCAGGTCGAAATGGCAGTTTGAAACTGCACACACAGACACTGCAGTGGCAGGTCTGGGACATGTTTACAGGGCTACTCATTTTGGTGGCACAATCAGTGCTGCAGGCCCACTAGCAGCATTTGATTTACAATCCCTGGGCACACATAGTGCACTTTACTGGGGACTTACTAGTAACTCAAATATGCCAAGCATGGAGAAACCAATCACCAACACAATTTACACAGGGAACACTGGCACTTTAGCACTGATCAGCAGTCGTAAGGTGCCCAGAGTCCTAAAGCCAGCAAAAACTAAATTGAACACACGATCAAAAACAGGAGGTCAGAAGCAAAAAGAGGGGGAAACCACGCTAAGAGCTGACAGGTCTAACAGTAGTGGTCATCCCTGGTATTATGGTGCCCCAACATAATTTTCTAGTCCTGGGCATACTATGGCCCTCATTATGACATTGGTGGTAAATGCCGCTTACCGTCATGCTGACGCCACCAACTTACAGTGGCGGCGACGGATATCCGTTCACCATATTATAACACACAAACCAATCCGCCAGAATTCAGCGACATACACAAATCCACCAGACCAAAGGTCAATGCTAAAGTGGCGGTATCAAAACCCACACCGTTACGCCAACAGACCAACGGCCACCACATTATGACCCACGAATCACCACGGCGGACATTCAATGGCGTTAAACCATTGGTGGTACATACCGCCACGCTCACAATGGACACCCACATACAAAACAACACCACATTGGACAATTCAAACAACACACACCTGACCCTTACACACACCACACCCACACCACTATAAAACACACACCCACAGTACCCACAACCCTTTACGATTACAAATCATTGCCACCAGAGACACCAAGACCACTGAGACAACTAGAGCCACACACCACTCACACCCATACACCACTCCAGTACTCCACATCATACACCCTAAAACATTACCCAACACACCCTCACCAACACTCCTCACATAACACCCATGGCACCACAAAGACACCCCTGTTTCACAGAGGAGGAGCTAAGGGTCATGGTGGAGGAAATTGTCAGGGTAGAGCCACAGCTATTTGGAGCACAGGTGCAGCAAATATCTATAGCTAGGAAGATGGAGCTATGGCGGATGATCGTGGACAGGGTGAATGCCGTGGGACAGCACCCCAGAACAAGGGACAACATCAGGAAGAGGTGGAACGACCTAGGGGGAAAGGTACATTCTATAGCAGCAAGACACCAGCTCGCTATGCAGAGGACTGGGGGTGGACCCCCACCTCCTCCCCCACAAGTCACAGCATGGGAGGAGCAATTCTTGGCAATACTGCATCTGAGGGCCTGGCCAGAGTTGGAGGAGGACTGGACTCTGGTAAGTCAACTCTCTACTATTATCACCCCCCTACCTCACCCTCACTCCGATCACTCCACTCCATCCCACACACTCCACCATGACATCTCACTTATCCCAATGCCAAGCCCTGCATGCTGTACCAATGCATGGACACCCCTCACAGCCCTGCATGAACACTCATCACTAAAGCATGCACATCATAGAGAGCTAACAATCCCACCATACACTAACATACAAAAGTGAACGCTGGCAGGGCAAAACCAACCATAGAAGGGAAGCCAGGGATGTACAATATGTCATACACATCAACCATGACACATCATTTACATCCCCACAGGTACCCCAGCCAATGTCACCAGCAAGGAGGTGCCAGCACTATACAGTCCCCCAACTGAAGAGGCCCACAGTGATGACAGTAACTCTGGACTTCAGGATCTGGACGACCTACCTGGCCCATCAGGGACCACTGGACTGCCGAGTACCCAATGCCCTTTCACAGACCACCACAGAGCATCCTCCTTCAGGAAACACCACTACAGCACCCACCCATCATGCCCACACCTATGTCCCCAGGACACGTCAATCAGCAGTGTGTCCACCTGTACCAGGACCCCAGGCCACACCTCATACCCAAGACAATCAGGGACCTGGGGTCAGTGGGCACATGGTTCAGGGGACAGAGGCACAGGCCAACAGGGAAACTGGGAGGAGTGCTGTGCACCGGGGGAGGACAGGCCCAGGGAACTGACTCTCCAGGAGGCACTCTCCAAGATCCAGGGAGCCTACCAATATTCCCAGGACACAATGGGCCAGTTCCTGGACTACGTGAAGGAAAACAGGCGGCTGTAGGAGGGACGGTTCCAGGGGATCAGGGAGGACCTGCAGGCCATCAATAACACCCTGATCTCCATAGCAGGGGTGCTGGCAGACATGGCCATCATTATGAGGGAGGCAGCCTCACACCAGTGGGCCCCTGCCATTAGCTAGTCATCTGAACAGCCATCCACTTCCCCTGTCGCTAGTGGTCAGGAGGCCCCACCACAGGACTCACAGGCCACCAGCACCCCTCCCCCTGCAGAAGGTGAACCACCCCACAAACATTCCCTGCGATCCACACAGAAGCCAGAAACACTTGCCATGACCACCACCAGGAAATGAGACTCTCCTGACTGTCCCCCTGTTTTGCTTTCACTAATGATCGAGCTGACAGAAATCTCTGGAATACACTTCTCAGTTCAAAGAAGACATTTATTATTATTTTACCATGGGGTTCCTAAAAAGGGGATTTGCATGTTGAAAGCACACATTTAAAAATAGTGATACCAAAATGATTCTCAACTGCAATGTACACAATGAATATATGTATTTATAATTATATTATGCAAAGCAAATAATGAAGTAAAAATTAATCACCGTAGGGTCTGTCAGATGCTTCATCTTTCTCATTCCAGCAAAAAAATGACCCCGTTCAACTGTGAGAAAGAGATCTCCACCCTCATGGACAGGTGCAGGCATTTGACGTCTAAATCCTGACTGTGGTCTCGGAATCCACGACGACCGAGCAGGGCCATCTTTTATATCTTAAAGAACCAGAGAAGGGCTTTCTAGAAAAACCCCTCCCATAAAAAATAAATATTCAAAAATGCTGGCTAATTTAGGTAAGCTTTGAAAGAAATGCATTGGGACCTGGGGACAGAATCCCAAGGCACCCCTCCCAAAGTCAAACCGTTCCCTGCTTGCACTATAAACATCAGCCTGGTACATTCGTATCGTGCTGACTGCCTAACTCCTCCATATTATGTACTAGCTCTTAGATGATAATATGTCCTAGCTCTTCGGTGAGGAAAAACACGAAAATAAGCATGCTTTACAATGTGGAAAAATACGAACAGATTTAACATGGCAGTGTCTAATGCTACGATAAAGTCAAAGTGGTGCAACACAAAGTCAGTGGTCAAAAACATATATTTCACTACACCCCCTTGTGTCCCACTCAGTCACCCTGTCCACCTTGAACTGCCATTGCTCCCCTTCCTATGTCCCCTTGGACAATGCACCTGTGCTACAAACAGACTGGAACCATACCCTGGACGTCCATCATCACCCCATCCCATTGTACTTTCTCCCTATATGTTAGCACTTCAACAAACACCCTTTGACAAAAATAGATTTCGAGTATGCCATGTATATCACATATGCATTGTTTGAAACAGGTACAGCCATTGCAAGTGACCTGTACATAGAATGAGCATAGATTTATGACCTGTAGCTGGCTTTAGTGATCACACCAGAAGTATTTGTCATATCTCCACCATCTGCAAAATGAATATCCAGAGGGAACAGTATGTGGGCATTGAACTGGGAATTACCAGCATGCCAATGCTACACATAATACAACCAAAGTCATTGTAATGTAAAGTTACACTGTCTTACTTGTGTGTCATTGGAAATACTGACAGATCACAGATGCTCTGTTGTCCTCATCTTCATCCTCTGCCTCCTCATCCTCACTGTCCTCAGGGTCCACTGCTGCCACAGGGGCATCTACAGTCTCCTCCTCCTGCAGAAAAGGGACATGCTGTCTGAGGGCAGGGTTGTGCAACATGCAGCATGCCACTACTATCGCAGGGTGCAGGGGCTGAGCAGGAGCCTCCCACTACCACCACCGCAGTGCAGCCGTCACCACCGGCGGACGCAATGTGATCCAGCCTCCATGGGCTGCTGTGCGGCCTGTCCACTCCAGAACCAGTGGGGATGACACCCACCCAAAAGACTGTAGCCTTGCACTCCCCAGGACCAAGTACAGGGCATGTTGCCCCCCTCCAGGACCAGTGGGGATGACATCCACTTGAGAGACTGTGGCCTTACACTCCCCAGGACCAAGCACAGGGCATGTTGCCCCCTCCAGAACCAGTGGGGATGACACCCACCCGAGAGACTGTGGCCTTGCACTCCCCAGGACCAAGCACAGGGCATGTTGTCCCTTCCAGAACCAGTGGTCTTGTTTCCGCTTCTGGCTGAGGTGCCTCCCCCAATCCCCGAGGTGTCCTGCCTATTTGCCAACTGATGCCCCTGCAGTGTTCTCTCCATATTGATGCAGGAAGTGGGGCCTTGGACTTTGCCCTGTGGCCATGTGGTCCACGGGAACTGAGGACTGTGTAGTGTCCTTTTTTTGTACATTTGTACATATCTGTTGCATTGGCAAAATTATTATTAATATTGTGTTGATCTTATTACAATCACTTTAGTCAATTCCTGTTGTCCTTGCATTATTCAGACGATTTACGGGGATTAACTTGTTTTCTTGTGCAAGCTGGTTGTGTGTATGGTGTGTGTGTGTGTATGGGGTGTGTGTTGTGCGTGTCACTCTTATTTTCCTCACCCCTCCCTTGTGTCCTAGGCGGCGGTACTCACCGTCGTCGTCTTTGCCGGCGTTGGTGTTCGTGGTGGAGCATGACGTAGAATATCATCGGGAAAATTTGCAGTTCTTGTTCCATGATGGCGTGGTTCTTCCCTGTGTCTCTAATGGTGAGTCCTTTCACTTCTGTAAAGTGTTTCCGCCAGGCTTTTAATGGCGTTGGTACCACCCCGGAAAAGGTGGCGGATTGTATTGTCATAATATGGTGGGCGGAACTTTGACTTCCGCCTGGCTGTAGGCGGCTACCGCTGTGGTGCCTGTTGTTTCCACTGGTGGTCGGTGTGATACATTGGTTGTCTTTCTGAGATCTTTCTGCCCTGGTCATAATTTGGCAGTAGTTACTGCCAGCCTATTGGCAGTATTACCGCCACTTTATCACCGACCGCCAGGGTCTTAATGAGGGCCTAAGTCTCTTTGGAGGGCAAGCTTGGTAACATGGTGACCCTACTATATTATGGGCATTCAATACAGCAAAACTGGTGTTCGTACATCCAACATATGTGTATAATTGTATGGGGGAATTCTTTGTCCTGTAGAGATGAAATTATAAGATGGGTGCCAATCTGGTTAAACACCCAACCACCAAGGGTGTAAATTGTACTGACTGGAAGGCCAATCTGGACTGCAATTTATCAAAAAATACCAGGGCACCCCAGTGTAGTCCACAATGTTCATAAAAGTTATAAAGTATACATCAAAGTCCAAGACGCGTTTCCGTGGTTGATCAAGGTTTATTCTTCTCAAGAAACAGTACAATCCAAAATGCAGCCAACACGTGTTTCATCATCTAGACTTTTTCAAGGCTGCGAAGATCAAATAAGCAGAGAAAAGGATACAATAAGAACGTAACACACAGTAACAGGGAATTCTCGTTGTATATTACCAAACAATGGGTGAAAAATAGATGAAGAAGAACTCTTAGGTGGGTATGCCATGTAGTGAGATGGCCGATATCCCTATGGGATATGAAGGAAAGCAGACAGCTTGAGTATAGGGTGAAATCCAGAGATTATGTGCATGCTGAACACATGCTCAGTGTCATTGGATCATTAAATGTGTATATAATAGAACCCGTGTGAGATTAAGATAAGTATTTATACTTCCACCATGATACCAAGAAAAACACACTAAATCAGTGAAAAAAGGCACGTACCAAATATTCATGACAATAGTTTCCAAATGTGTTCAGAGGTAAATGTTCCCCAAATCAGAGTAAATGAGACAGCTGTGAAATCTGGAAACTCTGTGTTCTCTATACCAGAATTAATTTTCTGTCATTTTTTTAGAACAGGTGTCTGTATAGGATGGCCATGATAAGCCTAAAAACAACTATAATGAGTAAGTAAAGTTGTCCAAAAAATATATCAAGACACTCTTATGTCGATGTAGGGCATAACCTACATCAGGTAAATGAACAATTATGAAAGGTAAGTATAGGCAGGAATTGTTAAGAATATCATATCTGACAAGCTATGCCATGGAGGCGTTATAGCCAAGTAGATAGTTAGTATGGACAAGATTTGCTAAGATTTTAATATGTGGCAAACCATGTCGTAAAGGCACTGTTGCCCAAAGTATCAACAAGCCCACCCTGTCAACAGTATCGTATGTCGTATCATAAGTTCGGGCAAGAGTTCATAAGATTATCATTAAGTATCCAGCCGTGCCATAAGGGCATTGTTGCAGAGTTAAAACAAAAAATTATATTGATGAAAAATTATGCAGCTTTTTATATTTGAGCGTTCTCTGCTGGTGATCGGTGATTACTACCCCCAACAAAATGCACCAATTAAGTATGGCAAAACATTAATGGAGGGCAAAAAAATGCCAATAAGAGCATAAGTAGAACTCATGTTACCCCGTGCCTCTGTTTAGAGAGTAAGCGTGCTCACTTGATCAACAGTATCTTGTGCTGTGTGAAGTAAGGCGGTCATATCTGGTACTTTTGTGAGAGAGTGTACTATTTATGTAAAATAAGGGAAATAGAAAGTGGACTAGCCAGTGAGAAGTAAGGAAAAGACCATGGGCCCCATCTTGCAGTGGAGTGATTACGTGAAGCACGATAACCAGTAGATTGTATTACGAAACATGGTATACAGCTTGTATGATGAGATAATTGCAGAGAAAAGAGAAAAGCATTGAAATATACGTAAAGAAAATAGGGAGTCATTATGACCCCGGCGGTGAGTGGTAATGTGGTGGTGGTACTGCCAACAGGCTGGCAGGACATAATGCCACATTATGAGAATGGTGGGTTGGCTGCTCCACTCAGACCGCCATGGCAGTAGCAGCCGCTGGGCCAGAGATATCAATCTCCAGCCCGGTGGCTGCTATAGTACCGCCAGTGGCATTTTGAGCCAGCCTACCACCATGGTTTTCATGTTGTTTTGCATGGCGGTAGGCCCTACCAGTGACAGTGAACTGTCACTGGTAGGAGGCTCACTCCCCCAACACTTCCCAGACGACCCCCACGCATCCCTCCATCCACACTCCCCCCGATCTCCCACCCCCATACATGCACACACCCCAGACACGCACCACGCATACACCCACTCACTCACACTAGCATACACGCATTCATACATGCATACATCCAGTCATGCTTGCACACATCCGTACACACATTCACACTGACATGCAGACATGCATTCACACACATGCATACACCCACGCAAACAACACTACACACACAGCATGCATTCACACACACACTCGTGGTAGTGCGCCTATGGTATCTATACCATGTGCAGTGATGCCTGAGATTTCTCGTTGTCCATGGGCTGTGTTGTAATGTGTGACAAAGGGGTAGTTGGTGTTATTCTTGCGAATGGCCCTTGTATGTTCTTGGATTCTCTCCTTTCATGGTCTGATGGTACTACCAACATAAATGCGGCCATACATACATATCAGACAGTATACAACATATTTGGTATTTGGTATTGCAGTTAATGAAATTATGAAATGTATGTGAAGTCTTGGTGTTGTATTGAAAGCAGGCCAACTTGTCTTTAATGTAACAACAAATATTGCAGTGCCCATTGTAAGCGTGAGGGTGTGGATAAATCACTCTAGACCGCGTTAGTCTGGGGAAAGGTCTTTTATTGATGATAGAAGATGTAGTGTGAAACAGGTGAGTATCTTTCAGTCTTTGGTTGTGGGAATTTAGCGTGGTGGGTTGTTCTTGAGGTTTTGGTCTTCACTCTTCTTTTCTGTCTCCTTGGTTCACAGGTCACACCCCGGAAAGTGCATGTGGAGAGAAGAGACTATAGCGGTAAGTGTACTTGATACTTGTATCTCTTTTGTCTCCTTATTCTTTCTTTGTTTTCCCTGTCTCACTGTTCTTCTCAAGGTTATTGTACTCAGACCGATTCAGATTAGTATGTGCTTTCTTCCTTCTGTCTCTTAGTGCTTCAACTCCTATCCTTTCTGTCTTTTAATTTCCTTCAGTGCTCAACCGTTCCTGTGCGTGGCTTAGCTGGTCTACTATTGGTGACGTGCTCTACGGTGACTGGTGGTACGTATTTTATCACCCCCTCCTTTCGGGTTTTACTCTTGTCCTTGTCCGTTTCTCTTTTCCAACCCCCCCCCTCTCCTCAGTGCTCGTGCTTGTTCTGTTTCCCTGTTTTGTCCTTGTAGGAAAGTACCATCTTGCCTGGCATGTTACCCCCATTTTTCACTGTATATATGTTGTTTTAGTTGTATGTGTCACTGGGACCCTGCTAGTCAGGGCCCCAGTGCTCATAAGTGTGCCTGAATGTGTTACCTGTGTTATGACTAACTGTCTCACTGAGGCTCTGCTAATCAGAAACTCAGTGGTTATGCTCTCTCATTTCTTTCAAATTGTCACTAACAGGCTAGTGACCAATTTTACCAATTTACATTGGCTTACTGGAACACCCTTATAATTCCCTAGTATATGGTACTGAGGTACCCAGGGTATTGGGGTTCCAGGAGATCCCTATGGGCTGCAGCATTTCATTTGCCACCCATAGGGAGCTCTGACAATTCTTACACAGGCCTGCCACTGCAGCCTGAGTGAAATAACGTCCACGTTATTTCACAGCCATTTTACACTGCACTTAAGTAACTTATAAGTCACCTATATGTCTAACCTTTACCTGGTAAAGGTTGGGTGCTAAGTTACTTAGTGTGAGGGCACCCTGGCACTAGCCAAGGTGCCCCCACATTGTTTAGGGCCTATTCCCCGGACTTTGTGAGTGCGGGGACACCATTACACGATTGCACTACATATAGGTCACTACCTATATGTAGCTTCACAATGGTAACTCCGAATATGGCCATGTAATATGTCTATGATCATGGAATTGCCCCCTCTATACCATCCTGGCATAGTTGGCACAATCCCATGATCCCAGTGGTCTGGAGCACAGACCCTGGTACTGCCAAACTGCCTTTCCCGGGGTTTCACTGCAGCTGCTGCTGCTGCCAACCCCTCAGACAGGCATCTGCCCTCCTGGGGTCCAGCCAGGCCTGGCCCAGGATGGCAGAACAACGGACTTCCTCTGAGAGAGGGTGTTACACCCTCTCCCTTTGGAAAATGGTGTGAAGGCAGGGGAGGAGTAGCCTCCCCCAGCCTCTGGAAATGCTTTCATGGGCACATTTGGTGCCCATTTCTGCATAAGCCAGTCTACACCGGTTCAGGGACCCCTTAGCCCTGCTCTGGCGCGAAACTGGACAAAGGAAAGGGGAGTGACCACTCCCCTGACCTGTACCTCCCCTGGGAGGTGCCCAGAGCTCCTCCAGTGTGCTCCAGACCTCTGCCATCTTAGAAACAGAGGTGCTGCTGGCACACTGGACTGCTCTGAGTGGCCAGTGCCATCAGGTGACGTCAGAGACTCCTTCTGATAGGCTCCTTCAGGTGTTGCTAGCCTATCCTCTCTCCTAGGTAGCCAAACCCTCTTTTCTGGCCATTTAGGGTCTCTGTCTCTTGGGATTCCTTAGATAACGAATGCAAGAGCTCATCCGAGTTCCTCTGCATCTCTCTCTTCACCTTCTGCCAAGGAATCGACTGCTGACCGCACTGGAAGCCTGCAAAACTGCAACATAGTAGCAAAGACGACTACTGCAACTCTGTAACGCTGATCCTGCCGCCTTCTCGACTGTTTTCCTGGTGGTGCATGCTGTGGGGGTAGTCTGCCTCCTCTCTGCACTAGAAGCTCCGAAGAAATCTCCCGTGGGTCGACGGAATCATCCCCCTGAAACCGCAGGCACCAAAGAACTGCATCACCGGTACCTTGGGTCTCCTCTCAGCACGACGAGCGAGGTCCCTTGAATCCAGCAACTCTGTCCAAGTGACTCCCACAGTCCAGGGACTCTTCAGTCCAAGTTTGGTGGAGGTAAGTCCTTGCCTCCCCACGCCAGACTGCATTGCTGGAAACAGCGACTTTTGCAGCTACTCCGGCCTCCGTGCACTTCCGGTGAAAATCCTTTGTGCACAGTCCAGCCTGGGTCCACGGCACTCTATCCTGCATTGCACGACCTTCTAAGTTGTTCTCCGGCGACGTGGGACTCCTTTGTGCGACTTCGGGTGAGCACCGTTTCACGCATCCTTGTAGTGCCTGTTTCTGGCACTTCTCTGGGTGCTGCCTGCTGCTGAGAGGGCTCCTTGTCTTGCTCGACGTCCCCTCTGTCCCCTGATGCAATTTGCGACATCCTGGTCCCTCCTGGGCCACAGCAGCATCCAAAAACCCTTACCGCACGATTTGCAGCTAGCAAGGCTTGTTGGCGGTCTTTCGGCGGGAAAACACTTCTGCACGACTCTCCACGGCGTGAGGGATCCGTCCTCCAAAGGGGAAGACTCTAGCCCTTGTCGTTCTTGCAGAAACCTATGCTTCTACTGTCCAGTAGCAGCTCCTTTGCACCCACAGCTGGCATTTCCTGGGCATCTGCCCATCTCCGACTTGCTTGTGACTTTTGGACTTGGTCCCCTTGTTCCACAGGTACCCTCGACTGGAAATCCATCGTTGTTGCATTGTTGGTTTGTGTCTTTCCTGCAGAATTCCCCTATCACGACTTCTATGTCCTTTGGGGAACTTTAGTGCACTTTGCACTCACTTTTCAGGGTCTTGGGGTGGGCTATTTTTCTAACCCTTACTATTTTCTAATAGTCCCAGCGACCCTCTACAAGGTCACATAGGTTTGGGGTCCATTTGTGGTTCGCATTCCACTTTGGGAGTATATGGTTTGTGTTGCCCCTATCCCTATGTGTCTCCATTGCATCCTATTGTAACTATACATTGTTTGCACTGTTTTCTAATACTATTACTGCATATTTTGGTATTGTGTACATATATCTTGTGTATATTTGCTATCCTCATACTGAGGGTACTCACTGAGATACTTTTGGCATATTGTCATAAAAATAAAGTACCTTTATTTTTAGTATAACTGTGTATTGTGTTTTCTTATGATATTGTGCATATGACACTAAGTGGTACTGTAGGAGCTTCACTCGTCTCCTAGTTCAGCCTAAGCTGCTCTGCTAAGCTACCATTATCTATCAGCCTATGCTGCTAGACACCCTATACACTAATAAGGGATAACTGGGCCTGGTGCAAGGTGCAAGTACCCCTAGGTACTCACTACAAGCCAGTCCAGCCTCCTACAGTCCTCCCCCTCCCTTCTTTCCGTGGTTTCTGACCCCCACCCTCCCCCTCTTTTCACTCCGCTCTCTTTCTCTCACTCTCACTCTTGGTCAGGGACGTAGTCCCAAGCCCCTGAATGGCCACGCTTCTCCTGAAGCGTGGGGGGATGCTGCAACTCGTCCTCCCGGTTGCCTGGAACAGGGTCTCCTGATGCTCGTCTTCCGCCTTCACCTCCGGGGCTCGGATGGGACCGCTGTTTTTGACTCTCTGGCGGGTTCCGCTCCTGGGCTTCCGCGTTCACCTCTCTTTTGCTGGGCTTCTCCTCCTCCAATAAATGGTTCACACCTGTTCCCTTGCCTCCTGCTTGCTCCTCCAAAGCTCTGAACGCCGTAGGATTATGCTGCGGCACTTTTGAACTCCCAGCGCCCCGCCACTGCCGGTCTTTCCACCAATCACGGGCAGGGAGCCGCAGAGCAACAGGGGCAGTGTCAGCACAAGTGGGAGCCGAGTGAGGGCGAACAGGTTCCAGCCGGTCACATACACTCCCCCTAGAGAGAGGCCTGTTAAGTCGCTCCAAGACCAGATAACGGGAAATAAAATCCGGGCCACCATTTGTTTACCCGGAAGATGCTGTATCCGAAAGGAAAAAGGCTGTAAGGAAAGGAACCAGCAGAGAACACGGGAATTAGTGTCCTTATGATGGGCGAGCCAAGTATGATGAGCGTGATCAGTAATCAGGGTAAAGGTCCTGCCAGACAGATAATATCTGAGAGACTCAATCGCCCATTTAATCGCCAAACACTCCTTCTCTATAGCTGGATAATGTAATTCCTTTGGTAGAAGCTTCCTGCTGATGTACAATATAGGGTGGAGGGTATCATCATCCTGCGGTTGGGACAACACAGACCCAAGACCCACGTCGGAGGCATCAGTTAGTAACACAAAGGGTTTACCAAAATCAGGACAGCAAAGCACAGGTTCTGACATGAGATCGGTTTTCAACTTGTCAAAGCTATGTAAGACAGTTACAGAGGGAGGACCAAGGGTGTTGGGATAGGTGTTCTTTAGCATATCAGTAAGGGGTTCTGCCACCGTAGAGAAATGGGGAATAAAACGCCTTTAATAGCCAATTAATCCCAAGAGGGCTCTAATGTCTTTTTTCCTCTTGGGGGACGTCATTTTTGAGATGGCTTCTACTTTTTCTACTTGGGGTCTAATCCGACCGCTCCCCACAATATACCCCAGGTACTTGATACTAGTCTGTCCAAGTCTACATTTTTCAGGATTGGCGGTTAACTGGGCCTTTCGTAGAGCTTGTAATATGGTATCTAGTTGTGCCATGTGCTCCTCCCAGGTCTTACTATAGATAACAATGTCATTGAGATAGGCAGCAGCATACTGCCTAAACAGTCGTAGGATTTCATCCATGAGTCTTTGGAAGGTGGCGGGGGCCCCATGAAGCCCAAAAGGGAGGACAGTAAACTGATATAATCCCAAAGGGGTGGCAAAGGCTGTTTTTTCTTTGTCCTCCCTTCTTAAGGGTATTTGCCAATAACCCTTCGTGAGATCTAGGGTGGATAAGTACTTGGCTTGGCCTAGTCTCTCAATAAGCTTGTCTATTCTAGGCATGGGATATGCATCGAAATAGGTTAAGTTGTTGACACCCCTGTAATCTACACAAAACCGGGTGCTGCCATCTGGCTTGGGTACCAACACGACTGGCGAGCACCATGGACTGGCTGACAGTTCTATGATACCGGCTGCCAACATGGCTTGGACTTCATCTTCAATAATCTTTTGTTTTGCCTCAGGAGTGCGGTATGGTCACTGTTGTGAGACAGTATTCATTTTCAGGCGAATGGGATGTTGGACTAGGGTGGTTCTGCCCGGATATTTAGAGAAGACATCTTGATTGTGATGTACTAGGCGAGTTAGTTGGTGGTGATACAATCTCTTAAGATTAGGATTGATCCATGGTTGTACCTGGTTGGACAGGTCCTGGGGAGGTAACATGGGATACGGGATGTCTTCAGTAACATCCGAGTTGATAAAATGAATGGAAGAGCCTTCTGTGGGTTTTAGCCATTTTTTAAGAAGATTGATGTGATATATCTGTTCCCTGCCACTTCCTTGGGGAATGGCCAATTTATAAGTGGTGGGATTGATCTGTGCTATCACTTCAAACGGTCCCTGTCATTTGGCCAATAACTTATTCTCAGTGCTAGGGAGTAAGACTAGAGCTTGATCCCCTACTGTTAGGGTGCGAACTGCACTTCGGGTATCATATATTTGCTTCTGCTTATTCTGATCTTCCTGTAAGGCAGTATGTGCCTCTTCCCGTGCTGTATGAAGATTCTCTCATAAATCCCTGGTATATGTTAAGAGGTCTTTTACTTCCTCCTCTGTGTCCTCCCACTGTTCGGCTAACATATCTAACAGTGTGCGTGGTTGTCGACCGAATAACATCTCAAAAGGGCTATGGCCTAAGGAGGCTTGTACATGGGTACGAATAGCATATAGAACCAATGGTAGTTTCTTTTCCCAATCCTTACCGGCCTCAGATATGCTCTTTCGTAGTAAGGATTTAATGGTTTTGTTTTATCTTTCCACCAGCCCATCTGTTTGCGGATGATATACTGAGGTACGGATTTGTTTCACCCCTAGCAATCAACATACTTCAGCCATTAATCTAGACATAAAAGGAGTCCCTTGGTCAGTCAATATTTCTTTCGGGAAACCCACCCGTGAAAAGAACTCTATCATTGCCTGGGAAATAGCTTTAGTGTGTATACTGGGAAGGGGAATGGCCTCAGGATATCGTGTGGCATAGTCCACCAGGACTAAAACATATTGTCTACCCCGAGTGGAAGGGGTGAGGCGCCCAATAAGGTCCATTCCAACCCTGGTAAAGGGAATATCAATAATCGGAAGAGGTTGAAGGGGTACGGGTTTTTGTGGAGATGGGTTATACAACTGGCATTTGGGACACTCTGAACAATGCTTACGTATTTCGCCATAAACCCCTGGCCAATAAAAGCGTCTAAGAACTGCTTCCTCAGTTTTCTCCCTTCCCAAGTGTCCTTCCCCGTTATCCCCATGTGCTAATTGTAACACTTGTTGGTGGTGGCTTTTGGGCACTACTAACTGCAGATCGTTTCCTCTAGTGGGTGTGGGATTTCTGTATAACAGATTATTACGAATCAGGAATCTGGGACCTACCCCTGGTGCTGCCCCAGACTCGGCCTGCTGCCATGCGTGTTTTAAGGTTGGGTCCTCATTCTGATTCTGCCGGAAATCCCCGGTGATTGTGCAAACCTTCCCATTAACAATAGGACCGCCTTGGGATGGGCATTTCTGTATATAAGACCGTAGTTGCTCTATTTTTTGTCTTCTGCTGAGGATAATCCGTTCCCGTTTGGGTTCCTCTGTAATCGTTCCCCTTGGTGCCTCCGTCCACCAACCCCTCAGAAGGTGCTCTTGCCCAGCTCTCTCCAATAAGGAGGGAAAGTCCTCGTAATCAGTCCCGAGGATTATGTCCTCATCCAGGGTGGAGAGTACCCCTACCCGGAGGTTCTCGTTTTGTTCTCTCCATTTCAACCTTATAGTGGCAATGGGATAATACCGTTGATCACCATGTACACAGGTGATGAGAACCTGGGTCTCGGTATCTTCCTGCCCTGGCAATACTAAGGGGGTTATTCTAACTTTGGAGGAGTGTTAATCCGTCCCAAAAGTGACGGATATACCACCAGCCGTATTACGAGTTCCGTAGGATATAATGGACTCGTAATACGGCTGGTGGTAAATCCGTCACTTTTCCGTCACTTTTGGGACGGATTAACACCTCCTCCAAAGTTAGAATAACCCCCTAAATCTCCCCGGATCACGCTCTGGCTACATCCGGAGTCGATTAGGGCCATTCTTTCAACTCCATTGACGATGATAGGGAGGGTATATTTAGGTTTCTCTCCTCCGGTCCAGAACACTCTCCCCTTGGGTAGACCTATCTCCATGGGCTCCTCGGCATCTTTCTTATGTGGGCAATATCGGGCAATATGGCCCCACTCTGAACAGTTGTAGCATTGAGGACCAGGGCCTGAGTATCCAGAGGGTCCCAGGCCCACTGGTTGAGTTTGGTCCTGCCCGTGGGTTCCGACTGGCCGTGGTAGTTGTATTCTAGGAATGGCTGGTCTGACCGGAGGTGGGGGAGCCCGACTAACGGTAGCCCGGAAGTCAGAGCCTCTATGATAAGCACAGGCAAGATCAACGGCTGTCTCATTTGTGAGTCCGGGATGCTGTCTTACCCAGTTCCGGGTGGTAGGTGGTAAAGCATCCAAGTACTGTTCTAAGACTATTATGTCAAACATGTCTTCTCTTGTCTTCTCCGTAGGATGTAACCACCTCCCGGCTGCATGTTGGACTCTATAATACAAGGTACGGGGATTCTCCTGATGCTGCCATTTCATTTGCCTAAACCTGGTGCGATAACTCTCACTGTCCAAACCCACTCTTTCTAAAATAGTTTTCTTAATGTCCTTGTATGGAAGGTTCCCACTCGGATTGATAGCTTGGTATGTTGTTTGCAGGTGGCCGGTGAGTAGGGGGCGATATACTGACCCCATTAGCAGTACTGGCCACTCTTTTGAAGTTTGTGAAGAAAGAGTCGGGGTCTTCCTGCTCCTGGTAGCGTTGCAACACACTACTTGGTACCGTGGGGTGTACTTTTATATGGGCGATGGTGTCGGTAAGCTTCCCCAATGCTGTTTCATGTACTAATTGGTTATTAGCCATAATCGTTGCCTGGCTCTTGAGCGCTGTTTGCAATGCCTCCTGTTCCTCTTTGGCTTCTTTCATTTGTTGTTCCCATATCAACTGGAGATGCCGTTGCCCTTCTGCCAACTGGGCTATCACATCTGCCATTGTCGCCTTCTCTTCCATGGTGGTGGATTCTTCTCAAGATCCCACTTCTGACACCATTTGTAAGCATGAAGGTGTGGATAAATCACTCTAGATCCCGTTAGTCTGGGGAAAGGTCTTTTATTGATGATAGAAGATGTAGTATGAAACAGGTGAGTATCATTCAGTCTTTGGTTGTGGGAATTTAGGGTGGTGGGTTGTTCTTGAGGTTTTGGTCTTCACTCTTCTTTTCTGCCTCCCTGGTTCACAGGTCATCCCCCGGGAAGTGCATGTGGAGAGAAGAGAATATAGCGGTAAGTGTACTTGATACTTGTATCTCTTTTGTCTCCTTATTCTTTCTTTGTTTTCCCTGTCTCACTGTTCTTCTCAAGATTATCGTACTCAGACTGATTCAGATTAGTATGTGCTTTCTTCCTTCTGTCTCTTAGTGCTTCAACTCCTGTCTTTTCTGTCTTTTAATTTCCTTCAGTGCTCAACCGTTCCTGTGCGTGGCTTAGCTGGTCTACTATTGGTGACGGTGCTCTACGGTGACTGGTGGTACGTATTTTATCACCCCCTCCTTTCGGGTTTTACTCTTGTCCTTGTCTGTTTCTCTTTTCCAACCTCCCCCCCTCCCCAGTGCTCGTGCTTGTTATGTTTCCCTGTTTTGTCCTCCCCACTCCCTTCTTTCCGTGGTTTCCGACCCCCACCCTCCCCCTCTTTTCACTCCGCTCTCTTTCTCTCACTCTCACTCTTGGTCAGGGACGTAGTCCCACGCACCTGAATGGCCACGCTTCTCCTGAAGCATGGTGGGATGCTGCAACTCGTCCTCCCGGTTGCCTGGAACAGGGTCTCCTGATGCTCGTCTTCCGCCTTCCCCTCCGGGACTCGGATGGGACCGCTGTCTCCGACTCTCTGGCGGGTTCCGCTCCTGGGCTTCCGCGTTCACCTCTCTTTTGCTGGGCTTCTCCTCCTCCAAGAAATGGTTCACGGCTGTTCCCTTGCCTCTTGCTTGCTCCTCCAAAGCTCTGAACGCCGTAGGATTATGCTGCAGCACTTTTGAACTCCCAGCGCCCCGCCACTGCCGGTCTTTCCACCAATCACGGGCAGGGAGCCACAGAGCAACAGGGGCAGCGTCAGCACAAGTGGGAGCCGAGTGCGGGCGAACAGGTTCCAGCCCGTCACACCCATATTTAAAGGAACCGCTGGGCGGTTTAGGTAACCATGTATCAGTGGTATTAGGTGGTAGGAAACTGTGACACAAAAAGTCCCTTAGTGTACGACCTCTACTGTAAGTCATGCTGGGTTTATTGGTGAGGCCCTTTTTAAGAGTGTTATCTGCTAATAGGAAAGACCAATGTTTGTGCAACATTTTGTAGATCTGTGAATTTAGAGCACTATGAGGGGTGATCAGAGATAATTTGCTATACATTTCTTTCCTTTTTGGATGTAGTCAGTAGACTTAACCATTTGTCTTTTTGATCCTGTTGCTAGCTCTACATATAATGCTTTGGGGGTAGCCCCTTAGTGTGAAGCATTGTTCCATCTGATTTAGTTCATTGTGGAAATCATTGTCCTCACTGCAATTACATCTAATGCTGGTGGCTTCTCCAAAGGGGATAGCTCTAATTTGTGAGAGGGGATAGGAGCTTCTGGGGTGTAGCATGGCATTACAAGCCTTGGGTTTCCTGTATAGCTTGGAACAAATTTTGTTCTGCTTCGTATATAGGGTGAAATCCAAAAAATGTACTTTTGTCATACTATGTTCACTGGAGAACTTGATGTTGTATGTGCTTGCATTCAAATGTTGGAGAAAGTGACCCAGAAGGTCTGAGTCCCCAGACCAAGACATCAGTATATCATCTATGTATCTCCCCCAGTACAAAACATGTTGTATCAGTTCAGGAGGGAACTTTTGCCAAAGGTGTACTTTTTCAAAATAACCCATGTATAAATTTATGAAGGAAGCCGAGAATTTTGCACCCTTGGCTACTCCCTGTATTTGACTGTATCATGTACCGTTATGTATGAAGATGTTATTGTCCAAAACGGTTTTGATAAAATCTATCAGAATGTTGGAGTGTTCCAATAGGGTAGCGTCTCCTGTATCCAAAAATTGCTGTATGGCAACCATACCTTCTGTTCTGGGGATACTAGTGTAAAGTGAGGCAACATCCAAAGTCACTAGGAAATGTCCCTCTGACCACTCAAAAACACTAATTTTGCATAATAGATCCTTTGTGTCCCTAATGTATGAAGGTAGGTTGCTGACAAATGGTTGTTAGAAAATATCTATGTGTTCGGATAGTCTCTCTGTGGGGGATCCTATCCCTGAGATAATGGGAGAGAATTCCCTGTTACCATGTATTACGTTCTTATTGTATCCTTTTCTCTGCTTATTTGATCTTTGCAGCCCTGATCATGTAATTAAAGAACATTGAGCTAAACATCTTACTGTCAGAACATGGGAAAAATATAAACAACCAGAACTTAAGCTGCTGTTGTTCGCAGAGCTTGTGTAATCTGTGCTTTTTAAAGCACAATATGCATCCTTTGGTCCATAATGGATGTGAGCACTCATTCTGAGTTAAAATATAGCACTAAGTGCCAAATTTTTATTTTGTGTACATTTTCTGAAATTTTGCGTAATTACGCAAAAGGGATTTAGGCGAATTTCGGACATCCCTGCAAATAACATTGGCAAGGCAAGTCATCGGACCATGCTCGACTCTGTATTGATCCAAAGAGACAGTTTTGTTGATGTAGTAGTAGTGTGTCAGATTTGTCACACACTCTCAAAGATCGGTAGACTTTGATGTGCCATGTGTGAGGCTTTATCAGACACAGGTACGTTTATGCAGGGCCTGAAGAAAGATGAAAAGACACTATTCTAGAAGAAGCGACATGAATATACATTTCCAAACATAAATTTCTATAGATGAATACAGTGGTGAATCAAATATCTATCTTAACATACTTTAGTGGCTACAATTGAAAAGTATATTCCTCATGTGGCAGAGAGTTTATAAAGTGCACTATCGACAAAAATCTTCCTACAATTCCTAAGAAGGAGCATGGCATAAAAAGGTGTTTCACAAGAAGCAAATGTATAGAGAGTGTCTGTATCAAGATATGGCTCTTTACCCTTAAATCTTTCCCTCCCCCGAAGGTCCAGGTTTGTGCGGAAACAAGCAGTGAAAATGGCGAATCAGAAGAGGTGCGTGAACAGAAGATGCATCTTCCCAAGAGCATTCACTGAGAGGGTAACCCTTCCAATGAATCAGATACTGAAGACGTTTGTGAAAGATATGAGAGTCACAAATCTCTTGTACCTCATATTCAGGTACATCATCCACTAACACAGGAGGAAACTGACGAGAGTAAGGATCAGGTACATGGGGTTTGAGCTGGGAAACATGAAAGACCGGATGAATCCTCCAGGTACGAGGCAAGTGAAGATGGACAGTGTCAGGATTAATCAGCTGGAGGATACGGAAAGGACTGTAGTAACGAGGTGTGAACTTATTCTGAGATAGGCGTAAAGGCAAAAATGTTGACGAAAGCCAGACTTTATCTTGAAGGTGATATTCTGGAGCATCCCTACATTTCTTGTCTGCTATTCTCTTCATGTATCTATTGGTGTTCAACAAGTTAGATCAAATCAATCTATGGATCTGTAAAAGTCGTCTGGAAAATGAAGTAACAGCAGGCAGAGAAAAGGTAGACTGAGGAGTAGTAGGAAAGGAGGTAGGATGATAGCCATGAGAACAGAAAAAAGGAGTGACCTTGGAGGCACTATGGACAGTGTTATTGTAAGAGAATTCAGCGATAGTAAGGTAAGTGTTCCAGTTGCTCTGGGTAGAATTACAAAAGCAGCGAATGTACTGCTCCAGTCCTTGGTTGAGACGCTCAGTCTGTCCATTGGTTTGAGGATGGAAACCCGATGATAGTGCTATATTGATATTCAGTGTCCTACAAAAATGTTTCCAAAACCGGGAGATGTACTGAGGTCCCCTGTCAGATACAATGCTGTGTGGAAGTCCATGGAGACGGTAAATATGATGGATAAATATCTGACTTAGTTCTTGTGAAGTAGGTAATTTTTTCAGGACAGTGAAGTGAACCATCTTAGTAAAGGAATCTATGGTGACCATGATAACCCGGTTTCCTGCTGGTGGAGGGACTGAACACATGAAAACAGTAGAAATGGTGTGCCAGGGAGCTGGTGGAACAGGTAATGGTTGTAGTAATCCTGCAGGTCTGGTACGGGGAATTTTTACTTGAGCACATATGGGACAAGCCTGAATGTATCTTTCGACATCCGATTTCCAGGTAGGCCACCAGAAAGATTGCGAGAGTAGTTCTTGTGTGGCCTTGATGCCTCCATGACCAGCAACCGGCGAATCATGGCACATTTGTAGTGCCTTTTCTCTTACTCCATTAGTAGGGAGGAACAACAGGTTCTTATAATAATAATACCGTTGCAGTTTACATATTAGGGGGTTTAGTTTCTTTAATTCTTGATCAGACAGGTTGGAATATTCCAGTTGTACCTCATCCAGGAAAGACTGAGCTACTCCGATGATTTTACTAGGCTCAAGTAGATACTGTGATGGGGTTGGAATACAATCTGGATAACGGCGAGACAGAGCATCAGCCAGTATGTTTTGGGATCCAGGAATATAGGTGACATAAAAGTCATACTGACTGAAGAAAAAGGCCCAATGAGCCTGACGACTGTTCTGGCATAAACAATTACATAAACATTGTAGATTATGATGGTCTGTTCTCACCTCGAAGGGCTCTTTGGAACCCATAAGAAACTGTCTCCACTCTAGGCAGGCTGTTTTCAGAGCTAATAACTCCCTTTCAAGTACTGAGTAATGTTGTTCCGACGCAGAGAGTACATGGGACAAATAGAAAACAGGATGTTCAAGACCGTCATCTTCTTGATGTTGGAGTTAGGCAGCTCCGATGGCTCTTTCGGAAGCATCAGTAACAACAATAAATTGTTTGTTGGTATGTGGGTGTCTCAATATCGGTGCTTGAGTGAAGGCCTTTTTTAGACTCTGAAAAGCTATTTCAGCCGCCCTAGTCCAGACAAAGCCTTTCTTTAAATTCTCCTTTTTTAATGTTTGAGTTATGTGGCTGGTTTGTTCTGCAAAGTCTAAGATAAAGTGCTGATAAAAATTAGCCAATCCTAGAAAACATTGCGTTTCCTTAATAGAGGAAGGAGAAGGCCAGTCTAGGATGGCTTGTAGCTTTACCTGGTCCATAGCTATTCCAGTGTATTCCATATCACTTGGCAAGTGTACCCACTTGCGAGGCCTCAACCTTCCCTTTTACTACATGTAAGGCACCCCTACGTTAGGCCCTAGGTAGCCCTATGGGCAGGGTGCAGTGTATGTTTAAGGTAGGACATATACTAGTGTGTTTTATATGTTCTAACAGTGAAATACTGCCATATTCGGTTTTCACTGTGCAAGGCCTATCTCTCTCATAGGCTAACATGGGGGCTGCCTTTAAATATCCTTAAAGTGCAGATTCTCTTTGAGAGCAGATAGAAATGTGAAGTTTAGGGTCTCTGAGCTCACAATTTAAAAATACATCTTTTAGTGAAGTTGTTTTTTTAGATTGTTAGTTTGAAAATGCCACTTTTAGAAAGTAGACATTTTCTTGCTTAATCCATTCTGTGACTCTGCCTGTTTGTGGATTCCCCATCTGGGTCAGTTTGACAGTTGGGCTGTTCACACCTCTCCTCTAGACAGTGACACAAAGGGGGCTGGGGTGTAGCCTGCATATCTTGATTAGCCATCTGTGCTGTAGGGGAGGGGAGGAGTGGTCACTCACACCTGAAAGGACTGTGCCTGCCCTCACACAATGCCTGTCACGGTTTCGGGCAGGGCTGATCAGGACTTTGGTTGGGACACCCCTTGAGGTCACCAAATATCCTACAGAGGTAGTGTACTGGGGCAGAAGAGCAGCTAAAGGCATACACGGAAAGGACAGCTATGGATAGGCACAGGAAAGTAAAAGCAGAGCAACCCTTGTGTGAACAAACAGGAAACGGATTACCAGTGGACAAACACGCTGGGGTTGTACACAGAGTAAGGCGCAGAACCTCCCACAGTGACAGGGAATCTCAATGCCTCTGTGCAGTTTGCTCTTACAGATAGTCACCCTGCCAGCCCCATAGAAAGGAGGCAGCAGAAGTGATTCTGTCTCTGGACCCTAGAGCACAAACAAGGATAGTACTTACATACACAGGACACGCTCTTGTGGGTCAAGCTGGAAACACAGTGGCGATTCCTGAGAAAACAGCAATAGCACACTGTCACTGTTAGGCACGAAATACAACGTATAACACTGGACAAGGATGGGGGCTGGAATTGCCTCCTGGAAACCAGGAGCCAACCCCAGTACACAGGAGGACACGTATACACTGGTGAAGACTGATAGAACACTTACCAGACACAAAGAACCAAGAAGAAACAGAAACAGAAGGGAACAAACAAAGAGGCAGAGGCAAGAACTAGGAACAGGCTCAGGCTGAAGCAAAGGCAGGACTAGGACTTGAAAACAGGGCGCAAACTTCTGGCTGGGACAGACAGAGACAGGACTGGGAAACTGAGAACAGGCTCTGGCTGGAACAGGCAAGGACAGGACTGGAATACAGGGAGTAGGAAATGAGCAGTAAACAGGACTGGGAAACAGAGAGAAGGTTCAGGCTGAAACAAGGCAGGAGCAGGGCAGAGAAACAGGGAGCAGGCTTTGGAAGAAACAAACAGGTACAAGGCTAAGAAATAGGGAGCAGACTCTGGCTGGAAAAATCAGGAGCAGGGCAGAGAAACAGGAAAAAGGATCAGGCTGGAACAGAACAGGAACAAAACTGGAACACCATCCGACAAAGGAATTGAAGTCCGATGCACGACAGGGAGCTTGAGGAAATGGCTGCTTATAAGCAGTTCCAAGCTGGGCTGCACAGGAGAGGTTTCAGGTGTGTGTAGTTTCGGACACTTGCAAGTCCTGGAGGAGAGGATCCAGTGAAAAGGAGCAACTGGACTTCTCCCATTGAAAACAATGGGAAACGGAATCCGGGTTTTCCTGACTACCAAGCTATGCATTATGGGATTTGCAGTCCCAAGAAGCAAATGTAGTCCTACACAAGTGTACCATGGAGAAAAGAGAAACAAACAGGAGTCAGCAAGGGACTCTAGATAGGTGTTCAAGGTGATTCCCAGACTTCTGACAGTCCCCTTACAGCGCCCCCTGGAAATGGAACGACCGAGTCGTAACAGTATACCCCCTCCCACCAGTCTGCTCAAGAAGAGAAGGCGATCCGTTGGCTGAAAAAAGTTCAAGAGGAAAAGCCACAGCAAGAAAATCCAACACCAACCTTGGTTGATAAGTTTACAGTCCTGCCATAGGTGAATATTCCAATGAGCAAAGCATGTATTAATACCCATATGGGCTCGGATGTCTTTCCTCTTTATTGTTCGATTGATACGGGAGGAGTGCATGGAGTTGGTTTCTGGTGAAGTGGATTCAGGAGCAAGGAGATCTGGAATGGCATTATGGGCAGTATTCTTTAGGACATTAGTTCCCTGTTCAGTACTGTCTTCTTTGGAGGAGATAATTGGCGTATTAGTAACTGTAAGGTCTATACCTCCTTCCGACAAGCAGGATATGTCTGTTTCTGCAGCAGTATTTGCATTGATTGTGGTCTGAGGCTTGCAAAGCATAGAGACTGGGGAGACATGGGTAACTGGTGGTCTCAAGGTAAACATGTAAAAGTCAGAATTTTCTTTAGTTTTGGATGACTTCGGAGTATCAATCACAGGATCAACAAGAGTTTTTAAGTCTTTAGAAACTGGTTTAACATCTGAAAATGTAGAAGTTCCACAAGCTAATTCTTTAGGGTGATCTTCAGACAAGACTGGGATTTCTTCATTGCAAGTGCTCTGTGGTGTGTTTGTGGTATCAGAAATGGTTTCTTTGCAAGGCGTTTCTACTACAGATAGTTGATCTTCAACTCTGTTTACGCTGAAAGGTTGTTCTTTGGAAAGAAGTAGAACTGGAGTCTCTTCAGAAATCACCTTTACACTGTTACCTACATTTTCAGCTCTAGCCTTTGAATTGATGATGGTTTCTTGCAATAAAACACTAAGAACAGTACTTATCATCAGATCTTCGAATACAAGATGCAAATTCAAGTCTTTAGTTTTAGTGGGAAATATTACATCTTTCAGCACTTGAGCTTCGGTTTCAGATTGCTGGTTTTCAGGAGTCTTTAGTTTCAGGGACACAGCAGGTGACGTTGGTGCGGCTGATTTTACATCAAGATCAGATACCGGTAGCTCAGAGATCTGTTCTTCACTAATTGTGAAGCTGGAAACAGGATACACATTGGCAGGGATCAGCAGGTCAGGATCAGTGGTTGAGGCTGCAACTGTGTCCAGTTCTAGGAGAAGGCTCTCATTTCTTATGACAGGCTGTTTAGTTTCAGATTGCTGGCTTTCTTCCTTTTCTGAAATCTCCACGGTTTGCTTTGACACAGAAGAGATTTTTAAACTTTCTGAGAAGTCCATTACATTCTTAGTAATTGTGGGTATTTCTTCACGGTCAGAAACATCCATTAGTTCACTTGAAACAGGAACTGTCTCTTCATTATCTGAAAATTCTATGATATTGTTTGAAAGGGCAGGAGTATCCCCACAATCTGAAAATTCTGGTGTGTGCATCATTTGAACAGCACTATCTGCAGGTTTGTTCACTGTAAGGCAGGAACCACTGTCAACACTAGATTCAGATTCTTCAACACTGTTGCACAACTTGCCATTAATCTCCAGTAAAGTCATATTTTGGTTTCTTAAGGTGCAGCTATTGGAGTCTGCATCAGAACTCTCTTCTTCCTTTGGCTTTATTTGTTCTGATAGAGGGGCTGAGACACTTCCTTCTGAAGACTCTGATCTATCCTTTGAATCAAGAGGTGTCAAATCTCTCAGAGATGTCAGAGATTCAGTCAACTGCACAGGGATATTCTCTGGAAAACTACAAGCTGAGAGAGAGTCTGAAGAAGAGGCTGATATATTTATAACTGGAGCAGTCTCTTGACATTCATTCATAGCAGGGAAAATCTGCTTTATAGCAGTCTTTGGAGAGGCACAGGAGGTAGCATACTGTTCTTTAAGCGAAAGCTGGTGATCATTTTCTTTTTTCAGGTTTTCAAATTGCCTTGCAGTAGTTTCCATCAGCTGCTCTGTTACTTCTTCTACCTTACAGATAAACAGAATGTCTGGTTCTGCCAACAGTGAAATATGCATTGATGAAAAGAGCCCATGTGCAAGATTTCTTGTGTATGTTACAACATATTCATCATAGAAGTCTGATATCTGCCTTTTAATCTGCCAAAACTGCTCTTTTAGTGTCTGTATGTCCATATTGTTATCAAACCCACTCAGAATAGAAAAGGGTTTAGCAGAGCTTTTAGGGATTGAGACTGGTATATTATCATCCAGTTTGGGAAGAGCACAAGCTTTTTGAATTGAACTAAGGAATCCCACAGTCTTTACTGATCCCTTTGATACAGGTTCTATCCTGCTCACTTGAAAGCACTGAGGGACTGGTACATCTTTACTCGAGTCAGCACAACACTTAGGAATTGAGACTGGTGTACTGTCATCCAATTTGGGAGGAGCACAAGCCATTTGAGTTGAACTAAGGAATCCCACAGTTTTTACTGATCCCTTAGATACAGGGTCTAGCCTGCTGACTTGAAAACTCTGAGGGACTGATAGGTCTTTATAAGAGTCAGCACTGCACTTTGAATTCTGAGAAACTGGCCTAGATGGGCTGAAGCACTCAACAGAAAACAAGGGAATCGGTAGTGTGGCTTCTTGAACAGTGTCAGGGTTCTTTGTTTCGGCAGAGTGCTGGAAGTGAACTTGGGATGCACTAGCATGAGGCGAGGAATTAACCATCTTTTCTTGAGAGTAAATGTCTTGTGCAGAGGTAGCAAAAGCACTTCCACGGTTACGAACATTCTTACTGGCTTCAGCTAATAGATACTGCAAAAACTCATTACGTCCTTGTAATTCTTCTACAGACAGGGACTGGGGGTCATAGCCACAAATAACATAATAGTCTATCATTGAAAGATTAGCAAGCCACTCAGTGTAGTACTGAACTTGCAAGTTATGGTTTTCTTTAACAAGTCTATCCTTTAAACTAAGGCCTCTTTTAGAGGTCTTCAGAGAATGTCTAGGTTTAGAAAGGGGTGTCTTAACATGACAGGAAACCATTTTAGGTCTGTGTGTGCCTTTGCTGCCTGGGGAGCTTGAAATGTTTGGGTCGTGCATTCTGTCACGGTTTCGGGCAGGGCTGATCAGGACTTTGGTTGGGACACCCCTTGAGGTCACCAAATATCCTACAGAGGTAGTGTACTGGGGCAGAAGAGCAGCTAAAGGCATACACGGAAAGGACAGCTATGGATAGGCACAGGAAAGTAAAAGCAGAGCAACCCTTGTGTGAACAAACAGGAAACGGATTACCAGTGGACAAACACGCTGGGGTTGTACACAGAGTAAGGCGCAGAACCTCCCACAGTGACAGGGAATCTCAATGCCTCTGTGCAGTTTGCTCTTACAGATAGTCACCCTGCCAGCCCCATAGAAAGGAGGCAGCAGAAGTGATTCTGTCTCTGGACCCTAGAGCACAAACAAGGATAGTACTTACATACACAGGACACGCTCTTGTGGGTCAAGCTGGAAACACAGTGGCGATTCCTGAGAAAACAGCAATAGCACACTGTCACTGTTAGGCACGAAATACAACGTATAACACTGGACAAGGATGGGGGCTGGAATTGCCTCCTGGAAACCAGGAGCCAACCCCAGTACACAGGAGGACACGTATACACTGGTGAAGACTGATAGAACACTTACCAGACACAAAGAACCAAGAAGAAACAGAAACAGAAGGGAACAAACAAAGAGGCAGAGGCAAGAACTAGGAACAGGCTCAGGCTGAAGCAAAGGCAGGACTAGGACTTGAAAACAGGGCGCAAACTTCTGGCTGGGACAGACAGAGACAGGACTGGGAAACTGAGAACAGGCTCTGGCTGGAACAGGCAAGGACAGGACTGGAATACAGGGAGTAGGAAATGAGCAGTAAACAGGACTGGGAAACAGAGAGAAGGTTCAGGCTGAAACAAGGCAGGAGCAGGGCAGAGAAACAGGGAGCAGGCTTTGGAAGAAACAAACAGGTACAAGGCTAAGAAATAGGGAGCAGACTCTGGCTGGAAAAATCAGGAGCAGGGCAGAGAAACAGGAAAAAGGATCAGGCTGGAACAGAACAGGAACAAAACTGGAACACCATCCGACAAAGGAATTGAAGTCCGATGCACGACAGGGAGCTTGAGGAAATGGCTGCTTATAAGCAGTTCCAAGCTGGGCTGCACAGGAGAGGTTTCAGGTGTGTGTAGTTTCGGACACTTGCAAGTCCTGGAGGAGAGGATCCAGTGAAAAGGAGCAACTGGACTTCTCCCATTGAAAACAATGGGAAACGGAATCCGGGTTTTCCTGACTACCAAGCTATGCATTATGGGATTTGCAGTCCCAAGAAGCAAATGTAGTCCTACACAAGTGTACCATGGAGAAAAGAGAAACAAACAGGAGTCAGCAAGGGACTCTAGATAGGTGTTCAAGGTGATTCCCAGACTTCTGACAGTCCCCTTACAGCGCCCCCTGGAAATGGAACGACCGAGTCGTAACAATGCCGTCTCCGACGCCCTGGTGAGTGCCTGGGGCATGGCCTGAACAAGGAAGAATCTTGCAAACACTTGAGACTTTGCTTTGAAGTTTGCCAACCTGTGGGCACCGCATGTCGCATCGTCCCGCTTCGCACCACAGCCCCGACACCATCCACGCCAGCGCACCTGATTTCATCAGCCCGGAGTTCGATCCCCGAGGTGCGTGACTTCAGGGGCCTGACGACTCCTGCACCGACTCCGGAACCGACGCCAGTGACGCCACTCTCCGGTGCTCACTGTGAGGATCACGACGCCCTACAAATCCAAGGTACTGTTTGCAGGTCTTCCTGACACCGTAGCTGGCCCGCAACGCTGCGGCTGGCCTGAACTGTTGGTATTGTTGATCACGACGCCGTGATAGCACGAGGTGGAGCTATCGACTTCAAGAAACTGTAGTTTTGAGAAAATCTTGCAGAATTCATATTTTTCTTACTGTATGTTGGATTTTTATCGTATTTGGTCTTGTTTTATATAGATAAATATTGGCTATTTTTCTAAAACTGGTGTGGTGTCCTTTTGTAGTATTTTCACTTATTACTGTGCGTTATGTGCAAATGCTTTACACACTGCTTCTGAGATAAGCCTGACTGCTCGTGCCAAGCTACCAAGGGGGTTAGCAGGGGTTATCTGAGCGGGTATCTCCCTTATCCTGACTAGAGTGAGGGTCCCTACTTGCACAGGGTGCAAACCGACTGCCAACTAGAGACCCCATGTCTGACAGGCTTGTTAAAAGGTTCAACAAGACCCTGAAAGGCATGATCACTGCACTGCCTGAGGCCATGAGGCATAAGTGGGATGACCTCTTGCCAAGCCTTCCCTTTGCTTATAGGGAGGTGCCCCAGAAAGGGGTGGGGTTCAGCCCCTTTGAACTTCTCTATGGATACCCTGTCAGGGGACCACTAAGCACAGTCAAGGAGGGGGAGGGGAGAAAGCTCCCAAGAAACCTCCCCAGGACGTGGTCAGTTACATGCTGGCCCTCTGCAACCAGACTCAACGTTTCTGGAAAAAGGCCAAGTGCAACCTCGAGGCCAGTCAAGAGGTGATGAAGGAGTGGTATGACCAGAAGGTCACTCTGGTAGAATTCTCACCTGGAGACAAAGTATGGGTGATGGAGTTAGTAGAGCCTGAGCTCTCCAGGACTGCTGGACTGGCCCATTCGAAGTCAAGGAGAGAAAGGGAAAGGCCACTTACCTAGTGGACGTCAAGACCCCTAGAAACCCTCTAAGGGTTCTCCACCACAACAGGCTGAAGCCTCATTTTGAGAGGTCTGACATCAGTATGCTTCTTGTGACAGATGAGGGCATGGAAGAGGAGAGTGAGCCTCTCCCTGACCTCCTCTCTGCCAAGGAATGTGATGGGTCAGTGGACTGTGTTAATCTCTCTGACTACCTCACTCTAGATCAGAGGGGAGACTGCTATGAGTTGTTGGAGCAGTTCTCTTCCCTATTCTCCCTCACTCCTGGACTCACACACTTGTGTGTCCATGCCATTGACACAGGAGACAGTCTGCCTGTAAAGAATAAAATGTACAGGGTGTCAGACAAAGTGAGGTCCTGCATCAAGGATGAAGTTGCCAGGATGCTGGCTTTTGGGGTGACAGAGAAGTCCAGTAGTCCCTGGTCCAGCCCAGTGGTGTTGGTTCCCAAGGCTGCTACTCCTGGTGCCAAGCCAGAACTTAGGTTCTGCGTGCACTACTGGGGTCTCAACTTCATCACAAAGACAGATGCTCACCCCATCCCCCGAGCTGCTAAGGTCGTAGACAGGCTAGGCGCTGCCAAGTTCCTTAGTACCTTTGACCTCATGTCAGGTTACTGGCAGATCGCCTTGATGAAAGGGGCACAAGAGAGATCCGCTTTTTCTAGTCCCGACGGCCATTACCAGTTCAGAGTAATTCCCTTTGGATTGAAAAATGGCTCCTCTACCTTCCAACGGTTGGTTAATAGAGTCCTAGGTGGCAAGGATGCCTTCTGCGCAGCCTACCTAGACGACATTGCTGTCTATAGTTCCAGCTGGGAGGAACCCTTGCTCCACCTCAAGGAGGTGCTTCAGGCCCTGCAACAGGCAGGCCTGACCATCAAGGCCAGTAAGTGCCAGATTGGGCAGGGTTCCATGGTGTACTTGAAACACCTAGTAGGTGGTGGCAAGGTGTAGCCCATTCAGGCCAAGATTGAAACCATCAAGGCCTGGCAACCACCTAGAACTCAAACCGAGGTGAGGGCCTTTTTAGGCCTCATAGGATATTACCGCAGATTCATTAAGGGATATGGCACCATCCTAGCCCCCTTAACAGAACTGACATCCAAGAAACAACCTAGGTTGGTGAATTGGTCAGAGGCTTGTCAGAAAGCCTTTGACTCTCTGAAGGAAGGCATGTGCACGGCCCCCGTGTTCAAGGCACCTGGCTACACCATAGAATTAATCGTGCAGACAGACGCTTCAGAGCACAGCTGAATGAAGAGGGCCTAGACCAACCAGTAGTCTGTATTAGCAGAAGACTACTACCACGGGAACAAAGTTGGAGTGCTATTGAGAGAGACACATTTGTTGTAGTATGGGCACTGAAGAAGCTGAGACCATACCTGTTTGGGACTCACTTCCGGGTTCAGACAGACCATCAGCCCCTCAGATGGGTCATGCAGATGAGGGACGAAAATCTTAAACTCTTAAGGTGGTCCATTTCCCTACAGGGGATGGGCTTTACGGTGGAGCATCGCCCGGAATTGACCACGCCAATGCTGATGGTCTCTCCAGATACTTCCGCCTTAGCGATGAGAGCTCCCAGGAGGTTGAGTAGCTCTCCCCACTTTCAGCTGGGGGACACATGTTAGACCTGTCAGCCTTAGGGTGGTCACCCTCAACTTTTTACCTGCCTCCTTCCACTTTTTGACACTGTTTTTGCTGGTTTTAGGAGTCTGCGCACTTTACCACTGCTAACCAGTGCTAGGGTGCATATGCTCGCTCCCTTAAAAAATTGTGACATTGGCTCATACCCAATTGGCTTATTTAATTTACTTATAAGTCCCTAGTAAAGTGCACTACATATGCCAAGGGCCTGTAGATTAAATGCTACTGGTGGGCCTGCAGCACTGATTGTGCCACCCACGTAAGTAGCCCCTTAACCATGTCTCAGGCCTGCCATAGCAAGGCCTGTATGTGCAGTTTCACTGCCAGTTCGACTTGGCATTATTTCAAAGTACTTGCCAAGCCTTAAACTCTCCTTTTTCTACATATAAGTCACCCCTAAGGTAGGCCCTAGGTAACCCATAGGGCAGGGTGCTATGTAGGGAAAAGGCAGGACATGTACCTGTGTAGTTTATATGTCCTGGAAGTGTAAAAGTCCTAAATTAGTTTTACACTGCTGTGAGGCCTGCCCCTTTCATAGGCTAACATTAGGGCTAACCTCACATACTGTTTGAGTGGTAGATTCTGATCTGAAAGGAGTAACAAGGTCATATTTAGTATGGCCAGAATAGTAATACAAAGTCCTGCCAACTAGTGAAGTTGGATTTAATATTACTATTTTAGAAATGCCACTTTTAGAAAGTGATAATTTCTCTCCACTTAAATCCTTCTGTGCCCTACAATCCATGTTTGGTTGGGTTAGTTGACAGCCCCCTTGCGCATTTCACTCAGATAACCCCCAACACAGGATGCTGTCACACCTGCACACATCTGCATACTGAATGGGTACTTCCTGGGCTGGGAGGGTGGAGAGCCTGACACTTATATGTCACAGGACAGTGGCCTGCCCTCAACCAGTGGACTGCCAAACCCCCTACTGGAACCCTGGCAGACAGGATGGAACTGAAAGGGGACCTTGTGCACTTCTATGCCACTCTCTGAAGTCTCCCCCATTTCAAAGGCACATTTGGGTATTTAAGCAGGGTCCCTGATCCTACCAACTCCTCAGACACTTCTGGACCTGAACCTGCAACCTGCCAAGAGAAGCTGTCTGGCTGCCCAAAGGACTCACCTGACTGCTTTGCTGAAAAGGAAGGCTGCCCTGCTGCCTTGCTGCCCTCTGGCTCAGCTGGGAAGTGCTCTCCAAGGGCTTGGCTTGAGCTTGCCTTCTGTTTTCTGAAGTATCAGGGCAAAAAAGACTTCATCTGTGCAAAAAACTCCTTGTGTGGTGAAAATTCGACGCACAACCTGCTAGAAACTACACACAGCCTGTACAGGCGGTGTGAAAATCACTGCTCAACGAACCAGAACAATGCAACCTGTCTCCCCGAGTGGAGATCTACGCGCCAGTTTTGCAACAGGAACTTTGACACACGACCTACTGGATCGACGCATAGCCAAGCCGGAACGACGCAGCCTGACTTCCTGTGAGAAGAATCGACGAAGCGCCTGCTGTGCAACAGAAATATCCCTGCATTACCCACCAGATCGGCGCAGCTCCAGTGACTTTGACCGGCACGCCCAGGATTTCTCTGCATCGTCCCCGGGGCATCCAAATACCCCGCAACCCGAAGATGATCCAAGTCCGTGCACCGGAACTCAACGCAAGGCCCTAGCTGCGTGAAACATATTGACGTATCGTCTGTGTGCACCCAGAGAAACCGATGCAGACCTCCCTGCTTTCCATGCATCTTCTCCACTGCAGTCCCTTGTGGATAATTTAGAAGCCAACCAGGTACTTTGTGCTTGCCTGAGACACTTATTGCTTTTGAAAAACTTACGTTTTTTTTTATCATTCTTTAAAGTGATATTTAAACGTGTTCTTATCAAATCTTGATCATTTTTACCTTATTTTTTCCAAATAAATATTCTATATTTTTTAAACCTGTGTGGTGTATTTTGTGGTGTTTATTGTATGATTTATTGCACAAATACTTTACACGTTGCCTTCTAAGATAAGCCCGACTGCTCAGTGCCAAGCTACCAGAGGGTGGGCACAGGATAATTTGGACTGTGTGTGACTTACCCTGACTAGAGAGAGGGTCCTTGCTTGGACAGGGGGTAACATAACTGCCAACCAAAGACCCCATTTCTAACAGACTGCATAAAATGCATTGCAACAGTCTATATGTGGGCATACTGTTGCATTTATAATTGTTCCACTATGTTTGATTAAAAGTATGGGGCAGATGTAACAGTTTTTATTTGAAAGAATCAGAATCACAATTGTGTCTGAGTCTAGGTAGATCTCCATGGTTGACGGAGTAAGAGCTGACGGAGGTAAGCCATCTGACTGTCCGCCCTTTTTAGAGTGGATGGTCAGATGGCTTTTTCTAACTGTCTGTATGTATCCTGCTAGTGAGGGTCAGTAAAAAGTAATTAAAAAAAAAGAAAGAAAGAAAAATGTCCTGTACACCCTGGGACATAGCTCCATTGATGTGGGGGTATTTTTTTTTATTTGAATGCTTCCCCAAATAATTGCCAGTGGATAGACTATTTGCAAGCACTCTCCCTATCTCCCTTTGGGTGATTGATTGCTGGTAGTATGCTTGGAATACTGAGACTGGCACAGCTCTCCAAGCATAGTACTGCCAATGTTTGTGAATTCAAAAAAGTTTTTTATTTACATCCATTCAAGGAACACTTGTATGGGTGCAGATGTACTCTTTTTTTGGTAATCCAGTCACTTTATATATTTATGCACCTGGTCCAAACAACTAACAAGTTTGAAGCTCATAGAAATCAAAAGAATGATAAAAACCAACACAGACATCACAGATCTGACTCAGGACTACCAGACTCAACTGCCAAGCCAGAATGCATTTATTTCGGGGGGTGGACTATTGTGCCCTATTTTCTAAAAAAAAATCTAGGTTTGTGGTTTTGTGCCCTATTTTCTAAAAACTTTTCTAGGTTTGTGTTTTTTCCAAGGGCGAGAGGGGGGGGGGGGCAGGTGGGGCAGTCTGCCTTACTCACTCAGTGCAAAATGACTTGGCTTATATGCGAGCAACCACTTACATGGTTTATCAGTCGCCACTGTTTCTGTGAAAGATTTAAAGTGCTGCAGCTCTTAATCTAGGGTGTTTTTAGGGTTGAGCATGCAAGCGCTCTGTCCCCGTTGTAATCTCTCTGTGGCTTTTAACCACACCCATCACTTCTGTTGGTATGTGGGCTTGCCTTTTAAAATTCACTTGATTTCATTAGTCATGCCTTTTCCGGTGTTTAGGCCTCCTCAAGAGCACCGTCCAACTACTGAAAACATACGAGGCTCTGTGTTTTCCATATGGTTTCTGAACTACTTTTTCTCTTTATTTTGTAGGCAGTGTGATCTTGCTGGCCATAATTGAGTGCTTTTCATGATTACCAATTTAATTTTATTGTTTATCCAGGCTTCCCCTCGCAAATTCAAGGTTTTACATAGCGCACATTTTTTTTTTATTACTATCCACAGGTGAAACCTGATCGGTCTTTTTGTTCTGATAAGTAACCTTCACGCCATGTTGTGGCGCTTTTAAACAGCTCCCTTATATGAAATTGTATTACTTTTCATTTTCAGTTTATGTGGTAAGAAAAGTCCGGTTAGGAGTTTACAAAGCTAATAGCTGTAACTCGAGCAAACATGAGACCCATTGCATTTGCAAATATTTGTTTTCTTTTGCCACACACCCTATTCGTTCATAGCAGCCAAGTGGCCCATTGTCATGGGAGACACGTTGATTCAGTCTTATCTTTTTCGCCAACAGTGCTTTGCGCACTAGATTTTGAAGGCCCTGCCTACATTGTCAAAATCTATACTACAAGACCCAGACTACAACTTGCTGCTGCTAAATAGCCGCAAAGTGGCTGAACGTGTCACCGCTGACGTGGAAGCCCTTGGTAGATCGAAGCGACTGTTTGCATTGTGCAGTTAACTAGGCTAAACCTATTACGTAACAACTCAGCGGTCATTTATTTTGTATAGCGCTTTCTACCCCTGGCGAATTCTGCGAGGTACAGTGGCAGGAGAGGCCGAGTCCTCAAATCATTAGCTTATGTAACGGCTCCTCCTTATCGAGCAGACGTGCGTTTACAGCCACCGCAGAGAAACTACGTCCCCTCACCCCACCTTCTAGGGGTCGGTCTCGTCTTTTGGTCTGGTTGCTGCTGGAATAAAACACAAAACAGACAAATATCCAGCAATAAAAACAAGGCATTGAGTTTAAAAACAGCTCATCTGCCGGCAGTGTTATGTGTTTGTTTACCAAAGGGGACGATGCGCACTGCACTCCCTTTCTATCCTTGAGGTATAACATCATAACGAACTAAGAACTGACATAAACTCTGCCAGGTTACCTAAGAAAGGGAGGGGGGCTATATGACCCCTCGCTACCGCTTATGAAACCATGGACTGTATGTAGTGTCTTGTTTCACAACAGGAGGGGGCGGGGCTTCGGCTCCTGCCAATGGGAGTCCGTCCCTCAGCATCACATGGGTGCAGTTTATGTAATGGTGTATGCGAAGCACCCCAACGAGGGGTCTGAGCACCTGTGTCTGGCTTTAGCTGGGGCAGTGGACAGTGGGTGCTGGACACTGGTGTGAGAGAGAGTGAAGTCCGGTCCAACGAATGGCGCAGGAGGGTCATACCGGAGCTTGACACCGGGGGTCCAAGCGGCCATCCAGGCACCAGACTCATTCCCCCAACCAAACGGGAGCCCCACTCGATAGCTTCCCGGGGGCGCTGGGGTCTGTGTCAGCAGGTAGGAGGGTCGGTGGAAGGCTATTGGAGGGACGGGAGAAGAGGACCGAGAATAGAAGGAAATAGGGTAGTGACAGAATGCCTAGCCGACCAGCTCTCTGGAACCGGTGCCCCCTACCCCGTCAACCCCTGCCCCACGCCAGGCTTCCTACCTTTACCATGGTGGCGACTGATTTGTAAATTTACCTCCCGCACACTCCCTGCCTTTCTCTCGCGAGGCAACCTCAGAAAGGAATGCCACCTTCTTAGAATATTCCCCTTGTTGGTCCCTGGGGTCTCTGATGTGCCCTTCCCTGTGAGCGACTGGAGGAGACAAGGTATCCAGCTTGGGCCATTTAGACTGTCACGGGTGTGTAAGGGCGGTTTGGAAGGGCCTGGAGCCGGCTGGGCAGATGCCTCCAGCTGTCCCTTTGTTCTCTCCTGTCGGCATCGAGAGGGAAGGCTCACGTCTTTAAGAAACTGAAAGCAAAGTTGGGGGTAGGATGCATGAGTGAGTGAGTGAAAACGAAGTCGTGTATAGCGCGCCCACCAGACTGAGCTTCCTTTTATAGAGTTAGTGAAAGGCCCCAGCCCTAGGGGGACACGTTGACACAGAAGTAGACCTCCGATGCCTCCCTAGGACAGCCGTGCCCTGCGTTAGGTGGCGCAGTGCCTCGTCCTCTTGTGCCTCGACTGATAGTGAGCTCCGATGCCACTGAGACAGTTGCGTCCCTTGTGACGGTCCTTGCGTTTGGGGCACGACTTGCCATGGATCTATTCCGCTGCCCCTCATGCCGTGGCGCCATCTGGGACCCAATGACTGTGTCCTGCGGGCACACCTTTTGCAAAATGTGCCTGGCGGGCTCCGAAGGGCTCTCTCGCTGTCCGTGCTGCCGGCAGCGGCTGCGCCATCGGGGCAGCGTGAGGTGTAACGTGTTGCTGGGTGGCCTGCTCGACAAGTGCCTTGATGCCGGCTTCAAGGCAGCGCGGTTGAAGGCCGACCTGCGCGAACTGCTCAAGAATCGGGACTACACCGAGGCGCTGAGAGCGGCACAGAGAGCCTTGGAGATGGGTAAGGTGGTGGGCAGAGTGGGAGCTGTCTCTCAATTTTCCAATGCGCTTTACCTTCAACGAAGTTGAAGCGCTTGAAGCTGACTGCCCGCAGACCTATGTGCAGCCATTGTTTGATTCGTATGTTACCTGAGTTATTCATTTGTGTATTCATGCGATTAATTATATAAGCATTCATTTATGTAAAATTTAAAATTGATGGATACACTGGTCCTGCCATCAACCTTCTTTTACATACTCATTGTTACAGTGGCGTAACCAAGGACGCCGGGGAGGGGCTTTGGTGTGGGGTATGTCCAAACGGCCCCCTCAGCACAGTAGACTGTGTACGCCCCCTGACTGAGTCCAGGAGGGAGGGATCCCTTCCAGGTACATTGCAGAGGAAAGGGGCTCAAATTTCGTTATGCATCTATACTGTTGATGCATGCATTCTTTGATTAATGCTTAGTTTAGCATATGCACAAATTCACTCTATTAATGAAGCATGTCATTTATGCGTTGAATCACCCATCTTCTGTAGGCATGCTGTCTCCTTTAACTGAAGAACATCTACAGTCAAAGCTAGGGACCCTGTATTCTTTCCACTTCATACTCGTTTTTAGGTCGAAACTTACCAGACAGAGCAGCTGTCTGGTTGCTAAAATACTTTTATGGGCATTCTGAAAGCTTCCACGGAAAAGGATTCCGAGCGTTGCATCCCATTGGCCTTGTGGTTTATAACTCACATTTTCTGGCTTTCTGTTCGCTTGTATTTGTTGTATGGTGTCCAGCATGTATTCGTCCCTCCCTTGGAGCAAAGCTTATTCACCATCACTCCATGCATTCTTCCACGATTCCTTGCTTTCTGTAAGTAGGCCTTTACATTTTGTTTTTGTCCCATGTGCTGTGCGGTCAGAGACACAGGTTAATGTTGGGCTCTGTTTTTGAAGGGAGCTTGGTGTTTACTTTTCTTTCTCTGACTTCAAAGTGATAGGAATTATGTGTCAATCTTGCCGGGTACTAAGAAAGAAAAGGTTTTTTTCTGTAACACACAAAATTTGAATGTCTGTAAATAAACTGTGCAAATATTTCAGAATATATCAGAATTGGGAAAGCACAAATAAAGAACCTTCTTTATTTTTTTTTATTTTTGTAATTCGGAAGTGTGGTGGAAGCAAATATTTTAATACAATCAAAATCAGTACACTACGTGATGGTATTTTCACACCTTATTGTTAGTTTTATCAGTAAAACTTTATTTGCAAATGTAATGGTTACGTCAATTGAAAATGTATTGTCTGTAATGGCAGTGCGCTACAACACCATGCATACTCCACACTATTCTGCTCCACCCTACACTACTTGACTCTATGGTACTCTACTCTAGCACTCTACAACACTCCACTGTATGCCACTTCACTCTAGACCACTCTACTCCACCCTGTGCCACTCCTCTCTAGAACACTCCACTGCACTCTACTCCGCTCTGCAACACGCCATGCCATTTTCGTCCACGCTAAGCCACTACACTCTACATCACTCCACTCTGACGCTCCACGCCCAGTCTGCTCCACTCCAGAATTGTACAAAAAGATGTCTGAATTTTGCAGAAGTGTTTCTACAGCACTCTACTCCTCTCTATCCCACTATACACCACTGCGCTTCACACCACTTCACTCTAGACCACTCTGATCCTTGCTGCTCCGCTTTAAGCTGCTCCACTCCACGACACTCAGACACTTTATTCCACTGTGTGTCCTTCCACTCTGCGCCTCTCCACTCTACACCCACCCTTCCACTGTACTCCATGACACTCCACTCTTCGTCACACTTCTCCACCCTTAGCCACTGTACTTCATTCTCCGTGACTCTGCTCCGCTCTTTGCCACTCCAGTCTACGGCACACCACTTTGGGTTGCTTTGCTATTTTCCACTAACATTTAGCCATGCTGAACAACAACCACACTGGTGTACAACATGGATAAAACACATTGACAAAGCCAATAACTCTGGCATAGGCAAGATCAATTGGCTTGGCCATTGTTTTAATTTTAGTGCTTTTCTGTAGTCACTGGAAGTAGCCAAGCGCTGCAGCGGTACAGGGCGGTATGGCCAGTGATGTGTTCTCGCAATATTTATTATTACTACTGTATTGGATTTTTCCTAGAGCAAGACATGCCTTTTAATTGTACATTGGCCCTCTCTCTAATTTAGACTGTTGCTTTTAGCAGTTTCCAGGGCGAGAGCTTTTTCTGAGTACGACACCCATCGCCTGGTTCCCTGACAGGGTTACAGTGTGTGTGACGAAGCTGTGCATTCTGGGATGGCAGAGTATCTTAAACCCAGGACGTCTCTAAAACTCGCTTTGCCAATGTGGGTGTTACCCAAGCTGCACTCCATAACTTACATTGTCTTATGTAAGAGGTTGTAGCAGCGTGCCAAGACTCTCTCCCTCTTCCCCTGGAGAACACAACCAGGATAGTGTGTCTTTCACCAGACCTTACGTTACATAATAATTGAATAAACATTTTATTTTTAAATATTTGACAAATATCAACATGTTCTTAAATTGGTGCAATAAGGCCAGTTTTCAGTAGAACTGTAAATTTCATTATTTAGTGTGACATGTGTGCAGCTTCTGCGCATTTTTGTATCTGACGTTAGCCAAAGCCTTTTGATTCTAAAACATTTTTTATGTATATTATTTTTTTGCAGCGCTGCAGGGAAGGCACTAGAAAATACCTTCATTAAAACTTAGCTGTAAAAATGGCAAAAAGACTTTGACACTTTCTTGTGCAAATCCTATTCCTAAAAACGTTGCTAGAAAGTAGACATTTAAGGTGAGGATATCCAGAAAGGCAGTGGTGTTGTGGGGTAGTCTTTATAGTAGCTGATCTCCACCTAAACTTGGGAATGACCTAGAGTTCCTTTCTTCCCTTTTTTGCATAATTAATGCAGCACTCGAAGCCTGAAATGGTATTGTTCTCATATTGTAAATATTCAATGAAAAATAACAAAGGTTAAAGCTTGGTTACAGTTGGGAACATTTTTATTTATTCTTTATATAGAAACAAAACTTAAGCTGCACAAATATTAGGAATTCTCAAGTTATAGTTATATCTTAATTATATAATTTATGAACCACCTTCAAAGTATTATAACTTTATTCTTTCTATAAAAAACAAATATAAACTAAACAAAAATTAGAAATGATAAAGTCACGCGTCGTGGAGTGGTGGAGGGGCTAAAGTGTAATTGTGTGGATTTGCATAAAGTGTAGTGGTGTAGAATAGCTTTGCGTGGCTATAAAGAGATAGGAGACAAAGATGATTGGCAAACTATTTAATTATTTTCCAAATCCAATGTGTGAAAAATTACAACGCCCTATTTAGTGTGCAGCATAGTATTTATTACTTTTAGTTAGAACAAACTCCAGATTGTGAATTGTGAAGTGAAAAAGATAGCCAATATGTATTTCGCCCCTTTGTGGCGCACAGGCCTGGGCCTTTCTTAAGGCTGACTAAGCAACAGCACAATAAAGTTGAAATGGTACAAGTAGATGTAATCCATCCTAATAAAAAAAGAAACCAACACATTAAGTGGAAATAAATCATACATAACACATCCCAAAGGAAAAAAAAAAAAAAAAAACAGGGGCAAGCATCTAGAATTTCAAAGGAAAGCAAGTATTATGGGACCAAAACTGGTGCAATGGAGTCACTTAGATTATTGTGACATACAGTGGAATAGCATATAGTGAAGTGGCATACAGGAGAGTGGTGTAGAGTGTAGTAGCATACAGTGGAATAGTGTACAGTACAGTAGAGTAGCTTACACTGAAATAACGTAGAGTGAACTGGACTAGACTGGAGTGGCATAGTCTGGAATAGTGTACAGTGGAATAGTATACAGTCAACTACCGAAGAGTGAAGTGGGTGGAGTGGCATACAGTCAAATAGCGCAGAGTTTAGTGGCATAGAGTGTAGTTGCGTAAAGGGGATGAAGTGGAGTGGTGTACAGTAGAGTGGCGTAAAGTGGAATAGCTTACAGTGAGATTGAGTGGAATGGCATAGATTGGAGTTGCGACAATGGAATAGTGTATAGTGGAGTGGTGAAGATTGGTGTGGATGGGGTAGAGTGTACTAGCGTAAAGTGGAGTAGCATAGAATGTACTGTCGTAGAGTATTAGTGGAATACCATAGAGTGGCATACAGTGTTGTGCGGTACACTGGAGCTGCATACAATGGAGTGGTGTAGAGTGAAATAGCTTAGAATGGTGTACAGTGATGTTGCGTACAGTGTGGTGTGACACAGTGGAATGGTGTACAATGGAGTGGCTTAGACTGAAGTAGCATAGAGTGAGAGTGTACAGTAGGTGGAGTGGTGTGGAGTGAGGTACAGTGTAGTGGCATACAGTGGAACTGCGTAGAGTGTGTTCAGTGGAGTGGCGTATAGTGGGATACCTTCCCTCAAAATGTATGTGTTTAGGCCATCCACATTGTAGACAACTAGAGCAAGATACCCAGCCATAGCACTGAAGGCATTGAAGACCCTGTGTGAAGACGACAGAAGGAAAGTGCTGCATCTGTCCTGAATTTTGCAGAAGTGTTTTGTACAAAAGAGAAGGCGAGGCACTAGAGCTGTATGTCAATTGTTGTCACCCAAGGCACACTTTCAGGTTTTTTTTCTGTCCTGCAATTCATACGTATTCTCTTATAAGCACCTTATCTAAGCCTATGTTTTGTGGTCAAGGAGGCAACTGGCCCGACTGGCTCTAAAGGGATTTGCCTTAAGCATATATCAAGTTCATCCTGATACAGATCCTAGTAACGGATCACAGCAGAAGCATTATCTGCATGCTGAATAGTGATGATGTATGTTAACCTAGCAGAGTTTAACCAAAAATCAAGACTGCGTCACAGTCATGCAGACAATTTACTGATGCACAACTATGGAAATGAACTGATAAGAAAGCATTGTGCACACATTTTTACAAAATAAGGCAGGGAAGACTAGAGCTGCACATATCTCTGCCAGAGCATTATTTATACTGTGCATTACAGCCAGTGCTGCACAACTTGACAAAAGAGTGAGGATTGAAGACACCCAGTAGTTGGCATGGAGGGCCTTCAGATAGTTAGGGGAAGGTATATGAAATGGCTTTTGCGTGAACTGCTTAAAAATATATACATCGCTGAAGAGAAGGATCATAGCATGTAACAAGCTAAAATGAAGCTACAGTGGAAATGTGTTTAAATAGTGCCCATGTAGTTTGGAGCAGTGAAACACTGTCCAGGGCGTAGGGCTCGGGGGTGTGATTGGGCAGGGGGAATTTAAATACAATATTCAGGTTGGGGATAATTTCCTAATGTCAAAACGTAACGTTCTTTGAAAATGTATTTCTCATTTCTTCGTGGTTGCTTCGCTTACCATCGACTCTAGAGCCTATGTTCACCTCAGCAATCTGTTTTCACCTGGAAGACCGAAATGACCCTGCTCCACATCATTCTTTGAAAGCTTGAGCAACATCTGAATCACCCACCTCATCCCAGAAACAACACACACTGCAGGACACACACACTGGACCCCATCTTCACCACAAGCGACAGTATCAAATACAATTCCTCCACACTGCTCATCTGGACCAGCCACTTCATTATCCATTTCCAAATCAACACACCTCAAGTTAACACCCCCATCAGATTCAGCTTTCCAAGCTGGGGCAAAATCATAGAAGCCGACTGGCTCAGCGCCTTCAGCACAGATCAACCTAGCCCCACAGACAACCATGACAAGGACATCAACAACTGTATCCAGGACTCCCTCGCATCCATCAAACTCAACAACCATAGTAGATGACACAGGCAGGCCAGCTGGTACACAGAAGACCTCTGAGACACCAAACAACACTAAACAGCTAGAAAGGAAATGGAGAGGTAGGCATGACAAAACCAACAGAACTTCCTTCAAGGTTGCACTCAGGTGTAATAACCCACCAATAAGAGACACTGGACCACATTGAAGAAAGCTCCAACAGCTGCAAGGAGATCATGATTGTCAAGGATTTATCCATGCCCTCAACCGCTGTCAAGAACATTGTTGCATCCCAGCAACTCTACAACAGCCTTTCCAGTTTCTTCTACAACAAAATGGCAGACATCTACAGCAACTTTGCACACCAACCCATCCCCAGAGAACTCGCTGCTAACCTACCGACCACCAAACAAGATGGCCATCTGACTGAATGGACAGCCCTCACCAGAAAAGACACAGCAGCAGTCTTGCGGACCATCCACTCAGGGGCCCCAACAGACCCATGCCCACACCACATCTACAACCTGGAAACATCACCAATCAGCAGCATCCTGACTCCCATCATTAACACCTCAATCACGTCTGCCTCTTTCCAGGATGAATGGAAACTTGCAGGAATCAAAGCCATCCTCAAGAAGCCCACTGATGACCCATAATGTTCTGAGCAACTTCTGACCCATCTCCCTGCTTCCCTACCCAGCCAGAGTGATTGAAATGGCCATCAACAAGCAACTCGCAACCCACCTAGAACTTCACCATCTGCTAGACAACACTCAGTCAGGATTAAGAAAGAGCCACAGCAATGAAACGGCTCTCATCTCTGCCACTTGACATTCAAATCATCCTGGACTGAGGAGAAACAGCAGCCCTCATCCTGCTCATTCTCTCTGCAGCCTCTGACACTATCTTCTATAACACCCTCATAAGAAGACTCCACAAGATTGGCATACAAGGATCCGCTCTCAAATGGATCTTTTCTTTCCTCGCAAGAAGAACCCAAAGGGTCGGGGTGCCACCCTTCACATCTGTGACCAAGAAATTGATATGCGGAGTCCCATAGGCATCCTCCCTCAGCCCCACCCTTCTCAACATATACATGACCCTGCTATCCAACATCATCCAATCACAGGACATCACCGTCATTTCCTGTGCCGATGACACCCAACTCATCCTCTTCCTGACGGACAAAATAACCTCCACCAGAACCAACCTCGCCAACTGCATGACCATGGTGGCAGGCTGGTTGTGAATCAGCTCTGACAAGACGGAAGCACCGGTCTTTGGCAACAAGATCTCTGCATGGGACTCCACCTGGTGACTGTCAGCGATACGACCAACACCCACAGATCATGTAAGAAATCTAGGGATCATCCTCGATGACAAGCTCAACATGATGGCTCAGGTCAATGCAGCGTGCACCTCCTACTTCCACATCCTGCGCAAAATCTTCAAATGATTGCCTCAGAGCACTAGTCGGACCATCACGCAAGCACTCATCTCCAGCAGGCTGAACTACAGTAACACTCTCCATGCCAGAATCTCCAAACTACTCCTACACAGACTCCAGACCATACACAAAACCTCTGCACTGCTAATATTTGACCTCCCGTGCCTCACCTACATCATACCGTACTTCTGGAAGCTTCACTGGCTTCCCATCCACAAGCGCAGTCCATTCCAACTTCTCCTACACACACATACAAAGCCCTACACAACACAGGACCAGAATACTGAAAATGCCTAAACCTATCATTCCAGAAATATAAAGGCATGGACAGATTACATTTCCTTCAATTTATCTCATTTGAATAAATTGTTGCCAGTATTCAACTTGAACCTTGAATTTCACTATGTAGCCCTACGAAATATCTGCTTCAAAGAAAACTTGAACAGTCCAGTCTCGGGATCTTGGTACCGACCATCCTGAAAAGCACAATGCACTTTGATACATAGCAAAAATGGCAAAGCTATTTCCTCTCAAAAGAGGGAAATCTTGCTATTTATCATAGAGAACCAGTGACCACGCTGCAGTTACAGACAGGTCTTCTGTGATTTCCTAGGAGTCCTTCAGCACTGAGCACTTCGCATAGCAGCTTTTGAAGAACTGAGTCAGTTGGGTGTGGTGTATCCCCAGGGCACCATCTCAAAGTGTGCCACTTCCACCTTACGCCTAAGCCCTGTATGTATTCCATAGTGCAGCAGTCCTTAACCTGAAGTCCGGGGACTGCTGGGGGTCCACAAAGCGTACTCAGGGGGGCCGCCATTGCTTAGAAAATAAATAATATTAACAGATGAATAAAGTGTTTCAAAATAAAAGCGCAAAATGTAAAATTGAAATTTTTAAAACGTTCTGTTAATGTGAAGGAATTTGAAATTGGAAACTGAAATGTAAGTTAGTCTATTCAAATTGATCTGTGAAAGCAGAGCAGGTGCTTCAAGTAGAATGTAGTTTGGACAATGGGTGGCCTATATTGAATTTAGAAAAGCTCCAGTCTTACCCAAAAAAAAAAAAAAAATTCTTTTTTTTTTTTTTTCTTTTAAATATTTGTTTTATATTTGTTTGTGGAATTAAATACAGTATTTCAGAATGTGGGCTTTTGTTTAATGAATGCCTGTTTCTGTTTTTTGTGTGTTTTGCTTTGAGGTTCAAATCATTGAAAATGCTTCGACCTGGGTCCCCGGTTTCCATTAATGACTCAAAGAAAGGGCATTCCGTTATTCCAAAAATAATTCAGTGGGGTTCCCCGAGTTCCAGTAGTGATTAGATGGCATATCCTAAAAAAAGTTAAGGACCACTGCCATAGCGTGCTAAATGACTTGCGGGGAACTTAGGCTGATGATATGAGCAAAACAGTCTGCTGGTAGATCATCAATAAGGCCTTGGTCATTTGGGCACTGCTGACTTAAGCAACAGCTCCACATGGACGGGAGCTTTGGAAGAGCGCCCCCCCAACATGGGGGGAGCGCGGACCCTTAGGGGTCGGGGACGCTGGGGCCTGAACCTCGCACTAGTTGTGCGCAGGCTGGCCATGGGCTTCCGCTCGCGCGTCTCGCGAGACGCGCGGGCGGAAGTTCGACCCTTGGAGAACGTCGGTGGTCACTGGCAGTGCCGGACCGGTTTGGGCCGCCGCGCACTGGTGGGGGGGCATAAAAGCGCCCCCCCAGAAGGCTCTGCCTCCTTACTTTGTGCGCGGCGGCCCGAGCGGACGGACCTGTCGGCAATTTTCCAAAGCGTCCTGGATGAGAAGCAGGGGAGCGACCTTGTGAGAAGAACGGCAGCAAGGGAGCAGCATTATTAGAACTCTTGCCGTGCACGCAGGATCCGGAGGTGCCTGAGGATCGGATAGCAGGGGAGCGACCTTGTAGAGTCGGGTGATTCGAATCGGACGTGCAGTTACAGGCGCAGGGGAGCGACCTCGTCAAACAATCATGTGGGCAATTTTCATACAAGAAAGCGAGGTGAGTGAGCGCACGGAGGCTAACTCCGTTGTTAGGAGGTTGTTCTGTGCGCGCTCTCACCTGCTAGGGGTTTCACCCCAGGTCAATTAGTTAAAGGGTTTCCCCCTGTTTTAATGGTTTAATTGTTGGGGTGCCACGTGGGAGAGAGCTGTGGCGCTAAGGCTAAAGTGATTGTGGCAACAGATATTCATTCTCCCCCCAATTTTCTTCATCTTTATGGTAAAGCGAAACGGTGTCATATATCAATTGTTGAAGGTGCTTATTTGCAGGTATAATTGTGGTATTGGTATGTTGGTAATTTTGTCGCTAATTTGAACGTGTTTAATTGTGCATTGCGTGACAGTGTCTTAGGACTGTTAGCCACTTTATTTTGCAAAAGTGCTGTTGGCATTGGGCTAACAGATTTATTCCTTTCAGGTTAATTAGTTTAGAAAGTTTTCTTACCACTGCCTACAACTTGTTTACCTAACATTGGCATTATAGCATCTAATAGGGTGAGAGGAGGTAAGAGGAAGGGCACAGATCCTGATCTTGCCCAACTATTGAAATTGGTCCTAGCTAAGTTAGGGGGCGGGGATTCAGAGGGGGAGGCTGCTCCTTCAGATGGAGATGACGGTGAGGTAGGCGCTTCCCGCCCGCGCTGTGCGAACGTAGCACCACCTGCAGCTTTTCCTCCAGTAAAGCGTAGGAATAAAAAACAGACTGGGGGGACGGTAGTCCAACAACCTACGCCTCAGGCAGTTCTCGCCCCCCCCCCCCTCCTCCTGTGACTGAGTTAGTCACAGTGGTGGCCCCCAGTATTGCAGCGGCTGCGCCTTCTGAAGAAATTGCTGGGCATTACGCTGGGGTGGGGTCGCCTAGCACGGGTCCGGCGGGAGGTGTGGAAGCTATGCTGGCGGATATACAGCGTTCTGTAGCAGCATTAGCAGCACCAACCAATGATGTACCCACACAAGCATTACCCATTGCGCAGGGAGTGGCACCGGGAGCTAGCAAAATCACGGGGCAGGCGGCAAGGGCCCATCCAGGGGCATCCCAGGACCTGACAACTCAAACATTGGTGTCAGTATCACAGATGTTGGCCAATCTCACTGTGCCAGTGCCAACACCACCCCCCACGGGCTAGTGACCCATTGCAGAACACGGTACTTGAACTTAAGCGCCAGGTGGAGGCATTGGTAGCAGCGCGTAATGTTCCTTCATTGCAGGTGGCGACCTCAGGCCCGTGTGTCAGCCAGGCACGGGGCTCGCTGTCTCAGACTCCTCCAGTGGAAAAAGAACATGGTACGGTCATAGAACAGGGTGTTAACACCATAGTAACCCCGGCTCCAGCTGAGGTCACGGGTGCAGACACATTGCTATCTAGGCCAGGGAAGTTAGCTGCACATGAGGCTTCTGAAATCAAAGAGAAAATATGGAAAGGGGATTTTGTGAACATTTTTAGCCTGGTAAGGGCTAAGAGAAGGGAAATGGAATCAAAGGATAAAGATACTAAAGCTTCATCATATACAGATAAAAAAACTAAGATAGAAGAGAATATTACAAATTGGTTATTCGGTTTTAATGTGTTTATGTCGGTCATGCTGGAAAAGAAGCCTGAAATTGGTTTGTCAATGATATTTTATGCAAACAAAATTTTAAAAGCTCACCATATGTACGGGGGGAACGCTTGGCTGGAGTGTGACCGTGATTTCAGATGGGCAAAGGTAGAGGATCCAGCAATTGGTTGGGACCAGACTGAAGTAAATGTTTGGCTGGAGTGCGTGAACAACAAATTACCCAGCAAGCAGCCCTTTCGAGCGCAGTATACAAGCGACAAAAAAGGGTCTTGCTGGGCGTTTAACAAGAAAGTATGTTCACGCCCCCCTGGGACGTGCAAATTCAGGCACTCCTGTGCATTTTGTGGGCACCCCTCTCACCCCGAATTTAAATGCCTTAAAAAACCAAAGGACAAAGCTAAGGAAGGGAGTAAATCCAGTACCTAGTTCTTCCTTGCCTTCTCCCATTCATTTAGAGGTTTTGTTGCCTTGGCTGAAGGTTTACCCAGTCAAGGCTTCAGCTGAACTACTGATTAAGGTTTTTCACAGGGTTTTAGAATTCCAGCATCCCAGGTCCCCCCCTTAGGTCATTGCAGAAATCTTATGTCTGCCGTGAAAAACCCCGGCGTGGTGGCTAGAAAAATTGCAAAAGAATGCGCTCTAGGGAGACTGGCTGGCCCCTTCACTTCCCCACCCACAGCTAATTTTGTCTGTTCCCCATTAGGAGTAGTACCCAAAAAAGAGCCGGGACAGTTCAGATTGATCCATAATCTCAGCCCCACGCGGCGCATCAGTGAATGATGCGATAGACCCGACTCTATGTTCAGTGCGTTATGCTACTGTAGACCAGGCACTAAGGTTGCTGAGGGGTCTAGGGCGGGGTGCGCTCTTAGCAAAAACAGATATCAAAGCAGCTTTCCGGCTTTTGCCAGTTCACCCTGAAGATTACCATCTTTTGGGATTCCAATTTAATGGGGAGTATTTTTATGACAAATGTATGCCCATGGGATGCAGTGTGTCCTGCAGTTATTTCGAACAGTTCAGTTCTGCTTTGCAATGGATTTTCACCAGGCGTACAAGTCATGCGAATGTAATACATTATTTGGATGAATTCCTAGTGTTGGGCCCTCCTGAGTCTAAAAAATGCCTTTGGGCCCTGCAGTCTCTGACAACCATGTTCAGGGAATTCGGGGTCCCAATAGCCCAAGAAAAAACAGAAGGCCCCTCCACATGCATCACTTTCCTGGGCATAGAAATTGACACCATAGCGGGGGAGTGCCGCCTTCCTCTGGACAAGCTTCAAGTTTTTAAGGGGTCCATCAGAACTGTCTTATCCCATACCAAGGTCACCCTGCACCAATTGCAAGTCCTGGTGGGTCAATTGAATTTCGCCCTGAGGATCATTCCCATGCCCCGTCCCTTTTCCAGATCCATAGCTAGGTCTATGGCAGGGTTGACCGAGAAACACCATCACACCAGGCTGGCTGCTGAAGTAAAGGACGATTTGAGAGTGTGGGAAGCATTCCTACAAGACTTTACCGGGCGGTGATCTGGCCTCATCCCCCTGCCGACAGCCCTTCCCTTGGCCTATTTACGGACGCTGCAGGCAGTGTGGGCTTTGGGGCTATCCTTGGTTCTGCATGGTGCAGGGCGGATTGGCCAACTGGTTGGGTGGAGTTGGGGCTCACCAAAAATATAGCATTCTTAGAATTATTTCCCATCATTGTAGCGGTTTCTGTTTGGGAGGGCACATTGAGAAACAAGACAGTAGTATTTTGGTCAGACAACATGGCAGTCGTGGAGTCGATCAATAGACAAAAGGCTAGCTGCAGATGGGTGCTGAGACTACTTAAGTATCTGGTGCTGCAATGTTTGAAACTCAACATCACATTCCGGGCGAAACATGTTCCTGGGGTAAATAACAATGCAGCTGATGCCTTGTCTCGATCATTAATGCAGGATTTTCAGAGGTTCCACCCACAGGCGTCGGAGAGGATGACAGAGTTTCCAACATCACTGTTGAGGATTGGTGTCCCATGCTGTCAGCCCTAGTAGGGGCTTCTTTGGCGACACGAACAAAGGGGGCATACGAAAGGGCCTTCTTGCATTATAGACTGTTTTTGAAATCAGTGAACTCCTCAGATTGGTTTTCATCCGAAGCAATCTGTGCCTTTTTGCAACATTTAAAGAGCAATGGTAAACCTGTCTCGTGCGCCAAGGCCAACTTGGCAGCCATCCGTTTTTTCGCCAAACTAAGAGGGCAAGACTCTAAACTCAATGCCTTTATTATTAAGCAGGCACTGGTGGGGTGGTCAAGAGCGGAGGGCCCCAAAGTAGACTCCAGCTGGCCTATAACCCCCCAGATATTAGAGAAATTACTGGGTGCAGTTGCTTTAGTTTCTTCCTCCCCGTTTGAGACTGCCTTATTCACATCAGCTTTTTGTGTGGCCTTCTATGGGGCCTTCCGTATTGGGGAAATGTTAGGTACTTCCAAGAACGACCATGCGGGGGGCCTCCAGTGCCCAGATGTAATAATCAATAATAACTCCGCCACCATACTGCTGCGCAAATCAAAGACTGATCAGTCAGGAAAAGGGGCGAGGATTGCTCTTCGGGCAGCGCAGGGGTCTCTTATCTGTCCGGTAGCCAACCTAGATGCTTACCTAAAGATGCGCCCTTTAGAAAAATCAACAGCGTTATTTATACACTCAAATGGGGACTGTCTGTCGCGCTACCAATTTACAGAGGTAATGAAAATATCATTAAAGGCAGCAGGCATAGAGCCTCTAGGTTACTCCCCTCACTCGTTCAGGATTGGCGCGGCTACGTTAGCTGCGGGGGCAGGCTTGCCCATCTCTGAAGTTAAGGCAATTGGCAGATGGTCGTCTAACTGTTATAAGCATTACGTTAGGCCGGAGCTGGTCTAATTTGGAGTTTATGTGTGTATCTTAACATTCTGTATCATTCCTCACACAATTTTCCCTTTATTGCAGTAGATGGCTCCGCGTGTGGTTTGGGTACTGGGGCATTCATTCGTTCGTCGGGCGGCGTACCGGTTGCAGCAGCTCCGTAAACCGAATCCGGCGACAAGCTTAGACGTGGCCTTCAGGTGGTGCGGGGGTGGCGGCAAAGGAATTAAACAGTTACAACAGCTGGTTGATTTGGCTCGCGGATGTGCAGGGCTCCAATACCCGGACCTCATCATCATTCACCTTGGGGGCAACGACCTGGTACATCTAGGTCGTAAAGCCCCCAGAGAGGCAATATTCTTAGAAATAACAAAGCTTGCTAAGCAATTTCCTAATGCAGCCATCGCCTGGTCTCACATGTGCCACGGAAAAAATGGGGCCCAGGAATCAAACCAAGAACAATCAATGTCTCAGTTAGGCGGCTTAACGCGGAGATGTCTAAGCTTTGCCCTGGTCCAGGCCGTTTGTGGAACATCCCACATAGACAATTGAAAGGACCTGAAATGTTTCATAGAGATTTGGTTCATTTATCCGATGCAGGTACTGACCAATTCATGGCAGACATGTGGTTCTTCGCTAAGTGTTTGTTTTCTGGTGGGGAGGGCGTAGGACCCTGGGGCCCTGGTTGCCCTCGTGGCGCAGAAAGAGAGAATAAAGTAACCGGAAGCAACAGAGGGGACCCTAAGGGTGGGGCCCCGGTATAACAACAGAGATAGGATCCTGAAGTCCTGGACCAACCTGCGGATGGATACACCTGTTTGGGGGTAGGGAGCCCAGATCACTGGGGTGGTCACGGGGTTCATGCCCTGGGCCGCCCTGGTACACCCCTTGGTTGATTGGTGTTTGGAGAGGGGGCGGACCCCTGAGCATGGGGGCAAGGAACAGAGGAAGCAGGGATACCGCCCCCCCTAAGGATACAGGTGACGATCAGTCCCTGTGTGGTCCAAAGGAGGTTCAGGACAGGAAGGGATCCTGTCAAAATAATCTATGGTTACAAAGTAGCGTCTATAACAGTATATGTATATATTAAAGTTTGCAGTGAAATGTTTTAGTTGAGTAATGTGCATATGATGACTTGCAAAAATTGTGTATATGAATTTTTATGAAAGTATATATAAAAATAAATACTTTTTCCATCAAACAAAATTGTCTTGTTGGTTGGTGTATGACCGGTGTTGGGGTAAGGGCCCTATGGCGGCCTCAGAGTCCTATGGAAGAGCACCCCCCCAACATGGGGGGAGCGCGGACCCTTAGGGGTTGGACGCTGGGGCCTGAACCGCGCACTAGTTGTGCGCAGGCTGGCCATGGGCTTCCGCTTGCGCGTCTCGCAAGACGCACGGGCGGAAGTCCGACGCTTGGAGAACGTCGGTGGTCACTGGCAGTGCCGGACCGGTTTGGGCCGCCGCGCACTGGTGGGGGGGGTATAAAAGCACCCCCCCCCAGAAGGCTCTGCCTTCTTACTTCGTGCGCACGACGCGACTGTTCACTCGAAGGTTAACCTCCAATCGTGCTTTCAGCGATTCCAGTGCAGGTGGGCCCATGGGTACCTGGCTCAGCATAAGCGCAGCAGGTAAGGAGTACGGAAATAACCCGTGCAAGTCACGGTTCCAGTTGTGCAGGTTCTGTGTGCCGGGCAGAAGAAAGTTACCTGCATTCCTAACATTTCCATTTCTAAGTAGAAGTGTTCATTTTAGTTTGATAGTGTTCAGTGTCCGTAGCTTATCAAGCTTTTACTTTTTTTTTTTTTTTTTTTTTTTTTTTTTTCTTTCTTTCTTTTTTTTTTTTTTAACTATCTGGACCGCTTTAGCTTCAGTCTAGACTTTTTTTAATGTAATAAACAATACCTGGAACACAGAGAGGGACATTGGGTTAGCTTCCTCCAGCCGCTGGCTAGTTGGAGTGTCGATCACTTTTTTGTTTGGCCCACCGGTCAGCATATATAGAGTGAGCAATAGGTCAACCCCTTCCACTATTGGCTTTGCTGCCGTAGTCGGGCACAGTTTGCCAGTTACCACCACATACGCCTCGGAAAGGATAAAAGCAAGCTCTGTGGCAGAAAAGAGTTCCTCGGTCACCACTCCCGGTGCGCTTCACTTCGACTCTCCTGGTAGCACAGTTGTGTCTCATACTGGCAGCGAGAGACTTTCCAACCTCATCAGCAAGCTGTTGTGTCCCTCTTTACCTGGCCGGGCGGCAGCGGCTAAGGGAACACACTGGTCGGGTGATCTTTTAATTACTGCCATATCCGTGATCAGAACTCTGGTCTGATGTATTGAATGAGCCAGAAGTACAGTTGTATACCCTTTCAGACAGGGCAATGGCTTGAGGAATTCGAAAAAGAGAGGGGAATGTGGAGATGATTGCCCCTTCTCTATTCGCACATTTTTTTTCATTGTTTTTGGAGGAGGCGAAGTGCATGTAAAAAAGAGACCACTTTTTTTTTTTTTGCACTTGCTTTTTAACTTTTTCTCTTCAGGCCCCATGCCCCTCCCTATTCTTGCTATGCCGGGCCTGGGGTAAGGAGTCACTTCTTCAGGATGGGCATCGTGTTTTCTCGGCTGTTGAATGCGTTAGAGCAGACTAAACACCAGGGTACTCTCCCATTGTCACCCATTCCATGAAAGCAAGTTCCACAGATCCTAGATTTTAATAGCTATTTGTGGCTCCTTGCTGGATTTTTTGTTGTTGCCATGAAATCCCAGCGAAAGAGCTTTTTTATGAGCCATCTATCACTTTGATCTCTGAGGTAGGGTTTGAATACACTGCCATGTCATTATCCATTAATGTCGGGGATTCCATTGGAAATTCAATAGGATTGGAATTAACTTTGCATCGTTTCGACATAAGCACGTTGACTGTATTTATTCCTATTCCCCACAGCACACCTAAATGCTTTTTATAATTGTTTTAATGGTCTTATTGTTCTTTCGGATGCCCTTCTGGAGGAGCTGCTCCTTGCATTCTATACATGTGTATTGACATGGCTGCCATTTTTGATGCGCTCTGCTAATTATTCCCTTCCCAAGTCCTTCCTCTAACCAACTTCTGTCTGGCTTCCCACCCTCATCGTCCTCACGGTGAGTCCCAAGAGCGTCCTATGTGATATTTTCAAACTGGCTTCATTTTTTTTTTTTTTTTACTTTTTAGTCCTAAGCATGATAGATCTTATATCATAACAGACCTCCATGTTGCTCCCGAATATATGTAGCCTTACAGCCACATGATCAATAAACCCTTCATTTCTTGCATGTTTTCTCATGTTCTATTTCTATTCAGTAGGGTTTGCATTTTTACCTTGTTACGATGGTACCCGGGCTTCCTCACACGTAAGACATTGTCCACTTTACTGTTATTTTTACAAACAACATTATTAGATTCATCCCTATTGTACCATGCATAAGTATTATGTATATCATGTACTTATGCTTCCAGCGTTAACCCTTATGCTAGCCGTTCAGTGATGTATCCCATCAGCATATAGCTTCAATTTTACTGTAGTTTGGGATCTTCAGCGCGCCTTAGCATTTCACAACCTCCGACTGTATTTGACATGCACACATGCACTTGATGTTTGCCTTGAAAAAGACGCACATATCCCACTTAGCATAGAATGGTTACCTTTGGAACTAGCTTCTTCTGACCACCCTGATGTTGAAAAGTTGATGCTTTTTTTTCATTATACAATAGACTTGAATACTTATACCTATGTAACTGCCATTGTATAACATAATTCAGGGGTATTTTATGTATAACATTGGTTTCAACCTGTTTGTCCGAGAACCCTTGGGGGGCCGCGAAGCCTACTCTAGGGGGGCTCCAAATGTTTAACAAAATTAATATTAAAATTAATAAAGTATATACATAAAGAAACACAATTGAAAAATGGAAAACTTTGAATAAATCTAAATATTTCAATATTTGAGCATTTGTTTGATGTATAATTGTGTCTATATTTTTGTGTACAAAGGTACAAATCATATTAATTGCTGAGGCTGGAGTCCCCGATTTCCAATAATAAAGTTGGGATCCCTTTACTCCAGTAATGATTCATTAGGGGTCCAGAGAAGTCAAAAGATTAAGAACCTCTGACGTATAGTGTACATTTTAACTTCACCCATTCCTTATACTGGTGTGTACTCCCCTTTTTGCCCCAATACCTCTAGCTTCAGACATAAATCAGTAAACTAGCCTTTTCTAAATATCTAGATTTCTCTGCACCCCCCCCCCCCCCCCCCCCCCCCCCCCCCCGCCTTGCAGAACTGTGCTGCGAAGAAGTGGCCCTAAACCGACGGCAATGTGTAATTTCTTGAACGATTCCTATCCAGTCAAATAGCAAATGAGGGCCACTGGTTACCAGTTTACACATCCATATGCTCATTTATCACAGCTATCCGTGCATTTGCTCACCCAGTTATCTGTCCAGGTATTGTCAGCGATGCGTTCCCTCACGTACCCATCTGTACCTTTTATTTCATCCAATGCATGAACCGCTTGCTCATTCATTCCACCCAAGAAGTAATTCACCAATTATTTCAGCTTCCACACACGCACTTATCCTGTATCAATCCGCACTTTAACTAGCTGAAGCTAGGGATTTTGGAAGCAGTCGTCAGTAGTGTTTCAGCACCATCCTCGAATGGACATTCTGTGCTTTTTGGACATATGTCATTGAACACTTTTTAGAGAGACATTTTGTGTGGGGTGAAGAGGTGTGTGGCTGGGTCATGATTTCACCAGAGCTCATGCAGTGTGACTCTGAAGTAGTAGCTGACAGCATAGCTCCTCAAGTACTCAATCTAACGTGCAGTCATTACCACGTTTTCACTTAAAATAACCCAGGCCTATTGGCTTTGCAGTACCTGTTTTCCTTACAATTTGGTGCTTATTATTTTTCTGTGTTTAGCCGTTATAAATCTAGGTCGGATGGGCCCTCACTCTTAACATGGGGAATCTTAATATGGCCGATTTTATTTCATCAGTAAATGGATGCAAGAACCCGTAGTACTTGAGTTTGTGGAACCCTTGCACATGCAAAGTGCTTAATCTTGCAATACTGTGCCACCTTTGCACTTTATTTGATGACTGCATTATATGCTCTGATCTTGGTTGCGGGCTCTACCCTACATTCTGTGTGTGTTTTTTTGCTGGTGGATTCTTTGCCTTTTTTGGGGATGTTTTTGGATTTGTATTGAAGACTTATATTGAAGAATTGCCTCTTTGTAGAAATCCCAACATGCCCTTTTGGGGAAAAGGTAATGGCATGCACAGGCTTAGCATGTCATCACCCCCCACCCCCCCCCCCCCCCCACACACACACACACACACACCCTCCAGGGCTGCCTTTGCATGCTCTGGTTGTTTTTTTTTTACCTTCCAGGTGGCGTGGAATGTTTTGTCCTGTTTCCACAGAACTCCACAGCATGGATCGCCTACCTGCAACAGCAGTTGAACTTGTTTGATGGATATTCTCAGAAACGTCAAACCCTTTTTTTTTTTTTACTTTAAAGCAGGAAGTATGGTGTTCGTGATTACTTACGCCTGCCATTCTGAACTTTATGCTTTGTGTGCCTTCCTTGTGACAGACAGACGTGGATTTTAAGATTTAAACTTTTTTTCAGATGTAATCTGATCCTGGGCCTGACCTATGAGTCTGTTGTGAGTGGGAAGGAGTGAGAAGTCTGACGTTTGTGACTCTTGCAGGTGTGGCTGTGTCCCTGTCAGGGAGCGGGGTTCGCATCTGTTTCCCTATTCGCAAGTTATATTTGCATCTGTTTTTATTATTTTTGTTGCGGGGTCGACGACTGTGAATCCAGGACTTGTTCTCCCTGCTGACCCGTGGCCCTCACGGGGAGTCTGTCTGTCCAGTGTTTCTGTTTGCGGGCTGATCAACCTCCTTCTCCGGGTTCTTACCCGTAGTTTCCTAGGGACGGGGTGGTCGAGGATTGTGAGATAGGGCATCATCGGTGCTACTTACTATCAGGAGTACCTGTCCTGTGCGTGTATGAGGTGACACATTCAGGCTCCGCGCGGGTGGTCTCTTTCATGCGGCCCACATGGGGTTGGGGGAGAGGGGTGTTAGAGCCTGACCATTGATCCAATAGGGGCATCTGGTGGTCTGACCACCTGTGCTACTCTTTGGTTTGGGGGTGGAGGTGTTAATCTGCTCTCCTCCGGGAGGTGGTTGGTAGGAGTGGAGGCTGACCAGTGCACTGGGGACTGGGAGCCCTTCTTGGAATTGGGCGAATATATGGGTTCTTGGAAATGCGTGTAATAGTGGTGTTTGTCTTACTGAGATGACAGATAATTACATAATTGTTATGCAGAGCCTGCCTGCCCCCACCTGCTGCTTCTGAATGGTAGCATCAGGCTGCCCGAGGCTACTTCTTTTATCTCTCTAAGTCACTGATGGATCACAGCTCCGATCGGTTTACTCGCATCCATGAACTGGGCCATAAATCTGTGCGTGTGGGCGCCCGCCAGCACTGCCATTTTATAAACCTACTCCCACGGACCTCTGTTGCCATTGTGAGGCCAGTTCACTGCGTTTGACTTTAATTTCTGTATGGTAACAGCTTATAATTGTTAAATTCCATGAGCTGTTTTTTCTCTTTGGAACCTGGTCCGTGTTGTACAGAACCTCATAATAAATTATGAGCCTCTTTACAACTATACCACTACCGCGGAATGTACAATAGATGGGTTCAGAATGTGGTTGATCTGATAATTTCCTGAATTTAGAAGTCCTGCATTCTCCACATCGAGGTCTTCGTTGGTGTGTAGTTTAGACAAGAGGGTGGCAATCGTGGATTAAAATTAAGATTCGACCGGCCCGCAGCATACCGAACAGACTGGAAACACCTTTATAGGTTGAAATACCTGCATTATGTAGTCGGTCCTTTGCAGCAACTCTGAAAATAATTTTGAATGCATCTGGTCCAAAGAATGAAACAAATGAAGCCATCTCTTGGGACCCTTATGACCAATCCAAAGATACAGTTTGGGCATGGGCCTTGTGCTCGCCCTCCTTAGTGGCTAGAAAAAACCAGCCCCGACTATTGGGGTGGAAAAGTTGCAGTATTTACCGAGCCATTTTAATGCCTCTGCTAAATGTCGTGTATTTGTACCTCTCATTTCCACCATTGGCATAGCCTCATAGAACGTTTGGAATCTGTGCATTGTGTGTTAATCTTACACTAATAATTTACAACTTGGAGATAAAAAATAATTCAAATCACTTGACTTCATGAAGGATCCAATGGTGGAGGACCCCTCGCTAATAATCTGTGAGAGACTAAAGCATATAAACCGGGGTCCAGTTCCAGCTACAGTTGAAACCATTCCCACTGCCAAACAAATTTCACTCTTTCCCAATTCACGTGACCTTTCCAATAGAGGCGTCTTATCAGCTCAGTAAATGATACCCAGTGTCCAGTCACTTCAGGCTAACAATCACGGCCCTTTCATAACGAGGTTTAGAGGTTAGGGTATCTGCACATAGATACTAAGTTTTTCACACATGTATTTTTTTTTTTTAATCTGGCATAGGCACAGATTAGTATTGATCTTTTTATTATGTAAAGTGAAAAGGATTCCATACAACCCCCTAGTTCACTTCTGTTCCGTCAAAGTCCTGATAACTGATGTCCATGCCAGGCTCTTTGGTGCCCTCATTCATTTCTTCAGAACGGACCTGGGCACTACCTGGGGTTAGGTGACACTGGGACATCACGAGCAGGAACAGTACCGGTGTGTGCCTTCTCTGAGACATTGCATGCCTTACTGAGTGGGGAGGGTGGTGCCCTCTGCTTCCATACTTTAGAGTTCCTGGTCCAGTGGGCTCTTCTGTCTTGTAACATGGCATTTCTAGATTGCCATCCATTGCAATGGGCTGCGGTCCATTTGATTTAAATACTCCTTAATATGTTCTGTGCCACTGTCATGTGACGGAAGGCCAGAGGAGGATTTTATGATGGAGAGGTTGAATTGCTATTCGGCTTAATGATGGTGAGCACTGTATGCATTGATGCCATTTAACTGTATTAAAGATGAAAAGCCATTGGTCGTTGGTGAATGAATGGTTGCATGAGGAACTGTGCTTGCCTGTGCAACAATGGAAGCCGCTAGATAACACTGGAGTTAAGTAAGCACCAAGAACACCACCTGCATTTCCCACCCATAAAACCATGTACGTTTACACCTCTGATTAAGTAATGATCCAGGCCCTCAATCCCTCTAATCAAACTTTCTTTGCAAAGTGGTATATTTTAAAACTTTAACTCTCAAGACAAGGGATCTGTAAAATTAATCCGTCCCCCACTCGGAAACAGGTACTTGTGTGCCTGTTATCAAATGCGCAGTCAATGTGTTTCCTCTCTCTGGCTGCATTTGTTTAAGAGTCTCAAAGTTTATTGTGCTTTTTGTGACATACAGGTATATACAGTATCAAACAATGGCTTATTTGCAGAATTCAGTCTATGTCGCAAACAGCGCTGCGGGAAGTGTTGACTGTATACAGTTCAATACAGAAAATCTTTCTATTTGTCATACCCGTCATAAGCTGGAAAAAAGAAAACTATATCCCCCCAGTTTTGGTTATTCTCCGAAACCCTCCACCCTCCTCTCCGAGTCACAAACATCCTTTCAAAAGTTACTAACCTTATCCATTAAGAGCCACTGGCCTCTCACTCTTTCCTGCAATATTTGTTTCAAAATCAGTGAATGCCCCCTGGATTCCTTGCTCAGCTTCCTCTTTTCTGGATATGTTAAGTCCTTGTGAGACATTTTCTTTTACAGTTTCTCATATCACATATTTGCTCATCACATGGGTATCTTCTGCTCACTCTCCTCCCTTACAGACTTGCCCTCAGTTTGTGTGACAAACTGCTAATGGGCCACTGGAGTGCAGTTCATGCCTCCCTTACCTCCACCGCTCACATCCTCAATCCTACCTCAACATCGTGTTCTACTTTGCAAAGACTGCTTAACACTTTAATTTTCAGCTAAATGGACTAATACGACAATTTTTCTCTAGTCTTTCCTACTACTTCTTCCATCCCCCAGAATATGTCTTCTTTATTGCCACTTATCTCTTTATTTCTCTCTTGAAGATGCGCTTTGATCCCTTTCACTCTTTTCCTATCATTAACTTCCTCCTTTACTAGTTTCTGCCTTATCCTTTCTCGCTGTGGATCAAAGCCTGATGATTTAAATTAACCTCTGATCCCCAGAAAAGAGTGCTGGTGCCAACGGGCTAAAACTCACAGGCAAAAATGAAGCACTGACTTTCTTCCTTGAACTAGAATCTTACATCATACTGACCGCCTTCAACTGAACCTCACATACCATAAGATCATTACATCTCCTCCCCTACTTCTCATTGCTTTGCTTTGTTTGGAGTGTTCAGTCAGGTCCTTCTTCTACAGCAGCTATCTATGCGCACCTCACCTCCTCTGGTCTCTTCCTAGCTGAGCATTCATTTTTTTTACTAGTGGTTTAAGCTTGTTTAACAAGCACTGGCAATGCCAACAGGTGTGGCTTTAAAGGAATATTCTATGGTAATGTGTTGCATTGCAAGTAAATCGCATGTGAATAGATATGTATTTGTGTGACAGTAAAGAACTGTATAATAATATTATTGTAAGTTAAAATGTCAGATGACAGCTGCACTGTCAAGCCAGACCTAAAAATCCATGTAGGTTGATGCTTGCCCTCCTTCCGTTTATGATTCTGCCAGAGAAAGACAACATAAATAATCTAGTTATTTAAGACACTTTAATAGCGTTCCAATGTCATGTGTGTACCTCTGAAAATTGAAGCTTGCTCAGATGGATAAACAAACAAAATTATCACAGCTCTATGGAGGGCAAGCACATTTTTGTGGAAGCACACAACTTCTGCCCAATCAAAACTTGTACTCCTGGCTCCCAGCGTGTATATGGATGCATTAAAAACAGTACTAGTTTTCAAGAGGTTCTTAAGCACACATGGTTTTCTTATTGCTCCTGTACTACATGTAAATGGTCTCCTCAGCATGGGGTCATCTTCAAGGCCTGAGTTTCCATGTACTAATTTGAGGCAGTCTTCCTGTATGCTTCTATATGTATACGCTCTTCCCTGTGCTGCAGTGTACTCCAATATCTCCTGAGTGCCTTAATACTCCCACCTTCCTTAGAGTACCACTGTGCAGGTGTCCTGAGTGTTCTGCACTTATATGTGCAATGTCTTCTCTGTGTATCTGTAGGCACACATTGTAGTTGCTCAGTTCTGCTTTACAGATGAGATCTCCATGCTCCAAAGCGTGAGAGGTTTATGGTGCCTCCATATTCATGAGGTTTCTTCAGTCATTTTATGAGGTCTCCGTCTACCTCTAGAGAAACGTACTCTTTTAATGCTTCTCCCCACCGCTGCTTTCCCTCTCTCCCACCCACCTCTCCCTTTCTTGTGCTCCTGTATACATATTTGAGGTCTGCCAAGTGCAGCCCTGCGCTTAAATTATTTTTGGTGCTCCTGTATTTATGCGCACAAAGTCTCCTCAGTTTTAATTTACAGACTTGATTTCTTATATACAAGCCATTATTCTATGTTTTTTTGCTTGTACTGTATTTGTGTTTGGCCAGTGCTTTTGCCTTGGTCAACAGTGATTGAGTTTTGACCAGTTAGTGTCTACTCAAAGTTCAATGATTCTTCTTTTTGCCCCCACAGCACCACAGGATATCTCTCTCAGGTTGATGCGTGCTGAGGTTTACACGTCGTTATCGCAATATCAGCAGGCTTTGGAGGACTTGGACATGGTGTGCAGAATGGAACCAGCTAGCCCTGAGGTGATGAATCTGCATTTTAGGGCCACTCTGTATCTGGCATGGTGTTTTGACAAATGCATAAGGTTGTTTGCAGCTCAGAGAGAGCAGAAACAACAGAAGCCTGTAATAAAGTGCAGGAATTGTGTATAGCTCTAGGCATTCTGTCTATCCATCCCTGATATGTTTATATCGCACAGCACAAGGCAGGCCCTAGTTTTGTGCACTTTAAAGCAGAGGCTGAAGGTATCGGGAATGCTGTTCTTAGTGTTTGGGTTGTGCGTTGAAAAAAACCCAAATCTTGCTACTATGTCTGAAGCTTCGGTGCTTGTCATTTGATCTGTGTGTGTGTGTGTGTGTGTGTGTGTGTGTGTCAGGGGTTTATGCTCTTGCATTTTGCACAGGAGAGGCTCAGTTTGCTCGTTCTGGTGAAATGGAAACTAGGGATTTCTATTTAGAAGAGGATAGTTTGTCTTGAGTTTCTGATGGGAGGATGGAATTTTAACAATTGTTTGAGGTTTACATGTCCTATAGCGAGGCACGTGTGGTAGGCACAGTGATGGTGATGTGGCCTCTGTTGCTTACATAGCCACTGAGGTCCTATCTGCAGTAAGCAACCCATTCACTTTGTCAAGTCTGTTCATATTCATCCGTGAAGGCCCAGAGAAGGATGTTTTCTAGGAGATGTTTTGATGCTATTCTAGTCAAATGTCTGGAAAGATAAAGATTTGTGTGCATGATAAATTATAGCAGTGGTGAGGTTTTATGTTGTGGTCCGGTGTGATCTGCTAATGAACTACTCTAGGCTGAAAAACATGTGTTAGTCATCAGATTGAAGAGAGCACTTGTGAACATGTTCGTCTTGTTTGTTCCTCCCACTATCCATATTTCTTGTTTAGCTTACTGTTTTTTTCCCACCTTCCACCCCTGCCATTCCCTTTGTGTGTCTCTCCTCGTTTGCACCGCCTGCCTTCCTTCTCGATTGCTAGTTATTCCTGTTACAAGGGCTGGGTAGTTGATTATTTGTGGGTTGTATTTTTGTTGTTGAGTGGATGGCATACAAGTCATTATTAATAAGTCTCCTTTCCATCCTACCTCCCCTTTGTATAGAGAGAACATAGTTCTATTCTGAGAAAGGACTTCTTCATTGGTTATAAATGAACTGAAGCTCGAGTTTCATTATAGTTGTTCATTTATTTGTCATAGAAATGAAGGCAGGACTAAAATGAAGGCTTCCTTGCCATCAGAACTTAATTTCACTTAGAAACAAAAGCTGGACCCTAACGAAGACAAGGGAGTCTTCAATATAGACCTGCTTTCGTTTCTTCCATATCTGGCTTAGAACATTAACCCTAGACCTATCTGCTTAGAAAATACAGGCTTTTCACATTAATCAAACTTACCACATGTTTCTTGCCCAAACGCCCTAGAACACTTAAAATAAACACTGTAGCCCAGTGGTTCCCAACCTGTGGTCCGGGGACCCCTGGGGGTCCGCGAAGCCTTCTCAGGGGGTCCGCGAGAGCCTAGAAAATTAAAAAATATTAACAAATATTGACAAGTTTGGTCCCCAGCTTCCAGTAATGACTCAGGTGGGGGTCCCCGGATTCTAATGATGATTCAGTGGGGGTCCCTGGGTTTCATTAATGTTAAAGTGGGGGTCCACAGAAATCAAAAGGTTGGTAACCACTGCTGTAGCCCATAGAATGAAAACAGAATTAGAGAGGTTATAATAAACAGACAGTCCTAGCTAGCAAGGTGTGCTCTGTGCATGTGGTAGATTATAAGCATTGTTTGTTTACTGCACAGATATTTTACATGTAGTGTATTCAGAAATAGTCTTTGTTTGTTTATTTGTTAAAACCAGCAGCCAGGTTTTGTAAACCTTGCCATAGATCAGCAGTCTGCTTTAGTTTTGCAACAAAGCATTGGGTAATGTGAGCTGAATCTATGCAAACTTTTAAAAGGAAATAAGTTCTCTCTTACCAGTGACACAGATTTCTAGCAGGTGTGTAGTAGTTTGTCTTCTGAATCGGATTAATCACACTTGATATTATGCATTCCTTGATGTTCTGGCGGATTGTTTTGCGCAGTGGGAGTGGTATGAGATAGAACTCTACAAGGCCTCCTTTCCACCCCTTTGTTGATCAAATAGTGTTTTAGAAACGTAAATCGATTATAAGTTCACATACTGAGTATGATTGCTATATGTACTGATTAGATTCAGAATCGTAATGCCTTTTTCATTACTAGTTGAAAAGCAGATGCCGACCTTTGTGTCCTGGTTGACTCACTGAGATAGTCACTTTCACCTGATGTTATTGATTACTAGGGTGTGGCTGTGTAGCTCTCTCCTCTTGCCTGCAGTCCCTTCTTATTCGCACCTCCTCCCACCCCCCTCTTTCCTGTGTATCTTATTTTTGTTTTTAGCACAACAAGGCACCCCTGTCATTCCCTTTGTCACTATTTGTTTCCCCTGCCTGCCTTCCCTCGCCACTGCTTCTTATTTGTGCCTCATAGTTCTGTTCTGAGAAGGGACACCACCACAGTTTAGACATCCTCTTCAGATTGTTTTCTCTGTGTTCTGTTCGGAAGTGCAAGTGAGGTGCCAGGAACTGGAATCGGAACAACCTAGCTTTAGACCGTTGCAATTGCTGTGCAGGTCGAATAAGCACAAATAATACAAAATCCACTATTCTATTTTGTCCACAATGGAGTTAAAAAAAAAAAGAGAAGGAATAAGCATCCTGTACATTGTCCCTTAAATTTCTTTCAGTTCTGTTGGATAGATTTGCACCTAAAATGTAATCTTTGTCAGCTCTGGAACCATGAGTTCTTAAAATTGGAAGTAGACTCCCGTTCCACACTATGGAGGCAGTCAATGGGTCTAGCTCAAAGCTTTGTTCAGGATCCGTGAAATGCAACCTCGCTAACTGCTCTTGTACCGGACACTTGGGGGTTGAAGAAGACTTTCCATAAACTCCTAAAAACATAATTTCAAGCAATGAAAGTGAAGTCTTTCAGTACTACTCTCTGGAATTACATAAAAAAAATTCCTGAATTATTTCTTTCTATAAAGAAATATTAATCTCACAGATTTTACGCGCTAATGGTGTCATAGTACATCAGCTGAAGAGGTTAGGTTAGAAGGATCTAAAAAAAAAAAACGACTGGCTACAAACTATTTTTAATACATTGTCCTACTGATGTCAACATCCTTGAGGCACAGACTCTTTTTTTGCCCTCAGTTGACATACGTTTGAAGCCTCACAGATGTTGATCCTGAAACTGCCACCTTCACATATTTTGGACTTCAATGCTGAAAAGACACCATGGGGCTGAAGAACTGAAACATGGTATACCCAGAATTTGCAAAAGAAGAAAAAATATTTGAAGAGGCTTTAAACACTTTACAATCTCCTATAATGCAAAATAGGTTGAGACGAAGAGCTAAATAAAAAAATTGAGAAAATGTCACACAGGTACCTGTGACACAAGTGCCAAAGAGGGAGAAAATGTGTCACAGTATGTCGGCCCATTGACCGAACTGTTTCCCAACTGTCTGAAAAGAGTAAGATTTGCCATCTAAACAGTCCTGGATCAAAACAAAAAGACCAGGAAACACCATGTTTGATGGCATGTGTAGCTATAGATACACATGCTGTGCATAAGTCTGCCATCTAGTGTTGGGCTTGAAGTGTTACAAGTTGTTTTTCTTCAAAGAATCTTTTTGATACGCAAGATCGAGTGACTCCTCCTCTCTTTGATTGTGCGCATGCGCATTGAGTCCTTTGTTAGATTGTTTTCTCTCCGCCGTCGGGTTTGGACGTGTTTCCTCTCGCTCTGCTGAATCTAGGTTCAGTATCTTTCGAACTTTAAATTCCATATCTCTATCAACGTTGGTATAGTTTTCGATTGTGTATCCCATACTTTTACTAGTCGATCCAGATTTTATTATCGGGGTTGACTTAATGCCCTCAGGCGTGTCCTTCGCTTCTTGGGCCTACTTTGAGAACTATAGGTCAGAGAATGTTAGGCTAATGGAACGTACTCCACTTTGGTACTGCCCTCGGTGTCTCTTCAAGTTTCCGTACACTGATCAACACTTGGTGTGTAATTAGTGTCAGTCCCTGGAAAACAAAGAGGAGACCAGGGACGCCTGTAGATTTTTTTCGATCCAAGAAAACCCTCCAGGACTGAAGAGCATGTTGCCTAGAAATGGCATTGAAAACAACAGATGACACTTCTTACATCTTTGGAGCAGAACGCGCACAAGAAGAACTTGGACACCAGGCATCTCTTTCGATTCAAGACTCCGAGTCAGACCAAGATTCGGACACCGAGGGTCAATCCATCTCAGCAGCGCAGTATGGGAGTACCCCAGCAACATCGCAAAAATGTAAAGACTCGGGCCATGGTAGGATCCGAAAAATAAATTTGGATGCCCCACCCTTTGGTTCCGTACCGAAATTAACAAAGCCCAAAATGCCTCTGGCACCGAGCAAACTGGCATCTGCATCCCAATCTGTTTCGGGATCGAGTCGAAAATTGGAAACAACCATTTTTCGAGTCGAAGAAACTATTTTCATTTACTTTGGTTAGAAAAAAGCATTCAGTTTGGAGCCAAAAACTATAGTGGGCAAAGATTCTACAGGTTCCTCTGAGGAGACATCTTCTGTATAGCCTATCCTCAAAGTGATGGACGCTAGACAGTGCAAAATTCACATAAAAAAAAAAAAAAACTTGAAGAATCATGGTTTCTCCTCCCCTTCTAATCAAAAGGAGACTTACATTCCAAGAAACATTGGACATTGTCCCTCCCCCTAAAGAAGTCTCCAAAGAAAAAGACAAGGCTCCAGAACAACCTCCACCTTCATCTCATTCTCTTGTACTTCCCTCTACTCCACCACCACATACATCCTTTAGTCACCCACCATTTTTTCCACAAGCGTCATCTCATAGAGATGATGTGGATCCATGGGAACTGTACGATTCAGATCGCATCCTCCCCAGTGACCGTGACCTTTATCCAGCAAGACCTTCTCCCCCTGAGGATTCAACTGCATACAACCAAGTTATTGCTAGAGCAGTAGCGTATCATAATGTGCAAATGCATACAGGTCCAATGGAAGAGGATTTTCTCTTTGACACACTAACCAACACACAGAGTCTCAATTTCTACCCATGTTACCAGGCATGCTAATGATGTAGCTAAAGAACCTGTTAGGGAAGGAATAATCACACCAAGGGTAGATAAGAAATATAAAGCTTCACCCTCACATCCAACTTCATAAAAATGCAACTGCCACCAGACTCTATAGAGGGAAGTGCAGCATGAAAGAAGGCTAACAGTCAGTCTACAGGAGATGCTTCTCCTCCAGATAAGGAAAGCAAAAAACTGGACGCAGTGGGCAAGAGAGTAGCTGCTCAAGCTGCAAATCATTGGAGAATTGCAAATTCTTAAACATTCCTGGCAAAGAATGACAGGGCCAACTGGGATGAGATGGATGAGTTATTGCAACATCTTCCAATGGAGTATTAAAAAAGAGGACAAAAGATAGAGAAGGACAAACTATCTACAATAATTCTATCAGATGTGTCATTGATGCTGCTGACACAGCAGCACGTGGTGTGAACACTAGCATTCTTATAAGAAGGTATGCATGGTTAAGGTGCTCAGGATGTAAACCAGAGATACAACAAGCAGTCTTGCACATAACAAGGAGCGTTTATTTGGCCCAGAGGTAGATACCACTATAAAAAAAATTAAAAAATGTCTCTTGACACAGCTAAAGATATGGGTACCTTGTTAACTACGCCCGGCAGGGGTAATTTTCATAGGCCACAATTTAGGGGTGGTTTTAAAACATCAACCACTGAACCCTCTACCTCACAACAAAAGCAAGGAACACATTTCTTTTACAGAGGTTTCTTTAGATGATCTTCTAAAGGCACAAATAATAAAGGGAGAGGCAAAGCATCTGCTTCTAGAGAATCTTCCTCTCTTACAAAACTGTGATTTTCTGCAAATTCCCACAGCACATACCTCTCCTCTGGGAGGAAGACTGGCACATTTCTATCCACAATGGTACAATCTCACCACAGACCAGTGGATTCTATCAATTATCCAACATGTTCACTGTCTAGAACTCCTCTCCACTCCACCAAATATATATCCTTGTTTTCAAAAACTCACATGACCATCTTGTTTTCTAGAAAGAAGAGGTGCAGTCCCTTCTCCTCAAATGAGCTATAGAACCAGTTCCCCTATCACAACAAGGGATAGGAGTATATTCACAATATTTCCTCATACCAAATAAAGATGGGTCTTTAAGAGCGATTCTGTATCACAGGCCTCTCAACCTATACATACTTTCAGAGCATTTCCATATGGTCACTCTGTAAGATGTTATTCCTCTATTAGTACAAGGAGATTACATGACGGCATTAGATCTCAAAGATGCTTATTTTCACGTTCCCAAACATTTGGCACATCACAAGTACCTAAGATTTGTCATTGCGGGAAAACATTATCAATTCAAAGTACTACCATTCGGGATAACAATAACCCCAAGGGTATTCACAAAATGCTTAGCTGTAACAGCTGCATTTCTCAGGAAGCAACACATTCACATCTTCTAATACTTGGGCGTTTGGCTCATAAAGGACAATACCATCCAAAAATGTCAGCAGCATACTCAAGACAGAATACATTCTACACAATTTGGGATTTACAACAAACTATCTCAAATCCCATCTACAACCTTCACGAATACAGCCTTATCTGGGAGCAATTCTCAATACTCATTCAGCATTGGCATATTCAAACCCAGTAAGGATTCAGGTGTTTCAAAATCTTCTGCTTCAATTACAGAAGAATCATACTTGCACAGTAAAACTAGTGATGCAACTATTGGGGATGATGGCCTCCTGCACTGCCATTGTTATCCATGAAAGACTACACATGTGTCCACTTCAGCAGTGCCTGTCTCATCAGTGGTCTCAGTCACAGGGTCATCTTCAAGATCTAGTGTTGTTGGACCGCCAGACTCACCACTGTCTGCAATCCCAACAACTTCTCAAAAGGGCAGCCTTTTCAGGACCCTGTGCCTCAGATCACTCTTGAGACAAATGCATCGCAGATGGGTTGGGGATCCCACCTCAGCATCCTTTACCATACAAGAGAAATGGGATCCCATTCAACAAACCTATCACACCAGCTATTTGCAGTTGCTAACAGTCTTCCTAGCACCCAAAGCATTCGTGGCACAAATCTCTCACAAAGTGGTATTAGTCAGTACAGACAATATAACAACAATGCATTATCTGTAGAAACGGGGGGGAAACACACTCACCTTAATTGTCTCTTCTAGCTTAGACAATTTGGAAGTCAGCGGTTCACAATCCTATTCAATTATTGGCAGAATATCTCCCAGGAATGGACTATCAGTTAGCAGACCTATTAAGCAGGACGCTCAACAAGTCCACAAATGGGGAATTCACCCACAAGTACTTCACCAATACTTTCTCATCTGGGTAACACCAGAAGTAGATCTCTTGGCCACTGTAGAAAACTCAAAATGCCCAAACGTGCGTCCAGGTACCACACTCTCATTCCAAGGGCAATGCCATATGGATGAATTGGTCAGGGATATTTGCTTATGCTTTTCCGCCTCTCCCACTCATTCCATTTATGGTACGCAAACTGAAACAGACATCACTGACCATGATCCTTGTAGCTCCCACATGGGCACGTCAACCTTGGTAGATAATACTATTGGATCGGTCTTTGGTTCCCCATCACAAACGTCCCAACAGACCAGACCTTTTGACTCAAAAGAGAGGTCAAATCAGACATCCAGACCACAACACACTCAATCTTGCAATATGGCTCCTAAAGGTATAGAGTTAGGGTATTTACAACTTCTTTCTGAATGTATAGACATTCTTAAAGAGGCAGGCAGATCTACAACTAGACAGTGTTATGCTGCTGAATGGAAAAGTTTTGTACATTACGGTCAACCTAAAAACATTGATCCACTTAAACTGTCAGTACAATATATTGTTTGTTATGTGCTACATTTACAAAAGGCAAAGTTAGCATACTCCTCTATTACACTTCACTTAGCAGCTATAGCTGCTTATCTCCAAAACAGACCGCACATTTCTTTGTTTAGAATTCCTGTCATTAAAGCATTTATGGAAGGACTTGAGAGTTACTCCACCTAGGGTTCCTCCAGCTCCATTATGGAACCTTAACATTGTCCATCTAGACTTATGGGTCCACCATTTGAACCCATGCATTCCTGCTCCTTTCAATTTATTTCATGGAATTTGCTTTTTTAGTAGCTATGACTTCATTAAGAAGAGTAAGTGAAATACAAGTGTTCACTTTAGAGGAACCATTTTCCAAGTACATAAGGATAAAACAGTTCTTAGGACAAACCCTACATTCCTACCTAAAGTAGTTTCACCATTTCACATTAATCAGTTGAGTTGCCTGTCTTTTTCCCTCAACCAGACGCAGTTGCTGAAAGAGCTCTCCATACACTAGATATTAAAAGAGCTCCTAAAAGTTTTAGAAAATCAAAATAACTTTTTGTAGCTTTTTCAGTGCCTCACAAAGATAATCCACTTTCAAAGAATGGATTAGCTAGATGGATAGTCAAGTGTATTCAAACTTATCTTAAAGATAAAAGACAATTACCAACAACTCCTAAAGCACACACTACCTGGAAAAAAGGTGCTTCTATGGTCTTTTTAGGAAACATTCCAATAGCAGATGTTTGCAAAGCTGCTACTTGGTCTACACCACACACATTTACTAAACACTATTGTGTAGATGTTTTAGCTCTTCAACAGGCAAAGGTTGGTCAAGCAGTCCTTAGGGCACTTTTTCAAGCTACTCCAACTCCTACAGACTAGCCACCGCTTATTTGGAGGGGACGGCTTGACAGTCTATGTAAAGCATGTTTATCTACAGCTACACATGCCATCAAATGGAAAATGTTACTTACCCTGTAGACATCTGTTTGTGGCATGTAGTGCTGTAGATTCACATGCACCCTCCCTCCTCCCCGGAAGCCTGTAGTTGTGGTTTAAAATATTGTAAATATGTACATACATTGCATGGACATCTCTTTTTATCTATCTATATCTATCTGTCTCTCTGTACATCTATACACACACTCATTACCTCATCCGCCTGCAGGAAAACAATCTAACAAAAGACTCGATGCCCATGCACATTATCACCGGGAGGAGGAGTCACTTGATCTTGTGATTCGAAAAGATTCTTCAAAGAAAAACAACTTGTAACACTCTGAGCCCAAAACTAGATGGTGGACTTGTGCAAAGCATGTGAATCTACAGCACTTCATGCCACAAACTGATGTCTACTGGGTAAGTAACATTTTCCTTGCCACCTCATTTGGTTGAAGAAAGATAGCCATTGAGGGGCAGTAAAATAATTGTTCAAGCAACGACAGGTCAAACGGTTTTCTCCATGCATTTGCTTATTTTAAAGGAGATAGTTTTTGACAGATTGATTCTTCTCTTACAACCTCTTAATATTTGTGTCAGTCTGGACAAACACTTTCACGCTAACACTAATGTAGGTTGTTATCCGGTGATCTCCTGCCATGAACAATCCGTATATGTTGTTTTGCCATATGGTGCAGTGTTTGATAAAGAATAGTGGTGGTGACACACCACAACCATTATTTCACAAGATCAGTGTATTAAATGGTCACATTAGACAGGGAACTTCAAGAATATAGAGGTTGTGTCAAAATGTTCAACGCTGGGCTGTGCTGATGGACAGACACATTTGATGGTGTAAATGTGAAGGGAGGTCTACAACACTTGCTGCACACCAGCATTAGAATTGGAGTATTTCTTTTTCTTTTTTTACAAAGAGGGTAACAGTGTGCCTACATGAAAAGGTGGTGCAAGTCTGGACAAACAATAGTACAACAATATACTTCCTGAACGAATGTGTGCACAAAAACTCCAGTTCTATCAAAGATGCCACCAGAGATATTGAATTGGGCAATGCAGATGTGACCTCATATGGTCTGCAGGTGATGACTTTGAAAAACCGGAGATGAGCTTGCCAGGATTCAATCTGAAAACATGTTTGGGTAAATAGGTGACGTAACACCTGTTTTTAAAGCATCTAGAAATGGCAACAAACGGTGGTATGAAGCATGTGACACGTTATGTTTGTGCAATACTGCAGACGATCAGCACACTTTGAAAATTACCGACCCAAGCAAGGTTGCGCATCATGAGCCACAGGAATCATCTAGACTCTCGTTCCGAATATGAAAGCATCATTCCTGAATTTGTAACCCTTCTGCAGTAGTTTCTGGATGTTTTTAGGAAAGACAGATGGCCTACAACAAGAGGTTCTACTCTGCATTATGGAAGATATTTGTAGCTTGGTGTCTTAGATACCACAAGGTACCTTTAGAAAATCTTCCAAAAGATACATTATATATGTCATGCACTTGGTAGATTCAAACTAGAGTTACTTCTCAGAAAGGGTACATTGAGTTGCCTTCATTTCTTATATGAAGAGTGCCCAGGTACTTATTAGCGTAGAGTATTGGCATTGCATAGTTTTCTAGAGGGCCTCAATGGATCAGTCCCTCACTACACAAAGATGTTTTAAGACTTGGGGGAAAAACGGGCTTTTGGCCAGGTTTCATAGCTTCTCAGGTGCTCTTGTAAAAGTGAAGTTATTCTCTATTTCACTAATGTCGATTTCTCTATCTATTCGCCAGATCTGATGTCTCAGTGGACTAATGCATCCATTAAAGAACTTGTGTTTGACTTCATGGCCACAGACAGGTTCAACTCCTGGCAGGTCCGTTCAGCCTTTCATCATTCTGAGGCTGATAAAATGTGTACCATTGAGTTGGGTAACAATAAACACCTGTTAGCCAGTTGCAAAGCTGCCCCAAGGGGTGAGCAGGAGTTTTACAAATGCACATGTAATGTTTTCTTAAACTTTACTGTACAAGACAACATTATTTGGCCTCATGGAGCTTGAACTAGTAGGAAATGGGTAATACATTTTGTAGGTAACATTTCACTCGGACGTTTGCTCATTCAATTTATGTCAGCAACATTTATGACTACACATCAGTGTACGTTGAAAGAATGATCATTTAACATGAAATTCTGAGTTGCCATGCACCATGAAGGATGGTGGTGGATGCAAATGTTTACTATTAAGAAAACTCTCATATTAATATATTCAGACAATATAAACTTGACAACTCATCCTAGGTCTTAGCAAAGATAATATTTCTCCTCCATTTGTTTGTAAGTCCCTAGAAGAAAGGTAATTTCATGTGCTGTATGGACTTTAATTCCTGACCTTCACATGTGCTTTGATTCATTCAGCCATGCCAGAGAACTTGCTCATCTTCCACATAGGTTTGCTAGCTTTTCTCTCAAACATATACCAGAGAATATACAGACAGGAAAGATGGGAGGCAAAGTTTAACAGAGGAACTATCCCGTGCAACTTGACTAGGTCTGGGCGGAGTTCGCAGACTTTCGTGTAGTGCTGAAAAAACACTGCCGCTGTACGCCGAGTTCTGCAAGCGGCGGAGGTTGGGTAAGTCTAGCTGTTTGCGCTGATTTTCAGTGCCAGGATCATCTTCTGCACTGTAAAATCATCTTGAACGGCATCAAACAGAGTGCCTGAGGGCGCTAACTTCTTTCTGCCCCTCAGGTAGAATTTCTACTTGAGTGGCATCTTCCTCAACGTGAGCGGCAGCTTTCTCAACGTGAGCGGTAGTGACCTGTCGTGACTGACTGCGTTCAGAAAACTCCCTAGGCAACTTAGCAATTTCTCTTGCTTGCCGACTTAACATTGGCAAGACGCTCAAGAGAAAAAACTCTGCTCCATGACGCTTCCTGGAGTTTTTCAGTACTCTGCGCAGAGCTAAAAACCTAAACCTTACATCGCTGCTTTGGAGCAACAAGAGATGCATGCTGCTGGTACCAACAAGTTCTCACCTAAATGGAGTTTCTGGAGCTCGCCGCCCGAGACATGCAGACCACGAAAAAAAACATGACACTACAGTTGTCACATGGGACTGCTTTCTTGCTTAAGTGCCCTAAACTGCTTAAGCAATTGTTACTAAAGCCAACTTCAAAATTACAGAGAAACGCTGCCTATAATATACTCAATAACAGACAATGGACTGCCACCCAAAATAAGGGACTGTAAGTGTAAATAGTGGACAGGTGGTCACCCAGAGCCCGTGGCACAGGTAAGCTCTGTGACCCTTTGATGCTCCTGTGAGTTGTTGCTCAGATCAGCCTATTGAAGTCCACGCTAATAGTCAACAGTCCACGAACAGACCCTCCACACACTTGGTGGACACAGTGTGTGCCCCTTGTTCTGTCACTGAGAGCAGCTACTGAGCTCACTATTAAGCCAGCACCCTTACTTGTTTAAGTAGGTCTGGTGAAGTTGAACCGGGATGATTCCATCATCCTTCATTTTGGTGTCAACTAGTGTAAAAGAAACAAGTTGCTTCCATGTAACACTGGCTCTGCAGCTGGCTCCAGCTAACCCTACCTGTCCGTTGAGGTGGGAGTGGTGATTAAGAAATGGAACACTTATTTCTTCATTTTGGCACATAAGATGATGTCAGGCAAAATGCAGTCTCAAGATGACGTTTATGGTGAAGGGAACTCTGAGCTTCACATCGACACAGTGAACTATTCAAGACACGTTGATGTCATTTGACACTCTACTGAGCACACCCACCAAGTGCCTGAATGCTACACCCCATGCACATCTCTAAAAGAATAAAGTTGCAAAACAACTCTTAAAGTAAAGTAGCATGTGCTTTCCAGTTCGGTATTTGTGATTGCTTTGCATTGTGCTTGCAGGTGGGGCTAGCTTTGGAATCCGGGCCTAGCCTCAGTAGAACTGTTTCTCGACTTTTGTTTCTCAGACCTGATAGCCCTTCTTTTTTCCTCTTCTTTTTTATGCCTCACTTTGCTATTTAGTGAGAGTTATCGCTGAGCTCTAATTTCTGATTGTGGGCTTGTTTTTCCTGGTAGTGTTTGGAGTATGTAGTTCTTTGCCAGACTCTAAGTGGAATGGTTCTTTTTGCATGTGGCTTCACCCCACCCTACTTGATGGTCCCTTCTGTCTGCACCCCACTCAACTTAATGGGACGTTAACTGGCGTCTCAGACTACAAGACAGTGCCCTACCGATCTTTGCCCTTCTGTTTGGTAGTGGTGAATTATCATGCCATGCCTAAATGCACCCACTGTACACAATGCTGCCCAACTGACGGCACCAAAACATGATTGGAAACCACCTGCCCTTCTCCAGACATGACTGTAACCCAATGACACACTGAGACATAGAATACACCAGGACACTGAAGAAGACACATGAAAATATGACTTTGAGAGACATGAACGAAAGGGGACATTGAGGAGACCTGAACGGGGGAGTCACTGCTGATATACAGACGTGGATGGTGCTTTTAACTTGTGTGTTTCTGTCTTCACTGCCCAATGACGCTGGCTCTAATGCTTTGTTCTTTTCAGGGATTCTGCAAGAAAGGCGAGGTCCTGGTTCTGATGGGGCAAAGGATGGAAGCCCTGCGACATTTCCAGCACTGTTTGATGCTCAACCCCAACGTGTTAGCTGCTGAGAAAGAAGTCACGAAGGTAACATTCTCCAGGCTTAAACACAGGGTTGCATTCTCCAGGGATCAAGACGGGGAAAAATGTTCGAGCCATCCCTTTGCTTGTCTCTGAATTAAGTTCCCTTCTCACGTGTCCAAATCTTGCGGCCTCCTTCATCTGAATTCCCCTGTTTATTTTGCGCCTGACCTTACCCTCTCATTACATTTGATGCCCCCGCCTAGTCACTTTTGCTGGTCTCCTGCCATTTGCCAGTCTATTGTTTGATTTCCTCTGTTTGAAATTGCGTGTCTTTTTGTGTTGTCGATGCTATTTTTATATTTGATTTCTCCTCCTTCCCTTTGATCGATTTTCAGTGCCTTGTTCTACGTGTTGAATTTTTTCATACTTCGTCTTGAACATTTCTTTTTCCTCTTCCCTCACCACCGTGTCTCGCATTCGATTTGCCCAATTTTTCAGATTTCTTCCAGGTTAATGTTTCTCTTCATCTGACCCACCCACATCTTGAAGATGCCATTTCTAATTTCTTGTCTTTCCTTTGGCTCATTTTCATTGATAGTTTTATCTGCACTGGTGACTTGAGTTTGTTTTCTCTACCTCGTCTTGCATGTTTGATTGTCTCAGTCACAATCCTAGTTTTGCATTTCATCTTCCCCAATAGTTTCATCATTGTAGGAAGCTGGCCTGGTGCGCTGTGAGCACCTATAGTGTTATCACCTTATTCCAGATATCTTCTATCAGTGAAGTGTAGGCAGTGCCTAGGAAGCTAAGGCTGTCTAAAGGTAGCTGTGGATGAGCAGCCAAGACTTATCTAGGAGACATGTAAAGCTTCTGCAATACCACTTTAATCATACCACACTTACACACATGAAATAACCACACAGTGTTACAAAAATAAAGGTACTTTATTATAGTAACACAAATACTAAAATACGGTATAGGCAATCCCCCAACTGGAGGTAAGTAAACACACTATTATATACACATTAGCAATCAGTAAATAGCATTGAAAGCAATAGGCATTGGTAAAAGCAATAGCAAATAGTGAGGGCCCCAGTGGAGGGTCAAACCATATACTAAAAGAGCGGAATGTGAAAGGCAGTCCCCCACCCAAGGGAGTGGAATCAGTAGATGGGAGCTGGAGGAACTAGGAACCCCAAGAGGTGAGCACCAGAGTGACCCCCAACGACCGGGAGAGCAGAGGTGGTAAGTACTTGGTTTTCCCCAAAACCAACAGGAGGACTTTGGAAGAGGATTATGCAAGACCTAACCAAGACTGGAAGAACCCAAAGGTGGATCCTGACAGAAGAGGACCTGCCAAGGAATGGGACCAAGTCCAGTTTGAGTTGGAATGTCCTGCTGTGGCAGGAGCCACTACCCACCCTCCTGTGGATGCAGGACCGGGTCACGTGGGCGAAGAAGGTCAGCAGTGCAGCACAGGAGGTGAAGAGGAGTTCCAGGAGTGATGCAAGTGGTGCCCAAGTCAGCAGTTGAGATGCAGTCAGTCAGTGGTGTTGGAAAACCAACAACAAGCCTTGGTAAATGCAAGAGTCTGAGAAGAAGGTTTTGCAAGGTTGAAGAGGACCAGCAAGATCCAGGCGACTCGACCCAAGGAGGGGAGTCCGTGTGACCCTCAGCAGCTGGAAGAGACACAAGAATAGGAAGCACCCCCCCACAGACCAGCCACTGGCAGCAAGCACAGGAGTTGCAGTGAGGCCCACTCAGCACAGCTGAAGGAGTGTCCCACGTCGCTGGAGCAGCAGGCAGGAGGCTGTGCTTTGCAGGAATGAGTGCTGGGGGACGGGCTACACGGAGCCTAAAGATCCCTTAGAGGAGGAACAAACAAGCCTTGGTAGCTGTAGGAGGTGCAGTGCACAGGGATACTGGCCTGCAAGGAGAGTTGGACAGCTGGTAGAGAGGACCCTAGGGGACCACTGCAGACCACCACCTGTGATGCAGTCTCTACGCAGTTCCAGAGGAGAGAAGATCCAAGCAACTGGTTGCTGTTGCAGTTGGTGCCTGTGGATGCAGGGCAGTGGCTCCAAGAGAGATTCCTTCTTACTACTTGTGCAGGCTGAAGACTTGTCGCCTTCAGAGGATGCACAGCCGGGGGAAAGGTTGCAGTTGCTGGAAGGAGCCGGCGAAACAATGTTGGATAGCGGAGTCATCAGTGGAGTTGCAGATTGTCTTGGAGGGTCCAGTTGCAGTCCCAGTGGCCAGAAGATGAAGTAAATGTTGCAGAGGATTCCTGCTGGAATCTTGCTTGTCAAATCTGAGGACCCACCCAAGAGGTAGACCCTAAATAGCCCAGGAAGGGGGATTGGTCACCTAGCAGGATGACCACCTATCAAGAGGGGTTGTGACATCACCTACCTGACCTGGCCACTCAGTTGCTCCCAGAGGTCTCTGCCCACCTTAGGTTCAAGATGGCAGAACCAGGTGGCCACCTGGAGGAGCTCTGGGCACTACCCTTAGGGTTGTGATGGACAGGGGAGTTGTCACTCCCCTTTATTTTGTCCAGTTTTGCACCAGAGCAGGGACCTGACTGGTGCAAACCAGTTTATGCAAGGAGGGCACTAAATGTGCCGTTCAAAGCATACCGATGGCTTAGGGAGGCTACCCCTCCCAAGCCATGTAACACCTATTTCCAAAGGAGAGGGTGTTACCTCCTTTTGCCACAGGAAATCCTTTGTTCTGCCTTCCTCTGCCTGAGCTGGTCAAGCAGCAGGAAGGCAGAAACCTGTCTGAGGGGTGGCAGCAGCGCGGGCTGCCCGGAAAACCCCAGAAGACTGGTAGGAGCAATGCTGGGCATCCTCTAAGGAGCCCTCAGAGTGCATGGAATCATACATCCAATACTGGCAATAGTATTGGGGTATGATTCCAACATGTTTGATACCAAACATGCCCAGGTTCGGAGTTACCGTTATGTAGCTGGACACAGGGTAGTGACCTGTGTCCAGTACACAAGTAAAATGGCTTCCCCATACTTACGAAGTCCAGTGCAATGGAGATGGAGTTCGTAGGGGCACCTCTGCTCATGCAGAGGTGCCCTCACACACAGATACCTGCACTCTGCCCTCTGGCCCTTTAAGAGGGCCTACCATAAGGATGACTTGCAGTGAGCTGGTGAAGTGACCTGTAGTGACAGGGTGCATGCACCTTTTCACGCAGGCTGCAATGGCAGGCCTGCAGACACATTTTGCATGGGCTCCCATGGGTGGCACAATATACATGCTGCAGCCCATGGATAACCCCTGGTACCTAAGTACCATATACTAGGGACTTTTATGGGTGCACCAGTATGCCAATTGTGGGGTGTGCAAAATCCCATGCAACCAAATTTAGAGGGCAAGAGTACAATCACCAGGGTCCTGGTTAGCACTTTCCTACAATCATTCCCTATCCTTTGTCTGCTTTTTTTTCCCCCAAACTTCTTGTCCCACGTTTGTGATTTTCTCTGGCCTGTATTTACCTGCTCCATGTTTCCTCAATTGAATTGCATGTCCACAATTTCCTCCCATACCCGTAATACACCTGTGGGTTTTCTCATGCTTCATTCATGTGACTTGGTTTTTCCTGGCCCTAATTTCTGCTACCTTATCCTATACATGCTCTCCTGGATTGTCCCCCATAACTGATGAAGCCATCTCCAGGTCAAGGATTTCTTCAAAGTTTCCTTTTCTTGACACCAGTATCTGTATACTCTGTCCCTCTCTGCACCACTTTCTCCCTATGCACTGGCCTATCATCATGTAGTGCTACCAGATCCTTTACTGGGGCTGAGGATTGTGGTGACCTTTACTGAAAACAGAGGGTTAAGGAATCTGAACTGTGACACACGTTCTACTGTATATAGCAGTTCTGTAAGATAAACTGAAGTGTGGGAGATACAGGTGTGAGGTGGCCCATGACAGCAGTAACATAGCTTAGGTCCGACTGGTGTTCGATCCTTCGGGTGGGAACTGTATGTACGCGATTTACTTTCCAGGTGGCCTACAAATATGTGTTGTTAAACTGCAGCTTTATCTCTGAAGTTGCACAGATGTTTTAATGTTGAAGGTTAATAACACACTTTAGGCAGCCTTTAAATATCTTTATTGTTTTTATCACGAGGTTACAGAAATGTGTAGTTTGTTCCACACTGTGAAACAAAATATTCCAGTTGCATAATCCACCAATAAAGTTGCTAGGCGTTATAGCGAGTACAATTTAATGAAAATTAAAGAAATAATCCGCTTTGTTGAGCTTATCACATTATATTGTATAGAAACTACAGATAAATAGTACGCTTATTGTAAGCAGTGAAAGTTTGATGCCATGGTGGTGTCAGACTTTAGACAGACGTGTCTTGAGGCAAATGTTGCAGATTGGGACCTTGGACAGTAAACCTCACAAAAGCTTTGACATTAGAGGCACGTACCAAGGAAAATAGAGCTATTGCCAAACAGCTTGATGCCATCCAGAGTTCACATATCTCCTGGCTGAGCCTAGTTACATTGATGGTACAAGTAAACCCAGTATTTTGAGTAGCAGTGTAGGTATCTTCGTAGGTCTGTATTTAAGGTATACTGTTGTAAAGGAGCAGGAGCTGCACTTCAGAACCAATGCATATTCATTTCAATGGCAATTGTGGGTTCCAGTATCAGAAGCAATGTGAATTCTGTGTTTGCAGGTGGAGTTCATATACAGAAGAGCTGCCCTAAGTGTACAAAGTAGGTCACTTTGACATAAGTGATGTCTGATGCTGCATATATTTTCACTTTTGCTGACCAAGACCTTGGACAACCACTTGCACCTGTATGAGTATGGTTGCCTAAACTATGCACCTTGATCTTTTTCCTTGGATCTCAGCTTCTCCATCCTGATGTGTCACCACTTCCGGACACTCCTGAAGCTCTTCTCAGGTTGCTCACACAGTACCTTGACCATTGGAGTCCAGAGACAAAAGCATTGATTGTGCCATTAAGTGCCACTTTGGCTGAAGATGCAGAGGGTCCTCTCGACAGGAAGGTACTGTTGTGTTGTACTGTATGTAGCTGAATCTGTCATCAATCTAAACCTCATATCATATGTTAAGTGATGGTAAAGATTGTCTGTAGTGAAAGCTAGCTTCTGCTTTTATTCTGCCAGCCTGATGCACGACTGCAGGGAACCCAGAGTGGCGAGCCTACTAAACACAAGGCGCATGAACACGGGGAAAACTCGGGGGAAGAAAGAATAAGTAAGCATTTTAAGACTGAAGGTTAGTAATGACACCATTTGCGAAGTACTTTGTAATTTTGATACACTGTAAATTCAGCGTTTAAGGAATCTGCACGTGACCAACACATTTAACAAATGAATGAATGAATGACTTGCAAAGGGCGCAGCTGCTCAGAATGTCCTGGCGCTGAGAGCATAATGATACGCACAGAAGCCCTATTCCCTAGAGGAGAAGGGCCAGGTTTTCAGTTGCCTTCTGAGGACATCCTCTAGAGGAATCTTCTGAAGATCACATGGAAGCTTGTTCCATGCTTTGCCTCCCTTTCTTAGATCCTTAATACAGGAAACAACCAGCACCGCCCCAGATGCTGACCGCATTGCTCTCGAGGGGTAATAGAAAATAATCCTCCTAGCTCGATAGCCTGGGCTGGCTTGAAGCCTTGCCCTATGAACCAAGACAAGGGAATTTAAATAAGATCCGCTTCCTAACCGGCAACCAGTGCAAATAACTGAAATCAGGAGAGATCGAAGTACGACTGGGCAAGCACATTATGAACCTGGCAGTGGCGTTCTCAACAACCTGAAGGCGCCCTAACTGATTGATTAAAGACAGAGAGTATTCGCTTAATCCAGGCACAATGTGATCAGATCATGGATCACAATCCTGCTGCTATGTAAAGGCAGGAAATAAGAGATGTTCGATGGCATCTGTCGCTGTAGATACGCATGTTTTGCATAGCTCGCCATCTGGTGTTGGGCCGGAGTGTTACAAGTTGTTTTTCTTCGAAGAAGTCTTTCGAGTCACGGAACCGAGTGACTCCTCCTTTTGTCTCCATTGCGCATGGGCGTCGACTCCATCTTCGATTGTTTTTTTTCCGCCATCGGGTTCGGACGTGTTCCTGTCGCTCCGAGTTTCGGAACGGAAAGATAGCTAATTTCGGAAGATTTTCGTCGGTATTGTTGCGTTCGGGATCGGCGTAGTTCGATTCAACACTGCGTCGAAAGATCGAAGAGCTCCGGTGCCGTTCGGGGTAGTTTTTCGATCCCCCGTCGGGGCCTGGTCGGCCCGACCGCGTGCAGAAGAACGCCGATGGAAGGGACCCCGTTCCGCTTCTGTCCCAAATGCCACAATAAATACCCCTATACAGACCAACACTTGGTCTGTAACCTGTGCCTGTCACCTGAGCACAGTGAAGACACCTGCGAGGCCTGTCGTGCGTTCCGGTCCTGAAAAACACTCCGAGACCGTCGAGCCAGAAGACTTCAGATGGCGTCCGCGCCGACAGCCCACCAAGAGTTCGAGGAACAAGAAGAGGAAGGAACCTTTTCAATCCACGAATCGGACTCCGAAGGATTCGACGATACACAAACCGTGAGTAAGACGTCGAAAACCACTCAGAAGATTTACAAGGCCCAGGGGACGCCACTGCCACCAGGCCATCGCTCGACCCATAAATTCGGTGACCGACCGTCGGCACCGAAGAAGGCCCAAACAGTGCCGAGATCGTCCGACTCCGGTCGAGACACCGGCACGCAGCCTTCTCGGGACCGAGAAAGTACTGGAGACAAGCATCGACACTGAGATACCGGTGTAGACACGGCTCGACGCCGAGACAGCGTCACCGACGAAGATCGACGCCGAGAGGTTTCGGCCCCGAAAAAGAAAAAAGTCACCTCGGAGCCGAAAAAAGATGCAGACAGGGTTTCGGTGCCAAAACAGACTGCAACCGACCCAGTTTCAGGCTCTTATACAGAAGAGCAATCGCTAACCTCCCAAATGCGAAAGCATAGGTTTGAGGAAGAGCTACAATCAACTGACGTAGACCATATGCAAAAGCGTATTTTCATACAGGAGGGGACAGGAAAAATAAGCACCCTTCCCCCTATTAGAAGAAAGAGAAGATTGGAGTTCCAAACTGAACAAACACCACAAACAAAGGTGGTGAAAAAGGTTACTCCACCACCCTCTCCTCCACCTGTAATTAATGTCTCACCAGCACAAACTCCATCACATTCCCCAGCTCACACCACCATGAGCCAGGGTGACCAAGATCAGGACGCATGGGACTTATACGACGCCCCAGTGTCAGATAACAGCCCGGAGGCATACCCTACGAAGCCATCTCCACCAGAGGACAGCACTGCGTATTCTCAAGTGGTGGCTAGAGCAGCACAATTTCACAATGTAAGCCTCCACTCAGAACCGGTCGAGGATGACTTTTTATTCAACACCCTCTCCTCCACCCACAGCTCATACCAAAGCCTGCCTATGCTCCCTGGTATGCTCCGGCACGCAAAAGAAATCTTTAAGGAGCCGGTCAAAAGTAGGGCAATCACACCAAGAGTGGAAAAAAAGTATAAGGCGCCTCCTACAGACCCGGTTTTCATCACTACACAGCTGCCACCAGACTCTGTTGTTGTAGGAGCAGCTAGGAAAAGGGCCAACTCCCACACATCTGGAGATGCACCACCCCCAGATAAAGAAAGCCGCAAGTTCGATGCAGCTGGTAAGAGAGTCGCAGCACAAGCTGCAAACCAGTGGCGCATCGCTAACTCTCAGGCACTACTTGCGCGCTATGACAGAGCCCATTGGGATGAGATGCAACATCTCATTGAACATCTGCCCAAGGACCTACAAAAGAGGGCAAAACAAGTGGTTGAGGAGGGACAGAACATTTCAAACAACCAAATACGCTCCTCCATGGACGCTGCAGATACAGCTGCACGGACAATTAATACATCTGTAACTATCAGAAGGCATGCATGGCTACGAACGTCTGGATTTAAACCAGAGATTCAGCAAGCAGTTCTCAATATGCCTTTTAACGAAAAAGAACTGTTCGGTCCAGAAGTGGACACAGCGATTGAGAAACTCAAAAAGGACACGGACACTGCTAAAGCCATGGGCGCACTCTACTCCTCGCAGAGCAGAGGGAATTACAGCACATTCCGTAAAACACCCTTTAGAGGGGGGTTTCGGGGTCAGGGCACACAAGCCAGCACCTCACAGGCAACACCGTCCAGTTACCAGGGACAGTACAGAGGAGGTTTTCGGGGACAATATAGAGGAGGGCAATTCCCTAGGAATAGGGGAAAATTTCAAAGCCCCAAAACCCCTACTACTAAGCAGTGACTCAAATGTCACTCACCCCCTCCACACAACACCAGTGGGGGGAAGAATAGGTCATTATTACAAAGCATGGGAGGAAATCACTACAGACACTTGGGTTCTAGCAATTATCCAACATGGTTATTGCATAGAATTTCTACAATTCCCTCCAAACATACCACCAAAAGCACAAAATTTGACAAAACATCATTCCAATCTCCTGGAGATAGAAGTGCAGGCACTATTGCAGAAGAATGCAATCGAATTAGTACCAAACACACAAATAAACACAGGAGTTTACTCACTGTACTTTCTGATACCAAAGAAGGACAAAACGCTGAGACCAATCCTAGACCTCAGAATAGTAAACACATTCATCAAATCAGACCACTTTCACATGGTCACACTACAAGAAGTGTTACCATTGCTAAAACTACACGACTACATGACAACTTTAGACCTCAAAGACGCGTATTTCCATATACCAATACACCCATCGCACAGGAAATACCTAAGGTTTGTATTCAAAGGAATACATTACCAATTCAAGGTATTGCCTTTCGGACTAACAACCGCACCAAGAGTCTTTACCAAATGTCTAGCAGTAGTCGCTGCACACATCAGAAGGCAGCAAATACATGTGTTCCCATATCTAGACGACTGGCTAATCAAGGCCCATTTGTTAATAGAGTGCTCAAACCACACAAATCAGATCATACAAACCCTCTTCAAACTAGGGTTCACCGTCAACTTCACGAAATCCAACATTCTGCCGTGCAAGGTACAACAATACCTAGGAGCCATAATAGACTCAACAAAAGGAGTAGCCACTCCAAGTCCCCAAAGAATCCAAAATTTCAACAACATCATACAACGCATGTATCCAACACAAAAGATACAAGCAAAGATGATATTACAACTCCTAGGCATGATGTCTTCATGCATAGCCATTGTCCCAAACGCAAGACTGCACATGAGGCCCTTACAACAGTGCCTAGCATCACAGTGGTCACAAGCACAGGGTCATCTTCTAGATCTGGTGTTAATAGACCGCCAAACTTACCTCTCGCTTCTATGGTGGAACAACATAAATTTAAACAAAGGGCGGCCTTTCCAAGACCCAGTGCCACAATACGTAATAACAACAGATGCTTCCATGACAGGGTGGGGAGCACACCTCGATCAACACAGCATACAAGGACAATGGAACGTACATCAAACAAAACTGCATATAAATCACCTAGAACTGCTAGCAGTTTTTCAAGCACTAAAAGCTTTCCAACCAATAATAGTTCACAAATACATTCTCGTCAAAACAGACAACATGACAACAATGTATTATCTAAACAAACAAGGGGGACACACACTCCACGCAGTTAAGCCTGCTAGCACAAAAAATTTGGCATTGGGCAATTCACAACCAAATTCGCCTAATAGCACAATTTATACCAGGGATTCAGAATCAACTCGCAGACAATCTCTCTCGAGATCACCAACAGGTCCACGAATGGGAAATTCACCCCCAAATTCTGAACACCTATTTCAAACTCTGGGGAACACCTCAAATAGACTTGTTTGCGACGAAGGAGAACGCAAAATGCCAAAACTTTGCATCCAGATACCCACACAAGCAGTCCCAAGGCAATGCCCTATGGATGAACTGGTCAGGGATATTTGCTTTCGCTTTTCCTCCTCTCCCTCTCCTTCCTTATCTGGTAAACAAACTCAGTCAAAACAAACTCAAACTCATATTAATAGCACCAACTTGGGCAAGGCAACCCTGGTACACAACGCTGCTAGACCTATCAGTAGTACCCCACATCAAATTGCCCAACAGGCCAGATCTGTTGACACAACACAACCAAAAGATCAGACACCCAGATCCAGCATCGCTGAATCTAGCAATTTGGCTCCTGAAATCCTAGAATTCGGGCACTTACAACTTACCCAAGAATGTATGGAAGTCATAAAGCAAGCCAGAAGGCCATCCACCAGGCACTGCTATGCAAGTAAATGGAAGAGGTTTGTTTGCTACTGCCATATTAATCAAATCCAACCATTACACACGACTCCAAAACATGTAGTGGGTTACTTGCTTAACTTACAAAAATCTAACCTGGCTTTCTCTTCCATTAAAATACACCTTGCAGCAATATCTGCATACCTGCAGACTACCTATTCAACTTCCCTATATAGGATACCAGTCATTAAAGCATTCATGGAGGGCCTTAAGAGAATTATACCACCAAGAACACCACCTGTTCCTTCATGGAACCTAAATGTTGTCCTAACTAGACTTATGGGTCCACCTTTTGAACCCATGCACTCCTGCGAAATACAGTTCCTAACCTGGAAGGTTGCATTTCTCATCGCCATTACTTCCCTAAGAAGAGTAAGCGAGATTCAGGCGTTTACAATACAAGAACCTTTTATACAACTACACAAGAATAAGGTTGTCCTAAGGACTAATCCCAAATTTTTACCAAAGTTTATTTCACCGTTCCATCTAAATCAAACAGTGGAACTTCCAGTGTTCTTTCCACAGCCAGATACCGTAGCTGAGAGGGCACTACATACATTAGATGTCAAAAGAGCATTAATGTATTACATTGACAGAACAAAGAACATCAGAAAGACTAAACAACTATTTATTGCATTTCAAAAACCTCATGCAGGAAACCCAATATCAAAACAAGGTATAGCCAGATGGATAGTTAAATGCATCCAAATCTGCTACCTTAAAGCTAAACGACAGCTGCCCATTACACCAAGGGCACACTCAACCAGAAAGAAAGGTGCTACCATGGCCTTTCTAGGAAACATCCCAATGCAAGAAATATGTAAGGCAGCCACATGGTCTACGCCTCACACATTCACCAAGCACTACTGTGTAGACGTGTTATCCGCACAACAAGCCACAGTAGGTCAAGCCGTATTAAGAACATTGTTTCAGACTACTTCCACTCCTACAGGCTGAGCCACCGCTTTTGGGGAGATAACTGCTTACTAGTCTATGCAAAACATGCGTATCTACAGCGACAGATGCCATTGAACTGAAAATGTCACTTACCCAGTGTACATCTGTTCGTGGCATCAGTCGCTGTAGATTCGCATGTGCCCACCCGCCTCCCCGGGAGCCTGTAGCAGTTCGGAAGTTACCTTCAACTATTTGTATATATATATCATTTCAACCTTAAATAAGTACATACTTAGTCACTCCATTGCATGGGCACTATTACTACAATTCAACTCCTACCTCACCCTCTGCGGGGGAAAAACAATCGAAGATGGAGTCGACGCCCATGCGCAATGGAGACAAAAGGAGGAGTCACTCGGTCCCGTGACTCGAAAGACTTCTTCGAAGAAAAACAACTTGTAACACTCCGGCCCAACACCAGATGGCGAGCTATGCAAAACATGCGAATCTACAGCGACTGATGCCACAAACAGATGTACACTGGGTAAGTGACATTTTCATTTCTGAGATAAGGGATTTCCCAAAGCATTGACCCAGTAGCACAGAAATCTGAGGTTGCATGGACAGAAGATTGTCCTGCTTGACCCCCAGATTTTTTTGCCACCAAAGAAGTTGGGGAGGTGGGGTGGCATGGCCCGATGTCTCCCACCAATTTATCAAGAGGGACCCGAATAAAAGAATTTCCATTTTGTCGGTGTTTCATTTGAGCTGACTGCTCTGCATCAATTCAAAGACCGCAATAATGCAGTCCTCGAAGGTCGGTTCAATCGAAGCCATCCATTTATTAAGCTAATTTTATGTAGCAAACCTGTACCCGAGCTGTAGAAGAAGTGATCAGTGGTGTTCAGGGCAGAAGCTTAAATGAGAAATTGGCTGGCGTTCCTCACTTGCATCAGTAGGACATTTCATGTTCTCCAAGGTAAGACATACAGAGCGACAAAGCAGGTACAATTCTCCCATCTTGCTCTTGCTTTCACTGGCAAAATTCAGGTAGGCATAACTTCATCCTTCCGAAGGACACATCCAAAATCTGGTCTGGAAACCTACTCCCTGCCACTGTAGGGAGGTAGAGCCTGGTAGTAGCTTCTACGGCTCAGTGAAAAGTGAAATACTTAAATAAAAATCAACTTTGTGACATTAATATTACAAATTTATGTCCATGATGCATCTTATTTTTAGCACTGAGTAGAATGCTTTGCATGAAGCCTTTTTAGCTGATTCTTAGGCCAAGATAGATGCTGACATTGAAGGATCTGCAGCACATACTAGCAAACAAACAGCTGTGATTGTCTCTTCGTGTTTCTGAGCTTTACTATTGACAGCTAGTTCACTAACTCAACATTTTTGTTAACGAATGCAAAAAAAAGCAGCACAGTTTCACCAAAAACCAGGGTATGGACCTCTTTTCATTGTGCATGTGTACTGAAGATGTATATGTTATGGCTCCTTATTGTGCATGAAGGGCTACAGCTGTCACAGACCTGTTTTTCAAATAATCACAGTGTAACCCCAAGAACAGGAGTGCTGAATGTGGTGTTTTATGTGAGGCCATTAATTGTGGAGGAATCTATATGCACAGTGATCTTTGTAGCCAAAATCCAGATAGGTCAGCTTTCAGAAAGACGGTTTGCCTACCACTCTCATTGAAGAGGAATGACATCAGTAAGTTGCTGTTTGCCCTGCAGAGACAGTATGCTCCGAGTTGAGCTGCAAACCTGCTGCCCTTTGTGAGGCAACATGCAGTGGACACTGAGCTGTAGCCATATGAGGTGATCTATGCTCCCGAAATGTGTGGGAGTGGGTCCTGGGGGCCCAGGGACATTGCAGATGGCGACAAGGGCATATTAAGTGGCTTACCATGACCTGAGTCATCCACAGTGGTATTATCCATCACAGAAAATTGCATAATGGCACTGTTTGACGCTGAAGGGTTATATAGTAATAAAAGCAATCAAAGCAACTTCTTATTTTCTACTAAAAAGCTAATATTCCCTTTGATCGTATTTTATCAGTTACAATAGGTTTTAACTGAAAAGTGGAAACCCTGTAACAACATCAGTAATCAAAATGCAGTATCTCCAGACATTTGCAGGAGAGAATACCATCACACTCGTAGAATGATAGAATATTCTGCTGCTAGTGCATCTCTTAACAATAATGCCTGCAGGATATTCTTATTTCCCAGCTGAATTTCGGGTTCATATCTCCCCTGTTCCTGTTATGCTCATAGAAGCACCCTAATCTATTTGAGAAACTAGTAATTTACAACCAAGCGCCTCAAACTCTGGTAGGGATGGGGATCTGTACGTCACATCTTAGACTACGTGCTGAGCATTTCTGAGCCCAACTGTCCTTTTAGCGACTCTAGCCCGGATACCTGTGGCTGATGGTGAAAAGCTGCCCTGGTGGTTTAGACACACAGGGCCTGACTGAGACATTCAACTGGCTCAATATCAGTCCACCCTAAAATTCCTTAACCCCCTTCTCGAAGGCAGCAGAAGAAACTGTGTCCTCCACCAGGTGGTAAAAGCTTTTCAATAATGTGGCTGAATTCACCACCAAGTGAGCCATTTGGAGGCACAAATCTGTTGGAACATCTGCTAATGCTGATCTCTGCTGACTGTTCTCCAGCAAATGTGGACTCTAGTAATGTAACCGCAATAGAGGAGTATGTTGCCATCGGCCGAATATATAATTGACTTATTGTGCTAGGGTAGTGTTCATACCAAGGGAGTTTATGGCACTATACTTTCCTTACCATGAAAGTCTGGCACTATTTAAATTGTCTTTCAGCAGATACCTCCAGCACACATGGTGGCGCCTCAGCCTCTCTAGATCAAGCAGTTGATCCATCATATTCTGGCCCTCTTTTAGAGTAATTCAGCAGTTATTGACTGGCAGGTTGCAACTGTCAAGCTCTTCCCTTCTTAGCAAATGCACCATTAGCTTCTCCCTGTAAATCGGGTATATAGAGATTAATGTGAGGTCCCTGAGGGCATTGCCCAATCCGTTATGTCTTTTTATTTTTCATAAGCACCAACTTGAATGCCTAATGGGTTACTGACTCCATGCCACAGTTGTAAAAGACGTTTAAGGCTCCATGTGTGAACGTTGGATCTGTGACTAGTTGTACACTGACTGTACAGGTCTTTCAAATGAACATCCTTTTGTCAAGTCTCCCCGTTCATCTTTTCAGAACAGGAATTCAAAGTCTCTCCTTGTGTGAGGATAGTCTGAATCAAAAGTGCAGCAACGCATGCATAGACCAAGACCCTACATCATGACGGTGTCCTGCAGTGATGATTGTGGAGCTGCATGAGGGGGAGGGTTTGTCATTGGTAAGCTTCATCCTCACTCTTTCTCTGGAACTCTATGCCCTTAGATACCCGTCAAGAAGACATTGTGGGATCTACCAACTTCAGCTCCGTGGTCCTCCGAGATCTGCTGTCCCCTGCGGATTTTGAATGCTCTCTGTGTGTGAGGTGAGCTGGGAAAGAAGAACTGGTGGGGTTGGGAACTGGGATAGTGATTATAACCTCACAGAAGGCAACAGGGAACACGTGACAGTAACTAGGTTGGGTGACAAGGATCTGGGGCCACTGATCATTGGCAGATTTATTGAATCCATGAGTTTTATCTTGTGTAATGTGTTCAGCAGGCATTGGAAACGTGAGTTGATGGGGAATGTAGGATGGGGTGGAATAACCCAAATTTTGCAGCGTGAATGAGTTAGTGGTATTCTTTTAATTAAGCTGCCATGCAGTTTCTAACTTGGTAACTGAATAAAAAATATTGTAACAATCTCCCTTTGGCAATTGACTCGAAGGGCTCTCTGAATTCCGGCATTATCGCTTAGTTCAGCCTCATTTCAGTTTCCTTTTCTGAATAGGTGTTCGGTCTGAAGCATACCTTATTTTCATAACCTATCCCAAAGGTTTCTTTCAGATACATTTTTCTTTCTAATGTCCTAAAGGCAGCACTGAAAATGAAGATGTGAATGTTGCAGGTACCCTGGTTGAAGCTCACCGCAGAGTTGTGTCAAGATGTGCGGTTGTCTTTTGCTATTGATGACTGGCTATGTGAAACTTTGTATTTGGAATCTTACCAGTATTTCAGTGTGAATTGGAGAATACACGTTTTTGAAAAATGACAGCTAGAACGTGTGTAAACTCGACATGAAAATTCTTGCCAAGTGTTCATTCTTAAAATCGCCAGCCTCAAATCAAAGGGTATGTCCGGGATAACACTTTGGCAAGGGCCTCCCTAATTGTGTCAATTGGCAAAGAAGATGCTGATGTTGAACAAAAGATTACTTCAAGAGCAACTTTTATATCAAACTTAACTCATTGGAAAGAGCCATAAAAGTAGACTGCCAATTTGTGGTTGGAACATAGTATTCATTTGTCCCTGAAATGACCTTGCACAGTGCCTCTATGCAGCCCTCAAAGATGCCCAGTAAACCCAGAGTTCAAAATTCTACTCAGTACCATCCACGTCCTCCATTTGAAGCTGCTCTTTTGGACCCAAATCTATAATGCCTTTCATCCTAAACACCTCTTGTTCATGCATAAAGGAGCTAAACTCTGATTGCACTCTGGATAAATGGTAGATTCCAACAGACCACCACGGATGGCGCCATGGTTAAGTACAAAAAGCTGTAGTGGCCAAAGGGCAACCACCATCAGCGTTGAGAGTTCAGTAAACATCCAAGACCCTTTGTTGAAAATGCAGTGAACTTCAAAGACCCCTTTTACATTGAAACAACCAACTGCAGCGCCTGTTCCAGTCATACAAATATTAAAGCCCTGACAAGAGTCTGCCTCCTTATTTGATCTTGGTATCGTTTTGTTTACACTGGAAGACGTTGCGTACACTTCACAATGTGAACACAAACAGTAGAGCTCCTGACATGTAGTAAGAGTAAAGAATACGTCACCTGAACAGTGGCAGCTCGCTGGGGTTACAGGGGGTAGTGTGGTGTTCTGGGGGAGGGTGGGGCCCTGGGGAGAGGAATTTTAATAAACTTTAAAAAAAAAAAAAAAACTTACCTCCGCTTCTCGCCGCACTGCTCTTTCGTCCTGCAGTGCTGCCAGCCTGCCCTGCAGGCAATCCTGACGCTGGTCAGAGCAGTGTCAGGATTGGCTGGGGGTGCCCAGCCAGGGCGCTCCAAGGCAGACTGGGAGCCTGTGCAGGCTCTCTCCAGCCCGGCAACACAGTGCTGGGCTGGAGAGAGCCTACTGTGCATGTGTGTTTGGCTGGCCCGAGATGGCCGGCCACACATACATATGCAGTGAGGGGGGGGTGCACAGTGCACTTCCTTACTGCTCATCACCCCCATTTCCCCCCCTTTCACAACAAGGTTTGCAGCTTCTGCTGGTGGGGGGGTGGGGGTTGGGCTGGGTAGGGGGGGCGATGCTTCTCAGCCATAGCAGAGGAACTGCCACTGCACCTTAACCTTGCCTCCTCACCCTCTTCAAAGGTGGTATTTCAGTATGTTGCACCCTTCTTCCGAGAGATGCTGCCACATACATATTTACTGCTACCTGTGATTTTGCACCATGCATGTTTTATCTGTGTTGCATTACCAGTCAAATCCTATATCTTTTCTTTTCCTGTGTGTGTTCACATTGCTAAATGTCTCCACAAGTAAATATGTGTCAGTGGCGTAACAAAGCCCCCCTCAGTGCGGGTGGGGCGAGCTTCAGGTCTCCTCAGCACAGTACCCTGGCCTGCAAGCTCCTGAGTGATTTCGGAAGGAGGCCTCCATGTACTTTGCAGGGAGGCCCTCCTTAAGTTTCGTTACTCCACTAACACGTGTGGCATTCCCTTCATCTGGAAAATGTGCAGCACTAGTCGCATGCTCTGGCAGAAAATTAAGAATTGTGTAATTTTCGGCATGAAAAATATACTGCTCTAGCTGAATGTTTCTGCTCATGTTTTTGCACTATGTTTCATTTGCTCCATTTTCTTCAATAGAGCTGTTCAGAGCTCTCTGTTCGTACTGTGGTATAAACATTTTTTATATAGTTTTAGGGTACTAGGACTGGCTTTAGGCGGACTGCAAAGCTCTGAACTTGGGGGTGGCAGTTTTGATTCATCATTAAGTAGCGCATAAGGCTAATCTACCTCCTACAAAGAACGTGTAAGATGCAGATCTCAGAATTGTATTTTATGTAGATATAGCTCAGTGGGTTACCACTGTTGTCAAGTAGATCCTTTTGTTAATTGCAGTTCATAGGTTACAATTCTGTTATAACACATTGAGCTAAAAACTGTCATTAAAGAGCTGCATGCAAACTGCAATGTATATGTTAAAACATTGTTTCCCCCAGCCTTTCATTAGCTAAAAGAGTTTGTGTGTAGAAACAAATTCTTATTAGTAAAGCTTCCCCAACCTCCAAGTTACATTTTAAATCCCGAGTTTGTGCTTCTGCAGCCAAACTACTCTTAAAATATACTGCATACCAGTATGAATGACATGTGACTCCTCCACTTTTTGTAGACCTAATCCTCTTATGTAAAATTTCTTATACACTGATTTACACACATTTAGTTCATTGTCTCTGCATAATGTATGTGTGATTTAAAGGACTCTTGACACCCTACACTGGTATGACGCGTGCCCATAGCACTGAACCAGGGGAGGAAGATTCTGACATCTTTGATTTGGGCAGAGAGGCGCACTGTGGCATTTAGTGCCAAACCTTCTGGAAGTGATATGAGTGGGTATGGTTGCATGCAGGAATCTTACCTCTGTCATGGAGTCTTCCCCACCCACAAGCTACTACCAGGCATAAAAGTGGCACCCCTGGCTATCTTCCAGAAAACAGAAGGACTGCATTGTCAAACCAAAGGACTGGAACTCAGAAGAATGACAGATCCTGCTGTTTTACTTGTGAAGAGAAACCTCAAGGGCTGGACCTGCTCCCACTTGAACCCAACACAGAAGAGTGGACTTCATAGGCTAGTTAGCTAGCTTCCTCTTAAGCTCCAGGCACACAACTGACGCAAGAAGACTTCAACAAAAGAGAGCCCAGCTGAGCAGTGCTTTGGACCCTCCTTGTGTCTTCTGGGAGTTTAAATCTTAACCCACCAAGTAGTGCCCAAAAGGTCCTTGACACTTGGCTGGTGTTAAAGTGCCCTCTCTTCACCTCAAGATGTCAGAAATGGACAATTAGAACTTTTTAAATAAAATAACCAGAGGCTACGACGGGACCTTATTGCACCATTGGTCAGTTTCGAATTGTTGGTTTGCTCCTCTGAAAGCAGCTCTACTGCCAGAAATGTTTCTACCTCCCAACACGGAGGATTTCACCGGGACCATCGCTGAGCAGCATTCTTCCTCCCTTAACTCGTACACTTTTTTTTTTTTTTTAATTTTTTTTTTATAAAAGCTGTTTTACATTGAAACCTGTAGAAAACATTAGTAAAGGTCTTAAATTTCGTATGTATTTTCCTTTGAATCATTCACAACCCCTGATGCATTTGTACTTTTACTCATGATTTGCACATTTTTGTAGAGAAATCTTGAACAGAATGCGTGCATTGCAAGCCCTAAATGTTAAACAGAAAAGATGTGCAGTGCAACACGCAACTGCTCAACACAAGCAAAACCACTTGCAGAGGTGAACATACACCAGAGAATACTAGGCAGTTTTCAACTTATAACTTACACCAGTTAACACTGGACGCGGAATGTGAAGAGAATAGCCAAATTAAGCCTGTTATACCTGCACTCTAACCTCTATGACCAACCCTAGCTTACTTCGCCGGGGCAACCAAGGATCTGTTCTTCAAGCGTGTTTCAGCAAAGTCAGTGAAATTATGGTGCACCACTTTACAGTCACAGCCGCAGACCCCTTTTACACGTGTACTGATTCAGCATATCACCTTGAGTAGGACATCATCTGATATGAAAATAGGGTACTTACGGAGAAAAATATAGAACTACCTCTGTCTCACTCAGCGTGACCGATGCAATGACTCTAAAGTCATATCCAGAAATAGCAAGAAAAAAGCAGTAAAGCATTGCCTTCACAAACTGAAAGGTGCCATAAGATAACTCTGGAGATGGAGTCTGTGGAAGAAGCTCTTGTCCTTGCTAGGAGAGACCCGGGGTTTCCATGGATGACCAAAAAAGAATGTGGAACTTCATTTCCCTTCGTCTCTCATCCCTTATTGACGTGCAGCATTCCGTTGCTTACAAGCTGTATTCGTGAGGTTTAAATACCAATACATAGAGCCTGTATTCACACTGCATTGAATGTCTGTGATTTTTCTACGAGAAAACTCTACAGATGATTTCCCTTACCACCATACACTCTTACAAGTGCTGGGGTTAAGGCCTGAAATTCACTTCCTATATACAGCATGCCTTTCCCTGGAGCAGCTTTTATGGCCCTGTGCGCCAAAGTCTTTGAAAGCAATTGTGGGGTGGAGCAGCTACTTATATTTGCCAAGCCACCCAACATCATGGAACAGAGAGAAGGCAGGCTGCTCAAAAAGAGCCGTACAAGGGATATCCCGCAGTCTACACAACGGACAGTGTAATGACATTCGCAGAGTGGATTTTTCTATGGGACTCTGTGCAAATGTAAAAGAGGGACATAGTGTAAGGTTAGTGCCACAAACATCTGACCAAATTCATGAACCCAAGCCCTCCAACTATGACCTCCCCGGCAGTAAAGGATTGTGCATTTTTCTTTACTAGTGGTATGCTATCACAATGAATAGTTAAGTTGCTCGAGAAAGTAACCAGTAACCAGTAGTTGTAACCAATCCAAACTGTCATATGCAGCCCTCCCAAGTGCAGAATGCTGAATCGTAAATATATATGTCTCCTGCAAGAAAAGCTTACAGCCTGGAATAGGGGTTTATATAACTAGCACCTTAGCACAAGATGGATCACATCCCAATGAAGTGCCGTTTCTGACACTAAATTTGATTGGCACACTTAAACTCATTTCAAATCTATGACCGCTAAACAAGGCGAAAAAGAAGGCAAACTTTAGAGTGGTAGTAACATTGCAAAATATACACAAGATGCAGGAAAATGATTACATCATTATGGGCGTCGTTAAATATGTACTATTAATTCTCCTGACAGGCGGAGCACTTAATGTATCAGCACTTTGATATCGATTAGCGCATTAACCAATCAGGGTACTACAGTCTGCTATGAAAATGGTTGTGTTTATTTTCAAACACCTGGTGGTGGTTCTGAACACCATGTAGAGACGGTGGGCAGTATAAAGCATGTGTTCCGTGTTGTCTGGGTGATGAATCCATGTACAAAGAAATCCTGCGTGCAGGTGACTACACCACACCTACTACCCAACTTCAGATTCACAGTCTGAAATTGTAACACAATACTTTCCAGTGGTCATTCTCAACAGGGGAAGAGTGTGAACCTGTTCGTTAGAAGAGAGCCTTTCCCGGGATAAGATCCCAGGCGTGAGCATGTGTGATTTGAAGATGTTTAAGGTGTTAATAGCTGTAGGAGGCTGGACTGGCTTGTAGTGAGTACCAAGGGGTACTTGCACCTTGCACCAGGCCCAGTTATCCCTTATTAGTGTATAGGGTGTCTAGCAGCTTAGGCTGATAGATAATGGTAGCTTAGCAGAGCAGCTTAGGCTGAACTAGGAGACGTGTGAAGCTACTACAGTACCACCTAGTGTCATATGCACAATATCATAAGAAAACACAATACACAGTTATACTAAAAATAAAGGTACTTTATTTTTATGACAATATGCCAAAGTATCTTAGAGTGTACCCTCAGTGAGAGGATAGGAAATATACACAAGATATATATATACACAATAGCAAAAATATGCAGTATAGTCTTAGAAAACAGTGCAAACAATGTATAGTTACAATAGGATGCAATGGGGAAACATAGGGATAGGGGCAACACAAACCATATACTCCAAAAGTGGAATGCGAACCACGAATGGACCCCAAACCTATGTGACCTTGTAGAGGGTCGCTGGGACTATTAGAAAATAGTGAGAGTTAGAAAAATAACCCTCCCCAAGACCCTGAAAAGTGAGTGCAAAGTGCACTAAAGTTCCCCTAAGGACAAAGAAGTCGTGTTAGAGGAATAATGCAGGAAAGACACAAACCAGCAATGCAACACTGTGGATTTCCAATCTAGGGTACCTGTGGAACAAGGGGACCAAGTCCAAAAGTCACAAGCAAGTCGGAGATGGGCAAATGCCCAGGAAATGCCAGCTGCGGGTGCAAAGAAGCTTCTACTGTACAGAAGAAGCTGAGGTTTCTGCAGGAACGAAAAGGGCTAGAGACTTCCCCTTTGGTGGACGGATCCCTCTCGCCGTGGAGAGTCGTGCAGAAGTGTTTTCCCGCCGAAAGAACGCCAACAAGCCTTGCTACCTGCAAATCGTGCGGTTAGCGGTTCGATGGCATCTGTCGCTGTAGATACACATGGTCTGCATTAGCTCGCCATCTGGTGTTGGGTCGGAGTGTTACAAGTTGTTTTTCTTCGAAGAAGTGTTTTCGAGTCACTGGACCGAGTGGCTCCTCCTTCTGTGCTCATTGCGCATGGGCGTCGACTCCATCTTCGATTGTTTTCTTTCCGCCATCGGGTTCGGACGTGTTCCTGTCGCTCCGAGTTTCGGAACGGAAAGATAGCTGAAAACGGAAGATTTTCGACGGTATCGTTGCGATCCGGTTCGAGATAAACACATACGACAACGCATTGAACATCGAAGCGCTTCGGTGCCCTTCGGGGTAGATTTCGGCACACCGTCGGGGCCTAGTCGGCCCGACCGCGTGGAGAACAACGCCGATGGAACGGACCCCGTTTCGATTCTGCCCTGAATGCCACAACAAATATCCTTATACGGACCAACACTCGGTCTGTAACCTGTGCCTGTCACCCGAGCACAGCGAAGAATCCTGTGAGGCCTGTCGGGCGTTCCGGTCCCGAAAAACTCTGCGCGACCGTCGAGCGAGAAGACTGCAGATGGCGTCCACGCCAAAAGAGCATCGACAGTTCGAGACAGAAGAGGAACAGGAGGAATCCTTTTCCATCCAGGATTCAGACTCCGACGAACTCGACCATCCAAAAACAGTGAGTAAGACGTCGAGATCAGAAATTAAAAAAGGCAAAAAGGCCCAGGGGACGCCACTGCCAACCGGCCATGGCTCAACCCAAATTCACGGTGACCAACAATCGGCACCGAAAAAGGCCCATTCAGTGTCGAGATCGTCCGACTCCGGTCGAGACACCGGCACGCAGCCTCCTCGGGACCGAGAGAGTGCTAAAGAGAAGCATCGACACCGAGAGTTCGGTGTCGACACGGATCGACGCCGAGACAGTGGCGCCGAAGATCATAGAGGCCAAGATTTTTCGGCACAAAAGAAGAGGAAGGTTACCTCAGAGCCGAAAAAACAAACAACAGGGTTTTCGGAGCCGAAAAAAGCACCAACAGACCCAGTTTCAGGCTCCTATACTGAAGAACTTTCTATGTCTTCACAAATGAAAGGACACAGATTCGAACAGGAACTGCAATCCACTGAAGTGGATCACACGCAGAAGCGTATCTTTATTCAGCAGGGGACAGGGAAGATCAGTACCCTTCCACCTGTCAAAAGAAAGAGAACACTTCAGTTTGTAGCACGAGAGGCTCCTCAGCAACAAACAGCAAAGACGGTAACACCTCCTCCCTCGCCTCCACCTGTAACTCCGGCTTCACCAACTTACACCCCGTCACATTCGCCAGCTCACACCGCCATGAGCCACGACGACCAAGATCAAGACGCGTGGGACTTGTACGATGCACCAGTGTATGATAACAGCCCAGACACATACCCAACTAGGCCATCACCACCTGAGGACAGCACAGCCTATTCACAAGTGGTGGCTAGAGCAGCTCAGTTCCATAATGTGGAACTACACTCTGAACAAGTAGAGGATGACTTTTTATTTAACACCCTCTCCTCCACCCACAGCTCCTACCAAAGCCTGCCTATGCTCCCAGGCATGCTTCGCCATGCAAAGGAGATCTTCAAAGAGCCAGTCAAAAGCAGGGCAGTAACGCCTAGAGTGGACAAAAAATATAAGGCGCCTCCTACGGACCCTGTATTCATCACTTCTCAGCTGCCACCAGATTCTGTGGTGGTAGGGGCTGCCAGAAAACGGGCAAATTCACACACTTCGGGGGATGCACCTCCCCCAGATAAAGAAAGCAGAAAGTTTGATGCAGCCGGGAAGAGGGTCGCTGTCTAGGCAGCAAACCAGTGGCGCATCGCAAACTCACAAGCGCTGCTAGCGCGATACGACAGAGCCCACTGGGATGAGATGCAGCATCTCATTGAACATCTCCCAAAAGATCTACAAAAAAGAGCAAAACAGGTTGTTGAAGAAGGTCAAAACATTTCCAACAATCAAATACGCTCCTCTATGGATGCAGCAGACACAGCCGCAAGGACCATTAATACGTCGGTTACCATCCGTAGGCACGCATGGCTCAGAACGTCTGGATTCAAGCCAGAAATTCAGCAGGCAGTACTTAACATGCCAGTAAATGCTGTTCGGTCCGGAGGTCGACACAGCCATAGAAAAGCTCAAAAAGGACACTGACACTGCCAAGGCCATGGGCGCACTCTACTCCCCGCAGAGCAGAGGATCTTATACCACCTTCCGCAAAACACCTTTTAGAGGAGGGTTTCGGGGTCAGGCCACACAAGCCAGTACCTCACAGTCCGCACCGTCCACCTACCAGGGACAGTACAGGGGAGGCTTTCGGGGCCAGTATAGAGGAGGGCAATTCCCTAGGAATAGAGGAAGATTTCAAAGCCCCAAAACCACTACCAACAAGCAGTGACTCACACGTCACTCACCCCCCCCACACAACACCAGTGGGGGGAAGGATAGGTCAATATTACGAAGCATGGGAGGAAATAACTACAGACACATGGGTCCTAGCAATTATCCAACATGGTTATTGCATAGAATTCCTGCAATTCCCTCCAGACATACCACCAAAATCACAAAATTTATCAAAACACCATTCACAGCTTCTAGAGATAGAAGTTCAAGCACTACTGCAAAAAAATGCAATAGAATTAGTACCAAGCACACAAATAAACACAGGAGTTTATTCACTGTACTTCTTGATACCAAAAAAGGACAAAACACTGAGACCAATTCTGGACCTCAGAGTAGTAAACACATTCATCAAATCAGACCACTTTCACATGGTCACACTACAAGAAGTGTTACCATTGCTCAAAAAACACAACTACATGACAACCCCAGACCTCAAAGACGCATATTTCCATATACCAATACATCAATCACACAGAAAATATCTAAGGTTTGTATTCAAAGGAATACATTACCAATTCAAAGTATTGCCTTTCGGTTTAACAACCGCTCCAAGGGTATTCACAAAATGCCTAGCAGTAGTCGCTGCACACATCAGAAGGCAGCAAATACATGTATTCCCGTATCTAGACGACTGGCTAATCAAAACCAGTTCGCTCACACAATGCTCAAACCACACAAATCAAGTCATACAAACCCTCTACAAACTGGGGTTCACCGTCAACTTTGCAAAATCAAACATTCAGCCAAGCAAAGTACAGCAATATCTAGGAGCCATAATAGACACGACAAAAGGAGTAGCAACGCCAACTCCACAAAGAATTCACAATTTCAACAGAGTCATTCAACACATGTCTCCAAATCAAACAATACAAGCAAGAACAATACTACAGCTCCTAGGCATGATGTCCTCATGCATAGCCATTGTCCCAAACGCAAGACTGCACATGAGGCCCTTACAACAATGCCTAGCCTCACAGTGGTCTCAAGCACAGGGTCACCTTCTAGATCTGGTGTTAATAGACCGCCAAACTTACCTCTCGCTTCTATGGTGGAACAGTATAAATTTAAACAAAGGGCGGCCTTTCCAAGACCCAGTGCCACAGTACGTAATAACAACAGATGCTTCCATGACAGGGTGGGGAGCACATCTCAATCAACACACCATAAGAGGACAATGGAACATACATCAAACAAAACTGCATATAAATCATCTAGAATTATTAGCAGTTTTTCAAGCACTAAAAGCTTTCCAACCAATCATAACCCACAAATACATCCTTGTCAAAACAGACAACATGACAACGATGTATTATCTAAACAAACAAGGAGGAACACATTCAACGCAGTTAAGTTTATTAGCTCAAAACATATGGAAGTGGGCAATCCACCATCAAATTCGCCTCATAGCACAGTTTATTCCAGGGATCCAGAATCAACTGGCAGACAATCTCTCTCGAGATCACCAACAAGTCCACGAATGGGAAATCCACCCACAAATTCTGAACACCTACTTCACACTCTGGGGAACACCTCAGATAGACTTATTTGCAACAAAAGAGAACGCAAAATGCCAAAACTTCGCATCCAGATACCCACACAAGCAATCCCAAGGCAATGCCCTATGGATGAACTGGTCAGGAATATTTGCTTACGCTTTTCCTCCTCTCCCTCTCCTCCCTTATCTAGTGAACAAATGGAGTCCAAACAAACTCAAACTCATTTTAATAGCACCAACGTGGGCAAGACAACCCTGGTACACAACACTGCTAGATCTTTCTGTAGTACCCCACATCAAACTGCCGAACAAACCAGATCTGTTAACGCAACACAACCAACAGATCAGACACCCAGATCCGGCATCGCTGAATCTAGCAATCTGGCTCCTGAAATCCTAGAATTCGGACACTTACAACTTAGCCAAGAGTGTATGGAGGTCATAAAGCAGGCCAGAAGGCCATCCACTAGACACTGCTACGCAAGTAAGTGGAAAAGATTTGTTTGTTACTGCCATCATAATCAGATACAACCACTAGACGCAACTCCAAAACATATAATAAATTACTTGCTCCATTTACAAAAAGCAAGGCTAGCCTTCTCTTCTATTAAAATACACCTTGCAGCAATATCTGCATACCTGCAGACTACCTATTCAACTTCCTTGTATAGGATACCAGTCATCAAAGCATTCATAGAAGGTCTTAAAAGAATTATACCACCAAGAACACCACCTGTTCCTTCATGGAACCTAAACGTGGTCCTAACAAGACTCATGGGCCCACCTTTCGAACCCATGCACTCTTGCGGAATACAATTCCTAACCTGGAAAGTTGCCTTTCTCATCGCCATTACATCTCTGAGAAGAGTAAGTGAAATTCAAGCGTTCACAACACAGGAACCTTTTATACAAATACATAAAAATAAGGTCGTCCTACGACCTAATCCAAAATTTTTACCAAAAGTTATTTCACCGTTCCATCTAAATCAAACGGTAGAACTACCTGTTTTTTTCCCACAGCCAGATTCTGTGGCTGAAAGAGCACTACATACATTAGATGTCAAAAGAGCATTAATGTACTACATTGACAGAACAAAGAACATCAGAAAGACTAAACAGCTATTTATTGCATTCCAAAAACCTCATGCAGGTAACCCAATATCAAAACAAGGTATAGCCAGATGGATTGTTAAATGCATCCAAATCTGCTACCTTAAAGCAAAAAGACAACTGCCCATTACTCCCAGGGCACATTCAACCAGGAAAAAAGGTGCTTCAATGGCCTTTTTAGGAAACATCCCAATGCATGAAATATGTAAGGCAGCCACATGGTCTACGCCTCACACATTCACCAAACACTACTGTATAGATGTGCTATCCGCACAACAAGCCGCAGTAGGTCAAGCTGTATTAAGAACTCTATTTCAGACAACTTCTACTACTACAGGCTAATCCACCGCTTATGGGGAAATAACTGCTTACTAGTCTATGCAGACCATGTGTATCTACAGCGACAGATGCCATCGAACTGAAAATGTCACTTACCCAGTGTACAGCTGTTCGTGGCATCAGTCGCTGAGATTCACATGGGCCCACCCACCTCCCCGGAAGCCTGTAGCAGTTCAGAAGTTACCTTCAATTTTGTACATTTGTATATATATTATTTAAACCTTTAATAGGTACATACTTACACATTTCATTGCCCGGGCACTATTACTATAGTACAACTCCTACCTCACCCTCTGCGGGGAAAACAATCGAAGATGGAGTCGACGTCCATGCGCAATGAGCACAGAAGGAGGAGCCACTCGGTCCAGTGACTCGAAAACACTTCTTCGAAGAAAAACAACTTGTAACACTCCGACCCAACACCAGATGGCGAGCTAATGCAGACCATATGAATCTCAGCGACTGATGCCACGAACAGATGTACACTGGGTAAGTGACATTTTCATTTTTGGACGCTGCTGAGGCCCAGGAGGGACCAGGAGGTCGCAAATTGGACCAGCAGAGAGAGGGGACGTCGAGCAAGACAAGGAGCCCTCTCTGAAGCCGGTAGCACCCAGAGAAGTGCCAGAAACGGGCACTACGAGGATGCGTGAAACGGTGCTCGCCGAAGTTGCACAAAGGAGTCCCACGTCGCCGGAGACCAACTTAGAAAGTCGTGCAATGCAGGTTAGAGTGCTGTGGACCCAGGCTTGGCTGTGCACAAAGGATTTCCGCCGGAAGTGCACAGGGGCCGGAGTAGCTGCAAAGTCGCGGTTCCCAGCAATGCAGCCCAGCGAGGTGAGGCAAGGACTTACCTCCACCAAACTTGGACTGAAGAGTCACTGGACTGTGGGGGTCACTTGGACAGAGTCGCTGGATTCGAGGGACCTCGCTCGTCGTGCTGAGAGGAGACCCAAGGGACCCGTAATGCAGCTTTTTGGTGCCTGCGGTTGCAGGGGGAAGATTCAGTCGACCCACGGGAGATTTCTTCGGAGCTTCTGGTGCAGAGGGGAGGCAGGCTACCCCCACAGCATGCACAAGCAGGAAAACAGTCGAGAAGGCGGCAGGATCAGCGTTACAGAGTTGCAGTAGTCGTCTTTGCTACTATGTTGCAGGTTTGCAGGCTTCCAGCGCGGTCAGCAGTCGATTCCTTGGCAGAAGGTGAAGAGAGAGATGCAGAGGAACTCAGATGAGCTCTTGCATTCGTTATCTAAAGTTTCCCCAGAGACAGAGACCCTAAATAGCCAGAAAAGAGGGTTTGGCTACTTAGGAGAGAGGATAGGCTACTAACACCTGAAGGAGCCTATCAGAAGGAGTCTCTGACGTCACCTGGTGGCACTGGCCACTCAGAGCAGCCCAGTGTGCCAGCAGCACCTCTGTTTCCAAGATGGCAGAGGTCTGGAGCACACTGGAGGAGCTCTGGACACCTCCCAGGGGAGGTGCAGGTCAGGGGAGTGGTCACTCCCCTTTCCTTTGTCCAGTTTTGCGCCAGAGCAGGGCTAAGGGGTCCCCTGAACCGGTGTAGACTGGCTTATGCAGAATTGGGCACCTCTGTGCCCAACAAAGCATTTCCAGAGGCTGGGGGAGGCTACTCCTCCCCTGCCTTCACACCATTTTCCAAAGGGAGAGGGTGTAACACCCTCTCTCACAGGAAGTTCTTTGTTCTGCCATCCTGGGCCAGGCCTGGCTGGACCCCAGGAGGGCAGATGCCTGTCTGAGGGGTTGGCAGCAGCAGCAGCTGCAGTGAAACCCCAGGAAGGGCAGTTTGGCAGTACCAGGGTCTGTGCTACAGACCACTGGGATCATGGGATTGTGCCAACTATGCCAGGATGGCATAGAGGGGGCAATTCCATGATCATAGACATGTTACATGGCCATATTCGGAGTTACCATTGTGAAGCTACATATAGGTAGTGACCTATATGTAGTGCACGCGTGTAATGGTGTCCCCGTACTCACAAAGTTCAGGGAATTGGCTCTGCACAATGTGGGGGCACCTTGGCTAGTGCCAGGGTGCCCTCATACTAAGTAACTTTGCACCTAACCTTTACCAGGTAAAGGTTAGACATATAGGTGACTTATAAGTTACTTAAGTGCAGTGTAAAATGGCTGTGAAATAACGTGGACGTTATTTCACTCAGGCTGCAGTGGCAGGCCTGTGTAAGAATTGTCAGAGCTCCCTATGGGTGGCAAAAGAAATGCTGCAGCCCATAGGGATCTCCTGGAACCCCAATACCCTGGGTACCTCAGTACCATATACTAGGGAATTATAAGGGTGTTCCAGTAAGCCAATGTAAATTGGTAAAAATGGTCACTAGCCTGTCAGTGACAATTTGGAAAGAAATGAGAGAGCATAACCACTGAGGTTCTGGTTAGCAGAGCCTCAGTGAGACAGTTAGTCACTACACAGGTAACACATTCAGGCACACTTATGAGCACTGGGGCCCTGGGTTACCAGGGTCCCGGTGACACATACAACTAAAACAACATATATACAGTGAAAAATGGGGGTAACATGCCAGGCAAGATGGTACTTTCCTACAATAGCTCTAATAGCTTTCTGCATGTGCCAGCATCCATAGGTGGGGTGAGCATGCACTCCCTGCTAAAATATCTGGGAGACGTATGATTAAGTAGCGACATACTGTGAATTTGTAGTCCTTACAACCTGCTATATGAAACAGTCTCTGACCCGGATATCTAACAAACTCAGATGATCATGTAACCAGTTTGACAGCTATCTACTAAAATGGATGGTGATGTGCTCACAGCAAGAAATAAAAACACACGTGCTGGGGAACTGTTTAGATAGTCTTTGTACTCATAGTTAAGCTGCTCCTGATGACTATATCATTTGATAAATTAAGTCAACTTTTTATTCTCTTACTGGATGCGCACCGAGGGCCAGCTGCCTAGCGTCCCAGCACCTTTGAGTTGGCATGCTGGGAGTGGTCCGTCTGCTTTGGGGAACGTGGTGGTCTGGGCTTCCTGCATATGCTGGTGGAGCAGAGGAGCGGAACTGTGGTAGGAGCAGTGGCGTACCAAAACATGAGGTGGCGCCCCTGCAAGATGTGCTGAAGGACACACCCCACACTCACATCACTAGAGGCTGTAGGGACCCCCCTCCAGTGTGGACCTCTCAGCCTCCTATTCCCCGCACACTAGAGAGGCTGTGGGGGCTCTGTTAAGCCCCTGGGGAGGAGGGCTAGGAAAACCTATCAATAAATCCGACCATAAGTGTTGGGAGATGTGGTCATGGTGTGAAGTTGTTCTGGTGAGATCAGTTCACTGATCTGGCAGACAAGAGAACTAAATGCTTGGCTGTGACTCAGTGCCCACAACAGGTAACTTGCTGGACTGCACCTCAGTGTGAGTGTAAGCTATGAAGAACTTCACAGATAATTCTGTGTCCAGGCTCCTATCTTCTGAATTGGTAGTATCAGGAGTGGGTTGAAGAGCATTTTTGTGTGACTGAAATACTAAAAGAGAAAATGTTGTGGGATAGATGTGCTTTGTACCTGTGATTTTGTAAGATTTGTGCGAGGCCTGAAGGAGATCTTCTGTTAAGTAGATACAGGTTCTTGTATTGCTATGGAGGTTTGCGCTTGAGACTTTAGGGGCTCCGGAAAGAGAGGTGGATCAGGACCTTTGGTTATTCCCCCGTTGTGTTTGGAATTTCTTACTAAGTTCTCTGATTGGGTGGGAGACTTTCGGCATAGTCTTAAAAGGATGAATTAATAGTATCTCTCCGTTATGATATGTGCCAGATGTCTATTTCCTGGCCCTTTCTACATTTTCTTTTATTTAGTGCTGTTGTAGGTGAACAGGCTGTTGTTATCTTTAGTCTCATCGTTTTCCAGGTCTTCCTTTCTGCCTTTTCTTCAGATGGGCCATGGACAAATAGAGAGCGAATACGAAGGACTCTTGCTGGAATGCTCGTTCAGTGGCTAGATCTTCACTTTTTCATTTTGGTCTTCTTTGCCAGGATGTTCTTTGAACCAGTCACAACACCGTGTGGCCATACTTTTTGCAAAGAGTGCTTAGAACGATGTCTGGACCACAGGCCCTGCTGTCCCCTGTGCAAACAGAGCTTAAGAGAGGTAAGACGGCTTATTCGCTTTGTATCAAGGCAGTTGGCTTAATTTCATCCTTGCAATCCTGAAAGGGCTTGCATGAAATATTGTCATATGTTTTGTTGTGCCAAGCAAGCCCAGACCTTTAACTTTCACATCTTGACCTCTGCGCATGTAGCTTCTCAGTAATACAATATGCTTAAGAATCTTAATTTCAAGTGTTTGGACCGGAGAAGGAATGTTACACAGCTCGTAAACTCTTCAGTCACTGGCAGCGTTTTAGGTTAGACAGATTTTACAGACTTAAACCTGAACTTTCACCCTGGATAGCGACATTACAAGTCCAGACAATGTATTCATGTACAAGTTGACATCAGTCTTACAAACTAAGGGCTCAGAGAGCTGCAGAGACTGATTGTTTTAAAACTATCATATTTGGTACCAAATTGTCTATGCAAGTCTGGAAATAACAGTATTAAACTTCTTGCACCAAGGAAAACACATCCACAAGTGTTCCCATCACAGCTTGAATTATCACTCGTAGACTAGCCTTGAAGGCGTTTTGGAAATTCTCCTAAGCTTATCAGTTGCTGCGACTGTACACATTTTGCCCACAAAGCCATTTTCTCAGTCTGAGTTTACACTCGGTTTGCCATTAAAATTCAGGTTTCATTTAAGTAAATAGTTTAATGTTTCTAGCACGTGGCTGTAGATACACATGCTCTGCGTTGGGCTCTGATGTTTGCAAGTTGTTTTACTTCACAGAAGCCTTTTGAGGCACAAGGCGTACTGTGATTCCTAACTTAGTGTACAACACGCATTGGCATTGACCCCTTTTTAGATTGTTTTTTCTACAACCGATTTCAGACGCACAGAGATAGGTTTCCAAATTTGTTGTGTTTGTCATACATTTTTCGGGCCCACATGGTTGAATTTCAACACTGAAGATTTGGCAACCAGCGCATGCGGTACTTGGGGGCAAAATTCCAGTCTGCATTCTTCAGTGTCGACACAGGCTGTCTATCAGAGGCTGCAGAGTTGACTAAAGCTGCGCCTACTTAGGGTGTTGACCCTCATTGGCCGTCAAGCCTTATGGACTAAAAGGACTTCAAGGATGCCTGTTTACAGCTGAAGCTGGTGTCGAAGATCATGTTGATACCAAAAGCTTTTTCAACGCCTGGATCCGAGGAATCGGATGCAGTGATTCTGCAGTGACCCAGGAAGAGCGCATTGCCAGGCAGAAGCATCTCTTTATTCATCATGTCGCCGGAAAGATCCATCGTTAGAGTACCTTCTTTAGCAAACACTGAAGACAGCGATGGGGACACAAACCCTCTTTGTTAAACCTCCACCTCTTCTTCCACGTACCACACCCGCAGGAACTCCACCACCTTGCACATGCACAACACCTTGACATGGATACCACCGCTGCCTCCACCAGAGTTGCTTGAGGGGCCCCACAGCACCTTTTCAGATCCAGGACGTCCTGATGACCTTATTGACACCTGTGACCACCCACTGATGACCTCTGAAGACACTGTCATCCACCTGCCCAGTTAGGGCATCCAACGACTGAAGATACTATGGCTTGTCATGAGGTATTTTGGAGGGCCACAACATATCATAACGTTGACATGCACATTGTTCAAGAGCAAGAGGACTTCCTAGTGGAGTCTCTTTTAAAGTCTGAACATACAGTGAATTCTTAGCCATGCTCGAGAGCAGGCTTAATCCTGCCCCAGAGAACTTCAAGGAGCACCTAGGTAGTAACACCTAGGGCTGATTTATATTTAAAAAGAAAATACAAATCCTCACCTGGTGAACCTGTTGCATTAAAAGCCTGGTTCTCCTGACTCCTTGGTAGTCCACACTAACAAGAGCCTCTGCCTAAACCATGGGTGATGTCTTACCACTTGATAAAGACTAAGAAGAAGCTGATGGAGCAGGCAGAAGGGTAGCTTTAGGGGCAGCCATGCATTGGTGCATAGCAAACTCTGTTGAACTTGTTTACAGATGACAGTTTCAGTGGGAGGTGATGCAGCAACTTGTCAAACATCCCCCAGAGAAGTGCAGGAAAAGGGGGTTTAAGATAGTGTCCAAAGGGAAAACCATGTTGAACACAAACATTCATTGTACTCTCGATGATGCGGTCTCCAGAGGCACCAATACTAGTGTCTTCCTCGCACAGCACAATAGGCTTCCCAGCTCTGGGTTGAGATGCGGTCAAGCAGTCCTTGTAAATACTTGCTTTTGAATTTTAGCAAATACAATAATTTGGTCCCCAATTGTATGCATAATATTGTAGGGATTTCTAGAAACTTCCCAGGGATGGGCAGCAATAGTCCAGGGATGCCAACTAGTATGCAGGAGATGACAAACAGCAGATCAGGATGGCTACTGTTACACCATGGAGTGCCCAAAATATGCCTGGAGAGACCACTAGTATTAAAAGCGGTCTTTTTGGATTGCTACTTAGTTCCTTTTTGATAAATTGGTGCAAAACATGTTTGAAAAGGTTTGCTACCACTTATATTTTATTTTGAACAGTTCCTTGCTTATTGGTCATGGGGAGGGTGTTACTGTGGGAATTTACATTTTCATTTCCATTAAAATTCACAAATATATTTTTCCTCAGACAATGTCATTCTGTAGTTTTAGGAGGCTGGCCTAGTTTGTAGTGGGTACCTAAGGTATTTACACCTTTTATACCAGGCCCAGTTATCCCTTATTAGTGAAATGTAGGCAGTGTCTAGCATCTTAGGCTGTCTAGGGGTAGCTGTAGCAGAGCAGCCAAAGCTGAACTAGGAGACATGCAAAGCTCTTGCAATACCACTATAGTCACACAGTACTTCCACACAATAAAAAAACAATACTCCGTGTTACCAAAAATAAAGGTACTTTATTTTAGTGACACAAGGCGAAAAATATCTGAGAGGCAATGCTCCTTCTGAAAGTAAGTATTATACAAAATATATACACTAGTAACCAAAATCGGGTAAGTGAACAGTCCTAGAATAGTGCCAACAGTGAAAAACACAATAGATTGCAGTGGGCCTAGGGGCAACACAAACCATATGCTAAAGTAGTGGAATTCGAAAGTTGGATTCCCCCCTAGGCAAGTGTAGTGTGTAGAGGGGCACTGGAAGTGTAAGAAAACACCAAAGGTAAGTAAAATATCATACCCCAGAGCCCAGGAAAACAGGTGTAAAGTACAGCAAGATTCCTCAGGACACACTACAAGTTGTGGTGAAGGATTATGCAAGAACCAAGCAAGGCTGCAAGAAACCAACAATGGATTCTTGGACCTGAAGACCTGTGGAGAGAGGAGACAAAGCCCAGAAGTCGATAAAGAGTCCAGGAAGAACAGGAGCCCCTGCCAACCTGGAAGAAGGTGCAAAAGTGGATTCTCCGGTTGGAAGAAAAGTACAGAAATGCACCAAATAAGATAGCTGCGGGTTCCTGCTTAGTGCAAGAGATGTCCCACGTCGATTAGTTGGATGCAGGCTGTTTACGTCGCTGGATTCCGCCAACAAGCTTTGGTTCACGCACAAATGCGTTTTACGTCAAAGAGGAGCTGCCTGGATCCTGGAGGGACCTGGGGGTCTCAACTCGGACTGAAGGGACAGAGGGGGCTCTCAGCACTTCAGAGAGCCCTCAGAAGAACAGGCAGCACCCATGGGAGTCTCAGGATACGGGGACAAAGGGGTTGCAAAGTGGGGTCTTCGCAGCACTACACAGAGGTATCCCACGCCACCGGAGAACAACTCGGGGAGCTGAGTGTCGCAGATAGAGTGCTGGGGACCTGGGCTACGCTGTGCACAAAGAACTTTTGGAAGAAGTGCACAGAAGCCCAAGGAGCTGCAGAGGATGTGATGCACAGGGGTACTGTCTGGCACAAGGAGGCAAGTCCTTACCTCCACTAAATTTGGACAGCTGGACCTTTGGACAGTTGGGATCACTTCGATCCACCACCTGTGTTCCAGAGATCACGCTTGTCGACAGGAGAGGCATCCCAGAGTACCGGTTGTCATTGCAGAGAGGTGCCTGCTGGAGCAGGGAAGTGACTCAGTCACTCCACTGGAGATTCCTTCAGTTCTTCTGGTGCAGTGTGAATACAGGCAGTACTCGAAGCGTGCAAAACCTGGAAACTGTTGCAGTTCCTGGCTGAAGCTGAAGTTGCAGGTCACAGTAGCCTTCCTGGATACTTTGTTGCAATTACAGCGGTTCCTGGAGCAATCTGCGGTTGATCCGACTGTCGGAAGCTGAAGAAGAGGATGCAGAGGAGTCCTGGTGGAGTCTTGCAAACCGAATCTGAAGAAACACCCAAAGGCGAGACCCTAAATAACTCGGAGAGGGGGATTGGCTACCTACCCAGGTATGCACCTATCAGGAGGGTCTCTGACGTCACCTGCTGGCACTTGCCACTCCGGTTCTCCCAGAGGGTCCCCACACCGTGGAATCCAAGATGGCTAACACCAGGGATGCTCTGGAGGAGCTCTGGGCACCCCCCATGGGATGGTGATGGACAGGAGTGGTCACTCCCCTTTCCTTGGTCCAGTTTCTTCCCAGAGCAGGGACAGGGGGTCCCTGAACTGGTGTAGACTGTATTATGCAAGGAAGCCACCATTGTGCCCTTCAAAACATTTCCAGAGACTCTGGGAGGATAGCCCTCCCATGCATGTAACACCTGTTTCCAGTGGGAGAAGGTGTACACCCTTCTACGAAAGAAATGCATTGTTCTGCCTTCTTGGGATTGAGCTGCTCAATCCCCAGGAGGGCAGAAACCTGTCTGTGAGGTGGAAGCTGGGGCTGTAGTGGAAATCTCAGAGAACTGGTTTGTCAGTACTGGGGGTCCATGGTGGAGCCCCCAGGGTGCATGCAGTTGGCCCCCCAATACCGGATTTGGATTGGGGGTTCACTTTCACAACCTTTAGACACTTCACATAGCCATATTTGGAGTTACCATTGTGAAGCTACATTTATGTATTGACATATGTAGTGCACGCTTATAATAGTGTCCCCGCACTCACGAAGTCCGGGGAATTGGCCGTGGAGAACGTGGGGGCACCTTTGCTAGTGCAAGGGTGCCCTCACACACACAGTAGCTTTGCACCTAGCCTTCAGTAACTGAAGGTTATACATATAAGTGACTTATAAGTTACCTGGTGCAGTGAAAAATGGTTGTGAAATAGTGTGTGCACTATTTCACTCAGGCTGCAGTGGCAGTCCTGAAGGAGTGTTTGTATGAGCTCCTTATGGGTGGCCAAAGAAATGCTGCAGCCCATAAGGATCTCCTGGAACCCCAATGCCCTGGTTACTTGGGTCCCATGTAGTAATGACTTGTAAGGTGGGGTCCAGTGTGCCCATTAGAATTTGTATATACAGTCACTAAACTATAGTGACAAATTTGGTAAACAGAGAGAGCATAAACACTGGAGTTCTGGTTAGCAGAATTCCAGTGACACAGTAAAGCATACTGAGCACACACCTAGGCCATAAACTATTAGCACTGGTGTCCTGGCTAGCAGGATCCCAGTGAGACAGTAAAAACGCACTGACAAATAGGTCTCAAACTATGAGCACTGGGGTCCTGCCTAGCAGGATCCTTGTGAGACTGTAAAAACACACTGACAAACAGGCCAAAAATGGGGTAACCATCCTAGAAAGAGGCTACTTTCTCACAGTAGTGGCCTATCAATGAAAGTAGGTGTGTTTGGTTCATACATCTAAATTTCACTCTGCAGACCGAATGGACAAGTTTAGCCACATTGCCTCATAGCATTTTTCCCAGTAATGAGATACAGGCACACTTGCTACTTTGTAAGGGTCTGCGCATGTATGAAAGTTGTGGATTATCATAGTGCATACATGGGCACAAGGCGGGCGTAGCCTAACCGTCTCCGAAGTACAGCAATACCTCAGACAGGTACTTTCATTTAAAAAAACAAAAAATTGGTGTGGTGTGGGTGAAGTGAATTTGTTTTTGCTTTGTATAGCACCACGATGACCATTGAGTAGGAGTATTCCTCTTGTATTATGAACCTATTTGGTAACTGTACTCTGCTAAGTCACATATTTACAGAATTAAATGGCAATTTTAGTTCACTGCTAAATAATGAAAACATCTTGTGCATACACATGCAACCTTTTAAAATGTGTTTCCCAATGTAATTTCAGTAAAATGCTTTAACGTCCTTTAGGATTAATGTCTCCCCCCTGTAGACTAAAATCCAGAAATAAAAACAGGCTCTAGAGAGTGGCCGGGGAGGATTAGAGTGAGACAGGAGAGTGGAGCGGAGCGGAGCATAGGTAATGACCGAGAAAAGAGATAAGAAGAGAAGTTAATTAACATATTTTTTTACCCGTATAGACCTTCCAATTTAGAAAACGTATTCACTGTGTGAGAGGGGCAAGACATAAGGAGGGGTGGGGAATATTTAACTTGCCAACGCGTTAAACGCCCCTGAAGCAGCATTGAAAGAATGCTCATTGGAAGAATCCGAGCAATAGAAAGGGGGCAGTGCTTTCTTTCAAGGTCATTGATGCCTTTCCTGTCTGCTTCAAAAAACAAAGTCTTCGTAAACCCACCTCTTGTAACCAGTGGAGGATGCCACATCCTCCAATGTTTTCTATGCGTTGATTGATTTTCTCTGCAGCACATAATATGTATGAAAACAAGAACTGCCTAAAAGCCAATATTTTAATATATCTTTATTTAAAGGACATTTTGCACCAGTAGTCCCTGGCACTGAATCGTACTACCCTTTGTGCAGATGTGCATAATACAATGTGGCCATGCAGCATAAGGCCTATCCACATCATCCACTGCATGTGCAATCTGTAGCCTTTTGCAACCATGCCTGTAACCCGCCCGCATAACCACGTTTTATGTATAGCCTATCACAGCCATGCACCCTAACCTTTAGCTGTGTGTGTGCAAACACCACTCCCATGAGTGCACCAGCCCCATACCACACCATTCACTGTGTGTGCTGTCTGAATCCGTGTGTCCATCTCACTCGACCAGATGCTTCTGTAGTTTGAGGTCTGTCTTATCCCTGCACCTCACCACAAGCTGTGTGTGCTGGTTGAGTCCAGTCCCACCCCACCAGAGCCAAATTGTACAGCTGATGGTCTCTCACACGCTTGCACTAGTTGCTGTTGCTCAGAGATCTTTCTTACCAGCCAGATGCCCTGGTGTACAGTGTTATACCGCCATGTCTGAGCACGAGAGAGAGCTGCTCCATTCATTTAAATTTGCAGAGCTCATTCCCGGGTGCCTGGCTAGAGCTCACCCAGGCTGATCTTGTGAAGGAGTGGTGGCACTCTCCATCGAACTTCCAAGGTGCAGCTCACAAACACACGGAGCTCTCTGATGCAGTGTGCAGTGCAGTTATGTGGATTACAAATCCTTTGCATGCATACATTCCAATACCTGGCCTCTAGGCGTGTGACACTGTACTGGGATTCTGAAACATGCGATCAGCAGAGATCAGCTAATGTGGTGGACATATTTCAGACCCTGCCATAAGGCGAGAAATACATTAAAATACTTTAGTCTAACCTGTGAATGTAAAACATTCAGTAGTCACAAAATTCAGTTAGTCAAACACTACAGAAAAGCCCTCGGTTTCATTTTTGTCCTGGATGCAGTCAGTTGACTTCCGAGAGGACCATAGTTGCTTGTTGAAATTTCTAGTCCTAACACTTTTGAATAGAGGAGATAGTAAATGTAGGATGTACACACCCTTTCACCTGCTAAGTAGTTGAATTTGGAGGCTGCAGAGCTAGTGGTGCCCCACTCAAATAGTATTTGTGAGTTAGGGAGGTGAAGTAGGATTCTTCTGAGGAAGAGTCCTGCAGAACTTGAGAAAAATGGAACAGCATTTCAACAGAATATCCGTGAAAAACGTGCAGTACCAAATATATGGAGATCACCACGATAGAGTGACTAGCTATTCAAGGTCTCCCAAACCAGTACCAGCAGACAGTGTGAACAAACACACACCAACCCAAAAGAAAAACAGACTTTAGATTTCCGAAAAGTTGGAGTTAAGATTCCAATTCCAAAGAAACCTTCACTTCAACGCAATGTATGCCATCTGTCACCAAGATCATTGATTAAAAAAAAAAAAAGGCATTGGAAATAGAATTGACTTTACAGTCATTGACCCAGTAAAGAAGAGACTACGATGTTGCAATTGTCCTTTTCTGAAAAAGATTTTCACATGGACAAGCCTGAAAGTAAATGACTTTCGAGGAAGTGTTATAATCTGCTTCACTAAGACCTACATAGAAGAACTATTTGAACATCAGCCTTTCAGGAACTATAACAGAAGACCATTCACTTGATAACATTTCCAGGAGGGGCCACGATGCAGATACCGATGACGTCGATACACCACATCTGTCAGAGGCGCAGCTACAGGTCCACCAGGACCTGGGGAGTGTTTGGCAAGATTACAGGGTTTAATCCTCGTTTGAGGAAGAACAATGTGCTGTTTTATTTTTCTGATGTTCATACACATCGACAATAGCAGGAAAATCAAGCACAGGGGCACATTGTGCAGACTTCGCCACTTTATGTACAGTAGTTAAACCAGAGTTAAATCTGAGTAAATCAAAAGAGGTGCGCTTTGGAGAAAACCACATCATTGTGTTGTATAAAAACAAAAGCTCCTGAAAATCGGACAACATTGCTGTATCTACAACAACAAAACCTCTGAAATGTACTAGTTTGTTAGCGTTGCAACTACACTGCCTGAACATGCACTGCTCATGCAAGTGACCTCACACATGACTTCGTTGACATCTCATGTGACAGATCTGTAGGTCATACAAGGAATTTCCTTTTTTGAGCTTTTCAGAAGGAAAAGTGTCATACTATGTCCCGTGAAAAATGCCAACAGGCATAGCCGCAGGCCACAACTTGAATGTGCTATGCACAGCCCAGGCCTTTATTTAATCCTTTGTGCACTATACATGCAGAGAATACTCCTGAGCCTTGCAGCCATGCGCTGCACCCTACAGCCGAGGATGTTGCTCTTTGCATAATACAGTAACGTAAAGTTGTGTTTTTACTAATGCAGTTTTTTATTGACATAATCTTAACAAACATCTGTAATGTTACTTTACACAGTTTTCCTATGATTTTCAGTGGAGCTGTAATAAAACGTGTGTCCGTTTCTTATATACTTTTTCAGTATTTGCGGTTCTTTCTGACAGTTTTTTTGCTCCTGTTCATAAGTTTATTATTTTAGACCTCCACTAAAGTCAGCCATGTAAAATGATGAAAAAAAACTTTAAATCTAAATGCTAACTATACACATCATCTATAAAATGTTAAAAAGTGTTAAAAAGGATTTCAAAAGTTTAAACATTATAACATACAAACTTGTTTATGGGGAACATTACTAAATTATTCAGTGCATCGATTATTGTTTGGTTAAATGTAGAATACAATGGATGAATATAATGTTTCCATGCTTAAACAACAGCAACATCAGGGCAAATAAAGAGTGTGAGCCTTAAGTCTTGCACCCGACTCCAAGATAGATCACATTTACTATTCACATTTCACAAACTGGACCAATGCCTTTTATAAGGATGCAAAGGAGGAATACCCAGGCGAAGCATGAGTATGACTTGTCTTGCACTGTGATCCAGAGATAGAAGTAAATACTTTTGAGGCTGTTTTAAAAGTCACAATACCTAAAATTGATTTGTACAGTGAGATTTACTGCTTTAATAACTTTAATCTAGGAAGGACTTTAAAAAAAAAAAAAGAGTTTGAGCAAATGTCTGCAAGTAATCTATTGTACATTCTAATTGTGTTGAAACAGTCCTGTGGTTTACATTAAGTCTAATACTTCATAAATGACCCAGACGTTTGCTGCTTCAGCAACCCTCTCAACGTTCCTAGAGTTTACACCAGGTGGGAGAGAGTAGAGAAATAATAAGTTTAGTAAATTTGGAGGCATTCCAAGCTTAAACGGTTTCTTCCAAAGAGCTGGTCTTCCCACTCTATGGCTAATAAACAAGATGCCACGTGCACACGGCATGACCAACGTTTACACCTTTTGTCTGTTGCAGGCACTGAGTGAAGGTGTAGTGGGCACTTAGGGGGAACAGGAGTAAGGAATAGCACTAGATTCATAGCAGTTGCCTGCAAGGCATGCCCTTTCACAGTTTTCTTGGCTCAAGGTGTAATGGGAGTAGGTTCCGAGCATTGCTCAGTTAAGACACACAAAAAAAAAAGAAAAAGGGAGCACACTGCCTCACACTCCAGCATAAAATAGCCCCTATGCATCATGGTAAATGCAGTCATTTGATTTAAAGATAGAGACATTTTTCAAAAAGTCTTTCACCTTAAGTAGGTGCAGCAAGTGCTGTATCTCTGGACACGTGTTTCTGGCTTTCGGCCGTCATCAGCAGAGAGAAAATATATCTGAAGGGGTTGCTTGAAGTGCCGCCGAATGTCTTCACAGGTTTTTGTACCACTCAGTAGGCGAACAGGTGCATCACCAGAGCTCGTCAGCTCGTAGGCTCACGGGAGCCGTCAATTAGACACACAAAAAAAAGGGAGCACACTGCCTCACACTCCAGCATAAAATAGCCCCTATGCATCATGGTAAATGCAGTCATTTGATTTAAAGATAGAGACATTTTTCAAAAAGTCTTTCACCTTAAGTAGGTGCAGCAAGTGCTGTATCTCTGGACACGTGTTTCTGGCTTTCGGCCGTCATCAGCAGAGAGAAAATATATCTGAAGGGGTTGCTTGAAGTGCCGCCGAATGTCTTCACAGGTTTTTGTACCACTCAGTAGGCGAACAGGTGCATCACCAGAGCTCGTCAGCTCGTAGGCTCACGGGAGCCGTCAATTAGACACACAAAAAAAAGGGAGCACACTGCCTCACACTCCAGCATAAAATAGCCCCTATGCATCATGGTAAATGCAGTCATTTGATTTAAAGATAGAGACATTTTTCAAAAAGTCTTTCACCTTAAGTAGGTGCAGCAAGTGCTGTATCTCTGGACACGTGTTTCTGGCTTTCGGCCGTCATCAGCAGAGAGAAAATATATCTGAAGGGGTTGCTTGAAGTGCCGCCGAATGTCTTCACAGGTTTTTGTACCACTCAGTAGGCGAACAGGTGCATCAGCAGAGCTCGTCAGCTCGTAGGCTCACGGGAGCTCAGTTAAGACTTGCAAAGACTGGAAATTGTGCCTAGATAAAAGTATAGGTAACTTCCAGACACTTGGTTATGTAAACAAAGCAGCCCCCTAAAAATCACTTAAAAGCTTTTGCTAAGGATTGTCTAAGGTTGTCTCATAAGTTCAACAACTAACCAACATCATAAAAATCATGTCTCCTGATTAAAATGGTCCATTTGAAGAAAAGATAGGATTAAGTTATTAATTGTTTTGAACTGTGGACCCACACTACTCTTGCTACACTGCTCATGACCTCAGACATATTGGCACAAATCTGTTCATCCGAGCCTTCACTGGTCATACTAAAACAATGTTGCAACCAGTGACCTGGCTGAAGCATCCAGCATTTTTCTTTTTCGTATATGTTTGCTATTAGCGAAAAGGCAGCTTGTTTTCAGGTGAATTCTCTGAAAGGACATCTGTATGTTGAAATACCATTGTCAGCCTTTTAACTGTAGTTATTGTCTATGAAATAGGCACATTGGTATCTGATTTCATTGCAGCAACATTTGTTATCTGTAGGCGCAGGTAATGTATAAAGTATGTCATTGATGGAAACACTGCCAACAGTGTAATCACCATTGGTCAAAAAATAAAACCCTTAAAGGTGAAGATTGAAGAGTTTTTTTTTTTTTTTTTTTTTTCTTCATCTGGTGGCAGTTAAAGTACATCCTTGTTTCTATACCTAGCCAGTGCAAGAACATATATATGTTGGCAGTGTGGCTACTACAGTTGTTGTTTAGAAGAATATGTACTGCTTGTGAGTGCACATGCAGCAGATTTTGCTCTGTATATTGTTAACAAGGTCTAGTTGCCGACCTTAGTACTGGTGTGTGTGGAACAGTAAATTGTGTGTTTGTGCATGTGAAGTACTTTAAGTGTTCAGATGTCTGTTTATTATCCGTGAATTGAGCTCAGTTAGCAGTGTGCATGTGTGTAAATTATGTAGTGAACTGTTGTCTCATTGGAGAGAAAGTATTGCATATGTGTATTTTGTTTGCTAACCTATTTAGTTGCTACCTTAATGTGTATCCAGCATTGGGTTCTATAAGGTTTCTGGATGTACAAAACTGTGCATATTGTGGTCCAAAGATATTGCCAAATAGTATCTGGTCATTCTGCACAAGCTTGTTTTATATATCACTACAGGTCTTATTTAGTTAGTTTTTAATACCAGAAACACGTTATTATTCACCCACTGTCTCAATGTGTTCAGGTCACCCTAGCCACAGACGCTAATAGCATTTCTTGGGTTAAATCAGAAAGATTCGGAGTTTTCTTAACTTTATTCATATATTCATTGAGAGAAACCAACAGAACACCTCACAGTGACAATAGATTAAAACCGATAGCAAAGCAAAGAAGAACTCAGGGCACATGGATAGCCACAGCGGGGCTGAGGACTGCTCCTTCGCATTGCCAGTTGAATCCCTTATTATTTACAAAAAGTTACTTTCCTCCCTGGGTTAGCCGCCCAAGCCCAAATTACTAAATCATCGCAAAAAAATGGAGAGGCAACATTCCACGGTCCATTCTATACATCATAATTGATTCAGTTAGTTCAAAATTAAGGTTTTTGTCAGTTTTAAATAGAGATGCAGAACAGGCATGCCAAAAACAGCATTGACATGGATCAGATGATGGATATTCCACTGAGACTGTGCTGAAACAATATTGGTATCACTAATTGACGTACGAACAACTACAAACACTTGTTTGGGTTATCAGTTACAGAATGTAAGCCCTGATATAGCTTGTGTGCGTAGGCGCGACACGCTTTAGCTGCTTGGCTGTGTTGTATCAAACAAGAACAATAAAGACATTATTCTATCTTTCTAAAGACATTTTGAGCTCTAATTTCGGACTCATTTATTCAATTGTGATATATAGCATTGACCGTGAGATGTTGCCTCTCCATTTTACGTTCATTCATTTGAGCAAGAGGCAGTTACCAAGAAATACAGTTTATTGTGCTTCAACTAGTATCAGGCTCTGTATGCAAAAAAAAGGAAGTGTACATATCTAAAAAAAAATAAAAAAAAAAATATGTAGCATATTAGTCTGATGCTAGGGGAACCAACAGACTGTCAGAAAAGTGGCATATCACAGATAAGTCGAGTTTTTCCCTTGCCCTAAATAACTATGAAATTGACTCCCACATGTCACTAGGGAGCAGAATTAAATAGTTAATATATTTTTGTTTTGCAGGAAAACAGAACCCCATGCCATGATGGCAGGTATGAGCTCCTTTTCCTAGCTCAAAGCTAACCTGCTATTAGCCCGAGATATACAAAATAGTGATGAATTGAATGATTGAATTATCTCAGCCACTGATAATTACTTAGGCCACTTCCCAGTCAATTGCTATTTTGAGTATCTTGCCATGTAAGTTTGGGCCAGACATATGCAAGTCAGTCTTGACCCAAACTGCCAAACCAACCTCCATCATTAACGCTACAGCTGTCACCCTGTGTATAGAAGATTGGACCTCCTTGACATAAGTGATTAAAGTCAGTAAAGAGAATGGAAATGGTGGTATCCAACCATAAGTAGTTTTCTATAAAATTACTCTACCAGTAAATCTCAAGAGTCAGACACAGGTGCAGCAGGTGTACATAATCAACCTCCAAGCATTGACGCCTTCTAAATATTGAGGTTACATCCAGACCACTTGATCTCTTTCCCACTGGCATGTAATATACCTTAGGTAGAATGCTATAACTGAGTAGCATGTGCTTACTGTTTAAAAACCTTCCTTTTTATTGTGAACACTGTTCAGCAGATAATGTAGTAGCTAGGCCGCCGTGCTAGTGATTTCTAACCTGGTGGTTCACCACTGCTCTTGCAATTATTGTAGTATTATACATCTGGGATGCTAAGCAATGTGGATCAGGGTTGTTAGTAGTAGTGCCTGAGGTGGTCTCCATTCGCTGATTAATACACCTCTACTGAGGAGGGTTCCTATCAGGTTTTCTCTGGTGTTGGCATTTACAAATTTCCACCATGCAGGCCTTCCACCAGCTGGTTCATATTGTTTGTTCTTTTACAATGCAAACCTAGACAGATTTGGATATTGTCAGGGTCAGCATGTCAGCACCAGGGGTTGTATTTTTCCAATGTTGCTGATGAATACTATGTTTTCTCTTTGGATCTTCCAGTATCTGAAAGATGGGAAGTACATGCCCACTGTAGTGGTGCAGGACGTCATGGCCACCACCTTCCCCGTTGAACTATCTGAAAGGAAACAAGTTCATGACCTGGAAATGGTGGAGCTCTCTAAGTAAGTAATGGACCTGCATGGAGAGCAGTCAATACTATTTTTGTATCAGTTTATTTATTAAGTGTTTTTGGTGAGTGTTGCATGCTGTCTTTCACATGCAAGTGCTTCCTGGTTGGACATAAAAGCACATTTTGGTGAGCAAGAATGTAAGAGTCAATGCAGTGAACATGACTTCCCTATCCCATTTTTCAGTCGCCATCTCCTGTTCGTTGTAGGTCGGTTATTGGGAAGCCAGAACAGACATTGTGAATGTGGTTTGGAGTAAACTTGGATTTGTGGCATTCCAAAGCCTAAGACCTTAGGCACCCAATGACGCGTTTTTGTGCTTCATCGTTGGAAGAGTCTGTGGATGATCAGGTGTGCAGTTTTTGAATGTAGTGGTCTGCTTGGTTCAACGTGGGGTGCTAGCCTTTCAGTTGGTCCAGACGCCAACACACTTTGTAATACTACATGAACCCTGAACTTGAGGCGTGCATACACAGGGAGTCAGTGGAGTGGTTTCAGGACCGGGTTTGTGTGCTCCTCCACCTGCTGATTCAGCCTCATTATGATAGGATCCAAAGGCTCCAAAACCAACCTATCATTGATTTTTCTCTGCAGCTGATCATTTAGATGGAGTTGCAGTAGTCCAAGCATGCTAAAGCAAGAGCTTTCCCTAACATACTCTAGTGGTTAATGTGGAAGAGTGGTAACATATTTTGCAAATCTGATAAAGCTATATTTCGATGCACTTGACTACTGGATTAACTTGAGGAACAGAATAGTTCAACATCAAAAAGTATTTGTAAATTCTTCACTTTTAGAATAGTAGAAGGAGATGATCCTGCCTTGGGAATTATCTGGGAGGAATAAGGTTTATATTCTAACCTTCCTAGTTGCATGATCTCAGTCCTGCCTCTGTTCAGGTATAGGTACACAAATACACAGGGTTCAAGCATCTGGCAATAGTGGTCTTTTTATTGTGGGAATGAGAGACGTATTGGATCATTTCATGTTTTACATATCTGCCTACTGAATAACTCCTGATAATCTTTGAATATAACATCAACAATCTCAACATATGGTTGTTTGTCTTGAGAATCCTTGCGTAGCCCTGAGTTCCTAAATATAAATATCCAACTTATAGGGCTCTACTTTCTTTATTTTTTTTTTTTTAATAGCTCTGTAAGTTGAGATGTTTTATAAATATTCCTCTCTGGTTTTGGGTAAACTTGAAGAGAGATGCATGTTGGCAGGTTCTGGTTTTATGTAGTGTCTAACCAATGGCGTGGCAGCTTGAGATCCTGGATGACTGTGCTGCTGGGTTACTGGATGATTCAAGCACCCATCCATACGAGCCATATTATGGCACTTGCTTCATGTGAATAGATTCCATGGATTGACAAATTATATTATTCAACTCAGGGCTCCAATTAATGATGGTCTGTTCACCCACGACTTGATCCTCTCTTTCAGCTTGGAATGTATAGCTTAGCTGGTGGGCAATTACCCCATGATAATGCTTTCTAGAATGTTTTATTATTACTATATAATCACCCATGATCATTGCCCTCCTCATGCTCAACAAGATGACTTTGAGCATGCATGGGAAAATAACAAAACTGAAGACCTACGTGATGACTTTTAAGTCATGTAGTATTAGTTTTTCCCCCCATAAGATTACTTGAGATCTTGCAATATGCTGATATAAGTCATATTGAAAGTGTAGTGTGAAAACCTATGTCTTTCAGTGGTGACTTTGACACTATTGTTAAGAATCTTTCATTATGTATGAGCGCTGGAAAGAGTCTTAAGAAAGAAAATGCTTTTTTTTCAATCCTTATTCTGTTTGGCCAGACACTTGAAGAGTAGAAGGAAAATGTAAGTCTGGGGCACAGAAATCTATGTACATTTTTCCCCCTGAACCAAGTCCAGTAATTGACATGCCAGCTACGAAGTAGACTAGTCAATCTTACAACTACAACTGGCCCAGTACCTCATATTCCCAATACGTAGCTAGTCTTTATTTGGATTGAAAAGGGAGCCTAGAGTGTCAATATTCAGAGTATTACTAAATCCGTTCCCTGTAAATGGGGCCATCAGCAGTGGGAACACATGGAATATTTTGTATTCATTATCCTCTTAATTAGCATAAGCAAAATAAATCCTCTAAGTAAAAATAATAGTTAATATCCACGTTAAAGCTACATGCCCCTGCACGCTGGTGGTTGACAAACGTGTCTTACACTTTGTAATTCTTGGTTATGTGACTTTGGATTCAATCCACAGGATCAAACTCAGGTGCCTAATGTAGCATTGGATAGGACTGTTCTTCAGTCATGGACTAGACTGTGGTTTAGAGAGGAACAAGATTGACAAAGGTATATTTTTGGGGAACCCAAAACCCAGAGGAATAGGTCACAATTCTTGAGTCAGTGAGGAAGGGGATGTGGAAGGATAACCAGTGTGCATTCATATAAACCCTCTAATTTCCACACTCCTAACATGCCATTTCCATATGTTGGGGATACAGAGTTCTTACAAGTGGGTACTGTAAACATATAGTCATTGCTACTTTTAAAGGCATCAAGGAATTCTAAGATAAAAGAAAACTCACGCAGAAGGGTTTAAGTACTTGACAAGGAGACCTTTGAAGAAGTACCACAAATGGAGAAATTGTACAGTGTATATTCCACATGCTTCCTAATTCATAGGAAAGACAGTGCTTATGCCAAATATGAATCTTGGAGCATATGGACTACGTGTTTGCCAACGCAGTCCATATTACATAAAGTCGTCCCCTTCTGAAATAGCAGTGTTTCCCAAAGGCCCAAGTAGTGGGCACAAGTGCTCATTGCTCCTCTGGGCTCTGTATATAATATGACCCCATAGATGTATTAGAGTTTCTTACAAAGAAAAGGGTTCTGACATTTCTCTAGATTTATATTTACCCACCCGATCTCCTCTTGAAGTGAAACAAGTGAAGTACCTCAGCCTCACACACACAAGCTGATGAAGGGGCACATAGAATCTGGATATTAAGCCCACAGAGTGGGAATCTGTGCCATTCATGTTAAAATCCTAATGATTCACTGTGAGAACCACCTTTGCTCACATCTCACACTGGAAATATCCACAAGAACAAGACTCTATTACAATGATAAATTCTGGACGGTGGGCCGTGCACAGGTGTGAATCTATATTAAAGGAAATCTGATAACCTATTGTTACAGGTAAGCAAATCTTTGCAACTCTTTTCCGACATAGCTAAAAAAGCATGCTAACTGGTTCTGATTTTCCAATGCTGGTGCAAAAAACATTGGCTAGGCAGATCTACTCATTAGCTAACTGATGTCTTATGCATTTGTGCTCTTTAAATGCCAGTACAGCTTTGCATTTGGGTGTGCCAAATTGCTTGCCCTCATCTGTAGACTGGTTGTGTCTGGATGCTGTGACAGGTTTGTTGCTTGTGATGCTGCTCAGATGCTTCAGATCTCTATATGGTAGCCTTACAGATATGTAGCTAGATATGCATGTTAAATGGTCCTAGGCCTCTTGCTTTGATCCCACCTTCTTTACAAACTGCCTCTGGCCCTTCATTCTTGACCCAAACAGCCTTACCACAGATGTCCCAATTTTCATCTGCACCTTGGCTTTCCCTGGCATAGCATGCCCCCTGCACATCTTTGAGCCCCGCTATCGACTGATGATGCGTCGCTGCCAGGAGACTGGCACCAAAAGTTTCGGCATGTGCATCTACGAACGTGGAAAAAAGTGAGTGGTCTGAATTTTCCCATCCTTATTTTCTAGTCTGCTCACTCCCTTGGCTTTCACCTTTTGTGTTTACATCCTTTTGTGTCCTCTTCGTGATATTTTCAGGTCTTAGGACACTCTTCCTGTCCAGACCAAATGCATCCAACCACTTCAATTTTGCAGAAAAAGATAGATTGTGTGGCTGCTGTTCTGATCCAACACCCTCCTTCATTTCTCCTTTGTTGCTAAACATTTCTTCTCTGAGCTAATTGAAACAGAAAGATTTAAAGACGATGAATGAACATAGATACCCAATCTTGATCAAAAGCTGTCTTTCTCCAAACTGTCTCCCTATCTAGTTTGTTCTGTACGTCTCTTTCTCTTTGCACTACTTTGTCATCATCCTCCTGGGCATTTTCATCTTTTGTAGGCTTTTGTTCTTGTATTTTCCAAGTTTTTCTTTTGTTCCTTACTTGATCTGTTCTTTCATTTGTGACATTCTTTGTCCTCTGCCTATGTCCCAATTTTCCTCAATCCTTTTGTTTTTGTACAAAGTAATTTATTTGAGACCTTAGATGTCAGCTGATAGTTAACAGTATCTTTGGTGCTAAGGGTCACACGTCCTGGTGCACTCCATTTATTTAGATAACCAGTGTTACTCCCCCAGGGCATTTTTCTGGGCAGGCACAATGACATCGAACAATCGAGGCTTGCTTTAGGATGTGGTAGTGGGTTATAAATTCAGAACTAGTTTGGCACACTAAACAAACTACAGTAAACACAAGAACCAGTTCTAGCTATCATACTTAAGAAAAGAAGATATTTATTTACTTGTGATAAATATAGAAGTACAGCAGGTACTACCACTTTCTGAGGCTGGACTTACTGATCATACTCTGTAACTATGTTTATGCACTAGACATTAGGTTTATACATTCTAGGTTATTATGACTAAAGTTATTTTCTCCACAGCTTTGGGGAAATCTAATTTTATTCTAGGGCAGAGATGACTGACAGGGAAATACAATATATTAAGTTGGGATCAGTCAGCAATCTGTGCTAATGTTTTTGGCAATTCTTGGTTTAAGGTGGGCCGCTTGGTGCACATCAATCTGTGTGTTTGGTTTTCCCAAACACACAGATTGGCAAACATAATTACTTGAAAAACCTAAAACTTGCCTCAGAAACCCAAATGTATTGCACACAAGTTTGAAAAGTTTTTTTGGTGTGCCAAAGCCAAGTTCAGAAAAGTTATGATGCCCAAATGAATTTGGGTATCTGGAAGTCTGAGATTATGTTACACAGGAGAGAGACACATTATGGTGAACCATCAAGGGCTCTGACTAGTCTGACATCAAATACAAGTATTCATCCTCATGTAGGGCAGCACCCACAATAGAATTATTTCAAGGTGAGATGCTGGATCCAAACGTCCTCACAGCAACCCCTCTGGACTTCTAGATGGTACTATATTGGTTTACCATAAGCCTTGACAACTACTTCTTCTAGAAAGAAACCCCCTGATTGCTGTCATGGGTTTAAGATCACAGGCCTTGTGCTGAATGTATCACCTTCATGTTTCAGGAAATCTTGCTAAAATCACAAACACCTTTTGGCTGATCAACATTACAATATTATTTGGATACTTCAACAGATGGACAGAACAAATGACTCCGTAACATTTTCTGCTTGGTTATGTGCCCATAGTTGGACTGTCTCAACGTAAAATAATGCTTTTGTGATTGTTTGTGCTGTCCTAATATGAGGTTGAATGTGTGACCCTTCAGGTTCTTTTAGAACATATTCTTATGGTATCCCTTCAGACAGTAGGCTCTCTGAGATCCCAGCCCCACCATTAGCAAGTGCAACTAGTGACAGAGACTTCATTGGATGTGCAGGATATCTTTTCATATCTACCTTATCTTGTGATAGTTGTAGTAAATGGAGTACTGGGTGTTGGGTTAAGGGCAGCCACAACAAACACCCTTGGGGTACCTCAATCTAGTGGTCTTTATTAAACTAGAGGCTGCTTTGGGTTAACAAATTCAGATTATGGTACAACTCATGGGTCCTCTGATAACCACCAAATGGGAACCTGGGAATGTAGGGTTGGTTTGAGCCACCCATTTAGGAGGGAAGATCCCAAAATCTACCAAGATGCAACAACCAGCTGTAGCCAATGAAATCTATTCCCAGGCAAATGGGTCCATCCTTTTGACTCCTTTAGGGCTGTTACTATAGTTCAAAGGGCACCCATAGAGCCATTTTGTGATGTGGCAGATCATGGTCCGTGGCGGCCGACTGACCTTCGCTGTTCTGGAAAGATTCTAGCAGCTTCTTTATTCTAATGATGGTGTTCCAATTCCCGGTTTGTTCTGGTCAGCATAACAGCAAGATCTTTCTGGTAAGGGCGCAGCCCTCCTCAGGCTGGGGAGTACAGCTCCATCTTCTTCAAAGTCACAGCAGAGGTTGACTCCAGTTAATAGGGCTTGTTCTCAGGTTTTGGTGGAGCATAACACTGTGGTTCAGTCCCTCGTGAACCTTTCTTGTGGTTGGAGCTCAGAGGCTTCTTGAAATCCAAAGAAAACATCCATTACTGGCTATAGAACGGTAGTAGTCATCAGTGGGAAGCTTTCTTTAAAATGTTATATCTCCTTTCATTCAGAAGGAAGTGCATCTTGCTTTGTTGTCTTTTGGGGCTTTTTTGTAGGCGGCCAGAGCATATATGCAGCCAGAGCATATGGTGGTGCAAACAAATCAGATTCTTTTGTAAACTGGCCCAGACAGCCTTTGCCAAGTTCCTCTGCTTGCTAGGCATCCCTGAGCACAATGAAAGAAAGTGTGCTGGGGCGACACTTAACTTAGAAATGGATGGATGTGCATCCTCCGAAGCCCACAGGACACCTTCAGTTTTAGGCAGGGATCCATGAATGAAGGACCTGCAGTTATCCACAGTTAGAAGGTAACTTGCAAAGGAACTATCATTTTATGTGGGCTAATAGACAGTGTCTTAAAGGGGCAACATTTACTCTGCACATGGGCTCCTGGTATTATACTCTAAACACATGTAACACAACACATAAGCCACTCATAGTCCAGGTACTGCAAAGACTATGGTTTTGGGGGACCAGCCACCTTTTACTCAGTAACCTACAGTAGGCAGCCTCTTCTGCAGTGGCACAGGTTTAATGGACTGCTCTTCTATCATTCAGCCACCACCAGCTGATGGTCATCTCATTGCCTGGTACAAAGGGCCATTAGCTACCCCCAGCTATAAGTGCTGGGCATGTGGTCTATGCTTTACTATTGAACATCAAGGAGTACCCTCTGGGCAGGGATGCTGTCAAGTCCACCGTGGATAAATCTAAAGGAGGATAAGAAATTCACAAAAGTACCAGGAGTACTTGAGGCACCAGCACACCTTACTTTTCCCTTATTTATCAGCCCCATTAAGGTTTGAATTTCTTCCTCTAGCTGATGCTACATCAGTATTCTTTACTCTTTGACACAAATTTTCAGTCTCTAATTACTTCACTACCCAACCCACAGCCACATTTGAAGTCTCCCTGTTTATTATTACTCTCCTGGCCCGCTCCTGGTCGTATCCAAGCCTTTTCAAACTTGTCCAACTATTCCATACTCATTCTGGTCTCTGCTCTCCACATCCTTTCATCTCTAGTCTCAACTCGTCATATCTGCTACTACGTGCCCCCTCATCACTACTACTCTCCTCCCTCTTTTCTAACACTCAACTCCTTCCTCTCTATTAACTTTTTACCTACTCTGTATTTCTTATTTCTACGTCACAATTACTTAGTCCTTCCCCCGTTTTCACTCTTATTTCTCACTATTTCCCACTCCTACATTTCCCTCCCTCCTCTGCGCTCCTAAATCAATTCTTTCTTGCCCTCTCTAACCCTCGCTCAACTCCTTCCTTTTCGTCACTCTTCTCTTCTCTAATCCGTGAACTTTGCCAAGTCCCGTACCATTACAATCCTCCATCTTTCTCCCTTATCCTTTTTCACCTCTTCTTCTGCAATCCTCATTTCCCTTCCCCTCTAATCCTTTCCTCTCTCGTCCCTTCTTCTCTAATCCTCATTAGGTTCCCTAATCCTCTCTCCCCTTCCTCTGTAATCTCCACTCAACTCCCTTTGAATCCACTCCTCTTTATCTCTCATTCTCCTCCTCCGCTCTTATTCTTGCACCCAGTCACATTCATTTCTGAACCTTTTTTTGTAATCCCTTTATCTTTAATGCTCTGTTTCTGCTCTCTATTATTTTATGCTTGCCTTACCCTTCTCTTAACAGTAACTCCTGTTGGTTATCACCCACCTACTCGAAATCCATGTTAGCTATCCGCTCCATTCATCACCTACTTCTTTCTGCTACTCTCTCGCCCTGTTGTGCTCCCAGCTTCCTTCGCTTTCTCGCTATCCTCTCCTTCTCCGCTGTCTTTCGCGATCCTCCTCCTTTCTCAGAACCATTTTGTGCTTCCGAGTCCTCTCCCTGCTTCTTTCTCTTTCTCAGCCCCCCCACTCTCTTTATTCCCCCAGTTTTGCAGACTTTGGCTGTATGTTGGAGATTCTTCGCTTGGAGTATTTGGCCGATGGTCGTTCCCTCGTTGACACGGTGGGAAGGCGACGTTTTCGGGTGCTGAAACGAGGACAGCGAGATGGGTACCATACTGCGGATGTGGAATACTTGGAGGATAAGAAGGTCAGAACCGCTGGTTTTTATTATGAAATGGGGAAAAGGCTGTTCACGCCATGGAAAATGCATCGGAAGGTAACACTTCTGGTGGGCAGACGGTCATGGTCTTTCCAGCAGTTAGTTTGAATAGTAGGAGGTGGGGGCTAGGGAATAGGTTTTAAAGTAGTGGATGAAAAATCAAGTAATTGGGAGGTAGGATGCTCTCCTCAGTAGTCTAGTTCTCCGACTGTTGCGATAGTGATGCTTTTCTACCTGTCTTCCCTAGGAGGCCTCACTATAGTAATTACCTGGACAAATCTCTGCTTTAATTTATAATTTGCCTTATCCCTCACTTCTGCGCCTTTATTTTTCTCTGGTTCACTGTTCCCTTTCCTTTTCCCTTGACGGAGCTACCACTGCTACTTACTCCACGTAGTTCTCTTGTCTTTGGCACTTTACGCTTTTAAACAGTGCCAAGTTGACATTCATTCTGTTTATTTTATACTCTTTCCTCTGTTATGGCTGCCTTCATCCTTCTCCCTCGCGTCAGTTCTCTGTTGCTCCTATCCCTTTTCTCATTTCCTGGACTATTCTTAGGTGATTATTATTATTGTTATTGTTATTGTTATTGTTATTGTTATTATTTTTATTCTTGTTATTATTATTTTTATTCTTGTTATTGTTATTACTTTCCCTTGCTACACCCCCCAACCCTTCCACCATGGTGTTAGCCTCCATTGGCTTTAGCTGTTTAGTAATCTCTCTGTCTTCTGGCTCTGCTCCTCTCCAACTAGCTGTTTCTTTATTTGCACTCTTGTCCTTTCATCTATTCTCTAGAACTAATACCAGCCTCTTTCACACTCTTGCTTTCCTTCTCATCCCTTTCTTCCTTGGTGTACTTCTTTGTCCCTCTTTTTGCCCAGATTGTCACTTTCTGTCCGACGCTCCCGCTTTCATTCCTCCTTCCACTGGGTCCTAAACTCTCCCTTTCCTTCCTTTACCCCGCCAGGTACAAGGGAATGAACTGGTGGAGCTGCAGAGGTTACATGACCTGACTTACCAGCAGGTAGAAAGCTGGATATCTGAAGACCGTGCAGACCTATCTAGGCCAAGCTTTCTGCAGAGTGGACCTCTGCCCAAGAAGGATGATGATATCCAGGTAGCAGTTTGAAAGGTTTTTTGTTATTGTAAAAAAGATGCTTGTGTTTGTTTGTTTCCCCCATCTCCTCCAGTAGTTATTAGAAGAGGCCAGATTGGGAGAAAGTGAGCAATCTTTTTGGTAATGCGTGAATTAGGGTCTCCTTCGTGTATACACTGGGCAATTGGAGGGAGATGCATGTACTGAGTAGCTACCCTTACTGAGCCATTTATCATGGACGTCAAGCCACAAGCCAAGTCTTTCACTCTGTTTCTAGGTAGCACCCTGAATGAATTGTTGGGTGCTGGCACCTTTTCGGGCTATGGGGAACGTTAGTGACCTGCGGTTGGAGTATTTCGCGATGCCAGTTCCTGATGCCCCTCCGGTGTGCTGTTGGCCCTGGGAGTGCTGTGAGATCTCTTGGCAGTACGGTTGAACAAAGATGACTCCATTCTCCTGTGGCAGTCCCTTGACCTCCTTTGAAGCACCCGCGGATGCCCTCGCTTCTCCTTTTGATTTTTCTGAGTCAGAAACCCAGTCAGCCAAATGAAAATGGGAAAACATAAATGTTCTCCAATTCTTTTTGGCTGATTGAGCTTCTATCAATTAGAGGAACCTGGGCAGTCATTTGTGAAACAAAGGCTCCTTCTGATGAGGCCGACGGAGCACCTTCTGAGAATTTCCATCCTACTATTGCCACCTATTTTTGGAGGAGGTGGCTGCTAATTACTGAATTGTCCTTACCTTCAGAGCAATAACGACTGTTAATTACTCTCTCCTCACTAGGAGTCTTTTCCTATGACTTGGCCCCTAATTGCAGTGAGGGTAATTAACCGCTGTTAGATGATGCAACTTAATTATTCTTTAGGTCCATGAAGTCCGTGAAGTTTAAGGAGAACACAAAAGTCAACTCCGTGAGCTGCACTACTTATTTGTTGCACTACAACATAAGCATTGATCCTATTTTTGTAACTACATGTAGGTATTCAGCCACGGGCCGCAGGCCAAAGGCAGTATAGTGACCCAGGAAAGGACATTCACCGCAACCCCCCAGCAAATAGTGGAAAAATAGCTAATAATGTAAATGTGGAATTGTTCAAAACCACACCATCTCCCATACCGGAGGGCATCATGGAGTGGTGCCTTCACTAACAAACCTTGGTATGTTTTTCTTTTTTAACCGACCATACGACATCTGTTGAGGTTAGAGTAAGCTTTTTTCCTTCCTGTTAGCAGTTTTATAAAACAGCTAAGTTAATACACAATCAACCAAGGTTATTCAATGGAGTCTGACCAACTACCAGTCCCCAGTAACCAAGCAACATAAATTCTAAGAACATTTGCCTGTCTGCAAAAGGGAAATAGGCAAATTATTACTGAAAGCATTCATTGAGGATGTCCGGCACACAACCTATATTTCTCATTCCAAAAAAGTGACATGTCTCCTAGACCTTAGTACGCTAAATTGATATATGTTTGATGTGTATCTCAAGAATTCAAGATCACATTTACTATGCTGAACAACAGGATACTTTTGCTTCTTGGTACTGGCAAACAAATCCCTGATCGGTAATTGCAAGATAAGTGATGTCTGGCAAGTTGCAATTAAAGGAGATAGTAAACTTATCTGGAAAGGAAGAGGGGGAAATTCGAGCGAATTCCGGCAGTCTGTGTCCCACATCATTACGTTGATGTAAGTATAATGAAAGCTGCTCTGTACACCTATCAAAGGACTGCAGGCCCAGCGAGAAGAAGAGTTAATTATTTTCCTGTATTTTTCTAACAGCAACACTTAGGAGTTACTTTTGTAAGCTGTACTGCAGTTTCATATCATTGGAGTCTTGGCACAGCTTGGTCTAAGAATAACTCCCCATTCTGCTGCTAGAATGTATCCCACTACCAGCCAGATGCTCAGAGCAGCGACAAATATAGTAGCCAGACCCGCAACTGAATCCAGAGTGTGGGGGAAGAAGGCTGCTTACTCAGGGTGGAGACCGTAATGTTGGGAGGCTGTCAAGACACCATTGTATGATGAAGAAGCAGGCTGCGAATCTGGGCCCAGGGGCTTGGCCATTGGTGGTCAGAGGCTGTAGCACAGAGGGCGTCTGCAGGTGCTTCAGGGGCCGTTCCAGGCCCTGGCTCCATTGTAGCAGCACTGCTACCCCCTGGAGGACTAACTCACTTGCAGTGATAGTAAACCTCCGCATTTAACAGCAGGGCTTGTGATGAGCAGGATTTGACATGGACCACACCAGCTGTACTTAAAAGCTATCTTCCTTTGTTAAACCTACACATACACCCGATCACTAGGCTGAAATGAGTGGCAAGCTTCTGCTGGGCACTCGAGTAAAACACCATGCACATGATCATGAAAGCTGTAAAGACTATGTATAAACTTTCTGCAGAACTGCAGCACCACATCATTCAGTTGAAGGTCTGACTTTGCTGGTGAGACAGGAGGTTTGGAAAGGAGCATCATGGGTCAGCCCTAATTGATTTGATAAAGACTCAAGTTTAGTTTTGTGGGGAGTGATCGCTCTCAAGGGCCACGGAGTTAGTGATAGTGTGTCTGGCCACTCTAACAGAGTCTCTACGCAGATCTTAGCTGTTTTACAGATAGACACACTGAAAGCGCGGAGCGCTGATCTGCTAGAACTTTGCTGACTGCTTGTTCTATGGAGGTCGTGAAGTGTCCCTTGGTCACTGCTGATCTAGCTCAGCATTCCAAACCTAGGAATAACCTTTTAAAGCAGTCACTTAGCGACAGTGATAGCATCTGCACAGGCATAAGGCTACACCTCTATCCAAACTGAGAACATACCTTGAAGGCCAATTTTTTATGTGCTAGGTTAGGGATGTGACTGTATGAAATCCAATTGGATGTATATAAAGGAATCCCGAGAGGGAAGAGGAGCAGCGGGGAGGCCTTGATCCCTTTTCCAGCATTAAAGGACGGGCAGGTGGCACACGACTGGGAATAACTCTAGTCTATGAAAGAAAAGAAGGGTGCATAAAAATGGGTTCCAGAAGCACGGATCGTGCCATCCTTACCAACCTTGGTCTGCTCCAGGATACAACCTGATGAGGATACGGAGTAGTAATTTCGGTGGAACTACACGGCCAGTGCTGTCACTCAACATCACCTCAGGATCATTTTTACATTGCTGGTTCAATCAAACTCATTTCTCGCTTGCAAAGGCTTGCTCCTGCAATTAAGACACACCTTTTAGGGTAGGTTAAGGACATAAGTTTGTTTTTACAACATATACAGCAACATCAGTGGTTTGAGACAATGTAGCATTTTAGCAGCTAAGTCAGTTAAAACAGTTTAAAAGGTTTTGGACCCGGTGTGCTTTTTTTAAGGAAGTACCCGCTGATGTCGAGCCCTATGTCCATCCAAAGGAGCTGCAGTCATGAGTGACCCAAAGCCGTACTTTGAGTCTGTATACACAGTGAAAGTTATTTCCTACAATATAAGCTCTTGTTAGTGTTATGAGCTCACCAACCTAGCGTGTTTGTCTGGGGGTAGGTTACAGGTTTCTATATTAACACATTACAATGGAGATTAAATGCTCAGACAGGTTTCAAACAATGACTTGCATACATATCCTAAACAGGGAGGTGGAGATATCTGCTAGACAATCTCCGGTCACACTATCTCCTCCCAAGCACCTGCCCAATGTAAGTAACAAGCGATATTTACACACTGCAGGACCCTATTTGTTGAAGATGAGAGGAAAGACTTGCCCAGTGCAGTTGTAGATACCCTATTTTGGATCTGTCTGCTTCAGCACAGCACCAAAGAATACCTGACAAATAACAAATAACATTTGTGGGACGCCTAAAAATGATTCGGGTATAAAATAATATACCAACTAACTCAATTGCCTGTATTATTCAAATGGAATTCTTAAATAAATGTATTTATAAAAATGAGCGATCTCAAATCATTGGTTTCAAAATTTCAGAATAAATTCATTGTTATTCAGAAAAACAGCCCTGCCCACTTTAAAAGGACACTCCTATTTCTCCCCCCCCCCCTTTCCACCTTGTTGGAAAACTCCAACATGGCATTCCTGTTGATGCGCCTGGAGAACTCTGTGGGTCTCAAGTAGGGTGAGTGTGCAGGTTCCTTTTTCTGCCTATACTCGCCCCTCTCCTGCCAGTGGTCTGGAAGTGTTGCTTCTGACCATGTTTTGATGAGGAATATATCCTCTACTTGGGTTTGTTCAGTTTGGTGGTTGAGTATAATCCGACTGTCCATGGTGTTTCACTAAAGGGGAGATTTGTCAGATGAGTGCTCTTTGCTATCTGTTTCTGCTCCATTTCAGGAACAGTGTCTTCTTACCTCTCTGTGTCTTTGGTATAGAGTTAATGACATCCTTCGAGCAGACTGCACCTGCATTGCTGTCTGTCGGAGCAGACCTACTCCTGGTACCCGAGGTCGGCAGCGCTCTCCAGACGGGGATGCTGCTGTCTGTGCTCTGGACTAGTCAATAGGGTTTGCTTTACGATGCAAGCGCAGGCAATAGTACCAGTACCAGTCTAAAGTAGGTTGCCGTGAACTGGCAGGCTTTCTTGCTTTGTCATTCGGGTTATCCTTGTGCCAGTCACAACAGCCCGAGCCAAATGAGCCTACCATGAGTTACTTTTTTTTTCAGTTTGACCATGGTTGGCAGTCCGTGGTCCTCCAGCATTACGGCGGATTATTTGCCCTAGACGACACAGCCTTGTTTTGCCTGGTCAGGGTGATCAGATTTTGAAAGCTAAAACCAAGAGTTTTCGCTAAAATAAAAGAAGGGCTCAATTCATCATCATCCGAGGGGCACAGAACGACAGAGCTCATCACTATAGAATCGCATACGAGGCACTTAATAAATAAATAAAAAGTAATCTTTTAAGCCCAGAATCGTACATGTTATTTAAATAGCTTTCTAATAAGAGCTGCTAACTAGTACTTCATTGTAACACAGAACTGTGCCTTCTCTGTTTTTCAGTCGACCCTCACTGAATACCGGGACCTCAACCAAAATTACAGAATTCTGCCAGAACAGCTGGTGAAAAGCCGGGACTCGCCTGGAAAATCCAGAGTACCTGATCACCCTGGCCTGGGCTTCTTTCTAGCCCCCTTCCTTCAGAGCAGTTCCCTCTTCTTTCAAGGGCACCAGAATCCACTTTCTCCCTGGAAGCAGGGTCCAGGCAGCATCTCCTGGTAGTCTAGGAGAGTTGTTCCCACATAACTGGTCCTTAACAGCGCAAGAGAAGGTGTCAGTCATTGCTTCAACCCTGTAGAACAGCAAAATCTCACGGTTGCTACTGTAGTGAGACCTCAGTCTTTTGGTCCGTAAATCTAGACCTATTAAAAGTCTCTGTTCCATCTTTATACCCAAGTTGCAGGCCATCTTTGTGTATTCCAGCAGCTTATGTCTGTGATTGGATCTAAGCAGTTCTATACTTTTCCTATTTCCAAGCAGACTTCTGAAGCCATGTTTTTTGTCACTAGTGTGACAAGTCCTCTACAGTCCAGTAACGGGATAGTAACACTATCGTTACAATCATTTGCAATGCAATAGGTCTCGCATTTGCTCCAGTTAGAGCTATTGGCGTGGTAAATTCCTAACTGGACGTTTCTTGCCAGATAAATTGAAAATGAAGTGTAAAACATTAGTGAGATGATTCAAAGCCCCATGGCTGCCATGAGCATGAGCGCGAAGGAGAGACAAAAAAAGAAAGACGTTCGCTCACAGTCCAACATATCGGCAAAAAGAAAATAAGTTTGCTCTCAGTCAAACATATCGGCAATTGTGCAACTATCCATGTAAGGGGGCAGTCTGCAAGGCGGTAACAAAACCTCCCCAAGGAGGAACAAACGTAAAGCATTTACCGGTGTTATCTGGGTCTCATTTCATATCATACAATGCACACTTGCATGATTGTTGTGTGTGCTGAGGTGGTAGTCAAAAACACTACAGCTTGCTAGGAGGAGCTTAAAGCATGGGAACGTGCTCTCTCAATGCAGAGTACCTTTCTTTGTCCCATCAAATAGTCACAAATCTTGGATGTGAGCGGTAGCATAGGATACCAGCCATTGTGAAATTGAATGTTCGATGGCATCTGTTGCTGCAGATACACATGTTGTGCACAGTCCGCCATCTGGTGTTGGGTCGGAGTGTTACAAGTTGTTTTTCTTCGAATAAGTCTTTCGAGTCACGAGACCGAGGGACTCCTCCTCCTTGCTTCCATTGCGCATGGGCGTCGGCTCCATCTTAGATTGTTTTTTTTCCGCCCTCGGGTTCGGACGTGTTCCTTTTCGCTCCGGGTTTCGGGACGGAAAGATAGTCAAAACTTCGAAAAATTACATCGGTATTGTTTCGCTCGGGATCGGGATAGTTAGAATCAACACCGAATCGTGAAGAGCTCCGGTAGCCCTTCGGGGTAATTTCGATCACCCGTCGGGGCCTGGTCGGCCCGACCGCGTATAACATCGACACCGATGGAACGGACCCCGTTCCGATTCTGTCCTAAAATGCCACAATAAATATCCATATACGAACCAACATTTGGTCTGTAACTTGTGCCTGTCACCCGAGCACAAAGAAGAAACTTGTGAGGCCTGTCGTGCGTTCCGGTCCCGAAAAACTCTCCGTGACCGTCGAGCCAGAAGACTACAGATGGCATCCACGCCGACAGAACACCGAGAGTTCGAGGAACAGGAGAAGAGGAGGAAGCCTTCTCCGTCCATGACTCTGACTCGGATGAATTCGACGTCGACGAAACTGTGAGTAAGACGCCGAAAAGCACACCGCACAAGAAAACAGACAAGGGCCAAGGGACGCCACTGCCAACCGGCCATGGCTCAACCCATAAAGGTGACCGTCCATCGGCACCGAAAAAGGCCGAACTGGTGCCCAGATCGTCCGACTCGGGTCGAGACACAGGCACACAACATTCTCGGGACCGAGAAAGTGTTGCCGAAAAAGATCGACGCCGAGAAGGCGGAGCCGACGCTGCTCGACGCAGAGACAGCGGCACCGAGGATGATCGACGCCGAGAAGGCTCGACTCCGAAAAAGAAGAGATTCGCCTCGGAGCCGAAAACAAAAAAGGACACAGTTTCGGTGCCAAAACAATCACCAACCGAAACCACTACCGGCTCATATTCAGAGGAACATTCATTGTCCTCTCAAATGCGTAAGCACAGGTTTGAAGAGGAGCTACAGACTACCGATGTAGACCATACACAAAAGAGGATCTTCATCCAGAGTGGAACGGGGAAGATTAGCACTCTTCCACCAATCAAAAGAAAAAGGAGAATAGAGTTCCAAACTGAACTACTAACACCACAAGCAAAGGTGGCAAGGAAAGCAACTCCGCAACCCTCTCCTCCACCTGTAACTCAAATATCACCGGCACAAACTCCGTCACATTCACCGGCTCACACCACCATGAGCCAAGATGACCAAGATGCTTGGGACCTATACGACGCACCAGTGTCAGACAATAGCCCAGAGTCATACCCTACCAAGCCATCACCACCCGAGGACAGCACAGCGTATGCGCAGGTGGTAGCTAGGGCAGCAGAATTCCACAACGTGTCGTTACACACAGAACCTGTCGAGGATGACTTCCTTTTTAACACCCTCTCCTCCACCCATAGCAACTACCAAAGCCTGCCTATGCTTCCGGGAATGCTAAGGCACACGAAGCAAATCTTCAAAGACCCCGTCAAGAGTAGAGCAATCACTCCAAGGGTAGAGAAGAAGTATAAAGCACCTCCCACAGACCCTGCTTTTTTCACCTCTCAACTGCCACCAGACTCAGTCGTGGTAGGAGCAGCTCGCAAAAGAGCCAATTCACACACATCGGGCGATGCGCCACCCCCGGATAAGGAAAGCCGAAAATTCGACGCAGCTGGGAAAAGAGTCGCTGTACAAGCTGCCAGCCAATGGCGCATCGCCAACTCTCAGGTGCTCCTAGCGCGCTATGACAGAGCCCATTGGGATGAGATGCAGCATCTCATCGAGCATCTACCCAAGGAATTTCTGAAGCGGCAAAACAAGTGGTTGAGGAGGGACAAAACATCTCCAATAACCAAATACTCTCCTCTATGGATGCAGCGGACACAGCTGCAAGAACGATAAACACTGCAGTTACCATCAGAAGGCACGCATGGTTGCGCACATCTGGCTTTAAGCCAGAAATACAGCAAGCAGTACTCAATATGCCGTTCAACGAACAACAACTGTTCGGACCAGAGGTTGACACGGCGATTGAGAAGCTGAAAAAGGACACTGACACAGCCAAAGCCATGGGCGCGCTCTACTCCCCGCAGAGCAGAGGCACTTTCGGCACCTTCCGTAAAACAACATTCAGAGGAGGGTTTCGGGGTCAGGCCACACAAGCCAGCACCTCACAATCAACACCGTCTACCTACCAGGGACAGTACCAAGGGGGAGGTTTTCGGGGCCAGTACAGAGGAGGACAATTCCCGAGAAACCGGGGGAAATTTCAAAGCCCCAAAACACCAACAACCAAACAGTGACTTACAGGTCACTCAACCCCTCCACATAACACCAGTGGGGGGAAGACTAAGTCAGTTTTATCAATCATGGGTGAATATAACAGACACTTGGGTCTTAGCAATTATCCAACATGGTTATTGCATAGAATTTCTACAGATCCCTCCAAATATCCCACCCAAAACACAAAAAATGTCAAAACAGCATTTAGACCTCCTAGAAATAGAAGTTCAAGCACTGCTGCAAAAAGAAGCAATAGAACTGGTACCATGTACAGAAATAAACACAGGAGTCTATTCACTGTATTTTCTAATACCCAAAAAGGACAAAACACTGAGGCCAATCTTAGATCTCAGAATACTAAACACCTACATCAAATCAGACCACTTTCACATGGTCACACTACAAGAAGTGTTACCATTGCTAAAGCAACAAGATTACATGACAACCTTAGATCTCAAAGACGCGTATTTCCACATACCGATACATCCTTCGCACAGGAAATACCTAAGGTTTGTATTCAAGGGAATACACTATCAATTCAAAGTCTTACCGTTCGGTATAACAACCGCACCAAGGGTGTTTACCAAATGCCTAGCAGTAGTAGCTGCACACATCAGAAGACAGCAAATACACGTATTCCCGTATCTAGACGATTGGCTAATCAAGACCAACTCGCTAACAAAGTGTTCACAACACACAGAGTATGTCATACAAACCCTCTACAAACTCGGGTTCTCCCTCAACTACACAAAATCAAACATTGTGCCGTGCAAAATACAGCACTACTTAGGAGCGGTAATCAACACAACAAAAGGATTAGCCACTCCGAGTCCACAAAGGGTTAAAAATTTTCACAAGGTCATACAGGCCATGTATCCAACACTAAAAATACAGGCAAAAGTAGTTTTAAAACTCCTAGGCATGATGTCCTCATGCATAGCCATTGTCCCAAACGCAAGACTGCACATGAGGCCCTTACAACAGTGCCTAGCATCACAATGGTCACATGCACAGGGTCACCTTCTAGATCTGGTGTTGATAGACCGCCAAACATACATCTCGCTTCTATGGTGGAACAGTACAAATTTAAACAAAGGGCGGCCGTTCCAAGACCCAGTGCCACAATACGTAATAACAACAGATGCTTCCATGACAGGGTGGGGAGCACACCTCGATCACCACAGCATCCAAGGACAATGGGACGTACATCAAACAAAACTGCATATAAATCACCTCGAATTACTAGCAGTATTCCTGGCACTAAAAGCATTTCAACCCATCATAACCCACAAATACGTTCTTGTCAAAACAGACAACATGACAACAATGTATTACCTAAACAAGCAAGGGGGAACTCACTCGACACAGCTATGTCTCCTAGCACAAAAGATATGGCAATGGGCAATTCACAACCACATTCGCCTAATTGCACAGTTTATTCCAGGGATTCAAAATCAACTAGCAGACAATCTCTCTCGAGATCACCAACAAGTCCACGAATCGGAGATTCACCCCCAAATCCTAAACACTTACTTCAAAATTTGGGGTACACCGCAAATAGACCTATTTGCCACAAAGGAGAAATCAAAATGCCGAGACTTCGCATCCAGGTACCCAAACAGACAGTCTCGAGGCAATGCCCTATGGATGAACTGGTCAGGGAAATTTGCATACGCTTTTCCCCCTCTCCCTCTCCTTCCATATCTAGTAAACAAATTGAGTCAAAACAAACTCAAACTCATATTAATAGCACCAACATGGGCAAGACAACCTTGGTACACAACACTACTAGACCTGTCAGTAGTACCACACGTCAAGTTACCCAACAGACCAGATCTGTTAACACAACACAAACAGCAGATCAGGCATCCAAACCCAGCATCGCTCAATCTAGCAATCTGGCTCCTGAAATCCTAGAATTCTGACATTTAAACCTCACTCAAGAATGTATGGAAGTTATAAAAACAAGCTAGAAGGCCATCCACTAGACACTGCTATGCAAGCAAATGGAAAAGGTTTGTTTGCTACTGCCATAATAATCAAGTTCATCCATTACACGCATCCCCAAAAGATGTAGTGGGATACTTACTACACTTACAAAAGTCAAATCTAGCCTTCTCTTCCATAAAAATACACCTTGCAGCAATATCTGCATACCTGCAGATTACTCATTCGACTTCACTGTTCAGGATACCCGTCATTAAAGCATTTATGGAGGGCCTAAGAAGAATAATACCACCAAGAACACCACCAGTTCCTTCATGGAACCTTAACATCGTCTTGACAAGACTCATGGGACCACCTTTTGAACCCATGCATTCTTGTGAAATACAATTCTTAACCTGGAAAGTTGCATTTCTCATTGCCATCACATCTCTAAGAAGAGTAAGTGAAATTCAGGCATTTACAATACAAGAACCTTTTATCCAAATACACAAAAATAAGGTTGTACTAAGAACCAATCCTAAATTCCTACCAAAGGTTATTTCACCGTTCCACTTAAATCAAACGGTAGAGTTACCAGTGTTCTTCCCACAGCCAGACTCAGTAGCTGAAAGGGCACTACATACATTAGATGTCAAAAGAGCACTAATGTACTACATCGACAGAACAAAAGAGGTTAGAAAAACAAAACAACTGTTTATTGCATTTCAAAAACCTCATACAGGAAACCCAATATCAAAACAAGGTATAGCCAGATGGATAGTTAAATGCATCCAAACCTGCTATCTTAAAGCAAAGAGACAACTGCCCATTACACCAAGGGCACACTCAACCAGGAAAAAAGGCGCTAGCATGGCATTCCTAGGAAATATTCCAATGCACGAAATATGTAAGGCAGCCACATGGTCCACGCCTCACACATTTACTAAACACTACTGTGTAGACGTGCTATCCGCACAACAGGCCACAGTAGGTCAAGCCGTACTGAGAACTTTGTTTCAGACTACTTACACTCCTACAGGCTGAGCCACCGCTTTTGGGGAGATAACTGCTTACTAGTCAGTGCACAACATGTGTATCTGCAGCAACAGATGCCATCGAACGGAAAATGTCACTTACCCAGTGTACATCTGTTCGTGGCATTGGTCGCTGCAGATTCACATGTGCCCACCCGCCTCCCCGGGAGCCTGTAGCCGTCGGAAGTTATCTTCAACATCTGTACATTTGTATATATATATATTACTTAACCTTAATTTGTACATACTTATTCATTCCATTGCATGGGCACTATTACTAACACACACAACTCCTACCTCACCCTCTGCGGGGAAAACAATCTAAGATGGAGCCGACGCCCATGCGCAATGGAAGCAAGGAGGAGGAGTCCCTCGGTCTCGTGACTCGAAAGACTTCTTCGAAGAAAAACAACTTGTAACACTCCGACCCAACACCAGATGGCGGACTGTGCACAACATGTGAATCTGCAGCGACCAATGCCACGAACAGATGTACACTGGGTAAGTGACATTTTCATTATTGAAAATGATCAGAAGCGTTGTCTTGGGTTAAGACTCTACATCACAGATTAAATGCCTTGCTTAAATGACATTTAGAGACTAGAAAATGGATGCATGAACCTAACGATGAAATAAAGGGAAAATGTATTTTCAACCAACCAAAAATATTAACTGTTGTTGTAAAACTAGCTCAAAGATGCAACTTGAATTTACCCCAGTGATGGCTCCATTTTTTTCTATTGCATGATCTTAAAAGTAGGCAACAGTTTCGTAGCTGCTTCTCTCGCCTTGAAATATACAAAACCGGCCAGGACACTAGCCCATTGTAGAAGGGCATGTTTGGAAATATGGGGATTTCTTTACTTTAAGGATTCTCTGAAGGGTGGAGAAAGCTGCGGCCTAGAGAATGAAGTGACAAGCAACTGTCTAATATCTCAGGGTATGGCTGGAATGATGCAAGGTCGTATTTCAGTTTGAGGCCTTATCTCATTCTTCCCGATTTACCAAACTGGTGCAGCCATAGAATATCGTCTGTGTGTTGCTGGTTAGAAGGACCTCGCTGGTTTAAAGATTCTGTTTCAGAATTGTAGTGTCTTCATCCCAATGCCCTGGTTAATTGCATGCTATGCCCTATATTTCGTGCAAAACTCTGAGTGGGAAGTAAGCATCGCACCTGAAAACCTCAGAGTCGCATTTTTATTGGGTGCGGTAATTATCACAACTAACATCGGGGCACTGGTAATCGAGGGCCTAGAAAGCCATTCACGTGGCTGGTTCTGGTGTGTGCATAAAGTATTACTTCGGTAGTTTGAAATTAACACCTCTAAAAATATTACTTCTAAATTATCGCTTCTAAAAATAGCTACTATTAAAGCGAAATTCTTGGAAATGATGGACTTTTTCACTTGAAGCAAATTAGGGCAGCGCACACTTATTTAGGTAGTTGTCAAATAAAAAGGCACAGTATGGTTGTGCAAAATTTGATTGAAAATGGTGTATGGTTTAATAATGTTCACGTTGCCCTTATTGAAATAGAAATCTGCATTTTTTTTCTTTGGAGATATTTTCTGAGTTAACTTTTCACAGCAATGCTGGTTATGCACTTAGGGGATCATGAAGTGCTTGGCAGACACCAGAACAGCAGTAAACTGTTGGTGCCCTCACATGTCAATCTCGCGGTTCCTACGCCCTGTTAAGAGTTGGGGAGGTGCTGGGTTTACTACGGTGGGGTTTCAGCTGGCATAAACCCTTAACCGGAAAGCCTATCTACCCTAGACCGTCAGATAATTGTGATGATACCCTGCCTCTTTGGGGGCACGACAGTTTTCACTCGTTTTCTGTCTCCAGGAACCATTTGTGTGAGGCATGGTGGCCTCGGGGGGTCGGGAAAAGTCTCACTTTTCCCATTACGGAGGGAGAAAACTCCATTCACATCCGACTATTGTTTTTTTTTCTTCTTTTTATTTTTACAATAAACTCCCACTTTGGGCGTTTGTCGTGAGGAAAAAAAATCAACTTTGCTGCGAGCGGAAATCAAACATGGTGCTCTGAATGGAGATTCTGCTACGGCAGTTCTACTGACAGCACACATACAGGGCGGGAACTCTGGCATGGCAGCCTGTGCTCTACCTGGAGAGCGGGAGCCATAGCTCCATTGACCAGACTGGCCCACGGGAAGCCTGTCATACTCTAAATAAGGAACGAAGATAGGTCTGTGTCCACTGTAAATGTTCTTCGCACTGTAAACCTCCAGTGTGTCTTTTTTATATGCTTTCCCTGGTATTTTTGCGTATTTATTTAGATGGTAGTTTATTTAGAGGGTAGATTTCGTTTTTTTTTTTTTTTTATCTGAGCTATCATTCAGGTCCTCTGTCATGAATTGTGCAGAGCATTAACCAGTGTTTCTTTCCCTCTTCCATTTCAAACCAATTTGTTTTCATTTCCTTTTAGTCACTTTAGGTAATATGTGTGCTTTATCTTCAAGTACTACACAATTATATTCACCTTACTACTCTCAGTAGACACATCTTGAGTGATGCGTTTCAGTGTAACTCTCCATGTAATGCATTTCAACACATCCCACAGCACCCTCAATGTAACACAAGTAGAACTGTTAAAACTGAAGAGATGCTGTGCTACATCTGTGCATGTGTACAGGCTGTACCAGTGAATAAAGTCGGCGCATTTTAAACCCCACATGTGCCAAATTCGGGGCTGACACATCTTTATTGTTTCATTACTGAAAGCCACTCTCGTTCTGCCAAAACAACTTTTCACCTGACCTGCAGGGCCCTTATGTTCGCACAAAAGGATCCTTGTATAGATTTGCTGATTGATCTCAGTCCTGGCGTACAACATACCTTTTAATTTCACTGATGTCCACGTACAGTTCTACCAGTAACCTCCCTGTTGAACCGGATGCTGTATGAGTCCTGGTCTGCAGTGTCCATTACTCTTTTTACCCTGAAACTCAGACTGCTTTGCCGGTAGGCGCCTTTGCGTGCTCCGTTATTGCTCCCTTCTCTGTCTTGTAATGTAAAGATACTGTCCCTCTCTTCCAGGCTTCCCCCGATGGACCTGCCTGGTGTTGGTGGTTGCTCGCCATCCTTCCACTTGATCCAACCTACCAGATGATGATTCTTTCAATGACTTCCTTGAAGGACCGGCTGACGCACATGAAGCACATCCTGTCTGTCTTTACACAGAGCCAGACCTAGGCAGGAACAGCCTTTACCTCGGCTCAGAAGTGATTCCAGACTTGAGCACTGCCACATGGAACCTCATCAGCTGAAGCCTTGCATTTACTTTTGTTTCTCAATGTGATTCTCTAATTCATGAATGTTTGACCATTGACCTCAAAGGCCACTGGATGCACAGTAGAGGTGATGGAGATAATGTACCGTCCAGCCTGCTACGAGGAGAGCGAAGTCCGCGATCCCTTGGGCACTGAATGAAACAAGTAGGGTGTCAAATCTAAAGCCACTTTTAAAACCTCAGTGAAAGCCATAGGTGGGTGGGAAGAGAAAAGAAAAAGCATCACAGCACAGGAAGTGAGGAGATTCCATAAGGGAATGATGCAGAACCACACAGGAAGTGAGGTAGTATCGCACAGGGAATGGAATGGCACTACAGAGAATGTGAGGGATGCCACATAGGAAGTGATCAAGCACCACACAAGAAGGTCATTGCGAGAGCTAGCAAAAATACAAAACCAAGATGTCTTAAACTCTGGAACACTTGATAATCAGTTTTTCATCTTTGTTTCCTCTCTGAGTGGGCTCTGTTGTTTGTGCGCCATTTTCATGGTTTGAGTACAGAAATTTGCCCTTCCTACCCATCTAAATCTAAAAGAGGCAGTTTTATCAGTCTGAGGTTAGGAAAAACGGATTGATTGTCTGGATGAATGACTAGACTGGTCTATGAAAAAGGGAATATTGTTAACATACCCTCGCTCTTTGCAATTAGTACTAGTACTCTTGATTCTCTAGTGTATTTGAGGAAAATTTATTATCATGTTGGACTATGAAAATTCCTTTTTTTTTTTGGCACTTTGAGGGGTTTCTGGCTTTAGAACTACCTACAAAAAAAAATCATCTGCCAAAGCGATGTTTTATTCTGGGATTTGGGCAACTGTATTTGATTTATTAAAGTATTGTATTGGTGACATCTATTGTGACTTTTGTGAGAAAATATTCCTCCCACAAACATGATACAGGCACTTGGTTTTCTGTTACAGGATTACCTTGGTTCTGACCGAGATTCTCGAAGTAGCATGAAGGGCTTCTATGTGAAACCAGAAGCAATATTTCTACAGTCATATATTATAAGAAAAGAAAAACATGATTTCAAATTTGGTGCTAACCTGGTGCACGTGTGATGCATTTCTACTGATATAGTTTCATAAGCAGATAAGAGTTTTTTTTAATGTTACATTTCTAGAAGATAATTTTAAATCCTGTGTGAAATTTCAAGTCGATTCCAGGGACGTGACCTGCCACATGTATCAGTAGGCAGGAGTTTTCTGTTAGTGGTGTGTGGCACTTGTAGTTTTACTATTCCATTATGCTTTAAGGCTGCAAAGCAAGGATTGCCAAACCCCCTCCCACTTGGCACACTGATCTTAGAGCTCGGTTTAAACACTCATCCCCTCCGCATCCAATATTCTAGCACCACTCCCCAAGAAATTGTATTTTTAATCACATGTAGAGGTTACAACCACATACCCTCACCTGGGTTGGACAAGTATTAAGGGCTTGGTCATTATCTTGAAGACTTCAGTGCAGAGGCTTCATGAAGAGACACACACCACACCTCTACATTAAAATAGATTTACAATTCAGAGAATTGGTTGAGGTTTTTAATATTTAAAGTAAAACAAGTATGTAATGCCGATCCTGAATGTCATGTATGGGTTATGGGCATCTAGTGAGTACCTAGCTAAATGGTGGCTAAATGCTTAATCCCCCCCAAAAAAAACTGATGTCTCCATCTGATATTCTGCTGCCTGCATTACTGTGAGCCCCCGGCTCAGGAGCAAAATAAACTTTTTATTTGGGACATTCTTATTAAAACACATTAATAAAAAAAAGGCATAAATGGGCCAAACAGTATGGGCTCATTCAAAGGACATGCGGACCCATAAGTGCACTTAGATTTAAAAAAAAAAGGTACATTAAAATAGAGGTTTCTTGTAACAATTTCATTAAATAGTATCAATGTAAATCCCCCTCAAAATAGATGTCTTTTGAAGAAGAGAGATGAATCTGTAATAAAATTCTAGAAAACCTGGTTTTCGAAGCCAGGTTACTGCTGATACATTAAGGAGCTTCTTAAGCTCATCGCTGGAGAGAAACGTTTACAGATGAATAACAGTAGTAAGCCGCTGATGCAGGTGGGTAATATTGGTGCTATCTCCTGTGTAGTGTTTCAGTGTGCTGAGGGCACCTCTAACATTGAAGCATTCAGTTGTGGAAACGGCATTTGTGTTCAGCTTATTTTTAGGGTGTTGGAGGCTGGAGCAAGTGAGTTGTCAGTTGTTTTCTGAGAGTTAATATTTTGTTCTGCTTGTTAGACATGTGTAAGATGGAAGCTTCCTATTTCACGTCTATTACACCTTGCAGAAGGTGACTCTATGATAAGTAGACTACCTTGAAAACTTTAGCTAGTTATCGGCGTCTAAATTACAAGTGGCAGGAGCCAGAATCCCAGATTCACATGCTATTCGTTATCCCCCAACTAGTGGTAGGGTTTGGAAATATATGTTCGATGGCATGTGTAGCTGCAGATACACATGCTTAGCACATCCCGCCATCTAGTGTTGGGCTCGGAGTGTTACAAGTTGTTTTTCTTCGAAGAAGTCTTTTGAGTCACGAGATGGAGGGACTCCTCCCCTTTCGGCTCCATTGCGCATGGGCGTCGACTCCATCTTAGATTGTTTTTTTTCCGCCATCGGGTTCGGACGTGTTCCTTTTCGCTCCGTTTCTCGGTTCGGAAAGTTAGTTGGAATCTCGGAAAATTCGACGGTATTGTTTGCGTTCGGTATCGGGTTAGTTACTACAGATCGACACTGACTTTTGAAGAGCTTCGGTGGCCCTTTGGGGTTTTTTCGATCCCCCGTCGGGGCCTGGTCGGCCCGGCCATGTGTCTCTTCAAGGCTGATGGAACGGACCCCATTCCGCTTCTGCCCAAAATGTCACAACAAGTATCCATATACAGATCAGCACCTGGTATGTAACTTGTGTTTGTCTCCAGAACACAAAGAAGATACTTGTGAAGCCTGTCGAGCGTTTTGGTCGAGGAAGACACTAAGAGACCGAAGAGCTAGAAGACTGCAAATGGCGTCGGCGCCGACAGGACAAAGGCATTTGGAGGAGGAAGAGGAAAGCTTCTCCATCCAGGAGTCGGACTCGGACGAGCTCGATCCCGAAGAAACGCCGAAAACCGTGAGTAAGACGTCAAAACATAAAACTCACGAGAAGACCACAAAAGCCCAGGGGACGCCACCGCCAACAGGCCATGGCTTAACCCGTAAAATAGGTGACGATCATCGGCACCGAAAAAGGGCACGCTTGTGTCGAAGTCATCCGACTCCGGTCGAGATACCGGCACACAGCAATCTCGAGCCCGAGACAGCGGCTCCGAGCAAGTTCGGCACCGAGGCAGCGGCACCGAAATGGGTCGGCACCGAGAGACCACGATGCCGAATTCAAGAAAGTGTTGTCAGAGCCGAAAAAGGCTACCGAAAAGGTTTCCATTCCGAAACATCCTGCCTCGGAACCGAAATCAGGTTCCTACACAGAGGAATAGGGATTGTCCTCCCAAATGCACGGACATAAGTTCGGACAAGAACTAGAATCAGTGGAGCCAGACTACACTCAAAGGAGGCTCCACATTCAAAAGGACACAGGGAAGATAAGCACTCTTCCCCCTATTAAAATGAAAAGAAAACTTGCCTTTCAAGATAAGGACAAGCAGCCACAGGCAAAGGTGGCAAGACAGACAACTCCGCCACCATCTCCACCACCATCAATGCACACATCACCGGTAGTCACTCCACCACTGATGCAATCCCCAACGCATACGGCAATGAGTCAGGACGATCCCGACGCATGGGACCTTTATGATGCACCAGTATCGGATAACAGCCCAGACTGTTACCCAGCAAGACCGTCCCCACCTGAGGACAGTACATCTTACACGCAGGTGGTCTCCAGGGCAGCAGCTTTTCATAATGTCACCTTGCATGCAGAACCCATTGAGGATGACTTTTTTTGTTTAATACACTATCCTCCACTCCTAGCCAATACCAGAGCCTACTATGCTACCTGGAATGCTAAAACATTCCAAACAGGTGTTTCAGGTGCCTGTGAAGGGCAGGGCCATAACTCCAAGGGTGGAGAAAAAGTACAAGCCACCGCCTACAGACCCTGTGTATATCACGCAGCAACTAACACCAGACTCTGTAGTAGTAGGGGCAGCTCGCAAGAGAGCAAACTCTCACACCTCGGGAGATGCACCACCTCCAGACAAGGAGAGTCGCAAATTTGACGCTGCAGGGAAGAGGGTTGCAGCACAAGCAGCAAACCAATGGCGTATTGCCAACTCACAAGCACTTCTGGCAAGATATGATAGGGCTCATTGGGACGAAATGCAACATTTCATAGAACACTTACCCAAAGAGTTCCAAAAAAGGGCACAACAAGTGGTGGAGGAAGGACAAAGTATCTGAAATAATCAAATACGGTCAGCAATGGATGCAGCAGATACAGCTGCGAGGACAGTAAATACTGCAGTAACAATAAGGAGACGCATGGTTGCGTACATCAGGATTCAAGCCGGAAATACAACAAGCCGTGCTGAATATGCCTTTTAATGGACAGCAGCAGTTTGGGCCGGAGGTGGACACTGCTATAGAAAAACTTAAAAAGGACACTGATACGGCCAAAGCCATGGGCGCACTCTACTCCCCACAGAGCAGAGGCACATTTTGCATAACACAGTTTAGAGGGGGGTTTCGTGGACAAGCTACAGAACCCACAACCTCATAAACAAGGCCCACTTATCAAAGTCAATATCAGCGGGGAGGTTTTCGGGGACAATATAGAGGGGGACAATTCCAAAAGAATAGAGGGAAGTTCCAAAGCCCTAAAGCTCCTCAAAACAAGCAGTGACTTCCAAGTCAGAAATCCCCAACACATAACACCTGTGGGGGGGAGACTGAGCAAATTTTACAAACATTGGGAAGAGATAACAACAGACACTTGGGTACTGGCAAGTTCGGTGGCATGTGTAGCTGCAGATACACATGCTGTGCATAGTCCGCCGTCTGGTGTTGGGCTCGGAGTGTTACAAGTTGTTTTTCCTCGAAGAAGTCTTTTCGAGTCACGAGACCGAGGGACTCCTCCCATCTTGGTTCCATTGCGCATGGGCGTCGACTCCATCTTAGATTGTTTTTTTTCCGCCATCGGGTTCGGACGTGTTCCTTTTCGCTCCGTGTTTCGGGTCGGAAAGTTAGTCAGAATCTCGGAAAAATTTGTCGGTATTGTTTCGTTCGGTATCGGGATAGTTAGAACAAATCGACACCGAACCTTGAAGAGCTCCGGTGACCCTTCGGGGTAATTTCGACCCCTGTCGGGGCCTGGTCGGCTCGACCGCGTGCAACATCGAGACTGATGGAACGGACCCCGTTCCGATTCTGTCCTAAATGCCACAATAAGTATCCGTATACGGATCAACATTTGGTCTGTAACTTGTGCCTGTCCCCCGAGCACAAGGAGGATACGTGCGAAGCCTGTCGTGCGTTTCGGTCGAGAAAAACGCTCAGAGACCGAAGAGCCAGGAGGTTGCAGATGGCGTCCACGCCGACAGGACAACAACAGTTCGAGGAGGAGGAAGAAGAAACTTTCTCCATCCACGAGTCGGATTCCGAAGAATTCGACGTCGAAGATCAACCAACCGTGAGTAAGACGTCGAAACAAAAAACACATGAAAAGACTGACAAAGCCCAGGGGACGCCACCGCCAACAGGCCATGGCTTAACCCGGAAAGTAGGTGACCGTCCATCGGCACCGAAAAAGGGCGAGCTGGTGTCGAAGTCGTCCGACTCGGGTCGAGACACAGGCACGCAGCAATCTCGGGACTGACAGAGTGGTGCAGAAAAGGGTCGACACCGAGACAGCAGCACCGAAGCTGCTCAGCACAGCGGCACCGAAGTTGGTCGGCACTGAGACGGAACAACACCAAAAAAGAAAAAGATCTTGTCGGAGCCGAAAAAATCCAAAGACACGGTTTCGTGCCAAAACACCCGGCAACCGAACCGAAAACTGGTTCCTACTCAGAGGAACAAGGAATGTCCTCTCAACTAAAAAGACATAGATTTGAGGAGGAATTACAAACAATAGAGCCAGATCACACGCAAAAGCGGATCTTTATTCAAAAGGATACAGGGAAGATCAGCACTCTCTCTCCCCCCCCCCCCCAATCAAAAGAAAAAGGAAACTTGACTTCCAGCAGGGAGACAAGCAACCACAAGCAAAAGTGGTAAAGAAGGTAACTCCACCACCCTCACCACCACCATCAACTCATGCATCACCGGCACAAACTCCACCATTAACACACTCACCAGCTCATACCACAATGAGCCAGGATGATCCGGATGCATGGGACCTCTACGATGCTCCAGTATCGGACAATAGCCCAGAGTCGTACCCAACTAAACCGTCACCACCTGAGGACAGTACATCATATGCACAGGTGGTAGCTAGGGCAGCCGAATTCCATAATGTATCGCTACATTCGGAGCCTATTGAGGATGACTTCCTCTTTAACACCCTGTCCTCCACCCATAGCCATTATCAAAGCCTTCCCATGCTCCCAGGAATGCTAAGACACTCGAAACAGATATTTCAGGAGCCAGTTAAAAGCAGAGCCATAACTCCAAGGGTGGAGAAAAAATACAAGGCACCGCCCACAGACCCTGCTTTTATCACATCACAACTGACACCGGACTCAGTAGTTGTGGGGGCAGCTCGTAAGAGAGCCAACTCGCATACATCAGGCGACGCACCACCTCCGGACAAGGAGAGCCGCAAATTTGATGCAGCGGGAAAAAGGGTTGCAGCACAAGCAGCAAATCAGTGGCGCATCGCCAACTCGCAAGCACTCCTAGCGAGATACGACAGGGCTCATTGGGATGAGATGCAACATTTCATCGAACATCTCCCCAAAGAGTTCCAAAAACGAGCGCAACAGGTGGTGGAAGAGGGGCAAAGTATCTCAAACAACCAGATACGATCTGCCATGGATGCAGCGGATACAGCTGCAAGAACAATAAATACTGCAGTCACGATAAGGAGGCACGCATGGCTGCGCACATCTGGCTTCAAACCTGAAATACAACAGGCTGTGCTCAATATGCCGTTTAATGAACAGCAATTGTTTGGGCCAGAGGTGGACACTGCAATTGAAAAATTAAAAAAGGACACCGACACAGCCAAAGCCATGGGCGCACTCTACTCCCCGCAGGGCAGAGGCACATTTGGCACATTTCGTAAAACAACTTTTAGGGGAGGGTTTCGAGGACAACCCACAGACGCCAGCACCTCACAAACAAGACCACCTACCTACCAGGGACAATATCAAAGGGGAGGCTTTCGGGGACAATACAAAGGGGGCCAATTCCCAAGAAACCGGGGAAAATTTCAAGGTCCCAAAACCCCTCAAAATAAACAGTGACTCACAGGTCACACAACCCCTTCACACAACACCAGTGGGGGGAAGACTAAGCCAGTTCTACAAATCTTGGGAGGAAATAACAACAGACACTTGGGTCTTAGCAATTATCCAACATGGTTATTGCATAGAATTTCTCCAACTCCCTCCACACGTCCCACCGAGAAAACACAATATGTCAAAACAGCATATAGACCTTCTAGGACTAGAAGTTCAAGCATTACTGCAAAAAGACGCAATAGAATTAGTACCAATTCCACAAAAGAACACAGGAGTTTACTCCCTGTACTTTCTAATACCAAAAAAGGACAAAACTCTAAGACCAATACTAGATCTCAGAACACTAAACACCTACATCAAATCGGACCACTTTCACATGGTCACGTTACAAGACGTAATCCCATTGCTCAAACAGCAGGACTACATGACAACATTAGATCTAAAGGACGCGTATTTCCATATACCGATACATCCCTCGCACAGGAAATACCTAAGGTTCGTATTCAAGGGAATACATTACCAATTCAAAGTGTTGCCATTCGGAATAACAACTGCGCCAAGAGTCTTTACAAAATGTCTAGCAGTAGTAGCTGCACATATCAGGAGGCAGCAAATACACGTGTTCCCTTACTTAGACGACTGGTTAATCAAGACCAACACGCTAACAAAGTGTTCACATCACACAAATTATGTTATACAAACCCTTTACAAGCTGGGTTTCTCCATCAACTATGCAAAGTCACACCTTTTGCCGTGTCAAACACAGCAATACTTAGGAGCGACAATCAACACAACAGAAGGGATAGCCACTCCAAGTCCTCAAAGGGTTCAAACATTTCACAAAGTGATACAGGCCATGTATCCAACACAAAAGATACCTGCAAAGATGGTATTAAAACTCCTAGGCATGATGTCCTCATGCATAGCCATTGTCCCAAACGCAAGATTGCACATGCGGCCCTTACAACAGTGCCTAGCATCACAATGGTCACAAGCACAGGGTCACCTTCTAGATCTAGTGTTGATAGACTGCCAAACATGCACCTCGCTTCAATGGTGGAACAATATAAATTTAGACCAAGGGCGGCCTTTTCAAGACCCAGTGCCTCAATGCATAATAACTACAGATGCCTCCATGATAGGGTGGGGAGCACACCTCAATCAACACAGCATTCAGCGACAATGGGACTCTCGTCAAAAACAGTTTCACATAAATCACTTAGAACTATTGGCAGTATTTCTAGCGTTAAAAGCATTTCAACCAATAATAAGCCACAAACACATTCTTGTCAAAACAGACAACATGACAACAATGTATTACCTAAACAAACAGGGAGGAACGCACTCAAAGCAGTTGTCATTCGCCTAATAGCACAGTCCATTCCAGGGATACAGAATCAATTAGCAGACAATCTCTCTCGGGATCACCAACAGATCCACAAATGGGAGATTCACCCCCAAATACTACATACTTACTTCCAAAATTGGGGAACACCACAAATAGACCTGTTTGCAACAAAAGAAAACGCAAAATTCCAAAACTTCGCATCCAGGTACCCACAGGATCAGTCTCTGGGCAATGCTAAATGGATGAGTTGGTCAGGGATATTTGCATACGCTTTTCCCCCTCTCCCACTCCTTCCATATCTAGTAAACAAGTTGAGTCAAAACAAACTCAAACTCATACTCATAGCACCAACTTGGGCAAGACAACCTTGGTACACAACACTACTAGACCTCTCAGTAGTGCCTCATATCAAACTACCATACAGACCAGATCTGTTAACTCAACACAATCAACAGATCAGACACCCCAATCCAGCATCGCTGAATCTTGCAATTTGGCTCCTGAAGTCTTAGAGTTCGGACATTTAGACCTTACACAAGAATGTATGGAAGTCATAAAACAAGCTAGAAAACCAACCACTAGACATTGCTATGCAAATAAGTGGAAAAGGTTTGTTTATTATTGCCATAATAATCAAATTCAACCCTTACACGCATCTGCTAAAGACATCGTAAGCTACTTGCTACATTTGCAAAAGTCAAAACTAGCTTTTTCATCCATCAAGATACATCTTACTGCAATTTCAGCTTACCTGCAAATTACCCACTCATCTTCACTGTTATGGATACCAGTCATAAAAGGCTTTATGGAAGGCCTAAAAATAATTATACCACCAAGAACACCACCAGTTCCTTCATGGAACCTCAACATTGTCTTAACACGACTCATGGGGCCACCTTTTGAGCCCATGCACTCATGTGAAATGCAATATTTAACATGGAAAGTTGCGTTTCTCATTGCCATCACATCTCTAAGAAGAGTCAGTGAAATCCAAGCATTTACCAGACAAGAACCATTTATTCAAATACACAAGCATAAAGTAGTTCTACAGACAAATCCAAAATTTTTACCAAAAGTCATATCACCGTTCCACTTGAATCAAACAGTAGAACTACCAGTGTTCTTCCCACAGCCAGATTCTGTAGCTGAGAGAGCACTACATACATTAGACATCAAAAGAGCGTTAATGTACTACATTGACAGAACAAAACTAATTCGAAAAACAAAACAATTATTTATTGCTTTCCAAAAACCTCATACAGGAAATCCAATTTCCAAACAAGGCTTTGCTAGATGGATAGTTAAATGTATTCAAACCTGTAATCTCAAAGCAAAAAGAGAACTGCCTATTACACCGAGGGCACACTCAACTTGAAAGAAAGGTGCTACCATGGCCTTTCTAGGAAACATTCCAATGACTGAAATATGTAAGGCAGCCACATGGTCTACGCCTCATACGTTTACCAAGAACTACTGCGTGGATGTGTTAACAGCACAACAAGCCACAGTAGGACAAGCAGTACTACGAACTTTGTTTCAAACAACTTCAACTCCTACAGGCTGAACCACCGCTTTTGGGGAGATAACTGCTTACTAGTCTATGCAAAGCATGTGTATCTGCAGATACACATGCCATCGAACGGAAAATGTCACTTACCCAGTGTACATCTGTTCGTGGCATGAGACGCTGCAGATTCACATGCGCCCACCCGCCTCCCCGGGAGCCTGTAGCCATTTCGAAGTTGATCTTGAACATTTGTAAATTTGTAAATACATCACTTTAAACTACATTATGTACATACATGGTTACTCCATTGCATGGGCACTATTACTGTAATACGCAACTCCTACCTCACCCTCTGCGGGGAAAACAATCTAAGATGGAGTTGACGCCCATGCGCAATGGAGCCGAAAGGGGAGGAGTCCCTCGATCTCGTGACTCGAAAGACTTCTTAAAAAAAAAAAAAAACTTGTAACACTCCGAGCCCAACACTAGATGGCGAGATGTGCAAAGCATGTGAATCTGCAGCGTCTCATGCCACGAACAGATGTACACTGGGTAAGTGATATTTTCCATATATATATTTTTTTTCTGACTATAAACAGTCAGTACGTGACCACCATCTTAGATTATTTTTTCTGCTGGTGAGTTTTGAAAGTGAGTGAAGGGGCCGCTGATATTTTTTCCCATTTGTTTTTTAACTGAAAAGGAAGATTTCATTAATGCTTGGGAAGAGGAATCAAGGTTAAAATGGCAGCAGACGCTATTGACAGTAAGATATTTTTTCTCAGTGTCTTAGACCATGGAAGGTCATAGTCTGAAAATTACTTTTTGTGCCTGGATCGAATGATGTACCCTAAACTGAGAAATATACCTGTTAGTCAACAGTTTCTAGCTCTATGTGCTGCTTAGAGATATGCACACTACCTGTCAACATCTATTTGTTGTCCCCTGAGTTAAGAAAGCAAGTGTAGTGGATAGAGCATTATCCTATCTACGAACTCGTTTGTGGAATGCCCTCTCTTTGGTCATGAGTGTTTCTGTAAAGCTTTGAAAACTTATCTGTTTTGTTAGTAACTCGAATGGTGCCTTTCTTTCAAGGGTTTGAGGTGGTTTGCCTGATTGAGTGAGAAGATGCCTTTGGGTAAATGTGTTAAAATAAATATCTTTACTTGAAACAAGAAGCAATAGGTATGTTATTTAAGATTTCCTGGTGACCAGAGAGCAGAATTGTGTGGTCCCATTTAAAAGTGAAATCAAGAACCTTGAAAATCTGATAAAACAACATTGGGTTCACAACACAACGATGTAAAGATCCAGCTCAAGCATGGAGAGAACCATGTGGGTTTTGAATCGGGGAGGGTTACCCAGACAGGAAAACATGCGCGGCTTAGGGTATGTGGGATGAAACAAATATTTCAGTCCAGCATAATTGAGGCCTCGATGAATGGGAGGCCCTTTTTTGTAAACCAGTGCATGAATCTTTGGAAAGAATGATGAAGGATAACAAAGCTGCATGTCCCCTGGGCACACTTCAAAGCAAAGGTTCATACCCTAGGGAAACATGCTTAAAGAAGTCTTGGCAGCCCTCTAACCAATAGAGACGGCCATTTGCTGGAAGCATGATTGCAAGGGGTAAGAGCCCTTAAATTCATGCCAATGCCATCAAATACAAGTGATTGGGAACTCGGGGAATACACACTTCAGTGGTAAAGCAAGGCATCTGTCATGTGGGATTTAAACAAGGCTATTGTATAGTACTGACAAACAAGCTCTCAATTATCAAATCAAAGAAACCCACAAGTCAGACCATGTCTCCCAGCTATCAGAAGAGATACAGTATTTAATCCTCAAATGAGGAATTGTGAGAGTCCCTGATGGACAGAACAAACAAGAATGAGATTTGGTGTATTTTCTTATACTGAAAGTCAATTTAACTCTCATACTGATACTTCACCTATGGTGTGTCATATGCTTTATAAAGATAGCAACTTAGAATGACCACATAGTTGGAAGTAATGCCTCTGCTGGAGAATCAATATTACATGCAGACTACAGAACTAAAAAATGCGTTGCACATCCCCACACATTGCAGACACTGAAAGTTTGATGGCCTGTGGGTGTGAGCAAATATAGTTAAAAAATGACTGTCATTGCTGCTACCACATCTGTGAAAAACCATTAATGTGTACCCATACTTGGATGACTCATTCCAGAAAAGCCATAAATGTATTAACAAGGTAATCATGTTACTATGCCATTTAGGCTTTACATTCAGTCTGACGAAGCCACTGCCCTCACCTTCACAGCAGAGTGTGGAGACCTTAGTATTCATTGTAGCATCTCCTTTATGGAATTTAGAATGTGATGAGGTAGTAAGCTGAGGTCAGGAATGGAATGATGGGAGAAGAAGGATTTGGAGAAGGGAGAGATCACAGACTTTGGTACGAATCTCCTTGGTTGGCGCCATCAGAAGGACCTTGGAATAATTTTAAATCCAAACGCAAAGGAACCTGTGTCACTTACTGAGGAGATAAGTATTGGTGTTGTGACAGAACCTATAGAACATGGTTTAGTTGCAAGATATCCTGAAGTTTTTTCTCCTAAATTGGGTATTTTAAAAGGATTTGTGCATAAGATTATAGTAAAAGAAAATACGACACCTATTGTACACAAGGTAAGAAATGTCCCAAATTTAATGAGAGAGCCATTAAAACAAGAATTGGAAAAATTGTTGAAAGAGGACATCATCGAACCGATAGAATCCTCGGAATGGTTGGCTCCGGTGGTCGTTGCACCAAAGGAAGATGGTAAAATTCGCCTATGCATTGACCTTAGAGACCTCAACAAATGTATATGGGTTGATCGACAACCTCTTCCAAATATAACAGAAATGCTATCCGTGAAGGCGAAGGGTAATACATTCAGTGTTTTGGACATGTCTTCGGCGTACCATCAAATAAACCTGCATGTTGATTCACGACATTTAACATCCTTTGTAACACCGCTAGGAGCTTTTAGATATAAGAGAATGCCCTTTGGACTTGCTTCTGCGTCTGCGGTGTTCCAAAGGATAATGGAACGAGTTTTTGGGGACATGAGTCGTGTATTATGTTTTCAAGATGATATATTAATCGTGGGGAGGATGAATCTGATCATGATCTTTTATTTCATGAAGTAATGCACAGGTTAAAAAGGAATGGCCTAACAATTAAGAGGGAAAAATGTCAAATTCGTAAAAGGGAAGTGACATATTTGGGACACACAATAAATGAATGTGGAATTAGGCCAAAGAAGAGCATTGTCTCTGCAATCAAGCATGCTCCAGAACCGGGTTCGAAAGAAGAATTAAGGTAATTTCTGGGTCTTGCAGAATATTGCTCCAAGTTTGTTAAGAACTTTACAGAAATGGTTGAACCATTAAGGAAACTTATGAAGAAGGGAGTAGTGTATGTGTGGGATGATAGTTGTAAGTGCTCTTTTCAAGAACTAAAAGATCATATTTCGAAGGTTCCAACTTTAGGAATATTTGATTCATGTGCCAAAACCTTTTTAACAACTGATGCTAGTAACGTAGGTGTTGGAGCTGTGTTAACTCAAGTTAAGGATGGTGAAGAACGCATCATTGGTTTTGCATCCAGGAGGTTGCAGGGTGCCGAAGTCTCATATTCTGTGATAGAGAGGGAGGCCCTGGCCTGTTGTTGGGGAATAAACCATTTCAAATTTTATTTGTGGGGTTTACCCTTTAAGTTAAAAACTGACCACAAGCCACTTACCTACATTTTTAAAGGGGGGTGTGGTTTAGAGGCTGGTATTACCCCGCGAATTTCCAAGTGGTTGTTGTCAGTATTGGGATACAACTTTACGGTGGAATTTGTGAAAGGTAATAAGAATGTTGTGGCGGACTACTTGTCTAGAGCGCCAGTGGATGAAGGTGAGTTTCAGGAAATGGAGTCAAAAGATGTGGTGAGCACTATTTTAGGAGAGATGGCTATAACAGCACAAGAGTGGGAACAGGCAGAAGTTAGTGATATAACTATGCAAGTTGTGAAAGCAAGAGTAGTTAATGGTTGGAAGAATGGTGATGAGCAGGATTGTGATTTGGTAAGGTACTTTAGAATTAGAGATCAACTAAGTATAGTTAATGGGAGGTTATTAAGAAGGGACCAACTTGTTCGACCTGTTAATATACGTAAACACATTATTGAGATTACACATCAAGGACATCTGGGTAGGGGAACAATGAAAAGGAAGGTGAGGCAGACATTTTGGTGGCCTGGAATGGACAAGCAAGTGGAAGAAGCAGTAAAAAATTGTGTGGCATGTGCCAATAGTGATAAGACCAAGGTGTTAAGGCATGTACCCCTGGCTCCTGTGAAATTTCCTAGTGGTCCATGGGAAAAATTGGCTATAGATTTCACTGGACCTATGTCTAGTTTGGGAGTGGGGTGTAAATTTATATTGGTGTTAGTAGATTATCATTCCAAATGGTTCACTGCTAAGGTGGTTGGGCATGTGAAAACTTCAGTAGTGATAGAATTCTTTGAGGAGGTATTTATGGAGGAAGGCATCCCAAAATGTATTGTATCCGATAATGGGGTGCAATTTATATCATCAGAAATGACTGATTATATACGAAGAGTTGGAATCAAACATGAGAGGGTAGCTCTTTTCCATCCGCAAGCCAATGGTCTGGTGGAGAGGGTAAACCGATTAATAATGGAAAACATACAGTTATCTCTGGCGAATCGACTTCCATGGAGAAAAGAGTTGAGTAAAATGATCTGGACTTATCGAACGACTCCCCATTCTACAACAGGAGTGTTACCTTTTGTATCATTAAAGGGAAGGGAACCTGGTGTGTTAGAATGTCCGGTGTGGTTGAAGACCAATAATAACAGAGTGATGGTTGATAGAGATTCAATAATGGCAAGAGTTGAAAAAATGCTGGAAAAATGTGCCACACACTACAATAGGAGGATGGGTGTGAAGTCTTGTACTATACAAAGAGGAGATTGGGTGGCAGTAAGGAAGAAGGGTATTGTTCTTAAAGGAGAAAGCAAATATTTTCCTCAACGTGTGTCGAATGTGAAAAAAAATGTGGTGGTTTTAGAAAATGGATCCACATGGGACATGGGGAATGTTTGCAAACTTAATTGTTGAAATTTTTATGGTATTTTACATTATTGTTTATAGTTAATTATATTGTGTTCATTTTGATTTGTTTTGTTTTTAATGAAAGGGGGGAGGTGTGTGGAGATCTTAGTATTCATTGTAGCATCTCCTTTATGGAATTTAGAATGTGATGAGGTAGTAAGCTGAGGTCAGGAATGGAATGATGGGAGAAGAAGGATCTGGAGAAGGGAGAGAAAAGGATGTGTCCATAACTGCTGAAGGTGTTATGACTTGTTAACCATAATAAAGAAAACTTGTAAAAAGAAGAGGAATTCTGTGGAGTAGACTTTACACAGAGCTTTTTGAAAGCTAAAATATGGTGATGATAAAGGTCAACCCCGCCACGAATAATCCAGGCATTTCAGGATCAAATTCACCTTTGCCAAACTTCACAACCTCCAACAGTGCTAACTATGACAATGTTTTTTGGTAATGATGGAATTATGTATCCACTTAATACTTAACACGTTTCACATGAGACCAGTATTGGGTGACTTACAAACCAATGGGCACTGCATTTAGCGAAGTGGGAGTATGTTGCGTTTGACACCAGCCAAGTGGAGGACTCAAATATGGTGATTGCTGGTGAACATGGTAAGGGGAAGGACATTCAAACAACCAGCCCCCATGGTAACAAAATACCCCGCTCAGAGGTATGGTGATGCATGTATGGTATGGAAGCAAGAGGTCATTGGTGGTCCTACTGTAGGAAAGTACCATCTTGCCTGGCATGTAACCCCCCATATTTCACTGTATATATGTTGTTTTAGTTGTATGTGTCACTGGGACCCTGCCAGCCAGGGCCCCAGTGCTCATAAGTGTGCCCTGTATGTGTTACCTGTGTTATGACTAACTGTCTCACTGAGGCTCTGCTAATCAGAACCTCAGTGGTTATGCTCTCTCATTTCTTTCCAAATTGTCACTAACAGGCTAGTGACCAATTTAACCAATTTACATTGGCGTACTGGAACACCCTTATAATTCCCTAGTATATGGTACTGAGGTACCCAGGGTATTGGGGTTCCAGGAGATCCCTATGGGCTGCAGCATTTCTTTTGCCACCCATAGGGAGCTCTGACAATTCTTACACAGGCCTGCCACTGAAGCCTGAGTGAAATAACGTCCACGTTATTTCACAGCCATTTTACACTGCACTTAAGTAACTTATAAGTCACCTATATGTCTAACCTTTACCTGGTAAAGGTTGGGTGCTAAGTTACTTAGTGTGTGGGCACCCTGGCACTAGCCAAGGTGCCCCCACATTGTTCAGGGCCAATTCCCCGGACTTTGTGAGTGCGGGGACACCATTACACGCGTGCACTATACATAGGTCACTACCTATGTATAGCTTCACAATGGTAACTTCGAATATGGCCATGTAACATGTCTAAGATCATGGAATTGCCCCACCAATGCCATCCTGGTATTGGATAGACAATCCCATGATTCCCCGGGTCTCTAGCACAGACCAGGGTACTGCCAAACTGCCTTTCCCGGGGTTTCACTGCAGCTGCTGCTGCTGCCAATCCCTCAGACAGGTTTCTGCCTTCCTGGGGTCCAGCCAGGCTTGGCCCAGGAAGGCAGAACAAAGGACTTCCTCAGAGAGAGGGTGTTACACCCTCTCCCTTTGGAATAAGGTGTCAGGGCTGGGGAGGAGTAGCCTCCCCAGCCTCTGGAAATGCTTTGATGGGCACAGATGGTGCCCATCTCTGCATAAGCCAGTCTACACCGGTTCAGGGATCCCTCAGCCCTGCTCTGGCGCGAAACTGGACAAAGGAAAGGGGAGTGACCGCTCCCCTGACCTGCACCTCCCCTGGGAGGTGCCCAGAGCTCCTCCAGTGTGCTCCAGACCTCTGCCATCTTGGAAACCGAGGTGCTGCTGGCACACTGGACTGCTCTGAGTGGCCAGGGCCAGCAGGTGACGTCAGAGACTCCTTCTGATAGGCTCCTCCAGGTGTTGCTAGCCTATCCTCTCTCCTAGGTAGCCAAACCTCCTTTTCTGGCTATTTAGGGTCTCTGCTTTGGGGAATTCCTTAGATAACGAATGCAAGAGCTCATCAGAGTTCCTCTGCATCTCTCTCTTCACCTTCTGCCAAGGAATCGACTGCTGACCACGCTGGAAGCCTGCAAAACTGCAACAAAGTAGCAAAGACAACTACTGCGACACTGTAACGCTGATCCTGCCTCCTTCTCTACTGTTCTCCTGGTGGTGCATGCTGTGGGGGTAGTCTGCCTCCTCTCTGCACTAGAAGCTCCGAAGAAATCTCCCGTGGGTCGACGGAATCTTCCCCCTGCAACCGCAGGCACCAAAGAACTGCATCACCGGTCCTCTGGGTCTCCTCTCAGCACGACGAGCGAGGTCCCTTGAACTCAGCAACTCTGTCCAAGTGACTCCCACAGTCCAGTGACTCTTCAGTCCAAGTTTGGTGGAGGTAAGTCCTTGCCTCCCCAACCCAGACTGCATTGCTGGGAACCGCGTGTTTTGCAGCTACTCCGGCTCCTGTGCACTTACCGAGGATTTCCTTTGTGCACAGCCAAGCCTGGGTCCCCGGCACTCTAACCTGCATTGAACGACCTCCTGAGTTGTCCTCCGGCGGCGTGGGACTCTCTTGTGCAACTTCGGGTGAGCACCGATTCACTCCACTTCGTAGTGCCTGTTCCGGCACTTCTGCGGGTGCTGCTTGCTTCTGAGTGGGCTCCTTCTCTTGCTGGACGCCCCCTCTGTCCCCTCACGCAATTGGTGACATCCTGGGCCACAGCAGCATCCAAAAACCCTAATCGTCTTTCTGCGGGAAAACACTTCTGCACGATTCTTCACGGCGTGGGACATCCATCCTCCAAAGGGGAAGTTTCTAGCCCTTGTCGTTCGTGCAGAATCTTCAGCTTCTACCATCCGGTGGCAGCTTCTTTGCATCCACAGCTGGCATTTCCTGGTCATCTGCCCACTCCCGACTTGATCATGACTTTTGGACTTCGTCCCCTTGTTCCACAGGTACTCTCGTCTGGAAATCCATTGTTGTTGCATTGCTGGTGTTGGTCTTTCCTGCAGAATTCCCCTATCACGACTTCTGTGCTCTTTGGAGAACTTAGGTGCACTTTGCACCCACTTTTCAGGGTCTTGGGGTGGGCTATTTTCCTAACCCTCACTGTTTTCTTACAATCCCAGCGACCCTCTACGAGGTCACATAGGTTTGGGGTCCATTCGTGGTTCGCATTCCACTTCTAGAGTATATGGTTTGTGTTGCCCCTATCCCTATGTGCCCCCATTGCATTCTATTGTGACTATACATTGTTTGCACTGTTTTCTATTGCTATTACTGCATATTTTGGTATTGTGTACATATATCTTGTGTATATTTGCTATCCTCATACTGAGGGTACTCACTGAGATACTTTTGGCATATTGTCATAAAAAAAATTTACCTTTATTTTTAGTATATCTCTGTATTGTGTTTTCTTTTGATATTATGCATATGCCACTAGTGGTACTGTAGGAGCTTCACTCGTCTCCTAGTTCAGCCTAAGCTGCTCTGCTAAGCTACCTTTTCTATCAGCCTAAGCTGCTAGACACCCCTCTACACTAATAAGGGATACCTGGGCCTGGTGCAAGGTGTAAGTACCCCTTGGTACTCACTACAAGCCAGTCCAGCCTCCTACACCTACTGATGCCACTGCCACAGTTTCTGGCCATGGTCTTAGAGAAAATCATCAATAGGCACCTCACCGAATACCTTAATCCCAAGTCTGGTTTCAAACCCAACCACAGTACAGAAATTGCCCTAATTGCCACCATAGATGACAACTTCATGGGTCTGGATGGAGGCGACGTGGCGGCCTTCATCCTCTTGGACCTCTCTGTGGCATTTGACATTGTCTCACAACCTACTATAATCCAATTCCTACACAGCATTGGAATCCAAGGGCATGCATGTGGATCTGCTCCTTCCTGGCTGGAAGGACCCAGTCAGTCTGCATGGCACAGTACACCTTGGACACCCACAACCTCTTCTGTGAAGCCTGTGAAGCTGCAGAAGGATCCTCCCTGAGACCGACCCTCTTCAATGAATACACGATCCCTATAGCCAGCATCATCCACTCTCACAACATCAAACTCCTCTCCTATGCTGACAACACACAACTCCTTCTCTCCCTCTTGGACAAGACATCCAATATGACTGAAATCACCTACTGGATGAAGGCCCATTTCTGAAGCTGAAAACCAACTAGAGTGAGATTGTGATCTTCGGAAATGCACTTCACCATGGGACTAAACCTGGTGGACAACAGAGCTAAGATCAACATCCATTCCTATCTCCCATGCGAAGAACCTCCGTATCACCATCAACAGCACACTCAGAATGACTGCCCAGGTCAACACCATCTCAGCCTCATTCTTCCATACCCCGAAGACACTGAGGAAGATTTTTACGTGGCTCCCAGTCAGTGCCTGGAATACTGTCACACACACTTTTGTCATAAGCAAACTGGACTATAGGAACACCTTCAGTGCTGGGATTATACAAAAAACTCGCCAGAAGGCTACAGGCCATGCTGAATTTGGCAGCCAGAATCACTCAACTTCCCATGCCGCACTCACTTTACACCACAGTTAAAGGAGCTTCACTGGCTCCCCATACACAAATAAGTGCAATTCAAACTACTCACCCACACCTTCAAGGCACTACATTACACTGGCCCAGCATATCTCAACAATTGCATCTGATTCATAAACTTTCCAGACACCTCAGCTAGACCGGTCTTCTTGCTCACATCCCACAGATACAGAAAATCTGATACCGCTGTTGAGCTTTCTCCTGCATCCCTCTTAAAATATATGGAATTCCCTGTCACTTCACATAAGAGTCTACTCCTCAGTTCTTGAGTTCCTCAAGAAACTGAAAACCTGGCTTTTTGAGTACTCCAATGTAGGCCCTAGTTTTTGGTTTGACTCGTGTGCTCAGAGGATACCCTGCCGGGTTAACTTGTGTTCTGCAAGTTGTCATAACAACAATCAGCACTTTTCACTGTCAGATGCTGGCATTTCCTGTACAGACACAAATGAACAATACTGCCAGTGTTTAACTCAACAAACAAGGGGGGGGAAAGGCTTATTCTCAATCGAAATTTGGCAGAAAAGATATGACACTGAGCAATTGTAGCCTAAGCGTATTAGGTAGGACTGTGTTGGCAAGAGAATTAAAGGCATGAAGGATGGATTAAGCAGCCTATCAAGATTTTCCCATGAGTGCAAACAAGCCCAGGAAATTGTAAAACAGATTTACTATGTGGAGAATGCACCAACATATACTTATCAAGTGTAAATGCATTTTGACAAAACCTTGCGTCAACCCTGAACAACCTCCGTCCAAGGGAATGCACTGCTCCTGAGTTGGTATGTGACAGTTGCTTGTGTTACTCCGTCCTCCCAAATATCACGCCCACCTCTGTTCTCCTCAACTGTATAACATCATGCGTGACTTTAGGTCTAACAGCGCTGCAGCTATGGTACTCGCATCTAATATGCCCTTAAGGAGGCAGTGAAAGATGTCAACCTTCCCACATGTTCAACTATGTAGTAAGCTGCCAGCAAACAACCGCCTGGATTTGGCAGCTTTGTTTTCATACAATTTGGACATTTAAATATACAAATAAACGCTTGTGATTTTAAAAGGCGCAACAAAAAAATCTGCAATACGATTGTGTTATGCAGCAAAATAGAAAATATCTGTATTATCGTGTCATTGTAATAACTGTTTCGCACTCAAGACTTAGAAGAAAGAATGATTGTGACATACCTAAATCATTTGCTAGAATGAAAAACTTAGTAGATCTCCACTTAAGTAACATTTATCAGCTAATTCAGCTTATTTATTGGTACCCACAGGTAAATCCACTTTCTACATCCCACTAATAAAATCATTCACACGTGGAACAAATACTACTTTTTTCCTACACTTGCCCACCATGGAACCTAAATGTAGTTCTACATATGTTAATGCTGCGTCAGTTCTCCATTAGAGTTAATGCATAAGGCATAATTAAAACGCCTTACACCAAAAACAATATTTTTGGTTGCTGTCACTACGTCATTCAAAACACAGTTTCTAACTTTCATATCAATCAAGCCATCCACTTAACTTTTTTTTTTTAACAAAAACCCAAGTAATACTGCAGAAAAAAACTTGCCTTGCAACGCACTGGGTGTTAGGAGAGCAGTATAATACCACATGAAACAACCTAAAATGTAAAGTGAATTGTATAGATAATACAGATGTGTTACAATTTGGCAAGCAAGACATGAATTATGAGGCTTAAACACACCCAAAAAGGAAAAATAATCATTTTCAGCTTCATTGGAGATGTATTACTTAAGTGCACAGCTGCACCAGGGGCACTGGTATACAAATTAACAAACCACTATTGTGGGGCTTTTCAAACAAACATTGAAACTCAGGTGGATAGTGTTGCAGAATGTTTCTACTTTTCGGTGTTCACTCCCTTCACCTTAAAGAGGATATGCTGCTATACAATAGATGCACAGTATATGAATATAGCATCTAAAATAATTACTTCAAACAATAGTTTTGCACATTAAAACTTTTCTAAATTTGAGTGTGACTCTCTCGCCTCTCTAGTGCGAGGACTAGTGAATGCTAGACAAAGGACACTGAAAATGGAAACAGTGTAATTGCAACTTAAAGGAAAAAAGAATGTAAAAATGAAGGTTAATTACTGCAGCATAGTGGGCTTCAGTCAGTGTCCTACTGGCTCCATCTACGGTCAACTCAACTCCATATTTTGAAGAATATTTTTGATGCCAGCCACTAAATGGCAGAATAATGTACAAAATTTTACTATATAAGAGCTTTTAAGCAGAAACACTCCCATTAACCCTGCAAGTGGATGAGTACAATCCCTCCTATAGGCAGAATCATCCCCACCTTTGCTGCCACTACTGCCAATTGAGACTGTGACTAGGCTCGAATAATTCTACTGCTTATATTATTACTTAACTATTGCAGTTAGTTGGGATGCTAATCTGGTTGGTTGACCACTTCCCGCTGAGATTAGTTTAACCTACAAACTACTTGTTTGAATCGTATTGGGGTAATTCAGCCAGCAAGCCTTCCGAGGCTGATGAAACTCACTACCATTTTATTGAAATAATGACACCTATTATTTTCAGATCACTCCACAAACGTGCATTAAGCGGTTAGTTAGACAGCAAATAGGTTTTTGTGAATTACTTTTTATTGAGATTTCCAAACTAACAAAAGAGTGCATAAAACACCCACCCCCAACTGAGCATACAGTCCAGCATCATGTACAATAGAACAACAGGATAGTAATGTCACAACACATTGAGATATGGCATGAGTGTAAATGGGTATAAATTGTGGCACAAATTCCTCATTTCACATGTAACCCCCCCCCTCCATTATTCCTAGGAGAATGTATGTCTCTAGTATTTAACCATGGCCTGATAGGGCTTGGATCTAATTGTAGTCCCCTTGATCCGGCCCAGTCTGTCTAGATTTTATAGTGTTTCTGGGGGCATCCCCTTGCAATATAAACAGGGCATTCCAGTCCCATGCAATAATCCATTTACTTGGCCCGTTGTTCCACAGAGGGGGCCGTACATTCTTCCACGCTCTTGCAGTGTCCCGCATTGCCACCAACTAACCCAACCACAGGAGCGCTCTTTGATATCTGTAACCCCCCAGATTAACCGTATTATGTAAAAGGATATGCTTAGGCTCTTTGGAAACGGGCCATCTGAACACTATCCAGTCTGCCCAGTACCTCCCGCCAATAGTGAGAGAGAGCAGGGCACCTCCAGAACGCATGGAACAGGTTGCCCTGTGGGTCCCCATTTCTCAGGCAGTTCCCCCGTAACTGTCTGTCCCATTCAATGCAATTTTGTTCTGGTGCGATAAACCCGGTGAAGTAGTTTCCGCTGTACCATCTGAAAATGGGAGGCTATCTCTGCTTTTCTAGGTGCCTCCCTTGCCTCCTGCCATGCCACACCACCTCAATGGGATCAGGCAGATGATGCAGTAGCATTTTATAGATCGCCGTTAGATAATGTACTTTGATATTGGCGAGGAGAAGCTTTGCCTCCATTGGAGAGAAGCCTGGGATGGCATCCTTCTGTTGTATGGAGGCAGGTGTGCATGACGACGTTGTAGGTGGCCAAAGAACTGTGTATGGTGTAAGACGAATTCTGCCTGTGGGTTCCGAAATGGTTTCATTGTTGAATCATGAAACACATCCCCCAAATGTAGATATCCCTATGAAGTCCCATTCACTGAAGTCACATAGGGCCCTTCCTTGTGGGAATCTGGCTCCTCTCCACCATGGGGTCTCCAGTGTGAGCCTGTTTGCCTACTCAATGGCCCTCATAGCAGCCGGTCGTGTGGCCTGTGGAAGAGACTCCGCTATGGTCCCACCATATAGTAGATGTAGGATATTATGCCGGCCCATCAACCACCCCTTCATTATGTATGCTGGGTCACCAAACACTTCAAACCAACAATCGTTCATTGTGAGCATGTGTGCCATCCAATAATATTGCATTAAGTCTGGGGTGGCTATCCTACCCTCAAACATCGTCCAACATTTCCTAATGGCACTATGAGGTGGTCCCCCACCCACAACAATGTCCTTTGGTGTGCATTCACCTTGCTAAAATAGGCCTTATCTACTGGGAACTACTGGGTGGTTTTGTAGTTGGTAGGGAAGGAGCCACAAGGAGACCATTTTGAAAATGGCTGAGCGTCCCAGTAAGGAGAAAGGGAGAGTGGACCAAAACCTGACTTCCCTTGCAAGGCCCTCCAGTTGAGGCATCAAGTTCCTTTCACAGGACCTCTGCACCTTCCCTGTAATGTAAACCCCCAAGTACTTAAATCCTGCTGGCTTTATTGGTATTCCCATCACCTATGGGATATATGGAGGATTTGTTAGTATTCATGTGGAGGCCAGAATGCCTCCCAAAAACTTGAAGAATTTGGAGAGTCCTAGGCCCAGTTGAGCCTAGATCAATCATAAAGAGTAGGACTTTGTCTGCATAAAGTGAAAAAGGAATGCATGATAGAGCTATAAAAAATAACAATTCCAATTACCCTTTGGCAACACATTATAATTCTGCACATGCAGGGTGAGAGGTGATTGGAATTGGGTTTCATGAAATCACACGTTATTAATGATGTGAGGGGAGTAGAGACAGTTGCTGAACTTATAAAATGTGACGCGTAATGGATCGTTAAACTGCGGGTGGTGGCTAAAGGTCTCAACACTGATAGAGAATTACATGTTTTTTTTATGAATCATTCCTGACATTAATCTGTAAAAGTTCTATTTAGCATATTCAAGAAGTTTATCCACAAATGTTTTGTGATTATGGACTGTATGTTTACTTTGGTTTGTTTAGAATTGTCTTTTCTATCCTTTGCTTTTGACCATGCCGTCCTGATTTGTTTTATTTAATGTTACAATCTGTCTTATACCTTATTCCACAATGGATGGTGGTTCCTGCTTCTCTAGTATATCACGATGTCTCCGGTATGTATATACCACTTCTCCAATATATGTTGGGCCATTACGAACACGGCCGCTTTCTATACTGGTTCTTGCTTTCATTACATGGCTTTCTTGATGACGTTTAATTTATGGCTTTAGTTTTGCAATTTGATTGCAAGGTTTCACATACATGTTATCGGCCTCAGTTCCTGGATGTTACCGACTGATCTCATTATTTATATCAAGATGGCTGCCACATTTTATCAGTACTATGTTCCAAGGGCACTAGTGTCCGTTTTCTATGTCGATGGCACATAAAAAGGACGGTGGGATTTCAGCGTCTTTTTATACGCGGAACACCACCTTGTTAATCTGTACTGCCAGGTAAGTTTAACTTTATGGATTCAGCCATGGGGGTATTGTTTTAGGCATTGTTTTAGGCTTGGATAGGACTGGTAGTGTCTTTTGGATGGATATAACATTTCTGTCTTAAGAAGCATATTGCAGGGATCATTTCGTTTTTAGCAGCTAACTAATATTTTGTGACCCAATCAATTTTACTATTGTCGTAGCCCATTTACAGGACTACATCTTTGCTAGTTGACATATAACTCCAGGTTTCTAGCAGGAGTCTCACCGTTTCCTTCTTGGACTGACATATGTCCTTTTTATTTACATGTTCCGCCTTGTTTAGTGTAGTTTTTCTTCACCATCGGTTACAGTATGCTTTAGACCAGGTGTAACTTTGTTGTCTTATACTTAGGCGTGGCTTTTCATTTCTCTTTTTTTTTAGAAATTGACTTATGGCCATTTGACTCCTACAGATAAGATTGAACACTAACTTTGATATATGAGTTTTGACCTGTTGTCAATGATTAAAAAGTTATTACCTAAGCCTATTGAGGTGGGTACCATGGTGTTTTAGTGTGCATATACCCATACTTTTGTGCCCTTTCCTACACTTATGGTATTACGATGCCCAGTTTAGGTACATGGCGACAACAAACGTGGGCATAATGAAGTGTACATAATATTGGCACTACTTTCCATGCTAAGGTACTTGATCTATGCCGTCAAAACTAGCCAGGGGTGCTGCACACAGTTTGGGAACAACTTAGCTATTTCCAGTTCGGACACAATAAAACTACACTAGTTTTGATGGCACACCAGGGAGCCGCGGCTCCCAGTTTGGGAACCACTGATTTAATACATAATAGAATTACCGGGTTTTCATATGCGTGCTTCATATTATCACAGCTAACAATATCCAGTTTTATTTGTTCAGCAATTGTATCCACTCAATTTGGTGCATATTTGTGACGGCCGACCACTGATCTGCTCTTACGTGTTGTACTGCTATACTTTGGCACAGGTCATGCTATCTTGATGTGGTTTAAGTTCCTCTCTTCCTTTTTGCTCTAACTGGCGGGTCATTGGGCTCTGTTCTTTTCCAGCACATTCAGATCAATGCATGGGCCAAATTGTTTCACCTTTTGGGGTGCTTTGCCACTAGCCCCGTGGCACTTGGAATGGACTATTTACTAATCTGTATATACTTGTCAACCTTTGCTATCATCCTCTACATGTTTTTTACAATCATTTGTTGTCTGTATATCTGTATATTTTTACAGCCTTTATAAAACAAAGTAACTATTGTGACGAAACACGTGTTGGCTATGGCTGTTGAACTATCTTCATCTTTTACATGTTAAATCGATGCTTCAAACACCAATAAAAGGATTCCATTTCAATCAGACTCATCTTGATAAATGAATGAAAAAAGATTGTGCATGAGTGCTACGGTATCTCTAGGACCATATGAGTAGTGCCACCTTGGTGGTGCACTTCTATATGCTTTTGACATATATTACTGTTCAGCACCAGGTTATTTTATTATCACTTGACCATTTTTTGTACTTGTTATACTAATTTACCACTGAATATATACTAATACCACTACTATCTATTGAATGTATGTAGAAAGCGAAATCCTGTCACTCACTTCCGCGGTCCATTGGAATCCCTTTAACAAGGCATCTACTTGCACTCATGCCACCAAGGGTTAATTCATAAGGGCAAAGAGCAGGGGCGACAAAGAGCTGCCCTGCCATGTGCTCTGTCGTACCAGGAACCAGGCTGAGGTCACTCCCCTGATTCACACCCTGGCTGTAAGATTGATGTACAGGAATGGTACTCTGCTGATAAATGTGGGTCCAAACCCCACTCAAGTCATGAGAGCAAATAGATATTCCCAGTCCACAGAGTCAAAGGCTTTCTGGCAGTCAACTGAAAATCACAAGTCATAATAAGTGGCTTGGCAAGGCATAACCCCAGACTGGCCAATGATGCCTGCTGGCCTAGTAGCCAGCATCTTAGCCCTGTTGTCACTGCTCCATTCAGCAGAGCTATTGATCGAAAGTCTCCACAGTGTATGTCCTCTGTGCCAAGTCCTAAAGTCAGCCGGCATCTCCCCCTGTTCTGTTCCTCCCGGAAGACCTCCAGCAGCAAGGGGCCCAGTTGGGGCCACACCATCTGCCAGAACTCCACCGGGAATCAATTAGGACCAGGCACTTTGCCCACATGTAGCTGTGCCAGCACAGCACATAGTTCTTCTCATGTGAGGGAGTCCTGGTCCTATGTAGATAATCGGGGCATTGGAAAGTCATGCACGAATGCGAGTCAATTTTCAAGAGGACTCATAGGGTCCACCTAATACAGTTCTCTGTAATATTCAACGAAAGCTTGTGAAGTGGTCACAGTTCCCGTAATCTTAGTACCGTTCCCAGCTACCAGGTAGGCCACCGGGGCTTAACGTCCCTCAGCGTGCATAACCAATGTAGGGTCTTGCTAGCTTTGTCCCCACCCCCCCATTGATAAATTCTACTATGTGTGGCCATCCAAGCATCTCCTCCTCTCTTGCCTCCTGCATAAGTTATTGGCAAAGTACCGTTTGTGCATGAAGTGAGTCTTGCAATAGCGAGTCCTTCACTAAAGAACAGCATCATTCTAAATGGAGTAAATGTTCCTTCAAGTCCAAGACTTTCCGTTGCCACCTTTCTTTCTGACCTTTAGAGTAACTAATGATGTGTTACCCTCATAGTAGCCTTCTGGGCTTCCCACAAAATATTGTGGAATTGTGCCTAACCTTTATTTTCTGAGAGGACTCTTTCACACCTTTCTTGGCACAGTTCCCTAAAATCCTCCTTTTTGAGATGCCACAGTTTCAGACGCCAGCTGGCCCTCGCTCTCTTCAGGCCCCAAGCCAGGTCCATCACCAGAGGCGAGGAGTCAGAGAAACCCTGAGCCAGCAGCCTTACCCGTGCCACCCTGTATCCCTCACTCCTATGCAGTGCAGCAGCACTAGACTAATTTAGTGTGGTAGGTTCTGCCCTCATGCAGCCGGGGTCTTCGCTACATGCGACAACCCAGTGTCCAGTGAGCGGGCCCTATTCCATCTCCAGTGAGGTTTATTCCTTAATTCCGTCTCCATTCTTTAGGAGGGAGCTCCATCTTTCCCTCTTCTCCCTCCACCATCCCGGTCAGAGGAGCCTGGCTTGTGTCTTGGGGGGGCGCTCCTCAATCCAGTCCCACACCGCCTCTGGTGTAGGAATGGCTTTAAGGTGGGCCAGGAACAGGAGAATGTAATTTATCCCTATGGCTTTAAGGTTCTATTTTGCCTCCTGGAAGGATCGTCTTTGTGCTGTAGCTTTAAAGTATAGTCAGGGAAAATCCATATTGGAGAAGATTGTTAGGTCACCTGGCTCCCACCGGTGGCTTAGCCATCAGTGCTCTATGCGCCCTTTCATGATGAAACAAGCCAAGACTTTGTCTGTGGGGATCCAGCTCCTCAGCCAGTCATATATGAACTTGGTGGGCACAGTTCCTTTAGCTCCTTCGGGGATGCCCAATATGCGAAGATTATTGTGCCTACATTTTCCTTCTGCATCTTCGAGGACCTCAAATTGCCGCACTCAGCTGTGCATTTTGACCAAACATGTGTTTTCACAACATGCTCTGTTTCTGAGAACCTGCTTTCAACTTCGGTAACCCTATGGGTGGTATTACGGAGGTCCTGTCTAGTTAGTGCTAATTCCACTTTAAGTTAGTTCCTCCATTTTGCCTTCCATAGTTGCTATGAGGTCTTGGATTGCAAGCAATATCGGTGAGGTCTGGGCAGCGCCTTCCACTTGTGTGCCACACCCGACCGTGCTGGCCTCCCCAGCAGGGATGTTCTACTTCATGAATTTGTCAGTTTTCTACTGCAGGCCGTGGATGATGGTTTGTCTTTGGCCATGTTACAAGCAGGGGTGTTCTCATCAGATCAGTACAGCGGAAGTGCCATCCGAGGCCCGTCCGCAACCCATCCCGCCTCAGTCCCAAAGGCGAAACGTGATGGAACAGGGGTAATTTCAAGCCAGCTTAGATAGGTGGAAGGGGGTCCCTTCTCTGCCAGATTAATTGATCGTTCGACCTGCCTCAGGATATCAACCGAGCTCGACCAACTCTGCCAACCCAGGAAAGTCTCAACAGTTCTGGGTCCCATCAATCCACAAATGATCTCCCAGCTAGCAGGACGAAGAAGGGGACAAAAGGCTCAAACCCCACATCTGAGGTGCTGGCAACAGTGTGCAAGTCCAAGCCAGTCCACCGGGCAGGCAGAGATGGCCCCAGTAGTCAGCAGCCCTGGGGATGGGTAGCCCAGGTGCACACCAGCTGTCCAGACTGCAGTGGACCTCAGGCAAGTCCAGCCAATGTGCACGTCTCTGGGGCGCCTCGTAGCTCTCCTCATCCACCCTACGAAGGGGGAGCAGCTACTCCAATACGTTAAGGGCTCCAGCCCATTGTCGGCCTTCCCCCGTCTCCCACACACACCTCAGGGCAGTACACCTCAGGGTAGTGTCTTTTAAGGGGACTCTGGCATAGCTGGCCACCGCCGCAGCTTGATCCCCCCGACTCCATCTGTCCACGTGTGCGTCTGGGTGTATCTCTGGGCATCTATCAGCGTGACTTTGTGGCCAATGCCGGTTCCGCACTGCAGCGCGGCTCCATTGCAAAGGCTCATCCTGCCGCAGCCCTCATCAGTAGGCTGCAGCGACCAGCAGGCCAGCCATAGTCGCTTTTCCCTCTGGGCGCGCTCTGCTCACATAGTCATCCTGAGCCCCGTCAGACCTGGGGCCAGGAATATCGCCCCTTGACCTCCCCAGGGAGGAGTCGCCTCGCTGCCTCCGACTGCTGCTTACCGCCTCGGCCGCATCTAGGCCACACCACCGGCACGGTCTTTTCCTTCGAAGGTCAGTGAAGTGTAGCAAATGGCAGCCGCCGGAGTGCTCTTCCTGGGTCGTATAAGCCCGGGGAGCAGCGGTTTCAAGTGGATTGCCTGCTTGGGAAGTGGAGCGCTTTCACTGAGCGACCGCGATGTTTGCTGGTGATACTAGCACATTGTTGCTGTGAGTACGTTTCGTGCGGTGTGTTAAGTGAGCAGTTTTTTTTTTTTTGGACAACTGTAAAAATAATAATGTTTTTTTCATAGGCTAAAATACCAAACTTTTTTCCATAGTGACAGGTGTTACTATAAAACAATTTATTAGTAATAGTTTATTGACTTCAGTATGAGGTATTGGTAGGCTCGTCCTGCTGAAATTCAACTTTGTGACCTGCATGCCATACCAAATGCCAGCAAAGAGCACTCAACTTGCTGACCCATCTTGATAGCTATCCACAAAGCGAGCCACATCTTGAAAGGGTGTGAGTTATTAACGCAACTGCTGAATGTGTCAGAGCTGAATGATAGTTTGGAATAGTAATGTGCATAGTGTGCCATTGATCCAAGACCGCCGACTTGTTGCTTATAAGTGTGGCAGCCCTCTCGCTACAGTGAAACTGCGATATGCTATGGAGAGTACCATTTCAAGGTGGCCAAATAGTTTACAATTAGTGGTCATGTGGAATGTAGACCACTCCAGATGAAATATGTGGTAAGCAAACAGCTCAGAAGCACTGTCTTTGAGGCGGCTGGGAGAAGGAAGAATTAAGAGGACATCGAGAATCGAAAAATAAACGGCTGGCCTGTCTCCCCGGCATAGAAGCGCACTTAACTTCAGGCGGATGTTCAGATGTGAGTAGAAACATTGCTATCACTCACAGAGCCAATGGCTAAAGTGGGCTGTTCTATGTTATATGCTGTCATGGACAAAAAACGAATGTGAACAGACCTATGGCTAATGAGAGATGACCTAAAGCTCCTCTGTTTGTAAATGTATCTATACATTTTCAAGTTATCTTTATTATAGGAGCCTGCTAGGCAGCTAAGGCTGACAAGCCTTAATTAAAAAATATTTTAATACAAAATACTATGTATGAAATTACAAATGTGCACAAAATACTATTTGGCAAAGTATTGCCCAACCCCTCATATTAGGCCTAGCTATCACAGAGCATATATTCTACCTGTATGGCTTGTCGAGATGGCAACCATGTTCAAGACCCTTTCCTAGTACAGTAATATTGCGATCCCATATAACAAAATATTTGTCTACGTAATGTAGCAAAAATGTCACTCCTAAAATGTATCGACTTTAACGTGTTTTTTCACTGTTAGTCGAACTACCTTTGACATTATTGCTCATAATAAACACGTTACTATTAACAAAGGAGACCTATAGTATTCTAGGGTCATGACCCCTCCCAACGATATAAAAAAAATATACTCTTCACATTTGCATATACATAATTATAATAAAGAGCTGGGATGTCAGGAGCCATCCCTCTGTGTTCCTGCTGAGATATGACGCTTTGCTGAGAAGTCCTATGGAGGCGAATATCTTGGAGAAGAGTGCTTCAGTTTGGCAGATCGGAGTGGTTTATCTTAGATGTTGAAGCAAAGCGGCAGATTGGCCTACAAAGGGGACAGTATCTCTTTTCATTGTTGCATATATTGTGTAAATGGGTGATGAACGATGAATGCCAGGTTATGGTGGAGAGGATGGGCTGGAATACACACTTATACGGTTTTAGCATATTTCATTCGTCCAGCCATCCTGTACCCTTTTCATAATTAATTCTGTGACGGTTTCTGCTTCTCTTTCGGAGGCCACTACTGCATTTATAGCTGGCTATTCATTGAGTGCTCGCTAGGTGTCACCAAAGCACCGTTTATGGAAGATGTGTTATGATGCTTTCATTCTTTGTCGTGCCGCTCAGATGTTCTGTCTCTTATTTATTTCGTGAGTATCTCGATCAGAAATTCTGTGCATCGGTTATAGCAATCGGTGCACGAGGACGTAAAAGGGCAGACAACTACAGGAATCAGTAAGTGGGAGTGGGTGGAAAGAGACATGGAAATAGTCTTGATACGTGGCCATTGACAGGTTTGAGTAAGACTCGTTTCTCTCTGAGCTGCTTCTGGAGAGTAAGAAAGGATGCTTTAGAGCTCAAGGAGATGAAGGTTTACAGGCGGTACTTCTCTTCCAAATTAATATATGCTAATTGAGTTTTGACTTCTACGCATTACTGTCAGAGAAGCTGTGCAGAGGCGACTAAAAATGTTACATAAGAGCTCGTGCAGATGGCGCAACATACACTGTGATTGCGGATGGGGAGTTGGGAGGAGGGCGCAGGGGTGGATTGCATGGAGAGCGCTAGCACGAGGCCCACTGTTTCTGCTTCAGTGCCAGTGCGCGGGCTGGGAACGCCTACGTCCCAGGGGCGTAGCTTGGTCAGTAAGATTGGGGGTGGGGTTGGGGTTGTCTGAGGTCCAGATTTTCCAACACTCACACTGGCATATAATGTTAAAATACGTTATAGGACAAGCAGGATGCATCAGAGGGGCTTGAGGGGCAGTGGAAAGGGAGAGGAGTGCGGATTGGTAGGAGTACTAAGCAAATAAAAACACAATATTTTATAAAATAACCAACATTTTCGAGGACTTACAAAACAGAGAGGGAGAGAGTGTGTCTGTGTTTTTGTCTGTTTGTAAAAATTCTTGGTAAAATCCGACAGATATATTATCCTACCTACAGACTGAAAGCACTTTTACCCAACTTTACATAAGAAAATGCATTTTTATTAGTGGGATGTAACACCCCAAACATTGCACCTGAAGCTACTCCCCTTCTCCTTTCAGCTGGCTGCAGTGCACTCTTTTGTACATTTTGCAGATCTCCCAGTAGGGCGTGATGGAGAATTTTCCATATGCTTGAGGTCACAAATCTTTTCATTTTAGCAAGTGTTTAGGAAATAGTAATATGACATCAATCAACGTTTAATTTACAGTCTAACAAATTTGGCTACAAAATGAAAACCCAAATCGGTTATAAAGATAAAGGGTTTTATTACAAATTTATACTCACGTTAATGTAAACAAATCTAAGAAGCAAGCTTTAAAGATACAGTATCACCATGGGGGACCGAAATGACGAACGAAGTTAAGGCGGATTCATTTAAGACAAACTAAGCTCTCTATGACTGCTCTACAGAATAACAATAGAAGGACTAGGTATTCTTAGAACAAACGAAGCCCTAATCTTTTACACTAAAGTGCAAATAAAGTCTTCTAACTAAACTAGCTAGGGCCATAGGAAATTCTCCCTACTTAGAGGACATGAGATGAGGAGCAAAGTTAAAAAGCAAGGTAAGGTGGTTTGCAAGCGGAGAGGGTGCAAAGGGGTTGTGAGTGACAGGGGCGTAAGAGAGGTCCCCGTAGCCCATGCAGTGTGAGGGGCAGTCTTAGCAAGACTTGAAGGGGCCTTCTCAGCACCTACCGATTTGAACGTTGGGGGGGCCTTCAGGAATTTTTTTAGGGTATCCATGACGTTTTGTTACGCCACTGGTGAGCAAAATGTTTGGTGGTAGAAGGTTTGTGTGTGTTATGAGTGATACTGGGGGTGCATACTCATTTGAAAATGAGAGTAGTTATTTTATGTGGGGTCCTTTTGCTTAGCGTGCACAACCCTAGCTGATGTATGAAGGAATAGTGTAAGGTGTTTTAGTGGCCTTCATACTCTTAAGGTCACTAAAATGTGTATATTTTGTTACACAACCCAAAATTAAAATATTTAATGAACTTAAACTCTGCAGAAGAGAGAAACCTTATCTGTGATGCTTATGTATAGCTATCAAATATATCGCACATCCATCTATACTGTAAACCTAACTATGACTTTTAAATTCACCAGAATGTCCAAATACTCAAAAAAAGCTCAAAAGTAACCTTAAAAAAACTCATTCATGGTTATTTGTGTATGTGACGAGGAAAACATTTACCTCCCCAAAGGTTAGAGACATACCTTTAAAAAATTAGGCAAATATAGTGATCAAGATCTAATGTGAAAATCCAGTCAGCTGGGTGGCTGGAGGGGCAGGGAACCCTGCAGTATCCATTAGGATACTCGGCTGTACAGCCCACTCTCCCAGGAAGCTGTCTTACACACACACCCTCACACTCATCTCTCACAAGCATCACCAGTCAGGTGACCCTGCTAACAAAAGGGAGTTTGGTGCATGAGCTCTTGCTTCAGCTCACAGCCCTACACTGTCTATATTGTTTTTCTGGTCATCAAAGCCTGTGCAGCATAGGACACTATATTGGCATATTGCGATTCATGATATTTATGTACAAGCCATAAAGGATTCAATCGCTTGTGGCACATATATTCCAAGTTCAGAAATCTTTACTGTTAATCCATTCCTTCTTGTTTCCTTGTACTATCCTGAAACCAAAGGGGGTTGTCCAATATCTTCTGGCACAGAATTCATCCAATAGTAGTTCTTTCCGCACAAAGAAGTAATAGGCTGAAACCCTTATAGTTCCTCCAACAGCTAATCCAATTCACAAATTTTTTCTTGTTTCCTTGGACTCCTTCCAACAAGAGAAGTCAATGAGTTTCAGCCAACGTAATTCAAAGGCATCCTCAGGACTGAGGAAGACTGATATCCCACTTGCATGAACAATAATTTACTTCCACCAGCTCTGCACATGTAGGTGCAATTGCAACACTCCTTAAAAGAAGTAACCATAGGAACAGCCTAAAAAGGCTAGTGCCAGGAAAACCAATCTTGGAGAAAATAAAGAAGATCCTGATATGTACGATGGACTCCAAATTGCCTGTGGATCAGAGCAAGAGCCTTGTTCGCTGCAGCGATGGCGAGACTAGTAACCGGCATGCACCAAACAGCTACATTGGACACCTCCAGCGAACAGACCACCATTGCAGTGCATGAGGCTCCTGCTCTCCTTTGTAGGCAATTTTGAGCCAGTGGCACTCCTTTGTTCAGAAAGGACTACCTATTCTCTGCCGGAAGATATCAGCCAACCCCTTTTGGTTTCAGAATAATAAGAGGAAGCAACAGTCTGTGCCCAGGGGAAGATTTCTTACTCTGGACTGGACTTCTGCAGCCATTACCAATACCTCCAGGGTCATGACATACTTTTCCCACTGATTTCATTGCAGCCCTGCCTCTATCAGAAGGTAATCAAGTTATCAAGGTCAGAGTTGATTCCTTTTCTGAGGCGGCTCATTTCACAGCGCTTACTAAATTACCTTGTACTAAAACCTTAGGACATATTGATTTTAAATTTCTCTTTACATGGATTACCTCAATTTATTATTCCTGATAGTGGGCCTCAATATGTGTCTTATTTTTGGAAGCCCCTTTGCAAATCTCTACAAACTAACGTGGCATTTTCAGATATAATCATTAGAGCAGTGGTCAAACTGAACAATTTAACCAGAGACTGGAACAATATCTTCTACAATTCCACTCAAACTAACTTTATTTTTAGCCCTGGCTGTGTTTTCCTAATAGAACTCTGTTGATAGTATCACTCTAACTTCAAAAAATTTCTGTCTTTTTGGTCTACATCTTCAGCCTTTCCATCTGTTCGTCGAAATCCAGCTATGGTCCCTGCAGCTGCCAGGTTTGTCTAACAGTTGTAAATTGTTTGAAGTAATAGTTTGTTCAACCTTCAGGAGTCTGAAAAGAGATGGCAGTTCTACACTTAATCAGTGCTATATTGGCTTAGTGGAAAAGATAACAAACTTCTCACAATGTGAAGCCTAAATCTAATGGAAAGACCTCACTCCCATGCACCCATGTCCATGAAAAGATACTGTTAAACTTTTACTTTGGTCTGAATAATAACATTCCTTATGATGGAATTTTTTTAACGTTCTGAATCTTCTCTGGATATTCTTCTTTTATTCATAAAAGATTTCTTTACCCAGGATTTGTCATATTTACTTATAGAAAATTATTTAGCGAATAAAGAAGGCTTATTTAAATTTGTCATGACTGACTTAATGTAAGACAACCAAGGTATTTTGCACCCATTGGCACAACTTAAGCAGCCAACAATAACATCTATATTCATTGCCACTTGAGGGTTACTCAGTACTGAAATCGATAAAGGTAGTGGAGATCTTCAACAGAAGGCAGCTCATATTCTTCATGAAAAATAAAATGTGAAGAACTGGGAGGTAGGAAGAGAATATAATGGTGTAGGAAGGTAGCCTCTTTCTAGTCTAGTTACCCCCACTATTGGCCTGTTTGTGAGTATATGTCAGGGTGTTTTTACTGTCTCACTGGGATCCTGCTAGCCAGGGCCCAGTGCTCATAGTGGAAACCCTATGTTGTCAGTGTATTTAATATGTGTCACTGGGATCCTGCTAGCCAGGACCCCAGTGCTCATAAGTTTGTGGCCTATATGTGTTCCCTAACTGTATCACTGAGGCTCTGCTAACCAGAACCTCAGTGTTTATGCTCTCTCTGCTTTTAAAATTGTCACTGCAGGCTAGAGACTAATTTGACCAATTCTCATTGTCACACTGGAACACCCTTATAATTCCCTTGTATATGGTACCTAGGTACCCAGGGTATTGGGAGATCCCTATGGGCTGCAGCATTTTTTTTGCCACCCATAGGGAGCTCAGACAATTCTTACACAGGACTGCCACTGCAGCCTGAGTGAAATAACGTCCACGTTATTTCACAGCCATTTTACACTGCACATAAGTAACTTATAAGTCACCTATATGTCTAACCCTCACTTGGTGAAGGTTAGGTGCAAAGTTACTTAGTGTGTGGGCACCCTGGCACTAGCCAAGGTGCCCTGACATTGTTCAGGGCAAATTCGCCAGACTTTGTGAGTGCGGGGACACCATTACACGCGTGCACTACATATAGGTCAATACTTATATGTAGCGTCACCATGGTAACTCCGAACATGGCCATGTAACATGTCTAGGATCATGGAATTGTCACCTCAATACCATTCTGGTATTGGGCGGGACAATTCCAGGCATCCCCGGGTCTCCAGCACAGAGCCCGGGTACTGCCAAACTAACTTCCCAGGGTCTCCACTGCAGCTACTGCTGCTGCCAACCCCTCAGACAGGTTTCTGCCCCCCTGGGGCCTGGGCAGCCAGGTCCCAGGAAGGCAGAACAAAGGATTTCCTCTGAGGGAGGGTGTTAATAATAGGTGTGAAGGGCTTGGGAGGAGTAGCCTCTCCTGGCCTCTGGAAATGCTTTGAAGGGCACAGATGGTGCCCTCTCTGCATAAGCCAGTCTACACCGGTTCAGGGATCTCCCCCAGCCCTGCTCTGGTGCGAAACTGGACAAAGGAAAGGGGAGTGACCACTCCCCTGACCAGCACCTCCTAGGGGAAGTGCCCAGAGCTCCTCCAGTGTGTCCCAGACCTCTGCCATCTTGGATACAGAGGTGTGAGGGCACAATGGACAGCTCTGAGTGGCCAGTGCCAGCAGGTGACGTCAGAGACCCCTCCTGAGAGGTGCTTACCTTTCTCAGTAGCCAATCCTCCTCTGTGGGCTATTTAGGGTCTCTCCTGTGGGCATCTCACCAGATAACGAATGCAAGAGCTCACCAGAGTTCCTCTACACTTCCCTCTTCGACTTCTGCCGAAGATCGACCACTGACTGCTCCAGGACGCCTGCATAACTGCAACAAAGTAGCAAGAAGACTACCAGCAACATTGTAGCGCTTCATCCTGCTGGCTTTCTCGACTGTTTCCTGGTGGTGCATGCTCTGAGGGCTGTCTGCCTTCACCCTGCACTGGAAGCCAAGAAGAAATCTCCCGTGGGTCAACGGAATCTTCCCCCTGCCAACGCAGGCACCAAACTTCTGCATCACCGGTCCTCTGGGTCCCCTCTCATCCTGACGAGCGTGGTCCCTGGAACACAGGAGCTGGGTCCAAGTGTCTTCGACAGTTCAGTGGCCCTTCTGTCCAAATTTGGTGGAGGTAAGTCCTTTCCTCCCCACGCCAGACAGTAATCCTGTGTACTGTGTGAACTGCAGCTGCTCGGGCTTCTGTGCACTTTTGCAAGACTTCCTTCATGTACAGCCTAGCCCAGGTCCCCGCACTCTGTCCTGCATTGCCCAACTCGCTGAGTTGGACTCCAATGTCGTTGGACCCTCTTTTGTGACTCTGAGTCGACCGCTTTCCTCAGATCTTCTAAGTGCCTGCTCAGGTACTTCTGCAGGCGCTGCCTGCTTCTGCGTGGGCTCTCTGTGTTGCTGATCACCCCCTGTGTCTCCTCCTCCAAGGGGCGACCTCCTGGTCCTTCCTGGGCCCTAGCAGCACCTAAAATCCTCAACCCCGACTCTTGCAGCTAGCAAAGCTTCTTTGCGGTCCTTCTGCGTGGAAACAACTCTGCATCCTCCAGCACGCCGTGCGACATCTTCTGACCAAAGGAGAAGTTCCTGGCACCTTCCGTTGTTGCAGAATCTTCGGCTTCTTCCACCCAGAGGCAGCCCTTTTGCACCTTCATCTGGGGTTTAGTGGGCTGCTGCCCCCCCCGGACACTTGCGTGACTCTTGGACTTGGTCCCCTTCCTTTACAGGTCCTCAGGACCAGGAATCCATCTTCAGTGTTCTGCAGTCAGTTGTTGTCCTTGCAGAATCCCCTATCTCGACTTTACTGTCTTTCTGGGGTAGTAGGGTAACTTTACTCCTACTTTTCAGGGTCTTGGGGTGGGGTATCTTGGACACCCTTGGAGTTCTCTTACACTCCCAGCGACCCTCTACAAGCTACACTAGGCTTGGGGTCCATTTGTGGTTCGCATTCCACTTTTGGAGTATATGGTTTGTGTTGACCGTAGGCCTATTTCTCCCTATTGCATTCTATTGTGATTCTACATTGTTTGCGCTACTTTTCTAACTGTTACTTACCTGATTTTGGTTTGTGTGCATATAATTTGTGTATATTACTTACCTCCTAAGGGAGTATATCCTCTGAGATACTTTTGGCATATTGTCACTAAAATAAAGTACCTTTATTTTTAGTAACTCTGAGTATTGTGTTTTCTTATGATATAGTGCTATGTGATATAAGTGGTATAGTAGGAGCTTTGCATGTCTCCTAGTTCAGCCTAAGCTGCTCTGCTATAGCTACCTCTATCAGCCTAAGCTGCTAGAACACCTCTATTCTACTAATAAGGGATAACTGGACCTGGCTCAAGGTATATGTACCACAAGGTACCCACTATAAGCCAGGCCAGCCTCCTACAAATGGCAGAACCAGTTGTTCCCAATCTGCAGGTTCATGGTGTCAGTGTAGCCCCCAAAGTCCCACACCATAGGACACAATGGGAACACACTGCATTCTATAGATCTCTAAAAGTGGTGCAATAGGTTTACCACCAATTTTAGATGCAACCTTGAAAACAGCGCCAATTTCTGAGAAAACGTTTGTTGCCTGGCAGGCAGGGCATCCTTGAGGTATCAGAACCCGTCATGATGCCAATTAAAGTCAACACCGTCACCCTTAAATCCTTAAGTGGTGCATTAGGTCCTTTGAGAATCATTAACACAATTACTTCATACCAATTTCTACACTTTGTCCTTTTTCCTTCATTCATTAATTTTGGCTTAAGACTATCCTTTTTTAGAATTAATGTTTTGATGAAAAGGGACTTTTCCATTAACAATGATGTGCCTTCCAAAGGACTCCTGCAGAGAAAGGCTGACACACACCCTAAACTCCGGTAGACTCCTAGCCAGCACAGGCCCTATGCCGCATTCCCCCCCTCTTTCTTCCCAGGTAAGGAGACTCAGTGGCAAAGAGTTGTACCTGGAGTCCTCAGTGTGCCAGAGAACAATGATCAGACTGTCTGTTCTGGTGCACCAGAGCGGTCTTCGCGTTTTTTTTTAAAGCCACCAACATTAGATGAGGGGCCTGATTAAGGCCTAGTCTTGATCCAGGGCTGGCCCAATTCTCAGGAATGGTCTTCAGATGCCACAAATGTGGAAGATGGCAAGTCAGCAGACTGCAGGCGGTGAGCAGGCAGAAGGATGGCGTGCATGAGACATCTGCATGTGAATCCAGTAGCCTTTAATAATCAGTTCATATATCTATAACTATAAACAAGGGATTAGATCCTGTAGAGCCAAAGGGGGAGAGGGATCAATAACAACACTCACTAAACAAAAAGGGGGCCCATGGCTATCAGTTGATTAATTTCAAGCACACAATCCAGTACATCAATCCTGAATGTATTAACTCATTTCTTTATCATATTATTGATTCAAACATTTCAAGAAAATTATTACATGGAACACAAGGAACACCTTCAGATTCAAAACATATTGTTCAGTTGTAGTAAACAATCAGACTTAAAAAATAACATGCAAGACATAGATACAAATATAAATGATAGTGTTAAACAAAAATACTTTGTCCAGAAATATTAATCAAACGGCTACCCACCACAACTTATGAGTAGGCATATTATATCAATTTATTTTTCTTCCATAGATCAATATGAGGAGGTGAATAGATCGTACAGAGCCTATTTGCCTATATTGTGTACTTGTCCTTATTTTGCTCATAGTCTGGCAATGTTTTGCATTTTAAAGGATCGGACATAAGTCTCTCAAGCTCTCCCATAGTTTCACAATTTGCTGACGTGTTTCGAACCTCACTGTGTTAGGGAGCTTTATTTTAAGAGGTCATCATCAGGGCTCAAGTTCTTAAAAAAAATATCTGAACATACCTAAATATAAAAGACATATGCCCTCATTACAACCCTGGCGGTCGGTGATAAAGTGGCTGTATCATTGCCAACAGGCGGCGGTAAAAAAAAAATGGAATCAAGACCACGGCGGAAACCACCAACACATACAGCCACTTTAACACACCGACCACCACGGCGGTAGCAACAAACACCACAGTGGTAACCGCCAACAGCCAGGCGGAAGACAATGTACCGCCCAGAGCATTACAACAGGCCTATCCGCCAGCTTTTCCGAGGCGGTACCAATGCCATCAAAAGCATGGCGGAAACAGAACACTGAAGGGAAACAACTCACCTCTCGACACTCAAGGAAGAACCACAACGCCATGGAGCCCGAGCTGCACTTTTTTCCAATGCTGGTGTACCTTCTCATACACCAGGAACACAAACGCCGGCGAAGATGACCACGGTGAGTACTGCACCTAGCACACAAGGGAGGGGGGAGGAAAAAGAGAGTGACACACACACGCAACACCCCCGCCCCCAACAACATACACAAAAACAGATGCACCCCGTAACCCTTAGGAATAACGCAAGGACAAAAGGAATGGAGTAAAATGAGTGTAATAGTACAGTTGTAGAGATATACGTCCTTAAACAATATACAGTATGTACAATATATACAAAAGGAGGGACAATGCCCACTCCAAAATGTCTGTGGCATACTGGGCCATAACACATAGGCCAAGGCCACACTTGATTCCTGCCTCAATACGAAGAGAACACTGCAAGGGCATCAGGTCGAAAAAATACAGGCACCTCAGGGGGACGGGTAATGGGGGGCACCTCAGCTGGAAGATGGTACAACGCCACCGGCCTGGAGGGGGCTTCATGTCCACTGCTTGGTCCTGGGGAGTGCAAAGCCACAGTCTCTCTAGTGGGTGGGTTGCCCACTGCTTGGTCCTGGGGAGTGCAAGGCCACAGTCTCTCAGGTGGATGCCTTCTTCCACTGGTGCTGGAGGGGGCCTTGTGCCCAGTGTGCTTTATCCTGGCAAGGAGGGGATGAGTGGATTCCTTCTTCCACTGGTGCTGGAGGGGGCCTTGTGCCCAGTGTTCTTCATCCTGGATGGGGCAAGGTCACAGTCTCTCACCTGTGTTTCACACCAACAGGTGTTGCAGGGGCCAGGACGCACTGCAGCCTATGTAGTCACCACTACACACTGCTTGCCGGTGATGACGGCTGCTCAGTGGATGCCAGTTGCGCTGCAGGTGGCGGTGCTGTCAGTGGTGGTGGTAGCCTTCAGGCCTTCACCTGCAGCCTCAGACGGCTGCCCACTGGGGCTGCTGCTGCTAGCAGTGGTGCTTCTGGCGGTGGTGCAGGTGGCGGTGCTGGCCGTGGTGAGGGTGGCGGTGCGGGCCGTGGTGCAGTTGGCGGTGCTGTCAGTGGTGGTGGTAGCCTCCAGGCCTTCACCTGCAGCCTTGGACGGCTGAAGTGCCATGGCTGGTGTTGTGTGCCCCTTCCTGCCATCTGCAGATGGTGGTGCCTCCTTGCTTCTGCCAGCTGGTGTCTTTTTCTTGCCCTTGCTGGCTGGTGGTGCCTCCTTCTCCTGGCTGGCTGGTGTCCCTTTCTTGCCCTTTCTAGGTGGCGGACCCTTCTTGGCCTTGGCATGTGGTGCTGGCACACTGGCTGGGCTGGCGGGTGCCTCCTTGGAGCCTCTGACACCTGCAGTTGCTGCAGAAACCACAGTGGCCGTGGACTGGGTGGCTGAGGAGCTGGGCTGGGCTGGGTTCTGGCCACCCTTGCCCTAAGTGAAGGATGGGGGAGGCAGGGTAGGGAATAGGTCAATGTTGGCGAGGAAAAGCTTCTTAGGGACACTGGGGCGGGAAGAGGCTGAAGGTTTAGGAGTGGAGGAAGAGTGAGTGGTGGTAGGAGGTGTCAGTCTGCTGTGTTTGGGTGCAGGTGCATGGGCTGGATGCTGTTGTGAGGTGGATGGCTGTTGGGTGTCTGAGTGCTTGCGTTTGTGTATGGAAAAAATGGGGTGTAATAACAGGGGATTAGTGGCGCTCAGGAAATCACTCGGCCAAGTGTATCATTAGGGGTTGCCTACACAAGGGAAAACACCCATCCCTCAGAGGTTGTAAATAAACCCAACAATAATTGACACAATGTGAGGCCCCCCTAGCCCAAGTTATATATTCACAAGTAAAATAAGTAAAAAATCAAGTGAGTAATGTTGCAACACAAGTAAGTCAAATTCAAGTGAGTTAGGTTCAAAGGAATGCAGTCCAAAGTTTCACATCAATCAAATAAAAAGTCCAATCTAGTCCAGAGATTTATTAGATCACATCTTCTACTTTACAGCATCATCCATGGAAAAACACTCCGAGCCAACACGTGTTTCGTCATGGGGAAGTCCTCTAGTTCCCAACGACTTCTTCAGGGCTCTACATTATGAGTAAAAATTAATATTAGAAACCAAAATGCTCAAACTGTATGTTACAAAATATAATGTATAACAGACCCTTATGTTAAAGGAAAGGAGAATCCCAATAGTGATAGCGGAAAGGTGATCCTATTAGTTGTGATAATCCCACTATAAAAAAGCCAAGCCTACCAATAATCCACTAAGTCACCACGTAAAAATAGTCAAAGTGTTATCAGCCACCAGGTAAATTGCAAATTACCAGCAATCACATATGTGACCCACTTCTTTGTTCACCACTAGGAAAAATTCAATGCCAAAGTCCACACCCGACGACCAATAACTAAACAACAAGTGAAATAAAGAGTTGAAAAAATAAAGTAAAACAACACAAATAATCAAAACTAGAAATGTACTGACACATAATCATACCTTATATATTTCCCAATCCTAAGTAATAATATTTCTAGTTTTGATTATTTGTGTTGTTTTACTTTATTTTTTCAACTCTTTATCCTGGAGACAGGGACAATGGCTGCTATCAGTGAGTTGGCCAGAGCCTGGATTGCTCTCTGTTGGGCCGCCACACCAGAGTGAATGCCCTCCAGGTATGCATCTGTTTGTTGCAAATGCCCTGCTAGACCCTATATGGCATTCACTATGGTTGACTGCCCAACAGAGAGGGATCTCGGGAGGTCAATAGCCTCCTCACTGAGGGCAGCAGGGCTGACTGGGGCAGGGCCTGAGGTGCCTGGGGCGAAGGAGATGCCCACCCTCCTGGTGAGCGGGTACGGGAAAAATGCTGAGGGGCTGCTGGTAGGGGGGGGGGGGGGGATGGCGGCTGTACCTGTATTTGGGGTGGGCACAGAGGTAGCCACCACCGCCAGGGAGCTTCCATCTGAGGAGGTGTCGCTGTCGGTACTGTCCCCTCCTGTCTCTGTTGTGGTGCTCCCCTCGCCCTCCGTCCCACTGATGCCCTCATCGTCGGTGGATTTGGCCTCCAGGCCCATGTGGGATGCAGCTCCCTCCGTCGCCGGTGCCTCTGCTCCTTCGCCAGGTGATGCTAATGCACACAAGGACAGGGTGACAAAAAAAAAAGTGGGGTAGAGAGAGAGAGAGAGAGGATACACTTGGTCAAGGCCAGCAACAACACTACCGTTGGCATACACAACTCACAGGGAACAGCCCTATGCACTAGGCCATGGGTACTTGCAAACTTTTTCCCAGGGGCCAAAAAGTTTGGTCTGTGACGTGCCTGGGGGCCCCATTGGTGCCAGGGCAGTGGCGGTCAGGTGGGGTGACTAGGGGGATTGGTGGCAAGGTAGGTGTAGGGGAAGCAAAGGATATACATCTAGTGGGTGAAATAAACAATGGGAAACCAGAAAACCTGGAATTAATCCCAGCCTACACACTTTTCCAAAATTTTGTGATCCTAGGCAATTGTTTAGTGTCACTTTCCCTCCTTTTTCTGCATTATCACATTTAAGATGACCTCGAAATACATGATTCATGGTGTGCGCTGCACAAAACCTGCTTCTATGTTTGATTTAATAAACTATAATGTTGTTTATGTATGATAGGAACCCAGGCCACCCATAAAGTGCACATACCAAGTGACATGCCTTTTTAATTTACTATTGGTGGTGTTCTCAGCGTAAGGGAAACAATTAATGTTCCTAAATTTATGTTTGAAAACTATCCCTTGAAAATGAATACATCTCAATGCACTGATAAATTGTACTAAGGCGAAAAGGTTCTGCATGTTAACTAAATACACTTAATTTTGAAGAGACTGTCTTAGTTTTACACTTATGCTGCAAGGTGTCTTTAAAAATGAAAGTTAAGTGCAGGAGTCCCTAGTTACTTCCTTTCTTTAACACCAATTAAGTTTGAAATAAATGATTGTGTGTGTATGTAATATGTTTGTTAGTGCGGAGTCGAGCAAACAGCTGGCCAGTGCTCCTGTTGCCTGAGGGGCCGCATGTAAAGGTCAGAGGGGCTGCATGAGGCCCCCGGGCCCTACTTTGAGTATCCCTGGACTAGGCCATGCACTACCAGTTACAATGCTAGTCACCAGCCCATGGGGTACAATGCCTAACTCCATTAGCTGCACACCTGAAACCCACAGGACCCTGCCCAGTAGTAGATGCCCACTAACATTATTGGCGTTGAAGTGCATCTGAGCTTGCCCATCATTGAACATACCCTGCCATGTGTCCCTGGCCTAGGGGCACCCACAGCCCACATCCCCCACCCAGGTAATACCTTAACAGGCACAAGGTCATGATTCAGAATCTGTACTCAACCCCTTGTGGCTGTTGTGATGCCTTCAAGTGCCCATCCAACTCTGGATAGGCCACCGCCAGGATGCGGAACATCAAGGGGGTCGGGTTACAACGGGCACCCCTTCCTCGTTGGGAGGCCAGCCCCAGCTGGGCCTCCACTGACTTCCTTGCACAGCGGCGCAGGTCCTCCCACCATTTGCGGCAGTGGGTGCTCCGCCTGTCAAAGACCCCCAGGGCCCGCACCTCCTTGGCGATGGCACGCCAAATACCCTTTTTCTGATGGGCGCTGACCTGCAGAGAATATAAAGCAGAAAAGGTATTAGTCATACCGTCCGGACTGTTATACTCGTGGCCCACCATATCCCCCCATTCTCTTAAGCACATACATTGACCACCATACATGCAGCACTCTGCCCAGGACCCCTCAGTCCACCCCCTACACGAGGCTTACACACAGCAATCCATACATTCATGCCCCACGCATCATGCTCACAGTGTACTCACCTGTTTGTCTGGAGGACCATAGAGTAAAGGGTACTGGTGTGGGACCCCATCCACCAGTCTCTCCAACTCCTCCGAAGTGAATGCAGGGGCCCTTTTCCTAGACACTCAAGCCATTGTCGCTTCCAGACACAGGTCACCGCAGCACTTGCAGTGTAGGTCCTCTCCTGTTGAAGGTCAGGTAGCAAGTGAGTGAACAGATAGAAAATGGCGGTCACGTCCGCACCGGTGCGTACCGTCACCGCCGGCGTACATCGCCATTGGCTCCTGGAACCCATAGGCCCCAATAATAACTAATGCGGTGTTGCACGGCGGTCATCGCTCGCCGACCGCAACAGCGGACAACGCCAGCGGAATTACCTCATTTCCACTTGTCCCTCCTTACAGGTCAGGCAGCCGCCATTTCAGGTGGGCACAGACCATGGCACCTAACTGCGTCACAACAGACATTGGCACATCAACTGACTTACGAGTTCACATACTGTTTCTGTAAAGCAAAAATTGAATATTAATGTGGAAATATGTTTGAATATGACCTTCTGCTCACCGTTTGTCACCCTAGAGTTCAACCACTGAGGATGAATAGGAGATGGAGACATCCCCCCTGTGTACAGACCCCTGGTGGACCTGGCGACAATGGAGGACAGGCACATTCTGACCTACAGACTTGAGAGGGCCACAATCCAAGAACTGTGTGCCCAATTGGAGCCAGACCTGAGACCAGCTATCTGCCACCCCACAGGAATCCCCCTTCTAGTGCAGTTCCTGTCAGTGCTCCATTTCCTGGCAAGGGGTTCCTTCCAAGCGACAGTGGCCATGGCATCAGGGATGTCACAGCCTATGTTCTCAAACTTGCTGATCAGAGTGTTGTCTGCCCTGATGAAACACATGCGCAGCTACATCGTATTCCCCCAGGTGGAGGATTTGGCCACAGTGAAGGCTGACTTCTATGCACTGGCACATATCCCCAACATCATTGGTGCCATTGATGGTACACATATTGCATTTGTCCGACCTCCTCCTCCCCCGGCCCCTCCCAGGAGAAATGAACAAGTGTTCAGAAATAGAGAAAGCTTTCACTCTCTGAATGTGCAGATGGTGTGTTTGGTCGACCAGTACATCTCCCATGTCAATGCAAAGTGTCCTGGCTCTGTGCATGATGCCTTTATCTTGAGGAATAGCAGCATCCTATATGTGATGTCTCAACTCCAGAGGCACAGGGTGGGGCTAATAGGTGAGCTCATGGTCCCCACCCAGTTGATGTAGGTATATGGGTGTGGGATTGGCCCTAAGGGTGAGTGTGTGGCTAACAGGTATCCCTCAATATTTGCATGTGACTCTGTTTACCCCAACCTCTCATGGCTACTGACCCCAGTGAGGAATGCCAGGACAAGGGCAGAGGAACATTACAATGAGGCACATGGGTGAATAAGGAGGATCACTGAGCAAACCTTTGGCCTCCTGAAGGCCAGATTCCGGTGCCGCCATCTGACAGGTGGATCCCTGTACTACTCACCCAAGAAGGTGTGCCAGATCATCATTGCATGATGCACAAACTGGCCTTGAGACGCCAGGTGCATTTTCTGCTGGAGGATGAGTCTGGGGATGGTCGTGTGGCAGCAGTGGAGCCTGTGGATAGTGATGAAGAGGAGGCAGAGGAAGAGGATGTGGACAACAGAATGACACTAATTCATCAGTACTTCCAGTGACACACAGGTAAGACACTGTAACTTCACCTTCCATTGCAGTTTTGTGTTGGACATTGAACATGGCAGCCTGATTTCCCTATTTCTATGGCCACTTACTGTACCCTTTGGCATCTCTATTTTCAGATCTCTGTGCCCCACTCTGGCTCCTGGTGTGTTTACTGCTGCCCAATACAGGTCATACCTATGTAAATATTACAGCACATTTGAATTGCAATGTTTACAGTTTGTTAAACTAATACATATGTCAAACAATTGACAGACACCATACTTTTAATAGTTCCATGGGTGCGTGTTTCAGTGCTCAACAGTAAATGGGGATGTGCAATGGGCTGGGTTGATGATGGCGGGAAAGTCCAGGAGAGAGTTCAGTCTAGGAAGTGGAGCAATGGCAGTTCAAGGTGGAAAGGGTGACAGAGTAGGACACAAGGGTGATAATCAGGAGAGTCTTATTTCCTGGCGGGGGTCTTGGCAATGTTCTCTGGCTTCTGCCTGGATTGCAGGGACCGTTTGCGGGCTGGTTCTCCTTCTGCAGCGGGTAGGGTGCGTGGCCTGTTGTTCCTGTGGTGGTGCCTCCTGTCCACTAGCGTCAGTGGAGGGCTGTTCGTCGGTGTGGCTAGTGTCAGGGGCCCGTCTGGGTGCCACTGCCTCCCTCATGGTGTTGGCCATGTCTGCTAGCACCCCTGCAATGGTGACCAGGGTGGTGTGGATGTCCCTCAGGTCCTCCCTGATCCCCAGGTACTGTTCCTCCTGCAGCTGCTGGGTCTCCTGCAACTTAGCCAGCATCTGGCCCATGGTCTCCTGGGAATGGTGGTATGCTCCCAGGATGTTGGTGAGTGCCTCATGGAGAGTGGGGTCTCTGGGCCTGTCCTCCCCCTGTTGCACAGGAGTCCTCCCAGCTTCCCTGTTGTCCTGTGCCTCTGTCCCCTGAACCATGTGCCCACTGCCACTGACCCCAGGTCCCTGATGGTCTTGTGTTTGTGGGGTTGCCTGGGTTCCCTGTAGTGGTGGACACACTGCTGATTGACTTGTCCTGGGTACAGAAGGATGGGCCCGCTGGGTGGGTGCTGTGGTGGTGTTTCCTGAGGGGAGAGGCTCTGTGGTGGGTTGGGGCTGTGCCTGGGTAACTGACTGTCCAGAGGTCCCTGATGGTCCAGGTTGATACATCGTGATCCAGGCGTGCAGAGCTGCTGTCATCACTGTGGGCCTCTTCTGGGGGGGGGACTGGATGTGGCTGGCACCTCCTCTCCAGTGACGTTGAGTGGGGTTCTTGTGGGGATGTAAATGCAGTGTTATTGTTTCTGCGTGTGCCATCCTGTGCATGGGTATGTTTCCCTCTATGGTTGTTGTTAGCAAGGCAGCTTTGGCTTGTGTGAGTTGTGATTTGTTTGGCTAAGTGATTGTCACTAGTGTGCATGCTGTGGTGATGGGTGTCCATGCAGGTCTGTGATGGGGGTCCATGCATTGGTGTTGCATGCAGGGCTTGGTATTGGGATGGGTGGGTTGTGATGGTGGGGTATATGTGAGGTGGTGGGGTGATGGGGGTGAGGGTAGGGGTTGTTGTTTGTGATGGCATGCAGATAGGGTTGGGGATAAAGTAGTAAAGATTTGACTTACCAGAGTCCAGTCCTCCTGCTACTCCTGCCAGGCACTCAGGATGCATGATTGCCAAGACTTGCTCCTCCCATGTTGTTAGTTGTGGGGGAGGAGGTGGGGGTCCACCGCCAGTCCTCTGTACAGCTATCTCGTATCTTGCAACCAGGGAACGTACCTTCTCCCGTAGGTCGTTCCACCTCTTCCTGATGTCATTCCTTGTTCTTGGGTGCTGTCCCACGGCATTGACCCTGTCCACGACTCTCTGCCATAGCTCCATCTTCCTTTCAGTAGATGTCTGCTGCACCTGTGATCCGAATAGCTGTGGCTCTACGCGGATGATTTCCTCCACCATGACCCTTAGCTCCTCCTCTGAGAACATGGGGTGTCTTTGTGGTGCCATGGGTGTAGTGTGAGTGGTGTGTGGGAGGGTGTGTGGGGTGATGTGTTGGGGTGTGTGCTGTGAGGTGCCTGGATGGTGTATGGGTGATGGTGTTTTGTGGCTCAGATTCAGTGGGTGCTCCTTGCTTGTCTGTCTCTCACTTGCCTAAATCTTTGGGTCGTAAAGGTTTGTGGGTAGTGTGGGTGTGTGTTTTATATTGGTGTGGGTGTGGTGTGTATATGTGTGTCAGGTGTGTGTAGTTTGAATTGTCCAATGTGGTGTAGTTTTGTATGTGTGTATGTATTTTGAGCGCAGTGGTCTGTACTGCCAATGGTTTACCACGGTTGAATGACCGCCGCAGTGATTCGTGGGTCATGATTCTGTGGGTGTATTTCTGTTGGTGTAACGGTGTGGGTTTTGGTACCACCAGTTTATCACTGTCCTTTGGGCTGGCGGGCTTGTGTGTGTGTCTGTATAGTGGCAGATTTCTATGTGTGGGTCATAATATGGGTAGCGGTATACCGCCGCGGTCGCGGTATGTTGGCGGCAGTCAGCATGGCGGTAAGCGGCACTTACCGCCAATGTTGTAATGAGGGCCATAATATTGTAGAGCAGTGTATATCCTATACAAGGGACATTTAGGAGAAAGTGCTCAACTCCCTATGAGTGCAAACTCCTACACGTACCTTGGTGTCATATTGACATAATATGTGAATTAAGGGGCCATATGTGCTTTTAGATAGTTTATTGGTAAGTATTGCAGGATGAGATGTTATTATGAATATTTTGCCTTAAGTGGCCAGGGTATGCCTACACGTGGGTCCCTTGCTCACTGTGCCACTGGTTTCAAGCTAGCCTGGCCGATGAGGGTGTGATATCCTGAAACCGGTCCCAGGACGCTTGTTTCCGATCCAGGGAGAACTTGTCTTGGCAGTTCGTCCTGGAGTGTTCCCATGGGGAGGCAGGGAAAAGACTGAATTGCATATGGCTGCGTTCGGTCCATGGAGAACCTGGCTTAGCAGTTTGGCCTGGACTGTTCCCATGGGGAGCAGGGTCAAGACTGATTTGCATATGTCTGGGTCCAAACTGGGGTGACATGGTGAGCAAAAGAACGATGGATTCAACCCAGATCTGTGACTGGGGGTAAGTGTTTGAAAACTATCAGCACTTCATCCATGATCTTGTTGTGTTGCTGTGTTTGCCTTAAGTGGCCAAAGTGTGCCAAAACGTGGTTCCGTTGCTCACTCTGCCACTAAATTCAAGCTAACCTGGTTGATGCAGGGGTGATCCCTCAAACCCAGTCCCAGGATGCTTGTTTCCTGTCCAGGGAGGATCTGTCTTGGCAGTTCAGGCTGGACTGTGGGGAGCAGGGTCAAGACTAATTTGCATATGGCTGGGCCCAAACTAGGGTGGCATGGTGAGCAAAAGAAGGATGGATTTAATACAGATCTGTGACTGGGGGTGAGTATTTGAAATGCTTCAGCACTCCATCCACCATTTTGTTGTGTTGCTATATTGTGTAGGATATCCAGTGTCCTACAGTATTATGGCCTTCATTACAACATTGGCGGTAAATGCTGCTTACCGCCGTGCAGAAGACCGCCAACACACCGCTGCGGGCGCGGAATTCCGCTACACGAATTCGACTCACAGCTCTGAATCTGCTAAATTCCAGACACCCACACAAGTCCGCCACACCAAAGGTCAGTGATAAACTGGAGATAACAAAACCGACACCGTCACGCCAACAGGAATCCGACCACACTATCACGACCCACGAATCCACGGAGCGGTCTTTCAACCGCGGTATTCCATTGGCGGTACACACCGCCGCACTCAAAATACACACACACTTACAAAATACAACCATATTGGACAATTTGAAATACACACACCTGATACACATACACACACCACTCCCACACACCCAATACAATAGAAAACACACACCCACAAGCCCTTACGACCAGAATTGCGACAGAAGGCCAGAGAGAGACACCACCATCAACAAACTAGCATCCACAGGCACTCAACACCATCACTCACACAACATCCACTCACCTCACACAACACACACAAACACATCCCCTCACACATCACAACACACACCACCTCACACATCACCCACACCACCCCATGGCACCGCAAAGACACCCCAGGTTTTCTGAGGAGGAGCTCAGGGTCATGGTGGAGGAAATCATCCGGGTAGAGCCACAGCTATTTGGATCACAGGTGCAGCACACCTCCATAGCTAGGAAGATGGAGCTATGGTGCAGAATTGTGGAGAGGGTCAACGCAGTGGGACAGCATCCCAGGCACAGGATGACATCAGGAAGAGGTGGAACGACCTACGGGGGAAGGTGCGTTCCGTGGTCTCAAGACACCAGATTGCAGTTCAGAGGACTGGCGGTGGACCCCCATCTCCTCCCCCACAACTAACAATATGGGAGGAGCAGGTCTTGGCTATCCTGCATCCTGAGGGCCTCGCTGGAGTAGCTGGAGGAATGGACTCTGGTAAGTCAAATCTTAACTACCATATCCCCCACTCTACCTGCATGCTATCACATACCCCCACCCTCACCCCCATCACTCCAACACCTCACATATGTCTCACTATCACAAACCACCCATCCCAACACCAAGCCCTGCATGCAACAACAAAGCATGGACACCCATCACCAAAGCATGTCCACTACAGATACCCACACAGACCCCAAAACAATTATCACACAAGGTCCTAGACAAGAATGTAAGCACTGGGGTACAGGGTCACCCACCCATTGCACACGATGGCACACATAGATGCAATATTCATGCCTTCACACCCCTGCAGGACCCCTACCCAACGTCACCGGACAGGAGGTTCCAGACATGTCCACCCCCCCACAGAAGAGGCGCACAGTGATGACAGCAACTCTGTCCAACTGGATCTAGATGACCAGCCCGGCCCATCTGGGACCTCGGACAGTTGGTTCCCCTGAAACAGTCACAAGCCACCACAGAGCCTCCCCCCTCAGGAAACACCAGCACAGCACCCACCCTGCGGGCCCATACCTCTGTCCCAGGACACGTCAAGCAGCAGTGTGTCCACCACTACAGGGAACACAGGCAAACCCACCAACCCAAGAACAGAAGGGATCTGGGGGAAGTGGCAGCGGGCACACGGTTCAGGGGACAGAGGCACAGGAAAACCGGGGAACTGGGAGGTCTGCTGTGCGACAGGGGGAGGACAGGCCCAGGGAACCCACTCTCCACGAGGCCCTCTCCAACATCATAGGAGCGTACCATCATTCCCAGGAGACGATGGCAACTGTACTGGCCAACTTTCAGGAGACCCAGCGGCTGCAGGAGGAACAGTATTTGGGGTTCAGAGAGGAACTCAAGTCCATCAACACCACCCTGGTCACCATTGTAGGGGTGCTGAAGGACCTTGTCAACACCAGGAGGGACACTGTGGCACAACAAGGGGTCCCTGACACTAGCCTGGACGATGAAATGCCCACCACCTCCGCCGGTGCTAGTGGACAGGAGGCACCGCCACAGGACCACGACACCAGCACCACACCCCTTGCAGACGGAGAACCACCTTGCAAACGGTTCAGGACAAAGACAGAGACCGATGCCAAGACTCCTGCCAAGAAATGAGACCACCCTGAATGTCATCCTTCTGTCCCACTTTGTCACCCTGTCCATCCTTAAACTGCCCTAGCCCCACTTCCTATGCCCCTTTGGACAATGCACCTGTGAGACAAATAACTGGACTCTGCCATGGACATTCCTCCTGACCATTTTACAACCCCCTTCACTATTTTGCACTTAAATAAATACCCTTGAATCACAAAACAATCTGTAGTCACTCTGTGCTTTCACAAATGTGTATTTGCAATAACTGAGGAAAATAGCAATGTCCATTGTATTGTCAACATACCTATGTCACACAGCTCTAGTCCATGTAGTAACATAGCAGAGGTCACACAGTGGAACCCACATCTGTGAAATGGAAAGGCAAAGTGACAGATCAGGGCCCATACACTGGGTGAAAGTGACAGATATATGATAGGTCTAACAATTTTATCAGATGTAGGAGGCAGTGATGTCTTCTTACCTGTGTCTCACTGGAAATATTGCTGGATCACGTTGTTTCTGTTGTCGATATCCTCTTTTTCTGCCTCCTCTTCTTCACTGTCCACAGGCTCCACAGCTGCCACAAGACCTCCTTCTGGACCATCCTTCTGCAGAAAAGGCACCTGTCGTCACAAAGCCAAGTTGTGCAGCATACAGCAGGCCACGATGATCTGGCACACCTTCTTTGGTGAGTAGTACAGAGAACCACCTGTCATATGGAGGCACCGGAACCTGGCCTTCAGGAGGCCGAAGGTCCTTTCTATCACTCTCCTAGTTCGCCCATGTGCCACGTTGTAGCATTCCTCTGCCCTTGTCCTGGGATTTCTCACTGAGGTCAGTAGCCATGACAGGTTTGGGTAACCAGAGTCACCTGCAAATGTCGAGGGACAACTGTTAGACACACACTAACCCTTAGGGACAACTCCAGACAACTATTCACAGGGTATAGGGTCCTTGTTCTCACCTATTAGCCACACACGGTGCCTCTGGACTTGCCCCATCGCATAAGGGATGCTGCTATTCCTCAGAATGTAAGCGTCCTGCACTGAGCCAGGAAACTTGGCGTTCACATGGGAGATGTACTGGTTGGCCAAACACACCATCTACACATTCATTGAATGGTAGCTCTTCCGGTTTCTCTACACCTGTTCACTCCTACGGGGTGGACCAAGGCCACATGTGTCCCATCAATGGCACCTATGATGTTGGGGATATGTCCCAGGGCATAGAAGTCACCTTTCACTGTAGGCAAATCCTCCACCTGAGGGAACACGATGTAGCTGCGCATGTGTTTCAGCAGGGCATACAACACTCTGGACAACACGTTTGAGAACATAGGCTGGGACATCCCTGATGCAATGGCCACTGTTGTTTGAAAAGACCCACTTGCCAGGAAATGGAGTACTGACAGGACATGCACTAGAGGGGGATTCCTGTGGGATGACGATAGCTGACATCAGGTCTGTCTCCAACTGGACACACAGTTCCCAGATTGTGGCACGATCAAGCCTGTAGGTGACTATTACATGTCTCTCTTCCATTGTCAACAGGTCCACCAGCGGTCTGTACACCGGAGGATGCCACCATCTCCTCACCTGCCCCAGCGGATGTGCCCTATGGATGAGAACAGCGAGCACAGAGTCAGCCAACACTGAGGTAGTAAAAAATAAACAATTTTATTGCACACATTTGTCAATCTGCTATGTGCCTGTCTTTGTGTGTATGCAAGGTCTAGATATGTGTGACGCATTTAAAAGTAATGCCATGTGGCCCACTGAAATGGCGGCTGCCTGACCTGTAATGTGGGACAAGGGGATATGAGGTAACTGCGCTGGCGTTGTACACCGTCGGGGTAGGCAGTCGAAAACCGTGGCGCAATCCTGCATTGGTTAAATTAGGCCCTATGGGTCCCAGGAGCCAATGACGATGTACGCCGGCGGTGACTGTACGCACCGCCACGGACGTGACCGCCATTTTCTGTCTGTTCACTCACTTGATACCTGATCTTCGACAGGAGAGGACCTACACTGCAAGTGCTGCTGTGACTTGTGTCTCAGTCTGGAAGCGATGATGGCTCATGAGTCTGGGGAAAGGGCCCCTGCCTTCACATCGGAGGAGTTGGATAAACTAGTGGATGGGGTCCTCCCCCAGTACACGCTACTCCACGGTCCTCCAGACAAACATGTAAGTACACTGGGAGCATTCTGTATGGGCTATGCCTGTTTGGAGTGGTATGGATGAAAGATACGGGGGTGTGATGAGGCCTGCATGGTCGTACGGTGAGTGTATGTGCGTCAGGGCAAGGGTGGGAACATGGGACAATGACTGTGACGGTCCGGACGGTTAAAGTTTTTCCTTTTCCCCTGTACTATTCCTGTAGGTCAGCGCTCACCAGAAGAAGGATATTTGGCATGCCATCGCCAAGGACGTCCGGACCTTGGGGGTCCACCACAGACGGAGCACCCACTGCCGTAAAAGATGGGGGACATTCGCCGCTGGAGCAAGAAGATGGCGGAGGCCCAGCTGGGGATGGCCTCCAAACGTGGGAGGGGTGCCCATCGCACCATGACCCCCCCTGATGTTCCGGATCCTGGCGGTGGCATATCCGGAGTTGGATGGGCACTTGAGGGCATCACAGCAGCCACAAGGGGGTGACTACTGTCACATCCATCTGACTCTGCACATATTGGAGGTGTCTGGGTGGGGGAGGTTGTCAGTGGGTTTCCCTAAGCTAGGGCGAGCTTTGTAGGCAAGGACCCTTAGTGAGGCAGGCTAAGTGGCACCTCAGCCCCACCAGTGGTAAGAGCCATCTACACCTAGTCAGGGTCCTGTGACTTCCATGTGTGCAGCACTCGGGCATAGGCCATGTACCCCATGTCCCTCTGATTAATTAGGGAACTCTAAGTGCATGGCATAGTGCAGAGGGCTGCTGTGTCTGTAGTGTCCGCCAACGGTAGCGGTATTGCATGCACTGAACATGTCTTTCTTCTTTCTTCCCCCCCTTTTTGTGGTCTCCCTGTTCTTGTGTGCATTAGCATCATCAGGAGGAGGAGCTGTCCCACTAGAGCAGGAGGGAGCTGCATCCCACATGGCCCTGGAGGGCGAGACAACGGAATCTGAAGTCACAAGTGGGACGCAGGGCGAGGGGAGCTCCACGGCGGGGACAGGAGCAGAGACCAGCGACAGCAACTCCTCCTCTGATGGGAGCTCCCTTGCGGTGGCGGGCCCCTCTGTGCCCACCGCATCTACAGGTACAGCCTCCACCCCCCCCTACCAGCACCGCCCTCCCAGCAGCCCCTCAGTGTGTCCCGTGGCCGCTCACCGAGGAGGGTGGGCATCTCCTTCGCCCCAGGCACCTCAGGCCCTGCCCCAGTCAGCCCTGCTGCCCTCAGTGTGGAGGCCATTGACCTCCTGAGATCCCTCACTGTTGGGCAGTCTACCATTCTGAATGCCATCCAGGGTGTAGAGAGGCAGTTGCAACAGACAACTGCATACCTGGAGGGCATTCATTCTGGCCAGGCAGCCCAACAGATAGCATTTCAGGCTCTGGCCTCTGCACTGATGGCAGCCTTTGTCCCTGTGTCCAGCCTCCCACTTTCAAATTTCCTCCACCCAGACCCAATCCCCAGTACCTCAGCCTATCCCAAGCACACCATCAGATCAGCATGCACATACCTCAACACACAAGGGTGGCTCTGGCAACTTAAGCACCACACATCCCACAGGCACTCACACAAGCATCATACCCATGCACACATACCAACATCCACTGCCTCCACTGTGTCCCCCTCCTCCACGTCTCCCTCTTCCCTCCCTGTCACGTCTCCACTCACACCTGCATGCACTACATCTTCAGCCACTACCTCCATCACCAGCACGCCCATCACCACACACCGCTCACGTGCACTCACCACCCCCACTACCATTCACACATCCCCTGTGTCCTCTCCCAGTGTATCTGTGAGCCCTCCTCCCAAAGTACACAAACGCAGTCACACACCCACCCAACAGCCATCCACCTCACGACAGCCTCCAGCCCATGCACCTTCACCCAAAGTCAGCAAACGAACACCTCCTACAACCACTACCTCTTCCTCCACTCCCAAACCCCCTCCATCTACCCATACCAGTGTGTCTAAAAAGCTTTTCCTATCAAATGTTGACCTCTTCCCTACACCTCCCCCACCCCGTCCGTACCCTAGGGCGCGCCTTACCAGGTCCCAACCCAGCAACTCAGCCACCACATCACCGGGCACAGTGGTGCCAGCAATAGCCGGATTTTGGAGTGTGCCAAGCAACAGGGCTGCCAGTGTGCCAAGGAGCGAAGCGAAGGACATTCCCGCACCTCCAAAACAGAAAACGTTGCCCACATCCCAGAGGGAGGGAGAAAGCCAAAACACCTGTCACCAAGGGCTCAGGCAATACAATTGTTGGAAGTGGCAAGACAGCTGCGCCACCATCCAAGATCGGGAAGGGCCGGAAAATGAAAGGCAAATCAACGTCGCCGCCAACCTGCACGGCGGACGAGACCGCCACCGGCACTGCCACATGCACCACCTCCATGGACAACGTCGCCAGCACCTCAGATACTGAGCCCTTTACCAGGACCGCAGACACTGTGCCCTTCAGCAGCACTGCAGTCAGTGAGCCCGCCACCAGCACCGCCGCTACTGACACCGCCGCCAGCACCGCAGTCAGTGAGGCCGCCACCAGCACCGCCACCACAATGACCGCCGCAAGCATCGCCACCCCAATGACCGCCGCAAGCACCGCCGCTACTGACCCCGCCACCAGCACCGCCAGCGGCCCCACGACATCCTGAGCCAGTGGCACCACTGCAGATATGGCTGCCATCCCCAGTGGTCATTCTTACGTGGCTGGTGGTCAGTTCCAGGGGCCTTGCCAGCTTGCATGTTGCACCGCTGTCAGTGGAGTGTCACATCCACTACCTCAGTCCTTGGCAGGATGAAGCACTCTGGGCACCAAGCCCCCTCCAGAACCAGTGGAGAAAGACATCCACTACCTCTGTCCTTGGCATGATAAAGCACTCTGGGCACAAAGCCCGCTCCAGAACCAGTTGAGAAAGACATCCACTACCTCTGTCCTTGGCAGGATGAAGCACTCTGGGCACAAAGCCCCCTCCAGAACCAGTGGAGAAAGACATACACTACTTCAGCCTTTGGTAGGATGAGGCACTGTGGGCACCAAGCCCCCTCCAGAACCAGTGGAGACTGTTATTCACTTGAGAGACTGTGGCTTTGCACTCCCCAGGATAAAGCAGTGGGCAAACTACCCACTGGAGAGACTTGAAAGACTGTGGCTTTGCACTCCCCAGGATAAAGCAGTGGGCAAACCACCCACTGGATAGACTTGAGAGACTAAGCTTTGCACTCCCCAGGATACATCAATAGGCATGGAGCCCCCTCGTGGAGCTGGCATCGTGCACTCATCCGGCTGAGGTGCCCCCCCTCCCCTTCCCCTTGAGGTGCCTGTTTTATTTCGATCTGATGCCCCTCCAGTGGACATAATTATTTATAGTGTATATACATTTTTGACTAATGGATTATTCTTGATTACAATGGTTACAATAATTTCCTTTTGTCATTGCGTTCTTCCAGGGGGGTTGAGGGGTGTAAATGCAATGTTGCAGCATGTATTTGTGTGTATGTTGTTGTGGGTGAGGGTGGGGGTGTTGCGTGTGTGTGTGTGTCACTCTCTTTTCCCTCCCCCCTCCCCTGTGTTGTAGGTGCAGTACTCACCGTGGGCGTCGCCTCCGTCGTTCGTGCTCCTGGTAGAGGAGCAGGAAGACTATCACAGGGAGGATTTGGAGTTCAGGCTCCATGGCGTCCTGGTTCCTCGTGGAGTGTGTAGAGGTGAGTGTTTTCCCTCCCAAGTCCTGTTTCCGCCGGGTTTTTGTTTGTGTTGAATCCGCCCCGGAAAAGGTGGCGGATTGGCCTGTCATAATAGTGTGGGCGGTACAATGTCTTCCGCCTGTCTGTTGGCGGTGACTGCCATGCTGTTTGTTTGTACCGTTGTGGCGGTCGGAGTGTTAAAGTGGCTGTCTATGTTGGCGGTTTCCGCCATGGTCATAATTCCATTTTTTTTACCTCCGGCCTGTTGGCGATTTTACCGCCGCTTTACCGCTGACCGTCAGGGTTGTAATGAGGGCCTAAGTCTTTTATATTTATGCATGTCCCGATGTTTTTTGTTTTAGAACTTGAGCCCTGATGATGTCCTCCTACAATACAGCTCCCTAACACAGTGAGGTCAAAACGCGTCTGTGAATGGTGAACCTATGAGAGAGGTGGAGAGACTTATCGCCAACCCTTTAAGTCGCAAAACATTGCCAGACTATAAACAAAATAAGGACAAGTACACATTATATGTAATTGGACTCCATACAATCTATTCACCTCATAATGATCTATGGGAGAAAAATCAATTCAAGTAATATGCTAACCCATGAGGCAGGCTTGTACATGGGTAGCCATTTGAATAATATTTCTGGACAAATTATTTTTGTTTAACACTATCATTTAATGTTTGCATCTATGACTTGCATGTTATTTTTTAAGTCAGGTTGTTTACTGCAACTGAACAATATGTTTTGAATCTGGAGGTGTTCCTTGTGTACCATGTAATAAAGTTCAGCTGCCATTGAGTTGGTTAATTAATCCAGTGTTTCATTCCTTACAATTGAATCCTTACCATTTTTGTATGCCTCCCCATTTCTGAAATACAGACCAGCATTGAAGTTCTAGAGATTTGTGATTCAATTTCTTTAGGAAGAAATTACAGAAAATGATCCACTTAAAGGGAAATACGCCTAGTGAAAGCTCATGGGTAGATGCTTCCTCTGTTCATGCTCAAGGTCTGATTTGATGTTTTTCAGGCAAATTCCAGACAAATCCAGAGCTTTGAAATGGGGGCAGATCTCTGGCAGGTGGGACACAGGGTTCATATACAAGTGGAAGGTCTGTGAGAGTGCCAAGGGGTGCTGCACTCCTAGTCTAAACTTACATTCAGGTGGCTGGCCTGACGATGTTGTTTTTCCTGTCGGTGGGGAGGGGGCTTGTGTTAGCAGATGCTATTGGCATTTTCATACTTCCAGTCTTTTCTCTTTCCCAGTAACCTTTGTGAGGATTTCTGCAGAATAATATTTCACCCAATTAAAGATGGCTGTCACAGTATTGAAGTCTATACCCTTTTTTCCCAATCCAATATTGACTTATAGGTATTTTATGTTCCCTTGCCCCAAGAAAATAGGGAAATTGGCGCATTCCTTACGTCACGATCCTTCATTCAGACCTGTTGTCTTGTTGCAGTGCTCCTGATTGAAAGCAGCTCACTCCTGTGGTGAATTCTGGGAGGCCATAGAATAGGTCATTACCACCATCCAGAAGAAAGAGTACACAGACTTGACCAGCAGATCTGAAGTTGCTTCCCGGAAAAAATACTTTCACTTTCTTTAGAGGAGTGAGTTGGTAACAAGCAGTCTGTTTTTTTTTTGGTAATGTGTTCCTTGAGGGAGAGGTTGGTGTCCAGAATTAATCCAAGTGATTTGGCATTTGGTGAGAGTTGGGGTTCGAAACCTCCAAGGTTCATGTCATTGGGCCAGGTATTTAACTTCTTTCTTGTTCTTGACTAAAAATACGATTTTCACTTGCTTAAGTTGAGCTTAAGGTAGGGTCTGGACATTGAGGTATGGACGATGTGCAAGCAGTGTTGAAGGTGCTAGATGTCAGAAGCAGAGGAGACTTTCAAATATGGTTGTGTATCATCAGCATATTGGTGAATCTTGATGCTGGTATCTATCAGTAGAGCACCAGACTGCTCCATATGAAGGTTGAAGATGACAGAAGAAAGTGTGTAACTGTATGGACTCGATATGTTATAGGTATCTCTTGTGACCCAGAGGTGCCCATGTCAGTTGGAGAGGCAGTAGCACAACCAATTGAAGATTATCAATGATTAATGTTATTTGCGACTCAAGGGTTCGTATGAGGGTGGGATGGTCGACCGAGCCGAAGGCAGGTTAGAGGTCCAGCAAAATCAAGAGGTAGGGGTCATCTTCATCTGTGGTCAAGAGAGCATCTTCTATGATGTGTAAGGTGGCGGTCTCTGTGCTGCATTGTGATCTGAAACCAGATTAGTAGTAGTGCAAGAGATTCATGTGATCTTGGAGATGAACATAGACTGCTTTTTCAATGATCTTTCAGATGAATGGTAGGTGAATGGTGGGTCAGTAACTGGTGAGGCCAGTTTCTTTAGGAGTGTGAGGATCTACCCTGTCTTGAGAGCTCTGTGCACCATCTAACAATCCGAGTGAGGTGAGGGCAACAGCATCATGCAAGAAGGTAATTAAACATCTTTGGCACTCTGAAGCAACTGCCTATCATTGACTTTCAGTTGCTTACCCAACAGGTATCTTGCTCCAGTGTTCAGCAAGCCTTCACCATTAAACTTTCCAAGTGGTTGCATATGGTAGCTCCCAACACTGCCCATATGCTTTCCAATTACTCTGATCTCTGTAAGCATCATCCTGATGTCAAAGATCCTGGACCCGTCTGAATCATTGTGCTGACTCCCCATCATGTTACACTGTGAACATGAGCAACATCCTGTTGTGAATGCACTGTTTGTCCAGTTGTCCACTGCTGTCCTGCTGAGTGACTCCAAAACGTATAGACATACAGTAGTATCCTCTTTTGTTTTGCTTTGTTTTATAATTACGGACTCTTTGGGGTGTTGTATTTTGGGAAGAATGTAATGTATATCAAAACATGTCACTGTATAGCTCTCCTCTCCAAGAGGACAGTCCAACACATATCCCTACACAATCCCTCACAGACATCACCAATAAGATGACCCTACTAAGAAAAGGAAGGGTGTGCATTCCAGATTACCACCCTATACTGTGTCTGTGTTCTTCTTCAATGCAGCAAGGCCTGCACAGCAATGGAAGCAACACCTTTGAACTGTTTTTTTTTGGAATTGGCCCTGGCCTCTGGTCAGTTGGTGGTGGATAAACTGAATCAATGCTGATGGGCTTGTATGTTGCAAACCTTGACAATAATGCCCTTAATTACGAGTGACCTATTGAATTCTGGTATGTGTGGCAACTTTAGATTCCAGTATTTGTGTGGTAACTCTTTTTACCACACATACTAAAATGATGAGTTATGGGGTGTGAATTGGACTACTGCCATCAGGTAACTCTCGTCGTATGTATGGTATGAAATTCCTCTGCTACCATGGGTAGTTTTATGTATTTCCCCATGAAAAGTCAAGGCTTCCCAACTCCAAACAGGACCATAGGAGTGGTTTCTTTGGTGAAAACATTGTTTTGCACTATCACCATCTCAGCACATAACTAACCCCCTAGTGACCAAGAGGCTATGTTTGACTCAGGGAGCCTTTCCCTCTGCAGTTCTCTTCTTCACTTCAAGCTAGACTTGTATAGACTCCAAAGAGTGTGTTGGCTCTAGTATCCAATGGAGAAGTAATACTTCCACACTTCCTGCAGTGCTGTTTCTCCATGGAAATTTAGGTTTACATCACAGTTTTTTGGTATACCGCAAACAGACTTGAGCAATGAAAAAATCGGGCAGAACGCATTTTAGGATTTCAGAGAATGCAAAGACAGGTTTTGATAGCAGCTTTTATTATACAATGAAGAAACAGATCACTGATTAGTTCTCACAGAATTATTCCTGCTATTGCAATGTTTAGGTTTTGACTTAGACACTTAGGCCCTCATTACAACCCTGGCAGTCGGTGTTAAAGCGGCGGTAATACCGCCAACAGGCTGGTGGAAAAAAAAATGGAATCACGACCATGGCGGAAACTGCCAACATAGACAGCCACTTTAACACTCAGACCGCCACGGCGGTGGAAACAAACACAGTGGCGGTCACCGCCAACAGACAGGCGGAAGACAATGTACCGCCCATTGTATTTCAAGACGTCTATCCGCCACCTTTTCCGGGGCGGTACCAACGCGATCAAAAGCACGGCGGAAACAGTACACAGAAGGGAAAACACTCACCTCTTGACACCCAATGAGGAAACAGGACGCCATGGAGCCTGAGTTACACATACTTCCCATGCTGCCCGGAGTACGAACGGCGGTGGCGACGACCACGGTGAGTACTGCACCTACAACACAGGGGAGTGGGGGAAAAGAGAGAGACACGAAACACGCAACACCCGGACCCCCACCCTCACCCACAGCAACATACACACAAATACATGCAGCAACATTACATATACACCCCCACAGCCCCTGGAAGAACGCAAGGACTAAAGGAAATGATTGTAACCAGTGTAATCATGAAAAATCAGATAGTCAAAATGCTAAATTCAGTATATACAAATACGTACACCAACTACACAAGTCCGGATAGTGTACCAATCATTGTCCGTGGACCACTGGTCCCAAAATGCATGGCAAAGCCCACACATGATACCTGACTCGAAACGGAGAGAACACAGCTGGGGCATCACACTGAAATACAGGCACCTCAGGAGGAGGGGGGCACCTCAGCCACATGAAATCACGATGCCACTGCTGCATGACGGGGCTCCATGCCCATTGCTGTATCCTGGGGAGTGCAAAGCCACAGTCTCTCAAGTCTTTCCAGTGGGTGGTTTGCCCACTACTTTATCCTGGGGAGTGCAAAGCCACAGTCTCTCAAGTCTTTCCAGTGGGTGGTTTGCCCACTGCTTTATCCTGGGGAGTGCAGAGCCACAGTCTCTCAAGTCTTTCCAGTGGGTGGTTTGCTCTCTGACTTATCCTGGGGAGTGCAAAGCCACAGTCTCTCAAGTCTTTCCAGTGGGTGGTTTCCCCACTGCTTTATCCTGGGGAGTGCAAAGCCACAGTCTTTCAAGTGGATAACAGTCTCCACTGGTTCTGGAGGGGGCTTTGTGCCCAGAGTGCTTCATCCTGCCAAGGACTGAGGTAGTGGATGTATCTCTCCACTGGTTCTGGAGGAGGCTTTGTGCCCAGAGTGCTCGACGTGCATTGTGGCCGGTACAATTCCCTCACCTGGGTGTGTGTGCTACAAGATTGCCGAGGTACAGGTAGCATGATACGCCATGGAGGCAGAGACATACCCCACACTGCTGCGGCTTTGCCTTCCACCTGCAGGTGCAAACAGTGATGGAAGTCATGCCTCATGGAAGCTGCCCAGGGTCCAGGAAATCTCCTCCAGCCTCGGACGACTGACCACTGGGGATGGTAGCCATGCCACTGTCCGAGCACATCGTGGGGCTGGTGGCGGTGCTTGCGGCGGCAGTGCTTGCGGCAGGGTCTGTGGTGGCGGAGCTTGCGGTGGTGTCTGTGACAGCGGTTCTGGTGGCGATGCATGGGTCGGTCAGCACCTGCTGAGGGACACAGCACGGCGTCTCCTGCAGCCTTGGACGGCTGCCCACTGGGGAAGAGGCTGGGGACTGTCGCTGAGGCTGTAGACGTGCCGGTGGTGGTTGTGGTGGCGGTGCGGGTGGCTTTTGTGGTGGCGGGGCAGCTAGCGGTGTTCGCCGCCGTACAGGTTGGTGTGGTCGTGGACAGAAGGTCCTTTAGTCGGTGCCACCATGCCCTCTCCTGGCCTGCTCTTCTGCTTTTGGTCCTTCCCTACCTTTGATGGTGCTGCAGTTGTCTTGTCACTATCCCCTTTTATTTTTGCTAAGGCCTTGGTGGCTGGTGGTTTCGGCTTCTCCCTCTGGGACGTGGGCACCTTTTTCGCCTTGGCAGGTGGCGGAATTTCCTTGCCCTCACTACTTAGCACACTGGCAGCCCTGATGGGTGGCGCACTCGATGACCCCGCATTTCCTGGCACCACTTTGCCTGGGGATTTGGTGGCTGAGGTGCTGGGCTGGGACCGGAAAACCCTGGCCTTAGGGGAAGGACGGGGGGGGGGAGGTGAAGGGAAGAGCTCAAAGTTTGCAAGGAAATGTTTTTTTAGACACACTGGGACGGGAAGATGGAGTGGGTTTGGGAGTGGAGGAGGAGGTAGTGGTTGTAGGAGGTGTACGTCTGCTGAATTTGGGTGAAAGTGCATGGGCCGGAGGCTGTTGTGAGGTGGATGGCTTTTGGGTGGGTGTGTGCCTGCGTTTGTTTACCTTGGGAGGAGGGCTCAGAGACACACTGGGAGAGGACAATGGGGATGTGTGAATGGTAGTGGGGGTGGTGATTGCACGTGAGCGGTGTGTGGTGATGGGCGTGCTGGTGATGGAGGTAGTGGCTGAGGATGTAGTGCATGCAGTTGTGAGTGGAGATGAGACAGGAAGGGAGGCGGAGGACGTGGGGGGACACAGTGGAGTCAGTGGATATTGGTGTGTCTGCATGGGGATGGTGCTTGTGTGAGTGCCTGTGGGATGTGTTGTGCTTATGTTTGCCTGAGCCACTCTTGTGTGTTGAAGTGTGTGCATTCTGGTCTGATGGTGTGCTTGGGATAGGCTGAGGTACAGGGGATTGGGTATGGGTGGAGGAAGTTGGAGGGGGGAGGCTGTACACAGGGACAATGGCTGGCATCAGTGCTGAGGCCAGAGCCTGAAATGCTCTCTGTTGGGCCGCCTGCTCAGAATGAATGCCCTCCAGGTATGCATTTGTTTGTTGCCAATGCCTCTCAACACCCTCGATGGCATTCAGAATGGTAGATTGCCCAACAGTGAGGGATCTCAGGAGGTCAATAGCCTCCTCACTGAGGGCAGCTGGGCTGACTGGGGCAGGGCCTGAGGTGCCTGGGGCGAAGGATTTGCCCACCCTCCTGGGTGAGCGGGCACGGGACACATGCTGAGGGGCCGCTGGGAGGGCGGTGCTGGTAGGGGGGGTGGCGGCTGTACCTGTTGATGCGGTGGGCACAGAGGTGCCCGCCACCGCAAGGGAGCTCCCATCAGAGGAGGAGTTGCTGTCACTGGTGTATGCTACAGTCCTCGCCGTGGAGCTAGCCTCGCCCTTCGTCCCACTGGTGGCTTCAGACTTTGTTGCTTCAACCTCCAGGGCCAAGTGGGTTGCAGCTCCGTCCTGCTCCGGTACCAATGCTACTCTGCCTGATGATGCTATTGCACACAAGAACAGGGAGACCACAAAAAGGGGGGGGGGTGAAAGACAGAAGAAAAACATTTCCAGGGATGCAACACCACTAAAGTTGGCAGACACAACACACAACGAGCAGCCCTCTGCACTACGCCATGCACTAACAGTTCCTAGAAATGTCACATGCCCATGGGGTACGAGGCCTAAGCCCAATTGCTGCACACCTGGAAGTCACAGGAGCCTGACTAGGTGTAGATGGCTCTTACCACTAGTGGGGTTGGGGTGCCACATAGCCTGCCTCACAAGGGACCTTGCCTACCAAGTTCGCCCTGGCCTAGGGGAACCCACTGCCCACCTCTCCCACCCAGACACCTTGTTATGCGCGCAGAGTCAGCTGAATGAGAGTGTACTCACCCCCTTGTGGCTGCTGTGATGCCCAAAAGCGCCCATCCAACTCCAGATACGCCACCGCCAGGATCCGGGACATCAGGGGGTCATGGTGCGACAGGCACCCCTTCCACGTTAGGAGGCCATCCCCAGCTGGGCCTCCGCCGTCTTCTTGCTCCAGCGGCGCAGGTCCTCCCATCTTTTACAGCAGTGGGTGCTCCATCTGTGGTAGACCCCGAGGGTCCAGACGTCCTTGGCGATGGCACTCAAAATACCCTTCTTCTGGTGGGCGCTGACCTAGAGGAATGGTACAGGGGGAAAGGAAATTACTCAGCCGTCTGGACCGTCATAGTCATTGCCCACGAGTTTCCACCCATGCCCTGACGCACATACACTCACCATCCGCACATGCAGGCCTCCCCCCCCCATTTTTCTTCCATCCACACCATGCCCATGCAGCATGATCAGTGTACTACCTGTTTGTCTGGAGGACCGTAGAGTTGCTTGTACTGGGGGAGGAACCCATCCACTAGTTTCGCCACCTCCTCCAAAGTGAAGGCAGGGGCCCTTTCCCCAGACACTGTAGCCATTGTCGCTTCCAGACACAGGTCACAGCAGCACTTGCAGTGTAGGTCCTCTCCTGTTGAAGGTCAGGTATCAAGTGAGTGAGCAGAGAGAAAATGGCAGTCACGTCCGCGGCGGTGCGTACCGTCACCGCCGGCGTACATTGTCATTGGCTCCTGAAACCCCTAGGGCCCAATGTTAACCAATGCGGAATTGCGCAGGGGTCTTCGACCGCCCACCACGACGGTGTACAACGCCAGCGCAGTTACCTCATATCCCATTGTCCCACCTTACAAGTCAGGCAGCCGGCATTTCAGGGGGCCACATGGCATGGAAATAAACTGTGTCACACCTATCTAAGCCGGGAAAACAGACAGATACCTGCACATAGCGGATTACTAATGTTTCTGCAAATAGCACATTGTGATACCTCTCTGCTCGCTGTTCTCCTCCATAGGGCACGTCTGCTGGGTCAGGTGATGAGATGGCGGCATCCTTCGGTGTACAGACCCCTGGTGGACCTGTCGACAATGGAAGAGAGACACATAATTATCACATACAGACTTGATCGTGCAACAGTCCAGGAACTGTGTGCCCAGTTGGAGCCAGACCTGATGTCAGCTATCCACCATCCCACAGGGACACCCCCTCTAGTGCAGGTCCTGTCTGTGCTCCATTTCCTGGCCAGTGGGTCTTTTCAAACAACAGTGGCCATGGCATCAGGGATGTCCCAGCCAATGTTCTCTAACATGTTGTCCAGAGTGTTATCTGCCCTGCTGAAACACATGCACAGCTACATCGTTTTCTCTCAGGTGGAGGATTTGCCCACAGTGAAAGGTGACTTCTATGCCCTGGGACATATCCCCAACATCATTGGTGCCATTGATGGTACACATGTGGCATTTGTCACCCCCCGCAGGAATGAACAGCTTTACAGAAACCAGAAGAGCTACCATTCGATGAATGTGCAGATGGTGTGTTTGGCAGACCAGTACATCTCCCATGTGAATGCCAGGTATCCTGGCTCTGTGCATGACGCTTACATTTTGAGGAATAGCAGCATCCCTTATGTGATGGGGCAACTCCTGAGGCACCGTTTGTGGCTAATAGGTGAGGCCAAGGTCCCAATACAGTTGACATAGGTGTCTGGGTCTGGGGTTGTCCCTAAGGGTTAGTGTGTGTCTAACAGTTGTCCCTCGACATTTGCAGGTGACTCTGTTTACCCCAACCTGTCATGGCTACTGACCCCCGTGAGGAATCCCAGGACAAGGGCAGAGGAACGCTACAATGAGGCACATGGGCAAACTAGGAGGATAATCGAACGCACCTTTGGCCTCCTGAAGGCCAGATTCCGATGCCTCCATCTGAAAGGTGGTTCCCTATACTGCTCACTGAAGAAGGTGTGCCAGATAATCGTGGCCTGCTGTATGCTGCACAACCTGGCTTTGCGACGCCAGGTGCCTTTTCTGCAAGAGGATGGGCCAGATGGTAGTCTTGGGGCAGCTGTGGAGCCTGTGGACAGTGAAGAAGAGGAGGCAGAAGAAGAGGATATCGACAACCGAAACATCATCATGCAATACTTCCAGTGAGACACAGGTAAGAAGATGTTACTGCTTCCCACATCTCATACTATTGTTGGAGCTAGCATAAGTCTGTCACTTTCACTCAGTGTATGGACACTGACTTGTCACTTTGACTTTCCATTTCACAGATCTGGGTCCCACTTTGTGCCCTCTGCTATGTTTACTCCTGGCCTACAGCTGTGTTGCATTGGTATGTGAACCAGTAAATTGACATTGCTATGTTCCATTGATATTGCAATTACACATTTGTGAAAGCACAGACTGACTCCAGATTGTTTTGTGATTGAAGTGTGTTTATTCCTGTGCAAATAAGTGTTTGTTTCACAGGTGCATTGTCCAAAGGGGCATAGGAAGTTGAGCTATGGCAGTTTAAGGATGGACAGCGTGACATAGTGGGACAGAAGGGTGACATTCCGGAGAGTCTTAATTCCTGACGGGGGTCTTGGCAATGTTCTCAGTCTTGTTCCTAGATCTCAGGGACCGTTTGCGGGGTGGTTTTCCATCTGCAGGGGGTGTGGTTCTGGTGTCCTGTTGTTCCTGTGGCGGTGCTTCCTGTCCACTAGCGCCAGCGGAGGTGGAGGGCTGTTCATCATCCAGACTGTGTCAGGGGCCCTTTGGTGTGCCACTGTGTCCCTCATGGTGTTGACAAGGTCTGCCAGCACCCCTGCAATGGTGACCAGGGTGATGTTGATGGACTTCAAGTCCTCCCTGATCTCCAGGTAGTGTTCCTCCTGCAGCTGCTGGGTCTCCTGAAACTTGGCCAGTACCATGCCCATGGTCTCCTGGGAATGGTGGTATGCTCCTATGATGTTGGAGAGTGCCTCGTGGAGAGTGGGTTCCCTGGGCCTGTCCTCCCCCTGTCGCACAGCAGTCCTCCCAGCTTCCCTGTTATCCTGTGCCTCTGTCCCCTGAGCCGTGTGCCCACTGCCACTGCCCCCAGGTCCCTGATCATCCTGTGTTAGTGGGGTTGCCTGAGTTCCCTGTAGTGGTGGACACACTGCTGATTGACGTGTCCTGTGGACAGAGGGATGGGCCCGCTGGGTGGGTGCTGTGGTGGTGTTTCCTGAGGGGGGAGGCTCTGTGGTGGTTTGTGACTGTGTCAGGGGAACCGACTGTCCGGAGGTCCCTGATGGGCCGGGCTGGTCATCTTGATCCAGGCGTGCAGAGCTGCTGTCATCATTGTGGGTGTCTTCTGTGGGGGGACTGAATGTTGCTGGCACCTCCTGTCCGGTGACGTTGGGTAGGGGTAGGGGTCCTGCTGGGGTGTAAATGCATAGTTATTGTGCCATCTTGTGCAATGGGTGAGTGACCCTCTACTCCTGTGCTTGCTTTATTGGCTTGGTCCTTGTGTGATTGGTGATTTTGGGGCATGAGTGAGTCTCTGTAGTGGACATGCTTTGGTGATGGGTGTCCATGCATTGTGTTACATGCAGAGCTTGGTTTTGGGATGTGTGGGTTGTGTTAGTATGGTATCTGTGGGTTGTTGGGGTGATGGGTGTGAGGGTAAGGGCGGGGGTACATGATGGCTTGCAGGTGGGGTGTGGGGGATAAAGTAGTAAAGATATGTCTTACCAGAGTCCAGTCCTCCTGCAAGGCCCTCAAGATACTTAATTGCCAAGACTTGCTCCTCCCATGTTGTTAGTTGTGGGGTAGGAGGTGGGGGGTCCACCATCAGTCCTCTGTATGGCAATCTGGTGTCTGGATACCACGGAACGTACCTTCCCCCGTAGGTCGTTCCACCTCTTCCTGATGTCATCCTGTGTTCTTGGATGCTGTCCCACTGCGTTCACCCTGTCGACGGTTCTCCGCCATAGCTCCATTTTCCTAGCAATGGATGTCTGCTGCACCTGTGATCCTAATAGCTGTGGCTCTACCAGGATGATTTCCTCCACCATGACCCTGAGCTCCTCCTCAGAAAACCTGGGGTGTCGTTGAGGTGCCATGATGTAGTGTGGGTGATGTGTGAGGTGGTGTCGGTTGTGATGTGTGAGGGGATGTTGTCTGAGGTGCGTGGATGTTGTGTAAGTGATGGTGTTGTGTGTCTGTGGGTGCTGGTGTTGTTTTAGGCAGTGTCTCTCTCTGGCCTTCTTTCAAAAATGTTGTTGTAAGGGTTTGTGGGTGATGTGGGTGTGTGTTTTATTTTGGATTGGGTGTGTGGGAGTGGTGTGTGTATGTGTATCAGGTGTGTGTATTTTGAATTGTCCAATGTGGTTGTGTTTTATAAATGTATGTGTATTTGGAGCGCAGCGGTGTGTACCGTCAATGGAATACCGCGGTTGAAAGACCACTGCGTTGATTCGTGGGTCGTGATAGTGTGGGCGTATTCCTGTTGGCGTGACGGTGTCGGTTTTGGTATCGCCAGTTTATCACTGACCTTTGGTGTGGCAGACTTGTGTGGGTGTCTGTATTGTGGCGGATTCCGAGCTGTGGGTCGTAATACCTGTAGCGGAATTCCGCGACCGCTGCGGTATGTTGGCGGTCTTCTGCACGGCGGAAAGCAGGATTTACCACCAGGGTTGTAATGAGGGCCTTAGTCCTCACGTTTCCTGCCCAGACAATATCTTTGTATCAGATGCTGAGGAGCTCAGTCTTGTCTCCGTTTTACTTTAGGGAGTTGGACTGGACCCAAGTCTTTACAGCAGTATGCCAACTTAGATGGTGCTGCCCCGTGACTCATGGTTTTTTCACTCCTCACATGGCGATCCAGTGAAGGGCTTCCTATCACAAGCTGAGCAGGAACCCCTCGCCTAGAGTAGGTTTGTAGCTGAGAGGTTGTTGCCATTCATAACCAGTGGGGGAACGTTCTAAGAGGAGCTTCAATGATAATCCTCCATTGTGCTCTCTAAAGAGACAAAAATTGAGTTCTAGACTGAGGGGGTCATTCCGACCCTGGCGGTCCATGACCGCCATGGCGGAGGGCGGTGGAAGCACCGCCAACAGGCTGGCGGTGCATCCTGGGCTATTCTGACCGCGGCGGTAAAGCTGCGGTCAGAAAAGGGGAACCAGCGGTTTCCCGCCGGTTTTCCCCTGGCCCAGGGAATCCGCCATGGCTGCGCTGCTTGCAGCACCGCCATGGGGATTCCGACCCCCTTCCCGCCAGCCTGTTTCTGGCGGTGTCCACCGCCAGAACCAGGATGGCGGGAACGGGTGCCGTGGGGCCCCTGCACTGCCCATGCCACTGGCATGGGCAGTGCAGGGGCCCCCTAACAGGGCCCCACAAAGATTTTCACTGTCTGCTTTGCAGACAGTGAAAATCGCGACGGGTGCCACTGCACCCGTCGCACCCCTGCAACACCGCCGGCTCCATTCGGAGCCGGCTTCCTCGTTGCAGGGGCTTTCCCGCTGGGCCGGCGGACGGCCTTTTGGCGGTCGCCCGCCGGCCCAGCGGGAAAGTTGGAATGACCGCTGCGGTCTTTTGACCGCGGTGCGGTCATTCGGCGGTAACCGCATGGCGGGCGGCGACCGCCGCCCTCCGCGGTCAGAATGACCGCCTAAGTCTTGCCACAGTCAACACAATCCCCATAGGGAAAAGTGGGGGTTTGGGGAAGAGAGAGAAAGCCACTGGATAGCAGGCTCTTCTCTCTGAACTCACAAGCCTCATGTAAGGATCAATGTGGTTTTCATTTGCTGTGGTTGTTTGGTAGGAGGAAGTCATTGACAGTGTTAGGTAAATGATCAATGTACAGTGGCTTCAATCTTTCAAGGGTCTATTTCTATCCTTATGGGTGTAGGGAAATGCCATTGAAAAATGAGTCTCAAATGAAAGTTCACATTTTGTATCTTAAGTGAGATACAGCTATTACTTGTTAGATGGATGTGTAAACTTTAAGGAAGTAAAATCAGAAAATTGTGTAAATATAGAGTTTTACTTATATTATTTATGTTTACAGTATCTTATAGCACAGGCAAGGCGTGGAAATGACAGAGCAGCTTACATAGGACTGTTTCCAGCAATGGCTGGAGAATTATAGCAGTCAACATTCAGTTGCATCGGGCTTCACATAGAAAAAGTTAAGCTGTAACACATTTGCATATTAAGATTTCATACAAGAGGAGGACTCTTGATGCACAGCTGAAACATAAGTAACATCACAAGAGAGTGGTGATATTTAGAAGGTGCAGGTCTTTGAGGAGTGCTTATATTTAGAAGCATGGTTTTCAGAACTTAGGTGTGGCTAAATGAAAATTTGATAATGGAATCCCGGATTTGCAGTTCCTTTTTAAGGAAAGGAGTTGCTGACTATAGGGCCATACTCATAGAATGATTACATTAATAATTTTGTTTCTGAAAAGAAGGATGTCATAGGTTCTCAGATGTCGCTTCCTCCCAGAAATCCACCATTTTTGGGTGAGGTAATTTGGGTGCCCTTGCGAATGACCTTTTTGAAGATATTATTTGCCTCAAAGATGACCTATTTCAGAGATACTTGAATGTGGGAGATATTGTCACATTTTTGAAACAGTTGACTAGTGTGAAGGCTGTGTGTAGGCCTACTTTGAGGATAACGAAGGCATGGAGAATTGTTTGAAATCATGGATAGGTAGGAGCTGTTTGATGTTCATAAAGCATTTGGGCATGCTTTAAGCAAGGTCAGTGGGTTTTTCTCCCTAGCAAAGGAGTAGGAGAGAATCAATCATCACCAATCAACATTTAAATTTACAGTATGACCAATTTGGCCACACAAGGAACACCCAAGTCAGGAATAAAGTTAAATGGTTTTATTACATGCTCAAACTCAGGTTAAGGTAAATGACTCTCAACACAAAACTATAAAGATACATAATTACCATTGGGTGTCCTAAAAGTTGACACGAATGAAGCTTGATTATCATAATGAATACTAAGCACTCAACTAAGGCTATGCAGAACAACGAGAGTAAAATCTGGTGCTCAGTAAACAAGCGCTGTCCTATTCTTGTACGCATGAAGGCAATCTGAAAATCACCTACGTTAGTTGATTAAGCAGAGGAAATCCGGAAAAGTATCAAGTCACTAACTGACATGTGATGACTAAAATACATAGGGACAAAAAGTAAAAACGAAATAAAGGACAAAAAGAATTTTGAAAAATGACATATGGTGCAAAAAGTATGTAAAAAGGGAAGGTGTCAGCTTTTCAGAAGCTCGGCCAAGAGCCTTCTCATTCAGGCAGGGGAAAAGTCTTCTTTCAGCAAGCATTAAAAAGTTGAGGGGCAAGGGCTAGGAGGTTTGTACCTCTCAAAGTGAAAGGAGAATATCCCTCAAACCCAACTGAGAATGGTAAATTAAAGTTCAAAGTGAACAGTGATTTGTAGATTAATGACACCATTTGAATCAAAAGAATGTAATTTTCCAATTATAGCACATCATGCAACATGCGTCTACAACATCAGGAAAAGTTCCCAAAACTGTCATGGGCAGGAATCCATCTTTGCACTCCTGTGCGGCTTTGCAACAAATAATAATGTCCATGTTCTCAGTTTCCCAATGTGCCATCTTCAAGGTTACTTTCTCAGGCTCTCTGAGAAAGACAATAGCACATTTATTTCCAAACCAACATTTTATGGGAATGACATCTGAGAAGAAATGGCTAATAAAGCAAAACAGAATTAAAATGACATACTTTATTCTTGTTAAACAAAACACATATACATGTTAAAACTTAAACGTATCATTAATAAGTCTTGCAGTATTCATGTTACAGTACGTTTCAAAAAGTAAAGTAACTTGTTAATGAATGTCAGTAGGTGTAATGGGGAACTAAAATTTTGCAACATTTGCCTACAACATTTAAGAAATTTTCATAAGGAAATTCATTATAGTCTCAATTAAATCTATTTCATAACATCATAAGGAAACATATGAAATCAAAACTAATGATTATACTTAGATTTAAATAGCTCCACCACATCACATTAGATCACTAGCCTACAGTGAATGCATCTTAATATGAGCTCAAAGTACAACCCTTTACTGTTAATATTTTAGCACTTCATTCAACATAACGAAAATATGGTCATATATAGATCGTCATTGTGACACAAAAGGTAACATCCAAATCTCAGCTGCACCAATGTCTTGGAGCAGTTAAAAATAGAATGTAATCTTTTGTCTAAATTATTAACATGTTTTGGGGTGTTCAGGTGCTTTTCAAGAATAAAACCCAGAGAATTATTGCAGTCGACAATCTTTGGCATAGTGTCCAATAATGCTCTCTCAGTCTACAAAAGTTGCTTAAAGCCTAAATTCCCTTAATATCTCTTAAATCTTCTAATGGTTTCCTAATTCTCTCTCCTAGATACTGGTCCTTATGACTTGGAGGTGGTTCTGTAATAGTTAAAGGAACCAAACTCTGGAATTCTCTCCCATTACTCCTCTGCTCTCAATCCAATAGAGATTGGTTCTCCAAGAACATTAATATGGCTCTTCTTGAGAAGCTAGTTTTTCTGAATCACTCATATTTCTTGGCCATTTTGCATTTTTAGCACCTTGAAGCTCCTTCTGGGGCATAAAGGATGTATAAATCATGTTTAAATTTAAGTTTCTCTCCAAACTAGTTTCATAGCAATGTTTTACAAATGGGACGTGAGATGAGCAGAAATCACATTATTTTTTACTGGATTTAGCTTCAGCTGGTGGCATGGCACTTATGACTGAATCCTGAGATAGACTTCTGACTTCTTTTGAAGAAGCAATTTTCAAATGCAGTTTGTTATAAATGAGGTCTTTGGTTGGCAGTCAGGTTACCCCCTGTCCAAGCAAGGACCTTCGCTCTAGTCAGGGCAATGGAGAAAATACATTTAGATAAGCCTTGCTTACCTCCTTGGCAGCTTGGCACAAGCAGTCAAGCTTGTCTCAGAAGCAATGCGTAAAGTATTTGTACCAACAAACACAGTTATACAGTGAAAACACTACAGAATGAACACCACACCAATTTAGAAAAATAGGTTATATTTATATAAATCAAACAAGACCAAAACGACAAAAATCCGACATACACAAGTTAAAATCTGAATTTTCAAAAGAATGAGGCCCTCATTATAAGTCTGGCGGTCTTAAGACCGCCAGACTCATGGTGGCGGTCCCACCCCTGACGGGCCGGTGGTATAGACCACCAGATTACGAGTGTGATGGCTTGGCCTGTGCCAAACCGCCACTTTCCTGTGCTTACCGCCAGGGAGGTCGGACCAGCGGGCCAGAGAAGCATCTCCGACCCGGCGGACCACCGAAGACCGCCGGCAGTATTACGAATCCTCTTTCCGCTACGAAATCCAGGGCGGAAAGGCTAGGGGCAACAGGAATTTGCCAGGCATAATGTATGAAAGGAGGGTGTTCTGACGCTGGGAACCCCGAAAAAATGACACATTGAAATTTACATTCCACTGCACCATTTTTTCTGTAATTTTTAACACCTGCTCAGATCAGGTGTTAAAATGACGTGCCCATTTTAATCAATGGGCCTCTATTGCTGCACTAGCGGCAACATTTTTGCTGCTAGTGCAGCAAGCACCACTATAGCATAAAACATGTTGAGGATATTGTCCTAACGACCGCCATGGTGGGCCCTATTGTAAATATGGTGCAACCATGGTGTCATTAAATGGGGCAGGGGTGACACAAGAAAAGTGGCGCATCAGGACTGATGTGCCACTTTCTTGTAAATATGCCCCATGTGTGTATTGTAAATGTCTGTGTAATCCAGGGGCTGAGGTGATGGGGCTGCAGAGTGGTAAAGGGGACCCAGTAATAAGGGCAAGGAGTCATGGTTAATAGGGTCGCCAAAACAACACACAAATGTCTACAAAAGAAGACCAAGTTTTTTCATCCTCATCCACTCAATCACATCAGTATACAGATTTTCAGACAATTATTTGTGCTTGCCTCTGAGATAATATCAAACATTTACACAGGAAACCAATCATTTTAGGGGAAACATGGTGTTTATACATTTGTAAGAAAAGTATTTAAAAAATCTGAGAATACAAATAGTGCAAAATACAAAGTGGATATCCATGTTTTCTCCACGTCTACGAAAATCAACACCTCACAAATTAAATTGAACAACAGCAATTCATAACACATGCAGTATAATCCTATTTTGAGGGCCTATTGTTTTTCATCTTAATCCACGACCATGCATTGAATCAGAGGGAGGGTCGTATAAACCCCCCACAACTATGCACTTGGCCATCTCTTAAAATCATTTGGTCTTCTTCAGGAAACAGCCAATATTTGAAATGGATAGAAATTGGCAAATCATATCCACATTATCTTCGGAAAGAGATATCCACAGTGGTGAGAAGAAATCAACATACCAACTCATAAATCATTGCCACACCATTGAGGTATTTCAAACTAAAACACACTGCACTGCTATTTGAAATACGAATAGTTAAGGGTGGACAATAATGGCAATACATGCATGATTCCTCAAATCCATACAGGTGAAATCATAGGGCCTCATTACGAGTTTAGCAATATCCAGACTGCCATGTTGGCAGTTGTACCGCCAACAGGTTGGTGGAGAAGACCGCCAAATTATGACCATGGCGGTATTCCCAACAGAATACAGCCAAACCACTGCCTGCACCGCTAGTGCGATCAGGCCGTCATGGTCGACGGTAGCCACCTGCAGGCCGGTGGAGACCATATTTCCATCTGACATATTTTACGAGGCTGCACACAGCCAAGGTTTCTGCTGAGTTTGCACCACCATGGAAACCCTGGCGGAAACCAACAGTACAAAAGGAGATACTCGCCTTCACGAACCTGTCCGGAGCCTCCATGGAACCAGAACTACACATCTTCCCACTGCTCCTGCTCACCTAACGACACCCGAACCAGCGACGACGACAGCAACCGTGAGTACACACACTTACCTATCTCTGTTGCAAAAAGCCAAAGTACCTACGCACATACAACATACACATCAGGAACGAGTGATGAGGGCGAAACACACACGTAACCTCACATTGACATGCACAGCCACATGCACACACATAGTACACACACACACGATGGCCATCACACACATGGCGTGAACACACACCAACCCCCAGATACACAGCACCGGCACAGTCACACACAGCAAAACACAACACCACAAAACAACACAGCTGCACCAGAACTGCAACACCACAAAAGCAACGTTAAGCACCCACAATACACACCTTCACTTGACAAATCATACGTACAACAGAACGTAACAACACCAGAAGACAAACACACACAATCACACATCCTAACAAGGCATACCTCATACTCTACAAACACCACACACTCACGTACACAGCACAACCACACAAAGGCACACAACTCTGCAAATAACACATGTCAACACTAACACCACACAATATCAACACAATTACATGTCCCCAACATACACATGCCCATCACACTATGCACACCCATCACTCCCATACCAGACTCCAGTCCACCAGGTATTCCAGTCAGGCTCTCCGGATGAAGTATGTCCAAGACCTTCTCCTCCCATGATGTGAACTGTGGGGGAGGAGGTGGGGCCCCAACGCCAGTCTTCTGCACGACTATCTAGTGCCTGAATGCCATTGAATGCACCTTCCCCCGTTGGCCATCCCACCTCCTCCTTATGTCCTCCCTTGTGCGTGGATGACTGCCCACTGAATTGACCCTGTCGACTATCCTTTGCCTTAGCTCCATTTTCCGGGCAATCAATGTTTGTTGGACCTGTGCTCCAAATAGTTGTGGCTCTACCCTGACAATTTCAGCCACCATGACCCTCAACTCATCATTAATAAAACATGGGTGTTTTTGTGGGGACTTGGTTGTGGTTGTGTAGATGGTGTGTGGGGGTGTTGTGGTTGTAAGGGTGCAGTGTTGGGTAATTGGTGTGGTGTGGGTGCTGAGTTGTGAAGGGGTCACAGTTGTCTCAGATTGTGTGTGCTAGTGTTGTGTGTATTATGTTAGTTGTGCTGATGTGGGGTGTGCGCTGAGTGAGATGGATATGTGTGCCTATGTCTATATCTATCTTATTGGTTTCTCTGAGCATGTGTATGGTGTTTTGTATGTAAAGGATTGTGTAGGGGTGTGTTATGTAGTGCAGTGAGTAGGTGTGTCTGGTGTGTGTATGTGTGTCAGGTATGGGGTATTCAAACTATCCAATGCGGCGTTCTGACTGATGTGGGTACTGACCGCAGCAGGTCAGACTGCCAATGGTTTTCCGCCATGGAAGAACCGCTGTGGCTCGTAATCTGGTGAGTGATATTTTGTCGGGCTGGCGGTGGGACTGCCTCTTTTCCATCCTTCAGTGTCCTGGCCGTTTCTGATTTTTGGCTGTTTTTTGGTGGTCTTCATAGTGTGAGTCATAATACGGCGGTCGGATTACCGCTCACATGGCGGCCACCACCGAGGTGGTCTTGCCGTCAGACCGCCAAACTCACAGTGACCCCCAGTATCCACTAAAATGCCACAAATAAGCATGTACCAATCAATTACCCAATTTACAAATAATATCTTAATCAATAAGTTTTCATACTCATGCTCTATTCACCTAAATGGGTCCAGTGAAATATACTGTTCTCTGCTTGGTTAAGTTAAAAGAATTTAAATAATCAATAAAAGTGTTTTAGTCCAACATGTGATGAAATGGGGCAAAATAAATAAACCTATACTATTAGCAGACATTTATATAAACGAATTTAGATTTAACTGAAACGTATGGGGAGAAAACATACATAAATAAATAAAGATAATAATCCAGATTAACACCTCTGAGATAGCAGAGTGAAAACACCAAGAGCGCTACAAAAAACTCACTCACTGAAAAATTCAAATTGACTTGTAACTGCATTAGGCTGAACAGAAAGTGTGACTATAAATCAGTCATAGTAGATTTAAATTAAATGAGGGCTAAGACTGGAAAGAAATATTATTTAACATAAGCTACAGCTGTCTGGCGGACATATTTTTAAATAACTTTAAGAATCCTTACTCAAAATCAGTGCATCTATACCTAGGAGAAAATAAAATTGTTGATAAATACAGGTATTACAAATAAAAACTTTGCAATATAAAATGTGCCATTTGTCCCATGCTGAAGGCTGATGGCGGAATATATGTGAAGCTATGGGTTGTATGAGGCAAAAAGTATTTCTTAAGAAGTTGTTTAAAAAAGAAAACATTGAAGAAAATAACAGGACAGGAAGAAGAACCGAGATAAACTAATTGAATATAGCCCAAGGCCAGCGATTCCTGTAACTATTTGTTTTACTCATGTATGCATCGTTGTTTTTACATTGAGTGTCAAAGTCCAATTTGTAGCACAGCCGTTTATATGGACGTACGTGAAGTGCAAATGAGAACAACATACAATCAATCAATACAAATAGCAATCAATAGCAGTAAAGAGTAGTAGTCACGTTGCTTAAAAAATACAATTTTGCACAAATATAAAAGTGGCATTATATATATGTACACAACAATAAAATAATCTTAGGTTGAGAAAGTAATTGTAGAGGAGAGCAAACACACATCAACAAGTGTTATCACAGGATATGGTAGCTGGTTAGTGGCAACAGAATGACAGCAAGCACTTTATAGTACTATCATTGTCATGCAGAACCTTAAAGTTGGGAATGGCATTTAAACAATAGGTATTTCAGTTCCATTTTGAAGGATCCATAGGGATGATGGAATTCGAATCCTTTGGTGCACTAAAGGAGAAAAACGTGCTTAAGTGTTTTTTTCTTGAAGATTGTGGATTCAAGGATGTTTCTGAGCTCCAGAGGAAACAAAACTGCCTGAAATGATCAGTTTGTGGGCAGGTAGCTACGGGTTTACAGTCGTAGGGTTTTATACACGTTGCAGGTCAACATAAAGATATGTCACACATAACTAGGGAGCCCACTGAGCGTGATCAGAATCAGAGTGATGTGATCAAACCTCTTGGTGTCAAAGACTAGCATTTCAGCTGCATGTCGGTCAGCCTTTAGAGGAGCCAAATCAGTGGCGTAACGAAACTTGAGGGCCCCCCGCAAAGTGCCTGTAAGGGGCCTCCTCCACCTGGGTCCAGACAGAGGCCTGCAGCCCGTGCATAGTCTACTCTGCTGAGGGGGCTCCCTGGAGCTCGGGCCCCACTGCACTGCGGGGCCTTCGTTACGCCACTGAGCCAAATGGAGTTTGAGGATACCTAACAGCAGTGCATTTTCATAATCAATTCAAGATGCACTACATATTGTACCACTGATTTCATGTCTTCCCCAGGAATGCTTTATTTTTTCCCCCCGAGGAATCTGAATTGGTAATGAGCACTTTTGGCATGAGGTTTATGGACCAGGAAGTTCAAGTTGTTCTGCAGTGCAAAGCCTCATCATTTTCCACAATCATTGATTGTCAGCTTACATTCTAATATGCTGAGGGTGTCAAGCCAGGTGTGCATTGGGATAGAGAATGGAAGGGAAAAGATTGTAACAAACTCAGATTTAGCTGAGTACAATTTTAGATGATGGTAGACGTCCAAGAGTGGATCATGGTGAGTATATGGGCAGGGACAGCAAGGTCTTCTGGTAAGAGACTGTCGTAAGTAGCTCGTTATTGTCATTTTACAGATGGTAGGTGATGTTGGGAATTATAAGGACTGTGCTTAGAAGGAGAGAGGAAGAGAGAGAGAGAAAGAAAAAAAAATAAGATAGAGCTGTGGAGAATACCCTGTGGAAAGGAGAAGTAAGAAAGTTGGATAGTTTCACTTGTTGGGAACTGTTCACCAAGCTGGAGAAGGGCGGTCATACTCACCTCTAGACATGCATTTTTTCAGTGTTAGTTTAATAGTTTCTGAAGAGAAAGATTCTTCTAAAATAAATGCAAAAATGTAGATAAAGCAGGTAATTCCAACGATTAAAGCATAGCATCAGCCAGAATGAGTCAGAGGACAAATCAATATTACTGTTCACCTTAAACTGTGTCTTTGAAAAATACAATGAAAAAATGAAAATTTTGATGGTTGCAGATTTAATTCAGGCGTATTTCTATAAAACTTACATTTGTATTCTTAAATATCTTCACGTCATTGGTTTTTTTTTTTCTGTCACATTAAATATCTCCAAGGTTGCCATGTAAAATACACAGAGGGCCGCATTTACAAGTAGTAAACATTCTGCACCTGTAAAAGCATTCCTATGAATAAGTTCAGGTTTACTGCACCATTTGGAGGTCACAGGCTTGCAGGTGTACTACTGGCAATGTTCTGTGCAATTTAATGAGCTATTGCCCCTCTGTGGAATTGTAAAAACGCTGCAATTATGCATTGGTAATTGTCAGCCCCTTTGTGAAGGTTGTATTACAGAATATCATGAATAAGAATCTCATATCAGAATATCGTGTCAGAAATAATGTCTACAAAAATAAGGAGTTTGTGTGTAAGCAACCGAAATATTTTGTCAAAATTATTATGGGGTAGAACATCATCCAAACAGGTAAGTACATCGAAATCTTTAATATACATAGCATTATAATTATAGTATTTAAAATATTAAAGTGGAAAATAATATTGTAATTAAAAATAAATATGAACAAGTAATATCTATACTATATACAGTTCAATTGAATTATTTATGTTTTGGAACTCAACCGTGATCCACATAAAATCCATCCATAAAACAACTATACAACTTCAATATATACACAAAATCACTTTTTTTTAAAAGCACACACATTTTTAAAAGCAACATAAATTGCTTAATACAGCATTTTATCAGTGTGCAATTATTAAATAAATTACCCCAATAGAAAGTGCAAAAGTCGTAGTAGTACAAATGCTCAAGAAAGTCATTAGAACAAATTACAAATTCAACTTCAACTTCAAAGATCTTTATGTGGAAAACAAATCAATAAAAGAGCACAGTACATACAAATACTCTGCTAGTGATCAATATATTAAAATATACCTAAAAAAAAGTTCGATAGACAATTTGAGAGTACATAGTAATCTCTGCAATACATGAGTTACAAGCAATATAAAACCACATAGAATTAAAAACATAAATCATTGTCCTACTGGTATCAGGCATGATTATAAAAAAAAGAACCACAGATAAAATGAGAAATAAATAGCAATGAGAACAATCCATTCTTGAACCATATAAAGCGCATAAAGAAAGTAATAAAGGAGCCCATCCCAAAAGATTCAGCCCTCAATGACATGATCCCTTAGTTTGGGGCCTAGATAGGATTAGGGCTTGTCCATACACAGTAGTATGGCTATCAAGAGGCTAACCTTTTATTCCTGAGCCTCTACATGTTCACCAAAAATGAGAGACTGCAAAAACAACAGAAGGACTTGCATCGCCTCTAAGCACACGGATCGCAGCACTGCAGCTTCTAAACCCGAAGTTACCACAATTTGGTAAAATCCATTTCTTTCTAATCCTGCCATAAGATGGACAATAGATTAGAACATGAACAATGGTTTCAGATGCCTAGGAACAAAAGGGGCAGTCCCTGTCTGAAGAAGAGGAAGCGTTCGACCACTTGGTCGTGACCGACCGTCCCAAACCAACATTTCACGTAGAGGGTTTTAGTTTGAGGGGGTTGTAATTCATCAATGTAACCCTCAGCAATGTAGCTATCTTTGCAGTCTAGGAAGGCAGTAGTGAGGGAACCCATGCTAGCGATTCCAAAGTTAAATTATCAACATGTTGCCAATATAGATGCTTGAGTGTTCTTTTCTTTTTCTTTTTTTTTTTTTACTACACCAGAGCTTAATTGGCAGTAAGCCACAGGTTCCCACAACTTATCTCACTAAACTGCTGCTGAACATATCTTAACCAGTGAATTCTGGAGGCCCTGGGCAACCTCAGAACATCCTCCAGATCTTGCAGATAGGGTGTCAGTGGTAGAGAAACCCAGATCCTGCACCAGTTCCATATTGGTCTAAGGCCCACTTCTTTGGAGAGCGTCTGAGACCCAAATCAAGCCGAAAGGGAATTAAGGGGATGCTAGCCAGAATACTGGGGAGGAGATGCAAGAATCTGTTCTCTACCTTTTCCTGGCTCACAGTGTGCATATTGTCCCACAGTTCCCCACCATAGAGAGTAGCTCATAGTGTTTGAAGATTATACATTTTGAATGGGGGAGAAATTGGGAGCAAAGGAGAACCATGATGGGACCTAATAATACTCCCTATATTTTGCTTCATCTTGAATCTACACTTGTGTATGTGTGGTCGAACTGTTCAGTGATTAAGATCCCTAGATATTCAAATATATGTACTCTCTCCAAAGGAAGACCATTGAGAGAGGGAGGGGAACGAGCAGATTGGAAGGGCTTGAAGACCATATACTTAGTCTTGCCTAAATTGACCTCCAGGCCCCTCTGTTTGCAGAAAACTCTGGATTGATTCAGCAACCTCTAGATCCCCATTAGAGTTTTGGAGATTAGGAGCGTGTCATCTACAAACAAGAGGACAGGGGCTTTCCTGCCTGCAAGTTGCTGGGCATAGTTTTCGTACAACCCAAGCTGGGATACTAGATCATTGATGTATAAAAGAAAGAAGGTTGGAGGGTTGGAGCAACCACACACTCTTGCCTCACACCCCTCATGGCTAGTCCAGCTTGTGTTAGTGCACCCTGAGGGCTGCATCTAATCTGTGCAAAATTGTTAGAGTGTAGCCTGATGATATCAAGGAGGTATTTTGGAACACCTAAGTCTACCAGGACCTTCCAGAGGGAAGCCCTGGATACCAGGTCAGAAGTTGACCGGAGATCCATGAAAACCATGTAGAGCCACCCTCCCACCAAGGTTACATGTTTCCAGTAAATTAGAGGTAATACACATGCACTATGGTGCTAATGCTATCCCTAAACCCAACTTGCAAATGGGTAAACAAATCCACCTCTGCCATACAGTCTTGTAGCCTCTCAAGTATAATTTGTGTGCGGTCAATCAGGCTGATAGGCCTGTAATTGGACAGAAGATTCCTTAACCCCCTTTCTAAAAACTTCAATAATTTCAGCCCCAGCCCAAGAAGGCGACATGGGAGCACCACTCATTAGGGAATTAAACAAACAAGGCAAGATATGGGCTCCAGATACCTTTTTCTACCTAAATAGTTCCCCTGAAATTTTGTCTAAACCGGGAGCTTTATTAGGCTAAATCTAATCAATTGCTTTGTTTACTTTGTCTGTTGAAAAAGCCCATTCTTCAGAAGCTTAAAATGGTAGCTGAGTACCTACTAGCAGGGTAAATGCGCGCACTAACCAAAAGTGAGCTGCTTTCCTCACACTCAGGGGAGTCCAAACTGGTGTCCGTTAAGTTTGAAAAAATGGTCTACCCAGGCAGATGCAGATATATTACTTTCAGTGGGTATATTGGAGTTGGGGTGACTTTGCTGATATTCTCCAAAAGGAACACTGATTCCTCCTCCTAACAGCATTTAACAGAGCCTCCCAGTTGGAAAACACCCAGCTTTTTTTGGCCTGCTTTCTATCAGCTTTGTAACGGGACCTTGCTACTTGTATCGGACTCTTATTCTCTCCTTTAATGGCAGTGGAGAGGGCTCACCTCGCAAATCTGCAAAATTTAGAGTATCAGGGGACCTTTTTCTCACTCTTTGGCAGAGCCCAACACTCAACCAAGAACAAATGCCTGATGGAGACCAACATGAAATTATGAATCTCACTAATTTTCCCTCGTCTGTACATAACAAATCCCATCCCTCTGCCTGAACCATCGCTAAGCTTGAGGTGACCATCTCGTAGACCCATCTTCAGATGGCCGGGGAGTAAACCACAGCGCTCCATTTAAGTCTGCGGCGATTGCTAGAGACTGTAAGCCTGCGGTCAAACAGTTCCATAGGGCAGCTAGAGGTTCGGGGTCCAAGTGGTCTCAAGGTGAGGCTCAGGGTGTTATGGTCATTTTCATAGCGGTCTATCACGGTCATAGCAACCATCTTAGCCCATTATCTAAGATCGAACAAGATGTATCCTATAAGACTGGTCCTAGCTTGGCGGTTGTATGTGTGCCTCCCCTTCTTGCCAGATATCAATCTTTCATTACAAGCTCTAATACCGTTATTCAACGTAAAGGTGTTTAACTGAAGTACTGCAGCTGACCACTTCCTGAAAGGGGAAAGACTCAGTGCTAGAACCGACCAAAATATATTCTGTTCCCCAGTCAGGTTCTCAGACTCAATGCCCAGTGGCTCAAACTTGCAGTCAAAGTCACCGTCACTATTTTTAGACACTTGACAGGGAGGCACTGATTAGATCAGGGGTCTCCAAACTTTTTAATGCTGCGCCCCCCAAGTTGGAAAATAAAAATCATTGGGCCCCACCTCGGAATTTTTCACAATTATTTTATAAAGATGGCAATGTTTGAATATGTCTCGGCCTATTTAAACATTGCTGTTAAGTACTGTTACCTTTTTTTAAAATGCAATAACATGCTTCTGCTTAAAACAAAGGCCTGTTATCTGTATAATGCTTCTTTTGGCCAGAGTCTGGCGCCCCCCCTAGGATCACTTGGGGCCCCCCTAGGGGGGCCCGCCCCCCAGTTTGAAGGCCTCTGGATTAGATCAATAACAGATCATTCTTCTCTGGTACCCTCATGACCAAAGTGACCACCTGGGGCACCCGTGTTTGAGAGATTTTAAGAATCTCAGATTCGATTTTATCAAACTTAGCGAATAGGGGGTCCATTAAGTGCATTTGGCATATCTGTGGGAGTACAGGTGCTGCTGCCTTGGGCAAGAAAAGAGCCAGAAAATTGGACATGTGAACTTTCGCTACTATTAGGGGGGAGGTTTTTGGCTTTCCACGTGCGTTTGGGAGCAGGTCTGGAGCCAGTTACTGAGCCCTGCATTGAGAGGCCTGGGGCTTACTCAGAGTGTGGTACAAGTGCAACATCAGTAGGAAGAGGGGATGGGGCCAAATGTACAGCAGTTGATGGATGCATTGGCGTACTCCTGGTAGGAACCAGAGGTTCGGAATTATCCAGAGCAACCAGTTCTCAACCATGTCTACTTTTTTTGTTAATGATACCGGCGGCCCTCGCTAGAAAATTGTCAATGGAGACACAGCTGGGTGCCACAGAAGCTCCAGATGCTCCAGAAGGTGCCACCTTCCTTTTACCATTTCGCCAACCAAAAGAGGAGCCATACAACAATTGTGCAATGATGATCAATGATGAACAATGACAAACAACACTGAAGCAGAAATACTGGGAGGACAATCTGACAAGGGCCTTGCATGTAGGTGAATAACTCAAACCTCTAAGCTCCCCACACTCGCAGCTAGCACAATACAGCACAGAACAGCACAAAATAGCATCCCAGCACTAGCCTCACTAGTCACTTACCTCCTCCCCGAGCGGGTTCTAAATGCTGCTGCCTCCACTCACAGGCTCAAGGTGCAGAAGCTGCATGCTCCGCTTCAAATCAACACCAGGTGTGCCTCCAAGAAGAGCCTCTCAAGTATAGTTTGGCCTTTGCTGGCCTGCTGCCCAGCGCCCATAGTCCACAGACCTTAAGGCCAAATGAGATGATCAGCAGCTCAGGAAGAGACTTGACCTACCAGAGCCCAAGAAGTGAAAGTAAAAGGAGAAAGGCCAGTGCTGCCCCCATTGCCTCCAAATGTCTCACAGTGCAACTTGGTCCTCCTCTGACCAACAACAACACCGTGCCAGCTAACACACAGCCCTAATACCACTAGCACTAGCTGCCCCCTGCCCTGCCATATGCTTAAACTCACTCGGCTCCCAGAGTGAGCTAAGCACAGTGACAGTGGCAGCAGACAGAGTGCAACACTGACCAGGGGGAAGGCCAGGTATGAGCGAGATGGCAGAGATCGCCGGCAATTGTTCCTCAAGAAAGCGATAAAATAAAAAACTGCCAACACCACAATACTAATGTGCGGCTTTTTAGCATAACACCCATTGTAGTTTTTAAAATTGTATGTTGCTCCATCTCGGGTTTCCTACACCATCTCGGGACTTGTGCATGATGTGGATGATAGAGGATCGGTGGTCGGCTTGATGTCCTAGCCTGTGGGCGGGCCCAAGCAAGTCAAGGACCCAGGAGGAGGAGCAGGAATTAATTAATACTAGGTCATTACACTCAAATTTTACATGAAGGGAAGAAACAGTGAAAGTGCAAGAAAAAGTGCTGTAAAAACAATTTAACCAACATAATGCACAGATAGCAAATTGCCAATTCTCCAGCAATTCAATCGGGTACAAAATATAGTTGCACAATACTTAAAAAAGGGAAAACAATTAAAACATGTTTAGGAAATATTTGAAAAATCTAAACATTTTCGTGCAAGCCATGTGCTTTAGCAGCTGATGTTATGTTGTACTTCAAGAAAATTGCTCTCAGAAAGTGGCGGCGTACACTGTGCAAATATGGGCATACAAAAATAACATGATTCAAGTTTTGGAAATTAGTGAGGCAGAGCTCGCAATACCTCTCATCCTTTGGAATACCTTCCCTGGTCTGACCACCACATTATGACCCTGGCGGTCAGACCACCAGTGGACCGCTGCCCCTACCAGGAACATGGTTCCTGATGGGCTGACAGTGGCAGACTTGTGGTCAGCCACGGCAGCACTGAGTTCATCGTGTTGATCTCGTGTCCTTTTTCTGCCACCTTTTCATGGAGGTTTAACCACCATGAAAAGGCTGCCTGACCTGAACCAGAAAGAGTATCTGTCAGGCTAACTTTTGTTTAGCCTGACAGATACTCTTCAGATCAGGAAAAAGGTAGCGGGTGTGTTCCCTCAGCCCGGATGCCAGAGCCACTACTGCCTTAGGGGCAGATCTAAATCAATTATAACTTTCTTTACTTCCCAAGGTTTGAAAGAGGGCCAACTGCTTATAAAACCAGGAAATTGGATCATTAGAAGATTGATTAGAAGGACCTAAACTTGCAATTTTCAAACCCAAAGACATCAAACTTCCCCTAGAACAAAAAGTTCACCCCTGGCTCTCGTTAAAATCAACTGTATCGTTCCTAGAGTTCCAATCCTTCAGGGCCACAAGTTCTAAATCAACAAACACAGAGAGAATACAGTGGTCGCTTAAGTCAGTCTGCAATATCTCAAACTGAGAACAGGTATTAAACATTTTATAGGACACTACCATATAATCAATTAAAGACTGCCTACGGGGTGAATAAAATGTGCAAAAAGCAGGGGAATCTTCAGGACATCTTCCATTCAGAAACACAAGTTTGTTCAATCTCAAGCTTTCTAAGAGGCTAATTCCCCTCCTTTTAGCTCAGATATTTTTCTGAAAGGACACCATCAGGAATACGCCAGGCCTCATCCAGCTCAGAATTACAAAAAGTCATAAGAGATGAGTTAGACACTTTGCCGTTAGAGTCCTTGACCACAATTATCAAGGGACAATCCTCCAGCTTAATGATATTACGAACAAAAGAAAGCATTGAATTAACTTAGGAATCCTTTGCCTTACCGGGGGATATACAAATTTGCTAACAGAAATTATGACAACCCTCCGTACTGAATAGATCTGTCAAGAATTAGGCAGAGGTTGGAGGCATGTATGAATACCTTTGAATTCCAGTTGACATTATTTTACACTAAAGTTGCAATCCCTCCATTGGTGTGACCTTTTCTTGAAGGCACTGCCCAAAAGAATAAACAAAATAATTGGCAACTGCAAATTCAGAACAAACCCATGTTTCCTGCAAACATATAATTAATGGGGTATGTTGAGGTTACCCAATTCAATTTTAGATTAGACAATATACATAAATATTTTCTTAAAAAATAATAATGTATCAGTCTTTTAAATGCATTAAAGTAAATATATTAACAGTAAAGTAAACATATAAACATTTACTGACTTTTACATAACCAAAACCTATATGTGAACTAATTTAAATATTATAATAGATGCAAAAATAGTTTACATTATTAAAAATGAAATATAAAATTAATAATACCAAAAAAAAGAAATAAAATATTGCAGATTTTTTTTTTAAATGAATGTAAAAATTAAAGAATAAAGGCAAATCATTAAAAATAATCACATATAAAGAACACTAGCAAAAGTCATCTTCGGATGAGTCAGAATTTGTAATCTAACTCCAATTTAGACAAAATTAGAAACAATGGTGTACTTTGGGGGGTTAGAGTAACTGTTCTCACTCACACATATACAAAGAGTTGGATTTGGAAGGATTAAAAGTACTATTACTATTAGGCCCATCTGCCCCCAATGGGGGCAGAAACCACTTAGGTACCATGGATTGGTGTGTGTGTGTTTTGTTTGGTGGCAGCCCCTTGGGCAATGGTCGTTCCCCATGGGGGTACATTACCGTTGGCTATTTCTACCTCCGTTAGCTCTCCCCCCGCACACGAAAAGATCTTATCCCAAGGGCAAACAAGAGGACATTTGATTATTTTGAGTTTTGATTTTTACATTTGGGCCATGAGAGCTTAGCTAGCTCTCAAAATCGGCCCACTTAGGATGGTGAGGGCTGCACTTTTTGGACTTTGGGACATTGCCAGCTAGAAAAATCTATGAGACCTAGACACATCTGAAAATTAAACATCTGGTTGAGCCAAGGGTGGTGTGCTTTACATGCACCCCTCACGATTTTCTTACCCACAATGCCCTGCAAACCTCCAACTTTGCTTGAAATCACACATTTTCCCCACATTTTTGTGATGGAACCTTCGCGAATCTGCAGGAATCCCACAAAATTCCTACCACCCAGGCGTTGTTGCATCTATACCGATAACAATTCTGCCCCACTTGTCAGCCTAAAAACATTTTTTTTCAAACTGCCCTTTTGGATCCGCTTTGGTTCCTCCTCATTTTCAACATGTTTTTGGCTCTTTCCTGTCACAGGCAATTGGCCCACCTACACAAGTGAAGTATAATTTTTATTGGGAGACTGAGGGAAATGTTGGGTGGTAGGAAATTTGTGCCGGTGCGGTGATCCCACGCAGAAATGTGGGAAAAATATGATTTTTTAGCTAAATTTGAGGTTTGGTGATGATCCTGGGTAAGAAACCCTGGGGGGGATCCACACAAGTCACACCTCCTTGGACTCCCTCTGGTGTCTAGTTTTCAGAAATGTCTAGGTTTGGTAGGTTTCCCTAGATGCCTGCTGAGCCCAAGACCAAAAACGCAGGCCCCCGCGCAAAAACAGGTAGTTTTGAAATTGATAATTTGTATGTGTTCACTTAGTGTTTTAGGGCATTTCCTGTTGTGGGCACTAGGCCTACCCACACAAGTGAGGTGCCCTTTTTATTGGGAGATGTGGGGAAATGCTGAGTAGAATCTATTTGGTGGCTTCCGTCAGATTCCAGAACTTTGCAGCGCCGAAATGTGAGGAAAAGGTGTTTTTTAGCCAAATTTTGAGGTTTGCTAAGGATTCTGGGTAACAGAATCTGGTGGGAGCCCTACAAGTTACCCCATCCTGGGTTTCCCTAGGTGTCTAGTTTTATAAAATGCACAGGTTTGGTAGCTTTTCCTAGGTGCTGGCTGAGCTAGAGACCAAAATCCACAGCTAGGCACTTTCCAAAAAAACATATCAATTTTCATTGTAAACATTTGATGTGTCCATGTTGTGTTTTGGGGTGTTTCCTGTCTTGGGCACTAGGCCTACCAACACAAGTGAGGTACCATTTTTATTGAGAGACTTGAGGGAATGCTGGGTGGAAGGCAGTTTGTGTCTCCTTCTAGATTCCAGAACTTTGCAGCACCGAAATGTGAGGGAAAGGTGTTTTTTTGCCAAATTTTGAGGTTTTCAAATGATTCTGGGTAACAGAACCTGATGAGAGCTACACAAGTCCCCCCATCCTGGATTCCCCTCGGTGTCTAGTTTTCAAACATGCATAGGTTTGGTAGGTCTCCCTAGATGCCAGCTGAGCTAGAAGCCAAAATCCACAGCTAGTCAATTTTCAAAAAACATGTCAGATTTCAATGTAAAAATGTGATGTGTCCATGTTGTGGTTCCTGTTGCAGGCACAAGGCCTACCCACACAAGTGAGGTACCATTTTTATCAGGAGACCTGGGGTAACACAGACTAGAAGAAAAAGTGTTATTCCCCCTTGTCTCTCTCTACATTTTTTCCTTCCAAATGTAAGACAGTGGGTAAAAAAAAAGTATATTTGAGAAATGCTCTGTAATTGATATGCTAGTATGGGGATCCGGAAATCAGACATGTGCAAATAATCACTGCTTCTCAACACCCTATCTTGTGCCAATTTTGGAAATACAAAGGTTTCCTTGATACCTATTTTTCACTCTTTATATTTCACCAAATAAATTGCTCTATACCAGGTATACAAATGAAAACGATTGCAAGGTGCAGCTCATTTATTGGCTCTGGGTACCTAGGGTTCTTGATGAACCTACAAGCCCTATATATCCCAGCAACCAGAAGAGTCCAGCAGAAGGTTACAGTATATTGCTTTCAAAAATCTGCCATAGCTGGGAAAAGTTATGAAAGAAAACGTGGACAGAAATTGCTCTTTTTTCAACTCAATTTCAATATTTTTCTATTTTAGCTGTTACTTTCTGTAGGAAAACCTTGAAGGATCTACACAAATGACCCCCCTTGCTGAATTCAGAATTTTGTCTACTTTTAAGAAATGTTTAGCTGTCCAGGATCCAGCATTGATTTCATACCCATTTCTGTCACTAACTGGAAGGAGGCTGAATGCACAAACATTAGTAAAAATTGGGTATTTCCCAGTAAAATGACAAAATTGTGTTGAAAAATGTGGTTTTCTGATTCAAGTCTGCCTGTTCCTGGAATGATGATTTTAGCACTGCAATCCAGTTGCTGATGCCATTTTCAGGGGGAAAAAACACATGCTTTCTTCTGCAGCACTTTTTTCCATTAAAAAAAACCCGACATTTTAGCTGTATTTTGTCTAATTTCTTGGTCTCCTTCAGGAGAACCCACAAACTCTGTGTACCTCTAGAATCCCTAGGATGTTGGAAAAAAAGGACGCATATTTGGCGTGGGTAACTTATGTGGACAAAAAGTTATGAGGGCCTAAGCACAAACTATCCCAAATACCAAAAAAAAGGTTCGGCACCTGAGGGAAAAGGCCTAGCAGCGAAGGGGTTAAATTGATTAAAAACAACATTTAACACATCTATATTAAGGTAAAAATATCTATTAAAAACAATATTATATATATATATATAAAAACAATAATCATATCTTATATATTTGGTTCCTTGATATTTTTGTGGTGACAATAATTTTGACATGATAGTCATCGCACACGTCTTCCTCAGTATCCCCACATAGTTTAAGGTTGGTTTGTTCCTTTTCCATTCTGGTAGGGGTATAGTCTAGTCCTTTGCTACAGCAAATTTCCAACCATTTCTAAGATAGGAAGGCAAAAGAGAGCAGTTTGTAATTGTCCACAAACTCAGGTGTTGAAGGGCTAAGCTTGCATTTGTGTGTTTTAGTGGGCATGGTTTTTCAGAAATGCATTGACATCGTTTAGGAGGGTGTTGACAACAGATGTAGTGGTGACTATTAGACTACCATGCAGATAGACAGGTTTGGTATTGTTCATGCAAACCAGGAAAAAGATTAGGGGGCACTTCTAGTTTATGTGGATTTTTTTCCAGTACAATTTCATTGCAGCCCATCAGACCCACAACAACACCTTACTTAGCACTTACGTATGCGTATTTGTCCGGCACGGTGTTTTAGCATTACATTATTAAACGCTATACCTTAGGAGTCAGGAGATCCATTAACCAATTACCACCACTTTAGATAAAAGCATTAGAGCATTTGGATTGATATTTTTGACGTAGATTACTATAACATATTTGCTTTTACTTATGAATGAAGCAGAAACGTCGAATATAATAACACGGAAGTACATTAGGTCAGTGGCGGTGGGATTGCGTGAGGATACAGTCACAGTATGCAGAAAGTATTTACAGTTTAATGCCTAGAAAGCCAAGTCCATAGTCACAATTTGTGGTTTAGTGCTGAAATGTAAGTGCTGAAACGAGAATTAGAATCCTGAGTGCCTAATTTAGGGGTTAGACCACATCTCCTGGCGTGATTACCAATGGTGAACTACGGTGAGGTAAGTATATAGCATTTCCTTGCAGAAAATGTATAAAATGTGATAATTCTAGTGCATGGCTCCACGGATGACGAGTCATGCATAGCCCAGAGAATACTGGGCTGAGGTAAAGTGAATCAAGGAGTACAAATAGCACACAGTATTAGTCTAGAAAGCAGATCTCTGATGTGTACATTTCGTAATTTTACCGAAGGAATTCTACAACACAGTATGAAGGTGCACCACGTTTGCGTAGAAGCACTTCTCTCTTTTGTGCCACGTGTGCGGTAGATCTTTGTACCACATCGACAAGAGTACCACAAGATTACTGGTCTAGAATGTACTAGGTACACATTTTGAAACAGTAACAAGGTGCCAAGTCATCTGTGTTGTCATAGAAACACCCACAGCATCACTGCAGGATCACAGCACACTGAATCAACAAAATTACAACCAGGATGCTGCACTAGAGTGTGCCAGCTCCGCAGCAGCACACCTGGAAGGCTCCTGGTTAGCATACAAAGCAGTGCCATCGTGGGACCAGGCAGCAGCTCCAGCGCTCGCCCCGAGCCCGCCCCAACTCCAGCCTCTTCTTTGACACAGCGCAAAAAAATACCAGAATGTTAAAAGGCGGAAGATCCTTTGTGGTCAATTAGCGAGCTCATTTTGCATTAAGTGGAGCATGTTATATCGTACAAGCCGCGCAGTGAGTGGAAACGTCGCCCCGCCAGGGGAAAAGCAAAGCCTGCATCTCATTAAAGATGGATTGCTGCTTGTTTATTTTTTTTTCTTTTATGTGCGGGGCAGTGGCTTTCACCGGAGCTTGGTCATGTCTGGTGGCAGCGTGGGCATGAAATTCCAATGCATGACTGCGGGCAAGAGAAGGCTGCCAGGGCAAGCCATGGCTGCGCTGGCACCAATACTTCAATTAATATTTAAGAGAGCAGCTCTTAAAATTCAATGGCTAAATATTGGAGACTTGTACTCTTTTGTAGAACTAAATATTCCCATACCATTTACGCACGACTAAGAAAGCAAAAAATATACTGTATCCAAGAACACCCGGTAATCACGGAGGTGAAGAGCCAAACATCAAAACTCACGCAAAGACCACACGAGCATCACTCAAAGGCGGACAGGTCCAACAAGTACCAGCAATGCCAGAGCCACAAACACCGCTAAAAGAATTACTTACACAACTCCATGCACACACGTGGACACTGCTGCACGAACAAGACGATTTCTAGCCATCAAGGCACCACAACAAGCAACAAACGTTAAGCTACAAAACGCAGAGCTCAGGTAAACGTGTAGGAGTACAGTGGGCACTGAAAGCAAAGTGATCAAAATGGTGCTCTTCTAGCAATGCAACACTTGTCCGATGTGACCCCTCACCCAAGTCACTCTCCTCTGCTGCTATGATCACGCTAGGAAATAGACTAAACAGAAAACGAATTGAAAGCCACATCATGCACATTGCTGACAAGTTTAGGCCAGGATGGCCTTAATTACACACGACAGGCACATTGCTACAAAATCGAGAAGCATACACCTACCAACATGACAAGCACATCATGTCTGGAGGCAAAAACAGAAATACTGGACACAAAGCACGAATTGGCACACGAGGATACACAAATATCGTCGTGCACATCACAATACCCACATCTCTATCTTTCTGGAATGTCCACCGTGTGACTTGATGCAAACGATAATTTACCTGCTGATCACGGTACTGTCCTGTGGAATACAAGATGACACCCCTGCCAACAACTTCAACCATACACCTTAATGACCGTAGGTCCTAACACTGTAGCAAAAATGTAGTTCTGCGCTGAAGGAAGACAAGGGCTGCTGGACCTCTCTAGCCCTGTACAGAGACATCACTTACTCTGGATCAGTGCTTGAAATGGGCCGGTACTGAGTTACCAGAACCTTTTTATTTTTAGAGGCAGAGTACCTGCACTTCTCAAGAAAAACGTAACACTTTTTATTGGAGAGTACCGGGACTTCTCAGAAACAAGCAGGTACTGTGATACAGAGTACCTGCACTTCTATTTTTCCATTTCAAGCACTTCTCAAGATGGGTGTGGACTACAATAGGAGAAGGACACGTCTGTATGCAACATCACCACAACCTTTCCCCTACATAATGCTAGAACCAAAGGAACCTGCACCCACATTATTCAGCCAGAATCAAAACCATCCACATTTACAATTGGGCAAGTTCCAATAAGGAAAGATACGTTTTGTGCCCCCCATGAAAGCACACCCCATCAGAAAGATAAGTTACCGCATGGGTGCTACGGGTAGCTGACGGAAGCTCTCTAAGAAAATCAAAACTCACAGGAAAGGCTGGCCTTTAGAAAGATCAGTGTTTCCAGCAGACAAGCAGCAGCCAAGAAATCTTCGGACTCAATACTGTAAAAGCTGCATCTGGTGCCTCCCTGCACAGTCCCTTCTGGATGATATCTGCCACAATGTGTTTGGAAATGCAACAGGCGGTCATTACTGTCACTGACGACAACACCAGTGAATTCAGCTGCAAAAAGAATTGACAATGAATTCACTGTTCCAATGAAGAATATAAGCTTGAGATAGGTGGCACCAGGCAAGATGGCAACATTGAAATACTCATCCTTCCAGAAGAGTTACAGTGCCATTTGAGGCTGTTCTACCCTTCAAGGCAATAGAAAGGGCCCCTTCAGAAACACCATAGGAATAATCAGCAGGCAATTCTGTGCTAAAGTGACACAGCCAAAGATCAAATGCCGCGGAATGAGAATCCCTGCCATGATACATCTAAGACAAAGAACTGCTCCTATTCTGGTCACTGGAAATTCACCCCAAATGAACAGTGACAAGACAGAATGGGAAGAAGTGTTGGCTTCCACATTCACATGGGAACACTCTGGAGGAATCATTTTGTTTCTTACAGGCCAACAATGCATCTTGTACAATTATCTTCCTTTACAAGATGGCAGCCGAACTAAGAGGGCAAAAGCACCATGGTTGGGGGAGTCTATTGCCTGTTTGGGACAGGACACTTGTTTTTTATGGCAGCAGAGCATATAAGTGAAGAACCATTGTAAAAGGAAGGATCCCACGACTATACATGAACTACAATGATGAAAGGGGAGGGACATTTCTAGGTGATGTCATTAGTTGAGGGCAGGGATTCCAGGTACTATAGGCACAAAGCCATATGCAGGTTTCACATCGTTGGTAGTTGCAGCATCCAGGTCATTGTAGGGTTTGCTCTGGCTTAGTGATGTTTCAGGCAGTTTGCAAGCTTTGAGGGGGGTTACTTTTCAGATTCCATTATCTGACTGTAGTGATATGGGGCCCTTATATTAACCAAGTCTCAAATGCTATTTTGGAGTATACCATGCTTCCTCATTCATGGAGGGGTGCTATAATTGTCCCTGTCTGTAAAAAGGGGGACAAATTGGCTCCCGAAAACTACAGACCGATAAGCCTCTTAGATAATCTTCAGAAATGTTTTTCCTTCCAGGTTTTGGGTAGGCTCAGAGCCTGGATGGAAGAAAGTGGGTCCTTAAGCCATTTGTGGGTGGGCTTTAGGCGAGGGACGGCCACGGTGAACCAGGTCTTCCGCTTTCTTACAATCAAATGGAAGGTGGTGGACCTGGACGGTGGTAGGCTGTTTCTCGCCTTCGTTGATCTCAGATCCGCCTTTGATCTGGTCCCTCGTTCGAAGTTATGGGAGATTTTGGCAAAAATTGGAGTCCTGGGTTCCCTCTTAAATTTGATCAGGGAATTATACTCAGAGTTTTGCTAGAGTAAGTTGGGGAAGGATAGAGAATTGTCTGACGAGCTTCCCATTCAGAAGGGTGTTAAACAGGGATGTGTTCTGGCTCCAACTCTTTTTTTACTTTTCATAAATGCCTGTATTCCGTATTTATTCGATAGTTTAAATGATGCCCCGAAATTGGGTGGTATCAAGACACCGTGTTTGCTGTTTGCTGATGATATACTGCTTTTATCCTAAACTGCCTGGGGATTATCTAGGCTCTTGGAGAAATTTTTGGGGTTTTGCAGGGATCACGGCTTACAAATAAACAGCACCAAAACCAAATGTATGGTATTTGGTGACCCAAAACTTAGAGCAAAGAAAAACATAGTGCTGGACGGTGTGGCTCTCAAACGTGTTAGCGACTTCGATTATCTGGGAATTAGATTAGAAAATTCCCATAAATGTACATCACATCTGACAAATAGTATTATGTCCCTTAAACAAAAGGCAGTGGGCATTTTGAGATTCGCTGCCAAAACGTTCACCTTTCCCTTTACACCGGCAGTGGATATTTATAAAGTGCAGGCCAGAGCGGGTGCTTTGTACGGCGCTGAGCTGTGGGGTCATGGCAAACTCCACGATATGAAAAGAGCAGAGAAATCTTTCATCAATGCCCTGCTAAAGGTTCCATCGAGTTCCCCTACCCTGCCTATCCGAATGGATTTAAATTTGTACTGATATTGCTGCCTTGAGACCGCTGCAATACTGGATTCGGATTTGGTCCTCAGCAGTGTTAGACCCTTATAGGATATGGCTAGGAGCGCTCCTAAGACATTCTCAGGTTGAAAAAATCCCATGGTGTCCGTCCGTAAAAAGAGGGTTTTTTAAACTTGGACTGGGGCCCTATTGGGCGGACCCTTTGAATCTTCCCAAGAACGCTTCACAGAATTTGAAGGATGCGTATTGGGTGAATGTACAAACATAAATCCTAGCAGCTGTTCCGTCGGGTAGTATGACGGACAGTTTTTTATCTTTTAAGTGTCATTACGAGTTTGAGCCCTTTTTCGATATTATTTTACATCCTGTGGCACATGCACTTTATTTAAGATTTAGATTGGGATCTTTACCCGTGCGCGATCTCACATCAAGATGGGAGCAAACTGCCAGCCTGCCAGACCTCTGCCCGATGGGGTGTAATACCAGGGAAACAATCAGCCATCTTTTATTCCATTGCCCTGTATACAAAAAGCAAAGTGTTTGTTGGATAAGACCTATTTGTAACACCATGGGCATTAGGGATTGCCATCTGGCTCTCAGGATTTGTAGTACTAGTACCCACGGGCCGGTGGTGTGTGCTGTGGCAAAGTTTTTAGCAGCTTTATGGCGCATTAGAGCTAGTTTTTTATACTGATACAATATTTATTTAAGGGCAGAGACTGTGTTTTAACTGATTTAATATTGTCATTTCTAAAAATGCGAATATATATTTCCATTATACTAGAATTCCTTTCAATTGGGGAGGAAAATTTCTAAGTTCTGGCAAACTAAATTAATTTACTAAGACCTATTGTGTAGCTGTTTGATTTAAAACACAAGCTTGGTTAACGATTTAATGTTATAGGCTTATGAATCTTAAGGAAAATCAAGCCACCTGCATTCTCAGAGTAATTTTGTGTTTGATTTGCACACTCTGGGATTTGGCAATGTGAAATGTTTTTATCCTAAGGATTTTAGTATTCCATTTCTATATGTTGTGTTGCGAATTATGGTTTTATGTCTGTATTTGTATTGCTTTTATGGTAGTTGCTGCCGAAATAAAGCTCAAATGAATGAATGAATGAATGACTGTAGTTCAGACACAGTCTTTGAGCAAGGTGATGGTTCTCACAGCAGGCGGAGATGATGCTGGCTCCAAGCAGGAGCTTTTAAAACATGGGCACAATGAAGTGTAAAGAGTTTGTACCTGGCGGTCATCAGCCTTCTCGAAGTAGCAATTAGGGAAAGGCAAAAGGGCAGGCTCTGCCTAGAAACTTCCTCACCCTTAACAACATAATCACCTATACCTACTACCTGGAAACCTCTTCATCCTTATCAACACAATCACCCCTTCTCCTTACCATCAACCATATCAAACCAAAGGCTATACAAAATGGATTGCGTTGGTCCCAGCAAACATACTCTCACTACAACATGGAATCTTGCTACTCTACATACCTTGCCTACACCTATTCGACATACACATGTTGGATATTAGTTCATGGTCTTGGTGTCACTTGTAGGTTGAAGTTTAAACAATTGGGGCTGGTACGCACTGCACTGTTCCTGACTCATATTATTAAACGACAAAAATTGGTATACTGTCTCTACCACTTCATGTGAAAAACCCAGGACCTGGGCAGTACTTTGATGTCAGTTTAGAGGGCACTCTTGGTTTAACACTCCATGTCAAAGGACAGAGCCTTTACTGTCCAGCCGCATCAGAATTAGTGTCATCTGCGTAAAAGGCACAAAAAAGAAACTACAAGAATAGATCATTTTGGCGAGAGGGAAGACATAAACATTAAAAAGAGTGGGGATAAGTGATGATCCCTCAGGAACACCCTGCTGGACGGGCAGTGCAGAAAAGTGGAAAATGGATGCTCTGGCAACTGTCTATGAAAGAGACAGCAATCCAGGTCAAATCATTGTCTAGTACTCTGGCCTGATATAGACACAATAGCAATATGTGTGCTACCATGCTGAAGGTGCAGACTGCTGGGTAAAATCAGGGTTGCAGAATCCCTTTGTCTGATAACCAGAGGTAATCAAGGACACAGATGAAAGCACTTTATGTGCTATGAAATGAATAGAAGAAGATTCAGTAAAGCAAATGATGTGGTCGGATTCCAAAAAGAGGACAGAGACTTGATTTCTTGTTTAGGAATTTTAATTAGGACATGGATTAAAGTTATTGGTCCGAAATTGCTTAGCATGGCTAGGCCAGCAGAAGGTTTTTTGAAAGAGTGGAATGACAAGAACCTGTTTTCCAGGCACAGTGATGAACTAGAGAAAAGAGAGATTACAGTCATAAGTGAAAACGGGTCTGTTTGAAGTAGAAAGTAAATGAAGTGTGTGGGGTGGGGACATGTTCAGGTGGGAGACAGACTTGGTGTCAAGCATAAGCTGGTTGATCTGGTTACAAGATCAGGGAGAACAGGACGATAGGCTGGGAGAAAAGCTGTGTGAACAACAGAGGATTTGGTCGAGGAATAATCTGTCCCAGTCGAGAGTAGATGTTGATGTCTTTCTTGTGAAAGGAAACTGAAAGTCAATTATAGAGACCATCAGAAGGTCGAATGGGAATGTTGCAGCAACTGGAAACAGTTAAGGTGGAGATGATTTTAAAGGAATCTTCAATAGAATTGGTAACATTTGCTATCCAGTTTGTGAAGTATTTTGTGCGGCCACGATGAATATATCTTCTGCCTCAAAGGAATAGTTATAGTGCTGTGTTTTTTCAGCCTTTTTTAGGTAGTAATTGTTCCACTTTATGGTCCTGAGGGAACCAAAGGACAGGGGCAGGTGACAATGCTTCAGATGTTTTTAACTGGAGTGTTATCATCAAGTAAGCAGAGAATTCACGAATTAATATTTCCAACAGCATTAGGGAGAGGCAGAAGAAGCCCAGGTGTGTCAGTGGTAAGAAAGGTGTAAGGGCTCAACATGAATAGTTTTTGCTCTGCACGTTTAGGAGAGGAAAGCGGTGTTGAAGGATTCTGAGAGCTAAAGGAAGTGGGTAGGAATCAAATGAATGGAAACTGCTGAAGGGGAAGTCCACAGAAGTGGATAAAGGTGTGCAACCAGTATATCCAGGGGCATATTTATGAGAATGTGACGCAGCGCAGCAAGTCACCTTGCTGCGCTGTCACAGGAAAAGGGCAGGAATGCACCATATTTAGAAGAATGTGGCACATTCCTGTCTTTGTCCATGCGCTGTTGCCATTTTGGCTGCCTAGCGCCAATGCAGGCACCCTTGCATACTGGTGCAAGGGTGCCTGCATTGTAAGGAGGATTGTTTTTGTGCAGAAGGGGCACTTTCCTGCACAAACACAATCCCCTAAGGCATTTTCCTCTTTCTGTTTTCCTCTTTCTTCTGTCTTATACATAGAAAGAGGAAACAAGGAGGAGAAAAAAAGATATTTCTCCTTGTTATGCCTCACCTGGCCTCACCTCACGTAGCATTTTGGCACATTCCTAGGTCTACCACTTCTGATAAATCTGAGAATGCGCCAATAACCATGGGTTTTGCTTGGGAACACCCACACAACACCCATGGAACGCCTCCCTGGGGCAGACTAACACAATGCAGTGATTTGCACTGCGTTGCGTTACTCTAGATTTATGAAGCCAATCAGGGCCACGAAGGAGGCCTTGTATGGCTTCATAAATCACATTTTGGGCTTGCGTCGCACATGCTCCACATTGCATTAGTGCAAGCGTGACGCAACCCTAGTCATAAATGTGTGCCCCAGTGCTTGAGCTAGTTGTTGCAGGTGAAGCCCATGCCGGCACTCATTTTTGGGGATTGGTACTTGTTTTTTCTTATCAAGCTTTGACCCAGCGCAAGAGAGAAAAACACACAAAGGTGAAAGAAGGAGGAATGGGAAAACAGAAAAACCATGACAAAGGGAGAAAGCGGGGATTAGGCAGAACCTTCAAGAGAGAGAGATAATGGCACAGAGAGGGCCTGTTAGTGGATTAAAGAGTCAAGAGCTGGAATCAAGATCTTGGTATTCTGCATACTGACATTTACCAGCACTGGCTGTGGGCCTCTGAGAAAACCTTTGAATCCTGGCACTAATTATTTTACAAATAAAGTACTGATTGTATCTAGTCTGGAAAGACAAAAATGTATCTAAAGTGTGACCGTTGTGATGTGTAGGGTTAATTCCAAAGTGACAATAGTCAACCAGGCAGAAGGTTACCGAACAGACAGAGGGTTGCCAAGATATTAGAATCCCTTAGGAGAAAGCCACTGGAGGAGCCAATTAAGATAGAAAGAAAGTCTCTTAGGTGAATACTGAAGTTTCAAGTAGAACCTGGAAGAAGAAATACTCAAATATATGTCAGCAAGCATGTGGATACAATTATAACTTTAAGACCCAGGAAATCGGCATGAGAAAACGAGTCTAGAGTCATGAGTGACATAAGTTAATCCTTAAAAAATGGCAGCTAGACAGCAACCCATTTTGTCATAGCTGGAAAGGTGCATTACTTTATAGCCTGGTGGAGAGGCAAAGGCATGGTAAGGTGGGGATGTGTCTTGAGTACAGGATTCAGTAATAAATAGGAGGTACAGGCTTGCATCCTGGATAACATTATGAATGTCCAAGCTGTGCTTTTGGTGGGATCATGCATTGACTAAACCTAGCTGATAGGGGGTACAGTAGCCGGAGGGAACAGAGCTTGGTTTTGGCATGTGTGTATCCTCAAAGTGAAAGCCGGGGGGGTGTCTGGCAGAGACATGTATGAATTTAAAGCCATGAGCTTTGTACTGAAGTAGGAGAGGTGAGGGTGGTTTGCTGTGTTATCTGAAGAAAATATAACAGCATTGCTAGCTCTGGGAGTGGAGGCAAGTGGGCAGAGCCAGCCACATTAAAGCAAAGAAACCAATGAAAGGCTAAACAGGATGGTCCAAAAGAAAGAACAAACTGGATGAACACTTCCTTGCACCTAGTAGTATTGTAATGCAGCATTTATCTATCACTTACTTCCCTATGAGGGGCACTGAAGCTCTTGCTCACATTGACAGGAAGCAATGCCATGTAGGGCTTGTAATTCATAGAGTGTTAACTTTTGATCCTATGTGGAAAATGTTTCTGTGTTGTGCATGATGACCATCGGGTTGTAGTGATCGTTCTATGGGTCTCAGGGCTTAGCAGTGTGGTGGGTAAAGAGTTGTGTGAGAGAGAGGCAAACAGTTTATGTTTTTCAGTAATCTGGCATCCTTGCCAATCCCTTTATGATATTTCCTATGATTGTAGTCTACTTGGTTATTGCAGTGGGTTGTCCATTCTGATATTTTTATAAGGGTTTTGGGGCTGAGCTAGCATGGTTGGAGACAGAAATGATGGGAAGGTCTTCTTGGAGGGGCCTTGTTACTATCATCGCATGCCTAAATGTCATTGTGAGATGTAAACAAGCAGTCAGAAGGTGTAGCTAGTTGGGACATGCAGTCTCAGACTAGATGAAAATCTTCAGATTTTTCAGTTGTATGTGACAGATCCATTCAGTTTTTCCATGCCTGTTCAGTTGGTGATGGCTGTTCTTTTGGCTGGTACAGCACTAGGTAATTGACAAGACCTATGGCAGCTATGTCTAATGTGAGTGTAAGAGGATTGAGCTGTAGTTGACATCTGACTGCTGAGTATTATGTTGTTAGTAGCAGTGTGGACCAGAAGGGTTATGTATGAATTGATATGAGTAGCAGCAATGACCAGGCAGGTGGTGCTGGTTCCTCCCTGAGGCTGCCTGGTAGAGGACCCACTGCCAGAGAGAAGCCATGTGGAGCTGGAAAGGTGGGGCCCACATGCAATAGCTGCCCCCCAGGCGAGGGATACTCTGTGCTGCCTTCAAAGACAAGCCTGAAAGGAGAACTGGCCTTGGCGGGCAGGTGACAAAAGTGGCCCTGTAGCTGTCGGGTGGCTGAATTGTACGGAGGGGCGCCAGCCTCACTGAGTGGGGACAGAGGCTTCCCCTATTGTTGATTTTGAGGTACCGCGTGACCAAGGTACCTGGAGGTGGTGACACCAAGAACTGGTCAAATGAGGATGAGCTGAGTTGATGGACTTGAACTCTGGGGGCAACTGGTGTACTGTTTGCAGTGCAATCAAGTCTGTGGACAATTTGAAGCATCTCACTTTTGGGGTCAGCTGTGCGACCTCATTGTTGCCAGTCGCCAAACCTCGCCACTTGGGGACCCCGGGACCCGCAGGAGGGCCCTGACTTTTAAGAGAGTCCTTAGCCCTGTTGTACGGTGAGCGCACCCTGGGCCTGCTCCATTTTTGCCTTCTCCTGGCGTCCCGCCATGAGACATTGAATATTTCGTGTGCCCACATGATGTGAGATCTACCCAGTACTACCCAGATGGGTAATATATATATGCCCAGCTGCCTACAGTGAGAGCAAGCCTCTCCCACCCCTGCCAACTGGAGTCTTACTATTAGGGAAGCCGTTGGTGTCCACCAACAAGAGAGGCAATGGTTGACAGGTTCTGGGATGGGCAGGTCCAAAGTCAGAGAACTTAATTTGACAGTGGAGCCCCGGTGGGGGCCCCTGGCGGAGGGACTAATGCATGGGGCATTGAGGGCGCAATGTCACCTGCTCTGATGCAAACCCTGGACAAGATACTGGCAGCAGTTGCCGAATCTAATAACTCATGTAGGTGCAGATCAGCACAGTGTCAACAGAGTTGGGTCTGCTCCAGGGATACCACCGCAAACTTGCGGACAGGATCAATGAGACGGAGGAGGCAATGGGGGGATTGCGGACAATGCTGCAAACATTGCAGTGGCAGATGTCAGACCTCCGTGAGCGGGTGAATCTAAGAACACCTGTATATGCAGATCGGCACTGTATCAACAGAGTTGGGTCTTCTCCGGGCAGACCACCGCAAACTTGCAGACAGGGTCAGAGAGATGGAGGAGGCAATGGGGTAATTGCAGCCAGCACAACAAACTTTGCAGAAGCAAATGGCAAACCTCACTGAGTGGGTGAAAATCCTGGAAAACAGAGCAGAAGAAACAGAAGGATGTAATCACCACCACAATGTATGGATCATGAGACTACCAGAGGGGCAGAGGGCAGTGATGGGATTACTTACCTTGAAACCTGGATGTCAACATCTGTGTCCCCGGCAGGGTTCTCCCCATTCGTGGACCTTGAGCAAGCCCACCGAGTCCTGGCGAGGCCCCCAGCCCTGGGGTTATCACTGAGACCTGTGGTGGCTGGATTGTTACACTACAGGAACCACAACATTTTGCTCCAAAAAGCATGTACAGATGACCCTATCCGAATGGATAACACTAATGTGACACTGTTCCCGGACTTTACTGAAACAATACAGGTAAAAAGGGCTTCCTTTCTGGAGATTAAAAGAGCACTGAGGGAAGAAGGCCTTCTATACTTGCTCTTGTTTCATGCCAAACTGGGGATTATGCTGAATGGGAAAACACACATCTCCCAGACCCCAATGGCCACCTGGGAGTGGCTGGATAAGTACAAGACTGAGACCCCAGGTGGGGGTGCCTAAGGAGAGATCTCGCCCACAACGCAGGCTGCGGAAGAACTGTAGATACCTGGCTCATCCAGGCCATGTTCAGGGACCGATAGAGACCCAAGTGGCTAGGGACAGAGCCGCGGGATTACTGGCAGCGACTGGCATCACATGTGACAAGCTCGTGGACTTAGACAGTGGAATGCAATCCGAAGGACAGTCAGTAGATTACACTTCAGATGATACTTCCGCCCGAAAACAAAGCATGTCTTGTGTCATTCCGCAATCTGCAGAGGATCTGATTTAAGTCTCCAACCAAGTGGTGGTAAGGTGGACACTTGGGAGGGGCCTGGGGCATGGGAGGTGCAAGTCACTGCGGCCCCAGTGGAACTTTGATGTTATGTCAGGGACTTCACCAGGGGATCTACTGGTGGTGGGTTACTGCATTGGACTATTTCCTTGATGCACAAAATGCTAGCTGATTTGAGCTTCATTTTTGCAGAGCCGCTCAGCATGTGGAGACTTGGACTATTGGTCCAGTTGGGTGTGCTCTGCCCCACCTTTCCTGCCCTGTTTCTTCCTGGCTTCTGTCGTGTGTAATATGTAGCTGAACTGATGTGTGGAAGATAGGTCTGAGTGGATGGAAACCCGTACTGTCTGGGAAGATTGCCCACCCCCACACACTCACATACCCATGGCCTGTGGAAAATAGAACTGTAACATGTGTTTGTCTGTTTTATCATGCCTGAGTTTGGGAAGCTGGCTGTTGCTACGCTGCTGTGGGGTCAGGGAGTTGGGGGCTTTGATTTTTCTGTTATGTGGGTTCCAGAGCTGAGGCTGTCATTTTGTGGAAGGTACCATGGCTAAAGTTGGAAGGGGTCGGCTGTTGGAAAGAGTTACAATGCATGGCATTTACCAATGGCTGTGAGGCACACCAAATGTAAGCTACTGTATTGGAACATTAGGGGCATGGAAATGGCAGCTTAGAGACACAAGATACTTATGTTCCTGAAGCACAGGGCAGTGCACATAGCTCTCTTACAAGAGACACACCTCACTGTCATGGAAATGCCGCACCTCAGAGGCGTTGGAGAGGACAAGTGTACACCACGGGCTACTCCACCTACGCTCTGGGTGCCCTGATCTAGGTTAGGGCTGAGGTCCCCTTTGAGTCGGTGCAGGTCAGAGTGGATAGAGAAGGTAGCTGTTTTCTGTTGGAAGGTAAGCTGGATGGTAAATCTTTGACAATCGACTGTGTTTACGCTCCTGACCAGGATTAACTTGCTTTCTTGGCTCACTTATTGGCATATCTGGGCCTGTTGTACGGTGGGAGGGGATTTGGTTTTTGAGGCAGATACCAACCTGGATTGCTCTACCTTGCCTCTACCAGGGGCCTCAGCAAACAGGATTGCAAAGGAGTTTCGGGACTGGGTGACCAGCTGGCAGTGTGTAGATTTTGGAGGGTGCAGCACAGGGAGGAGAGAGATTACTCCTTTTATTCTGGTTTGCATGCCTTCACGTTCACCTGGATAAATTCCTGGGCTTGGCCTCCTAATGCCAGTTTGTCCACCACACTGAATACTTGGGCCGCACTGTCTCAGACCGTAGCCTCCACATGATGGCATTATTGTCAGGAACTGGAATACACTTGCCATAGCTGTATCACAGGCTCCCACTGGTCTTAAGCTACCCTTCTCCGCACACAGAGCTCTACCACCCAGCTCCAGAATGTGGTACTCCTGGCATCGACTGGTACACTTATCCCGCAACAAGCAGTGGAACAGCTGATCATTCTTTAGATTTGGGGTCCCTGCATCTGGACAGGAGGTAGGCTGACGCAATACCAAGTGAGTTATCGATGGGTGGCGGGGGGTTCCTTGAAATTAAGAGTAGTTACTATTTCGGATATAGGTATTATGAACACTTTCAGACACAGTCTCTGGGGTATAATTACACTTCTAGACTGGTATATTGGTGTTTACTGTCGTGTTATGTTATTTTCTGCTAGTCTCACTTAATCAGATGTGTCAGGCCCCGGGGACCACATCTGATTATGGTGAGCCACACTCCACAGTTGATAAGCTCTGCCCGAAGTCTTGCAAAGAGATGTAATTCCACAAACCATCTGGGATGCCACCAATACTTAAAGGCCCGCTCAAGAACACTTGATGTTTTGCATCAAGAATCCCCATAGGAGAAGCAATGACCCGACTGCTCAGCACCAGATTGCTGAAGCCTCTTGAATGAGATAAGTACTTTTGTGATAAGGAGCTTTCAGGCCTGTGTGGGAGTTGGGAGGTTGAGCCTTTTATTTTTTGGCCAGAATTGTTGACATTTTCTGTGCCTCCTTCACTGACAGCAAGTGGGCAGTCGAAAGCTTGACTCTGTCAAACACTGTGTTGGGACATTTGTATTTACAGTTGTGGCTTACCAGCACCTGTGTATGATGGAATACACTTGTTTCAGAAGAACCATTATACCTCCCTGCTTCAGGGGTGGGGGGTTGTTGCTGAATACTTTGGTGGCAATTTGTGCTATCTGAGTTTGTGCTTGTTAGAAATGGGGTCTTTGGTTGACAGTCAGGTTACCCCCTGTTCAAGCAAGGACCCTCACTCTAGTCAGGGTAAAAGAGAATCACCCTCAGCTAACCCCTGCTTACCTCCTTGGTAGCTTGGCAGAGCAGTAGGCTTAACTTCAGAGCGCTAGGTGTACCAACACACACAGTAACTTAATGAAAACACTACAAAATGACACAACACCAGTTTAGAAAAATAGGGAATATTTATCTAAACAAAACAACACCAAAACAACAAAAATCCAACATACAAAGTCAAGTTATGAATTTTTCAAGATTAAACTAAAACAAATAGCGCTTAGAAACAAAAATTCTTCGATGAGATGTTAACACGGCGTCGTGACGGAGTCGTTCTCAACAAGCCGACACCAGCGGCGCCGGACACGGAGTCGTGTAGACCCCCAAGTACAGTACCTTTGGTGATGAGAGAAAAACCAGCCGATGCGCGAAGTCGAGGATTGCGGCGTCTGTGCAAAACGTTGAATCCGCGCACTTCGAGCGGGGTCGGTCACGACGTGGTGCGGCGACTTCCACAGAGTCGCGGACTTCAGTGACGGCTGCAGCGGCGTCGGGCCTGCGAAGAGCGTCGCGTTCCAGCGAAGGTCACGGCGTTGGGTGCAGGCGGCGTCACCGGATTCAGCAGCGGCGTCGGTCCGGAGTCGTCCGAAGTCGATTTCCTTGGATTTCCACCAGCTTTCCTTTCAAGGGCCCAGGGACTGCATAGGGCACCACTTGTCAGAGCAGGAGTCTCTCCAGAGACTCCAGGTGCTGGCAGAGAGAAGTCTTTGCTGTCCCTGAGACTTCAAACAACAGGAGGCAAGCTCTAACTCAAGCCCTTGGAGATTTCTTCACAAGATGGAAGGCACACAAAGTCCAGTATTTGCCCTCTTACTCTGGCAGAAGCAGCACTGCAGGAAAGCTCCACAAAGCACAGTCACAGGCAGGGCAGCACTTCTTCCTCAGCTATTAGCTCTTCTCCAGGCAGAGGTTCCCCTTGGTTCCAGAAGTGTTTCTAAAGTCTGTAGATTTGGGTGCCCTTCTTATACCCATTTGGTAAGGGAATATTAGTAGACAGTATTTAGCAAATCAAAGGTTTGTGGGTGACTGTGGTTTGGAGTCAGAGACTTACTACACAGTTCAAACAAAAAATCTACCAAAAGAAGTGCCCAAAAATATGCAATGGTACTTTATTTTTCTCAATCAAAACATAATTTAACAAAACTTATTTGGATGATGACACATTTCTGAACTAGTGTGATGGGTGTGCCTGTTTTTCTCCAGAGAGAAGCTCAATTTGTGGATGTATTCTTGCTACTGCCATCCTCAGGTTGTGCTCCACCTCTAGTCTTGAACGGTACTTCGTCTTTAATACTGCCAATGATGAGAACCCAATCTCACATAAATATGATGAGCTAAAGGCAGAAGAACCTTGAATGCAATTGTTGACAAACCTGAATGTTCTTCAGACATTGGCAGCCAAAATTCTCCCAATGAGATTTTGTTGAACTGCATCTGGAGAATACGGTCACTCTGGACCTCAATTAGGTCTTCCTGAAGCTGCACTGGAAAACGATTACCTGCACCCACTAGGAAAGGTTGAAAGACCCAGTCATTGACATGATCAGTTTCCTCAGGAAAGTACTCTTCTAAACTGTCCCTGAGAGAAGTCAAGTGATTTATTATGACCTCAGCAGCACTTTCAAGTTCATATCCTGTGTCCTCAAGAGCTTCTGCTAAACAGGGGAATGCCTCAAGCAGGCCATCTTGAATTAGTCTTCTCCACAACTCCAGTTTCTTCTTGAAGGCAGATTTTTTTTGTACATGGTGAAAGACGTACTTTTAGCTCCTTGCAAAGACAAATTCAAGGAATTTAATTTATCAAAGATGTCTGCAAGGTATGCTAAAAGCACAAGCCAACGGGGATTACATAGCTGTTCTGCTTTGTAGGGGTCCACATCCAGAAGGAACTTTCGTACTTCGTTTCTTAATTGAAAAATACGATTCAGAACCTTCCCTCTGGATAACCATCGGACTTCTGTATGGAAAAGCAAACCATCATGTTCGGCTCCCATTTCGGCACATACAATTGCAAACAGACGAGCTCTAGTTGGGTGTGCCTTTATGAAATTAACAATTTTCACAGCAGAATTCAACACTTCCCCAAGTTCTCTATCCATGTTTCGGACTGCAAGGGCTTCCCGGTGTATCATACAGTGGGTCCATAGAATATGAGGAGCCACTTTCAACACTTTAGCTTTTAGGCCTGCCCTAGCCCCACACATGGAAGGAGCACCATCGGTACAGATCCCAACACAGATCTCCCAATTTAAGTCATTGGAGCACAGGAAGTCATTGAGAATATCAAACAGGGCTGCTGATGTTGCATGTCCCTTGATTGGTTTACAGAATAAAAAATCTCCCAATATTACAGTTTTGTGGCAGTATCGGACATAAGCAATTAAATGAGCTTCCTTGGATAAGTCAGTTGCTTCATCCAATTGCAAAGCAAAGAAACTGGATTTCAAGCGTGCTATGAGTTGTCTGTGGATGTCCTCTGACATGTCAGAGATGCGACGGCAAACTGTTGTGTCTGAGATGGGTACCATTTTAAACTTCTCTGCTTCTTTTTCACCAAGCATTGTCCTGGCCATGTCAAGAATTGCTGGAAGAATCACTTTTTCCCCATCTGTAAAAGGCTTTTTGTTTTTGGCAATGTGGTATGCCACTTGGTAAGATGCTTTCAAGGCATTTGTTGGCAAGGAGACCAGATTTTTCACAGTGTCTTTTTGGTGGATGATGTCTTCCAGCTTTCTGGCAAAAAAATCTGTATTTTTTCCTACCAGTAACCCATGTGTAGTTTCCAAGTGACGCTTTAATTTGTTTGGTTTCAGACTTTCGTTAGCCAAGGTCATGCCACAAACCACACACTGTGGCCTGATTTCGCCATTTATGGTGATGCAGGTGAATCCAAAATTCAGGTAGGAGGTATCATATGACCTAATTTTTGCAGGTCTTTTCTCACCGTCTGTTTCAGGCTTTCGTTTGAATGCCCTACCATCTTTTTGCAGCAGGAAACGATCCATGGCAAATGTATGTTTGACCTACGGTACAAAATTCCAAAGTTCAATATTACTGAATAGCTCAGACTTGCTGCTACATGTGGAATAGCTGTCTTTTAAAAAAAAACTCTTTGCAGTTCTCAGAATGTCTCAAAAAATCTTCTTATTTTCTTTTAAAACACAAATAACACAGTCAGTTCCTTCCACGTGATTAAAACAGAAATTGCAGCAGCAGCATGTTGAAGAGGAGGGTTTTGGGCACGACACGTTTTTATTTACAAATTAAGCACTGCATAAGCAGGTTATCTGGAGCAGAGGTGGATGGGTAGCTGCATGCAGGTGATGTCCAGGGGCAAGAGGTCTAGATTTTGAATGCAAAGAGCCAACCCAAAAGAAAACTACCAATCTATGCTGGTACTCTGTGTCCTCCATAGGCAGGGCACTGGAATTAGGCAATTTTGTTTTTCTACTTATCCACATAATTAAGAATTTTACACATTTGCAAGACAAATAATTATCTGCTGCATAATCTGCAAATGTTAACAAAAAATGCTCCCTCTTGCCCCTGGACAAGCTGTTCAAAAGTTACTAAAAAATACAGCCAGAGTCTTGCCTTGCAGTGAACCCATTACTCCAGACAGTTTACTACATGTGTGTATGGATGTTTTCACATTATACATCATAATATGGCACCAAACAATGCAAGGGTCTGCACCTAGTGACCTTAAAAACCATCAACTATGAACTCTGCAAAAAAAATTAGCACATTCAACAAAGAAAAATGCAGTTGTCAGCATCAGCACACATAAAGCAGCAAATATCAATGCAACAACCAACACATAACAAAATATCAACCAGCGCCTAACACCCTGGTATTCACAATCCGTAACCAAAACCCAACACCTGCACATAACAACCCAAAGTTTTGCTCCTATCTAAAGGCCAGCATCCTACAATCCTAAAAATAGCAAATATACCTTGCCACAAACATCCACAGAACCAGCAACCTGCTACTGTTTTTTTTTTCCTGATTGAAAATATACTGCCCACAAATTGTAAATAGTACATCTGTGCCAATCTGACTAGATTGGTTTCCTCTCTTGCCACTCTGCATGTGCAATTTTATTGGTTGGGATAGTTGACAAGCCTCTCTTCTTTTTTAAGAACTCCTAGAGATCTCACTTTCTCAGTATGTGTTTCCCTTTCTTGGAATACCCCCTCCTCCCAACAACCAGGTGAGGACTCAGGCTGTCAGCAATATTTGTCAATGTACAAGCTGTCCCCCGGTTTTCAGCACAGCGTTACACATGATTTATTAGGCGCTGTCAGTTCTGTGGTTACCTTGTGAAAGCCACATCTGACTCCCAAACCGGGGCAGGGAGAAAAAACGGAGAGACGGCAAATGTACACAGAAGGGGCAGATAGACACCTGCATCGACACTTGGAAGACTCTCGAGCGCAGTCCTATGACTCATCTATGTCTTATTATGAGACAAATCAGTTGGGAAAGGAAAAACGAACATATGTACAACTGAAAGCAAAAACTAAATGCAGTTACAAGTAAGATGCCGCCTGTTTGTGTTTTCTAGGACGCCTTTGTTAAACTGCTGCTCCTTTCAATTGGAACAGGCATACTCACGCTCGGCAGGCTAACAGTTAGTTATTGGCCACTTACGATATGATAAACTTGTTTCTGCTTGACAGCTTTAGGCCATGTCTACACATTTAGAATGACTTTCACTCCCGATAGAAGCAGCACACATCAGATCGAACCTAGGCCCATATTTATACTTTTTTAGCGCCGCATTTGCGTCATTTTTTTACGCAAAAGCAGTGCAAACTTACAAAATACAATTGTATTTTGTAAGTTTGCGCCGATTTTGCCTCCAAAAACGACGCAAATGCGACGCTAAAAAAGTATAAATGTGGGCCCTAATCTTTTTATTAAAGGGAAATACATTACTAATATTTACATTGCTATGAAAGTGCCATCCATACAAATGAACTGATTAATACTGTTTGTAAATATCGGTCTCTGTAAAGTTTTTAAAAGTGTGTCCATGCTGAAAGAATCGAAGGAGGGCTTTCACACCTCCCCTGCTTCCAATTATGAAATCTCATAGAATAACGCTGATTTGGTTTTCAGCAGATCGTGAAGGAGATATGTGCTACTTACCAGTTCTGCAGGGAGGAAGTCCAGGAAAGGCAGCAGGACGGAGTGCAAGGTAGTGGGGAAAAAAATTTCTCCTCTACAAAGCATTGCACAGCTTCGTATTTATGGCCACAGTTCCCGGCATTTCCTTGTTTTCATTCTGCATTCTCTCTGATTGGAGGACAGTTGTCAATGACGTTTCATTATTTTCCAACGTCCTCCAATCAGAGAGAATGCAGAATGAAATGCCACTCTCTGGAATCCAAAACGAAGAGCAAATGTTTTGGATTCCAGTTCAAGGCAGTTCCAGGCAGCAGAAGTGCGGGATGCGCGACCCCCTTTGATTGACTTCACGACCCCCGTGGGGGTTGCGACACACACTTTGAAGACCACTGGTCTAGTGTGAGGTGAAAAACAACCCAACTGTCAAACTGACCCAGACAAGGAATCCACAAACAAGGCAGAGTCACAGAATGGTTTAAGCAAGAAAATGCTCACTTTCTAAAAGTGGCATTTTCAAACGCACAATCTCAAAATCAACTTTACTAAAAGATGTATTTTTAAATTGTGAGTTCAGGGACCCGAAACTCCACATGTCCATCTACTCTCTATGGGAATCTATGCTTTAATCATATCTAAAGGTAGCCCCCATATTATCCTATGAGAGAGACTGGCCTTGCAACACTGAAAAACGAAGTTGGCAGTATTTCACTGTCAGGACATATAAACCACAATACTATATGTCCTACCTTATCCATACACTGCACCCTGCCCTTGGAGCTACCTAGGGCCTACCTTAGGGGTGCCTTACATGTAAGAAAAGGGAAGGTTTAGGCCTGGCAAGTGGGTACACTTGCCAAGTCGAATTTACAGTGTAGAAATACACACACAGACACTGCAGTGGCAGGACTGAGACATGATTACAGGGTTACTTGTGTGGGTGGCACAACCAGTGCTGCAGGCCCACTAGTAACATTTGATTTACAGGCCCTGGGCACCTCTAGTGCACTTTACTAGGGACTTAACAGTAAAACAAATATGCCAATCATGGAGAACCAATTACGTACACATTTTAAACGGGAGCACTTGCACTTTAGCACTGGTTAGCAATGGTAAAGTGCCCAGAGTAACAAAAACAGTAAAATCAGAGTCCAGCACACATCAACAACCTGGGGAACAGAGGCAAAAAGTTAAGGGAGACCACACCAAGGATGAAAAGTCTAACAGTGCTCATGTGCCGATCACGATGATGTAACCTGGAAACCATTTTTTTATGACAAAAAGAGTTTCTTGAGTCTTCAGTATACCCTTGGTAGGGTCTCTACCAGCCATAGTTCCGAGAGCTTGTGAGGTGTTGGAAATCTAATCTCCGAAGGTATTTTAGGAGATGTGGCCTCCTGATTTCCAAGGGGGCTCTAACTTACCCACACAAGCTTTTGTTGTTTAATTTAATGTTTTGGCTACTTGTTTTAATTTGTTATTTTAGTTTATTGTTTTTTCCAGACCCCTTCCCCTGGTGCTCATTCCGACCCTATCGCCTGGAACTTCCGGTGGCTGTGGTGTGGGTGGCAGGGACAGTTGGTCCATGCTGCCTCTGCAACAGGCAAACCATCAACCAGGACAGAAGCACTTGTGGTGTAGCTATTGTGACAAGTAAGAATTAATAAGCTTCGGCCGGCAGTCTCTAGGTGATGCTTCTGTCCCAGGCCCTGGAGGATGAGTTTTATAGAGGGGTACTTTGGTAGGCCATCTCGGGTTATTTTGCACAAAGCGCTGGCACAGTCTCCGACTGTCTTTTTTTTTTTTTTTTTTTTTGTCCTCATATTTCTTATAGTACTTCCATTATGACCAGACCCGATATATACTCTGATCCAAAATGGATCAGGTAAAAAGCCGGTCTCATCCAGGACACTCATAGCGGAAAGGTGGGAGTATCTGTATGCCACCCTTTCCTTAAAAATAATCATTGGACAATATATTCAAGAACTAATACTCTGAGAAAGCCAATTTACCCAGGATTGCAATAGTTCTTTAACATCATTGGATCCAGTTCTACAAAGATCTAGTTGACATATTTTCATTGCAGCATCCACCCATCCCCACCAGGTTGTGGGGGCAGAAGAAATCCAATGCCTTCAAACCTCCCGTCTTGCCAAAAGTATTAAATAAAATAACAAATCCCTATGAGCCCTTGAGAGGTTTATCAATTCTAGGGTTCCACCAAATAAAACTAAAGCAGGGGAGGGCACCAGTGGGGCATGCATCACAGAAGATAAAGTCTCAAACACATCCCCCCAGACGTTTGAAACCCGAGAACATAGCATCAACATATGAATATCGTCTGCCCCGACTAACCCACACTTTTTACAGGCTGCATGGGCATTTTTGTTGAATTTGTTTAACTTCTTTGGAGTATAATATGCTCTATGCAGAACAAATAAATGGTTATTTCTATGGCAGCAGACTTAACTACTCTATAAAGACATTGCCAAAAGCCTACCCATAATGTACTGTATTGATCTCCTCTTTACTTGCCACCTCCTCCGATACGGAGCCCGGGAAGTTCTGATTATCATCTAAACTGTCAAAACACTCCAAGAATATTCTATAATAGGTAGCAGCTTCCTTCTTACATGGCAGATTCTTATGTAACAGCTCCACCAACTCATTGGTCTCCTTTTTCCGCTATCCTTAAAGATCTTACCCATGTGTGTAATTGATAATATTTGAACTTAGACATCGAGCACTGGCTAGTGACAAATTTTCCCAAGATTTCAATACCCCCTCCTGTAGTACTTGTCCCCAATCCATGATCCCTGCCTCCCACAAAGGGCGAGCCAAGACATCTTTCAGACATTCCGGGGTTCCGGGGGAGTCCCAAATGGGGGCATGAGCACTGTAATACGATAAATTAGTAATTTTCCTGATTTTTGCCCACAAAGTAGCCGCTGCCTTTAGTGATTTAAGCCTTACTTTTTTATAAAACTTTGGGTGACCGAATTTATATCGAAAGTTCCGTTCTCCTTCCCGCTCGCCACTCAGCATAGCCTTCTTTTGTGGGGAGACCTCCTCTGCTACTAATAGATCTTTAACATTCTTTAACTGAAATACATAGAACTGGATATCCGGGAGGGCAATTCCTCCCTTAAAATAACTTCTACAAAGCTTCTTCCTGGCAATCCTAATTCCCTTATAAGCCCAGATAAAACTATCTATCTTTGATTGTATTTCCTGTATTATTTTGACCGCAAATTCCAGCGGAATCATGTTAAAGAGAAAAGTGAGCTTCGGAAGAATAAACATTTTGACTAAGTTTGCCCTTCCGTATAGAGTTAAAGGAAGATGTACCCAGCTTAATAACAGTTTATCTATCGGATGCGTCAAAAATTTCAGGTTTACCAACAAAGTTTTCTCCAACTCTTGTGGTATCTTAACTCCAAGGTATTTTATCTCCTCCTTTATTAACTTATGATGGGTATCCATGTTCCAAGTCATGATTTCCGTCTTTGACATATTAATTTGATATCCTGATACCTGGCCAAAATTTAGTGCTATCCCTTCCACTCTGTCTAACGCCGTAAGGAGGTCTGTGGTATAAATTATAATGTCATCCGCATACATAGATACCTTTTACTCCCAGCCCCTATAAACAAAAGGTTTTATTAAACCATCCTTCTTAATCATACCAGCAAGCGGCTCTATATACACATCAAAAAGCAGAGGGGAGAGAGGGCAGCCCTGTCTGGTCTCTCTAGTAATAGAAAACAGAGAAGTTAAACTCCCATTTATCAAAACTCTCGCCGATGGATTGGCATAGATACTTTTGATTGCCCCCAAAAACCTTGGTCCGAAGTTCAACTGTGCTAAAATATAATTTAGATAGCCCCAGTTCACTCTGTCAAACGCCTTAGTAGCATCAAGGGTAATAACCGCCAGAGGGAGACCCGATACTGATGCCATATCAATTGCCCCAATCAATTTGTGGGAAAATTGGTACATATACCTGTTTTAAAAAAAAACCTTTTGATCTTCATGAATCAGGGGCGCAATACCCTCCCCTAATCTACTGGCGAGTATACTTGTGAATATTTTGTAATCACTATTTAATAGGGAAATTGGCCTGTTTGATTCACAACACAAAGAATCTTTCCCGGGTTTTAATATAACAGTTATTATTGCTTCATTCCAAGACCCAGGTAATTGGGACTCCCCCCTCCAAATTGCATTAAAAAGATCTTTGAGCAGAGGAGATAAAATACTGGCTAATTTTTTATATAAAACTCAGCAGGTAAGCCATCAGGGCCCGGTGCCTTCCTTTTTTTTGTTTTGGAGATAGCCTTTACTATTTCTCCCTCCGAAATTTCCTCCTCCAAAAGAGGCAGCCCTTCCTCATCAAGTTTCCTTGCAATTAATTCATCTACCTTTGGTATTTCTTCTCCCACCACTTCTGGTAGATCCTCTTTATATAAAGCTTCAAAGAAACCCTGGAATGCTCTTTGGATTGCTAAGGAGTCTGTTACAACCACACCTGTACCAGGGTCTCTTGTCTCTGAAATTTGGTTTCTAATAAGATCAGACTTAGTTTTCCACGCCAATAATTTCCCTGCGCATTCCCCATACTCAAAATTTGCGAACTTACTTGCCTCACATTTCTCTCTTACTCGCGCCTCTATTAATGCTGAGAGTGCTGCTCTCTTAGTCACCAGATTTAACCTAATTGAGTCTTCACTTTTCCCAGCCAAATGCGCCTCAACCAATTTTTTCTCTAAGCTCTCTAATTCTTTTTCAATATTATGAACGCCTAATCTGTACTCCCTGCTTCTCCGAGCAGAAATGGAAATCAGAACCCCCCCTAATAAAGGCTTTATACGCATCCCACACCACATAGGGTGCTGCAGAATTCCAATTATCCTCAAAAAACCACCTGGTTTCCCTCGACAAACATTCTACCACCTCCATGCTGCTTAGTAGGGAGCGATCTAACGTCCACCTCCTTGCTAACCGTGGGCCATCTTCCTTCAGAGTCACCGTAACAGCGGCATGGTCAGGTAAGTGGGCTGGGACGTGTTGTGCATCCACCACACATGCCTTTAGGGTCTTAGCTAACAGAAAATAATCTATCCTAGAATGGTGCCTGAGTTTTCTATTATGGAAGGTAAAACTATGTGAGCAACCATGTAATTCTCTCCAGATGCCAACCAAAGCATAAAGACCCATCATCACTTTGATATACGCCAAAGATTTTCGAGACCCACAGGGCTTACTACCAGAAGACTTATCTAACGTATAATTTAAAACCACATTAAATTCGCCTGCTATTATAATTGGATACTGAGTTTCCAAAAGTGCATTACATATTTCCCGTAGAGAGGTTGTGTTGTCTACATTGGGCCGTAATAAGATACCAAAGTATAAATGGTCTGATTAATTTTAACATCCACCATAACCCATCTACCTTTTGTGTCTGAGTTAGTGCACATGATCAGGGCATTGGCAGCTCTCTTAACTAACTGTTTTGTTGAATGGGAGGCTTTTAAACTGGTTGTTAGGGGACACTGCATGGGTGTGATAGTGGGATTGCAGAGGGAGCTTGATCGGGAATTAGTGGCATTGGAAAAGACCATACACGACTTGGAGACGCGTGTGGGCACCGACCCTGCCTTGGCCACACAGCGGGCATAAGTCAGAGAGCTCTAAAATGTTCCCTAGAAAGGCTTTGGTGCCACAGTTATAGCGATTATACTACGCATCATAGGCGCATGATAGTAAGGGTAAGGTGGGCAGATTGCTGGTATCCGGAAACACGGGGAGCCCAGATTACTTGCATGTCTCAGCTAGATGGCCGGCAAGTGCATTCCCAAATGGACATCAATGATGCCTTCCGAGAGTACTATACTGAACTCTATGGGAGCAACCCGATGGGAAGCAGGAAAATTCTGGATGCGTTCTTGACCCCACTTGCATTACAGGAGTCGGCCCTGATCACTGCGGAGAAGCTGGGGGACCCTATTACACCTCTGGAAATCAAGGGTGCTATTAAAAGATAAAAGTAAAAATAACAGATGATGGATGGAATGCTGAACGATGCGAACATTCACCCCCAGTCACAGTTATCTGGATTTAATCCATTGTTTTTTTTGCCCACCACGCCACCCCAGTTTGGACCCAGCCACATGCAAATCAGTATTGACCATGTTTCCATGGGGTGTAGGGTCAAACGGGAATTGCATGGGTAGCAAAAAAATGATAGGTTTAGGCCCCTTTACTGGGAGTGAATGTTTGACATTGTTCAACATTCTGTCCATCACTTGTTCTTTTTGCAGCTATTAAAGAGATGGCGTGAGGGAACAGATGACCACATGGACCAGTGGAATTCTACTCCGAGTTTGTGGGTCTGCTGGCACCACGGTTAGTTGACCTGTATAACACGACTCTGGAGAAACGGGAACACCCGCCTACCACTTGTACCTTCTTAAAACGATCATGTGATTGTGCCTACTACCACGTACAAGCCGTTATCCATGCTGAACTTGGACTTCAAGATTCATAACAAGATCTTGGCCTCCCGTATACTCCCACACACTCAGACACTGGTCCACCCCGATCACTGCAGGTTTATCTTGCAACGTAGCACCTCCCTCAACCTACACTGACTGTACACGGTGCTCCTTGCTCCTCAACAAGATGGAGAACACAGGATGGGCCTGACAGAAGTAGACCTGGAAAAGGCATTTGACACCATCAGTTGGGCCTATCTTGAAGCAGTCATGGACAGAATGTGACTCAGAGTAGAGTCGGTGGCATGGGCTAGATTGTTGTACACTAAACCCACAGTGCTGGTCTGTGCAGGATGGACTATGTCTGACTCCTATGATGTGTGTCAGGACACTAGACGGGGTGCCCATTGTCCTATTTGCACTTGCCATAGAACCACTGGCAGAGGTGTGTAGGATACAAGATAGGGGATGGGATCTGCAAGGGGACAGTACTGAACATCTCTTTTCTCTATATGCTGATGACCTGTTGCTACATGTGTCCGACATGGACTTAGATGTCCCATCCATGCTGCAGCTCCTACATGAGTTTGGGGAACTATCTGGGCTTAAAGTGAACCTGGTGAAGGCTCATGTCTATCCATCTTTGCCCGACTCGACTAGACCTCAGACTCTGACCCCTCATGTCAGCTGGTCCCATCAAAGTTCCGGTTTTTGGGGATTCAAATTTATCATACACCAGTAGACCTCTGGGAGGGGATAATTTGACGATTGCGTTATGCTCCTAACGGGGTTGCGTGGCCTTCTGGCGCTCCCTCTGACGCCCAATTATGACACGGATCACATTAGCTAAAATGATTATGCGTCTGCGGTTGCCTTACTATTTTAGCAGTCTTCCAGTCTGTGTCCATCCACCCCACTAATACAGGGATACCTGGATGTGGATGAGACATTTTTACTACACTTAGCTTCTCCTACTCAACAGGATATACAAAGAGCTCCCTAGAATACAGTTGAGCCCACCCGGACTTTCAGGGGCGAGGGTGAACCCAATAATGAAGCATGCCACTACTAGAGTGGGTGAGGTTTATATATAAAAGAGCATGAATCTTCTCCTGAGTGGTAAACACTGACTAGGTGGATTTGAGCTCGTGTTAGGCAGGGGATATCCGATGTTGTTTTGGTGCCACACTTTAAACTGTACTGTCTGGCAGTCCGGCTGCAATGCATCATGCTGTGGCTAGATGGCGCAAACTCAGTAGAACTAGGGCCGATGAGAGTAGTACCCAATCAGGGAGCACTGCTGGCCCGGCTTTTACAGCTTGGGCTAAACAGGGAAGGTGACAGTATACTTGTGACAACTGTGCTTCTGAGTTGGTGGCGCAGTGATAGTTGTATACGCCTGCCCTTCCGCTGGTGGGACTGCTGCATTGGGACCCTACTTTTCTACAGTGTAACTGGCAGCTTGGACGGAGGCCGAGCTAGTGATGACCGGGCACTGTTATGATTCCTCCACATTGATACCCTTAGTGTTTCTTCTTGAGGCACATAGTTGACCCTCTGGCCAATTCCTTACATATGAAGCTCTGGGCCAGACATTCGAGGCCCTAAGGGATGCAGGAATGGATGAGCCCTAGACACATGTCATTGGGTAAGTGTAGGCATCTGGGTAAATGGTTACATGGGGCCCTCAATGAGATTGAATGACAGCCACTGCCTGCCTGTCGGCAAAGATGTGATGACATACTGGGAAAGAAGATTTCAGACCAGGAATGGGCAAAAATGCTGACTTACAGTCAGAAAAGTATCTCAGAATTCCCATTTTAAGGCTCTCCAGTTCAACTACTTTCACCAGACTTACCCTACCCCAAAGAGGTTGACTAGGATTTCTAGTCATTCCCCTGGCCTGTGTTGTGGGACTGCCAGCTTTGGAGTCTCTCCTGTTGTGACAGACAGCCTTTCAAAAGGAAAGGGTGGAGAGAAAAGTTTATTCTTCAAATAAGCAAAACCCTAACATAAAACTTCAAAGACTCGGGCCCTCATTTTGAGTTTGGTGGGGGCGTGGGCCTCCTACCAAACTCTTTAGGGTGGAAAACCGCCACTCTGTTTTTCTGCCCGCTGGCCCTATTATGAGTTTACCGCTGGGCCTGTTTTCTCCCGCTTCCCAAGCGGGAAACAGGCCACAACATTGACACCGACTCGTGATCGAGACGGCGGCAATGTTGCGGTGCATCGGGTGCGATAGCACCCATTGTGCTTTTCACTGCCTGTAATTCAGGCAGTGAAAAGCGCATCAGGGTTGTCCATGGGGGCCCCTGGTACCCTCTCTCCGCCAGCCTTTGCATGGCAGTGGAACCGCCATACAAAAGCCGACAGAGAGGGGACTTGTAATCCCCAGGGCAGCGCTGCTTAGAGCCCAGCCCTGTTGGATTAAGACCCCCGACACCATCAGGCTGTCGACCGGTGGCAACCTGGCGGTGCTGGCGGTCGGACTGTGGCACCTCCGCCACAGTCATGATATGGAGGCCGGACCACTGCTTTGGCGGCGGTCTGACCACCACGACGAGTCTGGTGGTCCCAGGCCAGCCAGACTCGTAATAAGGGCCTCAGACTCTAAATCAAATTTGTTGTATGGAAAATCAACTGTAAGAAAGGGAGGTGGGGCCCCAACATTTGTTTTCTACCAAGCAGCCAGACAGCTTGTGTGAAGAGAGGAATCTCTGCAAGGCTTGTGGCCCTGACAGAGACTGAGGGCCAATGCCTGCAAGTCTCCCTGCTGGGTAAGGGGACCTCACCCATGGAAACCAAGATCACCTGCCGTGAAGCACTAGGGCCTGCCTGCTTGCCAAGACCAGTGAGCTGTGTGAAGTAGAGGAGAGCACTGAACAGAGCGAGGTCCATTGGGAATCCCTACCAAGAGGACTCCCTGTGTGAGGTGTGAGGTGTGAGGATACTGCAGTGCACTGATAGAGTTGTTGTCCATGTCCAGGATTGATTTAGCGAACCCCTGTGGACTGAGCTGTGCATTGCTGTGCATTGCGGTGACCCAATATGCTACAGGGGGCCAACATTGAAGTAATAGTGTGACAAGCGCCAAAGACTCGTGACCGCCTAAGCGGCAACTCCTGTATACTAGGAGGGGCTGCCGTCATGTGGGTGATTGCACTGGAGGAGTCTGTGCTGTTTCCTTAAATGCCATGCAACCCTGTATGACAGGCAGGGCTGCTGGTAGTAACTTTGCCAAGAGTTCGGGCCATGGGCCAGAGAAGAGATAGAGGCTGCGACCAGTGGGTTGAGAACGTGCATTGAGATGTGCCCCTGCGGACCTCTGAGGAGTGTGAAGGACGCCGAAGAAGACATTGTACCATCATTGGACTCCGGTTACGAGCTGAAAGATTGAATTCCCAGCTCCCCCACATATGGGGGAGACTGAATTACAGTGTCTTCACAGGCTCAGAGCATCTCCAATCACTGGTGAAAGCTGGCAGGACCGATGGGGTAAAATCCTGTATCTGCCAGGTGCTGCTTCATTCACCATGAGCAGCCCGACTTCTCTGAATAGGACCAGAGCTTGAGAGTGCCTGTGGTCAGGGCACATGCTAAAACACTGAATACTTCTGTGCTGCAGGAGTGGGTAGGTCTTGAATCAGGCCTGTTGGGCCAGGGGCCTCATTGCTGAAGGTACTTTGGCACCATAGACTCTATTGACTAATTCCTAAAGAATCAAAGGGAATCTCTTGAGTATTGCTTACTAGTGAGCATCCCCTCTAGGTGGCCACCAGTGAATAAGACATAACCCTGACCGCATTGCAAGGAAGAGAGTGGGACAGGAATTTGCCAGATGAACACAAGAGCCCCTGAGTTCAAGGGGATTGTGTTCTTGCTTATGAATGTCTTTATTTCTTTGAGTGCATAGAATTAGAAATAACATACTTATTTTTCATATAAAAACAAGTATTTAACTGGTTGCCAATAACATTTTTGGGTCTGTGTGGGGACAGCAGCAGACCGTATGGCAAGCTCTCAAGTTTGCAAACAAGGTCCATGCATACGTAGCTCATCCAGTACAGTTTTTACACTTGCAAAGCAGTGCTTGTAGTTGTGATTTTATAGTGAAATAAATAGGACTGCAAGCAAAAATGCAAAACAAAAAATACTTGTTTGGATGAGTTACTTGGGCATGCATGTGGAAAGCTTGAGAGTTCTGAGTGTGAATTGGGCAGGCTGTAGTTATCTTAATAGTACTGATCTGTGTTTTTTTTAATATTTGTATAAAGGGGAAGCACATATATATTTTTGTCTGGCATTATATGCTGCTGATGATCTATTTTACTAGGAAGCACAGTTTGGAAAGGGGACAACTCTTTATTTGTTAAGTAGAGCTATTTACCTGCTGTTGGGGAGTTTACCGAAACCTCAATTTGCCCTAATGTTGTTATTTTTCTTTCCATTTGGGAATTTGTAGCCCTCTATGTATAATGCAAAGAGCAATCACAAAGCTAAGAATACAAAGAATAAAACACCAGAAGCCCGTGCTGACTTTTAGCCAATATCACTTTGTTATTACTGTTACATGGCATTGGGATAGGCCAATATTGTCACTTGTTTGGCCTTATAATGCTCAGCCTTGTCCATTTTCGTTGCAGTAGAGGAGCATGCATGCATGAATGAAATGTATGTAGGATGCAGTGAGGCCCACGCATTAGACCGAGTGGTGCTTCTATTCAAGTACTTTAACACTGCATTTAGACATGTATTCATTCTTTGCTGGCAACTTAAAGCCTACATACTTTAAATAGAATATTAGAAACCACTAGCCCCAGAATGCAAAGTAGGTCTGCTCAAAACGCCAAGAGTGTTTGAAGTTGTCACACACGATGACAGTGGAATTTATGAAGGCGTTTAGCAATGTTTGGCAAGTTACAAATATTTGTGTTCAATCTCTTGGACATCAAAAGCGACACTCTATTTTGTGTTCTTTTTTGTTCACTGAGCGGTCAGCCCTGTTCAGGTCATTATCTTTGGTTACTGACTCCAGTATTGGAGCTCGACTGTCACAAAGTACTACATGTAATCATACAAAGTTGAAAAATACCAAGGGGATCAAATCTCTTCTGAAATAACATTATTCAGTTCAAATCATGGAGTGGCGGAGGTGACGCCAGGCGCCTTTTGTCAACTCGGCATCAGATGAATGGCCTGTGATTGTGTCGCTTTCTTCCTGGCGTATCATCACAATGCATTTTCCACTTCTGTTGCTACTTTTTATGTACAGCTGTTCATCTCCTTGCTTGAGTACATTCTTTGGGCTGTTTTTTTTTACCTAAGCAGATGACATTCACATTCTGCTCATGATTGAAGGGAACTTCTCCAGCAACGGTTCTGGCTTAGTATAAAAAAGGAAATTGTGTTTGATGACAATGTTGCTTTGAAAATTAATTGGTTCATAGTCCATGCATCCTATTTTCTTTTGCTTGCCTTCTCTCTCTCTCTCCTTCCTTTTGCAGCTCGTGTTTTTCCTTTGTAGAAGTGGCCTTTGAAAGGTAAGGCTTGTGCTATAATTTTTATTTCCCAGGGTGTGCGTGTGTGATTGGGTTTATATAGCTTAAAAAGCTTTGCATATATGACTGAGTGCACAGAAATGACTAAAATGACACTAATTAGTTGTGTTGCTTGTGATAGCAGCTTCCCTAGTTTTAAAAGTTGAAAGTAAATGTTTTGAATTCCATGATAATTTAGCTTTTGAAATTGGATTGAAGTCTCTGCAGGAGTATTGCACGCCCTTCCACATACCGTTCTGCCTACCTTGTCCGTCTCTCTCGTTCTTCTTTGTCTCTCTTTCTCTCTCTCTCTGTCTCTCTTTCTGTCCGTCTCTTTCTCTCTCCCTCTTTTTAGTTCTTGCCCTCTCCCCGCATCTCAATAACATGTGAAAGGAAAATATTGTGATATGTGTTTTGTTTCTCAGAGAAGAGATCTGTTCATCTGTTTGTATATTTGCAAGAGTTTTGCTTTATAAAGACCAATGTTTCTTCCATTTGTTCTCTGTTTCCCATTTTTTGCCTTTTGTAGTATGTGGCTTGCTCTCGTTTGTCATAGGTTTGTGAGTCTTGCTGAGGTAAAGTTGTCCCTCATCTTATTCAAGTCCGTCCTTGGCTGCGAGGAGACGGGCTACACTGCGTGTCACGTAACTGTAATATAAAACAAAAGGTTTTTGGGCCACTCAGTTAGATTTCTATCAGCCCTTTGTGTCGTGTATCTAGCCTCCCGCAGGAGTAGTTGGCACGGATGAATTAGCACGGAGACTACCTCGACCTGCCAGAGACTCTGCAAGGTTTATCTAGATTCCTGGGATCACCCAAATCGTTCTGAGACGCGAAAGACACACACAATTAAATAAAATTATATATTTTACAAGTCATTATTTAACTAACTTAAACCATAAAAGATGCAAGGTTGTGGAAAATAACTAAAAGATTAGCAGATGCGAGCATGAAAAGAGCCTGCATTCCATTTTCTGCCAATATGCTAGAAGCACGAACCATCAAATCCAGCGTACCTCTCTTTAGGTCGGTGACATAAGCACATCATTCATATAGCAATGTTCTCTCTATTCGTGGGCTAGGTGCCCAGCTCAAGGGCATATACCCCCTTGGAATCATAATGTGCTGCGGAATTAAAACCTGGGGTTTTATAAATGTTTCGTTCTAGATTCACGAGAAAAGTCTTTGTCAACTCTCAGTAGACATCAGTCCACAGCTTGAGAAAGTGTACATGCATGAGGTAATAAGAAAAGTGGTAAATGGTATTTACTGTGACATGGCCTAGTCGCAGACTTTCAAATAATATTGCTGAACTTGAGAAATGACAAAAAATAATAAAGTGTACTTTTTTTTTATATATATATTCGACTTTGTAAACCATGAACCAATAAAAAGTTACACATAAAAATTCCGTTAGTGCTCTTCATTTTATTTTTCCCCACCACGGTGCCTAGACCACAGGTCATAGGTCACAGATGGTAATAATTAGAGATGTCATGACAACTGTGAACTCATTTCAGCTGACCACACTGATTGATTAGTTCTATCCCTGTGCTATGCAAGGTGATTTGTTGCACCTATTTAATTATCTATTCTTCAAAGTCCTATTGACTAGGTGTCCCCTGGTGAAGGGAATCTGAGGTAAGTTTTGGTTGCCTTGGGTGAGAAACCCTCACTGTGTAACAACCCACCTCACTCTGTGCAGCAAGAAGGCCAGCAAGACCATCATCTAGAAGAGCTCCAGGAAACATCCCTCATCTACCCGGTCCACATGCAAAGACGCAAACGACCTATTTCTTTGCGGCAAGGAAAGCAATGCAGCACATATTGTGATAGTATTACTTCATTAATTGGTAATTTTTACTCAAGGTAACACTGGCATGGCAAAAATTTCACCCCATTAGTTTAACAACCAAATGCAACAATAAGCAACTGACAGACGAATAGTCAGCCTTTGTGAAGGGTCCTTCCACTGCATCGGAAGACACGTTGCCACATTTTTAGTGGAGCTGCAAAAATGTTTTTGTTAAAATCTGAAGATTATGCAGGAGATGATGGATTATGTGGCAATGTGACAAATTCATAATTATGCAACAAACGCCACAGAATTGTGTAATTCCAGTGGCCCTGCCTATACGTCATAAAACTGAAAACAGGAATTCTCTGCAAACCTCATGGTCTTCATTGTGGTAGATCTCGGAAACATCTTTTTTGGGAAATGCGTACCTCTTTGTGTCCCTTGTACGTCTCACTGGGGCATTATAATGTGTACTTGAATTAGGGGATTATTGTAACTCCATGGATGACATGAACCGTATGAGCTCTTTTCACAATAAATTATTTATTGTTGAATCTGTCTTATATATGTGCCTCTGAACCATTGTCTACTTAGATCCTTGATTTTTCTTTTTTTTTAATTATATTTTACACATCAATTGTAAAGTATTTTGGTTTGACATATTTATTTGGTTACATTATCCTTTTTTTACAACATATACTGGTTTAATATGTTAATTGTGGTATCTGGTTTTTTGAAGTATGAGCAAAGGATTGCTAGAGGATTTCAATTCAATATATGTTGTCAGTATGGGATGTAACTCTTCACTTGCATAGAGTATTTATTTCGAAAGTTGATGGGTCCTGTTACCTTGACAAAGGCTCATGGAGCTGAAACGCTTTGGACATGATTGCACAATAAATAATGTTTGCTGTCACACCCTGGACTGCCTGTCTTTGGTTTTCCAATTGGTGAAAGATATTCTGTGTGGACTCGTGCCCGCGACGGAGCAACACAGAAGGTGGAAGTAACCATATTGGTGTGAGAACCTGAGTAACATGTCTGTCTGTCTGTCTATCTATCTATCTATCTATCTATCTATCTATCTATCTATCTATCTATCTATCTATCTATCTACCTATCTATCCATCTATCTGTCTCTATGTCTGTCTTTCTGTCTGTCTGTCTATCTATCTAGTGCTTAGCTTTTTTGACGATAATCTGTCCACAACAATTTTGACTCAATATTTTGATAGTAGTACATACAAAATATGCACAATCAAGATTTTTTATGAATTATGTTTTCGACATGATGTTATGGTGTCACAATAATGTTGTTCTTGGTATAATGTAACAGAACCAGTCACGTACCTAAGTTACACTACCTATGGGGATTTTGTGTCACAAAATTGCCAATATGTTGCCTAGGTAAGAATAGTTAGGGAAGTGTAGATATTATTATTCCCCTTCTGCGATTTAGTGGTAGTCGATATTGCAGAGCTGATATAAGTGCAGGTTAATATTAAAAATCTGATCATGTGGCTCCCTGCCCTTAGAAGAGCCATCAAACACACATTGACTCTTTTATATCTTGAACATTGTAAAAGTAGGAACTTAATCTTCATGCTACAGAAAACACCTATGTTTGTATTGGAGAGGTAACAAAAATATAGATCCTATCATACAAGACAACAACGTTTACGAGGGCATACTCCTGAAAATTGTTGCTAAGCTGCAACAGAGGTATAGTATACAGGTTCAGGCCTATAATTTCTTGAGACTAAAAGTATGAATAAAAAAGGCTATTAAACTCTCTTGACGAAATCAAACAACTGTTACATTTATATAAATTGGGCGTTGCTGTGTGGGAAATAGTTCAGGAATCCCAGGTCATTTAGAGATTATTAAACTCAAATTACAACAATCACAGCCTTTTTCTCCTGGGATACTTAGACTTCGCCTTACTCTTGAGACGAAAACGGGGCACAAAGTGCACTCCTGTAGCATGTGATCCTCAGTGAGCGAAGTTGAACAGTCAGTTGCTCACTCAAGCATATAGGCCCTCATTCCAAACCTGGCCGTCTCTGACCGCCAGGGTGGAGGTCAACGGAAGCACCGCCAACAGGCTGGCGGTGCTTCCAGGGCCATTCTGACCGCGGCGGTAAAGCCGCGGCCAGAAAAGGGGATCCGGCGGTTTACCGCCGGATTTCCCCTGGCCCAGAGAATCCTCCATGGCGGCGCTGCTTGCAGCGCCGCCATGGGGATTCCAACCCCCTTCACGCCAGCCTGTTTCTGGCGGTTTACACCACCAGAACCAGGATGGCGGGAATGGGTGTTGTGGGGCCCCTGGGGGCCCCTGCACTGCCCATGCCACTGGCATGGGCAGTGCAGGGGCCCCCTAACAGGGCCCCATTAAGATTTTCACTGTCTGCTTTGCAGACAGTGAAAATCGCGACAGGTGCAACTGCACCCGTCGCACCCCTGCAACTCCGCCGGCTCCATTCGGAGCCGGCTTCATTGTTGCAGGGTCTTTCCCGCTGGGCCGGCGGGTGCCCTTTTGGCGGTCACCCGCCGGCCCAGCGGGAAAGTCGAAATGACCCCCACGGTCTTATGACCGCGGAGCGGTCTTTCGACGGGGGAACTTTGGCGGGCGGCCTCCGCCGCCCGCCAAAGTTGGAATGACCCCCATAGTGTTGGTTAGAAACTCAGAATTTAAAGTATATCTATTAGCAGTCAATTACTTAATTTTCAGCCAGTGCTTTTACAAAAAAAAAGGGTAATATACTTCATTCACGCAGAACAATCATGTGTGTACAATTTTATAGGGCAAGACAAATGCAGGACACTGTTATTATGGGACAATCACTATGTGAAGGAACTGACACTTATTAACAAATGCCATTTCCCATGCTATGGTGGGAACAATTTCTCCAGGTTAAAATCAGACGATTGCCCTAACAGGAAATTGGTGGGTGCAGATCCCCTGGAACTACTTTTCTGAGTTTACCTCCACTAATCCATTACATGAAATATGGCTAGGTTCATGGTAGTATGTGTCAGTTTCTTAAGTCACAATTCTCTTAATGCTATTGGTTGGACCTGGCCCTTCTGCAGGGACATGCTCAAACTTTATGTGTTCTACTCTTCACTTCTTGCCAAATTTGTTTTTGTTGGCTTTAGGTGTCTGCGCACTTTACCACTGCTAACTAGTGCTAAAGTGCATCTGTTTTCCCCTTAAAACATGTTTTGATTGGCATAAACTCAAATGGCATATTCAATTTACTTTTAAGTGCACTACATGTGCCCAGTGCCTGTAAATGAAATGCTACTGGTGGGCTTGCAGCACTGATTGTGCCACCCACTCAAATAGTCCTTAAAACCTGTCTTAGGCCTGCCATTGCAGAGACTATGGGTGCAATGTAAACTGCCATGTCAGCCTGGCATAGTAACCATTTTGCCAGGCTTCAACCTTCCCCTTTGATACATGTAAGTCACCCCTATGGTAGGCCTTGGACACCCCAGAGGGCAGGGGGCAATATATGTGAATGGTAGGACATGTACCTTCGAGTTTTATGTCCTGGTAGTGAAAAACTCCCACAGCTGTTTTTCACTACTGAAAGGCTTATCTCTCCTGTAGCATAACATTGGGATTACCTAATTACAGTTTAGAAGTGTAATTCACAATCTGGAAGAGGTAGGTTTTTCAAGTTTGGTGTCTCTGGTATCACAATTTAAAATTACAACTTATGGTGAAGTCTGATTTTAAATTGTAATTCTGAAAATACCACTTTTACAAAGTTGGCATTTTCTTACTTCAGCCATTTTGCTGCCTGCTGCCTGTCTGAGGTGGGTGACAGCTGGGTTTTGTGAAGTCCGCCTAGACAGCCACACACAGTGGTAGTTTATGTGTGATTTGATGAGCCTTGATGGGCCATCCTGGCAGGATTGGCGGGAGGAGTTGGCCACAGCCTCACTCACACCTGAATAGGCTTTGTCCTGTCCCCACACAAAGGGCTGCAACCCCCTCCCCCTCTCCCGTAGTGAGTTCAGAGCAAGGGCAGGAAGACAGGACCTCTATGCACTTCAAAGGCCTGTCTTTGAAGTCTCCCTCACTTCAAAGGCCAACTGGATATAAGTAATGTACCCCTGACACCACACACTCAGTACATATCTGGACTTGAGGATACCCTGCCAGGAAGAAGGACCGCTGCACTGCTACAAGGACTGTCACTTGGCTGGTATGCTGCTCTGGAAGAACTGCTGCCTGGCTATGCTGACCTGCTACATGCTGGTCTCCTTGAAGGACTGGGTCAACAACTCTCCAACCTAGAACCCAGAGTGACTCCATGAGCCAGCTGACTGGTCTCCTGATCTGAAGTCTCATGGACATAAAAGACTTCCAACTACCCCCTAGTTGCATCTGGACTCTGCCAGCTGTAAGCTTGACATGCCAAGTGGTGCCACCCCAGTGCTGTGCCCTTGGAAGTAGATCTTGTGGCACTGGTCCAGCATCTCTGCTGTTGCTTGGACAGAACTGCCACATCTCTGCCATTTCATGGATAAAACCGGTGCTTTGATTTGAATCAAGTACTGCAGCACTTCCTTTGGTGTAAGGTCCCTGCGTCCCCATCAACAACAGCCTCGATGATGCCACTGAACTATGCATCTCAGCAACTGCGCTTACCAGATTCAGTTAATTGCCTTGACATCGATGAAGCCGACACCCACACCTAAACTCCATTACATCTCGGCTTTGATGCATTGCCACCGTTGTGTGGGGAACTTTGACACATCTCCTCGACAGTATGGTTCAGAACCAATAAAATTCTCCTGCACTAGGATTTCAAGGCACTTTGGTTCAGCGGGGGCCCTGTAGCCAGTTTGTGCTCCATCACAGTCGCCCTGAACTTTTGACTTTGTCCTGGTCCAGCGTGACCAGATATCTATGGTTGGAGCTTTTTTACCTTCTAAGAGCTATTTTGCAGTTTATTCTTAAGAAAATCATAACTCAAGTTCTACTTATTGGATTTTTGTCATTTGGTAATGCTTTATTTATTAAATTAAGCTCTACTTTTCTAACCAGGTGTGGTATCTTAATGTTTGGTTTTTTCACAGTTTTACTGTTTGTAGTGTTGCACAAATACTTTGCACATTGCTGTGGTGCTCAAATTCAGGTAGGGCCTCCTTGGTGGGTCTCCCTTGGGCCCAAACACCACCCCCCACATAAACTGAAGTGCCCACATCTGTTGCAGTGATGCCCCATCAGGGTTCAGTAAAAGACTACAGATTGCAGTCTGATATGTTGTGAGAGCACCTTCTCTCTCAAGGCGTTTAGTTTTCAGTTAATGTGACCATCGACATAAGGTTCCAGTTCTTCAAGTGCCTCTGCATTTGTAGCAATTATTTTCAATGCAGGAAGTCAGTGAGATCACAAAGCAATCTCTTTGAGAGTGAGGCCATTCACATGTGATTTTGCTTCACATAAAGCTTCAGAAGCCATAGGGTCTCAAGGACTCATTACATGACCTGGCAGTGCAGATCCTTCCCTGTGTTACAGAAGACTGCTATTCTGATCCTCCTGCCTTAGCTCCCCTCGGTACTCCGTCTGCTGTATTACGATCCCATAATAGCCTATGCTGATCGTAATACTGCAGACAGGATATCCGTCACGTTTGTGACGGAGTAACCTGTTGACCAAACTCTAAATCATGCCCAAAGTCTGATTTATTACAAAGGGCTTCCGGAATGCAATCAAAGAGCCCTGCAAAACACACTGAAGATTGGGGCTTTCTCTATGGTTTGCATGTCCCACATGGATGTAATGAAGGACAAGGTTTCATGGGACTGACAGGCCTTAAAACATGGAAGGTCAGTGGGCAACTCTACTTGGCATGCAAGGTAAAAAGGCCTGTCCTGCCATTAGAATCTGTTGCTATGACCACTGTCTTCTACAGCCTGACAGCAGTCACACTCCGAAAAGGAGGGTATGCTTGATGTGCCCCTCTATACCACAAAGCCCAAGTTTGACTCTTGATTCATGTCACAAGGAGCTTTCAGTGCACATGTATGATTTTTCTGTGTGCTGAGGTAAAAAAAAAGTAAAGGAGAAACTCACTATGGCAAACTTTAGAAAGGGATCTCCAAAACATGTAGGGAACTCAATGTGTTCCAAAACGCTACTTCAAGGATTTATTGTTTCTTAATTTCAAGCTCCTCAAATGCATTGAAGAAAATTAAAGATAGCTAGTTTAGAGGTTATTCCAATTATAACTGTACCCCTTCCCATAGACACAATGGTTCTTAATTTGTGAATCCTATTTCAAAGGTAAAATTAATGCATCAATAGACCAAGCTTGATCCATGACACTTCACAGGACTCATTTGACTCCATATAGGCTTGCCTTTTTTTTCTTCTTGTTGCACTGCCAGATTCTACATAGTGACCTACCCTACATATTGTATGGGTGCAAGTTAGTGGACTCTTACTAGAATGCAATTCTGACTGTACACCTTTTCTATGATGCCTCCCTTCTACTCAATTTATTGCTTACATTGGGAGGAACAAAATGTCCTCTCAAATTGAAAACAAGTAGAGAAGCTATTGATAAGTACATGATGTTCATAGTTTCTGTACATCTGGAAATGCTACAGTATAGCCCCGGGAAATTAATATTTTGGAACCGCATTTAGAGTTTGCCAAAGCAGGCAACACACTGCAAACCGTCAGCCCTTCTACTGCAGATCCCCCTGATTTATTTAGAGTCAGAAGAACCACTGGGCTACCAATAGTGGAGCCTTTGCTGGCTCCACCTACAGTGTTGGATGTCCCACCCGTTCTGCAAACCTTGAATCCTGGGATCTCCAAACAGAAATGTCAAGACCTTCACCTCCGTGGGGACTGGAGGACCATTAGTAAGCAGTGATCGTCCCAAATGAAATATCCTAAATAGATATCTGAAAGTGATTTAACCACCTTGGTTTCTACATGTGCACCCGTATTTAGTTCAGCTGCATGGAGTATAGTTAGACATTACCAACATTGCAACTAACTAATGGCTTCTTCATATCACAGCCCACTCTCAGGGAGTCTTACCCTTGCAGTGCTTGTCCCCTTCCTTATCTCTCTCTATCGTATTCTTCCTCTCTGTTGTCTCTCCTTTCTATTTCTGGCTTACAACTAACATAACCTCTTCTTGACACTTGTTTTGCCACCTGTTTTTCAACAAACACAACCACACTCTTGTGCTGCTTATCTTACACCCATAGGCCCAGATTCTTGAAGATTTAGCGTCGGGTTAGCGTTACTTATGTAATGCTAAACTTAAGCTAAACCTTTTTTGGGGCTTCACAAACCAATGCAAATTGGTGTTTGTGTTGGTTTGTATGACAAAGTAAAGCAAAGCAGTGTGAAATGCTGCTTTGCATTAATTCGCTTCAAGGGGGCATCACATGGGTGGTACATGGGCATACCTGTGCTACCACCCATGCTCTTTGATGCTAAACCCTATTCTCAAACATCAGTAGAAAGAGGTTAGCGCCAAAAATTACCACAACTGAAAAGCTGGCGTTAAATGGAGACGTTTTCATTTCTCTGTGGTGTTCCAACTTTGCATGTGTGCTGCAAAGTAGGAAAATCTTTCTCAATGGTTTAAGCATAGCATTTTTTGCAGGAAAGATACACTTCCTGTAAAAAAAACCTATGCTAGACTCATGCACACACCCTAGCACTATAGCGCTAAGGTGTGTGCGTGGCAGCTGAAATCAGCGTTGGCGCTATGATGAGGGGAGGAGAGTGCCATATCTATGTGACCATGACGCTCTCCTGCTCTCCCTGTCATGCAATGCAGCGCAGCATGTTTGTCTGCTGCGTTACGTTGGGTGACAGTTATCAGAATCTGGGCCTCAGTGTGATTTTCCGAGCGCATCTCTTGTCCTTAGAGGGACTTGTATAATTCAGTAATTGATTTTTTCACGAAAGATACATTTAGTTTATTTGATGCATTCTCGAAATTTAATTAACTTAATTGAGCACAATAAGTACAACTTAAAGAAACGGTTTGGAAATATCGGAAAAAATCCATTTGGTAGGCACCACAAACAGTGAACTTTGTGATATGTCATGATATGGTATGGTTCCTAAGTTATCAAATGCATCAACATAGTACCCTCTCACCAGTAAATGCTTATCTGTTTACACCCAACCAACTTAATGAGAGTAATCTCAGGTAAACATCATATTGTATAGACTACACACTGCTCACATAAGACACAACATAACACATTAAACACAGATGATACATGCATGTGACACAACCAACATATTAAAGAAACATGTTCAAAGTCACAGCATAGAATATAAAATAGCAAATAACTACATAGCCTCATGTTCCAAGGAAGTAAATCCATTATATTCTCTGACATTGACATGTCAATTGCAGTTTCGTATATCCAGGCAGTCGTGTATGCCATGTAAAAGCCTTAGGTGACCATGCACAGCCTTGCATGGCTAGGCAGTGTGATAATATACCAACTGCAGCATCTTATTCCCCTGTACAGCTGTAATTACCAAATACGTTCTCATGTGTTCAGATAAATCCTCATCCTGCTATAGTGAATCGCAGTTTCATAATGTCAGGAGTAGCCTCTCATGCCTGGCAAGGCCTAACATCCTCAGGCACAGTATCAAATGCACAGACACGCCATTGCATACCCAGCGCATCCTCATTTGTCCATGTACTGTCTCATATTATCCACCTCTCACTTGATACAGTCTTATATCAGAGGGCCCTACCGCATTGTCAGGTGGTATGGGAAGGCTTCTGAGGGTGGTAGTTTATTGTGTTTTCTCTGCTAGATGAGAAATATGGAACTCCTATCCCTGTGCCTCACTAGCATACCTTCTACATTGTCTGGTATGCCAGAGGAGGCATTGCCAAGCCAGTGAGTCAGCTGTGTGCAGTGTTGTCACTGATGCCCGACGACTGAATTGATTATGCATGAGAGTGCTGGTGTGCATGAGAGGGGGGCTCCTTCCGGCTAGGGCCCCCTTGAGGGTATGATTCATCTAATATTTTAGGGTGGTTCTGGAGTTTAGTGATAACCAATAGTGCTGTCTCCTCTTCTCCCAGCATGTCTCCCTGCACTGCTTCTCTTATACATCCGTCCTTCTAGAGTTCATTGCAAAGCCTGGGTGTGCCTCATTGTAATACGCGTCCAGTGAATTAAGCAGGAAGGATCTATGTCACTCACTGGGGCTGGATCCGGTGAATTCCAGTAGGTCAGCCTGTGGCTTGACAAGAGCAGACCCTCAACAATGACATCGCGAAAAGCATGATCAATACTGCACACCGTATACAAATAAGGTTGCCTACCTGTCCATTCCTCACACCCTGCATTCTGTCGTGGTGGAAAGAAAAAGCCAGGACAACAACATCTGACTGGCTAGAGATTTGTCAGGAAGCCAGTACACAAACTCAAGGTTTTTTTTCCTTGTCGCTCTTTGCCAAAGAACGTTTAGATCATCTCAAAAGAAGATGAACTCAGGGCATAAAGCTTGGAGCTAAATTTGAATTTGAGTGGACAGTTGGATTTGATACACTGCCTGACTAATACATACAAGCAACATACACCAGTGTTCACCTTTTACTTGGAAGAAGCTCTGCACATCTGTTTAGAACAAGGCTGGAATCAAATGAATATCTTATGACTGCCTCACTTAGAGGGGTAAAGATTGCAGGACTGAGGAAGAAAGCCTACTGCTACAACTGCCTGGTGTGAGGGACCCTGCCTCAAATGAGGTTAGAGCCTTGGGCTCAGTGACACTGTAGCTTTGCCACCTTCACCTCACCACTGTGAAGACCTTTAAAGAATGAAGTGGCTGAGTGCAGAGAACTTTGTTGACTAACCAGCCCAACCCAAAGATGTCTCCACACATTGAGGATTAATGATCTTTGTGAAACCAGGAACTGTCATCTATGGATGAGAGCCATGTGGTGGGAGACGTTCCATTAGAGTCAACTACTCCTAACCTCATCACAGGGCAGCAAATGCGCTGCATGCCAACTAGCAACCTTGAAACCCCATAGTGTCTGAGGTCCTCGGAGATGCAGCCAATGCTAAGTACGGAAAGGAGGCATTCTCTACTTATGCATTGTTTTAAGGGTGAGGGACAAGAGGTCATGGATAATTTACCAGATCTGGATGCACAGGAACAAAGAAATTTAAATGAGTGTGAGATATGTTTAGTGAAAATGGACAGATATTTCCTTCCGAGAGTGAGCACAATAATGAAGAGGTATTATTTTGGAAGCTGTAAACAAGGGAAGGATGAGGCAGTTGAAGAGTATATAACAAGTCTAAGAATACTGGCAGCCACATGCAAATTTGCTGCGACGTTAGAGGAAAGAATTTGGGATCAGTTTGTCCTAAGATGTGGTATCGATGAGATCAGGGAACAATTGTAGTTGAAGGATGAGCCACCCTTGGAGGAAGTGATTATGGTAGCTAAAAGAGTGGAGCATTTTTTAAAGTGGATCATGGAATTAAGTTCAACTAAAGAGAAAAGTGTGTCAAGTTCAGAGAAAGTGGAACAGTTGGTGTGTGAGGTGAAAAAGTAGGAAGTAGTCAAAGAAAAAGAGAAAGAGGTATGCAAGAAATTCATTGGAAAGTGTTTTAGGTGTGACAATAGTGGTCACAGAGCAAATGCAAATTCTTGCCTAGCTTTGAGTATCTATTACAATGGCTGCTTGATGAAAGGGCATTTTTACAAGTGTTGTCATAACAGGGGAAAGAAAAATACCAGGAGAGATGTAAAGGACATCTCATATGAAATTGTGTTTCAAATAAACAAATCAACAGTAAAGGATGAAGACCTCAGTGATAATGTGGTGATAGATGGAGTGAAAGTGTTAATGAGGTTTGACTCTTGTTCGCATTTGACGGTTATGTCTAAACAGTGTTATAAACGATTATTTGAGGAAAGGACTAAATGGCACTCTATGGAAGTGAACCCAGGAGGGTATGGGGGCAGCCAATCAAAATGCTTGGTTATTTGAAGGCTGTTTGGAATTAGGAGGAACATCTGTAGTAGACAAGGTCTGTGTCCAATAAAGGAAACAATATTTGAGTTGGCCACACCAAAGGATGTTAGGTGTCATGCTCAACCCTAATGCTAAAGCCACAGGTTCAGGTGCAAGTTATTAACATTTGTAATATGGATTTTGTTCCTAAGTTCCTGGGGTTTTTACTGACGCTTTGAGGTGCCTGAAGAACTACAACCATTGCATTAAGTTGAAGGATGGTGCAAAGCCTGTCATTGCAAGAGTAAGGAGAATTCCTTTGGCATTACAAGAACAAGACAGTGCTTAGCTTAGCAGGTGAGTGACTACATGTGTTATAGAGGAGGTAGAGGCCACAGGGTGGTTAGCACCCATTGTAGAGGACAAGAAGAGCTCTTTATAGACATCTGATTATGTGCGGACCTTAGAGCGCTGAACAGAGAGGTTGTGATGGACACGTTTCCTCTTCCCAACATCGAGGAAATAATTTTGATGTTGGGGGGGAGCAACGTTTTTCACCACTTTTGCCTTAGCATCCACCTACCAGTAGGTGGAATTGGATAGTAGGTTGCAGGACCCTACTGCATTCATAACACCCATGGGTGCTTTTTTTTTTCAGAAGAATGCCTTTTGGTCTTGTGTTGGCAGCATCAGTCTCTCAGAGCATAATGTGCAAAGTTGTAAAGGGTTTGGATGGGGTCAAGTGTTACCAAGATGATGTTCTGATATTTGGTAACACTATGGGGAAACACACTGTCCACATTTGTAGGGTCTTGGAGAGCTTAACCCCTTCGCTGCCAGGCCTTTTCCCCCTCCTGTGCTGAGCCTTTTTTTGGCTATTTGGAGCAGTTCGCGCTTAGGCCCTCATAACTTTTTGTTCACATAAGCTACCCACGCCAAATTTGCGTCCTTTTTTTCAAACATACTAGGGATTCTAGAGGTACCCAGACTTTGTGGGTTCCCCAGAAGGAGGCCAAGAAATTAGCCAAAAAACAGTGAAAATTTTGTTTTTTTCAAAAAAATTGGAAAAATGGGCTGCAGAAGAAGGCTTGTGTTTTTTTCCCTGAAAAGGGCATCAACAAAGGGTTTGCGGTGATAAAATCACCAGCTTCCCAGCTTTCAGGAACAGGCAGACTTGAATCAGAAAACCCAATTTTTCAACACAATTTTGGCATTTTACTGGGACATACCCCATTTTTACGATTTTTTGTGCTTTCAGCCTCCTTCCAGTCAGTGACAGAAATGGGCATGAAACCAACGCTGGATCCCAGAAACCGCAACATTTTTGAAAAGTAGACAAAAATCTGAATTCAGCAAGGGGTAATTTGTGTAGATCCTACAAGGGTTTCCTACAGAAAATAACAACTGAATAAGAAAAATATTGAAATTGAGGTGAAAAAAACATCAATTTTTCTCTACGTTTTACTCTGTAACTTTTTCCAGCAATGTCAGATTTTCGAAAGCAATATACCGTTACGTCTGCTGGACTCTTCTGGTTGCGGGGATATATAGGGCTTATAGGTTCATAAAGAACTCTAGGTACCCAGAGCCAATAAATGACCTGCACCCTGCAGTGGGTTTTCAATCTATGCGGGTAATTCATTTGCTGAAATATAAAGAGTAAAAAATAGCTATCAAGAAAACCTTTGCATTTCGAAAAGGGGCACAAGATAAGGTGTTGAGAAGCAGTGGTTATTTGCACATCTCTGAATTCCGGGGTGCCCATACTAGCATGTGAATTACAGGGCATTTCTCAAATAGATGTCTTTTTTACACACTGTCTTACATTTGGAAGAAAAAATGTAGAGAAAGACAAGGGGCAATAACACTTGTTTTGCTATTCTATGTTCCCCCAAGTCTCCCGATAAAAATGATACCTCACTTGTGTGGGTAGGCCTAGCGCCCGCGACAGGATATGCCCCAAAACACAACGTGGACACATCACAGAAAACAGAGCTGTTTTTAGCAAAGTGCCTACCTGTAGATTTTGGCCTCTAGCTCAACCGCCACCTAGGGAAACCTACCAAACCTGTGCATTTCTGAAAACTAGAGACCTAGGGGAATCCAAGATGGGGTGACTTGTGTGGCTCGGACCAGGTTCTGTTACCCAGAATCCTTTGCAAACCTCAAAATTTGGCAAAAAAAACACATGTTCCTAACATTTCTGTGGCAGAAAGTTCTGGAATCTGAGAGGAGCCACGAATTTCCTTCCACCCAGCGTTCCCCCATGTCTCCCGATAAAAATGATACCTCACTTGTGTGGGTAGGCCTTGCGCCCGCGACAGGAAACGCCCCAAAGCGCAACGTGCACACATCCAAATGTGTGAAGGAAAACAGAGGTGTGTTTTGCAAAGTGCCTACCTGTAGATTTTGGCTTGTAGCTCAGCCGCCACCTAGGGAAACCTACCAAACCTATGCATTTCTGAAAACTAGAGACCTAGGGGAATCCAAGATGGGGTGACTTGTGTGGCTCGGACCAGGTTCTGTTACCCAGAATCCTTTGCAAACCTCAAAATTTGGCTAAAAAAACACATGTTCCTCACATTTCTGTGGCAGAAAGTTCTGGAATCTGAGAGGAGCCACGAATTTCCTTCCACCCAGCGTTCCCCCACGTCTCCCGATAAAAATGATACCTCACTTGTGAGGGTAGGCCTAGCGCCCGCGACAGGAAACGCCCCAAAGCGCAACATAGACACAGCCAAATTTTTCAAGGAAAACAGAGGTGTTTTTTGCAAAGTGCCTACCTGTAGATTTTGGCTTGTAGCTCAGCCACCACATAGGGAAACCTACCAAACCTGTGCATTTCTGAAAACTAGAGACCTAGGGGAATCCAAGATGGGGTGACTTGTGTGGCTCGGACCAGGTTCTGTTACCCAGAATCCTTTGCAAACCTCAAAATTTGGCTAAAAAAACACATGTTCCTCACATTTCTGTGGCAGAAAGTTCTGGAATCTGAGAGGAGCCACGAATTTCCTTCCACCCAGCGTTCCCCCACGTCTCCCGATAAAAATGATACCTCACTTGTGTGGGTAGGCCTAGCGCCCGTGACAGGAAATGCCCCAAAGCGCAACGTGGACACAGCCAAATTTTTGAAGGAAAACAGAGGTGTTTTTTGCAAAGTGCCTACCTGTAGATTTAGGCCTGTAGCTCAGCCGCCACCTAGGGAAACCTACCAAACCTGTGCATTTCTGAAAACTAGAGACCTAGGGGAATCCAAGATGGGGTGACTTGTGTGGCTCGGACCAGGTTCTGTTACCCAGAATCCTTTGCAAACCTCAAAATGTGGCTAAAAAAACACATGTTCCTAACATTTCTGTGGCAGAAAGTTCTGGAATCTGAGAGGAGCCACGAATTTCCTTCCACCCAGCGTTCCCCCACGTCTCCCGATAAAAATGATACCTCACTTGTGTGGGTAGGCCTAGCGCCCGCGACAGGAAACGCCCCAAAGCGCAACGTGCACACATCCAAATTTGTGAAGGAAAACAGAGGTGTTTTTTGCAAAGTGCCTACCTGTAGATTTTGGCTTGTAGCTCAGCCGCCACCTAGGGAAACCTACTAAACCTGTGCATTTCTGAAAACTAGAGACCTAGGGGAATCCAAGATGGGGTGACTTGTGGGGCTCGGACCAGGTTCTGTTTCCCAGAATCCATTGCAAAACTCAAAATTTGGCTAAAAAAACACATTGTTCCTCACATTTCTGTGGCAGAAAGTTCTGGAATCTGAGAGGAGCCACGAATTTCCTTCCACCCAGCGTTCCCCCACGTCTCCCGATAAAAATGATACCTCACTTGTGTGGGTAGGCCTAGCGCCCGCGACAGAAAACGCCCCAAAGCGCAACGTAGACACAGCCAAATTTTTGAAGGAAAACAGAGGTGTTTTTTGCAAAGTGCCTACCTGTAGATTTTGGCCTGTAGCTCAGCTGCCACCTAGGGAAACCTACCAAACCTGTGCATTTCTGAAAACTAGAGACCTAGGGGAATCCAAGATGGGGTGACGTGTGTGGCTCGGACCAGGTTCTGTTACCCAGAAACCTTTGCAAACCTCAAAATTTGGCTAACAAAAACACATGTTCCTCACATTTCTGTGGCAGAAAGTTCTGGAATCTGAGAGGAGCCACGAATTTCCTTCCACCCAGCGTTCCCCCACGTCTCCCGATAAAAATGATACCTCACTTGTGTGGGTAGGCCTAGCGCCCGTGACAGGAAATGCCCCAAAGCGCAACGTGGACACAGCCAAATTTTTGAAGGAAAACAGAGGTGTTTTTTGCAAAGTGCCTACCTGTAGATTTAGGCCTGTAGCTCAGCCGCCACCTAGGGAAACCTACCAAACCTGTGCATTTCTGAAAACTAGAGACCTAGGGGAATCCAAGATGGGGTGACTTGTGTGGCTCGGACCAGGTTCTGTTACCCAGAATCCTTTGCAAACCTCAAAATGTGGCTAAAAAAACACATGTTCCTAACATTTCTGTGGCAGAAAGTTCTGGAATCTGAGAGGAGCCACGAATTTCCTTCCACCCAGCGTTCCCCCACGTCTCCCGATAAAAATGATACCTCACTTGTGTGGGTAGGCCTAGCGCCCGCGACAGGAAACGCCCCAAAGCGCAACGTGCACACATCCAAATTTGTGAAGGAAAACAGAGGTGTTTTTTGCAAAGTGCCTACCTGTAGATTTTGGCTTGTAGCTCAGCCGCCACCTAGGGAAACCTACTAAACCTGTGCATTTCTGAAAACTAGAGACCTAGGGGAATCCAAGATGGGGTGACTTGTGGGGCTCGGACCAGGTTCTGTTTCCCAGAATCCATTGCAAAACTCAAAATTTGGCTAAAAAAACACATTGTTCCTCACATTTCTGTGGCAGAAAGTTCTGGAATCTGAGAGGAGCCACGAATTTCCTTCCACCCAGCGTTCCCCCACGTCTCCCGATAAAAATGATACCTCACTTGTGTGGGTAGGCCTAGCGCCCGCGACAGAAAACGCCCCAAAGCGCAACGTAGACACAGCCAAATTTTTGAAGGAAAACAGAGGTGTTTTTTGCAAAGTGCCTACCTGTAGATTTTGGCCTGTAGCTCAGCTGCCACCTAGGGAAACCTACCAAACCTGTGCATTTCTGAAAACTAGAGACCTAGGGGAATCCAAGATGGGGTGACGTGTGTGGCTCGGACCAGGTTCTGTTACCCAGAATCTTTTGCAAACCTCAAAATTTGGCTAAAAAAACCACATGTTCCTCACATTTCTGTGGCAGAAAGTTCTGGAATCTGAGAGGAGCCACGAATTTCCTTCCACCCAGCGTTCCCCCACGTCTCCCGATAAAAATGATACCTCACTTGTGTGGGTAGGCCTAGCGCCCGCGACAGGAAACGCCCCAAAGCGCAACGTAGACACAGGCAAATTTTTGAAGGAAAACAGAGGTGTTTTTTGCAAAGTGCCTACCTGTAGATTTTGGCTTGTAGCTCAGCCGCCACCTAGGGAAACCTACCAAACCTGTGCATTTCTGAAAACTAGAGACCTAGGGGAATCCAAGATGGGGTGACTTGTGTGGCTCGGACCAGGTTCTGTTACCTAGAATCCTTTGCAAACCTCAAAATTTGGCTAAAAAAACACATGTTCCTAACATTTCTGTGGCAGAAAGTTCTGGAATCTGAGAGGAGCCACGAATTTTCTTCCACCCAGCGTTCCCCCACGTCTCCCGATAAAAATGACACCTCACTTGTGTGGGTAGGCCTAGCGCCCGTGACAGGAAATGCCCCAAAGCGCAACGTGGACACAGCCAGATTTATGAAGGAAAACAGAGGTGTTTTTTGCAAAGTGCCTACCTGTAGATTTTGGCCTGTAGCTCAGCCGCCACCTAGGGAAACCTACCAAACCTGTGCATTTCTGAAAACTAGAGACCTAGGGGAATCCAAGATGGGGTGACTTGTGTGGCTCGGACCAGGTTCTGTTACCCAGAATCCTTTGCAAACCTCAAAATTTGGCTAAAAAAACACATGTTCCTAACATTTCTGTGGCAGAAAGTTCTGGAATCTGAGAGAAGCCACGAATTTCCTTCCACCCAGCGTTCCCACACGTCTCCTGATAAAACTGATACCTCACTTGTGTGGGTAGGCCTAGCGCCCGCGACAGAGAACGCCCCAAAGCGCAACGTGGACACATCCAAATTTGTGAAGGAAATAAGAGGTGTTTTTTGCAAAGTGCCTACCTGTAGATTTTGGCTTGTAGCTCAGCCGCCACCTAGGGAAACCTACCAAACCTGTGCATTTCTGAAAACTAGAGACCTAGGGGAATCCAAGATGGGGTGACTTGTGTGGCTCGGACCAGGTTCTGTTACCCAGAATCCTTTGCAAACCTCAAAATTTGGCTAAAAAAACACATGTTCCTCACATTTCTGTGGCAGAAAGTTCTGGAATCTGAGAGGAGCCACGACTTTCCTTCCACCCAGCGTTCCCCCACGTCTCCCGATAAAAATGATACCTCACTTGTGTGGGTAGGCCTAGCGCCCGTGACAGGAAATGCCCCAAAGCGCAACGTGGACACAGCCAAATTTTTGAAGGAAAACAGAGGTGTTTTTTGCAAAGTGCCTACCTGAAGATTTTGGCCTGTAGCTCAGCCGCCACCTAGGGAAACCTACCAAACCTGTGCATTTCTGAAAACTAGAGACCTAGGGGAATCCAAGATGGGGTGACTTGTGTGGCTCGGACCAGGTTCTGTTACCCAGAATCCTTTGCAAACCTCAAAATTTGGCTAAAAAAACACATGTTCCTAACATTTCTGTGGCAGAAAGTTCTGGAATCTGAGAGGAGCCACGAATTTCCTTCCACCCAGCGTTCCCCCACGTCTCCCGATAAAAATGATACCTCACTTGTGTGGGTAGGCCTAGCGCCCGCGACAGGAAACGCCCCAAAGCGCAACGTGGACACATCCAAATTTGTGAAGGAAAACAGAGGTGTTTTTTGCAAAGTGCCTACCTGTAGATTTTGGCTTGTAGCTCAGCCGCCACCTAGGGAAACCTACCAAACCTGTGCATTTCTGAAAACTAGAGACCTAGGGGAATCCAAGATGGGGTGACTTGTGTGGCTCGGACCAGGTTCTGTTACCCTGAATCCTTTGCAAACCTCAAAATTTGGCTAAAAAAACACATGTTCCTCACATTTCTGTGGCAGAAAGTTCTGGAATCTGAGAGGAGCCACGAATTACCTTCCACCCAGCGTTCCCCCACGTCTCCCGATAAAAATGATACCTGACTTGTGTGGGTAGGCCTAGCGCCCGCGACAGGAAACGCCCCAAAGCGCAACGTAGACACAGCCACATTTTTGAAGGAAAACAGAGGTGTTTTTTGCAAAGTGCCTACCTGTAGATTTTGGCTTGTAGCTCAGCCGCCACATAGGGAAACCTACCAAACCTGTGCATTTCTGAAAACTAGAGACCTAGGGGAATCCAAGATGGGGTGACTTGTGTGGCTCGGACCAGGTTCCGTTACCCAGAATCCTTTGCAAACCTCAAAATTTGGCTAAAAAAACACATGTTCCTAACATTTCTGTGGCAGAAAGTTCTGGAATCTGAGAGGAGCCACGAATTTCCTTCCACCCAGCGTTCCCCCACGTCTCCCGATAAAAATGATACCTCACTTGTGTGGGTAGGCCTAGCGCCCGCGACAGGAAACGCCCCAAAGCGCAACGTGGACACATCCAAATTTGTGAAGGAAAACAGAGGTGTTTTTTGCAAAGTGCCTACCTGTAGATTTTGGCTTGTAGCTCAGCCGCCACCTAGGGAAACCTACCAAACCTGTGCATTTCTGAAAACTAGAGACCTAGGGGAATCCAAGATGGGGTGACTTGTGTGGCTCGGACCAGGTTCTGTTACCCTGAATCCTTTGCAAACCTCAAAATTTGGCTAAAAAAACACATGTTCCTCACATTTCTGTGGCAGAAAGTTCTGGAATCTGAGAGGAGCCACGAATTACCTTCCACCCAGCGTTCCCCCACGTCTCCCGATAAAAATTATACCTGACTTGTGTGGGTAGGCCTAGCGCCCGCGACAGGAAACGCCCCAAAGCGCAACGTAGACACAGCCACATTTTTGAAGGAAAACAGAGGTGTTTTTTGCAAAGTGCCTACCTGTAGATTTTGGCTTGTAGCTCAGCCGCCACATAGGGAAACCTACCAAACCTGTGCATTTCTGAAAACTAGAGACCTAGGGGAATCCAAGATGGGGTGACTTGTGTGGCTCGGACCAGGTTCCGTTACCCAGAATCCTTTGCAAACCTCAAAATTTGGCTAAAAACACATGTTCCTCACATTTCTGTGGCAGAAAGTTCTGGAATCTGAGAGGAGCCACGAATTCCCTTCCACCCAGCGTTCCCCCACGTCTCCCGATAAAAATGATACCTCACTTGTGTGGGTAGGCCTAGCGCCCGCGACAGGAAACGCCCCAAAGCGCAACGTGGACACATCCAAATTTGTGAAGGAAAACAGAGGTGTTTTTTGCAAAGTGCCTACCTGTAGATTTTGGCTTGTAGCTCAGCCGCCACCTAGGGAAACCTACCAAACCTGTGCATTTCTGAAAACTAGAGACCTAGGGGAATCCAAGATGGGGTGACTTGTGTGGCTCGGACCAGGTTCTGATACCCTGAATCCTTTGCAAACCTCAAAATTTGGCTAAAAAAACACATGTTCCTCACATTTCTGTGGCAGAAAGTTCTGGAATCTGAGAGGAGCCACGAATTCCCTTCCACCCAGCGTTCCCCCACGTCTCCCGATAAAAATGATACCTCACTTGTGTGGGTAGGCCTAGCGCCCGCGACAGGAAACGCCCCAAAGCGCAACGTGGACACATCCAAATTTGTGAAGGAAAACAGAGGTGTTTTTTGCAAAGTGCCTACCTGTAGATTTTGGCTTGTAGCTCAGCCGCCACATAGGGAAACCTACCAAACCTGTGCATTTCTGAAAACTAGAGACCTAGGGGAATCCAAGATGGGGTGACTTGTGTGGCTCGGACCAGGTTCCGTTACCCAGAATCCTTTGCAAACCTCAAAATTTGGCTAAAAAAACACATGTTCCTAACATTTCTGTGGCAGAAAGTTCTGGAATCTGAGAGGAGCCACGAATTTCCTTCCACCCAGCGTTCCCCCACGTCTCCCGATAAAAATGATACCTCACTTGTGTGGGTAGGCCTAGCGCCCGCGACAGGAAACGCCCCAAAGCGCAACGTGGACACATCCAAATTTGTGAAGGAAAACAGAGGTGTTTTTTGCAAAGTGCCTACCTGTAGATTTTGGCTTGTAGCTCAGCCGCCACCTAGGGAAACCTACCAAACCTGTGCATTTCTGAAAACTAGAGACCTAGGGGAATCCAAGATGGGGTGACTTGTGTGGCTCGGACCAGGTTCTGTTACCCTGAATCCTTTGCAAACCTCAAAATTTGGCTAAAAAAACACATGTTCCTCACATTTCTGTGGCAGAAAGTTCTGGAATCTGAGAGGAGCCACGAATTACCTTCCACCCAGCGTTCCCCCACGTCTCCCGATAAAAATGATACCTGACTTGTGTGGGTAGGCCTAGCGCCCGCGACAGGAAACGCCCCAAAGCGCAACGTAGACACAGCCACATTTTTGAAGGAAAACAGAGGTGTTTTTTGCAAAGTGCCTACCTGTAGATTTTGGCTTGTAGCTCAGCCGCCACATAGGGAAACCTACCAAACCTGTGCATTTCTGAAAACTAGAGACCTAGGGGAATCCAAGATGGGGTGACTTGTGTGGCTCGGACCAGGTTCCGTTACCCAGAATCCTTTGCAAACCTCAAAATTTGGCTAAAAACACATGTTCCTCACATTTCTGTGGCAGAAAGTTCTGGAATCTGAGAGGAGCCACGAATTCCCTTCCACCCAGCGTTCCCCCACGTCTCCCGATAAAAATGATACCTCACTTGTGTGGGTAGGCCTAGCGCCCGCGACAGGAAACGCCCCAAAGCGCAACGTGGACACATCCAAATTTGTGAAGGAAAACAGAGGTGTTTTTTGCAAAGTGCCTACCTGTAGATTTTGGCTTGTAGCTCAGCCGCCACCTAGGGAAACCTACCAAACCTGTGCATTTCTGAAAACTAGAGACCTAGGGGAATCCAAGATGGGGTGACTTGTGTGGCTCGGACCAGGTTCTGATACCCTGAATCCTTTGCAAACCTCAAAATTTGGCTAAAAAAACACATGTTCCTCACATTTCTGTGGCAGAAAGTTCTGGAATCTGAGAGGAGCCACGAATTTCCTTCCACCCAGCGTTCCCCCACGTCTCCCGATAAAAATGATACCTCATTTGTGTGGGTAGTCCTAGCGCCCGCGACAGAAAACGCCCCAAAGCGCAACGTAGATACAGCCAAATTTTTTAAGGAAAACAGAGGTGTTTTTTGCAAAGTGCCTAGCTGTAGATTTTGGCTTGTAGCTCAGCTGCCACCTAGGGAAACCTACCAAACCTGTGCATTTCTGAAAACTAGAGACCTAGGGGAATCCAAGATGGGGTGACTTGTGTGGCTCGGACCAGGTTCTGATACCCTGAATCCTTTGCAAACCTCAAAATTTGGCTAAAAAAACACATGTTCCTCACATTTCTGTGGCAGAAAGTTCTGGAATCTGAGAGGAGCCACGAATTTCCTTCCACCCAGCGTTCCCCCACGTCTCCCGATAAAAATTATACCTCACTTGTGTGGGTAGGCCTAGCGCCCGCGACAGAGAACGCCCCAAAGCGCAACGTGGACACATCCAAATTTGTGAAGGAAATAAGAGGTGTTTTTTGCAAAGTGCCTACCTGTAGATTTTGGCTTGTAGCTCAGCCGCCACCTAGGGAAACCTACCAAACCTGTGCATTTCTGAAAACTAGAGACCTAGGGGAATCCAAGATGGGGTGACTTGTGTGGCTCGGACCAGGTTCTGTTACCCAGAATCCTTTGCAAACCTCAAAATTTGGCTAAAAAAACACATGTTCCTCACATTTCTGTGGCAGAAAGTTCTGGAATCTGAGAGGAGCCACGACTTTCCTTCCACCCAGCGTTCCCCCACGTCTCCCGATAAAAATGATACCTCACTTGTGTGGGTAGGCCTAGCGCCCTTGACAGGAAATGCCCCAAAGCGCAACGTGGACACAGCCAACTTTTTGAAGGAAAACAGAGGTGTTTTTTGCAAAGTGCCTACCTGAAGATTTTGGCCTGTAGCTCAGCCGCCACCTAGGGAAACCTACCAAACCTGTGCATTTCTGAAAACTAGAGACCTAGGGGAATCCAAGATGGGGTGACTTGTGTGGCTCGGACCAGGTTCTGTTACCCAGAATCCTTTGCAAACCTCAAAATTTGGCTAAAAAAACACATGTTCCTAACATTTCTGTGGCAGAAAGTTCTGGAATCTGAGAGGAGCCACGAATTTCCTTCCACCCAGCGTTCCCCCACGTCTCCCGATAAAAATGATACCTGACTTGTGTGGGTAGGCCTAGCGCCCGCGACAGGAAACGCCCCAAAGCGCAACGTAGACACAGCCACATTTTTGAAGGAAAACAGAGGTGTTTTTTGCAAAGTGCCTACCTGTAGATTTTGGCTTGTAGCTCAGCCGCCACATAGGGAAACCTACCAAACCTGTGCATTTCTGAAAACTAGAGACCTAGGGGAATCCAAGATGGGGTGACTTGTGTGGCTCGGACCAGGTTCCGTTACCCAGAATCCTTTGCAAACCTCAAAATTTGGCAAAAAACACATGTTCCTCACATTTCTGTGGCAGAAAGTTCTGGAATCTGAGAGGAGCCACGAATTCCCTTCCACCCAGCGTTTCCCCACGTCTCCCGATAAAAATGATACCTCACTTGTGTGGGTAGGCCTAGCGCCCGCGACAGGAAACGCCCCAAAGCGCAACGTGGACACATCCAAATTTGTGAAGGAAAACAGAGGTGTTTTTTGCAAAGTGCCTACCTGTAGATTTTGGCTTGTAGCTCAGCCGCCACCTAGGGAAACCTACCAAACCTGTGCATTTCTGAAAACTAGAGACCTAGGGGAATCCAAGATGGGGTGACTTGTGTGGCTCGGACCAGGTTCTGATACCCTGAATCCTTTGCAAACCTCAAAATTTGGCTAAAAAAACACATGTTCCTCACATTTCTGTGGCAGAAAGTTCTGGAATCTGAGAGGAGCCACGAATTTCCTTCCACCCAGCGTTCCCCCACGTCTCCCGATAAAAATGATACCTCACTTGTGTGGGTAGTCCTAGCGCCCGCGACAGAAAACGCCCCAAAGCGCAACGTAGATACAGCCAAATTTTTTAAGGAAAACAGAGGTGTTTTTTGCAAAGTGCCTAGCTGTAGATTTTGGCTTGTAGCTCAGCTGCCACCTAGGGAAACCTACCAAACCTGTGCATTTCTGAAAACTAGAGACCTAGGGGAATCCAAGATGGGGTGACTTGTGTGGCTCGGACCAGGTTCTGTTACCCAGAATCCTTTGCAAACCTCAAAATTTGGCTAAAAACACATGTTCCTCACATTTCTGTGGCAGAAAGTTCTGGAATCTGAGAGGAGCCACGAATTCCCTTCCACCCAGCGTTCCCCCACGTCTCCCGATAAAAATGATACCTCACTTGTGTAGGTAGGCCTAGCGCCCGCGACAGGAAACGCCCCAAAGCGCAACGTGGACACATCCAAATTTGTGAAGGAAAACAGAGGTGTTTTTTGCAAAGTGCCTACCTGTAGATTTTGGCTTGTAGCTCAGCCGCCACCTAGGGAAACCTACCAAACCTGTGCATTTCTGAAAACTAGAGACCTAGGGGACTCCAAGATGGGGTGACTTGTGTGGCTCGGACCAGGTTCTGTTACCCTGAATCCTTTGCAAACCTCAAAATTTGGCTAAAAAAACACATGTTCCTCACATTTCTGTGGCAGAAAGTTCTGGAATCTGAGAGGAGCCACGAATTTCCTTCCACCCAGCGTTCCCCCACGTCTCCCGATAAAAATCATACCTGACTTGTGTGGGTAGGCATAGCGCCCGCGACAGGAAACGCCCCAAAGCGCAACGTAGATACAGCCAAATTTTTTAAGGAAAACAGAGGTGTTTTTTGCAAAGTGCCTACCTGTAGATTTTGGCTTGTAGCTCAGCCGCCACCTAGGGAAACCTACCAAACCTGTGCATTTCTGAAAACTAGAGACCTAGGGGAATCCAAGATGGGGTGACTTGTGTGGCTCGGACCAGGTTCTGTTACCCAGAATCCTTTGCAAACCTCAAAATTTGGCTAAAAAAACACATGTTCCTAACATTTCTGTGGCAGAAAGTTCTGGAATCTGAGAGGAGCCACGAATTTCCTTCCACCCAGCGTTCCCCCACGTCTCCCGATAAAAATGATACCTCACTTGTGTGGGTAGGCCTAGCGCCCGCGACAGAAAACGCCCCAAAGCGCAACGTGGACACATCCAAATTTGTGAAGGAAAACAGAGGTGTTTTTTGCAAAGTGCCTACCTGTAGATTTTGGCTTGTAGCTCAGCCGCCACCTAGGGAAACCTACCAAACCTGTGCATTTCTGAAAACTAGAGACCTAGGGGAATCCAAGATGGGGTGACTTGTGTGGCTCGGACCAGGTTCTGTTACCCAGAATCCTTTGCAAACCTCAAAATTTGGCTAAAAAAACACATGTTCCTCACATTTCTGTGGCAGAAAGTTCTGGAATCTGAGAGGAGCCACGAATTTCCTTCCACCCAGCGTTCCCCCACGTCTCCCGATAAAAATGATACCTCACTTGTGTGGGTAGGCCTAGCGCCCGTGACAGGAAATGCCCCAAAGTGCAACGTGGACACAGCCAAATTTATGAAGGAAAACAGAGGTGTTTTTTGCAAAGTGCCTACCTGTAGATTTTGGCCTGTAGCTCAGCCGCCACCTAGGGAAACCTACCAAACCTGTGCATTTCTGAAAACTAGAGACCTAGGGGAATCCAAGATGGGGTGACTTGTGTGGCTCGGACCAGGTTCTGTTAACCAGAATCCTTTGCAAACCTCAAAATTTGGCTAAAAAAACACATGTTCCTAACATTTCTGTGGCAGAAAGTTCTGGAATCTGAGAGGAGCCACGAATTTCCTTCCACCCAGCGTTCCCCCACGTCTCCTGATAAAAATGATACCTCACTTGTGTGGGTAGGCCTAGCGCCCGCGACAGAGAACGCCCCAAAGCGCAACGTGGACACATCCAAATTTGTGAAGGAAATAAGAGGTGTTTTTTGCAAAGTGCCTACCTGTAGATTTTGGCTTGTAGCTCAGCCGCCACCTAGGGAAACCTACCAAACCTGTGCATTTCTGAAAACTAGAGACCTAGGGGAATCCAAGATGTGGTGACTTGTGTGGCTCGGACCAGGTTCTGTTACCCTGAATCCTTTGCAAACCTCAAAATTTGGCTAAAAAAACACATGTTCCTCACATTTCTGTGGCAGAAAGTTCTGGAATCTGAGAGGAGCCACGAGTTTCCTTCCACCCAGCGTTCCCCCACGTCTCCCGATAAAAATCATACCTGACTTGTGTGGGTAGGCCTAGCGCCCGCAACAGGAAACGCCCCAAAGGGCAACGTAGATACAGCCAAATTTTTTAAGGAAAACAGAGGTGTTTTTTGCAAAGTGCCTACCTGTAGATTTTGGCTTGTAGCTCAGCCGCCACCTAGGGAAACCTACCAAACCTGTGCATTTCTGAAAACTAGAGACCTAGGGGAATCCAAGATGGGGTGACTTGTGTGGCTCGGACCAGGTTCTGTTACCCAGAATCCTTTGCAAACCTCAAAATTTGGCTAAAAAAACACATGTTCCTAACATTTCTGTGGCAGAAAGTTCTGGAATCTGAGAGGAGCCACGAATTTCCTTCCACCCAGCGTTCCCCCACGTCTCCCGATAAAAATGATACCTCACTTGTGTGGGTAGGCCTAGCGCCCGCGACAGAAAACGCCCCAAAGCGCAACGTGGACACATCCAAATTTGTGAAGGAAAACAGAGGTGTTTTTTGCAAAGTGCCTACCTGTAGATTTTGGCTTGTAGCTCAGCCGCCACCTAGGGAAACCTACCAAACCTGTGCATTTCTGAAAACTAGAGACCTAGGGGAATCCAAGATGGGGTGACTTGTGTGGCTCGGACCAGGTTCTGTTACCCAGAATCCTTTGCAAACCTCAAAATTTGGCTAAAAAAACACATGTTCCTCACATTTCTGTGGCAGAAAGTTCTGGAATCTGAGAGGAGCCACGAATTTCCTTCCACCCAGCGTTCCCCCACGTCTCCCGATAAAAATGATACCTCACTTGTGTGGGTAGGCCTAGCGCCCGTGACAGGAAATGCCCCAAAGTGCAACGTGGACACAGCCAAATTTATGAAGGAAAACAGAGGTGTTTTTTGCAAAGTGCCTACCTGTAGATTTTGGCTTGTAGCTCAGCCGCCACCTAGGGAAACCTACCAAACCTGTGCATTTCTGAAAACTAGAGACCTAGGGGAATCCAAGATGGGGTGACTTGTGTGGCTCGGACCAGGTTCTGTTACCCAGAATCCTTTGCAAACCTCAAAATTTGGCTAAAAAAACACATGTTCCTAACATTTCTGTGGCAGAAAGTTCTGGAATCTGAGAGGAGCCACGAATTTCCTTCCACCCAGCGTTCCCCCACGTCTCCCGATAAAAATGATACCTCACTTGTGTGGGTAGGCCTAGCGCCCGCGACAGAAAACGCCCCAAAGCGCAACGTGGACACATCCAAATTTGTGAAGGAAAACAGAGGTGTTTTTTGCAAAGTGCCTACCTGTAGATTTTGGCTTGTAGCTCAGCCGCCACCTAGGGAAACCTACCAAACCTGTGCATTTCTGAAAACTAGAGACCTAGGGGAATCCAAGATGGGGTGACTTGTGTGGCTCGGACCAGGTTCTGTTACCCAGAATCCTTTGCAAACCTCAAAATTTGGCTAAAAAAACACATGTTCCTCACATTTCTGTGGCAGAAAGTTCTGGAATCTGAGAGGAGCCACGAATTTCCTTCCACCCAGCGTTCCCCCACGTCTCCCGATAAAAATGATACCTCACTTGTGTGGGTAGGCCTAGCGCCCGTGACAGGAAATGCCCCAAAGTGCAACGTGGACACAGCCAAATTTATGAAGGAAAACAGAGGTGTTTTTTGCAAAGTGCCTACCTGTAGATTTTGGCCTGTAGCTCAGCCGCCACCTAGGGAAACCTACCAAACCTGTGCATTTCTGAAAACTAGAGACCTAGGGGAATCCAAGATGGGGTGACTTGTGTGGCTCGGACCAGGTTCTGTTACCCAGAATCCTTTGCAAACCTCAAAATTTGGCTAAAAAAACACATGTTCCTAACATTTCTGTGGCAGAAAGTTCTGGAATCTGAGAGGAGCCACGAATTTCCTTCCACCCAGCGTTCCCCCACGTCTCCCGATAAAAATGATACCTCACTTGTGTGGGTAGGCCTAGCGCCCGCGACAGGAAACGCCCCAAAGCGCAACGTGGACACATCCAAATTTGTGAAGGAAAACAGAGGTGTTTTTTGCAAAGTGCCTACCTGTAGATTTTGGCTTGTAGCTCAGCCGCCACCTAGGGAAACCTACCAAACCTGTGCATTTCTGAAAACTAGAGACCTAGGGGAATCCAAGATGGGGTGACTTGTGTGGCTCGGACCAGGTTCTGTTACCCTGAATCCTTTGCAAACCTCAAAATTTGGCTAAAAAAACACATGTTCCTCACATTTCTGTGGCAGAAAGTTCTGGAATCTGAGAGGAGCCACGAATTACCTTCCACCCAGCGTTCCCCCACGTCTCCCGATAAAAATGATACCTGACTTGTGTGGGTAGGCCTAGCGCCCGCGACAGGAAACGCCCCAAAGCGCAACGTAGACACAGCCACATTTTTGAAGGAAAACAGAGGTGTTTTTTGCAAAGTGCCTACCTGTAGATTTTGGCTTGTAGCTCAGCCGCCACATAGGGAAACCTACCAAACCTGTGCATTTCTGAAAACTAGAGACCTAGGGGAATCCAAGATGGGGTGACTTGTGTGGCTCGGACCAGGTTCCGTTACCCAGAATCCTTTGCAAACCTCAAAATTTGGCTAAAAACACATGTTCCTCACATTTCTGTGGCAGAAAGTTCTGGAATCTGAGAGGAGCCACGAATTCCCTTCCACCCAGCGTTCCCCCACGTCTCCCGATAAAAATGATACCTCACTTGTGTGGGTAGGCCTAGCGCCCGCGACAGGAAACGCCCCAAAGCGCAACGTGGACACATCCAAATTTGTGAAGGAAAACAGAGGTGTTTTTTGCAAAGTGCCTACCTGTAGATTTTGGCTTGTAGCTCAGCCGCCACCTAGGGAAACCTACCAAACCTGTGCATTTCTGAAAACTAGAGACCTAGGGGAATCCAAGATGGGGTGACTTGTGTGGCTCGGACCAGGTTCTGATACCCTGAATCCTTTGCAAACCTCAAAATTTGGCTAAAAAAACACATGTTCCTCACATTTCTGTGGCAGAAAGTTCTGGAAACTGAGAGGAGCCACGAATTTCCTTCCACCCAGCGTTCCCCCACGTCTCCCGATAAAAATGATACCTCATTTGTGTGGGTAGTCCTAGCGCCCGCGACAGAAAACGCCCCAAAGCGCAACGTAGATACAGCCAAATTTTTTAAGGAAAACAGAGGTGTTTTTTGCAAAGTGCCTAGCTGTAGATTTTGGCTTGTAGCTCAGCTGCCACCTAGGGAAACCTACCAAACCTGTGCATTTCTGAAAACTAGAGACCTAGGGGAATCCAAGATGGGGTGACTTGTGTGGCTCGGACCAGGTTCTGATACCCTGAATCCTTTGCAAACCTCAAAATTTGGCTAAAAAAACACATGTTCCTCACATTTCTGTGGCAGAAAGTTCTGGAATCTGAGAGGAGTCACGAATTTCCTTCCACCCAGCGTTCCCCCACGTCTCCCGATAAAAATTATACCTCACTTGTGTGGGTAGGCCTAGCGCCCGCGACAGGAAACGCCCCAAAGCGCAACGTAGACACAGCCAAATTTTTGAAGGAAAACAGAGGTGTTTTTTGCAAAGTGCCTACCTGTAGATTTTGGCTTGTAGCTCAGCCGCCACCTAGGGAAACCTACCAAACCTGTGCATTTCTGAAAACTAGAGACCTAGGGGAATCCAAGATGGGGTGACTTGTGTGGCTCGGACCAGGTTCTGTTACCTAGAATCCTTTGCAAACCTCAAAATTTGGCTAAAAAAACACATGTTCCTAACATTTCTGTGGCAGAAAGTTCTGGAATCTGAGAGGAGCCACGAATTTTCTTCCACCCAGCGTTCCCCCACGTCTCCCGATAAAAATGATACCTCACTTGTGTGGGTAGGCCTAGCGCCCGTGACAGGAAATGCCCCAAAGCGCAACGTGGACACAGCCAGATTTATGAAGGAAACCAGAGGTGTTTTTTGCAAAGTGCCTACCTGTAGATTTTGGCCTGTAGCTCAGCCGCCACCTAGGGAAACCTACCAAACGTGTGCATTTCTGAAAACTAGAGACCTAGGGGAATCCAAGATGGGGTGACTTGTGTGGCTCAGACCAGGTTCTGTTACCCAGAATCCTTTGCAAACCTCAAAATTTGGCTAAAAAAACACATGTTCCTAACATTTCTGTGGCAGAAAGTTCTGGAATCTGAGAGAAGCCACGAATTTCCTTCCACCCAGCGTTCCCACACGTCTCCTGATAAAAATGATACCTCACTTGTGTGGGTAGGCCTAGCGCCCGCGACAGAGAACGCCCCAAAGCGCAACGTGGACACATCGAAATTTGTGAAGGAAATAAGAGGTGTTTTTTGCAAAGTGCCTACCTGTAGATTTTGGCTTGTAGCTCAGCCGCCACCTAGGGAAACCTACCAAACCTGTGCATTTCTGAAAACTAGAGACCTAGGGGAATCCAAGATGGGGTGACTTGTGTGGCTCGGACCAGGTTCTGTTACCCAGAATCCTTTGCAAACCTCAAAATTTGGCTAAAAAAACACATGTTCCTCACATTTCTGTGGCAGAAAGTTCTGGAATCTGAGAGGAGCCACGACTTTCCTTCCACCCAGCGTTCCCCCACGTCTCCCGATAAAAATGATACCTCACTTGTGTGGGTAGGCCTAGCGCCCTTGACAGGAAATGCCCCAAAGCGCAACGTGGACACAGCCAAATTTTTGAAGGAAAACAGAGGTGTTTTTTGCAAAGTGCCTACCTGAAGATTTTGGCCTGTAGCTCAGCCGCCACCTAGGGAAACCTACCAAACCTGTGCATTTCTGAAAACTAGAGACCTAGGGGAATCCAAGATGGGGTGACTTGTGTGGCTCGGACCAGGTTCTGTTACCCAGAATCCTTTGCAAACCTCAAAATTTGGCTAAAAAAACACATGTTCCTAACATTTCTGTGGCAGAAAGTTCTGGAATCTGAGAGGAGCCACGAATTTCCTTCCACCCAGCGTTCCCCCACGTCTCCCGATAAAAATGATACCTCACTTGTGTGGGTAGGCCTAGCGCCCGTGACAGGAAATGCCCCAAAGTGCAACGTGGACACAGCCAAATTTATGAAGGAAAACAGAGGTGTTTTTTGCAAAGTGCCTACCTGTAGATTTTGGCCTGTAGCTCAGCCGCCACCTAGGGAAACCTACCAAACCTGTGCATTTCTGAAAACTAGAGACCTAGGGGAATCCAAGATGGGGTGACTTGTGTGGCTCGGACCAGGTTCTGTTACCCAGAATCCTTTGCAAACCTCAAAATTTGGCTAAAAAAACACATGTTCCTAACATTTCTGTGGCAGAAAGTTCTGGAATCTGAGAGGAGCCACGAATTTCCTTCCACCCAGCGTTCCCCCACGTCTCCCGATAAAAATGATACCTCACTTGTGTGGGTAGGCCTAGCGCCCGCGACAGGAAACGCCCCAAAGCGCAACGTGGACACATCCAAATTTGTGAAGGAAAACAGAGGTGTTTTTTGCAAAGTGCCTACCTGTAGATTTTGGCTTGTAGCTCAGCCGCCACCTAGGGAAACCTACCAAACCTGTGCATTTCTGAAAACTAGAGACCTAGGGGAATCCAAGATGGGGTGACTTGTGTGGCTCGGACCAGGTTCTGTTACCCTGAATCCTTTGCAAACCTCAAAATTTGGCTAAAAAAACACATGTTCCTCACATTTCTGTGGCAGAAAGTTCTGGAATCTGAGAGGAGCCACGAATTACCTTCCACCCAGCGTTCCCCCACGTCTCCCGATAAAAATGATACCTGACTTGTGTGGGTAGGCCTAGCGCCCGCGACAGGAAACGCCCCAAAGCGCAACGTAGACACAGCCACATTTTTGAAGGAAAACAGAGGTGTTTTTTGCAAAGTGCCTACCTGTAGATTTTGGCTTGTAGCTCAGCCGCCACATAGGGAAACCTACCAAACCTGTGCATTTCTGAAAACTAGAGACCTAGGGGAATCCAAGATGGGGTGACTTGTGTGGCTCGGACCAGGTTCCGTTACCCAGAATCCTTTGCAAACCTCAAAATTTGGCTAAAAACACATGTTCCTCACATTTCTGTGGCAGAAAGTTCTGGAATCTGAGAGGAGCCACGAATTCCCTTCCACCCAGCGTTCCCCCACGTCTCCCGATAAAAATGATACCTCACTTGTGTGGGTAGGCCTAGCGCCCGCGACAGGAAACGCCCCAAAGCGCAACGTGGACACATCCAAATTTGTGAAGGAAAACAGAGGTGTTTTTTGCAAAGTGCCTACCTGTAGATTTTGGCTTGTAGCTCAGCCGCCACCTAGGGAAACCTACCAAACCTGTGCATTTCTGAAAACTAGAGACCTAGGGGAATCCAAGATGGGGTGACTTGTGTGGCTCGGACCAGGTTCTGATACCCTGAATCCTTTGCAAACCTCAAAATTTGGCTAAAAAAACACATGTTCCTCACATTTCTGTGGCAGAAAGTTCTGGAAACTGAGAGGAGCCACGAATTTCCTTCCACCCAGCGTTCCCCCACGTCTCCCGATAAAAATGATACCTCATTTGTGTGGGTAGTCCTAGCGCCCGCGACAGAAAACGCCCCAAAGCGCAACGTAGATACAGCCAAATTTTTTAAGGAAAACAGAGGTGTTTTTTGCAAAGTGCCTAGCTGTAGATTTTGGCTTGTAGCTCAGCTGCCACCTAGGGAAACCTACCAAACCTGTGCATTTCTGAAAACTAGAGACCTAGGGGAATCCAAGATGGGGTGACTTGTGTGGCTCGGACCAGGTTCTGATACCCTGAATCCTTTGCAAACCTCAAAATTTGGCTAAAAAAACACATGTTCCTCACATTTCTGTGGCAGAAAGTTCTGGAATCTGAGAGGAGTCACGAATTTCCTTCCACCCAGCGTTCCCCCACGTCTCCCGATAAAAATTATACCTCACTTGTGTGGGTAGGCCTAGCGCCCGCGACAGGAAACGCCCCAAAGCGCAACGTAGACACAGCCAAATTTTTGAAGGAAAACAGAGGTGTTTTTTGCAAAGTGCCTACCTGTAGATTTTGGCTTGTAGCTCAGCCGCCACCTAGGGAAACCTACCAAACCTGTGCATTTCTGAAAACTAGAGACCTAGGGGAATCCAAGATGGGGTGACTTGTGTGGCTCGGACCAGGTTCTGTTACCTAGAATCCTTTGCAAACCTCAAAATTTGGCTAAAAAAACACATGTTCCTAACATTTCTGTGGCAGAAAGTTCTGGAATCTGAGAGGAGCCACGAATTTTCTTCCACCCAGCGTTCCCCCACGTCTCCCGATAAAAATGATACCTCACTTGTGTGGGTAGGCCTAGCGCCCGTGACAGGAAATGCCCCAAAGCGCAACGTGGACACAGCCAGATTTATGAAGGAAACCAGAGGTGTTTTTTGCAAAGTGCCTACCTGTAGATTTTGGCCTGTAGCTCAGCCGCCACCTAGGGAAACCTACCAAACGTGTGCATTTCTGAAAACTAGAGACCTAGGGGAATCCAAGATGGGGTGACTTGTGTGGCTCAGACCAGGTTCTGTTACCCAGAATCCTTTGCAAACCTCAAAATTTGGCTAAAAAAACACATGTTCCTAACATTTCTGTGGCAGAAAGTTCTGGAATCTGAGAGAAGCCACGAATTTCCTTCCACCCAGCGTTCCCACACGTCTCCTGATAAAAATGATACCTCACTTGTGTGGGTAGGCCTAGCGCCCGCGACAGAGAACGCCCCAAAGCGCAACGTGGACACATCGAAATTTGTGAAGGAAATAAGAGGTGTTTTTTGCAAAGTGCCTACCTGTAGATTTTGGCTTGTAGCTCAGCCGCCACCTAGGGAAACCTACCAAACCTGTGCATTTCTGAAAACTAGAGACCTAGGGGAATCCAAGATGGGGTGACTTGTGTGGCTCGGACCAGGTTCTGTTACCCAGAATCCTTTGCAAACCTCAAAATTTGGCTAAAAAAACACATGTTCCTCACATTTCTGTGGCAGAAAGTTCTGGAATCTGAGAGGAGCCACGACTTTCCTTCCACCCAGCGTTCCCCCACGTCTCCCGATAAAAATGATACCTCACTTGTGTGGGTAGGCCTAGCGCCCTTGACAGGAAATGCCCCAAAGCGCAACGTGGACACAGCCAAATTTTTGAAGGAAAACAGAGGTGTTTTTTGCAAAGTGCCTACCTGAAGATTTTGGCCTGTAGCTCAGCCGCCACCTAGGGAAACCTACCAAACCTGTGCATTTCTGAAAACTAGAGACCTAGGGGAATCCAAGATGGGGTGACTTGTGTGGCTCGGACCAGGTTCTGTTACCCAGAATCCTTTGCAAACCTCAAAATTTGGCTAAAAAAACACATGTTCCTAACATTTCTGTGGCAGAAAGTTCTGGAATCTGAGAGGAGCCACGAATTTCCTTCCACCCAGCGTTCCCCCACGTCTCCCGATAAAAATGATACCTGACTTGTGTGGGTAGGCCTAGCGCCCGCGACAGGAAACGCCCCAAAGCGCAACGTAGACACAGCCACATTTTTGAAGGAAAACAGAGGTGTTTTTTGCAAAGTGCCTACCTGTAGATTTTGGCTTGTAGCTCAGCCGCCACATAGGGAAACCTACCAAACCTGTGCATTTCTGAAAACTAGAGACCTAGGGGAATCCAAGATGGGGTGACTTGTGTGGCTCGGACCAGGTTCCGTTACCCAGAATCCTTTGCAAACCTCAAAATTTGGCTAAAAACACATGTTCCTCACATTTCTGTGGCAGAAAGTTCTGGAATCTGAGAGGAGCCACGAATTCCCTTCCACCCAGCGTTTCCCCACGTCTCCCGATAAAAATGATACCTCACTTGTGTGGGTAGGCCTAGCGCCCGCGACAGGAAACGCCCCAAAGCGCAACGTGGACACATCCAAATTTGTGAAGGAAAACAGAGGTGTTTTTTGCAAAGTGCCTACCTGTAGATTTTGGCCTGTAGCTCAGCCGCCACCTAGGGAAACCTACCAAACCTGTGCATTTCTGAAAACTAGAGACCTAGGGGAATCCAAGATGGGGTGACTTGTGTGGCTCGGACCAGGTTCTGTTACCTAGAATCCTTTGCAAACCTCAACATTTTGCTAAAAAAACACATGTTCCTAACATTTCTGTGGCAGAAAGTTCTGGAATCTGAGAGGAGCCACGAATTTTCTTCCACCCAGCGTTCCCCCACGTCTCCCGATAAAAATGATACCTCACTTGTGTGGGTAGGCCTAGCGCCCGTGACAGGAAATGCCCCAAAGCGCAACGTGGACACAGCCAGATTTATGAAGGAAACCAGAGGTGTTTTTTGCAAAGTGCCTACCTGTAGATTTTGGCCTGTAGCTCAGCCGCCACCTAGGGAAACCTACCAAACCTGTGCATTTCTGAAAACTAGAGACCTAGGGGAATCCAAGATGGGGTGACTTGTGTGGCTCAGACCAGGTTCTGTTACCCAGAATCCTTTGCAAACCTCAAAATTTGGCTAAAAAAACACATGTTCCTAACATTTCTGTGGCAGAAAGTTCTGGAATCTGAGAGAAGCCACGAATTTCCTTCCACCCAGCGTTCCCACACGTCTCCTGATAAAAATGATACCTCACTTGTGTGGGTAGGCCTAGCGCCCGCGACAGAGAACGCCCCAAAGCGCAACGTGGACACATCCAAATTTGTGAAGGAAATAAGAGGTGTTTTTTGCAAAGTGCCTACCTGTAGATTTTGGCTTGTAGCTCAGCCGCCACCTAGGGAAACCTACCAAACCTGTGCATTTCTGAAAACTAGAGACCTAGGGGAATCCAAGATGGGGTGACTTGTGTGGCTCGGACCAGGTTCTGTTACCCAGAATCCTTTGCAAACCTCAAAATTTGGCTAAAAAAACACATGTTCCTCACATTTCTGTGGCAGAAAGTTCTGGAATCTGAGAGGAGCCACGACTTTCCTTCCACCCAGCGTTCCCCCACGTCTCCCGATAAAAATGATACCTCACTTGTGTGGGTAGGCCTAGCGCCCTTGACAGGAAATGCCCCAAAGCGCAACGTGGACACAGCCAAATTTTTGAAGGAAAACAGAGGTGTTTTTTGCAAAGTGCCTACCTGAAGATTTTGGCCTGTAGCTCAGCCGCCACCTAGGGAAACCTACCAAACCTGTGCATTTCTGAAAACTAGAGACCTAGGGGAATCCAAGATGGGGTGACTTGTGTGGCTCGGACCAGGTTCTGTTACCCAGAATCCTTTGCAAACCTTAAAATTTGGCTAAAAAAACACATGTTCCTAACATTTCTGTGGCAGAAAGTTCTGGAATCTGAGAGGAGCCACGAATTCCCTTCCACCCAGCGTTTCCCCACGTCTCCCGATAAAAATGATACCTCACTTGTGTGGGTAGGCCTAGCGCCCGCGACAGGAAACGCCCCAAAGCGCAACGTGGACACATCCAAATTTGTGAAGGAAAACAGAGGTGTTTTTTGCAAAGTGCCTACCTGTAGATTTTGGCTTGTAGCTCAGCCGCCACCTAGGGAAACCTACCAAACCTGTGCATTTCTGAAAACTAGAGACCTAGGGGAATCCAAGATGGGGTGACTTGTGTGGCTCGGACCAGGTTCTGATACCCTGAATCCTTTGCAAACCTCAAAATTTGGCTAAAAAAACACATGTTCCTCACATTTCTGTGGCAGAAAGTTCTGGAATCTGAGAGGAGCCACGAATTTCCTTCCACCCAGCGTTCCCCCACGTCTCCCGATAAAAATGATACCTCACTTGTGTGGGTAGTCCTAGCGCCCGCGACAGAAAACGCCCCAAAGCGCAACGTAGATACAGCCAAATTTTTTAAGGAAAACAGAGGTGTTTTTTGCAAAGTGCCTAGCTGTAGATTTTGGCTTGTAGCTCAGCTGCCACCTAGGGAAACCTACCAAACCTGTGCATTTCTGAAAACTAGAGACCTAGGGGAATCCAAGATGGGGTGACTTGTGTGGCTCGGACCAGGTTCTGTTACCCAGAATCCTTTGCAAACCTCAAAATTTGGCTAAAAACACATGTTCCTCACATTTCTGTGGCAGAAAGTTCTGGAATCTGAGAGGAGCCACGAATTCCCTTCCACCCAGCGTTCCCCCACGTCTCCCGATAAAAATGATACCTCACTTGTGTAGGTAGGCCTAGCGCCCGCGACAGGAAACGCCCCAAAGCGCAACGTGGACACATCCAAATTTGTGAAGGAAAACAGAGGTGTTTTTTGCAAAGTGCCTACCTGTAGATTTTGGCTTGTAGCTCAGCCGCCACCTAGGGAAACCTACCAAACCTGTGCATTTCTGAAAACTAGAGACCTAGGGGACTCCAAGATGGGGTGACTTGTGTGGCTCGGACCAGGTTCTGTTACCCTGAATCCTTTGCAAACCTCAAAATTTGGCTAAAAAAACACATGTTCCTCACATTTCTGTGGCAGAAAGTTCTGGAATCTGAGAGGAGCCACGAATTTCCTTCCACCCAGCGTTCCCCCACGTCTCCCGATAAAAATCATACCTGACTTGTGTGGGTAGGCCTAGCGCCCGCAACAGGAAACGCCCCAAAGCGCAACGTAGATACAGCCAAATTTTTTAAGGAAAACAGAGGTGTTTTTTGCAAAGTGCCTACCTGTAGATTTTGGCTTGTAGCTCAGCCGCCACCTAGGGAAACCTACCAAACCTGTGCATTTCTGAAAACTAGAGACCTAGGGGAATCCAAGATGGGGTGACTTGTGTGGCTCGGACCAGGTTCTGTTACCCAGAATCCTTTGCAAACCTCAAAATTTGGCTAAAAAAACACATGTTCCTAACATTTCTGTGGCAGAAAGTTCTGGAATCTGAGAGGAGCCACGAATTTCCTTCCACCCAGCGTTCCCCCACGTCTCCCGATAAAAATGATACCTCACTTGTGTGGGTAGGCCTAGCGCCCGCGACAGAAAACGCCCCAAAGCGCAACGTGGACACATCCAAATTTGTGAAGGAAAACAGAGGTGTTTTTTGCAAAGTGCCTACCTGTAGATTTTGGCTTGTAGCTCAGCCGCCACCTAGGGAAACCTACCAAACCTGTGCATTTCTGAAAACTAGAGACCTAGGGGAATCCAAGATGGGGTGACTTGTGTGGCTCGGACCAGGTTCTGTTACCCAGAATCCTTTGCAAACCTCAAAATTTGGCTAAAAAAACACATGTTCCTCACATTTCTGTGGCAGAAAGTTCTGGAATCTGAGAGGAGCCACGAATTTCCTTCCACCCAGCGTTCCCCCACGTCTCCCGATAAAAATGATACCTCACTTGTGTGGGTAGGCCTAGCGCCCGTGACAGGAAATGCCCCAAAGTGCAACGTGGACACAGCCAAATTTATGAAGGAAAACAGAGGTGTTTTTTGCAAAGTGCCTACCTGTAGATTTTGGCCTGTAGCTCAGCCGCCACCTAGGGAAACCTACCAAACCTGTGCATTTCTGAAAACTAGAGACCTAGGGGAATCCAAGATGGGGTGACTTGTGTGGCTCGGACCAGGTTCTGTTAACCAGAATCCTTTGCAAACCTCAAAATTTGGCTAAAAAAACACATGTTCCTAACATTTCTGTGGCAGAAAGTTCTGGAATCTGAGAGGAGCCACGAATTTCCTTCCACCCAGCGTTCCCCCACGTCTCCTGATAAAAATGATACCTCACTTGTGTGGGTAGGCCTAGCGCCCGCGACAGAGAACGCCCCAAAGCGCAACGTGGACACATCCAAATTTGTGAAGGAAATAAGAGGTGTTTTTTGCAAAGTGCCTACCTGTAGATTTTGGCTTGTAGCTCAGCCGCCACCTAGGGAAACCTACCAAACCTGTGCATTTCTGAAAACTAGAGACCTAGGGGAATCCAAGATGTGGTGACTTGTGTGGCTCGGACCAGGTTCTGTTACCCTGAATCCTTTGCAAACCTCAAAATTTGGCTAAAAAAACACATGTTCCTCATATTTCTGTGGCAGAAAGTTCTGGAATCTGAGAGGAGCCACGAGTTTCCTTCCACCCAGCGTTCCCCCACGTCTCCCGATAAAAATCATACCTGACTTGTGTGGGTAGGCCTAGCGCCCGCAACAGGAAACGCCCCAAAGCGCAACGTAGATACAGCCAAATTTTTTAAGGAAAACAGAGGTGTTTTTTGCAAAGTGCCTACCTGTAGATTTTGGCTTGTAGCTCAGCCGCCACCTAGGGAAACCTACCAAACCTGTGCATTTCTGAAAACTAGAGACCTAGGGGAATCCAAGATGGGGTGACTTGTGTGGCTCGGACCAGGTTCTGTTACCCAGAATCCTTTGCAAACCTCAAAATTTGGCTAAAAAAACACATGTTCCTAACATTTCTGTGGCAGAAAGTTCTGGAATCTGAGAGGAGCCACGAATTTCCTTCCACCCAGCGTTCCCCCACGTCTCCCGATAAAAATGATACCTCACTTGTGTGGGTAGGCCTAGCGCCCGCGACAGAAAACGCCCCAAAGCGCAACGTGGACACATCCAAATTTGTGAAGGAAAACAGAGGTGTTTTTTGCAAAGTGCCTACCTGTAGATTTTGGCTTGTAGCTCAGCCGCCACCTAGGGAAACCTACCAAACCTGTGCATTTCTGAAAACTAGAGACCTAGGGGAATCCAAGATGGGGTGACTTGTGTGGCTCGGACCAGGTTCTGTTACCCAGAATCCTTTGCAAACCTCAAAATTTGGCTAAAAAAACACATGTTCCTCACATTTCTGTGGCAGAAAGTTCTGGAATCTGAGAGGAGCCACGAATTTCCTTCCACCCAGCGTTCCCCCACGTCTCCCGATAAAAATGATACCTCACTTGTGTGGGTAGGCCTAGCGCCCGTGACAGGAAATGCCCCAAAGTGCAACGTGGACACAGCCAAATTTATGAAGGAAAACAGAGGTGTTTTTTGCAAAGTGCCTACCTGTAGATTTTGGCTTGTAGCTCAGCCGCCACCTAGGGAAACCTACCAAACCTGTGCATTTCTGAAAACTAGAGACCTAGGGGAATCCAAGATGGGGTGACTTGTGTGGCTCGGACCAGGTTCTGTTACCCAGAATCCTTTGCAAACCTCAAAATTTGGCTAAAAAAACACATGTTCCTAACATTTCTGTGGCAGAAAGTTCTGGAATCTGAGAGGAGCCACGAATTTCCTTCCACCCAGCGTTCCCCCACGTCTCCCGATAAAAATGATACCTCACTTGTGTGGGTAGGCCTAGCGCCCGCGACAGAAAACGCCCCAAAGCGCAACGTGGACACATCCAAATTTGTGAAGGAAAACAGAGGTGTTTTTTGCAAAGTGCCTACCTGTAGATTTTGGCTTGTAGCTCAGCCGCCACCTAGGGAAACCTACCAAACCTGTGCATTTCTGAAAACTAGAGACCTAGGGGAATCCAAGATGGGGTGACTTGTGTGGCTCGGACCAGGTTCTGTTACCCAGAATCCTTTGCAAACCTCAAAATTTGGCTAAAAAAACACATGTTCCTCACATTTCTGTGGCAGAAAGTTCTGGAATCTGAGAGGAGCCACGAATTTCCTTCCACCCAGCGTTCCCCCACGTCTCCCGATAAAAATGATACCTCACTTGTGTGGGTAGGCCTAGCGCCCGTGACAGGAAATGCCCCAAAGTGCAACGTGGACACAGCCAAATTTATGAAGGAAAACAGAGGTGTTTTTTGCAAAGTGCCTACCTGTAGATTTTGGCCTGTAGCTCAGCCGCCACCTAGGGAAACCTACCAAACCTGTGCATTTCTGAAAACTAGAGACCTAGGGGAATCCAAGATGGGGTGACTTGTGTGGCTCGGACCAGGTTCTGTTACCCAGAATCCTTTGCAAACCTCAAAATTTGGCTAAAAAAACACATGTTCCTAACATTTCTGTGGCAGAAAGTTCTGGAATCTGAGAGGAGCCACGAATTTCCTTCCACCCAGCGTTCCCCCACGTCTCCCGATAAAAATGATACCTCACTTGTGTGGGTAGGCCTAGCGCCCGCGACAGGAAACGCCCCAAAGCGCAACGTGGACACATCCAAATTTGTGAAGGAAAACAGAGGTGTTTTTTGCAAAGTGCCTACCTGTAGATTTTGGCTTGTAGCTCAGCCGCCACCTAGGGAAACCTACCAAACCTGTGCATTTCTGAAAACTAGAGACCTAGGGGAATCCAAGATGGGGTGACTTGTGTGGCTCGGACCAGGTTCTGTTACCCTGAATCCTTTGCAAACCTCAAAATTTGGCTAAAAAAACACATGTTCCTCACATTTCTGTGGCAGAAAGTTCTGGAATCTGAGAGGAGCCACGAATTACCTTCCACCCAGCGTTCCCCCACGTCTCCCGATAAAAATGATACCTGACTTGTGTGGGTAGGCCTAGCGCCCGCGACAGGAAACGCCCCAAAGCGCAACGTAGACACAGCCACATTTTTGAAGGAAAACAGAGGTGTTTTTTGCAAAGTGCCTACCTGTAGATTTTGGCTTGTAGCTCAGCCGCCACATAGGGAAACCTACCAAACCTGTGCATTTCTGAAAACTAGAGACCTAGGGGAATCCAAGATGGGGTGACTTGTGTGGCTCGGACCAGGTTCCGTTACCCAGAATCCTTTGCAAACCTCAAAATTTGGCTAAAAACACATGTTCCTCACATTTCTGTGGCAGAAAGTTCTGGAATCTGAGAGGAGCCACGAATTCCCTTCCACCCAGCGTTCCCCCACGTCTCCCGATAAAAATGATACCTCACTTGTGTGGGTAGGCCTAGCGCCCGCGACAGGAAACGCCCCAAAGCGCAACGTGGACACATCCAAATTTGTGAAGGAAAACAGAGGTGTTTTTTGCAAAGTGCCTACCTGTAGATTTTGGCTTGTAGCTCAGCCGCCACCTAGGGAAACCTACCAAACCTGTGCATTTCTGAAAACTAGAGACCTAGGGGAATCCAAGATGGGGTGACTTGTGTGGCTCGGACCAGGTTCTGATACCCTGAATCCTTTGCAAACCTCAAAATTTGGCTAAAAAAACACATGTTCCTCACATTTCTGTGGCAGAAAGTTCTGGAAACTGAGAGGAGCCACGAATTTCCTTCCACCCAGCGTTCCCCCACGTCTCCCGATAAAAATGATACCTCATTTGTGTGGGTAGTCCTAGCGCCCGCGACAGAAAACGCCCCAAAGCGCAACGTAGATACAGCCAAATTTTTTAAGGAAAACAGAGGTGTTTTTTGCAAAGTGCCTAGCTGTAGATTTTGGCTTGTAGCTCAGCTGCCACCTAGGGAAACCTACCAAACCTGTGCATTTCTGAAAACTAGAGACCTAGGGGAATCCAAGATGGGGTGACTTGTGTGGCTCGGACCAGGTTCTGATACCCTGAATCCTTTGCAAACCTCAAAATTTGGCTAAAAAAACACATGTTCCTCACATTTCTGTGGCAGAAAGTTCTGGAATCTGAGAGGAGTCACGAATTTCCTTCCACCCAGCGTTCCCCCACGTCTCCCGATAAAAATTATACCTCACTTGTGTGGGTAGGCCTAGCGCCCGCGACAGGAAACGCCCCAAAGCGCAACGTAGACACAGCCAAATTTTTGAAGGAAAACAGAGGTGTTTTTTGCAAAGTGCCTACCTGTAGATTTTGGCTTGTAGCTCAGCCGCCACCTAGGGAAACCTACCAAACCTGTGCATTTCTGAAAACTAGAGACCTAGGGGAATCCAAGATGGGGTGACTTGTGTGGCTCGGACCAGGTTCTGTTACCTAGAATCCTTTGCAAACCTCAAAATTTGGCTAAAAAAACACATGTTCCTAACATTTCTGTGGCAGAAAGTTCTGGAATCTGAGAGGAGCCACGAATTTTCTTCCACCCAGCGTTCCCCCACGTCTCCCGATAAAAATGATACCTCACTTGTGTGGGTAGGCCTAGCGCCCGTGACAGGAAATGCCCCAAAGCGCAACGTGGACACAGCCAGATTTATGAAGGAAACCAGAGGTGTTTTTTGCAAAGTGCCTACCTGTAGATTTTGGCCTGTAGCTCAGCCGCCACCTAGGGAAACCTACCAAACGTGTGCATTTCTGAAAACTAGAGACCTAGGGGAATCCAAGATGGGGTGACTTGTGTGGCTCAGACCAGGTTCTGTTACCCAGAATCCTTTGCAAACCTCAAAATTTGGCTAAAAAAACACATGTTCCTAACATTTCTGTGGCAGAAAGTTCTGGAATCTGAGAGAAGCCACGAATTTCCTTCCACCCAGCGTTCCCACACGTCTCCTGATAAAAATGATACCTCACTTGTGTGGGTAGGCCTAGCGCCCGCGACAGAGAACGCCCCAAAGCGCAACGTGGACACATCGAAATTTGTGAAGGAAATAAGAGGTGTTTTTTGCAAAGTGCCTACCTGTAGATTTTGGCTTGTAGCTCAGCCGCCACCTAGGGAAACCTACCAAACCTGTGCATTTCTGAAAACTAGAGACCTAGGGGAATCCAAGATGGGGTGACTTGTGTGGCTCGGACCAGGTTCTGTTACCCAGAATCCTTTGCAAACCTCAAAATTTGGCTAAAAAAACACATGTTCCTCACATTTCTGTGGCAGAAAGTTCTGGAATCTGAGAGGAGCCACGACTTTCCTTCCACCCAGCGTTCCCCCACGTCTCCCGATAAAAATGATACCTCACTTGTGTGGGTAGGCCTAGCGCCCTTGACAGGAAATGCCCCAAAGCGCAACGTGGACACAGCCAAATTTTTGAAGGAAAACAGAGGTGTTTTTTGCAAAGTGCCTACCTGAAGATTTTGGCCTGTAGCTCAGCCGCCACCTAGGGAAACCTACCAAACCTGTGCATTTCTGAAAACTAGAGACCTAGGGGAATCCAAGATGGGGTGACTTGTGTGGCTCGGACCAGGTTCTGTTACCCAGAATCCTTTGCAAACCTCAAAATTTGGCTAAAAAAACACATGTTCCTAACATTTCTGTGGTAGAAAGTTCTGGAATCTGAGAGGAGCCACGAATTTCCTTCCACCCAGCGTTCCCCCACGTCTCCCGATAAAAATGATACCTGACTTGTGTGGGTAGGCCTAGCGCCCGCGACAGGAAACGCCCCAAAGCGCAACGTAGACACAGCCACATTTTTGAAGGAAAACAGAGGTGTTTTTTGCAAAGTGCCTACCTGTAGATTTTGGCTTGTAGCTCAGCCGCCACATAGGGAAACCTACCAAACCTGTGCATTTCTGAAAACTAGAGACCTAGGGGAATCCAAGATGGGGTGACTTGTGTGGCTCGGACCAGGTTCCGTTACCCAGAATCCTTTGCAAACCTCAAAATTTGGCTAAAAACACATGTTCCTCACATTTCTGTGGCAGAAAGTTCTGGAATCTGAGAGGAGCCACGAATTCCCTTCCACCCAGCGTTTCCCCACGTCTCCCGATAAAAATGATACCTCACTTGTGTGGGTAGTCCTAGCGCCCGCGACAGAAAACGCCCCAAAGCGCAACGTAGATACAGCCAAATTTTTTAAGGAAAACAGAGGTGTTTTTTGCAAAGTGCCTAGCTGTAGATTTTGGCTTGTAGCTCAGCTGCCACCTAGGGAAACCTACCAAACCTGTGCATTTCTGAAAACTAGAGACCTAGGGGAATCCAAGATGGGGTGACTTGTGTGGCTCGGACCAGGTTCTGTTACCCAGAATCCTTTGCAAACCTCAAAATTTGGCTAAAAACACATGTTCCTCACATTTCGGTGGCAGAAAGTTCTGGAATCTGAGAGGAGCCACGAATTCCCTTCCACCCAGCGTTCCCCCACGTCTCCCGATAAAAATGATACCTCACTTGTGTAGGTAGGCCTAGCGCCCGCGACAGCAAACGCCCCAAAGCGCAACGTGGACACATCCAAATTTGTGAAGGAAAACAGAGGTGTTTTTTGCAAAGTGCCTACCTGTAGATTTTGGCTTGTAGCTCAGCCGCCACCTAGGGAAACCTACCAAACCTGTGCATTTCTGAAAACTAGAGACCTAGGGGACTCCAAGATGGGGTGACTTGTGTGGCTCGGACCAGGTTCTGTTACCCTGAATCCTTTGCAAACCTCAAAATTTGGCTAAAAAAACACATGTTCCTCACATTTCTGTGGCAGAAAGTTCTGGAATCTGAGAGGAGCCACGAATTTCCTTCCACCCAGCGTTCCCCCACGTCTCCCGATAAAAATCATACCTGACTTGTGTGGGTAGGCCTAGCGCCCGCGACAGGAAACGCCCCAAAGCGCAACGTAGATACAGCCAAATTTTTTAAGGAAAACAGAGGTGTTTTTTGCAAAGTGCCTACCTGTAGATTTTGGCTTGTAGCTCAGCCGCCACCTAGGGAAACCTACCAAACCTGTGCATTTCTGAAAACTAGAGACCTAGGGGAATCCAAGATGGGGTGACTTGTGTGGCTCGGACCAGGTTCTGTTACCCAGAATCCTTTGCAAACCTCAAAATTTGGCTAAAAAAACACATGTTCCTAACATTTCTGTGGCAGAAAGTTCTGGAATCTGAGAGGAGCCACGAATTTCCTTCAACCCAGCGTTCCCCCACGTCTCCCGATAAAAATGATACCTCACTTGTGTGGGTAGGCCTAGCGCCCGCGACAGAAAACGCCCCAAAGCGCAACGTGGACACATCCAAATTTGTGAAGGAAAACAGAGGTGTTTTTTGCAAAGTGCCTACCTGTAGATTTTGGCTTGTAGCTCAGCCGCCACCTAGGGAAACCTACCAAACCTGTGCATTTCTGAAAACTAGAGACCTAGGGGAATCCAAGATGGGGTGACTTGTGTGGCTCGGACCAGGTTCTGTTACCCAGAATCCTTTGCAAACCTCAAAATTTGGCTAAAAAAACACATGTTCCTCACATTTCTGTGGCAGAAAGTTCTGGAATCTGAGAGGAGCCACGAATTTCCTTCCACCCAGCGTTCCCCCACGTCTCCCGATAAAAATGATACCTCACTTGTGTGGGTAGGCCTAGCGCCCGTGACAGGAAATGCCCCAAAGTGCAACGTGGACACAGCCAAATTTATGAAGGAAAACAGAGGTGTTTTTTGCAAAGTGCCTACCTGTAGATTTTGGCCTGTAGCTCAGCCGCCACCTAGGGAAACCTACCAAACCTGTGCATTTCTGAAAACTAGAGACCTAGGGGAATCCAAGATGGGGTGACTTGTGTGGCTCGGACCAGGTTCTGTTACCCAGAAACCTTTGCAAACCTCAAAATTTGGCTAAAAAAACACATGTTCCTAACATTTCTGTGGCAGAAAGTTCTGGAATCTGAGAGGAGCCACGAATTTCCTTCCACCCAGCGTTCCCCCACGTCTCCTGATAAAAATGATACCTCACTTGTGTGGGTAGGCCTAGCGCCCGCGAAAGAGAACGCCCCAAAGCGCAACGTGGACACATCCAAATTTGTGAAGGAAATAAGAGGTGTTTTTTGCAAAGTGCCTACCTGTAGATTTTGGCTTGTAGCTCAGCCGCCACCTAGGGAAACCTACCAAACCTGTGCAATTCTGAAAACTAGAGACCTAGGGGAATCCAAGATGGGGTGACTTGTGTGGCTCGGACCAGGTTCTGTTACCCAGAATCCTTTGCAAACCTCAAAATTTGGCTAAAAAAACACATGTTCCTCACATTTCTGTGGCAGAAAGTTCTGGAATCTGAGAGGAGCCACGAATTTCCTTCCACCCAGCGTTCCCCCACGTCTCCCGATAAAAATGATACCTCACTTGTGTGGGTAGTCCTAGCGCCCGCGACAGAAAACGCCCCAAAGCGCAACGTAGATACAGCCAAATTTTTTAGGGAAAACAGAGGTGTTTTTTGCAAAGTGCCTAGCTGTAGATTTTGGCTTGTAGCTCAGCTGCCACCTAGGGAAACCTACCAAACCTGTGCATTTCTGAAAACTAGAGACCTAGGGGAATCCAAGATGGGGTGACTTGTGTGGCTCGGACCAGGTTCTGTTACCCAGAATCCTTTGCAAACCTCAAAATTTGGCTAAAAACACATGTTCCTCACATTTCGGTGGCAGAAAGTTCTGGAATCTGAGAGGAGCCACGAATTCCCTTCCACCCAGCGTTCCCCCACGTCTCCCGATAAAAATGATACCTCACTTGTGTAGGTAGGCCTAGCGCCCGCGACAGCAAACGCCCCAAAGCGCAACGTGGACACATCCAAATTTGTGAAGGAAAACAGAGGTGTTTTTTGCAAAGTGCCTACCTGTAGATTTTGGCTTGTAGCTCAGCCGCCACCTAGGGAAACCTACCAAACCTGTGCATTTCTGAAAACTAGAGACCTAGGGGACTCCAAGATGGGGTGACTTGTGTGGCTCGGACCAGGTTCTGTTACCCTGAATCCTTTGCAAACCTCAAAATTTGGCTAAAAAAACACATGTTCCTCACATTTCTGTGGCAGAAAGTTCTGGAATCTGAGAGGAGCCACGAATTTCCTTCCACCCAGCGTTCCCCCACGTCTCCCGATAAAAATCATACCTGACTTGTGTGGGTAGGCCTAGCGCCCGCGACAGGAAACGCCCCAAAGCGCAACGTAGATACAGCCAAATTTTTTAAGGAAAACAGAGGTGTTTTTTGCAAAGTGCCTACCTGTAGATTTTGGCTTGTAGCTCAGCCGCCACCTAGGGAAACCTACCAAACCTGTGCATTTCTGAAAACTAGAGACCTAGGGGAATCCAAGATGGGGTGACTTGTGTGGCTCGGACCAGGTTCTGTTACCCAGAATCCTTTGCAAACCTCAAAATTTGGCTAAAAAAACACATGTTCCTAACATTTCTGTGGCAGAAAGTTCTGGAATCTGAGAGGAGCCACGAATTTCCTTCAACCCAGCGTTCCCCCACGTCTCCCGATAAAAATGATACCTCACTTGTGTGGGTAGGCCTAGCGCCCGCGACAGAAAACGCCCCAAAGCGCAACGTGGACACATCCAAATTTGTGAAGGAAAACAGAGGTGTTTTTTGCAAAGTGCCTACCTGTAGATTTTGGCTTGTAGCTCAGCCGCCACCTAGGGAAACCTACCAAACCTGTGCATTTCTGAAAACTAGAGACCTAGGGGAATCCAAGATGGGGTGACTTGTGTGGCTCGGACCAGGCTCTGTTACCCAGAATCCTTTGCAAACCTCAAAATTTGGCTAAAAAAACACATGTTCCTCACATTTCTGTGGCAGAAAGTTCTGGAATCTGAGAGGAGCCACGAATTTCCTTCCACCCAGCGTTCCCCCACGTCTCCCGATAAAAATGATACCTCACTTGTGTGGGTAGGCCTAGCGCCCGTGACAGGAAATGCCCCAAAGTGCAACGTGGACACAGCCAAATTTATGAAGGAAAACAGAGGTGTTTTTTGCAAAGTGCCTACCTGTAGATTTTGGCCTGTAGCTCAGCCGCCACCTAGGGAAACCTACCAAACCTGTGCATTTCTGAAAACTAGAGACCTAGGGGAATCCAAGATGGGGTGACTTGTGTGGCTCGGACCAGGTTCTGTTACCCAGAAACCTTTGCAAACCTCAAAATTTGGCTAAAAAAACACATGTTCCTAACATTTCTGTGGCAGAAAGTTCTGGAATCTGAGAGGAGCCACGAATTTCCTTCCACCCAGCGTTCCCCCACGTCTCCTGATAAAAATGATACCTCACTTGTGTGGGTAGGCCTAGCGCCCGCGAAAGAGAACGCCCCAAAGCGCAACGTGGACACATCCAAATTTGTGAAGGAAATAAGAGGTGTTTTTTGCAAAGTGCCTACCTGTAGATTTTGGCTTGTAGCTCAGCCGCCACCTAGGGAAACCTACCAAACCTGTGCAATTCTGAAAACTAGAGACCTAGGGGAATCCAAGATGGGGTGACTTGTGTGGCTCGGACCAGGTTCTGTTACCCAGAATCCTTTGCAAACCTCAAAATTTGGCTAAAAAAACACATGTTCCTCACATTTCTGTGGCAGAAAGTTCTGGAATCTGAGAGGAGCCACGACTTTCCTTCCACCCAGCGTTCCCCCACGTCTCCCGATAAAAATGATACCTCACTTGTGTGGGTAGGCCTAGCGCCCGTGACAGGAAATGCCCCAAAGCGCAACGTGGACACAGCCAAATTTTTTAAGGAAAACAGAGGTGTTTTTTGCAAAGTGCCTACCTGTAGATTTTGGCCTGTAGCTCAGCCGCCACCTAAGGAAACCTACCAAACCTGTGCATTTCTGAAAACTAGAGACCTAGGGGAATCCAAGATGGGGTGACTTGTGTGGCTCGGACCAGGTTCTGTTACCCAGAATCCTTTGCAACCCTCAAAATTTGGCTAAAAAAACACATGTTCCTAACATTTCTGTGGCAGAAAGTTCTGGAATCTCGGAGGAGCCACGAATTTCCTTCCACCCAGCGTTCCCCCACGTCTCCCGATAAAAATGATACCTCACTTGTGTGGGTAGGCCTAGCGCCCGCAACAGGAAACGCCCCAAAGCGCAACGTGGACACATCCAAATTTGTGAAGGAAAACAGAGGTGTTTTTTGCAAAGTGCCTACCTGTAGATTTTGGCTTGTAGCTCAGCCGCCACCTAGGGAAACCTACCAAACCTGTGCATTTCTGAAAACTAGAGACCTAGGGGAATCCAAGATGGGGTGACTTGTGTGGCTCGGACCAGGTTCTGTTACCCTGAATCCTTTGCAAACCTCAAAATTTGGCTAAAAAAACACATGTTCCTCACATTTCTGTGGCAGAAAGTTCTGGAATCTGAGAGTAGCCACGAGTTTCCTTCCACCCAGCGTTCCCCCACGTCTCCCGATAAAAATCATACCTGACTTGTGTGGGTAGGCCTAGCGCCCGCGACAGGAAACGCCCCAAAGCGCAACGTAGATACAGCCAAATTTTTTAAGGAAAACAGAGGTGTTTTTTGCAAAGTGCCTACCTGTAGATTTTGGCTTGTAGCTCAGCCGCCACCTAGGGAAACCTACCAAACCTGTGCATTTCTGAAAACTAGAGACCTAGGGGAATCCAAGATGGGGTGACTTGTGTGGCTCGGACCAGGTTCTGTTACCCAGAATCCTTTGCAAACCTCAAAATTTGGCTAAAAAAACACATGTTCCTCACATTTCTGTGGCAGAAAGTTCTGGAATCTGAGAGGAGCCACGAATTTCCTTCCACCCAGCGTTCCCCCACGTCTCCCGATAAAAATGATACCTCACTTGTGTGGGTAGGCCTAGCGCCCGTGACAGGAAATGCCCCAAAGTGCAACGTGGACACAGCCAAATTTATGAAGGAAAACAGAGGTGTTTTTTGCAAAGTGCCTACCTGTAGATTTTGGCCTGTAGCTCAGCCGCCACCTAGGGAAACCTACCAAACCTGTGCATTTCTGAAAACTAGAGACCTAGGGGAATCCAAGATGGGGTGACTTGTGTGGCTCGGACCAGGTTCTGTTACCCAGAATCCTTTGCAAACCTCAACATTTGGCTACAAAAACACATGTTCCTAACATTTCTGTGGCAGAAAGTTCTGGAATCTGAGAGGAGCCACGAATTTCCTTCCACCCAGCGTTCCCCCATGTCTCCTGATAAAAATGATACCTCACTTGTGTGGGTAGGCCTAGCGCCCGCGACAGAGAACGCCCCAAAGCGCAACGTGGACACATCCAAATTTGTGAAGGAAATAAGAGGTGTTTTTTGCAAAGTGCCTACCTGTAGATTTTGGCTTGTAGCTCAGCCGCCACCTAGGGAAACCTACCAAACCTGTGCAATTCTGAAAACTAGAGACCTAGGGGAATCCAAGATGGGGTGACTTGTGTGGCTCGGACCAGGTTCTGTTACCCAGAATCCTTTGCAAACCTCAAAATTTGGCTAAAAAAACACATGTTCCTCACATTTCTGTGGCAGAAAGTTCTGGAATCTGAGAGGAGCCACGACTTTCCTTCCACCCAGCGTTCCCCCACGTCTCCCGATAAAAATGATACCTCACTTGTGTGGGTAGGCCTAGCGCCCGTGACAGGAAATGCCCCAAAGCGCAACGTGGACACAGCCAAATTTTTTAAGGAAAACAGAGGTGTTTTTTGCAAAGTGCCTACCTGTAGATTTTGGCCTGTAGCTCAGCCGCCACCTAAGGAAACCTACCAAACCTGTGCATTTCTGAAAACTAGAGACCTAGGGGAATCCAAGATGGGGTGACTTGTGTGGCTCGGACCAGGTTCTGTTACCCAGAATCCTTTGCAACCCTCAAAATTTGGCTAAAAAAACACATGTTCCTAACATTTCTGTGGCAGAAAGTTCTGGAATCTGGGAGGAGCCACGAGTTTCCTTCCACCCAGCGTTCCCCCACGTCTCCCGATAAAAATGATACCTCACTTGTGTGGGTAGGCCTAGCGCCCGCGACAGGAAACGCCCCAAAGCGCAACGTGGACACATCCAAATTTGTGAAGGAAAACAGAGGTGTTTTTTGCAAAGTACCTACCTGTAGATTTTGGCTTGTAGCTCAGCCGCCACCTAGGGAAACCTACCAAACCTGTGCATTTCTGAAAACTAGAGACCTAGGGGAATCCAAGATGGGGTGACTTGTGTGGCTCGGTCCAGGTTCTGTTACCCTGAATCCTTTGCAAACCTCAAAATTTGGCTAAAAAAACACATGTTCCTCACATTTCTGTGGCAGAAAGTTCTGGAATCTGAGAGGAGCCACGACTTTCCTTCCACCCAGCGTTCCCCCACGTCTCCCGATAAAAATGATACCTCACTTGTGTGGGTAGGCCTAGCGCCCGCGACAGGAAACGCCCCAAAGCGCAACGTAGATACAGCCAAATTTTTAAAGGAAAACAGAGGTGTTTTTTGCAAAGTGCCTACCTGTAGATTTTGGCTTGTAGCTCAGCCGCCACCTAGGGAAACCTACCAAACCTGTGCATTTCTGAAAACTAGAGACCTAGGGGAATCCAAGATGGGGTGACTTGTGTGGCTCGGACCAGGTTCTGTTACCCAGAATCCTTTGCAAACCTCAAAATTTGGCTAAAAAAACACATGTTCCTAACATTTCTGTGGCAGAAAGTTCTGGAATCTGAGAGGAGCCACGAATTTCCTTCCACCCAGCGTTCCCCCACGTCTCCCGATAAAAATGATACCTCACTTGTGTGGGTAGGCCTAGCGCCCGCGACAGAAAACGCCCCAAAGCGCAACGTGGACACATCCAAATTTGTGAAGGAAAACAGAGGTGTTTTTTGCAAAGTGCCTACTTGTAGATTTTGGCTTGTAGCTCAGCCGCCACCTAGGGAAACCTACCAAACCTGTGCATTTCTGAAAACTAGAGACCTAGGGGAATCCAAGATGGGGTGACTTGTGTGGCTCGGACCAGGTTCTGTTACCCAGAATCCTTTGCAAACCTCAAAATTTGGCTAAAAAAACACATGTTCCTCACATTTCTGTGGCAGAAAGTTCTGGAATCTGAGAGGAGCCACGAATTTCCTTCCACCCAGCGTTCCCCCACGTCTCTCGATAAAAATGATACCTCACTTGTGTGGGTAGGCCTAGCGCCCGCGACAGAAAACGCCCCAAAGCGCAACGTAGACACAGCCAAATTTGTGAAGGAAAACAGAGGTGTTTTTTGCAAAGTGCCTACCTGTAGATTTTGGCCTGTAGCTCAGCCGCCACCTAGGGAAACCTACCAAACCTGTGCATTTCTGAAAACTAGAGACCTAGGGGAATCCAAGATGGGGTGACTTGTGTGGCTCGGACCAGGTTCTGTTACCCAGAATCCTTTGCAAACCTCAAAATTTGGCTAAAAAAACACATGTTCCTCACATGTCTGTGGCAGAAAGTTCTGGAATCTGAGATGAGCCACGAATTTCCTTCCACCCAGTGTTCCCCCACGTCTCCCGATAAAAATGATACCTCACTTGTGTGGGTAGGCCTAGCGCCCGCGACACGAAACGCCCCAAAGCGCAACGTAGACACAGCCAAATTTTTGAAGGAAAACAGAGGTGTTTTTTGCAAAGTGCCTACCTGTAGATTTTGGCTTGTAGCTCAGCCGCCACCTAGGGAAACCTACCAAACCTGTGCATTTCTGAAAACGAGAGACCTAGGGGAATCCAAGATGGGGTGACTTGTGTGGCTCGGACCAGGTTCTGTTACCCAGAATCCTTTGCAAACCTCAAAATTTGGCTAAAAACACATGTTCCTCACATTTCTGTGGCAGAAAGTTCTGGAATCTGAGAGGAGCCACGAATTCCCTTCCACCCAGCGTTCCCCACGTCTCCCGATAAAAATGATACCTCACTTGTGTGGTAGGCCTAGCGCCCGTGACAGGAAATGCCCCAAAGCGCAACGTGGACACACCCAAATTTATGAAGGAAAACAGAGGTGTTTTTTGCAAAGTGCCTACCTGTAGATTTTGGCCTGTAGCTCAGCCGCCACCTAGGGAAACCTACCGAACCTGTGCATTTCTGAAAACTAGAGACCTAGGGGAATCCAAGATGGGGTGACATGTGTGGCTCGGACCAGGTTCTGTTACCCAGAATCCTTTGCAAACCTCAAAATTTGGCTAAAAAAACACATGTTCCTAACATTTCTGTGGCAGAAAGTTCTGGAATCTGAGAGGAGCCACGAATTTCCTTCCACCCAGCGTTCCCCCACGTCTCCCGATAAAAATGATACCTCACTTGTGTGGGTAGGCCTAGCGCCCGCGACAGAAAACGCCCCAAAGCGCAACGTGGACACATCCAAATTTGTGAAGGAAAACAGAGGTGTTTTTTGCAAAGTGCCTACCTGTAGATTTTGGCTTGTAGCTCAGCCGCCACCTAGGGAAACCTACCAAACCTGTGCATTTCTGAAAACTAGAGACCTAGGGGAATCCAAGATGGGGTGACTTGTGTGGCTCGGACCAGGTTCTGTTACCCAGAATCCTTTGCAAACCTCAAAATTTGGCTAAAAAAACACATGTTCCTCACATTTCTGTGGCAGAAAGTTCTGGAATCTGAGAGGAGCCATGAATTTCCTTCCACCCAGCGTTCCCCCACGTCTCCCGATAAAAATGATACCTCACTTGTGTGGGTAGGCCTAGCGCCCGCGACAGAAAACGCCCCAAAGCGCAACGTAGACACAGCCAAATTTGTGAAGGAAAACAGAGGTGTTTTTTGCAAAGTGCCTACCTGTAGATTTTGGCCTGTAGCTCAGCCGCCACCTAGGGAAACCTACCAAACCTGTGCATTTCTGAAAACTAGAGGCCTAGGGGAATCCAAGATGGGGTGACTTGTGTGGCTCGGACCAGGTTCTGTTACCCAGAATCCTTTGCAAACCTCAAAATTTGGCTAAAAAAACACATGTTCCTCACATTTCTGTGGCAGAAAGTTCTGGAATCTGAGAGGAGCCACGAATTTCCTTCCACCCAGTGTTCCCCCACGTCTCCTGATAAAAATGATACCTCACTTGTGTGGGTAGGCCTAGCGCCCGCGACACGAAACGCCCCAAAGCGCAACGTAGACACAGCCAAATTTTTGAAGGAAAACAGAGGTGTTTTTTGCAAAGTGCCTACCTGTAGATTTTGGCTTGTAGCTCAGCCGCCACCTAGGGAAACCTACCAAACCTGTGCATTTCTGAAAACTAGAGACCTAGGGGAATCCAAGATGGGGTGACTTGTGTGGCTCGGACCAGGTTGTGTTACCCAGAATCCTTTGCAAACCTCAAAATTTGGCTAAAAACACATGTTCCTCACATTTCTGTGGCAGAAAGTTCTGGAATCTGAGAGGAGCCACGAATTCCCTTCCACCCAGCGTTCCCCACGTCTCCCCATAAAAATGATACCTCACTTGTGTGGGTAGGCCTAGCGCCCGTGACAGGAAATGCCCCAAAGCGCAACGTGGACACACACAAATTTATGAAGGAAAACAGAGGTGTTTTTTGCAAAGTGCCTACCTGTAGATTTTGGCCTGTAGCTCAGCCGCCACCTAGGGAAACCTACCAAACCTGTGCATTTCTGAAAACTAGAGACCTAAGGGAATCCAAGATGGGGTGACTTGTGTGGCTCGGACCAGGTTCTGTTACCCAGAATCCTTTGCAAACCTCAAAATTTGGCTAAAAAAACACATGTTCCTCACATTTCTGTGGCAGAAAGTTCTGGAATCTGAGAGGAGCCACGAATTTCCTTCCACCCAGCGTTCCCCACGTCTCCCGATAAAAATGATACCTCACTTGTGTGGGTAGGCCTAGCGCCCGTGACAGGAAATGCCCCAAAGCGCAATGTGGACACACCCAAATTTATGAAGGAAAACAGAGGTGTTTTTTGCAAAGTGCCTACCAGTAGATTTTGGCCTGTAGCTCAGCCGCCACCTAGGGAAACCTACCAAACCTGTGCATTTCTGAAACCTAGAGACCTAGGGGAATCCAAGATGGGGTGACTTGTGTGGCTCGGACCAGGTTCTGTTACCCAGAATCCTTTGCAAACCTCAAAATTTGGCTAAAAAAACACATGTTCCTAACATTTCTGTGGCAGAAAGTTCTGGAATCTGAGAGGAGCCACGAATTTCCTTCCACCCAGCGTTCCCCACGTCTCCCGATAAAAATGATACCTCACTTGTGTGGGTAGGCCTAGCGCCCGTGAAAGGAAATGCCCCAAAGCGCAACGTGGACACAACCAAATTTATGAAGGAAAACAGAGGTGTTTTTTGCAAAGTGCCTACCAGTAGATTTTGGCCTGTAGCTCAGCCGCCACCTAGGGAAACCTACCAAACCTGTGCATTTCTGAAACCTAGAGACCTAGGGGAATCCAAGATGGGGTGACTTGTGTGGCTCGGACCAGGTTCTGTTACCCAGAATCCTTTGCAAACCTCAAAATTTGGCTAAAAAAACACATGTTCCTAACATTTCTGTGGCAGAAAGTTCTGGAATCTGAGAGGAGCCACGAATTTCCTTCCACCCAGCGTTCCCCCACGTCTCCCGATAAAAATGATATCTCACTTGTGTGGGTAGGCCTAGCGCCCGTGACAGGAAATGCCCCAAAGCGCAACGTGGACACAGCCAAATTTTTGAAGGAAAACAGAGGTGTTTTGTGCAAAGTGCCTGCCTGTAGATTTTGGCCTGTAGCTCAGCCGCCTCCTAGGGAAACCTACCAAACCTGTGCATTTCTGAAAACTAGAGACCTATGGGAATCCAAGATGTGGTGACTTGCGGGGCTCGGACCAGGTTCTGTTACCCAGAATCCTTTGCAAACCTCAAAATTTGGCTAAAAAAACACATGTTCCTAACATTTCTGTGGCAGAAAGTTCTGGAATCTGAGAGGAGCCACGAATTTCCTTCCACCCAGCGTTCCCCCACGTCTCCCGATAAAAATGATATCTCACTTGTGTGGGTAGGCCTAGCGCCCGCGACAGGAAACGCCCCAAAGCGCAACTTGGAAACATCCAAATTTGTGAAGGAAAACAGAGGTGTTTTTTGCAAAGTGCCTACCTGTAGATTTTGGCTTGTAGCTCAGCCGCCACCTAGGGAAACCTACCAAACCTGTGCATTTCTGAAAACTAGAGACCTAGGGGAATCCAAGATGGGGTGACTTTTGTGGCTCGGACCAGGTTCTGTTACCCAGAATCCTTTGCAAAACTCAAAATTTGGCTAAAAAAACACATGTTCCTCACATTTCTGTGGCAGAAAGTTCTGGAATCTAAGAGGAGCCACGAATTTCCTTCCACCCAGCGTTCCCCCACGTCTCCCGATAAAAATGATACCTCACTTGTGTGGGTAGGCCTAGCGCCCGCGACAGAAAACGCCCCAAAGCGCAACGTAGACACAGCCAAATTTGTGAAGGAAAACAGAGGTGTTTTTTGCAAAGTGCCTACCTGTAGATTTTGGCCTGTAGCTCAGCCGCCGCCTAGGGAAACCTACCAAACCTGTGCATTTCTGAAAACTAGAGACCTAGGGGAATCCAAGATGGGGTGACTTGTGTGGCTCGGACCAGGTTCTGTTACCCAGAATCCTTTGCAAACCTCAAAATTTGGCTAAAAAAACACATGTTCCTCACATTTCTGTGGCAGAAAGTTCTGGAATCTGAGAGGAGCCACGAATTTCCTTCCACCCAGTGTTCCCCCACGTCTCCCGATAAAAATGATACCTCACTTGTGTGGGTAGGCCTAGCGCCCGCGACACGAAACGCCCCAAAGCGCAACGTAGACACAGCCAAATATTTGAAGGAAAACAGAGGTGTTTTTTGCAAAGTGCCTACCTGTAGATTTTGGCTTGTAGCTCAGCCGCCACCTAGGGAAACCTACCAAACCTGTGAATTTCTGAAAACTAGAGCCCTAGGGGAATCCAAGATGGGGTGACTTGTGTGGCTCGGACCAGGTTCTGTTACCCAGAATCCTTTGCAAACATCAAAATTTGGCTAAAAAAACACATGTTCCTAACATTTCTGTGGCAGAAAGTTCTGGAATCTGAGAGGAGCCACGAATTTCCTTCCACCCAGCGTTCCCCCACGTCTCCCGATAAAAATGATACCTCACTTGTGTGGGTAGGCCTAGCGCACGCGACAGAAAACGCCCCAAAGCGCAACGTGGACACATCCAAATTTGTGAAGGAAAACAGAGGTGTTTTTTGCAAAGTGCCTACCTGTAGATTTTGGCTTGTAGCTCAGCCGCCACCTAGGGAAACCTACCAAACCTGTGCATTTCTGAAAACTAGAGACCTAGGGGAATCCAAGATGGGGTGACCTTTGTGGCTCGGACCAGGTTCTGTTACCCAGAATCCTTTGCAACCTAAAAATTTGGCTAAAAAAACACATGTTCCTAACATTTCTGTGGCAGAAAGTTCTGGAATCTGAGAGGAGCCACGAATTTCCTTCCAGCCAGCGTTCCCCCACGTCTCCCGATAAAAATGATACCTCACTTGTGTGGGTAGGCCTAGCGCCCGCGACATAAAACGCCCCAAAGCGCAACGTAGACACAGCCAAATTTTTGAAGGAAAACAGAGGTGTTTTTTGCAAAGTGCCTACCTGTAGATTTTGGCTTGTAGCTCAGCCGCCACCTAGGGAAACCTACGAAACCTGTGCATTTCTGAAAACTAGAGACCTAGGGGAATCCAAGATGGGGTGACTTGTGTGGCTCGGACCAGGTTCTGTTACCCAGAATCCTTTGCAAACCTCAAAATTTGGCTAAAAACACATGTTCCTCACATTTCTGTGGCAGAAAGTTCTGGAATCTGAGAGGAGCCACGAATTTCCTTCCACCCAGCGTTCCCCCACGTCTCCCGATAAAAATGATACCTCACTTGTGTGGGTAGGCCTAGCGCCCGTGAGAGGAAATGCCCCAAAGCGCAACGTGGACACAGCCAAATTTATGAAGGAAAACAGAGGTGTTTTTTGCAAAGTGCCTACCTGTAGATTTTGGCAGTAGCTCAGCCGCCACCTAGGGAAACCTACCAAACCTGTGCATTTCTGAAACCTAGAGACCTAGGGGAATCCAAGATGGGGTGACTTGTGTGGCTCGGACCAGGTTCTGTTACCCAGAATCCTTTGCAAACCTCAAAATTTGGCTAAAAAAACACATGTTCCTAACATTTCTGTGGCAGAAAGTTCTGGAATCTGAGAGGAGCCACGAATTTCCTTCCACCCAGCGTTCCCCCACGTCTCCCGATAAAAATGATACCTCACTTGTGTAGGCAGGCCTAGCGCCCGCGACAGAAAACGCCCCAAAGCGCAACGTGGACACATCCAAATTTTTGAAGGAAAACAGAGGTGTTTTTTGCAAAGTGCCTACCTGTAGATTTTGGCTTGTAGCTCAGCCGCCACCTAGGGAAACCTACCAAACCTGTGCATTTCTGAAAACTAGAGACCTAGGGGAATCCAAGATGGGGTGACCTGTGTGGCTCGGACCTGGTTCTGTTACCCAGAATCCATTGCAAACCTCAAAATTTGGCTAAAAAAACACATGTTCCTAACATTTCTGTGGCAGAAAGTTCTGGAATCTGAGAGGAGCCACGAATTTCCTTCCACCCAGCGTTCCCCCACGTCTCCCGATAAAAATGATATCTCACTTGTGTGGGTAGGCCTAGCGCCCGCGACAGGAAACGCCCCAAAGCGCAACTTGGACACATCCAAATTTGTGAAGGAAAACAGATGTGTTTTTTGCAAAGTGCCTACCTGTAGATTTTGGCTTGTAGCTCAGCCGCCACCTAGGGAAACCTACCAAACCTGTGCATTTCTGAAAACTAGAGACCTAGGGGAATCCAAGATGGGGTGACTTTTGTGGCTCGGACCAGGTTCTGTTACCCAGAATCCTTTGCAAACCTAAAAATTTGGCTAAAAAAACACATGTTCCTCACATTTCTGTGGCAGAAAGTTCTGGAATCTGAGAGGAGCCACGAATTTCCTTCCACCCAGCGTTCCCCCACGTCTCCCGATAAAAATTATACCTCACTTGTGTGGGTAGGCCTAGCGCCCGTGACAGGAAATGCCCCAAAGCGCAACGTGGACACAGCCAAATTTTTGAAGGAAAACAGAGGTGTTTTTTGCAAAGTGCCTACCTGTAGATTTTGGCCTGTAGCTCAGCCGCCACCTAGGGAAACCTATCAAACCTGTGCATTTCTGAAACCTAGAGACCTAGGGGAATCCAAGATGGGGTGACTTGTGTGGCTCGGACCAGGTTCTGTTACCCAGAATCCTTTGCAAACCTCAAAATTTGGCTAAAAAAACACATGTTCCTAACATTTCTGTGGCAGAAAGTTCTGGAATCTGAGAGGAGCCACGAATTTCCTTCCACCCAGCGTTCCCCCACGTCTCCCGATAAAAATGATAGCTCACTTGTGTAGGCAGGCCTAGCGCCCGCGACAGAAAACGCCCCAAAGTGCAACGTGGACACATCCAAATTTTTGAAGGAAAACAGAGGTGTTTTTTGCAAAGTGCCTACCTGTAGATTTTGGCTTGTAGCTCAGCCGCCACCTAGGGAAACCTACCAAACCTGTGCATTTCTGAAAACTAGAGACCTAGGGGAATCCAAGATGGGGTGACCTGTGTGGCTCGGACCAGGTTCTGTTACCCAGAATCCTTTGCAAACCTAAAAATTTGGCTAAAAAAACACATGTTCCTCACATTTCTGTGGCAGAAAGTTCTGGAATCTGAGAGGAGCCACGAATTTCCTTCCACCCAGCGTTCCCCCACGTCTCCCGATAAAAATTATACCTCACTTGTGTGGGTAGGCCTAGCGCCCGTGACAGGAAATGCCCCAAAGCGCAACGTGGACACAGCCAAATTTTTGAAGGAAAACAGAGGTGTTTTTTGCAAAGTGCCTACCTGTAGATTTTGGCCTGTAGCTCAGCCGCCACCTAGGGAAACCTACCAAACCTGTGCATTTCTGAAAACTAGAGACCTAGGGGAATCCAAGATGGGGTGACTTGTGTGGCTCGGACCTGGTTCTGTTACCCAGAATCCATTGCAAACCTCAAAATTTGGCTAAAAAAACACATGTTCCTAACATTTCTGTGGCAGAAAGTTCTGGAATCTGAGAGGAGCCACGAATTTCCTTCCACCCAGCGTTCCCCCACGTCTCCCGATAAAAATGATATCTCACTTGTGTGGGTAGGCCTAGCGCCCGCGACAGGAAACGCCCCAAAGCGCAACTTGGACACATCCAAATTTGTGAAGGAAAACAGATGTGTTTTTTGCAAAGTGCCTACCTGTAGATTTTGGCTTGTAGCTCAGCCGCCACCTAGGGAAACCTACCAAACCTGTGCATTTCTGAAAACTAGAGACCTAGGGGAATCCAAGATGGGGTGACTTTTGTGGCTCGGACCAGGTTCTGTTACCCAGAATCCTTTGCAAAACTCAAAATTTGGCTAAAAAAACACATGTTCCTCACATTTCTGTGGCAGAAAGTTCTGGAATCTGAGAGGAGCCACGAATTTCCTTGCACCCAGCGGTCCCCCACGTCTCCCGATAAAAATGATACCTCACTTGTGTGGGTAGGCCTAGCGCCCGCGACATAAAACGCCCCAAAGCGCAACGTAGACACAGCCAAATTTTTGAAGGAAAACAGAGGTGTTTTTTGCAAAGTGCCTACCTGTAGATTTTGGCCTGTAGCTCAGCCGCCACCTAGGGAAACCTACCAAACCTGTGTATTTCTGAAAACTCGAGACCTAGGGGAATCCAAGATGGGGTGACTTGTGTGGCTCGGACCAGGTTCTGTTACCCAGAATCCATTGCAAACCTCAAAATTTGGCTAAGAAAACACATGTTCCTCACATTTCTGTGGCAGAAAGTTCTGGAATCTGAGAGGAGCCACGAATTTCCTTCCACCCAGCGTTCCCCCACGTCTCCCGATAAAAATGATATCTCACTTGTGTGGGTAGGCCTAGCGCCCGCGACAGGAAACGCCCCAAAGCGCAACGTGGACACATCCAAATTTGTGAAGGAAAACAGAGGTGTTTTTTGCAAAGTGCCTACCTGTAGATTTTGGCTTGTAGCTCAGCCGCCACCTAGGGAAACCTACCAAACCTGTGCATTTCTGAAAACTAGAGACCTAGGGGAATCCAAGATGGGGTGACTTGTGTGGCTCGGACCAGGTTCTGTTACCCAGAATCCTTTGCAAACCTCAAAATTTGGCTAAAAACACATGTTCCTCACATTTCTGTGGCAGAAAGTTCTGGAATCTGAGAGGAGCCACGAATTTCCTTCCACCCAGTGTTCCCCCACGTCTCCCGATAAAAATGATACCTCACTTGTGTGGGTAGGCCTAGCGCCCGTGACACGAAACGCCCCAAAGCGCAACGTAGACACAGCCAAATTTTTGAAGGAAAACAGAGGTGTTTTTTGCAAAGTGCCTACCTGTAGATTTTGGCTTGTAGCTCAGCCGCCACCTAGGGAAACCTACCAAACCTGTGCATTTCTGAAAACTAGAGACCTAGGGGAATCCAAGATGGGGTGACTTGTGTGGCTCGGACCAGGTTCTGTTACCCAGAATCCTTTGCAAACCTCAAAATTTGGCTAAAAACACATGTTCCTCACATTTCTGTGGCAGAAAGTTCTGGAATCTGAGAGGAGCCACGAATTCCCTTCCACCCAGCGTTCCCCACGTCTCCCGATAAAAATGATACCTCACTTGTGTGGGTAGGCCTAGCGCCCGTGAAAGGAAATGCCTCAAAGCGCAACGTGGACACAACCAAATTTATGAAGGAAAACAGAGGTGTTTTTTGCAAAGTGCCTACCTGTAGATTTTGGCTTGTAGCTCAGCCGCCACCTAGGGAAACCTACCAAACCTGTGCATTTCTGAAAACTAGAGACCTAGGGGAATCCAAGATGGGGTGACATATGTGGCTCGGACCAGGTTCTGTTACCCAGAATCCTTTGCAAACCTCAAAATTTGGCTAAAAAAACACATGTTCCTCACATTTCTGTGGCAGAAAGTTGTGGAATCTGAGAGGAGCCACGAATTTCCTTCCACCCAGCGTTCCCCCACGTCTCCCGATAAAAATGATACCTCACTTGTGTGGGTAGGCCTAGCGCCCGCGACATAAAACGCCCCAAAGCGCAACGTGGACACATCCAAATTTGTGAAGGAAAACAGAGGTGTTTTTTGCAAAGTGCCTACCTGTAGATTTTGGCTTGTAGCTCAGCCGCCACCTAGGGAAACCTACCGAACCTGTGCATTTCTGAAAACTAGAGACCTAGGGGAATCCAAGATGGGGTGACTTTTGTGGCTCGGACCAGGTTCTGTTACCCAGAATCCTTTGCAAAACTCAAAATTTGGCTAAAAAAACACATGTTCCTCACATTTCTGTGGCAGAAAGTTCTGGAATCTGAGAGGAGCCACGAATTTCCTTGCACCCAGCGGTCCCCCACGTCTCCCGATAAAAATGATACCTCACTTGTGTGGGTAGGCCTAGCGCCCGCGACATAAAACGCCCCAAAGCGCAACGTAGACACAGCCAAATTTTTGAAGGAAAACAGAGGTGTTTTTTGCAAAGTGCCTACCTGTAGATTTTGGCCTGTAGCTCAGCCGCCACCTAGGGAAACCTACCAAACCTGTGTATTTCTGAAAACTCGAGACCTAGGGGAATCCAAGATGGGGTGACTTGTGTGGCTCGGACCAGGTTCTGTTACCCAGAATCCATTGCAAACCTCAAAATTTGGCTAAGAAAACACATGTTCCTCACATTTCTGTGGCAGAAAGTTCTGGAATCTGAGAGGAGCCACGAATTTCCTTCCACCCAGCGTTCCCCCACGTCTCCTGATAAAAATGATATCTCACTTGTGTGGGTAGGCCTAGCGCCCGCGACAGGAAACGCCCCAAAGCGCAACGTGGACACATCCAAATTTGTGAAGGAAAACAGAGGTGTTTTTTGCAAAGTGCCTACCTGTAGATTTTGGCTTGTAGCTCAGCCGCCACCTAGGGAAACCTACCAAACCTGTGCATTTCTGAAAACTAGAGACCTAGGGGAATCCAAGATGGGGTGACTTGTGTGGCTCGGACCAGGTTCTGTTACCCAGAATCCTTTGCAAACCTCAAAATTTGGCTAAAAACACATGTTCCTCACATTTCTGTGGCAGAAAGTTCTGGAATCTGAGAGGAGCCACGAATTTCCTTCCACCCAGTGTTCCCCCACGTCTCCCGATAAAAATGATACCTCACTTGTGTGGGTAGGCCTAGCGCCCGTGACACGAAACGCCCCAAAGCGCAACGTAGACACAGCCAAATTTTTGAAGGAAAACAGAGGTGTTTTTTGCAAAGTGCCTACCTGTAGATTTTGGCTTGTAGCTCAGCCGCCACCTAGGGAAACCTACCAAACCTGTGCATTTCTGAAAACTAGAGACCTAGGGGAATCCAAGATGGGGTGACTTGTGTGGCTCGGACCAGGTTCTGTTACCCAGAATCCTTTGCAAACCTCAAAATTTGGCTAAAAACACATGTTCCTCACATTTCTGTGGCAGAAAGTTCTGGAATCTGAGAGGAGCCACGAATTCCCTTCCACCCAGCGTTCCCCACGTCTCCCGATAAAAATGATACCTCACTTGTGTGGGTAGGCCTAGCGCCCGTGAAAGGAAATGCCCCAAAGCGCAACGTGGACACAACCAAATTTATGAAGGAAAACAGAGGTGTTTTTTGCAAAGTGCCTACCTGTAGATTTTGGCCTGTAGCTCAGCCGCCACCTAGGGAAACCTACCGCACCTGTGCATTTCTGAAAACTAGAGACCTAGGGGAATCCAAGATGGGGTGACATATGTGGCTCGGACCAGGTTCTGTTACCCAGAATCCTTTGCAAACCTCAAAATTTGGCTAAAAAAACACATGTTCCTCACATTTCTGTGGCAGAAAGTTCTGGAATCTGAGAGGAGCCACGAATTTCCTTCCACCCAGCGTTCCCCCACGTCTCCCGATAAAAATGATACCTCACTTGTGTGGGTAGGCCTAGCGCCCGCGACATAAAACGCCCCAAAGCGCAACGTAGACACAGCCAAATTTTTGAAGGAAAACAGAGGTGTTTTTTGCAAAGTGCCTACCTGTAGATTTTGGCCTGTAGCTCAGCCGCCACCTAGGGAAACCTACCAAACCTGTGTATTTCTGAAAACTCGAGACCTAGGGGAATCCAAGATGGGGTGACTTGTGTGGCTCGGACCAGGTTCTGTTACCCAGAATCCATTGCAAACCTCAAAATTTGGCTAAGAAAACACATGTTCCTCACATTTCTGTGGCAGAAAGTTCTGGAATCTGAGAGGAGCCACGAATTTCCTTCCACCCAGCGTTCCCCCACGTCTCCCGATAAAAATGATATCTCACTTGTGTGGGTAGGCCTAGCGCCCGCGACAGGAAACGCCCCAAAGCGCAACGTGGACACATCCAAATTTGTGAAGGAAAACAGAGGTGTTTTTTGCAAAGTGCCTACCTGTAGATTTTGGCTTGTAGCTCAGCCGCCACCTAGGGAAACCTACCAAACCTGTGCATTTCTGAAAACTAGAGACCTAGGGGAATCCAAGATGGGGTGACTTGTGTGGCTCGGACCAGGTTCTGTTACCCAGAATCCTTTGCAAACCTCAAAATTTGGCTAAAAACACATGTTCCTCACATTTCTGTGGCAGAAAGTTCTGGAATCTGAGAGGAGCCACGAATTTCCTTCCACCCAGTGTTCCCCCACGTCTCCCGATAAAAATGATACCTCACTTGTGTGGGTAGGCCTAGCGCCCGTGACACGAAACGCCCCAAAGCGCAACGTAGACACAGCCAAATTTTTGAAGGAAAACAGAGGTGTTTTTTGCAAAGTGCCTACCTGTAGATTTTGGCTTGTAGCTCAGCCGCCACCTAGGGAAACCTACCAAACCTGTGCATTTCTGAAAACTAGAGACCTAGGGGAATCCAAGATGGGGTGACTTGTGTGGCTCGGACCAGGTTCTGTTACCCAGAATCCTTTGCAAACCTCAAAATTTGGCTAAAAACACATGTTCCTCACATTTCTGTGGCAGAAAGTTCTGGAATCTGAGAGGAGCCACGAATTCCCTTCCACCCAGCGTTCCCCACGTCTCCCGATAAAAATGATACCTCACTTGTGTGGGTAGGCCTAGCGCCCGTGAAAGGAAATGCCCCAAAGCGCAACGTGGACACAACCAAATTTGTGAAGGAAAACAGAGGTGTTTTTTGCAAAGTGCCTACCTGTAGATTTTGGCTTGTAGCTCAGCCGCCACCTAGAGAAACCTACCAAACCTGTGCATTTCTGAAAACTAGAGACCTAGGGGAATCCAAGATGGGGTGACTTGTGTGGCTCGGACCAGGTTCTGTTACCCAGAATCCTTTGCAAACCTCAAAATTTGGCTAAAAAAACACATGTTCCTCACATTTCTGTGGCAGAAAGTTCTGGAATCTGAGAGGAGCCACGAATTTCCTTCCACCCAGTGTTCCCCCACGTCTCCCGATAAAAATGATACCTCACTTGTGTGGGTAGGCCTAGCGCCCGCGACACGAAACGCCCCAAAGCGCAACGTAGACACAGCCAAATTTTTGAAGGAAAACAGAGGTGTTTTTTGCAAAGTGCCTACCTGTAGATTTTGGCTTGTAGCTCAGCCGCCACCTAGGAAAACCTACCAAACCTGTGCATTTCTGAAAACTAGAGACCTAGGGGAATCCAAGATGGGGTGACTTGTGTGGCTCGGACCAGGTTCTGTTACCCAGAATCCTTTGCAAACCTCAAAATTTGGCTAAAAACACATGTTCCTCACATTTCTGTGGCAGAAAGTTCTGGAATCTGAGAGGAGCCACGAATTCCCTTCCACCCAGCGTTCCCCACGTCTCGCGATAAAAATGATACCTCACTTGTGTGGGTAGGCCTAGCGCCCGTGACAGGAAATGCCCCAAAGCGCAACGTGGACACACCCAAATTTATGAAGGAAAACAGAGGTGTTTTTTGCAAAGTGCCTACCTGTAGATTTTGGCCTGTAGCTCAGCCGCCACCTAGGGAAACCTACCAAACCTGTGCATTTCTGAAACCTAGAGACCTAGGGGAATCCAAGATGGGGTGACTTGTGTGGCTCGGACCAGGTTCTGTTACCCAGAATCCTTTGCAAACCTCAAAATTTGGCTAAAAAAACACATGTTCCTAACATTTCTGTGGCAGAAAGTTCTGGAATCTGAGAGGAGCCACGAATTTCCTTCCACCCAGCGTTCCCCCACGTCTCCCGATAAAAATGATACCTCACTTCTGTGGGTAGGCCTAGCGCCCGTGACAGGAAATGCCCCAAAGCGCAACGTGGACACAGCCAAATGTTTGAAGGAAAACAGAGGTGTTTTTTGCAAAGTGCCTACCTGTAGATTTTGGCTTGTAGCTCAGCCGCCACCTAGGGAAACCTACCAAACCTGTGCATTTCTGAAAACTAGAGACCTAGGGGAATCCAAGATGGGGTGACTTGTGTGGCTCGGACCAGGTTCTGTTACCCAGAATCCTTTGCAAACCTCAAAATTTGGCTAAAAAAAACACATGTTCCTCACATTTCTGTGGCAGAAAGTTCTGGAATCTGAGAGGAGCCACAAAATTCCTTCCACCCAGCGTTCCCCCACGTCTCTCGATAAAAATGATACCTCACTTGTGTGGGTAGGCCTAGCGCCCGCGACAGGAAACGCCCCAAAGCGCAACGTGGACACATCCAAATTTTTGAAGGAAAACAGAGGTGTTTTTTGCAAAGTGCCTACCTGTAGATTTTGGCTTGTAGCTCAGCCGCCACCTAGGGAAACCTACCAAACTGTGCATTTCTGAAAACTAGAGACCTAGGGGAATCCAAGATGGGGTGACTTGTGTGGCTCGGACCAGGTTCTGTTACCCAGAATCCTTTGCAAACCTCAAAATTTGGCTAAAAACACATGTTCCTCACATTTCTGTGGCAGAAAGTTCTGGAATCTGAGAGGAGCCACGAATTTCCTTCCACCCAGCGTTCCCCCACGTCTCCCGATAAAAATGATACCTCACTTGTGTGGGTAGGCCTAGCGCCCGCGACAGAAAACGCCCCAAAGCGCAACGTGGACACATCCAAATTTGTGAAGGAAAACAGAGGTGTTTTTTGCAAAGTGCCTACCTGTAGATTTTGGCTTGTAGCTCAGCCGCCACCTAGGGAAACCTACCAAACCTGTGCATTTCTGAAAACTAGAGACCTAGGGGAATCCAAGATGGGGTGACTTGTGTGGCTCGGACCAGGTTCTGTTACCCAGAATCCTTTGCAAACCTCAAAATTTGGCTAAAAAAACACATGTTCCTCACATTTCTGTGGCAGAAAGTTCTGGAATCTGAGAGGAGCCACGAATTTCCTTCCACCCAGCGTTCCCCCACGTCTCCCGATAAAAATGATACCTCACTTGTGTGGGTAGGCCTAGCGCCCGCGACAGAAAACGCCCCAAAGCGCAACGTAGACACAGCCAAATTTGTGAAGGAAAAAAGAGGTGTTTTTTGCAAAGTGCCTACCTGTAGATTTTGGCCTGTAGCTCAGCCGCCACCTAGGGAAACCTACCAAACCTGTGCATTTCTGAAAACTAGAGACCTAGGGGAATCCAAGATGGGGTGACTTGTGTGGCTCGGACCAGGTTCTGTTACCCAGAATCCTTTGCAAACCTCAAAATTTGGCTAAAAAAACACATGTTCCTCACATTTCTGTGGCAGAAAGTTCTGGAATCTGAGAGGAGCCACGAATTTCCTTCCACCCAGTGTTCCCCCACGTCTCCCGATAAAAATGATACCTCACTTGTGTGGGTAGGCCTAGCGCCCGCGACACGAAACGCCCCAAAGCGCAACGTAGACACAGCCAATTTTTTGAAGGAAAACAGAGGTGTTTTTTGCAAAGTGCCTACCTGTAGATTTTGGCTTGTAGCTCAGCCGCCACCTAGGAAAACCTACCAAACCTGTGCATTTCTGAAAACTAGAGACCTAGGGGAATCCAAGATGGGGTGACTTGTGTGGCTCGGACCAGGTTCTGTTACCCAGAATCCTTTGCAAACCTCAAAATTTGGCTAAAAAAACACATGTTCCTCACATTTCTGTGGCAGAAAGTTCTGGAATCTGAGAGGAGCCACGAATTTCCTTCCACCCAGCGTTCCCCCACGTCTCCCGATAAAAATGATACCTCACTTGTGTGGGTAGGCCTAGCGCCCGTGACAGGAAATGCCCCAAAGTGCAACGTGGACACAGCCAAATTTATGAAGGAAAACAGAGGTGTTTTTTGCAAAGTGCCTACCTGTAGATTTTGGCCTGTAGCTCAGCCGCCACCTAGGGAAACCTACCAAACCTGTGCATTTCTGAAAACTAGAGACCTAGGGGAATCCAAGATGGGGTGACTTGTGTGGCTCGGACCAGGTTCTGTTACCCAGAATCCTTTGCAAACCTCAAAATTTGGCTAAAAAAACACATGTTCCTAACATTTCTGTGGCAGAAAGTTCTGGAATCTGAGAGGAGCCACGAATTTCCTTCCACCCAGCGTTCCCCCACGTCTCCCGATAAAAATGATACCTCACTTGTGTGGGTAGGCCTAGCGCCCGCGACAGGAAACGCCCCAAAGCGCAACGTGGACACATCCAAATTTGTGAAGGAAAACAGAGGTGTTTTTTGCAAAGTGCCTACCTGTAGATTTTGGCTTGTAGCTCAGCCGCCACCTAGGGAAACCTACCAAACCTGTGCATTTCTGAAAACTAGAGACCTAGGGGAATCCAAGATGGGGTGACTTGTGTGGCTCGGACCAGGTTCTGTTACCCTGAATCCTTTGCAAACCTCAAAATTTGGCTAAAAAAACACATGTTCCTCACATTTCTGTGGCAGAAAGTTCTGGAATCTGAGAGGAGCCACGAATTACCTTCCACCCAGCGTTCCCCCACGTCTCCCGATAAAAATGATACCTGACTTGTGTGGGTAGGCCTAGCGCCCGCGACACGAAACGCCCCAAAGCGCAACGTAGACACAGCCAAATTTTTGAAGGAAAACAGAGGTGTTTTTTGCAAAGTGCCTACCTGTAGATTTTGGCTTGTAGCTCAGCCGCCACCTAGGGAAACCTACCAAACCTGTGCATTTCTGAAAACTAGAGACCTAGGGGAATCCAAGATGGGGTGACTTGTGTGGCTCGGACCAGGTTCTGTTACCCAGAATCCTTTGCAAACCTCAAAATTTGGCTAAAAAAACACATGTTCCTCACATTTCTGTGGCAGAAAGTTCTGGAATCTGAGAGGAGCCACGAATTTCCTTCCACCCAGTGTTCCCCCACGTCTCCCGATAAAAATGATACCTCACTTGTGTGGGTAGGCCTAGCGCCCGCGACACGAAACGCCCCAAAGCGCAACGTAGACACAGCCAAATTTTTGAAGGAAAACAGAGGTGTTTTTTGCAAAGTGCCTACCTGTAGATTTTGGCTTGTAGCTCAGCCGCCACCTAGGAAAACCTACCAAACCTGTGCATTTCTGAAAACTAGAGACCTAGGGGAATCCAAGATGGGGTGACTTGTGTGGCTCGGACCAGGTTCTGTTACCCAGAATCCTTTGCAAACCTCAAAATTTGGCTAAAAACACATGTTCCTCACATTTCTGTGGCAGAAAGTTCTGGAATCTGAGAGGAGCCACGAATTCCCTTCCACCCAGCGTTCCCCACGTCTCGCGATAAAAATGATACCTCACTTGTGTGGGTAGGCCTAGCGCCCGTGACAGGAAATGCCCCAAAGCGCAACGTGGACACACCCAAATTTATGAAGGAAAACAGAGGTGTTTTTTGCAAAGTGCCTACCTGTAGATTTTGGCCTGTAGCTCAGCCGCCACCTAGGGAAACCTACCAAACCTGTGCATTTCTGAAACCTAGAGACCTAGGGGAATCCAAGATGGGGTGACTTGTGTGGCTCGGACCAGGTTCTGTTACCCAGAATCCTTTGCAAACCTCAAAATTTGGCTAAAAAAACACATGTTCCTAACATTTCTGTGGCAGAAAGTTCTGGAATCTGAGAGGAGCCACGAATTTCCTTCCACCCAGCGTTCCCCCACGTCTCCCGATAAAAATGATACCTCACTTCTGTGGGTAGGCCTAGCGCCCGTGACAGGAAATGCCCCAAAGCGCAACGTGGACACAGCCAAATGTTTGAAGGAAAACAGAGGTGTTTTTTGCAAAGTGCCTACCTGTAGATTTTGGCTTGTAGCTCAGCCGCCACCTAGGGAAACCTACCAAACCTGTGCATTTCTGAAAACTAGAGACCTAGGGGAATCCAAGATGGGGTGACTTGTGTGGCTCGGACCAGGTTCTGTTACCCAGAATCCTTTGCAAACCTCAAAATTTGGCTAAAAAAAACACATGTTCCTCACATTTCTGTGGCAGAAAGTTCTGGAATCTGAGAGGAGCCACAAAATTCCTTCCACCCAGCGTTCCCCCACGTCTCTCGATAAAAATGATACCTCACTTGTGTGGGTAGGCCTAGCGCCCGCGACAGGAAACGCCCCAAAGCGCAACGTGGACACATCCAAATTTTTGAAGGAAAACAGAGGTGTTTTTTGCAAAGTGCCTACCTGTAGATTTTGGCTTGTAGCTCAGCCGCCACCTAGGGAAACCTACCAAACTGTGCATTTCTGAAAACTAGAGACCTAGGGGAATCCAAGATGGGGTGACTTGTGTGGCTCGGACCAGGTTCTGTTACCCAGAATCCTTTGCAAACCTCAAAATTTGGCTAAAAACACATGTTCCTCACATTTCTGTGGCAGAAAGTTCTGGAATCTGAGAGGAGCCACGAATTTCCTTCCACCCAGCGTTCCCCCACGTCTCCCGATAAAAATGATACCTCACTTGTGTGGGTAGGCCTAGCGCCCGCGACAGAAAACGCCCCAAAGCGCAACGTGGACACATCCAAATTTGTGAAGGAAAACAGAGGTGTTTTTTGCAAAGTGCCTACCTGTAGATTTTGGCTTGTAGCTCAGCCGCCACCTAGGGAAACCTACCAAACCTGTGCATTTCTGAAAACTAGAGACCTAGGGGAATCCAAGATGGGGTGACTTGTGTGGCTCGGACCAGGTTCTGTTACCCAGAATCCTTTGCAAACCTCAAAATTTGGCTAAAAAAACACATGTTCCTCACATTTCTGTGGCAGAAAGTTCTGGAATCTGAGAGGAGCCACGAATTTCCTTCCACCCAGCGTTCCCCCACGTCTCCCGATAAAAATGATACCTCACTTGTGTGGGTAGGCCTAGCGCCCGCGACAGAAAACGCCCCAAAGCGCAACGTAGACACAGCCAAATTTGTGAAGGAAAAAAGAGGTGTTTTTTGCAAAGTGCCTACCTGTAGATTTTGGCCTGTAGCTCAGCCGCCACCTAGGGAAACCTACCAAACCTGTGCATTTCTGAAAACTAGAGACCTAGGGGAATCCAAGATGGGGTGACTTGTGTGGCTCGGACCAGGTTCTGTTACCCAGAATCCTTTGCAAACCTCAAAATTTGGCTAAAAAAACACATGTTCCTCACATTTCTGTGGCAGAAAGTTCTGGAATCTGAGAGGAGCCACGAATTTCCTTCCACCCAGTGTTCCCCCACGTCTCCCGATAAAAATGATACCTCACTTGTGTGGGTAGGCCTAGCGCCCGCGACACGAAACGCCCCAAAGCGCAACGTAGACACAGCCAATTTTTTGAAGGAAAACAGAGGTGTTTTTTGCAAAGTGCCTACCTGTAGATTTTGGCTTGTAGCTCAGCCGCCACCTAGGAAAACCTACCAAACCTGTGCATTTCTGAAAACTAGAGACCTAGGGGAATCCAAGATGGGGTGACTTGTGTGGCTCGGACCAGGTTCTGTTACCCAGAATCCTTTGCAAACCTCAAAATTTGGCTAAAAAAACACATGTTCCTCACATTTCTGTGGCAGAAAGTTCTGGAATCTGAGAGGAGCCACGAATTTCCTTCCACCCAGCGTTCCCCCACGTCTCCCGATAAAAATGATACCTCACTTGTGTGGGTAGGCCTAGCGCCCGTGACAGGAAATGCCCCAAAGTGCAACGTGGACACAGCCAAATTTATGAAGGAAAACAGAGGTGTTTTTTGCAAAGTGCCTACCTGTAGATTTTGGCCTGTAGCTCAGCCGCCACCTAGGGAAACCTACCAAACCTGTGCATTTCTGAAAACTAGAGACCTAGGGGAATCCAAGATGGGGTGACTTGTGTGGCTCGGACCAGGTTCTGTTACCCAGAATCCTTTGCAAACCTCAAAATTTGGCTAAAAAAACACATGTTCCTAACATTTCTGTGGCAGAAAGTTCTGGAATCTGAGAGGAGCCACGAATTTCCTTCCACCCAGCGTTCCCCCACGTCTCCCGATAAAAATGATACCTCACTTGTGTGGGTAGGCCTAGCGCCCGCGACAGGAAACGCCCCAAAGCGCAACGTGGACACATCCAAATTTGTGAAGGAAAACAGAGGTGTTTTTTGCAAAGTGCCTACCTGTAGATTTTGGCTTGTAGCTCAGCCGCCACCTAGGGAAACCTACCAAACCTGTGCATTTCTGAAAACTAGAGACCTAGGGGAATCCAAGATGGGGTGACTTGTGTGGCTCGGACCAGGTTCTGTTACCCAGAATCCTTTGCAAACCTCAAAATTTGGCTAAAAAAACACATGTTCCTCACATTTCTGTGGCAGAAAGTTCTGGAATCTGAGAGGAGCCACGAATTTCCTTCCACCCAGCGTTCCCCCACGTCTCCCGATAAAAATGATACCTCACTTGTGTGGGTAGGCCTAGCGCCCGTGACAGGAAATGCCCCAAAGTGCAACGTGGACACAGCCAAATTTATGAAGGAAAACAGAGGTGTTTTTTGCAAAGTGCCTACCTGTAGATTTTGGCCTGTAGCTCAGCCGCCACCTAGGGAAACCTACCAAACCTGTGCATTTCTGAAAACTAGAGACCTAGGGGAATCCAAGATGGGGTGACTTGTGTGGCTCGGACCAGGTTCTGTTACCCAGAATCCTTTGCAAACCTCAAAATTTGGCTAAAAAAACACATGTTCCTAACATTTCTGTGGCAGAAAGTTCTGGAATCTGAGAGGAGCCACGAATTTCCTTCCACCCAGCGTTCCCCCACGTCTCCCGATAAAAATGATACCTCACTTGTGTGGGTAGGCCTAGCGCCCGCGACAGGAAACGCCCCAAAGCGCAACGTGGACACATCCAAATTTGTGAAGGAAAACAGAGGTGTTTTTTGCAAAGTGCCTACCTGTAGATTTTGGCTTGTAGCTCAGCCGCCACCTAGGGAAACCTACCAAACCTGTGCATTTCTGAAAACTAGAGACCTAGGGGAATCCAAGATGGGGTGACTTGTGTGGCTCGGACCAGGTTCTGTTACCCTGAATCCTTTGCAAACCTCAAAATTTGGCTAAAAAAACACATGTTCCTCACATTTCTGTGGCAGAAAGTTCTGGAATCTGAGAGGAGCCACGAATTACCTTCCACCCAGCGTTCCCCCACGTCTCCCGATAAAAATGATACCTGACTTGTGTGGGTAGGCCTAGCGCCCGCGACAGGAAACGCCCCAAAGCGCAACGTAGACACAGCCACATTTTTGAAGGAAAACAGAGGTGTTTTTTGCAAAGTGCCTACCTGTAGATTTTGGCTTGTAGCTCAGCCGCCACATAGGGAAACCTACCAAACCTGTGCATTTCTGAAAACTAGAGACCTAGGGGAATCCAAGATGGGGTGACTTGTGTGGCTCGGACCAGGTTCCGTTACCCAGAATCCTTTGCAAACCTCAAAATTTGGCTAAAAACACATGTTCCTCACATTTCTGTGGCAGAAAGTTCTGGAATCTGAGAGGAGCCACGAATTCCCTTCCACCCAGCGTTCCCCCACGTCTCCCGATAAAAATGATACCTCACTTGTGTGGGTAGGCCTAGCGCCCGCGACAGGAAACGCCCCAAAGCGCAACGTGGACACATCCAAATTTGTGAAGGAAAACAGAGGTGTTTTTTGCAAAGTGCCTACCTGTAGATTTTGGCTTGTAGCTCAGCCGCCACCTAGGGAAACCTACCAAACCTGTGCATTTCTGAAAACTAGAGACCTAGGGGAATCCAAGATGGGGTGACTTGTGTGGCTCGGACCAGGTTCTGATACCCTGAATCCTTTGCAAACCTCAAAATTTGGCTAAAAAAACACATGTTCCTCACATTTCTGTGGCAGAAAGTTCTGGAAACTGAGAGGAGCCACGAATTTCCTTCCACCCAGCGTTCCCCCACGTCTCCCGATAAAAATGATACCTCATTTGTGTGGGTAGTCCTAGCGCCCGCGACAGAAAACGCCCCAAAGCTCAACGTAGATACAGCCAAATTTTTTAAGGAAAACAGAGGTGTTTTTTGCAAAGTGCCTAGCTGTAGATTTTGGCTTGTAGCTCAGCTGCCACCTAGGGAAACCTACCAAACCTGTGCATTTCTGAAAACTAGAGACCTAGGGGAATCCAAGATGGGGTGACTTGTGTGGCTCGGACCAGGTTCTGATACCCTGAATCCTTTGCAAACCTCAAAATTTGGCTAAAAAAACACATGTTCCTCACATTTCTGTGGCAGAAAGTTCTGGAATCTGAGAGGAGTCACGAATTTCCTTCCACCCAGCGTTCCCCCACGTCTCCCGATAAAAATTATACCTCACTTGTGTGGGTAGGCCTAGCGCCCGCGACAGGAAACGCCCCAAAGCGCAACGTAGACACAGCCAAATTTTTGAAGGAAAACAGAGGTGTTTTTTGCAAAGTGCCTACCTGTAGATTTTGGCTTGTAGCTCAGCCGCCACCTAGGGAAACCTACCAAACCTGTGCATTTCTGAAAACTAGAGACCTAGGGGAATCCAAGATGGGGTGACTTGTGTGGCTCGGACCAGGTTCTGTTACCTAGAATCCTTTGCAAACCTCAAAATTTGGCTAAAAAAACACATGTTCCTAACATTTCTGTGGCAGAAAGTTCTGGAATCTGAGAGGAGCCACGAATTTTCTTCCACCCAGCGTTCCCCCACGTCTCCCGATAAAAATGATACCTCACTTGTGTGGGTAGGCCTAGCGCCCGTGACAGGAAATGCCCCAAAGCGCAACGTGGACACAGCCAGATTTATGAAGGAAACCAGAGGTGTTTTTTGCAAAGTGCCTACCTGTAGATTTTGGCCTGTAGCTCAGCCGCCACCTAGGGAAACCTACCAAACGTGTGCATTTCTGAAAACTAGAGACCTAGGGGAATCCAAGATGGGGTGACTTGTGTGGCTCAGACCAGGTTCTGTTACCCAGAATCCTTTGCAAACCTCAAAATTTGGCTAAAAAAACACATGTTCCTAACATTTCTGTGGCAGAAAGTTCTGGAATCTGAGAGAAGCCACGAATTTCCTTCCACCCAGCGTTCCCACACGTCTCCTGATAAAAATGATACCTCACTTGTGTGGGTAGGCCTAGCGCCCGCGACAGAGAACGCCCCAAAGCGCAACGTGGACACATCGAAATTTGTGAAGGAAATAAGAGGTGTTTTTTGCAAAGTGCCTACCTGTAGATTTTGGCTTGTAGCTCAGCCGCCACCTAGGGAAACCTACCAAACCTGTGCATTTCTGAAAACTAGAGACCTAGGGGAATCCAAGATGGGGTGACTTGTGTGGCTCGGACCAGGTTCTGTTACCCAGAATCCTTTGCAAACCTCAAAATTTGGCTAAAAAAACACATGTTCCTCACATTTCTGTGGCAGAAAGTTCTGGAATCTGAGAGGAGCCACGACTTTCCTTCCACCCAGCGTTCCCCCACGTCTCCCGATAAAAATGATACCTCACTTGTGTGGGTAGGCCTAGCGCCCTTGACAGGAAATGCCCCAAAGCGCAACGTGGACACAGCCAAATTTTTGAAGGAAAACAGAGGTGTTTTTTGCAAAGTGCCTACCTGAAGATTTTGGCCTGTAGCTCAGCCGCCACCTAGGGAAACCTACCAAACCTGTGCATTTCTGAAAACTAGAGACCTAGGGGAATCCAAGATGGGGTGACTTGTGTGGCTCGGACCAGGTTCTGTTACCCAGAATCCTTTGCAAACCTCAAAATTTGGCTAAAAAAACACATGTTCCTAACATTTCTGTGGCAGAAAGTTCTGGAATCTGAGAGGAGCCACGAATTTCCTTCCACCCAGCGTTCCCCCACGTCTCCCGATAAAAATGATACCTGACTTGTGTGGGTAGGCCTAGCGCCCGCGACAGGAAACGCCCCAAAGCGCAACGTAGACACAGCCACATTTTTGAAGGAAAACAGAGGTGTTTTTTGCAAAGTGCCTACCTGTAGATTTTGGCTTGTAGCTCAGCCGCCACATAGGGAAACCTACCAAACCTGTGCATTTCTGAAAACTAGAGACCTAGGGGAATCCAAGATGGGGTGACTTGTGTGGCTCGGACCAGGTTCCGTTACCCAGAATCCTTTGCAAACCTCAAAATTTGGCTAAAAACACATGTTCCTCACATTTCTGTGGCAGAAAGTTCTGGAATCTGAGAGGAGCCACGAATTCCCTTCCACCCAGCGTTTCCCCACGTCTCCCGATAAAAATGATACCTCACTTGTGTGGGTAGGCCTAGCGCCCGCGACAGGAAACGCCCCAAAGCGCAACGTGGACACATCCAAATTTGTGAAGGAAAACAGAGGTGTTTTTTGCAAAGTGCCTACCTGTAGATTTTGGCCTGTAGCTCAGCCGCCACCTAGGGAAACCTACCAAACCTGTGCATTTCTGAAAACTAGAGACCTAGGGGAATCCAAGATGGGGTGACTTGTGTGGCTCGGACCAGGTTCTGTTACCTAGAATCCTTTGCAAACCTCAACATTTTGCTAAAAAAACACATGTTCCTAACATTTCTGTGGCAGAAAGTTCTGGAATCTGAGAGGAGCCACGAATTTTCTTCCACCCAGCGTTCCCCCACGTCTCCCGATAAAAATGATACCTCACTTGTGTGGGTAGGCCTAGCGCCCGTGACAGGAAATGCCCCAAAGCGCAACGTGGACACAGCCAGATTTATGAAGGAAACCAGAGGTGTTTTTTGCAAAGTGCCTACCTGTAGATTTTGGCCTGTAGCTCAGCCGCCACCTAGGGAAACCTACCAAACCTGTGCATTTCTGAAAACTAGAGACCTAGGGGAATCCAAGATGGGGTGACTTGTGTGGCTCAGACCAGGTTCTGTTACCCAGAATCCTTTGCAAACCTCAAAATTTGGCTAAAAAAACACATGTTCCTAACATTTCTGTGGCAGAAAGTTCTGGAATCTGAGAGAAGCCACGAATTTCCTTCCACCCAGCGTTCCCACACGTCTCCTGATAAAAATGATACCTCACTTGTGTGGGTAGGCCTAGCGCCCGCGACAGAGAACGCCCCAAAGCGCAACGTGGACACATCCAAATTTGTGAAGGAAATAAGAGGTGTTTTTTGCAAAGTGCCTACCTGTAGATTTTGGCTTGTAGCTCAGCCGCCACCTAGGGAAACCTACCAAACCTGTGCATTTCTGAAAACTAGAGACCTAGGGGAATCCAAGATGGGGTGACTTGTGTGGCTCGGACCAGGTTCTGTTACCCAGAATCCTTTGCAAACCTCAAAATTTGGCTAAAAAAACACATGTTCCTCACATTTCTGTGGCAGAAAGTTCTGGAATCTGAGAGGAGCCACGACTTTCCTTCCACCCAGCGTTCCCCCACGTCTCCCGATAAAAATGATACCTCACTTGTGTGGGTAGGCCTAGCGCCCTTGACAGGAAATGCCCCAAAGCGCAACGTGGACACAGCCAAATTTTTGAAGGAAAACAGAGGTGTTTTTTGCAAAGTGCCTACCTGAAGATTTTGGCCTGTAGCTCAGCCGCCACCTAGGGAAACCTACCAAACCTGTGCATTTCTGAAAACTAGAGACCTAGGGGAATCCAAGATGGGGTGACTTGTGTGGCTCGGACCAGGTTCTGTTACCCAGAATCCTTTGCAAACCTCAAAATTTGGCTAAAAAAACACATGTTCCTAACATTTCTGTGGCAGAAAGTTCTGGAATCTGAGAGGAGCCACGAATTTCCTTCCACCCAGCGTTCCCCCACGTCTCCCGATAAAAATGATACCTGACTTGTGTGGGTAGGCCTAGCGCCCGCGACAGGAAACGCCCCAAAGCGCAACGTAGACACAGCCACATTTTTGAAGGAAAACAGAGGTGTTTTTTGCAAAGTGCCTACCTGTAGATTTTGGCTTGTAGCTCAGCCGCCACATAGGGAAACCTACCAAACCTGTGCATTTCTGAAAACTAGAGACCTAGGGGAATCCAAGATGGGGTGACTTGTGTGGCTCGGACCAGGTTCCGTTACCCAGAATCCTTTGCAAACCTCAAAATTTGGCTAAAAACACATGTTCCTCACATTTCTGTGGCAGAAAGTTCTGGAATCTGAGAGGAGCCACGAATTCCCTTCCACCCAGCGTTTCCCCACGTCTCCCGATAAAAATGATACCTCACTTGTGTGGGTAGGCCTAGCGCCCGCGACAGGAAACGCCCCAAAGCGCAACGTGGACACATCCAAATTTGTGAAGGAAAACAGAGGTGTTTTTTGCAAAGTGCCTACCTGTAGATTTTGGCTTGTAGCTCAGCCGCCACCTAGGGAAACCTACCAAACCTGTGCATTTCTGAAAACTAGAGACCTAGGGGAATCCAAGATGGGGTGACTTGTGTGGCTCGGACCAGGTTCTGATACCCTGAATCCTTTGCAAACCTCAAAATTTGGCTAAAAAAACACATGTTCCTCACATTTCTGTGGCAGAAAGTTCTGGAATCTGAGAGGAGCCACGAATTTCCTTCCACCCAGCGTTCCCCCACGTCTCCCGATAAAAATGATACCTCACTTGTGTGGGTAGTCCTAGCGCCCGCGACAGAAAACGCCCCAAAGCGCAACGTAGATACAGCCAAATTTTTTAAGGAAAACAGAGGTGTTTTTTGCAAAGTGCCTAGCTGTAGATTTTGGCTTGTAGCTCAGCTGCCACCTAGGGAAACCTACCAAACCTGTGCATTTCTGAAAACTAGAGACCTAGGGGAATCCAAGATGGGGTGACTTGTGTGGCTCGGACCAGGTTCTGTTACCCAGAATCCTTTGCAAACCTCAAAATTTGGCTAAAAACACATGTTCCTCACATTTCGGTGGCAGAAAGTTCTGGAATCTGAGAGGAGCCACGAATTCCCTTCCACCCAGCGTTCCCCCACGTCTCCCGATAAAAATGATACCTCACTTGTGTAGGTAGGCCTAGCGCCCGCGACAGCAAACGCCCCAAAGCGCAACGTGGACACATCCAAATTTGTGAAGGAAAACAGAGGTGTTTTTTCCAAAGTGCCTACCTGTAGATTTTGGCTTGTAGCTCAGCCGCCACCTAGGGAAACCTACCAAACCTGTGCATTTCTGAAAACTAGAGACCTAGGGGACTCCAAGATGGGGTGACTTGTGTGGCTCGGACCAGGTTCTGTTACCCTGAATCCTTTGCAAACCTCAAAATTTGGCTAAAAAAACACATGTTCCTCACATTTCTGTGGCAGAAAGTTCTGGAATCTGAGAGGAGCCACGAATTTCCTTCCACCCAGCGTTCCCCCACGTCTCCCGATAAAAATCATACCTGACTTGTGTGGGTAGGCCTAGCGCCCGCGACAGGAAACGCCCCAAAGCGCAACGTAGATACAGCCAAATTTTTTAAGGAAAACAGAGGTGTTTTTTGCAAAGTGCCTACCTGTAGATTTTGGCTTGTAGCTCAGCCGCCACCTAGGGAAACCTACCAAACCTGTGCATTTCTGAAAACTAGAGACCTAGGGGAATCCAAGATGGGGTGACTTGTGTGGCTCGGACCAGGTTCTGTTACCCAGAATCCTTTGCAAACCTCAAAATTTGGCTAAAAAAACACATGTTCCTAACATTTCTGTGGCAGAAAGTTCTGGAATCTGAGAGGAGCCACGAATTTCCTTCAACCCAGCGTTCCCCCACGTCTCCCGATAAAAATGATACCTCACTTGTGTGGGTAGGCCTAGCGCCCGCGACAGAAAACGCCCCAAAGCGCAACGTGGACACATCCAAATTTGTGAAGGAAAACAGAGGTGTTTTTTGCAAAGTGCCTACCTGTAGATTTTGGCTTGTAGCTCAGCCGCCACCTAGGGAAACCTACCAAACCTGTGCATTTCTGAAAACTAGAGACCTAGGGGAATCCAAGATGGGGTGACTTGTGTGGCTCGGACCAGGTTCTGTTACCCAGAATCCTTTGCAAACCTCAAAATTTGGCTAAAAAAACACATGTTCCTCACATTTCTGTGGCAGAAAGTTCTGGAATCTGAGAGGAGCCACGAATTTCCTTCCACCCAGCGTTCCCCCACGTCTCCCGATAAAAATGATACCTCACTTGTGTGGGTAGGCCTAGCGCCCGTGACAGGAAATGCCCCAAAGTGCAACGTGGACACAGCCAAATTTATGAAGGAAAACAGAGGTGTTTTTTGCAAAGTGCCTACCTGTAGATTTTGGCTTGTAGCTCAGCCGCCACCTAGGGAAACCTACCAAACCTGTGCATTTCTGAAAACTAGAGACCTAGGGGAATCCAAGATGGGGTGACTTGTGTGGCTCGGTCCAGGTTCTGTTACCCTGAATCCTTTGCAAACCTCAAAATTTGGCTAAAAAAACACATGTTCCTCACATTTCTGTGGCAGAAAGTTCTGGAATCTGAGAGGAGCCACGAATTTCCTTCCACCCAGCGTTCCCCCACGTCTCCCGATAAAAATGATACCTCACTTGTGTGGGTAGGCCTAGCGCCCGCGACAGGAAACGCCCCAAAGCGCAACGTAGATACAGCCAAATTTTTAAAGGAAAACAGAGGTGTTTTTTGCAAAGTGCCTACCTGTAGATTTTGGCTTGTAGCTCAGCCGCCACCTAGGGAAACCTACCAAACCTGTGCATTTCTGAAAACTAGAGACCTAGGGGAATCCAAGATGGGGTGACTTGTGTGGCTCGGACCAGGTTCTGTTACCCAGAATCCTTTGCAAACCTCAAAATTTGGCTAAAAAAACACATGTTCCTAACATTTCTGTGGCAGAAAGTTCTGGAATCTGAGAGGAGCCACGAATTTCCTTCCACCCAGCGTTCCCCCACGTCTCCCGATAAAAATGATACCTCACTTGTGTGGGTAGGCCTAGCGCCCGCGACAGAAAACGCCCCAAAGCGCAACGTGGACACATCCAAATTTGTGAAGGAAAACAGAGGTGTTTTTTGCAAAGTGCCTACTTGTAGATTTTGGCTTGTAGCTCAGCCGCCACCTAGGGAAACCTACCAAACCTGTGCATTTCTGAAAACTAGAGACCTAGGGGAATCCAAGATGGGGTGACTTGTGTGGCTCGGACCAGGTTCTGTTACCCAGAATCCTTTGCAAACCTCAAAATTTGGCTAAAAAAACACATGTTCCTCACATTTCTGTGGCAGAAAGTTCTGGAATCTGAGAGGAGCCACGAATTTCCTTCCACCCAGCGTTCCCCCACGTCTCTCGATAAAAATGATACCTCACTTGTGTGGGTAGGCCTAGCGCCCGCGACAGAAAACGCCCCAAAGCGCAACGTAGACACAGCCAAATTTGTGAAGGAAAACAGAGGTGTTTTTTGCAAAGTGCCTACCTGTAGATTTTGGCCTGTAGCTCAGCCGCCACCTAGGGAAACCTACCAAACCTGTGCATTTCTGAAAACTAGAGACCTAGGGGAATCCAAGATGGGGTGACTTGTGTGGCTCGGACCAGGTTCTGTTACCCAGAATCCTTTGCAAACCTCAAAATTTGGCTAAAAAAACACATGTTCCTCACATTTCTGTGGCAGAAAGTTCTGGAATCTGAGATGAGCCACGAATTTCCTTCCACCCAGTGTTCCCCCACGTCTCCCGATAAAAATGATACCTCACTTGTGTGGGTAGGCCTAGCGCCCGCGACACGAAACGCCCCAAAGCGCAACGTAGACACAGCCAAATTTTTGAAGGAAAACAGAGGTGTTTTTTGCAAAGTGCCTACCTGTAGATTTTGGCTTGTAGCTCAGCCGCCACCTAGGGAAACCTACCAAACCTGTGCATTTCTGAAAACGAGAGACCTAGGGGAATCCAAGATGGGGTGACTTGTGTGGCTCGGACCAGGTTCTGTTACCCAGAATCCTTTGCAAACCTCAAAATTTGGCTAAAAACACATGTTCCTCACATTTCTGTGGCAGAAAGTTCTGGAATCTGAGAGGAGCCACGAATTCCCTTCCACCCAGCGTTCCCCACGTCTCCCGATAAAAATGATACCTCACTTGTGTGGTAGGCCTAGCGCCCGTGACAGGAAATGCCCCAAAGCGCAACGTGGACACACCCAAATTTATGAAGGAAAACAGAGGTGTTTTTTGCAAAGTGCCTACCTGTAGATTTTGGCCTGTAGCTCAGCCGCCACCTAGGGAAACCTACCGAACCTGTGCATTTCTGAAAACTAGAGACCTAGGGGAATCCAAGATGGGGTGACATGTGTGGCTCGGACCAGGTTCTGTTACCCAGAATCCTTTGCAAACCTCAAAATTTGGCTAAAAAAACACATGTTCCTAACATTTCTGTGGCAGAAAGTTCTGGAATCTGAGAGGAGCCACGAATTTCCTTCCACCCAGCGTTCCCCCACGTCTCCCGATAAAAATGATACCTCACTTGTGTGGGTAGGCCTAGCGCCCGCGACAGAAAACGCCCCAAAGCGCAACGTGGACACATCCAAATTTGTGAAGGAAAACAGAGGTGTTTTTTGCAAAGTGCCTACCTGTAGATTTTGGCTTGTAGCTCAGCCGCCACCTAGGGAAACCTACCAAACCTGTGCATTTCTGAAAACTAGAGACCTAGGGGAATCCAAGATGGGGTGACTTGTGTGGCTCGGACCAGGTTCTGTTACCCAGAATCCTTTGCAAACCTCAAAATTTGGCTAAAAAAACACATGTTCCTCACATTTCTGTGGCAGAAAGTTCTGGAATCTGAGAGGAGCCACGAATTTCCTTCCACCCAGTGTTCCCCCACGTCTCCTGATAAAAATGATACCTCACTTGTGTGGGTAGGCCTAGCGCCCGCGACACGAAACGCCCCAAAGCGCAACGTAGACACAGCCAAATTTTTGAAGGAAAACAGAGGTGTTTTTTGCAAAGTGCCTACCTGTAGATTTTGGCTTGTAGCTCAGCCGCCACCTAGGGAAACCTACCAAACCTGTGCATTTCTGAAAACTAGAGACCTAGGGGAATCCAAGATGGGGTGACTTGTGTGGCTCGGACCAGGTTGTGTTACCCAGAATCCTTTGCAAACCTCAAAATTTGGCTAAAAACACATGTTCCTCACATTTCTGTGGCAGAAAGTTCTGGAATCTGAGAGGAGCCACGAATTCCCTTCCACCCAGCGTTCCCCACGTCTCCCCATAAAAATGATACCTCACTTGTGTGGGTAGGCCTAGCGCCCGTGACAGGAAATGCCCCAAAGCGCAACGTGGACACACACAAATTTATGAAGGAAAACAGAGGTGTTTTTTGCAAAGTGCCTACCTGTAGATTTTGGCCTGTAGCTCAGCCGCCACCTAGGGAAACCTACCAAACCTGTGCATTTCTGAAAACTAGAGACCTAAGGGAATCCAAGATGGGGTGACTTGTGTGGCTCGGACCAGGTTCTGTTACCCAGAATCCTTTGCAAACCTCAAAATTTGGCTAAAAAAACACATGTTCCTCACATTTCTGTGGCAGAAAGTTCTGGAATCTGAGAGGAGCCACGAATTTCCTTCCACCCAGCGTTCCCCACGTCTCCCGATAAAAATGATACCTCACTTGTGTGGGTAGGCCTAGCGCCCGTGACAGGAAATGCCCCAAAGCGCAATGTGGACACACCCAAATTTATGAAGGAAAACAGAGGTGTTTTTTGCAAAGTGCCTACCAGTAGATTTTGGCCTGTAGCTCAGCCGCCACCTAGGGAAACCTACCAAACCTGTGCATTTCTGAAACCTAGAGACCTAGGGGAATCCAAGATGGGGTGACTTGTGTGGCTCGGACCAGGTTCTGTTACCCAGAATCTTTTGCAAACCTCAAAATTTGGCTAAAAAAACACATGTTCCTAACATTTCTGTGGCAGAAAGTTCTGGAATCTGAGAGGAGCCACGAATTTCCTTCCACCCAGCGTTCCCCCACGTCTCCCGATAAAAATGATATCTCACTTGTGTGGGTAGGCCTAGCGCCCGTGACAGGAAATGCCCCAAAGCGCAACGTGGACACAGCCAAATTTTTGAAGGAAAACAGAGGTGTTTTTTGCAAAGTGCCTGCCTGTAGATTTTGGCCTGTAGCTCAGCCGCCTCCTAGGGAAACCTACCAAACCTGTGCATTTCTGAAAACTAGAGACCTATGGGAATCCAAGATGTGGTGACTTGCGGGGCTCGGACCAGGTTCTGTTACCCAGAATCCTTTGCAAACCTCAAAATTTGGCTAAAAAAACACATGTTCCTAACATTTCTGTGGCAGAAAGTTCTGGAATCTGAGAGGAGCCACGAATTTCCTTCCACCCAGCGTTCCCCCACGTCTCCCGATAAAAATGATATCTCACTTGTGTGGGTAGGCCTAGCGCCCGCGACAGGAAACGCCCCAAAGCGCAACTTGGAAACATCCAAATTTGTGAAGGAAAACAGAGGTGTTTTTTGCAAAGTGCCTACCTGTAGATTTTGGCTTGTAGCTCAGCCGCCACCTAGGGAAACCTACCAAACCTGTGCATTTCTGAAAACTAGAGACCTAGGGGAATCCAAGATGGGGTGACTTTTGTGGCTCGGACCAGGTTCTGTTACCCAGAATCCTTTGCAAAACTCAAAATTTGGCTAAAAAAACACATGTTCCTCACATTTCTGTGGCAGAAAGTTCTGGAATCTAAGAGGAGCCACGAATTTCCTTCCACCCAGCGTTCCCCCACGTCTCCCGATAAAAATGATACCTCACTTGTGTGGGTAGGCCTAGCGCCCGCGACAGAAAACGCCCCAAAGCGCAACGTAGACACAGCCAAAGTTGTGAAGGAAAACAGAGGTGTTTTTTGCAAAGTGCCTACCTGTAGATTTTGGCCTGTAGCTCAGCCGCCGCCTAGGGAAACCTACCAAACCTGTGCATTTCTGAAAACTAGAGACCTAGGGGAATCCAAGATGGGGTGACTTGTGTGGCTCGGACCAGGTTCTGTTACCCAGAATCCTTTGCAAACCTCAAAATTTGGCTAAAAAAACACATGTTCCTCACATTTCTGTGGCAGAAAGTTCTGGAATCTGAGAGGAGCCACGAATTTCCTTCCACCCAGTGTTCCCCCACGTCTCCCGATAAAAATGATACCTCACTTGTGTGGGTAGGCCTAGCGCCCGCGACACGAAACGCCCCAAAGCGCAACGTAGACACAGCCAAATTTTTGAAGGAAAACAGAGGTGTTTTTTGCAAAGTGCCTACCTGTAGATTTTGGCTTGTAGCTCAGCCGCCACCTAGGGAAACCTACCAAACCTGTGAATTTCTGAAAACTAGAGCCCTAGGGGAATCCAAGATGGGGTGACTTGTGTGGCTCGGACCAGGTTCTGTTACCCAGAATCCTTTGCAAACATCAAAATTTGGCTAAAAAAACACATGTTCCTAACATTTCTGTGGCAGAAAGTTCTGGAATCTGAGAGGAGCCACGAATTTCCTTCCACCCAGCGTTCCCCCACGTCTCCCGATAAAAATGATACCTCACTTGTGTGGGTAGGCCTAGCGCACGCGACAGAAAACGCCCCAAAGCGCAACGTGGACACATCCAAATTTGTGAAGGAAAACAGAGGTGTTTTTTGCAAAGTGCCTACCTGTAGATTTTGGCTTGTAGCTCAGCCGCCACCTAGGGAAACCTACCAAACCTGTGCATTTCTGAAAACTAGAGACCTAGGGGAATCCAAGATGGGGTGACCTTTGTGGCTCGGACCAGGTTCTGTTACCCAGAATCCTTTGCAACCTAAAAATTTGGCTAAAAAAACACATGTTCCTAACATTTCTGTGGCAGAAAGTTCTGGAATCTGAGAGGAGCCACGAATTTCCTTCCAGCCAGCGTTCCCCCACGTCTCCCGATAAAAATGATACCTCACTTGTGTGGGTAGGCCTAGCGCCCGCGACATAAAACGCCCCAAAGCGCAACGTAGACACAGCCAAATTTTTGAAGGAAAACAGAGGTGTTTTTTGCAAAGTGCCTACCTGTAGATTTTGGCTTGTAGCTCAGCCGCCACCTAGGGAAACCTACGAAACCTGTGCATTTCTGAAAACTAGAGACCTAGGGGAATCCAAGATGGGGTGACTTGTGTGGCTCGGACCAGGTTCTGTTACCCAGAATCCTTTGCAAACCTCAAAATTTGGCTAAAAACACATGTTCCTCACATTTCTGTGGCAGAAAGTTCTGGAATCTGAGAGGAGCCACGAATTTCCTTCCACCCAGCGTTCCCCCACGTCTCCCGATAAAAATGATACCTCACTTGTGTGGGTAGGCCTAGCGCCCGTGAGAGGAAATGCCCCAAAGCGCAACGTGGACACAGCCAAATTTATGAAGGAAAACAGAGGTGTTTTTTGCAAAGTGCCTACCTGTAGATTTTGGCCTGTAGCTCAGCCGCCACCTAGGGAAACCTACCAAACCTGTGCATTTCTGAAACCTAGAGACCTAGGGGAATCCAAGATGGGGTGACTTGTGTGGCTCGGACCAGGTTCTGTTACCCAGAATCCTTTGCAAACCTCAAAATTTGGCTAAAAAAACACATGTTCCTAACATTTCTGTGGCAGAAAGTTCTGGAATCTGAGAGGAGCCACGAATTTCCTTCCACCCAGCGTTCCCCCACGTCTCCCGATAAAAATGATACCTCACTTGTGTAGGCAGGCCTAGCGCCCGCGACAGAAAACGCCCCAAAGCGCAACGTGGACACATCCAAATTTTTGAAGGAAAACAGAGGTGTTTTTTGCAAAGTGCCTACCTGTAGATTTTGGCTTGTAGCTCAGCCGCCACCTAGGGAAACCTACCAAACCTGTGCATTTCTGAAAACTAGAGACCTAGGGGAATCCAAGATGGGGTGACCTGTGTGGCTCGGACCTGGTTCTGTTACCCAGAATCCATTGCAAACCTCAAAATTTGGCTAAAAAAACACATGTTCCTAACATTTCTGTGGCAGAAAGTTCTGGAATCTGAGAGGAGCCACGAATTTCCTTCCACCCAGCGTTCCCCCACGTCTCCCGATAAAAATGATATCTCACTTGTGTGGGTAGGCCTAGCGCCCGCGACAGGAAACGCCCCAAAGCGCAACTTGGACACATCCAAATTTGTGAAGGAAAACAGATGTGTTTTTTGCAAAGTGCCTACCTGTAGATTTTGGCTTGTAGCTCAGCCGCCACCTAGGGAAACCTACCAAACCTGTGCATTTCTGAAAACTAGAGACCTAGGGGAATCCAAGATGGGGTGACTTTTGTGGCTCGGACCAGGTTCTGTTACCCAGAATCCTTTGCAAACCTAAAAATTTGGCTAAAAAAACACATGTTCCTCACATTTCTGTGGCAGAAAGTTCTGGAATCTGAGAGGAGCCACGAATTTCCTTCCACCCAGCGTTCCCCCACGTCTCCCGATAAAAATTATACCTCACTTGTGTGGGTAGGCCTAGCGCCCGTGACAGGAAATGCCCCAAAGCGCAACGTGGACACAGCCAAATTTTTGAAGGAAAACAGAGGTGTTTTTTGCAAAGTGCCTACCTGTAGATTTTGGCCTGTAGCTCAGCCGCCACCTAGGGAAACCTATCAAACCTGTGCATTTCTGAAACCTAGAGACCTAGGGGAATCCAAGATGGGGTGACTTGTGTGGCTCGGACCAGGTTCTGTTACCCAGAATCCTTTGCAAACCTCAAAATTTGGCTAAAAAAACACATGTTCCTAACATTTCTGTGGCAGAAAGTTCTGGAATCTGAGAGGAGCCACGAATTTCCTTCCACCCAGCGTTCCCCCACGTCTCCCGATAAAAATGATACCTCACTTGTTTAGGCAGGCCTAGCGCCCGCGACAGAAAACGCCCCAAAGTGCAACGTGGACACATCCAAATTTTTGAAGGAAAACAGAGGTGTTTTTTGCAAAGTGCCTACCTGTAGATTTTGGCTTGTAGCTCAGCCGCCACCTAGGGAAACCTACCAAACCTGTGCATTTCTGAAAACTAGAGACCTAGGGGAATCCAAGATGGGGTGACCTGTGTGGCTCGGACCAGGTTCTGTTACCCAGAATCCTTTGCAAACCTAAAAATTTGGCTAAAAAAACACATGTTCCTCACATTTCTGTGGCAGAAAGTTCTGGAATCTGAGAGGAGCCACGAATTTCCTTCCACCCAGCGTTCCCCCACGTCTCCCGATAAAAATTATACCTCACTTGTGTGGGTAGGCCTAGCGCCCGTGACAGGAAATGCCCCAAAGCGCAACGTGGACACAGCCAAATTTTTGAAGGAAAACAGAGGTGTTTTTTGCAAAGTGCCTACCTGTAGATTTTGGCCTGTAGCTCAGCCGCCACCTAGGGAAACCTACCAAACCTGTGCATTTCTGAAAACTAGAGACCTAGGGGAATCCAAGATGGGGTGACTTGTGTGGCTCGGACCTGGTTCTGTTACCCAGAATCCATTGCAAACCTCAAAATTTGGCTAAAAAAACACATGTTCCTAACATTTCTGTGGCAGAAAGTTCTGGAATCTGAGAGGAGCCACGAATTTCCTTCCACCCAGCGTTCCCCCACGTCTCCCGATAAAAATGATATCTCACTTGTGTGGGTAGGCCTAGCGCCCGCGACAGGAAACGCCCCAAAGCGCAACTTTGACACATCCAAATTTGTGAAGGAAAACAGATGTGTTTTTTGCAAAGTGCCTACCTGTAGATTTTGGCTTGTAGCTCAGCCGCCACCTAGGGAAACCTACCAAACCTGTGCATTTCTGAAAACTAGAGACCTAGGGGAATCCAAGATGGGGTGACTTTTGTGGCTCGGACCAGGTTCTGTTACCCAGAATCCTTTGCAAAACTCAAAATTTGGCTAAAAAAACACATGTTCCTCACATTTCTGTGGCAGAAAGTTCTGGAATCTGAGAGGAGCCACGAATTTCCTTGCACCCAGCGGTCCCCCACGTCTCCCGATAAAAATGATACCTCACTTGTGTGGGTAGGCCTAGCGCCCGCGACATAAAACGCCCCAAAGCGCAACGTAGACACAGCCAAATTTTTGAAGGAAAACAGAGGTGTTTTTTGCAAAGTGCCTACCTGTAGATTTTGGCCTGTAGCTCAGCCGCCACCTAGGGAAACCTACCAAACCTGTGTATTTCTGAAAACTCGAGACCTAGGGGAATCCAAGATGGGGTGACTTGTGTGGCTCGGACCAGGTTCTGTTACCCAGAATCCATTGCAAACCTCAAAATTTGGCTAAGAAAACACATGTTCCTCACATTTCTGTGGCAGAAAGTTCTGGAATCTGAGAGGAGCCACGAATTTCCTTCCACCCAGCGTTCCCCCACGTCTCCCGATAAAAATGATATCTCACTTGTGTGGGTAGGCCTAGCGCCCGCGACAGGAAACGCCCCAAAGCGCAACGTGGACACATCCAAATTTGTGAAGGAAAACAGAGGTGTTTTTTGCAAAGTGCCTACCTGTAGATTTTGGCCTGTAGCTCAGCCGCCGCCTAGGGAAACCTACCAAACCTGTGCATTTCTGAAAACTAGAGACCTAGGGGAATCCAAGATGGGGTGACTTGTGTGGCTCGGACCAGGTTCTGTTACCCAGAATCCTTTGCAAACCTCAAAATTTGGCTAAAAAAACACATGTTCCTCACATTTCTGTGGCAGAAAGTTCTGGAATCTGAGAGGAGCCACGAATTTCCTTCCACCCAGTGTTCCCCCACGTCTCCCGATAAAAATGATACCTCACTTGTGTGGGTAGGCCTAGCGCCCGCGACACGAAACGCCCCAAAGCGCAACGTAGACACAGCCAAATTTTTGAAGGAAAACAGAGGTGTTTTTTGCAAAGTGCCTACCTGTAGATTTTGGCTTGTAGCTCAGCCGCCACCTAGGGAAACCTACCAAACCTGTGAATTTCTGAAAACTAGAGCCCTAGGGGAATCCAAGATGGGGTGACTTGTGTGGCTCGGACCAGGTTCTGTTACCCAGAATCCTTTGCAAACATCAAAATTTGGCTAAAAAAACACATGTTCCTAACATTTCTGTGGCAGAAAGTTCTGGAATCTGAGAGGAGCCACGAATTTCCTTCCACCCAGCGTTCCCCCACGTCTCCCGATAAAAATGATACCTCACTTGTGTGGGTAGGCCTAGCGCACGCGACAGAAAACGCCCCAAAGCGCAACGTGGACACATCCAAATTTGTGAAGGAAAACAGAGGTGTTTTTTGCAAAGTGCCTACCTGTAGATTTTGGCTTGTAGCTCAGCCGCCACCTAGGGAAACCTACCAAACCTGTGCATTTCTGAAAACTAGAGACCTAGGGGAATCCAAGATGGGGTGACCTTTGTGGCTCGGACCAGGTTCTGTTACCCAGAATCCTTTGCAACCTAAAAATTTGGCTAAAAAAACACATGTTCCTAACATTTCTGTGGCAGAAAGTTCTGGAATCTGAGAGGAGCCACGAATTTCCTTCCAGCCAGCGTTCCCCCACGTCTCCCGATAAAAATGATACCTCACTTGTGTGGGTAGGCCTAGCGCCCGCGACATAAAACGCCCCAAAGCGCAACGTAGACACAGCCAAATTTTTGAAGGAAAACAGAGGTGTTTTTTGCAAAGTGCCTACCTGTAGATTTTGGCTTGTAGCTCAGCCGCCACCTAGGGAAACCTACGAAACCTGTGCATTTCTGAAAACTAGAGACCTAGGGGAATCCAAGATGGGGTGACTTGTGTGGCTCGGACCAGGTTCTGTTACCCAGAATCCTTTGCAAACCTCAAAATTTGGCTAAAAACACATGTTCCTCACATTTCTGTGGCAGAAAGTTCTGGAATCTGAGAGGAGCCACGAATTTCCTTCCACCCAGCGTTCCCCCACGTCTCCCGATAAAAATGATACCTCACTTGTGTGGGTAGGCCTAGCGCCCGTGAGAGGAAATGCCCCAAAGCGCAACGTGGACACAGCCAAATTTATGAAGGAAAACAGAGGTGTTTTTTGCAAAGTGCCTACCTGTAGATTTTGGCCTGTAGCTCAGCCGCCACCTAGGGAAACCTACCAAACCTGTGCATTTCTGAAACCTAGAGACCTAGGGGAATCCAAGATGGGGTGACTTGTGTGGCTCGGACCAGGTTCTGTTACCCAGAATCCTTTGCAAACCTCAAAATTTGGCTAAAAAAACACATGTTCCTAACATTTCTGTGGCAGAAAGTTCTGGAATCTGAGAGGAGCCACGAATTTCCTTCCACCCAGCGTTCCCCCACGTCTCCCGATAAAAATGATACCTCACTTGTGTAGGCAGGCCTAGCGCCCGCGACAGAAAACGCCCCAAAGCGCAACGTGGACACATCCAAATTTTTGAAGGAAAACAGAGGTGTTTTTTGCAAAGTGCCTACCTGTAGATTTTGGCTTGTAGCTCAGCCGCCACCTAGGGAAACCTACCAAACCTGTGCATTTCTGAAAACTAGAGACCTAGGGGAATCCAAGATGGGGTGACCTGTGTGGCTCGGACCTGGTTCTGTTACCCAGAATCCATTGCAAACCTCAAAATTTGGCTAAAAAAACACATGTTCCTAACATTTCTGTGGCAGAAAGTTCTGGAATCTGAGAGGAGCCACGAATTTCCTTCCACCCAGCGTTCCCCCACGTCTCCCGATAAAAATGATATCTCACTTGTGTGGGTAGGCCTAGCGCCCGCGACAGGAAACGCCCCAAAGCGCAACTTGGACACATCCAAATTTGTGAAGGAAAACAGATGTGTTTTTTGCAAAGTGCCTACCTGTAGATTTTGGCTTGTAGCTCAGCCGCCACCTAGGGAAACCTACCAAACCTGTGCATTTCTGAAAACTAGAGACCTAGGGGAATCCAAGATGGGGTGACTTTTGTGGCTCGGACCAGGTTCTGTTACCCAGAATCCTTTGCAAACCTAAAAATTTGGCTAAAAAAACACATGTTCCTCACATTTCTGTGGCAGAAAGTTCTGGAATCTGAGAGGAGCCACGAATTTCCTTCCACCCAGCGTTCCCCCACGTCTCCCGATAAAAATTATACCTCACTTGTGTGGGTAGGCCTAGCGCCCGTGACAGGAAATGCCCCAAAGCGCAACGTGGACACAGCCAAATTTTTGAAGGAAAACAGAGGTGTTTTTTGCAAAGTGCCTACCTGTAGATTTTGGCCTGTAGCTCAGCCGCCACCTAGGGAAACCTATCAAACCTGTGCATTTCTGAAACCTAGAGACCTAGGGGAATCCAAGATGGGGTGACTTGTGTGGCTCGGACCAGGTTCTGTTACCCAGAATCCTTTGCAAACCTCAAAATTTGGCTAAAAAAACACATGTTCCTAACATTTCTGTGGCAGAAAGTTCTGGAATCTGAGAGGAGCCACGAATTTCCTTCCACCCAGCGTTCCCCCACGTCTCCCGATAAAAATGATACCTCACTTGTTTAGGCAGGCCTAGCGCCCGCGACAGAAAACGCCCCAAAGTGCAACGTGGACACATCCAAATTTTTGAAGGAAAACAGAGGTGTTTTTTGCAAAGTGCCTACCTGTAGATTTTGGCTTGTAGCTCAGCCGCCACCTAGGGAAACCTACCAAACCTGTGCATTTCTGAAAACTAGAGACCTAGGGGAATCCAAGATGGGGTGACCTGTGTGGCTCGGACCAGGTTCTGTTACCCAGAATCCTTTGCAAACCTAAAAATTTGGCTAAAAAAACACATGTTCCTCACATTTCTGTGGCAGAAAGTTCTGGAATCTGAGAGGAGACACGAATTTCCTTCCACCCAGCGTTCCCCCACGTCTCCCGATAAAAATTATACCTCACTTGTGTGGGTAGGCCTAGCGCCCGTGACAGGAAATGCCCCAAAGCGCAACGTGGACACAGCCAAATTTTTGAAGGAAAACAGAGGTGTTTTTTGCAAAGTGCCTACCTGTAGATTTTGGCCTGTAGCTCAGCCGCCACCTAGGGAAACCTACCAAACCTGTGCATTTCTGAAAACTAGAGACCTAGGGGAATCCAAGATGGGGTGACTTGTGTGGCTCGGACCTGGTTCTGTTACCCAGAATCCATTGCAAACCTCAAAATTTGGCTAAAAAAACACATGTTCCTAACATTTCTGTGGCAGAAAGTTCTGGAATCTGAGAGGAGCCACGAATTTCCTTCCACCCAGCGTTCCCCCACGTCTCCCGATAAAAATGATATCTCACTTGTGTGGGTAGGCCTAGCGCCCGCGACAGGAAACGCCCCAAAGCGCAACTTGGACACATCCAAATTTGTGAAGGAAAACAGATGTGTTTTTTGCAAAGTGCCTACCTGTAGATTTTGGCTTGTAGCTCAGCCGCCACCTAGGGAAACCTACCAAACCTGTGCATTTCTGAAAACTAGAGACCTAGGGGAATCCAAGATGGGGTGACTTTTGTGGCTCGGACCAGGTTCTGTTACCCAGAATCCTTTGCAAAACTCAAAATTTGGCTAAAAAAACACATGTTCCTCACATTTCTGTGGCAGAAAGTTCTGGAATCTGAGAGGAGCCACGAATTTCCTTGCACCCAGCGGTCCCCCACGTCTCCCGATAAAAATGATACCTCACTTGTGTGGGTAGGCCTAGCGCCCGCGACATAAAACGCCCCAAAGCGCAACGTAGACACAGCCAAATTTTTGAAGGAAAACAGAGGTGTTTTTTGCAAAGTGCCTACCTGTAGATTTTGGCCTGTAGCTCAGCCGCCACCTAGGGAAACCTACCAAACCTGTGTATTTCTGAAAACTCGAGACCTAGGGGAATCCAAGATGGGGTGACTTGTGTGGCTCGGACCAGGTTCTGTTACCCAGAATCCATTGCAAACCTCAAAATTTGGCTAAGAAAACACATGTTCCTCACATTTCTGTGGCAGAAAGTTCTGGAATCTGAGAGGAGCCACGAATTTCCTTCCACCCAGCGTTCCCCCACGTCTCCCGATAAAAATGATATCTCACTTGTGTGGGTAGGCCTAGCGCCCGCGACAGGAAACGCCCCAAAGCGCAACGTGGACACATCCAAATTTGTGAAGGAAAACAGAGGTGTTTTTTGCAAAGTGCCTACCTGTAGATTTTGGCTTGTAGCTCAGCCGCCACCTAGGGAAACCTACCAAACCTGTGCATTTCTGAAAACTAGAGACCTAGGGGAATCCAAGATGGGGTGACTTGTGTGGCTCGGACCAGGTTCTGTTACCCAGAATCCTTTGCAAACCTCAAAATTTGGCTAAAAACACATGTTCCTCACATTTCTGTGGCAGAAAGTTCTGGAATCTGAGAGGAGCCACGAATTTCCTTCCACCCAGTTTTCCCCCACGTCTCCCGATAAAAATGATACCTCACTTGTGTGGGTAGGCCTAGCGCCCGTGACACGAAACGCCCCAAAGCGCAACGTAGACACAGCCAAATTTTTGAAGGAAAACAGAGGTGTTTTTTGCAAAGTGCCTACCTGTAGATTTTGGCTTGTAGCTCAGCCGCCACCTAGGGAAACCTACCAAACCTGTGCATTTCTGAAAACTAGAGACCTAGGGGAATCCAAGATGGGGTGACTTGTGTGGCTCGGACCAGGTTCTGTTACCCAGAATCCTTTGCAAACCTCAAAATTTGGCTAAAAACACATGTTCCTCACATTTCTGTGGCAGAAAGTTCTGGAATCTGAGAGGAGCCACGAATTCCCTTCCACCCAGCGTTCCCCACGTCTCCCGATAAAAATGATACCTCACTTGTGTGGGTAGGCCTAGCGCCCGTGAAAGGAAATGCCCCAAAGCGCAACGTGGACACAACCAAATTTATGAAGGAAAACAGAGGTGTTTTTTGCAAAGTGCCTACCTGTAGATTTTGGCTTGTAGCTCAGCCGCCACCAAGGGAAACCTACCAAACCTGTGCATTTCTGAAAACTAGAGACCTAGGGGAATCCAAGATGGGGTGACATATGTGGCTCGGACCAGGTTCTGTTACCCAGAATCCTTTGCAAACCTCAAAATTTGGCTAAAAAAACACATGTTCCTCACATTTCTGTGGCAGAAAGTTGTGGAATCTGAGAGGAGCCACGAATTTCCTTCCACCCAGCGTTCCCCCACGTCTCCCGATAAAAATGATACCTCACTTGTGTGGGTAGGCCTAGCGCCCGCGACATAAAACGCCCCAAAGCGCAACGTGGACACATCCAAATTTGTGAAGGAAAACAGAGGTGTTTTTTGCAAAGTGCCTACCTGTAGATTTTGGCTTGTAGCTCAGCAGCCACCTAGGGAAACCTACCAAACCTGTTCATTTCTGAAAACTAGAGACCTAGGGGAATCCAAGATGGGGTGACTTTTGTGGCTCGGACCAGGTTCTGTTACCCAGAATCCTTTGCAAACCTAAAAATTTGGCTAAAAAAACACATGTTCCTCACATTTCTGTGGCAGAAAGTTCTGGAATCTGAGAGGAGCCACGAATTTCCTTCCACCCAGCGTTCCCCCACGTCTCCCGATAAAAATTATACCTCACTTGTGTGGGTAGGCCTAGCGCCCGTGACAGGAAATGCCCCAAAGCGCAACGTGGACACAGCCAAATTTTTGAAGGAAAACAGAGGTGTTTTTTGCAAAGTGCCTACCTGTAGATTTTGGCCTGTAGCTCAGCCGCCACCTAGGGAAACCTATCAAACCTGTGCATTTCTGAAACCTAGAGACCTAGGGGAATCCAAGATGGGGTGACTTGTGTGGCTCGGACCAGGTTCTGTTACCCAGAATCCTTTGCAAACCTCAAAATTTGGCTAAAAAAACACATGTTCCTAACATTTCTGTGGCAGAAAGTTCTGGAATCTGAGAGGAGCCACGAATTTCCTTCCACCCAGCGTTCCCCCACGTCTCCCGATAAAAATGATACCTCACTTGTGTAGGCAGGCCTAGCGCCCGCGACAGAAAACGCCCCAAAGTGCAACGTGGACACATCCAAATTTTTGAAGGAAAACAGAGGTGTTTTTTGCAAAGTGCCTACCTGTAGATTTTGGCTTGTAGCTCAGCCGCCACCTAGGGAAACCTACCAAACCTGTGCATTTCTGAAAACTAGAGACCTAGGGGAATCCAAGATGGGGTGACCTGTGTGGCTCGGACCAGGTTCTGTTACCCAGAATCCTTTGCAAACCTAAAAATTTGGCTAAAAAAACACATGTTCCTCACATTTCTGTGGCAGAAAGTTCTGGAATCTGAGAGGAGCCACGAATTTCCTTCCACCCAGCGTTCCCCCACGTCTCCCGATAAAAATTATACCTCACTTGTGTGGGTAGGCCTAGCGCCCGTGACAGGAAATGCCCCAAAGCGCAACGTGGACACAGCCAAATTTTTGAAGGAAAACAGAGGTGTTTTTTGCAAAGTGCCTACCTGTAGATTTTGGCCTGTAGCTCAGCCGCCACCTAGGGAAACCTACCAAACCTGTGCATTTCTGAAAACTAGAGACCTAGGGGAATCCAAGATGGGGTGACTTGTGTGGCTCGGACCTGGTTCTGTTACCCAGAATCCATTGCAAACCTCAAAATTTGGCTAAAAAAACACATGTTCCTAACATTTCTGTGGCAGAAAGTTCTGGAATCTGAGAGGAGCCACGAATTTCCTTCCACCCAGCGTTCCCCCACGTCTCCCGATAAAAATGATATCTCACTTGTGTGGGTAGGCCTAGCGCCCGCGACAGGAAACGCCCCAAAGCGCAACTTGGACACATCCAAATTTGTGAAGGAAAACAGATGTGTTTTTTGCAAAGTGCCTACCTGTAGATTTTGGCTTGTAGCTCAGCCGCCACCTAGGGAAACCTACCAAACCTGTGCATTTCTGAAAACTAGAGACCTAGGGGAATCCAAGATGGGGTGACTTTTGTGGCTCGGACCAGGTTCTGTTACCCAGAATCCTTTGCAAAACTCAAAATTTGGCTAAAAAAACACATGTTCCTCACATTTCTGTGGCAGAAAGTTCTGGAATCTGAGAGGAGCCACGAATTTCCTTGCACCCAGCGGTCCCCCACGTCTCCCGATAAAAATGATACCTCACTTGTGTGGGTAGGCCTAGCGCCCGCGACATAAAACGCCCCAAAGCGCAACGTAGACACAGCCAAATTTTTGAAGGAAAACAGAGGTGTTTTTTGCAAAGTGCCTACCTGTAGATTTTGGCCTGTAGCTCAGCCGCCACCTAGGGAAACCTACCAAACCTGTGTATTTCTGAAAACTCGAGACCTAGGGGAATCCAAGATGGGGTGACTTGTGTGGCTCGGACCAGGTTCTGTTACCCAGAATCCATTGCAAACCTCAAAATTTGGCTAAGAAAACACATGTTCCTCACATTTCTGTGGCAGAAAGTTCTGGAATCTGAGAGGAGCCACGAATTTCCTTCCACCCAGCGTTCCCCCACGTCTCCCGATAAAAATGATATCTCACTTGTGTGGGTAGGCCTAGCGCCCGCGACAGGAAACGCCCCAAAGCGCAACGTGGACACATCCAAATTTGTGAAGGAAAACAGAGGTGTTTTTTGCAAAGTGCCTACCTGTAGATTTTGGCTTGTAGCTCAGCCGCCACCTAGGGAAACCTACCAAACCTGTGCATTTCTGAAAACTAGAGACCTAGGGGAATCCAAGATGGGGTGACTTGTGTGGCTCGGACCAGGTTCTGTTACCCAGAATCCTTTGCAAACCTCAAAATTTGGCTAAAAACACATGTTCCTCACATTTCTGTGGCAGAAAGTTCTGGAATCTGAGAGGAGCCACGAATTTCCTTCCACCCAGTGTTCCCCCACGTCTCCCGATAAAAATGATACCTCACTTGTGTGGGTAGGCCTAGCGCCCGTGACACGAAACGCCCCAAAGCGCAACGTAGACACAGCCAAATTTTTGAAGGAAAACAGAGGTGTTTTTTGCAAAGTGCCTACCTGTAGATTTTGGCTTGTAGCTCAGCCGCCACCTAGGGAAACCTACCAAACCTGTGCATTTCTAAAAACTAGAGACCTAGGGGAATCCAAGATGGGGTGACTTGTGTGGCTCGGACCAGGTTCTGTTACCCAGAATCCTTTGCAAACCTCAAAATTTGGCTAAAAACACATGTTCCTCACATTTCTGTGGCAGAAAGTTCTGGAATCTGAGAGGAGCCACGAATTCCCTTCCACCCAGCGTTCCCCACGTCTCCCGATAAAAATGATACCTCACTTGTGTGGGTAGGCCTAGCGCCCGTGAAAGGAAATGCCCCAAAGCGCAACGTGGACACAACCAAATTTATGAAGGAAAACAGAGGTGTTTTTTGCAAAGTGCCTACCTGTAGATTTTGGCTTGTAGCTCAGCCGCCACCTAGGGAAACCTACCAAACCTGTGCATTTCTGAAAACTAGAGACCTAGGGGAATCCAAGATGGGGTGACATATGTGGCTCGGACCAGGTTCTGTTACCCAGAATCCTTTGCAAACCTCAAAATTTGGCTAAAAAAACACATGTTCCTCACATTTCTGTGGCAGAAAGTTGTGGAATCTGAGAGGAGCCACGAATTTCCTTCCACCCAGCGTTCCCCCACGTCTCCCGATAAAAATGATACCTCACTTGTGTGGGTAGGCCTAGCGCCCGCGACATAAAACGCCCCAAAGCGCAACGTGGACACATCCAAATTTGTGAAGGAAAACAGAGGTGTTTTTTGCAAAGTGCCTACCTGTAGATTTTGGCTTGTAGCTCAGCCGCCACCTAGGGAAACCTACCAAACCTGTGCATTTCTGAAAACTAGAGACCTAGGGGAATCCAAGATGGGGTGACTTTTGTGGCTCGGACCAGGTTCTGTTACCCAGAATCCTTTGCAAAACTCAAAATTTGGCTAAAAAAACACATGTTCCTCACATTTCTGTGGCAGAAAGTTCTGGAATCTGAGAGGAGCCACGAATTTCCTTGCACCCAGCGGTCCCCCACGTCTCCCGATAAAAATGATACCTCACTTGTGTGGGTAGGCCTAGCGCCCGCGACATAAAACGCCCCAAAGCGCAACGTAGACACAGCCAAATTTTTGAAGGAAAACAGAGGTGTTTTTTGCAAAGTGCCTACCTGTAGATTTTGGCCTGTAGCTCAGCCGCCACCTAGGGAAACCTACCAAACCTGTGTATTTCTGAAAACTCGAGACCTAGGGGAATCCAAGATGGGGTGACTTGTGTGGCTCGGACCAGGTTCTGTTACCCAGAATCCATTGCAAACCTCAAAATTTGGCTAAGAAAACACATGTTCCTCACATTTCTGTGGCAGAAAGTTCTGGAATCTGAGAGGAGCCACGAATTTCCTTCCACCCAGCGTTCCCCCACGTCTCCCGATAAAAATGATATCTCACTTGTGTGGGTAGGCCTAGCGCCCGCGACAGGAAACGCCCCAAAGCGCAACGTGGACACATCCAAATTTGTGAAGGAAAACAGAGGTGTTTTTTGCAAAGTGCCTACCTGTAGATTTTGGCTTGTAGCTCAGCCGCCACCTAGGGAAACCTACCAAACCTGTGCATTTCTGAAAACTAGAGACCTAGGGGAATCCAAGATGGGGTGACTTGTGTGGCTCGGACCAGGTTCTGTTACCCAGAATCCTTTGCAAACCTCAAAATTTGGCTAAAAACACATGTTCCTCACATTTCTGTGGCAGAAAGTTCTGGAATCTGAGAGGAGCCACGAATTTCCTTCCACCCAGTGTTCCCCCACGTCTCCCGATAAAAATGATACCTCACTTGTGTGGGTAGGCCTAGCGCCCGTGACACGAAACGCCCCAAAGCGCAACGTAGACACAGCCAAATTTTTGAAGGAAAACAGAGGTGTTTTTTGCAAAGTGCCTACCTGTAGATTTTGGCTTGTAGCTCAGCCGCCACCTAGGGAAACCTACCAAACCTGTGCATTTCTGAAAACTAGAGACCTAGGGGAATCCAAGATGGGGTGACTTGTGTGGCTCGGACCAGGTTCTGTTACCCAGAATCCTTTGCAAACCTCAAAATTTGGCTAAAAACACATGTTCCTCACATTTCTGTGGCAGAAAGTTCTGGAATCTGAGAGGAGCCACGAATTCCCTTCCACCCAGCGTTCCCCACGTCTCCCGATAAAAATGATACCTCACTTGTGTGGGTAGGCCTAGCGCCCGTGAAAGGAAATGCCCCAAAGCGCAACGTGGACACAACCAAATTTATGAAGGAAAACAGAGGTGTTTTTTGCAAAGTGCCTACCTGTAGATTTTGGCCTGTAGCTCAGCCGCCACCTAGGGAAACCTACCGCACCTGTGCATTTCTGAAAACTAGAGACCTAGGGGAATCCAAGATGGGGTGACATATGTGGCTCGGACCAGGTTCTGTTACCCAGAATCCTTTGCAAACCTCAAAATTTGGCTAAGAAAACACATGTTCCTCACATTTCTGTGGCAGAAAGTTCTGGAATCTGAGAGGAGCCACGAATTTCCTTCCACCCAGCGTTCCCCCACGTCTCCCGATAAAAATGATATCTCACTTGTGTGGGTAGGCCTAGCGCCCGCGACAGGAAACGCCCCAAAGCGCAACGTGGACACATCCAAATTTGTGAAGGAAAACAGAGGTGTTTTTTGCAAAGTGCCTACCTGTAGATTTTGGCTTGTAGCTCAGCCGCCACCTAGGGAAACCTACCAAACCTGTGCATTTCTGAAAACTAGAGACCTAGGGGAATCCAAGATGGGGTGACTTGTGTGGCTCGGACCAGGTTCTGTTACCCAGAATCCTTTGCAAACCTCAAAATTTGGCTAAAAACACATGTTCCTCACATTTCTGTGGCAGAAAGTTCTGGAATCTGAGAGGAGCCACGAATTTCCTTCCACCCAGTGTTCCCCCACGTCTCCCGATAAAAATGATACCTCACTTGTGTGGGTAGGCCTAGCGCCCGTGACACGAAACGCCCCAAAGCGCAACGTAGACACAGCCAAATTTTTGAAGGAAAACAGAGGTGTTTTTTGCAAAGTGCCTACCTGTAGATTTTGGCTTGTAGCTCAGCCGCCACCTAGGGAAACCTACCAAACCTGTGCATTTCTGAAAACTAGAGACCTAGGGGAATCCAAGATGGGGTGACTTGTGTGGCTCGGACCAGGTTCTGTTACCCAGAATCCTTTGCAAACCTCAAAATTTGGCTAAAAACACATGTTCCTCACATTTCTGTGGCAGAAAGTTCTGGAATCTGAGAGGAGCCACGAATTCCCTTCCACCCAGCGTTCCCCACGTCTCCCGATAAAAATGATACCTCACTTGTGTGGGTAGGCCTAGCGCCCGTGAAAGGAAATGCCCCAAAGCGCAACGTGGACACAACCAAATTTATGAAGGAAAACAGAGGTGTTTTTTGCAAAGTGCCTACCTGTAGATTTTGGCCTGTAGCTCAGCCGCCACCTAGGGAAACCTACCGCACCTGTGCATTTCTGAAAACTAGAGACCTAGGGGAATCCAAGATGGGGTGACATATGTGGCTCGGACCAGGTTCTGTTACCCAGAATCCTTTGCAAACCTCAAAATTTGGCTAAAAAAACACATGTTCCTCACATTTCTGTGGCAGAAAGTTCTGGAATCTGAGAGGAGCCACGAATTTCCTTCCACCCAGCGTTCCCCCACGTCTCCCGATAAAAATGATACCTCACTTGTGTGGGTAGGCCTAGCGCCCGCGACATAAAACGCCCCAAAGCGCAACGTGGACACATCCAAATTTGTGAAGGAAAACAGAGGTGTTTTTTGCAAAGTGCCTACCTGTAGATTTTGGCTTGTAGCTCAGCCGCCACCTAGGGAAACCTACCAAACCTGTGCATTTCTGAAAACTAGAGACCTAGGGGAATCCAAGATGGGGTGACTTGTGTGGCTCGGACCAGGTTCTGTTACCCAGAATCCTTTGCAAACCTCAAAATTTGGCTAAAAAAACACATGTTCCTCACATTTCTGTGGCAGAAAGTTCTGGAATCTGAGAGGAGCCACGAATTTCCTTCCACCCAGTGTTCCCCCACGTCTCCCGATAAAAATGATACCTCACTTGTGTGGGTAGGCCTAGCGCCCGCGACACGAAACGCCCCAAAGCGCAACGTAGACACAGCCAAATTTTTGAAGGAAAACAGAGGTGTTTTTTGCAAAGTGCCTACCTGTAGATTTTGGCTTGTAGCTCAGCCGCCACCTAGGAAAACCTACCAAACCTGTGCATTTCTGAAAACTAGAGACCTAGGGGAATCCAAGATGGGGTGACTTGTGTGGCTCGGACCAGGTTCTGTTACCCAGAATCCTTTGCAAACCTCAAAATTTGGCTAAAAACACATGTTCCTCACATTTCTGTGGCAGAAAGTTCTGGAATCTGAGAGGAGCCACGAATTCCCTTCCACCCAGCGTTCCCCACGTCTCGCGATAAAAATGATACCTCACTTGTGTGGGTAGGCCTAGCGCCCGTGACAGGAAATGCCCCAAAGCGCAACGTGGACACACCCAAATTTATGAAGGAAAACAGAGGTGTTTTTTGCAAAGTGCCTACCTGTAGATTTTGGCCTGTAGCTCAGCCGCCACCTAGGGAAACCTACCAAACCTGTGCATTTCTGAAACCTAGAGACCTAGGGGAATCCAAGATGGGGTGACTTGTGTGGCTCGGACCAGGTTCTGTTACCCAGAATCCTTTGCAAACCTCAAAATTTGGCTAAAAAAACACATGTTCCTAACATTTCTGTGGCAGAAAGTTCTGGAATCTGAGAGGAGCCACGAATTTCCTTCCACCCAGCGTTCCCCCACGTCTCCCGATAAAAATGATACCTCACTTCTGTGGGTAGGCCTAGCGCCCGTGACAGGAAATGCCCCAAAGCGCAACGTGGACACAGCCAAATGTTTGAAGGAAAACAGAGGTGTTTTTTGCAAAGTGCCTACCTGTAGATTTTGGCTTGTAGCTCAGCCGCCACCTAGGGAAACCTACCAAACCTGTGCATTTCTGAAAACTAGAGACCTAGGGGAATCCAAGATGGGGTGACTTGTGTGGCTCGGACCAGGTTCTGTTACCCAGAATCCTTTGCAAACCTCAAAATTTGGCTAAAAAAAACACATGTTCCTCACATTTCTGTGGCAGAAAGTTCTGGAATCTGAGAGGAGCCACAAAATTCCTTCCACCCAGCGTTCCCCCACGTCTCCCGATAAAAATGATACCTCACTTGTGTGGGTAGGCCTAGCGCCCGCGACAGGAAACGCCCCAAAGCGCAACGTGGACACATCCAAATTTTTGAAGGAAAACAGAGGTGTTTTTTGCAAAGTGCCTACCTGTAGATTTTGGCTTGTAGCTCAGCCGCCACCTAGGGAAACCTACCAAACTGTGCATTTCTGAAAACTAGAGACCTAGGGGAATCCAAGATGGGGTGACTTGTGTGGCTCGGACCAGGTTCTGTTACCCAGAATCCTTTGCAAACCTCAAAATTTGGCTAAAAACACATGTTCCTCACATTTCTGTGGCAGAAAGTTCTGGAATCTGAGAGGAGCCACGAATTTCCTTCCACCCAGCGTTCCCCCACGTCTCCCGATAAAAATGATACCTCACTTGTGTGGGTAGGCCTAGCGCCCGCGACAGAAAACGCCCCAAAGCGCAACGTGGACACATCCAAATTTGTGAAGGAAAACAGAGGTGTTTTTTGCAAAGTGCCTACCTGTAGATTTTGGCTTGTAGCTCAGCCGCCACCTAGGGAAACCTACCAAACCTGTGCATTTCTGAAAACTAGAGACCTAGGGGAATCCAAGATGGGGTGACTTGTGTGGCTCGGACCAGGTTCTGTTACCCAGAATCCTTTGCAAACCTCAAAATTTGGCTAAAAAAACACATGTTCCTCACATTTCTGTGGCAGAAAGTTCTGGAATCTGAGAGGAGCCACGAATTTCCTTCCACCCAGCGTTCCCCCACGTCTCCCGATAAAAATGATACCTCACTTGTGTGGGTAGGCCTAGCGCCCGCGACAGAAAACGCCCCAAAGCGCAACGTAGACACAGCCAAATTTGTGAAGGAAAAAAGAGGTGTTTTTTGCAAAGTGCCTACCTGTAGATTTTGGCCTGTAGCTCAGCCGCCACCTAGGGAAACCTACCAAACCTGTGCATTTCTGAAAACTAGAGACCTAGGGGAATCCAAGATGGGGTGACTTGTGTGGCTCGGACCAGGTTCTGTTACCCAGAATCCTTTGCAAACCTCAAAATTTGGCTAAAAAAACACATGTTCCTCACATTTCTGTGGCAGAAAGTTCTGGAATCTGAGAGGAGCCACGAATTTCCTTCCACCCAGTGTTCCCCCACGTCTCCCGATAAAAATGATACCTCACTTGTGTGGGTAGGCCTAGCGCCCGCGACACGAAACGCCCCAAAGCGCAACGTAGACACAGCCAATTTTTTGAAGGAAAACAGAGGTGTTTTTTGCAAAGTGCCTACCTGTAGATTTTGGCTTGTAGCTCAGCCGCCACCTAGGAAAACCTACCAAACCTGTGCATTTCTGAAAACTAGAGACCTAGGGGAATCCAAGATGGGGTGACTTGTGTGGCTCGGACCAGGTTCTGTTACCCAGAATCCTTTGCAAACCTCAAAATTTGGCTAAAAACACATGTTCCTCACATTTCTGTGGCAGAAAGTTCTGGAATCTGAGAGGAGCCACGAATTCCCTTCCACCCAGCGTTCCCCACGTCTCGCGATAAAAATGATACCTCACTTGTGTGGGTAGGCCTAGCGCCCGTGACAGGAAATGCCCCAAAGCGCAACGTGGACACACCCAAATTTATGAAGGAAAACAGAGGTGTTTTTTGCAAAGTGCCTACCTGTAGATTTTGGCCTGTAGCTCAGCCGCCACCTAGGGAAACCTACCAAACCTGTGCATTTCTGAAACCTAGAGACCTAGGGGAATCCAAGATGGGGTGACTTGTGTGGCTCGGACCAGGTTCTGTTACCCAGAATCCTTTGCAAACCTCAAAATTTGGCTAAAAAAACACATGTTCCTAACATTTCTGTGGCAGAAAGTTCTGGAATCTGAGAGGAGCCACGAATTTCCTTCCACCCAGCGTTCCCCCACGTCTCCCGATAAAAATGATACCTCACTTCTGTGGGTAGGCCTAGCGCCCGTGACAGGAAATGCCCCAAAGCGCAACGTGGACACAGCCAAATGTTTGAAGGAAAACAGAGGTGTTTTTTGCAAAGTGCCTACCTGTAGATTTTGGCTTGTAGCTCAGCCGCCACCTAGGGAAACCTACCAAACCTGTGCATTTCTGAAAACTAGAGACCTAGGGGAATCCAAGATGGGGTGACTTGTGTGGCTCGGACCAGGTTCTGTTACCCAGAATCCTTTGCAAACCTCAAAATTTGGCTAAAAAAAACACATGTTCCTCACATTTCTGTGGCAGAAAGTTCTGGAATCTGAGAGGAGCCACAAAATTCCTTCCACCCAGCGTTCCCCCACGTCTCCCGATAAAAATGATACCTCACTTGTGTGGGTAGGCCTAGCGCCCGCGACAGGAAACGCCCCAAAGCGCAACGTGGACACATCCAAATTTTTGAAGGAAAACAGAGGTGTTTTTTGCAAAGTGCCTACCTGTAGATTTTGGCTTGTAGCTCAGCCGCCACCTAGGGAAACCTACCAAACTGTGCATTTCTGAAAACTAGAGACCTAGGGGAATCCAAGATGGGGTGACTTGTGTGGCTCGGACCAGGTTCTGTTACCCAGAATCCTTTGCAAACCTCAAAATTTGGCTAAAAACACATGTTCCTCACATTTCTGTGGCAGAAAGTTCTGGAATCTGAGAGGAGCCACGAATTTCCTTCCACCCAGCGTTCCCCCACGTCTCCCGATAAAAATGATACCTCACTTGTGTGGGTAGGCCTAGCGCCCGCGACAGAAAACGCCCCAAAGCGCAACGTGGACACATCCAAATTTGTGAAGGAAAACAGAGGTGTTTTTTGCAAAGTGCCTACCTGTAGATTTTGGCTTGTAGCTCAGCCGCCACCTAGGGAAACCTACCAAACCTGTGCATTTCTGAAAACTAGAGACCTAGGGGAATCCAAGATGGGGTGACTTGTGTGGCTCGGACCAGGTTCTGTTACCCAGAATCCTTTGCAAACCTCAAAATTTGGCTAAAAAAACACATGTTCCTCACATTTCTGTGGCAGAAAGTTCTGGAATCTGAGAGGAGCCACGAATTTCCTTCCACCCAGCGTTCCCCCACGTCTCCCGATAAAAATGATACCTCACTTGTGTGGGTAGGCCTAGCGCCCGCGACAGAAAACGCCCCAAAGCGCAACGTAGACACAGCCAAATTTGTGAAGGAAAACAGAGGTGTTTTTTGCAAAGTGCCTACCTGTAGATTTTGGCCTGTAGCTCAGCCGCCACCTAGGGAAACCTACCAAACCTGTGCATTTCTGAAAACTAGAGACCTAGGGGAATCCAAGATGGGGTGACTTGTGTGGCTCGGACCAGGTTCTGTTACCCAGAATCCTTTGCAAACCTCAAAATTTGGCTAAAAAAACACATGTTCCTCACATTTCTGTGGCAGAAAGTTCTGGAATCTGAGAGGAGCCACGAATTTCCTTCCACCCAGTGTTCCCCCACGTCTCCCGATAAAAATGATACCTCACTTGTGTGGGTAGGCCTAGCGCCCGCGACACGAAACGCCCCAAAGCGCAACGTAGACACAGCCAATTTTTTGAAGGAAAACAGAGGTGTTTTTTGCAAAGTCCCTACCTGTAGATTTTGGCTTGTAGCTCAGCCGCCACCTAGGGAAACCTACCAAACCTGTCAATTTCTGAAAACTAGAGACCTAGGGGAATCCAAGATGGGGTGACTTGTGTGGCTCGGACCAGGTTCTGTTACCCAGAATCCTTTGCAAACCTCAAAATTTGGCTAAAAACACATGTTCCTCACATTTCTGTGGCAGAAAGTTCTGGAATCTGAGAGGAGCCACGAATTCCCTTCCACCCAGCGTTCCCCACGTCTCCCGATAAAAATGATACCTCACTTGTGTGGGTAGGCCTAGCGCCCGTGACAGGAAATGCCCCAAAGCGCAACGTGGACACACCCAAATTTATGAAGGAAAACAGAGGTGTTTTTTGCAAAGTGCCTACCTGTAGATTTTGGCCTGTAGCTCAGCCGCCACCTAGGGAAACCTACCAAACCTGTGCATTTCTGAAAACTAGAGACCTAGGGGAATCCAAGATGGGGTGACTTGTGTGGCTCGGACCAGGTTCTGTTACCCAGAATCCTTTGCAAACCTCAAAATTTGGCTAAAAAAACACATGTTCCTAACATTTCTGTGGCAGAAAGTTATGGAATCTGAGAGGAGCCACGAATTTCCTTCCACCCAGCGTTCCCCCACGTCTCCCGATAAAAATGATACCTCACTTGTGTGGGTAGGCCTAGCGCCCGTGACAGAAAACGCCCCAAAGCGCAACGTGGACACATCCAAATTTGTGAAGGAAAACAGAGGTGTTTTTTGCAAAGTGCCTACCTGTAGATTTTGGCTTGTAGCTCAGCCGCCACCTAGGGAAACCTACCAAACCTGTGCATTTCTGAAAACTAGAGACCTAGGGGTATCCAAGATGGGGTGACCTGTGTGGCTCGGACCAGGTTCTGTTACCTAGAATCCTTTGCAACCTAAAAATTTGGCTAAAAAAACACATGTTCCTCACATTTCTGTGGCAGAAAGTTCTGGAATCTGAGAGGAGCCACGAATTTCCTTCCACCCAGCGTTCCCCCACGTCTCCCGATAAGAATTATACCTCACTTGTGTGGGTAGGCCTAGCGCCCGTGACAGGAAATGCCCCAAAGCGCAACGTGGACACAGCCAAATTTTTGAAGGAAAACAGAGGTGTTTTTTGCAAAGTGCCTGCCTGTAGATTTTGGCCTGTAGCTCAGCCGCCTCCTAGGGAAACCTACCAAACCTGTGCATTTCTGAAAACTAGAGACCTAGGGGAATCCAAGATGGGGTGACTTTTGTGGCTCGGACCAGGTTCTGTTACCCAGAATCCTTTGCAAAACTCAAAATTTGGCTAAAAAAACACATGTTCCTCACATTTCTGTGGCAGAAAGTTCTGGAATCTAAGAGGAGCCACGAATTTCCTTCCACCCAGCGTTCCCCCACGTCTCCCGATAAAAATTTTACCTCACTTGTGTGGGTAGGCCTAGCGCCCGCGACAGAAAACGCCCCAAAGCGCAACGTAGACACAGCCAAATTTGTGAAGGAAAACAGAGGTGTTTTTTGCAAAGTGCCTACCTGTAGATTTTGGCCTGTAGCTCAGCCGCGACCTAGGGAAACCTACCAAATCTGTGCATTTCTGAAAACTAGAGACCTAGGGGAATCCAAGATGGGGTGACTTGTGTGGCTCGGACCAGGTTCTGTTACCCAGAATCCTTTGCAAACCTCAAAATTTGGCTAAAAAAACACATGTTCCTCACATTTCTGTGGCAGAAAGTTCTGGAATCTGAGAGGAGCCACGAATTTCCTTCCACCCATTGTTCCCCCACGTCTCCCGATAAAAATGATACCTCACTTGTGTGGGTAGGCCTAGCGCCCGCGACACGAAACGCCCCAAAGCGCAACGTAGACACAGCCAAATTTTTGAAGGAAAACAGAGGTGTTTTTTGCAAAGTGCCTACCTGTAGATTTTGGCTTGTAGCTCAGCCGCCACCTAGGGAAACCTACCAAACCTGTGAATTTCTGAAAACTAGAGCCCTAGGGGAATCCAAGATGGGGTGACTTGTGTGGCTCGGACCAGGTTCTGTTACCCAGAATCCTTTGCAAACATCAAAATTTGGCTAAAAAAACACATGTTCCTAACATTTCTGTGGCAGAAAGTTCTGGAATCTGAGAGGAGCCACGAATTTCCTTCCACCCAGCGTTCCCCCACGTCTCCCGATAAAAATGATACCTCACTTGTGTGGGTAGGCCTAGCGCCCGCGACAGAAAACGCCCCAAAGCGCAACGTGGACACATCCAAATTTGTGAAGGAAAACAGAGGTGTTTTTTGCAAAGTGCCTACCTGTAGATTTTGGCTTGTAGCTCAGCCGCCACCTCGGGAAACCTACCAAACCTGTGCATTTCTGAAAACTAGAGACCTAGGGGAATCCAAGATGGGGTGACCTGTGTGGCTCGGACCAGGTTCTGTTACCCAGAATCCTTTGCAACCTAAAAATTTGGCTAAAAAAACACATGTTCCTAACATTTCTGTGGCAGAAAGTTCTGGAATCTGAGAGGAGCCACGAATTTCCTTCCAGCCAGCGTTCCCCCACGTCTCCCGATAAAAATGATATCTCACTTGTGTGGGTAGGCCTAGCGCCCGCGACAGGAAACGCCCCAAAGCGCAACTTGGACACATCCAAATTTGTGAAGGAAAACAGAGGTGTTTTTTGCAAAGTGCCTACCTGTAGATTTTGGCTTGTAGCTCAGCCGCCACATAGGGAAACCTACCAAACCTGTGCATTTCTGAAAACTAGAGACCTGGGGAATCCAAGATGGGGTGACTTTTGTGGCTCGGACCAGGTTCTGTTACCCAGAAACCTTTGCAAAACTCAAAATTTGGCTAAAAAAACACATGTTCCTCACATTTCTGTGGCAGAAAGTTCTGGAATCTGAGAGGAGCCACGAATTTCCTTCCACCCAGCGGTCCCCCACGTCTCCCGATAAAAATGATACCTCACTTGTGTGGGTAGGCCTAGCGCCCGCGACATAAAACGCCCCAAAGCGCAACGTAGACACAGCCAAATTTTTGAAGGAAAACAGAGGTGTTTTTTGCAAAGTGCCTACCTGTAGATTTTGGCTTGTAGCTCAGCCGCCACCTAGGGAAACCTACCAAACCTGTGCATTTCTGAAAACTAGAGACCTAGGGGAATCCAAGATGGGGTGACTTGTGTGGCTCGGACCAGGTTCTGTTACCCAGAATCCTTTGCAAACCTCAAAATTTGGCTAAAAACCCATGTTCCTCACATTTCTGTGGCAGAAAGTTCTGGAATCTGAGAGGAGCCACGAATTTCCTTCCACCCAGTGTTCCCCCACGTCTCCCGATAAAAATGATACCTCACTTGTGTGGGTAGGCCTAGCGCCCGCGACACGAAACGCCCCAAAGCGCAACGTAGACACAGCCAAATTTTTGAAGGAAAACAGAGGTGTTTTTTGCAAAGTGCCTACCTGTAGATTTTGGCTTGTAGCTCAGCCGCCACCTAGGGAAACCTACCAAACCTGTGCATTTCTGAAAACTAGAGACCTAGGGGAATCCAAGATGGGGTGACTTGTGTGGCTCGGACCAGGTTCTGTTACCCAGAATCCTTTGCAAACCTCAAAATTTGGCTAAAAACACATGTTCCTCACATTTCTGTGGCAGAAAGTTCTGGAATCTGAGAGGAGCCACGAATTTCCTTCCACCCAGCGTTCCCCCACGTCTCCCGATAAAAATGATACCTCACTTGTGTGGGTAGGCCTAGCGCCCGTGAGAGGAAATGCCCCAAAGCGCAACGTGGACACAGCCAAATTTATGAAGGAAAACAGAGGTGTTTTTTGCAAAGTGCCTACCTGTAGATTTTGGCCTGTAGCTCAGCCGCCACCTAGGGAAACCTACCAAACCTGTGCATTTCTGAAACCTAGAGACCTAGGGGTATCCAAGATGGGGTGACTTGTGTGGCTCGGACCAGGTTCTGTTACCCAGAATCCTTTGCAAACCTCAAAATTTGGCTAAAAAAACACATGTTCCTAACATTTCTGTGGCAGAAAGTTCTGGAATCTGAGAGGAGCCACGAATTTCCTTCCACCCAGCGTTCCCCCACGTCTCCCGATAAAAATGATACCTCACTTGTGTAGGTAGGCCTAGCGCCCGCGACAGAAAACGCCCCAAAGCGCAACGTGGACACATCCAAATTTTTGAAGGAAAACAGAGGTGTTTTTTGCAAAGTGCCTACCTGTAGATTTTGGCTTGTAGCTCAGCCGCCACCTAGGGAAACCTACCAAACCTGTGCATTTCTGAAAACTAGAGACCTAGGGGAATCCAAGATGGGGTGACTTGTGTGGCTCGGACCAGGTTCTGTTACCCAGAATCCTTTGCAAACCTCAAAATTTGGCTAAAAACCCATGTTCCTCACATTTCTGTGGCAGAAAGTTCTGGAATCTGAGAGGAGCCACGAATTTCCTTCCACCCAGTGTTCCCCCACGTCTCCCGATAAAAATGATACCTCACTTGTGTGGGTAGGCCTAGCGCCCGCGACACGAAACGCCCCAAAGCGCAACGTAGACACAGCCAAATTTTTGAAGGAAAACAGAGGTGTTTTTTGCAAAGTGCCTACCTGTAGATTTTGGCTTGTAGCTCAGCCGCCACCTAGGGAAACCTACCAAACCTGTGCATTTCTGAAAACTAGAGACCTAGGGGAATCCAAGATGGGGTGACTTGTGTGGCTCGGACCAGGTTCTGTTACCCAGAATCCTTTGCAAACCTCAAAATTTGGCTAAAAACACATGTTCCTCACATTTCTGTGGCAGAAAGTTCTGGAATCTGAGAGGAGCCACGAATTTCCTTCCACCCAGCGTTCCCCCACGTCTCCCGATAAAAATGATACCTCACTTGTGTGGGTAGGCCTAGCGCCCGTGAGAGGAAATGCCCCAAAGCGCAACGTGGACACAGCCAAATTTATGAAGGAAAACAGAGGTGTTTTTTGCAAAGTGCCTACCTGTAGATTTTGGCCTGTAGCTCAGCCGCCACCTAGGGAAACCTACCAAACCTGTGCATTTCTGAAACCTAGAGACCTAGGGGTATCCAAGATGGGGTGACTTGTGTGGCTCGGACCAGGTTCTGTTACCCAGAATCCTTTGCAAACCTCAAAATTTGGCTAAAAAAACACATGTTCCTAACATTTCTGTGGCAGAAAGTTCTGGAATCTGAGAGGAGCCACGAATTTCCTTCCACCCAGCGTTCCCCCACGTCTCCCGATAAAAATGATACCTCACTTGTGTAGGTAGGCCTAGCGCCCGCGACAGAAAACGCCCCAAAGCGCAACGTGGACACATCCAAATTTTTGAAGGAAAACAGAGGTGTTTTTTGCAAAGTGCCTACCTGTAGATTTTGGCTTGTAGCTCAGCCGCCACCTAGGGAAACCTACCAAACCTGTGCATTTCTGAAAACTAGAGACCTAGGGGAATCCAAGATGGGGTGACCTGTGTGGCTCGGACCAGGTTCTGTTACCCAGAATCCTTTGCAAACCTAAAAATTTGGCTAATAAAACACATGTTCCTCACATTTCTGTGGCAGAAAGTTCTGGAATCTGAGAGGAGCCACGAATTTCCTTCCACCCAGCGTTCCCCCACGTCTCCCGATAAAAATGATACCTCACTTGTGTGGGTAGGCCTAGCGCCCGCGACAGAAAACGCCCCAAAGCGCAACGTAGACACAGCCAAATTTGTGAAGGAAAACAGAGGTGTTTTTTGCAAAGTGCCTACCTGTAGATTTTGGCCTGTAGCTCAGCCGCCACCTAGGGAAACCTACCAAACCTGTGCATTTCTGAAAACTAGAGGCCTAGGGGAATCCAAGATGGGGTGACTTGTGTGGCTCGGACCAGGTTCTGTTACCCAGAATCCTTTGCAAACCTCAAAATTTGGCTAAAAAAACACATGTTCCTCACATTTCTGTGGCAGAAAGTTCTGGAATCTGAGAGGAGCCACGAATTTCCTTCCACCCAGTGTTCCCCCACGTCTCCCGATAAAAATGATACCTCACTTGTGTGGGTAGGCCTAGCGCCCGCGACACGAAACGCCCCAAAGCGCAACGTAGACACAGCCAAATTTTTGAAGGAAAACAGAGGTGTTTTTTGCAAAGTGCCTACCTGTAGATTTTGGCTTGTAGCTCAGCCGCCACCTAGGAAAACCTACCAAACCTGTGCATTTCTGAAAACTAGAGACCTAGGGGAATCCAAGATGGGGTGACTTGTGTGGCTCGGACCAGGTTCTGTTACCCAGAATCCTTTGCAAACCTCAAAATTTGGCTAAAAACACATGTTCCTCACATTTCTGTGGCAGAAAGTTCTGGAATCTGAGAGGAGCCACGAATTCCCTTCCACCCAGCGTTCCCCACGTCTCGCGATAAAAATGATACCTCACTTGTGTGGGTAGGCCTAGCGCCCGTGACAGGAAATGCCCCAAAGCGCAACGTGGACACACCCAAATTTATGAAGGAAAACAGAGGTGTTTTTTGCAAAGTGCCTACCTGTAGATTTTGGCCTGTAGCTCAGCCGCCACCTAGGGAAACCTACCAAACCTGTGCATTTCTGAAACCTAGAGACCTAGGGGAATCCAAGATGGGGTGACTTGTGTGGCTCGGACCAGGTTCTGTTACCCAGAATCCTTTGCAAACCTCAAAATTTGGCTAAAAAAACACATGTTCCTAACATTTCTGTGGCAGAAAGTTCTGGAATCTGAGAGGAGCCACGAATTTCCTTCCACCCAGCGTTCCCCCACGTCTCCCGATAAAAATGATACCTCACTTCTGTGGGTAGGCCTAGCGCCCGTGACAGGAAATGCCCCAAAGCGCAACGTGGACACAGCCAAATGTTTGAAGGAAAACAGAGGTGTTTTTTGCAAAGTGCCTACCTGTAGATTTTGGCTTGTAGCTCAGCCGCCACCTAGGGAAACCTACCAAACCTGTGCATTTCTGAAAACTGGAGACCTAGGGGAATCCAAGATGGGGTGACTTGTGTGGCTCGGACCAGGTTCTGTTACCCAGAATCCTTTGCAAACCTCAAAATTTGGCTAAAAAAAACACATGTTCCTCACATTTCTGTGGCAGAAAGTTCTGGAATCTGAGAGGAGCCACAAAATTCCTTCCACCCAGCGTTCCCCCACGTCTCCCGATAAAAATGATACCTCACTTGTGTGGGTAGGCCTAGCGCCCGCGACAGGAAACGCCCCAAAGCGCAACGTGGACACATCCAAATTTTTGAAGGAAAACAGAGGTGTTTTTTGCAAAGTGCCTACCTGTAGATTTTGGCTTGTAGCTCAGCCGCCACCTAGGGAAACCTACCAAACTGTGCATTTCTGAAAACTAGAGACCTAGGGGAATCCAAGATGGGGTGACTTGTGTGGCTCGGACCAGGTTCTGTTACCCAGAATCCTTTGCAAACCTCAAAATTTGGCTAAAAACACATGTTCCTCACATTTCTGTGGCAGAAAGTTCTGGAATCTGAGAGGAGCCACGAATTTCCTTCCACCCAGCGTTCCCCCACGTCTCCCGATAAAAATGATACCTCACTTGTGTGGGTAGGCCTAGCGCCCGTGACAGAAAACGCCCCAAAGCGCAACGTGGACACATCCAAATTTGTGAAGGAAAACAGAGGTGTTTTTTGCAAAGTGCCTACCTGTAGATTTTGGCTTGTAGCTCAGCCGCCACCTAGGGAAACCTACCAAACCTGTGCATTTCTGAAAACTAGAGACCTAGGGGAATCCAAGATGGGGTGACTTGTGTGGCTCGGACCAGGTTCTGTTACCCAGAATCCTTTGCAAACCTCAAAATTTGGCTAAAAAAACACATGTTCCTCACATTTCTGTGGCAGAAAGTTCTGGAATCTGAGAGGAGCCACGAATTTCCTTCCACCCAGCGTTCCCCCACGTCTCCCGATAAAAATGATACCTCACTTGTGTGGGTAGGCCTAGCGCCCGCGACAGAAAACGCCCCAAAGCGCAACGTAGACACAGCCAAATTTGTGAAGGAAAACAGAGGTGTTTTTTGCAAAGTGCCTACCTGTAGATTTTGGCCTGTAGCTCAGCCGCCACCTAGGGAAACCTACCAAACCTGTGCATTTCTGAAAACTAGAGACCTAGGGGAATCCAAGATGGGGTGACTTGTGTGGCTCGGACCAGGTTCTGTTACCCAGAATCCTTTGCAAACCTCAAAATTTGGCTAAAAAAACACATGTTCCTCACATTTCTCTGGCAGAAAGTTCTGGAATCTGAGAGGAGCCACGAATTTCCTTCCACCCAGTGTTCCCCCACGTCTCCCGATAAAAATGATACCTCACTTGTGTGGGTAGGCCTAGCGCCCGCGACACGAAACGCCCCAAAGCGCAACGTAGACACAGCCAATTTTTTGAAGGAAAACAGAGGTGTTTTTTGCAAAGTCCCTACCTGTAGATTTTGGCTTGTAGCTCAGCCGCCACCTAGGGAAACCTACCAAACCTGTCAACTTCTGAAAACTAGAGACCTAGGGGAATCCAAGATGGGGTGACTTGTGTGGCTCGGACCAGGTTCTGTTACCCAGAATCCTTTGCAAACCTCAAAATTTGGCTAAAAACACATGTTCCTCACATTTCTGTGGCAGAAAGTTCTGGAATCTGAGAGGAGCCACGAATTCCCTTCCACCCAGCGTTCCCCACGTCTCCCGATAAAAATGATACCTCACTTGTGTGGGTAGGCCTAGCGCCCGTGACAGGAAATGCCCCAAAGCGCAACGTGGACACACCCAAATTTATGAAGGAAAACAGAGGTGTTTTTTGCAAAGTGCCTACCTGTAGATTTTGGCCTGTAGCTCAGCCGCCACCTAGGGAAACCTACCAAACCTGTGCATTTCTGAAAACTAGAGACCTAGGGGAATCCAAGATGGGGTGACTTGTGTGGCTCGGACCAGGTTCTGTTACCCAGAATCCTTTGCAAACCTCAAAATTTGGCTAAAAAAACACATGTTCCTCACATTTCTGTGGCAGAAAGTTCTGGAATCTGAGAGGAGCCACGAATTTCCTTCCACCCAGTGTTCCCCCACGTCTCCCGATAAAAATGATACCTCACTTGTGTGGGTAGGCCTAGCGCCCGCGACACGAAACGCCCCAAAGCGCAACGTAGACACAGCCAATTTTTTGAAGGAAAACAGAGGTGTTTTTTGCAAAGTCCCTACCTGTAGATTTTGGCTTGTAGCTCAGCCGCCACCTAGGGAAACCTACCAAACCTGTCAATTTCTGAAAACTAGAGACCTAGGGGAATCCAAGATGGGGTGACTTGTGTGGCTCGGACCAGGTTCTGTTACCCAGAATCCTTTGCAAACCTCAAAATTTGGCTAAAAACACATGTTCCTCACATTTCTGTGGCAGAAAGTTCTGGAATCTGAGAGGAGCCACGAATTCCCTTCCACCCAGCGTTCCCCACGTCTCCCGATAAAAATGATACCTCACTTGTGTGGGTAGGCCTAGCGCCCGTGACAGGAAATGCCCCAAAGCGCAACGTGGACACACCCAAATTTATGAAGGAAAACAGAGGTGTTTTTTGCAAAGTGCCTACCTGTAGATTTTGGCCTGTAGCTCAGCCGCCACCTAGGGAAACCTACCAAACCTGTGCATTTCTGAAAACTAGAGACCTAGGGGAATCCAAGATGGGGTGACTTGTGTGGCTCGGACCAGGTTCTGTTACCCAGAATCCTTTGCAAACCTCAAAATTTGGCTAAAAAAACACATGTTCCTAACATTTCTGTGGCAGAAAGTTATGGAATCTGAGAGGAGCCACGAATTTCCTTCCACCCAGCGTTCCCCCACGTCTCCCGATAAAAATGATACCTCACTTGTGTGGGTAGGCCTAGCGCCCGTGACAGAAAACGCCCCAAAGCGCAACGTGGACACATCCAAATTTGTGAAGGAAAACAGAGGTGTTTTTTGCAAAGTGCCTACCTGTAGATTTTGGCTTGTAGCTCAGCCGCCACCTAGGGAAACCTACCAAACCTGTGCATTTCTGAAAACTAGAGACCTAGGGGTATCCAAGATGGGGTGACCTGTGTGGCTCGGACCAGGTTCTGTTACCTAGAATCCTTTGCAACCTAAAAATTTGGCTAAAAAAACACATGTTCCTCACATTTCTGTGGCAGAAAGTTCTGGAATCTGAGAGGAGCCACGAATTTCCTTCCACCCAGCGTTCCCCCACGTCTCCCGATAAGAATTATACCTCACTTGTGTGGGTAGGCCTAGCGCCCGTGACAGGAAATGCCCCAAAGCGCAACGTGGACACAGCCAAATTTTTGAAGGAAAACAGAGGTGTTTTTTGCAAAGTGCCTGCCTGTAGATTTTGGCCTGTAGCTCAGCCGCCTCCTAGGGAAACCTACCAAACCTGTGCATTTCTGAAAACTAGAGACCTAGGGGAATCCAAGATGGGGTGACTTTTGTGGCTCGGACCAGGTTCTGTTACCCAGAATCCTTTGCAAAACTCAAAATTTGGCTAAAAAAACACATGTTCCTCACATTTCTGTGGCAGAAAGTTCTGGAATCTAAGAGGAGCCACGAATTTCCTTCCACCCAGCGTTCCCCCACGTCTCCCGATAAAAATTTTACCTCACTTGTGTGGGTAGGCCTAGCGCCCGCGACAGAAAACGCCCCAAAGCGCAACGTAGACACAGCCAAATTTGTGAAGGAAAACAGAGGTGTTTTTTGCAAAGTGCCTACCTGTAGATTTTGGCCTGTAGCTCAGCCGCGACCTAGGGAAACCTACCAAATCTGTGCATTTCTGAAAACTAGAGACCTAGGGGAATCCAAGATGGGGTGACTTGTGTGGCTCGGACCAGGTTCTGTTACCCAGAATCCTTTGCAAACCTCAAAATTTGGCTAAAAAAACACATGTTCCTCACATTTCTGTGGCAGAAAGTTCTGGAATCTGAGAGGAGCCACGAATTTCCTTCCACCCATTGTTCCCCCACGTCTCCCGATAAAAATGATACCTCACTTGTGTGGGTAGGCCTAGCGCCCGCGACACGAAACGCCCCAAAGCGCAACGTAGACACAGCCAAATTTTTGAAGGAAAACAGAGGTGTTTTTTGCAAAGTGCCTACCTGTAGATTTTGGCTTGTAGCTCAGCCGCCACCTAGGGAAACCTACCAAACCTGTGAATTTCTGAAAACTAGAGCCCTAGGGGAATCCAAGATGGGGTGACTTGTGTGGCTCGGACCAGGTTCTGTTACCCAGAATCCTTTGCAAACATCAAAATTTGGCTAAAAAAACACATGTTCCTAACATTTCTGTGGCAGAAAGTTCTGGAATCTGAGAGGAGCCACGAATTTCCTTCCACCCAGCGTTCCCCCACGTCTCCCGATAAAAATGATACCTCACTTGTGTGGGTAGGCCTAGCGCCCGCGACAGAAAACGCCCCAAAGCGCAACGTGGACACATCCAAATTTGTGAAGGAAAACAGAGGTGTTTTTTGCAAAGTGCCTACCTGTAGATTTTGGCTTGTAGCTCAGCCGCCACCTCGGGAAACCTACCAAACCTGTGCATTTCTGAAAACTAGAGACCTAGGGGAATCCAAGATGGGGTGACCTGTGTGGCTCGGACCAGGTTCTGTTACCCAGAATCCTTTGCAACCTAAAAATTTGGCTAAAAAAACACATGTTCCTAACATTTCTGTGGCAGAAAGTTCTGGAATCTGAGAGGAGCCACGAATTTCCTTCCAGCCAGCGTTCCCCCACGTCTCCCGATAAAAATGATATCTCACTTGTGTGGGTAGGCCTAGCGCCCGCGACAGGAAACGCCCCAAAGCGCAACTTGGACACATCCAAATTTGTGAAGGAAAACAGAGGTGTTTTTTGCAAAGTGCCTACCTGTAGATTTTGGCTTGTAGCTCAGCCGCCACATAGGGAAACCTACCAAACCTGTGCATTTCTGAAAACTAGAGACCTGGGGAATCCAAGATGGGGTGACTTTTGTGGCTCGGACCAGGTTCTGTTACCCAGAAACCTTTGCAAAACTCAAAATTTGGCTAAAAAAACACATGTTCCTCACATTTCTGTGGCAGAAAGTTCTGGAATCTGAGAGGAGCCACGAATTTCCTTCCACCCAGCGGTCCCCCACGTCTCCCGATAAAAATGATACCTCACTTGTGTGGGTAGGCCTAGCGCCCGCGACATAAAACGCCCCAAAGCGCAACGTAGACACAGCCAAATTTTTGAAGGAAAACAGAGGTGTTTTTTGCAAAGTGCCTACCTGTAGATTTTGGCTTGTAGCTCAGCCGCCACCTAGGGAAACCTACCAAACCTGTGCATTTCTGAAAACTAGAGACCTAGGGGAATCCAAGATGGGGTGACTTGTGTGGCTCGGACCAGGTTCTGTTACCCAGAATCCTTTGCAAACCTCAAAATTTGGCTAAAAACCCATGTTCCTCACATTTCTGTGGCAGAAAGTTCTGGAATCTGAGAGGAGCCACGAATTTCCTTCCACCCAGTGTTCCCCCACGTCTCCCGATAAAAATGATACCTCACTTGTGTGGGTAGGCCTAGCGCCCGCGACACGAAACGCCCCAAAGCGCAACGTAGACACAGCCAAATTTTTGAAGGAAAACAGAGGTGTTTTTTGCAAAGTGCCTACCTGTAGATTTTGGCTTGTAGCTCAGCCGCCACCTAGGGAAACCTACCAAACCTGTGCATTTCTGAAAACTAGAGACCTAGGGGAATCCAAGATGGGGTGACTTGTGTGGCTCGGACCAGGTTCTGTTACCCAGAATCCTTTGCAAACCTCAAAATTTGGCTAAAAACACATGTTCCTCACATTTCTGTGGCAGAAAGTTCTGGAATCTGAGAGGAGCCACGAATTTCCTTCCACCCAGCGTTCCCCCACGTCTCCCGATAAAAATGATACCTCACTTGTGTGGGTAGGCCTAGCGCCCGTGAGAGGAAATGCCCCAAAGCGCAACGTGGACACAGCCAAATTTATGAAGGAAAACAGAGGTGTTTTTTGCAAAGTGCCTACCTGTAGATTTTGGCCTGTAGCTCAGCCGCCACCTAGGGAAACCTACCAAACCTGTGCATTTCTGAAACCTAGAGACCTAGGGGTATCCAAGATGGGGTGACTTGTGTGGCTCGGACCAGGTTCTGTTACCCAGAATCCTTTGCAAACCTCAAAATTTGGCTAAAAAAACACATGTTCCTAACATTTCTGTGGCAGAAAGTTCTGGAATCTGAGAGGAGCCACGAATTTCCTTCCACCCAGCGTTCCCCCACGTCTCCCGATAAAAATGATACCTCACTTGTGTAGGTAGGCCTAGCGCCCGCGACAGAAAACGCCCCAAAGCGCAACGTGGACACATCCAAATTTTTGAAGGAAAACAGAGGTGTTTTTTGCAAAGTGCCTACCTGTAGATTTTGGCTTGTAGCTCAGCCGCCACCTAGGGAAACCTACCAAACCTGTGCATTTCTGAAAACTAGAGACCTAGGGGAATCCAAGATGGGGTGACTTGTGTGGCTCGGACCAGGTTCTGTTACCCAGAATCCTTTGCAAACCTCAAAATTTGGCTAAAAACCCATGTTCCTCACATTTCTGTGGCAGAAAGTTCTGGAATCTGAGAGGAGCCACGAATTTCCTTCCACCCAGTGTTCCCCCACGTCTCCCGATAAAAATGATACCTCACTTGTGTGGGTAGGCCTAGCGCCCGCGACACGAAACGCCCCAAAGCGCAACGTAGACACAGCCAAATTTTTGAAGGAAAACAGAGGTGTTTTTTGCAAAGTGCCTACCTGTAGATTTTGGCTTGTAGCTCAGCCGCCACCTAGGGAAACCTACCAAACCTGTGCATTTCTGAAAACTAGAGACCTAGGGGAATCCAAGATGGGGTGACTTGTGTGGCTCGGACCAGGTTCTGTTACCCAGAATCCTTTGCAAACCTCAAAATTTGGCTAAAAACACATGTTCCTCACATTTCTGTGGCAGAAAGTTCTGGAATCTGAGAGGAGCCACGAATTTCCTTCCACCCAGCGTTCCCCCACGTCTCCCGATAAAAATGATACCTCACTTGTGTGGGTAGGCCTAGCGCCCGTGAGAGGAAATGCCCCAAAGCGCAACGTGGACACAGCCAAATTTATGAAGGAAAACAGAGGTGTTTTTTGCAAAGTGCCTACCTGTAGATTTTGGCCTGTAGCTCAGCCGCCACCTAGGGAAACCTACCAAACCTGTGCATTTCTGAAACCTAGAGACCTAGGGGTATCCAAGATGGGGTGACTTGTGTGGCTCGGACCAGGTTCTGTTACCCAGAATCCTTTGCAAACCTCAAAATTTGGCTAAAAAAACACATGTTCCTAACATTTCTGTGGCAGAAAGTTCTGGAATCTGAGAGGAGCCACGAATTTCCTTCCACCCAGCGTTCCCCCACGTCTCCCGATAAAAATGATACCTCACTTGTGTAGGTAGGCCTAGCGCCCGCGACAGAAAACGCCCCAAAGCGCAACGTGGACACATCCAAATTTTTGAAGGAAAACAGAGGTGTTTTTTGCAAAGTGCCTACCTGTAGATTTTGGCTTGTAGCTCAGCCGCCACCTAGGGAAACCTACCAAACCTGTGCATTTCTGAAAACTAGAGACCTAGGGGAATCCAAGATGGGGTGACCTGTGTGGCTCGGACCAGGTTCTGTTACCCAGAATCCTTTGCAAACCTAAAAATTTGGCTAATAAAACACATGTTCCTCACATTTCTGTGGCAGAAAGTTCTGGAATCTGAGAGGAGCCACGAATTTCCTTCCACCCAGCGTTCCCCCACGTCTCCCGATAAAAATGATACCTCACTTGTGTGGGTAGGCCTAGCGCCCGCGACAGAAAACGCCCCAAAGCGCAACGTAGACACAGCCAAATTTGTGAAGGAAAACAGAGGTGTTTTTTGCAAAGTGCCTACCTGTAGATTTTGGCCTGTAGCTCAGCCGCCACCTAGGGAAACCTACCAAACCTGTGCATTTCTGAAAACTAGAGGCCTAGGGGAATCCAAGATGGGGTGACTTGTGTGGCTCGGACCAGGTTCTGTTACCCAGAATCCTTTGCAAACCTCAAAATTTGGCTAAAAAAACACATGTTCCTCACATTTCTGTGGCAGAAAGTTCTGGAATCTGAGAGGAGCCACGAATTTCCTTCCACCCAGTGTTCCCCCACGTCTCCCGATAAAAATGATACCTCACTTGTGTGGGTAGGCCTAGCGCCCGCGACACGAAACGCCCCAAAGCGCAACGTAGACACAGCCAAATTTTTGAAGGAAAACAGAGGTGTTTTTTGCAAAGTGCCTACCTGTAGATTTTGGCTTGTAGCTCAGCCGCCACCTAGGAAAACCTACCAAACCTGTGCATTTCTGAAAACTAGAGACCTAGGGGAATCCAAGATGGGGTGACTTGTGTGGCTCGGACCAGGTTCTGTTACCCAGAATCCTTTGCAAACCTCAAAATTTGGCTAAAAACACATGTTCCTCACATTTCTGTGGCAGAAAGTTCTGGAATCTGAGAGGAGCCACGAATTCCCTTCCACCCAGCGTTCCCCACGTCTCGCGATAAAAATGATACCTCACTTGTGTGGGTAGGCCTAGCGCCCGTGACAGGAAATGCCCCAAAGCGCAACGTGGACACACCCAAATTTATGAAGGAAAACAGAGGTGTTTTTTGCAAAGTGCCTACCTGTAGATTTTGGCCTGTAGCTCAGCCGCCACCTAGGGAAACCTACCAAACCTGTGCATTTCTGAAACCTAGAGACCTAGGGGAATCCAAGATGGGGTGACTTGTGTGGCTCGGACCAGGTTCTGTTACCCAGAATCCTTTGCAAACCTCAAAATTTGGCTAAAAAAACACATGTTCCTAACATTTCTGTGGCAGAAAGTTCTGGAATCTGAGAGGAGCCACGAATTTCCTTCCACCCAGCGTTCCCCCACGTCTCCCGATAAAAATGATACCTCACTTCTGTGGGTAGGCCTAGCGCCCGTGACAGGAAATGCCCCAAAGCGCAACGTGGACACAGCCAAATGTTTGAAGGAAAACAGAGGTGTTTTTTGCAAAGTGCCTACCTGTAGATTTTGGCTTGTAGCTCAGCCGCCACCTAGGGAAACCTACCAAACCTGTGCATTTCTGAAAACTGGAGACCTAGGGGAATCCAAGATGGGGTGACTTGTGTGGCTCGGACCAGGTTCTGTTACCCAGAATCCTTTGCAAACCTCAAAATTTGGCTAAAAAAAACACATGTTCCTCACATTTCTGTGGCAGAAAGTTCTGGAATCTGAGAGGAGCCACAAAATTCCTTCCACCCAGCGTTCCCCCACGTCTCCCGATAAAAATGATACCTCACTTGTGTGGGTAGGCCTAGCGCCCGCGACAGGAAACGCCCCAAAGCGCAACGTGGACACATCCAAATTTTTGAAGGAAAACAGAGGTGTTTTTTGCAAAGTGCCTACCTGTAGATTTTGGCTTGTAGCTCAGCCGCCACCTAGGGAAACCTACCAAACTGTGCATTTCTGAAAACTAGAGACCTAGGGGAATCCAAGATGGGGTGACTTGTGTGGCTCGGACCAGGTTCTGTTACCCAGAATCCTTTGCAAACCTCAAAATTTGGCTAAAAACACATGTTCCTCACATTTCTGTGGCAGAAAGTTCTGGAATCTGAGAGGAGCCACGAATTTCCTTCCACCCAGCGTTCCCCCACGTCTCCCGATAAAAATGATACCTCACTTGTGTGGGTAGGCCTAGCGCCCGCGACAGAAAACGCCCCAAAGCGCAACGTGGACACATCCAAATTTGTGAAGGAAAACAGAGGTGTTTTTTGCAAAGTGCCTACCTGTAGATTTTGGCTTGTAGCTCAGCCGCCACCTAGGGAAACCTACCAAACCTGTGCATTTCTGAAAACTAGAGACCTAGGGGAATCCAAGATGGGGTGACTTGTGTGGCTCGGACCAGGTTCTGTTACCCAGAATCCTTTGCAAACCTCAAAATTTGGCTAAAAAAACACATGTTCCTCACATTTCTGTGGCAGAAAGTTCTGGAATCTGAGAGGAGCCACGAATTTCCTTCCACCCAGCGTTCCCCCACGTCTCCCGATAAAAATGATACCTCACTTGTGTGGGTAGGCCTAGCGCCCGCGACAGAAAACGCCCCAAAGCGCAACGTAGACACAGCCAAATTTGTGAAGGAAAACAGAGGTGTTTTTTGCAAAGTGCCTACCTGTAGATTTTGGCCTGTAGCTCAGCCGCCACCTAGGGAAACCTACCAAACCTGTGCATTTCTGAAAACTAGAGACCTAGGGGAATCCAAGATGGGGTGACTTGTGTGGCTCGGACCAGGTTCTGTTACCCAGAATCCTTTGCAAACCTCAAAATTTGGCTAAAAAAACACATGTTCCTCACATTTCTCTGGCAGAAAGTTCTGGAATCTGAGAGGAGCCACGAATTTCCTTCCACCCAGTGTTCCCCCACGTCTCCCGATAAAAATGATACCTCACTTGTGTGGGTAGGCCTAGCGCCCGCGACACGAAACGCCCCAAAGCGCAACGTAGACACAGCCAATTTTTTGAAGGAAAACAGAGGTGTTTTTTGCAAAGTCCCTACCTGTAGATTTTGGCTTGTAGCTCAGCCGCCACCTAGGGAAACCTACCAAACCTGTCAACTTCTGAAAACTAGAGACCTAGGGGAATCCAAGATGGGGTGACTTGTGTGGCTCGGACCAGGTTCTGTTACCCAGAATCCTTTGCAAACCTCAAAATTTGGCTAAAAACACATGTTCCTCACATTTCTGTGGCAGAAAGTTCTGGAATCTGAGAGGAGCCACGAATTCCCTTCCACCCAGCGTACCCCACGTCTCCCGATAAAAATGATACCTCACTTGTGTGGGTAGGCCTAGCGCCCGTGACAGGAAATGCCCCAAAGCGCAACGTGGACACACCCAAATTTATGAAGGAAAACAGAGGTGTTTTTTGCAAAGTGCCTACCTGTAGATTTTGGCCTGTAGCTCAGCCGCCACCTAGGGAAACCTACCAAACCTGTGCATTTCTGAAAACTAGAGACCTAGGGGAATCCAAGATGGGGTGACTTGTGTGGCTCGGACCAGGTTCTGTTACCCAGAATCCTTTGCAAACCTCAAAATTTGGCTAAAAAAACACATGTTCCTAACATTTCTGTGGCAGAAAGTTATGGAATCTGAGAGGAGCCACGAATTTCCTTCCACCCAGCGTTCCCCCACGTCTCCCGATAAAAATGATACCTCACTTGTGTGGGTAGGCCTAGCGCCCGTGACAGTAAACGCCCCAAAGCGCAACGTGGACACATCCAAATTTGTGAAGGAAAACAGAGGTGTTTTTTGCAAAGTGCCTACCTGTAGATTTTGGCTTGTAGCTCAGCCGCCACCTAGGGAAACCTACCAAACCTGTGCATTTCTGAAAACTAGAGACCTAGGGGTATCCAAGATGGGGTGACCTGTGTGGCTCGGACCAGGTTCTGTTACCTAGAATCCTTTGCAACCTAAAAATTTGGCTAAAAAAACACATGTTCCTCACATTTCTGTGGCAGAAAGTTCTGGAATCTGAGAGGAGCCACGAATTTCCTTCCACCCAGCGTTCCCCCACGTCTCCCGATAAGAATTATACCTCACTTGTGTGGGTAGGCCTAGCGCCCGTGACAGGAAATGCCCCAAAGCGCAACGTGGACACAGCCAAATTTTTGAAGGAAAACAGAGGTGTTTTTTGCAAAGTGCCTGCCTGTAGATTTTGGCCTGTAGCTCAGCCGCCTCCTAGGGAAACCTACCAAACCTGTGCATTTCTGAAAACTAGAGACCTAGGGGAATCCAAGATGGGGTGACTTGTGTGGCTCGGACCAGGTTCTGTTACCCAGAATCCTTTGCAAACCTCAAAATTTGGCTAAAAAAACACATGTTCCTAACATTTCTGTGGCAGAAAGTTCTGGAATCTGAGAGGAGCCACGAATTTCCTTCCACCCAGCGTTCCCCCACGTCTCCCGATAAAAATGATATCTCACTTGTGTGGGTAGGCCTAGCGCCCGCGACAGGAAACGCCCCAAAGCGCAACTTGGACACATCCAAATTTGTGAAGGAAAACAGAGGTGTTTTTTGCAAAGTGCCTACCTGTAGATTTTGGCTTGTAGCTCAGCCGCCACCTAGGGAAACCTACCAAACCTGTGCATTTCTGAAAACTAGAGACCTAGGGGAATCCAAGATGGGGTGACTTTTGTGGCTCGGACCAGGTTCTGTTACCCAGAATCCTTTGCAAAACTCAAAATTTGGCTAAAAAAACACATGTTCCTCACATTTCTGTGGCAGAAAGTTCTGGAATCTAAGAGGAGCCACGAATTTCCTTCCACCCAGCGTTCCCCCACGTCTCCCGATAAAAATGATACCTCACTTGTGTGGGTAGGCCTAGCGCCCGCGACAGAAAACGCCCCAAAGCGCAACGTAGACACAGCCAAATTTGTGAAGGAAAACAGAGGTGTTTTTTGCAAAGTGCCTACCTGTAGATTTTGGCCTGTAGCTCAGCCGCGACCTAGGGAAACCTACCAAATCTGTGCATTTCTGAAAACTAGAGACCTAGGGGAATCCAAGATGGGGTGACTTGTGTGGCTCGGACCAGGTTCTGTTACCCAGAATCCTTTGCAAACCTCAAAATTTGGCTAAAAAAACACATGTTCCTCACATTTCTGTGGCAGAAAGTTCTGGAATCTGAGAGGAGCCACGAATTTCATTCCACCCATTGTTCCCCCACGTCTCCCGATAAAAAATGATACCTCACTTGTGTGGGTAGGCCTAGCGCCCGCGACACGAAACGCCCCAAAGCGCAACGTAGACACAGCCAAATTTTTGAAGGAAAACAGAGGTGTTTTTTGCAAAGTGCCTACCTGTAGATTTTGGCTTGTAGCTCAGCCGCCACCTAGGGAAACCTACCAAACCTGTGAATTTCTGAAAACTAGAGCCCTAGGGGAATCCAAGATGGGGTGACTTGTGTGGCTCGGACCAGGTTCTGTTACCCAGAATCCTTTGCAAACATCAAAATTTGGCTAAAAAAACACATGTTCCTAACATTTCTGTGGCAGAAAGTTCTGGAATCTGAGAGGAGCCACGAATTTCCTTCCACCCAGCGTTCCCCCACGTCTCCCGATAAAAATGATACCTCACTTGTGTGGGTAGGCCTAGCGCCCGCGACAGAAAACGCCCCAAAGCGCAACGTGGACACATCCAAATTTGTGAAGGAAAACAGAGGTGTTTTTTGCAAAGTGCCTACCTGTAGATTTTGGCTTGTAGCTCAGCCGCCACCTCGGGAAACCTACCAAACCTGTGCATTTCTGAAAACTAGAGACCTAGAGGAATCCAAGATGGGGTGACCTGTGTGGCTCGGACCAGGTTCTGTTACCCAGAATCCTTTGCAACCTAAAAATTTGGCTAAAAAAACACATGTTCCTAACATTTCTGTGGCAGAAAGTTCTGGAATCTGAGAGGAGCCACGAATTTCCTTCCAGCCAGCGTTCCCCCACGTCTCCCGATAAAAATGATATCTCACTTGTGTGGGTAGGCCTAGCGCCCGCGACAGGAAACGCCCCAAAGCGCAACTTGGACACATCCAAATTTGTGAAGGAAAACAGAGGTGTTTTTTGCAAAGTGCCTACCTGTAGATTTTGGCTTGTAGCTCAGCCGCCACCTAGGGAAACCTACCAAACCTGTGCATTTCTGAAAACTAGAGACCTGGGGAATCCAAGATGGGGTGACTTTGGTGGCTCGGACCAGATTCTGTTACCCAGAAACCTTTGCAAAACTCAAAATTTGGCTAAAAAAACACATGTTCCTCACATTTCTGTGGCAGAAAGTTCTGGAATCTGAGAGGAGCCACGAATTTCCTTCCACCCAGCGGTCCCCCACATCTCCCGATAAAAATGATACCTCACTTGTGTGGGTAGGCCTAGCGCCCGCGACATAAAACGCCCCAAAGCACAACGTAGACACAGCCAAATTTTTGAAGGAAAACAGAGGTGTTTTTTGCAAAGTGCCTACCTGTAGATTTTGGCTTGTAGCTCAGCCGCCACCTAGGGAAACCTACCAAACCTGTGCATTTCTGAAAACTAGAGACCTAGGGGAATCCAAGATGGGGTGACTTGTGTGGCTCGGACCAGGTTCTGTTACCCAGAATCCTTTGCAAACCTCAAAATTTGGCTAAAAACCCATGTTCCTCACATTTCTGTGGCAGAAAGTTCTGGAATCTGAGAGGAGCCACGAATTTCCTTCCACCCAGTGTTCCCCCACGTCTCCCGATAAAAATGATACCTCACTTGTGTGGGTAGGCCTAGCGCCCGCGACACGAAACGCCCCAAAGCGCAACGTAGACACAGCCAAATTTTTGAAGGAAAACAGAGGTGTTTTTTGCAAAGTGCCTACCTGTAGATTTTGGCTTGTAGCTCAGCCGCCACCTAGGGAAACCTACCAAACCTGTGCATTTCTGAAAACTAGAGACCTAGGGGAATCCAAGATGGGGTGACTTGTGTGGCTCGGACCAGGTTCTGTTACCCAGAATCCTTTGCAAACCTCAAAATTTGGCTAAAAACACATGTTCCTCACATTTCTGTGGCAGAAAGTTCTGGAATCTGAGAGGAGCCACGAATTTCCTTCCACCCAGCGTTCCCCCACGTCTCCCGATAAAAATGATACCTCACTTGTGTGGGTAGGCCTAGCGCCCGTGAGAGGAAATGCCCCAAAGCGCAACGTGGACACAGCCAAATTTATGAAGGAAAACAGAGGTGTTTTTTGCAAAGTGCCTACCTGTAGATTTTGGCCTGTAGCTCAGCCGCCACCTAGGGAAACCTACCAAACCTGTGCATTTCTGAAACCTAGAGACCTAGGGGTATCCAAGATGGGGTGACTTGTGTGGCTCGGACCAGGTTCTGTTACCCAGAATCCTTTGCAAACCTCAAAATTTGGCTAAAAAAACACATGTTCCTAACATTTCTGTGGCAGAAAGTTCTGGAATCTGAGAGGAGCCACGAATTTCCTTCCACCCAGCGTTCCCCCACGTCTCCCGATAAAAATGATACCTCACTTGTGTAGGTAGGCCTAGCGCCCGCGACAGAAAACGCCCCAAAGCGCAACGTGGACACATCCAAATTTTTGAAGGAAAACAGAGGTGTTTTTTGCAAAGTGCCTACCTGTAGATTTTGGCTTGTAGCTCAGCCGCCACCTAGGGAAACCTACCAAACCTGTGCATTTCTGAAAACTAGAGACCTAGGGGAATCCAAGATGGGGTGACCTGTGTGGCTCGGACCAGGTTCTGTTACCCAGAATCCTTTGCAAACCTAAAAATTTGGCTAATAAAACACATGTTCCTCACATTTCTGTGGCAGAAAGTTCTGGAATCTGAGAGGAGCCACGAATTTCCTTCCACCCAGCGTTCCCCCACGTCTCCCGATAAAAATTATACCTCACTTGTGTGGGTAGGCCTAGCGCCCGTGACAGGAAATGCCCCAAAGCGCAACGTGGACACAGCCAAATTTTTGAAGGAAAACAGAGGTGTTTTTTGCAAAGTGCCTACCTGTAGATTTTGGCCTGTAGCTCAGCCGCCACCTAGGGAAACCTACCAAACCTGTGCATTTCTGAAAACTAGAGACCTAGGGGAATCCAAGATGGGGTGACTTGTGTGGCTCGGACCTGGTTCTGTTACCCAGAATCCATTGCAAACCTCAAAATTTGGCTAAAAAAACACATGTTCCTAACATTTCTGTGGCAGAAAGTTCTGGAATCTGAGAGGAGCCACGAATTTCCTTCCACCCAGCGTTCCCCCACGTCTCCCGATAAAAATGATATCTCACTTGTGTGGGTAGGCCTAGCGCCCGCGACAGCAAACGCCCCAAAGCGCAACTTGGACACATCCAAATTTGTGAAGGAAAACAGATGTGTTTTTTGCAAAGTGCCTACCTGTAGATTTTGGCTTGTAGCTCAGCCGCCACCTAGGGAAACCTACCAAACCTGTGCATTTCTGAAAACTAGAGACCTAGGGGAATCCAAGATGGGGTGACTTTTGTGGCTCGGACCAGGTTCTGTTACCCAGAATCCTTTGCAAAACTCAAAATTTGGCTAAAAAAACACATGTTCCTCACATTTCTGTGGCAGAAAGTTCTGGAATCTGAGAGGAGCCACGAATTTCCTTCCACCCAGCGGTCCCCCACGTCTCCCGATAAAAATGATACCTCACTTGTGTGGGTAGGCCTAGCGCCCGCGACATAAAACGCCCCAAAGCGCAACGTAGACACAGCCAAATTTTTGAAGGAAAACAGAGGTGTTTTTTGCAAAGTGCCTACCTGTAGATTTTGGCCTGTAGCTCAGCCGCCACCTAGGGAAACCTACCAAACCTGTGCATTTCTGAAAACTCGAGACCTAGGGGAATCCAAGATGGGGTGACTTGTGTGGCTCGGACCAGGTTCTGTTACCCAGAATCCATTGCAAACCTCAAAATTTGGCTAAGAAAACACATGTTCCTCACATTTCTGTGGCAGAAAGTTCTGGAATCTGAGAGGAGCCACGAATTTCCTTCCACCCAGCGTTCCCCCACGTCTCCCGATAAAAATGATATCTCACTTGTGTGGGTAGGCCTAGCGCCCGCGACAGGAAACGCCCCAAAGCGCAACGTGGACACATCCAAATTTGTGAAGGAAAACAGAGGTGTTTTTTGCAAAGTGCCTACCTGTAGATTTTGGCTTGTAGCTCAGCCGCCACCTAGGGAAACCTACCAAACCTGTGCATTTCTGAAAACTAGAGACCTAGGGGAATCCAAGATGGGGTGACTTGTGTGGCTCGGACCAGGTTCTGTTACCCAGAATCCTTTGCAAACCTCAAAATTTGGCTAAAAACACATGTTCCTCACATTTCTGTGGCAGAAAGTTCTGGAATCTGAGAGGAGCCACGAATTTCCTTCCACCCAGTGTTCCCCCACGTCTCCCGATAAAAATGATACCTCACTTGTGTGGGTAGGCCTAGCGCCCGCGACACGAAACGCCCCAAAGCGCAACGTAGACACAGCCAAATTTTTGAAGGAAAACAGAGGTGTTTTTTGCAAAGTGCCTACCTGTAGATTTTGGCTTGTAGCTCAGCCGCCACCTAGGGAAACCTACCAAACCTGTGCATTTCTGAAAACTAGAGACCTAGGGGAATCCAAGATGGGGTGACTTGTGTGGCTCGGACCAGGTTCTGTTACCCAGAATCCTTTGCAAACCTCAAAATTTGGCTAAAAAAACACATGTTCCTAACATTTCTGTGGCAGAAAGTTCTGGAATCTGAGAGGAGCCACGAATTTCCTTCCACCCAGCGTTCCCCCACGTCTCCCGATAAAAATGATACCTCACTTGTGTGGGTAGGCCTAGCGCCCGCGACAGAAAACGCCCCAAAGCGCAACGTGGACACATCCAAATTTGTGAAGGAAAACAGAGGTGTTTTTTGCAAAGTGCCTACCTGTAGATTTTGGCTTGTAGCTCTGCCGCCACCTAGGGAAACCTACCAAACCTGTGCATTTCTGAAAACTAGAGACCTAGGGGAATCCAAGATGGGGTGACTAGTGTGGCTCGGACCAGGTTCTGTTACCCAGAATCCTTTGCAAACCTCAAAATTTGGCTAAAAAAACACATGTTCCTCACATTTCTGTGGCAGAAAGTTCTGGAATCTGAGAGGAGCCACGAATTTCCTTCCACCCAGCGTTCCCCCACGTCTCCCGATAAAAATGATACCTCACTTGTGTGGGTAGGCCTAGCGCCCGCGACATAAAACGCCCCAAAGCGCAACGTAGACACAGCCAAATTTGTGAAGGAAAACAGAGGTGTTTTTTGCAAAGTGCCTACCTGTAGATTTTGGCCTGTAGCTCAGCCGCCACCTAGGGAAACCTACCAAACCTGTGCATTTCTGAAAACTAGAGGCCTAGGGGAATCCAAGATGGGGTGACCTGTGTGGCTCGGACCAGGTTCTGTTACCTAGAATCCTTTGCAACCTAAAAATTTGGCTAAAAAAACACATGTTCCTCACATTTCTGTGGCAGAAAGTTCTGGAATCTGAGAGGAGCCACGAATTTCCTTCCACCCAGCGTTCCCCCACGTCTCCCGATAAGAATTATACCTCACTTGTGTGGGTAGGCCTAGCGCCCGTGACAGGAAATGCCCCAAAGCGCAACGTGGACACAGCCAAATTTTTGAAGGAAAACAGAGGTGTTTTTTGCAAAGTGCCTGCCTGTAGATTTTGGCCTGTAGCTCAGCCGCCTCCTAGGGAAACCTACCAAACCTGTGCATTTCTGAAAACTAGAGACCTAGGGGAATCCAAGATGGGGTGACTTGTGTGGCTCGGACCAGGTTCTGTTACCCAGAATCCTTTGCAAACCTCAAAATTTGGCTAAAAAAACACATGTTCCTAACATTTCTGTGGCAGAAAGTTCTGGAATCTGAGAGGAGCCACGAATTTCCTTCCACCCAGCGTTCCCCCACGTCTCCCGATAAAAATGATATCTCACTTGTGTGGGTAGGCCTAGCGCCCGCGACAGGAAACGCCCCAAAGCGCAACTTGGACACATCCAAATTTGTGAAGGAAAACAGAGGTGTTTTTTGCAAAGTGCCTACCTGTAGATTTTGGCTTGTAGCTCAGCCGCCACCTAGGGAAACCTACCAAACCTGTGCATTTCTGAAAACTAGAGACCTAGGGGAATCCAAGATGGGGTGACTTTTGTGGCTCGGACCAGGTTCTGTTACCCAGAATCCTTTGCAAAACTCAAAATTTGGCTAAAAAAACACATGTTCCTCACATTTCTGTGGCAGAAAGTTCTGGAATCTAAGAGGAGCCACGAATTTCCTTCCACCCAGCGTTCCCCCACGTCTCCCGATAAAAATGATACCTCACTTGTGTGGGTAGGCCTAGCGCCCGCGACAGAAAACGCCCCAAAGCGCAACGTAGACACAGCCAAATTTGTGAAGGAAAACAGAGGTGTTTTTTGCAAAGTGCCTACCTGTAGATTTTGGCCTGTAGCTCAGCCGCGACCTAGGGAAACCTACCAAATCTGTGCATTTCTGAAAACTAGAGACCTAGGGGAATCCAAGATGGGGTGACTTGTGTGGCTCGGACCAGGTTCTGTTACCCAGAATCCTTTGCAAACCTCAAAATTTGGCTAAAAAAACACATGTTCCTCACATTTCTGTGGCAGAAAGTTCTGGAATCTGAGAGGAGCCACGAATTTCATTCCACCCATTGTTCCCCCACGTCTCCCGATAAAAAATGATACCTCACTTGTGTGGGTAGGCCTAGCGCCCGCGACACGAAACGCCCCAAAGCGCAACGTAGACACAGCCAAATTTTTGAAGGAAAACAGAGGTGTTTTTTGCAAAGTGCCTACCTGTAGATTTTGGCTTGTAGCTCAGCCGCCACCTAGGGAAACCTACCAAACCTGTGAATTTCTGAAAACTAGAGCCCTAGGGGAATCCAAGATGGGGTGACTTGTGTGGCTCGGACCAGGTTCTGTTACCCAGAATCCTTTGCAAACATCAAAATTTGGCTAAAAAAACACATGTTCCTAACATTTCTGTGGCAGAAAGTTCTGGAATCTGAGAGGAGCCACGAATTTCCTTCCACCCAGCGTTCCCCCACGTCTCCCGATAAAAATGATACCTCACTTGTGTGGGTAGGCCTAGCGCCCGCGACAGAAAACGCCCCAAAGCGCAACGTGGACACATCCAAATTTGTGAAGGAAAACAGAGGTGTTTTTTGCAAAGTGCCTACCTGTAGATTTTGGCTTGTAGCTCAGCCGCCACCTCGGGAAACCTACCAAACCTGTGCATTTCTGAAAACTAGAGACCTAGAGGAATCCAAGATGGGGTGACCTGTGTGGCTCGGACCAGGTTCTGTTACCCAGAATCCTTTGCAACCTAAAAATTTGGCTAAAAAAACACATGTTCCTAACATTTCTGTGGCAGAAAGTTCTGGAATCTGAGAGGAGCCACGAATTTCCTTCCAGCCAGCGTTCCCCCACGTCTCCCGATAAAAATGATATCTCACTTGTGTGGGTAGGCCTAGCGCCCGCGACAGGAAACGCCCCAAAGCGCAACTTGGACACATCCAAATTTGTGAAGGAAAACAGAGGTGTTTTTTGCAAAGTGCCTACCTGTAGATTTTGGCTTGTAGCTCAGCCGCCACCTAGGGAAACCTACCAAACCTGTGCATTTCTGAAAACTAGAGACCTGGGGAATCCAAGATGGGGTGACTTTGGTGGCTCGGACCAGGTTCTGTTACCCAGAAACCTTTGCAAAACTCAAAATTTGGCTAAAAAAACACATGTTCCTCACATTTCTGTGGCAGAAAGTTCTGGAATCTGAGAGGAGCCACGAATTTCCTTCCACCCAGCGGTCCCCCACATCTCCCGATAAAAATGATACCTCACTTGTGTGGGTAGGCCTAGCGCCCGCGACATAAAACGCCCCAAAGCGCAACGTAGACACAGCCAAATTTTTGAAGGAAAACAGAGGTGTTTTTTGCAAAGTGCCTACCTGTAGATTTTGGCTTGTAGCTCAGCCGCCACCTAGGGAAACCTACCAAACCTGTGCATTTCTGAAAACTAGAGACCTAGGGGAATCCAAGATGGGGTGACTTGTGTGGCTCGGACCAGGTTCTGTTACCCAGAATCCTTTGCAAACCTCAAAATTTGGCTAAAAACCCATGTTCCTCACATTTCTGTGGCAGAAAGTTCTGGAATCTGAGAGGAGCCACGAATTTCCTTCCACCCAGTGTTCCCCCACGTCTCCCGATAAAAATGATACCTCACTTGTGTGGGTAGGCCTAGCGCCCGCGACACGAAACGCCCCAAAGTGCAACGTAGACATAGCCAAATTTTTGAAGGAAAACAGAGGTGTTTTTTGCAAAGTGCCTACCTGTAGATTTTGGCTTGTAGCTCAGCCGCCACCTAGGGAAACCTACCAAACCTGTGCATTTCTGAAAACTAGAGACCTAGGGGAATCCAAGATGGGGTGACTTGTGTGGCTCGGACCAGGTTCTGTTACCCAGAATCCTTTGCAAACCTCAAAATTTGGCTAAAAACACATGTTCCTCACATTTCTGTGGCAGAAAGTTCTGGAATCTGAGAGGAGCCACGAATTTCCTTCCACCCAGCGTTCCCCCACGTCTCCCGATAAAAATGATACCTCACTTGTGTGGGTAGGCCTAGCGCCCGTGAGAGGAAATGCCCCAAAGCGCAACGTGGACACAGCCAAATTTATGAAGGAAAACAGAGGTGTTTTTTGCAAAGTGCCTACCTGTAGATTTTGGCCTGTAGCTCAGCCGCCACCTAGGGAAACCTACCAAACCTGTGCATTTCTGAAACCTAGAGACCTAGGGGTATCCAAGATGGGGTGACTTGTGTGGCTCGGACCAGGTTCTGTTACCCAGAATCCTTTGCAAACCTCAAAATTTGGCTAAAAAAACACATGTTCCTAACATTTCTGTGGCAGAAAGTTCTGGAATCTGAGAGGAGCCACGAATTTCCTTCCACCCAGCGTTCCCCCACGTCTCCCGATAAAAATGATACCTCACTTGTGTAGGTAGGCCTAGCGCCCGCGACAGAAAACGCCCCAAAGCGCAACGTGGACACATCCAAATTTTTGAAGGAAAACAGAGGTGTTTTTTGCAAAGTGCCTACCTGTAGATTTTGGCTTGTAGCTCAGCCGCCACCTAGGGAAACCTACCAAACCTGTGCATTTCTGAAAACTAGAGACCTAGGGGAATCCAAGATGGGGTGACCTGTGTGGCTCGGACCAGGTTCTGTTACCCAGAATCCTTTGCAAACCTAAAAATTTGGCTAATAAAACACATGTTCCTCACATTTCTGTGGCAGAAAGTTCTGGAATCTGAGAGGAGCCACGAATTTCCTTCCACCCAGCGTTCCCCCACGTCTCCCGATAAAAATTATACCTCACTTGTGTGGGTAGGCCTAGCGCCCGTGACAGGAAATGCCCCAAAGCGAAACGTGGACACAGCCAAATTTTTGAAGGAAAACAGAGGTGTTTTTTGCAAAGTGCCTACCTGTAGATTTTGGCCTGTAGCTCAGCCGCCACCTAGGGAAACCTACCAAACCTGTGCATTTCTGAAAACTAGAGACCTAGGGGAATCCAAGATGGGGTGACTTGTGTGGCTCGGACCTGGTTCTGTTACCCAGAATCCATTGCAAACCTCAAAATTTGGCTAAAAAAACACATGTTCCTAACATTTCTGTGGCAGAAAGTTCTGGAATCTGAGAGGAGCCACGAATTTCCTTCCACCCAGCGTTCCCCCACGTCTCCCGATAAAAATGATATCTCACTTGTGTGGGTAGGCCTAGCGCCCGCGACAGGAAACGCCCCAAAGCGCAACTTGGACACATCCAAATTTGTGAAGGAAAACAGATGTGTTTTTTGCAAAGTGCCTACCTGTAGATTTTGGCTTGTAGCTCAGCCGCCACCTAGGGAAACCTACCAAACCTGTGCATTTCTGAAAACTAGAGACCTAGGGGAATCCAAGATGGGGTGACTTTTGTGGCTCGGACCAGGTTCTGTTACCCAGAATCCTTTGCAAAACTCAAAATTTGGCTAAAAAAACACATGTTCCTCACATTTCTGTGGCAGAAAGTTCTGGAATCTGAGAGGAGCCACGAATTTCCTTCCACCCAGCGGTCCCCCACGTCTCCCGATAAAAATGATACCTCACTTGTGTGGGTAGGCCTAGCGCCCGCGACATAAAACGCCCCAAAGCGCAACGTAGACACAGCCAAATTTTTGAAGGAAAACAGAGGTGTTTTTTGCAAAGTGCCTACCTGTAGATTTTGGCCTGTAGCTCAGCCGCCACCTAGGGAAACCTACCAAACCTGTGCATTTCTGAAAACTCGAGACCTAGGGGAATCCAAGATGGGGTGACTTGTGTGGCTCGGACCAGGTTCTGTTACCCAGAATCCATTGCAAACCTCAAAATTTGGCTAAGAAAACACATGTTCCTCACATTTCTGTGGCAGAAAGTTCTGGAATCTGAGAGGAGCCACGAATTTCCTTCCACCCAGCGTTCCCCCACGTCTCCCGATAAAAATGATATCTCACTTGTGTGGGTAGGCCTAGCGCCCGCGACAGGAAACGCCCCAAAGCGCAACGTGGACACATCCAAATTTGTGAAGGAAAACAGAGGTGTTTTTTGCAAAGTGCCTACCTGTAGATTTTGGCTTGTAGCTCAGCCGCCACCTAGGGAAACCTACCAAACCTGTGCATTTCTGAAAACTAGAGACCTAGGGGAATCCAAGATGGGGTGACTTGTGTGGCTCGGACCAGGTTCTGTTACCCAGAATCCTTTGCAAACCTCAAAATTTGGCTAAAAACACATGTTCCTCACATTTCTGTGGCAGAAAGTTCTGGAATCTGAGAGGAGCCACGAATTTCCTTCCACCCAGTGTTCCCCCACGTCTCCCGATAAAAATGATACCTCACTTGTGTGGGTAGGCCTAGCGCCCGCGACACGAAACGCCCCAAAGCGCAACGTAGACACAGCCAAATTTTTGAAGGAAAACAGAGGTGTTTTTTGCAAAGTGCCTACCTGTAGATTTTGGCTTGTAGCTCAGCCGCCACCTAGGGAAACCTACCAAACCTGTGCATTTCTGAAAACTAGAGACCTAGGGGAATCCAAGATGGGGTGACTTGTGTGGCTCGGACCAGGTTCTGTTACCCAGAATCCTTTGCAAACCTCAAAATTTGGCTAAAAAAACACATGTTCCTAACATTTCTGTGGCAGAAAGTTCTGGAATCTGAGAGGAGCCACGAATTTCCTTCCACCCAGCGTTCCCCCACGTCTCCCGATAAAAATGATACCTCACTTGTGTGGGTAGGCCTAGCGCCCGCGACAGAAAACGCCCCAAAGCGCAACGTGGACACATCCAAATTTGTGAAGGAAAACAGAGGTGTTTTTTGCAAAGTGCCTACCTGTAGATTTTGGCTTGTAGCTCTGCCGCCACCTAGGGAAACCTACCAAACCTGTGCATTTCTGAAAACTAGAGACCTAGGGGAATCCAAGATGGGGTGACTAGTGTGGCTCGGACCAGGTTCTGTTACCCAGAATCCTTTGCAAACCTCAAAATTTGGCTAAAAAAACACATGTTCCTCACATTTCTGTGGCAGAAAGTTCTGGAATCTGAGAGGAGCCACGAATTTCCTTCCACCCAGCGTTCCCCCACGTCTCCCGATAAAAATGATACCTCACTTGTGTGGGTAGGCCTAGCGCCCGCGACATAAAACGCCCCAAAGCGCAACGTAGACACAGCCAAATTTGTGAAGGAAAACAGAGGTGTTTTTTGCAAAGTGCCTACCTGTAGATTTTGGCCTGTAGCTCAGCCGCCACCTAGGGAAACCTACCAAACCTGTGCATTTCTGAAAACTAGAGGCCTAGGGGAATCCAAGATGGGGTGACTTGTGTGGCTCGGACCAGGTTCTGTTACCCAGAATCCTTTGCAAACCTCAAAATTTGGCTAAAAAAACACATGTTCCTCACATTTCTGTGGCAGAAAGTTCTGGAATCTGAGAGGAGCCACGAATTTCCTTCCACCCAGTGTTCCCCCACGTCTCCCGATAAAAATGATACCTCACTTGTGTGGGTAGGCCTAGCGCCCGCGACACGAAACGCCCCAAAGCGCAACGTAGACACAGCCAAATTTTTGAAGGAAAACAGAGGTGTTTTTTGCAAAGTGCCTACCTGTAGATTTTGGCTTGTAGCTCAGCCGCCACCTAGGGAAACCTACCAAACCTGTGCATTTCTGAAAACTAGAGACCTAGGGGAATCCAAGATGGGGTGACTTGAGTGGCTCGGACCAGGTTCTGTTACCCAGAATCCTTTGCAAACCTCAAAATTTGGCTAAAAAAACACATGTTCCTCACATTTCTGTGGCAGAAAGTTCTGGAATCTGAGAGGAGCCACGAATTTCCTTCCACCCAGCGTTCCCCCACGTCTCCCGATAAAAATGATACCTCACTTGTGTGGGTAGGCCTAGCGCCCGCGACAGAAAACGCCCCAAAGCGCAACGTAGACACAGCCAAATTTGTGAAGGAAAACAGAGGTGTTTTTTGCAAAGTGCCTACCTGTAGATTTTGGCCTGTAGCTCAGCCGCCACCTAGGGAAACCTACCAAACCTGTGCATTTCTGAAAACTAGAGGCCTAGGGGAATCCAAGATGGGGTGACTTGTGTGGCTCGGACCAGGTTCTGTTACCCAGAATCCTTTGCAAACCTCAAAATTTGGCTAAAAAAACACATGTTCCTCACATTTCTGTGGCAGAAAGTTCTGGAATCTGAGAGGAGCCACGAATTTCCTTCCACCCAGTGTTCCCCCACGTCTCCCGATAAAAATGATACCTCACTTGTGTGGGTAGGCCTAGCGCCCGCGACACGAAACGCCCCAAAGCGCAACGTAGACACAGCCAAATTTTTGAAGGAAAACAGAGGTGTTTTTTGCAAAGTGCCTACCTGTAGATTTTGGCTTGTAGCTCAGCCGCCACCTAGGGAAACCTACCAAACCTGTGCATTTCTGAAAACTAGAGACCTAGGGGAATCCAAGATGGGGTGACTTGTGTGGCTCGGACCAGGTTCTGTTACCCAGAATCCTTTGCAAACCTCAAAATTTGGCTAAAAACACATGTTCCTCACATTTCTGTGGCAGAAAGTTCTGGAATCTGAGAGGAGCCACGAATTCCCTTCCACCTAGCGTTCCCCACGTCTCCCGATAAAAATGATACCTCACTTGTGTGGGTAGGCCTAGCGCCCGTGACAGGAAATGCCCCAAAGCGCAACGTGGACACACCCATATTTATGAAGGAAAACAGAGGTGTTTTTTGCAAAGTGCCTACCTGTAGATTTTGGCCTGTAGCTCAGCCGCCACCTAGGGAAACCTACCAAACCTGTGCATTTCTGAAACCTAGAGACCTAGGGGAATCCAAGATGGGGTGACTTGTGTGGCTCGGACCAGGTTCTGTTACCCAGAATCCTTTGCAAACCTCAAAATTTGGCTAAAAAAACACATGTTCCTAACATTTCTGTGGCAGAAAGTTCTGGAATCTGAGAGGAGCCACGAATTTCCTTCCACCCAGCGTTCCCCCACGTCTCCCGATAAAAATGATACCTCACTTCTGTGGGTAGGCCTAGCGCCCGTGACAGGAAATGCCCCAAAGCGCAACGTGGACACAGCCAAATGTTTGAAGGAAAACAGAGGTGTTTTTTGCAAAGTGCCTACCTGTAGATTTTGGCTTGTAGCTCAGCCGCCAACTAGGGAAACCTACCAAACCTTTGCATTTCTGAAAACTAGAGACCTAGGGGAATCCAAGATGGGGTGACTTGTGTGGCTCGGACCAGGTTCTGTTACCCAGAATCCTTTGCAAACCTCAAAATTTGGCTAAAAAAAACACATGTTCCTCACATTTCTGTGGCAGAAAGTTCTGGAATCTGAGAGGAGCCACGAATTTCCTTCCACCCAGCGTTCCCCCACGTCTCCCGATAAAAATGATACCTCACTTGTGTGGGTAGGCCTAGCGCCCGCGACAGAAAACGCCCCAAAGCGCAACGTAGACACAGCCAAATTTGTGAAGGAAAACAGAGGTGTTTTTTGCAAAGTGCCTACCTGTAGATTTTGGCCTGTAGCTCAGCCGCCACCTAGGGAAACCTACCAAACCTGTGCATTTCTGAAAACTAGAGGCCTAGGGGAATCCAAGATGGGGTGACTTGTGTGGCTCGGACCAGGTTCTGTTACCCAGAATCCTTTGCAAACCTCAAAATTTGGCTAAAAAAACACATGTTCCTAACATTTCTGTGGCAGAAAGTTATGGAATCTGAGAGGAGCCACGAATTTCCTTCCACCCAGTGTTCCCCCACGTCTCCCGATAAAAATGATACCTCACTTGTGTGGGTAGGCCTAGCGCCCGCGACACGAAACGCCCCAAAGCGCAACGTAGACACAGCCAAATTTTTGAAGGAAAACAGAGGTGTTTTTTGCAAAGTGCCTACCTGTAGATTTTGGCTTGTAGCTCAGCCGCCACCTAGGGAAACCTACCAAACCTGTGCATTTCTGAAAACTAGAGACCTAGGGGAATCCAAGATGGGGTGACTTGAGTGGCTCGGACCAGGTTCTGTTACCCAGAATCCTTTGCAAACCTCAAAATTTGGCTAAAAAAACACATGTTCCTCACATTTCTGTGGCAGAAAGTTCTGGAATCTGAGAGGAGCCACGAATTTCCTTCCACCCAGCGTTCCCCCACGTCTCCCGATAAAAATGATACCTCACTTGTGTGGGTAGGCCTAGCGCCCGCGACAGAAAACGCCCCAAAGCGCAACGTAGACACAGCCAAATTTGTGAAGGAAAACAGAGGTGTTTTTTGCAAAGTGCCTACCTGTAGATTTTGGCCTGTAGCTCAGCCGCCACCTAGGGAAACCTACCAAACCTGTGCATTTCTGAAAACTAGAGGCCTAGGGGAATCCAAGATGGGGTGACTTGTGTGGCTCGGACCAGGTTCTGTTACCCAGAATCCTTTGCAAACCTCAAAATTTGGCTAAAAAAACACATGTTCCTCACATTTCTGTGGCAGAAAGTTCTGGAATCTGAGAGGAGCCACGAATTTCCTTCCACCCAGTGTTCCCCCACGTCTCCCGATAAAAATGATACCTCACTTGTGTGGGTAGGCCTAGCGCCCGCGACACGAAACGCCCCAAAGCGCAACGTAGACACAGCCAAATTTTTGAAGGAAAACAGAGGTGTTTTTTGCAAAGTGCCTACCTGTAGATTTTGGCTTGTAGCTCAGCCGCCACCTAGGGAAACCTACCAAACCTGTGCATTTCTGAAAACTAGAGACCTAGGGGAATCCAAGATGGGGTGACTTGTGTGGCTCGGACCAGGTTCTGTTACCCAGAATCCTTTGCAAACCTCAAAATTTGGCTAAAAACACATGTTCCTCACATTTCTGTGGCAGAAAGTTCTGGAATCTGAGAGGAGCCACGAATTCCCTTCCACCCAGCGTTCCCCACGTCTCCCGATAAAAATGATACCTCACTTGTGTGGGTAGGCCTAGCGCCCGTGACAGGAAATGCCCCAAAGCGCAACGTGGACACACCCAAATTTATGAAGGAAAACAGAGGTGTTTTTTGCAAAGTGCCTACCTGTAGATTTTGGCCTGTAGCTCAGCCGCCACCTAGGGAAACCTACCAAACCTGTGCATTTCTGAAACCTAGAGACCTAGGGGAATCCAAGATGGGGTGACTTGTGTGGCTCGGACCAGGTTCTGTTACCCAGAATCCTTTGCAAACCTCAAAATTTGGCTAAAAAAACACATGTTCCTAACATTTCTGTGGCAGAAAGTTCTGGAATCTGAGAGGAGCCACGAATTTCCTTCCACCCAGCGTTCCCCCACGTCTCCCGATAAAAATGATACCTCACTTCTGTGGGTAGGCCTAGCGCCCGTGACAGGAAATGCCCCAAAGCGCAACGTGGACACAGCCAAATGTTTGAAGGAAAACAGAGGTGTTTTTTGCAAAGTGCCTACCTGTAGATTTTGGCTTGTAGCTCAGCCGCCAACTAGGGAAACCTACCAAACCTTTGCATTTCTGAAAACTAGAGACCTAGGGGAATCCAAGATGGGGTGACTTGTGTGGCTCGGACCAGGTTCTGTTACCCAGAATCCTTTGCAAACCTCAAAATTTGGCTAAAAAAAACACATGTTCCTCACATTTCTGTGGCAGAAAGTTCTGGAATCTGAGAGGAGCCACAAAATTCCTTCCACCCAGCGTTCCCCCACGTCTCCCGATAAAAATGATACCTCACTTGTGTGGGTAGGCCTAGCGCCCGCGACAGGAAACGCCCCAAAGCGCAACGTGGACACATCCAAATTTTTGAAGGAAAACAGAGGTGTTTTTTGCAAAGTGCCTACCTGTAGATTTTGGCTTGTAGCTCAGCCGCCACCTAGGGAAACCTACCAAACCTGTGCATTTCTGAAAACTAGAGACCTAGGGGAATCCAAGATGGGGTGACTTGTGTGGCTCGGACCAGGTTCTGTTACCCAGAATCCTTTGCAAACCTCAAAATTTGGCTAAAAACACATGTTCCTCACATTTCTGTGGCAGAAAGTTCTGGAATCTGAGAGGAGCCACGAATTTCCTTCCACCCAGCGGTCCCCCACGTCTCCCGATAAAAATGATACCTCACTTGTGTGGGTAGGCCTAGCGCCCGCGACAGAAAACGCCCCAAAGCGCAACGTGGACACATCCAAATTTGTGAAGGAAAACAGAGGTGTTTTTTGCAAAGTGCCTACCTGTAGATTTTGGCTTGTAGCTCAGCCGCCACCTAGGGAAACCTACCAAACCTGTGCATTTCTGAAAACTAGAGACCTAGGGGAATCCAAGATGGGGTGACTTGTGTGGCTCGGACCAGGTTCTGTTACCCAGAATCCTTTGCAAACATCAAAATTTGGCTAAAAAAACACATGTTCCTAACATTTCTGTGGCAGAAAGTTCTGGAATCTGAGAGGAGCCACGAATTTCCTTCCACCCAGCGTTCCCCCACGTCTCCCGATAAAAATGATATCTCACTTGTGTGGGTAGGCCTAGCGCCCGCGACAGCAAACGCCCCAAAGCGCAACTTGGACACATCCAAATTTGTGAAGGAAAACAGATGTGTTTTTTGCAAAGTGCCTACCTGTAGATTTTGGCTTGTAGCTCAGCCGCCACCTAGGGAAACCTACCAAACCTGTGCATTTCTGAAAACTAGAGACCTAGGGGAATCCAAGATGGGGTGACTTTTGTGGCTCGGACCAGGTTCTGTTACCCAGAATCCTTTGCAAAACTCAAAATTTGGCTAAAAAAACACATGTTCCTCACATTTCTGTGGCAGAAAGTTCTGGAATCTGAGAGGAGCCACGAATTTCCTTCCACCCAGCGGTCCCCCACGTCTCCCGATAAAAATGATACCTCACTTGTGTGGGTAGGCCTAGCGCCCGCGACATAAAACGCCCCAAAGCGCAACGTAGACACAGCCAAATTTTTGAAGGAAAACAGAGGTGTTTTTTGCAAAGTGCCTACCTGTAGATTTTGGCCTGTAGCTCAGCCGCCACCTAGGGAAACCTACCAAACCTGTGCATTTCTGAAAACTCGAGACCTAGGGGAATCCAAGATGGGGTGACTTGTGTGGCTCGGACCAGGTTCTGTTACCCAGAATCCATTGCAAACCTCAAAATTTGGCTAAGAAAACACATGTTCCTCACATTTCTGTGGCAGAAAGTTCTGGAATCTGAGAGGAGCCACGAATTTCCTTCCACCCAGCGTTCCCCCACGTCTCCCGATAAAAATGATATCTCACTTGTGTGGGTAGGCCTAGCGCCCGCGACAGGAAACGCCCCAAAGCGCAACGTGGACACATCCAAATTTGTGAAGGAAAACAGAGGTGTTTTTTGCAAAGTGCCTACCTGTAGATTTTGGCTTGTAGCTCAGCCGCCACCTAGGGAAACCTACCAAACCTGTGCATTTCTGAAAACTAGAGACCTAGGGGAATCCAAGATGGGGTGACTTGTGTGGCTCGGACCAGGTTCTGTTACCCAGAATCCTTTGCAAACCTCAAAATTTGGCTAAAAACACATGTTCCTCACATTTCTGTGGCAGAAAGTTCTGGAATCTGAGAGGAGCCACGAATTTCCTTCCACCCAGTGTTCCCCCACGTCTCCCGATAAAAATGATACCTCACTTGTGTGGTAGGCCTAGCGCCCGCGACACGAAACGCCCCAAAGCGCAACGTAGACACAGCCAAATTTTTGAAGGAAAACAGAGGTGTTTTTTGCAAAGTGCCTACCTGTAGATTTTGGCTTGTAGCTCAGCCGCCACCTAGGGAAACCTACCAAACCTGTGCATTTCTGAAAACTAGAGACCTAGGGGAATCCAAGATGGGGTGACTTGTGTGGCTCGGACCAGGTTCTGTTACCCAGAATCCTTTGCAAACCTTAAAATTTGGCTAAAAAAACACATGTTCCTAACATTTCTGTGGCAGAAAGTTCTGGAATCTGAGAGGAGCCACGAATTTCCTTCCACCCAGCGTTCCCCCACGTCTCCCGATAAAAATGATACCTCACTTGTGTGGGTAGGCCTAGCGCCCGCGACAGAAAACGCCCCAAAGCGCAACGTGGACACATCCAAATTTGTGAAGGAAAACAGAGGTGTTTTTTGCAAAGTGCCTACCTGTAGATTTTGGCTTGTAGCTCTGCCGCCACCTAGGGAAACCTACCAAACCTGTGCATTTCTGAAAACTAGAGACCTAGGGGAATCCAAGATGGGGTGACTAGTGTGGCTCGGACCAGGTTCTGTTACCCAGAATCCTTTGCAAACCTCAAAATTTGGCTAAAAAAACACATGTTCCTCACATTTCTGTGGCAGAAAGTTCTGGAATCTGAGAGGAGCCACGAATTTCCTTCCACCCAGCGTTCCCCCACGTCTCCCGATAAAAATGATACCTCACTTGTGTGGGTAGGCCTAGCGCCCGCGACATAAAACGCCCCAAAGCGCAACGTAGACACAGCCAAATTTGTGAAGGAAAACAGAGGTGTTTTTTGCAAAGTGCCTACCTGTAGATTTTGGCCTGTAGCTCAGCCGCCACCTAGGGAAACCTACCAAACCTGTGCATTTCTGAAAACTAGAGGCCTAGGGGAATCCAAGATGGGGTGACCTGTGTGGCTCGGACCAGGTTCTGTTACCTAGAATCCTTTGCAACCTAAAAATTTGGCTAAAAAAACACATGTTCCTCACATTTCTGTGGCAGAAAGTTCTGGAATCTGAGAGGAGCCACGAATTTCCTTCCACCCAGCGTTCCCCCACGTCTCCCGATAAGAATTATACCTCACTTGTGTGGGTAGGCCTAGCGCCCGTGACAGGAAATGCCCCAAAGCGCAACGTGGACACAGCCAAATTTTTGAAGGAAAACAGAGGTGTTTTTTGCAAAGTGCCTGCCTGTAGATTTTGGCCTGTAGCTCAGCCGCCTCCTAGGGAAACCTACCAAACCTGTGCATTTCTGAAAACTAGAGACCTAGGGGAATCCAAGATGGGGTGACTTGTGTGGCTCGGACCAGGTTCTGTTACCCAGAATCCTTTGCAAACCTCAAAATTTGGCTAAAAAAACACATGTTCCTAACATTTCTGTGGCAGAAAGTTCTGGAATCTGAGAGGAGCCACGAATTTCCTTCCACCCAGCGTTCCCCCACGTCTCCCGATAAAAATGATATCTCACTTGTGTGGGTAGGCCTAGCGCCCGCGACAGGAAACGCCCCAAAGCGCAACTTGGACACATCCAAATTTGTGAAGGAAAACAGAGGTGTTTTTTGCAAAGTGCCTACCTGTAGATTTTGGCTTGTAGCTCAGCCGCCACCTAGGGAAACCTACCAAACCTGTGCATTTCTGAAAACTAGAGACCTAGGGGAATCCAAGATGGGGTGACTTTTGTGGCTCGGACCAGGTTCTGTTACCCAGAATCCTTTGCAAAACTCAAAATTTGGCTAAAAAAACACATGTTCCTCACATTTCTGTGGCAGAAAGTTCTGGAATCTAAGAGGAGCCACGAATTTCCTTCCACCCAGCGTTCCCCCACGTCTCCCGATAAAAATGATACCTCACTTGTGTGGGTAGGCCTAGCGCCCGCGACAGAAAACGCCCCAAAGCGCAACGTAGACACAGCCAAATTTGTGAAGGAAAACAGAGGTGTTTTTTGCAAAGTGCCTACCTGTAGATTTTGGCCTGTAGCTCAGCCGCCACCTAGGGAAACCTACCAAACCTGTGCATTTCTGAAAACTAGAGACCTAGGGGAATCCAAGATGGGGTGACTTGTGTGGCTCGGACCAGGTTCTGTTACCCAGAATCCTTTGCAAACCTCAAAATTTGGCTAAAAAAACACATGTTCCTCACATTTCTGTGGCAGAAAGTTCTGGAATCTGAGAGGAGCCACGAATTTCCTTCCACCCAGTGTTCCCCCACGTCTCCCGATAAAAATGATACCTCACTTGTGTGGGTAGGCCTAGCGCCCGCGACACGAAACGCCCCAAAGCGCAACGTAGACACAGCCAATTTTTTGAAGGAAAACAGAGGTGTTTTTTGCAAAGTCCCTACCTGTAGATTTTGGCTTGTAGCTCAGCCGCCACCTAGGGAAACCTACCAAACCTGTCAATTTCTGAAAACTAGAGACCTAGGGGAATCCAAGATGGGGTGACTTGTGTGGCTCGGACCAGGTTCTGTTACCCAGAATCCTTTGCAAACCTCAAAATTTGGCTAAAAACACATGTTCCTCACATTTCTGTGGCAGAAAGTTCTGGAATCTGAGAGGAGCCACGAATTCCCTTCCACCCAGCGTTCCCCACGTCTCCCGATAAAAATGATACCTCACTTGTGTGGGTAGGCCTAGCGCCCGTGACAGGAAATGCCCCAAAGCGCAACGTGGACACACCCAAATTTATGAAGGAAAACAGAGGTGTTTTTTGCAAAGTGCCTACCTGTAGATTTTGGCCTGTAGCTCAGCCGCCACCTAGGGAAACCTACCAAACCTGTGCATTTCTGAAAACTAGAGACCTAGGGGAATCCAAGATGGGGTGACTTGTGTGGCTCGGACCAGGTTCTGTTACCCAGAATCCTTTGCAAACCTCAAAATTTGGCTAAAAAAACACATGTTCCTAACATTTCTGTGGCAGAAAGTTATGGAATCTGAGAGGAGCCACGAATTTCCTTCCACCCAGCGTTCCCCCACGTCTCCCGATAAAAATGATACCTCACTTGTGTGGGTAGGCCTAGCGCCCGTGACAGAAAACGCCCCAAAGCGCAACGTGGACACATCCAAATTTGTGAAGGAAAACAGAGGTGTTTTTTGCAAAGTGCCTACCTGTAGATTTTGGCTTGTAGCTCAGCCGCCACCTAGGGAAACCTACCAAACCTGTGCATTTCTGAAAACTAGAGACCTAGGGGTATCCAAGATGGGGTGACCTGTGTGGCTCGGACCAGGTTCTGTTACCTAGAATCCTTTGCAACCTAAAAATTTGGCTAAAAAAACACATGTTCCTCACATTTCTGTGGCAGAAAGTTCTGGAATCTGAGAGGAGCCACGAATTTCCTTCCACCCAGCGTTCCCCCACGTCTCCCGATAAGAATTATACCTCACTTGTGTGGGTAGGCCTAGCGCCCGTGACAGGAAATGCCCCAAAGCGCAACGTGGACACAGCCAAATTTTTGAAGGAAAACAGAGGTGTTTTTTGCAAAGTGCCTGCCTGTAGATTTTGGCCTGTAGCTCAGCCGCCTCCTAGGGAAACCTACCAAACCTGTGCATTTCTGAAAACTAGAGACCTAGGGGAATCCAAGATGGGGTGACTTGTGTGGCTCGGACCAGGTTCTGTTACCCAGAATCCTTTGCAAACCTCAAAATTTGGCTAAAAAAACACATGTTCCTAACATTTCTGTGGCAGAAAGTTCTGGAATCTGAGAGGAGCCACGAATTTCCTTCCACCCAGCGTTCCCCACGTCTCCCGATAAAAATGATATCTCACTTGTGTGGGTAGGCCTAGCGCCCGCGACAGGAAACGCCCCAAAGCGCAACTTGGACACATCCAAATTTGTGAAGGAAAACAGAGGTGTTTTTTGCAAAGTGCCTACCTGTAGATTTTGGCTTGTAGCTCAGCCGCCACCTAGGGAAACCTACCAAACCTGTGCATTTCTGAAAACTAGAGACCTAGGGGAATCCAAGATGGGGTGACTTTTGTGGCTCGGACCAGGTTCTGTTACCCAGAATCCTTTGCAAAACTCAAAATTTGGCTAAAAAAACACATGTTCCTCACATTTCTGTGGCAGAAAGTTCTGGAATCTAAGAGGAGCCACGAATTTCCTTCCACCCAGCGTTCCCCCACGTCTCCCGATAAAAATTTTACCTCACTTGTGTGGGTAGGCCTAGCGCCCGCGACAGAAAACGCCCCAAAGCGCAACGTAGACACAGCCAAATTTGTGAAGGAAAACAGAGGTGTTTTTTGCAAAGTGCCTACCTGTAGATTTTGGCCTGTAGCTCAGCCGCGACCTAGGGAAACCTACCAAATCTGTGCATTTCTGAAAACTAGAGACCTAGGGGAATCCAAGATGGGGTGACTTGTGTGGCTCGGACCAGGTTCTGTTACCCAGAATCCTTTGCAAACCTCAAAATTTGGCTAAAAAAACACATGTTCCTCACATTTCTGTGGCAGAAAGTTCTGGAATCTGAGAGGAGCCACGAATTTCCTTCCACCCATTGTTCCCCCACGTCTCCCGATAAAAATGATACCTCACTTGTGTGGGTAGGCCTAGCGCCCGCGACACGAAACGCCCCAAAGCGCAACGTAGACACAGCCAAATTTTTGAAGGAAAACAGAGGTGTTTTTTGCAAAGTGCCTACCTGTAGATTTTGGCTTGTAGCTCAGCCGCCACCTAGGGAAACCTACCAAACCTGTGAATTTCTGAAAACTAGAGCCCTAGGGGAATCCAAGATGGGGTGACTTGTGTGGCTCGGACCAGGTTCTGTTACCCAGAATCCTTTGCAAACATCAAAATTTGGCTAAAAAAACACATGTTCCTAACATTTCTGTGGCAGAAAGTTCTGGAATCTGAGAGGAGCCACGAATTTCCTTCCACCCAGCGTTCCCCCACGTCTCCCGATAAAAATGATACCTCACTTGTGTGGGTAGGCCTAGCGCCCGCGACAGAAAACGCCCCAAAGCGCAACGTGGACACATCCAAATTTGTGAAGGAAAACAGAGGTGTTTTTTGCAAAGTGCCTACCTGTAGATTTTGGCTTGTAGCTCAGCCGCCACCTCGGGAAACCTACCAAACCTGTGCATTTCTGAAAACTAGAGACCTAGGGGAATCCAAGATGGGGTGACCTGTGTGGCTCGGACCAGGTTCTGTTACCCAGAATCCTTTGCAACCTAAAAATTTGGCTAAAAAAACACATGTTCCTAACATTTCTGTGGCAGAAAGTTCTGGAATCTGAGAGGAGCCACGAATTTCCTTCCAGCCAGCGTTCCCCCACGTCTCCCGATAAAAATGATATCTCACTTGTGTGGGTAGGCCTAGCGCCCGCGACAGGAAACGCCCCAAAGCGCAACTTGGACACATCCAAATTTGTGAAGGAAAACAGAGGTGTTTTTTGCAAAGTGCCTACCTGTAGATTTTGGCTTGTAGCTCAGCCGCCACATAGGGAAACCTACCAAACCTGTGCATTTCTGAAAACTAGAGACCTGGGGAATCCAAGATGGGGTGACTTTTGTGGCTCGGACCAGGTTCTGTTACCCAGAAACCTTTGCAAAACTCAAAATTTGGCTAAAAAAACACATGTTCCTCACATTTCTGTGGCAGAAAGTTCTGGAATCTGAGAGGAGCCACGAATTTCCTTCCACCCAGCGGTCCCCCACGTCTCCCGATAAAAATGATACCTCACTTGTGTGGGTAGGCCTAGCGCCCGCGACATAAAACGCCCCAAAGCGCAACGTAGACACAGCCAAATTTTTGAAGGAAAACAGAGGTGTTTTTTGCAAAGTGCCTACCTGTAGATTTTGGCTTGTAGCTCAGCCGCCACCTAGGGAAACCTACCAAACCTGTGCATTTCTGAAAACTAGAGACCTAGGGGAATCCAAGATGGGGTGACTTGTGTGGCTCGGACCAGGTTCTGTTACCCAGAATCCTTTGCAAACCTCAAAATTTGGCTAAAAACCCATGTTCCTCACATTTCTGTGGCAGAAAGTTCTGGAATCTGAGAGGAGCCACGAATTTCCTTCCACCCAGTGTTCCCCCACGTCTCCCGATAAAAATGATACCTCACTTGTGTGGGTAGGCCTAGCGCCCGCGACACGAAACGCCCCAAAGCGCAACGTAGACACAGCCAAATTTTTGAAGGAAAACAGAGGTGTTTTTTGCAAAGTGCCTACCTGTAGATTTTGGCTTGTAGCTCAGCCGCCACCTAGGGAAACCTACCAAACCTGTGCATTTCTGAAAACTAGAGACCTAGGGGAATCCAAGATGGGTTGACTTGTGTGGCTCGGACCAGGTTCTGTTACCCAGAATCCTTTGCAAACCTCAAAATTTGGCTAAAAACACATGTTCCTCACATTTCTGTGGCAGAAAGTTCTGGAATCTGAGAGGAGCCACGAATTTCCTTCCACCCAGCGTTCCCCCACGTCTCCCGATAAAAATGATACCTCACTTGTGTGGGTAGGCCTAGCGCCCGTGAGAGGAAATGCCCCAAAGCGCAACGTGGACACAGCCAAATTTATGAAGGAAAACAGAGGTGTTTTTTGCAAAGTGCCTACCTGTAGATTTTGGCCTGTAGCTCAGCCGCCACCTAGGGAAACCTACCAAACCTGTGCATTTCTGAAACCTAGAGACCTAGGGGTATCCAAGATGGGGTGACTTGTGTGGCTCGGACCAGGTTCTGTTACCCAGAATCCTTTGCAAACCTCAAAATTTGGCTAAAAAAACACATGTTCCTAACATTTCTGTGGCAGAAAGTTCTGGAATCTGAGAGGAGCCACGAATTTCCTTCCACCCAGCGTTCCCCCACGTCTCCCGATAAAAATGATACCTCACTTGTGTAGGTAGGCCTAGCGCCCGCGACAGAAAACGCCCCAAAGCGCAACGTGGACACATCCAAATTTTTGAAGGAAAACAGAGGTGTTTTTTGCAAAGTGCCTACCTGTAGATTTTGGCTTGTAGCTCAGCCGCCACCTAGGGAAACCTACCAAACCTGTGCATTTCTGAAAACTAGAGACCTAGGGGAATCCAAGATGGGGTGACCTGTGTGGCTCGGACCAGGTTCTGTTACCCAGAATCCTTTGCAAACCTAAAAATTTGGCTAATAAAACACATGTTCCTCACATTTCTGTGGCAGAAAGTTCTGGAATCTGAGAGGAGCCACGAATTTCCTTCCACCCAGCGTTCCCCCACGTCTCCCGATAAAAATGATACCTCACTTGTGTGGGTAGGCCTAGCGCCCGCGACAGAAAACGCCCCAAAGCGCAACGTAGACACAGCCAAATTTGTGAAGGAAAACAGAGGTGTTTTTTGCAAAGTGCCTACCTGTAGATTTTGGCCTGTAGCTCAGCCGCCACCTAGGGAAACCTACCAAACCTGTGCATTTCTGAAAACTAGAGGCCTAGGGGAATCCAAGATGGGGTGACTTGTGTGGCTCGGACCAGGTTCTGTTACCCAGAATCCTTTGCAAACCTCAAAATTTGGCTAAAAAAACACATGTTCCTCACATTTCTGTGGCAGAAAGTTCTGGAATCTGAGAGGAGCCACGAATTTCCTTCCACCCAGTGTTCCCCCACGTCTCCCGATAAAAATGATACCTCACTTGTGTGGGTAGGCCTAGCGCCCGCGACACGAAACGCCCCAAAGCGCAACGTAGACACAGCCAAATTTTTGAAGGAAAACAGAGGTGTTTTTTGCAAAGTGCCTACCTGTAGATTTTGGCTTGTAGCTCAGCCGCCACCTAGGAAAACCTACCAAACCTGTGCATTTCTGAAAACTAGAGACCTAGGGGAATCCAAGATGGGGTGACTTGTGTGGCTCGGACCAGGTTCTGTTACCCAGAATCCTTTGCAAACCTCAAAATTTGGCTAAAAACACATGTTCCTCACATTTCTGTGGCAGAAAGTTCTGGAATCTGAGAGGAGCCACGAATTCCCTTCCACCCAGCGTTCCCCACGTCTCGCGATAAAAATGATACCTCACTTGTGTGGGTAGGCCTAGCGCCCGTGACAGGAAATGCCCCAAAGCGCAACGTGGACACACCCAAATTTATGAAGGAAAACAGAGGTGTTTTTTGCAAAGTGCCTACCTGTAGATTTTGGCCTGTAGCTCAGCCGCCACCTAGGGAAACCTACCAAACCTGTGCATTTCTGAAACCTAGAGACCTAGGGGAATCCAAGATGGGGTGACTTGTGTGGCTCGGACCAGGTTCTGTTACCCAGAATCCTTTGCAAACCTCAAAATTTGGCTAAAAAAACACATGTTCCTAACATTTCTGTGGCAGAAAGTTCTGGAATCTGAGAGGAGCCACGAATTTCCTTCCACCCAGCGTTCCCCCACGTCTCCCGATAAAAATGATACCTCACTTCTGTGGGTAGGCCTAGCGCCCGTGACAGGAAATGCCCCAAAGCGCAACGTGGACACAGCCAAATGTTTGAAGGAAAACAGAGGTGTTTTTTGCAAAGTGCCTACCTGTAGATTTTGGCTTGTAGCTCAGCCGCCACCTAGGGAAACCTACCAAACCTGTGCATTTCTGAAAACTGGAGACCTAGGGGAATCCAAGATGGGGTGACTTGTGTGGCTCGGACCAGGTTCTGTTACCCAGAATCCTTTGCAAACCTCAAAATTTGGCTAAAAAAAACACATGTTCCTCACATTTCTGTGGCAGAAAGTTCTGGAATCTGAGAGGAGCCACAAAATTCCTTCCACCCAGCGTTCCCCCACGTCTCCCGATAAAAATGATACCTCACTTGTGTGGGTAGGCCTAGCGCCCGCGACAGGAAACGCCCCAAAGCGCAACGTGGACACATCCAAATTTTTGAAGGAAAACAGAGGTGTTTTTTGCAAAGTGCCTACCTGTAGATTTTGGCTTGTAGCTCAGCCGCCACCTAGGGAAACCTACCAAACTGTGCATTTCTGAAAACTAGAGACCTAGGGGAATCCAAGATGGGGTGACTTGTGTGGCTCGGACCAGGTTCTGTTACCCAGAATCCTTTGCAAACCTCAAAATTTGGCTAAAAACACATGTTCCTCACATTTCTGTGGCAGAAAGTTCTGGAATCTGAGAGGAGCCACGAATTTCCTTCCACCCAGCGTTCCCCCACGTCTCCCGATAAAAATGATACCTCACTTGTGTGGGTAGGCCTAGCGCCCGCGACAGAAAACGCCCCAAAGCGCAACGTGGACACATCCAAATTTGTGAAGGAAAACAGAGGTGTTTTTTGCAAAGTGCCTACCTGTAGATTTTGGCTTGTAGCTCAGCCGCCACCTAGGGAAACCTACCAAACCTGTGCATTTCTGAAAACTAGAGACCTAGGGGAATCCAAGATGGGGTGACTTGTGTGGCTCGGACCAGGTTCTGTTACCCAGAATCCTTTGCAAACCTCAAAATTTGGCTAAAAAAACACATGTTCCTCACATTTCTGTGGCAGAAAGTTCTGGAATCTGAGAGGAGCCACGAATTTCCTTCCACCCAGCGTTCCCCCACGTCTCCCGATAAAAATGATACCTCACTTGTGTGGGTAGGCCTAGCGCCCGCGACAGAAAACGCCCCAAAGCGCAACGTAGACACAGCCAAATTTGTGAAGGAAAACAGAGGTGTTTTTTGCAAAGTGCCTACCTGTAGATTTTGGCCTGTAGCTCAGCCGCCACCTAGGGAAACCTACCAAACCTGTGCATTTCTGAAAACTAGAGACCTAGGGGAATCCAAGATGGGGTGACTTGTGTGGCTCGGACCAGGTTCTGTTACCCAGAATCCTTTGCAAACCTCAAAATTTGGCTAAAAAAACACATGTTCCTCACATTTCTGTGGCAGAAAGTTCTGGAATCTGAGAGGAGCCACGAATTTCCTTCCACCCAGTGTTCCCCCACGTCTCCCGATAAAAATGATACCTCACTTGTGTGGGTAGGCCTAGCGCCCGCGACACGAAACGCCCCAAAGCGCAACGTAGACACAGCCAATTTTTTGAAGGAAAACAGAGGTGTTTTTTGCAAAGTCCCTACCTGTAGATTTTGGCTTGTAGCTCAGCCGCCACCTAGGGAAACCTACCAAACCTGTCAACTTCTGAAAACTAGAGACCTAGGGGAATCCAAGATGGGGTGACTTGTGTGGCTCGGACCAGGTTCTGTTACCCAGAATCCTTTGCAAACCTCAAAATTTGGCTAAAAACACATGTTCCTCACATTTCTGTGGCAGAAAGTTCTGGAATCTGAGAGGAGCCACGAATTCCCTTCCACCCAGCGTTCCCCACGTCTCCCGATAAAAATGATACCTCACTTGTGTGGGTAGGCCTAGCGCCCGTGACAGGAAATGCCCCAAAGCGCAACGTGGACACACCCAAATTTATGAAGGAAAACAGAGGTGTTTTTTGCAAAGTGCCTACCTGTAGATTTTGGCCTGTAGCTCAGCCGCCACCTAGGGAAACCTACCAAACCTGTGCATTTCTGAAAACTAGAGACCTAGGGGAATCCAAGATGGGGTGACTTGTGTGGCTCGGACCAGGTTCTGTTACCCAGAATCCTTTGCAAACCTCAAAATTTGGCTAAAAAAACACATGTTCCTAACATTTCTGTGGCAGAAAGTTATGGAATCTGAGAGGAGCCACGAATTTCCTTCCACCCAGCGTTCCCCCACGTCTCCCGATAAAAATGATACCTCACTTGTGTGGGTAGGCCTAGCGCCCGTGACAGTAAACGCCCCAAAGCGCAACGTGGACACATCCAAATTTGTGAAGGAAAACAGAGGTGTTTTTTGCAAAGTGCCTACCTGTAGATTTTGGCTTGTAGCTCAGCCGCCACCTAGGGAAACCTACCAAACCTGTGCATTTCTGAAAACTAGAGACCTAGGGGTATCCAAGATGGGGTGACCTGTGTGGCTCGGACCAGGTTCTGTTACCTAGAATCCTTTGCAACCTAAAAATTTGGTTAAAAAAACACATGTTCCTCACATTTCTGTGGCAGAAAGTTCTGGAATCTGAGAGGAGCCACGAATTTCCTTCCACCCAGCGTTCCCCCACGTCTCCCGATAAGAATTATACCTCACTTGTGTGGGTAGGCCTAGCGCCCGTGACAGGAAATGCCCCAAAGCGCAACGTGGACACAGCCAAATTTTTGAAGGAAAACAGAGGTGTTTTTTGCAAAGTGCCTGCCTGTAGATTTTGGCCTGTAGCTCAGCCGCCTCCTAGGGAAACCTACCAAACCTGTGCATTTCTGAAAACTAGAGACCTAGGGGAATCCAAGATGGGGTGACTTGTGTGGCTCGGACCAGGTTCTGTTACCCAGAATCCTTTGCAAACCTCAAAATTTGGCTAAAAAACACATGTTCCTAACATTTCTGTGGCAGAAAGTTCTGGAATCTGAGAGGAGCCACGAATTTCCTTCCACCCAGCGTTCCCCCACGTCTCCCGATAAAAATGATATCTCACTTGTGTGGGTAGGCCTAGCGCCCGCGACAGGAAACGCCCCAAAGCGCAACTTGGACACATCCAAATTTGTGAAGGAAAACAGAGGTGTTTTTTGCAAAGTGCCTACCTGTAGATTTTGGCTTGTAGCTCAGCCGCCACCTAGGGAAACCTACCAAACCTGTGCATTTCTGAAAACTAGAGACCTAGGGGAATCCAAGATGGGGTGACTTTTGTGGCTCGGACCAGGTTCTGTTACCCAGAATCCTTTGCAAAACTCAAAATTTGGCTAAAAAAACACATGTTCCTCACATTTCTGTGGCAGAAAGTTCTGGAATCTAAGAGGAGCCACGAATTTCCTTCCACCCAGCGTTCCCCCACGTCTCCCGATAAAAATGATACCTCACTTGTGTGGGTAGGCCTAGCGCCCGCGACAGAAAACGCCCCAAAGCGCAACGTAGACACAGCCAAATTTGTGAAGGAAAACAGAGGTGTTTTTTGCAAAGTGCCTACCTGTAGATTTTGGCCTGTAGCTCAGCCGCGACCTAGGGAAACCTACCAAATCTGTGCATTTCTGAAAACTAGAGACCTAGGGGAATCCAAGATGGGGTGACTTGTGTGGCTCGGACCAGGTTCTGTTACCCAGAATCCTTTGCAAACCTCAAAATTTGGCTAAAAAAACACATGTTCCTCACATTTCTGTGGCAGAAAGTTCTGGAATCTGAGAGGAGCCACGAATTTCATTCCACCCATTGTTCCCCCACGTCTCCCGATAAAAAATGATACCTCACTTGTGTGGGTAGGCCTAGCGCCCGCGACACGAAACGCCCCAAAGCGCAACGTAGACACAGCCAAATTTTTGAAGGAAAACAGAGGTGTTTTTTGCAAAGTGCCTACCTGTAGATTTTGGCTTGTAGCTCAGCCGCCACCTAGGGAAACCTACCAAACCTGTGAATTTCTGAAAACTAGAGCCCTAGGGGAATCCAAGATGGGGTGACTTGTGTGGCTCGGACCAGGTTCTGTTACCCAGAATCCTTTGCAAACATCAAAATTTGGCTAAAAAAACACATGTTCCTAACATTTCTGTGGCAGAAAGTTCTGGAATCTGAGAGGAGCCACGAATTTCCTTCCACCCAGCGTTCCCCCACGTCTCCCGATAAAAATGATACCTCACTTGTGTGGGTAGGCCTAGCGCCCGCGACAGAAAACGCCCCAAAGCGCAACGTGGACACATCCAAATTTGTGAAGGAAAACAGAGGTGTTTTTTGCAAAGTGCCTACCTGTAGATTTTGGCTTGTAGCTCAGCCGCCACCTCGGGAAACCTACCAAACCTGTGCATTTCTGAAAACTAGAGACCTAGAGGAATCCAAGATGGGGTGACCTGTGTGGCTCGGACCAGGTTCTGTTACCCAGAATCCTTTGCAACCTAAAAATTTGGCTAAAAAAACACATGTTCCTAACATTTCTGTGGCAGAAAGTTCTGGAATCTGAGAGGAGCCACGAATTTCCTTCCAGCCAGCGTTCCCCCACGTCTCCCGATAAAAATGATATCTCACTTGTGTGGGTAGGCCTAGCGCCCGCGACAGGAAACGCCCCAAAGCGCAACTTGGACACATCCAAATTTGTGAAGGAAAACAGAGGTGTTTTTTGCAAAGTGCCTACCTGTAGATTTTGGCTTGTAGCTCAGCCGCCACCTAGGGAAACCTACCAAACCTGTGCATTTCTGAAAACTAGAGACCTGGGGAATCCAAGATGGGGTGACTTTGGTGGCTCGGACCAGGTTCTGTTACCCAGAAACCTTTGCAAAACTCAAAATTTGGCTAAAAAAACACATGTTCCTCACATTTCTGTGGCAGAAAGTTCTGGAATCTGAGAGGAGCCACGAATTTCCTTCCACCCAGCGGTCCCCCACATCTCCCGATAAAAATGATACCTCACTTGTGTGGGTAGGCCTAGCGCCCGCGACATAAAACGCCCCAAAGCGCAACGTAGACACAGCCAAATTTTTGAAGGAAAACAGAGGTGTTTTTTGCAAAGTGCCTACCTGTAGATTTTGGCTTGTAGCTCAGCCGCCACCTAGGGAAACCTACCAAACCTGTGCATTTCTGAAAACTAGAGACCTAGGGGAATCCAAGATGGGGTGACTTGTGTGGCTCGGACCAGGTTCTGTTACCCAGAATCCTTTGCAAACCTCAAAATTTGGCTAAAAACCCATGTTCCTCACATTTCTGTGGCAGAAAGTTCTGGAATCTGAGAGGAGCCACGAATTTCCTTCCACCCAGTGTTCCCCCACGTCTCCCGATAAAAATGATACCTCACTTGTGTGGGTAGGCCTAGCGCCCGCGACACGAAACGCCCCAAAGCGCAACGTAGACACAGCCAAATTTTTGAAGGAAAACAGAGGTGTTTTTTGCAAAGTGCCTACCTGTAGATTTTGGCTTGTAGCTCAGCCGCCACCTAGGGAAACCTACCAAACCTGTGCATTTCTGAAAACTAGAGACCTAGGGGAATCCAAGATGGGGTGACTTGTGTGGCTCGGACCAGGTTCTGTTACCCAGAATCCTTTGCAAACCTCAAAATTTGGCTAAAAACACATGTTCCTCACATTTCTGTGGCAGAAAGTTCTGGAATCTGAGAGGAGCCACGAATTTCCTTCCACCCAGCGTTCCCCCACGTCTCCCAATAAAAATGATACCTCACTTGTGTGGGTAGGCCTAGCGCCCGTGAGAGGAAATGCCCCAAAGCGCAACGTGGACACAGCCAAATTTATGAAGGAAAACAGAGGTGTTTTTTGCAAAGTGCCTACCTGTAGATTTTGGCCTGTAGCTCAGCCGCCACCTAGGGAAACCTACCAAACCTGTGCATTTCTGAAACCTAGAGACCTAGGGGTATCCAAGATGGGATGACTTGTGTGGCTCGGACCAGGTTCTGTTACCCAGAATCCTTTGCAAACCTCAAAATTTGGCTAAAAAAACACATGTTCCTAACATTTCTGTGGCAGAAAGTTCTGGAATCTGAGAGGAGCCACGAATTTCCTTCCACCCAGCGTTCCCCCACGTCTCCCGATAAAAATGATACCTCACTTGTGTAGGTAGGCCTAGCGCCCGCGACAGAAAACGCCCCAAAGCGCAACGTGGACACATCCAAATTTTTGAAGGAAAACAGAGGTGTTTTTTGCAAAGTGCCTACCTGTAGATTTTGGCTTGTAGCTCAGCCGCCACCTAGGGAAACCTACCAAACCTGTGCATTTCTGAAAACTAGAGACCTAGGGGAATCCAAGATGGGGTGACCTGTGTGGCTCGGACCAGGTTCTGTTACCCAGAATCCTTTGCAAACCTAAAAATTTGGCTAATAAAACACATGTTCCTCACATTTCTGTGGCAGAAAGTTCTGGAATCTGAGAGGAGCCACGAATTTCCTTCCACCCAGCGTTCCCCCACGTCTCCCGATAAAAATTATACCTCACTTGTGTGGGTAGGCCTAGCGCCCGTGACAGGAAATGCCCCAAAGCGCAACGTGGACACAGCCAAATTTTTGAAGGAAAACAGAGGTGTTTTTTGCAAAGTGCCTACCTGTAGATTTTGGCCTGTAGCTCAGCCGCCACCTAGGGAAACCTACCAAACCTGTGCATTTCTGAAAACTAGAGACCTAGGGGAATCCAAGATGGGGTGACTTGTGTGGCTCGGACCTGGTTCTGTTACCCAGAATCCATTGCAAACCTCAAAATTTGGCTAAAAAAACACATGTTCCTAACATTTCTGTGGCAGAAAGTTCTGGAATCTGAGAGGAGCCACGAATTTCCTTCCACCCAGCGTTCCCCCACGTCTCCCGATAAAAATGATATCTCACTTGTGTGGGTAGGCCTAGCGCCCGCGACAGCAAACGCCCCAAAGCGCAACTTGGACACATCCAAATTTGTGAAGGAAAACAGATGTGTTTTTTGCAAAGTGCCTACCTGTAGATTTTGGCTTGTAGCTCAGCCGCCACCTAGGGAAACCTACCAAACCTGTGCATTTCTGAAAACTAGAGACCTAGGGGAATCCAAGATGGGGTGACTTGTGTGGCTCGGACCAGGTTCTGTTACCCAGAATCCTTTGCAAACCTCAAAATTTGGCTAAAAAAACACATGTTCCTCACATTTCTGTGGCAGAAAGTTCTGGAATCTGAGAGGAGCCACGAATTTCCTTCCACCCAGTGTTCCCCCACGTCTCCCGATAAAAATGATACCTCACTTGTGTGGGTAGGCCTAGCGCCCGCGACACGAAACGCCCCAAAGCGCAACGTAGACACAGCCACATTTTTGAAGGAAAACAGAGGTGTTTTTTGCAAAGTGCCTACCTGTAGATTTTGGCTTGTAGCTCAGCCGCCACCTAGGGAAACCTACCAAACCTGTGCATTTCTGAAAACTAGAGACCTAGGGGAATCCAAGATGGGGTGACTTGAGTGGCTCGGACCAGGTTCTGTTACCCAGAATCCTTTGCAAACCTCAAAATTTGGCTAAAAAAACACATGTTCCTCACATTTCTGTGGCAGAAAGTTCTGGAATCTGAGAGGAGCCACGAATTTCCTTCCACCCAGCGTTCCCCCACGTCTCCCGATAAAAATGATACCTCACTTGTGTGGGTAGGCCTAGCGCCCGCGACAGAAAACGCCCCAAAGCGCAACGTAGACACAGCCAAATTTGTGAAGGAAAACAGAGGTGTTTTTTGCAAAGTGCCTACCTGTAGATTTTGGCCTGTAGCTCAGCCGCCACCTAGGGAAACCTACCAAACCTGTGCATTTCTGAAAACTAGAGGCCTAGGGGAATCCAAGATGGGGTGACTTGTGTGGCTCGGACCAGGTTCTGTTACCCAGAATCCTTTGCAAACCTCAAAATTTGGCTAAAAAAACACATGTTCCTCACATTTCTGTGGCAGAAAGTTCTGGAATCTGAGAGGAGCCACGAATTTCCTTCCACCCAGTGTTCCCCCACGTCTCCCGATAAAAATGATACCTCACTTGTGTGGGTAGGCCTAGCGCCCGCGACACGAAACGCCCCAAAGCGCAACGTAGACACAGCCAAATTTTTGAAGGAAAACAGAGGTGTTTTTTGCAAAGTGCCTACCTGTAGATTTTGGCTTGTAGCTCAGCCGCCACCTAGGGAAACCTACCAAACCTGTGCATTTCTGAAAACTAGAGACCTAGGGGAATCCAAGATGGGGTGACTTGTGTGGCTCGGACCAGGTTCTGTTACCCAGAATCCTTTGCAAACCTCAAAATTTGGCTAAAAAAACACATGTTCCTAACATTTCTGTGGCAGAAAGTTCTGGAATCTGAGAGGAGCCACGAATTTCCTTCCACCCAGCGTTCCCCCACGTCTCCCGATAAAAATGATACCTCACTTGTGTGGGTAGGCCTAGCGCCCGCGACAGAAAACGCCCCAAAGCGCAACGTGGACACATCCAAATTTGTGAAGGAAAACAGAGGTGTTTTTTGCAAAGTGCCTACCTGTAGATTTTGGCTTGTAGCTCTGCCGCCACCTAGGGAAACCTACCAAACCTGTGCATTTCTGAAAACTAGAGACCTAGGGGAATCCAAGATGGGGTGACTAGTGTGGCTCGGACCAGGTTCTGTTACCCAGAATCCTTTGCAAACCTCAAAATTTGGCTAAAAAAACACATGTTCCTCACATTTCTGTGGCAGAAAGTTCTGGAATCTGAGAGGAGCCACGAATTTCCTTCCACCCAGCGTTCCCCCACGTCTCCCGATAAAAATGATACCTCACTTGTGTGGGTAGGCCTAGCGCCCGCGACATAAAACGCCCCAAAGCGCAACGTAGACACAGCCAAATTTGTGAAGGAAAACAGAGGTGTTTTTTGCAAAGTGCCTACCTGTAGATTTTGGCCTGTAGCTCAGCCGCCACCTAGGGAAACCTACCAAACCTGTGCATTTCTGAAAACTAGAGGCCTAGGGGAATCCAAGATGGGGTGACCTGTGTGGCTCGGACCAGGTTCTGTTACCTAGAATCCTTTGCAACCTAAAAATTTGGCTAAAAAAACACATGTTCCTCACATTTCTGTGGCAGAAAGTTCTGGAATCTGAGAGGAGCCACGAATTTCCTTCCACCCAGCGTTCCCCCACGTCTCCCGATAAGAATTATACCTCACTTGTGTGGGTAGGCCTAGCGCCCGTGACAGGAAATGCCCCAAAGCGCAACGTGGACACAGCCAAATTTTTGAAGGAAAACAGAGGTGTTTTTTGCAAAGTGCCTGCCTGTAGATTTTGGCCTGTAGCTCAGCCGCCTCCTAGGGAAACCTACCAAACCTGTGCATTTCTGAAAACTAGAGACCTAGGGGAATCCAAGATGGGGTGACTTGTGTGGCTCGGACCAGGTTCTGTTACCCAGAATCCTTTGCAAACCTCAAAATTTGGCTAAAAAAACACATGTTCCTAACATTTCTGTGGCAGAAAGTTCTGGAATCTGAGAGGAGCCACGAATTTCCTTCCACCCAGCGTTCCCCCACGTCTCCCGATAAAAATGATATCTCACTTGTGTGGGTAGGCCTAGCGCCCGCGACAGGAAACGCCCCAAAGCGCAACTTGGACACATCCAAATTTGTGAAGGAAAACAGAGGTGTTTTTTGCAAAGTGCCTACCTGTAGATTTTGGCTTGTAGCTCAGCCGCCACCTAGGGAAACCTACCAAACCTGTGCATTTCTGAAAACTAGAGACCTAGGGGAATCCAAGATGGGGTGACTTTTGTGGCTCGGACCAGGTTCTGTTACCCAGAATCCTTTGCAAAACTCAAAATTTGGCTAAAAAAACACATGTTCCTCACATTTCTGTGGCAGAAAGTTCTGGAATCTAAGAGGAGCCACGAATTTCCTTCCACCCAGCGTTCCCCCACGTCTCCCGATAAAAATGATACCTCACTTGTGTGGGTAGGCCTAGCGCCCGCGACAGAAAACGCCCCAAAGCGCAACGTAGACACAGCCAAATTTGTGAAGGAAAACAGAGGTGTTTTTTGCAAAGTGCCTACCTGTAGATTTTGGCCTGTAGCTCAGCCGCGACCTAGGGAAACCTACCAAATCTGTGCATTTCTGAAAACTAGAGACCTAGGGGAATCCAAGATGGGGTGACTTGTGTGGCTCGGACCAGGTTCTGTTACCCAGAATCCTTTGCAAACCTCAAAATTTGGCTAAAAAAACACATGTTCCTCACATTTCTGTGGCAGAAAGTTCTGGAATCTGAGAGGAGCCACGAATTTCATTCCACCCATTGTTCCCCCACGTCTCCCGATAAAAAATGATACCTCACTTGTGTGGGTAGGCCTAGCGCCCGCGACACGAAACGCCCCAAAGCGCAACGTAGACACAGCCAAATTTTTGAAGGAAAACAGAGGTGTTTTTTGCAAAGTGCCTACCTGTAGATTTTGGCTTGTAGCTCAGCCGCCACCTAGGGAAACCTACCAAACCTGTGAATTTCTGAAAACTAGAGCCCTAGGGGAATCCAAGATGGGGTGACTTGTGTGGCTCGGACCAGGTTCTGTTACCCAGAATCCTTTGCAAACATCAAAATTTGGCTAAAAAAACACATGTTCCTAACATTTCTGTGGCAGAAAGTTCTGGAATCTGAGAGGAGCCACGAATTTCCTTCCACCCAGCGTTCCCCCACGTCTCCCGATAAAAATGATACCTCACTTGTGTGGGTAGGCCTAGCGCCCGCGACAGAAAACGCCCCAAAGCGCAACGTGGACACATCCAAATTTGTGAAGGAAAACAGAGGTGTTTTTTGCAAAGTGCCTACCTGTAGATTTTGGCTTGTAGCTCAGCCGCCACCTCGGGAAACCTACCAAACCTGTGCATTTCTGAAAACTAGAGACCTAGAGGAATCCAAGATGGGGTGACCTGTGTGGCTCGGACCAGGTTCTGTTACCCAGAATCCTTTGCAACCTAAAAATTTGGCTAAAAAAACACATGTTCCTAACATTTCTGTGGCAGAAAGTTCTGGAATCTGAGAGGAGCCACGAATTTCCTTCCAGCCAGCGTTCCCCCACGTCTCCCGATAAAAATGATATCTCACTTGTGTGGGTAGGCCTAGCGCCCGCGACAGGAAACGCCCCAAAGCGCAACTTGGACACATCCAAATTTGTGAAGGAAAACAGAGGTGTTTTTTGCAAAGTGCCTACCTGTAGATTTTGGCTTGTAGCTCAGCCGCCACCTAGGGAAACCTACCAAACCTGTGCATTTCTGAAAACTAGAGACCTGGGGAATCCAAGATGGGGTGACTTTGGTGGCTCGGACCAGGTTCTGTTACCCAGAAACCTTTGCAAAACTCAAAATTTGGCTAAAAAAACACATGTTCCTCACATTTCTGTGGCAGAAAGTTCTGGAATCTGAGAGGAGCCACGAATTTCCTTCCACCCAGCGGTCCCCCACATCTCCCGATAAAAATGATACCTCACTTGTGTGGGTAGGCCTAGCGCCCGCGACATAAAACGCCCCAAAGCGCAACGTAGACACAGCCAAATTTTTGAAGGAAAACAGAGGTGTTTTTTGCAAAGTGCCTACCTGTAGATTTTGGCTTGTAGCTCAGCCGCCACCTAGGGAAACCTACCAAACCTGTGCATTTCTGAAAACTAGAGACCTAGGGGAATCCAAGATGGGGTGACTTGTGTGGCTCGGACCAGGTTCTGTTACCCAGAATCCTTTGCAAACCTCAAAATTTGGCTAAAAACCCATGTTCCTCACATTTCTGTGGCAGAAAGTTCTGGAATCTGAGAGGAGCCACGAATTTCCTTCCACCCAGTGTTCCCCCACGTCTCCCGATAAAAATGATACCTCACTTGTGTGGGTAGGCCTAGCGCCCGCGACACGAAACGCCCCAAAGCGCAACGTAGACACAGCCAAATTTTTGAAGGAAAACAGAGGTGTTTTTTGCAAAGTGCCTACCTGTAGATTTTGGCTTGTAGCTCAGCCGCCACCTAGGGAAACCTACCAAACCTGTGCATTTCTGAAAACTAGAGACCTAGGGGAATCCAAGATGGGGTGACTTGTGTGGCTCGGACCAGGTTCTGTTACCCAGAATCCTTTGCAAACCTCAAAATTTGGCTAAAAACACATGTTCCTCACATTTCTGTGGCAGAAAGTTCTGGAATCTGAGAGGAGCCACGAATTTCCTTCCACCCAGCGTTCCCCCACGTCTCCCGATAAAAATGATACCTCACTTGTGTGGGTAGGCCTAGCGCCCGTGAGAGGAAATGCCCCAAAGCGCAACGTGGACACAGCCAAATTTATGAAGGAAAACAGAGGTGTTTTTTGCAAAGTGCCTACCTGTAGATTTTGGCCTGTAGCTCAGCCGCCACCTAGGGAAACCTACCAAACCTGTGCATTTCTGAAACCTAGAGACCTAGGGGTATCCAAGATGGGGTGACTTGTGTGGCTCGGACCAGGTTCTGTTACCCAGAATCCTTTGCAAACCTCAAAATTTGGCTAAAAAAACACATGTTCCTAACATTTCTGTGGCAGAAAGTTCTGGAATCTGAGAGGAGCCACGAATTTCCTTCCACCCAGCGTTCCCCCACGTCTCCCGATAAAAATGATACCTCACTTGTGTAGGTAGGCCTAGCGCCCGCGACACGAAACGCCCCAAAGCGCAACGTAGACACAGCCAAATTTTTGAAGGAAAACAGAGGTGTTTTTTGCAAAGTGCCTACCTGTAGATTTTGGCTTGTAGCTCAGCCGCCACCTAGGGAAACCTACCAAACCTGTGCATTTCTGAAAACTAGAGACCTAGGGGAATCCAAGATGGGGTGACTTGTGTGGCTCGGACCAGGTTCTGTTACCCAGAATCCTTTGCAAACCTCAAAATTTGGCTAAAAACACATGTTCCTCACATTTCTGTGGCAGAAAGTTCTGGAATCTGAGAGGAGCCACGAATTCCCTTCCACCTAGCGTTCCCCACGTCTCCCGATAAAAATGATACCTCACTTGTGTGGGTAGGCCTAGCGCCCGTGACAGGAAATGCCCCAAAGCGCAACGTGGACACACCCAAATTTATGAAGGAAAACAGAGGTGTTTTTTGCAAAGTGCCTACCTGTAGATTTTGGCCTGTAGCTCAGCCGCCACCTAGGGAAACCTACCAAACCTGTGCATTTCTGAAACCTAGAGACCTAGGGGAATCCAAGATGGGGTGACTTGTGTGGCTCGGACCAGGTTCTGTTACCCAGAATCCTTTGCAAACCTCAAAATTTGGCTAAAAAAACACATGTTCCTAACATTTCTGTGGCAGAAAGTTCTGGAATCTGAGAGGAGCCACGAATTTCCTTCCACCCAGCGTTCCCCCACGTCTCCCGATAAAAATGATACCTCACTTCTGTGGGTAGGCCTAGCGCCCGTGACAGGAAATGCCCCAAAGCGCAACGTGGACACAGCCAAATGTTTGAAGGAAAACAGAGGTGTTTTTTGCAAAGTGCCTACCTGTAGATTTTGGCTTGTAGCTCAGCCGCCAACTAGGGAAACCTACCAAACCTTTGCATTTCTGAAAACTAGAGACCTAGGGGAATCCAAGATGGGGTGACTTGTGTGGCTCGGACCAGGTTCTGTTACCCAGAATCCTTTGCAAACCTCAAAATTTGGCTAAAAAAAACACATGTTCCTCACATTTCTGTGGCAGAAAGTTCTGGAATCTGAGAGGAGCCACGAATTTCCTTCCACCCAGCGTTCCCCCACGTCTCCCGATAAAAATGATACCTCACTTGTGTGGGTAGGCCTAGCGCCCGCGACAGAAAACGCCCCAAAGCGCAACGTAGACACAGCCAAATTTGTGAAGGAAAACAGAGGTGTTTTTTGCAAAGTGCCTACCTGTAGATTTTGGCCTGTAGCTCAGCCGCCACCTAGGGAAACCTACCAAACCTGTGCATTTCTGAAAACTAGAGGCCTAGGGGAATCCAAGATGGGGTGACTTGTGTGGCTCGGACCAGGTTCTGTTACCCAGAATCCTTTGCAAACCTCAAAATTTGGCTAAAAAAACACATGTTCCTAACATTTCTGTGGCAGAAAGTTATGGAATCTGAGAGGAGCCACGAATTTCCTTCCACCCAGTGTTCCCCCACGTCTCCCGATAAAAATGATACCTCACTTGTGTGGGTAGGCCTAGCGCCCGCGACACGAAACGCCCCAAAGCGCAACGTAGACACAGCCAAATTTTTGAAGGAAAACAGAGGTGTTTTTTGCAAAGTGCCTACCTGTAGATTTTGGCTTGTAGCTCAGCCGCCACCTAGGGAAACCTACCAAACCTGTGCATTTCTGAAAACTAGAGACCTAGGGGAATCCAAGATGGGGTGACTTGAGTGGCTCGGACCAGGTTCTGTTACCCAGAATCCTTTGCAAACCTCAAAATTTGGCTAAAAAAAACACATGTTCCTCACATTTCTGTGGCAGAAAGTTCTGGAATCTGAGAGGAGCCACGAATTTCCTTCCACCCAGCGTTCCCCCACGTCTCCCGATAAAAATGATACCTCACTTGTGTGGGTAGGCCTAGCGCCCGCGACAGAAAACGCCCCAAAGCGCAACGTAGACACAGCCAAATTTGTGAAGGAAAACAGAGGTGTTTTTTGCAAAGTGCCTACCTGTAGATTTTGGCCTGTAGCTCAGCCGCCACCTAGGGAAACCTACCAAACCTGTGCATTTCTGAAAACTAGAGGCCTAGGGGAATCCAAGATGGGGTGACTTGTGTGGCTCGGACCAGGTTCTGTTACCCAGAATCCTTTGCAAACCTCAAAATTTGGCTAAAAAAACACATGTTCCTCACATTTCTGTGGCAGAAAGTTCTGGAATCTGAGAGGAGCCACGAATTTCCTTCCATCCAGTGTTCCCCCACGTCTCCCGATAAAAATGATACCTCACTTGTGTGGGTAGGCCTAGCGCCCGCGACACGAAACGCCCCAAAGCGCAACGTAGACACAGCCAAATTTTTGAAGGAAAACAGAGGTGTTTTTTGCAAAGTGCCTACCTGTAGATTTTGGCTTGTAGCTCAGCCGCCACCTAGGGAAACCTACCAAACCTGTGCATTTCTGAAAACTAGAGACCTAGGGGAATCCAAGATGGGGTGACTTGTGTGGCTCGGACCAGGTTCTGTTACCCAGAATCCTTTGCAAACCTCAAAATTTGGCTAAAAACACATGTTCCTCACATTTCTGTGGCAGAAAGTTCTGGAATCTGAGAGGAGCCACGAATTCCCTTCCACCCAGCGTTCCCCACGTCTCCCGATAAAAATGATACCTCACTTGTGTGGGTAGGCCTAGCGCCCGTGACAGGAAATGCCCCAAAGCGCAACGTGGACACACCCAAATTTATGAAGGAAAACAGAGGTGTTTTTTGCAAAGTGCCTACCTGTAGATTTTGGCCTGTAGCTCAGCCGCCACCTAGGGAAACCTACCAAACCTGTGCATTTCTGAAACCTAGAGACCTAGGGGAATCCAAGATGGGGTGACTTGTGTGGCTCGGACCAGGTTCTGTTACCCAGAATCCTTTGCAAACCTCAAAATTTGGCTAAAAAAACACATGTTCCTAACATTTCTGTGGCAGAAAGTTCTGGAATCTGAGAGGAGCCACGAATTTCCTTCCACCCAGCGTTCCCCCACGTCTCCCGATAAAAATGATACCTCACTTCTGTGGGTAGGCCTAGCGCCCGTGACAGGAAATGCCCCAAAGCGCAACGTGGACACAGCCAAATGTTTGAAGGAAAACAGAGGTGTTTTTTGCAAAGTGCCTACCTGTAGATTTTGGCTTGTAGCTCAGCCGCCAACTAGGGAAACCTACCAAACCTTTGCATTTCTGAAAACTAGAGACCTAGGGGAATCCAAGATGGGGTGACTTGTGTGGCTCGGACCAGGTTCTGTTACCCAGAATCCTTTGCAAACCTCAAAATTTGGCTAAAAAAAACACATGTTCCTCACATTTCTGTGGCAGAAAGTTCTGGAATCTGAGAGGAGCCACAAAATTCCTTCCACCCAGCGTTCCCCCACGTCTCCCGATAAAAATGATACCTCACTTGTGTGGGTAGGCCTAGCGCCCGCGACAGGAAACGCCCCAAAGCGCAACGTGGACACATCCAAATTTTTGAAGGAAAACAGAGGTGTTTTTTGCAAAGTGCCTACCTGTAGATTTTGGCTTGTAGCTCAGCCGCCACCTAGGGAAACCTACCAAACCTGTGCATTTCTGAAAACTAGAGACCTAGGGGAATCCAAGATGGGGTGACTTGTGTGGCTCGGACCAGGTTCTGTTACCCAGAATCCTTTGCAAACCTCAAAATTTGGCTAAAAACACATGTTCCTCACATTTCTGTGGCAGAAAGTTCTGGAATCTGAGAGGAGCCACGAATTTCCTTCCACCCAGCGGTCCCCCACGTCTCCCGATAAAAATGATACCTCACTTGTGTGGGTAGGCCTAGCGCCCGCGACAGAAAACGCCCCAAAGCGCAACGTGGACACATCCAAATTTGTGAAGGAAAACAGAGGTGTTTTTTGCAAAGTGCCTACCTGTAGATTTTGGCTTGTAGCTCAGCCGCCACCTAGGGAAACCTACCAAACCTGTGCATTTCTGAAAACTAGAGACCTAGGGGAATCCAAGATGGGGTGACTTGTGTGGCTCGGACCAGGTTCTGTTACCCAGAATCCTTTGCAAACATCAAAATTTGGCTAAAAAAACACATGTTCCTAACATTTCTGTGGCAGAAAGTTCTGGAATCTGAGAGGAGCCACGAATTTCCTTCCACCCAGCGTTCCCCCACGTCTCCCGATAAAAATGATATCTCACTTGTGTGGGTAGGCCTAGCGCCCGCGACAGCAAACGCCCCAAAGCGCAACTTGGACACATCCAAATTTGTGAAGGAAAACAGATGTGTTTTTTGCAAAGTGCCTACCTGTAGATTTTGGCTTGTAGCTCAGCCGCCACCTAGGGAAACCTACCAAACCTGTGCATTTCTGAAAACTAGAGACCTAGGGGAATCCAAGATGGGGTGACTTTTGTGGCTCGGACCAGGTTCTGTTACCCAGAATCCTTTGCAAAACTCAAAATTTGGCTAAAAAAACACATGTTCCTCACATTTCTGTGGCAGAAAGTTCTGGAATCTGAGAGGAGCCACGAATTTCCTTCCACCCAGCGGTCCCCCACGTCTCCCGATAAAAATGATACCTCACTTGTGTGGGTAGGCCTAGCGCCCGCGACATAAAACGCCCCAAAGCGCAACGTAGACACAGCCAAATTTTTGAAGGAAAACAGAGGTGTTTTTTGCAAAGTGCCTACCTGTAGATTTTGGCCTGTAGCTCAGCCGCCACCTAGGGAAACCTACCAAACCTGTGCATTTCTGAAAACTCGAGACCTAGGGGAATCCAAGATGGGGTGACTTGTGTGGCTCGGACCAGGTTCTGTTACCCAGAATCCATTGCAAACCTCAAAATTTGGCTAAGAAAACACATGTTCCTCACATTTCTGTGGCAGAAAGTTCTGGAATCTGAGAGGAGCCACGAATTTCCTTCCACCCAGCGTTCCCCCACGTCTCCCGATAAAAATGATATCTCACTTGTGTGGGTAGGCCTAGCGCCCGCGACAGGAAACGCCCCAAAGCGCAACGTGGACACATCCAAATTTGTGAAGGAAAACAGAGGTGTTTTTTGCAAAGTGCCTACCTGTAGATTTTGGCTTGTAGCTCAGCCGCCACCTAGGGAAACCTACCAAACCTGTGCATTTCTGAAAACTAGAGACCTAGGGGAATCCAAGATGGGGTGACTTGTGTGGCTCGGACCAGGTTCTGTTACCCAGAATCCTTTGCAAACCTCAAAATTTGGCTAAAAACACATGTTCCTCACATTTCTGTGGCAGAAAGTTCTGGAATCTGAGAGGAGCCACGAATTTCCTTCCACCCAGTGTTCCCCCACGTCTCCCGATAAAAATGATACCTCACTTGTGTGGGTAGGCCTAGCGCCCGCGACACGAAACGCCCCAAAGCGCAACGTAGACACAGCCAAATTTTTGAAGGAAAACAGAGGTGTTTTTTGCAAAGTGCCTACCTGTAGATTTTGGCCTGTAGCTCAGCCGCCACCTAGGGAAACCTACCAAACCTGTGCATTTCTGAAAACTAGAGACCTAGGGGAATCCAAGATGGGGTGACTTGTGTGGCTCGGACCTGGTTCTGTTACCCAGAATCCATTGCAAACCTCAAAATTTGGCTAAAAAAACACATGTTCCTAACATTTCTGTGGCAGAAAGTTCTGGAATCTGAGAGGAGCCACGAATTTCCTTCCACCCAGCGTTCCCCCACGTCTCCCGATAAAAATGATATCTCACTTGTGTGGGTAGGCCTAGCGCCCGCGACAGGAAACGCCCCAAAGCGCAACTTGGACACATCCAAATTTGTGAAGGAAAACAGATGTGTTTTTTGCAAAGTGCCTACCTGTAGATTTTGGCTTGTAGCTCAGCCGCCACCTAGGGAAACCTACCAAACCTGTGCATTTCTGAAAACTAGAGACCTAGGGGAATCCAAGATGGGGTGACTTTTGTGGCTCGGACCAGGTTCTGTTACCCAGAATCCTTTGCAAAACTCAAAATTTGGCTAAAAAAACACATGTTCCTCACATTTCTGTGGCAGAAAGTTCTGGAATCTGAGAGGAGCCACGAATTTCCTTCCACCCAGCGGTCCCCCACGTCTCCCGATAAAAATGATACCTCACTTGTGTGGGTAGGCCTAGCGCCCGCGACATAAAACGCCCCAAAGCGCAACGTAGACACAGCCAAATTTTTGAAGGAAAACAGAGGTGTTTTTTGCAAAGTGCCTACCTGTAGATTTTGGCCTGTAGCTCAGCCGCCACCTAGGGAAACCTACCAAACCTGTGCATTTCTGAAAACTCGAGACCTAGGGGAATCCAAGATGGGGTGACTTGTGTGGCTCGGACCAGGTTCTGTTACCCAGAATCCATTGCAAACCTCAAAATTTGGCTAAGAAAACACATGTTCCTCACATTTCTGTGGCAGAAAGTTCTGGAATCTGAGAGGAGCCACGAATTTCCTTCCACCCAGCGTTCCCCCACGTCTCCCGATAAAAATGATATCTCACTTGTGTGGGTAGGCCTAGCGCCCGCGACAGGAAACGCCCCAAAGCGCAACGTGGACACATCCAAATTTGTGAAGGAAAACAGAGGTGTTTTTTGCAAAGTGCCTACCTGTAGATTTTGGCTTGTAGCTCAGCCGCCACCTAGGGAAACCTACCAAACCTGTGCATTTCTGAAAACTAGAGACCTAGGGGAATCCAAGATGGGGTGACTTGTGTGGCTCGGACCAGGTTCTGTTACCCAGAATCCTTTGCAAACCTCAAAATTTGGCTAAAAACACATGTTCCTCACATTTCTGTGGCAGAAAGTTCTGGAATCTGAGAGGAGCCACGAATTTCCTTCCACCCAGTGTTCCCCCACGTCTCCCGATAAAAATGATACCTCACTTGTGTGGGTAGGCCTAGCGCCCGCGACACGAAACGCCCCAAAGCGCAACGTAGACACAGCCAAATTTTTGAAGGAAAACAGAGGTGTTTTTTGCAAAGTGCCTACCTGTAGATTTTGGCTTGTAGCTCAGCCGCCACCTAGGGAAACCTACCAAACCTGTGCATTTCTGAAAACTAGAGACCTAGGGGAATCCAAGATGGGGTGACTTGTGTGGCTCGGACCAGGTTCTGTTACCCAGAATCCTTTGCAAACCTCAAAATTTGGCTAAAAAAACACATGTTCCTAACATTTCTGTGGCAGAAAGTTCTGGAATCTGAGAGGAGCCACGAATTTCCTTCCACCCAGCGTTCCCCCACGTCTCCCGATAAAAATGATACCTCACTTGTGTGGGTAGGCCTAGCGCCCGCGACAGAAAACGCCCCAAAGCGCAACGTGGACACATCCAAATTTGTGAAGGAAAACAGAGGTGTTTTTTGCAAAGTGCCTACCTGTAGATTTTGGCTTGTAGCTCTGCCGCCACCTAGGGAAACCTACCAAACCTGTGCATTTCTGAAAACTAGAGACCTAGGGGAATCCAAGATGGGGTGACTAGTGTGGCTCGGACCAGGTTCTGTTACCCAGAATCCTTTGCAAACCTCAAAATTTGGCTAAAAAAACACATGTTCCTCACATTTCTGTGGCAGAAAGTTCTGGAATCTGAGAGGAGCCACGAATTTCCTTCCACCCAGCGTTCCCCCACGTCTCCCGATAAAAATGATACCTCACTTGTGTGGGTAGGCCTAGCGCCCGCGACATAAAACGCCCCAAAGCGCAACGTAGACACAGCCAAATTTGTGAAGGAAAACAGAGGTGTTTTTTGTAAAGTGCCTACCTGTAGATTTTGGCCTGTAGCTCAGCCGCCACCTAGGGAAACCTACCAAACCTGTGCATTTCTGAAAACTAGAGGCATAGGGGAATCCAAGATGGGGTGACTTGTGTGGCTCGGACCAGGTTCTGTTACCCAGAATCCTTTGCAAACCTCAAAATTTGGCTAAAAAAACACATGTTCCTCACATTTCTGTGGCAGAAAGTTCTGGAATCTGAGAGGAGCCACGAATTTCCTTCCACCCAGTGTTCCCCCACGTCTCCCGATAAAAATGATACCTCACTTGTGTGGGTAGGCCTAGCGCCCGCGACACGAAACGCCCCAAAGCGCAACGTAGACACAGCCACATTTTTGAAGGAAAACAGAGGTGTTTTTTGCAAAGTGCCTACCTGTAGATTTTGGCTTGTAGCTCAGCCGCCACCTAGGGAAACCTACCAAACCTGTGCATTTCTGAAAACTAGAGACCTAGGGGAATCCAAGATGGGGTGACTTGAGTGGCTCGGACCAGGTTCTGTTACCCAGAATCCTTTGCAAACCTCAAAATTTGGCTAAAAAAACACATGTTCCTCACATTTCTGTGGCAGAAAGTTCTGGAATCTGAGAGGAGCCACGAATTTCCTTCCACCCAGCGTTCCCCCACGTCTCCCGATAAAAATGATACCTCACTTGTGTGGGTAGGCCTAGCGCCCGCGACAGAAAACGCCCCAAAGCGCAACGTAGACACAGCCAAATTTGTGAAGGAAAACAGAGGTGTTTTTTGCAAAGTGCCTACCTGTAGATTTTGGCCTGTAGCTCAGCCGCCACCTAGGGAAACCTACCAAACCTGTGCATTTCTGAAAACTAGAGGCCTAGGGGAATCCAAGATGGGGTGACTTGTGTGGCTCGGACCAGGTTCTGTTACCCAGAATCCTTTGCAAACCTCAAAATTTGGCTAAAAAAACACATGTTCCTCACATTTCTGTGGCAGAAAGTTCTGGAATCTGAGAGGAGCCACGAATTTCCTTCCACCCAGTGTTCCCCCACGTCTCCCGATAAAAATGATACCTCACTTGTGTGGGTAGGCCTAGCGCCCGCGACACGAAACGCCCCAAAGCGCAACGTAGACACAGCCAAATTTTTGAAGGAAAACAGAGGTGTTTTTTGCAAAGTGCCTACCTGTAGATTTTGGCTTGTAGCTCAGCCGCCACCTAGGGAAACCTACCAAACCTGTGCATTTCTGAAAACTAGAGACCTAGGGGAATCCAAGATGGGGTGACTTGTGTGGCTCGGACCAGGTTCTGTTACCCAGAATCCTTTGCAAACCTCAAAATTTGGCTAAAAACACATGTTCCTCACATTTCTGTGGCAGAAAGTTCTGGAATCTGAGAGGAGCCACGAATTCCCTTCCACCTAGCGTTCCCCACGTCTCCCGATAAAAATGATACCTCACTTGTGTGGGTAGGCCTAGCGCCCGTGACAGGAAATGCCCCAAAGCGCAACGTGGACACACCCAAATTTATGAAGGAAAACAGAGGTGTTTTTTGCAAAGTGCCTACCTGTAGATTTTGGCCTGTAGCTCAGCCGCCACCTAGGGAAACCTACCAAACCTGTGCATTTCTGAAACCTAGAGACCTAGGGGAATCCAAGATGGGGTGACTTGTGTGGCTCGGACCAGGTTCTGTTACCCAGAATCCTTTGCAAACCTCAAAATTTGGCTAAAAAAACACATGTTCCTAACATTTCTGTGGCAGAAAGTTCTGGAATCTGAGAGGAGCCACGAATTTCCTTCCACCCAGCGTTCCCCCACGTCTCCCGATAAAAATGATACCTCACTTCTGTGGGTAGGCCTAGCGCCCGTGACAGGAAATGCCCCAAAGCGCAACGTGGACACAGCCAAATGTTTGAAGGAAAACAGAGGTGTTTTTTGCAAAGTGCCTACCTGTAGATTTTGGCTTGTAGCTCAGCCGCCAACTAGGGAAACCTACCAAACCTTTGCATTTCTGAAAACTAGAGACCTAGGGGAATCCAAGATGGGGTGACTTGTGTGGCTCGGACCAGGTTCTGTTACCCAGAATCCTTTGCAAACCTCAAAATTTGGCTAAAAAAAACACATGTTCCTCACATTTCTGTGGCAGAAAGTTCTGGAATCTGAGAGGAGCCACGAATTTCCTTCCACCCAGCGTTCCCCCACGTCTCCCGATAAAAATGATACCTCACTTGTGTGGGTAGGCCTAGCGCCCGCGACAGAAAACGCCCCAAAGCGCAACGTAGACACAGCCAAATTTGTGAAGGAAAACAGAGGTGTTTTTTGCAAAGTGCCTACCTGTAGATTTTGGCCTGTAGCTCAGCCGCCACCTAGGGAAACCTACCAAACCTGTGCATTTCTGAAAACTAGAGGCCTAGGGGAATCCAAGATGGGGTGACTTGTGTGGCTCGGACCAGGTTCTGTTACCCAGAATCCTTTGCAAACCTCAAAATTTGGCTAAAAAAACACATGTTCCTAACATTTCTGTGGCAGAAAGTTATGGAATCTGAGAGGAGCCACGAATTTCCTTCCACCCAGTGTTCCCCCACGTCTCCCGATAAAAATGATACCTCACTTGTGTGGGTAGGCCTAGCGCCCGCGACACGAAACGCCCCAAAGCGCAACGTAGACACAGCCAAATTTTTGAAGGAAAACAGAGGTGTTTTTTGCAAAGTGCCTACCTGTAGATTTTGGCTTGTAGCTCAGCCGCCACCTAGGGAAACCTACCAAACCTGTGCATTTCTGAAAACTAGAGACCTAGGGGAATCCAAGATGGGGTGACTTGAGTGGCTCGGACCAGGTTCTGTTACCCAGAATCCTTTGCAAACCTCAAAATTTGGCTAAAAAAACACATGTTCCTCACATTTCTGTGGCAGAAAGTTCTGGAATCTGAGAGGAGCCACGAATTTCCTTCCACCCAGCGTTCCCCCACGTCTCCCGATAAAAATGATACCTCACTTGTGTGGGTAGGCCTAGCGCCCGCGACAGAAAACGCCCCAAAGCGCAACGTAGACACAGCCAAATTTGTGAAGGAAAACAGAGGTGTTTTTTGCAAAGTGCCTACCTGTAGATTTTGGCCTGTAGCTCAGCCGCCACCTAGGGAAACCTACCAAACCTGTGCATTTCTGAAAACTAGAGGCCTAGGGGAATCCAAGATGGGGTGACTTGTGTGGCTCGGACCAGGTTCTGTTACCCAGAATCCTTTGCAAACCTCAAAATTTGGCTAAAAAAACACATGTTCCTCACATTTCTGTGGCAGAAAGTTCTGGAATCTGAGAGGAGCCACGAATTTCCTTCCATCCAGTGTTCCCCCACGTCTCCCGATAAAAATGATACCTCACTTGTGTGGGTAGGCCTAGCGCCCGCGACACGAAACGCCCCAAAGCGCAACGTAGACACAGCCAAATTTTTGAAGGAAAACAGAGGTGTTTTTTGCAAAGTGCCTACCTGTAGATTTTGGCTTGTAGCTCAGCCGCCACCTAGGGAAACCTACCAAACCTGTGCATTTCTGAAAACTAGAGACCTAGGGGAATCCAAGATGGGGTGACTTGTGTGGCTCGGACCAGGTTCTGTTACCCAGAATCCTTTGCAAACCTCAAAATTTGGCTAAAAAACACATGTTCCTCACATTTCTGTGGCAGAAAGTTCTGGAATCTGAGAGGAGCCACGAATTCCCTTCCACCCAGCGTTCCCCACGTCTCCCGATAAAAATGATACCTCACTTGTGTGGGTAGGCCTAGCGCCCGTGACAGGAAATGCCCCAAAGCGCAACGTGGACACACCCAAATTTATGAAGGAAAACAGAGGTGTTTTTTGCAAAGTGCCTACCTGTAGATTTTGGCCTGTAGCTCAGCCGCCACCTAGGGAAACCTACCAAACCTGTGCATTTCTGAAACCTAGAGACCTAGGGGAATCCAAGATGGGGTGACTTGTGTGGCTCGGACCAGGTTCTGTTACCCAGAATCCTTTGCAAACCTCAAAATTTGGCTAAAAAAACACATGTTCCTAACATTTCTGTGGCAGAAAGTTCTGGAATCTGAGAGGAGCCACGAATTTCCTTCCACCCAGCGTTCCCCCACGTCTCCCGATAAAAATGATACCTCACTTCTGTGGGTAGGCCTAGCGCCCGTGACAGGAAATGCCCCAAAGCGCAACGTGGACACAGCCAAATGTTTGAAGGAAAACAGAGGTGTTTTTTGCAAAGTGCCTACCTGTAGATTTTGGCTTGTAGCTCAGCCGCCAACTAGGGAAACCTACCAAACCTTTGCATTTCTGAAAACTAGAGACCTAGGGGAATCCAAGATGGGGTGACTTGTGTGGCTCGGACCAGGTTCTGTTACCCAGAATCCTTTGCAAACCTCAAAATTTGGCTAAAAAAAACACATGTTCCTCACATTTCTGTGGCAGAAAGTTCTGGAATCTGAGAGGAGCCACAAAATTCCTTCCACCCAGCGTTCCCCCACGTCTCCCGATAAAAATGATACCTCACTTGTGTGGGTAGGCCTAGCGCCCGCGACAGGAAACGCCCCAAAGCGCAACGTGGACACATCCAAATTTTTGAAGGAAAACAGAGGTGTTTTTTGCAAAGTGCCTACCTGTAGATTTTGGCTTGTAGCTCAGCCGCCACCTAGGGAAACCTACCAAACCTGTGCATTTCTGAAAACTAGAGACCTAGGGGAATCCAAGATGGGGTGACTTGTGTGGCTCGGACCAGGTTCTGTTACCCAGAATCCTTTGCAAACCTCAAAATTTGGCTAAAAACACATGTTCCTCACATTTCTGTGGCAGAAAGTTCTGGAATCTGAGAGGAGCCACGAATTTCCTTCCACCCAGCGGTCCCCCACGTCTCCCGATAAAAATGATACCTCACTTGTGTGGGTAGGCCTAGCGCCCGCGACAGAAAACGCCCCAAAGCGCAACGTGGACACATCCAAATTTGTGAAGGAAAACAGAGGTGTTTTTTGCAAAGTGCCTACCTGTAGATTTTGGCTTGTAGCTCAGCCGCCACCTAGGGAAACCTACCAAACCTGTGCATTTCTGAAAACTAGAGACCTAGGGGAATCCAAGATGGGGTGACTTGTGTGGCTCGGACCAGGTTCTGTTACCCAGAATCCTTTGCAAACATCAAAATTTGGCTAAAAAAACACATGTTCCTAACATTTCTGTGGCAGAAAGTTCTGGAATCTGAGAGGAGCCACGAATTTCCTTCCACCCAGCGTTCCCCCACGTCTCCCGATAAAAATGATATCTCACTTGTGTGGGTAGGCCTAGCGCCCGCGACAGCAAACGCCCCAAAGCGCAACTTGGACACATCCAAATTTGTGAAGGAAAACAGATGTGTTTTTTGCAAAGTGCCTACCTGTAGATTTTGGCTTGTAGCTCAGCCGCCACCTAGGGAAACCTACCAAACCTGTGCATTTCTGAAAACTAGAGACCTAGGGGAATCCAAGATGGGGTGACTTTTGTGGCTCGGACCAGGTTCTGTTACCCAGAATCCTTTGCAAAACTCAAAATTTGGCTAAAAAAACACATGTTCCTCACATTTCTGTGGCAGAAAGTTCTGGAATCTGAGAGGAGCCACGAATTTCCTTCCACCCAGCGGTCCCCCACGTCTCCCGATAAAAATGATACCTCACTTGTGTGGGTAGGCCTAGCGCCCGCGACATAAAACGCCCCAAAGCGCAACGTAGACACAGCCAAATTTTTGAAGGAAAACAGAGGTGTTTTTTGCAAAGTGCCTACCTGTAGATTTTGGCCTGTAGCTCAGCCGCCACCTAGGGAAACCTACCAAACCTGTGCATTTCTGAAAACTCGAGACCTAGGGGAATCCAAGATGGGGTGACTTGTGTGGCTCGGACCAGGTTCTGTTACCCAGAATCCATTGCAAACCTCAAAATTTGGCTAAGAAAACACATGTTCCTCACATTTCTGTGGCAGAAAGTTCTGGAATCTGAGAGGAGCCACGAATTTCCTTCCACCCAGCGTTCCCCCACGTCTCCCGATAAAAATGATATCTCACTTGTGTGGGTAGGCCTAGCGCCCGCGACAGGAAACGCCCCAAAGCGCAACGTGGACACATCCAAATTTGTGAAGGAAAACAGAGGTGTTTTTTGCAAAGTGCCTACCTGTAGATTTTGGCTTGTAGCTCAGCCGCCACCTAGGGAAACCTACCAAACCTGTGCATTTCTGAAAACTAGAGACCTAGGGGAATCCAAGATGGGGTGACTTGTGTGGCTCGGACCAGGTTCTGTTACCCAGAATCCTTTGCAAACCTCAAAATTTGGCTAAAAACACATGTTCCTCACATTTCTGTGGCAGAAAGTTCTGGAATCTGAGAGGAGCCACGAATTTCCTTCCACCCAGTGTTCCCCCACGTCTCCCGATAAAAATGATACCTCACTTGTGTGGGTAGGCCTAGCGCCCGCGACACGAAACGCCCCAAAGCGCAACGTAGACACAGCCAAATTTTTGAAGGAAAACAGAGGTGTTTTTTGCAAAGTGCCTACCTGTAGATTTTGGCCTGTAGCTCAGCCGCCACCTAGGGAAACCTACCAAACCTGTGCATTTCTGAAAACTAGAGACCTAGGGGAATCCAAGATGGGGTGACTTGTGTGGCTCGGACCTGGTTCTGTTACCCAGAATCCATTGCAAACCTCAAAATTTGGCTAAAAAAACACATGTTCCTAACATTTCTGTGGCAGAAAGTTCTGGAATCTGAGAGGAGCCACGAATTTCCTTCCACCCAGCGTTCCCCCACGTCTCCCGATAAAAATGATATCTCACTTGTGTGGGTAGGCCTAGCGCCCGCGACAGGAAACGCCCCAAAGCGCAACTTGGACACATCCAAATTTGTGAAGGAAAACAGATGTGTTTTTTGCAAAGTGCCTACCTGTAGATTTTGGCTTGTAGCTCAGCCGCCACCTAGGGAAACCTACCAAACCTGTGCATTTCTGAAAACTAGAGACCTAGGGGAATCCAAGATGGGGTGACTTTTGTGGCTCGGACCAGGTTCTGTTACCCAGAATCCTTTGCAAAACTCAAAATTTGGCTAAAAAAACACATGTTCCTCACATTTCTGTGGCAGAAAGTTCTGGAATCTGAGAGGAGCCACGAATTTCCTTCCACCCAGCGGTCCCCCACGTCTCCCGATAAAAATGATACCTCACTTGTGTGGGTAGGCCTAGCGCCCGCGACATAAAACGCCCCAAAGCGCAACGTAGACACAGCCAAATTTTTGAAGGAAAACAGAGGTGTTTTTTGCAAAGTGCCTACCTGTAGATTTTGGCCTGTAGCTCAGCCGCCACCTAGGGAAACCTACCAAACCTGTGCATTTCTGAAAACTCGAGACCTAGGGGAATCCAAGATGGGGTGACTTGTGTGGCTCGGACCAGGTTCTGTTACCCAGAATCCATTGCAAACCTCAAAATTTGGCTAAGAAAACACATGTTCCTCACATTTCTGTGGCAGAAAGTTCTGGAATCTGAGAGGAGCCACGAATTTCCTTCCACCCAGCGTTCCCCCACGTCTCCCGATAAAAATGATATCTCACTTGTGTGGGTAGGCCTAGCGCCCGCGACAGGAAACGCCCCAAAGCGCAACGTGGACACATCCAAATTTGTGAAGGAAAACAGAGGTGTTTTTTGCAAAGTGCCTACCTGTAGATTTTGGCTTGTAGCTCAGCCGCCACCTAGGGAAACCTACCAAACCTGTGCATTTCTGAAAACTAGAGACCTAGGGGAATCCAAGATGGGGTGACTTGTGTGGCTCGGACCAGGTTCTGTTACCAAAATCCTTTGCAAACCTCAAAATTTGGCTAAAAACACATGTTCCTCACATTTCTGTGGCAGAAAGTTCTGGAATCTGAGAGGAGCCACGAATTTCCTTCCACCCAGTGTTCCCCCACGTCTCCCGATAAAAATGATACCTCACTTGTGTGGGTAGGCCTAGCGCCCGCGACACGAAACGCCCCAAAGCGCAACGTAGACACAGCCAAATTTTTGAAGGAAAACAGAGGTGTTTTTTGCAAAGTGCCTACCTGTAGATTTTGGCTTGTAGCTCAGCCGCCACCTAGGGAAACCTACCAAACCTGTGCATTTCTGAAAACTAGAGACCTAGGGGAATCCAAGATGGGGTGACTTGTGTGGCTCGGACCAGGTTCTGTTACCCAGAATCCTTTGCAAACCTCAAAATTTGGCTAAAAAAACACATGTTCCTAACATTTCTGTGGCAGAAAGTTCTGGAATCTGAGAGGAGCCACGAATTTCCTTCCACCCAGCGTTCCCCCACGTCTCCCGATAAAAATGATACCTCACTTGTGTGGGTAGGCCTAGCGCCCGCGACAGAAAACGCCCCAAAGCGCAACGTGGACACATCCAAATTTGTGAAGGAAAACAGAGGTGTTTTTTGCAAAGTGCCTACCTGTAGATTTTGGCTTGTAGCTCTGCCGCCACCTAGGGAAACCTACCAAACCTGTGCATTTCTGAAAACTAGAGACCTAGGGGAATCCAAGATGGGGTGACTAGTGTGGCTCGGACCAGGTTCTGTTACCCAGAATCCTTTGCAAACCTCAAAATTTGGCTAAAAAAACACATGTTCCTCACATTTCTGTGGCAGAAAGTTCTGGAATCTGAGAGGAGCCACGAATTTCCTTCCACCCAGCGTTCCCCCACGTCTCCCGATAAAAATGATACCTCACTTGTGTGGGTAGGCCTAGCGCCCGCGACATAAAACGCCCCAAAGCGCAACGTAGACACAGCCAAATTTGTGAAGGAAAACAGAGGTGTTTTTTGTAAAGTGCCTACCTGTAGATTTTGGCCTGTAGCTCAGCCGCCACCTAGGGAAACCTACCAAACCTGTGCATTTCTGAAAACTAGAGGCCTAGGGGAATCCAAGATGGGGTGACTTGTGTGGCTCGGACCAGGTTCTGTTACCCAGAATCCTTTGCAAACCTCAAAATTTGGCTAAAAAAACACATGTTCCTCACATTTCTGTGGCAGAAAGTTCTGGAATCTGAGAGGAGCCACGAATTTCCTTCCACCCAGTGTTCCCCCACGTCTCCCGATAAAAATGATACCTCACTTGTGTGGGTAGGCCTAGCGCCCGCGACACGAAACGCCCCAAAGCGCAACGTAGACACAGCCACATTTTTGAAGGAAAACAGAGGTGTTTTTTGCAAAGTGCCTACCTGTAGATTTTGGCTTGTAGCTCAGCCGCCACCTAGGGAAACCTACCAAACCTGTGCATTTCTGAAAACTAGAGACCTAGGGGAATCCAAGATGGGGTGACTTGAGTGGCTCGGACCAGGTTCTGTTACCCAGAATCCTTTGCAAACCTCAAAATTTGGCTAAAAAAACACATGTTCCTCACATTTCTGTGGCAGAAAGTTCTGGAATCTGAGAGGAGCCACGAATTTCCTTCCACCCAGCGTTCCCCCACGTCTCCCGATAAAAATGATACCTCACTTGTGTGGGTAGGCCTAGCGCCCGCGACAGAAAACGCCCCAAAGCGCAACGTAGACACAGCCAAATTTGTGAAGGAAAACAGAGGTGTTTTTTGCAAAGTGCCTACCTGTAGATTTTGGCCTGTAGCTCAGCCGCCACCTAGGGAAACCTACCAAACCTGTGCATTTCTGAAAACTAGAGGCCTAGGGGAATCCAAGATGGGGTGACTTGTGTGGCTCGGACCAGGTTCTGTTACCCAGAATCCTTTGCAAACCTCAAAATTTGGCTAAAAAAACACATGTTCCTCACATTTCTGTGGCAGAAAGTTCTGGAATCTGAGAGGAGCCACGAATTTCCTTCCACCCAGTGTTCCCCCACGTCTCCCGATAAAAATGATACCTCACTTGTGTGGGTAGGCCTAGCGCCCGCGACACGAAACGCCCCAAAGCGCAACGTAGACACAGCCAAATTTTTGAAGGAAAACAGAGGTGTTTTTTGCAAAGTGCCTACCTGTAGATTTTGGCTTGTAGCTCAGCCGCCACCTAGGGAAACCTACCAAACCTGTGCATTTCTGAAAACTAGAGACCTAGGGGAATCCAAGATGGGGTGACTTGTGTGGCTCGGACCAGGTTCTGTTACCCAGAATCCTTTGCAAACCTCAAAATTTGGCTAAAAACACATGTTCCTCACATTTCTGTGGCAGAAAGTTCTGGAATCTGAGAGGAGCCACGAATTCCCTTCCACCTAGCGTTCCCCACGTCTCCCGATAAAAATGATACCTCACTTGTGTGGGTAGGCCTAGCGCCCGTGACAGGAAATGCCCCAAAGCGCAACGTGGACACAGCCAAATGTTTGAAGGAAAACAGAGGTGTTTTTTGCAAAGTGCCTACCTGTAGATTTTGGCTTGTAGCTCAGCCGCCAACTAGGGAAACCTACCAAACCTTTGCATTTCTGAAAACTAGAGACCTAGGGGAATCCAAGATGGGGTGACTTGTGTGGCTCGGACCAGGTTCTGTTACCCAGAATCCTTTGCAAACCTCAAAATTTGGCTAAAAAAAACACATGTTCCTCACATTTCTGTGGCAGAAAGTTCTGGAATCTGAGAGGAGCCACGAATTTCCTTCCACCCAGCGTTCCCCCACGTCTCCCGATAAAAATGATACCTCACTTGTGTGGGTAGGCCTAGCGCCCGCGACAGAAAACGCCCCAAAGCGCAACGTAGACACAGCCAAATTTGTGAAGGAAAACAGAGGTGTTTTTTGCAAAGTGCCTACCTGTAGATTTTGGCCTGTAGCTCAGCCGCCACCTAGGGAAACCTACCAAACCTGTGCATTTCTGAAAACTAGAGGCCTAGGGGAATCCAAGATGGGGTGACTTGTGTGGCTCGGACCAGGTTCTGTTACCCAGAATCCTTTGCAAACCTCAAAATTTGGCTAAAAAAACACATGTTCCTAACATTTCTGTGGCAGAAAGTTATGGAATCTGAGAGGAGCCACGAATTTCCTTCCACCCAGTGTTCCCCCACGTCTCCCGATAAAAATGATACCTCACTTGTGTGGGTAGGCCTAGCGCCCGCGACACGAAACGCCCCAAAGCGCAACGTAGACACAGCCAAATTTTTGAAGGAAAACAGAGGTGTTTTTTGCAAAGTGCCTACCTGTAGATTTTGGCTTGTAGCTCAGCCGCCACCTAGGGAAACCTACCAAACCTGTGCATTTCTGAAAACTAGAGACCTAGGGGAATCCAAGATGGGGTGACTTGAGTGGCTCGGACCAGGTTCTGTTACCCAGAATCCTTTGCAAACCTCAAAATTTGGCTAAAAAAACACATGTTCCTCACATTTCTGTGGCAGAAAGTTCTGGAATCTGAGAGGAGCCACGAATTTCCTTCCACCCAGCGTTCCCCCACGTCTCCCGATAAAAATGATACCTCACTTGTGTGGGTAGGCCTAGCGCCCGCGACAGAAAACGCCCCAAAGCGCAACGTAGACACAGCCAAATTTGTGAAGGAAAACAGAGGTGTTTTTTGCAAAGTGCCTACCTGTAGATTTTGGCCTGTAGCTCAGCCGCCACCTAGGGAAACCTACCAAACCTGTGCATTTCTGAAAACTAGAGGCCTAGGGGAATCCAAGATGGGGTGACTTGTGTGGCTCGGACCAGGTTCTGTTACCCAGAATCCTTTGCAAACCTCAAAATTTGGCTAAAAAAACACATGTTCCTCACATTTCTGTGGCAGAAAGTTCTGGAATCTGAGAGGAGCCACGAATTTCCTTCCATCCAGTGTTCCCCCACGTCTCCCGATAAAAATGATACCTCACTTGTGTGGGTAGGCCTAGCGCCCGCGACACGAAACGCCCCAAAGCGCAACGTAGACACAGCCAAATTTTTGAAGGAAAACAGAGGTGTTTTTTGCAAAGTGCCTACCTGTAGATTTTGGCTTGTAGCTCAGCCGCCACCTAGGGAAACCTACCAAACCTGTGCATTTCTGAAAACTAGAGACCTAGGGGAATCCAAGATGGGGTGACTTGTGTGGCTCGGACCAGGTTCTGTTACCCAGAATCCTTTGCAAACCTCAAAATTTGGCTAAAAACACATGTTCCTCACATTTCTGTGGCAGAAAGTTCTGGAATCTGAGAGGAGCCACGAATTCCCTTCCACCCAGCGTTCCCCACGTCTCCCGATAAAAATGATACCTCACTTGTGTGGGTAGGCCTAGCGCCCGTGACAGGAAATGCCCCAAAGCGCAACGTGGACACACCCAAATTTATGAAGGAAAACAGAGGTGTTTTTTGCAAAGTGCCTACCTGTAGATTTTGGCCTGTAGCTCAGCCGCCACCTAGGGAAACCTACCAAACCTGTGCATTTCTGAAACCTAGAGACCTAGGGGAATCCAAGATGGGGTGACTTGTGTGGCTCGGACCAGGTTCTGTTACCCAGAATCCTTTGCAAACCTCAAAATTTGGCTAAAAAAACACATGTTCCTAACATTTCTGTGGCAGAAAGTTCTGGAATCTGAGAGGAGCCACGAATTTCCTTCCACCCAGCGTTCCCCCACGTCTCCCGATAAAAATGATACCTCACTTCTGTGGGTAGGCCTAGCGCCCGTGACAGGAAATGCCCCAAAGCGCAACGTGGACACAGCCAAATGTTTGAAGGAAAACAGAGGTGTTTTTTGCAAAGTGCCTACCTGTAGATTTTGGCTTGTAGCTCAGCCGCCAACTAGGGAAACCTACCAAACCTTTGCATTTCTGAAAACTAGAGACCTAGGGGAATCCAAGATGGGGTGACTTGTGTGGCTCGGACCAGGTTCTGTTACCCAGAATCCTTTGCAAACCTCAAAATTTGGCTAAAAAAAACACATGTTCCTCACATTTCTGTGGCAGAAAGTTCTGGAATCTGAGAGGAGCCACAAAATTCCTTCCACCCAGCGTTCCCCCACGTCTCCCGATAAAAATGATACCTCACTTGTGTGGGTAGGCCTAGCGCCCGCGACAGGAAACGCCCCAAAGCGCAACGTGGACACATCCAAATTTTTGAAGGAAAACAGAGGTGTTTTTTGCAAAGTGCCTACCTGTAGATTTTGGCTTGTAGCTCAGCCGCCACCTAGGGAAACCTACCAAACCTGTGCATTTCTGAAAACTAGAGACCTAGGGGAATCCAAGATGGGGTGACTTGTGTGGCTCGGACCAGGTTCTGTTACCCAGAATCCTTTGCAAACCTCAAAATTTGGCTAAAAACACATGTTCCTCACATTTCTGTGGCAGAAAGTTCTGGAATCTGAGAGGAGCCACGAATTTCCTTCCACCCAGCGGTCCCCCACGTCTCCCGATAAAAATGATACCTCACTTGTGTGGGTAGGCCTAGCGCCCGCGACAGAAAACGCCCCAAAGCGCAACGTGGACACATCCAAATTTGTGAAGGAAAACAGAGGTGTTTTTTGCAAAGTGCCTACCTGTAGATTTTGGCTTGTAGCTCAGCCGCCACCTAGGGAAACCTACCAAACCTGTGCATTTCTGAAAACTAGAGACCTAGGGGAATCCAAGATGGGGTGACTTGTGTGGCTCGGACCAGGTTCTGTTACCCAGAATCCTTTGCAAACATCAAAATTTGGCTAAAAAAACACATGTTCCTAACATTTCTGTGGCAGAAAGTTCTGGAATCTGAGAGGAGCCACGAATTTCCTTCCACCCAGCGTTCCCCCACGTCTCCCGATAAAAATGATATCTCACTTGTGTGGGTAGGCCTAGCGCCCGCGACAGCAAACGCCCCAAAGCGCAACTTGGACACATCCAAATTTGTGAAGGAAAACAGATGTGTTTTTTGCAAAGTGCCTACCTGTAGATTTTGGCTTGTAGCTCAGCCGCCACCTAGGGAAACCTACCAAACCTGTGCATTTCTGAAAACTAGAGACCTAGGGGAATCCAAGATGGGGTGACTTTTGTGGCTCGGACCAGGTTCTGTTACCCAGAATCCTTTGCAAAACTCAAAATTTGGCTAAAAAAACACATGTTCCTCACATTTCTGTGGCAGAAAGTTCTGGAATCTGAGAGGAGCCACGAATTTCCTTCCACCCAGCGGTCCCCCACGTCTCCCGATAAAAATGATACCTCACTTGTGTGGGTAGGCCTAGCGCCCGCGACATAAAACGCCCCAAAGCGCAACGTAGACACAGCCAAATTTTTGAAGGAAAACAGAGGTGTTTTTTGCAAAGTGCCTACCTGTAGATTTTGGCCTGTAGCTCAGCCGCCACCTAGGGAAACCTACCAAACCTGTGCATTTCTGAAAACTCGAGACCTAGGGGAATCCAAGATGGGGTGACTTGTGTGGCTCGGACCAGGTTCTGTTACCCAGAATCCATTGCAAACCTCAAAATTTGGCTAAGAAAACACATGTTCCTCACATTTCTGTGGCAGAAAGTTCTGGAATCTGAGAGGAGCCACGAATTTCCTTCCACCCAGCGTTCCCCCACGTCTCCCGATAAAAATGATATCTCACTTGTGTGGGTAGGCCTAGCGCCCGCGACAGGAAACGCCCCAAAGCGCAACGTGGACACATCCAAATTTGTGAAGGAAAACAGAGGTGTTTTTTGCAAAGTGCCTACCTGTAGATTTTGGCTTGTAGCTCAGCCGCCACCTAGGGAAACCTACCAAACCTGTGCATTTCTGAAAACTAGAGACCTAGGGGAATCCAAGATGGGGTGACTTGTGTGGCTCGGACCAGGTTCTGTTACCCAGAATCCTTTGCAAACCTCAAAATTTGGCTAAAAACACATGTTCCTCACATTTCTGTGGCAGAAAGTTCTGGAATCTGAGAGGAGCCACGAATTTCCTTCCACCCAGTGTTCCCCCACGTCTCCCGATAAAAATGATACCTCACTTGTGTGGGTAGGCCTAGCGCCCGCGACACGAAACGCCCCAAAGCGCAACGTAGACACAGCCAAATTTTTGAAGGAAAACAGAGGTGTTTTTTGCAAAGTGCCTACCTGTAGATTTTGGCTTGTAGCTCAGCCGCCACCTAGGGAAACCTACCAAACCTGTGCATTTCTGAAAACTAGAGACCTAGGGGAATCCAAGATGGGGTGACTTGTGTGGCTCGGACCAGGTTCTGTTACCCAGAATCCTTTGCAAACCTCAAAATTTGGCTAAAAAAACACATGTTCCTAACATTTCTGTGGCAGAAAGTTCTGGAATCTGAGAGGAGCCACGAATTTCCTTCCACCCAGCGTTCCCCCACGTCTCCCGATAAAAATGATACCTCACTTGTGTGGGTAGGCCTAGCGCCCGCGACAGAAAACGCCCCAAAGCGCAACGTGGACACATCCAAATTTGTGAAGGAAAACAGAGGTGTTTTTTGCAAAGTGCCTACCTGTAGATTTTGGCTTGTAGCTCTGCCGCCACCTAGGGAAACCTACCAAACCTGTGCATTTCTGAAAACTAGAGACCTAGGGGAATCCAAGATGGGGTGACTAGTGTGGCTCGGACCAGGTTCTGTTACCCAGAATCCTTTGCAAACCTCAAAATTTGGCTAAAAAAACACATGTTCCTCACATTTCTGTGGCAGAAAGTTCTGGAATCTGAGAGGAGCCACGAATTTCCTTCCACCCAGCGTTCCCCCACGTCTCCCGATAAAAATGATACCTCACTTGTGTGGGTAGGCCTAGCGCCCGCGACATAAAACGCCCCAAAGCGCAACGTAGACACAGCCAAATTTGTGAAGGAAAACAGAGGTGTTTTTTGCAAAGTGCCTACCTGTAGATTTTGGCCTGTAGCTCAGCCGCCACCTAGGGAAACCTACCAAACCTGTGCATTTCTGAAAACTAGAGGCCTAGGGGAATCCAAGATGGGGTGACCTGTGTGGCTCGGACCAGGTTCTGTTACCTAGAATCCTTTGCAACCTAAAAATTTGGCTAAAAAAACACATGTTCCTCACATTTCTGTGGCAGAAAGTTCTGGAATCTGAGAGGAGCCACGAATTTCCTTCCACCCAGCGTTCCCCCACGTCTCCCGATAAGAATTATACCTCACTTGTGTGGGTAGGCCTAGCGCCCGTGACAGGAAATGCCCCAAAGCGCAACGTGGACACAGCCAAATTTTTGAAGGAAAACAGAGGTGTTTTTTGCAAAGTGCCTGCCTGTAGATTTTGGCCTGTAGCTCAGCCGCCTCCTAGGGAAACCTACCAAACCTGTGCATTTCTGAAAACTAGAGACCTAGGGGAATCCAAGATGGGGTGACTTGTGTGGCTCGGACCAGGTTCTGTTACCCAGAATCCTTTGCAAACCTCAAAATTTGGCTAAAAAAACACATGTTCCTAACATTTCTGTGGCAGAAAGTTCTGGAATCTGAGAGGAGCCACGAATTTCCTTCCACCCAGCGTTCCCCCACGTCTCCCGATAAAAATGATATCTCACTTGTGTGGGTAGGCCTAGCGCCCGCGACAGGAAACGCCCCAAAGCGCAACTTGGACACATCCAAATTTGTGAAGGAAAACAGAGGTGTTTTTTGCAAAGTGCCTACCTGTAGATTTTGGCTTGTAGCTCAGCCGCCACCTAGGGAAACCTACCAAACCTGTGCATTTCTGAAAACTAGAGACCTAGGGGAATCCAAGATGGGGTGACTTTTGTGGCTCGGACCAGGTTCTGTTACCCAGAATCCTTTGCAAAACTCAAAATTTGGCTAAAAAAACACATGTTCCTCACATTTCTGTGGCAGAAAGTTCTGGAATCTAAGAGGAGCCACGAATTTCCTTCCACCCAGCGTTCCCCCACGTCTCCCGATAAAAATGATACCTCACTTGTGTGGGTAGGCCTAGCGCCCGCGACAGAAAACGCCCCAAAGCGCAACGTAGACACAGCCAAATTTGTGAAGGAAAACAGAGGTGTTTTTTGCAAAGTGCCTACCTGTAGATTTTGGCCTGTAGCTCAGCCGCGACCTAGGGAAACCTACCAAATCTGTGCATTTCTGAAAACTAGAGACCTAGGGGAATCCAAGATGGGGTGACTTGTGTGGCTCGGACCAGGTTCTGTTACCCAGAATCCTTTGCAAACCTCAAAATTTGGCTAAAAAAACACATGTTCCTCACATTTCTGTGGCAGAAAGTTCTGGAATCTGAGAGGAGCCACGAATTTCATTCCACCCATTGTTCCCCCACGTCTCCCGATAAAAAATGATACCTCACTTGTGTGGGTAGGCCTAGCGCCCGCGACACGAAACGCCCCAAAGCGCAACGTAGACACAGCCAAATTTTTGAAGGAAAACAGAGGTGTTTTTTGCAAAGTGCCTACCTGTAGATTTTGGCTTGTAGCTCAGCCGCCACCTAGGGAAACCTACCAAACCTGTGAATTTCTGAAAACTAGAGCCCTAGGGGAATCCAAGATGGGGTGACTTGTGTGGCTCGGACCAGGTTCTGTTACCCAGAATCCTTTGCAAACATCAAAATTTGGCTAAAAAAACACATGTTCCTAACATTTCTGTGGCAGAAAGTTCTGGAATCTGAGAGGAGCCACGAATTTCCTTCCACCCAGCGTTCCCCCACGTCTCCCGATAAAAATGATACCTCACTTGTGTGGGTAGGCCTAGCGCCCGCGACAGAAAACGCCCCAAAGCGCAACGTGGACACATCCAAATTTGTGAAGGAAAACAGAGGTGTTTTTTGCAAAGTGCCTACCTGTAGATTTTGGCTTGTAGCTCAGCCGCCACCTCGGGAAACCTACCAAACCTGTGCATTTCTGAAAACTAGAGACCTAGAGGAATCCAAGATGGGGTGACCTGTGTGGCTCGGACCAGGTTCTGTTACCCAGAATCCTTTGCAACCTAAAAATTTGGCTAAAAAAACACATGTTCCTAACATTTCTGTGGCAGAAAGTTCTGGAATCTGAGAGGAGCCACGAATTTCCTTCCAGCCAGCGTTCCCCCACGTCTCCCGATAAAAATGATATCTCACTTGTGTGGGTAGGCCTAGCGCCCGCGACAGGAAACGCCCCAAAGCGCAACTTGGACACATCCAAATTTGTGAAGGAAAACAGAGGTGTTTTTTGCAAAGTGCCTACCTGTAGATTTTGGCTTGTAGCTCAGCCGCCACCTAGGGAAACCTACCAAACCTGTGCATTTCTGAAAACTAGAGACCTGGGGAATCCAAGATGGGGTGACTTTGGTGGCTCGGACCAGGTTCTGTTACCCAGAAACCTTTGCAAAACTCAAAATTTGGCTAAAAAAACACATGTTCCTCACATTTCTGTGGCAGAAAGTTCTGGAATCTGAGAGGAGCCACGAATTTCCTTCCACCCAGCGGTCCCCCACATCTCCCGATAAAAATGATACCTCACTTGTGTGGGTAGGCCTAGCGCCCGCGACATAAAACGCCCCAAAGCGCAACGTAGACACAGCCAAATTTTTGAAGGAAAACAGAGGTGTTTTTTGCAAAGTGCCTACCTGTAGATTTTGGCTTGTAGCTCAGCCGCCACCTAGGGAAACCTACCAAACCTGTGCATTTCTGAAAACTAGAGACCTAGGGGAATCCAAGATGGGGTGACTTGTGTGGCTCGGACCAGGTTCTGTTACCCAGAATCCTTTGCAAACCTCAAAATTTGGCTTAAAACCCATGTTCCTCACATTTCTGTGGCAGAAAGTTCTGGAATCTGAGAGGAGCCACGAATTTCCTTCCACCCAGTGTTCCCCCACGTCTCCCGATAAAAATGATACCTCACTTGTGTGGGTAGGCCTAGCGCCCGCGACACGAAACGCCCCAAAGCGCAACGTAGACACAGCCAAATTTTTGAAGGAAAACAGAGGTGTTTTTTGCAAAGTGCCTACCTGTAGATTTTGGCTTGTAGCTCAGCCGCCACCTAGGGAAACCTACCAAACCTGTGCATTTCTGAAAACTAGAGACCTAGGGGAATCCAAGATGGGGTGACTTGTGTGGCTCGGACCAGGTTCTGTTACCCAGAATCCTTTGCAAACCTCAAAATTTGGCTAAAAACACATGTTCCTCACATTTCTGTGGCAGAAAGTTCTGGAATCTGAGAGGAGCCACGAATTTCCTTCCACCCAGCGTTCCCCCACGTCTCCCGATAAAAATGATACCTCACTTGTGTGGGTAGGCCTAGCGCCCGTGAGAGGAAATGCCCCAAAGCGCAACGTGGACACAGCCAAATTTATGAAGGAAAACAGAGGTGTTTTTTGCAAAGTGCCTACCTGTAGATTTTGGCCTGTAGCTCAGCCGCCACCTAGGGAAACCTACCAAACCTGTGCATTTCTGAAACCTAGAGACCTAGGGGTATCCAAGATGGGGTGACTTGTGTGGCTCGGACCAGGTTCTGTTACCCAGAATCCTTTGCAAACCTCAAAATTTGGCTAAAAAAACACATGTTCCTAACATTTCTGTGGCAGAAAGTTCTGGAATCTGAGAGGAGCCACGAATTTCCTTCCACCCAGCGTTCCCCCACGTCTCCCGATAAAAATGATACCTCACTTGTGTAGGTAGGCCTAGCGCCCGCGACAGAAAACGCCCCAAAGCGCAACGTGGACACATCCAAATTTTTGAAGGAAAACAGAGGTGTTTTTTGCAAAGTGCCTACCTGTAGATTTTGGCTTGTAGCTCAGCCGCCACCTAGGGAAACCTACCAAACCTGTGCATTTCTGAAAACTAGAGACCTAGGGGAATCCAAGATGGGGTGACCTGTGTGGCTCGGACCAGGTTCTGTTACCCAGAATCCTTTGCAAACCTAAAAATTTGGCTAATAAAACACATGTTCCTCACATTTCTGTGGCAGAAAGTTCTGGAATCTGAGAGGAGCCACGAATTTCCTTCCACCCAGCGTTCCCCCACGTCTCCCGATAAAAATTATACCTCACTTGTGTGGGTAGGCCTAGCGCCCGTGACAGGAAATGCCCCAAAGCGCAACGTGGACACAGCCAAATTTTTGAAGGAAAACAGAGGTGTTTTTTGCAAAGTGCCTACCTGTAGATTTTGGCCTGTAGCTCAGCCGCCACCTAGGGAAACCTACCAAACCTGTGCATTTCTGAAAACTAGAGACCTAGGGGAATCCAAGATGGGGTGACTTGTGTGGCTCGGACCTGGTTCTGTTACCCAGAATCCATTGCAAACCTCAAAATTTGGCTAAAAAAACACATGTTCCTAACATTTCTGTGGCAGAAAGTTCTGGAATCTGAGAGGAGCCACGAATTTCCTTCCACCCAGCGTTCCCCCACGTCTCCCGATAAAAATGATATCTCACTTGTGTGGGTAGGCCTAGCGCCCGCGACAGGAAACGCCCCAAAGCGCAACTTGGACACATCCAAATTTGTGAAGGAAAACAGATGTGTTTTTTGCAAAGTGCCTACCTGTAGATTTTGGCTTGTAGCTCAGCCGCCACCTAGGGAAACCTACCAAACCTGTGCATTTCTGAAAACTAGAGACCTAGGGGAATCCAAGATGGGGTGACTTTTGTGGCTCGGACCAGGTTCTGTTACCCAGAATCCTTTGCAAAACTCAAAATTTGGCTAAAAAAACACATGTTCCTCACATTTCTGTGGCAGAAAGTTCTGGAATCTGAGAGGAGCCACGAATTTCCTTCCACCCAGCGGTCCCCCACGTCTCCCGATAAAAATGATACCTCACTTGTGTGGGTAGGCCTAGCGCCCGCGACATAAAACGCCCCAAAGCGCAACGTAGACACAGCCAAATTTTTGAAGGAAAACAGAGGTGTTTTTTGCAAAGTGCCTACCTGTAGATTTTGGCCTGTAGCTCAGCCGCCACCTAGGGAAACCTACCAAACCTGTGCATTTCTGAAAACTCGAGACCTAGGGGAATCCAAGATGGGGTGACTTGTGTGGCTCGGACCAGGTTCTGTTACCCAGAATCCATTGCAAACCTCAAAATTTGGCTAAGAAAACACATGTTCCTCACATTTCTGTGGCAGAAAGTTCTGGAATCTGAGAGGAGCCACGAATTTCCTTCCACCCAGCGTTCCCCCTCGTCTCCCGATAAAAATGATATCTCACTTGTGTGGGTAGGCCTAGCGCCCGCGACAGGAAACGCCCCAAAGCGCAACGTGGACACATCCAAATTTGTGAAGGAAAACAGAGGTGTTTTTTGCAAAGTGCCTACCTGTAGATTTTGGCTTGTAGCTCAGCCGCCACCTAGGGAAACCTACCAAACCTGTGCATTTCTGAAAACTAGAGACCTAGGGGAATCCAAGATGGGGTGACTTGTGTGGCTCGGACCAGGTTCTGTTACCCAGAATCCTTTGCAAACCTCAAAATTTGGCTAAAAACACATGTTCCTCACATTTCTGTGGCAGAAAGTTCTGGAATCTGAGAGGAGCCACGAATTTCCTTCCACCCAGTGTTCCCCCACGTCTCCCGATAAAAATGATACCTCACTTGTGTGGGTAGGCCTAGCGCCCGCGACACGAAACGCCCCAAAGCGCAACGTAGACACAGCCAAATTTTTGAAGGAAAACAGAGGTGTTTTTTGCAAAGTGCCTACCTGTAGATTTTGGCTTGTAGCTCAGCCGCCACCTAGGGAAACCTACCAAACCTGTGCATTTCTGAAAACTCGAGACCTAGGGGAATCCAAGATGGGGTGACTTGTGTGGCTCGGACCAGGTTCTGTTACCCAGAATCCATTGCAAACCTCAAAATTTGGCTAAGAAAACACATGTTCCTCACATTTCTGTGGCAGAAAGTTCTGGAATCTGAGAGGAGCCACGAATTTCCTTCCACCCAGCGTTCCCCCACGTCTCCCGATAAAAATGATATCTCACTTGTGTGGGTAGGCCTAGCGCCCGCGACAGGAAACGCCCCAAAGCGCAACGTGGACACATCCAAATTTGTGAAGGAAAACAGAGGTGTTTTTTGCAAAGTGCCTACCTGTAGATTTTGGCTTGTAGCTCTGCCGCCACCTAGGGAAACCTACCAAACCTGTGCATTTCTGAAAACTAGAGACCTAGGGGAATCCAAGATGGGGTGACTAGTGTGGCTCGGACCAGGTTCTGTTACCCAGAATCCTTTGCAAACCTCAAAATTTGGCTAAAAAAACACATGTTCCTCACATTTCTGTGGCAGAAAGTTCTGGAATCTGAGAGGAGCCACGAATTTCCTTCCACCCAGCGTTCCCCCACGTCTCCCGATAAAAATGATACCTCACTTGTGTGGGTAGGCCTAGCGCCCGCGACATAAAACGCCCCAAAGCGCAACGTAGACACAGCCAAATTTGTGAAGGAAAACAGAGGTGTTTTTTGCAAAGTGCCTACCTGTAGATTTTGGCCTGTAGCTCAGCCGCCACCTAGGGAAACCTACCAAACCTGTGCATTTCTGAAAACTAGAGGCCTAGGGGAATCCAAGATGGGGTGACTTGTGTGGCTCGGACCAGGTTCTGTTACCCAGAATCCTTTGCAAACCTCAAAATTTGGCTAAAAAAACACATGTTCCTCACATTTCTGTGGCAGAAAGTTCTGGAATCTGAGAGGAGCCACGAATTTCCTTCCACCCAGTGTTCCCCCACGTCTCCCGATAAAAATGATACCTCACTTGTGTGGGTAGGCCTAGCGCCCGCGACACGAAACGCCCCAAAGCGCAACGTAGACACAGCCAAATTTTTGAAGGAAAACAGAGGTGTTTTTTGCAAAGTGCCTACCTGTAGATTTTGGCTTGTAGCTCAGCCGCCACCTAGGGAAACCTACCAAACCTGTGCATTTCTGAAAACTAGAGACCTAGGGGAATCCAAGATGGGGTGACTTGAGTGGCTCGGACCAGGTTCTGTTACCCAGAATCCTTTGCAAACCTCAAAATTTGGCTAAAAAAACACATGTTCCTCACATTTCTGTGGCAGAAAGTTCTGGAATCTGAGAGGAGCCACGAATTTCCTTCCACCCAGCGTTCCCCCACGTCTCCCGATAAAAATGATACCTCACTTGTGTGGGTAGGCCTAGCGCCCGCGACAGAAAACGCCCCAAAGCGCAACGTAGACACAGCCAAATTTGTGAAGGAAAACAGAGGTGTTTTTTGCAAAGTGCCTACCTGTAGATTTTGGCCTGTAGCTCAGCCGCCACCTAGGGAAACCTACCAAACCTGTGCATTTCTGAAAACTAGAGGCCTAGGGGAATCCAAGATGGGGTGACTTGTGTGGCTCGGACCAGGTTCTGTTACCCAGAATCCTTTGCAAACCTCAAAATTTGGCTAAAAAAACACATGTTCCTCACATTTCTGTGGCAGAAAGTTCTGGAATCTGAGAGGAGCCACGAATTTCCTTCCACCCAGTGTTCCCCCACGTCTCCCGATAAAAATGATACCTCACTTGTGTGGGTAGGCCTAGCGCCCGCGACACGAAACGCCCCAAAGCGCAACGTAGACACAGCCAAATTTTTGAAGGAAAACAGAGGTGTTTTTTGCAAAGTGCCTACCTGTAGATTTTGGCTTGTAGCTCAGCCGCCACCTAGGGAAACCTACCAAACCTGTGCATTTCTGAAAACTAGAGACCTAGGGGAATCCAAGATGGGGTGACTTGTGTGGCTCGGACCAGGTTCTGTTACCCAGAATCCTTTGCAAACCTCAAAATTTGGCTAAAAACACATGTTCCTCACATTTCTGTGGCAGAAAGTTCTGGAATCTGAGAGGAGCCACGAATTCCCTTCCACCTACCGTTCCCCACGTCTCCCGATAAAAATGATACCTCACTTGTGTGGGTAGGCCTAGCGCCCGTGACAGGAAATGCCCCAAAGCGCAACGTGGACACACCCAAATTTATGAAGGAAAACAGAGGTGTTTTTTGCAAAGTGCCTACCTGTAGATTTTGGCCTGTAGCTCAGCCGCCACCTAGGGAAACCTACCAAACCTGTGCATTTCTGAAACCTAGAGACCTAGGGGAATCCAAGATGGGGTGACTTGTGTGGCTCGGACCAGGTTCTGTTACCCAGAATCCTTTGCAAACCTCAAAATTTGGCTAAAAAAACACATGTTCCTAACATTTCTGTGGCAGAAAGTTCTGGAATCTGAGAGGAGCCACGAATTTCCTTCCACCCAGCGTTCCCCCACGTCTCCCGATAAAAATGATACCTCACTTCTGTGGGTAGGCCTAGCGCCCGTGACAGGAAATGCCCCAAAGCGCAACGTGGACACAGCCAAATGTTTGAAGGAAAACAGAGGTGTTTTTTGCAAAGTGCCTACCTGTAGATTTTGGCTTGTAGCTCAGCCGCCAACTAGGGAAACCTACCAAACCTTTGCATTTCTGAAAACTAGAGACCTAGGGGAATCCAAGATGGGGTGACTTGTGTGGCTCGGACCAGGTTCTGTTACCCAGAATCCTTTGCAAACCTCAAAATTTGGCTAAAAAAAACACATGTTCCTCACATTTCTGTGGCAGAAAGTTCTGGAATCTGAGAGGAGCCACGAATTTCCTTCCACCCAGCGTTCCCCCACGTCTCCCGATAAAAATGATACCTCACTTGTGTGGGTAGGCCTAGCGCCCGCGACAGAAAACGCCCCAAAGCGCAACGTAGACACAGCCAAATTTGTGAAGGAAAACAGAGGTGTTTTTTGCAAAGTGCCTACCTGTAGATTTTGGCCTGTAGCTCAGCCGCCACCTAGGGAAACCTACCAAACCTGTGCATTTCTGAAAACTAGAGGCCTAGGGGAATCCAAGATGGGGTGACTTGTGTGGCTCGGACCAGGTTCTGTTACCCAGAATCCTTTGCAAACCTCAAAATTTGGCTAAAAAAACACATGTTCCTAACATTTCTGTGGCAGAAAGTTATGGAATCTGAGAGGAGCCACGAATTTCCTTCCACCCAGTGTTCCCCCACGTCTCCCGATAAAAATGATACCTCACTTGTGTGGGTAGGCCTAGCGCCCGCGACACGAAACGCCCCAAAGCGCAACGTAGACACAGCCAAATTTTTGAAGGAAAACAGAGGTGTTTTTTGCAAAGTGCCTACCTGTAGATTTTGGCTTGTAGCTCAGCCGCCACCTAGGGAAACCTACCAAACCTGTGCATTTCTGAAAACTAGAGACCTAGGGGAATCCAAGATGGGGTGACTTGAGTGGCTCGGACCAGGTTCTGTTACCCAGAATCCTTTGCAAACCTCAAAATTTGGCTAAAAAAACACATGTTCCTCACATTTCTGTGGCAGAAAGTTCTGGAATCTGAGAGGAACCACGAATTTCCTTCCACCCAGCGTTCCCCCACGTCTCCCGATAAAAATGATACCTCACTTGTGTGGGTAGGCCTAGCGCCCGCGACAGAAAACGCCCCAAAGCGCAACGTAGACACAGCCAAATTTGTGAAGGAAAACAGAGGTGTTTTTTGCAAAGTGCCTACCTGTAGATTTTGGCCTGTAGCTCAGCCGCCACCTAGGGAAACCTACCAAACCTGTGCATTTCTGAAAACTAGAGGCCTAGGGGAATCCAAGATGGGGTGACTTGTGTGGCTCGGACCAGGTTCTGTTACCCAGAATCCTTTGCAAACCTCAAAATTTGGCTAAAAAAACACATGTTCCTCACATTTCTGTGGCAGAAAGTTCTGGAATCTGAGAGGAGCCACGAATTTCCTTCCACCCAGTGTTCCCCCACGTCTCCCGATAAAAATGATACCTCACTTGTGTGGGTAGGCCTAGCGCCCGCGACACGAAACGCCCCAAAGCGCAACGTAGACACAGCCAAATTTTTGAAGGAAAACAGAGGTGTTTTTTGCAAAGTGCCTACCTGTAGATTTTGGCTTGTAGCTCAGCCGCCACCTAGGGAAACCTACCAAACCTGTGCATTTCTGAAAACTAGAGACCTAGGGGAATCCAAGATGGGGTGACTTGTGTGGCTCGGACCAGGTTCTGTTACCCAGAATCCTTTGCAAACCTCAAAATTTGGCTAAAAACACATGTTCCTCACATTTCTGTGGCAGAAAGTTCTGGAATCTGAGAGGAGCCACGAATTCCCTTCCACCCAGCGTTCCCCACGTCTCCCGATAAAAATTATACCTCACTTGTGTGGGTAGGCCTAGCGCCCGTGACAGGAAATGCCCCAAAGCGCAACGTGGACACACCCAAATTTATGAAGGAAAACAGAGGTGTTTTTTGCAAAGTGCCTACCTGTAGATTTTGGCCTGTAGCTCAGCCGCCACCTAGGGAAACCTACCAAACCTGTGCATTTCTGAAACCTAGAGACCTAGGGGAATCCAAGATGGGGTGACTTGTGTGGCTCGGACCAGGTTCTGTTACCCAGAATCCTTTGCAAACCTCAAAATTTGGCTAAAAAAACACATGTTCCTAACATTTCTGTGGCAGAAAGTTCTGGAATCTGAGAGGAGCCACGAATTTCCTTCCACCCAGCGTTCCCCCACGTCTCCCGATAAAAATGATACCTCACTTCTGTGGGTAGGCCTAGCGCCCGTGACAGGAAATGCCCCAAAGCGCAACGTGGACACAGCCAAATGTTTGAAGGAAAACAGAGGTGTTTTTTGCAAAGTGCCTACCTGTAGATTTTGGCTTGTAGCTCAGCCGCCACCTAGGGAAACCTACCAAACCTGTGCATTTCTGAAAACTAGAGACCTAGGGGAATCCAAGATGGGGTGACTTGAGTGGCTCGGACCAGGTTCTGTTACCCAGAATCCTTTGCAAACCTCAAAATTTGGCTAAAAAAACACATGTTCCTCACATTTCTGTGGCAGAAAGTTCTGGAATCTGAGAGGAGCCACGAATTCCCTTCCACCCAGCGTTCCCCACGTCTCCCGATAAAAATGATACCTCACTTGTGTGGGTAGGCCTAGCGCCCGTGACAGGAAATGCCCCAAAGCGCAACGTGGACACACCCAAATTTATGAAGGAAAACAGAGGTGTTTTTTGCAAAGTGCCTACCTGTAGATTTTGGCCTGTAGCTCAGCCGCCACCTAGGGAAACCTACCAAACCTGTGCATTTCTGAAACCTAGAGACCTAGGGGAATCCAAGATGGGGTGACTTGTGTGGCTCGGACCAGGTTCTGTTACCCAGAATCCTTTGCAAACCTCAAAATTTGGCTAAAAAAACACATGTTCCTAACATTTCTGTGGCAGAAAGTTCTGGAATCTGAGAGGAGCCACGAATTTCCTTCCACCCAGCGTTCCCCCACGTCTCCCGATAAAAATGATACCTCACTTCTGTGGGTAGGCCTAGCGCCCGTGACAGGAAATGCCCCAAAGCGCAACGTGGACACAGCCAAATGTTTGAAGGAAAACAGAGGTGTTTTTTGCAAAGTGCCTACCTGTAGATTTTGGCTTGTAGCTCAGCCGCCACCTAGGGAAACCTACCAAACCTGTGCATTTCTGAAAACTAGAGACCTAGGGGAATCCAAGATGGGGTGACTTGTGTGGCTCGGACCAGGTTCTGTTACCCAGAATCCTTTGCAAACCTCAAAATTTGGCTAAAAACACATGTTCCTCACATTTCTGTGGCAGAAAGTTCTGGAATCTGAGAGGAGCCACGAATTCCCTTCCACCTAGCGTTCCCCACGTCTCCCGATAAAAATGATACCTCACTTGTGTGGGTAGGCCTAGCGCCCGTGACAGGAAATGCCCCAAAGCGCAACGTGGACACACCCAAATTTATGAAGGAAAACAGAGGTGTTTTTTGCAAAGTGCCTACCTGTAGATTTTGGCCTGTAGCTCAGCCGCCACCTAGGGAAACCTACCAAACCTGTGCATTTCTGAAACCTAGAGACCTAGGGGAATCCAAGATGGGGTGACTTGTGTGGCTCGGACCAGGTTCTGTTACCCAGAATCCTTTGCAAACCTCAAAATTTGGCTAAAAAAACACATGTTCCTAACATTTCTGTGGCAGAAAGTTCTGGAATCTGAGAGGAGCCACGAATTTCCTTCCACCCAGCGTTCCCCCACGTCTCCCGATAAAAATGATACCTCACTTCTGTGGGTAGGCCTAGCGCCCGTGACAGGAAATGCCCCAAAGCGCAACGTGGACACAGCCAAATGTTTGAAGGAAAACAGAGGTGTTTTTTGCAAAGTGCCTACCTGTAGATTTTGGCTTGTAGCTCAGCCGCCAACTAGGGAAACCTACCAAACCTTTGCATTTCTGAAAACTAGAGACCTAGGGGAATCCAAGATGGGGTGACTTGTGTGGCTCGGACCAGGTTCTGTTACCCAGAATCCTTTGCAAACCTCAAAATTTGGCTAAAAAAAACACATGTTCCTCACATTTCTGTGGCAGAAAGTTCTGGAATCTGAGAGGAGCCACGAATTTCCTTCCACCCAGCGTTCCCCCACGTCTCCCGATAAAAATGATACCTCACTTGTGTGGGTAGGCCTAGCGCCCGCGACAGAAAACGCCCCAAAGCGCAACGTAGACACAGCCAAATTTGTGAAGGAAAACAGAGGTGTTTTTTGCAAAGTGCCTACCTGTAGATTTTGGCCTGTAGCTCAGCCGCCACCTAGGGAAACCTACCAAACCTGTGCATTTCTGAAAACTAGAGGCCTAGGGGAATCCAAGATGGGGTGACTTGTGTGGCTCGGACCAGGTTCTGTTACCCAGAATCCTTTGCAAACCTCAAAATTTGGCTAAAAAAACACATGTTCCTAACATTTCTGTGGCAGAAAGTTATGGAATCTGAGAGGAGCCACGAATTTCCTTCCACCCAGTGTTCCCCCACGTCTCCCGATAAAAATGATACCTCACTTGTGTGGGTAGGCCTAGCGCCCGCGACACGAAACGCCCCAAAGCGCAACGTAGACACAGCCAAATTTTTGAAGGAAAACAGAGGTGTTTTTTGCAAAGTGCCTACCTGTAGATTTTGGCTTGTAGCTCAGCCGCCACCTAGGGAAACCTACCAAACCTGTGCATTTCTGAAAACTAGAGACCTAGGGGAATCCAAGATGGGGTGACTTGAGTGGCTCGGACCAGGTTCTGTTACCCAGAATCCTTTGCAAACCTCAAAATTTGGCTAAAAAAACACATGTTCCTCACATTTCTGTGGCAGAAAGTTCTGGAATCTGAGAGGAGCCACGAATTTCCTTCCACCCAGCGTTCCCCCACGTCTCCCGATAAAAATGATACCTCACTTGTGTGGGTAGGCCTAGCGCCCGCGACAGAAAACGCCCCAAAGCGCAACGTAGACACAGCCAAATTTGTGAAGGAAAACAGAGGTGTTTTTTGCAAAGTGCCTACCTGTAGATTTTGGCCTGTAGCTCAGCCGCCACCTAGGGAAACCTACCAAACCTGTGCATTTCTGAAAACTAGAGGCCTAGGGGAATCCAAGATGGGGTGACTTGTGTGGCTCGGACCAGGTTCTGTTACCCAGAATCCTTTGCAAACCTCAAAATTTGGCTAAAAAAACACATGTTCCTCACATTTCTGTGGCAGAAAGTTCTGGAATCTGAGAGGAGCCACGAATTTCCTTCCACCCAGTGTTCCCCCACGTCTCCCGATAAAAATGATACCTCACTTGTGTGGGTAGGCCTAGCGCCCGCGACACGAAACGCCCCAAAGCGCAACGTAGACACAGCCAAATTTTTGAAGGAAAACAGAGGTGTTTTTTGCAAAGTGCCTACCTGTAGATTTTGGCTTGTAGCTCAGCCGCCACCTAGGGAAACCTACCAAACCTGTGCATTTCTGAAAACTAGAGACCTAGGGGAATCCAAGATGGGGTGACTTGTGTGGCTCGGACCAGGTTCTGTTACCCAGAATCCTTTGCAAACCTCAAAATTTGGCTAAAAACACATGTTCCTCACATTTCTGTGGCAGAAAGTTCTGGAATCTGAGAGGAGCCACGAATTCCCTTCCACCCAGCGTTCCCCACGTCTCCCGATAAAAATGATACCTCACTTGTGTGGGTAGGCCTAGCGCCTGTGACAGGAAATGCCCCAAAGCGCAACGTGGACACACCCAAATTTATGAAGGAAAACAGAGGTGTTTTTTGCAAAGTGCCTACCTGTAGATTTTGGCCTGTAGCTCAGCCGCCACCTAGGGAAACCTACCACACCTGTGCATTTCTGAAACCTAGAGACCTAGGGGAATCCAAGATGGGGTGACTTGTGTGGCTCGGACCAGGTTCTGTTACCCAGAATCCTTTGCAAACCTCAAAATTTGGCTAAAAAAACACATGTTCCTAACATTTCTGTGGCAGAAAGTTCTGGAATCTGAGAGGAGCCACGAATTTCCTTCCACCCAGCGTTCCCCCACGTCTCCCGATAAAAATGATACCTCACTTCTGTGGGTAGGCCTAGCGCCCGTGACAGGAAATGCCCCAAAGCGCAACGTGGACACAGCCAAATGTTTGAAGGAAAACAGAGGTGTTTTTTGCAAAGTGCCTACCTGTAGATTTTGGCTTGTAGCTCAGCCGCCACCTAGGGAAACCTACCAAACCTGTGCATTTCTGAAAACTAGAGACCTAGGGGAATCCAAGATGGGGTGACTTGTGTGGCTCGGACCAGGTTCTGTTACCCAGAATCCTTTGCAAACCTCAAAATTTGGCTAAAAAAAACACATGTTCCTCACATTTCTGTGGCAGAAAGTTCTGGAATCTGAGAGGAGCCACAAAATTCCTTCCACCCAGCGTTCCCCCACGTCTCCCGATAAAAATGATACCTCACTTGTGTGGGTAGGCCTAGCGCCCGCGACAGGAAACGCCCCAAAGCGCAACGTGGACACATCCAAATTTTTGAAGGAAAACAGAGGTGTTTTTTGCAAAGTGCCTACCTGTAGATTTTGGCTTGTAGCTCAGCCGCCACCTAGGGAAACCTACCAAACCTGTGCATTTCTGAAAACTAGAGACCTAGGGGAATCCAAGATGGGGTGACTTGTGTGGCTCGGACCAGGTTCTGTTACCCAGAATCCTTTGCAAACCTCAAAATTTGGCTAAAAACACATGTTCCTCACATTTCTGTGGCAGAAAGTTCTGGAATCTGAGAGGAGCCACGAATTTCCTTCCACCCAGCGGTCCCCCACGTCTCCCGATAAAAATGATACCTCACTTGTGTGGGTAGGCCTAGCGCCCGCGACAGAAAACGCCCCAAAGCGCAACGTGGACACATCCAAATTTGTGAAGGAAAACAGAGGTGTTTTTTGCAAAGTGCCTACCTGTAGATTTTGGCTTGTAGCTCAGCCGCCACCTAGGGAAACCTACCAAACCTGTGCATTTCTGAAAACTAGAGACCTAGGGGAATCCAAGATGGGGTGACTTGTGTGGCTCGGACCAGGTTCTGTTACCCAGAATCCTTTGCAAACCTCAAAATTTGGCTAAAAAAACACATGTTCCTCACATTTCTGTGGCAGAAAGTTCTGGAATCTGAGAGGAGCCACGAATTTCCTTCCACCCAGCGTTCCCCCACGTCTCCCGATAAAAATGATACCTCACTTGTGTGGGTAGGCCTAGCGCCCGCGACAGAAAACGCCCCAAAGCGCCACGTAGACACAGCCAAATTTGTGAAGGAAAACAGAGGTGTTTTTTGCAAAGTGCCTACCTGTAGATTTTGGCTTGTAGCTCAGCCGCCACCTAGGGAAACCTACCAAACCTGTGCATTTCTGAAAACTAGAGACCTAGGGGAATCCAAGATGGGGTGACTTGTGTGGCTCGGACCAGGTTCTGTTACCCAGAATCCTTTGCAAACCTCAAAATTTGGCTAAAAACACATGTTCCTCACATTTCTGTGGCAGAAAGTTCTGGAATCTGAGAGGAGCCACGAATTTCCTTCCACCCAGCGGTCCCCCACGTCTCCCGATAAAAATGATACCTCACTTGTGTGGGTAGGCCTAGCGCCCGCGACAGAAAACGCCCCAAAGCGCAACGTGGACACATCCAAATTTGTGAAGGAAAACAGAGGTGTTTTTTGCAAAGTGCCTACCTGTAGATTTTGGCTTGTAGCTCAGCCGCCACCTAGGGAAACCTACCAAACCTGTGCATTTCTGAAAACTAGAGACCTAGGGGAATCCAAGATGGGGTGACTTGTGTGGCTCGGACCAGGTTCTGTTACCCAGAATCCTTTGCAAACCTCAAAATTTGGCTAAAAAAACACATGTTCCTCACATTTCTGTGGCAGAAAGTTCTGGAATCTGAGAGGAGCCACGAATTTCCTTCCACCCAGCGTTCCCCCACGTCTCCCGATAAAAATGATACCTCACTTGTGTGGGTAGGCCTAGCGCCCGCGACAGAAAACGCCCCAAAGCGCAACGTAGACACAGCCAAATTTGTGAAGGAAAACAGAGGTGTTTTTTGCAAAGTGCCTACCTGTAGATTTTGGCCTGTAGCTCAGCCGCCACCTAGGGAAACCTACCAAACCTGTGCATTTCTGAAAACTAGAGGCCTAGGGGAATCCAAGATGGGGTGACTTGTGTGGCTCGGACCAGGTTCTGTTACCCAGAATCCTTTGCAAACCTCAAAATTTGGCTAAAAAAACACATGTTCCTCACATTTCTGTGGCAGAAAGTTCTGGAATCTGAGAGGAGCCACGAATTTCCTTCCACCCAGTGTTCCCCCACGTCTCCCGATAAAAATGATACCTCACTTGTGTGGGTAGGCCTAGCGCCCGCGACACGAAACGCCCCAAAGCGCAACGTAGACACAGCCAAATTTTTGAAGGAAAACAGAGGTGTTTTTTGCAAAGTGCCTACCTGTAGATTTTGGCTTGTAGCTCAGCCGCCACCTAGGGAAACCTACCAAACCTGTGCATTTCTGAAAACTAGAGACCTAGGGGAATCCAAGATGGGGTGACTTGTGTGGCTCGGACCAGGTTCTGTTACCCAGAATCCTTTGCAAACCTCAAAATTTGGCTAAAAACACATGTTCCTCACATTTCTGTGGCAGAAAGTTCTGGAATCTGAGAGGAGCCACGAATTCCCTTCCACCCAGCGTTCCCCACGTCTCCCGATAAAAATGATACCTCACTTGTGTGGGTAGGCCTAGCGCCCGTGACAGGAAATGCCCCAAAGCGCAACGTGGACACACCCAAATTTATGAAGGAAAACAGAGGTGTTTTTTGCAAAGTGCCTACCTGTAGATTTTGGCCTGTAGCTCAGCCGCCACCTAGGGAAACCTACCAAACCTGTGCATTTCTGAAACCTAGAGACCTAGGGGAATCCAAGATGGGGTGACTTGTGTGGCTCGGACCAGGTTCTGTTACCCAGAATCCTTTGCAAACCTCAAAATTTGGCTAAAAAAACACATGTTCCTAACATTTCTGTGGCAGAAAGTTCTGGAATCTGAGAGGAGCCACGAATTTCCTTCCACCCAGCGTTCCCCCACGTCTCCCGATAAAAATGATACCTCACTTCTGTGGGTAGGCCTAGCGCCCGTGACAGGAAATGCCCCAAAGCGCAACGTGGACACAGCCAAATGTTTGAAGGAAAACAGAGGTGTTTTTTGCAAAGTGCCTACCTGTAGATTTTGGCTTGTAGCTCAGCCGCCAACTAGGGAAACCTACCAAACCTTTGCATTTCTGAAAACTAGAGACCTAGGGGAATCCAAGATGGGGTGACTTGTGTGGCTCGGACCAGGTTCTGTTACCCAGAATCCTTTGCAAACCTCAAAATTTGGCTAAAAAAAACACATGTTCCTCACATTTCTGTGGCAGAAAGTTCTGGAATCTGAGAGGAGCCACGAATTTCCTTCCACCCAGCGTTCCCCCACGTCTCCCGATAAAAATGATACCTCACTTGTGTGGGTAGGCCTAGCGCCCGCGACAGAAAACGCCCCAAAGCGCAACGTAGACACAGCCAAATTTGTGAAGGAAAACAGAGGTGTTTTTTGCAAAGTGCCTACCTGTAGATTTTGGCCTGTAGCTCAGCCGCCACCTAGGGAAACCTACCAAACCTGTGCATTTCTGAAAACTAGAGGCCTAGGGGAATCCAAGATGGGGTGACTTGTGTGGCTCGGACCAGGTTCTGTTACCCAGAATCCTTTGCAAACCTCAAAATTTGGCTAAAAAAACACATGTTCCTCACATTTCTGTGGCAGAAAGTTCTGGAATCTGAGAGGAGCCACGAATTTCCTTCCACCCAGTGTTCCCCCACGTCTCCCGATAAAAATGATACCTCACTTGTGTGGGTAGGCCTAGCGCCCGCGACACGAAACGCCCCAAAGCGCAACGTAGACACAGCCAAATTTTTGAAGGAAAACAGAGGTGTTTTTTGCAAAGTGCCTACCTGTAGATTTTGGCTTGTAGCTCAGCCGCCACCTAGGGAAACCTACCAAACCTGTGCATTTCTGAAAACTAGAGACCTAGGGGAATCCAAGATGGGGTGACTTGAGTGGCTCGGACCAGGTTCTGTTACCCAGAATCCTTTGCAAACCTCAAAATTTGGCTAAAAAAACACATGTTCCTCACATTTCTGTGGCAGAAAGTTCTGGAATCTGAGAGGAGCCACGAATTTCCTTCCACCCAGCGTTCCCCCACGTCTCCCGATAAAAATGATACCTCACTTGTGTGGGTAGGCCTAGCGCCCGCGACAGAAAACGCCCCAAAGCGCAACGTAGACACAGCCAAATTTGTGAAGGAAAACAGAGGTGTTTTTTGCAAAGTGCCTACCTGTAGATTTTGGCCTGTAGCTCAGCCGCCACCTAGGGAAACCTACCAAACCTGTGCATTTCTGAAAACTAGAGGCCTAGGGGAATCCAAGATGGGGTGACTTGTGTGGCTCGGACCAGGTTCTGTTACCCAGAATCCTTTGCAAACCTCAAAATTTGGCTAAAAAAACACATGTTCCTCACATTTCTGTGGCAGAAAGTTCTGGAATCTGAGAGGAGCCACGAATTTCCTTCCACCCAGTGTTCCCCCACGTCTCCCGATAAAAATGATACCTCACTTGTGTGGGTAGGCCTAGCGCCCGCGACACGAAACGCCCCAAAGCGCAACGTAGACACAGCCAAATTTTTGAAGGAAAACAGAGGTGTTTTTTGCAAAGTGCCTACCTGTAGATTTTGGCTTGTAGCTCAGCCGCCACCTAGGGAAACCTACCAAACCTGTGCATTTCTGAAAACTAGAGACCTAGGGGAATCCAAGATGGGGTGACTTGTGTGGCTCGGACCAGGTTCTGTTACCCAGAATCCTTTGCAAACCTCAAAATTTGGCTAAAAACACATGTTCCTCACATTTCTGTGGCAGAAAGTTCTGGAATCTGAGAGGAGCCACGAATTCCCTTCCACCCAGCGTTCCCCACGTCTCCCGATAAAAATGATACCTCACTTTTGTGGGTAGGCCTAGCGCCCGTGACAGGAAATGCCCCAAAGCGCAACGTGGACACACCCAAATTTATGAAGGAAAACAGAGGTGTTTTTTGCAAAGTGCCTACCTGTAGATTTTGGCCTGTAGCTCAGCCGCCACCTAGGGAAACCTACCAAACCTGTGCATTTCTGAAACCTAGAGACCTAGGGGAATCCAAGATGGGGTGACTTGTGTGGCTCGGACCAGGTTCTGTTACCCAGAATCCTTTGCAAACCTCAAAATTTGGCTAAAAAAACACATGTTCCTAACATTTCTGTGGCAGAAAGTTCTGGAATCTGAGAGGAGCCACGAATTTCCTTCCACCCAGCGTTCCCCCACGTCTCCCGATAAAAATGATACCTCACTTCTGTGGGTAGGCCTAGCGCCCGTGACAGGAAATGCCCCAAAGCGCAACGTGGACACAGCCAAATGTTTGAAGGAAAACAGAGGTGTTTTTTGCAAAGTGCCTACCTGTAGATTTTGGCTTGTAGCTCAGCCGCCAACTAGGGAAACCTACCAAACCTTTGCATTTCTGAAAACTAGAGACCTAGGGGAATCCAAGATGGGGTGACTTGTGTGGCTCGGACCAGGTTCTGTTACCCAGAATCCTTTGCAAACCTCAAAATTTGGCTAAAAAAAACACATGTTCCTCACATTTCTGTGGCAGAAAGTTCTGGAATCTGAGAGGAGCCACAAAATTCCTTCCACCCAGCGTTCCCCCACGTCTCCCGATAAAAATGATACCTCACTTGTGTGGGTAGGCCTAGCGCCCGCGACAGGAAACGCCCCAAAGCGCAACGTGGACACATCCAAATTTTTGAAGGAAAACAGAGGTGTTTTTTGCAAAGTGCCTACCTGTAGATTTTGGCTTGTAGCTCAGCCGCCACCTAGGGAAACCTACCAAACCTGTGCATTTCTGAAAACTAGAGACCTAGGGGAATCCAAGATGGGGTGACTTGTGTGGCTCGGACCAGGTTCTGTTACCCAGAATCCTTTGCAAACCTCAAAATTTGGCTAAAAACACATGTTCCTCACATTTCTGTGGCAGAAAGTTCTGGAATCTGAGAGGAGCCACGAATTTCCTTCCACCCAGCGGTCCCCCACGTCTCCCGATAAAAATGATACCTCACTTGTGTGGGTAGGCCTAGCGCCCGCGACAGAAAACGCCCCAAAGCGCAACGTGGACACATCCAAATTTGTGAAGGAAAACAGAGGTGTTTTTTGCAAAGTGCCTACCTGTAGATTTTGGCTTGTAGCTCAGCCGCCACCTAGGGAAACCTACCAAACCTGTGCATTTCTGAAAACTAGAGACCTAGGGGAATCCAAGATGGGGTGACTTGTGTGGCTCGGACCAGGTTCTGTTACCCAGAATCCTTTGCAAACCTCAAAATGTGGCTAAAAAAACACATGTTCCTCACATTTCTGTGGCAGAAAGTTCTGGAATCTGAGAGGAGCCACGAATTTCCTTCCACCCAGCGTTCCCCCACGTCTCCCGATAAAAATGATACCTCACTTGTGTGGGTAGGCCTAGCGCCCGCGACAGAAAACGCCCCAAAGCGCCACGTAGACACAGCCAAATTTGTGAAGGAAAACAGAGGTGTTTTTTGCAAAGTGCCTACCTGTAGATTTTGGCTTGTAGCTCAGCCGCCACCTAGGGAAACCTACCAAACCTGTGCATTTCTGAAAACTAGAGACCTAGGGGAATCCAAGATGGGGTGACTTGTGTGGCTCGGACCAGGTTCTGTTACCCAGAATCCTTTGCAAACCTCAAAATTTGGCTAAAAACACATGTTCCTCACATTTCTGTGGCAGAAAGTTCTGGAATCTGAGAGGAGCCACGAATTTCCTTCCACCCAGCGGTCCCCCACGTCTCCCGATAAAAATGATACCTCACTTGTGTGGGTAGGCCTAGCGCCCGCGACAGAAAACGCCCCAAAGCGCAACGTGGACACATCCAAATTTGTGAAGGAAAACAGAGGTGTTTTTTGCAAAGTGCCTACCTGTAGATTTTGGCTTGTAGCTCAGCCGCCACCTAGGGAAACCTACCAAACCTGTGCATTTCTGAAAACTAGAGACCTAGGGGAATCCAAGATGGGGTGACTTGTGTGGCTCGGACCAGGTTCTGTTACCCAGAATCCTTTGCAAACCTCAAAATTTGGCTAAAAAAACACATGTTCCTCACATTTCTGTGGCAGAAAGTTCTGGAATCTGAGAGGAGCCACGAATTTCCTTCCACCCAGCGTTCCCCCACGTCTCCCGATAAAAATGATACCTCACTTGTGTGGGTAGGCCTAGCGCCCGCGACAGAAAACGCCCCAAAGCGCCACGTAGACACAGCCAAATTTGTGAAGGAAAACAGAGGTGTTTTTTGCAAAGTGCCTACCTGTAGATTTTGGCCTGTAGCTCAGCCGCCACCTAGGGAAACCTACCAAACCTGTGCATTTCTGAAAACTAGAGACCTAGGGGAATCCAAGATGGGGTGACTTGTGTGGCTCGGACCAGGTTCTGTTACCCAGAATCCTTTGCAAACCTCAAAATTTGGCTAACAAAACACATGTTCCTCACATTTCTGTGGCAGAAAGTTCTGGAATCTGAGAGGAGCCACGAATTTCCTTCCACCCAGTGTTCCCCCACGTCTCCCGATAAAAATGATACCTCACTTGTGTGGGTAGGCCTAGCACCCGCGACACGAAACGCCCCAAAGCGCAACGTAGACACAGCCAAATTTTTGAAGGAAAACAGAGGTGTTTTTTGCAAAGTCCCTACCTGTAGATTTTGGCTTGTAGCTCAGCCGCCACCTAGGGAAACCTACCAAACCTGTCAATTTCTGAAAACTAGAGACCTAGGGGAATCCAAGATGGGGTGACTTGTGTGGCTCGGACCAGGTTCTGTTACCCAGAATCCTTTGCAAACCTCAAAAATTGGCTAAAAACACATGTTCCTCACATTTCTGTGGCAGAAAGTTCTGGAATCTGAGAGGAGCCACGAATTCCCTTCCACCCAGCGTTCCCCACGTCTCCCGATAAAAATGATACCTCACTTGTGTGGGTAGGCCTAGCGCCCGTGACAGGAAATGCCCCAAAGCGCAACGTGGACACACCCAAATTTATGAAGGAAAACAGAGGTGTTTTTTGCAAAGTGCCTACCTGTAGATTTTGACCTGTAGCTCAGCCGCCACCTAGGGAAACCTACCAAACCTGTGCATTTCTGAAAACTAGAGACCTAGGGGAATCCAAGATGGGGTGACTTGTGTGGCTCGGACCAGGTTCTGTTACCCAGAATCCTTTGCAAACCTCAAAATTTGGCTAAAAAAACACATGTTCCTAACATTTCTGTGGCAGAAAGTTATGGAATCTGAGAGGAGCCACGAATTTCCTTCCACCCAGCGTTCCCCCACGTCTCCCGATAAAAATGATACCTCACTTGTGTCGGTAGGCCTAACGCCCGTGACAGAAAACGCCCCAAAGCGCAACGTGGACACATACAAATTTGTGAAGGAAAACAGAGGTGTTTTTTGCAAAGTGCCTACCTGTAGATTTTGGCTTGTAGCTCAGCCGCCACCTAGGGAAACCTACCAAACCTGTGCATTTCTGAAAACTAGAGACCTAGGGGTATCCAAGATGGGGTGACCTGTGTGGCTCGGACCAGGTTCTGTTACCTAGAATCCTTTGCAACCTAAAAATTTGGCTAAAAAAACACATGTTCCTCACATTTCTGTGGCAGAAAGTTCTGGAATCTGAGAGGAGCCACGAATTTCCTTCCACCCAGCGTTCCCCCACGTCTCCCGATAAGAATTATACCTCACTTGAGTGGGTAGGCCTAGCGCCCGTGACAGGAAATGCCCCAAAGCGCAACGTGGACACAGCCAAATTTTTGAAGGAAAACAGAGGTGTTTTTTGCAAAGTGCCTGCCTGTAGATTTTGGCCTGTAGCTCAGCCGCCTCCTAGGGAAACCTACCAAACCTGTGCATTTCTGAAAACTAGAGACCTAGGGGAATCCAAGATGGGGTGACTTGTGTGGCTCGGACCAGGTTCTGTTACCCAGAATCCTTTGCAAACCTCAAAATTTGGCTAAAAAAACACATGTTCCTAACATTTCTGTGGCAGAAAGTTCTGGAATCTGAGAGGAGCCACGAATTTCCTTCCACCCAGCGTTCCCCCACGTCTCCCGATAAAAATGATATCTCACTTGTGTGGGTAGGCCTAGCGCCCGCGACAGAAAACGCCCCAAAGCGCAACGTAGACACAGCCAAATTTGTGAAGGAAAACAGAGGTGTTTTTTGCAAAGTGCCTACCTGTAGATTTTGGCCTGTAGCTCAGCCGCCACCTAGGGAAACCTACCAAACCTGTGCATTTCTGAAAACTAGAGACCTAGGGGAATCCAAGATGGGGTGACTTGTGTGGCTCGGACCAGGTTCTGTTACCCAGAATCCTTTGCAAACCTCAAAATTTGGCTAAAAAAACACATGTTCCTCACATTTCTGTGGCAGAAAGTTCTGGAATCTGAGAGGAGCCACGAATTTCCTTCCACCCAGTGTTCCCCCACGTCTCCCGATAAAAATGATACCTCACTTGTGTGGGTAGGCCTAGCGCCCGCGACACGAAACGCCCCAAAGCGCAACGTAGACACAGCCAAATTTTTGAAGGAAAACAGAGGTGTTTTTTGCAAAGTGCCTACCTGTAGATTTTGGCTTGTAGCTCAGCCGCCACCTAGGGAAACCTACCAAACCTGTGAATTTCTGAAAACTAGAGCCCTAGGGGAATCCAAGATGGGGTGACTTGTGTGGCTCGGACCAGGTTCTGTTACCCAGAATCCTTTGCAAACATCAAAATTTGGCTAAAAAAACACATGTTCCTAACATTTCTGTGGCAGAAAGTTCTGGAATCTGAGAGGAGCCACGAATTTCCTTCCACCCAGCGTTCCCCCACGTCTCCCGATAAAAATGATACCTCACTTGTGTGGGTAGGCCTAGCGCCCGCGACAGAAAACGCCCCAAAGCGCAACGTGGACACATCCAAATTTGTGAAGGAAAACAGAGGTGTTTTTTGCAAAGTGCCTACCTGTAGATTTTGGCTTGTAGCTCAGCCGCCACCTAGGGAAACCTACCAAACCTGTGCATTTCTGAAAACTAGAGACCTAGGGGAATCCAAGATGGGGTGACCTGTGTGGCTCGGACCAGGTTCTGTTACCCAGAATCCTTTGCAACCTAAAAATTTGGCTAAAAAAACACATGTTCCTAACATTTCTGTGGCAGAAAGTTCTGGAATCTGAGAGGAGCCACGAATTTCCTTCCAGCCAGCGTTCCCCCACGTCTCCCGATAAAAATGATATCTCACTTGTGTGGGTAGGCCTAGCGCCCGCGACAGGAAACGCCCCAAAGCGCAACTTGGAAACATCCAAATTTGTGAAGGAAAACAGAGGTGTTTTTTGCAAAGTGCCTACCTGTAGATTTTGGCTTGTAGCTCAGCCGCCACCTAGGGAAACCTACCAAACCTGTGCATTTCTGAAAACTAGAGACCTGGGGAATCCAAGATGGGGTGACTTTTGTGGCTCGGACCAGGTTCTGTTACCCAGAAACCTTTGCAAAACTCAAAATTTGGCTAAAAAAACACATGTTCCTCACATTTCTGTGGCAGAAAGTTCTGGAATCTGAGAGGAGCCACGAATTTCCTTCCACCCAGCGGTCCCCCACGTCTCCCGATAAAAATGATACCTCACTTGTGTGGGTAGGCCTAGCGCCCGCGACATAAAACGCCCCAAAGCGCAACGTAGACACAGCCAAATTTTTGAAGGAAAACAGAGGTGTTTTTTGCAAAGTGCCTACCTGTAGATTTTGGCTTGTAGCTCAGCCGCCACCTAGGGAAACCTACCAAACCTGTGCATTTCTGAAAACTAGAGACCTAGGGGAATCCAAGATGGGGTGACTTGTGTGGCTCGGACCAGGTTCTGTTACCCAGAATCCTTTGCAAACCTCAAAATTTGGCTAAAAACCCATGTTCCTCACATTTCTGTGGCAGAAAGTTCTGGAATCTGAGAGGAGCCACGAATTTCCTTCCACCCAGTGTTCCCCCACGTCTCCCGATAAAAATGATACCTCACTTGTGTGGGTAGGCCTAGCGCCCGCGACACGAAACGCCCCAAAGCGCAACGTAGACACAGCCAAATTTTTGAAGGAAAACAGAGGTGTTTTTTGCAAAGTGCCTACCTGTAGATTTTGGCTTGTAGCTCAGCCGCCACCTAGGGAAACCTACCAAACCTGTGCATTTCTGAAAACTAGAGACCTAGGGGAATCCAAGATGGGGTGACTTGTGTGGCTCGGACCAGGTTCTGTTACCCAGAATCCTTTGCAAACCTCAAAATTTGGCTAAAAACACATGTTCCTCACATTTCTGTGGCAGAAAGTTCTGGAATCTGAGAGGAGCCACGAATTTCCTTCCACCCAGCGTTCCCCCACGTCTCCCGATAAAAATGATACCTCACTTGTGTGGGTAGGCCTAGCGCCCGTGAGAGGAAATGCCCCAAAGCGCAACGTGGACACAGCCAAATTTATGAAGGAAAACAGAGGTGTTTTTTGCAAAGTGCCTACCTGTAGATTTTGGCCTGTAGCTCAGCCGCCACCTAGGGAAACTTACCAAACCTGTGCATTTCTGAAACCTAGAGACCTAGGGGAATCCAAGATGGGGTGACTTGTGTGGCTCGGACCAGGTTCTGTTACCCAGAATCCTTTGCAAACCTCAAAATTTGGCTAAAAAAACACATGTTCCTAACATTTCTGTGGCAGAAAGTTCTGGAATCTGAGAGGAGCCACGAATTTCCTTCCACCCAGCGTTCCCCCACGTCTCCCGATAAAAATGATACCTCACTTGTGTAGGTAGGCCTAGCGCCCGCGACAGAAAACGCCCCAAAGCGCAACGTGGACACATCCAAATTTTTGAAAGAAAACAGAGGTGTTTTTTGCAAAGTGCCTACCTGTAGATTTTGGCTTGTAGCTCAGCCGCCACCTAGGGAAACCTACCAAACCTGTGCATTTCTGAAAACTAGAGACCTAGGGGAATCCAAGATGGGGTGACCTGTGTGGCTCGGACCAGGTTCTGTTACCCAGAATCCTTTGCAAACCTAAAAATTTGGCTAATAAAACACATGTTCCTCACATTTCTGTGGCAGAAAGTTCTGGAATCTGAGAGGAGCCACGAATTTCCTTCCACCCAGCGTTCCCCCACGTCTCCCGATAAAAATGATACCTCACTTGTGTGGGTAGGCCTAGCGCCCGCGACAGAAAACGCCCCAAAGCGCAACGTAGACACAGCCAAATTTGTGAAGGAAAACAGAGGTGTTTTTTGCAAAGTGCCTACCTGTAGATTTTGGCCTGTAGCTCAGCCGCCACCTAGGGAAACCTACCAAACCTGTGCATTTCTGAAAACTAGAGGCCTAGGGGAATCCAAGATGGGGTGACTTGTGTGGCTCGGACCAGGTTCTGTTACCCAGAATCCTTTGCAAACCTCAAAATTTGGCTAAAAAAACACATGTTCCTCACATTTCTGTGGCAGAAAGTTCTGGAATCTGAGAGGAGCCACGAATTTCCTTCCACCCAGTGTTCCCCCACGTCTCCCGATAAAAATGATACCTCACTTGTGTGGGTAGGCCTAGCGCCCGCGACACGAAACGCCCCAAAGCGCAACGTAGACACAGCCAAATTTTTGAAGGAAAACAGAGGTGTTTTTTGCAAAGTGCCTACCTGTAGATTTTGGCTTGTAGCTCAGCCGCCACCTAGGAAAACCTACCAAACCTGTGCATTTCTGAAAACTAGAGACCTAGGGGAATCCAAGATGGGGTGACTTGTGTGGCTCGGACCAGGTTCTGTTACCCAGAATCCTTTGCAAACCTCAAAATTTGGCTAAAAACACATGTTCCTCACATTTCTGTGGCAGAAAGTTCTGGAATCTGAGAGGAGCCACGAATTCCCTTCCACCCAGCGTTCCCCACGTCTCGCGATAAAAATGATACCTCACTTGTGTGGGTAGGCCTAGCGCCCGTGACAGGAAATGCCCCAAAGCGCAACGTGGACACACCCAAATTTATGAAGGAAAACAGAGGTGTTTTTTGCAAAGTGCCTACCTGTAGATTTTGGCCTGTAGCTCAGCCGCCACCTAGGGAAACCTACCAAACCTGTGCATTTCTGAAACCTAGAGACCTAGGGGAATCCAAGATGGGGTGACTTGTGTGGCTCGGACCAGGTTCTGTTACCCAGAATCCTTTGCAAACCTCAAAATTTGGCTAAAAAAACACATGTTCCTAACATTTCTGTGGCAGAAAGTTCTGGAATCTGAGAGGAGCCACGAATTTCCTTCCACCCAGCGTTCCCCCACGTCTCCCGATAAAAATGATACCTCACTTCTGTGGGTAGGCCTAGCGCCCGTGACAGGAAATGCCCCAAAGCGCAACGTGGACACAGCCAAATGTTTGAAGGAAAACAGAGGTGTTTTTTGCAAAGTGCCTACCTGTAGATTTTGGCTTGTAGCTCAGCCGCCACCTAGGGAAACCTACCAAACCTGTGCATTTCTGAAAACTAGAGACCTAGGGGAATCCAAGATGGGGTGACTTGTGTGGCTCGGACCAGGTTCTGTTACCCAGAATCCTTTGCAAACCTCAAAATTTGGCTAAAAAAAACACATGTTCCTCACATTTCTGTGGCAGAAAGTTCTGGAATCTGAGAGGAGCCACAAAATTCCTTCCACCCAGCGTTCCCCCACGTCTCCCGATAAAAATGATACCTCACTTGTGTGGGTAGGCCTAGCGCCCGCGACAGGAAACGCCCCAAAGCGCAACGTGGACACATCCAAATTTTTGAAGGAAAACAGAGGTGTTTTTTGCAAAGTGCCTACCTGTAGATTTTGGCTTGTAGCTCAGCCGCCACCTAGGGAAACCTACCAAACTGTGCATTTCTGAAAACTAGAGACCTAGGGGAATCCAAGATGGGGTGACTTGTGTGGCTCGGACCAGGTTCTGTTACCCAGAATCCTTTGCAAACCTCAAAATTTGGCTAAAAACACATGTTCCTCACATTTCTGTGGCAGAAAGTTCTGGAATCTGAGAGGAGCCACGAATTTCCTTCCACCCAGCGTTCCCCCACGTCTCCCGATAAAAATGATACCTCACTTGTGTGGGTAGGCCTAGCGCCCGCGACAGAAAACGCCCCAAAGCGCAACGTGGACACATCCAAATTTGTGAAGGAAAACAGAGGTGTTTTTTGCAAAGTGCCTACCTGTAGATTTTGGCTTGTAGCTCAGCCGCCACCTAGGGAAACCTACCAAACCTGTGCATTTCTGAAAACTAGAGACCTAGGGGAATCCAAGATGGGGTGACTTGTGTGGCTCGGACCAGGTTCTGTTACCCAGAATCCTTTGCAAACCTCAAAATTTGGCTAAAAAAACACATGTTCCTCACATTTCTGTGGCAGAAAGTTCTGGAATCTGAGAGGAGCCACGAATTTCCTTCCACCCAGCGTTCCCCCACGTCTCCCGATAAAAATGATACCTCACTTGTGTGGGTAGGCCTAGCGCCCGCGACAGAAAACGCCCCAAAGCGCAACGTAGACACAGCCAAATTTGTGAAGGAAAACAGAGGTGTTTTTTGCAAAGTGCCTACCTGTAGATTTTGGCCTGTAGCTCAGCTGCCACCTAGGGAAACCTACCAAACCTGTGCATTTCTGAAAACTAGAGACCTAGGGGAATCCAAGATGGGGTGACTTGTGTGGCTCGGACCAGGTTCTGTTACCCAGAATCCTTTGCAAACCTCAAAATTTGGCTAAAAAAACACATGTTCCTCACATTTCTGTGGCAGAAAGTTCTGGAATCTGAGAGGAGCCACGAATTTCCTTCCACCCAGTGTTCCCCCACGTCTCCCGATAAAAATGATACCTCACTTGTGTGGGTAGGCCTAGCGCCCGCGACACGAAACGCCCCAAAGCGCAACGTAGACACAGCCAATTTTTTGAAGGAAAACAGAGGTGTTTTTTGCAAAGTCCCTACCTGTAGATTTTGGCTTGTAGCTCAGCCGCCACCTAGGGAAACCTACCAAACCTGTCAACTTCTGAAAACTAGAGACCTAGGGGAATCCAAGATGGGGTGACTTGTGTGGCTCGGACCAGGTTCTGTTACCCAGAATCCTTTGCAAACCTCAAAATTTGGCTAAAAACACATGTTCCTCACATTTCTGTGGCAGAAAGTTCTGGAATCTGAGAGGAGCCACGAATTCCCTTCCACCCAGCGTTCCCCACGTCTCCCGATAAAAATGATACCTCACTTGTGTGGGTAGGCCTAGCGCCCGTGACAGGAAATGCCCCAAAGCGCAACGTGGACACACCCAAATTTATGAAGGAAAACAGAGGTGTTTTTTGCAAAGTGCCTACCTGTAGATTTTGGCCTGTAGCTCAGCCGCCACCTAGGGAAACCTACCAAACCTGTGCATTTCTGAAAACTAGAGACCTAGGGGAATCCAAGATGGGGTGACTTGTGTGGCTCGGACCAGGTTCTGTTACCCAGAATCCTTTGCAAACCTCAAAATTTGGCTAAAAAAACACATGTTCCTAACATTTCTGTGGCAGAAAGTTATGGAATCTGAGAGGAGCCACGAATTTCCTTCCACCCAGCGTTCCCCCACGTCTCCCGATAAAAATGATACCTCACTTGTGTGGGTAGGCCTAGCGCCCGTGACAGTAAACGCCCCAAAGCGCAACGTGGACACATCCAAATTTGTGAAGGAAAACAGAGGTGTTTTTTGCAAAGTGCCTACCTGTAGATTTTGGCTTGTAGCTCAGCCGCCACCTAGGGAAACCTACCAAACCTGTGCATTTCTGAAAACTAGAGACCTAGGGGTATCCAAGATGGGGTGACCTGTGTGGCTCGGACCAGGTTCTGTTACCTAGAATCCTTTGCAACCTAAAAATTTGGCTAAAAAAACACATGTTCCTCACATTTCTGTGGCAGAAAGTTCTGGAATCTGAGAGGAGCCACGAATTTCCTTCCACCCAGCGTTCCCCCACGTCTCCCGATAAGAATTATACCTCACTTGTGTGGGTAGGCCTAGCGGCCGTGACAGGAAATGCCCCAAAGCGCAACGTGGACACAGCCAAATTTTTGAAGGAAAACAGAGGTGTTTTTTGCAAAGTGCCTGCCTGTAGATTTTGGCCTGTAGCTCAGCCGCCTCCTAGGGAAACCTACCAAACCTGTGCATTTCTGAAAACTAGAGACCTAGGGGAATCCAAGATGGGGTGACTTGTGTGGCTCGGACCAGGTTCTGTTACCCAGAATCCTTTGCAAACCTCAAAATTTGGCTAAAAAAACACATGTTCCTAACATTTCTGTGGCAGAAAGTTCTGGAATCTGAGAGGAGCCACGAATTTCCTTCCACCCAGCGTTCCCCCACGTCTCCCGATAAAAATGATATCTCACTTGTGTGGGTAGGCCTAGCGCCCGCGACAGGAAACGCCCCAAAGCGCAACTTGGACACATCCAAATTTGTGAAGGAAAACAGAGGTGTTTTTTGCAAAGTGCCTACCTGTAGATTTTGGCTTGTAGCTCAGCCGCCACCTAGGGAAACCTACCAAACCTGTGCATTTCTGAAAACTAGAGACCTAGGGGAATCCAAGATGGGGTGACTTTTGTGGCTCGGACCAGGTTCTGTTACCCAGAATCCTTTGCAAAACTCAAAATTTGGCTAAAAAAACACATGTTCCTCACATTTCTGTGGCAGAAAGTTCTGGAATCTAAGAGGAGCCACGAATTTCCTTCCACCCAGCGTTCCCCCACGTCTCCCGATAAAAATGATACCTCACTTGTGTGGGTAGGCCTAGCGCCCGCGACAGAAAACGCCCCAAAGCGCAACGTAGACACAGCCAAATTTGTGAAGGAAAACAGAGGTGTTTTTTGCAAAGTGCCTACCTGTAGATTTTGGCCTGTAGCTCAGCCGCGACCTAGGGAAACCTACCAAATCTGTGCATTTCTGAAAACTAGAGACCTAGGGGAATCCAAGATGGGGTGACTTGTGTGGCTCGGACCAGGTTCTGTTACCCAGAATCCTTTGCAAACCTCAAAATTTGGCTAAAAAAACACATGTTCCTCACATTTCTGTGGCAGAAAGTTCTGGAATCTGAGAGGAGCCACGAATTTCATTCCACCCATTGTTCCCCCACGTCTCCCGATAAAAAATGATACCTCACTTGTGTGGGTAGGCCTAGCGCCCGCGACACGAAACGCCCCAAAGCGCAACGTAGACACAGCCAAATTTTTGAAGGAAAACAGAGGTGTTTTTTGCAAAGTGCCTACCTGTAGATTTTGGCTTGTAGCTCAGCCGCCACCTAGGGAAACCTACCAAACCTGTGAATTTCTGAAAACTAGAGCCCTAGGGGAATCCAAGATGGGGTGACTTGTGTGGCTCGGACCAGGTTCTGTTACCCAGAATCCTTTGCAAACATCAAAATTTGGCTAAAAAAACACATGTTCCTAACATTTCTGTGGCAGAAAGTTCTGGAATCTGAGAGGAGCCACGAATTTCCTTCCACCCAGCGTTCCCCCACGTCTCCCGATAAAAATGATACCTCACTTGTGTGGGTAGGCCTAGCGCCCGCGACAGAAAACGCCCCAAAGCGCAACGTGGACACATCCAAATTTGTGAAGGAAAACAGAGGTGTTTTTTGCAAAGTGCCTACCTGTAGATTTTGGCTTGTAGCTCAGCCGCCACCTCGGGAAACCTACCAAACCTGTGCATTTCTGAAAACTAGAGACCTAGGGGAATCCAAGATGGGGTGACCTGTGTGGCTCGGACCAGGTTCTGTTACCCAGAATCCTTTGCAACCTAAAAATTTGGCTAAAAAAACACATGTTCCTAACATTTCTGTGGCAGAAAGTTCTGGAATCTGAGAGGAGCCACGAATTTCCTTCCAGCCAGCGTTCCCCCACGTCTCCCGATAAAAATGATATCTCACTTGTGTGGGTAGGCCTAGCGCCCGCGACAGGAAACGCCCCAAAGCGCAACTTGGACACATCCAAATTTGTGAAGGAAAACAGAGGTGTTTTTTGCAAAGTGCCTACCTGTAGATTTTGGCTTGTAGCTCAGCCGCCACCTAGGGAAACCTACCAAACCTGTGCATTTCTGAAAACTAGAGACCTGGGGAATCCAAGATGGGGTGACTTTGGTGGCTCGGACCAGGTTCTGTTACCCAGAAACCTTTGCAAAACTCAAAATTTGGCTAAAAAAACACATGTTCCTCACATTTCTGTGGCAGAAAGTTCTGGAATCTGAGAGGAGCCACGAATTTCCTTCCACCCAGCGGTCCCCCACATCTCCCGATAAAAATGATACCTCACTTGTGTGGGTAGGCCTAGCGCCCGCGACATAAAACGCCCCAAAGCGCAACGTAGACACAGCCAAATTTTTGAAGGAAAACAGAGGTGTTTTTTGCAAAGTGCCTACCTGTAGATTTTGGCTTGTAGCTCAGCCGCCACCTAGGGAAACCTACCAAACCTGTGCATTTCTGAAAACTAGAGACCTAGGGGAATCCAAGATGGGGTGACTTGTGTGGCTCGGACCAGGTTCTGTTACCCAGAATCCTTTGCAAACCTCAAAATTTGGCTAAAAACCCATGTTCCTCACATTTCTGTGGCAGAAAGTTCTGGAATCTGAGAGGAGCCACGAATTTCCTTCCACCCAGTGTTCCCCCACGTCTCCCGATAAAAATGATACCTCACTTGTGTGGGTAGGCCTAGCGCCCGCGACACGAAACGCCCCAAAGCGCAACGTAGACACAGCCAAATTTTTGAAGGAAAACAGAGGTGTTTTTTGCAAAGTGCCTACCTGTAGATTTTGGCTTGTAGCTCAGCCGCCACCTAGGGAAACCTACCAAACCTGTGCATTTCTGAAAACTAGAGACCTAGGGGAATCCAAGATGGGGTGACTTGTGTGGCTCGGACCAGGTTCTGTTACCCAGAATCCTTTGCAAACCTCAAAATTTGGCTAAAAACACATGTTCCTCACATTTCTGTGGCAGAAAGTTCTGGAATCTGAGAGGAGCCACGAATTTCCTTCCACCCAGCGTTCCCCCACGTCTCCCGATAAAAATGATACCTCACTTGTGTGGGTAGGCCTAGCGCCCGTGAGAGGAAATGCCCCAAAGCGCAACGTGGACACAGCCAAATTTATGAAGGAAAACAGAGGTGTTTTTTGCAAAGTGCCTACCTGTAGATTTTGGCCTGTAGCTCAGCCGCCACCTAGGGAAACCTACCAAACCTGTGCATTTCTGAAACCTAGAGACCTAGGGGTATCCAAGATGGGGTGACTTGTGTGGCTCGGACCAGGTTCTGTTACCCAGAATCCTTTGCAAACCTCAAAATTTGGCTAAAAAAACACATGTTCCTAACATTTCTGTGGCAGAAAGTTCTGGAATCTGAGAGGAGCCACGAATTTCCTTCCACCCAGCGTTCCCCCACGTCTCCCGATAAAAATGATACCTCACTTGTGTAGGTAGGCCTAGCGCCCGCGACAGAAAACGCCCCAAAGCGCAACGTGGACACATCCAAATTTTTGAAGGAAAACAGAGGTGTTTTTTGCAAAGTGCCTACCTGTAGATTTTGGCTTGTAGCTCAGCCGCCACCTAGGGAAACCTACCAAACCTGTGCATTTCTGAAAACTAGAGACCTAGGGGAATCCAAGATGGGGTGACCTGTGTGGCTCGGACCAGGTTCTGTTACCCAGAATCCTTTGCAAACCTAAAAATTTGGCTAATAAAACACATGTTCCTCACATTTCTGTGGCAGAAAGTTCTGGAATCTGAGAGGAGCCACGAATTTCCTTCCACCCAGCGTTCCCCCACGTCTCCCGATAAAAATTATACCTCACTTGTGTGGGTAGGCCTAGCGCCCGTGACAGGAAATGCCCCAAAGCGCAACGTGGACACAGCCAAATTTTTGAAGGAAAACAGAGGTGTTTTTTGCAAAGTGCCTACCTGTAGATTTTGGCCTGTAGCTCAGCCGCCACCTAGGGAAACCTACCAAACCTGTGCATTTCTGAAAACTAGAGACCTAGGGGAATCCAAGATGGGGTGACTTGTGTGGCTCGGACCTGGTTCTGTTACCCAGAATCCATTGCAAACCTCAAAATTTGGCTAAAAAAACACATGTTCCTAACATTTCTGTGGCAGAAAGTTCTGGAATCTGAGAGGAGCCACGAATTTCCTTCCACCCAGCGTTCCCCCACGTCTCCCGATAAAAATGATATCTCACTTGTGTGGGTAGGCCTAGCGCCCGCGACAGGAAACGCCCCAAAGCGCAACTTGGACACATCCAAATTTGTGAAGGAAAACAGATGTGTTTTTTGCAAAGTGCCTACCTGTAGATTTTGGCTTGTAGCTCAGCCGCCACCTAGGGAAACCTACCAAACCTGTGCATTTCTGAAAACTAGAGACCTAGGGGAATCCAAGATGGGGTGACTTTTGTGGCTCGGACCAGGTTCTGTTACCCAGAATCCTTTGCAAAACTCAAAATTTGGCTAAAAAAACACATGTTCCTCACATTTCTGTGGCAGAAAGTTCTGGAATCTGAGAGGAGCCACGAATTTCCTTCCACCCAGCGGTCCCCCACGTCTCCCGATAAAAATGATACCTCACTTGTGTGGGTAGGCCTAGCGCCCGCGACATAAAACGCCCCAAAGCGCAACGTAGACACAGCCAAATTTTTGAAGGAAAACAGAGGTGTTTTTTGCAAAGTGCCTACCTGTAGATTTTGACCTGTAGCTCAGCCGCCACCTAGGGAAACCTACCAAACCTGTGCATTTCTGAAAACTCGAGACCTAGGGGAATCCAAGATGGGGTGACTTGTGTGGCTCGGACCAGGTTCTGTTACCCAGAATCCATTGCAAACCTCAAAATTTGGCTAAGAAAACACATGTTCCTCACATTTCTGTGGCAGAAAGTTCTGGAATCTGAGAGGAGCCACGAATTTCCTTCCACCCAGCGTTCCCCCACGTCTCCCGATAAAAATGATATCTCACTTGTGTGGGTAGGCCTAGCGCCCGCGACAGGAAACGCCCCAAAGCGCAACGTGGACACATCCAAATTTGTGAAGGAAAACAGAGGTGTTTTTTGCAAAGTGCCTACCTGTAGATTTTGGCTTGTAGCTCAGCCGCCACCTAGGGAAACCTACCAAACCTGTGCATTTCTGAAAACTAGAGACCTAGGGGAATCCAAGATGGGGTGACTTGTGTGGCTCGGACCAGGTTCTGTTACCCAGAATCCTTTGCAAACCTCAAAATTTGGCTAAAAACACATGTTCCTCACATTTCTGTGGCAGAAAGTTCTGGAATCTGAGAGGAGCCACGAATTTCCTTCCACCCAGTGTTCCCCCACGTCTCCCGATAAAAATGATACCTCACTTGTGTGGGTAGGCCTAGCGCCCGCGACACGAAACGCCCCAAAGCGCAACGTAGACACAGCCAAATTTTTGAAGGAAAACAGAGGTGTTTTTTGCAAAGTGCCTACCTGTAGATTTTGGCTTGTAGCTCAGCCGCCACCTAGGGAAACCTACCAAACCTGTGCATTTCTGAAAACTAGAGACCTAGGGGAATCCAAGATGGGGTGACTTGTGTGGCTCGGACCAGGTTCTGTTACCCAGAATCCTTTGCAAACCTCAAAATTTGGCTAAAAAAACACATGTTCCTAACATTTCTGTGGCAGAAAGTTCTGGAATCTGAGAGGAGCCACGAATTTCCTTCCACCCAGCGTTCCCCCACGTCTCCCGATAAAAATGATACCTCACTTGTGTGGGTAGGCCTAGCGCCCGCGACAGAAAACGCCCCAAAGCGCAACGTGGACACATCCAAATTTGTGAAGGAAAACAGAGGTGTTTTTTGCAAAGTGCCTACCTGTAGATTTTGGCTTGTAGCTCTGCCGCCACCTAGGGAAACCTACCAAACCTGTGCATTTCTGAAAACTAGAGACCTAGGGGAATCCAAGATGGGGTGACTAGTGTGGCTCGGACCAGGTTCTGTTACCCAGAATCCTTTGCAAACCTCAAAATTTGGCTAAAAAAACACATGTTCCTCACATTTCTGTGGCAGAAAGTTCTGGAATCTGAGAGGAGCCACGAATTTCCTTCCACCCAGCGTTCCCCCACGTCTCCCGATAAAAATGATACCTCACTTGTGTGGGTAGGCCTAGCGCCCGCGACATAAAACGCCCCAAAGCGCAACGTAGACACAGCCAAATTTGTGAAGGAAAACAGAGGTGTTTTTTGCAAAGTGCCTACCTGTAGATTTTGGCCTGTAGCTCAGCCGCCACCTAGGGAAACCTACCAAACCTGTGCATTTCTGAAAACTAGAGGCCTAGGGGAATCCAAGATGGGGTGACTTGTGTGGCTCGGACCAGGTTCTGTTACCCAGAATCCTTTGCAAACCTCAAAATTTGGCTAAAAAAACACATGTTCCTCACATTTCTGTGGCAGAAAGTTCTGGAATCTGAGAGGAGCCACGAATTTCCTTCCACCCAGTGTTCCCCCACGTCTCCCGATAAAAATGATACCTCACTTGTGTGGGTAGGCCTAGCGCCCGCGACACGAAACGCCCCAAAGCGCAACGTAGACACAGCCAAATTTTTGAAGGAAAACAGAGGTGTTTTTTGCAAAGTGCCTACCTGTAGATTTTGGCTTGTAGCTCAGCCGCCACCTAGGGAAACCTACCAAACCTGTGCATTTCTGAAAACTAGAGACCTAGGGGAATCCAAGATGGGGTGACCTGTGTGGCTCGGACCAGGTTCTGTTACCCAGAATCCTTTGCAAACCTAAAAATTTGGCTAATAAAACACATGTTCCTCACATTTCTGTGGCAGAAAGTTCTGGAATCTGAGAGGAGCCACGAATTTCCTTCCACCCAGCGTTCCCCCACGTCTCCCGATAAAAATTATACCTCACTTGTGTGGGTAGGCCTAGCGCCCGTGACAGGAAATGCCCCAAAGCGCAACGTGGACACAGCCAAATTTTTGAAGGAAAACAGAGGTGTTTTTTGCAAAGTGCCTACCTGTAGATTTTGGCCTGTAGCTCAGCCGCCACCTAGGGAAACCTACCAAACCTGTGCATTTCTGAAAACTAGAGACCTAGGGGAATCCAAGATGGGGTGACTTGTGTGGCTCGGACCTGGTTCTGTTACCCAGAATCCATTGCAAACCTCAAAATTTGGCTAAAAAAACACATGTTCCTAACATTTCTGTGGCAGAAAGTTCTGGAATCTGAGAGGAGCCACGAATTTCCTTCCACCCAGCGTTCCCCCACGTCTCCCGATAAAAATGATATCTCACTTGTGTGGGTAGGCCTAGCGCCCGCGACAGGAAACGCCCCAAAGCGCAACTTGGACACATCCAAATTTGTGAAGGAAAACAGATGTGTTTTTTGCAAAGTGCCTACCTGTAGATTTTGGCTTGTAGCTCAGCCGCCACCTAGGGAAACCTACCAAACCTGTGCATTTCTGAAAACTAGAGACCTAGGGGAATCCAAGATGGGGTGACTTTTGTGGCTCGGACCAGGTTCTGTTACCCAGAATCCTTTGCAAAACTCAAAATTTGGCTAAAAAAACACATGTTCCTCACATTTCTGTGGCAGAAAGTTCTGGAATCTGAGAGGAGCCACGAATTTCCTTCCACCCAGCGGTCCCCCACGTCTCCCGATAAAAATGATACCTCACTTGTGTGGGTAGGCCTAGCGCCCGCGACATAAAACGCCCCAAAGCGCAACGTAGACACAGCCAAATTTTTGAAGGAAAACAGAGGTGTTTTTTGCAAAGTGCCTACCTGTAGATTTTGGCCTGTAGCTCAGCCGCCACCTAGGGAAACCTACCAAACCTGTGCATTTCTGAAAACTCGAGACCTAGGGGAATCCAAGATGGGGTGACTTGTGTGGCTCGGACCAGGTTCTGTTACCCAGAATCCATTGCAAACCTCAAAATTTGGCTAAGAAAACACATGTTCCTCACATTTCTGTGGCAGAAAGTTCTGGAATCTGAGAGGAGCCACGAATTTCCTTCCACCCAGCGTTCCCCCACGTCTCCCGATAAAAATGATATCTCACTTGTGTGGGTAGGCCTAGCGCCCGCGACAGGAAACGCCCCAAAGCGCAACGTGGACACATCCAAATTTGTGAAGGAAAACAGAGGTGTTTTTTGCAAAGTGCCTACCTGTAGATTTTGGCTTGTAGCTCAGCCGCCACCTAGGGAAACCTACCAAACCTGTGCATTTCTGAAAACTAGAGACCTAGGGGAATCCAAGATGGGGTGACTTGTGTGGCTCGGACCAGGTTCTGTTACCCAGAATCCTTTGCAAACCTCAAAATTTGGCTAAAAACACATGTTCCTCACATTTCTGTGGCAGAAAGTTCTGGAATCTGAGAGGAGCCACGAATTTCCTTCCACCCAGTGTTCCCCCACGTCTCCCGATAAAAATGATACCTCACTTGTGTGGGTAGGCCTAGCGCCCGCGACACGAAACGCCCCAAAGCGCAACGTAGACACAGCCAAATTTTTGAAGGAAAACAGAGGTGTTTTTTGCAAAGTGCCTACCTGTAGATTTTGGCTTGTAGCTCAGCCGCCACCTAGGGAAACCTACCAAACCTGTGCATTTCTGAAAACTAGAGACCTAGGGGAATCCAAGATGGGGTGACTTGTGTGGCTCGGACCAGGTTCTGTTACCCAGAATCCTTTGCAAACCTCAAAATTTGGCTAAAAAAACACATGTTCCTAACATTTCTGTGGCAGAAAGTTCTGGAATCTGAGAGGAGCCACGAATTTCCTTCCACCCAGCGTTCCCCCACGTCTCCCGATAAAAATGATACCTCACTTGTGTGGGTAGGCCTAGCGCCCGCGACAGAAAACGCCCCAAAGCGCAACGTGGACACATCCAAATTTGTGAAGGAAAACAGAGGTGTTTTTTGCAAAGTGCCTACCTGTAGATTTTGGCTTGTAGCTCTGCCGCCACCTAGGGAAACCTACCAAACCTGTGCATTTCTGAAAACTAGAGACCTAGGGGAATCCAAGATGGGGTGACTAGTGTGGCTCGGACCAGGTTCTGTTACCCAGAATCCTTTGCAAACCTCAAAATTTGGCTAAAAAAACACATGTTCCTCACATTTCTGTGGCAGAAAGTTCTGGAATCTGAGAGGAGCCACGAATTTCCTTCCACCCAGCGTTCCCCCACGTCTCCCGATAAAAATGATACCTCACTTGTGTGGGTAGGCCTAGCGCCCGCGACATAAAACGCCCCAAAGCGCAACGTAGACACAGCCAAATTTGTGAAGGAAAACAGAGGTGTTTTTTGCAAAGTGCCTACCTGTAGATTTTGGCCTGTAGCTCAGCCGCCACCTAGGGAAACCTACCAAACCTGTGCATTTCTGAAAACTAGAGGCCTAGGGGAATCCAAGATGGGGTGACTTGTGTGGCTCGGACCAGGTTCTGTTACCCAGAATCCTTTGCAAACCTCAAAATTTGGCTAAAAAAACACATGTTCCTCACATTTCTGTGGCAGAAAGTTCTGGAATCTGAGAGGAGCCACGAATTTCCTTCCACCCAGTGTTCCCCCACGTCTCCCGATAAAAATGATACCTCACTTGTGTGGGTAGGCCTAGCGCCCGCGACACGAAACGCCCCAAAGCGCAACGTAGACACAGCCAAATTTTTGAAGGAAAACAGAGGTGTTTTTTGCAAAGTGCCTACCTGTAGATTTTGGCTTGTAGCTCAGCCGCCACCTAGGGAAACCTACCAAACCTGTGCATTTCTGAAAACTAGAGACCTAGGGGAATCCAAGATGGGGTGACTTGAGTGGCTCGGACCAGGTTCTGTTACCCAGAATCCTTTGCAAACCTCAAAATTTGGCTAAAAAAACACATGTTCCTCACATTTCTGTGGCAGAAAGTTCTGGAATCTGAGAGGAGCCACGAATTTCCTTCCACCCAGCGTTCCCCCACGTCTCCCGATAAAAATGATACCTCACTTGTGTGGGTAGGCCTAGCGCCCGCGACAGAAAACGCCCCAAAGCGCAACGTAGACACAGCCAAATTTGTGAAGGAAAACAGAGGTGTTTTTTGCAAAGTGCCTACCTGTAGATTTTGGCCTGTAGCTCAGCCGCCACCTAGGGAAACCTACCAAACCTGTGCATTTCTGAAAACTAGAGGCCTAGGGGAATCCAAGATGGGGTGACTTGTGTGGCTCGGACCAGGTTCTGTTACCCAGAATCCTTTGCAAACCTCAAAATTTGGCTAAAAAAACACATGTTCCTCACATTTCTGTGGCAGAAAGTTCTGGAATCTGAGAGGAGCCACGAATTTCCTTCCACCCAGTGTTCCCCCACGTCTCCCGATAAAAATGATACCTCACTTGTGTGGGTAGGCCTAGCGCCCGCGACACGAAACGCCCCAAAGCGCAACGTAGACACAGCCAAATTTTTGAAGGAAAACAGAGGTGTTTTTTGCAAAGTGCCTACCTGTAGATTTTGGCTTGTAGCTCAGCCGCCACCTAGGGAAACCTACCAAACCTGTGCATTTCTGAAAACTAGAGACCTAGGGGAATCCAAGATGGGGTGACTTGTGTGGCTCGGACCAGGTTCTGTTACCCAGAATCCTTTGCAAACCTCAAAATTTGGCTAAAAACACATGTTCCTCACATTTCTGTGGCAGAAAGTTCTGGAATCTGAGAGGAGCCACGAATTCCCTTCCACCCAGCGTTCCCCACGTCTCCCGATAAAAATGATACCTCACTTGTGTGGGTAGGCCTAGCGCCCGTGACAGGAAATGCCCCAAAGCGCAACGTGGACACACCCAAATTTATGAAGGAAAACAGAGGTGTTTTTTGCAAAGTGCCTACCTGTAGATTTTGGCCTGTAGCTCAGCCGCCACCTAGGGAAACCTACCAAACCTGTGCATTTCTGAAACCTAGAGACCTAGGGGAATCCAAGATGGGGTGACTTGTGTGGCTCGGACCAGGTTCTGTTACCCAGAATCCTTTGCAAACCTCAAAATTTGGCTAAAAAAACACATGTTCCTAACATTTCTGTGGCAGAAAGTTCTGGAATCTGAGAGGAGCCACGAATTTCCTTCCACCCAGCGTTCCCCCACGTCTCCCGATAAAAATGATACCTCACTTCTGTGGGTAGGCCTAGCGCCCGTGACAGGAAATGCCCCAAAGCGCAACGTGGACACAGCCAAATGTTTGAAGGAAAACAGAGGTGTTTTTTGCAAAGTGCCTACCTGTAGATTTTGGCTTGTAGCTCAGCCGCCAACTAGGGAAACCTACCAAACCTTTGCATTTCTGAAAACTAGAGACCTAGGGGAATCCAAGATGGGGTGACTTGTGTGGCTCGGACCAGGTTCTGTTACCCAGAATCCTTTGCAAACCTCAAAATTTGGCTAAAAAAAACACATGTTCCTCACATTTCTGTGGCAGAAAGTTCTGGAATCTGAGAGGAGCCACGAATTTCCTTCCACCCAGCGTTCCCCCACGTCTCCCGATAAAAATGATACCTCACTTGTGTGGGTAGGCCTAGCGCCCGCGACAGAAAACGCCCCAAAGCGCAACGTAGACACAGCCAAATTTGTGAAGGAAAACAGAGGTGTTTTTTGCAAAGTGCCTACCTGTAGATTTTGGCCTGTAGCTCAGCCGCCACCTAGGGAAACCTACCAAACCTGTGCATTTCTGAAAACTAGAGGCCTAGGGGAATCCAAGATGGGGTGACTTGTGTGGCTCGGACCAGGTTCTGTTACCCAGAATCCTTTGCAAACCTCAAAATTTGGCTAAAAAAACACATGTTCCTCACATTTCTGTGGCAGAAAGTTCTGGAATCTGAGAGGAGCCACGAATTTCCTTCCACCCAGTGTTCCCCCACGTCTCCCGATAAAAATGATACCTCACTTGTGTGGGTAGGCCTAGCGCCCGCGACACGAAACGCCCCAAAGCGCAACGTAGACACAGCCAAATTTTTGAAGGAAAACAGAGGTGTTTTTTGCAAAGTGCCTACCTGTAGATTTTGGCTTGTAGCTCAGCCGCCACCTAGGGAAACCTACCAAACCTGTGCATTTCTGAAAACTAGAGACCTAGGGGAATCCAAGATGGGGTGACTTGAGTGGCTCGGACCAGGTTCTGTTACCCAGAATCCTTTGCAAACCTCAAAATTTGGCTAAAAAAACACATGTTCCTCACATTTCTGTGGCAGAAAGTTCTGGAATCTGAGAGGAGCCACGAATTTCCTTCCACCCAGCGTTCCCCCACGTCTCCCGATAAAAATGATACCTCACTTGTGTGGGTAGGCCTAGCGCCCGCGACAGAAAACGCCCCAAAGCGCAACGTAGACACAGCCAAATTTGTGAAGGAAAACAGAGGTGTTTTTTGCAAAGTGCCTACCTGTAGATTTTGGCCTGTAGCTCAGCCGCCACCTAGGGAAACCTACCAAACCTGTGCATTTCTGAAAACTAGAGGCCTAGGGGAATCCAAGATGGGGTGACTTGTGTGGCTCGGACCAGGTTCTGTTACCCAGAATCCTTTGCAAACCTCAAAATTTGGCTAAAAAAACACATGTTCCTCACATTTCTGTGGCAGAAAGTTCTGGAATCTGAGAGGAGCCACGAATTTCCTTCCACCCAGTGTTCCCCCACGTCTCCCGATAAAAATGATACCTCACTTGTGTGGGTAGGCCTAGCGCCCGCGACACGAAACGCCCCAAAGCGCAACGTAGACACAGCCAAATTTTTGAAGGAAAACAGAGGTGTTTTTTGCAAAGTGCCTACCTGTAGATTTTGGCTTGTAGCTCAGCCGCCACCTAGGGAAACCTACCAAACCTGTGCATTTCTGAAAACTAGAGACCTAGGGGAATCCAAGATGGGGTGACTTGTGTGGCTCGGACCAGGTTCTGTTACCCAGAATCCTTTGCAAACCTCAAAATTTGGCTAAAAACACATGTTCCTCACATTTCTGTGGCAGAAAGTTCTGGAATCTGAGAGGAGCCACGAATTCCCTTCCACCCAGCGTTCCCCACGTCTCCCGATAAAAATGATACCTCACTTGTGTGGGTAGGCCTAGCGCCCGTGACAGGAAATGCCCCAAAGCGCAACGTGGACACAGCCAAATGTTTGAAGGAAAACAGAGGTGTTTTTTGCAAAGTGCCTACCTGTAGATTTTGGCTTGTAGCTCAGCCGCCAACTAGGGAAACCTACCAAACCTTTGCATTTCTGAAAACTAGAGACCTAGGGGAATCCAAGATGGGGTGACTTGTGTGGCTCGGACCAGGTTCTGTTACCCAGAATCCTTTGCAAACCTCAAAATTTGGCTAAAAAAAACACATGTTCCTCACATTTCTGTGGCAGAAAGTTCTGGAATCTGAAAGGAGCCACAAAATTCCTTCCACCCAGCGTTCCCCCACGTCTCCCGATAAAAATGATACCTCACTTGTGTGGGTAGGCCTAGCGCCCGCGACAGGAAACGCCCCAAAGCGCAACGTGGACACATCCAAATTTTTGAAGGAAAACAGAGGTGTTTTTTGCAAAGTGCCTACCTGTAGATTTTGGCTTGTAGCTCAGCCGCCACCTAGGGAAACCTACCAAACCTGTGCATTTCTGAAAACTAGAGACCTAGGGGAATCCAAGATGGGGTGACTTGTGTGGCTCGGACCAGGTTCTGTTACCCAGAATCCTTTGCAAACCTCAAAATTTGGCTAAAAACACATGTTCCTCACATTTCTGTGGCAGAAAGTTCTGGAATCTGAGAGGAGCCACGAATTTCCTTCCACCCAGCGGTCCCCCACGTCTCCCGATAAAAATGATACCTCACTTGTGTGGGTAGGCCTAGCGCCCGCGACAGAAAACGCCCCAAAGCGCAACGTGGACACATCCAAATTTGTGAAGGAAAACAGAGGTGTTTTTTGCAAAGTGCCTACCTGTAGATTTTGGCTTGTAGCTCAGCCGCCACCTAGGGAAACCTACCAAACCTGTGCATTTCTGAAAACTAGAGACCTAGGGGAATCCAAGATGGGGTGACTTGTGTGGCTCGGACCAGGTTCTGTTACCCAGAATCCTTTGCAAACCTCAAAATTTGGCTAAAAAAACACATGTTCCTCACATTTCTGTGGCAGAAAGTTCTGGAATCTGAGAGGAGCCACGAATTTCCTTCCACCCAGCGTTCCCCCACGTCTCCCGATAAAAATGATACCTCACTTGTGTGGGTAGGCCTAGCGCCCGCGACAGAAAACGCCCCAAAGCGCCACGTAGACACAGCCAAATTTGTGAAGGAAAACAGAGGTGTTTTTTGCAAAGTGCCTACCTGTAGATTTTGGCCTGTAGCTCAGCCGCCACCTAGGGAAACCTACCAAACCTGTGCATTTCTGAAAACTAGAGACCTAGGGGAATCCAAGATGGGGTGACTTGTGTGGCTCGGACCAGGTTCTGTTACCCAGAATCCTTTGCAAACCTCAAAATTTGGCTAACAAAACACATGTTCCTCACATTTCTGTGGCAGAAAGTTCTGGAATCTGAGAGGAGCCACGAATTTCCTTCCACCCAGTGTTCCCCCACGTCTCCCGATAAAAATGATACCTCACTTGTGTGGGTAGGCCTAGCACCCGCGACACGAAACGCCCCAAAGCGCAACGTAGACACAGCCAAATTTTTGAAGGAAAACAGAGGTGTTTTTTGCAAAGTCCCTACCTGTAGATTTTGGCTTGTAGCTCAGCCGCCACCTAGGGAAACCTACCAAACCTGTCAATTTCTGAAAACTAGAGACCTAGGGGAATCCAAGATGGGGTGACTTGTGTGGCTCGGACCAGGTTCTGTTACCCAGAATCCTTTGCAAACCTCAAAAATTGGCTAAAAACACATGTTCCTCACATTTCTGTGGCAGAAAGTTCTGGAATCTGAGAGGAGCCACGAATTCCCTTCCACCCAGCGTTCCCCACGTCTCCCGATAAAAATGATACCTCACTTGTGTGGGTAGGCCTAGCGCCCGTGACAGGAAATGCCCCAAAGCGCAACGTGGACACACCCAAATTTATGAAGGAAAACAGAGGTGTTTTTTGCAAAGTGCCTACCTGTAGATTTTGACCTGTAGCTCAGCCGCCACCTAGGGAAACCTACCAAACCTGTGCATTTCTGAAAACTAGAGACCTAGGGGAATCCAAGATGGGGTGACTTGTGTGGCTCGGACCAGGTTCTGTTACCCAGAATCCTTTGCAAACCTCAAAATTTGGCTAAAAAAACACATGTTCCTAACATTTCTGTGGCAGAAAGTTATGGAATCTGAGAGGAGCCACGAATTTCCTTCCACCCAGCGTTCCCCCACGTCTCCCGATAAAAATGATACCTCACTTGTGTGGGTAGGCCTAGCGCCCGTGACAGAAAACGCCCCAAAGCGCAACGTGGACACATACAAATTTGTGAAGGAAAACAGAGGTGTTTTTTGCAAAGTGCCTACCTGTAGATTTTGGCTTGTAGCTCAGCCGCCACCTAGGGAAACCTACCAAACCTGTGCATTTCTGAAAACTAGAGACCTAGGGGTATCCAAGATGGGGTGACCTGTGTGGCTCGGACCAGGTTCTGTTACCTAGAATCCTTTGCAACCTAAAAATTTGGCTAAAAAAACACATGTTCCTCACATTTCTGTGGCAGAAAGTTCTGGAATCTGAGAGGAGCCACGAATTTCCTTCCACCCAGCGTTCCCCCACGTCTCCCGATAAGAATTATACCTCACTTGTGTGGGTAGGCCTAGCGCCCGTGACAGGAAATGCCCCAAAGCGCAACGTGGACACAGCCAAATTTTTGAAGGAAAACAGAGGTGTTTTTTGCAAAGTGCCTGCCTGTAGATTTTGGCCTGTAGCTCAGCCGCCTCCTAGGGAAACCTACCAAACCTGTGCATTTCTGAAAACTAGAGACCTAGGGGAATCCAAGATGGGGTGACTTGTGTGGCTCGGACCAGGTTCTGTTACCCAGAATCCTTTGCAAACCTCAAAATTTGGCTAAAAAAACACATGTTCCTAACATTTCTGTGGCAGAAAGTTCTGGAATCTGAGAGGAGCCACGAATTTCCTTCCACCCAGCGTTCCCCCACGTCTCCCGATAAAAATGATATCTCACTTGTGTGGGTAGGCCTAGCGCCCGCGACAGAAAACGCCCCAAAGCGCAACGTAGACACAGCCAAATTTGTGAAGGAAAACAGAGGTGTTTTTTGCAAAGTGCCTACCTGTAGATTTTGGCCTGTAGCTCAGCCGCCACCTAGGGAAACCTACCAAACCTGTGCATTTCTGAAAACTAGAGACCTAGGGGAATCCAAGATGGGGTGACTTGTGTGGCTCGGACCAGGTTCTGTTACCCAGAATCCTTTGCAAACCTCAAAATTTGGCTAAAAAAACACATGTTCCTCACATTTCTGTGGCAGAAAGTTCTGGAATCTGAGAGGAGCCACGAATTTCCTTCCACCCAGTGTTCCCCCACGTCTCCCGATAAAAATGATACCTCACTTGTGTGGGTAGGCCTAGCGCCCGCGACACGAAACGCCCCAAAGCGCAACGTAGACACAGCCAAATTTTTGAAGGAAAACAGAGGTGTTTTTTGCAAAGTGCCTACCTGTAGATTTTGGCTTGTAGCTCAGCCGCCACCTAGGGAAACCTACCAAACCTGTGAATTTCTGAAAACTAGAGCCCTAGGGGAATCCAAGATGGGGTGACTTGTGTGGCTCGGACCAGGTTCTGTTACCCAGAATCCTTTGCAAACATCAAAATTTGGCTAAAAAAACACATGTTCCTAACATTTCTGTGGCAGAAAGTTCTGGAATCTGAGAGGAGCCACGAATTTCCTTCCACCCAGCGTTCCCCCACGTCTCCCGATAAAAATGATACCTCACTTGTGTGGGTAGGCCTAGCGCCCGCGACAGAAAACGCCCCAAAGCGCAACGTGGACACATCCAAATTTGTGAAGGAAAACAGAGGTGTTTTTTGCAAAGTGCCTACCTGTAGATTTTGGCTTGTAGCTCAGCCGCCACCTAGGGAAACCTACCAAACCTGTGCATTTCTGAAAACTAGAGACCTAGGGGAATCCAAGATGGGGTGACCTGTGTGGCTCGGACCAGGTTCTGTTACCCAGAATCCTTTGCAACCTAAAAATTTGGCTAAAAAAACACATGTTCCTAACATTTCTGTGGCAGAAAGTTCTGGAATCTGAGAGGAGCCACGAATTTCCTTCCAGCCAGCGTTCCCCCACGTCTCCCGATAAAAATGATATCTCACTTGTGTGGGTAGGCCTAGCGCCCGCGACAGGAAACGCCCCAAAGCGCAACTTGGAAACATCCAAATTTGTGAAGGAAAACAGAGGTGTTTTTTGCAAAGTGCCTACCTGTAGATTTTGGCTTGTAGCTCAGCCGCCACCTAGGGAAACCTACCAAACCTGTGCATTTCTGAAAACTAGAGACCTGGGGAATCCAAGATGGGGTGACTTTTGTGGCTCGGACCAGGTTCTGTTACCCAGAAACCTTTGCAAAACTCAAAATTTGGCTAAAAAAACACATGTTCCTCACATTTCTGTGGCAGAAAGTTCTGGAATCTGAGAGGAGCCACGAATTTCCTTCCACCCAGCGGTCCCCCACGTCTCCCGATAAAAATGATACCTCACTTGTGTGGGTAGGCCTAGCGCCCGCGACATAAAACGCCCCAAAGCGCAACGTAGACACAGCCAAATTTTTGAAGGAAAACAGAGGTGTTTTTTGCAAAGTGCCTACCTGTAGATTTTGGCTTGTAGCTCAGCCGCCACCTAGGGAAACCTACCAAACCTGTGCATTTCTGAAAACTAGAGACCTAGGGGAATCCAAGATGGGGTGACTTGTGTGGCTCGGACCAGGTTCTGTTACCCAGAATCCTTTGCAAACCTCAAAATTTGGCTAAAAACCCATGTTCCTCACATTTCTGTGGCAGAAAGTTCTGGAATCTGAGAGGAGCCACGAATTTCCTTCCACCCAGTGTTCCCCCACGTCTCCCGATAAAAATGATACCTCACTTGTGTGGGTAGGCCTAGCGCCCGCGACACGAAACGCCCCAAAGCGCAACGTAGACACAGCCAAATTTTTGAAGGAAAACAGAGGTGTTTTTTGCAAAGTGCCTACCTGTAGATTTTGGCTTGTAGCTCAGCCGCCACCTAGGGAAACCTACCAAACCTGTGCATTTCTGAAAACTAGAGACCTAGGGGAATCCAAGATGGGGTGACTTGTGTGGCTCGGACCAGGTTCTGTTACCCAGAATCCTTTGCAAACCTCAAAATTTGGCTAAAAACACATGTTCCTCACATTTCTGTGGCAGAAAGTTCTGGAATCTGAGAGGAGCCACGAATTTCCTTCCACCCAGCGTTCCCCCACGTCTCCCGATAAAAATGATACCTCACTTGTGTGGGTAGGCCTAGCGCCCGTGAGAGGAAATGCCCCAAAGCGCAACGTGGACACAGCCAAATTTATGAAGGAAAACAGAGGTGTTTTTTGCAAAGTGCCTACCTGTAGATTTTGGCCTGTAGCTCAGCCGCCACCTAGGGAAACTTACCAAACCTGTGCATTTCTGAAACCTAGAGACCTAGGGGAATCCAAGATGGGGTGACTTGTGTGGCTCGGACCAGGTTCTGTTACCCAGAATCCTTTGCAAACCTCAAAATTTGGCTAAAAAAACACATGTTCCTAACATTTCTGTGGCAGAAAGTTCTGGAATCTGAGAGGAGCCACGAATTTCCTTCCACCCAGCGTTCCCCCACGTCTCCCAATAAAAATGATACCTCACTTGTGTAGGTAGGCCTAGCGCCCGCGACAGAAAACGCCCCAAAGCGCAACGTGGACACATCCAAATTTTTGAAGGAAAACAGAGGTGTTTTTTGCAAAGTGCCTACCTGTAGATTTTGGCTTGTAGCTCAGCCGCCACCTAGGGAAACCTACCAAACCTGTGCATTTCTGAAAACTAGAGACCTAGGGGAATCCAAGATGGGGTGACCTGTGTGGCTCGGACCAGGTTCTGTTACCCAGAATCCTTTGCAAACCTAAAAATTTGGCTAATAAAACACATGTTCCTCACATTTCTGTGGCAGAAAGTTCTGGAATCTGAGAGGAGCCACGAATTTCCTTCCACCCAGCGTTCCCCCACGTCTCCCGATAAAAATTATACCTCACTTGTGTGGGTAGGCCTAGCGCCCGTGACAGGAAATGCCCCAAAGCGCAACGTGGACACAGCCAAATTTTTGAAGGAAAACAGAGGTGTTTTTTGCAAAGTGCCTACCTGTAGATTTTGGCCTGTAGCTCAGCCGCCACCTAGGGAAACCTACCAAACCTGTGCATTTCTGAAAACTAGAGACCTAGGGGAATCCAAGATGGGGTGACCTGTGTGGCTCGGACCTGGTTCTGTTACCCAGAATCCTTTGCAAACCTCAAAATTTGGCTAAAAAAACACATGTTCCTAACATTTCTGTGGCAGAAAGTTCTGGAATCTGAGAGGAGCCACGAATTTCCTTCCACCCAGCGTTCCCCCACGTCTCCCGATAAAAATGATATCTCACTTGTGTGGGTAGGCCTAGCGCCCGCGACAGGAAACGCCCCAAAGCGCAACTTGGACACATCCAAATTTGTGAAGGAAAACAGATGTGTTTTTTGCAAAGTGCCTACCTGTAGATTTTGGCTTGTAGCTCAGCCGCCACCTAGGGAAACCTACCAAACCTGTGCATTTCTGAAAACTAGAGACCTAGGGGAATCCAAGATGGGGTGACTTTTGTGGCTCAGACCAGGTTCTGTTACCCAGAATCCTTTGCAAAACTCAAAATTTGGCTAAAAAAACACATGTTCCTCAAATTTCTGTGGCAGAAAGTTCTGGAATCTGAGAGGAGCCACGAATTTCCTTCCACCCAGCGGTCCCCCACGTCTCCCGATAAAAATGATACCTCACTTGTGTGGGTAGGCCTAGCGCCCGCGACATAAAACGCCCCAAAGCGCAACGTAGACACAGCCAAATTTTTGAAGGAAAACAGAGGTGTTTTTTGCAAAGTGCCTACCTGTAGATTTTGGCCTGTAGCTCAGCCGCCACCTAGGGAAACCTACCAAACCTGTGCATTTCTGAAAACTCGAGACCTAGGGGAATCCAAGATGGGGTGACTTGTGTGGCTCGGACCAGATTCTGTTACCCAGAATCCATTGCAAACCTCAAAATTTGGCTAAGAAAACACATGTTCCTCACATTTCTGTGGCAGAAAGTTCTGGAATCTGAGAGGAGCCACGAATTTCCTTCCACCCAGCGTTCCCCCACGTCTCCCGATAAAAATGATATCTCACTTGTGTGGGTAGGCCTAGCGCCCGCGACAGGAAACGCCCCAAAGCGCAACGTGGACACATCCAAATTTGTGAAGGAAAACAGAGGTGTTTTTTGCAAAGTGCCTACCTGTAGATTTTGGCTTGTAGCTCAGCCGCCACCTAGGGAAACCTACCAAACCTGTGCATTTCTGAAAACTAGAGACCTAGGGGAATCCAAGATGGGGTGACTTGTGTGGCTCGGACCAGGTTCTGTTACCCAGAATCCTTTGCAAACCTCAAAATTTGGCTAAAAACACATGTTCCTCACATTTCTGTGGCAGAAAGTTCTGGAATCTGAGAGGAGCCACGAATTTCCTTCCACCCAGCGTTCCCCCACGTCTCCCGATAAAAATGATACCTCACTTGTGTGGGTAGGCCTAGCGCCCGCGACAGAAAACGCCCCAAAGCGCAACGTGGACACATCCAAATTTGTGAAGGAAAACAGAGGTGTTTTTTGCAAAGTGCCTACCTGTAGATTTTGGCTTGTAGCTCAGCCGCCACCTAGGGAAACCTACCAAACCTGTGCATTTCTGAAAACTAGAGACCTAGGGGAATCCAAGATGGGGTGACTTGTGTGGCTCGGACCAGGTTCTGTTACCCAGAATCCTTTGCAAACCTCAAAATTTGGCTAAAAAAACACATGTTCCTCACATTTCTGTGGCAGAAAGTTCTGGAATCTGAGAGGAGCCACGAATTTCCTTCCACCCAGCGTTCCCCCACGTCTCCCGATAAAAATGATACCTCACTTGTGTGGGTAGGCCTAGCGCCCGCGACAGAAAACGCCCCAAAGCGCAACGTGGACACATCCAAATTTGTGAAGGAAAACAGAGGTGTTTTTTGCAAAGTGCCTACCTGTAGATTTTGGCTTGTAGCTCAGCCGCCACCTAGGGAAACCTACCAAACCTGTGCATTTCTGAAAACTAGAGACCTAGGGGAATCCAAGATGGGGTGACTTGTGTGGCTCGGACCAGGTTCTGTTACCCAGAATCCTTTGCAAACCTCAAAATTTGGCTAAAAAAACACATGTTCCTCACATTTCTGTGGCAGAAAGTTCTGGAATCTGAGAGGAGCCACGAATTTCCTTCCACCCAGCGTTCCCCCACGTCTCCCGATAAAAATGATACCTCACTTGTGTGGGTAGGCCTAGCGCCCGCGACAGAAAACGCCCCAAAGCGCAACGTAGACACAGCCAAATTTGTGAAGGAAAACAGAGGTGTTTTTTGCAAAGTGCCTACCTGTAGATTTTGGCCTGTAGCTCAGCCGCCACCTAGGGAAACCTACCAAACCTGTGCATTTCTGAAAACTAGAGACCTAGGGGAATCCAAGATGGGGTGACTTGTGTGGCTCGGACCAGGTTCTGTTACCCAGAATCCTTTGCAAACCTCAAAATTTGGCTAAAAAAACACATGTTCCTCACATTTCTGTGGCAGAAAGTTCTGGAATCTGAGAGGAGCCACGAATTTCCTTCCACCCAGTGTTCCCCCACGTCTCCCGATAAAAATGATACCTCACTTGTGTGGGTAGGCCTAGCGCCCGCGACACGAAACGCCCCAAAGCGCAACGTAGACACAGCCAATTTTTTGAAGGAAAACAGAGGTGTTTTTTGCAAAGTCCCTACCTGTAGATTTTGGCTTGTAGCTCAGCCGCCACCTAGGGAAACCTACCAAACCTGTCAACTTCTGAAAACTAGAGACCTAGGGGAATCCAAGATGGGGTGACTTGTGTGGCTCGGACCAGGTTCTGTTACCCAGAATCCTTTGCAAACCTCAAAATTTGGCTAAAAACACATGTTCCTCACATTTCTGTGGCAGAAAGTTCTGGAATCTGAGAGGAGCCACGAATTCCCTTCCACCCAGCGTTCCCCACGTCTCCCGATAAAAATGATACCTCACTTGTGTGGGTAGGCCTAGCGCCCGTGACAGGAAATGCCCCAAAGCGCAACGTGGACACACCCAAATTTATGAAGGAAAACAGAGGTGTTTTTTGCAAAGTGCCTACCTGTAGATTTTGGCCTGTAGCTCAGCCGCCACCTAGGGAAACCTACCAAACCTGTGCATTTCTGAAAACTAGAGACCTAGGGGAATCCAAGATGGGGTGACTTGTGTGGCTCGGACCAGGTTCTGTTACCCAGAATCCTTTGCAAACCTCAAAATTTGGCTAAAAAAACACATGTTCCTAACATTTCTGTGGCAGAAAGTTATGGAATCTGAGAGGAGCCACGAATTTCCTTCCACCCAGCGTTCCCCCACGTCTCCCGATAAAAATGATACCTCACTTGTGTGGGTAGGCCTAGCGCCCGTGACAGTAAACGCCCCAAAGCGCAACGTGGACACATCCAAATTTGTGAAGGAAAACAGAGGTGTTTTTTGCAAAGTGCCTACCTGTAGATTTTGGCTTGTAGCTCAGCCGCCACCTAGGGAAACCTACCAAACCTGTGCATTTCTGAAAACTAGAGACCTAGGGGTATCCAAGATGGGGTGACCTGTGTGGCTCGGACCAGGTTCTGTTACCTAGAATCCTTTGCAACCTAAAAATTTGGCTAAAAAAACACATGTTCCTCACATTTCTGTGGCAGAAAGTTCTGGAATCTGAGAGGAGCCACGAATTTCCTTCCACCCAGCGTTCCCCCACGTCTCCCGATAAGAATTATACCTCACTTGTGTGGGTAGGCCTAGCGCCCGTGACAGGAAATGCCCCAAAGCGCAACGTGGACACAGCCAAATTTTTGAAGGAAAACAGAGGTGTTTTTTGCAAAGTGCCTGCCTGTAGATTTTGGCCTGTAGCTCAGCCGCCTCCTAGGGAAACCTACCAAACCTGTGCATTTCTGAAAACTAGAGACCTAGGGGAATCCAAGATGGGGTGACTTGTGTGGCTCGGACCAGGTTCTGTTACCCAGAATCCTTTGCAAACCTCAAAATTTGGCTAAAAAAACACATGTTCCTAACATTTCTGTGGCAGAAAGTTCTGGAATCTGAGAGGAGCCACGAATTTCCTTCCACCCAGCGTTCCCCCACGTCTCCCGATAAAAATGATATCTCACTTGTGTGGGTAGGCCTAGCGCCCGCGACAGGAAACGCCCCAAAGCGCAACTTGGACACATCCAAATTTGTGAAGGAAAACAGAGGTGTTTTTTGCAAAGTGCCTACCTGTAGATTTTGGCTTGTAGCTCAGCCGCCACCTAGGGAAACCTACCAAACCTGTGCATTTCTGAAAACTAGAGACCTAGGGGAATCCAAGATGGGGTGACTTTTGTGGCTCGGACCAGGTTCTGTTACCCAGAATCCTTTGCAAAACTCAAAATTTGGCTAAAAAAACACATGTTCCTCACATTTCTGTGGCAGAAAGTTCTGGAATCTAAGAGGAGCCACGAATTTCCTTCCACCCAGCGTTCCCCCACGTCTCCCGATAAAAATGATACCTCACTTGTGTGGGTAGGCCTAGCGCCCGCGACAGAAAACGCCCCAAAGCGCAACGTAGACACAGCCAAATTTGTGAAGGAAAACAGAGGTGTTTTTTGCAAAGTGCCTACCTGTAGATTTTGGCCTGTAGCTCAGCCGCGACCTAGGGAAACCTACCAAATCTGTGCATTTCTGAAAACTAGAGACCTAGGGGAATCCAAGATGGGGTGACTTGTGTGGCTCGGACCAGGTTCTGTTACCCAGAATCCTTTGCAAACCTCAAAATTTGGCTAAAAAAACACATGTTCCTCACATTTCTGTGGCAGAAAGTTCTGGAATCTGAGAGGAGCCACGAATTTCATTCCACCCATTGTTCCCCCACGTCTCCCGATAAAAAATGATACCTCACTTGTGTGGGTAGGCCTAGCGCCCGCGACACGAAACGCCCCAAAGCGCAACGTAGACACAGCCAAATTTTTGAAGGAAAACAGAGGTGTTTTTTGCAAAGTGCCTACCTGTAGATTTTGGCTTGTAGCTCAGCCGCCACCTAGGGAAACCTACCAAACCTGTGAATTTCTGAAAACTAGAGCCCTAGGGGAATCCAAGATGGGGTGACTTGTGTGGCTCGGACCAGGTTCTGTTACCCAGAATCCTTTGCAAACATCAAAATTTGGCTAAAAAAACACATGTTCCTAACATTTCTGTGGCAGAAAGTTCTGGAATCTGAGAGGAGCCACGAATTTCCTTCCACCCAGCGTTCCCCCACGTCTCCCGATAAAAATGATACCTCACTTGTGTGGGTAGGCCTAGCGCCCGCGACAGAAAACGCCCCAAAGCGCAACGTGGACACATCCAAATTTGTGAAGGAAAACAGAGGTGTTTTTTGCAAAGTGCCTACCTGTAGATTTTGGCTTGTAGCTCAGCCGCCACCTCGGGAAACCTACCAAACCTGTGCATTTCTGAAAACTAGAGACCTAGGGGAATCCAAGATGGGGTGACCTGTGTGGCTCGGACCAGGTTCTGTTACCCAGAATCCTTTGCAACCTAAAAATTTGGCTAAAAAAACACATGTTCCTAACATTTCTGTGGCAGAAAGTTCTGGAATCTGAGAGGAGCCACGAATTTCCTTCCAGCCAGCGTTCCCCCACGTCTCCCGATAAAAATGATATCTCACTTGTGTGGGTAGGCCTAGCGCCCGCGACAGGAAACGCCCCAAAGCGCAACTTGGACACATCCAAATTTGTGAAGGAAAACAGAGGTGTTTTTTGCAAAGTGCCTACCTGTAGATTTTGGCTTGTAGCTCAGCCGCCACCTAGGGAAACCTACCAAACCTGTGCATTTCTGAAAACTAGAGACCTGGGGAATCCAAGATGGGGTGACTTTGGTGGCTCGGACCAGGTTCTGTTACCCAGAAACCTTTGCAAAACTCAAAATTTGGCTAAAAAAACACATGTTCCTCACATTTCTGTGGCAGAAAGTTCTGGAATCTGAGAGGAGCCACGAATTTCCTTCCACCCAGCGGTCCCCCACATCTCCCGATAAAAATGATACCTCACTTGTGTGGGTAGGCCTAGCGCCCGCGACATAAAACGCCCCAAAGCGCAACGTAGACACAGCCAAATTTTTGAAGGAAAACAGAGGTGTTTTTTGCAAAGTGCCTACCTGTAGATTTTGGCTTGTAGCTCAGCCGCCACCTAGGGAAACCTACCAAACCTGTGCATTTCTGAAAACTAGAGACCTAGGGGAATCCAAGATGGGGTGACTTGTGTGGCTCGGACCAGGTTCTGTTACCCAGAATCCTTTGCAAACCTCAAAATTTGGCTAAAAACCCATGTTCCTCACATTTCTGTGGCAGAAAGTTCTGGAATCTGAGAGGAGCCACGAATTTCCTTCCACCCAGTGTTCCCCCACGTCTCCCGATAAAAATGATACCTCACTTGTGTGGGTAGGCCTAGCGCCCGCGACACGAAACGCCCCAAAGCGCAACGTAGACACAGCCAAATTTTTGAAGGAAAACAGAGGTGTTTTTTGCAAAGTGCCTACCTGTAGATTTTGGCTTGTAGCTCAGCCGCCACCTAGGGAAACCTACCAAACCTGTGCATTTCTGAAAACTAGAGACCTAGGGGAATCCAAGATGGGGTGACTTGTGTGGCTCGGACCAGGTTCTGTTACCCAGAATCCTTTGCAAACCTCAAAATTTGGCTAAAAACACATGTTCCTCACATTTCTGTGGCAGAAGGTTCTGGAATCTGAGAGGAGCCACGAATTTCCTTCCACCCAGCGTTCCCCCACGTCTCCCGATAAAAATGATACCTCACTTGTGTGGGTAGGCCTAGCGCCCGTGAGAGGAAATGCCCCAAAGCGCAACGTGGACACAGCCAAATTTATGAAGGAAAACAGAGGTGTTTTTTGCAAAGTGCCTACCTGTAGATTTTGGCCTGTAGCTCAGCCGCCACCTAGGGAAACCTACCAAACCTGTGCATTTCTGAAACCTAGAGACCTAGGGGTATCCAAGATGGGGTGACTTGTGTGGCTCGGACCAGGTTCTGTTACCCAGAATCCTTTGCAAACCTCAAAATTTGGCTAAAAAAACACATGTTCCTAACATTTCTGTGGCAGAAAGTTCTGGAATCTGAGAGGAGCCACGAATTTCCTTCCACCCAGCGTTCCCCCACGTCTCCCGATAAAAATGATACCTCACTTGTGTAGGTAGGCCTAGCGCCCGCGACAGAAAACGCCCCAAAGCGCAACGTGGACACATCCAAATTTTTGAAGGAAAACAGAGGTGTTTTTTGCAAAGTGCCTACCTGTAGATTTTGGCTTGTAGCTCAGCCGCCACCTAGGGAAACCTACCAAACCTGTGCATTTCTGAAAACTAGAGACCTAGGGGAATCCAAGATGGGGTGACCTGTGTGGCTCGGACCAGGTTCTGTTACCCAGAATCCTTTGCAAACCTCAAAATTTGGCTAAAAACCCATGTTCCTCACATTTCTGTGGCAGAAAGTTCTGGAATCTGAGAGGAGCCACGAATTTCCTTCCACCCAGTGTTCCCCCACGTCTCCCGATAAAAATGATACCTCACTTGTGTGGGTAGGCCTAGCGCCCGCGACACGAAACGCCCCAAAGCGCAACGTAGACACAGCCAAATTTTTGAAGGAAAACAGAGGTGTTTTTTGCAAAGTGCCTACCTGTAGATTTTGGCTTGTAGCTCAGCCGCCACCTAGGGAAACCTACCAAACCTGTGCATTTCTGAAAACTAGAGACCTAGGGGAATCCAAGATGGGGTGACTTGTGTGGCTCGGACCAGGTTCTGTTACCCAGAATCCTTTGCAAACCTCAAAATTTGGCTAAAAACACATGTTCCTCACATTTCTGTGGCAGAAAGTTCTGGAATCTGAGAGGAGCCACGAATTTCCTTCCACCCAGCGTTCCCCCACGTCTCCCGATAAAAATGATACCTCACTTGTGTGGGTAGGCCTAGCGCCCGTGAGAGGAAATGCCCCAAAGCGCAACGTGGACACAGCCAAATTTATGAAGGAAAACAGAGGTGTTTTTTGCAAAGTGCCTACCTGTAGATTTTGGCCTGTAGCTCAGCCGCCACCTAGGGAAACCTACCAAACCTGTGCATTTCTGAAACCTAGAGACCTAGGGGTATCCAAGATGGGGTGACTTGTGTGGCTCGGACCAGGTTCTGTTACCCAGAATCCTTTGCAAACCTCAAAATTTGGCTAAAAAAACACATGTTCCTAACATTTCTGTGGCAGAAAGTTCTGGAATCTGAGAGGAGCCACGAATTTCCTTCCACCCAGCGTTCCCCCACGTCTCCCGATAAAAATGATACCTCACTTGTGTAGGTAGGCCTAGCGCCCGCGACAGAAAACGCCCCAAAGCGCAACGTGGACACATCCAAATTTTTGAAGGAAAACAGAGGTGTTTTTTGCAAAGTGCCTACCTGTAGATTTTGGCTTGTAGCTCAGCCGCCACCTAGGGAAACCTACCAAACCTGTGCATTTCTGAAAACTAGAGACCTAGGGGAATCCAAGATGGGGTGACCTGTGTGGCTCGGACCAGGTTCTGTTACCCAGAATCCTTTGCAAACCTAAAAATTTGGCTAATAAAACACATGTTCCTCACATTTCTGTGGCAGAAAGTTCTGGAATCTGAGAGGAGCCACGAATTTCCTTCCACCCAGCGTTCCCCCACGTCTCCCGATAAAAATTATACCTCACTTGTGTGGGTAGGCCTAGCGCCCGTGACAGGAAATGCCCCAAAGCGCAACGTGGACACAGCCAAATTTTTGAAGGAAAACAGAGGTGTTTTTTGCAAAGTGCCTACCTGTAGATTTTGGCCTGTAGCTCAGCCGCCACCTAGGGAAACCTACCAAACCTGTGCATTTCTGAAAACTAGAGACCTAGGGGAATCCAAGATGGGGTGACTTGTGTGGCTCGGACCTGGTTCTGTTACCCAGAATCCATTGCAAACCTCAAAATTTGGCTAAAAAAACACATGTTCCTAACATTTCTGTGGCAGAAAGTTCTGGAATCTGAGAGGAGCCACGAATTTCCTTCCACCCAGCGTTCCCCCACGTCTCCCGATAAAAATGATATCTCACTTGTGTGGGTAGGCCTAGCGCCCGCGACAGGAAACGCCCCAAAGCGCAACTTGGACACATCCAAATTTGTGAAGGAAAACAGATGTGTTTTTTGCAAAGTGCCTACCTGTAGATTTTGGCTTGTAGCTCAGCCGCCACCTAGGGAAACCTACCAAACCTGTGCATTTCTGAAAACTAGAGACCTAGGGGAATCCAAGATGGGGTGACTTTTGTGGCTCGGACCAGGTTCTGTTACCCAGAATCCTTTGCAAAACTCAAAATTTGGCTAAAAAAACACATGTTCCTCACATTTCTGTGGCAGAAAGTTCTGGAATCTGAGAGGAGCCACGAATTTCCTTCCACCCAGCGGTCCCCCACGTCTCCCGATAAAAATGATACCTCACTTGTGTGGGTAGGCCTAGCGCCCGCGACATAAAACGCCCCAAAGCGCAACGTAGACACAGCCAAATTTTTGAAGGAAAACAGAGGTGTTTTTTGCAAAGTGCCTACCTGTAGATTTTGGCCTGTAGCTCAGCCGCCACCTAGGGAAACCTACCAAACCTGTGCATTTCTGAAAACTAGAGACCTAGGGGAATCCAAGATGGGGTGACTTGTGTGGCTCGGACCAGGTTCTGTTACCCAGAATCCTTTGCAAACCTCAAAATTTGGCTAAAAAAACACATGTTCCTAACATTTCTGTGGCAGAAAGTTCTGGAATCTGAGAGGAGCCACGAATTTCCTTCCACCCAGCGTTCCCCCACGTCTCCCGATAAAAATGATACCTCACTTGTGTGGGTAGGCCTAGCGCCCGCGACAGAAAACGCCCCAAAGCGCAACGTGGACACATCCAAATTTGTGAAGGAAAACAGAGGTGTTTTTTGCAAAGTGCCTACCTGTAGATTTTGGCTTGTAGCTCTGCCGCCACCTAGGGAAACCTACCAAACCTGTGCATTTCTGAAAACTAGAGACCTAGGGGAATCCAAGATGGGGTGACTAGTGTGGCTCGGACCAGGTTCTGTTACCCAGAATCCTTTGCAAACCTCAAAATTTGGCTAAAAAAACACATGTTCCTCACATTTCTGTGGCAGAAAGTTCTGGAATCTGAGAGGAGCCACGAATTTCCTTCCACCCAGCGTTCCCCCACGTCTCCCGATAAAAATGATACCTCACTTGTGTGGGTAGGCCTAGCGCCCGCGACATAAAACGCCCCAAAGCGCAACGTAGACACAGCCAAATTTGTGAAGGAAAACAGAGGTGTTTTTTGCAAAGTGCCTACCTGTAGATTTTGGCCTGTAGCTCAGCCGCCACCTAGGGAAACCTACCAAACCTGTGCATTTCTGAAAACTAGAGGCCTAGGGGAATCCAAGATGGGGTGGCTTGTGTGGCTCGGACCAGGTTCTGTTACCCAGAATCCTTTGCAAACCTCAAAATTTGGCTAAAAAAACACATGTTCCTCACATTTCTGTGGCAGAAAGTTCTGGAATCTGAGAGGAGCCACGAATTTCCTTCCACCCAGTGTTCCCCCACGTCTCCCGATAAAAATGATACCTCACTTGTGTGGGTAGGCCTAGCGCCCGCGACACGAAACGCCCCAAAGCGCAACGTAGACACAGCCAAATTTTTGAAGGAAAACAGAGGTGTTTTTTGCAAAGTGCCTACCTGTAGATTTTGGCTTGTAGCTCAGCCGCCACCTAGGGAAACCTACCAAACCTGTGCATTTCTGAAAACTAGAGACCTAGGGGAATCCAAGATGGGGTGACTTGAGTGGCTCGGACCAGGTTCTGTTACCCAGAATCCTTTGCAAACCTCAAAATTTGGCTAAAAAAACACATGTTCCTCACATTTCTGTGGCAGAAAGTTCTGGAATCTGAGAGGAGCCACGAATTTCCTTCCACCCAGCGTTCCCCCACGTCTCCCGATAAAAATGATACCTCACTTGTGTGGGTAGGCCTAGCGCCCGCGACAGAAAACGCCCCAAAGCGCAACGTAGACACAGCCAAATTTGTGAAGGAAAACAGAGGTGTTTTTTGCAAAGTGCCTACCTGTAGATTTTGGCCTGTAGCTCAGCCGCCACCTAGGGAAACCTACCAAACCTGTGCATTTCTGAAAACTAGAGGCCTAGGGGAATCCAAGATGGGGTGACTTGTGTGGCTCGGACCAGGTTCTGTTACCCAGAATCCTTTGCAAACCTCAAAATTTGGCTAAAAAAACACATGTTCCTCACATTTCTGTGGCAGAAAGTTCTGGAATCTGAGAGGAGCCACGAATTTCCTTCCACCCAGTGTTCCCCCACGTCTCCCGATAAAAATGATACCTCACTTGTGTGGGTAGGCCTAGCGCCCGCGACACGAAACGCCCCAAAGCGCAACGTAGACACAGCCAAATTTTTGAAGGAAAACAGAGGTGTTTTTTGCAAAGTGCCTACCTGTAGATTTTGGCTTGTAGCTCAGCCGCCACCTAGGGAAACCTACCAAACCTGTGCATTTCTGAAAACTAGAGACCTAGGGGAATCCAAGATGGGGTGACTTGTGTGGCTCGGACCAGGTTCTGTTACCCAGAATCCTTTGCAAACCTCAAAATTTGGCTAAAAACACATGTTCCTCACATTTCTGTGGCAGAAAGTTCTGGAATCTGAGAGGAGCCACGAATTCCCTTCCACCCAGCGTTCCCCACGTCTCCCGATAAAAATGATACCTCACTTGTGTGGGTAGGCCTAGCGCCCGTGACAGGAAATGCCCCAAAGCGCAACGTGGACACACCCAAATTTATGAAGGAAAACAGAGGTGTTTTTTGCAAAGTGCCTACCTGTAGATTTTGGCCTGTAGCTCAGCCGCCACCTAGGGAAACCTACCAAACCTGTGCATTTCTGAAACCTAGAGACCTAGGGGAATCCAAGATGGGGTGACTTGTGTGGCTCGGACCAGGTTCTGTTACCCAGAATCCTTTGCAAACCTCAAAATTTGGCTAAAAAAACACATGTTCCTAACATTTCTGTGGCAGAAAGTTCTGGAATCTGAGAGGAGCCACGAATTTCCTTCCACCCAGCGTTCCCCCACGTCTCCCGATAAAAATGATACCTCACTTCTGTGGGTAGGCCTAGCGCCCGTGACAGGAAATGCCCCAAAGCGCAACGTGGACACAGCCAAATGTTTGAAGGAAAACAGAGGTGTTTTTTGCAAAGTGCCTACCTGTAGATTTTGGCTTGTAGCTCAGCCGCCAACTAGGGAAACCTACCAAACCTTTGCATTTCTGAAAACTAGAGACCTAGGGGAATCCAAGATGGGGTGACTTGTGTGGCTCGGACCAGGTTCTGTTACCCAGAATCCTTTGCAAACCTCAAAATTTGGCTAAAAAAAACACATGTTCCTCACATTTCTGTGGCAGAAAGTTCTGGAATCTGAGAGGAGCCACGAATTTCCTTCCACCCAGCGTTCCCCCACGTCTCCCGATAAAAATGATACCTCACTTGTGTGGGTAGGCCTAGCGCCCGCGACAGAAAACGCCCCAAAGCGCAACGTAGACACAGCCAAATTTGTGAAGGAAAACAGAGGTGTTTTTTGCAAAGTGCCTACCTGTAGATTTTGGCCTGTAGCTCAGCCGCCACCTAGGGAAACCTACCAAACCTGTGCATTTCTGAAAACTAGAGGCCTAGGGGAATCCAAGATGGGGTGACTTGTGTGGCTCGGACCAGGTTCTGTTACCCAGAATCCTTTGCAAACCTCAAAATTTGGCTAAAAAAACACATGTTCCTCACATTTCTGTGGCAGAAAGTTCTGGAATCTGAGAGGAGCCACGAATTTCCTTCCACCCAGTGTTCCCCCACGTCTCCCGATAAAAATGATACCTCACTTGTGTGGGTAGGCCTAGCGCCCGCGACACGAAACGCCCCAAAGCGCAACGTAGACACAGCCAAATTTTTGAAGGAAAACAGAGGTGTTTTTTGCAAAGTGCCTACCTGTAGATTTTGGCTTGTAGCTCAGCCGCCACCTAGGGAAACCTACCAAACCTGTGCATTTCTGAAAACTAGAGACCTAGGGGAATCCAAGATGGGGTGACTTGAGTGGCTCGGACCAGGTTCTGTTACCCAGAATCCTTTGCAAACCTCAAAATTTGGCTAAAAAAACACATGTTCCTCACATTTCTGTGGCAGAAAGTTCTGGAATCTGAGAGGAGCCACGAATTTCCTTCCACCCAGCGTTCCCCCACGTCTCCCGATAAAAATGATACCTCACTTGTGTGGGTAGGCCTAGCGCCCGCGACAGAAAACGCCCCAAAGCGCAACGTAGACACAGCCAAATTTGTGAAGGAAAACAGAGGTGTTTTTTGCAAAGTGCCTACCTGTAGATTTTGGCCTGTAGCTCAGCCGCCACCTAGGGAAACCTACCAAACCTGTGCATTTCTGAAAACTAGAGGCCTAGGGGAATCCAAGATGGGGTGACTTGTGTGGCTCGGACCAGGTTCTGTTACCCAGAATCCTTTGCAAACCTCAAAATTTGGCTAAAAAAACACATGTTCCTCACATTTCTGTGGCAGAAAGTTCTGGAATCTGAGAGGAGCCACGAATTTCCTTCCACCCAGTGTTCCCCCACGTCTCCCGATAAAAATGATACCTCACTTGTGTGGGTAGGCCTAGCGCCCGCGACACGAAACGCCCCAAAGCGCAACGTAGACACAGCCAAATTTTTGAAGGAAAACAGAGGTGTTTTTTGCAAAGTGCCTACCTGTAGATTTTGGCTTGTAGCTCAGCCGCCACCTAGGGAAACCTACCAAACCTGTGCATTTCTGAAAACTAGAGACCTAGGGGAATCCAAGATGGGGTGACTTGTGTGGCTCGGACCAGGTTCTGTTACCCAGAATCCTTTGCAAACCTCAAAATTTGGCTAAAAACACATGTTCCTCACATTTCTGTGGCAGAAAGTTCTGGAATCTGAGAGGAGCCACGAATTCCCTTCCACCCAGCGTTCCCCACGTCTCCCGATAAAAATGATACCTCACTTGTGTGGGTAGGCCTAGCGCCCGTGACAGGAAATGCCCCAAAGCGCAACGTGGACACACCCAAATTTATGAAGGAAAACAGAGGTGTTTTTTGCAAAGTGCCTACCTGTAGATTTTGGCCTGTAGCTCAGCCGCCACCTAGGGAAACCTACCAAACCTGTGCATTTCTGAAACCTAGAGACCTAGGGGAATCCAAGATGGGGTGACTTGTGTGGCTCGGACCAGGTTCTGTTACCCAGAATCCTTTGCAAACCTCAAAATTTGGCTAAAAAAACACATGTTCCTAACATTTCTGTGGCAGAAAGTTCTGGAATCTGAGAGGAGCCACGAATTTCCTTCCACCCAGCGTTCCCCCACGTCTCCCGATAAAAATGATACCTCACTTCTGTGGGTAGGCCTAGCGCCCGTGACAGGAAATGCCCCAAAGCGCAACGTGGACACAGCCAAATGTTTGAAGGAAAACAGAGGTGTTTTTTGCAAAGTGCCTACCTGTAGATTTTGGCTTGTAGCTCAGCCGCCAACTAGGGAAACCTACCAAACCTTTGCATTTCTGAAAACTAGAGACCTAGGGGAATCCAAGATGGGGTGACTTGTGTGGCTCGGACCAGGTTCTGTTACCCAGAATCCTTTGCAAACCTCAAAATTTGGCTAAAAAAAACACATGTTCCTCACATTTCTGTGGCAGAAAGTTCTGGAATCTGAGAGGAGCCCCAAAATTCCTTCCACCCAGCGTTCCCCCACGTCTCCCGATAAAAATGATACCTCACTTGTGTGGGTAGGCCTAGCGCCCGCGACAGGAAACGCCCCAAAGCGCAACGTGGACACATCCAAATTTTTTAAGGAAAACAGAGGTGTTTTTTGCAAAGTGCCTACCTGTAGATTTTGGCTTGTAGCTCAGCCGCCACCTAGGGAAACCTACCAAACCTGTGCATTTCTGAAAACTAGAGACCTAGGGGAATCCAAGATGGGGTGACTTGTGTGGCTCGGACCAGGTTCTGTTACCCAGAATCCTTTGCAAACCTCAAAATTTGGCTAAAAACACATGTTCCTCACATTTCTGTGGCAGAAAGTTCTGGAATCTGAGAGGAGCCACGAATTTCCTTCCACCCAGCGGTCCCCCACGTCTCCCGATAAAAATGATACCTCACTTGTGTGGGTAGGCCTAGCGCCCGCGACAGAAAACGCCCCAAAGCGCAACGTGGACACATCCAAATTTGTGAAGGAAAACAGAGGTGTTTTTTGCAAAGTGCCTACCTGTAGATTTTGGCTTGTAGCTCAGCCGCCACCTAGGGAAACCTACCAAACCTGTGCATTTCTGAAAACTAGAGACCTAGGGGAATCCAAGATGGGGTGACTTGTGTGGCTCGGACCAGGTTCTGTTACCCAGAATCCTTTGCAAACCTCAAAATTTGGCTAAAAAAACACATGTTCCTCACATTTCTGTGGCAGAAAGTTCTGGAATCTGAGAGGAGCCACGAATTTCCTTCCACCCAGCGTTCCCCCACGTCTCCCGATAAAAATGATACCTCACTTGTGTGGGTAGGCCTAGCGCCCGCGACAGAAAACGCCCCAAAGCGCCACGTAGACACAGCCAAATTTGTGAAGGAAAACAGAGGTGTTTTTTGCAAAGTGCCTACCTGTAGATTTTGGCCTGTAGCTCAGCCGCCACCTAGGGAAACCTACCAAACCTGTGCATTTCTGAAAACTAGAGACCTAGGGGAATCCAAGATGGGGTGACTTGTGTGGCTCGGACCAGGTTCTGTTACCCAGAATCCTTTGCAAACCTCAAAATTTGGCTAACAAAACACATGTTCCTCACATTTCTGTGGCAGAAAGTTCTGGAATCTGAGAGGAGCCACGAATTTCCTTCCACCCAGTGTTCCCCCACGTCTCCCGATAAAAATGATACCTCACTTGTGTGGGTAGGCCTAGCACCCGCGACACGAAACGCCCCAAAGCGCAACGTAGACACAGCCAAATTTTTGAAGGAAAACAGAGGTGTTTTTTGCAAAGTCCCTACCTGTAGATTTTGGCTTGTAGCTCAGCCGCCACCTAGGGAAACCTACCAAACCTGTCAATTTCTGAAAACTAGAGACCTAGGGGAATCCAAGATGGGGTGACTTGTGTGGCTCGGACCAGGTTCTGTTACCCAGAATCCTTTGCAAACCTCAAAAATTGGCTAAAAACACATGTTCCTCACATTTCTGTGGCAGAAAGTTCTGGAATCTGAGAGGAGCCACGAATTCCCTTCCACCCAGCGTTCCCCACGTCTCCCGATAAAAATGATACCTCACTTGTGTGGGTAGGCCTAGCGCCCGTGACAGGAAATGCCCCAAAGCGCAACGTGGACACACCCAAATTTATGAAGGAAAACAGAGGTGTTTTTTGCAAAGTGCCTACCTGTAGATTTTGACCTGTAGCTCAGCCGCCACCTAGGGAAACCTACCAAACCTGTGCATTTCTGAAAACTAGAGACCTAGGGGAATCCAAGATGGGGTGACTTGTGTGGCTCGGACCAGGTTCTGTTACCCAGAATCCTTTGCAAACCTCAAAATTTGGCTAAAAAAACACATGTTCCTAACATTTCTGTGGCAGAAAGTTATGGAATCTGAGAGGAGCCACGAATTTCCTTCCACCCAGCGTTCCCCCACGTCTCCCGATAAAAATGATACCTCACTTGTGTGGGTAGGCCTAGCGCCCGTGACAGAAAACGCCCCAAAGCGCAACGTGGACACATACAAATTTGTGAAGGAAAACAGAGGTGTTTTTTGCAAAGTGCCTACCTGTAGATTTTGGCTTGTAGCTCAGCCGCCACCTAGGGAAACCTACCAAACCTGTGCATTTCTGAAAACTAGAGACCTAGGGGTATCCAAGATGGGGTGACCTGTGTGGCTCGGACCAGGTTCTGTTACCTAGAATCCTTTGCAACCTAAAAATTTGGCTAAAAAAACACATGTTCCTCACATTTCTGTGGCAGAAAGTTCTGGAATCTGAGAGGAGCCACGAATTTCCTTCCACCCAGCGTTCCCCCACGTCTCCCGATAAGAATTATACCTCACTTGTGTGGGTAGGCCTAGCGCCCGTGACAGGAAATGCCCCAAAGCGCAACGTGGACACAGCCAAATTTTTGAAGGAAAACAGAGGTGTTTTTTGCAAAGTGCCTGCCTGTAGATTTTGGCCTGTAGCTCAGCCGCCTCCTAGGGAAACCTACCAAACCTGTGCATTTCTGAAAACTAGAGACCTAGGGGAATCCAAGATGGGGTGACTTGTGTGGCTCGGACCAGGTTCTGTTACCCAGAATCCTTTGCAAACCTCAAAATTTGGCTAAAAAAACACATGTTCCTAACATTTCTGTGGCAGAAAGTTCTGGAATCTGAGAGGAGCCACGAATTTCCTTCCACCCAGCGTTCCCCCACGTCTCCCGATAAAAATGATATCTCACTTGTGTGGGTAGGCCTAGCGCCCGCGACAGAAAACGCCCCAAAGCGCAACGTAGACACAGCCAAATTTGTGAAGGAAAACAGAGGTGTTTTTTGCAAAGTGCCTACCTGTAGATTTTGGCCTGTAGCTCAGCCGCCACCTAGGGAAACCTACCAAACCTGTGCATTTCTGAAAACTAGAGACCTAGGGGAATCCAAGATGGGGTGACTTGTGTGGCTCGGACCAGGTTCTGTTACCCAGAATCCTTTGCAAACCTCAAAATTTGGCTAAAAAAACACATGTTCCTCACATTTCTGTGGCAGAAAGTTCTGGAATCTGAGAGGAGCCACGAATTTCCTTCCACCCAGTGTTCCCCCACGTCTCCCGATAAAAATGATACCTCACTTGTGTGGGTAGGCCTAGCGCCCGCGACACGAAACGCCCCAAAGCGCAACGTAGACACAGCCAAATTTTTGAAGGAAAACAGAGGTGTTTTTTGCAAAGTGCCTACCTGTAGATTTTGGCTTGTAGCTCAGCCGCCACCTAGGGAAACCTACCAAACCTGTGAATTTCTGAAAACTAGAGCCCTAGGGGAATCCAAGATGGGGTGACTTGTGTGGCTCGGACCAGGTTCTGTTACCCAGAATCCTTTGCAAACATCAAAATTTGGCTAAAAAAACACATGTTCCTAACATTTCTGTGGCAGAAAGTTCTGGAATCTGAGAGGAGCCACGAATTTCCTTCCACCCAGCGTTCCCCCACGTCTCCCGATAAAAATGATACCTCACTTGTGTGGGTAGGCCTAGCGCCCGCGACAGAAAACGCCCCAAAGCGCAACGTGGACACATCCAAATTTGTGAAGGAAAACAGAGGTGTTTTTTGCAAAGTGCCTACCTGTAGATTTTGGCTTGTAGCTCAGCCGCCACCTAGGGAAACCTACCAAACCTGTGCATTTCTGAAAACTAGAGACCTAGGGGAATCCAAGATGGGGTGACCTGTGTGGCTCGGACCAGGTTCTGTTACCCAGAATCCTTTGCAACCTAAAAATTTGGCTAAAAAAACACATGTTCCTAACATTTCTGTGGCAGAAAGTTCTGGAATCTGAGAGGAGCCACGAATTTCCTTCCAGCCAGCGTTCCCCCACGTCTCCCGATAAAAATGATATCTCACTTGTGTGGGTAGGCCTAGCGCCCGCGACAGGAAACGCCCCAAAGCGCAACTTGGAAACATCCAAATTTGTGAAGGAAAACAGAGGTGTTTTTTGCAAAGTGCCTACCTGTAGATTTTGGCTTGTAGCTCAGCCGCCACCTAGGGAAACCTACCAAACCTGTGCATTTCTGAAAACTAGAGACCTGGGGAATCCAAGATGGGGTGACTTTTGTGGCTCGGACCAGGTTCTGTTACCCAGAAACCTTTGCAAAACTCAAAATTTGGCTAAAAAAACACATGTTCCTCACATTTCTGTGGCAGAAAGTTCTGGAATCTGAGAGGAGCCACGAATTTCCTTCCACCCAGCGGTCCCCCACGTCTCCCGATAAAAATGATACCTCACTTGTGTGGGTAGGCCTAGCGCCCGCGACATAAAACGCCCCAAAGCGCAACGTAGACACAGCCAAATTTTTGAAGGAAAACAGAGGTGTTTTTTGCAAAGTGCCTACCTGTAGATTTTGGCTTGTAGCTCAGCCGCCACCTAGGGAAACCTACCAAACCTGTGCATTTCTGAAAACTAGAGACCTAGGGGAATCCAAGATGGGGTGACTTGTGTGGCTCGGACCAGGTTCTGTTACCCAGAATCCTTTGCAAACCTCAAAATTTGGCTAAAAACCCATGTTCCTCACATTTCTGTGGCAGAAAGTTCTGGAATCTGAGAGGAGCCACGAATTTCCTTCCACCCAGTGTTCCCCCACGTCTCCCGATAAAAATGATACCTCACTTGTGTGGGTAGGCCTAGCGCCCGCGACACGAAACGCCCCAAAGCGCAACGTAGACACAGCCAAATTTTTGAAGGAAAACAGAGGTGTTTTTTGCAAAGTGCCTACCTGTAGATTTTGGCTTGTAGCTCAGCCGCCACCTAGGGAAACCTACCAAACCTGTGCATTTCTGAAAACTAGAGACCTAGGGGAATCCAAGATGGGGTGACTTGTGTGGCTCGGACCAGGTTCTGTTACCCAGAATCCTTTGCAAACCTCAAAATTTGGCTAAAAACACATGTTCCTCACATTTCTGTGGCAGAAAGTTCTGGAATCTGAGAGGAGCCACGAATTTCCTTCCACCCAGCGTTCCCCCACGTCTCCCGATAAAAATGATACCTCACTTGTGTGGGTAGGCCTAGCGCCCGTGAGAGGAAATGCCCCAAAGCGCAACGTGGACACAGCCAAATTTATGAAGGAAAACAGAGGTGTTTTTTGCAAAGTGCCTACCTGTAGATTTTGGCCTGTAGCTCAGCCGCCACCTAGGGAAACTTACCAAACCTGTGCATTTCTGAAACCTAGAGACCTAGGGGAATCCAAGATGGGGTGACTTGTGTGGCTCGGACCAGGTTCTGTTACCCAGAATCCTTTGCAAACCTCAAAATTTGGCTAAAAAAACACATGTTCCTAACATTTCTGTGGCAGAAAGTTCTGGAATCTGAGAGGAGCCACGAATTTCCTTCCACCCAGCGTTCCCCCACGTCTCCCAATAAAAATGATACCTCACTTGTGTAGGTAGGCCTAGCGCCCGCGACAGAAAACGCCCCAAAGCGCAACGTGGACACATCCAAATTTTTGAAGGAAAACAGAGGTGTTTTTTGCAAAGTGCCTACCTGTAGATTTTGGCTTGTAGCTCAGCCGCCACCTAGGGAAACCTACCAAACCTGTGCATTTCTGAAAACTAGAGACCTAGGGGAATCCAAGATGGGGTGACCTGTGTGGCTCGGACCAGGTTCTGTTACCCAGAATCCTTTGCAAACCTAAAAATTTGGCTAATAAAACACATGTTCCTCACATTTCTGTGGCAGAAAGTTCTGGAATCTGAGAGGAGCCACGAATTTCCTTCCACCCAGCGTTCCCCCACGTCTCCCGATAAAAATTATACCTCACTTGTGTGGGTAGGCCTAGCGCCCGTGACAGGAAATGCCCCAAAGCGCAACGTGGACACAGCCAAATTTTTGAAGGAAAACAGAGGTGTTTTTTGCAAAGTGCCTACCTGTAGATTTTGGCCTGTAGCTCAGCCGCCACCTAGGGAAACCTACCAAACCTGTGCATTTCTGAAAACTAGAGACCTAGGGGAATCCAAGATGGGGTGACCTGTGTGGCTCGGACCTGGTTCTGTTACCCAGAATCCTTTGCAAACCTCAAAATTTGGCTAAAAAAACACATGTTCCTAACATTTCTGTGGCAGAAAGTTCTGGAATCTGAGAGGAGCCACGAATTTCCTTCCACCCAGCGTTCCCCCATGTCTCCCGATAAAAATGATATCTCACTTGTGTGGGTAGGCCTAGCGCCCGCGACAGGAAACGCCCCAAAGCGCAACTTGGACACATCCAAATTTGTGAAGGAAAACAGATGTGTTTTTTGCAAAGTGCCTACCTGTAGATTTTGGCTTGTAGCTCAGCCGCCACCTAGGGAAACCTACCAAACCTGTGCATTTCTGAAAACTAGAGACCTAGGGGAATCCAAGATGGGGTGACTTTTGTGGCTCAGACCAGGTTCTGTTACCCAGAATCCTTTGCAAAACTCAAAATTTGGCTAAAAAAACACATGTTCCTCAAATTTCTGTGGCAGAAAGTTCTGGAATCTGAGAGGAGCCACGAATTTCCTTCCACCCAGCGGTCCCCCACGTCTCCCGATAAAAATGATACCTCACTTGTGTGGGTAGGCCTAGCGCCCGCGACATAAAACGCCCCAAAGCGCAACGTAGACACAGCCAAATTTTTGAAGGAAAACAGAGGTGTTTTTTGCAAAGTGCCTACCTGTAGATTTTGGCCTGTAGCTCAGCCGCCACCTAGGGAAACCTACCAAACCTGTGCATTTCTGAAAACTCGAGACCTAGGGGAATCCAAGATGGGGTGACTTGTGTGGCTCGGACCAGATTCTGTTACCCAGAATCCATTGCAAACCTCAAAATTTGGCTAAGAAAACACATGTTCCTCACATTTCTGTGGCAGAAAGTTCTGGAATCTGAGAGGAGCCACGAATTTCCTTCCACCCAGCGTTCCCCCACGTCTCCCGATAAAAATGATATCTCACTTGTGTGGGTAGGCCTAGCGCCCGCGACAGGAAACGCCCCAAAGCGCAACGTGGACACATCCAAATTTGTGAAGGAAAACAGAGGTGTTTTTTGCAAAGTGCCTACCTGTAGATTTTGGCTTGTAGCTCAGCCGCCACCTAGGGAAACCTACCAAACCTGTGCATTTCTGAAAACTAGAGACCTAGGGGAATCCAAGATGGGGTGACTTGTGTGGCTCGGACCAGGTTCTGTTACCCAGAATCCTTTGCAAACCTCAAAATTTGGCTAAAAACACATGTTCCTCACATTTCTGTGGCAGAAAGTTCTGGAATCTGAGAGGAGCCACGAATTTCCTTCCACCCAGCGTTCCCCCACGTCTCCCGATAAAAATGATACCTCACTTGTGTGGGTAGGCCTAGCGCCCGCGACAGAAAACGCCCCAAAGCGCAACGTGGACACATCCAAATTTGTGAAGGAAAACAGAGGTGTTTTTTGCAAAGTGCCTACCTGTAGATTTTGGCTTGTAGCTCAGCCGCCACCTAGGGAAACCTACCAAACCTGTGCATTTCTGAAAACTAGAGACCTAGGGGAATCCAAGATGGGGTGACTTGTGTGGCTCGGACCAGGTTCTGTTACCCAGAATCCTTTGCAAACCTCAAAATTTGGCTAAAAAAACACATGTTCCTCACATTTCTGTGGCAGAAAGTTCTGGAATCTGAGAGGAGCCACGAATTTCCTTCCACCCAGCGTTCCCCCACGTCTCCCGATAAAAATGATACCTCACTTGTGTGGGTAGGCCTAGCGCCCGCGACAGAAAACGCCCCAAAGCGCAACGTAGACACAGCCAAATTTGTGAAGGAAAACAGAGGTGTTTTTTGCAAAGTGCCTACCTGTAGATTTTGGCCTGTAGCTCAGCCGCCACCTAGGGAAACCTACCAAACCTGTGCATTTCTGAAAACTAGAGACCTAGGGGAATCCAAGATGGGGTGACTTGTGTGGCTCGGACCAGGTTCTGTTACCCAGAATCCTTTGCAAACCTCAAAATTTGGCTAAAAAAACACATGTTCCTCACATTTCTGTGGCAGAAAGTTCTGGAATCTGAGAGGAGCTACGAATTTCCTTCCACCCAGTGTTCCCCCACGTCTCCCGATAAAAATGATACCTCACTTGTGTGGGTAGGCCTAGCGCCCGCGACACGAAACGCCCCAAAGCGCAACGTAGACACAGCCAACTTTTTGAAGGAAAACAGAGGTGTTTTTTGCAAAGTGCCTACCTGTAGATTTTGGCTTGTAGCTCAGCCGCCACCTAGGGAAACCTACCAAACCTGTGAATTTCTGAAAACTAGAGACCTAGGGGAATCCAAGATGGGGTGACTTGTGTGGCTCGGACCAGGTTCTGTTACCCAGAATCCTTTGCAAACCTCAAAATTTGGCTAAAAACACATGTTCCTCACATTTCTGTGGCAGAAAGTTCTGGAATCTGAGAGGAGCCACGAATTCCCTTCCACCCAGCGTTCCCCACGTCTCCCGATAAAAATGATACCTCACTTGTGTGGGTAGGCCTAGCGCCCGTGACAGGAAATGCCCCAAAGCGCAACGTGGACACACCCAAATTTATGAAGGAAAACAGAGGTGTTTTTTGCAAAGTGCCTACCTGTAGATTTTGGCCTGTAGCTCAGCCGCCACCTAGGGAAACCTACCAAACCTGTGCATTTCTGAAAACTAGAGACCTAGGGGAATCCAAGATGGGGTGACTTGTGTGGCTCGGACCAGGTTCTGTTACCCAGAATCCTTTGCAAACCTCAAAATTTGGCTAAAAAAACACATGTTCCTAACATTTCTGTGGCAGAAAGTTCTGGAATCTGAGAGGAGCCACGAATTTCCTTCCACCCAGCGTTCCCCCACGTCTCCCGATAAAAATGATACCTCACTTGTGTGGGTAGGCCTAGCGCCCGTGACAGAAAACGCCCCAAAGCGCAACGTGGACACATCCAAATTTGTGAAGGAAAACAGAGGTGTTTTTTCCAAAGTGCCTACCTGTAGATTTTGGCTTGTAGCTCAGCCGCCACCTAGGGAAACCTACCAAACCTGTGCATTTCTGAAAACTAGAGACCTAGGGGAATCCAAGATGGGGTGACCTGTGTGGCTCGGACCAGGTTCTGTTACCCAGAAACCTTTGCAACCTAAAAATTTGGCTAAAAAAACACATGTTCCTCACATTTCTGTGGCAGAAAGTTCTGGAATCTGAGAGGAGCCACGAATTTCCTTCCACCCAGCGTTCCCCCACGTCTCCCGATAAAAATTATACCTCACTTGTGAGGGTAGGCCTAGCGCCCGTGACAGGAAATGCCCCAAAGGGCAACGTGGACACAGCCAAATTTTTGAAGGAAAACAGAGGTGTTTTTTGCAAAGTGCCTACCTGTAGATTTTGGCCTGTAGCTCAGCCGCCACCTAGGGAAACCTACAAAACCTGTGCATTTCTGAAAACTAGAGACCTAGGGGAATCCAAGATGGGGTGACTTGTGTGGCTCGGACCAGGTTCTGTTACCCAGAATCCTTTGCAAACCTCAAAATTTGGCTAAAAAAACACATGTTCCTAACATTTCTGTGGCAGAAAGTTCTGGAATCTGAGAGGAGCCACGAATTTCCTTCCACCCAGCGTTCCCCCACGTCTCCCGATAAAAATGATATCTCACTTGTGTGGGTAGGCCTAGCGCCCGCGACAGGAAACGCCCCAAAGCGCAACTTGGACACATCCAAATTTGTGAAGGAAAACAGAGGTGTTTTTTGCAAAGTGCCTACCTGTAGATTTTGGCTTGTAGCTCAGCCGCCACCTCGGGAAACCTACCAAACCTGTGCATTTCTGAAAACTAGAGACCTAGGGGAATCCAAGATGGGGTGACTTTTGTGGCTCGGACCAGGTTCTGTTACCCAGAATCCTTTGCAAAACTCAAAATTTGGCTAAAAAAACACATGTTCCTCACATTTCTGTGGCAGAAAGTTCTGGAATCTGAGAGGAGCCACGAATTTCCTTCCACCCAGCGGTCCCCCACGTCTCCCGATAAAAATGATACCTCACTTGTGTGGGTAGGCCTAGCGCCCGCGACATAAAACGCCCCAAAGCGCAACGTAGACACAGCCAAATTTTTGAAGGAAAACAGAGGTGTTTTTTGCAAAGTGCCTACCTGTAGATTTTGGCCTGTAGCTCAGCCGCCACCTAGGGAAACCTACCAAACCTGTGCATTTCTGAAAACTAGAGACCTAGGGGAATCCAAGATGGGGTGACTTGTGTGGCTCGGACCAGGTTCTGTTACCCAGAATCCTTTGCAAACCTCAAAATTTGGCTAAAAAAACACATGTTCCTCACATTTCTGTGGCAGAAAGTTCTGGAATCTGAGAGGAGCCACGAATTTCCTTCCACCCAGTGTTCCCCCACGTCTCCCGATAAAAATTATACCTCACTTGTGTGGGTAGGCCTAGCGCCCGTGACAGGAAATGCCCCAAAGCGCAACGTGGACACAGCCAAATTTGTGAAGGAAAACAGAGGTGTTTTTTGCAAAGTGCCTACCTGTAGATTTTGGCCTGTAGCTCAGCCGCCACCTAGGGAAACCTACCAAACCTGTGCATTTCTGAAAACTAGAGACCTAGGGGAATCCAAGATGGGGTGACTTGTGTGGCTCGGACCAGGTTCTGTTACCCAGAATCCATTGCAAACCTCAAAATTTGGCTAAAAAAACACATGTTCCTCACATTTCTGTGGCAGAAAGTTCTGGAATCTGAGAGGAGCTACGAATTTCCTTCCACCCAGTGTTCCCCCACGTCTCCCGATAAAAATTATACCTCACTTGTGTGGGTAGGCCTAGCGCCCGCGACAGAAAACGCCCCAAAGCGCAACGTAGACACAGCCAAATTTGTGAAGGAAAACAGAGGTGTTTTTTGCAAAGTGCCTACCTGTAGATTTTGGCCTGTAGCTCAGCCGCCACCTAGGGAAACCTACCAAACCTGTGCATTTCTGAAAACTAGAGACCTAGGGGAATCCAAGATGGGGTGACTTGTGTGGCTCGGACCAGGTTCTGTTACCCAGAATCCATTGCAAACCTCAAAATTTGGCTAAAAAAACACATGTTCCTCACATTTCTGTGGCAGAAAGTTCTGGAATCTGAGAGGAGCTACGAATTTCCTTCCACCCAGTGTTCCCCCACGTCTCCCGATAAAAATGATACCTCACTTGTGTGGGTAGGCCTAGCGCCCGCGACACGAAACGCCCCAAAGCGCAACGTAGACACAGCCAAATTTTTGAAGGAAAACAGAGGTGTTTTTTGCAAAGTGCCTACCTGTAGATTTTGGCTTGTAGCTCAGCCGCCACCTAGGGAAACCTACCAAACCTGTGAATTTCTGAAAACTAGAGACCTAGGGGAATCCAAGATGGGGTGACTTGTGTGGCTCGGACCAGGTTCTGTTACCCAGAATCCTTTGCAAACCTCAAAATTTGGCTAAAAACACATGTTCCTCACATTTCTGTGGCAGAAAGTTCTGGAATCTGAGAGGAGCCACGAATTCCCTTCCACCCAGCGTTCCCCACGTCTCCCGATAAAAATGATACCTCACTTGTGTGGGTAGGCCTAGCGCCCGTGACAGGAAATGCCCCAAAGCGCAACGTGGACACACCCAAATTTATGAAGGAAAACAGAGGTGTTTTTTGCAAAGTGCCTACCTGTAGATTTTGGCCTGTAGCTCAGCCGCCACCTAGGGAAACCTACCAAACCTGTGCATTTCTGAAAACTAGAGACCTAGGGGAATCCAAGATGGGGTGACTTGTGTGGCTCGGACCAGGTTCTGTTACCCAGAATCCTTTGCAAACCTCAAAATTTGGCTAAAAAAACACATGTTCCTAACATTTCTGTGGCAGAAAGTTCTGGAATCTGAGAGGAGCCACGAATTTCCTTCCACCCAGCGTTCCCCCACGTCTCCCGATAAAAATGATACCTCACTTGTGTGGGTAGGCCTAGCGCCCGTGACAGAAAACGCCCCAAAGCGCAACGTGGACACATCCAAATTTGTGAAGGAAAACAGAGGTGTTTTTTCCAAAGTGCCTACCTGTAGATTTTGGCTTGTAGCTCAGCCGCCACCTAGGGAAACCTACCAAACCTGTGCATTTCTGAAAACTAGAGACCTAGGGGAATCCAAGATGGGGTGACCTGTGTGGCTCGGACCAGGTTCTGTTACCCAGAAACCTTTGCAACCTAAAAATTTGGCTAAAAAAACACATGTTCCTCACATTTCTGTGGCAGAAAGTTCTGGAATCTGAGAGGAGCCACGAATTTCCTTCCACCCAGCGTTCCCCCACGTCTCCCGATAAAAATTATACCTCACTTGTGAGGGTAGGCCTAGCGCCCGTGACAGGAAATGCCCCAAAGGGCAACGTGGACACAGCCAAATTTTTGAAGGAAAACAGAGGTGTTTTTTGCAAAGTGCCTACCTGTAGATTTTGGCCTGTAGCTCAGCCGCCACCTAGGGAAACCTACAAAACCTGTGCATTTCTGAAAACTAGAGACCTAGGGGAATCCAAGATGGGGTGACTTGTGTGGCTCGGACCAGGTTCTGTTACCCAGAATCCTTTGCAAACCTCAAAATTTGGCTAAAAAAACACATGTTCCTAACATTTCTGTGGCAGAAAGTTCTGGAATCTGAGAGGAGCCACGAATTTCCCTCCACCCAGCGTTCCCCCACGTCTCCCGATAAAAATGATATCTCACTTGTGTGGGTAGGCCTAGCGCCCGCGACAGGAAACGCCCCAAAGCGCAACTTGGACACATCCAAATTTGTGAAGGAAAACAGAGGTGTTTTTTGCAAAGTGCCTACCTGTAGATTTTGGCTTGTAGCTCAGCCGCCACCTAGGGAAACCTACCAAACCTGTGCATTTCTGAAAACTAGAGACCTAGGGGAATCAAAGATGGGGTGACTTTTGTGGCTCGGACCAGGTTCTGTTACCCAGAATCCTTTGCAAAACTCAAAATTTGGCTAAAAAAACACATGTTCCTCACATTTCTGTGGCAGAAAGTTCTGGAATCTGAGAGGAGCCACGAATTTCCTTCCACCCAGCGGTCCCCCACGTCTCCCGATAAAAATGATACCTCACTTGTGTGGGTAGGCCTAGCGCCCGCGACATAAAACGCCCCAAAGCGCAACGTAGACACAGCCAAATTTTTGAAGGAAAACAGAGGTGTTTTTTGCAAAGTGCCTACCTGTAGATTTTGGCCTGTAGCTCAGCCGCCACCTAGGGAAACCTACCAAACCTGTGCATTTCTGAAAACTAGAGACCTAGGGGAATCCAAGATGGGGTGACTTGTGTGGCTCGGACCAGGTTCTGTTACCCAGAATCCATTGCAAACCTCAAAATTTGGCTAAAAAAACACATGTTCCTCACATTTCTGTGGCAGAAAGTTCTGGAATCTGAGAGGAGCCACGAATTTCCTTCCACCCAGCGTTCCCCCACGTCTCCCGATAAAAATGATACCTCACTTGTGTGGGTAGGCCTAGCGCCCGCGACAGAAAACGCCCCAAAGCGCAACGTAGACACAGCCAAATTTGTGAAGGAAAACAGAGGTGTTTTTTGCAAAGTGCCTACCTGTAGATTTTGGCCTGTAGCTCAGCCGCCACCTAGGGAAACCTACCAAACCTGTGCATTTCTGAAAACTAGAGACCTAGGGGAATCCAAGATGGGGTGACTTGTGTGGCTCGGACCAGGTTCTGTTACCCAGAATCCTTTGCAAACCTCAAAATTTGGCTAAAAAAACACATGTTCCTCACATTTCTGTGGCAGAAAGTTCTGGAATCTGAGAGGAGCCACGAATTTCCTTCCACCCAGTGTTCCCCCACGTCTCCCGATAAAAATTATACCTCACTTGTGTGGGTAGGCCTAGCGCCCGTGACAGGAAATGCCCCAAAGCGCAACGTGGACACAGCCAAATTTTTGAAGGAAAACAGAGGTGTTTTTTGCAAAGTGCCTACCTGTAGATTTTGGCCTGTAGCTCAGCCGCCACCTAGGGAAACCTACCAAACCTGTGCATTTCTGAAAACTAGAGACCTAGGGGAATCCAAGATGGGGTGACTTGTGTGGCTCTGACCAGGTTCTGTTACCCAGAATCCTTTGCAAACCTCAAAATTTGGCTATAAAAACACATGTTCCTAACATTTCTGTGGCAGAAAGTTCTGGAATCTGAGAGGAGCCACGAATTTCCTTCCACCCAGCGTTCCCCCACGTCTCCCGATAAAAATGATATCTCACTTGTGTGGGTAGGCCTAGCGCCCGCGACAGGAAACGCCCCAAAGCGCAACTTGGACACATCCAAATTTGTGAAGGAAAACAGAGGTGTTTTTTGCAAAGTGCCTACCTGTAGATTTTGGCTTGTAGCTCAGCCGCCACCTAGGGAAACCTACCAAACCTGTGCATTTCTGAAAACTAGAGACCTAGGGGAATCCAAGATGGGGTGACTTTTGTGGCTCGGACCAGGTTCTGTTACCCAGAATCCTTTGCAAAACTCAAAATTTGGCTAAAAAAACACATGTTCCTCACATTTCTGTGGCAGAAAGTTCTGGAATCTGAGAGGAGCCACGAATTTCCTTCCACCCTGCGGTCCCCCACATCTCCCAATAAAAATGATACCTCACTTGTGTGGGTAGGCCTAGCGCCCGCGACATAAATCGCCCCAAAGCGCAACGTAGACACAGCCAAATTTTTGAAGGAAAACAGAGGTGTTTTTTGCAAAGTGCCTACCTGTAGATTTTGGCCTGTAGCTCAGCCGCCACCTAGGGAAACCTACCAAACCTGTGCATTTCTGAAAACTAGAGACCTAGGGGAATCCAAGATGGGGTGACTTGTGTGGCTCGGACCAGGTTCTGTTACCCAGAATCCATTGCAAACCTCAAAATTTGGCTAAAAAAACACATGTTCCTCACATTTCTGTGGCAGAAAGTTCTGGAATCTGAGAGGAGCCACGAATTTCCTTCCACCCAGCGTTCCCCCACGTCTCCCGATAAAAATGATACCTCATTTGTGTGGGTAGGCCTAGCGCCCGTGACAGGAGTCACCCCAAAACGCAACGTGGACACATCCCATTTTTTCATTGAAAACAGTGCCTACCTGTAGATTTTGGCCTCTAGCTCAGCCGGCACCTAGGGAAACCTACCAAACCTGTGCATTTTTGAAAACTAGAGACCTAGGGGAATCCAAGATGGGGTGACTTGCGGGGCTCTGACCAGGTTCTGTTACCCAGAATCCTTTGCAAACCTCAAATTCTGTCTAAAAAAACACATTTTCCACACATTTCGGTGACAGAAAGTTCTGGAATCTGAGTGGAGCCACAAATTTCCTTCCACCCAGCGTTCCCCCAAGTCTCCCGATAAAAATGATACCTCACTTGTGTGGGTGGGCCAGGTGCCTGCAACAGAATAAGGCCCAAAACTTGTAGAGATAGAGGGGATAGCACAGCAAGTTTATAAGGACATATTCTTTTATACATCTTTAGACTGACTCTGCTTTGGGGACCCACATAAGTGAGGAGTCATTTTACTTGGGAGACTGAGGGGAACACTGGGGAGTAGGAATTTTGTGCTGGAGTGGTGATCCTACAAAGAAAAGTAAGGAAAATATGCTTTTTTAAGCACATTTTGAGGTTTTCAGAGGAGTCTGGGTAAGAAAATGTTGGGGGATCCACGCAAGCCACACCTCCCTGGACTCCTTGGGGTGTCTAGTTTTAAAAAATGTCTGGGTTTGGTAGGTTTCCCTAGATGAAGGCCGCACACAGGACCAAAAACATAGGTGCCCTCTCCCCCCCAAACACAGGTAGTTTTGTAATATATCGTTTTTATGTGCCCACATACGTCTGTGATGTGCCAAACACTAAAATTTAGAAAAGAAACACACTTAGGTTATGTGAAAAAGACCTCTCACCCACCAACCAAGTTGGTGGCATGCTTCATCATCGGGGTCCCACCTGAGGCACCTAGCGTGTCACAGGTGTGCTGTGACGCCTGATTACAGCGGAGCAGGTTTTGTCATTTTTACCACACATACTGGTTGGATTTGGCACGAGGGTGAGTGATGGTTCAGTGGATCAAATTTTACTAATAAGAGCTTTCACAAAAATGAAATGCACTGTTAGTAACTGAAAGGCAAAAAACTGAACCAATGACTCACAGCTCGTGAGCTGTAAAGCCGCGACAAGGCACCAACCGCTTTACAGTCCATTCACACAACTTTCATACATGACACACACAAGGCCATTCACACTGCCAGCCACGGGCCTAGCACATTACAACACTCACATCGACAGACAGCGCCACTCAAGGGCCCATCACTTACATACGCCCACATGCCTGATACAACAATCACACCAGCTGATGGGAGTGTGTGGACTGGTGTTTGGCTGGCAGTGTGTTGCAGTAGCCAACAGCAAGTCAATATGTACCCTCTCAGCCAAGCCCCACTCCACACACAATGGCATCATTTTTTTTTTTTAACAGAGGAACCCCTAACTAAGTAGAAAGAATTACAAAACTACAAACACAAAAGCTCTAACTAAGAACATGACAGTAATGCTAACCATGAAACTAAACACATGAAAATACAAAACAGACATGAGTTTACACTCATGGTTGTTCCCAGAAATTCTTCTGGGTGTGGTAATTCTTAAAACAAGCACCGACACACAGCCCAGGCTTTGAAGGACAATCTGGGCGGTACATTCGAGTCTCCCTCCGGATACCTCTTCGAAAACACACTCTACATTTCTTAGCTGGAAAGTCTTTTTTGGGTGTGGGAGGAATGTGCTCAGCAAAGTGGCGATCTTTCAATCTAGCCACATCCTCCACCACTGCTTCTCTAGGAACTCTGGCCTGTTCCACTACAATAAGGCTCTCTATCACTGACTCCTCAAATTTCACAAATGTCATCTTTGACTCTGGAGACCTATCCCTAAACACAATAAAAGGATTGAAGGTTGCTAAGTGGAAGAGGTGAAGTGCTAACTTCTTATACCAAACGTAAGACTTACGAATAGCAATATAAGGTTCCAACCTCTGGTCAACTCTATCTACACCTCCCATGTGCTTATTATAATCTAAAATGCACACAGGTTTGCGCACTTCAGCAACCTGGCCCCAAACAGTCACAGGGGAAGTACTCTCATCATGGATGGTACTTAGCATGTAGACATCCCTCTTGTCTGAAAATTTCAAAGCTAGCAGCTCCTCGTTCCGCAAGGCACAGCACTGTCCTCTCTCAAGTTTTTTACAGACAAGCTCCCTTGGATAGCATTTCCGGTTAGAACGGATTGTGCCACAAGCAACTGTGTCCACTCTAAACAATTCCTTGAACAATTGCACACCAGTGTAGAAGTTATCTACATACAAATGGTGACCTTTATTGAACAGTCGTCTACCAAGATCCCACACAATTTTCTCAGTAACTCCAAAAGTGGGAGGACAACCAGGGGGGTCAATATTGGAATCCCTACCAGTGTACACACGGAAACTATACACATATCCTGTCCTACTTTCAGACAGCATATACAATTTTATTCCATATCGTGCCCTTTTGCTAGGAATGTACTGCCTAAAAACCAAACGACCCTTGAAGAGGACCAAAGACTCGTCCACACTTAACTCTTTGCCTGGAACATAGACCTCCGAAAACCGATCTACAAAATGATCAAGGACAGGCCTAATCTTAAAAAGACGGTCAGAATCTGGGTGATCTCGTGGCAAGGCTAATGCATTGTCAACAAAATGCAGCATCCTAAGAAGAAGCAAATACCGATTACGACTCATGGTCGCTGGAAATATAGCTGTTGCCATCAAGGGACTAGTAGACCAATAAGAAGCCAGTGACAGCTTCCTTATCAACCCCATCAAAAAAGTCAAACCCAAAAACTTTTTTAACTCCTCCAAATTTGTGGGAATCCACTGGGCAGCTCTAGAGTGTGGCCTAAGTCTAGCTGCGTTGTCCCTCAAATGCTGCTCCGCATACAAATTAGTCTGCTCAATAATCTCTTCCAAAAACATATCATCCATGAATAACTCAAAGAAATTGATAGACATAAAGTTCTCTGTATTGGCGTTACACCCCGGGAGACCAGTAAAGGCAGGCAACTCTGGCTGCTCCATGTTTGGGGCAACCCAGACATCGGGTCTTATAACGGGAAACCTTTCGGCCCCAGGTTGCTGCACTATTGGCACATCAATGTCCTCCTCTAAAACAGGCCCTTCATCTGCACTGAGTGTGGCTTCATCATCAGAAGATTCCCCTCCAACAGAAACATCACTGCCAGAATCTCTGACTTCCTCCTCTGCCTCAGATGCAGAGTCCGTCTCATAGTCATGATCAGACTGTGACTCAAAAAGCATACCAACCACCTGCTGAGCGGTCATCCTGCGGCTAGCCATGATCTCTCCTGCTAAAATTAACTGGACAAATTCACCACCAACAACCAGCACTGTGTAAGACAAGTAACAAAGTGTAGCTTTGTTAGTAAGAGTTATAAACTCAAAAACTATACCGCTCACTTGCCTGAAAAAGCTTGATTCACCAGCAACTACACAGCAATCACCAATGATATCCCACTAAAAATAAAGAAAGAAAGGCAAATTAGAAATAAGACAAAACAAATATCATTGTGCACAAACCTAAGGACAATTTCACACACAATCCTGCATTTAGTACACCCCCTACAAACATGTCATTCATGCATGGCAACAATACTCCTTTGGAGTAAATTGTTTTTACTTACCTAAAACATGCAACTGTGCAAACTGCAGGTCAACCACCGCCAAAACCGCAAGGAGCCACAGCAAATAAAGCAAAAGCTTTGAACTAGAACAAAAAGGAGGAAAACATTTTTTATCACAAATGCAAAGACTTCTTCAGTTGACAAACACCCCACCATCAAACATTTAGAAATTGGTGCCTAGGTGGATTCTGCCATAGGGGCAGATGGGCCTACTAAAAAAATAGGCCTGTCTGCCCCAAGGAAGCCAGAAAATACCTTTAGTAGTGTGTCCCCATGGAGAGCGACCCTTGCCAAAGGGGACAGCCCTCAAACAAACAAAAAAACAAAACAACACACAACACTATCCCTGGTGCCTAAGTGGCTTCTGCCCCCCTTGGGGGCAGGTGGGCCTAAGAAAATAGGCCCATCTGCCCCCAGGGGGTGTAGAAATGGCCAACAGGTCAATGCCCCCCCTTGGGGGGGCACCCCGTGACCAAGGGGACGCCCCCCTACAAAAATAAACAAATAAAAAAAAATCCCTGGCGTTCTAGTGGATTCTGCCCCCCTTGGGGGCAGACCAGCCTAAAAATAATAGGCTGATCTGTTTCCAAGGGGTGCAGAAATGGCCTGGGTACATGTGCCCCCAAAGTGGGGGGCGACCCTTGCCCAAGGCCCCCCCCATCCACTAACACACACACACACACACACACACTATCCCTGGTGTCTAAGTGGCTTCTGCCCCCCTTGGGGGCAGGTGGGCCTAACAAAATAGGCCCATCTGCCCCCAGGGGGTGTAGAAATGGCCAACAGGTCAATGCCCCCCTTGGGGGGGCGCCCCGTGACCAAGGGGACGCCCCCCCACAAAAATAAACAAATAAAAAAAAATCCCTGGCGTTCTAGGGGTTTCTGCCCCCCTTGGGGGCAGACCAGCCTAAAAATAATAGGCTGATCTGTCTCCAAGGGGTGCAGAAATGGCCTGGGTACATGTGCCCCCAAAGTGCGGGGCGACCCTTGCCCAAGGCCCCCCCATCCACTAACACACACACACACACACACACACTATCCCTGGTGTCTAAGTGGCTTCTGCCCCCCTTGGGGGCAGGTGGGCCTAAGAAAATAGGCCCATCTGCCCCCAGGGGGTGTAGAAATGGCCAACAGGTCAATGCCCCCCTTGGGGGGGTGCCCCGTGACCAAGGGGACGCCCCCCCACAAAAATAAACAAATTTAAAAAAATCCCTGGCGTTCTAGTGGTTTCTGCCCCCCTTGGGGGCAGACCAGCCTAAAAATAATAGGCTGATCTGTCTCCAAAGGGTGCAGAAATGGCCTGGGTACATGTGCCCCCAAAGAGGGGGGCGACCCTTGCCCAAGGCCCCCCCATCCACTAACACACACACACACACTATCCCTGGTGTCTAAGTGGCTTCTGCCCCCCTTGGGGGCAGGTGGGCCTAAGAAAATAGGCCCATCTGCCCCCAGGGGGTGTAGAAATGGCCAACAGGTCAATGCCCCCCTTGAGGAGGCGCCCCGTGACCAAGGGGACGCCCCCCCACAAAAATAAACAAATAAAAAAAATTCCCTGCCATTCTAGTGGTTTCTGCCCCCTTTGGGGGCAGACCAGCCAAAAAATAATAGGCTGATCTGTCTCCAAGGGGTGCAGAAATGGCCTGGGTACATGTGCCCCCAAAGTGGGGGGCGACCCTTGCCCAAGGCCCCCCCCCCATCCACTAACACACACACACACACACACTATCCCTGGTGTCTAAGTGGCTTCTGCCCCCCTTGGGGGCAGGTGGGCCTACAAAAATAGGTCCATCTGCCCCCAGGGGGGGCAGAAATGGCCAACAGGTCAATGCCCCCCTTGGGGGGGCGCCCCGTGCCCAAGGGGACGCCCCCCCACAAAAATAAACACATTAAAAAAAATCCCTGGCGTTCTAGTGGTTTCTGCCCCCCTTGGGGCAGATCAGCCTAAAAATAATAGGCTGATCTGCCCTCAAGGGGGGCAGAAATGGCCCTAAAAGACATGCCCCCCAAAGGGGAGCGACCCTTGCCCAAGGGGGCGCCCCCCCCGTCCACTACACACACAATCCCTGGTGCATAAGTGGCTTCTGCCCCCCTTGGGGGCAGATGGACCTAAAAAAAATAGGCCGATTTGCCCCCAAGGGGGGCAGAAAAGGCCAACAGTTCTCTGCCCCCTTGGGGGGGCGCCCCTTGCCCAAGGGGGCACCCCCCCACATAAATACACATACAAATAAAAAACCCTGGTGATCTAGTGTTTTCTGCCCCCCTTGGGGGCAGATCTGGCTAAAAAGTAGCCAATCTGCCCTCAAGGGGGGCAGAAATGGCCCTAAAAGACATGCCCCCCAAAGGGGAGCGACCCTTGCCCAAGGGGGCGCCCCCCCATCCACTACACACACAATCCCTGGTGCCTAAGTGGTTTCTGCCCCCCTTGGGGGCAGATGGACCTAAAAAAAATAGGCCGATCTGCCCCCAAGGGGGGCAGAAAAGGCCAACGGTTCTCTGCCCCCTTGGGGGGGGGTGCCCCTTGCCCAAGGGGGCACCCCCCCACACATAAATGCACATAAAAATATACATCCCTGGTGATCTAGTGTTTTCTGCCCCCCTTGGGGGCAGATCTGGCTAAAAAGTAGCCAATCTGCCCCCAAGGGGGGCAGAAATGGCCGTAACTAATTGCCCCCCAAAGGGGAGCGACCCTTGCCCGAGGGGCCGCTCCCCGCCAACAAGAAACAAGAAAATAAACAAAAAAAAGAAATCCCTGGTGTCTAGTGGGCATTCCTGCTGCCCGATCGCAATGCGATCGGGCAGCAGGAATGCTCAAAGAGACACTGGGGGAAAGGAAAAGCCTTTCCTTTCCCCCGGTGCCTCTTTAGACCAAACCCCCCACCCACAGGGAAGAGGAACTCACCTCTTCACTCCATGCCGCACAGGAAGCAAATGGCTTCCTGTGCGGCGATATCCCCATAATGAAGTCAGCGCGCGATCGCGCGCTGACGTCATTATAGGGGGGTGGGGGGGTCGGGGTGGAAGGGGAAGGGCTTCCCCTTCCATCCCTGACTTTGGGGGGGTGGGGGGAAGCACACAGAGGCTGCGAGAGCGCTCCCTCTGGGCTGTGTGCCGAGGACGTAGTAGTTACGTCCTCGGCACAGCAGCACTGTGCCGCAGGACGTAACCACTACGTCCGCGGCACAGAAGGGGTTAAAGGAGGCAGGTCTCATGCTCAAAAGAAGCAAATGCCAGTTTGTCATAGTTGAGGTACTACACCTAGGACAACTGATTTTGGGTGTAGGTGTGAAACCCAAACAGTAATTGGTTGACACGCTAAGTAATTTGAAAACACCACAGTATAAGGAGGAGTAAAGTTAATTTTTTTGGAATGGTAAAGTACTATGGGAGATACAAGAGGAACTTATCAGGGAAATCAGTGAATTTGATAAATCTGTTAACAAAAGGCAAGGAGTTTGCGTGGAGTGAACTATGTGGTTTGGAATTCAGAGCAATAAAGGGAGAGTTAAAAGAAGCACCATGTTTACAGGCGTTTTTCCCAGGTGAAGAGACGTGCATCCTTACGGATGCCAGTTTTAAAGGCTTAGGAGCTGTGTTGACCCAGAGAAGCAATGGACAGAAAAGATTAATAGCGTGTGCCTCAAAAACTTTGAATGTCTCTGAGAAAAACTATTCTGTAATAGAAAGGGAGATGCTGGAAATCTTTGGGCCCTGAGGAAATTTAAGAATTTCATTTGGGGAACAAAGTGTGTGGTGTTATCAGATGATAAGCCACTAGTGGAAGTGTTCAAAAAGAAGGGGTAGATTGCATTTCAGCAAGGATACAAAGATGGATCATTGCATTGCATAAATTTAACTTTAGTGTGGAGCATCTACCAGGCATACAATATGTTAGTGCAGACTGTCTATCAAGACTGGTGAATGAGGAGCAAACTGATGACAGACATGATGAGGTCCGAGATTTGGAGGAAGATGCTTGTGAACTAACGCAAGATGTGTATGAAACTACTCTTGGTGCTGTAACTGAGGAGGAATGGAAGTTTGGATTTCAAAAGTATGAGACTTTAAAGGAAGTGGATAACTACCACAAGTCATGGAAGGTTTAGAAATCTTGAGAGAGTGTGAAATTTGGTTATGGGTGAGATGGCTATAGATCGTGATTCATTGGTGAAGGAGCAAGATTGATTCCACTGTCAAAATTGAGAGACAAATTAATACAACAGGCTCATGTTGGACATCTGGGTTTTGTAAAAACAAAAGAAAGCTTGAGAGCTACTTTTTGGTGGCCAGGAATGGATGTGGAGATTGAGTGGGCAGTTAGGGAGTGAAAGGGATGCTCCTGTAGCAATAAAGTGTTGAGAACTCATCAAGTTCCCATGGTTTGCAGGAATTTACAGAGTCAACCATGAGAGAAGGTCTCAATTGACATTATGGGTCCATTGCAAGGGAGCAAGTCACACCTTACCTAATAGTAATGATAGATTTCTACACAAGGTGGGTTGAGGTAATTAATGTCAGGGGTATTTCATCTTTTGGCATCATTAAGTTCATGGAGAGAGTTTTTTTTACAAAAGAGTGTTTTCCAAAAAGTATCTTGTCTGACAATGAAGCTCAATTTTGCCCTAAGGAAATGAGAAACTACCTAAAGACATGTGGCATTATCCAAAAAATGTGCCAATTATCATCCAGAAATGAATGGCGCCATTGAGCGGTTTAACAAATTCATTAAGGAGAGTATACAGTTGGCCAAGTTGAATTATCTAGACTGGGAAAAGGAGTTACAGGAGAGGATAACTGCATACTGCATGTCTTCACACATGACCACTGGGAAGACTTTGTTTGAACTGTTTAAGGGAAGAGCACCCACATGTGTTTGTGTCCAGGTTGGATGGATTGGACAATGGAATAAAGTTTTGTGGTCCTACAGGTTGGAGAAGTTGAGAGGAAAGGCTGATGGTAAAAAGAAAAGAAGATTTTGACAGAAGAAAACATTTCCTTTATGTTGAAATCAAAGTAGGAGATGTTGTGAAAATTAAAGCACCTGTAGGATGTGCGGCATGGTGAAAGTTCATCAAAGCACAACAAGTAATTAAGTTAGCCCATAATGCTATAAAAATGAGGATGGGAGGATTTGGAACAAGAATAGGGGTGTGCCTTTAAAGATGGAAATTAGAGAAAATGTGAGCATGGGTGGTGGAAAGAGAAGATGTGGAGGTGAAGGAAGTTCAAGTGATGTGTAGATCAGAAACAAAGGAGAGGGAGTGGCTATAAGACCAGATGGGAGATCTTAGGGTGATCGGAATGACAATAGCGAGAAAGTAAGAATGAGTTATAATAGGAAAGTGCCACCATATTATCTTAAAAATGTTGTCACTGTGTTCAGGGTACGGTGGTAGTCATGCTGTTTGTAAGTTTATGCTACCACAACCTTGGTTTGGTTCGTGACAGTTATTTATATAAACATAAGTAAGGGAGATGTGTGGTGTCCCCTGCATGTGTTTCTAATATTAGAACCACATGCAGATTACTGGTATTAGGAATATTTTATAGTAATGTTCTTTGACTGTCACTTGTGAGTCATCCAAAGCCAGTTGATCCCCAGCTGGTGATGGATGAAGTGTATTTGGAAAAAAACAACTCTTTTACTACCTATCAGCATGTGAAATGTAATGTGCTAGTTTTTACAATGTGTACTGGAAAAAGATTTCCTTCCAGCATCCACCTTGGCCTTAGCCCACCCCAATGCTAAACTCAAAGATAGCACGTGTTGACAAGGCTCATCAGGCCTCAGCTCTTGGTGTCCCACTTAAGGTCAGACATTTTGACTCAATCTGCCGAGGCACGATCAGTTATCCACGCTGCCCATCAGTTGTGTCGGGTTCAGAATTACTTCAGGTCCAAAGCATGTGTTTTCCCTTTTGTGCTTTTCACTTCACCGCATTTCAGGATCAGTCTTCATTGGTCCCTCTGGCCTGCGTTCCCATGGAGATTCTGAAGCGAGGCGTCGAGCGCTGGTGCGAGGGATGGGGCTGCCAGTACATTTCTCATTATTGCATAATGTGTGTCAGAAGCCCCGTAAATCCACAGTATGACAATGCTGTCTGTAAGACTGCTCGTGATTGTACCTGAGGAACAGGCCCTGTACAGCCTGCTCTCTTACCCCTGCGTCTCTGCTCGGGCGTTCCCTTAGACATGCTCTTTGTACAAGGCCTTCCGCGCGCCTTGCGAGGCCTAAATCACTTTCCACGGTCCTATTATTTGTATAGCACTTCATACCCTTTCGTACGATTGTAAAGAGCTTCGAATGGTATCTGGTTCGCGGGTGCCCTCGGAGTATGCCTTCTTCACTCACGCCTGACGTCCCTGTTGATTTCAGTCTGTTGCTTGACCCCTCTCTCGCTATATTACCAGGGCATCCCAGCCTTCCTCTGATGCCCCTAGTATGGTCAGCCTGTAGATCGATGCGGCAGTTTCTCTTTCAGCCCGAAGATCGATGTATCAGTGCCGGTACACACCCCTTACTGCTGATATCCCTAGTAATGTCAGCCTCCCAGGTACCCGCACAGCCCGCCTGCTAATGTTATCCAGTAAGGAGAGGAGCCTGCCTCGGTGCTCCCTGCCCATCCCGACACATCCCCGATGCCTCTTCTAACGACGGGCATAAAGCCTGGCACACTTGCCCCGGGGTTTCCTACGGAGCTGAACATGCAAATTTAAAAAAAACTAAACAATTCAACTGTTCATAGGCAGTCTCAGTAAGGAACTCTAATTTCTTCAGACTCTGGCCGTCCTACCGTCAGGACTTTAAATAATCGGTTGCACTGCCCCCTCTATGGGCATAGCGCCGATATCGTTCTCACTGTTAAGCACTACGGTGCTCCACCTCTGGGATAGCAATACTACATACACACGGAGTCCCGTCTCACACCCTCTATGTTACTGGGAGTATCCGTCTATAGAATGATACTTGTGTTCCTGTGTTACTTCCACGGCCTACTCAGTAATACTTGTGAGCCATCTTATTTAGAATCTATACACCTGTCCCTCTGTCCTTTCTCACCAGTACAATCTCCTCTCTTATATTCAACGATTCAAGTGTATAGGATGCTTCATGTAATCATAGTACCTGCCTGTTTTGGTCTGGCGCTTCACACCACACTTCTGCTGTTTCTAAGCGCTCGAAATTACAGTGGTTACTGGTAACAGGAGTCCGACGGTACCCACGAGGGACAGTAACCCATCCAAATGTTCAGGAATGGGCCACTCCGGGTTTTCAGTACCCGGTGCACATAAAAAGTTGACTCCTCACAGGTTTACCAAAGAGCTGTGGGTTCATCTCAGCCGCAGACCCCGGCGTCTCACCATTGGTCTGCTTCACTGGCGAGTGTGCAAGAGTGCCTGTGTATCCTGCACCAGCCCCCTGTCCTACTACCTGATGGTACTTGTCACCTCATAGTGAAGAAGACGTCCCTGGCACAGCCCACGCTCCTGGAAAGGAGATGTGCCAATCATATGCTATCTGCAAGCTCTCCTCTTCTTCACGAGCTTTCTGTGATGTCACTATGAAGACAGTGTTCCCTGCGCAGCCCCTCCCCCAGGACAGGCCCTCTGCTTCGGGTAATGCCAACCTTTAGAAATGCGCCTGTCCCTGTGCTGTGTGCATTCTTCCCTCTCATTCATTGTACCCCGTGTAGTGGTGAAATTCAGGATGTGTGGGCCCTGCACAGCTTCTGATGACAAAATCATGCACAAGACCATTTGTTACCTGCAGAGGTTCCTCTCACACTTCTGAGGTCCCGGGTGACTCCTTGTCACCTGCACAAACATCCCTCCCCTCTGATTTTGAAGGTAATGCACCCCCCGTTATTTGCGCAGTCTAGCCTCTTGCAGGTAATGTTTTCAATATGATGGCTATAACCCCTGACAGCCTCAGCTGTGAACACCATCAAAAGTTATGCCCTCAGCTGCGACACTTCTCCTTTTCAGCTGGGCAGGCTCCCTTCCTCGCAATTCTTGTAAGCCAGTGCCCATCTGTTGTCATAATGGATGTGGGAGGCATACAACTGGTACCATTGATCCCGGATTCTAAAGGCCATATTTATAATTTTTTCCCACACGCAACGCAGGCAGAGACCTTGCTGCGCTGGGCAGAGTGAAAAGGAGAGGGAGGGAATGCCCATATCTATCAAGATATGATGCATTCTTGCTGTCTCTGTGCACGGGCGCACTTTTGGCTGCCTAGGGCCAATGCGGACACCCTTGCACAATTTTGCAAGGGTGCCTGTGTTGCAGACAGCACTGTTTTCTGCAGAAGGGGACATCTTACCACACAAAACAATCCTTTGAGGCTTTTTCCTCTTTCTACATGTTCTGCAGAATGCAGCACACACTTTCCCTGGGGGGGGGGCTAGCATTTTGATGCATTCCCAGGCTACTACTCATGATAAATCTAGGAATGAGCCGAAATGCATGGGTGGATGAGTGGAAACATCCACCTTCCACCCATAGAGTGCCTCCCCGGGCCAAAATAACGGAAGGCCGTGGCTTGTGCATCCTTGCGTGCTGTTCTGAACGAAAGACTGCATTATGTAGGGTGTTACGCGGGAATCACTATCTGTGTTCCAAACCACCTCGATGAGGCATGCGCAGTACCAATCACACCAGAGAATGATCTGACAAGGAGCACAGCATATGCGCCACATCAGTTGTCCATTGGAGAGAGACCAGTAGTCAAGTCTTGTCCATGGGGTGCAGAATAGAAGGTATAGTCAGATGTGAAGGGGTGTCACAGGCTCCAGATGTCATAGTAAGTGTAAGTGTCTGTAATGTCACGCAGGACCCCTAGAGCTTGTGGCTTGCAACTTGCCTGCGCACTAGTGGAGTCCACTGAAAGATCCTGCACCTTGTTAAGGCCCCCTCCCATAATGATTAGATTCACCTCAACTCGACCCATCAATGCACAAAGGTCTTGATACAATTCAGGGGCATCTACAGTCAAAGCATAAACATTTATCAGTAGAGCCCATCTGTCAGCCAGGACATCAGTTAGTATGACATATCGGCCACTAGAGTCTATAAAACTGGCCATGAGTGTAAAAAAAATACTTTTGTGTATGAGTCTCACACCCCCTGGGAATAGGAATTGTAACAGGGAAAATATTGATGTGTCACTCAGCGGGATGCATATGTGTGAGATTCCCGGGATGGGAGGTAAGTCTCTGGGAGAAAAGCTTTTTTGACACCATGACACGTTAAACAGGAGAGAACCTGTTTTCCCTTACAATGGATTGTTGAGGCCCAGGATGTTCCACATCAAGAGAGTGAGTTCCGCCGCCCTCTCCTGCCTATCATATGCAGCCATCAGAGAGGCTGGTGTAGGAATGGTCGTGCAATAGTAGGTTGACATTCAATACATACGAGACAGGCATCAAAAACAAACATAGCATAATCGTACAAACTCAGAATGACCCCCCCCAAACACAGTAGATGATAAAGACATCCAGCGAATCCCAAGAACAATAAAGACAAAAACAATCTCCCTCCCCACAATCTTCAATACGGTGTACACCTCATGGGAGAGGCAACACTAGGGCCAACAGGGCTCGCTTGACATGTGATACCTGAAAAAGCGAAGCAATAACACAGGTCTCGTTGAAATAGATGTGGACAGCGGGGGCAATGTGCCAAAACAAGAACATTGATATCGGGGGTGGCACACAAGCAGGCCATGATAAACCCATCTGCAGCGGTCTCCAGCAGCATGAAAGTCATTGATAAATCCAGGAGTGGGTGTTTAGTGGTCATGGCAATTGAGGCAGGTGGTGGAGAGCATGTTGGAGTATTCCGATGGGACACATAGTTATTGATGCTGTGCAGTTTGTAAAAGTCAGAAGCTTCTGCTTGAGTGTCAAAGAAGCAAAACTTCCTGTTAATCTCAACCCGCAGTTGAGCAGGTTACAACATGGCATACTTGAAGCAGAATTTGCGGATGGAGTTTATCACATCCGAGTATTTGCATGACACCTCCCGAACAGCCATTGTAAAGTCAGGCAATAGAGAGGTAGTGGAACCATGGTTTTGTAATGGGACTCCTGCACAGGCCAGTTGAAGTGCAGTGTCTCTGTCCCTATAATTATCAGGTGCACGGGGATTGGGCATGGGGAGCACTTGGCGGTGGTGTTGGTCCCACAGTGCTGTTGGTGCGCTCCACTATGAAGGTTGGTATGAAGCTACGGCAGGCAAATAGGCCTTCGTGGAGCCATTCAACGAACGCATCTGGGAGCCCCATATTCGTGGATTCCACAATACCCATGATACAAACCTTATTACAGTGGGAGCATGCTTCGAGAGCTTCTTTTTTAGCTACTAAAGTCTTGGGTATGCTCTACAGTGTTTCCAAGCATTTCACCGGCACTGTCCATTTTAGTGGCCTGCCAGTCCAGACATAAACCCATACGATTGAGTTGATTTTTAAGGGCACCAAATCAGGCATTGATTAAAGAGAACCCAGTGCAGAGTTCAGCCATGACAGCAGAAGTGCCACTCACAGGCTCAGGACCAGCGCTACTGTCCGGGGCGTCATCTGTGTCCGAATGTGATCCCTGATGTTGGGTGGGCTTGGATTACTTGAAGAGCAATTTACGTTATTTGGGGTCACCAGGACCCACATAGTCTCGGACCCTTCCACCTGTTTTTATTGACAGGGACAACAAGTAGCATTCCTCAGCAGCGGAGGTTGGCCTATGTAAGGGGTGTGGTTTAGTAGATGAAGTGTGAGGCATAACATTCCACATTGCGCTGCAGTTGGTGGGAACAGTACCTGGAGCTCAGTAAGTAGGATTGTGCTGTACACGCAGTCCTGTGAGGACTAACGGCCCAAGTTGCGCTGTGCTGTACGGAGGAATTGCCGATGGATGGTATTGTGTGCAACCCAGCAAGGTGTACATGAAGCTTATATGGCATAGCGTGGCAGCCCTGAAGTCCTCAGTTTAGAAATGGCAGCCTATTCACTGGAGATGGAATTAGTGCTTCATCGGGAGGCCGCTGTCGTGAGGCACAGCACTCAGCCGCATCAGGGCTTTGTGAGCTGTGTCCATAGTGATTTCCACTGATCGCAGTTGGAAGGATTGCAGACACCAGGATGGCTCGCTGTATCCTATCCCCAATGCAGGGGGGGAGAGGCACGCTGCACCAGAGAGGCTCGATAGCCCTCGACCTCAGGCTCACCCATGGGCTTTCTTGCCGTGGGTCTCCAAGTTAGTGCTGGGCCAAGAGTGGCCTCCCCCATGTTTACTGTTTAGCGGACCATCCCAACTAGGTCTAAGGCCGCAATCTGCATTGTCCCTACTTCAAAGATGTAATCTCACCATCCACATGGTGCTGGATGTGGATAACAGTTGAGAACCTGGTGACGAAGGGACAGCAGTTGCTGGGACTTCACAGCCAGGAGCTGGTGTGGCCATGCCCCTAGAATCTGTCTTGGCGTTGCTATAATAGGAACCGTCCAGTCTGACCTGCTAATCGAGGTCCCCTCCAGTCAGAAAGACAATTTTCGGTTTGTGAGTGCACCATCTACTCTTACGTCTTGCGCCTCTGCCTCCCAGCTTTAAAAATGCAGCTGCATATTTGCTAAAGAATAATGAATATGACAAAGACACACCCACATTTTCAAGAACTGGCTCACTTCTCACAGGAGTGCTTCAATAAGGATTATGATTTGAATGCCAATAGGGTGAAAATGTAAGGAATACATTACCCATACAATAACCATAAAGTAGAGGGGGGCAAGTTACTTAAAGCTCAAGCTAGGGGTGAGCCAGTCACCTGGCTCTGGCTCAGCTCAAGGTCCTCTTGGACCCTCAAGCCCAAAAAGAGCCAAGCTTTAATGTGGATTATGTCTGCCACCCACGCTCTACTATCATGCACAACAATGAAAAATAAAGCATAAGCCGTAGGTGTTAAAAAGGAGAGAGGGAAGTAGTTGTCTACTGTGTGAATTGCATAACCTGAACATTAGAAAACCTGAAGCCAATACGGGTTCCCTGCTTGACCAAATTGTGTGATCTTAGGCAAACATTTTATTTTACAGAGCCTCCTTTCTCTTTGTCATCTCATATGAGATAACCTTCCAAACCGTGAGCTCATCGTGGGTGCTGTATAAAAATTACCTGATGTACTCATCTCCCAGAAACAATACGACCAACTCTCCCAGGAACAATCAGAGGAGAAACCGAACATTAACGAACATCAAATAGCCATGGGACTCGCTCCCTCTCCATGGGAGATTGCCATTATTCTGCGCAGAACAAGGTCGTCGGGGCTCCTGGTCCAAACGGAATTCCTGCATACATCTATAAAGAAGATCTGAAGCTCTGGTCACCAATCCTCTCTGCACTGCACAGCTCCTGCCTTGACTCCCAGGAAGTACCACTGAACTGGAGAGACTACTTATTACACCCTATCTGCAAAAAGTGGAACAGGCAAGACCCAGCCAATTATCACCTTATCGCACTCCTGGACATTAAGGCAAAAGGATTCACCTCAGTCCTTCTGGAAGAACGGCAGAGGCCAAAGATTTAATGCCACTAAATCAAATTGTCTTCGGGCGAATGCTGTGACTACAGATAACATGGTAGCCCTTTCTTTTCTAGCTCATGAGGCCGTGGCTTAACCCCCCCCCCCACACTTTTCGCATGCTTCGTAGATTATTCTGCAGCATTTGACGCTGTTGACAGGGATCCGCTATGGAACAAGCTAAAAATCTGGGGCATCTCCAACAACCTTTTAAGGGCAATAAGATTGTTAAATACATCCACCTGGGTGAAGGTCAAGCTGTCACCCATTACAGTTACCAAGGAGATTCATACTACCAACGGTCTAAAACAAGGCTGCGTTTGGACACCACTTCTATTCAACCTCTACACTGCAGATATGTCACAGGCACTAAAACAGGCTAACCTGATACCACCAAAAATTGGTAATCAAAAGGCCACCTTACTGCAATACGCGGATGACATTGTCCTGCTGGACCACTCTAAAGTCGGCCTACAAAAAGCACTAACAGCATTGCATAGCTACAACATGACAAATAAAATAAAGGCAAATGCTACTAAAACTAAAGTAGAAATTTTCAGGGGGGCACCGAAATATCAGCATTTTCACTGGAAACTGGGGCTACTCACTGTCAGGAACACGGATGTGTACAACTACCTGGGAGTTTGCCTCTCAGCCAAGGGAACGCCCAAAGCCCACCTCTAACATCTGAAGGCAAAGGCGACTCTATAATAACTAGAATATGCCAGCTCAATAATTCAATAGAAAGCCCCTCAGCAAAATTAATCCTTCAAACTCTTAAAGCCACTTTCTTTCTGGCAATGAATTATGATCACAAAGCATTTCCCGGCCAATCCGCCGCACTGAGAGAAAAGCTCCAGGTAAAAGCCTACAAAAGAGTTATTGAACAGCCACAATATAATAGGAGCCACCTGATAAGGACGGAATACGGTCTGGAGGGCCAGCATTGGGCCCTGATGGGGTCCTTCCGGAAATACTACCACAGGATAGTCATGGCCCCACCCAACACCTTGAAGTCAGTCCTTGCATTTTTGACGCAAGTATGAACCCCTGGTCACAATACTTAGCTGCAGCCTTAAACAATCTCCAAATTAATCAAGCAGACCTGATGAGGCTGGCCCAGTCACACATCGCAATTAAACCTGTGCTCAAAAGACAGATAAAAACGCTTTCCCGGGCATGTGATCTGGAAAGAATTAACAAGACTCCCGTCCAAGAAGCACTAGTTGCTTCTTGTAAAAACAACACAAAGCTCTTGGCACCACAGTCATATTTGACTTGCCCCATTAAGAAAACCTGTGTGACACAAATCGCTTTTGCGAGACTGCTCGGCCTGAGGACAAAAGAGCTAAACCCGAAATGGAACTCCCTTACCACCATCAGGGGCTGCAGGCTTTGCGAATAAAAATATGAAACTTTTATTCACCTATTATGCTGCTGACCGGCCCTAATGAATGCACGTCGCTCCCTCCTAAGACCCCTGTTTCTTCGACACAATCTAAGAACTTGCACGGAGGCATTATCCCTGGTGTTAGATTTAAAGGAACCTGGTGATCTGGCCAAATCCAGGAAGTTCATCAAGCAGCTTCACCTGATCTGAAGGGCCCTTAGTCTTTGACTTAACGTCTGAGGAGAGCAACCAGTCTAGGCTTTTTACTCTTTTAACAATCTATTTTATGATTGAGAGCATTTTTGTTTTAATGTATATTCGTTTTGTCTTTTGTACAACCTCCTTTGTTTGCTAAGATTTTAAGTAATCATACAATAAAATGATGATGATGATGACTTGTTGTATTGAGGTGAAACACTTCTGTATGTTAAAGAAATACCTATTTCTAATTTTAAAGAGATTTCATATGATGTATTTTGCGTGTTTTAGCTACCAGGGGCCTGATTTATGAAAAGTTAGCACCACCTTTGCGTCATATTTTGACCCAAAAGCAGCACAAACTTACAAAATATAACTATATATAATTTTCTTTGAGCCCAGTTAGACCCTTGGCTTTGCTTTGGCTCAGTTTTCCCTGTTAATTAGTTGACTTGCCCACCTTTACATAGAAGTAGGACTATTATTTTGCATCAACCAAGGGGCATAGGATCACTAGCACAAAAAAAGGCACCAAGAAGAATTAAATGCAACTTTCAAACGGTATCATCTGTTTTAACTACATGGCTTTGTGTTAGCGGCAGCTAGCTAATTCTGCATATGAAAGGTTGCCTACCTGTGTGCTCAATCGACTCTCCCTGAAACATGGTTTATGAGTTACATTTACTGAAATCTTTCTGGACAGATGCAGAGAAAACGAGTGTGTCCCGGCAATTATAGGTCTGGTCACCCTATGCTTAGGTGTCTGGCGTTACACACACAAGAAGTGGCAGCAAATTGCATTCAAGTTCCTGTTAACAGTTAGAGCAAAAGCCGTCTACAACCCATGAGCACTAGAGTACGATTTTCTCTGTATCGGGTACATAACCCCAGTACTAGACTTGGGCCAGCAGTAAATTCACTCCTACAGACGACATGATGTGTGATCACGCTGTCTATGGTGCTGAAATGTGGCCCGGCAGAGCGACAGCTAGCTACACATTGTCCCCGTCTACTCTTCATCCGTCTCCCAGCTCCCAGCCATGCCCGCCGACACTTTCAGCACACCTGTCTGGACCCAGCTGAAATGGCCGCACCAGGGAAAGGCGGCTAAAACGTGCCGAAAAAAAATTAAATGGTTGTCTCGCAGAAACTCGGTTGACTGTTCGGTAAGCGCCTTGTCTTTCATGGCTTCGTGTGCACAGTACAATCAGCTTGCTTCTTTTAAAGCCCCCACAGACTCTCGGGACGAACCCTGTCTTATACTGCTCGGCGAGCTAAGAAGCAGCAAAGAAAGAACATTTCTCTGAGTCGGAGTAAATGCTGTGTATATAGAACAACTAACCGAGTCTCTTCATGTCACAAAACCTCCCCAGACTCCGGCGTAAAGCTTTGCCTATCTATATCGGCCCTTGGTAAGCCGAGAGCCACTAATAGAAAATGTCTTCCTTTCAGAAAAGCTTCCCTAACTCCTGCACACGAGACGTGCACCATCGGCAGATGATCAGGCAAGCAGTATCGGGCGCTCGTCTCTCTTACAATCCTCACAGCCTCTTGGGGGAAAACCCGTCTATCCCCGGCTTTGGGGAGCTCAGTGTGCCCTGATAAAAGGCGGAGAGAGGGTCTGCTCTAAACCTAACCAGAGTGGAGCCGCGAACACGACCTAGCGGCATTGCTGCTGGGCTGAGTCTACTAGCACCGCATGCTCCAGGGCTAATCTTTCATCACAGAGACGGGATCTGACTGGCCCTGCGTGCGTACGAGCGCGCAGAGACAATGAGGGGAAAGCGCGCAAGCGCAGGTGCGCGCACAGAGACGCAGAGCGGCTGGCACACTGCTTGTTGGGCACCGCGAACCGCAGGAAGTGAGTGAGTGTGTGCCCACCTTCTTTCCGTAAAGCAGTGGACAGGCCGTGCGTGTCCTTAAAAAAGCACGACCAAAGGGATGATATGGAGTGTTAACTCGTGTGAAAGTTTGCTTGTACATTCACCATCAAGAGAATGAAAGTGGCGGACACGCAGTTAAACAGGTGCCTACATATGCGCTAGTCAGTGGGGTGACGGGTGCACACTCCGAGTGACAGTGCCTTACACGTGCGTTACTAATGGAATGAAAGGGTTGGGCACTGCTTAAGTTTGGTAACATGATTAACAGGAATTTAAAAAAAATGTATAGGGCGTTTGAGTGTCTGAATCACGGTGAAAGTATAGGTACAATTTGGGATATATGGTCTAAAGTATTCCCTGCCGTTTTTATAATTCCGTGGCCATATAGAGGAATGAAGCGAAGGTCTAGCTTCTGTATAAGGTCATGGAACTCCGATATAACTAGCAATATCCTTATAATCAATGTCAAGGGGTACCTTATTTCCACAAACTGCTTAAAACCTTGGTATGTTGCTCTTTCATTTGAAACACATAGGATGTTTGCAGAAATGAAGAATTAAAGTAAAATCTGTACGACACGATTAAACACACTAAAATCAGAAATTTGTTGCATAAACATATTAGAATCAATATAATACAAGCCATATTTAAAAGAAACTCTGTGTAGAAACACAACGAGATATTTTATCTTTCCTACAGTAACTTAAAACACGCAAAAAATAAATATATCACCATATATATCTCCTTTCAGTTGATCACTCTTTATTTAGATAAACAGTAAAAGAAAGAAAAATCAGGTTAGGCTTTCGCTTTTTAAACTGCAGTTTTACTTACAGTGCTGGATTAAACCGTGTGGAGGCCACTAGGTAGTCGAAATTTTGGTCCTCCCCTCGTAAATTATCTCCTGATACATTTTTTATTTTACCAACCAACAATTTTAATAAACCAGTTCTGTTACAAAAACTAAATATTTCAGGTACGTAGTTTGCACCTAATTTGTTTACAGGCTGAGAGGAGATGAGCTTTCAAGAGATAAACTGCTATGTGAATCTGATGTCTTTGGTTTATGTACTTTAAGTTCTTAATGGGTACATAACGTAAATACAGTATTTTCTCCACAGAGCCTTTAATGTAAAGTTTTCGTTTCTTCCAGTTGCTTCATTTTTTTCTATATTTTAGAAACAATTTAAGAAAGCTTGATTGTAATTTTCTTTCAAGATCAAATTAATATTATTTTGATCCGTTGTTACGGGGCTCCTAAATGGAGTGGGGCCCATAGGCCGGTGCCTACTTTGCCTATTTGGTAATCCAACACTGTTTAATTATTCTCTGGGACCTGGCCTTCACCCTAGCGGCAGGCTGCTGGCTATAGCAACAGGCATTATAATGTCAGAGCTCAGCTGTAATAAGTTATTACACTTTAGCAACTACATTATTTATGTATTACATGTGACTAGTGATTTCACAAGTTTCCTGTAATAAGAAAATTACAGACAGGAATATATAGAGGGATTGCAGGCCCCCATGTATTGCACTTACACAATGATTGACAACAATCAGAGGAAAGGGCTCTAGTCACTTTGGAAATGTCTGCCTGCCCAACTAGCTCTGACCAAAGTCACATAGTCACACATACAGCTTTTATGTGTAGGTAGTACTGGTAAAAGAAACCAGGACCTATCTGGGAATTTTGGCACCAGAGACAAAATACATTTTTTCACCCCTACCGCCACCCTTTCTTCCACATCAAAACGCATGCAAGACTATATTTAGGTCAGTGGCCCAGTGAAATTGACCTGATATAATTTTTTTCATTTCTGAAAGCAAAATAGAAGTCAGAACATTGAGTGGGCTTTTCATGAGTCACACTCTGAGCATAGGGAGCAGAAGGGGTGACTTACAAAGATGACAGGAAATAAACTGGTCCCCTATTATTTAAGGATACTTCTGAGGGTCTAACTATCAAAGTCATGATTTAAACACAATATAAATAATGGATGTCTTTGGGTTGCCGTCTTATAATTTTGGTGTTTTTTTGATTTTCAGAGTTAGAAAACCTCCAAAATGGATTAACTGATGGACTGCATGCCCCTCAGCAACTGTTGCTGTAGTTACTAAGTGACAAGTGCGCTGTGCTGCACAGGTATGTCTGATGAAGGAGATGCATTCGTTATGTTACGACAGACCACAGTGCACAAAGGTCATTTACTTGTCTCAAGTGTCATTTATGTTTTAGGGTATGATCCGGGTCGGAAGCTACAGGGCCATTTTCTCTCGCCTGGGCACCATGTAATGTTATTTTATTAGATCTCTTAATGAAACCAAAGGTCATGTGGTGTCGTGTTAAGTTATGCCATGATTATTCTAATTAGTGGTCTTAAAATCTAACAAATCCTACCTCTTTTTCACCACAGAATCTTAGCTACAGTGCTACTCGGGAAGCTTTGGAGTGTGGTTAGAGCAGTCTAGATGCACAGTAGGCACACCTGACACTAACCTGGCCACAGGGGCACATTTAAGACTGATAGTCCGTTAGGTAACATTGACAGAGGGCCCACATTGTGGGCGGGGCCAATGTAGAAGGGTGGCTTAGTGTTGTTAAGCCTGGGGTGGTTTTGGGTGCGATACTGGTGCATTTTAAAAGTACGTGTTTCAATTTCTTTGTTGTTTAAATTTCCTTTAACAGTAGCACTGCTGATATATGAGCTCTGATGGCGTCAACAGGAGTGACCCTTGTGTAGAAGGTGTTTCCTTGGTTCAATCAGTTTTAAAGTCAGCTGAATAAGATCTCCTGCAGTGTACTCTTGCAGCAGCTGCCAGGCGTGTGATATAAGTATATTTGTGAAATGGAAGCGCGTCAGCAGCTTGCAGTTTGCCCAGGAAGCTTGCAGTTTCCCAACACATATGTATAGTCCTTTCACCCCCTTTTGGAGGCTCATGGAACTGCAATGGAACGGTAACATTTTGTGTGTTTGTAAAAAAACACACAAAGTCGCTCCGGAATAAAAGAGAAGAGGTGAGCAAGTCACCAAATGGGAGATGAACCAGCGTCGAGCCAGAGCCAAGTCAAGGCTTTACCCTAAGCAACAAAGCATGACCTGAGCCAGTGATATCTGCTAGACAGAGCCTCCCTTTCTTGCTATGCACATAATTGAAACAAGACGTTCTGTACAAAGAGAACAAACACACCTTTCGTATTTAATTCATGCGCTGCGTTACAGCAGCTGTCATTGATGTTCTGTGTTACAGCAGCTCTCATTCATTATGCAGGAGGGTACTTGATTTTTTATTTTATTTTACCAACCTGCATAAAGTGATGGAGGGAAGGCAGTGCCCTGGTTTATCTGTGGCTCTTATAGCAAATGGGTTTTAGGCCTAGACCTAGAGACAGACTATTAGACCAAGCCATGCTCACTTCTCTATTAGAGCTGCCCATCACTGAAGCAGGGGGCTGATCAGCAATTAGTCTGCATCGTCTATGACATGAATCAAGATAAATGGACTTACAGCCTCCTAACATGCTATGTGGAAAGCATGATTTAATGACACCTGTTTTACAGACTGTACATAAGTGGTATCTGCCATTGCAATTGGTGATCTTTAATGACTTTTCTTTTTCACCACATATACACTTTACTAAGCAATAATTTGCTTTTAATGCAATTTTTAAGTCCCAGTGGCACTGCATTACCTATTCATAAAGAGATGTGTATCCACACATTTTAATGTACGGCCTATGAGACAGCTTTAACTGTCTTGTCAACCAGTGTTTCCCAAAAACTCATACATAATATATATAGTTGGAGGCTGTTTTGCCAGAAAGCTTCATTGTAGGAAGCCGGATCTTTATATAGTATACCAAAATGAGGTATACTGTGCAAAGAGTCCAGGGGTTCCCTTACTAGTGGACCGCAATTTGCTCTAGCAATCCCAAGGTGCTCCTTTTAGGGGGTAGTGTGGTCAAGCAGCCTTAGGCTTATCAGAGAAGAGTGTTCATATTTACAAATACACGCACAGTCAATAAATAAAACACATGACTCAAGAAGGAGATCCACATCAATTTACAAAAATAACAAGTATATTTTATATATGTTTAGGCAGGATCAATACAATCAGGTAAGTACATTTTGCAAGAAAAATCTTTACACTTTTGAAAAGTCGACACAGTGCAATTTCTGAAAGGCTGCAGTGTTATCCTATGGAGAAAAAAAAAATAAGTACTGCATTCAGGTATAGTACAGCAACTTACGGGACCAATCTCCTGGACTTAAGTTAAGTATTGGGTAAGGGTTAGGACCACACCAACAGGTCACACCAGGTGGCACTGGGGCAGCTTGGTGCAGAGGTGTAGTATGGCGTCAGGTGCCCGATGTTGGCCAATGGGGATCGGTCCGGTTGAAAAGAGGCTGCAGTTCTGGACAGGGAGTCCAGTTGGGAAGAACCAATTAGGTGGGTTCCAATCTTGAGATGTCCAGGGACAGAGGGACCCATTTGGTCCTCTTCTCGACGGGCCAGGGATGACGGATGCTGAGGTGTTAGAAGGCATTGGGTTTCCTCCACCAGGAGCACTTGCGTTGAGGAGACTTGCGGGCAGGGGCTGCAGGCGGCATCTGTGAATCCACAATGGGCAAGTCTAAGGTGGGTTTTGTCTCTGGAGTGCTGGGGGACTAGGTTGGCACCATTGGCCCACTTCAACTCGGGCTAGGTGGCACGGGTGCAGTGGTACTTTCCGGTGTCAGGTTTTCTGTGGTGCAGAGTCCTCGTAGTTGGCTTGGGCTGCCTGGAAGATGCAAGGAAGCAGCTCGGCTGCTCCGCAGAAGTTCCTGGGTCTTTGTTGAAGGCAGGCAGGCCTCCCAGGATTTGGGAGGCACAGCAGCTTGCAGGACGAGTTGACTTTGGTGCAAATCGGTCGGAACAGCAGACAGACCATCAGGGCTGAGACCAAGCCAGATGCTTCTTCCTTGGGCTTTATTTTTGCAGTTCTTGGGTGTCCTTCTTCATTGTAGGTCAGCAGGAATCAGATTACCTGGTGCCAGGGGTGCCCCAAAACATTGAATTTAGGGTTGTTTGGGAGTGTAGGGTAGTAACCAATGGGTTACTGACCCCTGGGGTTGCTACACCCCCTGTATGACAGAAGTGGACATAACCCTGTCGCAGAATTCCTGAATCTGCCAACTCCAAGATGGCGGATTTCTAAATGTTGTATCCACATCAGATAGCTCACCTTAGGGGTGGGACTGACCTGAGGGGAGGACACACCTCTCTGAATGCTAAATTCCAGGTGCCAAATGGGCCCTGGGGCAGGGGGTCGACATCTCTCCTGTGAGTGATGCCGGATCTGAATACCAAGGGTGGTAGGCTTCTTTGAGGCTCACTGTCTTGGAATGTCGGTTTACAGATCATACTGTTGGGTGGGGTGTGTAATCACCTCTCCCAGAGCAGGCTTTGTTTATGACCTCCCAAGAGCAAAGGTACTCACCCTAGGAGGTCAGACTTGTGTCTGGTGGTGGCAGACTGACTAAAACTAGTCATTCCGCACACCAGTAGTTGGTTGTCAGGGGGCACCTCTAAGGTGCCCCCCTGGTGCATGTAATCATAAATCCATCATCTTCATCAGTGAGTGTTAGAAATGGGGTCTCTAGTTGGCAATCAGTTTACACTCTATCCAAGTAGGGATCCTCACTCTAGCCAGGGTAAGGGAGTTACACTCCTAAGATAACCCCTGCTCACCCCCTTGGTAGTTAGACACGAGCAGACAGGCTTATCTCAGAGGCAATGTGTTAAGTATTTGTACTCACACACAGTAACACAGTGAAAACACTACAAACCGACACCACACCAGTTTAGAAAAAATGGCCAATAGTTATAGGAGTAAAGCAAGACCAAAACGACAAAAATCAACATACAGAAGCAAAGATATGAACTTAAAAGATGAAATCCCAATAGAAACACAATAGCTCCAACTGGTGCTATCACGGCGTCGTGACAGTGTCGTTCCCAACAATCCAATGCCACTCGTGAGGGAGTGTGGCGCTGGTCACAGAGTCACACGGACCCCAGGTACAGTACCTTAAAAATGAGGCAGAGTCAAAGACGTTGCACAGAGTTGGAGAGGTGAGGCGTCGCTGGGGTCGGTGCAGCGTCGGTTCCATACTGCTACACAGGAGGTGATTCATCAGGCAACACAAAAGGATGATGGACGGAGTGCTGACAATGCAAACACTCACCTCCAGTCACAGATCTGGGTTTAATCCATCGTTTTTTTGCTGCCCATGCCATTCCAGTTTGGACCCAGCCATATGCAAATCAGTCTTGACCCTGTTCCCCATGGGAACAGTCCAGCCCGAACTGCCAGGCCAGGTCTTCCCTGGACTGGAAACAAGCATCCTGGGACCGGTTTTGGGGTTTCACCCCTCATCAGCCAGGCTAGCTTGAATCCAGTGGCATGGGAAGCATGGGACCCACGTCTGGGCATTCCCTTCCCACTTAGGGTGACATTAGCAACACAAAAGGATGATGGACGGAGTGCTGACAATGCAAACACTCACCCCCAGTCACAGATCTGGGTTTAATCCATTGTTTTTTTGCTGCCCATGCCATTCCAGTTTGGACCCAGCCATATGCAAATCAGCCTTGACCCTGTGATTCATCAGGTACTTATTGCTACGCAGTGGAGGTGAGGTGTTGGTTCCTTACTGAGGCAGCGGATGTGAGGCAGCATAGGTGGCGAGCTGTCGGTTCCTTACGATCCTGCATGTTCGATGAGTCCAGTGGGTCAAGACACGATGATGAGAATTTGCAGTGCTGCAGTCACACAATGGGGCCACAGGTGCCGTGGTGGAGTCGGGTGTCATGGATGTCGGTGACACGGCACTCGGAACTCATAATGCTGCAGGACTTTGGAGGTGCTGTGGCAACGTCGTGCCTGTGATGTCGGTTGCAGTCATTGCACTTCAGCGGGGACCACAGCTTCGGGTGCAGGCACTGGCACGGAGTTGAGCAGTGGCACCGGTTTTGCAGTTGTCCGGAGTCGATGTGCCTGTTTCTTCTTGTTTTCTGCCACACTTTACTCCAAAGGGCTCAGGAACTGGACTGGGCACCTCTTGGCTAGTCAGTGTCCACATCAAGAGAACACAGGGGTTGGCAGGTGAAATATTTGATGTCCCTGAGACTTCTTAACAGGAGGCAAGCTTAGTCTAAGCCACTGGAGAAACTTCACAAGCAGGCAAACTTCAAGGGAAAGTCTTTGTAGTGCACAAGACCCTGCCTTTCCTGCCCTGGTCCCAGACACACTCTTGGATGTTGGAGACTGCATTGTACAAAGACAGACACACCCTGTATTGGGTGCAAGTGTCAACTCCTCCCACCACCCTAGCCCAGGAAGGTCCGTCAGGATTTGCAGGGCATACCTCAGCTCCCTTTTTGTGACTGTTTAGAGTGAATTCACAACCAGCCTAACTGTCATCCTGACTCAGACATGTATTCCACAGCCAGGCAGAGGCACAGACTGGTTAAGCAAGAAAATGCTTACTTTTTAAAGGTGGAATTTCACAACCACGCAATTTAAAAATCACCTTCACTAAAATATGTGTTTTTGAATTTTGAGTTCAGCGATCCAAACTCCATATTTCTATCTGCTCCCAATGGGAAATTACACTTAGGAGATACTTCATGGCAATCCCCATGTTAACCTATGGGATAGGCCTTGCAATAATGAAAACCGAATTGGGCAGTAAAACATACTAGCACATATCCTACCTTTTAAATACACTGCCCATGGGGCTACCTTGGGCCTACCTTAGGGTAGCCTTACATGTACTAAAAGGAAATGTTTGGGCCTGGCAAGTGGGTGCACTTACCAGGTCGACATGGCAGTTTAAAACTGTGCACACAGGCACTGGAATAGCAGGTCTGAGACATGTTTACATGGCTACTCATGTGGGTTGCACAATCAGTGCTGCAGGCCCACTAGCAGCATTTGATTTACTGGTCCTGGGTACATGTGTTGCACTATACTAGGGACTTACTAGTAAATCAAATATGCCAATCATGGATAACCAATTATAATCACAATTTACACAGGGGTCACTTGCACTGATCAGCAGTGGTAAAGTGCCCAGAGTACCAAAACCAGGAAAATTTAAATCCAGCACACACTCAAAAATACAGAAGGCAGAGGCAAAAAGACAGGAGGATAACCCTATAAAAGGGCCATTTCCAACAATGAGGGTTTATTTATAAGAGATGTTTGATACCAAACATCCCTAGTTTCACTGAAGCCATCGTCTAGCTGGGGAACTCGTAAGGACCTTTGTCCAACACAAGTACTTAAAATGGATTCTCTGTTCACTCACTACGTCTAAGAATCAACAAAGACATAGCAGGGGCATATCTTCTCTTGCATAGATGCCCTTACATGTAATACAAAGCACCTTGCCTTAGTGGTGACTTACATATAATGCACACAGTGCTAGGAGACAGGGCTCACAGCTGTGTGCCATGTTGTGTTTTCACTTTTAGCTGCACCAATTCAGGCAGCCTGCAATGGCAGTCTGCATGTGCTAGGTGAGGGGTCCCTGAGGGTGGCGCAATACATGCTGCAGCCCTTGGGGACTCTCTTAGGTACCTATGCCATAAGGACCAAGGGCACCGTTTAGTAGGGACGTATAGGGGAGCGAAAGATATTGCCAATTGGGGAACAACTGCACAGTTTTAGGGAAAGAGATCTGGCACTGGGGACCTGGTTAGCAGGTACCCAGTGCACTTTCAGACAAAACTGCATCCAGTACCAGGCAAAAAGTGGGGGCACCCATATCAAAAAGGGGCACCTTCCTACATTTATCCATTGGTCTGTTAAATTATCAGTCACATTGTGCTTCCGGCCACCATAGCAATACAGCATGGGACAATGGATGAGCCTCCCTTCCTCATTGGCTCACTTCATTCTGAGTGACTGCACAAAACCTGGCCGCATCGCTAACTTCTGACTAAAAATAGGTCCTTTCCCTTCGATGAAAAAGCTTGCTTAAAGTTCCTTTTTTATTGTATGCATTTGACATAATAACATTAGTAGCAGACATTTATTTTGAATGCATCTCGGGTACCCAGTTACATGGCATTTTAGTTCTTGTCTCCTTTTTAAGGCTATAAAGTGTTTAAGTAACATTGTAGTTGAATGCAATTTTGAGTGCTTTGTTATGTTGTGATCCATTCTTGTCTTCTTCCCAAATAAAAATAATAATAAATGGACGGCACAACTGAAAAGTTTTCTATTTAAAAATACCACCAGTAAAATGGCCTCATCAGTTAAGGTTTTTTGTTTAAGTTAGCATTTTTAATGCAAGCACCTCCCACCCACAGTTATGTTTTCGTTTTTCATTTTATGACATATGGTTGCAATAAAACAAAAATTAACCATTGTGTGGCTGGCCAATGCCAGACTTATTAGCTTTGCCAGTGCTTGTTTAAAGTAAGGTAATGGGCATTAGAAACTTTTCACTAACACAGACATACTACCAGTGGCTACCTCATTTTATACAACCATCCCAGAGCACCAAGACATTGTTGACCACTTTGGAGTCCTTAGGAAGAATCCTGAAATCTTCCTCTTTATTGTATGTAAGCCTGTTCCGAGGGCCTGTAGTGTAGAAGCATCCTAACGATCAACAGCAAGTGGAAACTATGCATTTGCATTAGCATCACAATTCACAATCTCATTAGTCAAGAAGTCGTAACTGAAGCACCTTCCACCAGTTGATCACAGTGACTCACTGGCCCGGTTGGAAGAAGGTATGTCGCTTTGTTTCACTCCACCAGCTCATCTGCCTGTAAAGTCACGGACAACGTGTGATCCAAGCCATCCATTCCAACAACAGCAGCTATTGTCACTTCTAAACCCTACCTCAGGCCACCTCTACCAATACAATATGTTGATAATGGCTGGGCAGCCAGACATTGGTAGGGCCTTAGACTTTCTACTAGGAGTTCTGTGGCAAGACCGGATGCTCAATTGTGACAATTGCAAGCATGGAGCACTTAGTGCATCTAGTATGATATTCTTTGCACTCCATCTAAATCATCATCGTCAACATGATTGTCGTCATGGAAACGAGGCATGATAGCATCAACACTCCGATTGTTGAGAAATATTAAGAATGGGTTATTTTTGGCACTTAGAAGGGGATGAGGGGATTTTCACCTAAGCCCTCTTGTGCTTCTGCACCATAAGTGTGTCTTCCATGGAATCAAGGACGATAAACATATTTGTATCTGTAAATTGATGCAGTCCTACATTTATTCACCCAAATGCACTTTTTGCCATCGTGGGCAACCGATGGGCTTCTATCCACACACTCACCTAAGAACTCAATCTCCCGAGTGAGAGGGCCTTCGAGTGAACACGCAGTGCATCAGTCAATCCAATCATTCATAGACTATTGGGCACAGTAAATGCTGACTGTACTACAGACTGCCATGTGGTTTGCACATCAATATCAAGTAGATGCTGGTCTCTAATTATTTTCTCCACCACTTCTAGTGATCAGCTAGGCAAGGACGGACATTGGTACCGAATAATGTATGCGTCTTGCCAGGAAGACTTGGAGCAAACAAAAACCATTGTGCTATGAGATGAGGGGATATTCTGATGAAGAATCGCACTTTACCCAACCAGACGCACAATGGAAATCAGAGTAAATGATCGTCGAAAACTCAGATGGGCTACATTTAGCAAGAAACTTAAATAAAAGGTACCCCCAACAATGGCACATGCTAAGTGACGCACGTTATGTGAGTATTTGTGCAAGAACAATGTTTTCAATAGGTTTCATTCAATACATTTGAAATTCATGGATGATGAACCTTCATCAGGTTGCAGTAATGTTTTTTAGCAGTCAAACAAAGTAACACGAGGTAGATGCTTTTAATTCAGCACACCTTTCCACAGATAAACTGCTTAAAGCCCAGTGCTGTCACGTGGGAGAACAGCAGTGACAACAGGTGGGGTTGTACAAGAATAATCATGAACTTCATTTAGAGGTTCGCCAGAAGTCACAGCTGCAATCCCTGTCTCGCCTCTTGTGACCCCCTGGCACTGCCTTCCGACCCCTGACCTCAGAGGTTCACTATCAGTATAATACAAATGGAGTACAATTAGCTGGAATAGGTCTTTCCTGACAGCAAAGGTAAGCAAAAAAACATGCTTTTATATGCATGTTGTATTCGTGCGGGTGAGAGTGTGTTTTGTAGGAGAAAGGGAATGAATGTGTGAATGTGTGTATGTGTAATGACTGTATGAATGTGAGTCAGCCAGTAGCAGGTGGTGAGTGATAATGTGCGAGATTGAGTGTCGGTAAGTGAGTATGAAATAATCAGAATGAGTGAGACTGAGTGAGTTCAAGAGTGACTGCAAGGTTGTGACTGAGAATGTGAGTGAGAGAGTGTTAACAAATGTGAGAATCACTGCAAGAATGTGTGAGAGTGGCAGTGAGTAAAAATAGACTTAGAGGAAGAGTAAGTGCAAGTGAGTGTGAGTGACAAACTATGTTTAGGTCAGATTGAGAATGTATATGAGTGAGTGTGAGTATGTGTGAGTAATAATAAGTGACTAGTGAGTGAGATTTATGGAGTGAGAGTAAGAGGGAGTGTAAGAGAGTGTGTGACAAAGAATGAGTGAGGACAAGTTACTGAAAATGACTGTAAGAGTGAGTGAGAGTAAATGTGAGTGTATGGATGTGCACGAGCATGAGTGAGACTGTGGTGTTATGCTTGCGAGTCTCCCACTTGCCCTGGCATAGTGAAGTAATTCTTCTCTTACAGAGTGTTGGAAATGGCCCTTTCTGTAGGGTTATCACCAAACGTTTTGCCTTTCTCCTTCTATTTTTCTGACCCTCTTTTTGTTGGCTTTTGGACTCTGAGCACCTTGCACTGCTGATCAGTGCTAAAGTGCATGTGCTCTCCCTTCTAAACTCCTCGGCATTATTGGCTTACACTTGATTGGCACAGTTAATTTAACTGTAAGTCCCTTGGACTCTGACATCCCTTATACCCAGGGCCTGTAAATTAAATGCTACTAGTGGACCTGCAGCGCAGCTTGCACCACCCACAGAAGTAGTCTTTCAAAACTGCCTCAGGCCTGCCATTGCAGGGCCTGCGGCACAGTTTACTGCCACAGGGACCTGCATCTAAATGTACTTGCCAGGCCTGGAACTTCCCTTTTACTACATATAAGTCCCCCTAAGGTAGGCCCTAGCTAGCCCTATGGGCAGGGTGCTGTGTAGGTAAGAGGTAGGATATGTGCCTGGTTATGTGGCCTGTCCTAGTAGTGACAAACAACCTATTTGGTTTCTCACTACTGTTAGTGGTGCCTATCTCATAGGACTGTCTTGGAAATGTGCTTTCATATGGCTAAGTGGTATTGTCTGATCTATGAGGTGGGGGGCGTAGGCATGTTTGGTATGGTTGGAATGGTAGTAAGAAATGCTGCTTCCTGGTGTAGGTGGATTTTTCATTACCAGTGTGGAAATGCCATTTAGAAAGTGGGCATTTCTCTGTGCTTATAACTCTGGTGCTCTTGCAGCCCGTCTCCAATCTACATCTGGGGTGGAGTGACAGCTGGGCTTTGTGCATACCTTTCAGACAGACAGAAAACAGGGAGGGAGGAGATGTAACAGGAGTACATCTGCATACTGAATGGTCTTCCTGGGATGAGTGAGGTAGAGGTGGGCACACATGCTTCTGTGAAGGCTGTGTCCTGGCTTCACACAAAAGGGCTTGTTTACCCTCTACTGATGCCGGCAACCAGTGCTGGAGGAGAAGGGGACATTCCTGGAACCAATTGGGGCTGGTTGGAACCCCCTCCCCACCTTTGTGAAAGCTAAGCAGTATGAGTATAAGTACAGGGGGGTTGTCCCCCACAGGGGAGACAATGAGTGGACCTGCACCAGATGCTGCTGGAAGGAACAGACATACACAGAGGAGCCACCATTAGGACTGACCTGTTGAGGTGCTGACCTGTGACCTGCGAGGTCACCTGAAGGACTGCTACTTTACTGCCATGACCAGGATGTGCTGGCCTGCTGTTTGTACTTTTCTGTCCTTGGTGCCCCCAGTGCTCTCCAGGGGCTTTTGAACTGCACCTCCCTGTCTGCTGTCTGAGCGAGGGGCTCAGAAAGCGGAGTTTGTGGACTGTGCACCCTCCCTAGCAACTGGTGCATGAGTGCACCACGAGGGGAAGCATGCGGTGAGAATACGGGGTTTGATGAGGGGCATGTGGTGAATGCTCCCTCACAATCTCTGCCCTGCAAGCAGCAATCAGAGTGTCTTGAGGGCTGAAGTCCCGAGGGGTGGAGGCCCCTCACACTGGAGAAAGCTTGGCCCCTAGCCGGCTGCCTTACAAAGGAGAGGTCACACCATGCTGCGCACCCCCAGCAGCGGGGACAGATCTCCCCCGGTGCCGACAGGAGCGCAGTATGAGCCCGCCAGGTCGTGCCTCCTCTGGTAACCCAAGGAGGCCCCCAGCAGAGGAAGGACCATGAGTGGCAATGCCTGAGGGGTGTGACACTGCAGGAGCACCTGCTCCCTGCCATAGGAAGCTGACGGCTGGAACCAGGGTCAGCGGCCGCCCTACAAAAAACCCTTAAGTGGGGTACTGTGAGGACAACAGCCAGCGACGAGGCGTGTAGTCTGCGAGGATGTTCTCTTCCCTGCCCCCTCAGCCTCAGACATGCTAGCGTAGCTTCCTCTGAGCCGTCAGTTGTTACTTTGGGGCCGCACCAAGTCCCTACATGTGGTGGATCTGGGGAAGTGTTTGTTGTGCTACCCCGCATCCCTGTGGGAGACGGGTCGTGGAGGCATGATGGACCATGGTCCTAGTCGGGAGGGTCCTCTGGAGAGGCCCCTGGAGATGGCGCAAGGCCATGTAAAGCACAATGTACATTTTGGGATCCTGCACACTACTGCCTAGACTACCGTAACACATGTTGTAGATGTGCAGGTGTCCCTGCAAACCATGGTTGTTGATAGATTACTGAGACATCTGTAATAGAAGCCCAGGTGCCGTGGGCCTATATTTCCACTGTGACAGGTGATTATTCCTTTATTACAGGTTGCATTTTTGTGGAGGAATGTTGTGGTTCTTCTGACAAGGGCACCCATACTGCTATGGGGCAGTGGAATATGTACAGCAATGTTTTGGTTTAGGACATGTGCAATATGGAAAGGTTCTATCTATTTGCATTCATAATGATGTCTTGGCATCTCTGATAGTATGTTTATTCTGACGTGCATTTTTGGTGATAATGTCAACCTGACTATTGCAGGTGTTGCAGAATACCAATAACCTATATGTTTACCTGACTACTGCTTGCTTTCACAGAGTACTAGTAACCTGTGTGATGTTCTGACAATTGCTTGTGTAGCAGGGTTTTACCAATACATGTCGTATTTGGTCTAATAATTTATGTGCAAAACAGTTTATTTTTATATAACTTGTTGTAGCATTTCTTTTGTGGTGTATTTATTGTGTCACATGTATTGTGTGTGTTGTGCAAATGCTATAGACATTGCCTCTGGGATAAGCCTGACTTCTCATGCCAAGTTACCAAGGGGGTGACCAGGGGTTATCTTGGGTGTGGTGTGGTGGTCCCTGCCTGGTTGATGTGCCTACTGTAGCCAACCAGTAATCCCATTTCTAACACAGGTGGTATCCAAAACAGACACAAATGTGTGTTGGTATATTAATCATGCACTTATTATAGAACTTCAGTGATGCACTTTTTGTGTTGTCATCAGGGTTAATGTCAAGTGAGATAACCTCCTGGGAACATTCAGGCTCAAAGGTCATATGATGGCACTGCCACTGATGTCATTAAGGTCATAGGGCATGTGATATCATTTCCACTACCCCTGGCATTTTGGTGAGTTGAGGTCTGCAAATGACCAAGGGATAATAGTCTAAAACAGAAAGCTAAACATTCAATCACACTGGACCATGAGGTAATTTTTGTCCCTAATCTAATTGTATTGTTGACATTTCAACTTTCAGCCCAGGAGTTAATTGAAGAGTCATCATCAGGAGAAATAGAATTAGTGAGGCACTGTGCATCCATTCTGTAAAAAAGCAAAACGGGATTTATGACTAACAATTCAAGGACGAGACAAGACAAATGCTGCAGGGGAGCCACGCTTAGTTACAACCAATCCAAGTAGGTCCAAAGGCGAGCTTAAAGAGAATAAATCTAACTTTCGTAAGTGCTGTGGAAAACCAGCAGTGAAAGGTGAAGCACACAGCATTCTGCTGGGAATACACACTAATGAGCGCCCCACTGAGGACTGTCTTAAAAACAAAACGTTAATGCACAAAATACTCAGAAACATAACAGTTATTAGGAGTTTTGCAACAGAGTTGTTTAATTCATCTAGAAGCATTATAAGGAGCTGGAATGAATGAACGCTAAGGGGATGCAATGAACCAGCACAAAAAGTAGCAAGACCGGGCAGCGCGACTGTCGCAATCTCGGCAATTAAAACAAATGAGGCGCGTGTGCGGAACGCAATGGAACCCAACGGAAGGTGAAATAAAAACACATCAAACGCACCACAACAAGAGAATGGAAAATGTGAAACCGAAGAGAAAAAGTAAATTGTGGCAAACAAGGCCTATTTCGAACATTTCAAGCAACACAGGCCTCGAAGGAAGTCAGATGGGTCACATATTCCGTTTTCACTCTCCACAGAACCACTAAAAAATGATGATACAAAACTATTTCAAACGTTGAGTTAAGCATTCAGACTCCACAGCGCAAGCGGGTAAAAACGAAATACTCATGAGCTATCAGCGAAGGGTGTAGCTTCAGATGGGTGTTTGGGGTGTTACACCCCCTGATAATTCTATTCTCTAGTGAATAGTTGGGTGCAGGTGTCTCCAGTCGGGTAAAGTGAGGAGTCTGTCGGATTTCACCTGGGATTTTTATATTTTGGGTTAAAGTATTGTTTTAAGTGTCCCTTACAATCAGCACCCTGCTCCTTTTCCCCGTCTCTTAAACTCCCCTTCACAACTGCTTCTCTTAGAATGTATTTTAACATGATATGCCACCATGGTTGGTGGAAAACTTGATGCTCACACACTGTTTTCTGACCAAGCTACGCCTTCCGCAAAAAAGAGGTAGGTTAAGGTCATCTAGTACTTATCTAGAGTGGCGTGCATCGGGATTGGTGGATTGTGTATGACATCGTAGGTAAGAACATTCCAGAAGTTATCTGTGGTACATGTTATTCCAAGTTTAAGTATTTAGGGATCATATTTATACTCTGTTTGCGCCGAATGTACGTCAAAAATTTTAACGCACATTCGGCGCAAACACTGCCCCATATTTAAACTTTGACGCCCGACCCCGCGGACGTCAAAATTCCACCATGTGTGTCATTTTTTGGAAGCGGGAAACTGCCTTGCGTTAATGATATGCAAGGTAGGCGTTCCCTTCCAAAAAATGACTTTAAGGCCTGTGCGCCTTATTTAAACCCCAGCGTCATTTTGACGCACAGGAGGGGGTGGGCCTTAAAAAACGGCGCACAGCCTGATGTGTGCCGTTTTTTAACGCCTTGGTCAGGGCAGGCGTTAAGGGATCTGTGGGCTCGGAAGGAGTCCAGAGGTGCCCTCCCCTGCCCCCAGGGACACCCCCTGCCACCCTCCCCCACCCCTGGAGGACACCCATGGATGGGGGGACCCATCCCAGGGAACTAAATGTAAGTTCAGGTACGTATTTTTTTATGTTTTTTTTAAGTGGCATAGGGGGGCCTGATTTGGGCCCCCCTACATGCCACTATGCCCAATGACCATGCCCAGGGGACATAGGTCCCCTGGGCATGGCCATTGGGCAAGGGGGCATAACTCCTGTCTTTGCTAAGACAGGAGTCATGTCAATGGGGATTGTGCGTCAAAAAAAATGGCGCAAGTCCGGTTTGAGGCCTGATTTTTGCCTCAGACCCCGACTTGCTCCATTTTTTGACGCACAACCCCCATTTTCCCATACGGCGGCGCTGCCTGGTGTGAATCATTTTTTTTTACTCAGACCAGTCCGCAGCGCCGGCTAACGTCATTCCATAAATAAGGCGCCCGCATGGCGCGTTGGAATGGCGTTAGCCGGCGGTGACATTTTTGACGCACAACTGCGTTGGCACAGTTGCGCGTGAAAAAGTATAAATATGCCCCTTAATGTACTGCGTGTTGCTGTTAGCCTGCTGCAATAAAGAAAGAGTCATCATGTTACCGTCTTGTGTCTTTAGTACAATCTAAATTTCCTATCCCACTAGTTAGATTGTGCAATGTCACTTCTCTCAAGCTGCAGCACCTTGGATCATGGGGCGCCACGGCACTGGTGAGTTAAAGTATATGTTGCTATGTACGGAAATATCACATAGTTAGAGGCACGACATGTTACATTCTGTGACGTATGTATGTGGAGACGTCTGCATCTGACAGTGTTTAATCTTGACAAAATAGACACACAGACACACACACACAGTTTGAGAGCAGCTGTACATATGGACTGCAGCAGATAAGCCACATAGAGAAGACAGGAATCCGCAGTCATTCATACGCAATTACAGAACATCCACACACTTAGTCAAGGTAGCCAATCACATTGCAGCAGACAGGAAAATGTAACAGGGCAGACTCGCGAAGGCAGGAATACAGCAGATGTACGGCGAAGCAGAAAACGCAGTCACAAAGTTGTCTGTCTCATACAGTCACAGAGCTCACAGATGCAAACACATTACCCCTCATGGGGTCTTCCTCGTCCCAGTCCAAACAAATAAGGCTTGCCCTCCACCCGACAGTATTCCCATTGAAAGTCCTTCTTTTAATTTATATATATATATATTTTTTTTAAACAGCCCCTCCTCCCTGCCTCGTCCTGTTTTGTTTCCTGTCCAGAGTGGGTTCGCTGTTGGTCCTTCACGTCGCTCTTCGGACTACGCGCTGCTAACTGTGAGTACATTTCCCTTGTGGATGTTCAGTTTGTAATGTTGTTTTTACCTGTTGTTCCGTGCTGCAGGAGTGGAGCTAGGACAGGGTGCTCTGTTAGCTTCAGGAGCGTGGCTACTGCGGGACCTGTTTGGCGGCTTCCTGTTTTCAAGTTTTGCCGGACTTTTGGCAACTTTGGGGCACTTTTATGGGGCGTTCGGTCTCGCTAAGGAAGATTTCGTTGCCATGGTGCCCTATTTCTACAGAAGTACGGGCGCTGTTGTAGCACGTCGTGTTGCTTCCGTGTTGCTGTTCTTGCCTTTGCTGTCATGACTGAGCAAGTTGATATGCGTCTCCATTTCCTGGTTTCTGTGCCGGACAACGCTGAGGAGGTCCTGCATGTTTCTAGGGATGATTCACAGTCCTTGGTGAAAGAAGCAGTTGATGCTGCTTTATTGGAGAATGGACTCCCTGCTAAGCGCCAAAGGTTGGATGATGAAATTGTTGATCAGGAGGACTGTAGAGGTTGTTATATTCAGTCTTATCAGATTAAAGAGGTTTTATTGCATATTCGTGCTCAGTTGGGGCTTCGTACTCAACAAGTGGCTGAGGTGGACTTGTTGTCGCAATACATCTCCTTCTGACCGTTTGCCCTTACATGTGGTTATTCACAATCTCCTGCTTAAGGACTGGAGTGACATTGACAAGTCGGCTATCCCTTGTTTTCTGCATAAGAGGTATCTGTTGGAGCGCTTTGAGGATAGGTTCCCTCAGCTCCTCAAAGTTAATACGATTTTGGCTTCTATGTCCTCTTCCGCTTTGGCTTCTGAAGATGCTAACCTCTCTGAGGCGATGGATAGGAAGGTGGAGTCTGCCTTGAAGTGTACTTATGCTGCCTCTGATTATGGAATCCGGGCCACTGCTTATGCTGCGTATACTACGCAGGCTCTTTTGAAAGCCTTCCATGCCTTATTTGATTGTCTGCAGGCTCATGATGATCCTTCAGACTTGTTAGTCAATATGGAACTTTTGTCCCAGTTTTTGTCTGATGCTACATTTGACAGTCTTTGGGCCCCCACTGCTGCGGCAGGCGCTTCGATTTCAGGCAGGCCCTACTTGTGGTGGAAATTCTGGCATTTGGAATCTGGCCAGCGTTCCATTGTTTGTAAACTGCCTTTTTTGGGGCAGAAGTTGTTTGGTCCTGAACTTAATGACATGGTGGAGAAGGCTGCTGAGGAGAAGAAGATTCTTCGTCCTTTTAAACAGGGCACGGATAAATGGCAAAGTTTTTTTTAGACGTGGTGCTTTTCAGTCCATGGAGCGTTGGCCCTTTCGTGGAAGGGGCCGTGGTCGGGGGCGGCCTTCTACAATAAATCTCGGCCCTCTTTATCCAGTGCCTCTTCTGGCCAGCAGCTCAAGTGACTATATGGCAGTGGGGGGTCACCTCAGGGTTTTTCTTCCTCGTTGGAATCAAGTCATCTCCGATGCCTGGGTCCTTTCCGTGGTGGAACATGGTTATCAGATGTGGTTCAGAGATGTCGTTTCGCCTCCTCGGTTCCTGTGTACTCCTTCTCCAAAATCTCCAGAACTGTGTCATAGTCTCCGGGTGGGAATCGAGTTGCTGTTGCTGAAACAGGCAATTGTTCCAGTTCCGGAGTTGTAGAAGGGTTTGGGGTTTTACTCGACTCTGTTTTTGGTCCCAAAGCGAGATGGTTCCTTTCGGCCCATCCTCAGCCTTTGGGCCCTGAACAAGGTTCTGCTTATGGAACATTTCAGGATGGTGTCCCTTCCTTCAATCATTTCTCTTCTCCTGAAGGGGAATTTCTTGGCCACGCTGGATCTTCAGGATGCTTACTTTCACGTCCTGATGCATTTGGAGAGTCAGACATTCCTGAGGTTCATGGTCTTCGACCAGCACTTTCAGTTTCAGGTCCTCCCTTTCGGCTTGGCCACTTCGCCCAGTGTGTTCACGAAGGTATTGGCCCCATTTGTGGCTTTCTTGCATTTACAGGGTGATGTCCTTTATCCTTATTTGGATGATTGGTTACTTTTTGCTTCATCTCTTTTCAAGGCTCAGAGGCATGTGGACTTGGTACTGGGAGCCCTGCACAACATCAGTTTCCAGGTGAATCTTCTGAAGTCTCACCTGGTTCCCTGCCAGTTTCAGATGTTCATCGACGCTCGTTTGGATACTCGCCTGGGTACTGCCTTCCTGCCAGACAACCGGATTCCTTCTCTTCAATTGGCAGTGTCCGACTTGTAGGCTCATTCTCACAGCTCTACAAGGTGCTGGTTGAGGGTTCAAGGCCTGTTGGCGGCCTCTACTGCTGTGGGCGTCTGGGCGAGGTTTCATTTGAAGACAATTGTGAATCACATCCTCGCTCACTGGGATCCTTGCTCCAAAGACTACAAAGTTCTGATTCCTCTTTCAGATCAGCTGACTCACGGCCTGTCCTGGTGGTTGGTCAGGGACAATCTGTTGAAGGGTGTTTTTTTCCAGTTTCCTCCCTGTAACGGGCCAACTGACGATGAGCCGGCCCATCAGTACCACGGGGGCACCATCATGTCCGGAGTCTATGACCCGGACATTGTTCAAACGACACCCAATCAGGAAGCGGCTCCAGTCGGAGGAGGGGATTTTAAATCCCTATCGAGACGTATGGGATGGTAGCCGGCAGTGACAGCACCAGTGGAACCGGGACATCGCAAGGCGGACCAGCAGAAGACAGTGGCGGACACCCCAGCAACAAACGGCATGCTGTACGAAATGACAACAACAGAGAAGACGCCAGCAGGAGAGACGCAAAGACGGCGGCCCAGTCTTCGACTCAGCGTCCAGGCGGAGGTACAGGAGGCAACAAGACCAGCGGACCTGCGACGCTCTCGGGAGAGTGTGGCCCTGCCAGGTATGGTCCTAAAACAGGACGAGGGTTGAGAAAACTGATAGAACCTACGGGAGGCGGGAGGATGGAATATAAGGCAGCTAAACTTTCGTTATTGATTAATTTATTTCCTTTTGGGTATTGACAGTAGTGTTTCCTGCCAAGATCGTATGTACACCAAAAGAACGGCTGAGTAGTGACAGTATACAAGAAAGTACAAATTCAAGACAGTGAAGAGTGATGTTAGACTCTCATTTTGTTTTTTGTGTTTTGTTTATTTTTCTTTTCTCTTTCTCAACAAAACGCTTTGTGACATATTAAGACAATAGAAAAGAAAAGAAACCAGCCCCTAGGGGTAGGAGAGGATATCCCAGGAACAGGTGCCAGAGACAGGAAAAACAGAAGAATAGACAATAGAAGAAAAGAAGACAAGGACAGTTATAAACGAGAACAGTACAGGCACTAGAAGAGACGAACAAACAGTAAGAGGAAGAGAGAAATAAAGGAAAGCAAGACAGTCCAGGGCAGTAGGAATAATACTTACCTGGGCACCAACAGTCTTTTCTTCTTCTTTTTCCCCATGCGCCTCCTGAAACACCACCTGGAAGGAAAGGAAAGAAGAAGATTAAGACCGCTGAAGCACAAAAGAAGAACAAAGAAAAGAGAAACCACAAACAACAAAAGAAAGGAAGAACATAAAAGAAAAAATTTAAATTACCAGTAAAACAGCAATAGCCAATAAAGAAACTATACATTATAACCACTGGTTGTGAGTCTTCCTTACGGTGACCCTGTAACACTCCCCCTGTTCTCTTGACCACGGATGCCAGTGAGTGGGGTTGGGGTGCGGTTCTGGGTCACCTGGAGTAGAGGGCCCATTGGTCTCCAAGCAAGAGCTGGCAGCCCTCGAATTGGAGGGAGCTCATAGCAGTGTTGCAGCCCCCCCTTGCTTTTCAGCCTCACTTGCTGGGTCAGAAGGTAGTGGTCAGGACTAACAACCAGGTGGCCGAGGCTTACCTCAACAGGCAAGGGGGTACAAGGTGCGGATCCCTCAATCAGGATGCGTCTCAGATATTTGCTTGGTCAGAGACTCATGTTCTCCTTCTGAAGGCGGTATACATCAGGGGGAGTTGAATTATTGGGCAGACAGTCTCAGTCGGAACCTTCTGTCCTCTGTGATATTTCACCTGGCCGGGCCTTTGTTCCGCTTGATTTGCTGGGGGTTTGGGGTTCCTTGGCTGGATCTGTTTGCATCCCCGCACAATGCCCATTGCTCTCAGTTTTGCATGGAGCTTCCTTCTCCTCTGGCCTGGGCGGTTGATGCTCTGTCCGTCCCTTGGCCTCCAGGGCTTCTTTATGCTTTTCCTCCGATACGTCTCCTGCCCCGGGTTCGTCAGAAGATCCGGAGGGAACACACTTGGGTGCTCCTCATTGCTCCTTACTGGCCTCACCCGCACTGGTTTCCTCTTCTGCTTTCTCTGGCGCGAGAGCACTTTCTGGTTCTACCTCACAGTCCTTCTCCCCTTCTTCTTCCTCCCCTGTCGGGCTTGTTGACATTCCGGTTATGACTGATGGCCTGGCTCTTGAACTGGTAGGTTTGGTTCAGTTGAGCTGTTCTTCTCAGATTGCTTTAGACATTCAGGCCCTCATTACAACTTCAGCGGTCTTACTAGAAGACTGCCGAATCCACTGGCGCCACTATACGGCCAGCGCTGGAGGTATATGTGGCTCCCTATTATGACTTTTCCGCTGGACCAGTGGATGGTAACAGTGTTTCTGGCCACTGGCCCAGTGGAAGAGTCACATCAACATTGCAGCCGGCTCATAATAGAGCCAGCGGCAATGTTGATGTGCAGCGGGTGCAGCAGCAGGGGCCCCCAGGGGCACCCAGAGTCCCCCTTACCGCCAGCCTTTCCATGGCGGTGTTTACCGCCATGGACAGGCTGGCAGTTGGGAACTCATAATCCCCAGGCAGAAGCCTGACGGTATGTTGGAGGGGCCGGCGGTATGGCCATGGCTAATGCGCCACGGTCATAATACACTGGTGGTACACCGCCAGCCTGTTGGTGGTTTCACCGCCAGCTTACCACCGGCCGCCAGGGTCGTAATGAGGCCCTCAGTCTTCCAGGAAGCAGTCTACTTTGAAGTCTTATAACAAGCATTGGAGGTCTTTTTCCTCCTGGTGCAGTTCTCATTCTGTGGGCCCGGCTGTCGTAGCTCCTTTTTGGATCCTGGACTTTTTGAGGGATGAGTTCTTGAAGGGGTTAGCCCCCAGCACTCTTTCAGCCCAGTGGGCTGCTATCCACGCTTGTCGCTCTTTTTCTGGGGATGTGTCCTCCTTGTTTCCCCTGGTGTTGCGCTTGCTGTGTAGTTTCAGACTGCAGTGTCCTCCTGTCCGTCAGTGGATTCCTTCATGGGATTTGTCTATTGTCCTGATGGGTCTGCAGGGTGCTCCTTCTGAGCCTCTGGAAGAGGCTGATTTGCTTTGGCTTTCTGCTAAGGTGGTTTTCCTGGTGCCCATTACTTTGGCCTGGCGTTTGGGTGAATTGGGTGCTCTCATAGCTGTTTTTCTCTACCTCAATGTTTTACCGGATCGGGTTGTGCTCTGGTTGGATCCTATGTTTGTTCCTAACATTTCTTTGTCGTTTCATTTTTCTCAGGAGGTGGTTTTGCCTGTTTTTTCTGATTCCTCTTCGTCCCTTCCCTCCTCGTTGGATGTCAGAAGGGCTCTTCTGATTCGCTTGGATCGTACTAAGCCTTGTCTCAGTCCTTGTTTGTATCTTGTGGTTCGGTCTCCAAGGGTTCCAAGGTTTCCACCCAGACTCTGAGTCGGTGGGTCAGGCAGGCGATTGCCTGTGCTTATGTTGCTGCTAGGGAATCTCTTCCTGATGATATCCAAGGGAGGTCCACCCGGGCTGTTTCCACTTCCTGAGTGGGGTTTCCCTTTTGGAAATTTGCAGGGCTGCCACTTGGTCATCTCCTCTTACGTTCCTCACTCATTATCGTCTTTCTGTGTGTGACGATCTTGATGGTCATTTTGGGTCAGCAGTTTTGTCTACTGCTGCTAAGTAGTTCTGTTTTGCTCATTAAACATGTTTGCTGGTGTCACTTATTGCATCCATGTCTTCTTTCTGCTTGGATATTTCCTCATTTGTTTGGACTGGGACGAGGAGGACCCCATGAGGGGTAATGTCCCGTTACTTACCAATAACATAAAAGAAAAAATTTAAATTACCAGTAAAACAGCAACAGCCAATAAAGAAACTATACATTATAACCACTGGTTGTGAGTCTTCCTTACGGTGACCCTGTAACACTCCCCCTGTTCTCTTGACCACGGATGCCAGTGAGTGGGGTTGGGGTGCGGTTCTGGGTCACCTGGAGTAGAGGGCCCATTGGTCTCCAAGCAAGAGCTGGCAGCCCTCGAATTGGAGGGAGCTCATGGCAGTGTTGCAGGCCCCCCTTGCTTTTCAGCCTCACTTGCTGGGTCAGAAGGTAGTGGTCAGGACTAACAACCAGGTGGCCGAGGCTTACCTCAACAGGCAAGGGGGTACAAGGTGCGGATCCCTCAATCAGGATGCGTCTCAGATATTTGCTTGGTCAGAGACTCATGTTCTCCTTCTGAAGGCGGTATACATCAGGGGGAGTTGAATTATTGGGCAGACAGTCTCAGTCGGAACCTTCTGTCCTCTGTGATATTTCACCTGGCCGGGCCTTTGTTCCGCTTGATTTGCTGGGGGTTTGGGGTTCCTTGGCTGGATCTGTTTGCATCCCCGCACAATGCCCATTGCCCTCAGTTTTGCATGGAGCTTCCTTCTCCTCTGGCCTGGGCGGTTGATGCTCTGTCCGTCCCTTGGCCTCCAGGGCTTCTTTATGCTTTTCCTCCGATACGTCTCCTGCCCCGGGTTCTTCAGAAGATCCGGAGGGAACACACTTGGGTGCTCCTCATTGCTCCTTACTGGCCTCACCCGCACTGGTTTCCTCTTCTGCTTTCTCTGGCGTGAGAGCACTTTCTGGTTCTACCTCACAGTCCTTCTCCCCTTCTTCTTCCTCCCCTGTCGGGCTTGTTGACATTCCGGTTATGACTGATGGCCTGGCTCTTGAACTGGTAGGTTTGGTTCAGTTGAGCTGTTCTTCTCAGATTGCTTTAGACATTCAGGCCCTCATTACAAATTCAGCGGTCTTACTAGAAGACTGCCGAATCCACGGGCGCCACTATACGGCCAGCGCTGGAGGTATATGTGGCTCCCTATTATGACTTTTCCGCTGGACCAGTGGATGGTAACAGTGTTTCTGGCCACTGGCCCAGCGGAAGAGTCACATCAACATTGCAGCCGGCTCATAATAGAGCCAGCGGCAATGTTGATGTACAACGGGTGCAGCAGCAGGGGCCCCCAGGGGCACCCAGAGTCCCCCTTACCGCCAGCCTTTCCATGGCGGTGTTTACAGCCATGGACAGGCTGGCAGTTGGGAACTCATAATCCCCAGGCAGAAGCCTGACGGTATGTTGGAGGGGCCGTCGGTATGGCCATGGCTAATGCGCCACGGTCATAATACACTGGTGGTACACCGCCAGCCTGTTGGTGGTTTCACCGCCAGCTTACCACCGGCCGCCAGGGTCGTAATGAGGCCCTCAGTCTTCCAGGAAGCAGTCTACTTTGAAGTCTTATAACAAGCATTGGAGGTCTTTTTCCTCCTGGTGCAGTTCTCATTCTGTGGGCCCGGCTGTCGTAGCTCCTTTTTGGATCCTGGACTTTTTGAGGGATGAGTTCTTGAAGGGGTTAGCCCCCAGCACTCTTTCAGCCCAGTGGGCTGCTATCCACGCTTGTCGCTCTTTTTCTGGGGATGTGTCCTCCTTGTTTCCCCTGGTGTTGCGCTTGCTGTGTAGTTTCAGACTGCAGTGTCCTCCTGTCCGTCAGTGGATTCCTTCATGGGATTTGTCTATTGTCCTGATGGGTCTGCAGGGTGCTCCTTCTGAGCCTCTGGAAGAGGCTGATTTGCTTTGGCTTTCTGCTAAGGTGGTTTTCCTGGTGCCCATTACTTTGGCCTGGCGTTTGGGTGAATTGGGTGCTCTCATAGCTGTTTTTCTCTACCTCAATGTTTTACCGGATCGGGTTGTGCTCTGGTTGGATCCTATGTTTGTTCCTAACATTTCTTTGTCGTTTCATTTTTCTCAGGAGGTGGTTTTGCCTGTTTTTTCTGATTCCTCTTCGTCCCTTCCCTCCTCGTTGGATGTCAGAAGGGCTCTTCTGATTCGCTTGGATCGTACTAAGCCTTGTCTCAGTCCTTGTTTGTATCTTGTGGTTCGGTCTCCAAGGGTTCCAAGGTTTCCACCCAGACTCTGAGTCGGTGGGTCAGGCAGGCAATTGCCTGCGCTTATGTTGCTGCTAGGGAATCTCTTCCTGATGATATCCAAGGGAGGTCCACCCGGGCTGTTTCCACTTCCTGAGTGGGGTTTCCCTTTTGGAAATTTGCAGGGCTGCCACTTGGTCATCTCCTCTTACGTTCCTCACTCATTATCGTCTTTCTGTGTGTGACGATCTTGATGGTCATTTTGGGTCAGCAGTTTTGTCTACTGCTGCTAAGTAGTTCTGTTTTGCTCATTAAACATGTTTGCTGGTGTCACTTATTGTATCCATGTCTTCTTTCTGCTTGGATATTTCCTCATTTGTTTGGACTGGGACGAGGAGGACCCCATGAGGGGTAATGTCCCGTTACTTACCAATAACATTCATTACCCCGATTAGGGGTCCTCCTCGTCCCAGTCCTCTTCCCTTGCTCTCTCCCTGTTGAACCTTGTCTGGCTCTGCTTGGTAACATACAGGACGAGGCAGGGGGGAGGAGCTGTTTAAAAATATATATATATATATATATATATTTATATATATATGTATATATAAATACATATATATACATATAATATAAAAATAAAAGAAGAACTTTCAGTGGGAATACTGTTGGGTGGAGGGCAAGCCTCATTTGTTTGTACAGGGACGAGGAGGACCTCTAATTGGGGTAATGAATATTACTGGGAAGTAACGGAACATGGCTCTAGGCTGGCCATTTGGACATTTCTCTGTTACGCTGCAGGTACTGGATTGGTTTTATGACTGGATGGCATGAGTGCTTAATTTGTAAATAAACAGGTGCTGGTGTCCGAAGCTCTCCTCCGAAACACCTGGCTCCTCCAATTAAATGTGCGAGTACTGAATGCTGAGGAAGCGTAACCCTAAAGCCATCTCGGCCCTCTTTAATCCATTTACAGCCACTCCTTGCCCCTTCAGCTCACTCTTGGAGCTTTCTGCTTTCTTCATTTGTGAAACGTTGTATTTTTTCTCTTCCTCCCTGTTGGACTTTTGCTTATGCAGGGTCATCCCCAGACTTTTTTGCCTCCTACCTCCTATATTTTTCTGACATGTTGCTGTTGGCTTTTCGACTCTGAGCACTTTACCACTGCTAACCAGTGCTAAAGTGCATATGCTCTCCTGTCTAAATTGTATGTAAGTGGTTTATCCATGATTGGCATATTTGATTTACTAGTAAGTCCCTAGTAAGGTGCACTAGAGGTGCCAGGGCCTGTAAATCAAATACTACTAGTGGGCCTGCAGCACTGGTTGTGCCACCCACATAAGTAGCTCTGTAATCATGTCTCAGACCTGCCCCTGCAGTGTCTGTATGTGTATTTTTACACTGTAAATTTGACTTGGCAAGTGTACCCACTTGCCAGGCCTAAACCTTCCCTTTCCTTACATGTAAGGCACCCCTAAGGTAGGCCCTAGGTAGCCCCAAGGGCAGGGTGCAGTGTATGGATAAGGTAGGACATATAGTAATGTGGTTTATATGTCCTGACAGTGAAATACTGCCAATTTCGTTTTCACTGTTGCAAGGTCTGTCTCTCTCTCATAGGATAATATGGGGGCTACCTTTAAATATGATTAAAGTGTAGATTCCCCTAGAGAGTAGATGGACAGGTGGAGTTTGGGATCCCTGAACTCACAATTTAAAAATACATCTTTTAGTATAGTTGATTTTGAGATTGTGCGTTTGAAAATGCCACTTTTAGAAAGTGAGCATTTTCTTGCTTAAACCATTCTGTGACTCTGCCTTGTTTGTGGATTCCCTGTCTGGGTCAGTTTGACAGTTGGGTTGTTTTTCACCTCACACCAGACAGTGACACAAAGGGAGCTGGGGTGTGATCTGCATTTCCTGATTAGCCATCTCTGCTAGGAGGGAGGGGTGGAGTGGTCACTCTCATCTGAAAGGACTGTGCCTGCCTCTGACAATGCTGTCTCCAGCCCCCTGGTGTGTGTCTGAGGCCTTGCCTGGGCAAGGCAGGATTTCACAAGAAGGTGTGAGTCCCCTTTGAAGAAAGGTGACTTCAAAGACTAAAATGGGTATAAGAAGGGTACCCAAACTTACAAACTTCAGAAACACTTCTGGAATCAAGAGGAACCTCTGCCTGGAGAAGAGCTGATCGCTGAGGAACAAGTGCTGCCCTGCCTGTGACTGTGCTTTGTGGAGCTTTCCTGCAGTGCTGCTTCTGCCTGAGTAAGAGGGCAAAGACTGGACTTTGTGTGCCTTCCATCTTGAAGAAGAAATCTCCAAGGGCTTGATGTAGAGCTTGCCTCCTGTTGTTGAAGTCTCAGGGATAGCAAAGACTTCTTCCTGCCAGCACCTGGAGTCTCTGGAGAGACCCCTACTCTGCTCTGTGGTGCCCTTCCAGTTCCTGGGACCCTGAAAAGAGAGGCTGGCAGCCTAAGGACAAAAATACACGCCCCGAGCACCGTGCGGAGAAAAGATCGACGCGAATCCGATCGCGGCTGAGAAAACGACGCGACGCCGGTTCCGCAGCTGAGAAACGACGCCGCAGGAAACGCGACCGAAAAACCGACGCCCGGAGCAGGAGAAACGACGCGCAGCATCGCTGACGGAGGCTGAGAGATCGCACCCTGCGCCGCGGGACCTTCGGATCGTCGTGTGGCTGGCTTTTTCAACGCGCACCGCCGTGCCGAGTTGTTTTCGACGCACACAGCCGTGCAGGGTTACTTTCGACGCACACCGCCCGTGCGGGGTTATTTTTGACGCAAACCAGGTACATTTTCACGCTAGCAGCGCTAGTGTGTTGTTACAACTACCTAAAGACTCTTTTTATTTTAAACCTTTAAAAAATCATAACTTGACTTGTGTATGTTGGATTTTTGTCGTTTTGGTCTTGTTTTGTCTAGATAAATATTTCCTATTTTTCTAAACTGGTGTTGTGTCATTTTGTAGTGTTTTCATTAAGTTACTGTGTGTGTTGGTACAAATACTTTACGCCCAGCACTCTGAGGTTAAGCCTACTGCTCTGCCAAGCTACCAAGGGGGTAAGCAGGGGTTAGCTGAGGGTGATTCTCTTTTATCCTAACTAGAGTGAGGGTCCTTGCTTGAACAGGGGGTAACCTGACTGTCAACCAAAGACCCCATTTCTAACACTCCCTCTTTCCCATAGGTGTATTTTGCTCGCAGTAATGCCTGATGCAGAAAACTAAGCTCCGGACTTAAAAAATAAGTGCGGGTGCCCTGCACCGGAAACCACCGGCTCAAATTAAGCACTGGATGGCCTGCTAAGGCCAGGCCTTGAAAGCACCTAGCCACGCTAGTTGAAAAATGTGTTGCAATATGCTCCCTTTGGCCAATTGAGTCCCTCATCCCATCCAAACGCGCGGCAAATTTAATGTTTTTGTCAGGTCTGGTTTTGATCGCCAGTTCAGCTCTGCATTTCTCTCAACAAGCAGCAACAGACAACAAAAGATACTTTACACAGTTTGGCAGACCACACACTCATGCACACGTTCTGAATCATGCACACAAACGCAGAGGCACAAGCTAGCTCTCTCTCTCACTGCGGCAGACCAGTTCACAGTTAAACGGGAAAAGCAGGCAGACACAGCAACGGAGCAGCAATCACAGATGCAGAGCCCTACCGGTAGGGCCCAGCCTCTGGTGTGCCTTTAAGGAACTTTCCAGAATTTGTGACGAGTGACTGGCTCTGCTGCAGCACCATTCTCAGTGCTAATTATTCTACGCAGAAGAGATTGCTGGCTGCGAGGTTCAAGGCTCCTCAGATCCTAAACAAATCCATAAGCCGTTGTGTGCGCAGCGACTGTCGCCCACACGGCACCCACCGTCCATAGGCCGGATTGCGCAGACACAGCTCTTTTTTTCCGGCCCGTTGATTGAAGTCGGAATATTAGTGTTTGAGCTGTGGATTTGCGAGTTTAAGTCGTGCCACATCACCAGGTGCTCTGTGTGAGATAAGGGCTCAGAAGCTTGAAGCGCATCCCGGCAACACAGGGGACCCGGCCGGGATTAGCTCGGCGGCCTTTTAATGACAGTCAATATTTAAACAGAATGTGGCGGCAGAACCAGCACTTGCCACCTCCGGCCGAATCATAGGAAAGGGCACCTAACGAGGCAGCGATGCAGTCTGTACCAGTGTGTACAACCCAGTCAACTCCATCTTCATGGGCGATGGAAACCTGCACCATTCCTCCTACGGAGGGAGGAGGGCTCCCAGCTTCTCTTCATTTCTATTACTTGGAGGCGGTAGCCTCTCTGGGTACTAGGAGACGTTACGAGTCTGGGCAGGAGTTGCACACAAAACTTTGGTACGGAAAAATCTCACTGAAAAATCAAAATATCTTCTTGGAGGTAGGTATATACACACTTATTTTGGAGCCCTGAAGCACAGGACCTCTAACATAAAAGTTACATCCACACATATCCATGACTGGTTCTAGCCGCCCGCTGTCCAATATAAGAAATTGCTAAACAAAATACACTATTCTACTGTAGCTCCATCCTTGCCATCATCAGCCAGAAAGACCCACATAACAAATACAAAGTCAACATACCACTTTGATGCTGGGAATGCCAGAACCGTATAAGAGCTCTGATTCCAAAAGACCTACGTACTAGTGGTGGGAATACCCTAAACAAAAGCACTTACAATAACATAACCACCACCACCGATGCGATCTCTCTAATCACACCTTTCCATGGAGCCTCCAAGTGAGCGCATCTAGTAGCTTCTGGCCAGAGACACCACAATCGCCATTGCATTAATGCATAAATATGCATTTCAATAACAAAGCACTGGGACTTAGATCTTTTTCGTCAGACGTATGGAGTGACTATAGAGTGTCATGCTATCAAAAGGTAATGCTGCATGCAACCCCTTTAGTCTGGATGCTGGGTGCTATTCATGCTGAGCTCAGACATGGGCAGCAGGTTCCATAGCTTAGTGATAGAAACAGCTCTGAGCAGTCAAACACTGGCCTCCTGGAAGCTGGTTTGAGTTTTGGTCTCAGTCAATCTTTTTCTCTAGCAACTGAGATTTGCTTTGCAAATGACATTTACAGATGAATCTATAACATGATTTAAAGTAAGAAAAAGGCTCCCAGAACAGAACGGAAGCCTAAGACTATGGGCCTCATTCTGAGGCTGGCGGGCACCGCCATATGGCCGCTCCGCGGAGGCCATTCTGGCTTTCCCGCTGGGCTGGCGGGCGACCGCCAGAAGGCCGCCCGCCAGCCCAGCGGGAAACCCCGTTCCCACGAGGAAGCCGGCTCCGAATGGAGCCGGCGGAGTGGGAAGGTGCGACGGGTGCAGTTGCACCCGTCGCGAATTTCAGTGTCTGCTAAGCAGACACTGAAATTCTTTGTGGGGCCCTCTTACGGGGGCCCCTGCAGTGCCCATGCCAATGGCATGGGCACTGCAGGGGCCCCCAGGGGCCCCATGACACCCCATACCGCCATCCTGTTCCTGGCGGGCGAACCGCCAGGAACAGGATGGCGGTATGGGGTGTTGGAATCCCCATGGCGGCGCAGCAAGCTGCGCCGCCATGGAGGATTCCTGAGGGCAGCGGAAAACCGGCGGGAGACCGCCGGTTTTCCTGTTCTGACCGCGGCCAAACCGCCGCGGTCAGAATGCCCTGCGGGGCACCGCCAGCCTGTTGGCGGTGCTCCCGCCGACCCCGGCCCCGGCGGTCCTTGACCGCCGGGGTTGGAATGACCCCCTATGTCCCATAGAAAGCAATAGAAGCAAATGCTATCATAGACATGCACATTTAGACTATGACGTAGTGTTAGTTGATGCCGAAATAGCACAGTGGACAACAAATTTGGCGATCAGGGTCCTGAATAGGCCTGCGAGTAAATCTTAATGAGGAAGGCTGGGCTGGTGATATGGTTCACTGAGTAGGCAAAACCATACGCATCCATTGGCTGGATCGGCCTTGAGAATGATACATCACTGGTGACATATGTGGACATGAAGCTGTTAAGCTGACAGGTAAGTATCGTGAAACCTGGCAAACCCATAAAGGTAGGGCTCCACCCTGCGTTGGGCAGGGTAGGAGGCTCTGCCTGCTGGCTGCCACCACCAGCCTAGTGGATCAGGCCTCTAAGGATTACAGGAGCTGTGCAGCCCGCAGGAGCCCCAGACGTCTCCATCAGTCCGAAGCCACCCAGGCCTGGGTAGGGAAGGTGGCCCTGGCCAGTGCCTGGAGCCATGGCTTCCAAGGTGAATGCCATGGCTTTGCTCACCTCTCATGGGAGATCACAGAAGTCTCAGATTTCTCCTCGGCCCGATGCCACTCTTGCCCCCGGTAGGGAAGACAGCCTTTTCCAATGCCTGGAGCCTAGCTTCCCAGGTGATCCGCAGGAAACTCTTGGCTCACATCCAGAGAAGACACTGCCCTGAAGGCAGCACCTTATCCAGTCGTGGTGCATGTCCAGTTACGCTTCACACTCCAGTCCAACCAACCCAGCTCTTATACTCATTTGAAGTTTGAGAATAGGTTGAGATCTTTTTGGCCACAAGATTTCTAATCATTTGCTTTACTAGATAAAACTGGGGTTTCTGAGCCCTAGCCATGCGGAGGAATACCTTGGAGGGAACAAGCTACCAGGCCAGACAACCAATTTGCATGTCAGGACTTGTTTGGACCTCCTCCAGAGTTTCCTCTGACTTTGCCGTGCCCAGGCTTAGTTCACCATCTTTCGGGTCCTATCACATGTGCTCATGTTCCACCTCCCTGACAGAGTAGGCTGGATGGGTCCGTCTTGTGCCGACCACGAGGACATAACAGGATCCCATCTCAGCCTATGCGCACCAGCCTTCATTTTCATAGCAACACAGGGTTTCCATTGGTCTTCTGACTTGCACATGTGTTAGACTCCTTGGTCCGTGGGTGACCAATTGCTCCCTAGTCCACTGGTGCTCAGCATGGGCATCCTCATCTGGCAGTGCAAAGCAGTCAGGGTACACGGTACGTAGTCCAACTCAGTCGATGAGCACACTGGGAGTAGGGGTCCCTGTCCTCCTTTCCCACCCCGGCACCCCAGAAGAGGGGCCAGGGCGGTTTCCTCAGCCCCACAGACACAGCAAAGTTGCGGGCAGGGGGGTTGTAACACTCTCCTCTAGAGCACAGAGCCACCTGCCATCTCAACACCTTCCCAGCCGACCCAGAGTCAGTCGGGGTTCAACACTGTAGAAAAAATGTAGCCTTTGGGGGTCGAGTTCACTGAAGGGATCCGTCCTCCCAGGCGCCCAACCTTCCCACTGTGTTGAATCCTCCCGGCAGATTGCCCGGACCCCACTCAATTACCTCTGAACAGTTTCACACTCTCTTGAACTCTCTCTTCAAAGTTCTTTCAAACTTTCTTTTACGATACTTATCAGCTATCGGCTTTAGATGGAGTTTATCACTAACTTTGGGCTGCATTCCTAGGTAACTTGACTCCAAGAAGACTTGATCCTGGTGCACCGGGTGCATGGACCCCACTCAATTACCTCTGAACAGTTTCACGCCCTCTTGAGCTCTCTCTTCAAAGTTCTTTCAAACTTTCCTTTACGATACTTATCAGCTATCGGCCTTAGATGGAGTTTATCACTCACTTTGGGCTGCATTCCCATGTAACTTGACTCCAAGAAGACTTGATCCTAGTGCACCGGGTGCCACTACCTGCCTAACACCATCTATGGGGTGAGTCTCAAACAAAAGGACTTAGATCCCCTGAGTAAAACCAAAGAGTCTGCCTTCTGAATGCCTCATTCCCTGCACCCTCCTCAGGGTTGTGATTCGGTACTGGGCTCTTCACTCGCCCTTACTGGTGAAAACCTGATTAGTTTATTTTTCTCTGCATAGTAATATGCTTAAATTCAACAGGTCACCATGTCTAATCTAATGTCGTATCTGGATACCGAAGCATGGGCAGCTGGACTAATTCCATGGGTGCAAGAATCGGAGGACCCTTTTTCACCCAAGGGGTTCTCAGCAGTACACCTTTTCCCAGATAGGGAGACTAAAGACCGCAATGCCAGCATGGAAACCAGCACCCATGGGCAGACAAGGGAATTTCCCAGCCCAATTTCGCACAAGTGGTTTCCCAGGATGGTACAAATGGGCATCCGTGTGACACCACAGATAGCCACATGCAGCACACAGCCAGGCACCTCTGGTTTTCCAGGCCTGGTGGTAGACCGGGCACCCACCACATCAAGGAAGGAAAGACTAGGCACACCAGCAATGGCAGGACTGGGGGGGTCCTTCATGGGTGATCATGGGTCTGACCTTGGGAGGATGACAGGAGCAAAGCCCCCTGTGACACCCCCAACCTGCCCTGGAAGAGCCCCAGGGCGATTGACATTCAAGTGACCCTCAGACAGGTGTAGCCCTGGGAGGAGCTCAGGGCCACAAGGTGCATTAGAATTGTTAATGATCAATGTGTCGTGCAATTCACACTAACCTTTGCAGCTAGCTACGCTCTTCATTGACGCCTGAACCAAGTGATCCACCGCCAATAGCAACAGGCAACTTTCACAACTTTCAGCCACCTGCAGGAGCAGCGGGTGGAGGTTAGCACCAGCCATCCACTGCCCGCGCAGTGAGACAGCCCAGGCCCCCAGTCACACCTACCCTCTGGATGTCAGTGTTCATGATTTAAAAAATTGTTTCCAGGCGCTCAGCCCAGGAACCCCATCCCACCGTCAAAGCAGGTAAGCAAGCAAGAGGCTTCCACAGCAGCAGAGGGAGGAAGCTCAATCACCGGCTCTCCCGGAACGGGCCACACAAGTCTTTAAACCCCTGCCTGGCCACGCAGGAGCAGTCAACCACATACCTGGCAATGAGGGAGGGTTGCACACCAGCCATCTGCCACAAAAGCAGCGCCAGTAGGAGACACGGATATACCCCTGCGCACCGAGAGTCCCCAGCTTAGGCAGCATTCCCAGGCCTTGTCAGTGGTCTGGTTGTCACTTTGCCCTAGCTGGAGGCACCGAGGGGAGAAGAGCCAGGTTCCTCTACACCGTCAAAGTAAAGTCACAGAGGGTATCTCGGAGAAATCTCATCCAACTTCCTGGAGCCCTAGATGGGATTGAAGAGTCAAATGAGCCTTCATTGGGATTTCCAGGGCACTGCGGGTAGCTGGGCACAGTATGTAACCAGATGCTCACACTCGGAGGTCTGTCATCTGGTCGCTCTGTCTCTTATTTTTTAAAAGGAATCTGCTCACCCTTGGAGAGGACATGTGCTCTGCACCTGGGTTCTCGTAGCTCGATCCGGGAATTAGGTAAGGGGCTATTGGAGGGGCCTCACGAAGTTCTGACCTAGGGTAAGATTACAGCTTCTGAACCCAGACAAACACAGGAGACCTCTCCAGGCCTTTGGGACCCTGCCCCAGGCACTTTGCAACACAGTGGGCCAGAGAAGGGAGCCAGGGCAGGGGCTTCCACTCCTGGGCCAGCTTGAGCTCTGACCCAGGGCCCGTTCAGAGCTTTTGAACCCAATCAATTAGAATACAGTCTTGGCTTTGCATCCCTGCCTGCTTTCTGAGAAGCAGGGCTCAAAGGAAAGGCCTATCAAACAGAGCTGAAAGACTTCCAGAGACTCAGGCCCACTCAGGCCCCTGGTATCCCAAGTTGGGCCATCCCTGTCCCTTGCAGACCAGAGGACAATGGGGTAAATCACACCTTGTCTCTAATAATCTAGAGGAAGGCTACCTGCTTTTCTTGTAATCTATGCACATTGAGTGAAAGGGGGCCATCGGAGCGAACACATCTGACCTCCTGGATGTCTGGCTGGGTTTTTAAAGTCAAATGAACCATTATAGGGACTTCCAAGTCAGCCCAGCCTTCATGGATTGGCTAAATCCCCTTCCTCCCCCTTGAGTAGGCCACTGTGCATAGGGATGTCAGCATTGCATCCCTGTCTGCTCTCTGGGAATCAAGGCTTGGAGGAAATGCCCATCGGACAGAGCTGGAAGACATCTGCAGAATCAGGCCCATAGGGGCCCCTCGGGCCCACCCAGGCTGTGGTAGCACATGAGTGAGTCTGACTGGACAATAAGGGAGTCTCAGGGACCCTGTCCCTACTAATCCAGAGCAAGGCTAGCACGCTTTGTTGTAATCCGTGCACGCTGATAGAGCCATCGCAGAAAATGTACATAACCTCATGGGCTTGAAGACTCAAATGAGCCCTCATTGGGACTTCCAGAACAGCCCAGCCATCTGGATGCAAAATAGGAACCCATTGCACCACTTGGAGATGTCTGGGGTTCAGAGCAACCAGATGCCTGGACTCGAAGGATGGCCACCTGGTGGCACTATGACTTCTGAAAAAGGATTCTGCTCACTCTTGGAGGGGACAGGGACTCTAAAGCCTGGGTTCTCAGAGCCCCAGCTGTTTATCAGGAAAAGGACTATGGGGGGAGCTCATGGAACTCTGACCTGGGGTCTGGTCAGAGCTTTTGAACCCAAACAAGCAGGAGCGATTTCCCCAGTCCTCCGGGAATTCATCCCATGCACTTTGGGACACAACAGATTGGGGAAGGGAGCCCAGGGGCTTCTGACCTGAGGCCCTGTCAGAGGTTCATATCCGAGGCAAGGAGGGGAGGCCTCCCTGGTCCTGTGGGTCCCATCAGGGGCATTTTGAGACTTGGCGGGCAAGGGAACGGAGCCTAAGGCTGGGTTCGTCCACTCCAGGGCCTGCCTGGGCTCTAATTCTTTATATAGAAAAAAGAGGTATCACCGAATAACCCTTAGACCTGGGTAGATAAATACTATTAAATACAAATTTTGGCCAAGAAGGGGGAAGTATAAACCTAGACTCTCACGGTAAAACAAATTATGATTCTATTCAATATCGTATTTTTAAGTTGCTATGCATTTTATTTCTTTATAACAACATCCAATATGACCTCTTGTATTTGTAAATAAACGTAAAATTTATTTCTAGGTGCTCTAAAAGTAACAACACAGTGAAAGTGAATATTGTGATAAATAAAGTGCTAGTGTTATGTACAATATATACAAAAATGTGGTTAAAAGACAATAAACAGTGAACTTCAAAAGTATTCCTTCAATCCAGGAGTCTTGAAGTCACTATATTATTTTTACAGTAATCCACATTGATCATTTTTGTCGACGTTTCGACCCTTATTAAGACATAAATCAGAAATGGGTCATCATCAGGACTGGGGATTCCTCTGAATTAGTAGCACCTATATTGTTCAAGGTCATCCAATGCAATAATTCCAGTAAGTTACTTATTTGCGGTTATCAGCAATATTTATCCTTTCATAGATCCCAGATTTGAAAAAAATATCTTCTTAGGGAAAGCGGGAGATGTTTTGAATAGCATCCATCTGTCTGCCTTACACTTTGCTGCCGTGAAGAAGTGTAGCTCTAAGGCTTATATTCCCATACAGAACCAGTGCTGACACAGGCACAATCACAAGGCCCTTTGGCACCTTCTAATGTGACGAGCCACAGAATAGGTCTACCTGGTTGCATGATCAGTTCATGGCAGCTTTTGGGTTCTGTTCTAGTCGAACTAGAAAGGCAATCCATTTTGATCCACCTTAGACATGAGGGTCATTGCTTCTCGTGTGCAACTTTCCCAGGGCAGGCTGCCCAGGCTTATTTTCTTTTGGCACTGATATATATTGTCCAAAGGTTATTTAGCATTTACTCACTAGGCACTAGATTTTATGTTACATTGCCCATATGGCCAATCTTCTTGCATGGAGATGTGCTCAGGTCAATATAGGGGGCTTTGGTGTTCTCTTTTGCTCCAGTCTTTTCACAGAAAGTCTCAGTCAGTGGGGCAGAAGTGGTAGTCTGGTCATCTGCTTCAGTCTTCTTTGTCCTGGTTTCAACACTTCACAACTTGATATTGTGGTGCCCTGGAATATTCATCTGCTGTATGCTGATGCCCCAGCTGCTGATGTTCCAGTTGAAAGAGAGTAACAATCTCCTTCATCGTAAATCCAACTGCCCGACAAGAGTGAAAACCAGGCATAATCAATTGTGGAATGTTCGGGTTGCTAGAGTTTCAAAGTCATGTTCAATGTTTACAGAGGATCTAGTAGCCAGTGTTCAGTCAAGACAACATTAAGTTCTGAAGATTAGCTAAGGAGCCTATTGGCCATATCATTTTCATAGGTATAACAGCAGGTCAGAAATCTCTATGACATCCTCCAGGGGACCCAAGTTTTAATGGCGCTAATCTAAAAAATGACAGTCATGGTCAGCATTTTCAAGTGGTTGAGCTCCCATGGTACCAGCGACACTCACTGGGCTTCAGGATTTACCCAGTTTTAACTGGGAACTGGACTTTAGTGTTAGCAATTGATGTCTTCTGAAAATGATAACGCCAGATGTTTCAATTGTTTTCTGAATCAACAAGGGAGCGCTAGCCTATGGGAGCAACCCTGACAACCTGAACATTATAGTTTGAAACTTCGCAATCTCTCTGGTATTAGTAAAAGGCATGCATGGGCTCCCTAAAGGTATTGCTCGAGTCGAAGATAGTGCTGATTCGCCAGGCATGATGCAATAAAGCATACCTGCAACTTCCTTACCCAGGTGATACAGGTCTGTGCTTTGTCTTGCTTCCAGGCCATCTGCGATGCAGGAATCTTGTGGCTTCTGGGTGATCTCTGTTCCATGACTCGCCCTTCAGTCTTCGTTCAAGTATATCTTCAATTAGCTCAGTCTTGTGCAGGCCATACAATGGTCAAAGTGGTGCTTCTCCTCACAGGGCAGCCCAATTCCTCGTCTCCCACAGACCATAGTAGCAAGGAGCTGTATGAATAAAAAAATGTCAGCAGCCGCAGACATTCTGGTCATGCAGTACGTCTACTCTCGGGCTGATGCAGCCTTCTCAGTGCCCAAAGGATTTAAATGTTACTGGCTTGAAGGACCAGAATTTATCCTGCTTTGGAGAACAGACAGGAAGTCTGCTTTGTTTGAAGCTATTCCCCCAGTAAGGCGGAAGTGCATCTTTGTCCTTTGTGTTTTGTTTTTGCAGAGGAAGTGGTAGAGTATATGCTTCTCTCTCCTAGTCCTCTCTGTTGGCCCACTGGTCCAGCTGGCTAGGCCGTATTCATCGGCGGTATGTCTAACATATAATTTTAAACTGATCTGTATTAATAATACTATGTTTTAGACTTCTGGGTTTCAAGTGATAGCACAGAAAACTCGAGATTGTCTCTAGTTTTATAGGCCTCAAGAGACACCACACACAACCCAGATTTCGTTCTTTGTTTTTCTATCACTTGGAATCCCTTGACAGAAGACAGCCATTTGTTGGACTACCCATCTACAGTCCTATGAATTCTTCAGCCAGGATCACGTTTAAGTCTTACAGTGGCAAGTTTTTCATGCTTTCCTCGTCTTTCTTGAAAGTAAATCCGACTTTATGTTTTTCCATGGTGGTTGGATGCAGTACCCTTTGTGACTCTAATAGCCCTATTTTTAGCTCTAATTTTGGGAGGTTTTCCCCTTATGTGCTCGTAAGTACCTTGTCTCTATCCCCATCTTCTTCCTCAGCACAAGAAGATGCTGATGTTATGGTAAAGCCACGTTGGATGTTTCCTATTATTAAAATACCACAGAGTTTTGGAGTTACACTTCTGTACAAAATGGTGTTTTTGCTGCATGTTCTCATAGTATGCTACAAGAAAATGTACAGAAACGTTTAGAAATATGCATACTCTCTTTCCTCTTGTCATTTTTTGCCCTCTCCCAACATTATCTACCCCTCATCAGTCTGTCTACATTTACCCTATCAACCATGGATGTAGCTACCAGTGTTGCAGCTGGTGCAAAGCACTGGGGCCCAGAGGTGGGAGGAGTCCCAAATACAACAACCCTTTGAGCCCTGGGAGGGCACTCAGGCAATGGAAGGAGGTGTGCACGGGGTGCTGCAACATTCCCAAAATTACCATGCTGGAGTTCCAAACGTGAAGGAGCATTAAAGATGACTTTGAGTTTTGGTTGTATGGTGGCACATTTGCTGGGCATTCAAGGCTAGTGATCAGGGCTTGTGCAATCATTTTTCTGGTGCTGTCCAGTAGCCACTTGACAATTTTTTTCAGTATCCTTAGGGTGTAGAGGCAGGAAATGCCAACTGTGTTGACTTGAGTGGTTTGTCCAGTTTGTTGTCCATAACAATTCTGAGGTTTCTTCTTGTGACCTTGGCGTGGGGTGGGTCCGAGGTTTGTAGGTCCCCAGGCAGAGTCCTATGGCAAGGTGTTTTTTCCAAAGAATATCACTTGTATATTTTCACGCAGTTCAGGCAGTTGGGCTTCATCCAGGTGGCCACTTACATCATGCATGCAGAAAACTTGTTCCTGGTGTTGGGTGTTTTGTCCAAGAATGACAGTAACAGTTGTGTGTCATTGGCATATGTGAGAACGTTTCTGTTGTGAGTGCGGATGGCATCTGCCAGTAGGGTCATGTATATGTTGAAGAGCGTTGGGCTGAGTGAGGAGCCCTATGGAACTTCGTTGATGACTTCCGGTGCTTCTGAGATGTAGAGGGCATGATGGCAGTTTGGGTTCTTCTGGTGAGGAAAGTGCATAAGCGCTAGAGGGTGTGTCCCTGAATGCCTGCATCATGAAGTCGTTGGATCAGAATGGAATGGGAGATGTGTTGAAGGCTGCTGATAGGTCTAGGAGGATGAGGGCTGCCATTTCCCCCTGTGACGACAATCTTCTAAATGTCATCCATTGCAGAAATTTCATTGGTTTCTGAGCTGTGGTTGGGTCTTAATTCTGATTCTGTGGTGTTGAGAACCAGGTATTTGGTGAGATGGCTGAAGAGGTGCTACTTGATGGCTTTTTCCAGGACATTGGCTGGGTAAGGAAGGAGGGATATTGGTCAGTAGTTGGAGTGTTTGCTTGGATTGGCTGAGGGTCTCTTGAGTAGGATGTTGACTGCTGAATCCATGATTCTGGAAAGGTGGCTGTAGTAATGGAGGTGTTCAGAATGAGAGGGAGGGCCTCACTGTTGGGGGTTGCTCTTTTCTCGAAGGTGTAAAGGAGTCCAACGGGCTCCCGGAGCATATGGTTTTCATGATTGCTGTGGTTTCCTCTGTGCTGATGCTGTCCCATGAGGTAATTGTGTTGTCTTCGTTCATCACTGGAAAACATTTGGTGAAATTCAAGGGATCTGGTTGTGGAGCAAAGTTACTGTATATGGTTGTGATCTTGTTGTAGAAAAAGTATAAGAGGTTGTTGCACAGGTATTATGATGGGGTAATGTTGCCTGCCGCTACAGTGGGTGTGGTGAAATCTTTCATGATAGGGAATATTTATCGGCTGCTGTTGGAGCTGGTGTTTATTCAATTGGCTAGGCCCGTCCTCCTGGTTTCTCAGATTAGCAGTTGGTACCCCCTTTGGGTGGTTTTGAAGGTGTCTCTTTCCTCTTCCCCTTGGCTGGTTCTCCATTTCCATTCCAACTGTTTGCAGTGCCACTTGGTCATTCTAATGTCTTCTTTGTACCAGCTGGCTTGTGTTCTTGATTTGACTGTGTGGCTTCTATTGTGGGGGCCAGGGTGTAGACATAATTGGTGATCCACTTATTATAGTTTTTGATCTTGCCTGCTAGCTGGCACACAAGTTCTGGTTTGTTCTCTTGGAGGGCGGAAGCCTAATCTGCCTCAGTATAACCCTCACCCACTCTAGTAATGGCATGCTTCATCATTGGGTTCACCCTCGCCCCCTAAAAGCCCAGGTGGGCTCAACCGTATTCTAGGGAGCTCTTTGTATATCGTGCTGACTAGGAGAAGCTAAGAGTAATAAAAAAGTCTCATCCACATCCAGGTATCCCTGTATTAGTGGGGTGGATGGACACAGACTGGAAGACTGGTAAAATGGTAAAGCAACCGCAGAAGCATAATCATTTTAGCTAATGTGATCCGTGCCATAATTGGGAGCTATAGAGAGTGCCCGAAGGCCATGCAACCCCGTTAGGAGCATAATATAATCGTCAAATTATCCCCTCCCAGAAGTCTACTGGGGTATGATAAATTTGAATCCCCAAAAACCGGAACATTGGTGGGGCCCAGCTGATATGAGGGGTCAGGGTCTGAGGTCTAGTCGAGCGGGCAAAGATGGGAAGACATAAACCTTCACCAGGTTCACTTTAAGCCCAGATAGTTCCCCAAACCCATGTAGGAGCTGCAGCATGGATGGGACATCTAAGTCCATGTTGGACACATGTAGCAACAGGTCATCAGCATATAGAGAAAAGAGATGTTCAATACTGGCCCCTCGCAGATCCCATCCTCTGTCTTGTATCCTACACACCTCTGCCAGTGGTTCTATGGCAAGTGCAAATAGGAGTGAGACAATGGGCACCCCGTCTAGTGCCCCGGCACACATCATAGTGGTCAGACACACTCCGACCTGTGCAGACCTGCACTGTGGGTTTAGTGTACAACAATCTAGCCCATGCCACCCACTATACTCTGAGTTACATTCTGTCCATGACTGCTTCAAGAAAGGCCCAACTGATGGTGTCAAATGCCTTTTCCAGGTCTATTTCTGACAGGCCCGTCCGGTGTTCTCCATCTTGTTGAGAAGCAAGGAGCACCATGTACAATCGGTGTAGGTTGAGGGAGGTGCTACGTTGCAGGATAAACCTGCAATGATCAGGGTGGACCAGTGTCTTAGTGTGTGGGAGTATACAGGAGGCCAAGATCATGCTAAGAAGTCCATGTTCAGCATGTATAACAGCTTGTACATGGTAGTAGGCACAATCGCATGGTAGGATCTTCCAGTGTTGGCGTGCTAAGCCCACTGTGGGGGCTCTTATGCATTGGTGGATGTTGATTTTCAACTTGACTATGGTGTGGTCAGTCCAAGTGACAGGCCTTCGTGTGTTGACTGTGTTGTTATTGAATGATGCAATAATGGGGTATATGATGTGCCCAGAGGTGTGATTACTATCAGTGACGTGTTGGGTGAGCTCCAGTTTTCTGAGGTTATCTAGTAGTGCACTGAGTTGGGGCCGGTCTGGTCTTCTAGGTGGAAGTTGAGGTCTCTTAATAGGATGAATGCTTTGGAGTTGAGGGCTAATGGGGGCACATAATCTGTAATGTTGCTCGTGAAGTTGGCTCAGGGGCCAGGTGGCCGACAGACCAGGGTTTCTACTCAGGGTGAAATTTGTTGTGATTTGTATTTTAAAGTTGAAGTGTTCCATGTAGTTTGTTTGGGTTTCTGTGGAGGCGGTGCAGTTGAGACTGTCCATGAAAACAGTGTGGATTCCTCCACTGGGTCTGTGTTGATTGCCTTGACTGGTGATCTTGTATCTGGCTGGGATGGTGGCTGTGATGTCTGGTGTTGATGCTGCGGTCAGCCCTGTTTCCATGAGGAAAAGGAATTCTGGAGCGTTGACATCTAGTACTTCCCAGATCTCTGTGGCATGCTTGCTGAGCGAGCAGGTGTTTAGGAGCATCCATTCGTTTGTGAGGGGTGTGCATGTGTTTTTGGTAGGTGCGTGAGTGGATATGGTGCTGGGTGTAGTACTTGAGTTCTTGGTGAACATTGGTGTTGCAGATGTGGTTATACAGGTGAAGTGGCAGGAGGGACAGGTGAAGCAGCAGGAGGGGCAGGTGAAAGCTCCCTCTATTTTACGTGGTGTGGCACACGAGCAGAGAATCGATCGGCATCCAGGGTTCAGTGCATGAAGGAGACCTGCTGGGTAGCTTTAGGTCAGAGGAGGACCAGGATTCATGGACCAAGGTGTGCTTTTGCTACACGTATCCGGGGCACATCTGCGCTGTGGCTACCATTAAGGAAATCCTGGGGTGGTGCAGGAAGCTATGGAGTGGGAAGGAGAGAGGCGCAAGGATCAGGTAAACAGTGGGAGGAGTAAGGAATGGGAACAGAGAGGGCAGGAAAGAGGCACAGGATGGTGCACAGAGATGCAGAGAAAGAGGGCACAAACAGATATGTCTCAAAGAGATAGAGAAAGATGGCACAAAGGTGGCAAAAAGAGCACTAAGGTCACAATGAGAGTGAGAAAAGTGGCTCAGTGGTCAAAAAAGTGAGTAAAGAGTCACAAAAAAGGTCTTAGAGAGAGAAGAGCAAGGCAGCTCAAAGGTCACCAATTGATTGAGAAAAATGTCACAAAAGTCACAAAAGAGGACAAGAGAAAAGTTCCAAAGAGGGCTGTTATGTTTTAACTTTCTAATGTAATGTGCAGGGGGTTGCCGTGGAGTCTCCGCGAGCTCCAACACTGATGGTTGGTGTCGCAGAGCAGTTATGCGGTGGTTACCTTCATCGGAGCACAATATATATATATTAAAAAAAAGACTCACATTCAGATGTGGACCGGTATCTGAGTCTCTCCTTCTTGGATCGCAACATCATTATTTGGCGACGAGTTGATGGGCGGAACCACCGTTGTCAACCCGCGCAGTTTCCTGAGGACTTTGTTTCCTGTGCTAATTACCTTCGTTTTCGCTCGCAGTGTTGCGTGAAACCAGACAATTTCTTATCCATTTGTGGAACAAGCTGTGTCAGGGCCGATCCAGAGAAAGCGGTAAGGATCCGGATATACCGTTTGTATCTGACATGTGACCCACGACGTCTAGGCTGTGCATATATCGTTGTGGGAGCTAGTACGGCCGTCATCTTGGATGTGCTCCATGCTAATAGTGCTTAAAGGTTGTTTTCCTTTGCCTATGAGGATTCAGGACATATTTATGGACACTAAATTGAACGCAGAGATTAACGAAAACTCGTTGTACACTGTGCATGCAGATTTTATTCACTAAGTGCAGAACTTAAACATTGTAAATTTACAAGACTATTGTTACGTAGACATTGCAAATTCACAGGGATATTCTATTTTGTTTTGTTGTCCAGCTACATTTTTGATTAAGAGAACATGCAATCTATTTTGGAGACACCAGGTATGCCACCCATTCCATGGAAACAGTGGTTTGATGGTTTTGAAACCTACCTGAGGGCGATCGATGCGGCTTGTTACAAATCTGAAAGGAAGAAGTGCTTATTATTACATTCGTTGGGATATGAGGGCAGAGAAACTTTCAAACACCTGCAGGAACCACAGCTAGAAGAAGGAGATTTAGATGAATATCAAGTTGCGGTAAAGAAAATAGCAGCAAGATTTGATGTCCAGCCCAGTTTATTGGTATTGAGACATAAATTCTTCAAACGTACACAAATGCACGGGAAAGATGTGGATGCGAACATTAGTGCATTGAGAAAGTTATCCTCACAATGTGAATTTTGTGACTTTCAAGACTCCTTGATAAGGGATCAATTCATTGGTAATTGTGTGGATAAACATATTCAACAAAAGTTTTTGAGCATGGGCAATCCAACGTTGGAGGAGGTAGTCAAGGTTGCCAAGAGTATTGAACTAGCTCAAATTTCACTGAAAGAACTCAGTTCTGGTGGTGCTGTTAAAGAAATGGGTCAAGTGAACATTAATGCAGTCAGGTTTACTCAAAAGTAGGGAAGTCAGAACAGATATGAACAAAAGGAATCTGATAATTTTTTTTTTAAGAACAGCAATGTATGTTTTATGTGTTGTAATGCACCACACAGTAAAGATGGAAGAGTTTGTCCGGCGAAGAATGCTGTGTGTAGAAAGTGTGGTAAACTGGGGCATTTTGCTAAAGTATGTCAATCTACCCAAAATAGGTAAACTAAAATAAGTGGTGTGTGTAGGAAAGTACCATCTTGCCTGGCATGTTACCCCCATATTTCACTGTATATATGTTGTTTTAGTTGTATGTGTCACTGGGACCCTGCCAGCCAGGGCCCCAGTGCTCATAAGTGTGCCCTGTATGTGTTACCTGTGTTATGACTAACTGTCTCACTGAGGCTCTGCTAATCAGAACCTCAGTGGTTATGCTCTCTCATTTCTTTCCAAATTGTCACTAACAGGCTAGTGACCAATTTTACCAATTTACATTGGCATACTGGAACACCCTTATAATTCCCTAGTATATGGTACTGAGGTACCCAGGGTATTGGGGTTCGAGGAGATCCCTATGGGCTGCAGCATTTCTTTTGCCACCCACAGGGAGCTCTAACAATTCTTACACAGGCCTGCCACTGCAGCCTGAGTGAAATAACGTCCACGTTATTTCACAGCCATTTTACACTGCACTTAAGTAACTTATAAGTCACCTATATGTCTAACCTTTACCTGGTAAAGGTTGGGTGCTAAGTTACTTAGGGGGTCATTCCGACCCTGGCGGTCCATGACCGCCAGGGCGGAGGGCAGCGGAAGCACCGCCAACAGGCTGGTGGTGCTTCCTGGGCTATTCTGACCGCGGCGGTAAAGCCGCGGTCAGAAAAGGGGAACCAGCGGTTTCCCGCCGGTTTTCCCCTGGCCCAGGGAATCCTCCATGGCGGCGCTGCTTGCAGCACCGCCACGGGGATTCCGACCCCCTTCCCGCCAGCCTGTTTCTGGCGGGAACGGGTGTCGTGGGGCCCCTGGGGGCCCCTGCACTGCCCATGCCACTGGCATGGGCAGTGCAGGGGCCCCCTCACAGGGCCCCATACAGATTTTCACTTTCTGCTTAGCAAACAGTGAAAATCGCGACGGGTGCCACTGCACCCGTCGCACCCCTGCGACTCCGCCGGCTCCATTCGGAGCCGGCTTCCTCGTTGCAGGGGCTTTCCCGCTGGGCCGGCGGGCGGCCTTTTGGCGGTCGCCCACCGGCCCAGCGGGAAAGTTGGAATGGCCGCCGCGGTCTTTTGACAGTGGGGCGGTCATTCGGCGGTAACCGCATGGCGGGCGGCGACTGCCGCCCGCCGCGGTCAGAATGACCGCCTTAGTGTGTGGGCACCCTGGCACTAGCCAAGGTGCCCCCACATTGTTCAGGGCCAATTCCCCGGACTTTGTGAGTGCGGGGACACCATTACACGCGTGCACTACATATAGGTCACTACCTATGTGTAGCTTCACAATGGTAACTCCGAATATGGCCATGTAACATGTCTAAGTTCATGGAATTGCCCCACCAATGCCATCCTGGTATTGGGGAGACAATCCCATGATTCCCCGGGTCTCTAGCACAGACCCGGGTACTGCCAAACTGCCTTTCCCGGGGATTCACTGCAGCTGCTGCTGCTGCCAACCCCTCAGACAGGTTTCTGCCCTCCTGGGGTCCAGCCAGGCTTGGTCCAGGAAGGCAGAACAAAGGACTTCCTCAGAGAGAGGGTGTCACACCCTCTCCCTTTGGAATAAGGTGTCAGGACTGGGGAGGAGTAGCCTCCCCCAGCCTCTAGAAATGCTTTGATGGGCACAGATGGTGCCCATCTCTGCATAAGCCAGTCTACACCGGTTCAGGGATCCCCCAGCCCTGCTCTGGCGCGAAACTGGACAAAGGAAAGGGGAGTGACCACTCCCCTGACCTGCACCTCCCCTGGGAGGTGCCCAGAGCTCCTCCAGTGTGCTCCAGACCTCTGCCATCTTGGAAACAGAGGTGCTGCTGGCACACTGGACTGCTCTGAGTGGCCAGGGCCAGCAGGTGACGTCAGAGACTCCTTCTGATAGGCTCCTTCAGGTGTTGCTAGCCTATCCTCTCTCCTAAGTAGCCAAACCTCCTTTTCTGGCTATTTAGGGTCTCTGCTTTGGGGAATTCTTTAGATAACGAATGCAAGAGCTCATCAGAGTTCCTCTGCATCTCTCTCTTCACCTTCTGCCAAGGAATCGACTGCTGACCGCGCTGGAAGCCTGCAAAACTGCAACAAAGTAGCAAAGACGACTACTGCGACATTGCAACGCTGATCCTGCCGCCTTCTCAACTGTTTTCCTGGTGGTGCATGCTGTGGGGGTAGTCTGCCTCATCTCTGCACTAGAAGCTCCGAAGAAATCTCCCGTGGGTCGACGGAATCTTCCCCCTGCAACCGCAGGCACCAAAGAACTGCATCACCGGTCCTCTGGGTCTACTCTCAGCACGACGAGAGAGGTCCCTTGAACTCAGCAACTCTGTCCAAGTGACTCCCACAGTCCAGTGACTCTTCAGTCCAAGTTTGGTGGAGGTAAGTCCTTGCCTCCCCACGCCAGACTGCATTGCTGGGAACCGCCTGTTTTGCAGCAACTCCGGCTCCTGTGCACTCACCGAGGATTTCATTCGTGCACAGCCAAGCCTGGGTCCCCGGCACTCTAACCTGCATTGCACGACCTCCTGAGTTGTCCTCCGGCGGCGTGGGACTCTCTTGTGCAACTTCGGGTGAGCACCGATTCACTCCACTTCGTAGTGCCTGTTCCGGCACTTCTGCGGGTGCTGCTTGCTTCTGAGTGGACTCCTTCTCTTGCTGGACGCCCCCTCTGTCCCCTCACGCAATTGGTGACATCCTGGTCCCTCCTGGGCCACACCAGCATCTAAAAACCCTAACCGCAACCCTTGCAGCTAGCAAGGCTTGTTTGCGGTCTTTCTGGGGGAAAACACTTCTGAACGACTCTTCACGACGTGGGACATCCATCCTCCAAAGGGAAAGTTTCTAGCCCTTGTCGTTCGTGCAGAATCCTCAGCTTCTACCATCCAGTGGCAGCTTCTTTGCATCCACAGCTGGCATTTCCTGGGCATCTGCCCACTCCCGACTTGATCTGGACTTTTGGACTTGGTCCCCTTGTTCCACAGGTACCCTCGTCTGGAAATCCAGTGTTTTTGCATTGCTGGTGTTGGTCTTTCCTGCAGAATTCCCCTATCACGACTTCTGTGCTCTTTGGGGAACTTGGGTGCACTTGGCACCCACTTTTCAGTGTCTTGGGGTGGGCTATTTTTCTAACCCTCACTGTTTTCTTACAGTTCCAGCGACCCTCTACGAGGTCACATAGGTTTGGGGTCCATTCGTGGTTCGCATTCCACTTCTAGAGTATATGGTTTGTGTTGCCCCTATCCCTATGTGCCCCCATTGCATTCTATTGTGACTATACATTGTTTGCACTGTTTTCTATTGCTATTACTGCATATTTTGGTATTGTGTACATATATCTTGTATATATTTGCTATCCTCATACTGAGGGTACTCACTGAGATACTCTGGCATATTGTCATAAAAATAAAGTACCTTTAGTTTTAGTATATCTGTGTATTGTGTTTTCTTATGATATTGTGCATATGACACTAGTGGTACTGTAGGAGCTTCACTCGTCTCCTAGTTCAGCCTAAGCTGCTCTGCTAAGCTACCTTTTCTATCAGCCTAAGCTGCTAGACACCCCTCTACACTAATAAGGGATACCTGGGCCTGGTGCAAGGTGTAAGTACCCCTTGGTACTCACTACAAGCCCGTCCAGCCTCCTACATTGGTTGTGCAGCGGTGGGATAAGTACTTTGCAACTACTTACCACTTTTCATAAGAGAAAAATATACAAAACAAGTTCAGTGTATGTACACCTAACCAAAAAGTTTTGCTTTTCTTTTCTCACTTCTTTTCTAAGTGCTGAAAAGTACCTCTAAAACTTTCAAAAAGTTCTTTAAAAGTTTTAAAAGTTGTTTTTCCTGTTCTTTAAAAAGTTCTAAAAACTTTTTCTTTCTTTTTCTATCCCTTAAACACTTTCTACTGTATAATGTCTGGCACAGGCCAAACTGTTGATCTGTCCAAGACTGCTTATGGTCACCTTAGCTGGAAGGCAGCAAGGAGTCTCTGTGTAGAAAGAGGTTTAGGGGTAGGGAAGAATCCCTCTAGAGAACTATTAGTTAACATGCTAGTTGAACAAGACAAGACTTTTGTTGGTACTTCTGGTGAGAAATTAGCTGATGGTTCCACTCAGATTCTGGGGCACCCCTAGCAAAAGAGATGGGAGGGAATCTTTCCAACCTGCCCCTTAGCAAGCCACCTAGCATAGCTGGTACTGATGTGAATTCACATCACAGTAAGAATGTTGTCTCACATCACAGTAATAGTGTTGTTTCTCATCACAGTAGAAGTATCACTTCTGTAGGCCAGAATGTTAGTGTGACATCTGTTAGGGCCAGGTCTCCTTCTGTTCATTCACACCATTCTTCTGTTTCAAGACATGCCCTACCCACCCACCCTGATGACAGAGTGTTAGAAAGGGAGCTCAATAGATTGAGAGTGGAACAATCCAGGCTGAAACTCAAGAAGCAACAGCTGGATTTAGATAGGCAGTCCTTGGAAATAGAAAGAGAAAGACAGAAATTGGGTTTAGAAACCCATGGTGGCAGCAGCAGTATTCCAAATAGTCATCCTGCAAAAGAGCATGATTCTAGGAATCAGCACAAGATAGTTCCCCCTTGCAAGGAGGGGGATGACATTAACAAGTGGTTTGCTGCACTTGAGAGGGCCTGTGTTGTACAGGATGTCCCTCAAAGGCAGTGGGCTGCTATCCTATGGCTATCTTTCAGTGGAAAGGGTAGGGATAGGCTCCTTACTGTAAAAGAAAGTGAGGCCAATGATTTCAAAGTTCTTAAGAATGCACTCCTAGATGGTTATGGCTTAACCACTGAACAGTACAGGATGAAGTTCAGAGAAACCAAAAAGGAGTCTTCACAAGACTGGGTAGACTTTGTTGACCATTCAGTGAAGGCCTTGGAGGGGTGGTTACATGGCAGTAAAGTTGCTGACTATGAAAGCCTGTATAACTTAATTCTGAGAGAGCATATTCTTAATAATTGTGTGTCTGATTTGTTACACCAGTCCCTGGTGGACTCTGATCTGACCTCTCCCAAGAATTGGGAAATAAGGCAGACAAATGGGTCAGAACAAGGGTGAACAGGAAAGTTCATACAGGGGGTGACAAAGATGGCAAGAAGAAGTCTGGTAAGTCTTCGGACAAGGGTGGGGACAAATTTAAAAATGAGTCTTCATCAGGCCCACAAAAACACTCTGGTGGGGGTGGTGGGCCCAAATCCTCTTCAAATCAAAACAAAGAAAAGAAACCATGGTGCTATTTATGTAAAATAAAAGGCCATTGGACAACAGATCCCAGTTGTCCAAAGAAAAGCACCAAGCCTCCTACCACTACAACCCCTGCTGCTACACCTAGTGCCCCTAGTAATAGCAGTGGTGGTGGGAGCAAACCTACTAATAGCCAATCCAAGGGAGTAGCTGGGCTCACTTTTGGTAACTTAGTTGGGGTTGGTCTTGTTAGGGAGACCACAGAGGCTGTGTTAGTCTCTGAGGGGGCTATTGATTTAGCCACCTTGGTTGCTTGTCCCCTTAATATGGATAAGTACAAGCAACTACCCCTAATAAATGGTGTTGAGGTTCAGGCCTACAGGGACACAGGTGCCAGTGTTACCATGGTAATAGAGAAACTGGTCCACCTTGAACAACACCTACTTGGTCACCAGTACCAAGTAACCGATGCTCATAACAACACTCTTAGCCACCCCATGGCTGTTGTGAATCTCAACTGGGGGGGGGGGTTACTGGTCCAAAGAAAGTTGTGGTTTCCTCAGATTTACCTGTAGACTGTCTACTAGGGAATGATTTAGAGACATCAGCTTGGGCAGAAGTGGAGTTGGAGGCTCATGCAGCAATGCTGGGCATTCCAGGGCATATTTTTGCTTTAACCAGGGCTCAGGCCAAAAAGCAAAAAGGACAGGGTGACTTGGATCCTGGAAGAATGGACCAAGTGCTCCCTAAAGCTAGGGTTAGTAGAAGTAAATCACTACCTACTATCCCTCCCTCTACAGTGGATTCTACTTCCGAGAAAGAAGAATTTCCACCCTGTGCAGAACCTACACCAGAGGAGCTGGAAGCAGACAGTGCTGAGCTTTTGGGTGAAGGGGGGCCTGCCAGGGAGGAGCTGAGTGTGGCACAGCATACCTGTCCCACACTAGAGGGTCTAAGGCAGCAAGCTGTCAAACAAGCAAATGGGGATGTCAGTGACTCTCACAGAGTTTACTGGGAGGACAACCTCTTGTACACTGAAGCAAGGGATCCAAAACCTGGAACTGCCAGAAGATTGGTGATTCCTCAGGAGTACAGAAAGTTCCTCCTAACTCTAGCCCACGACATTCCCTTAGCTGGACATTTGGGGCAAATGAAAACTTGGGACAGGCTTGTCCCCTTGTTTCATTGGCCTAGAATGTCAGAGGACACAAAGGAATTTTGTAAGTCCTGTGAAACCCGTCAAGCCAGTGGCAAGACAGGTGGCACCCCAAAGGCACCCCTTATCCCACTGCCTGTGGTTGGGGTTCCCTTTGAAAGGGTAGGGGTTGACATAGTTGCCCCCCTTGACCCTCCTACTGCTTCAGGCAATAGGTTTATCTTGGTGGTAGTGGACCATGCCACCAGATATCCTGAAGCAATTCCTCTAAGGACCACTACAGCTCCTGCAGTGGCAAAGGCCCTCCTGGGAATCTTTTCCAGGGTGGGCTTCCCAAAAGAGGTGGTATCAGACAGGGGAAGCAATTTAATGTCTGCTTACTTAAAGGCCATGTGGAAGGAGTGTGGTGTTACATACAAGTTCACCACACCCTATCATCCACAAACAAATGGACTGGTGGAGAGATTTAACAAAACTCTCAAAGGCATGATAATGGGACTCCCTGAAAAACTCTGCAGGAGATGGGATATCCTGTTACCTTGCCTCCTTTTTGCTTACAGGGAGGTACCCCAGAAAGGAGTGGGCTTCAGCCCCTTTGAACTCCTATTTGGACACCCTGTAAGAGGTCCTCTAACACTTGTTAAGGAGGGCTGGGAACAACCTTTAAAAGCTCCAAAGCAAGACATAGTGGACTATGTACTTGGCCTAAGATCTAGGATGGCTGAGTACATGAAAAAGGCCAGTAAAAACCATCAGGCCAGCCAAGAGCTCCAAAAGCAATGGCATGACGAGAAGGCTGTTTTGGTTCAGTACCAACCAGGGCAGAAAGTGTGGGTCTTGGAGCCTGTGGCACCAAGAGCACTCCAAGACAAATGGAGTGGACCCCACATAATTGTTGAAAAGAAGGGTGAAGTCACCTACTTAGTTGACTTAGGCACTGCCACGAGTCCCCTTAGGGTGCTCCATGTCAATCACCTGAAACCCTACTATGACAGGGCTGATCTCACCCTGCTCATGGCAACAGATGAGGCACAGGAAGAAGAGAGTGACCCTCTCCCTGATCTCTTCTCTTTCACAGAACAAGATGCTCTAGTGGAAGGTGTAGTTTTGGCAGATTGTCTTACTGCTGAGCAGAAAGACCACTGCATAAATCTCCTGGGTCAGTTTTCTGAACTCTTCTCTACTGTGCCAGGGACCACTTCTTGGTGTGAGCACACTATAGATACTGGAGACAGCTTGCCTGTCAAAAGTAAGATCTATAGGCAGCCTGACCATGTCATAGACTGCATAAAGCAAGAAGTACAGAAAATGCTTGAACTGGGAGTGGTTGAGCACTCTGAAAGTCCATGGGCCTCTCCTGTGGTACTTGTACCAAAACATCATTCCAAGGATGGAAAGAAGGAAATGCGGTTTTGTGTAGACTATAGAGGTCTCAACTAGGTAACCAAAACTGATGCTCACCCTATACCCAGGGCAGATGAGCTAATAGATACACTGGCATCTGCCAAGTATCTAAGCACTTTTGATTTGACTGCAGGGTATTGGCAGATCAAGTTATCAGAAGATGCAAAAGCAAAAACTGAATTTTCAATCATTGGAGGCCATTACCAATTCACAGTAATGCCTTTTGGATTGAAAAATGGACCTGCCACTTTTCAGAGGTTGGTGAGTACAGTCCTGCAAGGGCTGGAAGCTTTTAGTGCAGCATATCTAGATGATATAGCTGTCTTTAGCTCCAGCTGGGATGATCACCTGGTCCACCTATGGAAAGTTTTGGAGGCCCTGCAAAAGGCAGGCCTCACTATCAAGGCTTCAAAGTGCCAGATAGGGCAGGGGAAGGTGGTTTATCTGGGACACCTGGTAGGTGGAGAACAGATTGCACCACTTCAGGGGAAAATCCAAACTATTATAGATTGGGTTCCCCCTACAACTCAGACCCAGGTGAGAGCCTTCTTAGGCCTCACTGGGTATTACAGGAGGTTCATAAAGTACTATGGCTCCATTGCAGCCCCTCTTAATGACCTCACATCTAAGAAAATGCCTAAAAAGGTATTGTGGACAGCTAGCTGTCAGAAAGCTTTTGAGGAGCTGAAGCAGGCCATGTGCTCTGCACCTGTCCTGAAAAGCTCCTGTTACTCCAAAAAATTAATTGTCCAAACTGATGCATCTGAATTAGGGGTAGGGGCAGTCTTATCACAACTTAATTCTGAGGGCCAGGATCAACCTGTTGCTTTTATCAGCAGGAGGTTGGCCCCTAGAGAAAAGCGTTGGTCTGCCATAGAGAGGGAGGCCTTTGCTGTGGTCTGGGCACTGAAGAAGTTGAGGCCATACCTGTTTGGCACTCACTTCATTGTTCAGACAGACCACAAACCTCTACTTTGGCTAAAACAAATGAAAGGTGAAAACCCTAAATTATTGAGGTGGTCCATATCCCTACAGGGAATGGATTATACAGTGGAACATAGACCTGGGAGTACCCACTCCAATGCAGATGGACTCTCCAGATATTTCCACTTAGACAATGAAGACTCATCAGGTCATGGCTAGTCTTATTGTCCTTCGTTTGGGGGTGGGGGTTGTGTAGGAAAGTACCATCTTGCCTGGCATGTTACCCCCATATTTCACTGTATATATGTTGTTTTAGTTGTATGTGTCACTGGAACCCTGCCAGCCAGGGCCCCAGTGCTCATAAGTGTGCCCTGTATGTGTTACCTGTGTTATGACTAACTGTCTCACTGAGGCTCTGCTAATCAGAACCTCGGTGATTATACTCTCTCATTTCTTTCCAAATTGTCACTAACAGGCTAGTGACCAATTTTACCAATTTACATTGGCATACTGGAACACCCTTATAATTCCCTAGTATATGGTACTGATGTACCGAGGGTATTGGGGTTCCAGGAGATCCCTATGGGCTGCAGCATTTCTTTTGCCACCCATAGGGAGCTCTGACAATTCTTACACAGGCCTGCCACTGCAGCCTGAGTGAAATAACGTCCACGTTATTTTACAGCCATTTTACACTGCACTTAAGTAACTTATAAGTCACCTATATGTCTAACCTTTACCTGGTAAAGGTTGGGTGCTAAGTTACTTAGTGTGTGGGCACCCTGTCACTAGCCAAGGTGCCCCCACATTTTTCAGGGCCAATTCCCCGGACTTTGTGAGTGCGGGGACACCATTACACGCGTGTACTATATATAGGTCACTACCTATGTGTAGCTTCACAATGGTAACTCCGAATATGGCCATGTAACATGTCTAAGATCATGGAATTGCCCCACCAATGCCATCCTGGTATTGGGGAGACAATCCCATGATTCCCCGGGTCTCTAGCACAGACTGGTACTGCCAAACTGCCTTTCCCGGGGTTTCACTGCAGCTGCTGCTGCTGCCAACCCCTCAGACAGGTTTCTGCCCTCTTGGGGTCCAGCCAGGCTTGGCCCAGGAAGGCAGAACAAAGGACTTCCTCAGAGAGAGGATGTTACACCCTCTCCCTTTGGAATAAGGTGTCAGGACAGGGGAGGAGTAGCCTCCCCCAGCCTCTGGAAATGCTTTGATGGGCACAGATGGTGCCCATCTCTGCATAAGCCAGTCTACACCGGTTCAGGGATCCCCAGCCCTGCTCTGGCGTGAAACTGGACAAAGGAAAGGGGAGTGACCACTCCCCTGACCTGCACCTCCCCTGGGAGGTGCCCAGAGCTCCTCCAGTGTGCTCCAGACCTCCGCCATCTTGGAAACAGAGGTGCTGCTGGCACACTGGACTGCTCTGAGTGGCCAGGGCCAGCAGGTGACGTCAGAGACTCCTTCTGATAGGCTCCTTCAGGTGTTGCTAGCCTATCCTCTCTCCTAAGTAGCCAAACCTCCTTTTCTGGCTATTTAGGGTCTCTGCTTTGGGGAATTCTTTAGATAACGAATGTAAGAGCTCATCAGAGTTCCTCTGCATCTCTCTCTTCACCTTCTGCCAAGGAATCGACTGCTGACCGCGCTGGAAGCCTGCAAAACTGCAACAAAGTAGCAAAGACGACTACTGCGACATTGCAACGCTGATCCTGCCGCCTTCTCGACTGTTTTCCTGGTGGTGCATGCTGTGGGGGTAGTCTGCCTCCTCTCTGCACTAGAAGCTCCGAAGAAATCTCCAGTGGGTCGACGGAATCTTCCCCCTGCAACCGCAGGCACCAAAGAACTGCATCACCAGTCCTCTGGGTCTCCTCTCAGCATGACGAGCGAGGTCCCTTGAACTCAGCAACTCTGTCCAAGTGACTCCAAGTGACTCCCACAGTCCAGTGACTCCTCAGTCCAAGTCCAGACTACATTGCTGGGAACCGCGTGTTTTACAGCTACTCCGGCTCCTGTGCACTCACCGAGGATTTCCTTCGTGCACAGCCAAGCCTGGGTCCCCGGCACTCTAACCTGCATTGCACGACCTCCTGAGTTGTCCTCCGGCGGCGTGGGACTCTCTTGTGCAACTTCGGGTGAGCACTGATTCACTCCACTTTGTAGTGCCTGTTCCGGCACTTCTGTGGGTGCTGCTTGCTTCTGAGTGGGCTCCTTCTCTTGCTGGACGCCCCCTCTGTCCCCTCACGTAATTGGTGACATCCTGGTCCCTCCTGGGCCACACCAGCATCCAAAAACCCTAACCGCAACCCTTGCAGCTAGCAAGGCTTGTTTGCGGTCTTTCTGCGGGCAAACACTTCTGCATGACTCTTCACGACGTGGGACATCCATCCTCCAAAGGGGAAGTTTCTAGCCCTTGTTGTTCATGCAGAATCCTCAGCTTCTACCATCCAGTGGCAGCTTCTTTGCATCCACAGCTGGCATTTCCTGGGCATCTGCCCACTCCCGACTTGATCGTGACTTTTGGACTTGGTCCCCTTGTTCCACAGGTACCCTCGTCTGGAAATCCATAGTTGTTGCATTGCTGGTGTTGGTCTTTCCTGCAGAATTCCCTTATCACGACTTCTGTGCTCTTTGGGGAACTTAGGTGCGCTTGGCACCCACTTTTCAGTGTCTTGGGGTGGGCTATTTTTCTAACCCTCACTGTTTTTTTACAGTCCCAGCGACCCTCTACGAGGTCACATAGGTTTGGGGTCCATTCGTGGTTCGCATTCCACTTCTAGAGTATATGGTTTGTGTTGCCCCTATCCCTATGTGCCCCCATTGCATTCTATTGTGACTATACATTGTTTGCACTGTTTTCTATTGCTATTACTGCATATTTTGGTATTGTGTACATATATCTTGTGTATATTTGCTATCCTCATACTGAGGGTACTCACTGAGATACTTTGGCATATTGTCATAAAAATAAAGTACCTTTATTTTTAGTATATCTGGGTATTGTGTTTTCTTATGATATTGTGCATATGACACTAGTGGTACTGTAGGAGCTTCACTCGTCTCCTGGTTCAACCTAAGCTGCTCTGCTAAGCTAACTTTTCTATCAGCCTAAGCTGCTAGACACCCCTCTACACTAATAAGGGATACCTGGGCCTGGTGCAAGGTGTAAGTACCCCTTGGTACTCACTACAAGCCAGTCCAGCCTCCTACAGTGTGGTAGATGAGGATGACGCAAACAGAGATCAACTGATGGTTAAAGCATTCCAAGACATGATTGTGGCTGTCAGAGAAGGGCAGTCTGCAAATGGGGATCAGTGTGAATGTGTTGATCCATATGTGGACATTTGTGTTGGAGATAAAATGTTGCATTTATTAGTTAACTCTGGTGCACGCATTACAATGATTTCATCAGATTTATTTCACGATACTTGGGGAAATAGAAAACTCCATCCCCCAGATAGGGCACCTGTGTCTTATGAAGGAAGTAAAATAGAATTGGAGGGTTTCATTGAAGATTGTCTAGAATTTAAAGGACGCACGACACAAGGCAAATTTTATGTGGCATTCAAGGGTTTGAACATTTTGGGGTGGTACCATCAAGGGTTGTTTGGTATGATACTTAAACCTGGAGCTAGAGAACAAGTCTTGGTTGTGAAATAATCCATGGAAGAAGGCCCATTTGAAAAGGAGTTTCCAGGTGTATTTGCTGAAGGATTAGGGAAAATTGCTGGTTTTGAACATAGGATCAAGGTGAAGAAAAATACTATTCCTGTGAAACATAAACTTAGGTCTGTCCCATATAGCTTAAGAGACTATCTTAAAGATGAACTGAACAAACTCAGAAATATGGGTGTGATTGAACCTATTGAGCCCAGTCTATGGCTTTCACCTTTGATTGTTGCATGGAAACACAATGGGGACATGCATCTGTGTGTTGATTTGAGGAGTCTCCACAAGGAAATATGGGTGGACTCATATCCTTTACCTAAAATCAGTGATCTTTTGGAACAACTAAAGGACCCTGTGTGTTTTTCGAAGATTGATCGTGCATCAGCATACCACCAAGTGGTGCAAGATGAGGAGTCTCGCCATTACACAGCCTTCAATTCGCCATTTGGCACATTTCAATTTTGTAGGATGCCATTTGGTTTAGCGTCTGCAGCTTTGGTCTTCCAGCGTATTATACATAAATTATTGGGAAATATCAAGGGTGTGGTGGTTTTCCAAGATGATGTGTTGATCTTTGCTGAGAGCTTGGAAAAGCACGATAGAGTCATCAGTTCGGTTATAAACGTTTTTCAGACGTTGTTGTGAAAAAAAGAAAAATGTGAATTTTGGAAAAAAGAAATTGCATTTTTGGGGCACTGTGTATCCAGCAAGGGTATAGCACCTAGGCCGGGCTTGGTTAAAGCTGTGTTGGATGAACAAAGATGAATTGCTTTCAGTCATTGGCATGTGTGAGTATTATGCTGGATTCATCATAGCGAATGCTTCCAAAATGAAAGTTTTGTCCAATATGTTGAAAAACAAGGTTCCATTTGTGTGGGACAGTGTGTGTCAAAAAACCTTTGACTGTGTTAAAAAGGAGCTAGCCACTACTAGACCATTGAGCTCTTATGACCCTGGCAAGGAATGGATCATTACTGTGGATGCCAGTAAATATGGGTTGGGTGCAGTCTTGTCTCAGGGTTCCGATGAAGATGAGCAAATCATTAGTTATGCATCAAGAGTGCTGCGTGAGTCAGAGCTTAATTATTCTGTAATTGAAAAATAATTACTTGCTTGTTTTTGGGCGAGTGAAAAGTTCAGATGTTATGTTTGGGGAAGGAGTTTTGTATTAAAAACTGATCATAAGCCGTTGGTGTACATTCTGAGTGGTGACAAAATCAGCTACACTACTCCATGCATTGCACTTCTTACAACGAAGTTATTACAGTATAATTTTCAGGTGAGATACATTCCAGGGAAAGAAAAGTTTATGGCAGATTTTTTGTCACGGTTACCCATACCTGAACAGGATGGCTTTGACATTGATAGAGATATGGAAGATTGTTTTATAGCAGCCATTGACGTAGATGTATCAAAGGTTTGCTCAGAAGCTGTTTGGAAGGATGCAGACAAGTAAAGATGAAGTGTTGAATAGAGTGAAGGAGTTTATGGTCAGTGGGTGGCCCAAAGAAAGGTGTTTAAGTACTGAGTTGCAACCTTACTCGAAAATCTGTGAATTGGCGATTGAGGACGGTGTTGTGTTGAAGAATGATAAGTGTGTACCTCTGTGGGATATCCATTCTATGTTGATTGATCATGCTCATTAAGGGCATTTAGGTTCTACCGTGACGAAGAGATGTTTGAGAGCTCATTATTGGTGGCCTTCCATGGACAAAGAGGTGGATGTGTTGGTTAATAGGTGCGTGGTCTGTAGTCAAGCTGAAAAGGGGTATAAAGTTGCAACGTCCCCTTTACAACCTATACCTATGCCTGTGAAAGCCTGGGTGAAAGTTGGTATTGACATCGTGGGACCGTTTCATTCTCTTCCTTATCACTCACGGTATGCCTTTGTGTCGATGGATTATGACAGCAAGTGGCCTGAGGTCTGTTTTTTTTTGGATCCCACACCTGGCAGTGCCATACGATTTTTGAAAGATATCTTCATGTGGGAAGGGTTTCCGGAGTATAATGTGTCTGATAATGGTGTCCAGTTTGTCAATCATGAGAAGGAAATATTTTTGGAGAGGGCTGGAGTGAAACATTTGAGACGTTCGCACTACTCCGCATTCCCTCACAAAGGTCTCTCCGTTTGAACTTTTGAAGGGAAGGCAGGCTAACTCCAAATTGTTTACTGCCTTGTTAGCCAAGACGGTAGAAAGTAAACTCAATGGTAGATTGGACACAGGCAAAATGCTAGAGGAAGTGAAAGAGACACAAGAAAAAATGAAGTCTAGGTATGACTTAAAAAAATCAACTAGAGTCCAGGTATTTCATCCAGGAGATACAGTACGTGTCAAGTCTCAAACGTTTGTCAAAAAAGGAAGTGCTAGTTTTGGTGAACCTGTGCTTGTGAGGAATGTGTGGGACAACGCTGTGATGGTCAAAGGGGGACATTGGTGGAATGTTGGGAAAATTGTGAAATAATGACTTGTCCGGTCATTCATATGAAGAGTTGGAACACAAACTCCTCTCACGAAAATTTGTTTGTAAAAAAAATAGACTGTGGAAGCTCAAGGATTGTTATAGGTATTAAGATTATTTGCTTTGCAGCATAATTACTTTGCACTTTAATCTGTTGTGTTAATATTATATTCTAATTGTTATCTTTGGTTTATTTATCTTTATTAATGAAAAAAGGGAGATAATATGTTATGTTTAAACTTTCGAATGTTATGTGCGGGGTTTGCCATGGAGCCTCCGCGAGCTCCAACACTGACGGTTGGTGTCGCAGAACAGTGAAGCGGTGGGTCCCTTCATCGGAGAGTGAAATAAAATTTAAAAAAGACATACTTTCAAATGTGCACAGTTATCTGAGTCTATCCTGCTTGGATCACAACAAGGTCACAAAGAAAGTGAGAGACACAGCACAAAAGTGTCACAAAGAGGGGGAAAAATGGCACAAAGGTTACAAAAAGATGGAGAAAAGCTTTACAGCGAAATAGAGAAAATGGCCCAAAGATAATAAAGAAAGCCAGAAAATGGCACAACAAATGTACTCAGCGAGAGTGAATAAGGTGAGAGTGAAAGAGAGAGAGAGGGAGGGAGCGCAAGAGGGTGAGAACACAGGAGGTGCCTCGAGGTGCTAGAAATGGATCCACAAGGGCATTGACTGGTCAGATGAGTGGTCACAGGCAACTCCAGGAGGGATTGTGCCTAAGCACCCTTAAACCCTTACCAGTCTCCTGCTGAAATGACATGGAGTAAAAGCCACACTTGTTGTTTTGATTTTTCAGAATCTCTATGCTGTCAGTGATTTAACATTGATGGCAGCATCCCTAGTCTCAAAATTGTTCCAACACTACTGCCTACTAGGGCCATAGGAGCTCTATAGCACTGGGAGCTTGCTGTTATATCAGTCAGAATCCCTCAGTTAAAGGAGTCAGGCCCTGAGCAGAAGAATCCACCAAATCACCTGCTGGGGCACTGTGAAGACCTCAGTTTGCACACACAGTATCACCAAGAAGTGCACATCCTCACTTGTGTAAATGCAGAATGAGTCATAAAGTCCTAGCTGCGTTTTGCCAGTGAAGGTCAAACATAAAGTTATGCCCATTCTGCTGTGTGGCTTCTGAAGACAAGACAGTCACAGTAATCTACATGTTCAACCTGATGGTGGAGGACCGACAATAGTGGTTAATAAAAGATCATAGACTTACTTAGGACAGTGTGCTGGAACTGGGAAAGTGAATCACTTAAGAGTTGTTTGTTTCATTTTATGCTTTAAAAAATACTCAGGTAACTTTAAAACAACCTCTTGGCGTTGCTAATACACAATTATTTCTTATTGAAACCACAAGTAGGAATAGTTATCCTCCTGAGACGAGTCTTAACTGCCTGAAATCTCTGGAAACAAGGCAGCATATTTAAGAGCCCTTAGCGCCACCTTAGCACCGCCATAGCATTGTTTTTTTTTACACTAAGGCAATGCTAAAGTGGCTTTTCTGCTGGGCCATATATACAAAGTGGTGCAATGCATGCATTGTACCACTTTGTAACCCCTAGTGCCAAATTATGACTGCGCCAGGCATAATGTATGCAAGGGGTGCATTCCAGCGCTAGGAGGCCCAACAAAATGGCACAGTGAAATTTAAAAGATTTCACTGCACTATTTATGGCATCATTTTTAATGCCTGCTTAGAGCAAGCTCTAAAATGATTCTCCCATAGTAATCTATGGGCCTCCTTGCACTTTGCTGCACTGGGGTCAAAATGTTTGACGCTAGTGTAGCAAAGCGCCACAATAGCATCAAAAATGTTGATGCTATTGTGCTAACAACCACCATGGTGCACCATATTATAAACACGGTGCAACCATGGTGTTGTTAGGTGCTGGTAGGGAAGTGCAAGAAAAGTGGCGCATCATAGCTGATGCACCACTTTTTCTTAAATATGGGCCAAGATGTTGCTCCTCAGAGTGAGACACTGAGAGAGGGGGAACTCGATTTACTGTTATACACAGTACCGTAGTAGAGGTGAGCGAGCAAACAAATTAACAAGGAGAGTCGTGTCACGGTTTGTCTTGGCTCCCAGAGCTGTCTTGGCTCTAAGAGACAGGCATGAGCTGAGCAGTGCTTAATTTGTAAAAGAATGTGAACGGTGCCCAAAGCTCAGCTCAGAATCCCATGGCTGGTGCAATTAAATGTCAGCACACCCAATACTAAGTCTACATAGATTTGAATCAACCTCAAGCCTCTATAATCCACTACCAGACACTCACTGCCCCTTTATCTCATTCTTGCAGATTCCTGCCTTTTCTCTTTATGACAGTTTTTTTCGTGTTTCTCTTCCTTCGTCTCTCTGCTTTGTTTGTTTTGCCCTCTCTTGTTCTCAGTAAATGTCTGGTGCAGAAAAATAAGTATGGTACCTAAATATGAGTGCCAGTGGCCTCCATTGTGAAACCACTGGCTAAAATTAAGCATTGGAGTCAAGTATTGGTAACATTTGGCATAGAAATTGTGCAACAAATATTATCTAAAACTGTGATAAAGTGTCTTCAAAATTCAAAAAAGTATGTTAGCTTAACAAGTGTTTCACCTTAATTCATCCAATAATACACCTCTGCATTGAGAGGCATATAGTAAAAGTAATAATTTTGAAACATGAACTGAGAAACAGTCATGCCATCACCCCAACCGTGATACCAATACCATTAGTGACCTAAGCTGCAAGTCAGCTGTCATGTGCTACATTCTTATTTTACATGTAGCAACTTTATAGTCCATTTAGTGACACACAAGAGAGATTTTTGTACAGCACATATCCTCAAGTATTTCAAGGTTCTCGCATGTATAACAATAATAAAAATAGGAGGCACTATGAAACAAAATAATTGCCTTGGATCACAAAAGTTGGTCAAGTGACCAAGCTGGGATTGATTCCAGGTTTTATGGTTTCACATTGTGTAATTCGGCCATTAGATTGGTATCCCTTTCTCGCGCCTGGTTGGCATCAAAGCGTAAAACTTTGGGTCGTATTTATACTTTTTTAGCGCCGCATTTGCATCATTTTTTGCATAAAAAAGTGGCGCAAACTCACAAAATACAACTGTATTTTGGAAGTTTGCACCGCATTTGCATCAAAAAGCGGCGCAAATGCGGCGCTAAAAAAGTATAAATACTGCCCTTTGTCTTTAATTCTTGGTGAATAAGGTTAGAGTGTGGGTAGCAGACTGAAGCCACAAGAAAGCTCACCTCATTTTTGACTCAAGAGGACCTGTACCTGAACCAGAGCCTGGCATTTAGCCTTCAGTGACTCATCCACCTCTATACTCTATCTGGATATTCTGTGACTGAAATAAGCGTAGGTGCTGCTGCAAGTGTAGTGTGATACCTGTTTTGTATGTGAGTATAACTTAGCTTGCACTGTTGCTAACCATCTTGTACCCATGCTGCGTATGAAGGAAGCCTCCATTGCTGCCAAATGATACACATTGCATGTATGCTTACACATAAGCTTCAACTGCTGCAGCAGATGTGGTCCATCTTAAGTGCATGCACGGGAATCTTGCACTGTTTCTAGCCAAATTGGTATGTGTGCTATGAGTGTAAAATACATATGTGCTTCTGCTCAGTGCTGCACCTGTTTTGGGTGTGGAAATCTTGGTAGGCATGTAAGTCAAACTTTCACTCATGCACTCCAGTGCTGTTCCTTACACTTGTACCCAACCTGAAATGCTGCTTATTTGTTGTATCTAAGGGAGGCATTAAATGGTGCTGCCAGTGCCACTGGTTCTATGCCATTGAAGGAAATTTGCAGTGGCCCTCCAAAACCACACTTGTTCCATGACTTTGAAGGAAGCCTGCACTGGCTGGACCTGGAGTCCCACACTTGATCCGTATCTTTGGAGCAAGCTTGCTTGCACTGGCTCTGCAGTACCACTTGTGTTCCTTGTCTTTGAAGGAAGCTTGCACTGGCACTGCACTGCCACACTTGTTTCATGTATTTGAATGACGTTTGCTCATGGACTGCAGAACCACATTTGTTCCTTGTCTATGATGGAAGCTTGCACTGGCTGGCGCTGTAGTACCACACTTATTTCATGTTTATTCAATGAAACTTGCACTGGCCCTGCACTACCACCTGTGTTCCATGTCTTTCAGGGAGGATTGTGATGCTCTTGACTAGTGCTGTATGTCTTATACATGTGAGTCAAGGACCCGCTGCTCTCCGGCTCCGTGTGCTATATTTACTTCTATGTGTTTTAGATCTGACCAGAAGGCTGTGTTAGCTGTGTCTATAGCCTCATGTTTTCTCAAAAATAATACACAATCTGGCTTAGAGGAAACGGGCTGTAGGTAAGCCCCTCCAGTTATTCATCTGAATGTCATTCATATATTGGTTTACCATTAAGAACAGCAATTGGGCAGTGGATTAGTCCTCTTTAGACATTGGCTTTTTTGCCAGTGTTTGGCTCTGTCTGGTAGATAATCGCTGGTCTTTAGGATGTTAGGTAGTCTGAGTAACAGTGCTAAGCCTATTTACTCTGTGTTCTCTTCATCCAGAGGAGTGCACCTTCAGGAGATATTTGCCTTAGTCCTTTAGTTCATCCCCCAGCCGCTCTCCTGTAGCTGGGGACCAGTGCTAATTGAGTAATGAGAGTCTTAGCAACTCTGCTGCCACTGTTACTGAATCACAACTTTCTTATGCTAGGTGCCAGGCATCTCTTCTGCAACTTCTAAGCCATGCCACCAACTTGAAACAGTATTTTACATACTTTATCATTTTTTGTGTTCCATATGGCAGACTCTGGTTTTACTTTTTTAATTTTCTGTTGATGCACATGCCCTCCGCATTTCATTGCCATATTTTTTCTTTAGTTTTTTTTTTAGTTATTTCTTCATTTGTTAGCATATGTTTGCAGTATAAAGAAAACCACCACCTTGTTTTTTTAGGAGGCAAGTGGGGCTTTTTGTCATACCAAGACTCTTCCCTACAAGGGTCCACAAAGCTCAAGCTCACATAGCTGGTCCAAGTGTGTCAGATGAGAAATCAGGAAACCTCAGTGGATATCCAGACTTCATTGTATCTTACCTCAACAGCTTTGAATTGCATTAGTGGACTGATGCCTCCTATTCTGCTATCTGTCCCAATCTCTGCTCCTTCCTAGTGAGCAGTGTGCCTGTGTGGGAGCAGGGTGCTTGTGTAAGTGGAGGATAGCCACCATGTTTTGGCAATATATTACGAGTAGTGTGCTGCGTGAATGCAGAAATAACACTGTCTTTTATGAGTGTAGGGTAAGTGGTCAACAGGTTGAAAGCTGTGCCTGCGTGAGTGCAGCACGAGGGATCTGCCTTTTTGAGGGCAGCATTGTGAGTATCTTCATATTATGTCTTTGTGTGCATGTATTTTATACTGGCCAAACCTATAGGCTTTGGTAATACTGCTTAGGATTATGATCTTGACTTGCAGAAGTGAGGTGCAGGGAGTGGAAATAAAGTAGTGTGTGTATGCGAATGGTGGTGAATTTTGATATGGCAGATGCAGACTGTTAAAAGGAATCAATGACTGAAATCAAACATCATAATACATAAATGATTTAACATTTTCCCAAAATGTCAGCGTGTTCTAGGGCGGCGTGCCAGAGCATGACGCCCACTATACCCTGGTTTATTTGCAAAGCACCCTCTGTGTTTACAGTGCCGATAATCACACAGAACTGTGCAAAACCTACCCTCCCAGGTGATCCGAAGCGCACCAGTTAGAAGTGATTCTCAACTAACGATGGATGCAAATTGAATATTAAACATTTTGAACATGAAATATCGATTGCAGAAACAAGAAAGGAAATTATCATTGCCAGTATTTATTAAAAACAAAATGAGACACACATAGCAGGAACAAACGGGAAGCTTGCATAGGACTCCAGAGGCTGGTGTGTCATGTGCGTGGCCCAAGTAACATAGAAGGGCTTGATGAGTGCAAAAGGGCGAACACACACCTGCAGTTTGTATAACACATGCCCTCTTCACCACGATCCCAAAGCGAAATTACCACACACCCACAGGCTGGCAGTGAGAACGACCTGGATCAGTCTATTTCTGTAGTGGCTATGCACTGGAGGCATGCGGCCTCTCTTCTTCTTCCCCTCTAGCCCATTGCTTGAACCTATGAGCCTCTTTTTTTTAGCTTGGGCCAATGTTGTAAAAGAGGTGCAAAGGGCTTCTTTGTAAGCATGGAAAATGCCACCCACCCCTCTCATTTGGCTGGGTAGGTAAAATACCTGTGCCATGTCACCTGCTGCTCTGTCGATAGCTACACCACTAGCTTTGACAGAACAGTCCCCGTCGGCCGTACTTGCAGAGGGCGGGCCTTCCCCAGGCCCATTCCAACTTACTCCACCTAGGCTACGGTTGTTGTGACTGGGCCCTAGAAGTAGATGCTTGCTTCCCCTCTGGCCTCTATCCTCTGTGCAGGGATTCCCCGCTCTGTGCATAGACCAGGCTCCTGGTTTTCTTTACCTTTGCTGGATCCCTACCACCCTAAGATACCATTCCTGGTCACATACATATCTAGGCCACGACCACTGGGTCCCAGTTAAACCGTGGATGTGGCCCTCGACATAGACCATGCTTATAAATCCCTGGCCACCTACATCCACTGACCAACCTGTCCCTTCCCCGACTCCCACTGTCACCACTGTAGGTCCTGGAAGCCAGCTTGGTTTTATGGGGTGCGATTACCCAGACTGTGCTTCTTATCCTTACCTTCTCTTCTTCTTCTTCTTTATCAATGTGAGTTACAGGCTTTATGGAGAGGAAGGTAGCACTAGCTAAATGAGCCAAGACAATGGCGAATTCGGAAGTGTGGGAGGTGGAGATGATAAAAGGAAATGGAGAAAGTGGGAGTGATAATAGTGAATGGCAGGGGAGTGGTGGCCATCATGCCAAGGCATACAAGAGAAAGGTTGCTAACGGTAGAAGAAGTTGAAACAGTCTGATTTACATAGAAAAGTCAGATTCCATCGAGCATATGGCAAACCAGGCAGACATGGTGGGAGGACATGGTGAAGGGCACGAGCGTTGATGAGGCGTTCAATAGGGAACAGGCACAGAAGCAGGCAAAGTAAAGAAAAGTAAGAACGGATGGAACGTGATCTAAAGGCCATAATGATGGAAGAAGGTACCCACTTACTGGAGGAACGAAAGACTACAAATGCAAAACCGTAAACCCTCTTCAGTGCAAACAGGTGAGGTAGGAGGACGTTGTAAAGGGCACAGTGGTCTCTAGCTATGGAGGCTATACGATTGCCCATGCCTTCTATTAACAGTGAGGGCACGGGCTAGAGGAATATGTGCTTTCTTTCATTTTTAGATGTTATCAGAACAACCAATGCTGCTGTGTCTGTCCGCTGTACTAGGGATTACATATAGATTGTGCCTCTTGAAGCTTCTTACACTAAGGTACAGCCATTACACAGCGGATGGAGCCTGAAATGCCACCTGCAGCCAGCATATGGATATATATAGCTGATATATGCCCAGGTACAGCCTCTTGACACAGGTACAGACATCATATGACGGGTTCATTCATTATAAGCCATATCCTGCCTAATATGTTTCATGTAGCCACTTAGGAGACAGGTCGCAGCATATGCTCCAAATAAAAGACTTCCTTTAATTGCTGGCAGCCACCCAGACACTTGCAGTTGCCTGCCACTACTGTTGCAACCAGAAGTTCTTGCCGCCACGCACTTCCAGATGTCTGCCACTACTCTTGCACCTGGAGGTTCCTGCGTGCCACCCACTTGCAGGTGCCTGCCACTACTCTTGCAACCAGAGGTTCCTGCCTGCCACCCACTTGCAGTTGCCTGCCACTACTCTTGCAACCAGAAGTTCCTGCCACCACCCACTTCCAGGTGCCAGCCACTACTCTTGCAACTAAAAGTTCCTGCTGCCATCCACTTCCAGGTGCCTGCCACTACTCTTGCACCTGGAAGTTTCTGCGTCCAACCCACTTGCAGGTGCCTGCCACTACTCTTGCAACCAGACGTTCCTGCCACCGTCCACCTTCAGGTGCCTGCCACTACTCTTGAAACCAAAAGTTCCTGCAACCATCCACTTCCAGGTTCCTGCCACTACTCTTACAACCAGAAGTTTCTTCCCCCCACCCAATTGCAGGTGCCTGCTACTACTCTTGCAAACAGAACTTCCTTCCCCGACCCCACTTGCAGGTGCCTGCCACTACTCTTGCAACCAGAAGTTCCTGCCCCGCCAACTTCCAGGTGCCTTCCACTACTCTTGCAACCGGAGGTTCCTGCCTGCCACCCACTTGCATGTGCCTGCCACTACTCTTGCAACCAGAAGTTCCTGCCGCCACCCACTTCCAGGAGCCAGCCATTACTCTTGCAACCAAAAGTTCCTGCCGCCACCCACTTCCAGTTGCCTGCCACTACTCTTGCACCTGGAGGTTCCTGCCTACCACCCACTGCCAGGTGCCTGCCACAACTCTTGCAACTTGAGGTTCCTGCCTGCCACCCACTTGCAGGTGCCTGCCACTACTCTTGCAACCAGACGTTCCTGCCACCATCCACCTTCAGGTGCCTGCCACTACTCTTGCAGCCAGAAGTTTCTGCTGTCACCCACTTTCAGATGCCTTCTACTACTCTTGCAACCAAAAGTTCCTGCAACCACCCACTTCCAGGTGCCTGCCACTACTCTTACAACAAGTTTCTTCCCCCCACCCAATTGCAGGTGTCTGCTACTACTCTTGCAAACAGAACTTCCTTCCCCCACCCCACTTGCAGGTGACTGCCACTACTCTTGCAACCAGAAGTTCCTGCCGCCACCAACTTCCAGGTGCCTTCCACTACTCTTGCAACCGGAGGATCCTGCCTGCCACCCACTTCCAGGTGGCTGCCACTACTCTTGCAACTGGAGGTTCCTGCCTGCCACCCACTTGCAGGTGACTGCTACTACTCTTGCAACCAGAGGTTCCTGACTGCCTCCCACTTCCAGGTGCCTGCCACTACTCTGGCAACTGGAGGTTCCTGACTGCCATCCACTTCCAGGTGCCTGCCACTACTCTTGCAACCAAAAGTTCCTGTCGCCACTCACTTCCAGGTGCCTGCCACTACTCTTAGAACGAGAAGTTTCTTCCCCCCGGCCATTTGCAGGTGCCTGCCACTACTCGTGCAACCAGAGGTTCCTGCCTGACATCCACTTGCAGGTGCCTGCCACTACACATGCAACCAGACGTTCCTGCTGCCACCCACTTTCAGGTGCCTGCCACTACTCTTACAACCAGAAGTTACTTCCCCCACCCCATTGCAGGTGCCTGCCACTACTCGTGCACCCAGAAATTCCTGCCTGCCATCCACTTGAAGTTGCCTGCCACTACTTTTGCAACCAGAAGTTCCTTCCCCCACCCACTTGCAGGTGCCTGCCACTACTCTCTCAACCAGAAGTTACTTCCTCCCACCCACTTGCAGGTGCCTGCCAATACTCTTGCAGCCAGAAGTTCCTGCCTGCCATCCACTTGCAGGTGCCTGCCATTACTCTTGCAACCAGAAGTTCCTGCCTGTCATCCACTTGCAGGTGCCTGCTACTCCTCTTGCAACTAGAAGTTCCTGCCTGGTATCCACTTGCAGGTGCCTGCCACTACTCTTGCAACCAGACGTTCCTGCCACCGTCCACCTTCAGGTGCCTGCCACTACTCTTGAAACCAAAAGTTCCTGCAACCATCCACTTCCAGGTTCCTGCCACTACTCTTACAACCAGAAGTTTCTTCCCCCCACCCAATTGCAGGTGCCTGCTACTACTCTTGCAAACAGAACTTCCTTCCCCGACCCCACTTGCAGGTGCCTGCCACTACTCTTGCAACCAGAAGTTCCTGCCCCGCCAACTTCCAGGTGCCTTCCACTACTCTTGCAACCGGAGGTTCCTGCCTGCCACCCACTTGCATGTGCCTGCCACTACTCTTGCAACCAGAAGTTCCTGCCGCCACCCACTTCCAGGAGCCAGCCATTACTCTTGCAACCAAAAGTTCCTGCCGCCACCCACTTCCAGTTGCCTGCCACTACTCTTGCACCTGGAGGTTCCTGCCTACCACCCACTGCCAGGTGCCTGCCACAACTCTTGCAACTTGAGGTTCCTGCCTGCCACCCACTTGCAGGTGCCTGCCACTACTCTTGCAACCAGACGTTCCTGCCACCATCCACCTTCAGGTGCCTACCACTACTCTTGCAGCCAGAAGTTTCTGCTGTCACCCACTTTCAGATGCCTTCTACTACTCTTGCAACCAAAAGTTCCTGCAACCACCCACTTCCAGGTGCCTGCCACTACTCTTATAACAAGTTTCTTCCCCCCACCCAATTGCAGGTGTCTGCTACTACTCTTGCAAACAGAACTTCCTTCCCCCACCCCACTTGCAGGTGACTGCCACTACTCTTGCAACCAGAAGTTCGTGCCGCCACCAACTTCCAGGTGCCTTCCACTACTCTTGCAACCGGAGGATCCTGCCTGCCACCCACTTCCAGGTGGCTGCCACTACTCTTGCAACTGGAGGTTCCTGCCTGCCACCCACTTGCAGGTGACTGCTACTACTCTTGCAACCATAGGTTCCTGACTGCCTCCCACTTCCAGGTGCCTGCCACTACTCTGGCAACTGGAGGTTCCTGACTGCCATCCACTTCCAGGTGCCTGCCACTACTCTTGCAACCAAAAGTTCCTGTCGCCACTCACTTCCAGGTGCCTGCCACTACTCTTAGAACGAGAAGTTTCTTCCCCCCGGCCATTTGCAGGTGCCTGCCACTACTCGTGCAACCAGAGGTTCCTGCCTGACATCCACTTGCAGGTGCCTGCCACTACACATGCAACCAGACGTTCCTGCTGCCACCCACTTTCAGGTGCCTGCCACTACTCTTACAACCAGAAGTTACTTCCCCCACCCCATTGCAGGTGCCTGCCACTACTCGTGCACCCAGAAATTCCTGCCTGCCATCCACTTGAAGTTGCCTGCCACTACTTTTGCAACCAGAAGTTCCTTCCCCCACCCACTTGCAGGTGCCTGCCACTACTCTCTCAACCAGAAGTTACTTCCTCCCACCCACTTGCAGGTGCCTGCCAATACTCTTGCAGCCAGAAGTTCCTGCCTGCCATCCACTTGCAGGTGCCTGCCATTACTCTTGCAACCAGAAGTTCCTGCCTGCCATCCACTTGCAGGTGCCTGCTACTCCTCTTGCAACTAGAAGTTCCTGCCTGGTATCCACTTGCAGGTGCCTGCCACTACTCTTACAACCAGAGATTTCTTCCCGCCACCCAATTGGAGGTACCTGCGACTACTCTTGCTACCAGAAGTTCCTACCTGCCATCCACTTGCAGGTGCCTGCTACTACTCTTGCAAACAGAACTTCCTTCCCTCACCCATCTTGCAGGTGCCTGCTACTACTCTTGCAACCAAAAGTTCCTGCCTGCCATCCATTTGCAGGTGCCTGCTACTACTCCTGCAACCAGAAGTTCATACCACCACCCAATTGCAGGTGCCTGCCACTACTCTTGCAACCAGAAGTTACTTCCCACCACCCACTTGCAGGTGCTTGCCACTACTCTTGCAACCAGAAGTTTCTTCCCCCGCCCCACTTGCAGGTACCTGCCACTACTCTTGCAAGCAGATGTACCTGCCACCATCCACTTGCAGGTGCCTGCCACTACTCTTGCAACCAGAAGTTCCTGCTTGCCATCCACTTGCAGATGCCTGCAACTACTCTTGCAACCAGAAGTTCAAGCCTGCCATCCACTTGCAGGTGCCTGTCACTACTCTTGCAACCAGAAGTTCCAGCCTGCCATCCACTTGCAGGTGCCTGCCACTACTCTTACAACCAGAGGTTTCTTCCCCCCCACCCAATTGCAGATGCCTTCTACTACTCTTGCAAATAGAACTTCCTTCCCCACCCCACTTGCAGGTGCCTGCTACTACTCCTGCAACCAGAAGTTCATGCCACCACCCAATTGCAGGTGCCTGCCACTACTCTTGCAACTAGAAGTTACTTTCCCCCACCCACTTACAGGTGCCTGCCACTACTCTTGCAACCAGAAGTTCCTGACTGCCATCCATTTGAACTGCCTGCTACTACTCTTGCAACCAAAAGTTCCTTCCCCTCTCTACTTGCAGGTGCCTGCCACTACTCTTGCAACCAGAAGTTCCTTCTCCCACCCACTTGCAGGTGCCTACCACTACTCTTGCAACCAGAAATTCCTGCTTGCCATCCACTTGTAGGTGCCTGCCACTACTCTTGCAAACAGACGTTCCTGCCTGCTATCCACTTGCAGGTGCCTGCCACTACTCTTGCAACCAGAAGTTCCTGCCTGCCATCCACTTGCAGGTGCCTGCAACTACTCTTGCAACCAGAAGTTCCTTCCCCCACCCACTTGCAAGTGCATGCCACTACTCATGCAAACAGAAGTTCCTGTCTGTAACCAACTGCAGGGGCTGGCCGCTACTCTTGCAACCAGAAGTTCCTTCCCCCACCCACCTGCAGGTCCCTACCACTACTCTTGCAACCAGAAGTTCCTGTGTGCCATCCACTTGCAGGTGCCTGCCACTACTCTTGCAACCAGAAGTTCCTGCCTGCCATCCACTTGCAGGTGCCTGCTACTACTCTTGCAACAAAAAGCTCCTTCCCCCCTCTACTTGCAGGTGCCTGCCACTACTCTTGAAACCAGAAGTTCCTTCTCCCACCCACTTGCAGGTGCCTGCCACTACTCTTGCAACCAGACGTTCCTGCCTGCTATCCACTTGCAGGTGCCTGTCACTACTCTTGCAACCAGAAGTTCCGGACTGCCATCCACTTGCAGGTGCCTGCTACTACTCTTGCAACTAGAAGTTACTTTCCCCCACCCACTTACAGGTGCCTGCCACTACTCTTGCAACCAGACGTTCCTGCCTGCTATCCACTTGCAGGTGCCTGTCACTACTCTTGCAACCAGAAGTTCCGGCCTGCCATCCACTTGCAGGTGCCTGCTACTACTCTTGCAACTAGAAGTTACTTTCCCCCACCCACTTACAGGTGCCTGCCACTACTCTTGCAACCAGAAGTTCCTGAATGCCATCCACTTGAACTGACTGCTACTACTCTTGCAACCAAAAGTTCCTTCCCCCCTCTACTTGCAGGTGCCTGCCACTACTCTTGCAACCAGAAGTTCCTTCTCCCACCCACTTGTAGGTGCCTACCACTACTCTTGCAACCAGAAATTCCTACCTGCCATCCACTTGCAGGTGCCTGCCACTACTCTTGCAACCAGACGTTCCTGCCTGCTATCCACTTTCAGGTGCCTGCCACTACTCTTGCAACCAGAAGTTCCTGCCTGCCATCCACTTGCAGGTGCCGGCTACTACTCTTGCAACCAGAAGTTCATTCCCCCACCCACTTGCAGGTGCATGCCACTACTCTTGCAAACAGAAGTTCCTGTCTGTAACCAACTGCAGGGGCCGGCCGCTACTCTTGCAACCAGAAGTTCCTTCCCCCACCCACCTGCAGGTGCCTACCACTACTCTTGCAACCAGAAGTTCCTGTGTGCCATCCACTTGCAGGTGCCTGCCACTACTCTTGCAACCAGAAGTTCCTGCCTGCCATCCACTTGCAGGCGCCTGCTACTACTCTTGTAACAAGAAGTTCCTTCCCCCACCCACTTGCAGGTGCCTGCCACTACTCTTGCAACCAGAAGTTTCTGCCTGCCATCCACTTGCAGGTGCCTGCCACTACTCTTGCAACCAGAAGTTCCTTCCCCCACCCACTTGCAGGTGCCCACCACTACTCTTGCAACCAGAAGTTCCTGCCTGCCATCCACTTGCAGGTGCTTGCCACTACTCTTGCAACCAGACGTTCCTGTTGGATCTAGAGAGAAAGAGTGCATATGTCCCTCCTTTAGTCTGGCAACAGCAGGGGCACACCCACATCAGAGCAGTTACTTCTTATCATCATTGTGTGCGGCATTTTCACTATTACATGTGAGACTTTCTGCTTTCATTTCCAGAGGCCCAAGTGTGAGCTCTAATTTGAAATATCACAGCAATTCCACCTAAACGTATCGCTTGGACTCTTGCAATACATAATTCTCAAAATCATTTACACATGTGCACCTTTCCATGGCGCAGCCCCAGTAGTCCAACAGTAACTTTCTGGTGTGCATGCTATCAGAAAGAAATACAGTGTTTCAGGTCCATGTGAAGAATGCATACTTTTGTACCTAAGCATTTGACGACTACAGAAAGTCTGGTGACTGTCTTACACAACAGTAGAATGCATGTTCATATAAATATGTGGACTGTACAAAAGTAGGTACCAGATGATGAGATAATTTTAGCATTTTATCCATCATGTGTTATTCTTTTAGTGAATTCTCCTAAATGGAATTGGTGTTCCCAGGCTTGACACCCACGCTCGCTGTGTAACAGGTCTCCTCCCACTGAACCACTATGATGAGGCCTAACAATACTGAAACATGTCGGGATCAGTTTCTTTAGTCAGGTTTGCCCCTTTTTGGTTAAGGTCAAAACTGATTTCCAAATAGTTGGTCCCTGTCTGTGGTTGCACAGTGAGCAGAATAACTATGAACTGGAATGTGGCCCAGAGTCATTATTAGAGGCTGCAATTCATTTGAGCATGTCATCGATCATCTCCTTTTATTGCTTTCAGTGAGTATCACTAAGTCTGATGGGTATGACCAGATGTGAGGCCCATAGCTCCGCTTGACAAAGGACTTGAGGTGCACTGCACAGATCAGGCCCTGAAAGGCTAAAACAAGTTAGAAGTTGCTTGCCTTTTCTCAGAGAGAGAGAACATTAGCTAACAATTAGGAATAAACTGTCCCTTTTGGTGTGTGGTAAAGCCTGATTTACATGAGATTCCGCATCTCGTGACACAGGGAGCAAAATAAGAAAGAACTCGAGGACAGCCAAGAGCTATTACTAGTGGCAGAGATTAATTCAAGTATTCATTCAATTACTCTTTATTCTTCTCTGGTTAACCCTAAGTAGTAAGGGTTTGTTTAGTTGTGCCCAAAGTTGTAGCTTTCTGTGCTGTAAAATTTGAGCTGAACCCCATAGATGAGGCCAAGCAAGAATGAAAAAGGAGTTCCACTAGACTGTCTATTTTGGGACATGGTCAAGAACAATAGCTTAGAATCTAGCACGTGGTAAATGCCACTTGCCGAGGTTGAATTGACAATGCCTAATATGATATGGAAGCACTCCATCTATTTCTTTTTGTTCTTCTCAGGTGATAATGGGCTCTTCGTGTATGACCCTGTGTTGACATAGGGAAGCTCTACACCTGTACTTCAATGTTCCACATGTATCCTGGCTGGTGCCTACTCATCCAATTGTCATCTACTCCTGGTCCAAGGCATTTCACTACTCCGCATCAGGGGACCAGTTTCTGCTTTAGGTCCATAAATGGGTACTGCTTTCCCTAGTAGTGAGGAGGAGTTCAAGAGCATTTATGTAGTGATTTACACAACAGATTTAGACGAGGGTGTTATGTGTGAAGTAGTAAACTTGGTGCACCTTGCTGAATGATCCACACGCTTTATTCCTTACGCTTTAGCCTTGTTATTCTCTTGTGACAGCCCTGTCATTCCATCGATTACTGTCATAATTGGGAAATTACGACACTAATTATTGAAAGACCTCCACTGGCTTCCCATCCAGAAAAATGTCCATTCAAGCTCTTGACCTACGCCTACAAATAAATCCCTCCAAAACCAAGGACCCGCCTACATGAACCACCTCCTGAGCTTCCACCTACCTCTCAGGAACCTCTGCTCTGCTCCGCTTGCCTAGCCCTTGCCCAGATACTACACATCAGACGCTGCCGCACCAGAGGTCGCTCATTCTCCTACCTTGCTGCCAAGTCCTGGAATGCCCTACCCCACATCTTCACACTTCACCCCGCTGACCCACTTCAGGAAGGGGCTCAAAACCTGGCTCCTTGACTGACACTGCAGCACAGCGCCTGGATACCCGCTCAGGTGACAAGCAGTGCTTTAGAAATACAGTTTTATTGATTGAACTATTTCAACAGATGCTAGAAGGTCTGGCAATCAAATGGAAGCATTATTTCGGAGCTTTTAGTACATATATGGGCACTTGTGAAGGGGCAAGATTTGCAGTAGAAGGTACAAAATATTAATTAATTCACTCCTGGGGGGATGAAGACCAAATATTTTTAACATCTACAACAAAATGGATGGTAACACACTAGAGAAATCCAATTAAGACATTAGAGAAGCCCTGTGAAGTGTGGCTAAGCTTTACTCAAACTAGGCATAGACATTTTGAGAGTGGAACAGTTACCTAGAACCATTGGTTATATTGTCACAGCATAAATGGTGTGACTGCGGAGTGTAAGTTTGGAAGTTTCACAATGTCTCAAACCCCAGTCCGAAGTGAATTACAATATGACAAGAAACTGCACTAGAAATCCCCTCCCCGTGATAAATTCCTCACTATAAAAGTCTAGTCATTTCAAAGGAGAACGACCAATCAGAAGGTTCAGTGACAGAAAAAGACAAACAAGTTTTAAACTGTTTTTTGTGTTCCAAATGTAGATTTATAAACTAATCCTATTTAAAATGCTCATAGAAAGTAAAATGAGTTCCAGCGGAAATTTCAAGCTAAACGAAAGTTTAGTTAAGTGCGGCGTTTCCACCCATAGAGCAAACACAGTTAGGCCCATATTTATACTTTTTTAGCGCTGCATTTGCGTTGTTTTTGACACAAAATCGGCGCAAACCAACTAAGTTTGCGCTGCTTTTGCGTTACAAAATGACGCAGATGCGGCGCGAAAAAAGTATAAATATTGGCCCCAGTGTTAAGCAATTGAGGTTTAATTCACGGTGTACAGAAAAAGGGTGCATTTGCCTGTGTATATGGAAGTAGCTGTCCACACGTAAATGAGGTGCATTATTAAACAGTACACTCTGTCAAAGAGGCAATAAAATGGTTAAGTGTTCATTCAGTATGTTGAAAATGGTGCTAAGCAAAATGAAGTGCAAGGGTCAATATGCCTATCAAGGGGACTATTGACGCCAGTGTCCAGAATCTTTCTAATGAGAACTAAAAATATCTGGATTGATAAAGCAGTGTCACCCAAGATAGTGCTCATGCGCCACATGGTGGCAATAACATAGAACTGTTGGCATTTATTCAAGGGCCAGCTTACTTACAAGGTGATCGCTGCAGAAAGCAAAGTATATATGGGAAGGAAGGCTATGAAGATTTTGGGTTGAAGCTGGCAAGGCTCAAAGTGCTTTGAACGTCAGGGTGCATACATTGATGGAATAGGTAGTCTGGAACCAGGCTATCATCCAGCAATGACGGACAGTGTTTTAGCCCAGCTGAGCATAACCCCAACAGGATGACAGAGAATTGAGCGAAAGGGTACTGAGTGCCTGAATTTAGGCGAAGCAGTCCTTCGGGAAATAATTCAGTGACAGCTGATTTAGTGTAAAAGGTCATTTATTAGGACAGGATTGCATAATTAACATAACCATTAACTTTTAAACGTAACCGTAACTTTAATAAAGCCCTCCCATTAACATCTCCTCGCTCATCCTTCCCCTTCAAACCATTATCTCGTTTCCATTCCCCTACGCACTCCCCTTTTCCTTTCATGCCCCATTTGGTTCACGCGTACCCCCACTCAGAGCCTTCACCTGCTTGTTTATTCCCTGGAAGGGTGGCCAAGCCCGCATCTGACTCACCACCCTCCCCCATCTACTGCTCGCACGCCCTTGCAACCTGCCCTAACTGACAATTACCCTCCCCCTTTGCTAATTGACTCTAACTTCCGTCCTTCCAATCGCTCTTCTAATTGCCGGGTGGGTGGGAGGCCAAACTAAACCGCGCGATGGGAGCGCGGAAAGAGGCCGGTCCCTCCACCCCAACCCCTTTTATTCCCTCCCCTTAAACCCACCCCCACTTACCTTTTCCCCCAATCCCTGTCCCCTTCGCCGTCACTTCCTTCCCGAACTGTCCCGCGGGAAGACTAGAGCGTTGCTCTTGCTTCCCGCGGGCCCCTCCATCGGGAAATAATTCAGTGACAGCTGATTTAGTGTAAAAGGTAATTTATTAGGACAGGATTGCATAATTAACATAACCATTAACTTTTAAACGTAACCGTAACTTTAATAAAGCCCTCCCATTAACATCTCCTCGCTCATCCTTCCCCTTCAAACCCTTATCTCGTTTCCATTCCCCTACGCACTCCCCTTTTCCTTTCATGCCCCATTTGGTTTGCGCGTACCCCCACTCAGAGCCTTCACCTGCTTGTTTATTACCTGGAAGGGTGGCCAAGCCCGCATCTGACTCACCACCCTCCCCCATCTACTGCCAACCAGCAGAAACCCATTTGGCGTTTTGCTGCCCCACCCCCCATAAGGCCACGCTACTGCGACCAGTACTTCTCATTTCTCGTTTGTAATTCACAATTTCTCTCCCCACAACTCTGCAAACAGCAGTCTCAGATCTGTCAGATAGTATGCATTTCCCAGTGTGGACAGGTGAACACCATAGTCTCTGAACAGTGCAACCTCCTGCTCTGTAAATGTTCCCATATTTCAGTATTTTGCTCCCTTGCGCCCAGCAAAAACCCTCATGGCTCTGTTAAGTTTCCTTCGAGCCCGCTCCATGGCTCCATACTTTACTGCCCCTCTCCACACTCTACGTGGAACCAATTCTGTCCACACCAAGCATGCACTATGCGTTTTTTTTTTTTTTGAATCTCCAAATCCCTCTGCATGTGTTGCAGTAGCATGAGACCTGACCATTTCACGAGATCATTCTCTCCCAAATGTACGATTAACAAATCTGGACATCCCCAGCTCAATAAGTTAGCAGTGATGAAAGGAAGCAGGTTACCCCACCGCATTCCGCTCTTTCCACACCATAGCATCTCGTGCCGTCTGCTGGATAGTCCCCGGGCCCGACCATATATCTGTTCCTCCGCAAACTTCGCCGTCCCATGGACAAATGAATGGCCGACCAGCCATGTAACCATCTTGCCCTGCGATTGACCAAACGCGTCTCCTGCAATGGAAAACAACTGTAACATGTGTTTTTTTTTTTAAACATAACAACCCCCCCCCTTTTTCCATAACCCCCTACAGCTGTCTCTCCCCTCCTTTCAGGGTCTAACGTAACGTTCACAAAACGTCCCAACTCCATCCTTAACCCTCGTAAAAGCTGAAATCTAGTAAGCTTGGACCCTGATCTGTGCACAAAAGCCCCGGCTTCCTTGTTTGACAACCGTGCGATGGGAGCGCGGAAAGAGGCCGGTCCCTCCACCCCTAACCCCTTTTATTCCCTCCCCTTAAACCCACCCCCACTTACCTTTTCCCCCAATCCCTGTCCCCTTCGCCGTCACTTCCTTCCCGAACTGTCCCGCGGGAAGACTAGAGCGTTGCTCTTGCTTCCCGCGGGCCCCTCCATTGGCATCTGACCGCGCAGGGCATAGTATAAATCTGAGAAGGGCTGTGTTGACGCCTGGAACAAGAGAGACAGTAATTACCATTTTAGAAGGGAGGGGTATTGAACGAATTTTAGAGAAACACCTGGAATTGTTCAGTCCTTTAATAAAAAAAAAGTATCAAGCACAAAAAAGTAAAGTATGAGGGTGGCAAGCAAAACACAGGGTTGGAAATATATGTTATGGTAAGAAAGCACTTCTTTCAAATTGATCTCCTTTATAGCCAGTAGCGTCCATAGGGCCAGCAGAGTAATCCCTGTCGGCATCGTCTATAATTATTTCTCACTAGTAGAACTGAGAAATTAGTCTAATCATTAATTCACAATACACACTCTCAACAATGCCATTTTGAATTGAGAAGACTATGACCAGCCTGTCCCCTGTATCAGTGAAATCTTCACCCCCTTTAGAAGGTAAGAGGGTGTTTGTTGTTTATCCAGATTGGTTTCTGTGTACCATTAGGCGGAGTCAGATGTAATGTTGTGTCATCCTATGTGTTCATCACCCATAAAGGCACTTTCATTTTTACCAGATGCCGTCAGTTTTCTAGCATTTCATGTGATTTCTACTCCTGAGAATTTTAGATATGATCAATTTCATCACAATATATCATTTCGCAAGGCTTACAGGGAATATAACAAAATGCTTGCTAAGGGCTGGAAATACTTGAATCATAGACCTTGATTTTACCAATATGTCAGTGGTAGTGTAAGTGCATCATAAGCCATTTGACCATGAGCCCCATCACAAGAATTGACACCAAATTACATTTAACTTAAAGTGACACCGTGGTACTTTGGCCTAGGTGAAATCACAGTCAATGACATTATGGAATAGGTGGAAAAATATAACTAGAACTTTACCTTGTGTGTGATAAATTAGAAACACTAAAAAAAACCACTAAAAAACCCACTAAAATCCTACTGAAACTGTTCATTCATATGTTGCCAGGTTCACACAGTATCCTCAGATACAATATTGCAGGCAGATAAATCAATGACCCTCGATGACTTTCATCAAATGTCTTACAGTGTGGCTCATAGCCCTCCACAGTGCTTTTTTTTATAAAAGAACGAGTGCTAGGCTTTTGCTCAGAGCTTGTGGGAGCCACTATTGAATGTCAGGAGTGCCGAAGTTCATGGCAGTTTAGTCTTGAGTCCACATCATGTTCAATATTCGACCAAAGTTGCTAAAAGGAATACAGCTCTTACACTGCTCTCATATGCAGCAATGGAAGAGTGACTGCTAAAATCCAGATAGGAAGAGGCATCAAGCAAGTCTTTGTGCTAGCCCCAATGATACTTAACTTATACTTGGCAGATCTGTGCACACAACTGAACACCTCCTGTTCCCATCCTCCCAAATTGGGCCAACAACCTATAAAACCATTATTATATGCAGACAACATTGTTCTGTTGTATCTTTCAGGCACTGGTCTCCACAAGGTGCTAAATACCCTCGATCCATATAGTAAGACAAATGACCTGTCGGTAAACCTGGAGAAAACCAAGGTTGTCATCTTTCGCAGAAGGGTAATTAAGAAAAAGCAATGGCTCTGTGGAGATTGGCCAGTGGGCAGAAGCGGCAGTTATAAATACCTTGGCATCTGGCCGCAGGAGCACGGTTCTTACCGCCTGCACCTAAACACCTTGAAAGCAAGGATGGCATCCCAACTTGCAACCGTACAAGCTCTGTCTATGAAATTTCAAAGCCTAACCTGGAGTCCACTCCTTCTGGTGATCAAGGCAAAGCTTCTACCCTTCCTGTCATTTGGCTGGAAATGTATCCTGGCAAGTTTGACAACTTCAGGAACATTGCCCAGAGTGGAGCTTTCTGCTTCCTTTTCTCTCTGTCAGACAGTTCTTCACCAGTGCAAATCAGATTGGAATTCAGGCTACAAGCGCAAGCATTGATACAAAATGGAGCTCTCCTCAAATATGCTTCACTTCTAAGACAGTTGCAACCAAATTCATTGAAGGCACTGATTTGGAAAGAAATTGGCATTAACTCACCGGATGTCACAAATACATGGTTGGAGACAATTGTTTTGGCTGCAAAGCATTTGCAGGTAGAAGACCTGTGGCAAAAAGACTTACTGCACAAACTCTTCAAGCAATTATTAGGTAAACAAATTAAGCTGCTCTTGTGGAGTGAGGCTAAAGATAAGTTCATACTAGGATCTCATTCATGGATGACTATCAATACCTACAAGGCTCCGGCAGTGCAGCCATATATAGCTGCATTATTTAAAAAGCCTTTAAAAATAAAGGTGCCCCACGCCAGACTCAGCTTACTCCCTTCTTCGGATGCAGATCCAAAATGGCTTAAACTCTCAAACAGTGGAAGATGTGGACTCTGTGCATATCTCCGGCAGGACTTCTTACATATTCTTTGTATATGCCCTGTACTGTTATCTTGGCGGAAACTGTATCTCAAAAATAACTTTAACACCAATGGCATTACATCCTGCCATCACACATTTCTGTTTTGTCTTAAAGGGCTGACCCCTTAATGTATGGCATGCTTAGCCAAATTCATTTTAATAGTTGAACAAATTTTAAAGCATGTGACATACAACCAAGAAGGATGACCGAGCTCATCAGTTTTGTGCTGAAATTATATTGTGACAGCCCTCTTCACACGAAAAACCGGCACAGCACATCATTAAGCATCTGACGTATTCTTGTAGGCTGGACTCTTGAGCAGGTAAAACAAACAACAAGTGACTTGATGCAGAACCTTGAGGACGGTATGGATCAGGGGGGTTCTTTTTCTGCTGTCTGACCCTGTGGCGAGATACACTATAGAATTCGTACTGGGTCGCCATTACGACATTGCTGGCTTTTATTTGTCCTTGCTTTTAACAACTTCTGTGGAAATTAGTTTTTTGATGTTTTATGGTACTTTTGTAGATGCTAATTGCTTTCATCTTCTTTGCTGATTACAATTATTTTTATTAATTGTGCAATAAATAAATAAACTTCATATTCCCCATCATACCTCTTCTATCCACCACCGGCACCACCACTCCTTTATCTAACTTTATTGGTTACATTTTCATCCCTGCTTTCTTTCATTGTTGCTGCTTTTCACATTTCTTATCCTACTTCTTTCCCCTTCTGTTTTGTTCTGTCTCTTTCTCTAGGCCTAAGTCTTATGAGGTAAAATAAAGTCAGTCTCCACAAATGAATGGCGCTGGGCCTACCTGCAGCCACCGGCTCCAATTGCCACCACGTATTATCAGAAAATGTATATCATTTCGGCTGCTCATTATATGAGTCAAATGGGCAAAAATTGGACTTGTTCAGGTCACCTTTTTTAGCTACTGCCAATTACATTAATATTTTTTATGTGGCGCTTCACACCGCACTTCAGCAATTTCTAAGTGCTGTATATATTAGGTTTTAAATTACCATCTTTATTAGGATTCAATTTACTGATCTCGGGAGATTAAAAGGCTCGGTCAGCCTTGCTGGAGTTCAATCCTTTCAAATTTATGGCTGGCAGATTACTTCATGTTTCATCGTTAACCATTCAACCCACTGAGCTATATGGCCTGCTAATTATTATGAACACGAAACAGAGAAAGGGAACACGTTTGAGCTGTTCATGGAAAGACACAGGTGGTTCTTTAGAACTTTGACAAAAGAGCTAAAATTCAGTCAGAAGGTAATGGCGATTCTGACCAGCACAACAATTTCTTTAAATAAGCAATTGACCATTAATTAGAAAGGACAAAACCAGGTGCGGTTCACAGGAGAGAAAAGGGGCAGGATGGTGCGTGTTGGGGACACAAATAAATAAATAACGAAAACTTACCTTTTTGCCACGCTGTCACCACTGTGCCGCTCCACCATCGCAGGCAGCAGACACAGGCTCCCAGCCTACCCTGTGGCCAATCCTGACGCTACATAGTATTTGCTGGGAGTGCCCAGCCAGGACAGAGAGCCTACTGCGCATACTGAGACGGCTGGCCAAACATACATGCGCAGTGAGGGGAGTGCACAGTGCACTCTCCTCATCTCGTCATCCCCAATGCCCTGCCCCTTTTGTAGTAGAAACTTAATAAACTGAGTTTATTATGTTTCTACTATAAAGGTTTTGCAGCTGCTGCTGGCGGGGGCGACGCTCCCTGGAAAACAGAATCTGGTTTATGCACCCCCCCTATGTCAGAATCTGGTTTATGCACCAGCAGCAAAGTTGTAATGCACCATACAATATATCATCACGGCCAAAGCAAACGTTTGCATTTATTTCAGACATGGATCGGAGACAGCAATGATTCCTTGTGCACCAGCTCAAAGTGCACACTGCTAACCGCTTAGAGTTATTTGGCACCCATCGTATGATTTCTTAGACCATTTATACCTCGCCCAAAACTACACCTTGTTATTCTTGTTTGAAGTATATATGTATGACAAAAGCATGCAAACTATTGTGTTCTTTTTTTCACGATCATGTATTAGTGAAATTCATGTTCAGCTTAAAAAATTTAACTTTTTCAACAAGCCCCGATCTACACGTTGCTCGTAGTCCAAACACATTCTACCCCACCCCACCCCGACCCCTAGATTATATCCTCCTAACCATTTTGAAGAGCTTGGATAAATGTCTTGTGCAGTACTGGAGTTGATGAGGCCAGGCATGAGGCCAGGCGTGTCTATTGAATGTCCACGGTCATCATTCAGGTTACCAGCGGTCACAAGTTGGCGATCAGAGGTCACAGCTGCAACCTCTGGCGATGCTTAAATGACATTCATGTTTAGAAGGATCTTCAAACTTTTTAATGCCACGCCCCCCCAATGGGAAAAAATCTTTGTCCTGCCCTGAATTTTTCTCAATTATCCTGTTAAAATGGCAGTGTTTAAATACGTCTAAACTTATTTGAACATTGCACCTAGGTTCTGTTACTGTTTTAAAAATGTAATCAAATATATGATGCCAAACATACTATTCTGGTCAGGCAGACCTTGTATCCACAAATACAAGGTGTGGCCATTGGTGCTAGATTTTCTCCATCTTTTGCGAATCTCTATATGAGTTGGTATGAGAAATTTCATGTATGGCATAACTGAGTGCTTAATTTGAGCTGGTGGTTTCCGGTGTGGGACACTGACACTTACTTTTGAGGGCTGGCACTTAGTTTTCTGCATCAGGCATTTACTACAAACAAAGGACACATATAGGAAAGGGGGAGGAAGAGAAAAATTAAAAAGTGTCACAAAAGGAAATAGCAAAAAGCTGCAAAAGTGAGCTGAAGTGGCAGGGAGTAGCTGTACATGGATTAAAGAGGCCTGAGATGGCTGGCACATTTAAATGCAGCAGCCGGGTGTTTCAAAAGAGAGCTTTGGGCACTGGCATGTTTTATTTACAAATTAAGCACTGGTCTAACTATCCCTTGGGTCTTACTGAACACATCATTTATTGGGGCTCTTACATTCATGATGTCATCATATTCTGGTCAGGCAATGAAACCCAAATGATCCTAACACTAACACTTACAGCATCTCCTTCTCATATAATTGGCAGACATCAGGTTAACATTCTGGATCTCACACTCTTCATAGAAGAAAACAGATTTTTTTCTAAACTACTTTGGAAACCTACAGCATTTCAATGCGATTCTGCTTCACACCAGGGCAGATCCCATCTCCCAAATTCGGGCTATACCTTTTGAGGAAATGACCAGATTAAGATGCAACTGCAGTAATGATGCATATTTTCTATTGGAACTAAGGAATATGAAGACGAGATTTAGGAATAGAGGGTAGTCAGAAATAATACTCACAAGGGCTAGAAACAGAATTTTAAAGACCTCATGTGAGCCCTTGCTGTCTCACGCTATCAGCAGTAGAAGGAAGAGTTCCAATTGTGTGAGATTTATTACTCCATGTAGCCAACTGAGTCATTAAATTTATAAGATCTTAGGTAGACATTGGCATTTACTACAGGGAAATGATATTCTCTGGGATTACACTGCCAACAAAGCTGTTATCACACATAGTAGAGATAGGACATTATGATATATGTTGTGTCGCAACTCACAGGAATCTGTTTTTTAAGAATTGGTTACCACCACCGCTTATAAGTTTTGTTCATTGTGGCAATTGTAGTACATGTCAATTTGCTCTAGACAAGACCTATGTTTTCCAGTATACTACAAACAGTACAACATCAAGACGTTCATTAACAGTAATACCAGGTTTGTTGTATACTGTATCATATGCCAATGCAATAATGTCTACATCGGTAGCACCATACGACCCCTAAAGGAATGCATACAGGAGCATATAGGGCTATAAGGAATAATAATAATAATACCTATCCACTAGCCGTCTACTACAACACAGTACAGGAAAATTGTGAAATTATTAAGATCACATTCCATAGCTTTGATTTTATGGAACCCCTCCGTCATGTGGGTGATAGATCTTTGGCTCTGAGACAGCTTGAGAGCAAATGGATTATCCGACTTAGAGCTGCCGACATGGGACTCAATTTTGATAAGGAGCTACATGTGTTTTTATGAATATTATAAGCCATTATTACTGTGTATTACAAGTCATTATACTGTCTAGTGATTTTGATTACCTATTACATACTGATTGGCACCATAACATATGTATCTTTCCCTCCTGGATTGAATATTTTTTCTTTAACCTTGGATGTTCAGTCAATTAAGTACAGATCCGTACATAGAATGTTAGTGTTATATAAGATGGGATGATATACAACAATTTGTAACTTGAAATCAATTTAATAATTCTTATGGAGTGAATTTACATAATCAGATATGTATATATGTGCATTTCCCACCAAGATAGAATATTTTACTCTAATACTTTTCTCTAGTTTTGGAAGTACAATTTACTAAGTAAGACTTTTTATGATTGGAAATCAATCATATAATTCTTATGGAGAGAGTTTTTCTTAATCAGATATATTTAATTAGTCACTAAATTTCACCCACATGGTTTCAATGTACACATGTCACATAATTGCACCTGCATGGATTTAATTGACACCTATTTGGGCTTCACTTTGCTCTATCTGGACATTTCCGAATACTCACCTACTAAGATATATTCTATTTGCTTTACTTTCCTCGTGATGCTTCTATGGCTTTTCCTCCTGTGCCTATATCCATATGTATTTACACACGTCTAATACACACTTTGCTCCAATAATTTCAATTAAGATCACTCTTACACATTGTTGCTGTTTTTTTGCATATTCATCCTGACACCCGACTCCTGCATTATTTTCCTACATTCGAGCTCAATATTTCAACTATTACAATCTCCAGTGTATTCACTTTCACGGGCGAACACTCCAATATGACCACGCTGTCTGCATTTCTTACTTGGGACGCAGCAGTCCACTTTCCAATTCCACTGGCTAAATAGCGCAGCTGTAACGCCACTTCGGCTGCTTCCAAGCACACCCAGGCTTCATTTACTACAGTCGTTTGAGGTAAGGTCTCCTCCCGGGAACTTTAATTTTCAAATTGCCATACACTTGTACTTTTGGGCATTTACATGCTTTTTTTTACTTTTACACTTATAGGCTTATCATGGCCATTTAAACAATGCCATACTTATTATCGGGTACTCTGAAGACTCATTACCATGCTTTATATCGCCTTGCAACTACAGGTTGGATTAATTCTGTTTCACTTTCCATTACTACTGTTCCAAAGGAGTGACCTGGCCACTTCATAGCCACCTTCTTCTTACTAACAAATTTGTTTCTCTCTTATTCTCAGCATGGTTTACGACTTACTTTGTGTTACAACAAGCTTGTGACTTTACTGCTCAATAAGGTAAGTCGCTTAGCTATTCTCTTTCCGTTCGGCATAAGGTTCTTAGTTTGGCTCATCACAATTAGTTGTTTTGGCATGCACAATGCCATACTACTGCACCCATCTGGTCAGTTTTTATTAACACATTGCATGTTGACTATCATTTTCAGGTGTCTTGATCACTGTGTCACGTGACAAGGAACACAAACTGGCTGTATGGTTTTATGTCATGTTGGAAATTTTCTACATGTTGGTAATTTCTAACTTTGGGAGGTGTCAGGATCTGCATGTACTCCCACGGGCTTGTCTCAACTCTTTGATCACCAGTTGGACATTATGGTGGTCATTACAACCCTGACGGACGGTGTTAAAGTGATGGTAAGACTGCCGACAGGCCGGCGGAAAAAAAAATTGGAATTACGACCGTGGTGGTAACCGCCAACAAAGACAGCCACTTTAACACTCCGACCTCCACGGCGGTACAAACAAACAGCATGGCGGTCACCGCCAACAGACAGGCGGAGGACAATGTACCGCCCACAGTATCACAACCTACCGATCCGCCACCTTTTCCGGGGCGGATTCCCCGCGAACAAAAACACGGCGGAAACTGGACTTTGAAGGGAAAACGCTCAAGTCTGCACCCCCCACGAGGAACCAGGACGCCATGGAACCAGAGCTGCACATTCTCCCTGCCCTTATCTTCTTGCTCCTCTACCAGGAGCACGAACGCCGGTGGCGAAGACCACGGTGAGTACTGCATCTACGACACAGGGGAGGGACAAAACAGGGACACACACACGCAACACGCAACACCCCCGCCCTCACCCGCTACAACACACACACTAATACAACATGATACATTACAGTTACACCCCCAAACTCCCCAGAAGAATGCAAAGACAAAAGGAAATTAGTGTAACCATTGTAATATATTAAAATCCAGTACGCAAAAATATATATACACTATTAACAAATATATACACCAAGAATAGTAGTCCAGGTATAGCTCCATTGAAGTCCGTGGACCACTCGGCCCACACGGCATGGGCGAGGCCAACACTCAATACCCGAACATGACGGAGAGAACACTGCAGGGGCATCAGATAGCAATAAAATAGGCACCTCAGGGGGAAGGGAAAGGGGGGGCACCTCAGCCGGTTGACTGCACGATGCCAAATTCACGAGGGGGCCCCATGCCCACTGTTCAATCCTGGGGAGTGCAAAGCCACAGTCTCTCAAGACTCTACAGTGGGTGGGTTGCCCACTGTTCAATCCTGGGGAGTGCAAAGCCACAGTCTCTCAAGTCTCTACAGTGGGTGGGTTGCCCACTGTTCAATCCTGGGGAGTGCAAAGCCACAGTCTCTCAAGTCTCTACAGTGGGTGGGTTGCCCACTGCCATATCCTGGGGAGTGCAAAGCCACAGTCTCTCAAGACACTACAGTGGGTGGGTTGCCCACTGTTCAATCCTGGGGAGTGAAAAGCCACAGTCTCTCAAGTGGATAACAGTCTCCACTGGTTCTGGAGGGGGCTTTGTGCCCAGAGTGCTTCATTATGCCAAGGACTAAGGTAGTGGATGTAAATCTCCACTTGTTCTGGAGGGGGCTTTGGGCCCAGAGTGCTTCATCCTGCCAAGGACTGAGGTAGTGGATGTGATACTCCAATGATTGTGGAGAGGCCTTTGTGCCCAGAGTGCTTCATCCTGCCAAGGACTGAGGTAGTGGGTGTAAATCTCCACTGGTTCTGGAGGGGGCTTTGTGCTCACAGTGCTTCATCCTGCTCGTGGCAGACACGGTAGCGTCAGTGCCCTTGGCGCTCATGGGCCATCGGTGCTTGTGGCGGCGGTGTCCTGTTCGGCGGTGCTTGTTACGGCGGTGTCCTGTTCAGTGGTGCTTGTGGCGGCGGAGTACTGTTCAGCGGTGCTTGTTGCGCGGGGTCCTTGGCAGCGACTCAGCTGCTGGCGGTCCTGTTTGGCCCAGTGGGGCTGGTGTTGGCGGTTCTTTCTGGCCCAGCGGGGCTGGTGCTTCCGGTCCTGTCTGGACCAGCGGGGCTGGTGGTGGCGGTCCTTTCTGGCCCAGCGAGGCTGGTGCTGACGGTCCTTTCTGACCCAGCGGGGCTGGTGCTGGCGGTCCTTTCTAGCCCAGCGGGGCTGGTGCTGCCGGTCCTGTCTGGACCAGCGGGGCTGGTGATGGCGGTCCTTTCTGGCCCAGCGGGGCTGGTGCTGGCGGTCCTGTCTGGCCCAGCGGGGCTGGTGCTGGCGGTCCTTTCTGGCCCAGCGGGCTGGTGGTGGCGGTCCTGTCTGGACCAGCGGGGCTGGTGCTGGGGGTCCTGTCTGGCCCAGTGGGGCTGGTGCTGGCGGTCCTGTCTGGACCAGCATGGCAGATGGAGGTGGCCTCCTGGGCAGCGGGCTGATGGCAGTGGCCTCCGGGGCAGCGGGGCTGATGGCGGTGGCCTCCTGGTCAGCGGGGATGATGGCGGTGGCCTCCTGGTCAGCGGGGATGATGGCGGTGGCCTCCTGGTCAGCGGGGATGATGGCGGTTGCCTCCTGGGCAGCGGGGATGATGGCGGTTGCCTCCTGGGCAGCAGGGATGATGGCGGTCTTCTCCGCCGTGCTGCTCTTCCCAGACTTGCTGAGTTTATTGTGCCCCTTCCCCACCCTGGAAGGTGTTGCTGCTGACTCCACACTCCCACCTGTACCCCTGGGAGCGCCTTTGGTGGATGGAGTCTTCCCCCTCTCCTGCCGGGCTCTGACCAGCTTTTGATGCTTGAGAGGTGGGGGACTGTCCGTGCTGTGGCTCCTTGCCACACTGGCTGCCCTGCTGCCTGGTGCACTCCAGAATCCGGTGACTACTGGCACCACTGGTCCCAGAGATGTTGTGGCTGAGGTGCTAGGTTGGGACCTGGAGAGTCAGCCCTAGGAGACTGACGGGGTTGGGAAGGTGAGGGAAAGAGGTCAAGGGTGGACAGGAAAAGTTTCTTGGGAACACTGGGGCGGGTAGCTGGAGGGGGTTTGGGAGTGGAGGAAGAGGTTGTGGTTCTAGGAGGTGTACGTTTGGTGACTTTGGGTGAAGGTGTATGCGCTGGAGGCTGTCGTGATGTGGATGGCTGTTGGGTGGGTGTATGCCTGCGTTTGTGTATCTTGGCAGGTGGCGTCACAGACACACTGGGAGAGGACACAGGGGACGTGTGAATGGTAGTGGGAGTGGTGACTGCACGTGACCGGGGTGTGGTGGTGTGTGTGCTGGTGATGGAAGTAGTGGCTGTAGATGAAGTTCATGCAGGTGTGAGTGGAGACGAGACTGGGAGGGAGGAGGGAGACGAGGAGGAGGGGGACACAGTGGAGGCAGTGGATGTTGGTGTGTCTTCATGTGTGTGATGCTTGCGTGAGTGCCTGTGGGATGTGTGGTGCTTATGTTTGCCAGAGCTTCCCTTGTGTGTTGACGTGTGTGCATGCTGGTCTGATGGTGTGCTTGGGATAGGCTGAGGTACAGGGGTGTGGGTCTGGGTGGAGGAAGCTGGAGGGGGGAGGCTAGAGACAGGGACAATAGCTGCCATCAGTGCTGAGGCCAGAGTCTGAAAAGCTCGCTGAAGGGCTGCCTGACCAGAATGAATGCCCTCCAGGAATGCCTTTGTTTGTTGCAACTGCCTCTCTACACCCTGGATGGCATTCAAAATGGTAGACTGCCCAACAGTGAGGGACTTGAGGAGGTAAATGGCCTCCTCACTGAGGGCAGCAGGGGTGACTGGGGCAGGGCCTGAGGTGCCTGGGGCGAAGGTGATGCCCACCCTCCTGGGTGAGCGGGCACAGGGCAAAGGCTGAGGGGCTGCTGGGAGGGCGGTGCTGGTAGGGGGGGTGGTGGCTGTACCTATACATGCGGGGGGCACAGATGTGGCCGCCACAACAAGGGAGCTCCCATCAGAGGACAAGTCCGTATCACTGGTCTCAGCTCCTGTCCCCGCCGCAGAGCTCCCCTCGCCCTCTGTCCCACTGGTGAATTCCGAGTCAGTTGTCTCGCCCTCCAGGGCCATGTAGGATGCAGCTCCCTCCTGCTCCGGTGCCACTGCTCGTCCGCCTGATGATGCTAATGCACACAAGAACAGGGAGACGACAAAAAGGGGGGGACGACAGAAGAAAGACATGTTGAGTGCATGCATTACCGCTACCGTTGGCGGACACGACAGACACCGAAGCCCCCTGCACTACGCCGCACACTTGGGGTCCACTCTTCAATCCCTGGGACATGGCCTACAAGGCTATGGCCGACATCTGCACACATGGATGTCACAGGAGCCTGACTAGGTGTAGTTGGCACTGTACACAGGTGGGGTGGGGAGCCACAGGGTCTGCCATAAGAAGGGGACTTAACTAGCACACTCGTCCTGGCCTAGGGAAACCCACAGCCCACCTCCCCCACCCAGACACCTCCACTGCATGCTGAATCAGCTGAATGAGAGTGTACTCACCCCCTTGTGGCTGCTGTGATGCCCTCAAGCGCCCATCCAACTCCAGGTACGCCACCGCCAGGATCCTGAACATCAGGGGGGTCATGGTGCGACGGGCACCCTTCCCACGTTGGGAGGCCTTCCCCAGCTGGGCCTCCGCCATCTTCTTGCTCCAGCGGCAAATGTCCTCCCATCTCTTACGGCAGTGGGGGCTCTGTCTGTCCGGACGTCTGCGATGGCACGCCAAACATCCTTCTTCTGGTGGGCGCTGACCTACAGGAATTGTACAGGGGAAAAAGAAAAGTTATTACCAACTGCACCGTCACAATCATTGGCCCCCATCCCTACCCTTGCCATGTGGCACATGCACTCACCGTCGTTACATGCACGCCTCAATCTCCCCCCCCATCTTTCATCCACCCCGCTCCACACAGGCATAGCCCATACAGCATGCTCCCAGTGTAGTTACCTGTTTGTGTGGAGGACCGTAGAGTAGCGTGTACTGGGGGAGGACCCCATCCACGAGTTTCTCCAACTCCTCAGATGTGAAGGCAGGGGCCCTTTCCCCAGACGCACGAGCCATTGTCTCTTCCAGACTGAGGTCACAGCAGCACTTGCAGTGTAGGTCCTCTCCTGTCGAAGATCAGGTATCGAGTGATTGAACAGATAGAAAATGTCGGTCACATCCGCGGCGGTGCGTACCATCACCGCCAGCGTACATCGTCATTGGCTCCTGGGACCCACAGGGTCCAATGTCAACCAATGCAGAATTGAGCCGTGGTCTTCGACCGACTACCGCAACGGTGTACAACGCCAGCGCAGTTACCTCATATCCCATTGTCCCACTTTACAGGTCAGGCAGCCGCCATTTCAGGGGCCCACATGGCTTAATTTTTAACTGCATCACACATACCTAGGCCTTGCCTCAACACTCATACATGCTTATTTCGGACTATGAATCGTGTACTGTGTAAGCTGTGGCTATGTACCTCTGAGTTGGTTGACTCTGTGCTCGCTGTTGTCCTTCATAGGCACCGTCCGCTGGGACATGTGAGGAGATGGCACATCCTCCAGTGTACAGACCGCTGGTGGACCTGTCGACAATGGAGGAAAGACATGTGATCATCACCTACAGGCTTGATCGTGCCACAATCCTGGAACTGTGTGCCCAGTTGGAGCCAGACCTGATGTCAGCTATCCGCCATCCCACAGGAATCCCCCCTCTAGTACAGGTGCTGTCAGTACTCCATTTCCTTGCAAGTGGGTCATTTCAAACAACAGTGGCCATAGCATCAGGGATGTCCCAGGCTATGTTTTCCAACGTGTTGTCCAGAGTGTTGTCTGCCCTGCTGAAACACATGCGGAGCTACATCGTTTTCCCTCAGGTGGAGGATTTTCCTACAGTGAAAGGTGATTTCTATGCCCTGGGACATATCCCCAACATCATAGGTGCCATTGATGGGACACATGTGGCCTTGGTACCCTACGCAAGAGTGAAACCGGAAGAGTTATCATTCGATGAATGTGCAGATGGTGTGCTTGGCCGACCAGTAAATCTCCCATGTTAATGCCAAATTCCCTGGCTCAGTGCATGACGCTTACATTTTGAGGAATAGCAGCATCCCTTATGTGATGGGGCAACTCCAGAGGCACCGTGTGTGGCTATTAGGTGAGCACCTGGAAGCAAGTCAGTGGGAATGGTTGTCTTGGTCTGGGGATATCCCTACAGGTTAGTGTGTGTCTAACAGTTGTCCATCGCCATTTGCAGGTGACTCTGGTTACCCCACCCTGTCATGGCTACTGACCCCAGTGAGGAATCCCAGGACAAGGGCAGAGGAATGCTACAATGAGGCCCATGGGCGAACTCGGAGGATTATAGAGTGGACCTTCGGCCTCCTGAAGGCCAGGTTCAGGTGCCTCCATATGACAGGTGGATCCCTATTCTACTCACCAAAGAAGGTGTGCCAGATCATTGTAGCCTGCTGTATGCTTAACAACTTAGCTTTGCGACAACAGGTGCCTTTTCTGCAGGAAGATGGTCCAGATGGAGGTGTTGTGGCAGCTGTGGAGCCTGTTGACAGCGAAGACGAGGAAGCAGAAGAAGAGGACATTGACAAGCGGAACTCTGTGATCCTGCAATAGTTTCAGTGAGACACAGGTAAGAATACAAACCTGCCTACTACATGTACTTTAACACTACTACCTCACTACTGTCTGTCGTTTTCACCCAGTGTATGGTCACTGAGTTTTCACTTTCCACTTTCCCTTACGATTTCACAGATGTGGGTCCCACTGTGTGACATCTGCTTTGTTTCCTCATGGACTAGAGCTGTGTGACATAGGTATGTTGACATTACAATTAAAAGAGCATTTTGTCACTGTAATTGCTAATACACTATTTCGAAATCACAGACAGACTCCAGATTGTTTTGTGCTGTAAGGGTGTTTATTTAAGTGCTCAATATTGGAGGGTGCTGTAAAATGGTGAGCGGTGATGGTGGAGGAATGTCCATGGCAGAGTCCAGTCTATTAGTCTCACAGGTGCATTGCCCAAATGGGCATAGGAAGCGGAGCTGGGGCAGTTTGAGGATGGACAGGGTGACAAGGTGGGACAGAAGGATGACAATCAGGGCGGTCTCATTTCTTGGCGGGGGTCTTAGCATCATTCTATGTCTTTGTCCTGGATCTCAGAGACCGTTTGCGGGTGGTTCTCCCTCTGCAGGGGGTGGGGTGCTGGTGTGGTGGTCCTGTGGCCGTGCCTCCTGTCCACTAGCGCTGGCGGAGGTGGTGGGCAGTTCATCGTCCAGGCTAGTGTCAGGGGTCCCTTGTTGTGCCACAGTGTCCCTCCTGGTGCTGAGGACTTCCTTCAGCACCCCTACGATGGTGCCCAGGGTGGAATTGATGGATCTGAGTTCCTCCCTGAAGCCCAAATACTGTTCCTCCTGCAGCCGCTGGGTCTCCTGAAACTTGGCCAGTACCGTTGCCATCGTCTCCTGGGAATGGTGGTAGGCTCCCATGATGTTGGAGAGGGCCTCGTGGAGAGTGGGTTCCCTGGGCCTGTCCTCCCCCTGTCGCACAGCATCCCTCCCAGTTCCCCGGTGTTCCTGGGCCTCTGTCCCCTGGACCGTGTGCCCACTGCCACTGCCCCCAGGTTCCTGTTGTTGTGGTGGTGGGTTAGCCTGGGTTCCCTGTAGTGGTGGACACACTGCTGCTTGACATGTCCTGGGGACAGAGGTATGGGCCCGCTGGGTGGGTGCTGTGCTGGTGTTTCCAGAGGGTGGAAGCTCTGTGGTGGCCTCTGACTGTGTCAGGGGAACCGACTGTCCCGAGGTCCCAGATGCGCCGGGCTGGTCATCTGGATCCAGTTGGACAGAGCTGCTGTCATCACTGTGGGACTCTTCTGTTGGTGGTGTGGACATGTGTGGACCCTCCTGTCCGGTGATGTTGGGTAGGGATCCTGCAGGGGTATAAAAGGATGTTTATTGCATCTGTGTGTGCCATGGTGTGCGATGGGTGGGTGACCGTGTACCCCAGTGCTTGCATTCCTGTGTAGGACCTTGTGTGGTGGTGGTTTCGGGGGGTATGGGTATGTGCAGTGGCCATGCTTTGGTGATGGGTGTCCATGCTTTGTTGTTGCATGCAGGGCTTTGTGTTGGGATGTGTGGTTTGTGATATTGGGACATTTGTGAGGAGTTGGAGTGATTAGGGTGAGGGCGAGGGTGGGGGTATGTGATGGCATGCAGGTAGGGTGGGGGATGTAATAGTTAAGATTCGACTTACCAGAGTCCATTCCTCCATCTACTCCTGCGAGGCCCTCAGGATGCAGAATCGCCAAGACTTGCTCCTCCCATGTTGTTAGTTGTGGGGGAGGAGGTGGGGGTCCGCCGCCAGTCCGCTGAACCGCAAGGTGGTGTTTTGAGACCACGGAACGCACCTTCCCCCGTAGGTCGTTCCACCTCTTCCTGATGTCATCCCTATTTCTTGGGTGCTGTCCCTCTGCGTTAACCCTGTCCACTATTCTTCACCATAGCTCCATCTTCCTAGCTATGGAGGTGTGCTGCACCTGCGATCCGAATAGCTGTGGCTCTACCCGAACGATTTCCTCCACCGTGACCATGAGCTCCTCCTCAGAGAACCTGGGGTGTCTTTGCCGTGCCATGCGGTGGTGTGGGTGATGTGTGGGGTGGTGCATGTAGTGATAAGTGGGGTGATATTTAGTGGTGTGTTGTGTGAGTTGCGTGGAAGTAATGTGGGTGATGGTATTGTGTGCCTGTGGATGCTTGGTAGTAGTTTGTAGTGTCTCTGTCTCTGGCCTTCTTTCGGTATTTTGGTCGTAGGGGTTTGTGGGTGATGTGGGTGTGTGTTTTATATTGTATTGGGTGTGTGGGAGTGGTGTGTGTATGTGTATCAGGTGTGTGTATTTGGAATTGTCCAATGTGGCAGTGTTTTGTATAAGTGTGTGTATTTCAAGCGTGGCGGTGTGTACCGCCAATGGAACACCACGGTTGAAAGACCGCCGCGTGGATTCGTGGGTCATGATAGTGTGGGCGTATGTCTGTTGGCGTGACGGTGGAGGTTTTGTTTTCGCCAGTTTATCATTGACCTTTGGTGTGGCGGACTTGTGTGGGTGTCTGAATTTTGGTGGATTCTGAGCTGTGGGTTGTAATAGCTGTGGCGGAATTCCGCGGCCGTGGCGGTGTGTTGGCAGTCTTCTGCACGGGGGTAAGCGCCTTTTACCGCCAATGTTGTAATGAGGGCCTATGTGCTATTTTTTTGACTCGTGGGTTTTATGGTGTGTCCTTATCCAAGTTATATAAGTTCTCATAGTACCAGTTGTTGTCTTATATATCTTATTTGCATCCTTAATAAAGTCCAGAGGTCGAAGTGCATGTCGGCCGCCATATTGCTGTGGTCCTCAATAATTTTGGAATAAATCAGCACTTCTACTCACCTTCAATCTTTTGATTGGACTTTGTGTTACTTTTTAGAGGACTCTGGTGTTTTGATACAGGTGTTTTGAAGAGTATTTGGAGTCCCTTCCCTTTTGACACATACTCCCACCTTGGATCTAAATGACAAAACATGTTAATGATGGCCCATTACAGACGATTTACAGCAGCTAATTTTTTTCAGCTTAAATCAAAGCTGTGTTATCAGCATAATCCATCTCTTGGCCAGAACCTGGCGCCCCTCTGGGATCATCTGTGGCCCCCCTAGGGGGCATGCCCCCAAGTTTGAAGACCACTGATCTAGACTGTTCAGGACTTGATCATTGCCCAAATTATGCTGATTAATAACCTCAAACTTAACTCTTCCAAGCTGAGATATAAATCTGTGGTTAATTGACAATTTCCCATCACATGCCCACCGGAAATTGACTCGACCAGCAACATTAACTGAAGTAAGAAATGTGAGGCCACCTCCACAGAGGCTACAAAATTATGGATTTCAACCCACAGAGACAAGAAATATCCAAGGTATCATTGAATTCTTGAAGGAGTTAAAAAGCTGACTCTTCCAAAACAAACAAAGCAGAATCATACAGATTAATAAACACATTTGACCCTCACACAAATATAGAATGGACTTCAGATAACCCGGACCATACCCATCCAAAAAATTGAACAGATTTCCTCTCAAGGACGGCCTTTTCTTAGCAATACATAGATAACCACAACGGGAAAAGTCATTACCTCAGCATTGCCATGACAGGAAAAATGGCTGATTCTGCAACCTGCCATAACCTTGACCTTACAGATTTATTATTCACATTTATGTCCTAGGTTTTTAGGCACTACAGTCTAGATGTACTCTTCCCACCTTACAGAAACATTTACTTGTTTTTAAACCCATAGTCACATTTTACTCTGTCCCTGATAGTACATATACTCACTCAGAATTCTGGTCTTGAAAATAGGCAAGCACACACCGAACTATTAATCACCCATGCCTATCCAGAGATTTTGTAAATGGCAAGCCCAACTAATCATTAAATAATGATGAGAAACACTTAGGGCACAAATATAAATAGTATATTTCCTAAAATTGTGTAACACATACTGTGCATCCCCTTAACCAAAGACACCTTCTTCAGAACTACCATCAACAAAGTTACTAACAAAAACAACACACTATTTAAGTCCATCAAGCACTGGTCCCATCTCTCAGCCACTCAACAAGTGCACTGCTGTAAAGCAATATTTTACCATCAAAATTGCCAGAGTCAGATTCCACAACAGAAACAACCTTTGCCTCCATATCCTGCTCGACCACTGTGCTGCCTTTGACAGTTGACCATCAAGCACTAAATTCTCAAACATGATTTAGCTTATTAGGTACATTCATGAAATGCGTTCTATCACTCCAACTATCAGAAGTCAATATAGCTACATACAGTAAATCACAAAAACTTCCCATCTGCATAGATCCCCTATTCATAATTTACAGTCTTTAAACCTCTTGAATCCTTACTTTCCAACAACATCAAGATCCATCATTGTATTGCCAACACTCAACTCTACCTTAAAATGTCCTCTACCAATGACATTCAGTGGCTCAAAACCTGCTATTAGGTAATCTAATCGATATGTAATGCTTCTACCCCTAAAGCTCAACAGTCATGACTGAGGGTCTGATGTAGACCCTGGCAGGTGGTGTGCCATCAGTCAGGGTGGAAGTGATCATCCACTCTGCCATGCTGGCAGGACTGTCTTCTGCCACATTACGACAGCAGGCCAGTCCTGCTGTGATCTCTGTGCTTCACAGGCTCTTGTCAAAGCACTGAAAGTTTGGTGCATGCCCATCCTATTTAGGTAGCCTTGTACCATTTTTTTCTTTTTCAGTAATATACTCTACTGGAAATGACCATCTTATGGTTTCACCTTAGATATTTGCCTTGACCATTTTGCTGGCTATAGAACTCTGTGAACTTGACACCTACTAACCAGAGATAAAGTGCATGTACTCCTCCTTTCAACATTATGGCATTGGCATGCCTAAATAGCCATATTTAACTTACCTGTATGTCCCTAGCATAAAGTACCACTTGTACCATGGCCTGTAAGTTAAATGTCACAAGTGGAGTGCAGCATCCCTTCCACCATCCACTACAGTGAAGGTGTAAACATGACTGCAGGTCTGCCAAGTGTAGTCTGTCTGTGTAGGTTTTAACTACAAATTCGACCTGTCAAATTAACCCCTTTTGATAGGCCTAAACCTTCCTTTTAATTTTTAATATGCAGCCACTAAGTAGGTCTCAGTGTCCATAAGGCAGGGTGCATGGTATTTAAAAGAAAACATCTAAACGTTTAAGGTTAAAGCATGACCTTACAGTAAAAAGACCATAAAACTCTTTTCTCTGTAGCAGGGTTGGCTGCTCTATAGGAAATAATTAGGATACAATCTTAAATGTAATGTTATCTCCAGCTAGGAAGCATATACACGCTTAATAATATCTGGACTTTTTGAATTATTTATTCCAAACTCAATTAATCAAGTCATATTTGTAGTAAATATTTTGGAAAGGGTATTTTTAGAAAGTCACCTTTTACCTGTGTGAAACCTCTGGATGTCCATTTGCATCCATCTGCCACCTGGCAGTTGAATAGCTTCACTGATGAGGTGCAGATTTTCTCCCAGAGGCAAAAACTTTGAGTGTGGGGAGTTGTTATGTTCCTCTGGCCGGATAACCATCGGGGCTGTGCCCAGGAACTTAATTCATTTCAAAGACTCCTACCTTGTCACTGGCAAGTGTTAGCTGACACCTGGGCAGAGCTCTGCTTTTGCCCCCAGCCAGGCAGGCTTCAGAATCATGGTGAGAGGAGCTGCCCCTATAACTGGTTTGAAGTGATGATGGTTTGCTCACTTCCTGCCCACACCTCTGGGATGGGCACACATGGGTGATGGGTTTCACCATTTTGGATTTAGGCAAAGATAGGCACTGGGGAATATTTGCAGTGGGGCACAAGGGAAGAGGTGCAAAAGTGTGTATGGTTGCCCCTTGGAACTTGTCCTTATTGGTTAGGGAGGGTCCAGGAGTCACCCTCACCCACAGGCTGATGCCAGGCATAAATGTGGCACCCACAATCACCCTCAAAACACTTTCTAGATCTGTGGAGGATCAAAAAAGTAATGGACTTGCTGGGCCTGCTCGCTCTCTCTTGTACCCAGGACAAAGAAGTGGACTTCTATGGTAATAAGGGTGACCTTGTTCAAGCTACAGGAACACAGCATGCTACCAGAGTCTTTTCCTACATCAGGCCAACTGACCAGTTCCAGCTAGATCTGCCCTGGGCCCTGCTGCTGGCATCTGCTGAAGTGAGTTTTGACCCCCATGTGCTGTTTCCAAGGTCCTGGACAGTTGGCTGTCAAAGTGTACTCCAAATCCAATTCAGCCGGATTTTGCTGAGGAGGTATCCGGCCTCGTAGACTCCTCTTTGGCAACAGACTGCAGCCCTTCTGGAAAAATCAGAGTTTCAAACAATTGACTGAGTCCAAACATAGAAATCTTCACCAGGCCAAGGTGAGAAGGGTGATAAAGGACCTTCTCTTAGAACAAATTTCAAATTTCTCCTGCTCTGAGCTTTTCCCTATCAAATGTCAATTGCTTCACCAAGACCTCGTAGAGCAGCTATCCAACATTGTGGAGCTTACTTTGGCCCCACCCTGTAGCTTTGCCTGGCTGAGGAATTTTTCATCCCAGAGTGTAAGTCAGATGGTAAAGCTTCCAACTGAGTCACTAGTTTCTGTATCTAACCCCATTGTGGTTAGCAATAATGTGCGCTAGGTACTCATTAAGTGCGGCCAGATGACTACGGTTGGCACTTAGGTTTTTTGGCACTGTTTTAAACCTGAAACTTAAAAAAAAACATAACACTGGTTTGACTTTTTGGATGTTGTCATTTTGTTGATGTTTTAAATATTGAAATGTATTCTATGTTTCTAAATTGGTTGGGGGGTTCTTGTGATGTGTTTTGACTTTATTACTGTTTGAGTATTGCATAAATACTTTACACATTCCCTCTAAATTACTACTGCTTGTTCAGAGCCATAGCTACCAGGGAGCTGAGCTCAGGTTAATTTAGTGATTTTAAGTGTGCACCATGACAAGGGTTATGTTTTTTACTTGAGACTGGTCCTTACACCCCCTCACCTAATTTCCCAATTCCTTACACACTCCCACACTTACTGAAAAAAAAACTGAATGCTTCCACAACTTGGGAGTTTCCTCACAGGGTGTGCGAGGTCATTATTTATTTTCAATTTAGATCAAAAAAAGGACATCAGACATCCACTCTAAAAAGGGCTGGCAGTCTGCTGTCTTTACTGTAATGGACCTATTAGACCTGACGGCCTTAGGGTTGTTTCCCAACAAATTTCTGCCTGCCGTCCCTTCATTTTCGGAACTCTTTTTTGCTGGCTTTAGGACTCTATACACTTTACCACTGCTAACCAGTGCTAAAGTACTTATGCTGTCTCCCCTAAACATAACATTGGTTCATATTGAATTGGCATTGTTAATCTACATATAAGCCCCTATTAAAGTGAACTACATGTGTCCAGGACATGTAAATGAAATGCTAATAGTGGGCCTGCATCACTGATTATGCCACCTACTTAAGTAGCCCCTTAATCATGTCTCAGGTCTGTCAGTGACAAGCCTCTGTTCAGTTTACATTGCCACCTTGAACTGTCAAGATTAACTTCTTAACAGGCCTAAACCTTCCCCTTTCATACATATATCACCCCTAAGGTAGGCCCTATGTGACCCACAGGACAAGGGGCAATTTATGTGAAAAGCTGGACATGGACCTTTAAGTTTTTGATTCTCTGGTAGTGAAAAACTCCCAAATTCATTGTTCACTACTGTAAGGCCCATCTCTCCGATAGGAGAACAGTAGGATTGCCTTATTACATCTTGTAAGTGTAATTCACAATCTGGAAGTGATACGTTTGTCAATGTTGGTATCTCTGAATTCACAATTTAAAATTACAACTCATGGTGAAGTCAGGTTTTAAATTGCAGTTCTGGAAATACCACTTTTAGAAAGTTTAGCCATTTGGTGCCTACTGCCTGTCTCCAGTACACGTCTGGGGTGGGGTGACAGCTGGGCTAGTGTATTCCCTCTAGACCGTAACATTCAAAGGGAACTTGGGTGTGACTGATGGGCCATCCACATCCTGATGGGCCATCCTGGGCAGGATAGGAGGGAGGCGCAGACTCGTACACCTGAAAGGGCAGTGACCTCCCCCACACAAAGGGCTGTATACCCCCTGTAGTGAGTCTGCAGCCAGAGCAGAAAGGGAAAACCCCTGTGCACTTCAAAGAACTTTCTTTGGAGTCCCCCCCACTTCAAAGGCACAACTGGGTATAAGTACTGGACCGTTAACTCCACCATCTCAGTACACTTCTGGACTGATGGATACTCTGCCAGGAAGACAGACTGCTGTGCTGCTACAAGGACTGCCACTTTGCTGCTACTCTGCTGTACTCATGCTTTGCTGATCTGACCTGCTTCTTGCTGCCCTCTGGCCTGGGAGTGAGAAGGACTGGACCTGCATCTATACATCCCCAAACCAAACTGACTCCAAGGACTTGCTGGCTTGTCTCCTGTTTTCTGAAGTCTCAGAGACACAAAGGACTTCCAACTCACATGCTGAAGCTCCTCGACCCATCTTCAACCAGCTTCTGACCCCCAAGAGGTGCCTCTCCAGTCCTAGGCCCTTGGAAGTGTTTTTAGGGTTTACTGTTTAACCCCTTAGCTGCTGCCCCCACACCAACCCTTTTTGTGTTCAGTCTTTTTTTGCCTACTTGTGGTAGTTCGCACTTAGGCCTTCATAACTTTTTGTCCACATAAGCTATCCATGCCAAACTTGCATGCATTTTTTCCAACATCCTAGAGATTTTGAAGGTACCCAGCGTTTGTGGGCTCCCCTAAAGGAGACCAAGAAATTAGCTAAAATACAGCTAGAATTGTGTTTTGTTCAGAAAAATAGGGAAAAAAGGGCTGCAGAAAAAGCATGTGTTTTTTTCCCTCTGAAATTGGCATCAACAAATGGTTTGCAGTACTAAAATCACAATCTTCCCAGCTTTCAGGAACAGACAGACTTGAATAAAAAAAACACGTTTTTCAACACAATTGTGACATTTTACTGGGACATACCCCATTCTTACTATATTTTATGCTTTTAGCCTCCTTCCAGTTAGTGACAGAAATGGGGTTGAAATCAATGCTGGATCCTGGACAGCTAAACATGTCAGAAAAGTAGACACCATTTCTAAATTAAGCAAGAGGTCATTTGTGTAGATCCTACAAGGTTTTCCTATAGAGAATAACAGCTGAAATAAAAAAAATATAGAAATTGAGGTAAAAAAAAAAAAACAGCAATTTCTCTCCACGGTTTACACTGTATCTTTGACCTGCAATGTCAGATTTTCAAAAGCAATATACCGTTACGTCTGCTGGACTCTTCTGGTTGCGGGCAAATATAGGGCTTGTAGGTTCATCAGAATCCTAGGTACCCAGAGCCAAAAAATTAGCTGCACCTTGCAATGGGTTTTCATTGTAATTCGGGTATACAGCAATTTATTTGGTAAAATATAAAGAGTCCACAAAAGGTATCATGTAAACCTTTCAATATACAAAATGGGCACAAGATAAGGTGTTGAGAAGCAGTGTTTTTTTGTGCATCTCTGAATTCGGGGATCCTCATACTAGCATGTGAATTACAGAGCATTGCTCAAATGCACTTCTTTATTACACACTGTCTTACATTTGGAAGGAGAAAATTTAGAGAGAGACAATGGGCAGTAACACTTATTCTTCTATTCTGTGTTACCCCATGTTTCCTAATAAAAATGGTACCTAACTTATGTGGGTAGGCCTGGTGCCCCCAACAGGAAAAGCCCCAGAGCTCAATATGGACACATCACATTTTTATATTGAAAGCTGACGTGTTTTTTGGAAAGTGCCTACCTGTGGATGTTGGCCTCTAGCTCAGCCGGCACCTAGGGAAACCTACCAAACCTGTGCATTTTTTAAAACTAGACACCTTTGGGAATCTAGGATAGGGTGACCTGTGGGGCTCTCACCAGGTTCTGTTACCCAGAATCCTTTGCAAACCTCAAGATTTGGCAAAAAAAACACTTTCCCTCAGATTTGAGTGATAGAAAGTTCTGGAATCTGAGAGGAGCCACAAACTCCCTTTCACACAGCATTCCCCCAAGTCTCTCAATAAAAATGGTACCTCACGTGGGTGGGTAGGCCTAGTGTCTGCGACAGGAAATACCCCAAAACACAATGTGGACACATCACATTTTTCCAATAAAAACTGACGTGTTTTTTGCAAAGTGCCTAGCTGTGGATTTTGGCCTCTAGCACAGCCAGCACCGAGGGAAACATAGCAAACCTATATTTTTTTTTAATTGAGATAGCTAGGGGAATCCAGGATGGTGTGACTTGTGGGGCTCTCACTGGATTCTGTTACCCAGAATTCTTTGCAAACCTCAAAATTTTGCTAAAAAAAGACACTTTTCCTCACATTTCGGTGATGGAAAGTTCTGGAATCTGAGGGGAGCCACACACTTCCTTCCACCCAGCCTTCCCTCAAGTCTCCCGACAAAAATGGTGCCTCACTTGTGTAGGTAGGCTTAGTAGTAGCGAAAGGAAACACCCCTAAACTCAACATAGACACATCACATTTTTACATTGAAAACCGACGGGTTGTTCGGAAAGTCCCTAGCTGTGGAATTTGGGCTGTAGCTCAACCGGCATTTAGGGAAACCTACCAAACCCACACATTTTTCAAAACTAGACACCTAGGGGAACCCAAGATGGGGGGACTTATGGGGCTCTCATTGGGTTCTGTTACCCAGAATCCTTTGCAAACCTCAAAATCTGGCAAAAAAATACTTTTTCCTCACATTTCGGTGACGGAAATTTCTGGAATCTGAGTGGAGCCACAAACTTCCTTTCAACCAGCATTCCCCCAAGTCTCCCAATAGAAATGGTACCTCACTTGTGTGTGCAGGCCTAGTGCCCACAACAGGAATGGATCACACAAGGGTCAATGGTAGTCCTTGCATGAGGGCTACTGTTAACCCTGGAGTGATCCATTCCTGACACAGACACCAGGCCCAGGCACTCAAGTGGGGTTGTGTTTTTATCAGGACAAGTGGAGAAACACTGGGTGGTAGGAATTTTGTGGATCCCTGCACACTCCTGTAGTTTCTGTGATGAAAAAGCAAGGAAAAATAGTGTTTTTCATCAATGTTTCACTTTTTCAGGGTATTCTGGATAAGAAAGCTTTGTGAAATCCAAACACACCGCACTTCTAGTTGGCTAGTTTTCAGAAATGTCTGGGTTTGTAGGTTTCCATATATGGCTGCTGAGCCCAGGACCAAATACTCGGGTGACTGTCTTGCAAAACCATGCTGTTTTGTGGTAGGTAAATTGCATGTCTCTCCAATCCGTTTTGGATACTTCCCTGTTGCGGTCACTTGCCCACCCACTAAAGTGAGGCAATGTTTTTCTCTGGATACTTAGTGGAACGTTGGGTGGTAGGAGATCTGTGGCTGCCTGCAGATTCCAGGACTTCCTCTCACTGAAATGGAAGGCAACGTTGTTTTTTAAGCAAAGTTTGTGATTTAAAGGGGATTCTGGGTGAAGGAAAACTGATGATAGCCACGCAAGTCCTGCACATTTGGACTCCCCAGGTACTAGTATGTTACAGTTAATCCACAACTCACACTGGTTGGTTTTAGCACCTCCAGAAATTATGGTTTCAAAGCATGAATACTTATCAAAGTATCTGCATATTGAAACCAAGCCTTCTGAAGGTGGGCCATAAAGCCGCGCCAGGCACCAACCTCTTTATGGTCCGTTCACACGCCATTCACGCACAACAAACAACCCTTTCATACTGCCGGCCACGGGCCCCATGTAACCAATCACTGCACTCACATTAACGTACCGCTGCCAGACAAGGGCCCATCACATTCATAGGCCACAGAACGGAATACATTTGACTACATTTTACCACCTGTCAAGTAACCGCCTCCTTCTTCCTGAACATTAATGAAGGCATGAGTAACAAACCTTTACTAATGACTCCCATGACAGCCACCCAAGGCTCAGGAAGACATGTTTTTCATGCACCTTTAGTGCACTCACTGTGCTAAATTTAACTCCTTCCAGTTTGTGGATGCAAGTTGGGGGGGTCCGAGTATACAGTGCGAAGCAATTCCTCGAACTGAGTGAGCATATCTACCTTTGAAACTAAGGCAAACATGCTGGGGAATTCTTGCGATGTTCCCTGAACAGAAGGCCATAGGCTTTGAAAAAGGGTAGTGTTTGGCACACAGGGTAGTCTGTGAGAACATAGCATATGTCCCAGCCAACATTATGTGCAGTGCTGTGACTGTAATACACTTATACAGCAAATTGAAAATCTACTAAGTTCTGATGGAGGATAAAACTGAAAAGCAGGTCAAACACTGACCTATACTTGTCATGGTCCTTCAGTGCTGGGATAGCACCAATGGGTTTGAATCCATAGGTGTAGATGATGTACATCTGTACTACCTTTACTATCTGCCTTCTACCTGTGCAATATCCCTGTGAAGGCACACCTACCACAAGCTTTCCTTACCCATTCATATCTCTGTCCTCATCAGAGTCCTGACTAATCCTGTATAATTGCCAAGGGAACCTATACTAGTTTGTGGATGCAAATTGTGGTTGTCCGAGTATGCCTTGGGCGGCCTATTCCTCAAACTGAGCTAGCATATCTACCGTTGAAACTCAGGCAGACATGCTGGGGAAGAAATCCTAAGGTCTCTGAAGTAAAAAGTCAAACAAATATCCTGTGGGACCCATTCACCAACACTTCTACTTTAGCTTTGAAAGTGAAACTACAAATTGAGTTTGCACACTTTCAAACAAGTAGAAATGTTGGTGAATATGTCAGACAGGACATTTGTTTGACATATTACACTTACTCTGGTTCTCATTGGCAATCATGGTGGTCCTTGTGTAGCATACATAAGCTCCCTAACAAACACTTCAAAATTCAGTCATGCCTTTAACATTTTGCCACACAGGATACCCCAGGTTTATGTTCTGTCCACTAGTATGTGAAGTATGGGGACTTTAATGTACGCTAATTGAACAGAACACCTACCACGTTCTGACGGTGGATATGGATGTCAAGCAGACCACAAGGAAGTCCATGATTTCCTGAAGTAGATGAAGTAAAATTCTGTGGCTGCTTGCCTAACGAAGCACTGGCCCATGGACGTTCGGTATCCATGCACAGCCACTGAAAGGATTACCCAATGGCAGCTCCACCTCAGTTGATTTCCCATAACTTTGCTTTAGTATGATACAACCTAAAGCAAGTAGGGACACAGAGGCCTATTTGAGATCGGCACTGGGGACAGTAATACCGACTCTCCTGCCGCTTTCCATGCTTCAAGCACACTTTACAGCGACAACATGGACGATCCTTTTTGAGTGTTTTAGGAATGCGATCAGCAAAGTGTCGCTCCTGCAGCCTTGCCTCATCCTCCAGAACATATGAGGTGGAGGCTGCTGCTGTTCTGTAACATCAGTGAGGCTTTCAATTGCAGACAACTGGAAGTTAAGGAAAGTCATGAGTCTTCCTGTGGTTGTCTGACGGTAAACAACATATGCATTGTATGTTAGCATTTGGATCAGGTGGGTAAACAGTTTCTTGTACCAAGTGCAAGTTTTACGACACGCATTGCACGGTTGAAGAACTTGGTTGTTTTTGTCCACTCCACCCATGTACTTATTGTAATCAAGTATACAGATGGGATTGTGGACATCAGCCATCTGACCCCAAACTGTGATGGGGGAACTCCTCTCATCATGAATTGTAGTGAGCACGTACACATCACGCCTGTCCAAGAACTTGACTGCGAGCAGTTAGTTGGAACGCAACACAGTCCTCTGGGATTTCTGTACCTTCTTGCAAACAAGCTCTTGTGGGAATCCTTTGCGGTTACAATGAACTGTACCGCAGGCCACAGTGCCAGCTTTGTAGAGCTCACTGAACAGCTCTACTCCTGAATAGAAATTGAATTGTCCACATAAAGGTTATACCTTGTGAAGGAGTGGCTGGACAAGTTCCCATACAATCCTACCTGTGACCTCTAACGCATGAGGGGAACCTACAGGGTTTAGGGTAGAGTCCTTCCCTGTATACACTCTCAAGCTGTACACATAGCCAGAAGAGCTCTCACACAGCATGTACAGCATGTACAGCATGTACAGCTTTATGCCATAGTAAGCTCTTTTGCTCATAATGCACTGTCTGAACAGCAGCCGTCCTTTGTACAGGATCAAGGACTCATTGACTGCTATATTCTTTCCAGGAGTATAGATCTCTGGAAACCTAGTAGACAAATGTTCCACGACAGGCCGAATTGGGAATAACCTTTCATTGTTTGGATGGTCCTGGGGCAATGCAGCAGAATTGTCATTGAAATGCAGCATGCGCTGCAGTAGCAAAAGAATTATCCCTGCTCATGTATGGTGCCAAGATGGGGGTTACCCAAACCGTGCAAGTAGCTTAGTAGGACTGCAAGGTGGGTTTCTGCACTAACCCCATTTTTAACATAAGGCCCAAAAATATCTTCAACTCCACCAGCGAAGTAGGAGTCCACCATGCAAATTTGTTTGCTGCACAATTTCCTGAAGGAAGTCAACACCCAAAAATAAATGGATGTAGTCGACTGGCAAAAAGTTGGCTGTATCGACTTGACATCCAGCGTCAACAGTAAAAGGTGGAATTTAGGGCTGAACTAAATCTGGGGCTGCCAAGAGAGCACTCTTTCTGCGCTTGCCGCCGCATGCACCTGCTCTCTGGGTTGGGCTAACCCGCTGTTGTCCCGCTACACATACTGTGTTGTCATCGTCTCCCTCAGAATCACTGGAAGAGGAGTCGTCGGATGGGACTCCGCTGACTAAAAAATCACTCCCAGATTCTGACCCACTGTCCTCTTCCTCAGATGCTGTCTCAGTCTCTTATCCTGCCTCAGAGCTATCCTCCATAACCTAAGTTAGGGCTTGAGCAGCTGTCATCCAATAGGACGCCATCTCTTCTACTGTCTAAACTGTCCCTCTAAAGTACTAGCCTATGTAGAAGGCAGATAGAGTCACAAAATTGCTCGTGGGTGTGTGTGATGTGTCTAATAGTAAATGTTGTCACCTTACCTTCGATTCTTCTCTGATTTAGCAGATTCTCTGAAGACACTGAAAAAAACAAAAAGACACACTGTTACTTCACCTTACCACATACCCATCATCACAGCCTTTAGCGCTGGTGGCACCCAGTGCGAGAGTCATTTTTGGTGCTCTGCCTCCCATGGCCTCCTCTTCTAATTCCCTCAGTACCACCCAGCAAACGTGCCCCTCATATCTCCATAGCCCCCCTCCACATACATTTCATTTGTTTGAAAACGCAGGTAACGCCTGGCTTTACTTATCCACTCAGCTAAATACATGTATATCCTTTGCAGCAGGCATATAAACTATCTGCACTACTTTATGGCATCAAAACTGCCACTAGACAAAAGACAGATCTATTTCTACATAGAGAGAATCTATAGCTCTCTACTCTCTCTCTCTATATATATTTTTATATACATATTATATATATGTAATATATATCACTTTTATATATGTGTGGTTTCCCTGGGGGACGATCGTGGCTCCCGGAAAACAACACATGTAAAAAAGTGATAAAAATATAGAGAGATTTCTCTCTTGTTACATACATATATCTATATATATATATATATATATATATATATATATATATATATATATAGAGAGAGAGAGAGAACGAGAGAAAGACTGACTCTCTACATCACTTATTTTTTATACATGTGTACTTTCCCTGGGGCCGATCGTGACCCCATGGCAAAGCACACATGTATAAAATAAGCATTTGCAATGGGTCTCTTGTTTGCTCGAGTTAAAGCTATTAGCGTTATAAACTCCTAACCAGACTTTTCTTGCCACATAAACTGAAAAGTAAAACAGTTTCACAATAGCAAGCCGATGGCCACTATGAGCGCAAAGCAGACACACACAAGGAAACAGAAGTTCGCTCGCAGTGAAAGGTATCAGCAAAAGTGCAATTATCCATGCAACCGGCAAAAGTGCAATCATCCATATAACCGGAAAAAGTGCAAATATCCATGTATCTATGCATGCCTTTCACTAATTAAATCAAGCTAATTTTAAAAGACAAGCACACAAACCAACCAAACTTATGGGCTTGACATGGGCATGGTTAAAAGCCCACAGAGAGATTACACCAGGGACAGAGCGCTTTGTGGTCGACCCTAAAAAATGCCCCCATAGGGGCTGACCCCAACATTTTCATTTAAAAAAAAATATTTCCTGGGGGGTGCAATCGCTGCCTCTTCGCCCCAGGGAAAACCATTAAAAAAATTATAATATAGTGCCCGCCCGGGGTCGGGCCGTGTAGGAAGGGCCGACCCCGCCATTTAAAAAAAAGAAAAAAATCATTCATTTTACTATCTGGGGGTCGCGATCGTCCCTCAGAAGAATCCCAACAAATTTTTTTTTTTTTATTATGCCCCCACGGGGGAGGGAGGGGACCCATTTACATAGGGGCCAAACCCCCCCTGAAATATTTTTTCCCCACCAGAGTGGGGAGAGGACGTTCACCTGCTCCTCGATCCTCCGGTGGGGAATAAGTGTGATGTCAGTGTCACAGTGTGGTGGGCGGGGCCTGGGGGGGACACAGAAGTTCTTCATTACTGCAGAGGATTTTTAAAACCCCTCCCTGGCGTTGGCCACTGGTCGTGACCCACACAAGGGAGGGTGTGCGGGCATCGGCCACTGGTCGACAAATAGGGTTAAAGTGTAGCACAAATACTTTACACATTGCATCTTAAGTTAACCTTGACTGCTCTATGCCAAGCTACCAGAGGGTGAGCACAAGTTAATTCATGGTGTGTATCTAACTTATCCTGACTAGGATTGTGATTCCTGCATGGACAAGGTGAATACCTCTGCCAACCAGAAACCCAGTTTCTAACAGGCCCCTACTCCGTCAGTGCATTGGAGTAATTTTTCTGACACTGGTAAGGCACTGTCATTGGAAAACTGATGATCTATCAGACTCATAATTCGAGAGGGCGGACTGAGGGTTTGCTGGACAAGAAACTCTATCATACTTGGGACAGAGTATTATGTCCGCCAAAGTAATCAGGCCATGAACTTCTTCTATTCAACAATAGGTCTGAACAATCACTGATTGTATTACAAGAACCTAGACACCTTCACCTCTCACCTGAGGGACAATGCAATATCACCTAAATTCACTCTCAACAGAGGTCTCACGTTCAAAGAATCTCATCACCAGGAAAACAAACACAGTATGGTACAAGCCCCCCTCCTGAAAAAAATTGAAACAATTCCATCTTAAAACTGACTTTAGAGTGACATTGCATGGCTTGTTTTGTTCTTCTCCCATCTGAATGTAACATTCACCTTCCTGACACAACTCTGGTACCTCTCAAAAATATCCTATACACCACTGCATATCTCATAAAAGGCCTAAAAAATGTGGCCGCAATACTCTATGGTTGAAGGAATTCCACATTTAACAGCATTTCTCCAACATCAGACCTACCTGATTCCTCCTGCAATTCAGGAAGGTGCTAACAACTCTGCTCTTCAAGGAATACTATCTCCATCACAAAAGTAGTGTCCCACTAAACTACCTCTGTAGAAAATCTTAAAGTGTATTTTTTGTCTCTCGCCCTTATTCAGTGCCCTGTTGCTTCCCAGCTAGGTTTGAATTACATAAATTACTTAAATATATTACATACATAATAAGTATAAATGGGAGGAGCAAAATGATAGCGAAGAGACCTTTTAATAATTGAAGAAAGCATGTGTGCCTAATTTAGGTGTGGTAAGTTAGGCAGTTTTCTATTGCTATATGTGTAATATGATGACCTCGATTTCCTCAACTCTGTCACTGAACTATTAGTTTAACTATACTGTATTGTAGAACCCACGATAAGTATACCCCATTTATCAGAGGGCTCCCACCAAAAAGCACCTAGCGCTCTTTAGCTACAGTCGAAACAATGTATTTGTCAAATTATTCTTCATGGAAGGTTCACATTTTCATAAGTTTGTGAAGTTTCACCATTCGCCAGTGAGTGAACTATTCCACAAAAAAGATCAAATGGGAGAATGTAATTACTAAAACTTTTTTATTGGAGGATTTTTCTACAAAAAAAGGTTTTATGCAGAACTTAAGGCAACCATACCCCAAGGTGAGTCCATAGGTTTGTGGCAGATGCCATTGCTTCTAATGAGATAGCAACATAAAACCTCATTGCCACTTACAATCCTAGAGAGCACTCAAAGCCCTCTAATTGTCCTACACATCTACAGATGCAAATTAAAGTGAGTTTTGATCAAGGTTGTGCATAGTAACTATGCTTGAGTTTGTGCTTTCAAAAAGTCAAAATTATATTGTGAACTTGAAGTCAGCTAAACCAAAATGTATTAGATGAACACAAGTTCCCAACGTTACACGGTTATTACTGAAATAGTATGATTTTTAAAACAGTTTCTTTAATTTATTTTAAAGGAACTTTTGTGTGTAGACACTAGTTTCTTGTAACTCAAAGCTATGTAAAAGTTTGTTGAATATGGTAAGCATTATGGGCCCGATTACGACTGGGTGGCAGTCTGGCCCCCGCGAAAGCAGTGGTCCGACCGCTTTGGTGTCGGTCTCACCGCCACATTATGACTGTGGCAGCCGCACCGCAGTTGGACCTCCAGCACTGCCAGTTTTCCTCACACAGGAGGGTCTGGCAGTCCCAATCCGCCAGAGCAGCGCTGAAAGCAGTGCGACCCTGGGGATCACGACCCCCTCTCCACCAGTGGTTACATGGCGGTAGCACAGCCATGTAAAGGCTGGCGAAGACGGGGTGCAGGGTGCCCCAGGGGGGCCTCTGCACTGCCCATGCACTTGGCATGGGCAGTGCAGGAGCCCCACTGGCCAGCCCCATCGCAAAGTTCACTGTCTACTTTGCGACAGGTGCTAGTGCACCCTGCACACTACAGCATTGAATCCTGGCTCGATTACGAGGCGGAGACAATGCTGTAGGTCGTTTCCCACTGGGCCAGCGGGAAACTCGTAATGGGGCCTGCGGGGAGGCAGCCGCACTGGCGGCAACCTGCCCTTCGGGAGTTCAGCAGACGGTGTAAACCATCTGCCTAAGTCATAATGATCCCCTATGTGTCTAATTAACGGACATTTCTGTGCATATAGCTTTGAATTAGAGGCATAGAAAATGGAGTCTCGCCTTATAAATTGCAAATCCAGATTCACAAAATGATTATCTGTGTATATTTCATGGCATATATATTGCACTTTTATCTGCAGAATTTCCATGAAATAGGCGGATTTAGCCACAGTCAAAGGGATGACCTAGAGGAGTGGAACACAATTGATTGCCCATGAGACAGTGCAATAAACACATGTTAAAACGCCTAAAAAGTAATAACTTTGTGTGCACTGATCAGCTTTTCCAATGATCATTCCCACATGCAGTCCAGCACTAAATAAAGTAGGTGTAAGTGGTGTCAGATATGTCAGAAATTTGCAGCCAACCTCAATTTTTAGGATAGAGTAGAGGAATTAATGCCTTCATGGAGAAACATTTTTTTCGCTTGAAACAAGTTGATACCAAAAGTGGGAAAATGCACATTTCCCTGACCCTAATTCTGCAGATTGTCCATTCTGCGGAGGTTTAGGGCAGTCTGCACGTGAAGAGTCAGGCAAAAGGGGAGTGCTTGCAAGAATACATGAAAAACATAAAGTCGCCCGACATACACCTGGGATTTATGTGACTAAAAACAAATTCATAGATGTTCGCAATGCATAGATACAAATCTATTCATCCTCATTTTATAGGATTGTTTAAAAATGTCAATGCTGACTTAGCCCACTGACTTGTGAATTTTTATTTTAAATTAAACTTCCTGGGTTTCTAGATGAAGTAAGGAAAACGAGCTGAATTGGATCTGCAGTTGTAAAAAAAAAAACTACAAAACCTACCGTTTGCTGGAGACTCTGGCCCTCATTACAACATTGGCGGCAAAAGCTGTTTACCGCCGTGCAGAAGACCGCCAAAACACCGCCGCAGCAGCGAAATTCCGCCACGGTCATTATGACCCACTGCTCGGAATCTGCCAAAATTGAGACACCCACACAAGTCCGCCACAACAAAGGTCAGTGATAAACTGGCGATAACAAAACCTCCACCATCACGCCAACAGAAATACGCCCACACTATCACGACCCACGAATCCATGCGGCGGTCTTTCAACCCGGGTATTCCATTGGCGGTACACACCGCCGCGCTCAAAATACACACACTCTTACAAAACACTGCCACATTGGACAATTCCAAATACACACACCTGATACACATACACACACCACTCCCACCCACCCATTACAATATAAAACACACACCTACATCACCCACAAACCCCTATGACCAAAATACCGAAAGAAGGCCGGAGAGAGGCACTACAAACTACTACCAAGCATCCACAGGCACACAATACCATCACCCACATTACTTCCACGCACCTCACACAACACACCACTAAATATCACCCCACTTATCACAACACACACCACCCCACACATCACCCACACCACCCCATGGCACGGCAAAGACACCCCAGGTTCTCTGAGGAGGAGCTCAGGGTCATGGTGGAGGAAATCGTCCAGGTAGAGCCACAGCTATTCGGATCACAGGTGCAGCACACCTCCATAGCTAGGAAGATGGAGCTATGGTGAAGAATAGTGGACAGGGTCAACGCAGTGGGACAGCACCCAAGAAATAGGGATGACATCAGGAAGAGGTGGAACGACTTACGTGTGTTCCGTGGTATCAAGACACCACCTTGCAGTTCAGCGGACCGGTGGCGGACTAACAACATGGGAGGAGCAAGTCTTGGCGATTCTGCATCCTGAGGGCCTCGCAGGAGTAGATGGAGGAATGGACTCCGGTAAGGCAATGCTTTACTACTATATCCCCCACCCTACCTGCATGCCTTCACATACCCCCACCCTCGCCCTCACCCCCATCACTCCAACTCCTCACAAATGTTCCAATATCACAAACCACACATCCCAACACCAAGCCCTGCATGCAACAACAAAGCATGGACACTCATCACCAAAGCATGGCCAATGCAAATACCCATACACCCCCCTAAACCACGATCACACAGGGTCCCACACAGGAATGCAAGCACTGGGGTACATGGTCACCCACCCATTGCACCCCATGGCACACACAAATGCAATAAACATCCTTTTATGCTCCTGCAGGACCCCTACCCAACATCACCGGACAGGAGGGTCCACACATGTCCACACCACCAACAGAAGAGGCCCACAGTGATGACAGCAGCTCTGTCCAACTGGATCTAGATGACCAGCCCGGCCCATCTGGCACCTCGTGACAGTCGGTTCCCCTCACACTGGCCCAGGACACCACAGAGCTTCCCCCCTCTGGAAACACTAGCACAGCACCCACCCAGCGGGCCCATACCTCTGTCCCCAGGACACGTCAAGCAGCAGTGTGTCCACCACTACAGGGAACCCAGGCTAACCCACCACCCCAACAACAACAGGGACCTGGGGGCAGTGGCAGTGGGCACACGGTCCAGGGGACAGAGGCCCAGGAACACAGGGGAACTGGGAGGGCTGCTGTGCGACAGGGGGAGGACAGGCCCAGGGAACCCACTCTCCACGAGGCCCTCTCCAACATCATGGGAGCATACCATCATTCCCAGGAGACAATGGCAACGGTACTGGCCAAGTTTCAGGAGACCCAGCGGCTGCAGGAGGAACAGTATTTGGGCTTCAAAGAGGAACTCAGATCCATCAATTCCACCCTGAGCACCATTGTAGGGGTGCTGAAGGAAGTCCTCAACACCAGGAGGGACATTGTGGCACAACAAGGGGCCCCTGACACTAGCCTGGATGATGAACTGCCCACCACCTCCGCCGGCGCTAGTGGACAGGAGGCACCGCCACAGGACCACCACACCAGCACCCCACCCCCTGCAGAGGGAGAACCACCCGCAAACGGTCCCTGAAATCCAGGACAAAGACAGAGAACGATGCCAAGACCCGCGCTAAGAAATGAGACCGCCCTGAATGTCATCCTTTTGTCCCACCTTGTCACCCTGTCCATCCTCAAATTGCCCCAGCTCCACTTCCTATGCCCCTATGGGCAATGCACCTGTGAGACTAATAGACTGGACTCTGACTTGGACATTCCTCCACCATCACCCCTCACCATTTTACAGCACCCTCCAATATTGAGCACTTAAATAAACACCCTTAAAGCACAAAACAATCTGGAGTCTGTCTGTGATTTCGAAATAGTGTATTAGCAATTACAGTGACAAAATGCTTTTTCAATTGTAATGTCAACATACCTATGTCACACAGCTCTAGTCCATGAAGAAACAAAGCAGATGTCACACAGTGGGACCCACATCTGTGAAATAGTAAGGGAAAGTGACAACTCAGTGACCATACACTGGGTGAAAACGACAGACAGTAGAGAGGTAGTAGTGTTAAAGTACATGTAGTAGGCAGGTTTGTATTCTTACCTGTGTCTCACTGGAAGTATTGCAGGATCACAGAGTTCCTGTTGTAGATGTCCTCTTCTTCTGCTTCCTCGTCTTCACTGTCCACAGGCTCCACAGCTGCCACACCTCCATCTGGACCATCCTCCTGCAGAAAAGGCATCTGTCGTCGCAAAGCTAAGTTGTGAAGCATACAGCAGGCCACGATGATATGGCACACCTTCTTTGGTGAGTAGAATAGGGATCCACCTGTCATATGGAGGCACCTGAACCTGGCCTTCAGGAGGCCGAAGGTCCACTCTATAATCCTCCTAGTTCGCCCATGGGCCTCATTGTAGTGTTCCTCTGCCCTTGTCCTGGGATTCCTCACTGGGGTCAGTAGCCATGACAGGTTGGGACAACCAGAGTCACCTGCAAATGGCGAGGGACAACTGTTAGCCACACACCAACCTGTAGGGATATCCCCAGACCCAGACAACCATTCCCACTGACTTGCTTCTAGGTGCTCACCTAACAGCCACACACAGTGCCTCTGGAGTTGACCCATCACATATGGGATGCTGCTATTCCACAGGATGTAAGCGTCATGCACTGAGCCAGGGAATTTGGCATTCACATGGGAGATGTACTGGTCTGCCAAGCACACCATCTGCACATTCATGGAATGATAACTCTTCCGGTTTCTGTACACCTGTTCACTCCTGCGTGGGGGGTACCAAAGCCACATGTGTCCCATCAATGGCACCTATGATGTTGGGGATATGTCCCAGGGCACAGAAGTCACCTTTCAGTGTAGGCAAATCCTCCACCTGAGGGAAAATGATGTAGCTCCGCATGTGTTTCAGCAGGGCAGACAACACTCTGGACAACACGTTGGAAAACATAGGCTGGGACATCCCTGATGCTATGGCCACTGTTGTTTGAAATGACCCACTTGCAAGGAAATGGAGTACTGACAGCACCTGCACTAGAGGGGGGATTCCTGTGGGATGGCGGATAGCTGACATCAGGTCTGGCTCCAACTGGGCACACAGTTCCAGGATTGTGGCACGATCAAGCCTGTAGGTGATGATCACATGTCTTTCCTCCATTGTCGAAAGGTCCATCAGCGGTCTGTACACCGGATGATGCCGCCATCTCCTCACATGTTCCAGCGGACGGTGCCTATGAAGGACAACAGCGAGCACAGAGTCAACCAACTCAGAGGTACGTATACACAGCTTACACAGAACACGATTTATAATCTGAAATTTGCATGTATGAGTGTTGAGGCAAGGCCTAGGTATGTGTGACGCAGTTAAAAATTAAGCCATGTGGGCCCCTGAAATGGCGGCTGCCTGACCTGTAAAGTGGGACGATGGGATAGGAGGTAACTGCGCTGGCGTTGTACACCGTCGCGGTAGGCGGTCGAAGACCGCGACGTAATTCTGCATTGGTTAACATTGGACCCTATGGGTCCCAGGTGCCAATGACGATGTACGACGGCGGTGACGGTACGCACCGCCATGGACGTGACTGCCATTTTCTATCTGTTCAATCACTCAATACCTGATCTTCGACAGGAGAGGACCTACACTGCAAGTGCTGCTGTGACCTCAGTCTGGAAGAAACAATGGCTCGTGCGTCTGGGGAAAGGCCCCCTGCCTTCACCACAGAGGAGTTGGATAAACTCGTGGATGGGGTTCTCCCCAGTACACGCTACTCTACTGTCCGCCAGACAAACAGGTAAGTACACTGGGAGCATGCTGTATGGGCTATGCCTGTGTGGAGTGGGGTGGATGAAAGATTGAGGGGGGGAGAATGAGGCGTGCATGAAACGACGGTGAGTGCATGTGCCACATGGCAAGGGTAGGGATGGGGGCCAATGACTGTGACGGTGCAGTTGGTAATAACTTTTCTTTTTCCCCTGTACAATTCCTGTAGGTCAGCGCCCACCAGAAGAAGGACATCTGGCGTGCCATCGCCAAGGATGTCCGAACCCTGGGGGTCTATCACAGACGGAGCACCCGCTGCCGTAAGAGATGGGAGGACATTCACCGCTGGAGCAAGAAGATGGCGGAGGCCCAGCTGGGGATGGCCTCCCAACGTGGGAGGGGTGCCCGTCGCACCATGACCCCCCTGATGTTCAGGATCCTGGCGGTGGCGTACCCGGAGTTGGATGGGTGCTTGAGGGCATCACAGCAGCCACAAGGGGGTGAATACACTCTCATTCAGCTGATTCAGCGCGCAGTGGAGGTGTCTAGGTGGGGGAGGTGGGCTGTGGGTTTCCCTAGGCAAGGGAGAGTGTGCTAGTTAGGTCCCCTTCTTCTGGCTGACCCTGTGGCACCCCACCCCACCTATGGACAGTGCCAACTACACCTAGTCAGGCTCCTGTGACATCCATATGTGCAGATGTCAGCCGTAGCCTTGTAGGCCATGTCCCAGGGATTGAAGAGTGGACCCCAAGTGCGCAGCGTAGTGCAGGGGGCTTCTGTGTCTGTCGTGTCTGCCAACGGTAGCGGTAATGCATGCACTCAACATGTCTTTCTTTTGTCGTCCCCCCCCTTTTTGTGGTCTCCCTGTTTTTGTGTGCATTAGCGGAGGAGCAGTGGCACCGGAGCAGGAGGGAGCTGCATCCCACATGGCCCTGAAGGGCGACACTACGGAGTCTGAATTCACCAGTGGGACGGAGGGCGAGGGGAGCTCCATGGCGGGGACAGGAGCTGACACCAGTGATACGGACTCGTCCTCTGATGGGAGCTCCCTTGTGGTGGCGGCCACATCTGTGCCCCCCACATCTACAGGTGCAGCCGCCACCCCCCTACCAGCACCGCCCTCCCAGCAGACCCTCAGCCTTTGCCCAGGAGGGTGGGCATCACCTTCGCCCCAGGCACCTCAGGCCCTGCCCCAGTCACCCCCTGCTGCCCTCAGTGAGGAGGCCATTGACCTCTTCAGGTCCCTCACTGTTGGGCAGTCTACCATTTTGAATGCCATCCAGGGTGTAGAGAGGCAGTTGCAACAAGCAACAATGCATTCCTGGAGGGCATTCATTTTGGTCAGGCAGCCCTTCAGCGAGCATTTCAGACTCTGGCATCAGCACTGATGGCAGCCATTGTCCCTGTCTCCAGCCTCCCCCCTCCAACTTCCTCCACCCAGACCCAATCCCCTGTACCTCAGCCTACCCCAAGCACACCATCAGCACACAAAGAAAGCTCAGGCAAACATAAGCACCACACATCCCACAGGCACTCACGCAAGCATCACACACATGCGGACACACCAACATCCACTGCCTCCACTGTGTCCCCCTCCTCCTCGTCTCCCTCCTCCCTCCCAGTCTCGTCTCCACTCACACCTGCATGCACTACATCTACAGCCACTACTGTACTTCCATCACCAGCACACACACCACCACACCCCGCTCACGTGCAGTCACCACCATACTACCATTCACACGTCCCCTGTGTCCTCTCTCAGTGTGTCTGTGACCCCACCTCCCAAGGTACACAAACGCAGGCACACACCCACCCAACAGCCATCCACCTCACAACAGCCTCCAGCGCATGCACCTTCACCCAAAGTCACCAAACGTACACCTCCTACAACCACAACCACAACTTCTTCCTCCACTCCCAAACCCCCTACAGCTACCCGTCCCAGTGTTCCCAAGAAACTTTACCTTTCCACCCTTGACCTCTTTCCCTCACCTCCCCCACCCCGTCAGTCTCCCAGGGCCCGACTCTCCAGGTCCCAACCTAGCACCTCAGACACAACATCTCCGGGACCAGTGGTGCCAGTAGTCACTGGATTCTGGAGTGCACCAGGCAGCAGGGCAGCCAGTGTGGCAAGGATCCACAGCACGGACAGTCCCCCACCTGTCAAGCATCAAAAGTTGGCCAGTGCCCGGCGGGAGAGGGGTAAAACTCCAGCCACCAAAGCCGCTCCCAGGGGTACAGGTGGGAGTGTGGAGTCAGCTGCGACACCTTCCAAGGTGGGGAAGAGGCACAAGAAAACCAGCAAGTCTGGGAAGAGCAGCACAGCAGAGAAGACCGCCATCAGCCCCGCTGCCCAGGAGGCCACCGCCATCAGCCCAGCTGGCCAGGAGGCCACCGCCATCATCCCCGCTGCCCAGGAGGCCACCGCCATCATCCCTGCTGGCCAGGAGGCCACCGCCATCATCCCCGCTGGCCAGGAGGCCACCCCCATCAGCCCCGCTGGGCAGGAGGCCACCACCAGCACCAGCCCCGCTGGGCCAGACAGGACCGTCAGCACCAGCCCCGCTGGCCCAGACAGGACCGCCAGCAGCTGAGTCTCTGCCAAGGACCCCGCCGCAACAAGCACCGCTGAACAGGACACCGCCGCCACAAGCACCACTGAACAGGACACCTCCGCCACAGGCACCGCTGCCAAGGACACCGCCGACACAAGCACCGATGAACAGGACACCTCCGCCTCAAGCACCGCTGAACCGGACACCGCCACCACAAGCACCGCTGAACAGGACACCTCTGCCACAAGCACCGCTGAACAGGACACCTCTGCCACAAGCACCGCTGAACAGGACACCGCAGACACAAGCACCGCTGGCCCATGAGTGCCAAGGGCACTGACGCTACTGAGTCCACCACAAGCAGGATGAAGCACTCTGGGCACAAAGCCCCCTCCAGAACCAGTGGAGAGATACATCCACTACCTCTGTCCTTGGCAGGATGAAGCACTAAGGGCACAAAGCCAACTCCAGAACCAGTGGAGACTGTTATCCACTTGATAGACAGTGGCTTTGTACTTCCCAGGATTGAATAGTGGGCAACCCACCCACTGTAGAGACTTGAGAGACTGTGGCTTTGCACTCTCCAGGATTGAACATTGGGCAACCCACCCACTGTAGAGACTTGAGAGACTGTGGCTTTGCACTCCCCAGGATTGAACAGTGGGCAAACCACCCACTGTAGAGACTTTAGAGACTGTGGCTTAGCACTCCCCAGGATTGAACAGAGGGCATGGAGCCCCCTTGTGGATTTGGCGTTGTGCACTCAACCGGCTGAGGTACCCCCCCTTTCCTGTCCCCGTGAGGTGCCTGTTTTATTGCTGTCTGATGCCCCTGCAGTGTTCTCTCTGTCATGTTCAGGTGTTGAGTGTCGGCCTCGCCCATGCAGTGTGGGCCCAGTGTTCCACGGACTTCAATGGAGCAATACCTGGACTACTATTCTTGGTGTATATATTTGTTTATAGTGTATATATATTTTTGCGTACTGGATTGTAATAGATTACAATGGTTACACTCATTTCCTTTTGTCTTTGCATTCTTCCGGGGGTTTAGGGGGGTGTAACTATAATGTATCATGCTGTATTACTGTGTGTGTTGTCGTGGGTGAGGGTGGGGGTGGGGGTGTTTCGTGTGTGTAGGTCCCTGTTTTTTCCCTCCCCCCTCCCCTGTGTCGTAGGTGCTGTACTCATCGTGGTCTTCGCCGCCGGTGTTCGTGCTCCTGGTAGAGGAGCAAGAAGATAAGGGCAGGGAAAATGTGAAGCTCTGGTTCCATGGCGTCCTGGTTCCTCGTGGGGTGTGTAGAGGAGAGCATTTTCCATTCCAAGTCCTGTTTCCGCCGTGTTTTTGTTCGCGGTGAATCCGCCCCAGAAAAGGTGGCGGATTGGTAGGTTGTGATACTGTGGGCGGTACATTGTCTCCCGCCTGTCTGTTGGCGGTGACCGCTGCGCTGTTTGTTTGTACCGCCGTGGCTGTCTTTGTTGGCGGTTTCCGCCAGGTCGTGATTCCATTTTTTTCCGCCGGCCTGTTGGCGGTCTTACCGCCGCTTTAACAACGACTGCCAGGGTTGTAATGACCACCTCTGTTTTTGTAGCAAAACCTCGTACACAATCTGAGAACAAAATCACAATTTTTTTATTCAGAACATGCACCCCATATGAGGAACACTGACTAAACAACGTATTTGAAGTATCTTGTTAGCCGGAAAACGAAATGGAGGGGCCCGCGGAGATGAGACACGCTCTAGTCTCCGCGGGCATATTCGGGACAGAGGGGAAGTGACATAGGGGAGTAGGGCAGGATGTTAGGTAAGCGGGGGTGGGTCTTAGGCAGGGGATAAAAGGTGGCGCGGGGGAGGGCTCTGCCTCTTCCGTGCCAAAACTAGTTAGGTGAAAGTTTGGTGTTGGGAGGTTTTTTCCCGGCGGGGGAAATTTTAGCGCCAAGGAGTGGTAGTTCAGTGGCAAAGTGTAGCGCCTCTAGTACAGCAAGCTACCTCTGGATAGGGGTTCGAATCCAGCCAATACTTTTAAAAGGTGAGTGGTGCGCGGGGGCCCGAGTTTGGTGCCCTGGTGCTAAGGCATTCCCCTTTATAAATTTGGGAATAAGCGACAGCCTCGCCGCTTCCGCGTCAGCGCCATGGCAACAGGCCATGACGCTGAGGCCATGCGGGCCGAGCTTCGCCTACTCGGCGAAGCCGGCCGAGCCGATCTCCTCAGGCCTGGCGTGCTCAACCAGGCCTGGGTCGGCATGGTGCAGCCGACGTGTAAAGCGTCGAGCCGGGTAGCGGCTGTAGTTGCCGCGTGTTCTTCCACAGATCCGTCCCCGGAGGGGGGGGGGGGGCAAAACGGGTGAAAAAGGCGGCAGGGGGACGGGCGCGCAGCGCGCCCAGCCCCACAGCAACCCAGGTGAAGGGCTGCGCGGAACAGCCAGCAGAGGAGGCGGGCAAGTGGCGGATATCGAGGGCGGGGAGGAGCAGGCCCAAGAGGGCCTCCTAAATTTGTCAGAGGCCACGGGGCCAGGCCCAATTGTGGATAAAGGGGAGGGGACATCCGCTGATCCCAGTCAGGACTGGGCCCCTCTGGACCTGTCATGCCAAGGGGAAGGGTCGGAGCACAGTCAGGGCCCAGGGGCCCCATGGAAAAAAAGTGAAAAGACAAAAGCCAGGTTAAATAGTTGGCAGAGCAGGGTAAAAGTGGCGAGTAGACAGGCCAGGAAAGGTAAATTCGGGGCCAAGATGGGGATACTGGGGCAGGTAAAAAAGGGAGACGCCCAGCAGGCAGATGGGACCAGAGTGAGATGACCGAATTAGAAGCCAGAATTAAAGAGCAGCGCCATGTAGTGGCGGAAACGGAGGAACGATGGGTCCAGTTGTGTAGGGTTATGGAGGAGGCAGTGAAGCGAGAGAGGCAGTGGGGGGAGACGGCTGTAGGGATGGAGGGCAAGGGCCCACAGTATACAGACAGGGGGCCCGGCAGTTGGGTTTGGGTGCCACAGGCAGGTGAAGGAAGGGGGCAGGAGGCTAAGGCGGCCGAAGGGAGTTATGGCACGGAAGGTCCCAGTGGCACACACGGTCATATCGGGCAAGGACATACAATGCCAGTGGCAGAGGCTGGTGGAAAGATGCTGAAGCCAGCGGGGCGCAACACGGCCCCAGCACGTTGGTCAGAAGCACTAGAGGGGTCACTGGCGGCCTTCTCTACACCGCAGGAACGAAGGGAACGCACAGGTGGTATGCGCCACGAGGACCGGGAAGAATTTTTCACTAATAAGATGCGTTTGAATGAAAGTACGGGCCACACAGGGGAAATGGCTGAGGGTAAAGTGCTGGTGCTTGATTATGAGGAGGATGTAGAGGAATGGGAAGAGGGAGAGATCCGTGAGTCAGAGGTGAGCAGAACACAGGGGAGGGTACAAGGGCGCAAGTGCGGCGCAACCCCTGTTTCTGCTTTTGTTTTACAGGATCCCATGTTGGTTGGTAGCCCACTGGAGATGCAGCACGGCTCGGCCTGAGGTCGGGGGGCAAGAAAGGTGGCCCGGCCCCTGGCGGGTCAAGGCAGAGGTAAGGGTCAATGGTGGTCGGTGTGGGGGAATAATCCCTGACATAGCGAGACGCACACGAGCAAGTCCATTGGGGTGGGAGATTTTTCAGTGCATGACACGGTAGATGGGACAGGGAAACTGGGAGGTGAAGAGGTTTCAGCTAAAGCATCCGTGACGACAGCAGCTAAGGAGATTGGCAAGGAGACGGCAGGGGAGTCCACTGGGGCAGAAGACAAAGAGGGGGGGGGGAGGTCACAAGAAGAGGCTTCCGTACATGGGTCTTGCCATGCCTTTGGGCTCACACATAGCAGAAAAAACTAAAGCGAAAATTTGGAGACACGAATACGTAGACGTTTTCAAGCTGCTACATAGGGATATTCAGGCAAAAGAGGGCTCCAAAGAGGAGGAATGGGAGCTAGCGCGCAGACCCAGGGTGCTGATAACGATGGACAACTGGACATCAGCCTATTCGCTAGCATATACTGCGAGAACTTTCCGGACAGGGCCATTGCACTTTTCAAGTATATGGATATCATAAGGAAAGCTCAGATGCACTTTGGGGGTTTTGCGTGGCTGAGCTACGATGAAGAATTCAGGGCCAGAGTGAGCGTTAATCTGGACAAGCCCTGGGGGGGATGTGGACCCAGAATTATGGATGCAGTGGATGGCATCGGCACAGTCCACGCCATCTACGCACACCGCGAGTGGCTTGCCGGTAATATACAAGCCTTTTCAGTCACGTCCCGCCCAGGGAAGGGCGGGTGGGGGACAGCGGCCCCCAGTATCCACAACAGGAGCGTGTTGGAACTATAATAAAGGTTTCTGTTCCAGACAGCCCTGTAAATTCAAACATGACTGCTCCAAGTGCGAGGGTCGTCATCCGGTCACACAATGTTTTACGCTCTCCAGCCCAGCCGAGCAATGGAGAGCGTCCAAGGGCAGAGGCATGCAGGGCAATCCTGCGGCAAAGGGCTTCTATGCCAATTAGGTTGAGGGCCCTTTTGCCCTGATTAAGCAGATATCCGGATACCGACGCAGCTTGCAAGCTAGAGTGGGTTTTTAAGGAGGGTTTTCGGGTAGGCTACCAAGGCCCGCGGTTAAAGAGATGGGCAGATAACCTGCGGTCCGCCAAGGAGATGCCACAGATGGTGCGAATGAAAGTGGGTAAAGAAGTGGCATTGGGCAGAATTGCCGGGCCTTACTATGAATGGCCAAGTGCACGGTTGATGATACCACCTTTGGGAGTGGTGCCCAAAAAGGCCCCAGGTGAATTTTGCTTGATCCACCATTTGTCCTGGCCAGAGGGTACCTCAGTTAATGATTTCATTGCACCCGAGGACACGAGAGTGGTGTATGCCTCTGTAGACGATGCCATCAAGCTGGTTAGGGGGTGCGGCAGGCACGCCGAACTGGCGAAGTGCGATATTCAATCAGCTTTTAGGTTACTGCCAATACATCCGGATGATTTTGACTTGCTAGGGATGCAATTTGAGGGCGCCATATATGTTGACAGGGTGCTTCCCATGGGGTGTGCAGTGTCCTGTGCACTTTTCGAAACCTTTAGTACTTTCATTCAGTGGGTCTTTGTCAAGCAGAGCGGTCATCGGACGGTGACGCACTATTTGGACGATTTCCTTTTTGTAGGAAATGCCTCTTCAGGAGATTGCGGGAGGGCGCTCACATTGTTTCAAAACCTGGCAAAGGATTTTGGGGTGCCTTTGGCTCCGGAGAAAACGGAAGGGCCACAGTCAGTTTTAACTTTTTTAGGCATAGAACTGGACACGGACACCATGGTGGCGAGATTGCCGAGACCTAAGGTGCAAGAGATGCTAGAGTTTTTGGGCACAATAAAAGTACTCCACAAGATTGACCTACGGTCAGCACAGAAGCTGTTAGGCTATCTTAATTTTGCGTGCAGGGTCGTGAGGGGAGGCAGGACTTTCTGCAGGCGTTTAGGGCTAGCCATGTCGTGAGCGGTGCTGCCACACCATAGGATACGCGTTTCAGTAGGTGTGAGGGAGGATATTAAGCTTTGGGAAGCATTTTTGGCAGACTTCAACGGTGTGTCCATGTTTTTCTGCGACACCAACACGGTTTGGCAAGTGCACACTTTTTCAGATGCGGCAGGGGCCTCTGGTTTCGGGCTTTTCTGGGACGGGAGGTGGTGTGCGGAAACATGGCCAACACAGTGGATGCAGCAGGGGAGGAGCATTGCATTTCTGGAGTTTTTTCCCCTCTTGGTGGCTTTGGCGGTGTGGGGACACGAGTTAGCAAATAGAACTGTGCTTTTCCAAGTGGACAACATGACAGTAGTGGATTTAGTGAACAGGCAGAGGGCGAGGGATCTCAGGGTTTTGCGACTGTTGCGACAATTCATGCTCCGTTGTCTATCACTGAATGTAATGTTTAAAGCTGCACACATACCAGGGGTGTACAATGAGATTGCGGATTCCCTGACTCGTTCACAGTGGCAGCGATTTCGCACTTTGGCACCAGGAGCAGAGCGGAGCAAGACCATGGTCCCAGCAGACATTTGGGAGTGGGGGGCGTGACGATCACTGGGCTGGTAGAGATGTCCCTAGCGGAATCCACTCAGCGGAGTTACAGGCTGGCATGGTTGGATTTTCAATCCTTTGAGTCCTGTCAGGGCCATTTTTGGTCTCAGAGAGCAGAGGCGTTAGAGTTACGCGTGTTGCGTTTTGTTTTAGCACTAATTGAGAGAAGTTTGACGCCAGCGACCATAGGTGGCAAGCTGGCAGAGGGGTCTTTCTACGGGAACCTCTTTTTTGGGTGTGACCCAGCTTGTAATGATTTGTTAGGAAAAATGGTAAAGGGATGGGGAAGGGTTAGGTCGAGTACAACTAGACCAGCTAGAGAGCCTATCACTTTTGACTTGTTGTTAGAGCTTTTGCATGTGTTACAGGTCTGCTGTATCGACGAATGGGAGCTGGCTTTATTTAGATTATGCATGGTATGGATGTTCTTTGGGGCTTTTAGAGTTTCTGAATTGTTGGGGGTAGGAAAGGACTTTGGAGTGAAAGTTAATCAGGTATATCTGCACGGGCGCCGTTTGGGGATCTGGCTCAGGCGCTCAAAGACAGATCAGTTGGGTAAAGGGAAATGGGTATGGTTGGACAGAGGTGGCAATCAGGCTGCATGTCCTGTAACAGAATGGAGGCACTTTCAGGGGGTACGGTGTTTGAAGGAAGAGAATGGGGTATTTGTGCACGAGTCAGGGGCGAAGCTTACTAGTTTTCAACTGCTTCAGGTTTTGCGTATGGCGCTTAGGCGAACAGGGCGGCAGGCTATGGATTTTGGCACTTACTCGTTCAGGATTGGGGCGGCCACTGCTGCGGCGCACCTGGGTTGGGACTGGGCTAAAATCAAGGCCATAGGGAGATGGAAGTCTAGATGCTGCGAGCGTTACGTGAGGCCTTAGCGAGTGTTAGGAGATAGGTTTACATACGGGAGGGCAATTTATCAGGCAGAGGTGTTGGGGGGTTTTGGCAAAGAAGAGACGATTGTTACAGCTCTTTTTCTTTACAGGGTGCGTGTATGGACCACAGAGGGACAAGGCGACCACATGGCTGGTTGGACACTCATTTATACATTGGGCAGCAAAATTTGCAGAGAAGCAGATTTACGGACGGGCTTTAGGGCTGCCGAGTGACCAACACGAAGTCCTCTGGTGGGGAAAAAGCGGCATGAGGTGGGGGAACCTGCTGCCGTTCATCACTTCTACCATGCCGAGCTGGGGCTGTCCAGATTTATTGTTGATTCACCTCGGGGAGAATGACCTTGTAAAACTGTCAGGAATCGCTTTGTTGCAACACATGCAGAGATTTGGAACTCCTTAAGCAGAAGTTGCATGGTACTTGTCTGGTCTGGACTGAATTTGTGCCTCGAAGGGCTTGGAGAGGGGCAGTTAGGCACGGAGCCATAGAACGGACTCGCAAAAAACTCAATAGGGCCATGAGGGTCTTCTGCTGGTCACAGGGTATAAAGGTGTTGAAGCAAGGGAACATCAAGGAACAGGAGGTGGATCTTTTCCGGGATGACGTGGTGCATGTATCACAGTTGGGGAGTGCTTATTATTTGACGGAATTGAGATTGTTGGTAGGAGATCTGTGGGGAGGGGAGATGCGGTTAGAGGGACAGAGGAAGGGATAAGAAAAAAATAAAAATAAATAAAAGCGCAAGGAAAGCAAGTTTGGTGGGGCAGCACAACGCCAAGTGGGTTGTGCTGGATGGCAGTAGATAGGGGAGGGTGGAGAGTCAGGTGCTGGCTTGGCCACCCTTCCAGGAGAAAAATAACCAGGAAAAGGATCACAGCGTGGGGGATGCACGAAACAACTAGGGCATGAAAAGAAAAGGGGAGTGCTTAGCGGAAAAGGGGGGGTTTGAAGTAGAAAGATGAGCGGGAAATGTTAAAAGGGGGGGATCTGTTAAAGTTGGGGTATGCGTTTAAAGTTTAAATATGTTTATTGTTACAATCCTGTCCTAATAAATGACCTTTTACACTTACGACTGGTGTCACTCGAATATGTCCCGATGGAGGGGCCCGCGGAGATGAGAAACTCTCTAGTCTCCGCGGGCATATTCGGGACAGAGGGGAAGTGACATAGGGGAGTAGGGCAGGATGTTAGGTAAGCGGGGGTGCGTCTTAGGCAGGGGATAAAAGGTGGCACGGGGGAGGGCTCTGCCTCTTCCGTGCCAAAACTAGTTAGGTGAAAGTTTGAACGCCCACCCACCCGGCAGGTTTCGTAAGGAGTTAGTTAGGGTTTTAGTTTTGAGGGCGCGATTTTGGGAGGTAGGGAGTGCGTAGGAGGTCAGTTAGGGCAGGTTGTAAGTCAGAAGAATGGGAGCAGTAGATAGGGGAGGGTGGAGAGTCAGGTGCGGGCTTGGCCACCCTTCCAGGAGAAAAATAACCAGGAAAAGGATCACAGCGTGGGGGATGCACGAAACAACTAGGGCATGAAAAGAAAAAGGGAGTGCTTACCGGAAAAAGGGGGGGGGGGTTTGAAGTAGAAAGATGAGCGGGAAAGGTTAAAAGGGGGGGATCTGTTAAAGTTGGGGTATGCGTTTAAAGTTTAAATATGTTTATTGTTACAATCCTGTCCTAATAAATGACATTTTACACTTACGACTGGTGTCACTCGAATATGTCCTGAAGTGTTTTAAAAGCCAATGGACGTGCCCGCCTGATGCTCAGAAAGGGGTGCCATGAGGCCAGTGCTTAATTTGTAAATAAAAACGTGCGGGATCCCATATCTCTCTTCTGAAACACGCAGCTGATGCATTTAAATGTGAGAGCACAGAATACTGAGGCAGTGTAATCCTAAAGCTATTTTGGGCCTCATTAATCAAATTACAGCACTTCGGCTTACTCTGCTTTCTCTGTGCGTTTTTCCGTACATCCTCTTCTGTTTCCCATATGTGTCGTTTGCTCGCAGTAAATTCCTGTTGCATAAAAATAAGCGCTGCCTCCCAAAAATAAGTGCCGATGCCCGCCACCGAAAAACCATCGGCTCAAATTAAGCACTGCATGAGGCTCACCATCGCATTGGATGCCGCACGCCATGCTCGTGCTGTTGTGACAGAAAGCCATTTCACTGAGTGAAGAGGGAGTATGTGTCGCATGCCCACACCGTACAGTCACAGGTGTCTGGCCTCGGTGTGTAATCCCTTTCTGAGATCTTGCTAGGCCTCGTGAATTGAAGGCGACATCGCGAGGTAGGCATTGCGGATTTAGGCCGCCATGGCATCGGAATGTGATTGCTTTTCGCTCCTCCAGCTCTTGAGTGGATTACCTTCAAATGAATTTGCCCAAGGGAAGCTTAGGGGCCTGCAGCCATACCATCAGCTCTTTCACTTTACCCCAATCAGTCCATAGTAACCTGGTTACTGGCTGTTGACAGATCGAAGGTGAAAGCGCAGGTTTCTACCAGGGGGGCAGCTTCAGTTGGTGCAGCAGGTGCAGGGCACTGGTGCCCACTGATAAGAGGTCGCGGCCTTCAGAAGTATTCCTCATTCCCCGCTGTCGATAAGAATGGGTAAGTGAAGTTCCCCGCTGTCCCACAAAGGGAGGGAAGGATTTCACTAATGCTGCAGTTTTTGTTTATATGTCATTCTTGGGTTTTAAAAGCACTGCGTGCTACCGCTCAGACACTTGTAAACACTTCTATGAGCTGCAAAAGGCACTTCACAGGACAGGGACAAGTACAGGGTAAGTTAGGCCGTGGGTCCAACCAACATCAGACATGCTTTATCTAGACCTTGTCGGATCATTTACTGATGGTGGGCAGTCTATAGGTTAAAAGGTTGGAAAAATATAGAACCATACCTTTTCTTGCCTTAACTGCTAAGGTTGAGGTGATTTGGAAATCCATACTATACTTTTATTAATAAAGAAAAAGCGTTCCAAACAGAGGAAAAGCGAAAGTGGTCTTTCTGGGTCTGTGCGCCGTCATCTGAATATCCCATCCTGGCAAGGTGGATGGCTATGCTGCCTCTAATGCTCTTTCTGGTGCTGTTTGGCTCAGCTTGTGGCTAGGTCAGTGTTGCAACCAAGGCCCGGCCTGGGCCTGGTTTAAAAGTTCCAGATAGCACCCAAAAAGGGCACCGACAGCCGGTGATGCTAGAACTAATTTCAGAGTGGGGGTGCTTGCAAATGGCCTCTGGCACCTCATTAAATACGTTGGTTTCCCCAAAATCCAAGTATTACAGACAAAGCAATTGCAAAAAATATAGCCGTGAAAGCCTCAAGTAGAACGGGACCGAGTTGTTTTACCTTTTCTGTTTTGAAAAGACCTTTAGAAAATGGTCTGATTATCTTGTGCATTCATCCCACCCGCCATATTTTTTAAAAATGTCCCAAAAGCATTATTTCCCAGCAGCTTCAAAAACAAATGTAAAACCTTTATCATGTTAGGAATATGTGTTATGGTTAAAACATACCACAAAGAATACTTCTTAGAAAAACACAGCCATCGAAATTATTCTGCACTCAGTAAAAATGATTCTCCAATGAAGCCTTGTGCGAATGCATCTCAGAAGTGTGGGCCCAAACCATGTCCAGTGATGAATTGCACCCATTACGTGGCTGCGGAATACTGTGTGTTAGATGAAACTCTTCATCACAGTTATCAATGGGGAGTTTAGCAACAGCCTATGTTACATTGATTTCAAGCACCCCACACAGTAATAGTGAATAATTTCTTGTGAGGATGTTAATCATACAGTTTTTTTAGGTTTGTTCTGTTCTTCCTTAGCTCACATAAAATTGTCTCTCTATAGATTTTTTCTTTTTTCTGTTATACACAACAATTTCCTTAGTCCCGACAATACCTAGAGTCAGTCATAATATTGTTTTAGTCCAAACCAGGCACTTCCAGTGAGGCAATGGCTAAAGCTCCAGGGACAGATGACAGCACATGTACCCATGGTACTCTGGCCGAGAATGCACCTTCTACCTCTGTTGACCCACCTGGAATCCTAGATCAGATGATTTTGACTTATTGGTACCAGTATTGCAAGGGATAAGGAAGGAACTTCTGGATTATCTGAGCAAAGGAATTAATCTTCACCAAGACCTTTCAGGGATCCTGACCACAGATGTGAGTGCCTTTAGATGGGAAGCAGATGTGGATTCTATGACATCCCAGTTGAGGTGGTCAAGATCGGAGAGCTACCACTCATTGAACTGCAGCCATGTAACTCCAGTAATGAGGGCAGTGATGTATTTCCAGCAATGGGTTTTGGGAAATATTTTTCTTGTCAGATCAGACATTATGATGACAGTGGCATACGTGAAAAACCAGGATAGAACTAGATTCAAATATCTAAATCTGATAGCAATTAAGTTGCTTCAGGGGGCGACAATTCACCTACTATCGCTAGTGTCAGTTCACATTCGGGAAATGGACAGTGTGACAGCAGGCGATCTCAGCTGGAGTTTTCCATCTTCTCAAGAGATGCCATTGTCCAAACCAGCCTTTCACTCTATTTGCAGTAGGTTTGTTAGACGTTTCCTGTATCTATTGCCCCTAGAACAATGTACAGGTCCTGAGATTCTGTTACAGGAATTTGCAAAAGGGAGTATAGGAGGTGGATACATTAACATCACCATCACCCAATCACCTACTTTAGGTCTTCATCCAAAACCGTTGAGCCCCAAACTTCTAGCCAGAATTCAAATAGAGAGCTTGGAAAATATTCTGGTATTTCCATTCTGGCCAAGAAGGTCATGGTTCCCCATTTTGAAATCTCTGGCAAATTGAGATCACTGGATTCTTCCTCTCGATCCTCTTCACTAAGCTTTTTAGGGGCTTATTTACAAGCCCCTTGCGCTGCAGGTGCATAACTTTTTCCATAGAAAAAGTGACGCACTGGCGGCGCAAAGGTCTTTTAAATATTCCCCTTAGTTCATCCAGTAAAGGAACAAAGGCAGTGCCTGTCTCCATTATAAGATGGATAAAGCAGAGAGTCTCTCTCGCTTGTTTGTCTGGAGTTCTTCTTTCTCAGGAGTACAGGTTAATTCAACTAGAGTAGATTCAGACTTTTGGCAGCCCCTAATACAGTTGTAAAATATTATAGACTACAGAATAGTTTGAGTGATAACATGAACTTTAGTGTAGGGGTGTTAACTGATTTGACATGATAATTGTACTGCAATATAAATTATTATGAGGTACAGTACAGCATGGAATGTGGTTTATTGTTAGACCCCTTAGACAAGGGAAGCTCCCCTGGGGGGGGGGGATTATTTTTAGGCCATTTCTGCCCCCCTTGGTGGGCAGATTGGCCTATTTTTCTTGGGCCAATCTGACCCCAAGGGGACCCCTTAGGCAAGGGCCACTCCCCGGGGGTGGGGGGGAATATATTTTAGGCCATTTCTGCACCCCTTGTGGGCAGACCGGCCTATTTCTATTAGTCCGATCTGCCCCTAGGGGAGTGGGAGAAACCACTTAGGCACCAGGGACTGGTGTGTGTGTGTTCTGTTTGTGGGGGCAGCCCCTTGGGCAAGGGTCGCTCGCCATGGGGGCCCATTACTGTTGGCCATTTCTGCCCCCCCTTGGGGGCAGATTGGCCTAGTTTGTAAGGTCCATCTGCCCTCAAGGGGGACAAAAAGCCCAGCAGAGACCAGAGAAGATTTTGTTTAAAAAAAAAGAGGGTGGGGGTATGGTCATACCCCCACCCCAAATAAATGGGGACAAAGCTGTTCTGGCCACTGGTGGGCAGATGGGGCAGTTACCCCCAATCCACTCCCTGGGGGGGGGCAGAAAGCCTACCACGTGCCAGGGAATAAAAAAAAAAAAGTGGGGTGGTGGCTACCAACCATTATGGGCATGGTTATGCCTCCACCTCAATCGAAGGGGGTAACAGTCTTTCAGCTCTCCCCCGCACACTAAAAGATCTTATCCCAACGGCAAGCAAGAGGACATTTGGTTATTTTGGGTTTTGGTTTTACATTTGGGCCATGAGAGCTTGTCTAACTCTCAAAATCGTCCCACTTGGAATGATGAAGGCTGCATTTTTTGGACTTTGGGACGCTGCCATGTAGAAGAATCTACAAGACCTAGATACATCTGAAAACTAAACATCTGGGTGAGCCCAGGGTGGGGTGCTTCATATGCACCCTGCACCATTTCCTTACCCACAATGCCCAGCAAAACTCTAACTTTGCTTGAAATCACACATTTTCCCCACATTTTAGTGATGGAACCTCCCCGAATCTGCAGGAATCCATAAAATTCTTACCATCCAGCATTGCCATGTTTATACCGGTAAAAATTCTGCCTCACTTGTCAGCCTTAATCCCCCTCAATTTCGACATGTGTTTGGCTCCTCCCTGTCACAGGCACTTGGCCCACCTACAAAAGTGAGGTATCATTTTTATTGAGAGACTGAGGGGGATGTTGGGTGGTAGGAAATTTGTGATGGTGCAGTGATCCCACACAGAAATTCGGGGAAAATTTGATTTTATTTTAGCTAAATTTGAGGTTTGCTGAGGATTCTGGTTATGAAAACACAGGCGGGTCCACGCAAGTCACACCTCCCTTGACTCGCTCGGTTGTCTAGTTTTCAGAAATGTCTGGTTTTGGTAGGTTTCCCTAGATGGCTGCTGAGCCCAGGACCAAAAATGCAGGTATCTCTCCCCCACTGCAAAAACAGGTAGTTTTGTGTTTGATCAATTTGATGTGTCCACGCAGTGTTTTGGGGCATTTCCTGTCATAAACACTAAGCCTACCAACACAAGTGAGGTACCATTTTTATCAGGAGATGTGGGGGAATGCTGGGTTGAAAGAAGTTTGTGGCTCCTCTCAGATTCCAGACATTTGCAGCACCGAAATGTGAGGAGAAAAGTGTTTTTTTGGTCACATTTTGAGGTTTGCTAAGGATTCTTGGTTACAGAACCTGGTGAGAGCACCACAAGTTACCCCATCCTGGGTTTCCCTAGGTGTCTAGTTTTCAGAAATGTCCAAGTTTGCTAGGTTTTCCTTGGTGCCTGGTGAGCTAGAGGCCAAAGTCCACAGCTAGGCACTTTGCAAAAAACAGGTCAGTTTTCTTTGGGAAAATGTGTTGTGTCCATGGTGTGTTTTGGGGCATTTCCTGTCACGGGCAATAGGCCTACCCACACAAATTAGGTACTATTTTTATCGGGAGACCTGGGGCAGTGCTGGGTGGAAGGAATTCTGTGGCTCCTCTCAGATTCCAGAACTTTCTATCACCAAAATGTGAGGAAAAGGTGTTTTTTGCCAAATTTTGAAGTTTGCAAAGGATTCTGGCTAACAGAACCTGGTGAGAGCGCCAAAAGTTACCCCATCTTTGGTTCCCCTTTGTGTCTAGTTTAAAAAAATGCACAGGTTTGGTAGGTTTTTCCATGTGCCGGCTGAGCTAGAGACCAAAATCCACAGCTAAGCACTTTCCAAAAAACACATCAGTTGTCAATGTAAACATTTTACTTGTCCATGTTGCATTTTAGGACATTTCCTGTTACGGGCACTAGGCCTACCAACACAAGTGAGGTACCATTTTTACCGGGAGACTTGGGGTAATGGTGGGTGGAAGGAAATTTGTGGCTCCTCTCAGATCCCCGAACTTTCTATCAGCGAAATGTGAGGAAAAAGTGTTTTTCCCCCCCAAAAATATTAAGGTTTGCAAAGGATTCTGGGTAACAGAACCTGGTGAGAACCCCACATGTCAACCTATCCTGGATTTTCCTAGGTGTCTAGTTTTAAAAAATGCAGAGGTTTGGTACGTTTCTCTAGGTGCACGCCGAGCTAGAGGCCGAAATCCACAGCTAGGCACTTTCCAAAAAACACATCAGATTTCAATGTAAAAATATGATGTGTTCATTTTACGTTTCCTGTTGCGGGCACTAGGCCTACCCACACAAGTGAGGTACCATTTTTATCGGAAGGCTTGGGGAACACAGACTAGCAGAACAAGTGTTATTGCCCCTTGTCTTTCTTTACATTTTTTCCTTCCAAATGTAAGAGAGTGTGTAAAAAAGACGTCTATTTGAGAAATGCCCTGTAATTCACAGGCTAGTATGGGGACCCCGGAATTCAGAAAAACACTGTTTCTCAACACCTTATCTTGCGCATATTTTGGAAATACAAAGGTTTCCTTGATACCTGTTTTTCACTCTCACCAAATGAATTGCTGTGTACCTGGTATACAATAAAAACCCATTGCGAGGTGCAGCTCCTTTATTGGCTCTGGATACCTAGGGTTCTTGATGAACCTACAAGCCCTATATATCCCAGCAACCAGAAGTGTCCAGCAGCTGGAACAGCTTTCAAAAATCTGCCATAGCTGGAAAATGTTATAGAAGAAAACGTGCACAGAAATGGCTCTTTTTTTACATGCATTTCAATATTTTTTTTTATTTTAGCTGTCCCAGTAAAATACCAAAGTTATGTTGAAAAATGTGGTTTTCTGATTCAAGTCTGCCTGTTCCTGTAAGCTGGGAAGATGGTGATTTTAGCACCGCAAACCCTTTGTTGATGCCATTTTCAGGGAAAAAAACACAAGCTTTTTTCTGCCGGCCTTTTTTCACATTTTTGTTAACAAAACTTTAGCTGTATTTTAACTATTTTTTTGGTCTCCTCCAGGGGAACCCACACACCCTGGGTACCCCTAGAATCCCTATGATGTTGGAAAAAAAGGATGCAAATTTGGCGTGGGTAGCTTATGTGGACAAAAAGTTATGAGGGCTTAAGCGCAAACTGTCCCAAATAGCCAAAAAAGCCTCAGCACAGAAGGGGAAAAGGCTTGGCAGAGAAGGGGTTAATCCTAGTTGTCCATATCCCATTCATTGTGTAAACCCTCCAACCCAGATCATCAGCCTTCATACTCCGTTATCAGGCTTGGTATTTTTTGAGGAAAGCTGATAAGATAGCCTTTTAGGGTCCAGCTACAGAAAGAGGGGCAATAATGTGAACATTCCTGTTTTTTTCTCTGTCTGGAGGTGGACTCCACCTCAAAAGTAATGAATGGGATGAGTAAAATCAGGACTAGGAATAATGAAGATTACCTGTGAGTAATTGGAATATTCACACCTTACTGTCAATCAGTGTCGGACTGGCCTATGGGGCAATCAGGCTGTGCCTGGTCTGATGGACCAGTTTTTGGGCTGTGTTTTTTTTAGCAGCGTGTGGGCTGGTTTGCGGCCAGGTGGGAGGGTTTTTATCGTTGATTTCCCCGATATTACCACAAGCAATGCTTGCAAGAAACAACAATGAATGCATTCTTCCCTGCCTTGCCAACTGCCCTTACATCACGTCTTTACAAGTTCAAAACTGGCCTGATTTTCAAAAGTGGGCCACTTTTTTAGCTATTTTATTTGCTAATGGGGGCTACTTTTATGCTGGTGCTGGGCCTATTTTTTTGGGTAAGTATGACCCTGCTATCAATATTCTTGGGGTGACCTCATGAGATATTTCTTCTTCACTCACTCGTTAAATCTTACTTTGGTGATGCACCTGTTTAAACACTGAGAGGGAGCAGTGAAAGTAGTGATTAGAGAAGACAAAATGAGAGACCCAGAAGCAGGCTTCTTCCCAGTTACGAAGTTCAATTTAATCATTTAGTAGTTCAGCAGAACCTACAGTACCCCAATCAGAAGGTATCCCAATGCCCCTGACCCTACAAACTGGTAGTAAATAAGAAATACTAGCGTGCATTACGTTCTGTAGTTATGAAATATGTGCTGGGCTTCCTAAGCATTTTATTCCTGAAATCATACTTTTAGCAACTCTTGGCATCTAAACCGTTCAAGAGAGCTTTCGTTGCAGCATCCAGTACATGAAAGTAGTCTGTTAGAATAAGGTTATCAGGAATGGACCGCTATATAGCAGTTCAGATATTGGCATGGCAGCACATTTTCCCAAACAGGCAAATATGAGTACCACAGATAAACGTCTGTTACAATAAGACATATAAGAATAGCATACCATTATATAGCATTGCACAACATGACATAGCATATCAAAGTATACCACAAAACAACATAGCATCATATAGTATAGTCTATCAAATATAACATATGGAATATAAACGAAGAATCCGCTGTATAGTATAGCATTGAATTGAATAACCCAGCACACCTAGTGGAGCATGGTGTAACAAAACATAGTAGAGCATAACCTAGCATCACGCTATATTGTTAATATAACATAAAATTGCATTACATAGCTTATGGAGAAAATTAAAACATACAAAAATGAAGCTAAGCAAATTATAACATAGCATGAAATAACATAATAGACTGGACTGCCTATAATGTCACATTGTCACGAAATAGGCCAATTCATGTTTTTTTCCAATTGCCAGTAGCAATCAACATGTGAGGTATTTAAGAATGACCAATTGGAAATCATATTGATTTTATTTATATTTTGTACCTTACTAGAACTCTGTATTCCCAGCTCACTTTCTCAGCAGTGGACATGGAGAGCATTTGTCATTGAAGCCTTAATAAGCTTTGCTACAGAAGCTAGTAAATGTTTTTAATAACTGCATACCCATCTTTACCATTGCATGCTCCTTTTTCGTTGAATAAAAGCTGCCAAGTTACTAAAGGAGCCAACTACAGAAAGACACTGTCATAAAAGACGTCTGTGTATAAAAACTGGGCAGCGGTTTGAAAGATGAAGTTATTCCTTAACACTGGTGATATTAACCCTCTTCGACCAGACACCAAATGTTCTAAAAGTAAAGTGCTTTCTTGCTTATTGACCTCCAGGGTTCCTTTATGTTATTTGGGGGTGCTGCAGCTCCTGCCACACCCCTACTTCAAGCGCCGCTGCCAACAGAAGCCAGTAGCTTTTCTCCCAAATCTTAACGCTACTTTTCCTAGTGCAAAAACTGAGCTAACTACTGGGCAACTTCTATGAGCTGATGTTGCTAAACTTTACGAGTGACCGTGCGGAAACAAATAAGGTGGTGCATAACCCCTCAATGTTTTGTTACTGATTCATTGGGCCAGCGTGTTCTTAAAATGTACTATTTGGCCTAATTACTCTGGAAAACTCCCTTAAATCCAGACACTGCCACAGGCATATGTGTAAATACTGGTGATCTGCCTAGACGCTCATGCCTTAATTACGAGGTAGTGCTGGCTCGCACATCTTCGTGCTAGGAGGGCATGGTTTTAAGAGACATAATCCACCAGACCCCCCAGATCAGTGCAGTTTGGAAGTGCCTGCTGTGCTTTGCTTTGCCTGTACTGCTTGCATTATTATTTTTTGGGCAAATTATTTCTGCTTTGAGTTGATGAAGTAAGCGGTGATGTTACCTACACAGAGTGCCCGCGGATTCCGATGTTATTACATTTTAATGAAGCAGATAAGCCGGGAAGAGTGGCGCCCCCTAGATTTAACTGTAGTCGTTGCCCAGTAGTGGACAATGTAATGCATTGGGGTGTTTGAATGGGGAGGTGTTGCAACTGCATTACCGGAAATGGCTGTCCAAGATTAAAAACATATGGGTTTTCATTCTAGCTGGGCCAGTAATCCCGATATGGACCCAAAAAGACATTTGCACCCAACTCCAGGTAATGATAGTCCACGTTTTGCATGATGTGACCTGGTAGAATATGTGCAGAAACAAACATAATTCTGATAATTCTGAATTTTGCAGCTATATAATACGACATCAGGTGAATACTTCAATACCAGGGAACGCGTAATTGACTATTCATTTAATAAACAATAGAACATCGAAACATTCACCTTATATAAATGTTGGTGAGTTTATTTCAGCCCCCTCTCCTGCAAATTTATATGTCCTTTAGTACAAGTATCAAGTTAGTACACAGCTGGGGGTTTTGATCTGCAGTACTTCCACAAAGCTTTATCCAGAGTCTAAGAAAAAACACTGCAAAACCCAATAAGTCACGCTTTTGGGACTTTTTGTCTTTGCCAATAACTTTTGGCAGTGCTGTATAGCATTAGTAAACATCCAAATGCTTTTGGCTCATGCTGTGCCGCATTGGCAAAAAAAAAAAAAAAAAAGAAACAACGTCATGACGAGATGTGCATATAAAATTTACTCATCAGGATGGTACAGACAATGCATCATTCAGTGGGCACTTTTTGTTTACTAATCCAAGATGGCAGATTCCTCTTGCATCAGTAACTAAAAATAATCATTTTGCCGGTGCAAAAGCACTTAAAAAAAAAAAGAAAGCGACTTGGGTCGACAGAAAATAGTAGCTGCCAGGACCTCCTTTTTTTTATTACTGCAAGTGATTGGGGAGCAACAAAGGAGCTGATGGGAGCAAAGCAAGGGAAAACGAGCTGGAGGAGCAACACGGCAAGGGGGAGCAACAAGGTGGCGTGAAAACATGTATTAAAATAAACCTAAGGAGGAAAAAGCAATTGACAGGGTGGTGGGAGGAGGGGGCACCATGGAGTGTGTGGGGTGAGGGCATAAAAAGCAATGCATAAGTGAGAGAGTAAAGAGGAAAAGGGCAGGTGGGAAAAGAGGGGCGAAACACAGAGCACTCTGGTAGGAGGGTGTTTGGATTTGGTGGGCAAGAAGCTGGCCAAAGAGAGACAGCATGAAAAAATCTGCATTCTCATGGTGTACGTAAAGAAATAGGAAGTGACTCTCTAAATGTGAGCAGTGAAAGGATACAAGTCAGCAAATCAAAAGGATGGCAAAGAGATTATGCTACAAAGTGGGTGTAACGGGGAAGAGAGAGCGAAAGACGGATGGTGAGAGGATCCCGGGGAGGCACAGAAACAGGAGGAGGAGAAAAACTACGAGAGGCAGAGAGGAAAATACACTGGGGAGCAACAAAAGGAGGAGAGAGAGGAGACGTGAGGCAGCAGGAGGATAGAAAGTGTAGAGGTGGCAGAGGAGGACGGAAAGTGCCATTGGAAGAAGGAAGAGAGCAGCCTGAGTTCCAGCAACCCAGCCATGTTCCTGGGGGACGTGGCTGCACAAGGTACGGCGTATTTGGGGTCAAAATCTCCAATTGGGGGCAAAGGGGAAAGGGAGAGGGTGAGGGAGCAATCAGATGACTTAAATATGTAGGGACAAGGGAGGGCATAAAGAAGAAAAAAGGAAGAACACACTGTCATGGGCACTTATGCATGTTTAGTACTTGAATTATCGTAACCATCTTAATCATAAAATAAACAAGAAATAAACATAATAAGCAAAATAATAAACCCGAATCTGTAGTCTGTCTGTTTGATAAAGTGACTTCTACGCTTACAGTAGGGACAAAATATGAAAAAGATGGGAAGCCACATTGAATAAGAAGAAAAGAAATACGAGTGACAAAAATGCCAACCAAAAGAAGCAGTGGGTGGGATTTAAGTTTTCATATAGTCCATAAAAGGTCTTCAGATATGTTTTTTTTCTGAGATTTCCAATCCACACATGATAATATGGTTTTTGGAGAATGTTAGACCTGGCACCGTTGGCACAGTTTTTCCCATAATGTTTAATCCTTGAACCTCCTGTTTTACTGACTTTGTTGTGCTGGCTTTAGGATGCAACACACTCCACCACTGCAAAACAGTGCTAAAGATTTTGTGCTCTCTTCTTAAAACATGGTATATTTGGCTTATGCCCAATTGGCCTATTTAATTTACTTGTAAGTTCCTAGTAAAGTGGCACTACTTGTGCCCAGGACCTGTAAATTAAATGCTAACAGTGGCCCTGCAGCACTGTTTGTGCCACGCACTTAAGTAGCACTTTAAACATGTCTTAGGTCTGCCATTGAAGCCTGTTTATGCAGTTTTCAAGATGCCTTTTCAACTTGGCAAAATAAACCTTTTACCAGGCCCGAGCCTTCCTTTTTGATACATATAAGCTACCACTAGGGTAGGCCCTGGATAGCCCAGAGGGCAGGGTGCAATGTATTTTAAAAAGTAGGACATGCACTCTTAAGTTTTGCATATCCCAGTAGTGCAAAAGCTCAAAATTAATTTTTCACTACTGCAAGGCCTACCTCTATCAGAGAATTACACTGGAATTTTATACAATGTAACTTCCAAATGAAAACAAGTAACTCATTCATGTTTGGTGTCTTTGGAATTGTAATGAAAAACCTAAATTATGCTAGAGAGATTTTAAATTACAATTGTGTAAATGCCAATGTTAGAGAATAGGCATTTTCCTGCCTCGGTCATTTGGTACCTGCAGCAGGTCTCCTGGTACCAATACTGTGTGTAGTTGACAGTTTGGCTTTGTGTATTCCTCCTAGACAGCCACACACAACAGGGAGTTTAGTTGTGCCTGGATGGGCCATCACTGGCAGGATGAGAGGGAGGTGCTGGGCACATCACCACTTACATTTGTATAGGCTGTGTCCTCCCTCCACATTGAGAGCTGTATACCCCTGTAGTTAGTCTGGAGCCAGGAAAATAAAGACAGAGTGCCAATGCACTTCAAATGCATACCTTTAGAAGCTTCTCCCCACTTCAAAGGCACAACTGGGTATAAATACTGGGCTTCTGACACCAAATCCTCAGTACACTTCTGGACCTGTGGATACTTTGCTATGAAGAAGGACTGTTGTGCTGCTGGAAGTTCTGCAGCTTTGCTGGACTGCTTCTCTGAAGGACTCCTGCTGTGCTCCTCTACTGTCCTCTTTCCTAGATGAGAAGGACTGGCATTGCCTGTGCCCAGGGCCTGTAAATTAAATGCTACTTGTGGACCTACAACACTGCTTGTGCCACCAATCTAAGTAGCACTTTAAACAAGTCTTAGGTCTGCCATTACAGCCTGTGTGAGATGTTTTCAAACTGCCTTTCTACCTGGTCAAATACATCTTTTGCCAGGTGCAAGCCCTCCTTTTAATACATATGAGCTACCACTAGGCCCTGGACAAACCAGAGGGCAATGTGCAATGTATTTAATAAGTAAAACATGTACCTTTAGGTTTTTACATGTCCTAGTAGTGAAAAAAACCTAAGTTTGTTTGTCAGTACTGCAAGGCCTACCTCTCCAATAGGATATCATTGGAGCTACTTTATTACATCTAATAGGCTGTAACATCCAAATGAAAACAAGTAACCCATTCCTATTTTGGATCTTTGGAATTGTAATGAAAAGTCCACATTTATCATAAAGAGATATTTTAAATTACAAATTTGGAAATGCCACTGTTAGAAAATAGGCATTTTCCTGTATTGGTCATTTAGTAGCTGAAGCCTGTCTCTGTGTCACAAGACTGTGTGTAGTTGGCAGTTTGGCTTTGTGACTTTCTCCTAGACAGCCACACACAATAGGCAGTGTAGGGTTTCCTGGATGAGCCATCACTGTCAGGGTGAGAGGGAGGAGCCGGGCACAGCCCCTCTTATGCTTGAATAGGTTGTGTCATACCTCCACACACAGGGCTGCATGGTCCCAGTAAGTTTGGAGCCACCTCAAAGAAGACCGGGCATCTATGCACTTCAAAGGCATGCCTCTAGAAGCTTTTTCCTGCTTTGAAGGCACAATGGGTAAAACTACTGGACCTCAGAAATGAAATCTTCCGTACACTTCTGGACCTGTGGTTACTCTGCCATTAAGGAGGACTGTTGTGCTGTTGAAAGTCATGCCACTCTGCTGGACTGCTGCTATGAATGATTGCTGGCCTGCTGTGCTGTCCTATTGCCTGCTGCCTTCTTCCCTGTGTGAGAAGGACTGGACTTGCATCTATTGAACCAAGGACCTCCAGAGTGATTCCATGGCCTAGTTGGCTGGCCTCCTGACTTGACCTTCAGGGACCGAAGGCTCCAACAACCTCAACCCCAGCACCTGGACTCTGCCATCTGTGAGTCTACCGTGGCAAAGTGGTGCCACACCAGTACTGGACCTTTGGAAGTGGGCCTAGGGTGCTCTGCTTGCTTCTGTGCTTGCTTCTATGGAACCGACACATCTTCCCGGTGCAACTGCGGGCTGAACCAAAGCATCAGTGCCGCTGCATGGATTGGTACAACTGCAAAGACCCGCACTACATTGCAGCCTATTGCCCCATCAGACACATCCTCGCCACATGACCTTGCATCCGTCAACAACAGCGATCTCAATGATGATGTCGGACTCCACACTGCAGTCTTGCAGCTTCTCGGAATTGACGCATCACGCTAACTACACAACGTGTTTTCAAACCAGACTTCATATTGCAAGCCCCTTTCTTTCTATAGGATCCTTGATAATGACAGAAGACCTTGCATTGCAGCTTCACTGAAACTCAGAACCAATGGATCGCTTCCACTGTGCAAAGCATCTTCGTGGATCCTTGCAACGTTCAGCAAACCAGGAATTAAAAGACTTTGTTCAGCGGGCCTAACTGGGTCCCTGTATCCAGCTCATTCTCCATTGCAGTCAGCCTGAACTTCTGACTTTGTCCCAGTTCAGAGCGACCAGATATCCAGAGCTGGCGCTTTGCACTTTTTTACACTATCTTCACTGAAACCTGCATATCTCCATGTCTATTCATTGGATGTTTGTCATTTTGGTCTTGCTTTATTTTTCAAAAATCCCTCTATTTTTCTAACTGGGCAAGGGGCCCCTTTTGTGTGTTGTTTTTTTTCAATTTATCACTGTTTGAAGTGATGCACAAGTACTTTACACATTGTCTCTGAATTAAGCCTGAATGCTCTTGCATTTTCCCCATGCAATTTCCTGTGGGGTTTTGAACATGAGGGGCAGAGGCAGCTCAACAGAATATTCAAAGTAGATTGGAGGGGCAGTAGCAGGTCCATGGAACATGGTGGGCAAAAAGGAGGAAGCAGGGACATGCACACAGACATCGGAGGGCAGGGAGATGGAGGGTAGGAGCAGCAGGCTAAGCATAGGGGCAAAGCAGGAGGGCAATGATAGGGCATAGAATTGGTAACAGAGGGCACTGGGCAAGGAAATCAAGTTAAATAGAGGGTAATGGCAGCACATCAGACCATGCAGGGCAGAAAGGAGGGGACTGGTGTATGGACTTGGACAACAGAGCCTAGGGAGGCGGTGGATGAGCAAGCTAGCTAACAATTCAGGGCAGGCAGGAAGGGCAGGGGCAGAACAATGGCCATACTGTGATGTAATGAGGCAGCAGGGGCAAGGACTTAGACACCAAATGGTAAAAAGGAGGGGCGGCAGGAGCAGCAAGCTTGGGTGGGGGCAGCACAATGCCAGGAAAGGCCCTGCATCCAACCTCCCCCCAACCATGCACTGCGATGGGCATCTTACTTAACATTAACAAAAAATCTAGAGATTTACTGAAAAAAATGGGTTACAGGAATGTTATAGTTAGGAAATGGAATAAAAAAAACAACTTAGAAATTCACTAAAAAACAAAGGTTACAGGGACGTTATAGTTTGATCAGATTTAACACGCACAAAGCCATAGAAATTCAGCTGTTACATTTATACCTATTTCATCATTGATAATATCACTGTAAGATTTGCAGTAAAATTATTGATGAGAAAACTGTGCATGGTGAGGCAGCGAGTTCTAGTTACTTTAGGGCACGAGTTATAGCTATTTGAAATAACTCTAAATATAACAGCTGAATTTCTTTGGTTTTGTGCATGTAAAATCTGAACCTACCTATAGCTCTGTATGTGTGTGTGTATATAGGTATATAGATATATAGATAGATAGATAGATAGATAGATGGATAGATAGATAGATAGATAGATAGATAGATAGATAGATAGATAGATAGATAGATAGATAGATAGATAGATAGATTTATTTTGCATGTTCAAACTCCACATTTTTGGACTGATGGTGTTGGTTTTTGATTTTGAGACTAAACTGAGGCCTGCTAACCAGACCTACGTACCAGTGTTCTGACCCTAGACAAATTGCATGTCAAATTGGATACCCACAATAGACAAGAACTGACTTGCTTATATGACCCTTGCATATGGCACCCAGGGCATGTAAGGCAGAGTGCCCACTCAGGGCCGCAGCACTGGTTGTGCCATCCTGTGTGTGACAAGGTATAAAATGGCTCCCAACCTGCCATTACAAACTGGAAGAACAATGTTTTCACAGCCAGTTCAACTTTAACATTCACTCCCATGGCAAAGCCAGTCTAACACTTAACATAATATATAAGGCTCCCCTAAGGATGGTCTATAAAGACTATGGCAGGGGGTTGTATTTTGTTAAGTAAGGCATGTATTTTTTATATGTTTTAGCAGCAACACTTACAAATTCTTGTTTTGCCGGATAAAGTTAGTAGTCCCATTGGCTTCCACAGGGTTACCAGTTGGCATCCCAATCTGGTTTCCTCGTGAATAGGACCACCTATCTGGGCCATGTAAGGTATCAAATTAATCATGGCAATAAACCCAACCAATGCCAAGGTCAAATTTAATACCACTATTTAAGGGTAAGCAATTTTTAAAAGTTACCACACTGTGCTCCAGCTAGCCTAGCAGCCTCACAAAGGCCACAACACACAGACAGCTTTTTGACTGCCTGGGGAGATGTGTGAATGCCCTCCCACACAAGGACAAAGGCAGTTGCTGCAGAGAGAGGTGTCACCTCCTCCCCCAGAATAGCCACTCATGGTGTTAGCCCAAGAGGAAAGCTTCAAAGGTGAAGCCACCTTTGTGAGGGAAATAGTGTTAACACTCCTGAACAGGATGCCTTTAGTTCCAGCACACAAAGTAGAGACAGGGTCAAGAAGGGAAGACGTCGGGCTAACAAAGATTGAACTGTGTCTGTGGCTTCTGGCTCAGGGAAAAGTTGATTCACAGCCCCAACCTACAGCAGTGACTCCAAGGATCAGTCAGCTGATCTCCTGCAACCAGCTCTGAGGACACAAGAGGTGGAGTAGCCCAAACTGACAAATTGGTAGCCACTGCAGACATTTTGCCACTACCAGTCACCGGGGGCCCAAGAGGACAAATCTGAGATGTTTGTGGTTGCTGATAATATCTTCAAAAAATCTGTATCTCCAGAACCCTCTGGTGGATTTTGTCCATCAAGGTCTCAAAAAATTCATAAAGATATACTCTGGTTTGATAAATTGGTGTTTTCTTTCTCTTGTCTGCTAAGCCCTACTGTTCACAGACACAGCTACCCATGGGTGAGCTTGAGGTTAAGTAAACAAGCCTGACTGGACCCAAGACATTATTTGTGAGTGTACTACATGATAAGGCCCAAGGGCTATATCATATAGTACACCCAAATCCTCACTATGGTGCCTAGAGTTGGGATCCAGAACTTTTTTTTGGCTGTACCATACAACTAATACGTCGGTGACCACTGAAAGAAAATATCCAAGTCAACATTGAGAAAACATTTTTCTGAGACTATCGAGCCCTATTACAAGGCACTTGCTTTCCAGCCAAAAAGGTTTTAAAAGTTCACAAAAAGTTTTTGCTTAAACTTTTCATAGATGGAGAACCAAGGAGTTGACTTGGCCACCTTGCTCCAAGTTGAGGCTCATGCTCAAAGCAATGTGCAAGGAGAGAAAACATTTTTCAGGTCTTTCTGCCAAGAAAGAGGAGGTAGAGAAAACCCTACGAGCCTGGGCAGAAGCCAGAGGGAACAGGGCCCATCTGCAGGATGTCATCACCCCTGGGAGTAGGGATGAGGAAGAGGACAGTATCCATCCTGACCCAGAGGTGGACCCTGAGAGTGTGGTCCCCTCAGTGAGATCAAGAAACAGCTCCATGTCTGGGAATGAAAAGTGCTCCACAGTGCTGAGGAGACTAAGGGGCATATTTACAAGCCCCTTGTGCCAACTTGCGTCTCCCTAGTGCCATTCTTTTTTTTACACGAAGGCTACGCTAAGGTGGCCTTTGCCTGCACCATATTTACAAAGCCTCCCTATGCTTTGCTGCACTAGCGTAAACATTTTTGGCACTAGTGCAGAAAAACACCACAATAGCATCAGAAATGTTGACACTATTTTGCTAACAACCGCCATGGTGCACCTTATTATAAATACGGCATAATCATGATGTTGTTAGGGGGCGGTAGGTGGCTGGACTGATGGCCACTTTCATGTAAATCTACCCCAAAGGGCCTTATTTAGATCTTGGAGGAGAGAAATCATCACAAACATGATGAAAATCCCGTCTGCCATATTACGATCCCATTATATCCTATGGAGATTGTAATAAGGCAGATAGGATAGCCGTCACATTTATGGCAGGGTATTATATCTGCTGAGATGTAAATCCGGCCCTAAGAAGCCTGGAGGCCCAGCGTAGCTTCTTAGAGATCCAGGAGAGGAAGCTGGTCCTGGATTAGAGAAGATTGGCTCTCTGGGAGAAGAAGGTCAAGGTGGGGAATAAACTCTGAGGACATGGTAGCAGCTGTAAAGAGGCAGAGGTAACTGCAGAGGGTGTCTATAATTCCAAGTTGCTCAAGGGAATTGTGTCTAAATATGTAGAGAGGGGTGACATTGATAAGTGGTTGGCATCCTATTAGGGAGCTCTTAGGATGAGAGGGGTGGGTGCACACAATTGGGAGTCCTTACAGTGGGAACGTATTCCAACTGTAGGAAGAGAGAGGCTACTGACAATTGAGGATGAGGTGGAAGTCTTTCCCTCACATGAGGGATGCATTCATTGAGCGCTTCATAAGAATACAGGCAAAAGTTTAGAAGCACAAAAAGAGGGGCAACACAGACATGGTTGCTTCTGTAGATGTCTCTGTGTGTGGAAACTGGCACCTTGTTGCAGTGCCCCCCAACACTTTTTGCCTGGTTTCTGAATGCAACTTGGACTGGAGTGCACTGGGATCTTGCTAACCAGATTCCCAGTGTTCTTTCTCTAAGACATTGTGAAAGTAATTGAATACATTTTTAGCTTCCACTATAAGTCCCTGGTAAAAGGTACTTAGCTACGCAGGTCATGGGGTACTATGGGTAAGCCCCTGGGGGCAGCAGCACTGATTGTGCCACCCTGAAGGGCCATGCATCCAGATGCACCCAGCACTGCCATAGCAGACTGAGGGGGTCATTCTGACCCTGGCGGCCGGTGACCGCCAGGGTCACCGACCACGGGAGCACCGCCAACAGGCTGGCGGTGCTCCCTCGAGCATTCTGACCGCGGCGGTTCAGCCGCGGTCAGAAACGGAAAGTCGGCGGTCTCCCGCCGACTTTCCGCTGCTCGGGAGAATCCTCCATGGCTGCGGAGCGCGCTCCGCAGCCATGGGGATTCTGACACCCCCTACCGCCATCCTGTTCCTGGCGGGTCTCCCGCCAGGAACAGGATGGCGGTAGGGGGTGCCGCGGGGCCCCTGGTGGCCCCTGCAGTGCCCATGCCAATGGCATGGGCACTGCAGGGGCCCCCGTAAGAGGGCCCCACAAAGTATTTCAGTGTCTGCAAAGCAGACACTGAAATACGCGACGGGTGCAACAGCACCCGTCGCACCTTCCCACTACGCCGGCTCCATTCGGAGCTGGCGTCCTCGTGGGAAGGTAGATTTGCCCTGGGCTGGCGGGCGGCCTTTTGGCGGCCGCCCGCCAGCCCAGGGCAAATCTCAAAATACCCTCGGCGGTCTTGCGACCGCGGAGCGGTATTTTGTCGGGGGTAGACTGGCGGGCGGCCTCCGCCGCCCGCCAGTCTCGGAATCACCCCCTGAGTGTCCTCGTGCAAACCTAAAATACGAACTCAACATAGCATACTCCCTGTGTGCCCTATCAACCCTACACTGCACATGTTATGGGTAAGTCACCCCTCTAGCGGGCCTTCCAGCCCTAAGGCAGTGTGTACGATACTTCATCTGAGGGCACAATTGCATGAGCAATATGCCCCCACTGTGTCCTTGCCAAACCTGGGACATAGTGAGTGACAGAGCAGCCATTTTAAAAGAAGTGCTGGACACTTGGTCAGTACGAGTTTCCCAGCTACATAATGGCTACTCTGAACCCTGGATTGTTTGGTATCAAACAACTCAGAATGATAAATCCAAACTGGTACCATTACTGGATTTATTATTAAATGTACCCAGGGGTCACCTTAGAGGTGCCCCCCTGCAAAAGCTAACTATCCTGGCATGGGTACTGACTGGTTCCAGCCAACCCGCCCCATCCAGATAAGCCAATCTACAAACTTGGGGGAGAGCCCCGTCTCTCTGGTTTGTAAAAACAATGCCCTTCCTAGGTGGAGGAGCTAACACCCCCTCCCTCAGGAATGTGCACTGCCCTGACAGTGAGCTTCAATGGGCTACCGCCCTTGAAACTCGATCCCCAGGCCTGCTGCTGGCAGCAGATGGCCTCCCCCTTTGCAAACCCGCACTTTTGAGGGGGCATAGGTGGGAAACCACACAAACTAGGAGGTGTGACCTCACTGAGCATGCACCACCCCTAGGGGCTTGCAGGCGACGTGAACCCTCCATTTCATTTTCCTCCATGTTGGTTGGTGGGAAAATAGCCAAAGAGGTTTAGGGAAGTGACCCTTCCCACAGAAAGTGGTCACTGTAGTGGGTGTAGCCACCCAAGGGTAAGTGTCCCATTGGACACTACCAGGATCCCCCTCAAACGCCCACTAAATTCAGCATTTAGTGGGTTCTCCTAGACCAAGAAATCAGATTTCAAAAGACAAAGAAGACCAGCACCAAAGAAGACCCAAAGCAAGAGAACTGTGGACCTGCTGCACAAGAATAGGCGCCAAAACCTGCCTGCTGCACCTGGGACCCAAAAATCACTGCTGCCGAGGAGCTGGACACTGGGCCGACCCCCAACAAACCCAGAGGACCTCCAGGCTTCAAGAATCACCCCAGCTCTCCAAGAACCAACAAACTGGTGAGGGTCTCTTCACCGATCAGCCTACATCTCCATAACCGGAAATTGCAGCCAGATCTGACGACATATCGACAACTGCCCGGATGTGACCTACAAGTGTGGAAAGTTTGGTGACACTGCGCCCTCCAGTGGCCGAGTTACCTCAATACCTCAGTACTGGTCAGCTGATGTTAGACAACCAGAAAACAAGCTCCCTCTGAGCTGAAAAAGGATTAGGAGGAAGCCCCAGTTGAGGGACTTCAGGAACACCCTGTATCTCCCACCAGGTTGCCCCTCTTGTCCTGTAAGCAGCCCTCAAAGAGACTCACCTCCAGCTCCAAAGGACTTCATTGCAAACATCTCCCGGATCTCCAACATGCCCTGCACCTGGCTGCCCTGAGCCTTGCATCGCAGGATTTACTGTGGGCCCCGGGTCCCCAACCCCTTATGACCACAACAGCCCAAGGGGACCCCCAAGCACCCACCCTAAACTATAAAACCAGCTGCTTTTCCAAATGGCCCCTCCAGCGCTGCTCCTGCCAGAACCAGGAGCCGCCCGGGGCTCTCCAGCTAGCACAAGGTGCCCACCGACTGCTGTGTCCATCCTGCAAAACAAGAGACTGGTAACCCAACTGTATGATTTTAATGCTTTTTTTAAAGTGACTGTCTATTGATTCCAATGGTGCGTAATTATGCTCAGAAAAACTAACTTTATCAAAACTTTAAAAAGTCATAACTCAAAAGTACTTAACGTATTCTAAAGATCTTGGTCTTAAAATTTATTTAAAAGTCTGAAGTATTTTTTATAAATTCTGGTCTTGAGTTATTCATTGAGTGTGTGTGGTGCAAGATTGGATTTGTGAGTACAGCAAATATTTAGCACACCCCCTGGATTAGCCTAACTGCTTGACCATCTACCTTAAAAATTGGAGCATTAGGTGGTCTAATTTTTACCTCTGGAAGCCAAAGTGTGACTGCCTAGACCCCCTGCACAGTGTGCCTAGTTTTGCATACTACATAGAGGGCCAGCCTCCTACACTGTGAAGTGATTGGATGGCTGGATTAAGAGTAACAAGGTGGGTACCTATGATAGCTTGTACAATTTAATGGCTAAAGAGAACATACTTAGCAATTGTTCCTCAGAGAAGTTACACCAGCATCTAGTAGATTCCAAGTTATGTAGCCCTAGAGAGCTGGGGAAGATAACCGATAAGTGGGTGTGCACCAGGTTATCCAAAAGGTCCACGGGTGCTGAACACAAAAAAGGAAAAAGCTCCCCTCCAAGGGAAAGATTGGGGCAAGTTTAAAAGGTCAGAGAAACCCAAAGAGTCCCAAAAGAAGCCCAGGGTGGAGCCCAGAGTCTCATCCCAATTAAAGGGGGGGGGGCATCAGGGAAAGAATTATGACCCTTCAAAGGCTGGGGTGTGCTTTGACTGTAGGTTGTCAGGGCACAAGAGGTGATTCTGCATGCACCAAAATGTCACACACTGGTTCACTCTCAAGAGGATAGCCAGTGTAGGAATTGGGGTGGAAGTTGTCCCTGGGGATTGCAAAGAGTCTGCTGAAGCTACATTAGTTTCCCTTGGTGGTGAGGAAGATGAACCTTTGGCCCACTGGACTGCCAGTATGGTTAAGTATAGGTAGTGTCCACGAATCAATGGGGTGGAAGTTCAGGCCTTTGGAAATACAGGTGCCATCATAATCATGGTGATCGCCATTTTGGTTTCCCCAAGCCAGATCTTACCAGATAAGGTGCCTGAGATATTCAGCTCTGACAATGTGATAAAGACCAATCCCATAGCTGTGGTAGACTGTGAGTAGAGAGAGGTTACTGGTCCTAAGAAAGTAGCCTTGTCCATTACCATCCCAGTGTAGTGACTATTGGGCAATGACCATGAACCATCTGCCTGGGCAGAGGTGGAGAGAAGGATTGATGCAGCAATGCTGGTTCTCCCTGAGCTGGTTTATCTCTCCACTAAAAACCCAGGAGGCCTTAAGGGAAAGGCAAGGAATTGTGGGTCCTGAAACAGTGGACCCTATCCCAGGAAGGGCATGAAGCCTGGCAAGGCTTCTACAAAAAGTCCACAGAGCCAGAAGGAGCCTAACCCTCAAGGGGAGAGCCTGGTCTCTGAAGAGGTGGATTCTGCATTGTCTGACTTGGCAGAACTTCAAGGAGCATGTGGCCCCTCAAGAGAGGACTGGAGCAAAGGACAAATGACTTGTCACACTCTTGAGGGCCTGGGAAAGTTGTTCTGTGAAACAGGAGGAAAGAGAAGTCAGTAGTGCCCACAAAGTATACTGGCAGGAGGGAATCATGTATAGTGAGACAAGGGACCCCAAATCAGGGCCAACCAGGAGAGTGATGGTCTCCCAACAGTACAGAGAGTTCTTTCTTAACCTGGCCACTCATATCCCCTTAGCTGGATTTTTGGGACAGACCAAAGCCTGGGACACGTTGGTCAACCATTTTTATTGGCCCCAAATGTCTGAGTAGGTGAAGGAGTTTTTGTCGCTCCTGTCTCACCGGCCAAGTCAGTGGTAAGGTTGGTGGCAAGCCAAAGGCTCCCCTGATACCACTTCCTGTGGTGGGGACTCCCTTTGAGAGGGTGGGGATTGAAATTGTTGCCCCCCTAGACCTACCTACAGGCTCTGGGCTCAGTTTATCCTGGTGGGTATGTACTATGCCACTAGACACCCTGAAGCAATTCCCCTCAGGCACCAACTGCTCCTGCAGTATAGCTCTACTGGGTATTTTCTAGGGGTGGGCAGAATTGTCAGAGTTGAACTCCTCAGAGTTCTGTGGAATTACATTGAAATTCCACATCATTCTGCAAAATTCTACAAAGGGGTAAAGTGGGGGCCAATTTTTAAAACACCGCTGCTTACTATAAGATTGTGTTTAAAGTGTTTCCAGGCTTGCACCCCTAGTAGTTCAATTAATGTGTGTGGTTAGCTGCACCACATGTGTATTTTGTTGGAACCTGAAAGATAATAAAAAACAGAAGGTGTTGGAGTCAAGAGTCATTTTGAGTTTCTTGACCAGGGTCTGGACTCTCAAGCTGCTCTTTTTTCCAGTGAGCTTCCCAATCAATGCTCCCCCCTCCCATATTTTTTTGCATTGTACCTCTGCCCCTTCCCTGCACTCCATACTTTTCACTCACCCATGTATTCTGTCCCTCAGTGTCCCTCCAACCCCACCTGCTTTTGAAAAGAAAGAAAAGAAAAAGGCTTTCACACAGCTTTTTTTGTATTATGTTACTAGCATGCACTAGTTATTCTGTGCCGCAGTGAAGTGTCTCGTGAAGATAAGGAGGCCAGTTTGATGTAGACTTTTAGTGAAGTGTGAGACACTGTCATCTGTGGCTGTCCAGTATTTACCATCACAGCTCCTCCATGTGTTTTTTGCAAAAGGCGAGTGTTAAAAAAGTAGAAGAGCTGGCTACTTTTTTTAACAGTCACCTCTTGCAACAAACACATGGAGGAGCTGCTATGGCAAGTATCAAACAGCCACGGATGACACAGTGAGGTCCTTCATGCACCTACTCATAGATGCATACATACTCGGTGCCCTAGGAAAAGAGACGTGAAACCCATGGCACCCAGAAAGTCTACCATTTCTAAGAATTAAGGGCAGCAGAAGGCACTTGGGTCTTACTGTGCCACTCTGGATCCCTTGGCTGATCCCTGTTGCCTTGGCTCCCTGGCCCTTCCTCCATTTCTGGGTGTGGGCCCCATGCCCAACCAAGGTGTGGGTCTAAGAAGATAGAGGTGTGACTGTGCATAGTGCCTCAATAGTTGCAATAGTCAGAGAGAACCTGTGTGGCTCGGCATGCTCAGTTGTTGTCACAGGAGCACCCATTGTCTCCGAGGGGTCAGCAGTTACAGGTCTCAGTCCTGGAAGTGGAAAGAGTGGAAAGCAGCATAGTAAAGCCACATCAGCACCATCTAAGGATTGGTGGTGAACCTCACTTGTTATGACAGTTCCCATGTGAGAGGTTTGGCATCAATAGATATAATTGTCTTGTACAGTTTTGAGAATTTTTCATAATGCTTCCCCACGAATGAATAACTGGTTCATGTATGGAGCACAACATTCCAATATAGCGACTCCTATTCATAGGCATTGTCCTTCCTCTATATCAATCACCAGGACAACACAAGTCCTTATTATCAGATTTAATTCCGTCAGCGGTATGGTCGAATTAATTAGTAATTCCGTGTTACCTGAGTAACACAGAACTACTAAATTCCACCAATTCCACCAGCGGAAGTAAAAATCCCACTCACCCCTAGTATTTTCACCAGGGTGGGTTCCCCCGAGGAGGTCAATTGAGATAGAGGCACGAACTTCATGTCTGCCTATCTGAAAGCAGTGTGGGGTGACGTATAAGTTCACCACACTATCCCAATCACAAGGAAATGGCCTTGTTGAAAGGCTTAACAAGACCATGAAGGACATTATTATGGGTATAAATGAGAAACTCAGCAGAAGATGGGATGTTCTTCTCTCATGCCTTCTGTTTGCCCAGAAGGGAATAGGTTTCAGTCCTTTTGAACTGCTCTTTGGACACCCTATCAGGGGCCCCTTAAGTTTGGTCACAGAAGGTTAGGGAAGACCTCTCAACGAACCCAAACAGGACATCCTAATTTATGTATTAGGCCTCCACTTCAGGATGGCAGAATACATGAAGAAGGCAAAAAAAAACTTGGATGCCAGTACTAGTATGACCAAAAGCCTGCTATGGTTGAACACTAGCTTGGACAATTGGTGTGGGAGCTTGTGGCACCCAGAGCACTCCAAGCCAAATGGACTGGGCCTTACCCCATCTTGGAAAATAAGGGAGAAGTCACATACTTGGTTTACCTAGGTACTCCAAGTGTGAATAGGCTGAAGTTGCATCATGGCAGAGCAGATGTCACAATGCTCATGGTGACAGATGGTGGAGTAGAGGGAGAAAGTGAATCTTTCCCAGACCTGAAGTCAACCAATGTCAAAGATGGGATACGCGAAACGCTGAAGCTCTGGGATACGCGAAACACTGAACTCACGCAGGTGCCGGGTGGCTCACGTTGGAGTGCAGCGCGGCGCAGAGCAGAGCACGGACGCTGCCGCTGCCGCCGCCTCCACCACCGCTACTGCTGCATTTGGGGGGGCGTGAGGGCCTGTGGGGGGAAAAACTTGGAGCCGGCGTGCGCCCCCCAGCGCGAGATCCCCCTGGCTCACGTCGGAGTGCAGCTGCCTCCACCACCGCTACTGCTGCATTTGGGGGGGGCGCGAGGGCCCGTGGGAAAGGCGAGGAGCTTGGAGGAGCTTGGAGCTGGATCGAGCGGCTCCTCACCGGTACGCGCCCCCCTGCGAGATCCCCCTGCATTGCACCCGAGAGCGCCGAGGGACGACCCTGGGGCCCGGTGACTGAGAGCGGCCGAGGGGTAAGACCGAGGGGCAAACCCAGGGAGAGTCAGAGGCCCCTCAGGACCCAGTGACAGAGACAGAGACAGGCTGAGGACGACGGGGGACCCTCGTTAGGCCCTCTGACGCCCCGCCGACTCCCGGGAGGGGCAGGGCTGAGACCTTTGGAGACCCTGAGACCCTTGGAGGTGATTGACTGCGCCCCCGGAGAGACCGCTGACCCGCAGTCCCGTTGCAGTCCCGTTGTGTGCAGGGGTAGCCGGTGACCTGCGCCCTCCACAGAGATTTCCAAGGATGTTATAGTAGACCTCATTACACACTCCTTCACCTAAAGGGACCCGAGGAGGGGCCTGAGGAGCCAGCGATCCGAGCACCGGAAACTGACTGTGGCATCAGAGAGAGGTCCCGGTGTCTGATCCCTTACCACAGACTGGCCTTGGGCGCTAGAGCCTGATCCTGGCCACAGGCACCACAAGTGACTGACCTCCAGGCACCACAACTTGGGTACTAGTGACTGACCCCGAGCACCGTGACAGGACCTGCATCAGAGACTGACCCCGGGCACAAGAGGCAGACCCCGGCACTGGAGACAACCAGCAGCACACTCTTGCAGGACACCGGGTTGCCGGTTCGGATCGCCGCCGCCGCAGTAGGCTGCCTGCTAAAAACACGCAGGGAGATCTACAATACTCAGAATTCTCTGGGTTTCCTGTGCGCTAAGTGGCGCGAAAGTGCTGCCACGCCCCCCGGGCCCTTAAACTGCAACAAGGTACACTGCACCGGGCAGGGGCAAGAGACGGGACTGGGCCTAAACTGCCTAAACTGTAAATTATTTGTAGTACATCTTGACTACGCGGTTTTGTGTTTTGTATTGCTGAATTATAGCTGGTGGTACTTACTGCAGCCAACCAACCTATGATGGCTAACTGTAATAACTCCGCCAAAAAACTAGGGGCTACTATGCTTGATAACTACCTGGTTAAAGTGGTTAAAAAGATTAATAGTGATCGTAGAGTCTCCCTAGGGAAAGGAGGTTCCCCTGTTCAGACACACCCTAGTTCCTCCCCATATACAGTGTCTACCTTTGAGGATCTGGGCGCCATCACTGATCAGGATATGATACTAACTGAGGCACAGATATATTCTAATCCCTTAGACTCAATGGGTACAACCGGCGAGAGCCCATTTAGCCCCGTGGTTATGGCAGATACTCCCCCCCAACCAGCAAGAGCAGTTAGGGCTTGTAGAAAGTCGTTGGGCAAAAGAGGAGCGGGGAAGGTCAGCAATTCTCGAAAGTCCCTCGAAGCAAAAACCCATACTATTAAACCAAAGGGGTTAGACGGGGATCTGATAAGCCAGCGGGTTGCTGTCACAACAGGCAGTATATAGAAAATATACTGGCAACAGTAGAGGATAAGCTAGCGGCAAAAATGGCTGAAATTTTTAGGACACTATTGTTGAAAATTGAAGTACTTACCCAAGAGGTCCACAGTTTGAGGGTACAAGCCACATCGACACCAGCAGCTGTACTAACGGTACCTCTTGGTTTACCATCTGGAAATTGTGTTGAGCAGGCAATACTCACGGGCAGCAGTTTAAGACATAAAGCCCCATGTAACGAAACAAGTTTGGAGGCGGAGCCCACTATACCTAGGGTACCCGAAGTGATTCGAGGGTCCCTAGAGGGTAGGCCACAACCAACTCGAGTCCACAAGGAAGTAAGAGAGCACATCAATAATTATAATGTTAGGATTGATCTCCCACCTGAGGCCGCTCCATTTGTATGTATATTGTCAGGAGTGCCAGAACTTAGTTCAGGTAAAAAAGAAGGTTACAATGACTTAAAAAATAAAGTAGCCTTCTGGCTTACTAAGAATAGACCCCTCCCCCCTACCATTGATGGTAACATTTTAAATGTGAGAAGGGTGGGTTGGCTTGGCCACATGATTAAAGATATTCCAGGTGATCTGGTAATAGTTAATTTCAGGAGTACAAATGTGGTCCCATTTTTTCGAGGCTGGTGCCCGCAACTTGCAGATGGACCAATAGTCACTTGGGAACTCCCAGATTTTTATCCTACGGTGTATCCCGAGGTGAAGGTGCCTTCCCAGATTAATAAAAATGTCATTAACCCTTCCAGGGGCTGGTTCGCACCAGGCATTGAACCCTTGATTACTGCCGGGAGATATGGGCCGTTATCCTGTCTAGATGAGAATGATTGACTGATTGGTAGAGAAGAAATAGTTAATTTAACTTTATTGAAATCCCCCCACATAGAAGATATAAGCTGGAAGGCTATTGCCACAGATCCAAGTAATAATCCTGACATTTCCCCTGTTGGTACATTGTCTGCATTACCCAATTTTAGTATGGACTCACCCACTGCTTTAGCTGAGTCTGTTGACATGTTATCAAGGTATATATCCTGGAACATAGCCGGTCTGGAGTCCAGCCAGTGTATTCCTGATTGGAGGGACTTCATTGATCAGGGCGATATATAATTGCATTCCAGGAAACATGGGCTATCACACCGATATTTCGGGTGGGGTATCTGAACTTTAGCAAGCCAGCAATTAGAGGCCAGAAAGGGCGTCCTGTTGGAGGTCTTACAATTTGGGTCCGCCAAAGTGTGGGTGTTAGAGTTGAAGAAGTGTCAATTGATAGTCCAGACATAATTGCCTTAAAGATAAAGTCCAACCAAGGTACAAACATCCTGTTGGTTAATATTTATGTCAGGGGCCTCCAGGGAGGAAGGGTTTCTCCGACCCTCCTCCTGTTGGATGACATTTTATCAGGTTCAACGACCGATGGCCACAAGATTGTGATGGGGGATTTTAATACTTGTTTTGAGCCCTTGGGTATTGAGGACGGCCCGCTCACCGAGGAGGAGGATCTATCCTGGGGTATTCCCCAACTTGAGATACCCTCGATTGCTAAGTGGTCGAGCTCAGCCACCTATATCAAGGGGCTATGCCTGGATATGGGTCTAAGAGCTGTTAATGGAAGGGTCAAGTCAGATAGGAAGGGCAGGCATACGTTCAACAACGGCAGACACAGTAGTCGTATCGACTATATTTTGGTCGATGTGAGGCAGTGGTTTGCAGTTGTTGATATGCTAGTTACGGAACGCCCAGAGAGTGATCATGACCCGCTGGTTTTGACCTTAAGGGATTCCAGCTTTCAGAGGTCAGAGGGTAGTGGTCCTAATATAACAGCACGAGAGGTCATTGTGAGCAATGACATGCGCAGGGTACGTTGGCCCAAAATAGCCGTTGACGCTGGGGCCCGTAGGACGATAAGAACCTTAGTGTCTAGCTCTGTGGAGCTTTTAAACAATTGTGGCTCACAGGACGAGATTAACAGCGAACTTATACGTACCCACTCTGACTTGTTTCAGGAACTTAAAAAGTTGTTCATCAAACATATCCCTAAACAACCTAGGCCCAAGAAATACTCATCCCCTACTTGGTTTGATAAAGAGTGCAGTTTGACAAAAAGAGTTCTCTTTGAGGCTATTAAAAACAGAAATCATAGCCAGATTAGATCTTGTAGAAAACTCTATAATGAGGCAAAACGCAAAGCAAAACAAAAGTGGGATGTGGAACGCTGGCTTATGCTGTCAGAAGCCTGTGGTAAACGCAACATGCAACAGTTTTGGTATCTCATGAGATGGGGTATCTCGCAGGACGCCCACTATAGCCCAGCATCTGTCTCTAATCATCAGTGGGTAAAAAATTTTGAGGATCAGTTTAAGTGTTATACAGTAGAAGTGACTATACCCTACCGTCTTGAGCCCGCCGAGCTGTTAATATTCTCAGCTACTGAAGTTATCAATTGCCTGCAAAATATTCCCAAAGGGAGGGCCCCTGGCCCAGATGGTATTCCAGCGGACATTTTTTTGGAAGACCAGGACCTATGGGTACCTTATATACTCCACCTGGCGAATGCAGTTGCTGCAGGCGTTAAAATTCCTGATTCATGGTATGGGGCAGAAATCCTTCCTATATACAAGAAAGGCGATCGCTCAGTACCCTCAAACTACCGGCCTATCAGCCTTATTGATGCGATCCAAAAAATTATAGCGCGCCTCGTCTTAGGGAGGATACAGGAATGGATAACAGACTCAGATATTTTGACTCCGTTGCAGGCGGACCTCATGTAAGCACCCTTGATCAAGCCTTTCGTTTTGCCCTCTTACATTGGAAAACAGTTTTTTTGGGTAAGGGCAAGTTATATGCAGCTTTTGTGGATCTAAGATCTGCATTCGACTTGGTTCCTAGGCCTAAATTATGGGATTGCATACTGGAACAGGGAATGCCCAGGGCTCTAGTGCGACTCCTAGTGAATCTTCATGCACACACCTATGCCCAAGTCCGCTGGGGTAAGCCTGGCGAGGTTACGGACAGGTTCCATGTTTTGAAAGGTGTTAGACAAGGATGTGTCCTGGCTCCCACTTTGTTTTCCCTGTTTATTAACGGGGTTACCAAATATTTTGCATCACATCCCACGGATGCTCCCCAGATAGCGGGAATGAAAGTACCATTGCTCATGTTCGCGGATGATACCTTGTTATTATCAAAGACTAGGCAAGGGCTCCAACAGGCCCTACTCAGATTTGAGTTATTTTGTGACGAGAATGGGCTAGAAGTAAATGTTTCTAAAACAAAATTTATGGTACTAAGAGGTCGAACACAAACTGTGGCAAGGGTCAAAATGTGTGGTGCTATTCTTGAGCAAACTAATGAATTTACATATCTGGGTGTGCATTTTAGTGACAATTTTAGTTGGAAACCCCAGATTGATATCCAAGCACTTAAACATGCTCAACTAGGCGGAGCCCTTCTTAAGGAATATAAAAGATCATTTACCCGCCCGATGTCCCCACTTATGGAAATCTATGGGTCAAAAATTCTTCCCTCAGTCTTGTATGGGGCAGAGCTTTGGGGTTATAGCAATCTGGACCGACTGATGCTGGCCCAAAACAGATTTACAAGAGGGGCGGTTGGTCTTCCGAGGTCATCCCCACGTATTCCGCTCCTTTATGACCTTGGGCTCCAAACGGTGGAAGACCAAGCCAGATTTCGGCCCTTGGCCTTCTGGCGGAGGTTGTGGTCTACCCCAGAGCTGTTATTATATGCGAAAGCATGTCTCGAGGTAAGGGACACCCTAGGATCTGATAAGATTGGCTGGTTTAAGGGTGTTAGAACCACTCTTTGTGCCATGGGTCTAGGTGCCCTTTGGCACAACCCTGACTCAGCTACCTTTCCTTCAAAAAAAGTGCTGAAACAACTATATTGGGAATGGGTGGTAGGCACAAGACACTCATCCCTTATAGGTAGGTCCCTTACAACAACATTTTTACACGTGAAAGATGCCTCTGCAATTGAAAAGTACTGGGATGTTATAACAAAACCCATGGACCGTAAATTATATCACCAAGTTAGAGTGGGCTCATTACCATTAAGGTGTTTAACCTCCACCTGGGGTACTGGTGGCCCAGATAAATGCCCATTGTGTACTGAAATGCGGGAAAATGTGAGCCATTTGTTTTTTGTTTGTCCATTATATGCTGCCCCAAGGAAGAAGTGGTTGGTACCCCTATGCAAAAGTCTGGGCACACAATCGGCCGAGACTGCTTGTAGGATCCTTAAAACTGATCCTTCACCTACTATAGCAATAGGGGTGGCCAAATTCCTGGGGTGGGCATGGATAATTCGTTTTGAATCACTAAAACAGCTACATGTTTTAGATAAGTAAATTATCCTGAATTTTAGAACTGAGCCTTTTTAAAGTAATGTACTCCTTTTTATTATTATGTTAAAATATTTAACAAATGATGCATTAGATAGATTTAATACGTTCTTAGTAGCTTTTATGAAATATTGTATTTATTGTTATAATCATTAGCACTGACAATTTTATAAGTATTATGACGTGTAGCATGTCTTTTATGATGAAATATCGAATAAAGACTTCTTTGACTTGACTTGAATGTCAAAGATGGTTCAGTGGAGAGAGTTGTTCTCAATGCACACAAATTAAGATCTGAAACATACGACTTTCCAAGTCATAGGTGTATTTTCTCATTGAATAAAAAATAAGCATAAAGCTTAGCCAGACACAGGTGCAGATAGAAAGTGAGACCAAAAGGTTTCCCATTTGGCATCTGCCCAGGAGCACACAGTGTATCTTCTATAGTCATTGTATCACATAGCGCTCCCTTTAAAGCATCTCCCAAACTGTAGGCCTTGTCCAGCAGTGGGCGACATTACTGTTCTTCTTAATTTCCGAGGCTTACCAAGAGTAAAAAGCGTATACCAAGGATGCATCCTCTCCCTCAACCCTTCATGGGGACATTGTGTCTTGTTTGCTCTCTTGCCAAGCAGATCCTAGGCCTTGCTGTGGTTTGACAAGCCCCTGGGCTTGAGACAAAGTTCCAGATTTACTAAAAAGTGGTGCAGAGTGGTGCTGCGTCAAAATTGCCAGTGTTGCACTGCCTCACGTTAAAAACACAGGGATGCCCCATATTTACTAAAACACAGCACACCCCTGTGTATCTCCTTGCGCCGGGGCTATATTTAGTTGCCAGCACCAACGCAGATATCCTGACACCCTAGTGCAAGGGTGCCTGCGTTGAGGGGGATTGATTGTTTGTGCAAGAAGGTGTCCTGTCCTGCACAAAAACAATCTACAGTGGTGATGTGGCACTTCTATAAGTGCTGCAGAATGAAGCACACATAGAAGTACCAAATCATCATTTTTGAGTGATTGTTTATGTGCAGGAAGGAACATCTTACTGCACATAAACAATAATTCATTGCCTTTTGCTCTTTCTATGTGTGTTGCAGAATGTAGCACAGATGGAAAAAACAAAAAAGAGGAATAAAATTGTTCCTTCTCATTGCGTCATGCTAAAGCCACCCTGGTGTGGCATTCGTTTTTGGTGCTGCCACAGATTTACGCCTTCTTGTAAATCTAAGACTGCGTCAAAAGCAATGGGTGTTGCAGTGGAATGACCGTACAAACACCCATTGCATGCCCCTCTGAAGCAGAAAACTGCTTTGGAGGGGCCCATATTTACAAGGTGGTGTTAAGCCACAAAAAGTGGCCTAGCGTTGCCTTGTAAATGTGGTGCACCGCACAGCGCCACCAGGGTGTCACAAAAAGTGATGCACCGGTGGCACTAGGTCCTTGTAAATCTGGCCCAAAGTGCCCGGTGCCTTGGACCATAAGTGAACCAGTTCTAAGGGCCATATGTAGGAACACTTTTTCCCATAGACACAGAATGGGTAAAAACCTTTGCTACATCTGGCCCTAAGTGTTGAAGAATATTGTAGGCTGTGCCTGGGCCCTACCATGTAAATGAATGCAATTTAAGGGAGTTATGCTGTAATATAGTGTTTGTGATGAGGATTGACATGCGCTGCTGTTACCATCAACTTACTCAGTGTGCATGAATACTATTCAGGAATTTTCTTAAACATTGAGCAAGTGACTATCACTAAAAAGTGAGCAAGCAAAACTTCATGCAATAGTTTGATTTGGTAAATGGCCATATTAGGCAGCTAATCTCACAAATAAATTGCCTCCAAGGACCTAACAAGTTTATTATTAGTCGCAAGGGCAGTTGAAGAATTCTTAACTCTTGTGTGGGTCACTTCAGATAGGTACAATTTCAGAGAAAAAAATAGTATTCAAAACTTTTAGTAGGGTCTGTGAATAATTTGAGCTGCCACCAAATGAGGATTGTTTGTGGTGGACAGAACAGCTTTCATTTGAACGGCTGCAGTACTTTTGCTGGAGTTAGACCCGTTGCCCCTCGCAGGTTCTCCATATGACGCATCACAATGGAATATGGTCACCCGCAAGTAAATGCAGTGAACTTGATGTAACCATCTGGGCTTTTTATAAGCTGGGATTTTCTCTGCTTCTCCGTATTTTAGTCGTCTTTACAAATCTCTTTGAAAGTTAATTATTGCAAATGTATACACAATAGTAAACTTGTATTTTTTTTAAAAACATTTTAGGCCTCATTAAGAGTTTGGCAGGCAGTGGAGGCGGCCCGCCAAACTCTTTAGGACAGAAGACTGCCAGTCCGGTCTTCCACCCGCTAGCCCTATAAGGAGTTTCCTGCTGGGCCACTGGGGAGAAACAGCATTTCTGCCCGCTGGTCCGGCTTGAAACTCACCACAACATTGACGCCGGCTAGATTAAAAGCCGGCGGCAATGTTGCGGTGCGTTGGGTGCAATAGCACCTGTCGTGCTTTTCACTGCCTGCAGATGGGGCTGTCCATGGAGGCCCCTGCACTGCCCATGACAAATGCATGGGCAGTGCAGCCCCCATGGGGCCCCAGGCACCCTGTCTCTGCCAGCCTTTGCATGGCGGTGGAACAGCCTTGCAAAATCTGGCAGACTTGTGGGTATTAAGAATGCCGGCACCTCCAGGCTTTCGACCGGCGGCAACCTGACGGTGCTTTCATCACGGTCAATTGTGATAACAGGCGCTACAATTGCTCAGCTCAGTGCTACACAGTACAAACCCTGCCACACAGGTGTCTTCTCCAGGTGATCACCTCTTTCATTTCCTGCGCTCCTCTTTGTGAAATCTCTCCCAGACCTCACCTCTCTCATTGGTGCTGCACCAGTGCCACTGTGCCAGCCCAGGATCTGCCTCTTCATCTGCGGAACACAACAATGTGGCATTCTACTTCATGTGTTGCATAGGACCTCAGCCTACTTGGCTTTCCCTGTGGCGGCAGTTTAGTTCCCGTCTCCCACAGTCCTAGAAGATGATAGCTCAGGAAGAGATGCTCCACCCACAACTTGCCCTGCCCAACGTGATCTCCCTGCTCTTACCTGGAAAAAACTCAACAGTCAATCAGCTTCTAAGAAAGTCAATACCGTGAGGTTTGCTAGGGATGTTTGATGCGGACATGCATAGAAAAATTAGGGGTGGGCGCCACAGCGCCGGTAAACTCCAGCACACAGTAGTGATGGAGTTTTTGCTGAACTCTGCACTCCAAGTGGAACGTGAGTGGGCAAACTCTGCTAATTCTGTCAGCTTAGCAGAGTTTATTTGCCACCCCTAGTTCTGGTGCCGAAACCCAATCCAAAAGGAGGAAAAATGAAATTAGATTTTGTGTGAATTACAGAGGTCTAATTGCAGTCACTAAGAGTGTTGCTCACCTCATATCCAGAGCTAATGAGCTCATAGACAAGTTGGGGGCTGCAAAATATCTGAGGGCCTTGGATCTGACTTCAGCTTATTGGCAAGCAGCACTCACAGCAGAGGAGAGGTCTGCCTTTTCATCCCCAGAAGGCCACTTTCAGTTCAAAGTGGTACCCTTTGGGTTGGAAAATGGGCCAACCACCTTCCAGAGGTTGTGAATAGAGCACTTTCAGGTCTGGACAGTTTCAGTGCAGCATATCTAAATGATACTGCTGTCTCTAGTTCCACCTCGGAGGATCACCTGGTCCACCTCAAGGAAGTGCTTTAAGCCCTTCAAAAGGCAGTGCTGACTATAAAAGCAAGTAAATGGCAGGTAGGGCAAGGGTCTGTAGTGTAATTGGGCCACCAAATGAGTGGAGGCAATGTATAACCCCTCCAGCCCAAGATCCAGACAATTGTGGCCTGGGAGTCTCCAAAGCCTCAAACCCAAGTCAGACAGGGTACTAAAAGAGGTTTGTAAAAGGATATTGTATCATAGTCGCACCTTTAACAGAGTTAGCCTCCAGAAAGCAGCTGAGGACAATCATATGAACTGACTCCTGTCAAAAGCTCTGTGACACCCTTAACGAAGCTCTGTGAGCATCACCTGTCCTAAAGGCACCTGACTTTAGTAAAGAGTTTGTTGTCCAAACTGATGCTTCAGAACATGGGATTGGGGCAGTTCTGTCACATTTAAATGACCAGGGTCATGATCAACCAGTTGCCTTTATCAGCAGGCAACTCCTCTCTAGAGGAGAGCCTTTGATAAGGTTTGGTCCGTGAAGACAAGGGCGTAGTTAACCACCCGCTATACCAGCTTAAGCAGGGGTGCTACAGCAACCAATTCACTTGTTTAATTAACCTTAACTTTTATCTTGAGCACAACTCAAGTCAGAATGAGAAATGGCGACATAGAGAAAGAAAAGATATTAAAATGCCAAAGAAAAAAGTAAGACAGAGGCAAATGAAGTGAGATAGCATAGGAAAGAAAGTAAAATGCAACTCACGAAAGAAAGAAAATATGTAAAAGAGAAAAAGGAAGATAAATGAATAGAAAAATGAAAGATGAGAAAGAAGGAAAGCATTTACATCTATTGAAATAAAGAAGAAATGTGAGATGAAAGGATGGGCGACAAAAGGAGAGAAGAGATGAATTAATAAATGAATGGAAGGAATACAAAAAAAGAAAAGATGCGAGGAAGGTGTGAAGGAACAACATGAGCATGATAAGAATAAAGGGATATACAGAGGTATGGAAAGCTAGAAAAAGGTCAGATTTGAATGAGAGAACAATAGACAGAAGGAAAGAAAGAATGAAAAATGCATCAAAATAAAGGAAAGATGGTGGAAAGAAGGAAGAAAAGAATCATAAAAGGAAGGAAAGAAGGTGGAAATGACGAATGAGAGAAAAAAATCCAGTACTGGTAAATGAGTAGTTTTTACCCAAGTTCCTTTGAAATCTTTCTATAAGATTCGTAATTTATCACCCGTTTCTGCAAATTTACCCCATGGGTACAATTCCCATGGCACTTCAGAGGAAGAGTTGGGATCACTCAATTTAGTTGTATATTTATTACTATGTATGGGACAAATGAGGGGCATTTTATTTTTTGTCTATCTCCTTGCTTGCAGAAGCTAAGGCCCTACTTCTTTGGGACTCACTTCACAGGTCATACTGACCACAGGCCTCTGAGATGGTTGATGAAAACCGAGAACCCCACGTTTTTAAGGTGGTCGTTTTCCCTATAGTGTATAGACTTTACAATGGAACACAAACCTGGGACTGACCATACCAGTGCAGATGGTGCTTCCACTTAGCTGATGCGAATTACCAGGATAAGGGTTAGTTGCTCATCACCTTTCATCTGGAGTGGGCCCATGTAAGGAAATGCCTTTTTTGCATGTTCACCCCCACATTTATGGATTATTGCTGCTGAGTTTTTGAATGTGAGAGCGCACTGGGCCTGCTAACCGAGCCTCAGTGCCAATGTTCTGACCCTATACAGATTACATGTCGAATTGGATACACCCAATTGGCAAGGACTGACTTACTTACATGTCCACAGTATATGGTAGCCAGGGTATACAGTACAGGGCATGTAAGGCAGAGTGTCCCTTCAGGGCTACAGCACTGGTTGAGCCACGCTTTGTGTGACAAGGTACAAAATGGCTCCCAGCCTGCCACAGCAGACTAGAAGGACAGTGTTTTCACTGCCAGTTTGACTTTGACATTCACTCAAAATAAAGCCACCATGTCCTTTAACATCAAATCCAAGTCTCCCCTAAGGAAGCCTATAGAGCCCTATGGCAGGGAGCTGTATTTTGTTACATAAGACAATTATTTTAGAGATGTTTTAATAACAACACTTCCAAATTGTTGTTTTGCTGTGGATAACGTTATTAGCCCCATTGACTAACACAGGGTTTCGGATTGGCACCCCAACCCGGCTAACTCCTGAATAGGACTACGGGCCAGATGTATGATCACGGCCCATTGCGATTTGGTAATAGCGATTTTTAAGAAATTGCTATTACCGACTCGCAAAGGGCCATGTATCACATTTGCGAATCGGTAATAGCGATTTCTTAAAAATCGCAAATGCTACTACCGAATCGCAAATTGCGATACCGGCCCATAGCTGCGAATTTTTTGCATTTCCAAAATTGCGATTTCTGAACCAGAAATCGCAATTTTGGAAATGCAAAAGGCCCCCAAATTTTTTTTTTTAACATGTAAGGTACACACATGACAAAAGGGCATGTGTGCTTTACATGTTTAATTTAAAAATGCAGTTTAACTGCATTTTTAAATTTTGCACCAGGTTACCACCTGGTTGCAAAGCATGGTATTTTGCAAGTGCAAAATGCCATGTTTGGGAAAATCGCAATTTGCGATTTTTTCCTGAATAGCCTTGCGACCTGGAAATTGCGAATCGCGAATTGCGACTCGCAATTTCCAGGTCGCAACGCTAAAAATCGCTATTTTAGCGATTTCTTAGTTGTGGTCTGCGAATGCATTTCATGCATTGCAGACCACGGTTTTGCACTCGCAAACGGCCGATTTTACCGTTTGCGAGTGCAAAATCATTTCATACATCTGGCCCTACGTAACTAGGTTGTGTAAGGTATGAAATTATTCGTGGCATTAATCCCGACCTGATGCCTATGTCAAATGTAATACCACTATGAGAGGTAAGCAACTTTTAGAAAGTTGCCACTCTGTGCTCCAGCTAGCCCAGCAGCCTACAAATGGCACTGGCACAGTGACACCTTTCTGACTGCCTTGGAAGGCATGTGAACAACTCCCCAGCACAGGAACAAAGACAGCTGCTGTGGACAGAGGTGTCACCTCCTCACTCAGCATGGCCACTCAGGGTGTTAGCCCAAATGACAAGCTTCAAAGGTGAAGCCACCTCTGTGAGAGAAGTATTGCTACAAACCCCTAGGAAGGATACCTTTTATTCCTGCAGACAAAGTGGAGTTGGGGGTCAAGAAGGTAAAATTGCTCCGAAACTGGTTCTGCTGTGGACATGTAGCCTTCTGGTAGCCACACCTCTATGGTGGGCTACCAAGCTCCTAAAGACCAAGGAAGGATCAAACCATCTCGAAAGGGGCAAGAATGTGCCACTCTGTGATAGCCAGATGCCACACATTACAGGAACGTCATCACTAAGTAGGAAGGCACCCAGTAGCCCATTGGCTGGTCCCCTCAGGGCATGTTCCCAGTATAAATATGGCACTCCTGACACTCTGACCCTAAGATCACACTGAAGTCAGAGAGGACTGAAGAACTGCCCAGCTGCCCTCGGACCCTCACAAATGGAGACTGCACCATCGGAAGGACTACATCTGCTGCACTTTGAGCTAGCAAAGCTTGGGCTGTGCTTGCAGCTTCTGGCTCAGGGAACAAGTTTATTCACAGCTCCAACCTACAGCAGAGACTCCAAGGATCAGTCTCCAGATCTCCTGGAACCATCTACAGGGACACAAGAGCTGAAGTAGCCCAAAGCGACAAGTTGGACGCCAATGCAGAAGTTTTGCCGCTACCAGTTGCTGGGCACCCAAGAAAAAAAACCTGAGATAGCCAAAAGTTGCACCTGAGAGTGCCTGACCCGAGAGTTCTATCGAAGTCTGAAGTCATTGTACCCAAGGAACACTAGTCCCAACCTAAGGATTTTGCCCCAACCATGGTGCAGCCTGGCCAGTAGAGGACTTTGAGGGGCCACAATCTGTGGCCAAATTCGCTCCTCTTCACTTGTGGATCAAGGAACACCCACAAAGATACACAAGTCAGCAGCACTACAACCAGAACATCCTTTGAACATCTTTTCACTGCATCCCTTAGCATCTGGACCACTCCTTTGTTGTCTAGGGTGGTCATCCTGTAAAGTTTATACTTTGCTTCACAAATGCTCTGGTGGTCAGGTATCTGTCAAAGTGTCCACTCTGGCCCCCTAGATCTCTGTTCTGCCACAAGTGGTCACCCAACCGGAGTAGCAGAGCTAGCTGTTTCAAACTTTTCAACATTTTCCAAAGTTTTTGTTGAACAATACTTGTTTACAGTTGCATCTAAAACTATTAATATCCTCAAAAATCTGAATCTCTGAAACCCTCAAGTGGATTATGTTCATCAAGGTCTCTAAATATTCATAAAGTATGATCAATTTTTATAAATTGGTCTCTTCTTTCTTTCATGTGTCGTTGTTTTCTTATTCCATTGTTTGGTGCTGTTAAACGCTTTACGCATAGTTCCTTTGCTAATGCTTACTGCTCTCAGCCACAGCTACCCAGGGTTGAGCTCGAGGTTAAGTAAACAAGCCTGATTGGACCTGAGACCCTATTTGTGAGTGTACTACACGATAAGGCCCCAGAGCCACACAATGATTGTTAGAAATGGGGTTTCTGATTGGCTAGGGTAAGCACCTAAGCCAGGCAGAACCCACCCACCGTAGTCAGGGCAAGGGAGCTACACATCCAAGATAACCCCTGTTCACCCCCTTGGTAGCTTGGCACGAGCAGTCAGGCCTAACCCGGAGGCAATGTGTAAAGCATTTGCACAACACACACAACACACGTGACGCAAAATATACACCACAAAGTAAACACAACAGTGAGCTATGTAAAAATAAACTGTATTGCACAAAACATAATTAGACCAACATTACACAATAATACCCTGCTACCTTAGCAGTTGTCAGAATGTTACACAAGTTACTAATACTCTGCAAGAATATGCAGTTGTCACGTTAGAACAGGTAGGTACTCAGGATTCTGCAGCATAAGTAGTAGTCAGGAATTATTATAGTAAAGAAATATATGCACTTGTCATGAATATCTCGTAATTACTCATAAAAGGAACATCAGAGAACATATCACAAGTCATACAAAATACATATCAGCATGTCATTCCCATAAAAGGAACATCAGCACATAAATGTAATGTCATAAAAACAAGTAAGAAACATATAAACCCCCCCCCCCACAAGGTCCATACTAGGCTCATTTAGCAAATAGATCCTAAAAGTACCTGCTTTTATGAAGAAGAGGTACTCCTTGTGCCTAGAAGAGGAGCATAGGGGCCCCTGGCGCTCCTATGCGCACAACGGTGGCCAAGCGGTGCTCCTGAGAAAGAGGGGCAGTCGGCACCCTCTCCAACGCGGTAAATGGGCCCTTTAAAAAGAAAGGAGCGTCCTTCTCCTACGGCACAGACAGGGGGAAGGGGGCATTCCCCTCGCCTTCCCCAGAGTCCTGCTGTTCCGATTTGGAGATCGGACCCCTCTTGGGGCCCGTGAAGACACTCGCCCGCACCCAATGTGGTGCGCGAGTGTTTTTAACTGGTTCCCCGGCTGCCGCGGTGATCCTGAGAAAGTGGAGGGCGGCTGGTGCCCCGGGGACGCTACAAAGAGCGGACTGTGCCCCAGGGGCACCAATAGGAGCACGCTTGCTCCATTTTCCTTTTTCCTTTGCCCCAGGGGCACTAGATGGTGCTAGTTGTATGTTGAGCACGGAGGGCGCTTCCAAAATGCGTGAGGGGCACCACAGTGACCCCGGGCTGCGGTGGTGATTTCGGGCAGCCAAGGATCGCTTTGAAAAGTGCCTAAAAGTCACGCAGGGCCGCTCCCAAAGCGCTTAGACAGTCAAAGCAGCACTCCTCGTGCTGGGGTGAGTTACAGAGGTCAGGGACCACAGCACCCTGCCTCTGGAGACAAAAAATGAAGAAGGGGGCACAGGGCTGGCGAACCCAGCACCAGGCCAGCACAACAAGGGGGTGCAAGCAGTGGCAGTTCCTCCTAGTGACCAGGCAGGTCACAGGTCAGCATAGCAGCAGCAGTCCAAGGTGGTCCTAGTGAGTCCTCTCTACAGCGTCCTGCGTCCAGCTCCAGGTATGGTTCCTGGAGCCCCAAGAATGTCCAAAGAATGTCTAAATTGTCTAAATTGTGGGGAAAATTCCCCTGTACTTATACTAGGATTACAGTGTGTTTTGCAATGGGGAGGAGAGGGGGTTCCAACCAGTTACAACTGGTTCTGTGAGTGCCCTTTCTCTCCTCCAGCACAGGCTCCAAACATTAGTGGGGGTAAACGGCCCTATTGTGCGAGGCCAGGGCACAGCCTTTACAAATGCAGGTGTTCCCCGCCACTCCCTTCTCTCCGCCCAGGAAGGCTATACAATATGAAGATGCACCTCTGTGACACCTCCACCCTCCTGGCTGGGGGGTCTGAAAAGTATGCACAAATCCCCAACTGTCAGTCTGCCCAGACGTGGATTGGAGGCAAGCTGCAAAACACCAGAGTCATAAGCACAGATAAATGCGCACTTTCTAGAAGTGGCATTTCTGAGATAGTAATAAAAAATACACCTACACCAGTAAGCAGCATTTCTTATCACCATCACAACCATACCAAACACGCCTACGCTACCCCTCATAAATCAGACAATACCCCTTACACATAAGGCTGGGCATTTCCAATGTAATCCTATGAGAAGGCAGCACTCACAGCAGTGAGGCACCAGTTAGGCTGTTTGCCACTACCAGGACAGGCCACGCAACCTGGCACATCCTGCCTTCTACATACATGGCACCCTGCCTATAGGGCTAGCTAGGGCGTACCTTAGGGGTGACTTACATGTAGTAAAAGGGGAGTTCTGGGCCTGGCAAGTAAATTCAGATGCCAGGTCCCTGTGGCAGAAAACTGCGCACACAGGCCTTGCGCTAGCAGGCCTGAGATAGGTTTGACAGACTACTTCAGTGGGTGGTTCAAGCAGCGCTGCAGGCCCACTAGTAGCATTTAATTTACAGGCCCTGGGTATAGGGATACCACTTTACAAGGAACTTATAGGTAAATTAAATATGCCAATTAGGTATAAGCCAATCATACTAATTTTGTAAGGGAGCGCACATGCACTTTAGCACTGGTTAGCAGTGAAAAAGTGCTCAGAGTCAAAACGTCAGCCAACAAAGGTCAGAAAAATAAGGAGGAAAAGGCAAAAAGTCTGGGGAATGACCCTGTAAAAGGGCCAGGTCCAACAATGATGTACACCCACATCCTCACGGTGTGTAACACAGCTGTGAATGCACACAAAACTCGAGAGTCCCATTAACCTGTAACACTTACAAACTGGATCAGAGAGGCAGCAGGAGTACACACACCCTACCCAAGATATGGGTGACCAAATGAAATAAGCCTTCTCCATGGTATACTCGAGTAAAAAAAAAACAGCAAAACATACCTGTCAATTAGAGCACAACTGATGAAGGAACTGCAAAGACTCTGGGAAGGCTGATTTAAAAAAAGGTTTTGTAGCCTGTAGAAACCTGATATTAGGTGCCAAACAAGTTGTTTATCTAATAAGACTACCACTTGGCTAATGTATAAACAGAAGATTTTGGCATGGCCAGAGATCTGAGTGATAGTATGAAAATAGCTCCAGGCTTAGATCCATCACAATTGTTTGCGAACAATTGAATGCGTATTTCTCAGATAAGATCCCACAAATAAGACGAGGCATTTAAAATGGACACTTCCCTCTCACCTCCATAAAGAATATATCAAATAGTATTAATATATTTATTCTGGAGTTCTTATAATTGTAATTTCCTGCAGGAGATACATTTCTTAACAATCGGCAAGCGGCTTTTTGTCCAGGTAATAGCACAGTCAGTGTTTTTATTGGCGGTCAAAAATCTTATCATAGAACTTAATCAAGGGTACATTAATGCCTTTATCTTTTAAAAACTCTTGACAGCGTCTGATACAGTTGATCATTCAGTTTTATTGAACTGGATCAAATCTGCCGATTTAGAGGTTCTGATTTTAGTTGGCTGAAATCTTTCCTAACTATTTGATTTCAAGCTGCACGACTTTCCTCATTTAGGGCTAATACAGTTCCATTAGTATGCAGAGTACCACAGGCTCCTCTTTGTCACCGCATCTTTTTGATATCTATGTAAGGTCTCTAACAAAGGAATTAGACAATGGGGACTGTAAATTATGTATGTATGACAACGACTCACAAATCCTGATTCTACTTGATATTAAGCCCTCTATTCCTGCAGCATTTCAATAACTGATGAAATTTGCACTGCCTTGGATGGGCAGCAACTGGCTAAAATAAAAGGCAGATAAAACCGAGGTCGCCATCTTTGATGACAAATCAGACCTATGGATCGACTCCTGGAGGTCAACAGAAAGGGACACCAGCTATTTCTTCTTAAGTGAAAACCTCAGGAGTGAAAATCGAAAATCAATTGACATTAACAAAGGGCATATAGAAAAACAGCGTTAGTTACAGTTGTGTTCGGGTCCAGATTAGACAATGTTAATTAATTCTGGTCCGTCCTGACATCATACTGAACAGACATTAGATGGTACAAAATGTGGCAATTCTCTTAAATTGAGATGCTTTCAGAATCGCTTGCTCTCAACCACTCCTTAGGAGCCTTCCCTGGCTCCCAATCAACTATTGCATTCCAGTTAAGTCGCTGCATGTGACATTTAAAACACTAAACGAGAAGGATCCCACTTTCATCTCGAAATGATTAGGCAGCTATGCACTGAACTGTACTCTTCATTAGCTAATTTTTTATAGTCCCTAAATTGGCAAAATCCAGAAGCAGAGGTGGTAGTTTTCCGTTCTTTGCAACTTTGGAATCCAATTCCAGCTTCCACTGCCTGACAGACCAACCAGCTTTATATGGACCTTCTCACAAGATCTGTTTATTCTTTTAAACAATATTCATCGTCTGGTGCCAAAAAAACAAGTGGTGTAAAGCTTTTTAGCAATGCTTTTAACAGAATATAACTTCATTATCCAAAGTGATATATTTCTGGAATGGTTTAGTTTCTATGATATTATTCCACATTACTTAGCTGTTTTTATAATTTGTCATTATTTCTGTTTCCTTTATTTTTGTCATAGTACAATCTCAATCAGTCTACTTATTTAGTCAGTGTAACTGAGGCATAGAATGGTAAAGTGGTCGTCCCAGTACCACACAGAGTGGTCAATGGGTGAAGCAAGGATTGCATAAGTCAGGTCTTCTTGTTCCATGATCAGCTCCATAGCCAGTTAGGCCATATCATACTTTAGTTTGTGCCTCAAGAAAGAATTTGGGCTCCAGAACAGGGGAGTGTTTATGGACCATCTGACTGATTTTCTGCTTGTTGTGTGTGATATATAGTCTTTCAAAGTAATAGTGTAAGGTAGTGACGTGATTCGCCTGTGTATGCATGGGCTTCATGCGCAGAATGTTGAATATGGATATGGTGAGAATGCCCAGTGCCATTCCAACGCCACATCAGCGTCATTCTTTTACGCTGATGTGGCATTGGAAGGCCAAAAACACTGCACCATATTTGCAAAGTGGCGCAGTGCTTGCATTGCGCCACTTTGTAACCCCTTGTACCACAATATGCCTGTATGTAAGGGGGGCTTTCCGGCGCTAGGGGGGGCTGAACAAATGGCACACAGAAATCTAAGAGATTTCTTTGCATCATTTGTATTGGCATTTTTAACACCTGTCAAGAGCAGGCGTTAAAGGGAGGCTCCCATTGTTTTCCATGGGCCTCTGAGTGCTTTGCAGGATTAGCGTCAACATTTTTGACGCTAGTACTTTCTGATTACTGCCATGGTGTGCCATATTTTAAATACAGCGCAAACATGGTGGTGTTAGGGGGACGCTAAGGGGTGCAAGAAAAGTGGCGCTGCACTGGGTGTAGCGCCACCTTTCATAAATCGGCCCCTTTGGTTTTTATAGACAACATAGCACATCACAAGATGGTGATTGCCAGGCACATATAGAAAGCCCTATGTACTAGTTGGACAATGGACCACTACCACCAAGTCAACAGATAAGTTATTTCATTCACCCATTCATACACACACAACACCCGCAGTGAATCTACCTAGGTCAAACCCCCTTCCCTTTCATAGTAACTCATATTCTCCATAAACACACAGCATTCATTAACAAACTATGGGGCTCTCCCAGCTTTGTGCGAGTCTGCACCCAGATGAAGAAAGCGCTATGGTGCCATAACTATGATTAAAACTCAGTACAAATGCCAAAGCCATACTATAATACATTCATCTCACTGAAGCGTATTTTGTTCAAATGCAATACTCAAGAAAATAATATTGTTTGCAATAATATTATGATAATTACACTGAAGTTTGTAGGTGTTGCTGCCCAATCCTGTTCTTGAGGGAGCCTCAAAAAACATCTCACCACTAACTAAACCTTGCTAGTAATGAGGTTATTTATTCATTTCAAAACCTGGAGCACGGACAGCCGAGAGGACCCAACCGGATTCGAACATTTACTGCAGTCTGTGCACATTTTTCATTTAAAAGAAGTGCTATTGGAATATCTTTTTTGCTCAGTAGGCGACAAAGCCTGGGATTAAAACCCAGCAATAGAACTTTCAAATTATTAAATTCTAGTACAGAGAAAAAGAAATCTGACTGTGAGAACATGTCAGAGGCACTGACGTCAAGGCAACGTCACGATAATCTTCTGCCTGTAGAAATTCGACATTTATGTTCAAATAATTTACGAAAACGGGGACAGCCTCACTTAAAATGCAGGTATACTCTCAATAATGGCATTTTCAAAATTATTACTGGAAAGAACAAAAAGATTTTGCACCTTGAAAGAAATGAATTGATATGGCATCTGATTTTATTAAACAAAAATACATTGCAGTTCTGAGAAACCACCTACTCGAGGGACAAATATAGCAAGGATTATGTACTTAGGTGAGGTATAGACTTTCCAAAGAAACTCCTGGTCTAATATTCTGGTCAGAAGAGAATTTGCCCATTCGTAATTTAGAAATCTCCCTGCTGGGCAATCCTTCTGAGAGGCTGGTGGAGTGGAATAAATTCACCAGGGCTGGCTTAAGTGTGTGCAGAATGCAGCACACACAGAAAGAGTAAAAACGAGGGGAAATAAAGATATTTTTCCTCATTGCGCCTCTCCTGGGGAGACATAAGATTTTGAGGCATTCCCAGGTTCACAGATTCTTGTAAATCTTGGAATGTGTCAAAGACCATGAGTGTTGCCTGGGTAAACCCACCACAACGGCCGTGGAACGCCTTCCTGATGCATTGTAACGTAATGCAGTGATTTGCGCTGCGTTGCCTTGTACCATATCTAAAAAGCCATGAAAAGCCAAGCAAAGTTGCTTTGCATGGGCTTGTAGATATGGACCTGCAATGTGCGCCGCAGTGCACAGGGCTTGTAAGTAAGCCCCAAAGAGTATTGCAAGGTGTAGGAGTCACATGTCATCCATACTGGGATGTTCTGACCTATGTCTTGCAGTTTGAATGCAGCTCATTGATACTGGTTCGAAGCACACTAGACTTTGTTAGGTTTGTAACTTATGAAGTGCAAATAACAAAACGATCTCTGTGACAAAGCAGTAACCCACTAAGCTACCTACGTAATATACAACTCTGTTATCTGCACAGTATACGTGCTTTGCAGCAGTCACAATCACCCTCTTCACTACTTTATGGTGAGACAAAACTGGAATTAGACAAAACTCTTTCTTCAGCAGGTACCATAATCTTGATGATTTTATTGTTGCCTGAAAATTGCTGGGGGCAGGAACTCTGCAGCAGGAGCTTTTAACCACATAAGACATTTCAAAATACTGTGCCCCTCATTACCTCACCTTGCTCTTTGCCTGTTGCCATGATACCATTCTTGCCGCCCTAAAACTGGCCTTGACAGTTTCACACCAAGCGTAAACTCTATTGGTGTGCTCATATCCTGATTGATAATTCAGACTCAGCATCTTCCTCCGGCACGCAACTGACTTAAATTTAAGGTCCAGTGTAATTACCAGTCTTTCAAAGTGACTGAGCGAATAACATGACTGAGTAGTGTGGGCATATGACCTTATATTATTATATATTATTAGGATAAGGTGACACGTAAGAGTGCAGTGACATCTACTACCCTCAGAGGTCGACTCAAACCTTTTGACTCAGAAGTATGAGATCATCCAATTAAACAATGAGAATCAATAGCCATCAAACAATTGACATATGCAATAATGAGTCAGTAATTTAAACACACTATGACCTATGTGGTCATGAATCACCACAACAATTTAGTAAAGTTTAAATATTTATTACCCTTAAATTGACAATGCTAAGATCATGTAAATGATGCGCAAAACCAAATGATAGCAATATAGAACCAACACAGGCTGTCCAAAGTGTCTAAAGAATATCAGTCTTATAAGTGCAATTAACATGAAACACTCCAACAGAATTATGCAGAATAACGGATTATTTGAAGAACAGCAACACACTTCTTTTAGTTGTGTGTTTGAATCAATCACAATCAATTAATAAACATTTAAATTCATTGTTGGATCAGACATCCTAACTACCAAACTCGAATTTGAAAAGCATGTGTGGGCTTCATGCAAAAATAAAAAAAAAGACAAAAATTAATTTGGAAAGCATCTAACTATGACGCTAACCAAAAACAGGCGGTTGCATTTCTAAAGGGGAAAACTTGCAAAGGAAAAATAAATGTACATTGATTAAACCTCTTCTAAATGAGACAGCAGCTTGCAGATTCTTCAACAGCAGGTCTTCAGTCAGCTTCAGGAAAATGAAAGGGAAAACAGCTCAGTAATGTTGGGCCTGAAGTAACTGAACTGTTAGAATCATAAGTAACTCTCAATGGATCTGAACTGCGCAGCTTTGAATAAAAGACTGATTTAGATCATCTAAAACTTTCATATATATAAGTCCCAATAGTTACTAGCTAGGCTTCTATTGGACAAGGCTATGAGGTGGGTTAGTGTGCAGCCAATAAAACATAATCTGTGCTTCATTTGTATTTGTTCTTTTTTCCTTCCAAGATAGGGTCAAATTCACGCTCCTTTCCGGATGGCACTTTCCCCAATAAATTACAAATTAAAATGACACAGAAACATGACATGTTGCTTCCTGCCAAAAACTAAAGCCCATTATTAAAGATTGCAACATTTATCACTAGAAAGTATAGTACAAGGAGGACAGAGAAAGCAGTAGCTTTCCACTGCAAGGATATCTGATAAACAAGATTTGCAAAGTATTTTAGTAAAATCAGTATAACATTAAATATTGTGCTTCTGGGAAAATACTAAAACGTGGGCCTTTTTAAATATGCTAATTCATGAAGAATTAAACATTTCATAATAATTTCAAACCATTTGTTTTGTAGTTCATATTATTAATCTTCTTTTTCCAGTACATTTAATTATGATGAATCAAAATATATTTTCATAAACATTTATTAGTTTCACGTTTAACTCAACCTGGCTGACACCATAGCCATCACTTTTAAAGCTGCACTTTTTTTGTTTATTTTTTAACACACATTTCTCTGTTTAGGCCTTTTTAGTCCACATTAATAATTTCATTTTGGTTACTCATTTTTATTAATAATGTTTACTCTCTAACAGTAACATACCTTACTCAACTCTGGCTCAACCAGACTGCTAATTTTCCTAGAGGGCTATCTCCCACTGCACCTGTGCATATGATAACATGGCCTCCTCCCTGCCACCACTGTTTTTGAAACGCCTTCACTAGGTGATATCTATTCCTAGTAATAAAGGAGGCCAGCTTTCAGGCATCTTTTCTTTCCTTCCACAGCGAAGCATTCTGGGATATGTGGGCCATACTATCTTGGAGTATGTACTCCGGGGTTAAATTCCACTATTGAGCAAATCTTGAACTGGTTGAGGTCCCCAGGCACCTCTTAAGCCCTTTGACTTTGTTGATGTGATGTGGACCGACAGCCCTAGCCAGGCAGAGTGATGCACAACTCTGGGCAGGGAGGGAGAGCGGTGCACGCGTTGTGGCATGGTTGAGAGGACGACAGTTACTGGATGCCGTAGTAGCGAAAGGAACGGCGGTTACTGCCAGCCAGTCAAACCATTTAAAGATGATATAGGAACACCAAGAATAGGGTGACCAGGTACCCCAGATTTGCGGGGATAGTCCAGTTTTTTCACCAGCTGTCAGCAGATTTCAGGAAATGTAGCTTATGTCCCAGTTTTTAAAGAGTCACCTAAAAATAGTGAGAACTGATTTGTTTTTGTTTTCCAAAGCAGAGATAGTTAGCAGGTGTTATTAGAAAGCAATGTTATTAACAGGCATTACACTGCCTTTAAAAATGGCATTTTATTTATGTTCTTAGTGCCTCTTATGTAATCCTGTGCTGATGAACGATGTCATTCTGTGCACTCGGTTGAAGAAAAATTGTCGTCCTTCTTCTGTTTTTGTGAACTGTCCTGGTTTTTGGCTTTAAAATTCTGGACACCCTAACCAAGAAACACCTCTTCTATTCTTCACACCCCTTAGCTTTGAAACATGTTGGCGGGACCAGAAGTGGAACTCAAGATGACAAGAAAGGAATATTGAAACGTTTCTCAAAAAGGTGTGAGGTGATCAACTTCATGAGAGTTTTGCCTCCAAGCATGGCCCACACCACTATGAATGGAAACCACTGTCACCAGCAATAATGCCACACATCACAATATCTGCACTGTAGTAATTGAATCAACAATATCCTGAAAATGATATAGCTACTTGTATGAACACATGAATTGCCTGTAACTCTACACAGAGGAACAGACTGCCTATTAGGTGGTGATTACCTGATAGGTTTGCTGCATTAAGAACTTTGGCATGCTCCCATGCTAGTTTAGGACTGCTTCACTGTGGCGCTGACATTCGTCATTTTTAGCATCACTAAAGATAAGCCTTAGAAACGTGTCTGGCTTTAATGTGCAAACACAAGTTACATAGAGGCATACAAAATTGATATTTAGCATGTTAAAGCCAGACCTGTTGTCTTTGCCAATGTTGAGATGAAAACAGCTGCATTCTATAAAGAATGGGATAAACAGAGCGATTAATAAGTGTACTTTTCAGGTGTGAAATAGTGCATCAGGCGTTCATTGAATGTGTGCCAAGAGAAACACTACACTGTGCGCCAAAAGTCAGCCTCCCTCACTCACACCCACACACACCCACACACACACGTACACACGTATAAGTAAGCAATATATGTACAGCAATCATCAAAGAGAACAGGATAAATATGCATCTTATGAAAATAACTGACAACACTGAGGGGGTTATTCTAACTTTGGAGGAGTGTTAATCCGTCCCAAAAGTGACGGTAAAGTGACGGATATACCACTAGCCGTATTACGAGTTCCATAGGATATAATGGACTCGTAATACGGCTGGTGGTAAATCCGTAACTTTTCCGTCACTTTTGGGACGGATTAACTCCTCCTCCAAAGTTAGAATAACCCCCTGAGTGTGCATAATAATATGAGTAGTGTACTAGAAAAATAAAGATAAAATTAAACAAAATAAATCATTTATCCAAATAAGATATGCCCTCAACATGATAATAAAAGGCAGTACTAGTAAATTCCTAATGAAAACTCAAGCTGTGACATCATAACCTTAATGCCCAATAGGCCCAGTTCTAGGAATGTTTATCTGGATTGGCAACGGGTGCATTCGGGTGGGCCAATGCGGGTCCAATTTTTATCAATTCTGGATGTAACCTACAAGCCCGAGATCTACATCATATCTTCTTCCTAAAGGGCATACAGATCGTATCAAGAGTTAGTTGAGAGTAAGAGCTGAAGTCTATACTCAGCAGCCTCAACCTTGAAAATTTCCATCAGGCCAGGCTACAACACTAGCACCTGGATACCAAGCAGATTGTAATAGTATTCAAGCTTAAGTAGGATCCTGTTGCCACACCCAAGCCTTGACATCGCCACACTAGGAAGGCTGGCTATTTATCCCTTGGCCAACACTTATTTCTTTGAGGTTGAGAGTGATTCTGGCTGCCACGTTCTTGATGCTCTTCAGCATCCTGATGGGATGCATATTGATCCTGGAATATGGGGTGTTTTTGTAGTGTAGTTTGCTGGGGAAGAGGGTATGGGTGATGGTTTTCTGGGTGCTGACTGAGAGCCAGTTTAAAGTCTTCTACAGCATCTTCAGGGTGTGGAAGCAAGAGTCGTGATGGTGTTGACTGGGCTGTGCTGTCAAGTTTAGAGCCAATGACGATCCCAAGGTTATTGGTGAGAGTGGTGGTCCTAGTTCTGTCACCCACCAGGTAGAGTCGCACAGAGAAGAGCTTTCCCTGATGATCACAACTTCAGTCTTTCCAGTGTTCGGTTTCAGACAGTTAAATTTCATCCATCATTTATCTGTCTTTGTGATATACATATATATATATATATATATATATATTTGTTTTTCTAGTCAGATTTAGCCAAGGGGAAGAAGGACTGATAACTTGAACAGTTTGATTTAGTGTGAGTGTTTTGTGTGTATGCACCTGTGGTGTATTTGTGCATGTGTGTGTGTGTGTGGAATGGCCATTCTGGTGTGGATGTTATTGTGTGCAACATTCGCTTGAGCCTGGTGTGAGGTGCTTGGGCATAAAGAGCTTCGCCATAAACATGGTGTTTACGCATATGGTAGGTGCAAATGAGTAGCCAGAAAATTAAAGCCTAAGCTCTTATGGCACCCAGCAAGTGAAGGAAGTCATTCTAACCCTCCCCAGAAGAGCTTGCTTGTCTCTTACTTCCAATCATCTGTCTATTAATCCCTTTATCCTTCCTTTCACCGCTGATATCCCTTACTTCGCCTTTACTTTCTGTCATCTTTTCAATGTTTCATCCATCGTTCAGCCTATCACCTGTCTGTCTGTCCATCCATCTGTCCGCCCATCCAAAACTATCCATCCATATTCAAAGCCATCCATCCATCCACCTTTCACTCAGGCAGACATTCTATCAGTTATCCATCTTTCCATCCATCCATCCTTTCAATCATCCCTCCTTTTGCTCATCCATCCACTCTTTCGCTCAGTAGACCCACAGTTTTGCTCTATTCTCCCTTTCATTCATCTGTCCATCCACCCTTTCACTCAGCATTCATCCTTTCACTCATCTTTCCACCCTTTGGACAATCAATGTATTGGCTCTTCCATCCATCCATTTGCCCTCTCACTCATCCATCCATCCTTTCACTCACTCATCCATCCACCATTTCAATCACTTATGCCTCGATCCTTTCACTCATCCATCCAGCCTTTCATACAGCCATCCATCTAGCCTCCCTTTTACTCATTCATCCATTCTTTCACTCATCTATTGTTACATTCATCCATCCTTTCGCTCATCCCTCCACCGTTTCACTCTGTCCATTTATCCAGCCTTTTACTTCACCCATTCATTGATCCATCTATCCATTCATCCATCTATTTAAACTTTCACTCATTCATCAATCCTTTAACTCACTCAGGCATTCACACTTTCACTTATCCATCCATCCATCCTCCCTCCCTTTCACTCATCCATCCTTACATTCCTCCTTTCACTCATTTATCCATGCACCTATCCATCCACCATTTCCCATGCTTACCCTCCCACGTTACTAATGAGCCTTTGTCTGCCAAGTGTTAGACAGAAGAGGCCCATCAAGAATTCCACCCCCGGTGTAGCTGCTAAAGCATGGGGTTGACGACACCCATGAGCAGGTGCCCATATGTGGTGTGTTCTGTGTTCATTAAACACCAGATGGGTTTGAAAAATTATATTGATAAGATGACACAATAACTTATTTAAGACAAGCAAACAGCATGTATTTTCTGAATGTGTATGTGATGCAGCAGGGGACCATACACACTCTGCAGCTTCTTTGCAAGGATCATCAGCTGTGTGACCTCTCACTGTGACAGTGAGCCTATCAAACCTAGGCCTATCTCCTATACAGTAAAATGTAACAAGTAAACACATGCTATTCAGGAAATAGGATCAAATAGAATAGATGAAAGTTTTCCCTAAAATTATTTATATTTGGTTTTGATATTTCTCTCTCTCTTTCTCTCTCTCTCTCTATCTCTCTCTCTCGCTCTCTCTCTATATATATATATATATATATATATGAAATATATATATATATATATAAAATGTACCCTTGGAATGAATTATTTAGTTCCGAGGTAAATTTGGATAATTAGCATTAATGCCACCGTGTGCATATCATGCCACGTTGCATAACCTGTGGTAGCCCTTTATTGAACTGACTTTTGATCAGTTCAATTGTGAATAGATGGGATTAGACAAAGAGTAAGATCAATATAACCAGCGCCACTGATATAATGCGGCAAGGGAAGACCAAATTATGCAGCAACTTTGATTAAATTATGAGGCAAGAAAAGACAAATTATGCGGGTCAATATGGCATATTTTGTGATAGTGTTACTTCATCATTTTGTCATTTTTTTTTTACAGATGTTAGCATTATTTTGGCGTAAGATACACTTCATTAGTGCAGGTTTAGTACCCAAGTATACCAATAAGCAACAGAAAGCTGACCAGTAAATCCTTGCGATGGGCCTTCGACTGTGCAGCAACACATGCTGCACCATTTTTAGTAACTTTTGATCTGTTTGAGCTAGAAACATTTTTTAATGTGCAGATTATGCAGTAGATGATGAATTATATGACAAATGTGAAAAAAAAACAAAGCTGCAAAATGACAAAATTGTAGTGTTCTCGACTATAACCTGGGAATGTACTGGAACAAGATGTCAGACTATGAAATGCTCATATTTTTCACCCTGCCCTATTGGTGAGAATAAATTCAGCCCAGCACAATATTTTACATGAAATACCACAGTTATTTACCTTATAAATGCATCTGGAAGAGAACAGACAGACACACATACTCTAAAATGCATTGTAACTGCATCGACAAACCGGTTGCTCCTTTACAAGCGGTATTACAAGTTTATTATATACAGTGGCACTTGTAATTCCACAGGTGGGATATCGATCATGCTTGTGATGGAGCAACCCATCTGCTGAACTCTAAATCAGGCCCTAATTCTTAGGTAATGGGCAGAGATTTATGATTCCATCAGGGCTGCTCATTCAATGAGGCATGCACTATTTCTATCTGAATAGCATAACGCATGCACCATCCTACAGTATATTACTGGGCACCATGTACACATACTAAAATACATAAACACTCTCAGAACTCCCACTCAGAAACAGCCATAACGGAGCTGCAGAAGGTTGTTCACGTCCATGGGCCCTGATGCCACTGCACCTGCTGCATCTTTGAAAGGTTAACCCCCCACCAGTCCCCCAATACATACCACCCAAGTACAGATTGCCTCAGCCTGGATATGGACGAAGCAATTAACAGGTGCGCTTTCCATGGCCTTTTCTGCCCTGACTGGGAGGGCTAAAGGTCATGCTTGGGTGGGCCTGGCCCACACATACCCCCTGCTAGAACCGGGCCTGGTTCCTAAGTGGGCTGGTATCTAGTAAAAAAGCTATTAGAGTGTATATTGCAGTATGGCAGTTCTACAAAATCAAATAGCACCTTTAAGATTCACGAGGAAGCAGAAGACAAAAATAAATATATCATATAAAAGCTATTTATATCAGGTGAACGAGTAATAAATAGGCCTATATCCCTGTAGTAATGGGACTGTTAAAAGTCACAGACCCACCCTTCATGATCATGCAGACAAATTTCAACTACAGTGCAGGTAGACACATATTACGGCAATCTCGCCCCAGCGGGCACAGGACTACACCAGGTAAAAATCCTACAGGTGTAAAGTCAAAACAATCTCACCAGTCCCAACGGCATAGTTTAGTGAAACATTTTGTTAGACAAGAGTCCCCATGTCTTCAACCTGTACACCAATAACAATATCCTCAGTTTAGATGACTGCTTCTTAATTCTGCATCTCAAGATTCATAGCTCTTTATACCGTAAAGTGCAGCAAGAACAACAAAACAACAAAAATGTGATATATATATATATATATGTACATATATATATATATATATATACACACATTAAAACAATTTAAAATCAAGCAGTGTCAGGCGTTTACATCATGAATAGTTTAAATAATCACATAGACAGAGCAAAGCACATCCTTTACAAATCTCAATAAAAATACATCATCTAGACCCTTCAACCTAGATGTAAATTCATTTCCTCATTCAAATTCAAACCCTTTAGTATCTAATTCCAAGATGTATTTGAACTCTAACCTCCTAAGAGCCAATTTCCTGTCACCACCTCTAACTGAAGGGTTAATCCTGTCAATGACAAAAAAGCTCATAAAACTAGTCTCGCTGTCATTGAGCGACCCTCAGATGCTCCAAAAGTCTTTTCTTGACAGTACATATTGTACTACCTACATACTACTACTTGCAGGGCAGGTGAGCACATAAACTCTAAAATCAGAGTTGCAAGTGAAATACTTCTTAGTTGTGTGTTCTTCACCTAGAAGGGGTGAATAAAATGTCCTTACATTGTGACTATTTTTACAAGCTTTGCATTTACCGGACATAAAGAAGCCCCTCCTCAACATGGACATCCATGAGCTGATACCCTGGATGGCACTGGTAGACAGTCTAGATTTTAAGCATACCCCACTTCTGTATGTAATCATGGGGTAGTCACTGATCACTTTGAGACATTCCTCACTACATAGGATCTGCCAGTTCTTCCCCTAAATTTGTCTCATGTCTTTGGACTTGTAGTTAAACGTTGTGGTGAATCAAATTCGCCCACATTCATTAGCATTGTCCACCAGTGTTCTAGAGATCAAACATTCCTGTCTAGTAGTATAGCTAGCATTTTCTACTGCCGCCCACAGCATAGAATCGGAGTATCCCCTTGCCCTGAACCTATCCTGTTGGAAGCCTTCCTCAGTACTGCAATTACGAGGCACTCGTAATAGCTCTCCATAGTGAATACTGTATATCAGGGGTTTAGGGTGGCTGTTCCGAGAGTGCAACAGTGTGTTCCCTGCAGTGGCTTTCCTATGCAGACTTCTTGTCATACTATGATTGACAATTCTCACATTGATGTCTAAGATATCAAGTGATGTTTTGCTCATTTCACCCTTGAATTTTAGGTTACCTTAATTGACATGCCTTTGGCCGTGCACAGTAGGGGTTGGCTGCAGGGCCTGGCACACTCTCAGGTCCTGCCACCATCCCCCCTCTATGCATCCAACCCCAATCTGTGCAAGGCCATTTGGCCAAGTTAGGCAGAGGTATGGTGTGTGAGAGGGTGAGTTTTTTTTCTGTTCAACTTAGTTTCTACCATCATGGATTTACACTGTGGGTTGCACTGTGCACCACAGTGGCTCTGCACATTGGCCAAAAAAAGGGCAATTGTTTGCCGATGAGGTCCTTTAGAGACACCTCCCATGTCCTATGAGGTGAGAATACCTCTATCCTGATGCCTTGTGTGTGTTTTTATTTATATTTCCCCCCTCCCTCCCCCCAGGGGCCTAGCCAAGAAACACAAATGGCGGACACAACTTTCCGCTCAGGTTGCGGGCACCCCAGGACATAGCTGGAGCTGGCCCTAGGGTGTGGTAGCCCCCAGGTCCATCGGTGGCTCTTCAAGGGTCCCCACCAACTCTACGTCTAGCCCAGGGAGGTGATGGTCCCCGGGCCTGCGGGGGTATGAAACAGCACCCTTGCTTTTAATTTGATTAGAGCCCAGGGAGGTGGTGGTCCCTGGGGCTGCAGGGGGACTAGAGGGCTCCCACATTCAAAATATAAATGCCACCGGGACCTTGCCCACCCAAGTGCTGCAGTTAAAGCAATTGATTTTTTTTTTTTTAAGTGCATTCTCCTATGCTCTTCCTTTCATTTCCCCCTGGGCAGACCAGGTCCCGGGGGGCACTGGGGGTTTAACAAAAAGGAAGGGGCCACATGGGGGACCCCCTCCTAGGGCTTATTGTAGCCCCAGGGGCTGCCACCTCCAAGGGGAAAAACATGTTAAAAGGAAAAAGCAAGGGGCCCACAAAGCCCCGCAGCCCCAGGGGCTGACCCCTTCCTGGAGCACTGGTTAATAATTATGCAGGGGTGCCAGTGGGGTGACTCCTGGGACCACCTTCTCCCCAGGGCAAATTACAGTAAAATAATGCGGGCCTGTGCAGACCCCCACACATATGGGAACTGCCACCTTCCCGGGCTGCAAATACAATGGTTGGGAAGGTATGTGGACCGCAGGGACCACCACCTCCACCGGGCTTTCTTTTTCTTTTTGAAGGGAGGAGACTGTGCGGGTGGGTCATTCTTGGACTTGGGAACCACCACCTCCCTGGGGCAAAATCCACACCGTTATGCCAACAGGAATACGCCCACATTATCACGACCCACAAGTCTAGTCTTTCAACCGCGGTAAACCATTGGCGGTACACACCTCCGCGCTCAAAATACACACACACTTACAAAACTACACCACATTGAACAATTCAAACTACACACACCTGACACACATACAAACACCACACCCACACACTCACACCACTATAAAATACACACCCACATTACTCACAACCCCTCACAGCGAAAAAAAAGATAGGAAACAGAGAGAGACAAGCCAGGAGCACCCACTCAATCAGAGCCACATCATCCATACACCATCCACACACCTCACACCACACACCCCAACACAGCACCCCACACACCCTCACACATATCACTCACACCACATCCATGGCACCCCAAAAACACCCCAGGTTTTCAGAGGAGGAGCTAAGGGTCATAGTGGAGAAAATCATCCGGGTAGAGCCACAGCTATTCGGATCACAGGTGCAGCAGACGTCCATTGCTAGTAAGATGGAGCTATGGCAGAAAAACGTGGACAGGGCCAACACCAGAACAGGGGATGCCATCAGGAAGAGGTGGAACGACCTACGGGGGAAGGTGCGTTCCGTGGTTGCAAGACACCAGGTAGTAGTACAGTGGACTGGAGGTGGACCCCTACCTCCTCCCCTCCACAACTAACAACATGAGAGGAGCAAGTCTTGGCAATCATGCATCCTGAGGGCCTCGCAGAAGTAGCAGGAGGACTGGACTCTGGTAAGTCAAATCTTTACTACTATATCCCCCACCCTACCTGCATGCCATCACAAACTCCTACCCCTACTCTCACCCCATCACTTCACCACCTCAAATATGCCCCACCATGACAACCCACCCATCCCAATACTAAGCCCTGCATGCAACACCAATGCATGGACCCCCATAACAGACCTTCATGGACCCACATCACCACAGCATGTATACTAGTGACAATCACGTAGCAAACCAAATCACAACTCACACAAGCCAAAGCTGCCTTGGTAGTAACAACCATAGAGGGGAACATACCCCTGCACAAGATGTCACATGCAGAACAAATAACACTGCATTTGCATCCCCACAGGACCCCTACTCAACATACCGGAAAGGACTTGCCAGCAACATCCAGTCCCCCACCAGAAGAGGCCCACAGTGATGACAGCAGCTCTGCACGCCTGGATCACGATGTATCAACCTGGCCCATCAGGGACCTTTGGACAGTCGGTTACCCAGGCACAGTCCCAACCCACCACAGAGCCTCTCCCCTCAGGAAACACCACCACAGCACCCACCCAGCGGGCCCATCCTTCTGTACCCAGGATACATCAATCAGCAGTGTGTCCACTACTACAGGGACCCCAGGCAACCCCACAAACCCAGGACGATCAGGGACCTGGGGTCAGTGGCAGTGAGCACACAGTTCAGGGGGCAGAGGCACAGGACAACAGGGAAGCTGGGAGGACTGCTCTGCAACAGGGGGAGGACAGGCCCAGGGAACCCACTCTCCAAGAGGCAATCACAAACATCCTGGGAGCATACCACCATTCCCAGGAGACCATGGGCCAGATACTGGCCAAGTTGCAGGAGACCCAGCGGCTGCAGGAGGGACATTACCTGGGGATCAGGGAGGACCTCAAACTCACCTACACCATCCTGGTCACCACTGCAGGGGTGCTGGGTGACATGGCCAACACCATGAGGGAGGCAGTGGCACACCAACGGGCCCCTGACACTAGCCACACCGAAGAACAGCCCTCCACCTACACGGCACTAGTGGACAGGCGGCCCCGCCACAGGACCAACAGGCCACCAGCACCCCACTCCTTGCAGATGGAGAACCACCCCGCAAACGGTCACTGCGATCCAGGCAGAAGCCAGAGAACATTGCCGAGACCCCCGCCAGGAAATAAGACTCTCCTGATTGTCACCCTTGTGTCCCACTCTGTCAACCTGTCCACCATTGACCTGAATTGCTCCACTTTCTATGCCCCCTTGGACAATGCACCTGTGATACCAAGAGACTGGACTCTGCCCTGGACTTTCCTCCACCATCACCCCAGCCCATTGCACATCCCCCTCTTGTTATGAGCACTTAAATAAACACCCTTGGAACAAATACAAATCTGGAGTCTGCCAAATGATTCAAATATGTATTAGTACAACATTAGCAAAGCATTGCAAGTCATATGTACAGTTAAATTTACATTGTAATGACCTTTAGTGGGTAGCAGTAAACACACCAGGAGCCAGAGTGGGCCACAGAGATCTGGAAATAGAGATGCCAAAGTGTACAGTAAGTGGCCATAGACATAGGGAAATCAGGCTGCCATGTACAATGCCCAACAGAAAACTGAAAAGTAAAGTGAAGTTACAGTGTCTTACCTGTGTGTCACTGGAAGTACTGCTGTATTATATTACTTCTGTTGTCCAAATCTTCTTCCTCTGCCTCCTTTTCCTCACTGTCCACAGGCTCCACCGCTGCCACAAGACCATCTCCAAGCTCATCCTCCTGCAGAAAAGGCACCTGGTGTCTAAAGGCCAGGTTGTGCAACATGCAATGATGATCTGGTACACGTTCTTGGGTGAGTAGTACAGGGATCCACCAGTCAGATGGAGGCACCTGAACCTGGCCTTCACAAGGCCGAAGGTTCTTTCAATTTTCCGCTTTGTTCGCCCATGTGCCTCATTGTAACGTTCCTCTGCCCTTGTCCTGGCATTCCTCACTGGGTAGCCATGAGAGGTTGGGGTAACCAGGATCACCTGCAAATATTCGAGGGATACCTGTTAGCCACATACTCACCCTTAGGGACAACCCCATACCCATACACCATTATATACTGGGTGGGGACCTTGGGCTCACCTATTAGCCACACCCGGTGCCTCTGGAGTTGAGCCATTCACATGGGAGATGTACTGGTCAGCCAAACACACCATCTGCACATTCATAGAGTGATAGCTTTTTCTATTCCTGAACACTTGTTCATTTCTCCGGGGGGCGGGGGGGACAAATGCCACATGTGTACCATCAGTGGCACCAATGATGTTGGGGATATGTCCCAGGGCATAGAAGTCAGCTTTCACTGTGGCTAAATCCTCCACCTTACGGAATACGATGTAGCTGCACATGTGTTTCAGCGGGGCAGACAACACTCTGCTCAACACATTTTAGAACATTGGCTGTGACATCCCTGATGCCACTTGCCAGGAAATGGAGCACTGGTAGGACCTGCACTAGAGGGGGGATACCTGTTGGCTGGCGGATAGCTGACATCATATCCAATTGGGCACACAGTTCTTGGATTGTGGCCCGATCAAGTCTGTATGTAATGATAATGTGTCTGTCCTCCATTGTCGCAAGATCCACCAGGGGTCTGTACACTGGAGAATGTCTCCATCTCATATTCATCCTCAGCGGTCGAAGCCTATGGAGGAAAACGGTGAGCAGAGGGTCAAAATCACACATCTATTGCAATAATGATGCATTTCTACATTTACAGAAGCAGTATGTGAATCTGAGAGTCAGTTGCTGTGCAAATGTCTGCTGTGACGCAGTTAGGGGACTGCCGCGCAACTTTGCATTGGTTATTATTGGGCCCTATGGGTTCCAGGAGCCAATGGTGATGTACGGCGGCGGTGACGTTACGCACCGCCACGGGCGTGACCCCCATTTTCTATCTATTCACTCACTTGCTACCTGACCTTCAACAGGAAAGGACCTACACTAAAAGTGCTGCTTTGACCTGTGTCTGGAAGCAACAATGGCTCATGTGTCTGGTGAAAGGGCCCCTGCCTTCACTGCGGAGGAGTTGGAGAAACTGATGGATGGGGTCCTACCTCAGTACACATTACTCTACGGTCTTCCAGACAAACAGGTGAGTACACTGGGAGCATGATTCATGGGCCATGATTGTATGGATTGCTGTGTGTGTAAGCCACATGTAGGGGGGAGCTGAGGCGTCCTGGCCAGTGTGCTTCATGTATGGTGGTCAATGTATGTGAGCCAGGGGATGGGAGGGATCTGGTGGGCCATGAGTGTGACGGTCCGGACGGTTGACTAATTCCCTTTTCTGCTGTCTTTTCCTTGCAGGTCCGGCCCACCAGAAAAAGGGTATTTGGTGTGCCATCGCCAAGGAGGTGCGGACCCTGGGGGTCTTTGACAGGCGGAGCACCCACTGCTTAAAATGGTGGGAGGACCTGCGCTGTTGGGCAAGGAAAACGGCAGAGGCCAGCTGGTGCTGGCCTCCCAACAAGGAATGGGTGCCCATCGTACCCTGACCCCCCTGATGTTCTGCATCCTGGCGGTGGCCTATCCGGAGTTGGATAGGCTCTTGAAGGCATCCACAAGGGGGTGAGTACAGATTCAGAATCATGACTTTGCGCGCATTAACGTTGTACCTGGGTGGGGGATGTGGGCTGTGGGTGCCCCTAGGGCAGGGCGAACTGGCAGGGTAGGTCCCTTGTTGGGCAGGCTCTGAAGCACTCCTACCCCAATAGTGTTAGTGGGCATCTACTACTGGGGAGGGTCCTGTGGGTTTCAGGTGTGCAGCTACTGGCGTTAGGCATTGTACCCCATGGGCTGGTGACTATCTTAGTAACTGGTAGTGCATGGCCTAGGGCTGCTCCCTGTGTGTTGTGTAAGCCAATGGTAGTGGTGTTGCTGGCACTGACCAAGTGTATCCTCTGTCTCCCCCCAACCCCTTTTTGTTTTGTCACCCTGCCCTTGTGTGCATTAGCATCATCTGGCGGAAGAGCAGAGACACCGGCGACAGAGGGTGCTGCATCCCACATGGGCCTGGAGGCCGAATCCACCGACGGTGAGGGCACCAGTGGGACAGAGGGCGAGGGGAGCACAGTAGAGTGCGGTGGCTTAGAGTGGAGAGGTGCAGGGTAGAGTGGAGTTGCAAAAAGGGGCATAGAGTGTGATGGCATAGAGTAAAATAGTGTAGAGTGCCGTGGCATAGAGTGCAGAGATGCAGAGTAGATTATAGTGATGTACAGTGTATTGATGTAGATTGCAGGGGCATAGAGTTGAGTGTTACAAAGTAAAGTGCATTAGCATAGAGTGTATTAGCTTAGAGTGCAGTGGCGTACAGTGCAGTATTGCAGAGTAGCAGAGAGTAGAGTTGTGCGTATTAGATTAGTGTTGCCTAGACTGGAGTGGTATGGCGTGCAGACGATCAGAGCGCAGTGCTGTAGAGAGGCGTAAAGTGCAGTGGCATAGAGTAGAGTGGTACAGAGTAGAGTAGAGAGGCATATTGTGAAGTAGCATAGAGTGCACTGGCATAATGTGGAGTGGTTCCGAATGGAGAAGAGAGCAGTGGCATGGAGGGGAGTGAAGTAGAGTGATACAGAGTAGGGTGCAGTGGCGTGTAGTGGTGCAGAGCAGAGTGGAGTGCTGTATGGATGGTATGCTAACACACTGCCATTACAGACAACACATTTTTGATCAAATGACCATTACATTTGCACAGATATACAGTTTTTCAAATCAAACTATACTGTGCACAGACGATTATGTGCGGAAATTGCATCACCTAATGCAATGATTTGTTTTAATCATGTGAAGGTATTTGTTTCCAGCACAGTTCAGAATTAACAAAAATGTGTTTAATTTGTACTTCTAATTCTGATATATTCTGAAGTTTATTTAAATGTTGTCATGTGATAGAAAAAACTCTTTCCTAACTCCAGTATCCAGCAAGATTGTCGCATAAATCCTCTCACTTTGAAGTCAGAGAAAGGAAAGTAAACACTAAGGGGGTCATTACGACCTACCGCCGAGGCCGCGGGAGACAGAATGCCGCCATTGCCGGTGGTATTTCTGGCTCCCTATTATGACATTTCCGCTGGGCCAGCGGACGGTAACAGTGTTACCGTCCGCTGGCCCAGCGGAAATGTCACATCAACATTGCTGCCGGCTCATAATAGAGCCGGCGGCAATGCTGATGTGCAGCGGGTGCAGAAGCACCCGTTGCGCATTTCACTGCCCAAAATTCAGGCAGTGAAATGCGCGACGGGGCTATGCCTGGGGGCCCCTGCACTGCCCATGCCAAGTGCATGGGCAGTGCAGGGGCCCCCATGGGCACCCCAAGTCCCCTTACCGCCAGCCTTTCAATGGCGGTGTGTACCGCCACGGACAGGCTGGCGGTCGGGGACTCATAATCCCCAGGGCAGCGGTGCATGCACCGCTGCCCTGGGGATTATGACCGCCAGGCGCAATCCTGGCTGGAAAGTGGAGGGGCCGGCGGTATGGCCGTGGCTTTTCCGCCACGGTCATAATTGCTGGCGGAACACCGCCAGCCTGTTGGCGGTGTTACCGCCAACTTACCGCCGGCCGCCAGGGTCATAATGACCCCCTAAGTTTCCACAGAAGAAAGAGCCTGACATTTGACTTTGTTCTTTGAATGCACAGCAAATATGATAAGATAAGAACAAGATTTACAGGCCTGTTTACAGAAAGGGAGCACTTGGCAGGATACTGTAAATAAGGTTTTGGTAAGGGAAGGGAGGAATTCAAGCCGCATAGCCTAAAACAAATAAAGCCAGCAAATTGAAAGCAACAAATTGTGAGTTACAAACCACAAGGCCAATGGCAAGCAACGGGCAGAATGCATTCACAAGGAAGCACTATGAATTTACTTAAAGTGACAGCTGTGGGATACTTTTTGGGGAAAGTCCAGTATTTTAGTCCATATCTTTGCGAGGTTTGGCCACATCAACCACCCAGGTAGTATGACGAGAAGACCTGGAGTTGTTTCCATGTTGCAGGATAGGTCTGTGCACCCATTCTATCAGTTTGCCACCATTTCCTATGGTACAGAGCTTCTAGCACACCTCTTGTAGGGTTAGTGCTAGGTGGCAGACATGAAATAGGGCATTTAATGATTATTTAAGGTGGTTGTAAGTAAGGAGTTGACCGGGGTGAAGATGGTAGTCTGCCACAAGGGTTTGGAAATTTAGTAGCTCACTGTTCAGAAACAAAGTCCCCAATTTTAAGACACCTGCAACATGCCACTGATGGAGTTGCTCTGGGCACAGCCATCCTGTGCGAGTGGGAAGGCTTAGCAAAGGTAGTGCAGGATCATAGGGTTTCTTCGTGTCAGTGAGTTTACAGGTTCTGGCAAGGCAAGAGAAAGCCGCGCATGATAACCCCGGATGGTGATCCCTAGAATGGTCAGTAGGAAACAATGAGCAGTGCATTAAGCCTTTCTTAAGTCTTTACTGGTAAACCCCATCTCATGCAGGGAGGTGGGCAGAAAGCCAGCGAGCCACCCATTGGACCCGTGCAGCTGAATAATAGCATTCTAAGTCCAAAAGACCTAATCCAGCCGCAGTCACAGTTAGCTTTAGAGTGGAAAGAGCTACCCGACGGTGCCACAGCGACCAAATCAGATGTGTGGCCTGTCTGAAGAAGGGATGAAGGATGCGCAGGGGAAGGTTTGCAAAATAATACTATCATTGGGGTAGCACACCATCTTCACTAGTGCCACATGGCCTCTACAGAAAGAGAAGGCCATAAAGCAAACTGGGCTTGGAGGGACAGTTCACTCTGCCGAGATTTTCATCCTGGAAATCACTGTAAGAATGGTAGATATTAATCATTAAGTATCAAAAGGTAACTGGTTCCCAGTTCAATCTGAGATCTAATTGTATCTAAAGGCAAAAACAGTGCCATATGTTAAAGAAACACTAATTAACATTTAAAATTTGTAAATTTTGTTTGTGCAATTTACATCCCAAATATTTTGAAGATTCTATGTGTACTTGACACTTAGGGATAACCCAGATCTCTAGTTTGGCTTTTGCTCAATTTCAAAACCATATAAAGACATGGACAAAGCGGGCAATGGCCTTGCACAACCTTGAAAGGGGTCTGGCCCGTGCTCACCCTTCAAAAGCACTAACAGCGGACCATTGCACCAGAAGAGTTTGCCAAGGTGGATGGGTGTTGCTTGTTCAACCACTTGACAGTGCCCCTTCTGTTTCGGTCCTGTGTGCAGAGACAACTCCCCAGGTACCCAATACCTTCGAATAGTCTTGGTGGACCCATCTTGTCTGATTTTAGGAACTGTCCCACCTTGTTCTTCTCTTCTTTATTTATCCAGTTTTTAGCAACAACCCTTTGAATTACTTGCTGTGGATCTCCCATTTGCTCTCGATTTCATCCTCCTCTTTTATTATCTTTGATTGGTAGTCCGGGCTCCCATTTCTGAGATAAATGTAGAGTCCCAGACATACACTCTAGTGCAGTGAGACTACAGACAAGTTATGGGTACATCACATCCTGACATTACGTGTGAGACTGTCGCCCACACCATCTGCCCTGCCTCTTTAAAAAAAATTAGGTTGAAAGTCCATGGGCGGTTGGGGTAAGCCAGATGTTTTTGTTCAATTTGTTTAAACTAGCATAAGGTTAATTACCTTAATGTTTCCCAAACTGTTTGCCAGGGGTTTTAAACTGTTCAGAAACATAATCAAAATGTTGCTGTTACTTTCTCTTCAGGAAAGATCAGGTAGATTTGTGTAGGGGTGATGGCCTTGCCACAGTACTGAAGGGCATTAATTTACTACTGAACAAGGACGTAATGTGACACTTGAATGTAGCATACCAGGAGGCAATCACAAAAAGACCACAGTGAATAAATAGTGCTATGTTAAAAAAAAGTAAATAAATGCACTGACAACATAGTGAGGCATGGCCTCTCTTGCGTGTGTCTGAAAAACTGACGTTTGTTCTTGAATTTTTGTCCTGAATTTTTTCCCTTTGTCCTGAATTTTTGTCCTGAATTTTGACCCTTTGTCCTGAATTGTTTACAGTCCTGTCCAGAATTTGCCTCAATGCCAGGTGGTCACCCTAGCTGAAACCTAAATCCCATTATATCCTATGGGATTTAGATTTTCGGCGGATGGGATATCCGTCACCGTGGTGACAGAGTAACCCGTCCGCCAATATCTATATCAGTCCCTTAGTGTGCAATCTGATGGTGTACTAGGTCCTGGTGTGCCGAGAACCATTAGAGATGGTCAGTTTCTATGCACAATAAGCAGTTGTGCTGATCGTAATTTCTTTGTAAACAATGCAGCTGGTTTTGAAGATAGATAGTGCAGGCCGGCGCAGGGAGCCCCATCAGGATGGGGGTGATGTGATTATATTTCTTCAGCCCATGGATGAGATGTACTGCAGTGTGTACAATGCCCTTAAGGGGTTCCAGTTTGGAGTCTGGGAAGCCATGGAGAAAAGCTTTACTACCATCCAGATGAAAGAGGATGAAAGGTTACCTTTTTCCTGACCACTAATGTCATCTTAGTTAGAAATAAGCTTCTCTTCTGATGCCCCAGAACATAACTAGTGTTCCCTTTCTGTCATGTCGCCATGATTCCAGGGACTCCCACTTGTTGTTCTAGAATGCCTCCACCACAACACTACTAGCAAATAAAGGCACTCACATTGGATCCAGAACTTTCCACATCTTAGGCAGTGGTTCTGGATGCACCAGGTGTACCATGCTGCATGTCTCTTCCAAATAATAGAGATGCTATCATTGCCATTTTTTCTTGGAGATGATTGCAATGACCCCTTTCTAGAAAGCGCCATCGTTTTTGCCGATATGTGTATTTGAGAAAACGGAATTTCTCTTGTCAGGGAAAGACTAAGGGGCTGAGTTCATTTTCTTCATTTCACTACATGCAGGAAAGGGCTAATAAGAAAAATTTATATTTATACTTTGGCATTGCAAATTACAAGTCATGAATAGGGTGTAATGTATTGCATAATTATTTAGGTATTTCACCAATGAAACACTGTCAGACCCTTTTAATGAGTCTCACACCCTTCCAGATAGATACCATTAGTTAGCTCCAACCAATCGGCTGATTTGATTTCTCATACGAAAAAGAACACATTTTCCTTGTAAAAATGTCCTGTGGCAAGAAAAAAAAATCAGAGAAATGTTATGAGGAAGATATTCTGCACACCCGTCTTGAGCGGCTGACTTAAATTGTTCAGGTACAAATGACTTGCCTAAAGATACAAAAAAAGTCTTGGAACATCAGTACAAATATAAACTTGCAAGAAAAATGTGATGCAAATCCTGCTGTGGTGGCTGAAAACATCAAGTTATCAGTAACTTCGAAAACATACCAAGAGAACCGTTCAGGATCTTTGCAAAAAATAGCATGCTAAAAAAACACAGTGCCAGATTCGAGAAAAAGTTATGCTGCACCCCGTGCAGGACCACTTTTCTTGCGCCTCTTAGCACCCCCCTACCACCACCATGTCTGCACCATATCTAAGATATGGCGCACCATGGTGGTAGTTATGGAACTAGCGTCAACATTTTTGAAGCTAGTTCAGAGCTTTGAAGGTTAGCGTCACAATGTTGACAATAATCCTGCAAAGCCCATTGTAAATCTCTGTGATTTCTTTGCACCATTTGTTTGCTCCCCCTAATGGGGGAACAACCCCTTTGCAGGTGCAGACGTAATGAAGCACAAAGGGTTACAAAGTAAATGTGGTGCAGCCATTTTGGCCTTGGCCCACATTAGCATAAGAAAAATTATGCTAATGTTTCACAAAGAGGTGCTAGGGGCTCTTAAATCTGCCCCTAATTTTGAAAACACAGTCCCTGTCTTTTCACCATGTTGGGGACTGGCTAGGTTCTATAGCATCCCCTAGGAATTCATGAGCAGGCCTCACAGTTTGCTTCATTATAGAAAAATGATGCTTGAGAAGCCTTCTGTTTTCAACTTAAGGATAATCATTGAATCCCTGTGCCATTGGCATATTGCAAACCCTTAGTGAGAGTATTACTCTCCCAGTGCTATTTTGAGATTTTGGTTTTGGTATGAGGTGCAGCAAAATATATGTAAAATCCCCTGCCATACATTGAAAGCATGTAGCAAGCCACCTCAGAGTTCCTTTAGAAAGTGCTGGAACTCCAAGGTAACTTTCAATATCTATGTAATATATGGCAGGAGGTACTTTATTCCTTATAGTACATGGTCAGTCCATCAGCCTTACCAAAAACTGCTTGAATTCTTGGCATGTTGCTTTTTCATATAACTAAGATACAAAGTTTGCAGACATGTAGAATAAACAAAGTGAATGTAATGCTAAATTAAACGCACCAAAAAGCTGTCAAATATTTGTCAATATTAAAGCTTAGAATCTGCTTAATACAAGTTGCAAAAAAGCTGTAGCTCAGTGAGGACAAACAGAGAGCTTCTACGTTTCCTAAAATTGCATGAAACGTGCAGAAAATAAACAACTTACTATGTATTTCTTATTTTTGTTGATCACTGTCCATCTAGGAAAACAGCGGAAGAAGAAAAAGCCAGGACTGATTTTCATTGTTTAAATTGTAGCTTTAAATATGCTCTGTGTCCTGCTTTCCCACTTAACTGCTGACTCTGGCAGAAGTTGATATGATGTCAGAACTCCACTGACTCCTTAGTGCAGAGGTCTTCAAACTTTTTGAGGCCGGGAACCCCTCTTAAAAATTGTTAGGTGTAAGGACCCCCTCCTGATAAAAATGTCAAGAACACGGTACTCCCCATCATCAACAATAATAAACATCCCCATTTCCCACAGCAAATCATTTTTACTGTGAGGAAATAATATTAAACAGTGTTTAGCAAAGGACAAAACAAAGGTCCTCCTTTATGAGGAATTGACATGGGGCAGCGCTGCAAGTCTACTTGCTACACTGCCACACGCCAATATAAAAGGGCAGGAATGGACCATATTTATGAAATACAGTGCATTTCTGTCCTTTCCCTCTGCGCTGGTGCACAATTGCTGCATAGTGCCAGTATAGGCAGGATTGTATTTGTGCAGGAAGGGGCCCTGCATTGTACCTCTTTCTATATGTGCGGCAGATAGCAACACACATGGAAAGAGAAAAAAACAAGGAGAAATTAAAACATTTCTCCTCATTATGCCTGCTCTGGGGAGGCGTAAGGTTTTGGTACTGCTCCAGTTTACGTGATTTTGTAAATCTGAGGCAGCGTCAAAATCCTCTGTGTTGCATGGGAACATCCACCACTACGCCCATGGAACGCCTCCTTGACGCAAAGTAAGGCAATGCAGCGGCTTGCACTGCCTTGCCTTACCCCATATCTACAAGGCCATTCGAAGCCACCCAGGGTGGCTTTGCGTCCCCTCATAGGCATGATTGAGAGGCTTGTGCCGCTGGAGCGTCAAAAAAAGTGATGCTCGAGCAGCGCAAGCCTCTCATAAATAAACCCAAAATATTCTCTAAGTTTTTTTAAGTCTTTTACCGTCAGGTAACTACATATAAAATAACAGCCAGCTTAAATGAAAAATAAATAAAAGAAAGTTGTTACTCATTGGGAAATGCACTGTAGTGCATTATGAAACCTCTATTAGTTAATGCACTGCAGAGGTCTGTGTGTAACCGGAGAGCAACGGAGCTAATTCTTGGTTAGTGCAGTTGAGAATAGTGACTTGTGTATTTTTAGTGCCATGGGATCACAGCCTGTGACAGAAAGCACTGTGAATATGTAAGGCATTATTTTATACTTGCATTACACACAGTATAAGATGGGTCATTACAAAAAGGTTCATTATAAAACTGTGCTTCTAAAATGTGGATTTAAGTAATATCAGAGCATATGCAAATCTTTTTTTTTTATAGCTGTCCCTTCAACACCTCCAGGTGAAGTAAGCACTGTGTAAATACAATTACAATTAAAAGCACGCACTTCACAGTGCAGTTGTTAACTCTTTGCACTACCCCTCAAAAAGAATAAATGTTTGTCCTCACAAATCTTTGAGTGATTCGATCATTTAAAGCTACTCCCAAGCACCCTTTATATTTGCTGATCAGCTCGTAGAGCACATTTGCATTTCATTCAGGAAGTAAACACCCTGGGCTGAAGGTCTCCTTAGCTGTCTGTGAGGCTTTCACAGCACAGGAGACTTAATTAAAGTTCAGCTGAGGCATTTTAAGGATGGGCTGGGGGAATGTGCAACCCCTTTCCAGGACTCCATGGCCCCCCTGGGGGTCGCGACCCCCAGATTGAAGACCTCTGCCTTAGTGGTATCCTCTCAAAGGGCTCAACAGGCTGAAAACAAAGGACCCCCCTATTCCCATGCCTTCATTTAAAAGGAAAGGCAAGAAGAGAAGCCAAAGCTCGTAAAAAAGAAAGGAAGCCTGCAAAGCAGGCAAGGGCAAAGGGCATGATGCAGGGCCAATCAGGGGCAAGAACACCATTTAAGCTGCCCTGTCAGACCAGGGCAGCTCGCAGATTAGTACGGGAGTTGGCAGCAACCATTATCACCACCTACACCAGGGAAGACATTGCATTGTGTCTCAATAAGAAGAAAAGAACCTGAAGGAGAGAATAAGACGACAGCAGGAAAGAATGAAGAGAGGAAAGGTGGCATGGGGGGGGGGAGCAGCGGCAAGCCCTGGAAGCCACAGAAGCTTCAGCAGGGCAGCCAGCTCCCACCAAAGCTCCAGCCAATGCTGCAGCTGAGGACCAGGCTTGAGGTTGAGAACACGTTGAGTCTGAGGATGTCTCACACACAACAAAAAGCAGTGTTTGCATGGGCCTATGCTGACAGAGGTCAGGATGAACTGCTTAGAAGAAAAGAGCAAGCAATGTGAACTCTTGGCCGTCCGTTGCCAGCGTTCTAGAAAGAACAATAATATTCAAAGCTCAGGTGCCACCAGTGCAAGAAGGCAACTCAGCAGCAGTATCGAAGCAGCCTCCCAGGCCAGCATATGCAGTCAGGATCAGGAAGTGAGACGTCCACACTGAAGAAAAAGGTTACAAGCTGCACAGCAAGCAAGTGGGGGCTGTGTTAAAAAAGGACTCAAGCCGATAATACAAATGCAAATGTAGGTGAGTCTTTATTTCCAAAGATAAGTGCCCATGATGCATAACATGTTCAGTGCACCCAAGAGTCAAGCAGCAAATTAAGCACCCATCACTGACGGAACCTTAGGTTCACATTCTTTACAAAGACCAGGTGATCTCACAGCCACTTCTTTAAATATATGCAATAACATTACAACACCTTTCCCCTTACATACAAAACAACAACAAAAAAGTAATAATTACAACCAAAACTTACAAAATAAACAATTAACAATATATATACCATTCATTTTACCTTAATAATGACAAAGCCATTGTAAAGGCTTGGTATTCAAACAGTATGTGAACTGGTCTTCTTTACATTAGTAATTGGTTGACAACCGTGTGTTCATGAATAACGAAATGCTGTACAGTGTCTTAATCATTACAATTCTCAAATTGCAACCAAGCAGACCATCCTGTTTCAGCATTGACAAGTGTATTCTTCTTAATGATATCTGCTTGTTCTGAAGACAATTTTATTAATTTCTACTCCACCAACCTTTGTCTTGTACTAAAACAGCACCTTTGTTAACTTTTTCAACAAGCATAGGTAATGAAAACATGGATTTACCCTTTCTGACTCTCCTTTTGTTCTTTATCACAACCCAATCCCCCACACTGAAATTGCTAACACAAACATTTTGCTTCTCATCAAAATATTTTTTCATCTCAATTTCTTTCAAAGCACAGTGGTAGCAATCTTACCTTTACCAAGTGATTGATGAAACCCCTCTTTGTTTTCTAACCAATTTGGGCACAAAATGGTATGTGCTTTGCGTCCCTCAACAATGTTTATGGAGATTCCTCTGTGGTGGTATGAGAGGTTACTTTGTAGTTCCAGACCTTTTTCTTCAAAAATGCAAATAACTCGTGACCGGATTTTATGGCTGTCTGTATACCTTCCTTCGCCATTTTATTTGCCCTGTCTACTAGTCCATTTGCTGTAGGTGAGTAGAAAGCATACTTTACATGTTTTACATCATGCTGTTTGAGAAATTAACAAATCTGATATGATCTGAAATGAAGTGAGTCCTATTATCTGTGATAAGCTCTCTAGCAGCACCCTCTGATTCACATACATTTTTGAAGAATGATAAGGCTGCATTTGTGCAAGGAGAATCAACAAATGAAAAATAAATCCACTTTGAATAATAGTCAGTCATAATTATGAAGTACCTCAGGTTGCTGGGAAGTAGGGAGTATGTGGCATAAAAATCTAACCCCACCTTGCCCCATGGAGTACCAGTAAAGGGTGCCAGGCACAAAGGAGCTTCTCTGGTCTTCCAGTGCTTATCTGAAATAAAACATTCAGGACATTTGTCAATAAATTGTTTCACATTGGCATCCAACAATGGCCACCTATAATATTGTTTATTCTCTTTGAGGTCTTTGAAAATCTTATACGCCCTTGGTGTGACAGTACCAGCAACTCATGCCTCAAACTCCAGGCGGCACAAATTGTTTGCTACACATAATCCCACCATTACCCAAAGATTACTTGTCTGCTACCTGTGAAAATCTTTTCAACTCACTGGATAGACATCTTGTTTCTGGCCATCCATATAATACAAATTTCACATCTTCCTGCATATTCTCGTGCTCACAGCATACCCCCATCCATTTACTATCTGAAATTCTGCTCTCACACTGGCTAACAGCATCTATAGCAGCAACCACATAGCTCATATCATCTATTCCATCATCATCCTTCTCCTCCTCACTCTCTAGAGACATATGAGATAAGCAGCCAGCCCTAAAATGTTTTCCCACCAGGAAAATGTTTGACTTCAAAATTATATTCTTGAAGTTTTGATATCAACCTTAAAACCTGCCAGTCAAATTATGTATTCCTTTACCACTAAGGATATTAACTAGAGGCTTGTTGTCAGTCTACAATTCAAATATGCATCCCTATATGTACATTTTTAATGTATGTACTGCCCAAATGCGAGCTAACGCCTCCCACTCAATTGTACTGTTATACTCTGCTGAGTGTTTGAGAGCTTTCGAAGCAAAACCCACTGGCTGTTCCTTGCCCTCTGACCTTTGGCTGAGAACTGCCCCAAGAACTGTCAAACTGGCATCCACTGTAACCATACACTTACTGTCTGTTTTTGTACGGATGTAAAGCAGGAACTTCTACAATGCGCTCATTTGTTTTGCAAAAGGCTTGTTCCATTTCCTCTGAACACATAAAGTTTGCTCCTTTCCTAAGGAGAGCTCCCAATGGTTCAACTAACTGAGCCTACCCTTGTACAAATGGTGCCTAATATTCGGTTAACCCAGGAAGGATCTAAGGCTATTCATGTTTTTAGCACTTTCACTTCTTTGATTGCTTTTATTAGGCAACACTTTGGTTTTATTCCAGAAGTTGAAATGGTATGGCCTAAACATTCCAACTCTTGTACCTTAAAATAACATTTGTTACATCTGATTGTCATTCCAACCCATTCCAATATTAAAAAACATCTTTCAAAATTTTGTTGTGGGTTTCCATATCCTTGGCAACAATTAGGATGTCATCCTGGTAAGCTTGCACACTGTGCATATCACCAAACAATGTATTAATTATTTTCTGGAAAACACTGACAGCAGATGCCAAGCCAAAAGGAAGTCCTAAATACATGTATACTCTGGAAGGTGTCACGAAAGCTGTGAGATCTTTCGATTTGCCTGTTGTTGGAATTTGGTTATATGCAGAGCACAAGTCAATGATGGAAAAAAGTCTAGCATCTCCAAGGTTAGTCAACCACTATGCTCTTGTTCAATGTGCATGAATCTATACACAATCTTATTTCACACTTTCGCAACTATGAAGGGTGAAACCCATTGGGAAGAATAAGTTGGCACAATGATACCATCAGAAGACATGTCCTTTAGAACCTTCTTCAAATTATCTCTAACACTAATCAGTACATTCTGCACTTTATGAACAAATGGTTGGGCTCCAGACTTGAGTTTGATATGGTGTTGAAACCACTTTGCCTCATCCACTTGCTCTCTGAAAATACTTTCATGATCTTTCAAAATGTGCTCATTTTCTTTTTTTTTTGTATTTTGTTTTTAGAGTTATCCACTATGGTAGCTATGGACATTTGTTCACTTTTGTTTTCTTCACAATACTCAATGGGCAAATTCCCAAGTACCACTGGAGTGTTTGCCCCAGGCACTAAGTATTGATCCCCCTTTGCCAAATCTTGCCATCCAGTGATATTCTTGCTCTTCACAGCTACATACACTTTGTTTTTAACCATTCTACCTAAACAATTCACTTGTGACATGAATTATCCCAACATATCTATTTCCGTATCCCCAAATGCCTTGGGGTTTACATCAAATGGTATGAGTTTCACATCCTACCAATTGTCATAAAAGGTAGAGTATCTCAAAATTCGAATTGAGACCTTAAATTTGCCATTACAGAGAGAGTCATGCCTCCAAGGTTTGCTTCCACCAAAGGCACTTTCACCAAAGTCCTACCTATAATTGGGTTATATTCAATAGTTAAAACAACAATGCTAAGCTTTTCAGTACATATGTCTATAGGTGCTTCCACACTGTTAATCTTTACAGTATTTCTGTTAGATCTACACACCAGCTGAAAATGCCTCTTTTTTTTACATGACATTTTCCAAAAGCCGGACAGTCTGAATTGTTGTCTAACCGATTTTCCGAACCATATTTCCAACACATTACATTAGATTATTTTGTATAACTCTTTCTTCCTTTCCTTTGCATATTGACTACACATTTTTTCTTTATCTGTCTCTAAATCAGTTTGATCAGTGACCAACATGTTGACAGGTACATCAGTATTAAGCGAGTTGGACGAAATCAAACCGCCCTCAATACCCTTGGACAAACTGTAAGAGTTGGATTGCACCATGCTAAACATCTTTTTTGTATTTTCTTTGAAGAACAGTTGAACAAAATTGGTCACTGACATACACATGAGTTTTGGCTCAGAATCACAGGTTGCTGCAGACATTCCTAATGTTGATATATATTCCTCCAATGATTCTTCGACATGCTGGCTTTGTTTGAAAAACCTATATCTTTCCAGCATAACACCTGGTTCATCCAAACAATGTTTAATTCATACTGCTTCTTTATACTGATCCCAATCCCCTTCCCCTGAATGAGCATGATGAGCCATCACAAGTGGTAAGTTGTTAAAGACATCTTGAACAGCTTGACTCAAGCTGCCAAATAACAATGCCAATTTGCGACCAGGTGAGTGACCCATACCATCTATCGAAACAAAATAATTTTAGAAAAGTCTCAACTATTGTTGCCACTTCAACAAAGGGGTTTTGGAGAATAGGAGGTGGCTGTGCAAACTGATAAAAATTTGAAGCCATAACTTACAAATACCTAAGGGTGCTCAGCACTACTTAAGACGTTCAGTACACAAAAAACTGAATAATGACAAGAAAATGACTGAAAAAATAGCAGTAACTGTTAATATGGTACTTCAAATTCTGCAAAAGGTGAACAGTCACTTTAATCAGCAAACTTCTGCTAGCGTAATCACCTGAATTCTATCATAAAGAAAATGACCATGTACTGACCTCCTTTACCACAGCATATTTCATGTTGTTTGATAATAATCACTAATAAATCCAGTCCGTGTCATTTCCAGAGCAGATTACACACTCCTGTGCACTGGAAACTTGGGAAATTCCAAGATGGCTGACAACGTGTGACATGGCATGCTATGTTTAAAAGTTCCAGCATTCAAAGATTACAATGAGGATGACTGCGTACAGTAGGACGAACGCGCCTGAGCTTGTGAGGGCAGCACATGTGACTCTTGCGTCAAGTTCAAATGCTGTATGTGACCAGCAAAGTAACTTGACCTTGAGCTTGGCAGAGCTGGTTCTAATATTTTAAAAGTACCTGCCAGCCTTTCCATGACAGGGAGCCCACCACAGAAAGGCTGGAGGAAAGTCAGTGCCGGGGGCCACAGAAGGGCCCATGCATTGCCCATGCCATGCCAGTGCAGGAGCCCCCTCGCCCAGCACCATCGGAATGCTTTGCTTTGCAGAAAGTGTGCATTCTGATGGTGCTGGTGTGCTACGGTATTGGTCTCAGCTCCCTTAAGGGAGACAAGACCAATATCATAGCACTTTTCCCACCAGTCAGCCCTGTGGGGACGCATAATACAATGTTCCTGCTGGTCAAACCGACGGAAACATTGTAATATGTTTAGAAGGGATGCCACTGGTATGATGGTGCCGTCCTACCCACGAGTTTAGGGTCCGGTCCTTTGATTGCCAAACTCCTAATGAGGCTCTTGGTTGTTTAGAATTGCCGGACATTGGGATAGGGTCCTGCGGATGCATTTTAAACTGGAGCGATACGTTCCCCATGGTGTTTCCCCCTGGGCCAATACGACAGGGCCTCCATTTGTCTTTCCCCTGTTATGGGCACTCACCCAATCCTTATTGTATTTTGTCTTTTTTAATTTTGCATGTTGAGGAGACACAATTTTAGGCAATGCCGACATGCCCCCCACTCTTTTTTTTAACAATTGCTAAATGTGAATGAAGTTTGTTATGCTCTAGGGTTGTTCCTAAAATCTGCTCTGAAATGCGGAGGTCTTACCCTCCTTTAAATATGTTTTAAATTTATGCCTGTCACTATGTACTGCATATGTACTTTTATGATTATATGCATTCCTACAGTCCACTCATGAAATGCTGAAGCCTTATGTTCTTATAAATTGTTTTAAATGTATTATTTTTAAACTGTGTCTGTTTGGACATGTACTTTTATGGTTATATCTAAAATCGAATGAAGATTTTTTTTTACGTTGACTTGACTTGAGCGCAGCATCCTCATTACCAACTCCCTGATACCAAAGACGGAGGTTAGTTACGGGAAACACCTCAGCAGGTTTCTGCAGATAATATGAGAGACCCGGCAGACACAGATCAGACACAGAGAGATCTGGAGGACTTCATTAATTGGGTATTTGATTAAAGGAAAAGCAAAACCTGGGCATAGACACACAAAAGCGTCAGTCACAACATTTTGGAAGGCTAGAAGGGGCCATTATGTGAGAAAGTCACTGCATCTGGGTGGGAGTGAAGGGGTAGTGTAGAATTACGGCAAAGAGAAAAGATATCAGATTGCTCATCAAATTTAGGAAGATAGATCCCCCATTGGGGATGCTGGAGACAGTATGCCATTCACACAGGAGACACTCATGTTCTGCATGGTGTTCGTGGTACTTTCTTTGGTGCATAAGGGTCACCGAAGTAGCACCCCACTCCCAAACCTAGGTCAGTGACTCTTGCCTCACAATTGGAAGTTGGAGGATACAAGGTAAGCATGTACTGTTGAGGCTTATAAAGTCAAAAACAGATCAGATAAGGTTTGATCAGCCACTTGGATTGCACACAGAGTGCCCAGGTCTGGCTGAAATGCTTGCTTAGAGAATAGTTGAAGGTGTGGGGGAGGGGCCATTATTCAAGCACTCTAATGGGGACTATTTGATCCTATTTCACAATTGGCAGGGCCACTGCAATTATGTAATTATGTGGCCACAGCAGTTTTTGGATAATTATACTTTTGCCACATTTGTCAAATAATCCAGCAGCTGCTGCATAAACTGCAGATTTTAACAAAAAAAAATGTTATTAGCTCAAACAGTTCAAAAGTTACTAAAAACGCAGTGATATGTGTTGTCGCGCAGTGGAAAGCCCTTCGCAAAGGTTGACTGGTCACATTTTCGTAGCCTATTGCTGTATTTAGGTGTTAAACTGGTAAATGCAACTAATGTCTAGCCAGTGTTGATAAGTTTCAAAATGACAATATAATTAGGTAATAGTCTCACAAAATGTCCTGCATAATTTGCCTTTTCTTGCTGCATAATTTACTCAACCCTGCCGCCTAATTTCAGTGGCCTTGAGTAAAGGCAAGTAATGAAAAAAGCACTCTGGGTCCTGGGACTTCTTGTAACAGAGTACGATACACATGTATTTAGAATAGAGACGGCCACCACTATGGAGGAATGCGGAATCAGTGTTGAGGGGATCAAAAGGATAGGTTGATGGGAATCTAGAGCTTTCAGATCACACATTAAGGAAAGGAAGTAAGATGAACCCCCTTGTAAAAAAAAGTTTTTGCTTTTACAGCACATGCGGGTGAAGGACCAAGAAGAAGGTGGCATGGATTGTGGGCCACTCATACATTTCGAGAGGTCAGCAGTAGGTCAGATGGTGGAATAAACATGCTGGAATATGGCTATGGAAGAACAGAGGAAAAAATGGTTTGGGTACCCAGGGGTGTGGTTGGCCCAGCTCTTACTGGAAATTAAGAAACGTCTTTGAAATCAGGCCCCTCTCGATGTAACAGTTGTCCACCTTGGGGACAAAAACCTGTTGACTATGGGCAGAAAATGGCTTTTGGACACCATGACTAGAAACCCTGTCACTCTTGCAAGAATACTCGGTAAATGGGGATAATATGGTCACAACCGGTACCCAGTTTTGAATAGAGGAGGGCAGAGAATCATACTACAGTAGAAAGATCAACATGAAAGTTGAACATAACAATGAGGACATTCTGCAAGAGCAGCAGCTTTGAGTCACTAAGCCACGGTCTTGTCAACTTGAGAATGCCCGAATACTACGCAAGAGATGGATTGCAACTCGAGGGCATGGGCACAGACATGTTTATCCTAAAGAGCAAATGGAATCTAGAGTTGGGTGAGTGCACATAAAGAGAGAATGGGTGAACTGTAGAGATTAGGAGTGAGGAGCAATGGAATGTGAACACCTTTACAGAGTGGCAGAAAGAAGGGTCCTGTAATGTTCTGGACTCTAGGCCCACATAGCAGATGAATAAATCGCCACAGACACAGGGTGGTATTGTAATGCAAATTTGCCTGGGCTTGACACATCTGTGTTGAAGGGGTGAGGGGGTGGGTGTAAAGCCAGCCCTCAGGGAGTGGCTCGAAAACAGCTATGTGTTGGGGTACATGTATGTGTTCACCAGGATACTACATTCCTCACAAACTTTAACGAAAAACAAAAACAGGCCCAATCTGTAGGAATAAATAAAACAAACTAGACATCACTGAGTCTCTCAGTCTCTAGAGGCAGTCAGCAGGACAGCACTGGACAAAAGGACAGGTGCAGCTTGAAGCACCCGGACATCATTGCTCGCAGCTATGGTTCCACCAGATGACTCTGGGCACGAACACAGAGTAGATGGAGTCTGGATCCTTCAATAGCATATTGGTTGGGTAAATTTCACCTATACAATGTTGGTCGGTCCCACCTGCTTTTACTGTGTTGGAGTTTGTGTTAACAGTTCAAACCTGGGTGCATCAGGAACATCGGTGGAGTCCAATTTATATCTTGGGGTGTCTTGGCTCCTTGAAGGACAACCCTGCAAGGACTTGGACAGCATCAACGATGTTTGAACATTTTTCTCTGCGGCCCAGTACCTGTTGGTAGAGCAGCTTCAGGCCCATGTATCATGTAGGGATTCCCTTGTGCAGGGATTCCACTGAGGCTCTTTTCTATAAGTCGCCAAAGGACTGTATGGACTGTACTGGTCTACATGCGGGCCATGCAGAGGCCACTGCAGGATTGCCAACAGAACCATGGCAAAGTCATTTGTGCAACAACAAGGGTAGATGACACATGGTCAGGTGTGCTCGACAACAGGTCCTAGGTGTGGGGCTAGCAGATAGTCCCTGGATGATTGGTCTCCCACGGTGCCAGGAGTGCCTCCTTGGTCTCTTGGTGGGTCCCTGGTGTAAAGATCCACTCTGGTGGTGAGATGCTTCTTCAGTGGTTAGGGTCATGCACATGGCATGATGGTATTGTTGCCATTATACAACCTGTGTGAAACGTGTTTAGGACTTGCAGGGGGTTACGGTGACTGCAGGGACCCTGCGTCCACGTAGATTGGTGTGTTGGTGGTGCTGTTCTTCTACGGCATGTGTGATTCTTGGCAGAGATGCCATCAAACAGCCAGTGACTGAGATCGACCACAGAAATTGACAGCAGAAAAAGGGAGGAGGAATCGCTGTTATTTTAAAAGATATAAAGTGTTTATTCAGTTCTCTGGACATCCCAGACTGTGAAAACATTGATTTTACTTTTAATCTCTCCCCTACGTTTTCTTTTTCGGGGATGCTAATATTGTGCCACGGTGTTCTAGGTTCCTGGATACGCTGCCTGAAACTGTGGCTGCTCTCATAATTAGGAAAAATAATTATACTCTGTTAGGAAATTTACATTTCCATCTGGAGGAAGCTTGGAATCCTTAAGTAACTAAAATTCTGCAAGACCTGGATGGGATGCAGTTAACACAAAAGGTGACTGGACCTATGCATCTGTTGGTAGACCCTCTATTTAATAATGACCCCTGTCTCCATGTAAAGGGTATGCAACAAATACCTTGTACATATCATGCCATTATCACGTTTACACTGGAAGGCCCCTCTGGTGGAAGCTCTTCGAAGGTTGAATATCTGGATACAGCACTCACTTGAAACCACCATTCCAATCTCCACTTTAAGGAAAAGCAGGAAAGAAAAGTCCACTTCAAGGTTTAATGAACATGTAAGGTAGCTAAAAAAGGGTTGTAAAAAGCTGGAGAGAATATGGAGATGTCATTGTGATAAGGACAATACGATAGCCTACTGAGCAGCCACTTGTGCCTACCATCCAGAGATTAGGAAGATGCAAGCCACCTATTATGAAGACCTTCTGGCTAAGGCAGCGAATGCCCTGAGGGAACTTTTCCAGATTGTCTAGTCCCTGAATACTCTTAAAGCTGGTAACCCATCTCCTACTCCCACAGAAGAACACTGTAATGAGCTTGCCACCTATTTTCAGAATAAAGTGGAGAGAATATACATGGAATTATTAAAGGGAAGAGAGGTATCATCCACAATAACAGTAGAAGCACCATTGGGAGGGGATGCCCCATCTGTAGGAGGTTTGTGTATTCTTGATCACTGTATCCTGTCACCGAAGAGAACCTTCTGGCCTTGGTAAGGTCAGTAAAATCAGGATTCTATGTCAGGACCGGAGGCTTCAGGTTATGCTTCTCTTTAACTTTACTGACAAACACAGCAGCCAATAACATTGTAATAACTTGAAAAACTACAAGTCCCATGAGCCTTATACCACCAATCACGGCTCAGTAACCGCCATAAATAGCCCAAACGCTATAGTCCTTCCTCTTTCTTTGCTGCTCCAGCAGCCAGTTAAGTCACGCGCGAATGCTTTTGTCTTTAGATTATTGATTTAAGCGAACGGCGCAGCATCAGCAAATGTTTATTTTTCTATGTGCTTCGGAGCTTCGGCTCCGCTATTAACTGTTGTGTACTGTTGCCTAGCGACCGGTGTGGAGTGGGAGCAGGCCGCCGAACGAGCGCTTCGCTCGGTCCGAAGAGGACTCAGTCCTCTTTTCAAGCCCATGCGTGCGCACGCGCAGAGAGCCGCTCGGAGCCTTCCGATCGAGTTTTCAGCACGTGAACACGGAGGAGCATATTCTTCTATTAAAACGGCCTGAAATCGCCCGTAGGGGCTGCAAAAATACTAAATAGAGAGTGGCTCAGGGGGCACCATTGGTTTTTTATACCAATTTTACAAATTTAAATTCTAATTATTTAAGTAGCAGGTGACTCCCTCCACAAAAAATCTTACCGGTGTACAATTCAACTGATTTGGCTGAACTCTTTAATCACCTGCTCAGGGTTTTTGCCCCCCCTGCTAACTCCTCCTTCTAAACTACTTTATGATGACGTACTACGCCAATGATGATGAGCAGTATGGCGAACTGCAGGAAATACCCTCAGATCATCAAATGGAGGAAAGACTGGTGGAAGCACTGGGGTACCATGTGCAGGATTCCGTGAACTGGGCCCTGATTCAAGCCCTCAAACCCTTTACCCAACCTCTATCCAACTTCGCCAAAAGGGAATTTTTGGGCGAAAGTAGCCAACAACCTCGCTTACAGTCCGGGGATCCCGGCGAAACGGTGGGTTTCAATCTGCAACGTTCAGTTGGCAGTTCTTCCGCAGAAATATGGTCACAAATGGCAACCTCTGTGTTGCGAGATCATGCATATGGAGGTTTTCCCCCTCCTCAAGACTTATCATCCAATCCTCTGCAATCCTCTCATTCCAGCTACCACGACCCTTCCTCATCAAAATCAGATTCAGAGGATTCGAGTGAACCCCAACCGCGCAAAAAGCATCGCAAGACGCGACACCAAATGCCCGAAGCTAACCCCTCTCAAAGCAAGAATCTCTTATTTTCACCAGAGGATATTATCCACCCCGCTCTACTGAGTGGGTTCCTAAACAAGAGGTAGCTAATTATGTCCAAGACAGATTACGCAAAAGTTTTGGAAAAGAGGTACGGAACACTCTTAGGTCAGAATGCCCTCGCCCCTCCCTCCTGGGCAAGGTAGCAGATACGCCTGAATTAGACCCTAACATGGCATCATTTCTCCAAAAATTCGCCAAAGACCCCAAGAAGGGTCTGGACCAGGCCTGGAGGGGATGCCAGGACAAGTTATTAGATGTTTCCGGTCCTCTAACAAAAAGTGTGGACTTAGCCATACAATCCAAAGAATCAGAGACCCCTTTGGATACGGAGGAGATACTTCAATGGGCTCAGAGAGCAATCTGCCTCCTAGGTAATGCGAACTGCGCCATGTCAACGGAGCGCAGACGATCCTTTCTCATTCGTTTAGACCCTAAACTCGCTGAGTTAGCCACTAATGAAGCAGGGTCATCGGCCAATGGCATGCTCTTTGGGGATAAGTTTATTTCCAACTTGAGCAAATACGTTGCTACTTTCACTGCCCTTGACAAGGCCCAATCCAACATCAAGAAAGTATTCAATAACGCTCTTTTTATCCGGGCCGGACGTTTCAGGGGCCGAGCGCCAGGTCGAAGATACCAGGCTCCCAGATATGCCTCTCAGGGTAACCGTACGAATTACTCGAACCAAAGCAATTTCTACCCCAATCGTTATAGGGGACGTGGTCGAACCTCCAGAGGATATCGTGGAGGTAACTCCAATCAGGACAACGCAAACTCAGGTGAGACTTATTTCCCCTTCAGAGGTCACATTGGGGGGCAGGATTCAGCATTTCCTCCCAGCCTGGAAATCAATTACTCAGGATCCTTGGGTTCTTCAATCGGTCCAGCGCTTCCAATTGGAGTTTTACGCAACCCCGAGGCAAACAAATCCTCCTATGCCTCTCCTTTTTTCCCTCGCAGATCACAAATTCATAAAAGAAGAGATTCTTTCCCTCATTCAAAAAGGAGCGGTAATTCTCTCCTCTCCTCATCCCAGAGGTTTCACCAGCACCATCTTTTTGGTTCAAAAGAAAGGCGGCGGATCCAGACTGGTCCTAAACCTCAAACATTTCAATTCTTGGATGGTGTATCGCCACTTCAAGATGGAGGGCATCCATCTCCTCAGAGATCTGTTAAGAGACAAGGACTGGATGGTACGTCTAGACCTCAAGGACGCTTACCTCTCAGTTCCAATTTTCGCACCTCACCGGCATTTCCTACAATTCAAATGGGAGTCCCAATGGTTCGAATTCAAGGTTCTTCCCTTCGGCCTCTCCTCAGCGCCCTGGTGTTTCACCAAACTCCTACGCCCAGTGGTGCAGTTTTTAAGGGAACGTGGAGTGCGTCTAATTATTTACCTAGACGACATTCTTATCATGGCCCAAGACAGAAATCTGGTTCTGACCCATCTCAACTGGACAATACAGTTACTCCAAGACCTCGGATTCATCATAAATGCCGAGAAGTCCTGTCTAACCCCGTCACAGAAGATAGACTTCCTGGGGTTCCAGATAGACTCCATGACATCTCTATTAGTTCTTCCTTTCAGCAAACGGAACTTGATCAAGAAAGAGTTGAAGAGAGCGCTTGCCTCTCCGACTATATCATTGAGGACATTAGCACGCCTCGTCGGCCTCCTAGCATCATCCATCCAAGCGATTTTCCCCGGGCCTCTTCATTACAGGGCCCTTCAGAGATTGAAGATTCTTCACCTTCAGAAAGGTCTTCAATACTCAGAACTAATTCCCCTATCGGAGGAAGCCAAGACAGAGATCTCATGGTGGTTAGACCACATGGATGCTTGGAACGGCAGAGCGATTTTTCCTTCCAATCCGGATGTGGTAATAGAATCGGATGCCAGCCGCTGGGGCTGGGGGGCACGTTGTGGCCATGTGGAGACCGGTGGTCGTTGGTCCCCGGGGGAATTATCCCATTACATCAACTGCCTGGAACTCCTGGCAGGGTCGTTTGCCATCAAATCACTGGCTCCCCGCCAGGCGCACTGTTGCATACTACTGCGAATGGACAATATTTCTGCAGTCAGGTACATCAACCGCTTGGGGGGGACCAGGTCTCGTCTCCTAGCAGAGATAGCGAAGGAGTTCTGGCACTTCTGCCTCAGTCAGAAGATTTCGGTGGTGGCGGAATACATTCCGGGCATTACCAACACAACAGCAGATTGGAACTCACGATTCCTTTGGGATGGCAGCGACTGGAAGCTCAATCAAGACATTTTTCAAGCTCTCCAACTTCGTTGGGGGACATGTCGGATGGATTTATTTGCCTCCCGATTGAACAGTCAAGTTCCTTGTTTCTTCAGTTGGAGGCCGGACCCTCACGCTCAAGGGACGGATGCCTTCCTACAAATATGGCCGAAGGAACTTCTTTACGCCTTTCCCCCTTTTGTGATGATTCCTCGCGTCCTGGCACAAGTGCAACGCCAACGCGCGGAAATCATTCTAGTGACTCCCTTGTGGAGTGCTCAGCCCTGGTTCCCCTCCGCAATGAACCAGTCATGCGACTTTCCGGTGAGGATTCCATGGTCTGTGGACCTTCTCGCGGATCCGTCGAACAATTTTCACCCTCTAATTCTGCAGGGACTGTTAACACTGATGGCCTGGAGACTTTCAGGCGACGATGGCAAGTGCCTGGAGTTTCGGACTCGGCAATGTTTTTCTTATCCCAATCTTGGGCCCCCTCCACTCAGAAAAGATACAAACAAGCCTGGAGGAAATGGGTATGTTGGTGCAGTACAAGAAGTATGGATCCCCTGGGGTCAGAGATTCATGTCATAGCCAATTTTCTGTCAGAATTGGCATCCCATGGCTTGGCATATAGGACAATTAATAACTGTCGATCAGATCTGTCTGCGGGTCACCCTCACATCCAGGGGAAACCAGTAGGGGAGCACCCTTTGATTTGCAAACTGCTTAGAGGTATTCGCATGGTAAAACCCCCTCTACCGAAATATACTTCCTTAAGGGACGTTAATATCATTTTACGTTTCCTTAGAAACTGGCCAGATAATGAGGGTTTATCTCGCAAACAACTGTCGGCAAAATTAACAATGCTACTATGTCTGCTTTCCTGCAGAAGAGTTTCAGATGTTAAAGCTCTGGATTTATCAGGTAGAGTATATAATCCGAATGGAGTATCCTTTTCCATTTCTAGACGTACAAAAACTTCGTCCAAATGTATTTCATATCCCTCTTTTCCGCACAATAAAAAACTGTGGCCCTCATTCGGACCTTGGCGGGCGGCGGAGGCCGCCCGCCAAAGTCCCGCCGTCAGGTTACCGTTCCGCGGTCGAAAGACCGCGGCGGTAATTCTGACTTTCCCGCTGGGCTGGCGGGCGGCCGCCTTCAGGCCGCCCGCCAGCCCAGCGGGAAAGAGGCTTCCACGATGAAGCCGGCTCGGAATCGAGCCGGCGGAGTGGAAGCTGTGCGACGGGTGCAGTTGCACCCGTCGCGTATTTCACTGTCTGCGCAGCAGACAGTGAAATACATTTAGGGGCCCTCTTACGGGGGCCCCTGCAGTGCCCATGCCAGTGGCATGGGCACTGCAGGGGCCCCCAGGGGCCCCGCGACCCCCCCTACCGCCATCCAGTTCCCGGTGGGAGAACCGCCGGGAACTGGATGGCGGTAGGGGGGGTCGGAATCCCCTCGGCGGCGCAGCTAGCTGCGCCGCCTTGGAGGATTCCAATGGGCGGCGGTACACTGGCGGGAGCCCGCCAGTGTTGCCGGTCCGACCGCGGCTTTACCGCCGCATTCGGAATGCCCATTGGAGCACCGCCGGCTTGTCGGCGGTGCTCCCGCGGTCCTCCAACTCGGCGGTCATGGACCGCCAGGGTTGGAATGACCACCTGTGTGTTGTTTAGTGTTTAAAAAGTTATGAAGACGTCACAAGAGAATTTAGACAAAATGTTTCTGGCCAACTGTTGATTTCATTACAAAAACCTTCTAACCCAGTCGCTGCAGCAACATTGGCCCGTTGGGTCAAATGGTTATTAGCCGAAGCTGGTATTGACATAAGTGTTTTTGGGGCACACTCGGTCAGAGGAGCCATGGCCTCGAAAGCCTTTGCGACTGGAGCTAGGCTAGAGGACATCATGGCGGCAGCGGACTGGTCAAATGATTCCACTTTCAAGGTATTCTATCACAAGCCTATTGTTGATGTGGTGTCAGAAGTGGCAAATAGACTTTGAACTAGCATAATCCGAAGCCTCCGGTCCTGACATAGAATTAAAAAAATTCTAGCTATCGTGTCAAGAATTTTAGATTCTATTAAGGACACGGAGGCGAGGATTATCCCACCCAATATGCACGCTTTATGGCTTAAAGTTATAAATGTTACAAGCGTTAAATTGTTATGATATAAAGCGTGAATAAGTACCCTCCCTTGGTATACCTCGATGTTAGTTTTAATTTTTCTTTCACTCAGGAACATCCAACACGACTTCGTGAAGGTATCCAACCGATGGTCACTGATACAGTTACTTCTCCAACGTCTTGAGATCGTTCAGAGAACCGGAGAGAGTTCGTTACCAGCGTTGCAAGTTAAAGCATGTTTGAACTGTTTTTCGCAAAGAAAGAGGAAGGACTATAGCGTTTGGGCTATTTATGGACGGTTACTGAGCCGTGATTGGTGGTATAAGGCTCATGGGACTTGTAGTTTTTCAAGTTATTACAATGTTATTGGCTGCTGTGTTTGTCAGTAAAGTTAAAGAGAAGCATAATCCTCGCCTCCGTGTCCTTAATAGAATCTAAAATTCTTGACGCGATAGCTAGAAAATTTTTAATCCCCCTTTGATGTGGAATGCTACCTGTCATCTTGGATCTTTTGAACCTCTCGAATAGATTAGACTTGGTCCCACAGGAATGGAAGCACGCGGTAGTTAAAGCACCATTGGAGAAAGTGGGTCTTGATCCCGCTTTACTCGCAAAGTACAGGCCTGTTTCCTTACTGCCGATCTTGGGCAAAGTTCTGGAGGAATATACTAACAAATATCTCTTGAATTATTTAGAGCTAAAACAGCGACTTGACCCAATCCAAAATGGTTTCTGGCCTAAACATAGCACAGAATCAGCCCTGCTCTTAGTCACAGAGGAGGTCAAACGACTCAGTGCATTATTCTACACCGTTGAGCATGAAATTCTAAAACTGAGTTTGAGTGAGATAGGGGTAAAGGAATAATCTTTAAAATGTCTGTGCTCTTTTCTTAAAGGCAGATCCTTTCAGATTTGGGACCATCCATGCTTCTCCGAAGCTTTCCCCTTTAAATATTAAGTGCCACAGGGACCCGCCTTAAGCCAGATGCTATTCAACATCTACTACAGCCTTTGGCTGCTTTTGTGAAGGAATTTGGGGTAGCCATTATTTCTTATGCTGATGATATGCAGTTGGTGGTCTCTCCTCCAATAATAGTACCCAACATTGGCTTGGAACCTGTTTGGAGAAGGTTTCCCTGTAGATGGCAAATTGCTCTCTGAAATTAAATGCTGAAAAAACGGAGCTGCTTATGGTCGGGAACAATGCCTTCCTTGGTAGTCCGGGGGATACACTGAACTGGCCTAGAAGCCATAGGACCCTGCCCCAGCCCTCAAATCCTATAAAAAGATTAGGAATTTGGTTAGGCAGCTCTCTCTCAATTGAAATACAGGTGAAAAGATTGACTGGCACATGTTTTGCCATACTAACGATGCTATTTAAAATCTTGGACCTATTACCTTTTACACCCAGGAGAATCGTGGTCCAGGCTTTAATAATGTCTCATCTGGAATATGGGAATTCTTTGTATATGGGCTCACCTAAATCAGTCTTCAAGAAACTTCAGGTTGTTCAGAATGCTGTGGCCAGGGTCATTTTCAAGTTACCTAAGAAGGTCCCAGCAAAAGGGCCTTTGGCCTCTCTACATTGGCTCCCGGAGGAGGAAAGAGTTAAATTTAAGGTGCTGTGTATCACCCATGGAGTGGTCCACTAGAAAAAGACGAAGTTGGTTAGGGATCTCTCAACTTTATACATTCCCAGCAGAGCTCTTAGGTCCACCAGTTCTGGTTTGCTGACGGTCCCTCAGATTCAGAGGGCCAGATGGGGAGGAAGATATTTTTCTTACATCTCCCCTAACTTGTGAAACTCCTTGCCGTGCAACTTGAAAATGGAGCCGAACAAAATCATTTTTAGGAAATGCCTCAAAACCTGGCTCTGGACCATCTTTTGAAACACTTGTCTGCTGAAATGGTAGTGCTTATTTTCATAGCATGGTGAAACCTTCGGGTAGCCATGCGCTCTATAAATCTCTATAAGATAAGTGACTATAACAGGACATTTGCACTGGGAAGCGTGGGGCAGCTACAGGTTTGCGCATGGTGGCTCACATTTGGTTCTCCCACTGGGCTGTCACCAGAGACGTCGCTCCATATCTGTGGCTTGCTTGGGTCGGTGGGTGCACTCTCCGGTAGTGCCATGAGTCCTCGATCTTGTCACCTTCGATCATTTCTCCTCCGCATCTGTAGTCATCATGTTGTTCAGTGTAACAGGTCTGGTCACACACCTTTCTCTCCTCTCCTTTGCAATGTACCGTCATGCCATATTCTCTTCTTCTTTTTCGTTATCTCATTGTGATGTGGCATCTGGCCATGCGCTGAATGCGTTCCTTTCTTCTTTGGGTGCAATGTGGTGCCAGCCACGTGTTGCCGGATCTCTTCGCAGGCCCTTTCCTGTCTATCAGCCTTGCAGCACTGTTTTTTTGTCTAGACAGTGGGGATCAATGTGCCTAGGATGGTGGTGCTCTACTTTGCTGGCTTATTAGCAGGGCCTTGCATTACTCAGGGGTTTTTCCTTATGGATTGCAACAGCGCTGCCTCCCTCTAGTGTGCACCGGCGTGTACCACACCAGTTCTTGCAGTATGCATGCAGACCTACATCTGTTGTGTTATTCCCTCCAGTTAGCAGCTCCTAGTGCTTGATACTCTACCCCTCCATCAGTGTATGTGGGGGGCAGGTGATCTCTACTGTTATTAATCTCCAGCTACAGGGCCTCACCTCCCTTCTCTGCTGATGGCTAGTGGAGTGGGGCCTTTACAGGGGTTAACAGTCTCCCCTGCAGAGGGAGGCCAACAGTCTGTTTCTGTCTGCGTCAACGACAGACAGTCGGCAGGGGGCGTGTGGTGCACTCAGCCGCCGTCTCAGCACTACCTCCCTCACAAATGGAGGGCTCACCTCCCACTCTGCTTAGGCCTCACACTGCTTCACTGAAGCTGCAGAGGTGAGATATAGGGTGGCTGGTGCCACGGTGTAGTACCCCTGTCACCACAGCGAGGTCATGCATCTTTCCTCGCTCTAGTGCAGTCTCCTCAGTGCAATGCTCGTGGCAGGACTACCGCTCCTCTTTTCCAATGCTGCAGCTATTTCAAACATGGGCCACAGCAGCCTCACCGTTGCTGCAGGCTGTGCTCCTCTCACCTGTGGGTGGGGTTACACGGCTCGCGGCAGTGTCCTCTCTAGGGGCCTTCCTGCAAACTGCGTGCACTATTGCCTCCAGGGTCGAGGTGCTGCAAGTGGCCGCTAGGTGGCACTGCAGACACTTCAAAAGGACGCTGCAGCCTCTCTGATGCTTCAGGCTAAGGGGGGATTCGAGATGCCAGTGTGGGGCTCTGTTCAACACTGGTGCAGCCTCAATCCTTCCTTGTGCCGGCAGGGTGCTACAAATGACACCCAGCAGATGGCATGGATGGCAGTGGAGGTAGGCGCTGGCACTGCCCTGGTTACACCTCGAAGGACAGAAGTCACTTCTTCCAATTCTTCAGTGTGGCAGGGCAGCCCGGAGGCTTGTGCTTTATTAGGTGTCAGCCCCGTCGGGGCCGCCGTCTATGGTAGGGGAGTTGGCAGTGTTCAGGGGGGGGGGGGCTTGTGTGTTGAAGGCAAAAAAGCAGGATGACCGGGAAAGACCTCAAGGACATTTGGGCAGCTGGAACGCAGGCACTGCACTTGCAGCCAAAGTACTGAGAGGAATGGCCTTAAAACAGAAGCGAAGGTAGCAAGTGCAACCTAGAATGCCGCAATACATCACCCCTTTACTGAGGCTTTGCGGTGAGAAACCTAGAACTGCTAACCAAACAAGTGATTTATGATGATAAAATTATGCTTCAGCTTGATTTCCGCCTGTTAGTAGAACATCAATAAACTGTGGCTGTATAATCCTAGTCTCTGCAGTGTACTTACGATCAAAAAGGAACAAGATGGAAGTGGCCTCCGTGCAGGGATTATGGCAAAGGCCGCGGGGAGCAAAGGGACCTTGAGATCTGGAGGGTAACACCATAGAGGACCCAAAGGGCTGAAAAAAAGAACGCACTTGTTTTTTAACCTTGTCGATTAAAGTAAAAGGGGGAAAAACATCAAAGGAGCAGAAGCCAAAGCATGTTAAAAATCAAGCAAACCCACAAACTGGCCAAGGACAAGGAAAGCAATGAAGGGCAGTCAGTGACTAGCGCCCTTTTAAGCTGCACTATCAGGCTAGGTCAGCAGGAAGGTAAATGTGGGCAACAGTAGCAAAGGCCATTAGCATCGCCACTTGGGAGGAAATCCCACTCACCCACGCTGGGATTAGTCAAAGGAGGGTGCATGTTGCAGGAACCAGGTGGTGGAGGAAAGAATAGAGATCTGCTCACAACAAACAAGGGGCAAGGGCTGCAGGGAAACTGGTGATAGACAGCTAGGACATTTGAGTGGCCGCGGCAAGGGCATGGCTGGTGCAGACCAGGTAAGATGAGGGCTGGGCTTCAGACATTAGCAAAGGTAGCAAGTGGAGCCTAGAATCCCTGAGGAAGTCACAGCTTAAGTCTCTTCATGGTGAGAGACTCAGAATCGTTAATAAAACAAATGTTTTATAATGACAATTTATAACGATAAAATTATTATGTTTCCATCCCCGTCTCTGCAATTTATTGGTGAAATTAAAGGTAATGGGATAGACATGGCCCGTGCACAGGGATTAAAGAAGCAACATGCTGACCCAGAAGATCCAGCCAAATTCAAAACCATCTTTCAAATCATTTGGCAGGACAGCTAGTATTACATGTGGAAAGTAATGACTTCATCCCAAAAAAGACCTCTCTCCCCCCCAATAGAGGCCCTCTTATCTTGCCACCCAACCCTATTTGCTATCTTATGGCTACATTCACCATTCCATGTCACAGCTCCGCCCCACCATACCTTTCTGTGCTATTTTCCAGTCTGCGTAATACGAGAAATCCTGTCTGTCATGGGTCGGTATTCCTGTAAGCTGGACAACTGCCCAGTTGTATGCCACGCATGGAGTAGACTATGCTTTGAGTTGACGAAGGCAGGAAAAAAGCAGTCTTTGTCAATGCAGTTGTAGGAAAGTGACCTTTTTGTATGGTCAGTTCCGCACTTTTTGCCCAATGATGATGGTTATGATTCTGAAAGTTCACTGGAACTTGCTAACCAGGCACTAGTGCCAGTGATCTCTCCCTAAAAATGATGAATGTGAATTGTCAAGGATTTCAACCTCCTTAAAAGTCCATGGTAAATGGAACCACTGGTACCCAGGGAATAGAAGTTAAAGGGGGTCACCAGGGTCTGGAGCACTGGTTGTGCCACCCTGAGTGACCCAATTAAACAGATGACAGCAATCCTACCTTTGCAGATGCAAGAGCATGCAAACTGCTCAAACTTGACTTCGCCCTTACCATGTGTAGTAAGGTCAAAGCACTATTTTTAATATATACACCAGTCACCCCTAAGGTAGGCCTCTTAAGCCCAAAAGGCAGGGTGAATTATAATAAAGATGTGGAAATATAAGTGCAAGATGGTATCCCTATGGTAGCATATTTCCATTAAGGGCTGCTATAAGTGGGCAGGGGGCCATAGGCTAACATGGGCTGGCATCTGGGCATCTTGAGGTTGCCATCTCCATTATGGTCCCACTGAAAAGTGTCATGTTTGGTACCAAATGGCTTGTCTCATTAAACCTGACTTAATTCCAAAGTGATATTTAATGTGACATGTACCCATGTGGCTACCTTAGAGGTTGCCCACCTGGTTGCCCCAGTCTCTTCTGTGCCCTGGCTGGTACGCTGCAGCTGCTACCACCAAGACAGGAATCTGACCCCTGCTAGAAGGTGTGAACACTTCTAGGAGTCAGAAACAAAAGCCTGCCACAGAAGGAGGTGTTCACCTCCCTCCGTGACAGGATGGCTAGTAAAGAGGCACATCAAAGGAGTGAGCTTCAAAGCCCACATTGTCTCTAATATGCAACCAGGATGCCTTCCAAAAGAAGACAAAAGTCATCCCCTTGCCCTGATGCAGGTTTGCATCCCAGCAAGCAGGAGAATTAGATAATCAGGAGGCGTACACCCTCAAAAGGCTAGCCACACCCCTCAGGTGGGCTACTTAGTCTGTACAGCCAAAGAAGGGTTCTGCCATTTTTAAATGTGGCATAATAGGGTGAATATGGAGTAGAGAACTCTGGGTAGGAGAGAACAAACTAGTCACTGCGGCTAATAGTCCATTGCTACTTGCACCCACACCGCTAATGCCCCTAAATCTAGGATTTAAGGGGCACCCCTTGCACCAGAACGTCAGAATTGATTCCACTTTCAACGAAGGACAAAGAATAGTTCCTGGTCTGCAACTTCAGGACCAGCACAAAACTAAGGTGTGGTACCCGGCACCTGTGGCAACCATCCTGCAACTGCACGATTATAACTTGACACTGACCAGAGACCAGTTCTAAAAGCAAAAGCAACTCCTCTGAGCACCAACGGCAACTCAAAAACTCAGTGGCACTAGAGGTACTAGTCTCCTGAAGCCTGCAGGTGAAGCACCCTCCCAGAACCAAAGAATGAGGTCCCTTCAGGCGCACCAAGGGAAATAGTGCATTGTGGGAATCCTAGTTCTGACCTCTAGCAAGTTTCAGGTGACTACCATTCCTCTCCTTCCTCCCCATCTCCCCGACTCCAGAATTTCAAATAAACGCAAGACTGAGATTGCCACTTCCAATGCTTGTTGGTGGTGAGTCTGGCTACCATTACCTTTGTTCGACGGTGTGCCTTGAGGGAACACTGCAGCATCTTCAAGTTGTCACCTTAGTGGCCCAGTTGCCAAGTTTTTGCATCAGTTTCCTAATCAGAATCATCTAAGTTATAAAATTAGCACCCCCACAGCTCCCGCTTCATGATCAAGGACAGCCAGGACAACTCTGCACCTGGGCCCTAAGAGTCAGGTAAAATTCAACTGACTGTTGTGGCTTGGTCCTAACCCCCAGTGGTTTCTACGGGACTCGACCTGCTAGTGACCGATTTAGCAATAGTTTTTTTCTCCATTGACCTCAATGTTAAAGTTTTGCAGTAGTGAATGCACTATTTTTTTTCCCTTCCAAAATCCATAACTCTGGTTATAGTGAACCAAGCGTGTTTGTTTTGAAATCTACATTTATATAAAATTCTGCTCTACTTTTATAAATTGGTGTTGGATTTCTTTCGAACTGTGTCTTCTACTTATTGTCCATGTTTGTACTATTAAATGCTTAACACATGTTTCATAATGATTAATCCACACGTTAGAGGTTAAGGTAATCCTTTATTCAAACCCAGCAGGTACAAGGATGCAAGGATCCTTCCATTTGGTTTAGTTCTCCCATGCCTCCCCCCCCAAAACCTATAGAACCTTAACATGACGTTTGTCAGATTGCATCACATTACATTCTAGTGATAACATCACATAAGAATCTATATACCCCATTACCACACATCTTCCCCTTTATATAAATGAAAAAAAAAGTTTGAAAAATGATAGTGTTTACTGTAACTATTCTACATATGTGTTAGACCTGACAGCCTTACAGTGGTCACCCCTATCTTTTTGCCTGCCTCCCTTCACTTTTTGGAGACTGTTTTTGCTGGTTTTAGGACTCTGCGCACTTTACCACTGCTAACCAGTGCTAAAGTGCATATGCTGTCTCCCTTAAAACATGGTAACATTGGTTCATACCCAATTGGCTTATTTAATCTACTTGTAAGTCCTCAGTAAAGTGCACTACGTTTGCCCTGTGCCTGTAGATTAAATGCTACCAGTGGGCCTGCAGCACTGATTGTGCCACCCTTATAAGTAGCCCCTTAACCATGACTCAGGCCTGCCATTGCAAGGCTTGTGTGTGCAGTTTCACTGCCACTTCGACTTGGCATTTAGAAGTACTTGCCAAGACTTAAACTCCCCTTTTTCTACATATAAGTCACCCCTAAGGTAGACCCTAGGTAACCCACAGGGCAGGGTGCTATGTAGGTAAAAGGCAGGACATATACCTGTGTAGTTCATATGTCCTGATAGTGTAGAACTCCTAAATTTGTTTTACACTGCTGTAAGGCCTGCTTCTTCCATAAGCTAACGTTAGGGCTACTATCATAGACTGTTTGAGTGATAGATTCTGATCTGAAAGGAGTAACGAGGTCATATTTAGTATGGCCAGAATGGTAATACAAAATCCTGCTGACTGGTGAAGTTTGATTTAATATTTCTATTTTAGAAATGCCACTTTTAGAAAGTGAGGATTTCTCTGCACTTAAATCCTTCTGTGCCTTACAATCCAAGTCTGGCTACGTTAGTTGACAGTTCCCTTGTGCATTTCACTAAGACAACCCCAAACATGTGATGCTCAGTCACACCTGCACACATCGGCATACTGAATGGGTCTTCGTGGGCTGGGAGGGTGGAGAGCCTGACACTTGCATTTAAAAGGACAGTGGCCTGCCCTCACACAAATGACTGTCAAACCCCCTACTGGGACCCTGGCAGACAGGATGGAAATGAAAGGGGACCTTGCGCACTTCTAGGCCACTCTTTGACTTCTCCCCACTTCAAAGGCACATTTGGGTATGTAAACAGGGCCTCTGACCTTACCAGCTCAGACACTTCTGGACAAGATACCACTGGTGAAGAAGCTCTGAACCAGACCCTGCAACCTGCCAAGAGGAACTGCCTGGCTGCCCAAAGGACTCACCTGACTGCTTTTCTGCAAAGGACTGCTGCCCTGCTGTTGCCCTGCTGCCTTGATTCCCTCTGGTTCTGCGGAGAAGTGCTCTCCAAGGGCTTGGATAGAGCTTGCCTCCTCCAAAGAACTCCTTGTGGGCAAAAACACACAGCCTGCCAGAAATGATGCACAGCCTGCATCGCAGTGAGAAAATCACTGCATACCGAACCAGAACGACGCAGCCTGGCTCCCCAAGAGGAGATCAACCCAGCACCAGCTTTGCGACCAGAACTTTGATGCACGGCCCACTGGATCAACGCATAGCCGAGCCGGAACAATGCAGCCTGACTTCCTGCAAGAAGAATCGACGCAGCGCTTGCCATGCAACAGAAATTTTCCTGCATCGCCCACTGGAAAAACGCAGCTCCTGTTAACTTCATCCCGCATGGCCAGAATTTATTTGCATTGTCCCCGGGGCGTCCGAATAATCCGCAACCCGAAGAGGATCCATGACAGCATACCGTAAATCGATGCAAAGCCTTCCCTGCGTGGAAAATTATCAACGCATCGTCTGTGTGTGCCCGGAGAAACCGACACACACCTCCCCATTTTCCACACATCTCCTCTGCGGTCCCTTGTGGAGAACTTGAATGCAGACCAGGTACTTTGTGCTTGCAAGAGACACTTGTTGCTTTTTAAAGACTAAAGACTCTTTTTTATCATTCTCTGAAGTGATATTTCAATGTGCATTTGCATTTAACCAGATTAATATTCTATATGTTTCTAAACACTGTGTGGTGTATTTTTGTGGTTCCATACTGTGTTATTGCATGATTTATTGCACAAATACTTTACACATTGCCTTCTAAGTTAAGCCTGACTGCTCAGTGCCAAGCAACCAGAAGGTGGGCACAGGATAATTTAGATTGTGTGTGACTTACCCTGACTAGATTTAGGGTCCTTGCTTGGACAGGTGGTAACCTGACTGCCAACCAAAGACCCCATTTCTAACAATACCTAACTACTAAAACAACTATAGCAGAAATACCATGTCAGCTTCAACATTATACAAATATGTATTCTAAATATAAATATTTTTTAGTTAAGTACACAAACAAATCTTCATAATTTTTTGGTTTGCAAATTGTTCTTTTACATTTTTCCTTTGATTCTTTGTTTCTGTATTGCCTTGTAGTTGACTGTCATTATTCATGACTTCCTGACTGTCAGCACTAACACTACTAACATTCCCATCCATCCCACCCTTATATTTCATGGAGTCATCCATCCGATCATACCTCCTTACACTGACTCCACCTTCTTGTTTATTGCCTCTTCCTGAGCTGAATACTTGCATTTCACCAATCTACTTAAATGCCACACTTTCCCATCACTCAGTAATGCAGTATTACTAAACAGTTTTTTGACTTGGCGTGGTACTGCAACGGGTACTTATTTAACTTGTTGTTTGTCATGATACTCCTTGTAAGTTTGTTTGGGTAAACATAGCTTTTTTTTACATTTTCGGGTGACCATTCAGCCAACTTGGCATTTGGCATTCTTGCAACATCTTTGCTGAATGGTTCCTGTCCTCTCATAAAAACAAAGGCCTTTTGTCAGTTCAAACATTTGGGGTAATCCTTTAAGACCATAATATCTTTAAAATGTCAGTTTCCCATTTAAAGTTATTATTAATCGCTATTTGTAAAGAGCCATTAATTACTTTAATAATGTATTCCGCAAGGCCGTTATCCAAAGGATGATAGACAGATGTTGTGTTGTGCTATATCCCATTCCTTTTCAAAAATACTTTAAACTTCTCTGACATAGATTGTGGATCGTTATCTGAAATTACCTGCCTAGGCAAACCTTCCTTCAAATATATTTTAATTCAAGAACTTTATTATATGTTCAGTATCAGCCCTTTTAACTCTATCTATTTCAGGCCATTTGGAAAAATGATCCACTACGAATATTATGTATTTCTTTTGTGCTCTGTCATTCTCTATTGGGCCCATTACATTAATTCCTATTTTCTCCCAGGGCATAGTGTGGCAAGAGACAGGTACTAATGGTGGACGATAAGTTTTTTATGCTTTATCTGAAATGTTGCATTTCATGCAGTCCATAAACACTCTGTCAATGTCATTATCAGAACCTGGCCACCAATAGTTTTGTCTGACGCTCTGTTTTGTTTTTTAAATACCTAAATGTCCCTCATAGTATACTTCCAATATTTTCTTGCAAGTCCCCCTTGGTGGTACACATTTCCCATTCCTGAGCAGCACTCCATTTTCTTCACTCAATTAATTTCAGGGTCCATCCTTATGTGATGACCACTTCCTGGGAAGTGTGGCAAAAATCAATCCCAGGGAGCAACATTCCTCAAAAATCCATCATGGCTGAAAGTGATTTTTGGAGGTTACATCTGGCTGAGCCCACCCACTGGTGTGGCTAAAAATCCTAAACACACCCCTCTCCTGCCCTCTCTTAATCTAATCAAGGGGGCACCTAATTGTCAGGGTTTGCAGGATGTGAGGGTGTTGCTGGGTTGCTCCAAATGTCTTTCTCTGCCTTTGAAGACCAGTTTGGCAGGCCTCCCCCTTCCCCGTCTGCTGAGGGGAGAGCTCCTCCCCCAGGCACATCTCTTTGTGTTGAGCAAGGCCACTTCACACCTCATCAAGGTAGCCTGGCCAGGCTGCCAGAGGCTGGCCAATCACAGCAAAGCAGCAAAAACACTGCAGGGCTGAAGTTGGCAACTTTTCAGGTAAAGTTTAAAACTCTTTACCTGAACAAGTTATATTAAATCCCACAACTAGAAGTTGTGGGATTTATTATAACAATTAATTTGATACCAAACTTGTAGTATCTGTTACTTAAGGGAATTTTTTCTAAAATTAAAATAAAGTCTCCCAATTCTAGCCTATGGAGGCCATTCACTACAATGAGGGAAAAACGAATTTTGTTGTTTTACCTCACCAGGGCTTATAAAACCATTTTTATAAGGTCCCTGCTTATAGTTACATGGCACCCAGCCCTAGGGGCACATAGGGCACATCTTAGGGGTTACTTATATGTAACAATAAGGTAGTTTAAGACTTTGGAACTATTTTTAATTCAAAAGTCTAATTTGTATGTAACTTTAGTTTAAAAGCAGCCAGCAAGGCAGGCCTGCCTTTAAAATGACACTGGGCACCTCAGCAGTGCACCTATGGGGGCACTACCTATGCTAGGGTCCCTAAACCTCCAAACCCTACCATATACTACGGACTTATAGGTAGGTTAATTTTGCCAATTATAATTAGCCTAATTTGCATATCCACTTTACACAGAGCACTGGCCCTGGGGCTGGCAAGCAGTACCCAGGGCACAGCCAAGAGTCAGTAACCACCAGTACCTGTCTAGAAAGTTTGGGGTGACCAGGCAAAAGGAGGACTTTCCCACACATGTATAACACAAACATACAACAATTTTTTTTAACTGGGAGAAATTTAAAGGGCAAAAATATTCAAAATGTGAAACACTTGTCTGCACTTTATATTTCTCCCATTTAAAAACATAACTGCATTTTCCAGTTAAAAATATGCCACAGTGTTCTACTGTCGGTGGCAAGAGGCCTGCTGTTTGTAAAATCAAAACGAATGAGAAAATGAAAATAAAAAATAATTAGAAGATAACATTTCATTTTACTTTTCTCCGATTTCAAAGCACAGAGAAATATAATTGTGTTCTCACCGCTGAGTTCAGAAGGACTTTTATTTAAGGGTTAAATACCTTAGGGCTTCATTTCTTCACCTCTGTGCCCTGGGTCATAAATAAAACTCCAGCACTGCTCTTTAGCTGGCTCTCCTATCTGCAACCTGATAAACACAGCTTTTACTTAACTTTAAAAGGAAAAATGTGACCCTGTGCTTATTTAAAAGATAACTCCCAGTGTGAGCTACTCTGAAGGGGTCTTGGAGCTACTGGTAGCTCACAATCCAGTGCTGGAGGACACCTGTTCCAGTGCATGCGCAAAAACATCTATTCCTTGCCTAGGTTTTATTTTCAATCTGGTTAAATGTTTTAACACCTTCAGGACCTAAACAATGTAGAAACACTTCCTTTTTCTTTTCTGGTATGAAATCTTGGTCTTCAAATGTGTCTATATAGTTTCAGAAATACTCTTTTCAATCTTGTCTTGCCATTTCAGAGAAGGTTCTCCCTTTTCTGGCAAAATTTGCTTTGGTGTAGATAAATTCAATTAATTCAAGGCAGACATTTTAAATGTCTATATCTCAAATTGCTAATAAAATGTAGTTATACAATATAAATAATCGTCTATAAAGTTTAAGTTTAAGGCTTTCCGGTCAGTGTGCTGACAGACCAAACAAATTAACATATAATGGTGAAAGTCACCTTTAAAATTATAATGCAGGTGTGCTTGTCATCATATAGACAAGCATAGCAGCCTTTTCCTATCAAGTGAAAGGACTTATATCCAAGAGTTAAAGGTGTGCCTGTCACTGTGTAGTCAAACACAACATCTGAAGGAAATATTGATGTATGAGTTTTCCAAATAGTAAGCCGATAAAGTAAAGATGGTCTCCGGCGTGCTCAACGTGGTTTTTCATAGCTAGTCAAGCTTGCACTTGAAACGCTCCCAGCGTGGAGATGTAATAAATATGTAGTCACCAAACTCCACGTCATAATTGTCAAGGTGCGTGTGCAAGTGAAATGAATGGCCACAATATTGCACCCCCTACTGAACTAAACAGTTAACTGTAAGTGCTGTATTTAGATATTTGGTTGTTGTCAACTGTTGTATAGCACACATAAACACGTATAGTAGACATGTAAAAGAGGGGGCGTGGCCTGGCGCTCATGGAGTGAGCAGCCTCGAGGAATAGCTCCGGCCCGGGCTCTCTGATTAACGTACATCCTGACTGCAATGCCCGTGCAATCGCACATTTTCCCTGAGCCCTCAGGACCGGGGAGAGGGGAGTTTTGGAGCGAAGGCTGAATCGCTCGTTTCAGGACCAACTACTGACTCGCGGAGACAAAGAACGACAACGGCAGCCTGACCTCAAAATGGCGGGCGCACTGAGTCCGATGAAACCTGAGCCGAGTTCAACCTAACAGGGACAGGCTCGCCGAGGAGCGGCCCCCACCGGACGAGGCGGCCTCTGCTGCCAATCGGGCAGCCCTGAGGCCGGAATCATTGGGGTCAGGCATCGGAGGTGAGCGGAGCGCCGAGGCGGGAGGAGTGCAGCCTGAATTGTTGAGGGCCGGTCGCCCCAGATCATAGAGGGAGACGACCTGCCTGTGAGACCCTCCTCTCCCCTCCTTGTGCAGTGGAGGGGAAGAACTCGCTTACTGGGTGAGGGGAGCGGAGAGTGTGAGTGCCGACTGCTCTGGGGTTCCTCTTCCTGCTTCTGGGGGCTGCGAGAGGGATAAAGAGACAGCAATAAGGGAGTGCCTGACTAGGCTGAGGGGCTCTGGGCTACGTGCACGGAGCGGCTGTGCCTGACGGCGGACGTGGGCCGCTCTGCATACCAGACATCAGTGGAGGAGGTGCCACCGGCGGACCCGGGGCCGCACATCTATACACTGCCACATGATGGGTGAAACTGGAAAGAAAAAAGACATGGCAGGTGATCCCAGCATGCAAAAGGGCTGCCTCATATCCCCTCCTGCCATTTCAGTGCAATTCATGTCCGCTGGGGACCCGGCTGGGGGCCCCTCGTTAGGAGACATAATGCAAGCAATTACGTTCTCCAGGGAAAGCCTTGAATCCAAAATTGACTCGCTAGCAGTGGACCTGGGTCTACTTCGAGAGGACCAACGTCGTCTTGCAGAGTGGGTGGCGACTACAGAACGTACATTGGAGGAACTTAGACCTGAGGTGGAGGCAGCCGGGGATTGGATCACTACTCTGGAGAAACAAATAGTGACATTAGTTGCTGTGCTGAGGACGCAGAAAACAGGTCTAGGAGGAACAATATCCGAGTAGCGGGCCTTCCTGAAAGAGTCGAGAAGTGAGATCTACCCGAGTACCCGGAGCGCTGGATCTCTGAAGCTGTGGCACCGGAGGGACTCTTGTGCTTCTTTGCCTTTGAGATGGTGCACAGAGTGCCTACGCGGGCTCCCCGCCCGGGAGCCACACCGCGACCGGTGGTGGCCTGCCTACTGCATTATAAAGATCGTGACCACATTCTGGCACAAGCTAGAAAGACTGGAGAAATAAGAGTAGAGAACAACTTAGTCCGTATTTTCCCCAACTTGTCTCACGAAGTACAAAGGCAGAGAGCAACTTAGTTGGAGGTTAAGAAACAACTAAGACGGTTAAATATCCACTTCGCTATGCTGTTCCCCTCCACGCTGAGAGGGGCGGATGGTCGAGGAATACGATTCTTTTACACACCCCAGAGGGCAAGGACCTGGAGGGATGAGCGGGGGACCCAGCGAGCATGGGGGCACCCCAGGACCCCAGATCCCAGAGCAGACAACACAGGTCAGGAGGACCCAAAAGAGGGGGAATGGCACCCACCTCAGAAGAGGCCCACGAAAAAAGACAGCAAGCAGTGGCCTCCTTAAGCGGATGGAATAACAGTCCACGCTCCACAGGGACATTGAAAGGGGTGAGGGGGTTGGACTCGGATGCAGAATCTGAGAACTCAGCGACTACGAGCCTGGAACTACCGATAGTGATGCCAGGAACATCGGAGAACATTATATGATAGGGCGACTACACTGGAGACCCGGAGCAGCAAAGCCACAAAGTTATAACAAGCAAATGAGAAGAGAGGCTTGCAGAATGATATTTAAGTCAACCCGGAGCCGTGAGCTATGCGCGGCTGGAGCGCCTTCTTCGCCCACCTATTGAGATTTGACTTTGGTTTGTAATAGTTTGGATGGGGAATTGTTTTGTCTCCTGTCCGGGGGAGGGGAGTTTCTGTTTATTAGTAAGGGAACCACCAATTGCCACACCTGTAGGAGAACAGTGACCTTTGTTAGCGACGATGTGAGTCATCAATCTGAAGGGCGGAAGAGTGGGGCCGCTCAGTTGTTGATTATCTTTAATGGGTGGTCCGCAAGAATATAAAGTGATTCCTTGGAATATAAGGGGAATGCACAACATGACCAAATGTTACAAAGTATACTCCTATTTGTGTAGAAGGGGGGTCATATAGCGATGCTGCAGGAGACCCACCTAACGGCAGCTGAGGGCGCTGCGCTACAAAGAAGATGTAGGAGCCAATTATACTATACAACCTATTCAGCATACGCAAGGGGCACTTAAATCAGGATAAGGGTGGGGGTACCGTTTCAGGTGACTAACACGCTGACGGATCCCACTGGGTGCTTTGTTGTGGTCACCGGCCACCTGGGAGGGTGGGACATAGCACTGATAAATGTATATGCACCTAATATAGATCAAAACATGTTTTTTAATCAATTATCGAACACATTAGCATCCCACGTTACATGCGGCATTAATCGGGGAGGATTTTAATTGTGTGGCCAACCCTGGACTTGATAGATCCCACCCGCCGCTGAGGGACTCCTCGGTAAACACAATAGCAAAAAAATTCCTGGAATGGCAAGCTGAGTGGCAACTGAAAGACTCCTGGAGAACTCTCAATCCATTTACCAGGGACTACTCTTACTACTCCGTAATGCATGACTTACATGTGCGGCTCGACAGTTTCTTGTGCACCCCAGAGGTACACATCCAGGCACGGAGAGTAGAATACCTTGGGAAAACTATATCTGATCATAACCCAGTTCTATTGCATTTATCATGGACAAGAGCCATCTCACGCATACCCACCTGGCCACTCAAACCAGACTCACTAGAGGACCCCTCCTTCCGCGATCAAGTGAGAGGGCACATTATTCGTGACTTTGAGGATGACGAATCCACAGCCCCTTCCCCCCAGACATTGTGGGAGGCATTCAAGGTGGCGGTGCGAGGCTGCTGTATATCGACGTCTATCGGGGTTAGGAAGACCTTACTGTGAGATATAGAGATAGCGAGAGAGAGCTCTGATCATTAACGAAACTGACCCCGGGTCACCCGGAATTGCAGGGGGAGGAGCGGGAGGCCAGAGGAAGAGTTGCAGACTACACAGAGACGCTCCAATGCTTTAATTATAAACGATTTATGGCGAAGGCGCATGCGGAAAGAGATAAGGCAGGAACGTGCTGGTGTGGTTGGCCAACCCTGCTAAACGTGGGTCCCCTATCATAGAGGTCACTACCCACTTGGGAACTAAGCTCTACCAGCAAGCTGACATCAATTCTCACTTTCTCTAATATTACACTACCCTATATGCCAGCGCAGTGTGTGGGGGAGGGGCCGAGATAAAGGACTTCCTGTCAACACTGCCACACCAGACCCTTAACGATGAGCGAGGCCCCCGGGGAATGATATTGAGACGTCTGAAATTAGAGCAGCCATCACAGGGTTGGCTCGGGGAAAAACCCCAGGTACAGATGTTTTGCCCATTGAGTTTTACACCACATACGTATAGGAACTTACCCCTAAGTTAAATGCAACTGTATAACAAAGCGCGTGCTGCATGATATCTCCCAAACTCTACAAAAGAAGCTCTGATATTTCCACTGCTTGAACCGGGCAAACCGTCTGATCATAGTAGGGCTTATAGACCCCTATCCATGCTAAATTTGGACTATAAGATACTGAGTCGAGTATTGGCAGCAAGATTACTGCCCCATATGACAAAATTAGTCCACCTTGATCAGGCGGGATTCATTCCCGCTAGGAATACTGCCCAGAACAGAAGGTGAGTGCTTCAAGTTAAAGATAGCGTTGCCCCACTCTTGGCTGAGTCGACAATAGACAGAGAAGGCATTTGACAGTTTGGAATGGGATTCCTTAAATACAGTCCTTGCCCACATGGGCTTGGGAGAGGGCTTCATCGGGTGGACAAAGCTGCTGTACACAGCTCCCAAGGCATGGGTTAGGGCGGGGACAATCATATCGGAGCAGTACTCGATTGGGAGAGGCACAATGCAGGGCTGCCCCTTTTTGCCGTTGTTATTTGCCTTGGCAATGGAGCCTTTGGCGGGCCAAGCTAGGGCCGCCACCTGGTGTCAGGGGTTAGTGCAGGGTACTCAACACCATGCGATAGCACTTTATGCAGATGACCTGCTCTTGTTCCTACGGAACACTGGCTCGGAGAGGGAGGGCGCCCAGGCTCTGTTGGTGCTCTTTGGCCGGTTGACAGGCTTGAAAGTCAACTGGCAGAAGTCATTCTTATTGCCACTGGCAGCGGGCTGGGACCCACCGACTGAACTGGGTGATGTAAAGTGGGAGCCTCGATGTATTCCATACTTGGGCTTTCGCGTGTATCACTCTCAGTCAGATATATTAGAGGGCAATATCGAGCGTCGGCTTCTGGGGCTCACTTCCGCTTTCAGTGGCTGGGACGATTGCTCTTATTAAGATGGTGGAGCTGCCGTGGCTATTGTACTACTTTGTGGTTCTGCCGCTGTGGATGCCTCATGTGGTGTTCAGGGAACTGGATACAATGATCACGGTGTTCATATGGGGAGGGGGCAGAGGCGGAGTGGCGTTGACTACCTTGAAGCGACCTTGAGCAGAGGGGGGACTATCGGTTCCTGACTTTGAGGCCTACTACCTTGCCACCCAGCTGCAGTGGCTGGTCTGGTGGGTGGTGGATCATGGATCTGGTGTGGCAACAGAGGATCCGGCGACTCCCCCAACATCAGTACTCGCGGGAATATTTTTTAACCTCACCAGCGCAATTCCAGCCGTGGCTCCTGAGATTGCCGTCCTCCATCGGTGCTGGAAGCGCTGTCTCCAGAAGGCAGGGATATCCACTCCTTATACCCCTGAAATACAAATGGCCTGTCTTCTTTTGCTGCCCCGGGTGGGAGACTGGAGGGGGTTAGTAACCTGGGTGAATGCGGGAGCCACACAGATAGGAGACCTGTACAAGGAGGGCAGCCTGTTGCCCTTCGAAGACTACTGACAGGAACATGACCTCCCGCGGGGTCACTGCTTGCTGCACCGGGCACTCACACGCACCATCAGGGTGCTCTGGAAGACGGTCACTGCGGAACCCTCTTTTCATTGTCTCAGTACCTACCTACTGATTTCAGAAGGCACCTGTAAAGTGGTTACTGGGCTATATAAGGCACTTCAAACAGGGACACTGAACCCTCTAGACGATCTGAGGCGGCGGTGGGAGACCGAACTGGGGACCCAGATAACAGAAAAGTAATAGGGTCAGATACTGGAAAGGATGGTGAAAATGTCCAGAAATGCTAGATTTCAGCATATTTAATTCTACGTGCTACATAGGGCCTATCTCACACCGCAGAGACTGCGAGACCACTTCTGCGTGTTGGAGGTGAAATGCTCCCGGTGTGGAGCAGAGGCGGCGGATTTCTTCCATGTGCTTTGGTCCTGCCCCGGCTGGGGCCTTACTGGGACAAAGTGGTGTCGGATGTGCCGAACATTATAGAGCTCAATATTGTACGTACACCTGCTCATTGCCTTCTGCACTGGTTCCCACCCCCCACCCCCAAGAATAGGGAAACTAGTAGGTTCCAAGACCTTGCATTTATCTTAGCTAAAAGAGAGCTGACGAAGTACTGGAAAAGCCCGAGCGGCCTAAACCCTCAAAATTGGAAGAGGGAGCTCAAGAAATGGGGGGAAAGTGAAAGATTAGTACTGCACACGGAGTTTGGGTGGGGTAGAGGCTCTTCTGAGATGAAGGAGGCCTGGGAGCAGATCACTATTGTGCTACACGAAGAGTGCTTAGCTCCTTGCAAGGACGGGTCTGAGCCAACTGCACCCACTACCTGACAGAACCATACACCTACACATCTACAGGGGGGCCGATGTGACAGAGTAGAGACCGGAAGCACAAGGTCTGGACACCAAGCATGACTCCCAGAAAACACACGATCACGGGCACTATATGATATTCCTACATAGGGCAGGATTGGGTGGGGGTGGGGAGTTGGGGATAGTTACAAGTTGAGCTGGGTAGTCCTTTATTTTGCCATAGTATCTTGGCCAGAGAGTCACCATGCCTACCTCCTCCCACCTTCTCACATACATCTGATATGCTACTACAATCGAAGGGGGAGAGACATGTCTATAGTATGTAACCCTGGGTTAGCTTTCAATATTGTTATCACCATATGATAGTAAATAGCGTAATGTTATGTGATTTATAGCAATGATGATCCTCACCACAAGTGGCATTGACTATCGGCGTTTTTTCATTTCTATACACCTGTAAAGGCTGAACTAAAATTTCAATAAAGTTTGTTTTTAAAAAAATAGTAGACATGTAAACATCAAAAAATTCAAGTATTGCTCAGCACTTGTAGCCAGAACAGTCCGAATTATAACTCCCCTGTTGAAATACTGCTTAGCGCTACGATGTCAAATATCACTTTGTGCTTGCCAATGCCACTTTGTAATATATATCTGCCATCTACTCTCAGTAACGTAGATAGCATATCATTGCTTTACATGGCAACACTACAGCTCCACATCCGCTGAAATACTCATCAATGTTCCTGATTGATGACAGAAGGTATTTTGTGCTGGGGTTAAGATTGTTCCGGTTGTGTTTCCGTTCTGGTAAAAAGTATTGGTTTCTTTGCCCTCGTCGCCAATTTCATAATTAATCCACACGTTGGAGATTAAGGTAATCCTTTATTTAACCCCAGCAGGCACTAGAACGATCCCATCCGGTTCAGCTCTCCTTCACCACCCCCCAAACCTCTAGAACCTTAGCATGACATTCTTCAGAATACATTACTTCACATAATGTATATATCCCATTAACATGTTCCTCTAGTAAAGCCTGACGGCTCTGTGCCACAGTACCAGGACTGATCTAGGGATTTATTAGTGTGAATCTAAGGGACCCGGTCTGGGGTTTAAGAGTATTACTACTGAAGCTTACTGGGCCTCACTACCTAATACTCCACTTTCCTACCACAGTGTCCCTGACAATAGAATTAAACCCTACATTGTGATTACAACTGAGGGCCAAGCCACTGTCAACATTCCTGAACTATAAAGTGTTGTCTTAAGACTTTTTGGGGTCCCATGGCAAGACATACTTTGGGGCCCCGGTTCATAATAACTTTGATTGTTTTTGCCCTTTTTCTGCTAATTGAAGCTAGCACGATGGCAAACTTACTTTCAGAAGCAGGATTCACACATAACAGTTGAAATCTGTCATTTAAGGGCCCCCAAAAATCTTTAGGTTTTCTCTAGGCAAAGAGAGAGAGTCTCAGACTTAGAGGTAATCAGAGAGGAGGGGTGCAGATATGGAAGTAAACAGAGGTGTGCTATATAGATGAATCGCACGGGGACCGCCCGTGGAGTTTTGAGGCCTGGGAAATCGTTCACTTTTCCAGCGTTTCAATACGTCTCTGGAACTATACCGTCATTAAAGCCAAGGTTTGGGGGGCAGGGGTATATCTATGGAAGAGCATCGTTTATGAGATAGGCTGGCCTCTCTGGAAACCAAAATCATCCCAAGTAAAAATGTTACAACCAGCCCCACACTGCAAGAGGCTGCAAATATAAAGTGGTAATTTTGTTTTACGCTGCTCTGAACCATATTCTAATTTAGCCAGGCATCTATGGTAGGCGTTCAGCTAGGAATAAAGAGGGGAAGGAGAAGGAAACGAGAGGGGGAATGCATGCAGGGTTGACGGAGAAATATAGAAACCGGGGCTCGATTGGAAAGATTAGTACCCGGGTAACCATGAGAACAGAGATTGGAATACCAGCTATAATAAAAGCTCGGCGGCTAAATTTATACCGTCACGCCATGCTCCCGCAGCTGTGCCAAATCACAGCCATTGTGCTTCTGGGCAATTACATGCGCGCGCCCCTCGTTCCCCCACTCCTTCGCCACACGCCAAGAAAGCTCTTAGGCAGGAAGGGGGGACGCTGATGCTCATGTAACGTTTTTGAATATCGTGTCAATTTTCGTGCTCAAGAGCTGTTCTCGAGAACCTCGAAATGGGAGAGGGCGGGAGTGGATCGAAAAGAACTAGCAAGTCAGTGCCGTGGGGGAGTAGGGAAGGGGGGCTGCGGGGTTATTTGGTACATATATATTCAGACAGTGGATATCCACCACTTATCTCCAGGTCACGACAGACGCCTTCATCAGGCATGCCATTTTAGCTGCGTGTTGCTGATTGCAGAGGTCTCAAGCGCTCGTATTTTGGGACTTGCAGTTCAAATTATCCAATTATAAAACCGGGACTACAAGTTCCAAAATAGAAAGCATAAACCTGTACTGTTGCTTCTCAGCAAGGTTGGTACTTTAGAAAAAAAATATACACACATAAATACAAGATGAAGTATTGACACTGGGTTAGAGGTGATAAGCGCCTAATGCATTTTACTGTTTTGTTTATTATTGATGTTTTTCTACTGCGAAGAAAAGTTGAAGGATGTGTCACAGACTGTACATTGTAAACAAACCATCTGGAATTATGCGATTGTGCCGTTGCGGCGTTTTCACGTAATTATACAGCAGCCGCATTTGCCACATAAGCCATCAACGACTGCCTAATCTACAGACTTTAACAAAAAATTGTTTCTCGCTCCAATGATTTTAAAAGGCAATTTGTAAAGGTTGACTGATCACCTTTCTGTTTGGTATTGCTGTGTGTCTGGGCATAGGTTGCACCTCATTAGTAGGTGTTTAACACCCAGTGTTAACAAGTGTAACAATGACAAATTAATGAAGTAATACTATCAGAAATTGTTGCCACTTACGCCGCATAATTTCCCTTTTCTTTCCACATAACTTAGTCAACCCTGTCGCATACTTTGGCTCTCGCCTTGTAGTGTGGTTAGTTTTACGTATCCTTTGCGCATTAGCTTCAGGCTTTAGGCCTTTGTGCACTTTGCCCTGGATGTATTTTATTCATTTGCTTGCAGCTTAGAGCCTCTGTGCACTTTGCTCTAAATGCTTTTTATTAGGCTTCGTACTGTTATTTTTTAAATAGCCAGTTCTACGGTCTTGTTTTTTATTTCATATCACACTGTTTAGCCTACTTCAGCACTGGAGTTCTCCATAACACATTCCTGTTCACTCTGTGCTTCAGTCAAGGATACAGTCTGGTACATTGCCGATAGACGTGGTAGGAGTTTAGTCTTTGGCATTCCTGCGTAGGGACATTTTGTGATCACGCTGACATGTTGTTATAAAATCACTTCCTTGTCCCAATACACGCAAGAGGGAGATTCCGACCAGGGAACCACAACTAGACGCTGACTGCCTCGTTGCAGATGCTGAACCAAGATCACAGGCCTTTGCTCAGGTATGAGGGCTGATGTCTCCCCAGTGATTCAGAAAGGCAAGCTAGAAGCTTAACATGCTGTGCTCTAAATAGAACAAGCAGAGGGAGAGTAGAAACTATTAGACACTATGATAGCTTTGTTCTTATGTTTTACTCTCCTGGTGACTATTTCAATCCTACTGTGTTGTATTTTTCTGGTTATTGCAGCTCACACCTTATTATCTAAAATACAGTCGTTTTATTAAAACATTATATAAAACTTATACTGTCTTTGTCATTTGTATATGAGATCATACTGTAAATGAGAGAGTTGTTTTGGATCTGAGTGACCACGACTTCCCTGAGAAGTTCCAAAGATGTCATGCGCTCGGCTGCCCAATCATCTCTTCCCTTTGGGAGAAATGAGGCACTGTTAGTTGGCCGGAGCAAGAACCGGATTTAGGGTGACAGAGGTCTTTACACGTGGGTCAGACTCAGTCTCCCACACCGTTATTGATCCTGCTGCCTAGAAATCCAGTAGTCTCATTTAGGATAATGAGAGCCCACGCGACATGGCGCCGCCAACGATTGGTCAGGCTCTAATATTTGGGTCCGGCTGACTCTCTCGGTCTCATGTATATTTTGACTACTCGGTTCCGTAAGCGGAGACGTCCGTGGGGCTGAGGATTTCCGCCGCCACGGGATAGGTACATCCTATTGCTTAGTGGTTGGTTGTTCAAGCTTGAACTTTGAAAGGAAAAACCCCGATATTGGTGTGCCTTCTCTGACCTGGTGCTGTTTTTTACAAATGGCGAATCCTAATGTAGTGAATATAGCAGTCAATATGCGACAACCGCTCACAGGACATCTAGTAGCACATGGACTGACAGTCCAGGGGGGTCCGGTCACTTTTGTGGTGGACGCCCATGCAGCCTATAGGACAGAACCTTTTTATTCTTGGGTCGTATTTCCAGCGGTTGATGGGGGTACCAACACTTTTCACGAATACACTGTTGTGAATGTCCCTGGACACTACAGGGCTTATGCATATTTAGAGATACCTCTATCTTTTCAAGAACACCATAATTGGCTTGATGGCGCCCTCCCACACACAGTAGCACAAGTAAGGTTAGGTCCACTTTGTAATGATGGTCCGACCTGGCCTTTATTGGCTACTTACACTGCGGTTGCTAATTTGGCAGTGGCTGACGTGCGTTGTTTATATATAGACTTAGCAACTACATACAGAAGACTGGTTCAGTTTGTAATGCAGGCATTGAATACTAATGCTCCGGCGCACCCACAAGCAGTGGTTCCGGGTATTAATCCGGCCACTGTACACTCAGTTATGGGTAAAGTACCGGCTAAACGTGTGGAGACTCCATTTTGGCTGGCACAAAAAATTAATACGCTGGAGGCAGTATTTCCCCATACGGGACCTCAGGATAAACATAGAATATTGACAATGTGTTTGCCATATGGGATGGTTCCTCCGGTGGACCTTTGTAATACCTGGGGCACGGTGTTTGCCGCGCTCTACACTACGGCACACGGTACGCCGAGATTAGCTAATTTACCGGAAGTGCTTACACAAATTCAAGATGAATATAGGGCTGCCCCTGCCTTGGATTTGATACCGAAAAAAAGGGGAGAACCCAATCCCTCTACCCTGCCTTGGGTAAATATAATATCAGCACAAAAAGAAGTGGCAGGTAGAGATAAATTAAATCATGAATTACACGAACAGTCCTATATTCTGTTGCTCATGAGTTTATTATTTACTCCAATTTTATTTCTAATGAATTACTCAAAAAGCATAAAAGGATGAATGGTAACAAAAGGATTAGCCACCTTACAAAAATTATATTACACTAAATGACACTAGACATAACAAACGCAATAAATCCCACTGAGAATTTATCATTTTTAAAAACCAAATCTTAAATCAATGCCCTATACATTTGAATAGTGGTCACTGTTTATACTTCACAAGTGATCCACTTTTATCTGCTAAGTGACTAGGCTTTTCACTGCATTCATTTATCACCACTTTGTGCATTTCTTTCACACAAACATGATAAAATGCATCTCAAATATTTACAATAAAGTGCATTATTTATCAAGCCCAATACACTTGCAAAACAAGAAGATCGACGCGTTTCGGCCTGCTGATTAAAGGCCGCATCAGGATTGGGAAAGGGCAATAGTCATTCTTAGTGTCAGGGATTCACACCAAAAAGCCGAGATTTCATCTCTCTTCTCCAATATCTTTCAATGGTGTACAGTAACAAACCCTTACTTAGTAACACACATAACGCGGCATCCTCAGGTGCTGATACAAACGCGCGAAATAGCCAGCGCTAACCGCGGACCCTGCACACACGGAAGCCGATGGTTACAGCATTTTGCAGACGGGTACAAGTGTACACCATTGAAAGATATTGGAGAAGAGAGATGAAATCTCGGCTTTTTGGTGTGAATCCCTGACACTAAGAATGACTATTGCCCTTTCCCAATCCTGATGAGGCCTTTAATCAGCAGGCCGAAACGCGTCGATCTTCTTGTTTTGCAAGTGTATTGGGCTTGATAAATAATGCACTTTATTGTAAATATTTGAGATGCATTTTATCATGTTTGTGTGAAAGAAATGCACAAATTGGTGATAAATGAATGCAGTGAAAAGCCTAGTCACTTAGCAGATAAAAGTGGATCACTTGTGAAGTATAAACAGTGACCACTATTCAAATGTATAGGGCATTGATTTAAGATTTGGTTTTTAAAAATAATAAATTCTCAGTTGGATTTATTGCGTTTGTTATGTCTAGTGTCATTTAGTGTAATATAATTTTTGTAAGGTGGCTAATCCTTTTGTTACCATTCATCCTTTTATGCTTTTTGAGTAATTCATTAGAAATAAAATTGGAGTAAATAATAAACTCATGAGCAACAGAATATAGGACTGTTCGTGTAATTCATGATTTAATGTATCTCTACCTGCCACTTCTTTTTGTCCTGCCTTGGATTTGGGCATGCAGTTAATGGGCAATTTTGCCGCAGTTTCTTCTATTATTTTGAGTAATCTCAAGGGAGAGGCAGTAGCACTAGCAGTGCGAATGCGTCTTCGGGATGTTCCGCAGATTAATCAGGAGCGGGAACTTCCGAGAATAATAGCAGAGACTTATTCCAGTATTGGTCGCGATAGCCTAGGGGCTAGACCACAAAAACCCCAATTACAGGGTAAAAATAATAAAGATAATGCTAAACAACAGCAACCTGAGGGTACTAAAAAGCGCTGGGAAAAGAAACAGCAAACACCTAAGAAAGATGGGGGACAGTCTCCGCAACCGGAGACCCCGCAGAATAGGTATAATCTCAGGAATAGGGATACTTTGAAGACGCCTGAAAGATATCAAGATACTGATACACGCCAATCTCGTTCCTTTCAGGACTCCTCAGAGAAAAGAAGTGAGAGAGGTGGGCGGTCAGAGCGGAGAACCGAGTACGTGAAACAAAGACAGGATTCACAACGCTCAACGGAGGTTTCTATTAAACAAGAAGAGAAACCACTGCAACAAAAACAGCAATTTAAAAAGAAGAAAGTGGCAGCAGTCTCAGTTAGACATGCCGCTCAAGAAGAGAGTTCTCTTGATGAACAAGACATGGGCATTGGCACTGTTAGACAGCGCGGCAGAGGTCACAATAGTTCGCCGGAGTCTTCTAGAGCTTCTGGAGGTGAAAGCAACTGATAACTTCATACAAGTCGAAACAGCGGATATGCGAGTCTCTGATCCTGATAGAGTATATGACGTGACTCTGCAATTAGAAGGGGACATTGACCGCATTGTACACGCCATCTTTTGGGACCATATGGTAAAATCATATGACGTTCTACTGGCCGAACAAGATTGGCCACCAGACTTTGTTCGCGACTGTCCGGTGGGGGAAGAGGTTATTACACCTTCCTTCTCACCACTTGTTCCGATAGAACTACCGGAGTCCTATAGTAAATTATGGGCTCTTGTACAGGCCCCCGCACTATATAGAAATAATGTGGGGTGGGATAGACAATCCCCTTATCATGTAATTCCAATAAAGGGCGAACCTCAGCCGCAGCCGCAGTATCCTATCAAATTTGAAGCAAGGGCATCGGTTAGGACTAATCTTACACAATTGGAGTACCAGGGTGTAATTGAGCCCTGTGTCTCGCCGATGAATAATCCCTTATTTCCGGTTGCTAAGCCGGACCATTCATATAGGATAGTGGTGGATTACAGACATTTGAATAGTCATACACGCACATATGCAATACAGAATTCACATAGCGCAGCGCTTCTGAATAATATAGTGCGTAAAAAATACAAAACAACGTTAGATATCTCGAATGGATTTTTCTGCCAAAATGTAGCGCCCGAAAGTCAGGACTATACCAGTTTCAGTGCGTTTGGCTCTCAGAAAAAGTTTTGTCGTTTGCCTCAGGGGTATAAGAACAGCCCAGGACTATTTTCGGCTCGTGTAACTGAAATTCTGCACAAGTTGGACCCTGAAGCGTTATCATATGTTGATGACATATATTTGACAGACGATGAGATTCTGCAACATCTAAGGCGTGTATCACGCATTGTTGTGGGGTTTGCTGAAATTGGCTATAAATTCAATTTTAAGAAATCGAAGATTGCCTTCTTCAGCGTCATTTTCCTGGGATATGAGTTGTCGAGAGAGGGCAGGAGCTTAGCGCCACATTTTTTGGAAAAATGTGCTCATTTGCAGCCTCCTAATACAGTTCGGAAGCTCCAGTCATTGTTGGGGTTTCTGAATTTTGGCAGAACTTACATTCCTGATTATGCTACACGTATAAAACCCTTATACGAGTTGATCCGTCCAAATTTTTCGAGTAGATTTTGGACGATTGAGCATACACACACACTACGAAATTTGCAGACTGATCTCTTAGCAGTTAAACACTTACACACACGGACAATAAGACACATTTGGTCATCAGGGTGATACCTGGGGCTGTTGGGTTTACGTATGTCACCTTTAATGAGGGTGAGACAGTCCAGATTGCATACAAGTCCCACCTGTATTCTGCTGCAGAACAACGATTTGCGCAGACTGAGAAAATACTCACTGCAGTATAGATGGCTGTGATTAAAGAAAGACCGCTTGCCCAGGGACAGCGCATCATTGTCGTTTCCCCGATTCCGGCCGTGGAGGCTGTTACAAAGGCGAGTGTTCCTAATTCGAAAGCATTACACCCGCGATGGATACAATGGGCTACGTCTTTGACAGCCACTGATGTAGATTACATATTTGACCCTAAACTGCAGACTCAAGAATTTCTTCAATATGAAATAGAGTACCCAGTTCCTGCTGGCACATTGACTATTGACCAATATCAGGTGGTCATGAATACCGATGGCTCTGCGCAACCAGCGGTTGGGACTAAACAACAGTATTCTGCTGCATGTGCGGTGGTGTGCGGCACTATGGAGGGGGAAGTGTTCTGCCCCCGACATACTTATACAAAAACCTTGGGAGACTGCACAGCACAGCTGGCTGAGCTCAAAGCTCTATTGTTAGCGTTGGAACACGCGGATCCGGCTATTTTAACGTTGCTGGTCTGTTACTCCTACTACTGTGTGCAGTCTTTCAATGAATATTTACACTATTGGAAGTTAAATGGGTTCAGAGATTCTAAAGGCAACGCCATTAAACACAAATTGTTGTGGGGTAAGGTTGCGGATTTGAAAGAAACGCTTCCTAAGGTCCATGTTGTGCATACACTTGGACACCAGCGCGTTGGGATACACGTTGCTGGGAATCCTTTGGCTGATGAAGCCGCAAAGTCGGCAGTGGCTGTCGCCACTGTGGCCGCAGTGACTCGTTCGAGTTCCGGACCAGACACAGAGATTTCGGCTGCCATTAAAGCTACGGCTGATGGCACGCCATTTCCTAAAGGATTTCCTTCTAAATATAGTTACTGCTTGAGTAGTGCGCTGAATGCTGTTGTTAATGTTCCAGGCATTGGTGTATGTGAAATACCTAATAAAGTTGAGAGACCTCGATTAATTTCTGCAGCACATGAGGGGGCTGCATCTGCACATGCTGGTGTGGCTGCCACTATTTCGCTTTTGCAGGCTCGTTACTGGTGGCCTGGTCTCTATAAAGAGACAAAGCAATATTTCCTTTGTTGTGATGTTTGTCAACAAATTAAAGCTTCGTCGGCTAGACACCAGCAGCAAACGCCCCTTCTGATTTCAAGTAAACCTTTACAGTGTGAGTACTTGGATCATTGCGGTCCACTGACCCCAGACAGTGCATACAAATATATTTTGGTTGCTGTAGATTCGTGCTCCAGATTTGTGTGGGTCTGGCCACAACGCTGGGCTGACGCTCGGACTGTTATGAAAGATTTGCGCATCTTTGTCGATAAATTTGCAGTTGCGGCTTTTCATTCGGACCAGGGCCCTGCTTTTGCCTCTAAGGCATTCAGGGACACCATGGCTTCGTTGGGGGTCCAACTCCAATTCTCGTCTCCATTTCATCCCGAGGGAAATTCCGTCGTGGAGCATTTAAATCGTGATTTAAAGCAATCCTTAACGGCCAGGGTTATAGGTATGGGTCATAGTTGGCTAGCCCACCTGTATGGAGTACAGAGAGCACTTAATAACTTGCCTAGAAGGTCGCTGGGGGTCGTACTTCATATGAGTGCCTGTTTGGAACACGGATGTATGTTCCTGATCTAGATGGTCCTGGTGTGGAGGTGGCAGATACGCCTTTTGACATAAATGATCGTGTTACTGTTTTGCAGGATTTACAACAATTCCGTGAAGATAACTCTTCTGCAAGTGCTGCCTCCTCAGGAATTAAGGATGAACCAGTAACTCCTACTGGTTGGATACCCAGGATTGGGGATCTAGTGCGTGAAAAGGTCGCAGTAAAGAAAGAATTTGGTCCTTCTTATCGAGCACCTGTCCCTGTGTCAGGGATTAGCGGTATGAGAACTGTGATTTTACCGCCGCTGCAAGGGGCCAAAGGAAATCGCTTTGTTTCCATTGATAATGTCAAGTTACAACATGTGGCCGATTCTGCACAGCAGACCAAGAGGGACACCCAGTAGTTCCGGAATCCCTCTCACTACTGGGGAAGAAGTCCCGCTGCAGGTGATTTACACCGACGCTGTTTCCTCTCTGAGCTTGGGGAGGGTGGAAGATGATCTTGCGATTGTTCCACAGACGACCATTACTTTGGAATCTTTTGATCAAGTTGCTGTACGTTCTACTGATGTTTCTGACCATGTGGTTTATAGCGTGCCTAGGCGAGAGTCTCCATCTGCTTCTTTGTTCACAGTTGCACCTTTTGCAAGAACTGCCTCTGGCTGCTTCAACGACACTGATGATGCGGTGTCAGCCTCCTCGTCCTCACTATCTTCGGTCCGAGGTCCACGTAAGCTGCTGTGTTGGCTTAAACGCACATATTTTGTTTTTCCTTGGAACTATTTGTGGCTTTTTATGGCTATAATGACTATTTTTTTGTGGTTGGGATTTGTGGTAACTTTTTTTCTAGTAATACATGGTCATTTTCTTCCTGAATGGTCTGACATTGAGCACGTGGAGACTGTGTTAAAACCACATTTTTCGTCTCATATGGTTCGAAGAGACTTGTCCGATGTAAACATTTCTGCAATACCGATTCCGGATGGGATTGTGTGGGATAAAGTAATGTTTGATATATATCGTCCCACTGAATTGATTCAAATACCGTATGTCCTCAAGTTATCAATGAATGATATTGTTATACCAGGCATTGTTTCTGATGATTGGGATGTGAAGACAGTAGATTCTATGCTGACAGACTTGCAATATTAAACTGTCTATGACGATGAAGATGCTTACCTATTTAGAAATAATCATGGTGACATGTTTTGCTACAACTATTATGGACACCACTTTATTCATAAAGCAAGTAGCCCTAAGTCCATATTTGATTATGTGCAATGGGAACATTGCCCAACTCCTCCACAAGGGAGTTCAAAAACGTATTATGATAAATTTACATATTTTTCTGGGCATAATCAACAAAATGCTAAGTCTTACTATTTTAAAGTTACTCCGTATGCTAATAAGCAAATGTTATTGACCGATACTAAATTACCGTATTCAAATTTGTTTGTGTCTAAACTTTTGGTTGAGGGGTATGAATATTGGTTTAAGACTGTTGATTTAAAAAGTGTCTGGGGAATGAAAAATTGGCAAATGCAAGGCAGGGACACATTATTTAGAGCATGTAGTATCCCTGTGCAGATGATTTTCCTCAATGACACAGTACAACAGACTAGCTGTTTGGGCTTGGCAATGATTAGAGAGTTAAATTTGCCTAGTATACCTGTCCCTTCCAAATTGAACAATTGGCAGCGATATGTTAATGCTACGTTTAGTCAATTTACACACTGGGTCCAGAATGGTACGCTTAACACTTCATTGGTACATCCGGGCGGGTGGTTATTATGGCCTGCAGACACTAATAAGTGCCATCAACATTTTGTCACCTCTTCAGGGGGGTTCAGGACTAGTAGGGCAGACCCTCGCTACATTTCACCAGAACATGCTGATATCATAACTACATACAGCGTGGGGAAACTTTGTCAGCAATGGTTGAAGTCATCCACGCTGGATGCAGTTAAATCACATCTCACGTTACTGTCTAATGATACTGACTTACAAGATTTTTTGTCAGGACCTAAGGTACCACGGAAGAAACGATTTTTATACAAAGTATATAATGAGATTTGGAAGCTTTCACAACAGGAGGCAGCGGCCCGGTTGAGGCAAATTGATCAGGAAAACCTGATACAGGCTTTATCTGTTGTGGATAATGGCATGCATATCCTTTCTGACCGTGTTTACACAATTGACAGCATCGTTTCCTCTGCTATAGACATTATTAAATCAGATATTTCTTCTCTATATCATGGGCAGAGTTAGACGCGGTTCATCATGCAGCTGGGTTGGACTCTTCAGACCTTGAAAGCAGGTTGCGTTCCGTGGCAGCACATTCGTGCCAGGGAGATCTTTGTCTCCTTTAATTTAACTCGTCAACAACAGCTGATGGCTAAAAAGGAAGCGACATATGTCATGTTGAATATTGAAAAATTGGAGAAACTGCCTTTCACGGTTGCTGAGATTCCGTCAGCTGAGTGGTTGATTCATGGGGTAATTAATCTGCCTATCTCCACTCTGCAATTTACTTCTTGTTTGAAGCACATTCCGGTGGGTAGATATGAACGGTTGGGAGACAGTTACATACACGAGGTGTGGGAGCTTCCCTTTCTATACAGATGTATTACTGGTTTGAGGGAGGTTTTTCTTAGCGGTAGTGAATGCGAAACTTCTGTCAGCCATTCCATGGTTTGTAAACAGCTGTCCTTGCACGGGGCGTGTAACGCTTCGATTGCTAACTTAGCTTGTTATCTGAAGGAAGGTCCAGTCCCGGTTATTAAAAACACTTTCCAGGTGCTTTCTAACGGCAGTTACATTGTTCTTAACAGCGAACGCTGCTGTGGCATGCGTGCCGGAATAGTTTACACTGTCGTTGTCACCAAGTCCGTTAAGTGCTGCGGGAATGTGTTGTTTCCCCCCACTCACATTAGGGAGGTAGCGGACATCTGGCCTCATATTGCTACTTCCAAGGTTAATTTCGACAAGTTGAGTCGACTGAAGGCTTTATTGTTTCAAAAGCATGTGGCCCTTACATCTGCTAGCGAGACCTACGCACTACAGGTGGCAAGGTCATCAGCGGAAATACAGTCCCTTTTGAATACTAACTTTCCGAGCCACTTTGGTGAACTTGTGGGACGTATATTTAATGCGCCCAGCACTGCTGGAATTGCACATTTTTTCAAAGCCGTTGGTGTTGGTTTTGCTCACACCTTATCTTCCATATTCGGTTTGATACCTTCGGCTATACACTCTATTTTCGGAAGCATTTTTGAGGGTTTCCCGATTACTTTGGCTTTATTGGCTGGAGTCTTGCTATTGTTGCTATTTTTTCGCAATGGCTGTCCCGCCACGACGAGATCCTATATTACTGCTCCCGTCACCGCAGCTGTGTCGTGAACGCATGATGCAGCATTTTGGAGCGACACTCCTGGGACATTTGGAGTGTGACTGGTCTCTGTCATTCCGACCAGTTTTGGATTGTGTGCAACCCGTGTTTCGGTGCCTTTGGTGCTCGTTTGAACATGCACTGGCTTTCTGTCTCTCACTGCAACGCCTTCCAGTGGTCGAAACTGATCTGTTGATGTTCCCGATTAGGGCTCATTCCCAGACTTGTGCACTGCGGTTGTGTTTGCTTCGTGAGGCAGTTTATGAGATTCTCTTCCTGGAGGAAGATGGTATTGTCTCATTCATGGGCCCTGCACGGGGTGCCGCCCTGAATGGTTTTGGGGCTTTGGAACACACCTGCTCCATGGTACTTTGTGGCATGGATCTTCCGATATTGACATATATCGAAGTGGAGGAGCTCCTACGTTCTGTTGCTTCTGTCTGACAATTGGATTTTTTTCTCTCCTGCAAAATTGACATTATATTGAATTTGGCTTTATCGTCACATGTTTCCTAAATTTATGACTTTGTTGTCTTCTGACCTTGTCGAAATATATATAGTTTTATGTATTGTTTATATTTGGGGCATACTTTTATATTATTGGAACAACTTGCTTCCGACAAGGGGAGGGTGTAGTGTGGTTAGTTTTACGTATCCTTTGCGCATTAGCTTCAGGCTTTAGGCCTTTGTGCACTTTGCCCTGGATGTATTTTATTCATTTGCTTGCAGCTTAGAGCCTCTGTGCACTTTGCTCTAAATGCTTTTTATTAGGCTTCCTACTTTTATTTTTTAAATAGCCAGTTCTACGGTCTTGTTTTTTATTTCATATCACACTGTTTAGCCTACTTCAGCACTGGAGTTCTCCATAGCACATTCCTGTTCACTCTGTGCTTCAGTCAAGGATACAGTCTGGTACATTGCCGATAGACGTGGTAGGAGTTTAGTCTTTGGCATTCCTGCGTAGGGACATTTTGTGATCACGCTGACATGTTGTTATAAAATCACTTCCTTGTCCCAATACACGCAAGAGGGAGATTCCGACCAGGGAAACACAACTAGACGCTGACTGCCTCGTTGCAGATGCTGAACCAAGATCACAGGCCTTTGCTCAGGTATGAGGGCTGATGTCTCCCCATTGACTCAGAAAGGCAAGCTAGAAGCTTAACATGCTGTGCTCTAAATAGAACAAGCAGAGGGAGAGTAGAAACTATTAGACACTATGATAGCTTTGTTCTTATGTTTTACTCTCCAGGTGACTATTTCAATCCTTCTGTGTTGTATTGTTCTGGTTATTGCGGCTCACGCCTTATTATCTAAAATACAGTCGTTTTATTAAAACATTATATAAAACTTATACTGTCTTTGTCATTTGTATATGATATCATACTGTAAATGAGAGAGTTGGTTTGGATCTGAGTGACCACGACTTCCCTGAGAAGTTCCAAAGATGTCACGCGCTCGGCTGCCCAATCATCTCTTCCCTTTGGGAGAAATGAGGCACTGCTAGTTAGCCGGAGCAAGAACCGGATTTAGGGTGACAGAGGTCTTTACACGTGGGTCAGACTCAGTCTCCCACATTGGTATTGATCCTGCTGCCTAGAAATCCAGTAGTCTCATTTAGGATAATGAGAGCCCACGCGACAGCCTGCTGCATATATCCAGTGGCCCTAATTATAAGTATATGTATATACATTATATACATATCTACGTTATTATAAAGTATAGTAAACTAATATCTTTATGCAAGGCAAGTTCATGGGAGTTTGGAGAGCATAAATCAGGGATTGGTTGATGTTAGTGATGAATGTTGTGCTTGAAACATATTAGTTCAATAATGCAAGTGAAAACTAAATAGAATTGAAATGAAAGTTTACTGGGAATCTTCAGGCCCTTCCCTCCGACAATGATTTAGATAAATGAGTTGCAAGAAGTGTGCTTTGGCCAGAGGTTACGTGGAAGCTCTTGGATAGTTCAGTAACATTTGATGCCTTTTAAAGGAATAAACAGTCACGTAGGCATGTCCTGCTCTTTGTTGCAGGCTGGGGGCACTTGAGATGCTGCTTAAAGGAATACCCTACTTGGACAGGGAGATAGGTGAACATGATAGAGCATAGTGACAGCCCGATACCGACCCAGGTGAGGCCCGTAGACCTGTTCAGAACACGGGGTCCATCTCCAGTCACAGGAGCAACAACCTCTAACCGAAGCCTCCCTCCATGACAGTGACTGGCACTTTCACAGGTTGAATCCAGATTCCTGCGCTGTGCTGTCATTTGCCTTTCATTTCTGCTGCAGTATGTTGCTTTTTCACTTGGCTGCTGAAAAAAGTACAACTGTACAGAAAAATAGAAATCTTCCCCTTTACACCTCCAGTTGGCCCAGTGCATAACTACCTATTTGGCACACTCTAGGCAGCTGGGACCATGCCTGCTGCTTGAAATGGAAATGAGAAGGACCCGCTTGCAGGGAATCAGTGATGTTTATTGTGAGGAAAGTAGTGTATTAAATTAGGTGGTGTGGTTGTGTGACCCCACCATGTAATGAACTCACAAAACAGACTTGGCTCCAGTCTGGATTGTTTGCTAAACCTTAGCTCAACCCTCGCTAGCTGTGGCTTTGAGCAGTTAGGCTATAACAAAGAAACACACAGAAAGCATTTGAAAGTACCAATACAATGACAATAAGAAAGTCAAGCAACATAAAGAAAATCCATCACAAATTTATAAAAATAGGTCTTATTTTTATAAATTGTTTAGACATCAACATGAACAAAATCGACTGGAGAGTTCTGGAGATAGAGATATCTAAGTATAACATAAATCACAGTTTGTCATTCAAAATGCAAACAAGCTTTGGAAACTACAGCGGTTAGCGGAAACATTGGAAACATTGGAAACTTTGTAAAGCTTTTAAAGAGTTGTGTTAAGATACTGCAGCCTGCTTTGGGTGACCAGTTTCAGCAGGGAGGAGGTCAAACAGGCCAGTGAGAAACTCTAGGATATTTACCTTGTCATCAAGTCTCAAGTCCAGACACAGGCTCTATGGGCAAACTGCCATAGACTTCTATAAAGTGGCCCTAATGCAAAGGATACAGGATGCTGAACATACTGAGCATGCTGTACGGACGGGGGCTTGCTGTGGCTACTACTCGGTCCACAGTCCTGGTGGGGCAACTTTGGCCACAGGCGTTGATGTCCCTTGACGTCCTCTTGGGTCCAACAAAAGTCCAGTTGCCACTAGACTACTGGCCTCCAGTCACAGCGAAACCAGTGGTTCCTTTTTTGAGGGCTAGTGTCTGTCTTGGGTGATCAAACTACACTCTGACAACTCTTTCAGGTCCAGCAGCTTGGCGCAACTTTTGAGCATCAAGATTTGGTCTCACTGGCTGTACGTCAACAGTCAGTGGTGATCAGGCAATTGTGGCTGACTACCCTGGATGGGCTTCCTTAGCTTTTGTGGCCCTGATGCTGTAACAGGAAGTCAGCCAACTGACTCTTGGAGTTAACCTCTTCTGTCTGGGGTAGAAGAGTAACTTTTCCATGAGCCAGGCACCACAGGTGCAGTAATCTCTTTGCTAGCCCAAGGATCAGCAGGTGTAGTCCAGCGGTTGGTGCAGCTTCTCTTGCCAGGTCCAGGGAACAGCAGGGAAGTTGTTCGTCAGTCCTGATGTGATTGGTTCAATGGATGCCATGTTTATGCCCAGAAAACACAATTAGTATGTGGCAGTTATTAGCCAATGGGATACCAAGGACCTTTTCTGCCTGATAATGACTTCCTGTAATGTGTGGCATCTGGGTATCTCAGAGTGCACTATTCACCCCACTCCCAAGATGACAGAACCCCCCTCTTGATTTGTGGAGCTTGGTAGCCCACTCTAGAGGTGTGGCTACCTGAGGGCTACATGCCCATGGACAAAACTGTTTGGCAACTTGCCTCCCCTCATTGCCCGACACCAGCCTATCTACCTGAACCAAAGAGCAGTCCATCAAAGGTGGCTTCACATTTGAAGCTGACCCTTTGGGCTCACAGCCTATGAGGCTTCTTGCCAGGGAAAAGATAACACCTCTTGCAATGACAGGCCTCTATTTTTCCAGCTCCTGGAAGTCCTCATGAATGCAGAAGGCTGTCTGGTGGACAGCATTTGTGAATGGCATCAGAGTGCCAAATTGGGCAGCAGAGTAACAACTTTCTAAAAGTTGCATTTCTTTAAAAGTAAGAATAAATTTGACTTGGGCAGCTAGTTTGATTTAACGTAATGATTCTTTCAGTATCTTGAATTAGCAACTTTAGTAGTCCCATTCGGAAGCTAGCACAGGTGAGTTGTCGGTACTCAACAATGGGGCTACCAACCTTTTGGCAGTAAAAATGACAATTTGGGGATTTTACTGTTATGACATATAAACGTACATGTTGCCATGATCAACCCCACTTTTTTTGACTGATGCTGATAGTTATTGACTCTGACTGCACCCTGGGCTTTGCTAACCAGACCCAGGGTAAGTGCTCTGTTAAAAGGGATATGCAAATAAGGCATAATTATAATTGGCTTTGACAGCCTATCTATAAGTCCCTAGTATATAATGGGGCATGGAGGATTAGAGGCCCAGTGGATTTAGTGCACTATAGTGTGCTCCGCTGTAGTGCCTGCTGTCATTTTAAAGGCAGTCTGGCTTTGCAGACTGCTTTTAAATGTTAATTATATGCAAATTCAACTTTGGTGATAAAACACTCCCAAAGCCCTAAACTATGTTATTTTTAACATATAAGTTACACTTAAGGTCTCCCCTAAGTGCCCCAGTTGTAGGGTGCCTTGTAACTATAAACAGGGACAGGATAAAGTATGTTTTATATCGCCTGGCGAGGGGGAAAAGTGCCTATTTTGTTTTCCCTATTGTAGTAAAGTAGCTCCATAGGCTAATATTGGGAAATTTTATTAAGGAATAACTTTCGCAAAAAAATGGGCTACAATTTCCATTCTTGAACTCAAAATAATAGGTAGAATAAATCCAACAATTTGCCAATGTTAGATTAATTATAACTATCACAGAAAATAATTTATAGAACTTGCTTTTCTTTTAATACAAAATCCAGCTCTCCAGCTGCTCTTCTCTGATTGGTCAGCCTCTGCCAGGCTGAGCTAAGCTGCCTTAATGAGGTGAGAAGAGGCCTGCATTGAAACAATGAGAGTGATGAGGGGAGATTTGCAAGCTGCAGAGCAGAAGGCAGGAAGGAGGCTGGGAAGCCAAACTGGTCTTCAAAGGAAGCATGACACTTAGGACTGAACACAGGCTCACTCCTTCTTCCTGCCACCCTAGCCAGATGGAAGCCTCAGTAATGAGATTAGCTGATGGACTGGAGAGGGAGTATTTAGGGAAATAAGCCACACCAGTGGGATGGCTTAGCCAGATCTTAACTCTAATGAGGTATTTCCTCCATCTTAGATTTTGAAAGAATAGTGTTTCCTGGGATTGATTTTTGCCATACTTCCCAGGAAGTGGTCATCCCAGCGGGTGGCACCCTGCTCCCCATTGGTCAGGGGTGCTCTCTTGCTTGCCAGCCCAGGAAAACTTGTTATTTATGGAAGAGTTGCCCAGCAGCTCAAATCACTGCCTGAACTACAAGGAGAAGAAGGACTGCCCTGCTCTAACCCTGGTCTGTACACCAAAGGACTGCACTGTGAATGATTGCACCTGCTGCACACTGAGGCACTACACCTCTTAGGACTTTGCCTGTCTTCAAGAGAGAGAAGGAGTGAATCCCCTGACAGCAGCAGGTTAGAAGAGCTTCACCTGCAACATCTCAACCAAGGAGAACCCAGCTGACCACTTTCAGCTGGACTTTTGAGGACTCACCAGGTGCATTCTGGGAAACTTTGTCCCAACATCGCAAGGACCTTCTCAGGGCTTCTAGACTGTCCCACTGGAGACCTAAAAAGAGGGCTTCTGGAACGAGATACAGAAGTTTGGCGAAGATTTGAGATCTTTTGGAAAAAAGCTCCATAAGATGACAGACCCATCAACGAGAGTTAAGTCACTGTCAAATTTGGTGAATTTCATGTTCGTTCCGCTAAAGCTCCAGAGCTTGTCTCCTTCAATGACACTTCCAGGAGTTGACCGGAAGCTCATGCTGAGCTAAGCTGATGATGTGCCATCGAATCTTGGCCTGATGAGGATCCTCGATAGATGACATGAGAAAAGGCTTCACAAAAATGACTAAGTCTGAAGGTAAAACCTTGACCCAGGCCTCCCGTTCAGTGAATACGAGCAGGGTTCCATCGCAGTCGGCCTTAAATTGTGACTTGGACCCAGTCAAGTGCCACCAGATGTTCCCGGTTGGTGCTATTGGTTTTTAAGCACTAGAAAGCACCTTTTTTTCTTCATTCGTTAGAAATCATATTTCTGGTTCCCATTATTAGATTTTATTAATTTTGGTGTCATTTTAAAGATAAAAATATTTCCTATTTTTATAAATTGGTGTTGTTTTTTTTGTGTGTTGTGTTTTACTTATCTAATGTATTGTTGTTTTTAAATGTTTCACACGCCTGTTTCCTAAGTTAAGCCTGCCTGCTCATTGCCAGCTACCAGGGGTTGAGGAAGGGATTAATTTACTGAGACCTTGACTGTACCTTACACTGCGATTGTGGCTGTATTACTGGTTTTAATATACAGCACTCTGCCTTATCACTCAATAGGCCCGCTGTAGTGGTGACATGTATATTAAAAAGGTAGGTTTAGGCTTTGCCTTTAGTTCAAATGGCAAAGTTGAGTTAGCAGTTTAAAACTACTCTGCCAGTGTGCAGTGGTAGGCTGGGAGACATGTTTTTATGTTGTCACATTCAGGGTGGCAGAATAAGTGCTGCAGCCCTGGTGGGACACTTTTAAGTTACAGACCCTGGGTACTCCTGTACCAAATACTAAGGACTTAGAAGTAAGTAAAGTTAAACCGATTTTGTAAACACCAATCAAATATATAGTTTTAAGGGTCAGAGCACTTTCACTGAAGTCTGGTTAGCAGGCCTCAGTGCAATCTCAGAGTCAAAAAACCAGCAGCATCTGTCAAAATCTTTGGGGGTGATCATGCAAAAAGAGGCATTTTCTTACAATTATTAATAGGCCTCGTCTAATGCTGAAGTTTCGTGACACAAGACACTTGATTGGCTGCCTAGTACGGATGCATGTAACCTGGTGTTATATTTTGTGGGTTTATGTTAGCTTTTCAAAATATGACAAATTGTGAGACTGTTTATTAACCTATAGAGACATATATGGTGATTGAACTGTTCAACACCATTCAGAATGTATTTTCCAGCATGACCAGAAAAGGTACTTAGTGTATCTTTATATTGTTACTTTGTCACTCTTAAGGCTAGAAGCTGCTACTGAATTTGTATATTTTGCACCATTTGCAATGACAAGTAAACCAAAGAAGGATTTTATATGGATCACTACAATGTGAAACTGAGCTATGGAATATTGTGACTCTCATTTTGGATGTGTGTTACTGGCACTTTTTGCAGGAAGATAAATAAATGTGACTGCGGGGTTTGTTAACTGAAGTGTTACCTAGGAGGTCCTGGAGATTGTAAAAAAAAACCTTTCAGGTTCATAGAAAGTTGGACTGTGTTGCAGGAAAGCAGTGTATTACCTAAATTGGGTGCTAGAAAATATATCTAATCTCGTCTATGAGTATTTAATAGAAGGAGTACCTGTTGTCCTAGTAATAGAAAAGGAGGAAAGATGAGTGATTTAACTTCACGTCTGAACAGGGGATGCTACATAGGCTGATAATTCTAAAATCCTAATGATTATTATTAAGAGTATTATCAGAAAATAAACCCAGGGACAGGTAGTAGAAAGCAACAGTAACAGGCCTTGAACAGATTAAGGTGGTCATTCTGACCTCGGCGGTAAAAGGCGCCTACCGCCGGTCAGAAATCCTCCATAATCCCGCCGCGGTCGCGGAAACCCGCCACGGTCATTCTGACCCGCAGAAGGCAAACCTCCGAAAATCCGACAGCCACAACAGACCGCCAGACCAGCGGTCGGCGGAAAAGTGGAGGTGACAAAACCTCCACCGTCATGCCAACAGAAATACGCCCATGCCATTACGACCCACGAATCCACGCGGCGGTCTTTCAAACGCGGTATTCCATTGGCGGGACACACCGCCGCGGTCAGAATACACACAAACGAACAAAACTCAGTCACATTGGCCGATTTGAATTCCACACACCTGATACACATACACACACCACTCCCACACACACAATACAATATAAAACACACACCCACATCACCCACAAACCCCTACGACCAAAAATTCTGAAAGAAGGCCAGAGCGAGACACCACCATCCACAAACTAGCAGCCACAGCCACTCAACACCATCACCCACACACTATCCACACACCAAACAACACACACCACCACACTCAACACACTTAACTACACATACTCCACCCCACACATCATACATACCACCCCATGGCACCCCAAAGACACCCCCGCTTCTCAGACGAAGAACTCAGGGTCATGGTGGAGGAAATCGTTCGGGTAGAGCCCCAGCTGTTCGGCACACAGATCCAATACACCAGCATTGCCCGGAGGACGGAGCTATGGCAGAGGATTGTCGACAGGGTCAACGCTGTGGGACAGCACCCCAGAAATCGGGAAGACATCAGGAAGCGATGGAACGACCTACGGGGGAAGGTGCGTTCCATGGTATCCAGGCACAACATCGCCGTGCAGAAGACTGGCGGAGGACCCCCACCTCAACCCCCACAATTTACAACATGGGAGGAGGAAGTCTTGAACATCCTGCATCCTGACGGCCTCGCAGGAGTCGGCGGAGGAATGGATACTGGTAAGTTGAAGCTTCACTACTGCTTCCCCCCCACCTGCATGCCAAATCATACCCCAACCCTCACCCCCATCCTCGAACCCCACCCTCACCCCCACCCCCATCCTCACCCCCACCCTCACCCCCACCACCATCCTCACCCCCACCACCATCCTCACCCCCACCCCCAGCACACCTATTCCCTGCCAATGTCTCACCATCACAACCCACACATCCAAAAACCTAGGCCTGCATGCGTCCACTAAGCATGGACACCCATCACCAAAGCATGCCCAATGCATATACACATCCCCCCCACAAGCCACCCTCACCAAAGCCCCCACACACGAATGCCAGCACTTGGGGACACGGGAACCCACAGATACACCCATATGCCACACATTGAAACTATAACCATACCTCTATACCCCTGCAGGACCCGACCGTCAACACACCGCCGCGGAGGGCCCAGAATTCTCCACACCCCCCACCCAAGAGGCCGTCAGCGATGACAGCAGCTCTGTCGACCTGGACACCGATGACCAGCCCGGACCATCGGGGACCTCTGGACAGTCGGTTCCCCTCACACAGGCCCAGGCCACTACAGACCCAAACCCCTCTGGGAACACCAGCACAGCTCCCACCCAGCGGGCCCATGCCTCTGTCTCCATGGCGCGCCAATCTGCGGTGTGTCTACCACTACAGGGCACCCAGGATAACCCACCACCCCAACAACAACAGGGACCTGGGGGCAGTGGTAGTGGGCACACCGGCCAGGGGGCAGAGGCCCAGGGAAACAGGGCAACTCGGAGGGCAGCTGTGCGACAGGGGGGGGACGGGCCCAGGGAACCCACTCTCCACGAGGCCCTCACCACCATCATGGGAGCATACAACCGCTCCCAGGAGACGATGGCGACGGTACTGGCCCGGTTCCAGGAGATCCAGGTACTGCAGGAGGAACACTATCGGGGGTACAGGGAGGACATCAGAGCCCTCACCTCCACCCTGGTTACCATGGTAGGGCTGCTGCAGGACCTCATCAACACCAGGACGGACACTCAACAACACCCAAGGGCCCCTGCCACTAGCCTGGACCAAGAACAGCCAACCACCTCCGCCGGCGCTAGTGGACAGGAGGCCCCCGCACAGCAGCAGCCCACCAGACCCCCACCTCCTGCAGGAGAAGAACCACCCCGCAAGAGGGCCCTGAGATCTCGCAAGAAGACAGAGTAGGATGTCAAGACCCCTGCCAGCAAAGGATACCACCTGATGTCATCCCACTGTCCCACATTGTCACCCTGTCCATCCTTGAACTGCCCATGCTCCATCTCTCCACAGGCCTCTGGACAATGCACCTGTGTGACTGTTACTCTGGACTCTGCCATGGACATTCCTTCACCATAGCCCCCACCCACTTGAAACCACCCATCCCATTTTGAGCACTTAAATAAACACCTATTTTGCACAAAACTATCTGAAGTCTGGCTGTGATTTCAAAATATTGTAATTGACATGACAGTGCAAATATGTCCTTGTACATAGTGAAGTCAACAAACAGCTGCCACAAAGCTGTAGTCCATGGGGAAACGAAGCACAGGACTCGTAGTGGGGACCCCAGATCTGAAATAGGGAGGGAAAAGCCACAACTCAGTCATCATACACTGGGGCAAATAGACAGGCAGCAGAGATGCAGGAGAGTAGTTCACATTTACTAAATTATCTTTGAATTGTTACCTGTGTCCTATTGGAAGTACTGTTCAATGATTCTGTCCCTGTTGTCTGTTTCAGCCCCGTCGTCTTCCTCCTCGTCACTCTCCTCAGGTTCCACCGCTGCCACAACACCACCGTCTCGACCATCCTCCTGCAGGAAAGGCACCTGGCGGCGCAAAGCCAGGTTGTGAAGCATGCAGCAGGCCACGATGATGTGACACACCTTCTTAGGTGAGTACATTAGGGATCCACCTGTCATATGCAGGCACCGAAACCTGGCCTTTAGGAGGCCAAAGGTGCGTTCGATCACCCTCCTAGTACGCCCATGGGCCTCATTGTACCGTTCCTCTGCCCTGGTCCGGGGATTCCTTACTGGGGTCAGTAGCCACGACAGGTTGGGGTACCCAGAGTCCCCCAATAGCCATACACGGTGTCTCTCTAGCTGTTCCATCACGTAAGGGATGCTGCTATTCCTCAGGATGTAGGCGTCATGCACTGACCCTGGGAATTTGGCATTTACATGCGAGATGTACTGGTCAGCCAAACACACCACCTGGATGTTCATTGAATGGTAACTTTTTCTGTTCCTGTACACCTGCTCCCTGTCTCTTGGGGGAACCAAAGCCACATGGGTCCCATCAATGGCACCAATGACGTTGGGAATATGTCCAAGGGTGTAGAAATCACCCTTCACTGCAGCCAATTCGCCCACCTCAGGGAAAATGATGTAGCTCCTCACGTATTTCATCAGGGCAGACAACACTCTGGATAACACCTTCGAAAACATGGGCTGAGACATCCCAGAAGCAATTCCCACTGTTGTCTGAAATGAACCACTTGCCAAGAAATGGAGTACTGACAGGACCTGCACCAGAGGGGGAATCCCTGTGGGTTGGCGGATGGGGGACATCAGGTCGGGCTCCAGCTGGGCACACAGTTCATGTATAGTGGCACGGTTAAGACGGTAGGTCAGGATAATGTGGCGTTCTTCCATTGTCGACAGGTCCACCAGCGGTCGGTACACAGGAGGATTCATCCGTCTCCTCGCCAAACCCAGCGGACGGTGCCTAGGAAGGACAACATGGAGCACACAGTCAAGCAACCCACAGGTACGTACTCACAGCTAGCACAGTAAACGATTCTCTATGCAGTGAATGGCGTGTCTGAGTGGCTATGCAAGGCCTAGGCCTGTGTGACGCAGTTGAAATTGAGCCATGTGGACCCTCGAAATGGCGACTGCCTGCCCTGTGAAGTGTGACAATGGGATGTGAGGTCAATGCGCTGGCGTGGCACACCGCGGCGGGCGGCGGGCGAAGACCGCGGCGCGAAGCCGCATTGGTTAACATTGAAGCCTATGGGTTTCAGGAGCCAATCGCGAAGGGCGCCGGCGGTGGCGGTACGCACCGCCGCGGTACGCACCGCCGCGGACGTGACTGCCATTTTCTATCTACTTATCCACTTGCGACTTGAACTTTCACAGGAGAGGACCTATACTGCAAGTGTTGCTGTGACCTCGGTCTGGAAGGGACAATGGCTGCTGCGCCTGGGGAAAGGGCCCCTGCCTTCACTGGAGAGGAGTTGGAGAAACTTGTGGATGGGGTCCTCCCCCAGTATGCGCTACTCTACGGTCCTCCAGACCAACAAGTGAGTTTAATTCAATCTGGATTTGGGGCCACTGGCTGGCTTGGGGGCCTTGGGGGGTCCTGGCGGGGATGGGGGGGCATGTTGAGGCTGGCGGGGGGCCTGGCGGGGATGGGGGGGCATGTTGGGCCTGGTGGGGGGCATGGCGGGGGGCCTGGCGGGGATGGGGGGCGTTGGGCCTGGCTTGGGGGCCTGGCGGGGGGCCTGGCGGGGATGGGGGGGCATGTTGGGGCTGGCGGGGGGCCTGGTGGGGATGGGGGGGCATGTTGGGGCTGGCGGGGGGCCTGGCGGGGATGGGGGGCATGTTGGGCCTGGTGGGGGGCATGGCGGGGGGCCTGGCGGGGATGGGGGGCATGTTGGGCCTGGTGGGGGGCATGGCGGGGGGCCTGGCGGGGATAGGGGGGCATGTTGGGGCTGGCGGGGGGCCTGGCGGGGATGGGGGGCATGTTGGGCCTGGTGGGGGGCATGGCGGGGGGCCTGGCGGGGATAGGGGGGCATGTTGGGGCTGGCGGGGGGCCTGGCGGGGATGGGGGGCATGTTGGGCCTGGTGGGGGGCCTGGCGGGGGGCCTGGCGGGTATGGGGGGGCATGTTGGGGCTGGCGGGGGGCCTGGCGGGGATGGGGGGGCATGTTGGGGCTGGCAGGGGGCCTGGCGGGGATGGGGGGGTATGTTGGGGCTGGCGGGGGGCCTGGCGGGGATGGGGGGGCATGTTGGGGCTGGCGGGGGGCCTGGCGGGGATGGGGGGGCATGTTGGGGCTGGCGGGGGGCCTGGCGGGGATGGGGGGCATGTTGGGCCTGGTGGGGGGCATGGCGGGGGGCCTGGCGGGGATGGGGGGCGTTGGGCCTGGTGGGGGGCATGGCGGGGGGCCTGGCGGGGATGGGGGGCGTTGGGCCACTGGCAACGAAAATGCAGACAAACTTGAACGTGGTATTTCTCCCTCCCTGTACGTGTCACATAGGTCCGCGCCCATGAGAAGATCGGGATTTGGCGTGCCATCGCCAATGAAGTCCGGACCCTGGGGGTCCACCATCGACGGGGCACCCACTGCCGCAAGAGGTGGGAGGACATCCGCCGCGGGACCAAGAAGACCGCTGAGTCTCTGCTGGGGATGGCCTCCCAACGTGTGCGGGGAGCCTGCCGTCAACTGACCCCCCTGATGTTCCGGATCCTGGCGGTGGCCTACCCTGATTTGGATGGGCGCGTGAGGGCAGCACAGCAGACACAAGGGGGTGAGTACAAGCATTATCTACTCTGTTGTCGCGCAGTGGAGGTGTCTGGGTGGGGGAGGAGGGCTGTGGGTCCCCCTAGGCCAGGGCGATATCTGTAGGCTGGGCACCCCCGTAAGCCCCTGTGTCCCCAGCCACCACCCTCAGTAGTTTGTCAGTACAGCCATCCCTGGGCCGTGTCATCCATGGGTGCAGTTGTCAACTCTAGGCGTGTAGGGCATGTTCCACGGAATGCGTAGCGGACCCCAAGTGCGCAACTTAGTGCAGGGGGCATCTGTGTCTGTCATGTCCGCTAACTGTACCGGAGATCCATGTACTCAATATCCCTTTATTTCTCTCTCCCCCCCCCTTTTTGTTTGTCTTTCTGTGCTTGTGTGCATCAGCATCATCAGGCGGAGGAGAAGTGGCATCGGGGCAGGAGGGAGCTGCATCTCACATGGCCCAGGAGGGCCATGCCACAGAGTCAGACTGGACCAGTGAGACGGAGGGCGAGGGGAGCTCCACAACGGGGACGACTGGACCCTGCAGCGACACGGACACGTCCTCGGAAGGGAGCTCCCTTGCGGGGGTGGCACCATCCATGCCCCCAGCCATTACAGGTACAGCCGCCACCCAGCGCACCATCTCCGCCCTCCCAGCAGCCCCTCAGCGTTCGCCCCGTGCCCGCTCTGCCAGGAAGCCGGGCATCTCCATCGCCCCAGGCACCTCAGGCCCTGCCCCTGTTACCCCCGCTGCCCTCAGTGAGGAGGTCATTGACCTCCTCCGAACGCTCATTGTTGGGCAGACTACCCTTTTGAATGCCATCCAGGGGGTGGAGAGGGAGGTTCATCGCAGCAATGCGTACCTGGAGGGCATTCATTCGGGTCAGGCTGCCCATCAGCGATCGTTCCAGGCTCTGGCCTCAGCACTGACGGCAGCCATTGTCCCTGTCTCCTGCCTCCCTCTACTAACTCCCTCCTCCCAGTCTCCTGTTCCTCTGCCTGTCCCACCCACACCATCAGACCAGCCTGCACACACCTCAACACCCAAGAGAAGCTCATCCAAACATAAGCACCACAGATCACGCAGACATTCACACACGCAACATTCCGATGCAGACATGCCAACAGTCACTACCACCTCTGTGACCCCCACCTCCTCGTCTCCCTCCTCCCTCCCTGTGACGTCTACACTCACACCTCCATTCACCTCACCATCAGCCAGTGTTTCCATCACCAGCACACCCTCCACTCCAGTCCGCACACGTGCAGTCACCACCCCCACTGCCATTTACACGTCCCCTGTGTCCTCTCCCACTGTGTCTGTCACCCCCTCTTCCACACCACACAAACGCAGCCACCCACCCACCCAACAGCCATCCACCTCACGACAGCCTATCCCTCCTGCACCTGCACCCAAAGACAGCAAACGTGACTCACCTACAACCACATCCTCTCCCTCCACTCCCATTCCCACTGTACCTACCACTCTCCATTGTCCCAAGAAACTCTTCCTCGCCACTGCTAACTTCTTTCCTGACCCTGAGCCCCCCCCCTCCTTCTCGTCGGGGTAAGAAGAGCACCTCAGCCACCACCAGCCCTGCAGCCCCCTTGACAAGGGTGCAGGGGTATTGGAGCCCACCAGCCCGCATGTCTGGATCTTCGCCCAGCAGCAAGGGGACAGCCAGCCCACCCCCTGGGAAGAGGAGCAGAAGGCGGAAGGGGCGCCGCAGGAGCCCGGCTTCTACATCCCCCCCGGACACCACCCAGAGACAGTCACCAGCCACAGCTCCAAAGGGAGGAAAGGGCCACAGACTCCCGACTAAGGAGGGCAAGGCCAGCAAGCCGGAGAGGTCAGGCTGCAGGCCTGCTGCCCAGGAGGAGCCCACCACCCCCATAGCCGCTGCCCAGGGAGGACCCAGCCCAGCTGGCCAGGAGGGCCCCACCACCCACAGCCCAGGTGGGCATTGAAGGAGCACCATCCCCGCTGCCCAGGAGGGCACCACCAGGCAATGAGCAGTTGGCCATAGACCGGCCGCCGTCTCAAGCCCCGCTGAACTGGGCCCCGCCGTCTCAAGCACCGCTGAACTGGGCCCCGCCGTCTCAAGCCCCGCTGAACTGTGCCCCGCCGTCTCAAGCACCGCTGAACTGGGCCCGCCGTCTCAAGCACCGCTGAACTGGGCCCCGCCGTCTCAAGCCCCGCTGAACTGTGCCCCGCCGTCTCAAGCACCGCTGAACTGGGCCCCGCCGTCTCAAGAACCGCTGAACTGGGCCCCGCCGTCTCAAGCACCGCTCCGCTGGGCCCCGCCGTCTCAAGCACCGCTGAACTGGGCCCCGCCGTCTCAAGCACCGCTGAACTGGGCCCCGCAGTCTCCAGCACCGCTCCGCTGGGGACCGCCGTCTCAAGAACCGCTGAACTGGGCCCCGCCGTCTCAAGCACCGCTGAACTGGGCCCCGCCGTCTCAAGAACCGCTGAACTGGGCCCCGCCGTCTCAAGCACCGCTCCGCTGGGGACCGCCGTCTCAAGAACCGCTGAACTGGGCCCCGCCGTCTCCAGCACCGCTCCGCTGGGGACCGCCGTCTCAAGCACCGCTGAACTGGGCCCCGCCGTCTCAAGCCCCGCTGAACTGTGCCCCGCCGTCTCAAGCACCGCTGAACTGGGCCCCGCCGTCTCAAGAACCGCTGAACTGGGCCCCGCCGTCTCAAGCACCGCTCCGCTGGGGACCGCCGTCTCAAGCACCGCTGAACTGGGCCCCGCCGTCTCAAGCACCGCTGAACTGGGCCCTGCCGTCTCCAGCACCGCTCCGCTGGGGACCGCCGTCTCAAGAACCGCTGAACTGGGACCGCCGTCTCAAGCCCCGCTGAACTGTGCCCCGCCGTCTCAAGCACCGCTGAACTGGGCCCCGCCGTCTCAAGAACCGCTGAACTGGGCCCCGCCGTCTCAAGCACCGCTCCGCTGGGGACCGCCGTCTCAAGAACCGCTGAACTGGGCCCCGCCGTCTCAAGCCCCGCTGAACTGTGCCCCGCCGTCTCAAGCACCGCTGAACTGGGCCCCGCCGTCCCAAGAACCGCTGAACTGGGCCCCGCCGTCTCAAGCACCGCTCCGCTGGGCCCCGCCGTCTCAAGCACCGCTGAACTGGGCCCCGCCGTCTCAAGCACCGCTGAACTGGGCCCCGCCGTCTCCAGCACCGCTCCGCTGGGGACCGCCGTCTCAAGAACCGCTGAACTGGGCCCCGCCGTCTCAAGCCCCGCTGAACTGTGCCCCGCCGTCTCAAGCACCGCTGAACTGGGCCCTGCCGTCTCAAGAACCGCTGAACTGGGCCCCGCCGTCTCAAGCACCGCTCCGCTGGGGACCGCCGTCTCAAGAACCGCTGAACTGGGCCCCGCCGTCTCAAGCCCCGCTGAACTGTGCCCCGCCGTCTCAAGCACCGCTGAACTGGGCCCCGCCGTCTCAAGAACCGCTGAACTGGGCCCCGCCGTCTCAAGCACCGCTCCGCTGGGCCCCGCCGTCTCAAGCACCGCTGAACTGGGCCCTTCAGGGCAAGACCCGCTGAACTGGGCCCTTCAAGGCAAGAAGCGCTGAACTGGGCCCTTCAAGGCAAGAAGCGCTGAACTGGGCCCTTCCAGGCAAGAACCGCTGGCCCTTTGGCAGACGTGGCAGGGCAGGATCTGTCTCGGGCAGGGCTGCAGGATGTCCTCTGGCCAACATGCCTCCTCCAGTGGCAGTGGAGTCTGTTATGGACTGTTTGGACTGTGGCTTTGCTCTCCCCAGGATGGCCCAGTGGGCAGGCCACCCACTGTATGGACTGTATGGACTGTGGCTTTGCACTCCCCAGGATGGGCCAGTGGGCAGGCCACCCACTGTATGGACTGTATGGACTGTGGCTTTGCACTCCCCAGGATGGCCCAGTGGGCAGGCCACCCACTGTATGGACTGTGGCTTTGCACTCCCCAGGATGGCCCAGTGGGCAGGCCACCCACTGTATGGACTGTATGGACTGTGGCTTTGCACTCCCCAGGATGGCCCAGTGGGCAGGCCACCCACTGTATGGACTGTATGGACTGTGGCTTTGCACTCCCCAGGATGGCCCAGTGGGCAGGCCACCCACTGTATGGACTGTATGGACTGTGGCTTTGCACTCCCCAGGATGGGCCAGTGGTCATGGAGTCCCCTCGTGGATCTGGCGTCGTGTACTCAAGTGGCTGAGGTGCCCCCCCTTCCCTTCCCCCTGAGGTGCCTGTCCTATTTTCTTTCTGATGCCCCTGCAGTGTTCTCTCCGTGGAGTTCTTGTCGTGGGACTGGGCCTTGCCCCTTTGCACAGGACCCCTGTGGTCCACGGACAGTGGTTGGACTACATTTAGTAGCTGTATATATTTTGTACATAGTTTATTTATTTATTGGGATTACTGGTGTCCATATTTCAATATATCTGCCCGTTTATGATCTCTTCTTTTGGTCTTTGCATTATTTCGGAGGGGGGGGTTTGTGGGTTGTGACAGTGATCTGTGGGAATGCATTGATGTGTGTGTTGTAGTGGGTATGGGTGGGTGGGTGTGTGCCGGTAATCTTTTCCCTCCCCTGTGTCGTAGGTGCAGTACTCACCGATGTCTTCCGCGCCGCCGGGCGTGCTCCTGGTACAGGAGCAGGTATAGGAGTGCGGGGATGACCTGCAACTCGGGTTCCATACTGCCGGAATCTCGCGTGGAGTGCGTAGAGGTGAGCGTTTTCCCGTTCGTAGTCTGTTTCCGCCGTGTTTTTATCGGCGGTGCTCCCGCCCCGGAAAAGGTGGCGGATTGGTGGGTCGTGATAGGGTGGGCGGTACATTGTCTGCCGCCTGGCTGTTGGCGGGGACCGCCGCGCTGTTTGTTTGTGCCGCCGTGGCGGTCGGAGTGTTAATGCGGCGGGCTGTGTTGGCGGTTCCCGCCAGGGTCAGAATTGCATATTTTGGACCGCCGGCCTGTTGGCGGCTTGGCCGCCGCATTATCACCGACCGCCAGGGTCAGAATGAGGGCCTAAGTGAGCAAGTCTACCGGGATATATGATGGCAAAGACAGCCATAAGTTTGGGTACCTATGTGGATATACTTGGCACATAACGGAAATCTTTGGGATTTATTAGGGTTATAAAACTACAGGGCTAAGTCAACATCAGACAAAACTAGTCAAGTGTCTATGAAGCAAAAAGCCAGGGGGGCATGTAGGTGAATAGGCATACATTAAAAAAGACTGGCATATAATGTGGAACCTAACCATATTAGTATGCAGGTGACTTTTTCACATGATGCTTGTGACTGTCATTTGATGGTTCTAGTTAACTGGTTAAATGATGGCCATGCATACCATGCATACCATGTGATGTGTGTTGGTTGCTTGGCATGTAGTGGCAAGAACTGGCACAGGATGTGTTATCTAACTCAGCATATGCTCACAAGGCTTGGCAAGTGAATAAATGGCAGTATTTGAGTGTATTATGTAATAAATTGGATTATTAGTTGTGCAGCATGTGAGGCCTACACAAGTAATCGGTTGACAATTCTCTCCTCACTGGAATCCAAGGAACCTGTTGTAGCACTTGACTTTTTCAGAGTTCTCAGAGTTGCAAAGCAGAGTAGTTGAAGGCCTGCAGAGGGGAGGTGGTGTGGACTAGAAATCGCCATTCGTTGACATGCAATTATAACACTCAATAAATCATTTTCTAGTCAGTGCTTTTTCTTTGAAAAAAAGTATATCTATTAAACACACACTACTAAATACCATACATTTATTTACAAAAATATACATCAGACAGATAGAATGACCTCAATCACATTTGACCCCCACTAGGTCATGAACCTCCCAAAATCACAATACACCCACCCACACCAGATATAACATTGCAATAAAAGAAGGTATCACTTTACTTAAAACAGGCCTATTTGATTTGGAAAGGTGGGTCACCACATTAAAATATAAAACAAGCTTATGAGCTTTGTCAAGGGGTCACCACATCAAAACCCTAATAAACACATGGTGAAAAACTCCATTATATCATTGAAATCAATACCATGGAGTCATTAGTGTCAACAAAGATTTGCAATGTTTATCAAAAAACACTATCAACAATATAGTGTCAACAAAACATTTAAAATCAACATAACATGTCTCAGTCTTTCATATTCTATCTAAGGCCACACAGGATGCTGCCATAGGACCAATCCTTAGATATCCCAGCGCTCCCAAGTGTAGAGCAAATGCTCCAGCTTAAGAACTGCTTTGAAAATGTGCAAATGTCTCCCCAGGTCAAGTTTCCTGAGACATAGGGATAAGTTTAAAAAGTTAATCAAGGGGGAGACTGTGGTGCTGTAGCAGCCCCAAGCATTCCCTTAAACATGTTGGTGATGCCCATTCCCAATCCCATTTTAGGACAATGACAAGGCCAAAATTAGAAGTCAATGAAGCCCTGCAGGGCATTATTGGGTGCTCCCAACATGGAGCAATGATTACTTTATTAGGATCTTCAACCACTTGAATTTTCTGGTGCGCGGCTTTGTGCCGCATGTCTCTTTTAGTTTTTTTGTCTTAACAGGGGTGGCCAGTCCCACCTGGGTCATTCCCAAGACAAATTTCATGCTGGGTGCCACGGGGGAGCCCCAAAGCTCCTGCGATCCCAGCTGGCTCCCTGCCCACATCTTCATGTTAAACAGGATCCGCCAAACATCTTCTTTCCTCCTCCTGTGTCACAGAAGCACTTCACTTGTGGGTCAATGGTGGGGAGCAGCGTCCTTCTTCTGTGTCCCACGGGAGGGGTCCTTGGACCTGGTCTTTCTCTTTATGGTCTGGGCATGAGGTCCTGTGCCCACTTTAAGCTGATACTGGTCCAGGGGGTGGGGTTCCCAGGCCAAGAGTGAGTCTAGGGAAGGAGCCATTTAATAAAAAGAAGTGTGTTGTCCACCAGGGGTTTGGTCGTTTCCAGGGAAATCGGCAGAGTAGCGGTGGAGACCCACACACTCCATCACTCAGTTTGGGCATGTTGAAATGGGCCCATTTAAACACGGATACTTGGGCAAGCAAACTGCACATGTATGTGTGAAGTTGTGCTTGCATCTACAAATCTATGCATAGTAATGTGAGGCTTTACTTGGATGCTAAGGGTAATGAATTAAAGGATAGTATTTGATGAAAATAGTGCAGTTTTGGGAAACAAGATGCTGCTTGTAGGAACAAAAATAACACTTTTTCAGAAATTAATAAGTTCATCTCTGAGGTAAAAGTGTTTCTTTACTGAATGAGAAAAGTGTTATTTGGGGACTGTGGGGTGAACTGTTGTAACAAAACAAGGCTAGTGGCAGTCCTCGCAGTGCGTCACCTAGAGGCCATGTTGGACCGGGGCGCAGAAGTATTACACGTGCAGCAAGTGAAACATGTCAAAGTCTAGACTAAGACTGAACAAGGGAAGTGGGACATGAGTAGCCTGATATTTTGTCAAAATACTAGTGATACAACTAATAACTTGTGCCGCAGTCAGGAACCTTGACTTTTACTTCGACCGCTCCCTCTCTCTCTCTATCTTCCCTGTTCAGTAGAATCTATTCTTCTTGCTTCTATTGTATACAAATGCTCTGTAGAATCACCCTGTTCCTGTCTCAATCAGCTCGACAAAACACTGTGAAAGCCATTACATTTCTATGTCTGGACTATTATAATTCTGTCTACCTGGGCCTTCCAGCTTCTTCTATGGCTAGATTGTCCAGGGTCGAGCACACCGGTCGTCCCTCTTCCATACTAGTCTTCTGAGGGCACTTGTTTACTTTTCTTTCTTTGACTTCAAGGTAAGAGGATTTATGTGACAATCATGCTGGATATGCGGGATGGGAAAGAGGTTTATTTTTAGCACACAACATTTAAATGAACTGTGAAAGTAGTTCAGAATATATCAGAATTAGGAACAAAAATGAAGCACACTTTTTGTTATTTCTGAAGTGTGCTGGAAACAAATAGTTTAGTATGATCAAAACAAATCATTACAATAGGTGATGCAAATTCAACACATTTACGTTTGTGCACTGTATAGTTTTATTAGTAAAATTGTATGTTTGTGCAAATGTAATGGTCATTTCAATTGAAAATGTGTTAGCTGTAATGTCAGTGTACTACCATACCATGCACACTCTGTTCTACTCCACTCTACTCTGCACCACTCCACTTTACACCACTCCATGGCACTGCACTCTGCAGCTCTCCACTCTGTCACTGCACTCTATGCCACTTCATGCTACATCCCTCGACTCCAGCCTGTTCCAATCTACTCTATGCCAATACATTATTCGCCCCTCTCTCTCTACACCACTGCACTCTTCACCACTGTGCTCTGAAAGCCACTTCAGTGTACACCAAACTAATTCACTCTGCACAACTCCACTCTCCGCCACTGTACTCTATGCCACTCTGCAACACTTCACTTTACACCACTACACTCTATGCCAATACACTCTATGCCAATGCACTTTACTCTGTAACACTCAAATCTATTCCCCTCCACTCTATGTCAATGCACTGTACACCATTCTAATCTACTCGCCACCTCTGCAATCTATGCCACTGCACTCTACACCACTTTACTCTAAGCCATTACACTCTATGCTACTCTACGCAACTGCACTTTACCCTGCACCACTGCAATCTACGCCACTTACCTCTTCTCTGAATCAATCTACTCTACGCTACTGCACTCTGCACCACTCTGCTTCACTGCATCACTCCACTCTGTGTTACTGCACTCTACGCCACTCTACTCTTAATCACTGCATTCTACATGTATGCACTCTACACAACTGCACGCTATCACTGGATTCTATGCCATTGCACTCTGCTCTGCATCACTGTACTGCCACTTTACTCCACTCTACACCTCTGCACTCTGACATTGTACTCTGCAATAATGCACCCCACCACTGAACTCTGTCACTCTACTGTGCACTACACCACTCTAGGCTGCTCCACTCTATGCCAGTGCGCTCTATGCTACTCAACTCTACTCTGCACAACTTTCCTCTGCATTACTCAACTCTATACCACTCCACTCTTTCCACTACACTCTGTGCCACTGCATTCCATGCCACTATACTCTGCAGCACTTCCACCCTGCACCACTCCATTCTGCACCACTGCACTCTACACCCCTTTACTGTAAGCCATTACACTCTGTACCACTCTACACTCTATGCCACTCTACACCCTGCACCACTTCAATTTATGCCCCTTACCTCTACTCTGAATCAATCTACTCTGTGTGCCACTCCACTCTATGCCGTTACACTCTATGCCACTCTAATCTAAATCACTCCATTCCACACCAATACACTCTACACAACTGCACTCTATGTCAATGCATTCCATGCCACTGCACTCTGCTCTGTATCACTGTACTGAACACCACTGTTCTCTATGCCACTTCGCTCAACTTTACACCACTGCGCTCTGACATTCTACTCTGCAACACTGCACCCCGCTACTGAACTGTATCCCACACCACTCTGCACTACACCACTCTAGACCACTCCACTCTATGCCACTGCACTCTATGCTATTCGGCTTTACTCTGCACAGCCGCCCCCTGCATCACTCAACTTTATACCACTCCACTTTATGCCACAGTGCTCTATGCCACTGCACTCTGTGACACTTTGCTCTGCAGCACTCTACTCTGTGCCACTTCACCATTCACCATTCTGCACAACTGCACTCTTCTATACAACACTCTAATCTACACCACTACGTTCTACGATGCTGAATTCAGTGCCCCTGCATTCAATGCTGCTGCACTCTATGCCACTATACTCTGCAAGTCTCTAACACCAATGCATTCTATGCAAGTCCACTCTACTCTATGCCTCTCCAGTGTATGCTACTCTATGCGACTCAACACTATGCCACTCCAATACACAGCACTCTCTGCCATTCCACCCTACAAGACTCTACTCCACTCTTTGCCATTCCACTGTACAACACTCCATGCCACTTTCCTCTATGCTACTATCTTTTAGCCACGCTGAACAGCAGCCATGCTGGTGTACAACATGTCTAAAACACATTGGCAAAGCCAATAGCTCTTGCATAGGCAAGACCTATTAGCTTTGCCAATGCTTGTCTTTCTAGGTGAAATCTCTTCTTGTTCTCCCCGTGCCTCACCTCCATTTCTTGTTTCTCTTTCTCTTTTACCCTCACCTCACTCATACTCTTGGTTCTCATCTTCCTCTTTCTTGCACTCTTCTCTCCTATCGTACTCTCTTGCACATACTCTGTCTGACTCTTCACATGTTCCCCTTTCACTCCCCTTCATCTCCGACATACCCCTCTCTTGCTTCCCACCAACCCTTAGCTCCATCTCTTTCTTTCCCTCCCAGGGAAAGTGCATTTTTTTTTATATCCAAGGTGTGGTTAAATTTTTCTGTACCATCCCCTCTACAAGATATTTATTGATTCTCTGTATTTTTATATGGATATTGTAGTTTCAATATTGTTGGCAGTTTAAATGTTCTTGTTTTTCCATGAAATGATGCAGAGTGTAGTATACATTATTAAGAAAGTCCCATCTTCTACATTTAGGGCCAGATGTACGAAAGTTTTGCGAGTCGCAAATGGGTTGCAAAAAGCGAAATGGTATGTACCAATGCCATTTTGGAGTTCCAAATAGTGATGCAAACCATTACTGACTCGCAAAAATTGTGACCTGAAATTGCGACTCGCAATTAAGAAGTCGCAAATTGCGAGTTGCAAACCGAATGCACAAGGCAGTCGCAAATTGCGACTAGCCGCAAAAAGCCCGTTTTGCACACCAAGATTAGCACTGATTCCGAACAGGTGGTAACCCGAACCAAAGTATAAAAGGAGACCCAGAAGGCATCTGACTTTCTCAAAATGGCTGCACTATACGTGATTGCATGGAGGAGGAGAGTCCAGGCTGCCCAGCAGAGGAGGAGGAGGCAGAGACAGGAGAAGATATACCGAACCAGGCAGACACTATTTCAACAAACTGAGGAGGAAATTTATGATAAATACAGACTGAGCAGCGCAGTTATCCTATTGATCATTGAACTTCTGAAACCTCAGCTTGAACGCCAGACAATGCACGGCTGCTCCATCCCCACACATGTGCAAGTGCTCTGCTCACTGCACCTCTTGGCCTCGGGTATCTATCAGGGGGTGATTGCTGTGGCAGGTGGGGTATCCCAAAGTGCCCTCTCACGATTCTTCAGACGTTTCCTAGATGCCATATTCGCACACATGTCCAGATGTATATACCTTCCCCAGAATGAGGTGGAAATTAACAGCACCAAGTTGGACTTCTACAGAATTGCCAACTTCTCCCATGTAATCGGGTGTGTGAACGGGACACATATACCAATTTGCCCACCAGTAAATCTGGACTATGTGTTCTGCAATAGTAAATGTACCCACTCACTAAACATCGAGGTGGTATGTGATGCCCATAATGTCATTACTGACCTTGTGGCTAAATATCCAGGGAGTACACATGATGCATACAATTTCAAGCACAGTGGGATACACCAACGCCTAGAACGTGGGGAGTTTGGCGAAGGATATTTATTAGGTACTGTCGAGTACACTCTGATGCCTTAAATACATGTCACTGCGTAACCCAGTGATGCCCTGCTAATTGTGGCTCTTTTGTCACACAGGTGACAGTACATATGCCCTGAGACCATGGATACTCACCCCATACCTAACACCTGGCAATCAGAATGAGAGGCGATACAACATAGGACATTGGCGGACCAGAGCTGTCATTGAGAGGACCTTTGGCTTGTTGAAGTCACATTTCTGATGCCTGCACAAAAGTGGAGGGGCAGTCCAGTATGCCCCAGAAACTGCATGCAAGATCGTTGCAACTTGTGCCATCCTCCACAACATTGCCACCAGACGTGGGCTTTATCTCACCCTCAACGACACAGATTTGGAGGATGAGGAGCACGAGCTACCACTGGGGATGGAAGCATCGTAATGGAGGGCAGACAGAGACGGAACCACATTGCAACCCACTACTTTGGCAGGTACGTGGCAACAGTGACAACACTCACAAATGTAAGACACACATAGCCCAGTTATGTAGTAAAACAAATTATCCCTTTAATTTCAGGAATATAATGCAGAACATATTGTCAACTCCATTGCACAAAAAAAGAAAAAAACGTAATGTCTGACACATTAAGTTCATGTGCCTCAGTCAAAACACAGATTGGTAGCTCACAGCCTCCTGCGACTACGGCCACCATGGTCAAATCCAGGTTGGTCCCCGGATCCTTGCCAGGCACTACTACTCCGCAGGATCCGTGCATCAGAGGCAGATACATTGCTGACGCTGGAGATCTCCTCACTGTCCTGAGGGGTATCGCCAATGCCCCATGCTGCCTGGCTGGTCTCTAGCAGGTCCACTGCATGGCTGATGCACCCTAGACCTCTTGCTACATCACCAGCAAAATGGCCAAGTTCCACCTGCAGCTTCACTGTGCACCTTGACAGGCAGGTGGTTGTGGTTGCAAGGCACCCAATTTATAGACTCAGTCGATCCATACAGGCAGCAGTGTTGCGCTCTCTGCGCCTTGCATGTGCCCTATCTGCCACCATTTCCCTGACCAAGTCATTTATGGAGCTTGTAAGGTTTGCCATGTTTGTGTTCATGGCAGTAAATTGGTTGTTGACATTGGCAAAACCCTGGGAGAGTGTCTGCTGCAGTCTGTTCAGGTTCCTATTCATCAACCGCATGTGTTTGTTTTGCAGCCAGTGACTTTGCAGTAAGGATGCCTCCAGTCCTAAAAATTGTTCGCTGGTGACATCCTCCTCACTGGCTGACTGCATAGGGCGTTGCCATCTCCACACAGACCCAGCTGACCTATTTGGCTGACTCCCACTCATCAGTGGCCCTGGTGTCAAGTTGCCTGCCTCAAGATCCAGATCAGTCTCATCGATGTTCTCTGGTGTATGTTGGACGGGTGGTGTAGTCATGCACTCCCCAGCAGTTACAGTGGCTGCCTTGTCTGCTGTGTTTGTGGCTGGTTCATCTCCCTGCACAGCAGGGTTGTTGGTGGGTCCTTGTGGGAGACCTGTGGGACACAGGGCATACACCGTCAGTGCCTCACATATGTTTGATGTCTCAGAATAAATATTTCTCAAAAGTTGGACTACTGTCCTACAGTGCCCATAATGCACTGTTCTATAGGTTGCAATATAGGCATGGAGCAAATCTGGAGGATGCATGCTTATATGTACTGTGGTTGTGTGCATGGTGCATTAAGTGTTGTAAATAAGTTAATTTTGGGACTTACTTTTGGATGTTCCCGGAGCAGAACTGTCAAGGTCTCCAATTCCGATTACAGCCTTCGGCTCCAGAGTGGTCTCCACCATGGTCTCTATGGCCGTAGGGGTTGGTACTGTTGATAGTCCTCCTCCAGTGCCATGCATCTCCCTCATCCGCTCGCCCCCCCTTTCCTTGGTCCTGGACCAGAGGTCGTACCACCTTTTGCGCACCTCATCTATTGTGCGATGGCTGACTCCAACAGCATTTATCTTGGTAAGGATGTCCTGGCCGATTTTTTTCTTTTGGGTGTCAGGGACACTCATTGCTGCCTTACCAAACAAGACATCATGGTGCAGGCAGCACTCCTCTGTTAGGACCTCCAGCTCCTTTTCAGAAAACTTCAGTTTCCTTTTCCTGCCAGTTCTGGGTGTCTCCTTGTCCTGAGCTGACATGGTTGTAGTAGCTCTTCTCAGCTGGGTGTGACTCTGCTCTTTGTGCTGGGTAGGCTCCTACCTGTTCCATGGGGGTACTTCCTGGTTCTGATGTCATCACTCAGAACCAGGAAGTGTGTTTTTAACTATTTTTTTTGCACCTGCGCGCAATTTGCGACTCCGGACCACACGCTTGTGCAATTAGCGACCGCGCAAATTGCGAACTCGCAAATAGCGATTTCGTAAATTGCGAGTTTGCAAATTGTGGTGCGACTCTGCACCGAATCGCGATTTGGTTTTGCGATATTTTTATGCATCTCGTTTTGTGAGTCAAAAATAGCGATTCGCAAAGAGTCACTATTTCCTACTTGCAGTTATTTTTCTTCCTACATCTGGCCCTTAATCTCTTCTGGAGAAGCTTATTTCCCACCATGCTTTACAACCCTCACTTTGTATAACAATCCCCTTTGTGTAATTCCAGTTTCTGTCCGACCTCCCTCACAGCAAGTAGTTCCCAAGCAGTCAATGTTCACCATTATGAGTGTATTAATTCTGCTCCACAATCCTAGTGCCCCTAGGTTCACTACCCTGAAGTTTCCACGTAGTCTGATTGCTGGACCTAAATGACACCAATCACAGGCACATTCCTACCTGCTAGGTTAAGATACAAGGGGAGCCACTCTATGACTATGTGCCTGTTTCGGAGTGCTACCAGAGCAACAGACTTGTCAATGTGCAGGCGGATAGGTGGACCAACCAGACATTTAATGCTGTTGAAAAGGAGTGCAAATTTGTGAATCAGATTGTCAAGATCCATGACATGCATGCTGATGTAAACTGCACTAAGATGAGATCTCTGGCCAATTGGCAGCTGAGTAGGAAACCGGACCCTTCTTGTGAAACATATGCTTTAGAGCTGAGCTGGGTGTCGTCATTAGGCCTGGGTGGAGTGTGCAGAGTCCCTCTACGTGTAACTCTGAGAAGTGGCAAAAAAACTTGGCCGTGCTACGTGGAGTTTGTGGGTGGGCGGAGTTCCCATCACGTCCCTTTGTGTTGTGATTTACATCAAATGCAACACTAATTATGTTCTCGCATTCAGAATAGTGCGCGAACAACACCATGCGATTTGCATGGGCTGGACATCTTGTTTTTCACTCTGTTTTTGGTGCTGGGCCTGATTTGTCATCCCTTTATAATCTTTTCAATCCTCCACCCTCCTAATTAATCTACCCCTCATTCCTATTTATTGTATTAGTGTGTCTTTTTGTGTCTGTATATTTTTACATTTTTTTCATGTTTTTTTGTGACTTTTTTAATTTTTGTTTATTTTACCCTTCACTTCCTATTTCTTCCTTCTCCTGTTTATTTCTAAACTCATCCACCCAGCACTTTGACAGGGCAGCACCAGCAAACAGGGGAGTGGCAGCGCCAGGGCCCCCGGACAGCCAGAAGCAGTCATTTACCTTGTGGGTGGCGGTGCAGCCAAGAGGTGTAGTCCAGGCCCATATTTGTGGGGAGGAGGTGGCAGCACTGGTTTTCTACATGCAGCACAACTTCCCCTTCATGCTGGCAGCAGGCAGCAGGCAACAGGTCTGGCAGTGGTTACCCCCGGCGGGAGCATTGGCAGCATTGGGCGTGGGTGCGCAGGTGTGTTCGGGCACCACCCAGCAGCTGACACACGCTGGGCGAAAATAATTGACGCGAGCAGGACATGCTTGACATGCCAGGCAGGGAGATTCTGGGGCTCAGTGAGTATTAACTGTATTATTGTGTTTGTGTTCTACAATGCTACTTTTTTTTCCAGGTAGCATGCTGCTCACACTCAGAGGTAAGTTACATTTGGTTTACATTATGAATATTATTTATTATGTGATCCAGTTAGAGATAGGCAGGTGCTTGGCGCTACATCATCAAACTTGTAGGCACCCACGTGGGCTGTATATTTAAGAAGCCACTGCAATACAGACTCCTCTGTACTCCTGTCACCATAGTGAATTAATGATATCAATGAGTTAGCATTCTGTGTGACTTTCTTTATGTTGCTCGTACAGTCCCAGGGAATTTTCCATGTGATGTGCAGTACTAGTATGCATTTATGCATTGAAAAAAAGGAAGTCTGAGTTGATCCATCAAGGGGGTTGAGAAATGGGAATAGAATCAAAGAACATTTATTGCTATGCATTAGTTCCAAATGTAGTTTTTGTTAAGGAAATGTGGAATAGGAAATTTAGGAATATAGCCAACTCAACGATAGTCGATCATACTAGAACCATATTTGATTTAAGTACAATGTTGATGCATTTGCCTGTCATATAATAAATTTGTGAAGATTAAGTGTACCACTAATCTGTTTTTTAATCTTCTATAATTCTTATATCAGCAGCCAAGGGCTAGAAGAGGGGCACCACTGAGGCAGTTCCGGTAGCAGCTGGGGAGGCGCCAACCTCCACCGCCAATGCTGAGGACTCTACTCATCCTAGTAAGTCCTATTTTTTTAATATTATTATTATTTCCCTAACTTTTATCTCTGCCCACTATTATACTACATTTAATTTTGCCTTGTTTACTTTTTTGATACTATCTCCTTTTTTACAACTCCCCCATCCAATTTCTGTTATCCCTGCTTTATCTTATTTTTCTGTCTGTCATTGACCATTTTTATTCCACCCCTTCATTGCGCTTTATTGCTTCAAAGTCATCATCATCTGCCCCTCCATTCCACAAAGTTTTTGGTTGGCGTGTCTACCTGGTTTTTCAAACATTGTGAACCAACAAAATGCCCAGAGTGATATTTTTTTTTAGAAGATACTGCAGTGCTAACCAAACTCTAAGAATGTATTGCGGTTGCATTTTTTTATTTTAAAAATTAAGGGGAGGTGTACCTGGTATCTAAAAACTGTATAATGTTTTGTTCTAGTCCCACTGATCATCAGTGGAGCTGGGTCACATTAGGCTACTTGAGCAGAGGTTAAAGCGGCAGTAGGGACGGGTGGTGGTAAGTCACACTGCTTGCTTATTGACAATTACTACTACTCACTAGCTACAAAGGCATCGTCATGATCACAAACCCCCTGTGTTACAGCTACAGTGGTGGTTGGCTTACTTATGGCCTCTTCTATCTGCAACTCATTAAACACACACACAGGCCCTCATTACGACCCTGGCTGTCTTCAGACCGCCAAGGTTACGGTGGTGGTCAGACCGCCACCAATGTCGGACCGCCAGCCCCATCACTTTTTCTCCACAGGATGGTGCGGCGGTGCTGGCGGTCCTAATCTGCAAGGGCAGCGTTGCCTTGGGGATTATGACTCCTTTCTCTGCCAGGGCTTTCATGGCATTAAGCACTGCCATGAAATGGCTGGCAGAGACTGGGTGCAGGGGGCCCACAGGGGGCCCGTGCATTGCCTATGCCCTTGGTATGGGAAGTGCAGGTGCCCTCCTGACCAGCCCCGTCACGGTCACGGTGTTTACTATCACTTTGCAGGCAGTGAACATCATGACGGGTGCTGGTGCACCCTAGGCACTGCAGAATTGCAGCCGGCTCGACTATGAGCTGGAGACAATGCTGTAGGCAGTTTCCCCCAAGGCCAGTGGGTGGAAACTCTGTTTCTGCCCAATGACCCAGCTGGAAACTCGTAATGGGGTTGTCGTGAAAGCCGCCGCACTGGCAGCAACTTACCCTTCAGGACTCCAGCAGACTGTCTTTTCTGTCCGCTAAAGTCATAATCAACCCCATAATGTGTGCTAAAAATGATGGCTTTATGGAAATGCGACAGAACAGAAGGTTAAAGGATGGGTGAAATGGGTGAAATGAAAGATGCGTGGGTGGCTGAAAGGATGCATGGGGGAGTATTGAGTAAATGATCGGATGACTGAAAGGATGATTGAAAGAAAGAATGGACAGTAGATACCAAATGGATATATAAAGGATTATGAATTTTGCTGAAAGACTGGATGAGAGAAGGTAAAGCTTAAATCATGGTGGTTATGGGTGAATATAGTATGAAGAATGAAAGGGTGATTGAATAATTGTTTGGATAAATAAACAAGGGAGATCTTCTGTAGAGGGCATGCTGCTCACCTACTTTGCTTACTTTGTGGTTTATAGTTATCAACGCTATGGTTCAAATTAGGGGGTATGTTAATTTGTGTTCTAATCCCTTGACTCACTGCATTTGTTGAACGAGGCAGATATATTTCCCACTCATCATCATCATTCATCAGCCTCCCTCCTTGCCCATGGCATTTTGCCATCTATGACTGAAGAAGTGCAGTATGGTTCAAATTGTGCCTGAAGTGTTTGCTGTCCAATGTGCATCTGCTTTAGTTAATGCTGCATTTAGAAAGTTTTCAATGCATTGGAAACCAAACATGCAAGGTGTGTTCTTTTCCCATCGCCCTCTCAGTCACCTCCTAGTACTTCACTCCCTTATTCTTTCCTAGATTCTTCTGTCCCAGCCTACCAAACAAATTGAAAAATCCATTCTTGGCATGTGGCACATTTTTATGGCTATGTGAAATGTTTCTAAAATATATTTCAGGGCTTCCCATAACTGGTTTATTTTATGCCTCTTCAGATATTTCCCGTTAGACTTCTGTCTACACAATGACTGAATAAGACAAAGCTTAGGCACATGATGAATCAATGTTAAGTGACACCCTGCTATTTTATAGCAGAATTTCTACCTACCCGCCTTATCCCTCTGCCTTAGTCCGCAATAGAGTAAGTCAAGTTCCTTTTCCTTACTGCCCAGCAAATGGATTTGTTGAAAATAATTTGTGGTGGTGGGTAAGGCCAGTGAATAAAGTGGAACTGGTAAGTGCCCGATTTAATTTCAAGTTTGGAATGAGGGATAATCTCCGACGAACGTACCAAATACAATCTATGTATCCCGTTACTTTCCCTCTAGTATACTTCATCGTTTTTCCCACCGTCTACTTACGGCAGAGAGGATAAATATATCCGCATTTTATACATGACATGTGTGACGTATCTTATTTATCTGCCTCTTTGGAGTCTGGGTAGAAACTAAGTGAAAGGCATTTCGGGAAGAGGTGGGTCACTGGAATTAAAGATAGATAATTATCAACTACAGCTGCAGACAGCAGCAAAGTACTTGAGCTGGCTAGTATGCCTCCATTTATTTGGCACACCAATTTGTACTCTATAGTGCATAATGCCTTACTCATAAATGAGAAATATTTGTATTTTTATTTTTCCACAAACAGTGTCTGTTTAGTTACTAGAAAAGCCTTCAAAAGAAAAAAAAATGAAATTACTGTTTTTTTTAAAATCTGGTGTTATTCTGCCTTCATTATTTTCTATCATACTATCAGTGCTTTTTATGTGAGGCATGTTCGGCTCAACAAATAAAATTGGCTCTGTGACTCTTCTAATCATAATCACATCAAATTCCAATGTCCCTAGAGGACCAGCAAAGTACTGCTACGGTGCCACTTACTACCTACTTTTGAAGAAGTGTTTGTTAAGAGCATTGTTTACAATTTGTCTTTTTTTATTTTTTATTTTCTCGATACTGCTACTCCTGCTGGACAACCACCAGCCAGGCAGGAGATAGCGGCCCATCTGTGGTGGCAGAGGATGGAGAACACCCAGGCCGAATACCAGTGGCTGGTGGTCTTGGAGGAGGAAGAGGGTGCCTTGGACCCAGGACCCAGCTTAGCAGCACACCAGCTCCAGCCTCCCAGGCACTACATCATTGGTGCTACCACCATCTGTCAGAGTCCCTGAATACACCTGCTGCTTCCCCCTGCTGCTTTGGCAGGGCATTACTCCACAGTATCCTACAGCAGATGGACTGGATAGAGAGCAGGCTTGGCAGCATTGAGCAGAGCCTGGACCAACTCCAGACCTATATACACAGTGCCCTCTTCTGAGCCTTTTTTTTTTGGTGGGAGTGACTAGTGGGCGGGAGGGTAATAAGGGAGTTGGGACGGGATTTTCATATTGGACTTTCCGTGGGACTTTTTGGGGAGACAGGGCTATTTGTTTGGGGAGAGGGGTGGGCTTTTTGTGGGTGGAAAGGGTGGATTTTTGTATTTGGTAAAAATAAGAAAGAAATACATTTATTTTACTTGATTTATGCCTCAAATATTTGTTGGTGTCTCTTAGTGAAGCCTGTTTTTTTTATATCTGCTAAAAAACGTGTATGTAATTTACTTATACCGTTCCTCAATTGCCCTCTACAACTATATTGACCACTAGGGGATGATTGTCATTGCCTATCTTGTTTACAAAAACCTAAATACACACAGACAACATCTTCAGTAGGAGTTAATTACTAACTAAGCAAGTTCACTTCAATCCATAGTTCTTCTTTCCCCTGAATAAATGAAGTGAGGGAGTCTTCATACAACATGGTTTTTCCACAAGGTGTCATTTTAAGTGGGTGGTAGGTAGTAGTTGTACCAGGCTAGTGCGCTAACAGGTAAGACAGAAGGTGCTACTTCCAGCTATATGAACTCCAATTGCAGGATAAATCAAAGGGTTAACTATCACTGTCAACTAGATTGAAAGAAAACGGAGTTAGTGGGTCATATTTTATCATAACTTTAGGAAGACCAGACTACCACAATGACAGTATTTGACACACAACAAAGAAGACCTGATATGATAAAAAACTAACAATCTCAGCTTCTGATGAGCAATGATGAGAAGCTAATATTTAAAAACTAAACTTACGAAATAAAATTATGGAGTCAGGAGAAGTGGGCTCAGAGTTAAGCGTGGTTGGACAAGGGTAAGTGTTTATGCATCCCACAACACAAGGCATGAATGATGATGTTGATGTGGCCGGCGTGGAATATTGCTCACGTGCTAGAAGGTCATGCTCTGAGTTAGTGTTGATTTCACCACATCCATTTATGGTGTAAAATTCACACCTCAATAAATCACACAGACTGGTGGAAGAGTGTTAGGAGCTCAATAAATGGATGGGAAAGGGGATCTGGAGAAAGGTGTGACAAAGACAAACACTACACAAAAAAAACCATGACCCTATTCATCGGGACGCTGAGCACCACACCATCATAAATCTTTTGTTTGAAGGAAATGATGAAGAGACAAGTATGCACAGTTCAGATAAACAGTCCTTCTGCCCCAGACAGACCCAAGGTAGTATATTTCTGAATGTTATGTCTTCTAGGTTTGAAAAATACGAATTATGGAGGATTGAAGTTAACCCACCCTGTTCTAAAAAGTATGATTGTTAAAATGAAAATTATACAGTTTTGACAAATTGGGTGGTACATCTCCATTCTTCTTGGAATGCCCATCACTCTAGGGTGCCTGGCTGTACCTGTCCAGAAGGCAAGCTGGAGTCTTAAGCTTTCACCAAGTGTTGTTCGTGCAGGAGAGGAATAGGAGAAGACATCTGTATTGAAAAAAACAGTAACTATTATAGAGTAAAGGAGAAGGACAAAGGAAAGCAAGATAAGCTTTGTGAGGAGCCAGAAGTATACCAAGAATACTCAGAGGCAGAGCAAGAACATAAGAGGAGTTTGACGTTTGAGCCAGCAATGCAGCAAACACATACTCAGCAGTAATTCCCAAATAAACTCACGTCTCTCCAATTCACAGAGCTGAGTGAGTACTAGACCTCAGAATCTTTGCCATGATCATGGTTTCTGTTTGAAGTTAATAACTTTCTTCTTCTAGCTGTTGAGGTAGTCCCGCCCTGAGTCCTTCCATCCTCCTCCTCCAGATTCTGAGTAACTTTGTCCTAGTCCCAAACTGAGTGAGTTAGACCTGTGTAGTGCACTGTTATTAAAAAACACATAGAGAAACAGAACTGGAGTTTTTTGTGTAGATTTCTATTTGGTAACTAACTTGACTGGTCTGGTGTGAGGAACGAGAAAAAAGGAGTGGGCCCTGCAGGTAAATTTCACTAAGTTTGAATCATCAATCACTTTCAGGAAAAAATTATCACCCATCTTCTACAAAACATTGCAAATGATTAGAATTAAGTTAAAAAATGTGTTGAACCCCCTCCCTCACCGTCAACCACCACAAGCATCATCAATCATCGCTCACAATTACTCATATATTACTATTCATTGGTGCAATAGTTAGTAGTTTCCTCTTCGAATCCAAGCACAGTGGTTGAGCAAAATATTATCTCCTCTTTGATAGTAACAAGTAGCAACACATTAGAATTTGTGATTGGCTCTGGCAGTCATTAATCAATGAACTTCTGGGGCAGCCCTGCAAGGTGATGTAAAGAAATGGATAGGCAATGGCATGTGAGGGAGGCAGGCATTATCTCCAATGTCCTGAAAGGAATGAGGGGACTTCTGCACTGTACACAGGTTCAACTTTAATCCAGCCATTTAATATGTGACTAAAAAATGTTGGGGTAGCATAAATCCGACACAAACATAATGTTCCACTAGCATTTTGTTTTGCAAAGATGGAAAGAAGTTCAACAAGAAATAATTAAAAAGTTCTATGGTGGCACTGGCTTACTCAGTCCAGGAAGTAGTTTGTCCTCAAACTCAGGTGGTTCACCCAGAAGCTGATCAGCAAACACATTTGGTTCTTACCAGTCATCCTCTTCCTCCTCCTGGTGTTTCGGGAATGGTGTAAGCAGGTGGTATCAAATGCTGATTCGTTTTGATCATGGTAATCTCTTCACGTTTTCAGGTTAGAGACTGGTCCTTCTCACTATTACAACTGCACCAGCTGCACTGAACACACGTCCATCAGATATGCTGGCTACAGGACAGGAAAGGTACTTTATTGTTCTGGCCATTGGCCCATCTTCTCATACTAATGCACCAATAAGATTCGATCCACATATACCTCTTTTGGGTCATCCAAATATTCCTGCAACATCCAATGGAGTATCATTTTTACTGCCACTTGCTCAACTTATTTTGCCTTTGCCTCTGCACTGACTTAAAACCTGTCATTTAAAAACAAGCGAATGCAGAAGTTAGGTCCAATTCTTCTGATTCTTCTGATGCTGTTGTTGACGGTTTTGGCTGCTGTGAGACTGCCCTCTCTGGAAGTTGAAAGCAGTACCCCAGAACTGCAGACTGGGACTCTAAGTCCCAGCCGTTCTTCTTCCCGTTTTCTGGATTGCTCAACAATCCACCACTTGTATTTTGAAACCTCTCCATCAGAAAAAGGAATGAAAATGTGAAGAATTATTTTGTGGCTGGCACAGATGTATTGTGTGAATGAGATCATTTTGCAGCCTTGCATTACAAGCCAAGCGAAGGATTGTGTTCTCAACTAAGGCATGCGCTTCTGGATTTTCGGTCACACCTCCGAGTGCAAACCTTTCAGACACCTTCTTTAGCTGCTTCTGTAGGAGATGCAACAACGGGATTGCTTGGCACATTATACTGTCCTTCTTGCTAACTTCCCACGTGAAAATCTCAAAAGGGAGCAGCATCTGTGTCAGGCATTTGACTAGGCCCCATTTGTCCACAGTCATGGTCATAGCTTTCCCAGTTGCATCCCCTCTTAGAATGACATAGTCATTGATGTGTTTGTACTGCTCAAACAGACTTTGCAAAATATCATAGGTTGAATTCGATTGTGTTGGCGCCTCCTGTATCAGGGCTTTAACTGGTACTCTGTTACCATGCTGAATAATCTGCAACTGCTTATGAGCTTTAATAGAATGGCTGAAATGAGCCCAGATTTGTCTGCACATGGTCAGTATGTTGTTGACTATGGGCCTCATTCCAACCGAGGTGGGCGGCGGTTGCCGCCCGCCTGGCTGGAACCGCCAGATGGCCGCTCCGCGGTCGAAAGACCGCTGGGGCCATTCTGACTTTCCTGCTGGGCCGGCGGGCGCTAGCCAATATAGCGCCCGACGGCCCAGCGGGAAAGAGGCCTGCAACACTGAAGCCGGCTCCGAATGGAGCCGGCGGTGTTGCAGGTGTGCGACGGGTGCAGTTGCACCCGTCGCGCTTTTCACTGTCTGCTAGGCAGACAGTGAAAAGCATACTGGGGCTCTGTTAGGGGGCCCCTGCACTGCCCATGCCAGTGGCATGGGCAGTGCAGGGGCCCCCAGGGGCCCCAGGACACCCGTTCCCGCCAGCCTGTTCCTGGCGGTGAAAACCGCCAGAAACAGGCTGGCGGGAAGGGGGTCAGAATCCCCATCCGCCATGGAGGATTAGCCCAGCCTGGGGAAATCCGGCGGGAAACCGCCGGACCCGGTTTTCCGACCGCGGCTTTACAGCCGCGGTCAGAATGGGCAGGGAAGCACCGCCAGCCTGTTGGCGGTGCTTCCGTCATTTTAGCCCTGCCGGTCGCGGACCGCCAGGGTTAGAATGACCCCCTATGTCTTTTATTTTTAGAAAGTCTTGCACAACTAGGTTGATGCAATGTGCCAAACACAGGACCATGAAATAGCACTGTCTGTCATGGCCTTGACTATGTTACTGCCATTGTCCATGGCAACACATGCAATTCGGAGACCTTCAGATCGTAGCCATTCAGACACCTGGCTATTAAATTCGGCCAAGATGCTTGCAGTTGCATGTGATTTCTCCATGGCGAACATGGCTACTATTGTATGCTCCAAACACTCTTAAATAGTTCTTCAGGGACAAGACCTTTAGATAGCTTTTGCTTTACCCCTGCAAAAGAGATCCAGTGTGCAGTGATGCACATGTAATCAGTAGCCTGACTACTGGTCCACATGTCTGTCATCAGGTGGATAGTGTGGACAGTACTTTGCTGCAAAGCTTATCCAACCAATTGCAGCACATCATGATGCAGCGCTGGAACAGCAACTCAGGCAAAATAAGTCTGACTTGGAACATTCCATTTTGGGCAGATGGCTGCCACAAACTCAAAGAATTCTACTCCTTCCACAAAGGAAAAAGGGAGGAGGTCCAGTGCTAACATTTTTGCCAGCTTTTGCACCTTTGGATGGTTGCAGTCATAGGGCTCCAGCTGCCTAAACATGACAATAATTGTAGCCTGGATTTTCTTCTTTTCTGGGGCCACTGATGCAGGTGAATTTTAAGATGTAGGTGGTGGTAGACTCAATGTGTGTTGTGGTGCAGTCACCATGTGCTGTGGTCTCTCCATCTGACTTTGAGTCTGCTTGTACCATTGTGAGGTTGTTGAGGCAGGTGATTCTGGTGCACAGCAGGGGACAGGGCTGCTTTGCATGCTTTCCTCCTCTTCCTCACCTTCCACTGTGATTTGGCCAGCTGTAGATGATGTTTCCTGGCTCTCCTCACCTTCACCACAGCAACCATGTTCAGCATTTGTTTTAGGTGCTCCTCCCACCAGATTGCGTGATATGTTTACAAATGGGTCATCTGGCCTTCAGTTCCATAATGTGAACCAGGCTTACACTGACAAACACTTGTGCGGAAAATGGAGAATATCACAATGTTGTTCTCCTGTTTGATAATCATAAAAAAGCCCCAAAGTGGGGAGAAATACTTACTAACTGGGCCACTGCCAATGCCTGAAGAAGAACTGGAGGTAGGTGGGTGTGTTGATTGCCACTTTGCAGTTCATATTTCTACTGAGGTACGAGTTGGTGCAGGTCTCTGCGTGCTGGGGCCTTACAAATATGGGAGCTGGTGGTGCTTCCTGTGCCACATCACTTGGAGCAGGTTGGATAGTACTGTCTCACTCCTATTTGCCAGCTTCCGCAATGACTGGCCCATCATCATCATCTGCCTCATCATCCCCTTTCCATGATTCTAAGGCTTTCTTGGACTTCTCTTTTCCCATGACTTTCCAGGCGTCTCCCGGACTCTGCCGGAGCCCAATCCATGTCCCTATCATCGTCATTAGAAGTGGTGCTTGGAGAAGATGTTGGAAAAGTATCCTTCCTTTTTCTTTCAGGAGATCTGGGAGCCATTGATTCTATAAGAGGAGGTTCTTGCTAAACAGGAAGCTCAACCTCTTGCTCTGCTCCAGTTTCAGGAAGATCTACTATTGCTGGCTGTGGCTGCTGTCCACTTTGCTCTGTTTCCTGAAACGATTGGGTACTACTTTGTGAAAGGGACTAATCCAATTCATCGTCACTGTTTGTCGGCGTTCCCATGATTGCAGTGGCTGCCTCGCTGACAGACATGGTCCTAGGCTTAGGTTGGATGGTGCTGTAGATGCAGGAGTACTGCTCCCAGCTTCCTCATTGGAGGCCAGTGTGACAGGCACACATCTGGAGAAAAAGATTGTGGTCGGTACACCACGGGTGGAAAGCTTCTTCTTCTCACTGACCACTTTCTTGGGAGCAACTTTCTTTGAGGCCATAATAAAGCTCTCAGTTGGCGGCGGCACTAAGCTGCACATACAGAAAATATTTGAAGACTTAACTGTATAGGCCTTCTCTTTGGCAATACTGTGGGTGATGTCACGTCTGCTCTCTTCTTGTGCACGTAAAAGCAACCAAGCAAGAAAAACACATAGTCAGTGAAATGTGGCATTGTTCCAGGTAGAAATGGTACAGACAAATGCAATCTTAGTGTGGTTGGTTACTTATGTAATAAATACCAATTTAATCAAACATGGTAAAGTCAAAACACACCACCACACAATAAAATTTCATTTCAAATCAGGCAGCACAACATGCAGATATAGTTCTTTGCTTTATCTCAATCTGCTTTAAAGGAGACACCTGTGTTAGACAGAGAGAGGTGCATGGGTAAATGGAATAATCCTAAAAAACCTACGGCGGCAAGGTGGTTTAGGGGAAATGGAACAATCATTAAAAAAATGAATTATGCTGCATAGATTTTTCTGCAGTGCACCGCAGCCAGGATGTCCAGGAGAAAATTGAATTATTATACACTTAAAGAAACTGAAAGCTGTAGTGCAGCTGTGCGCCTTTGGTAGATGAATGGATGTAGGAATGGTTATATATGTGGATGGTTGGATGGATCACGGCAAAATGCAGAATTAAACACAATGAATTAAAAAAATTAAGAACATTTTTTTTTTTAAACCTGAAAAAATAAAAAAAATAAAAATAAAAATGAAAAGTAAAAGCATGAAATTAGGAAATATAAAATTAAAAACAATTACAATAAAAAAGAAGTAAAATAATACATTATAAATAGTAGAATAAAAAAATAGAAAAAATAACAAAAAAAACCAAAACAAATGATCACTAATTAATGATGTTTGTATGTAAGCCTATAGAAAAGGCACACTGCCGGAACACACAAAATAGCTAACAGTCACATGGTAAAACAACAAGTAGCAAGGAGGCATGGCAAACAAAGAACACATGCAAGCCTATTGCAAAAGGACACTGGCTGGATGGAGAAAATGTCCGCCTGCCACAGGGTCAAACAACAAGAACAAGGAGCAAAGAGAACAAGAAGAACACATGCAAGCCTATGGCAAATACACACTGTCTGGATGCAAAAATAGCTGCTAGGCACAGGGTCAAACAACAACTGCGAACAAGGAGGCATGGAGAACATATGGAAGACTATGTAAATAGACTACACAAATTGGCCCCTGGCCATGCGACATGGAGAACAAAGACAAATGGTGGACAATGACAAACACACACACACACACACACACTGGCCATAAGGCAACATTGAATAAAAGACTAACATTATTCAGCAATGCAAAACACAAAAAATGACTTAGCTGGAAAAATTTCACAACAATAGTACACATATCCTCCTATGCCATCAAATATTGCCACACAACATATACACTTTTTGCAAAAAAATATGAAATGCAAAATATAGCTAACATTTTTCAATTTAATCCAATGCCATCCCTGCCCAAAATTCAGCTTTAAAAACATATACAACTGAAATATGTATTTCTTGCACTAATGACAACTAGTACTGGGCCTACTGGCTAGATGGCCCTTTAGAACTCTAGGCTAAATAGCATTGCAAATGTTACAAACATGTAGAAAAGGACAGGTACTGAGCTGTGCAACAATTTTCCTTTATAAAGCTGAAAAATTAATGAAATGCGAAATAAATTATTAGGCCCACGCTTAAGCTCCAGGCCACCCACCACTTTATATTTCTTTTAATCAAATTAAAGTACAAAGAAATTTGAAATATTGGCGCATGCCCAAGCTAACAAAGAACACCCTTATTCAATAGTCTTTTAACTTTCTTGTGTGAAGTCACAGAAACAAACTCCTTAAATCCAATGGTATACCCAGGAGACAAAGAGAGTGACCATTCCACCCCAACCTCCAAGTGAAAAGTGCTCAGGAGATGGACAAAGCACTGGGAGGAGCCTGCTGGACAGGAACAAAAAGTTGGAGCCTCTGGGGTACTTCCTTCCTGTTTAAAAAAAGGCTTCTCTATCTAAAAAACAACTTGAAGGGTCTGTTAGACAAGAAAATCCACTCAAAAACTAGTTTTTGACTAGATTTAGATGTATCTGGAGTAGAAAATCTACTCCAGGTACACTGGTGCTCGTGAGTGGGACTTTTTTGCCCGCCGTTGCAGCAGGAAGCAGTGCGAGCAAACAGGAAGTCTTTTGCACGTGGCAGGAAAAGTCTTGTGCACGCTCGCTAACAGCTCTGGAGTATCGTGGTGCTTATGACAGAGCGCCAAAACCCAACCTTGCACACACAAATTAACAAACTCTGCTCCATGCCAAATTCTGGAATTCAGGAACTCCGTGCTACTCCACGTAGCGCGAAGTGTCTGAACTGTGCAAACTCTGCCGGGGAGCGGAGTTCTACACTTGGGTCTAGTTGTCAAGAGTGATATTCACTGTGAATATGCCTGCTAGTTGAAGGGGTAACTGGTAGCCGAAAGCGCAGACTCTAACTCTGGTGGGCCTTGGGTCTGATATTATTGTACACTTCAGCACCATGAGGTTTATGGATGCCCCTGTTTGGATAGGAGCTGAAACTGGCTGTTCTTGTATGTCATGCTGGCAGGTAGAGAGGCACCTATGAGTGATGCTGTTTGGGTCCAGCATTCAGACTTTGTGGGCTACTTCTGGGTCGCCTTTGTCCATGTCGATATCCGTCAGTGCAGCTGGGTGAATGGTGACTTTTCTTTGGTGTTGTTGCGAGTGGTTTTGGCGTCAAGCGACATACCTTGGTTGAGTTTGCTGCAAGCGCTGCAGGATTTTCATTGTGCTAGACAGTCACCTGCATGGGGGAGGGAGCCCCCGGACCATCAGCATGGTCGATTTCCCAGTCTCTGCTTGGAGCTGACAGATTTGGTTTGGCTGCCGTCCTTGCGAATCATTTTGACGGGTTCAGTCTTGACAGAGGGCGGTTGCCCCGGGCCCATGTATATGGCATGAACTTTGGATAACTCTTCTGCGCACAAGGGGTTAAAATGTCTCTCATGGCCATGCTGGGCTCCTGGAGTATGTGTTCATGCAGCTTGGACGAGGCACACCCTTGTCTGAATTGTGCTCTTATTTCACCTTCCTCAAGTGGGAGTGTACAAGTATTCGCCAGTTCTTTCAGGTGACTGTAGAAGACATCCACTGATTCATTTGGTCTCTAGTGCCTCTGACGCAGCAGGAAGCGATCATAATCCAGTTTGGCGTAAGGTCGGAAGTGAGTGGTACAGCATCTTTTAGCATGGTACAGGTGCGCAGTGGACCAGCTTTCACCACCATCTTGTGTATTTTGTAGATGTCTCCTCCTCCCAGGTGTATCAGTAGGGGACGTCTTTTCTCATTGTCAATGTAAATGTCATCAAAGTAGGTCTCTAAGCGTTTAACCCACGATTTCCACCTGCTGCTAGTGTGGGAGATGCCCCTGTGACAACAAAGTGCTCATGGGCTGGGATGGTCATCATCGTGAGGGCCTGCTCTGGGGCTGGGATGCAGTTCCTTGCAGTGCTTGGCAGGCAGTAGTGAGGGTGTGCCTGGCCAATATCCAGGCAGCAGTAGTGGCTCTTGGCTCCACAAGTTTTGCCCTGTGAGTGACTCCGTGCTTGACCAGGGTGCAGTGGTGCTCCTGAGTAAGCGGACCACTGCCTAGGACCAGGAAAAGTCATCAGCCAGGAATGCTGTGTGCAGGAGAACTTCCTCGCAGGAGTAGTAGAGCATGGAAGTGGATGTGCAACTTGCCTGTGAGGTCTGGTTGCGTGACTTTGAGCCGCAGCAGGTGGGGCTTGACTGTGTCTGGCTTTTTAACAGGAGTACAGGGCTGAGGCCAAGTGGTGAGCCCTATGTGGACTTCCCACTGTATGGGGCCTGGACTTCCATGTGCCTCTGGCAGGAAACCGTCTTGTGGAGTACAGGCAGACACATGCGAGGTGCTGAGGCAGAGCAGCAGCCGCACAACTTACTCAAGCACTTCCCAGAAATCTCCACATGGAGAGGGTGTCTTTTTGGGAGCTGAGCCTGGCTGCTGGTGCGAGAGAGAACGTGGGAGACAGGCACACAGAGGAAGGATAGCAGTACGCTGCATCTACAGGCTACAGATTGGCAGGGGGAGAGCAGCGGCAGGTGCAGGCAGCGCCGGGGACACAGCGGGCTGATGAGCTTGTACAGAGGCACGTGCAGGGGGTAGCGTGAGCTCCTCATCGCCAATGTAGAAGCATGAATTCAGGCCGCACCTAACTGAAGTCTAGTAACCGGGTGAATTGATTTGAGCTCTTTATTCACTTCACTTAAAGACTCCACCTGTCATCCAGGGGCAACTTTTATATCCCTGGCGGCGAAAATATCAGGGTTATATCCAGGCGCTGCACGTCCTTTAGGGTGGAGGGGCAACGCCCCTCTACCTTTTGCACCACATGAAGAGGGCCGGTCAGGCTGAATAAAGGTCAGCCTGACAGACACTCTTCATGTTCAGGTCAGGCAGCCAGGAGCAGACCTGCACGATTTGTGCAGACTCCTGGCTGCCTGAGCTGTACTTTGCTGGGCTGAAGAGGTCACAGCTCCTGTGGGCGTGACCTCCTCGGCTCAGCAAAGGTGCCTCGAGGCCCTCCCCCGGGTGACGAGGGAAGCATCACTAATTGACTTCAACCTGGGCACTTCAGGTGTAAGCCCTGAAGCGCCCAGGGCAAGTGTCAATCAGTGACACCTCGTCACAGAGTAGGGTGGGATCAGCGGTCTCACTGACCCCACCCCATTCTGTGACGAAGTTGGGACTGCTGCCTTCCCTCAGGGAAGGCAGCAGTCCCAACCCTCTTGGGACCTCCGAGGCTGAAGGTAAGTGTGTGTGTGAAATTTTTTAATGAATGATTGGTGCGTGCGTGTATGTTTGAATGTTGATGAGTGTTGTTAATGGATGTGTGTGCGTGCATGCGTGTGTGTGTGAAAGAATGTGTGAGTGTGCTTCCCCCCGCCCCTCTCCCTCCTAAAACTGCCGGCTGCCACTGGTTACATCAACAACTCCACATCCCCGGGGAATACCTTACGCTTACCCCTGCTCCGTGTCTCATCTTGGTATCATCCAGGGGATGTAACACTATACTACCCTTGACGAGGCTTTGAATAGCACTTTGCCCCTTGAAGCCCTAAGTTTGATTCTATTGCTAATTGTAAGTGTTGCAGTTGGATATAAATTATGCAATATTTTTTGATTTAGTATACTGATTAGTTTCAGTCAATTCATTGTCTAGAGATTTAAAAAGGTTATTTTCTGATCTATCTGGAAACTCAGCATATTAGAGAGACTTCCTCACTTCTGATTAATTTGTAGCACTTATGTTTGCTGATGGAAGCTTGTCTTGCAGAGAAGAGCCTTTACAAATGTTCCACCTTTATTCGACTCACTGGATGGCAGATTCACCACTTAGGCTGAAAAACCTCTGGTGCTCTGGCAGATAAAGCTAAATATCTTAGATTTTGTTGTGCGACCTTTGTAGCTGAGGAAAATAAACCACAATAGCAGACCAAATTCCAAACTCTGAACCAGGGCAATTGTTTTGATTTGTATCATCCCAATATATTTTTGTGCGACATTGTTTGCACTTGAAAGTTAATATGCATATGAGGGTCAGGTAATTACTTCTCCCCATTTCCGGTGGCTCTTAGACGCCATTTGGGCTGGGGCAAGACCCAGGTGATTTAAATTTTTCAAAAACAGGTTTATGCTTGGGCAGAATCTATCAGCAGATGCCAGCAGGTGCAGGAGCTAAACATTTCACTGGGAATCCATACACACAGCTGGGTTCTTCCAGACGTAGCAATTAGGGCACCTGTGGGAGTCACCCCCTGTGCTGCTTACACCTCACTAGCTCAGTGTGGTTCCAGGTATCAAACAGACTTGCTGAGAAGGTGTTGTGGCATGACCTTTGAAGAGGAGAGAGCTCTGTGGGGGGGACCCATCTAGGATATCAAAACGCGAGGACTGTGTGACTCCCACCTGGCTCCACACCAGGGTTTGGCAGCAGGTGTAGGGCATCAGTAGATATTGTTTATTTTTTGGCTATTAATTTTTGAAATAGGTGTGCCAAACCGCTCAGGGTGAAGTGCGCTGAACAGCAAGGTTTCATCTGATAAAAATATCCATGCATAGTAGCACAATAGGAAAAGGACTGCCTATTGCAGTAGGCCTGAGTTATAAACAAGTCAGCAGTGAACAAAGCATACACAAATGCTGAGGGTAACACATTATAAACATAACAAGGACACACATATCGTAAATGTCCATTTGAGACTCAAGGGAGTAAACTATAAAGCAGTGGTTTGTTCTTGAGGGTGAGGAAGAATCAACCTCACCTCCCCGCCCCCTATGGACAGCGAGCCGTTCACGGCAAAACAGAATGGCAACAAAAAGATTTTATTGCCATTTATTTTTTCCATGCAGTGCATAACAGCCCAGAGACATGATGGGTGTGTTCTCTGCTGCCAGCCGCAGAGGACTGCCTCTGCTTCCGGTAGCAGAGGACTGGAGCAGTGCCTGGACTGGACGCTCCAAAGTGTGCATGTCACTTTGGACGGGTGCTTTGCGCCTGCCAAAGTTCCATGTGAACTTTGAAGCTCTCCAATCAGCTGTCTGATGACAGCTGGGTGGAGACCAGGCACAGGCCTTTAGGGCCTAAAGGAACGTCCAACCAGGACACTCCATCCAATCCAGGTGCTTCTCTCATGCTGGTTAACTTCATGAGAGCAATTTCTGGATTGGATGGGGAAGCTCTTCCTCTATCAGAGAGCAGAAGAACATGTGCCTTTGTTAAAATGTATAATGAAGGTGTGTGTAATGTATGTGAGTGCATGTAAGTGTAGTGGATGTGTTTATGTTATAGTTAGTGTTATTTGGGCTTTTGGAGGAAGGGGTGATTTACTTTGGGGTTTTGGAGGAAGGGGGTGTTTTATTTTTAAAATGTTTTTGCAAAGTGGTGGGGCACCTCACTCGCTCCACCACTTTAAAAGTGTACAAGTTACCGCTGGAACTATTGCAAGAGGTGTGCCATGTGTAAGCAAAAGAGCGGTCTAGCAGATGAGCAGAAGTAGACGCTTGTCACATGTCTAATTTTCTCAGCTGTCTGTTCTTCTGGAAATAAAAGAGCCTCCTCGGCGACTCTCACTCTGGATTCCACTTGTTCCCTGGAACGGAAAGTGCCACCATCAACATGCAGGAACAGGCATCCTCCTGAGAACATAAGCAGTGGCAGTAAAAACACCATCTTCAACACATAAAAACCGCCTTTCTCTTCCAGAGTTCATGCCCTCACTTGTGTGTTGATTCTACCTGGCATCTCTGTAGGTTTTGATAACATAGACCATAAATTCACCTTCCAGTACTCCACAGATTATATGGAATTGAGGAGGTGACAATAAGTAGGGTCCAATCTTTGTCAAAGTCCTACCTAGCGCAGGAGAAGCTCAACTCATTTCTGTTATCTCACAAAAACATTCCAATAAGGATGCCACAAAGTTAATCATTATCTGGCATTATTCACCACCCACTTGGTCCCTTGTCTACCATTCCTGATAAATAAAAGGTCAGCTACTAAGTGTATGGGAAAGCACTGACATCCACTTCACTGGCCCTAAGAAATCCAAACATGGCTACTGTTCAATAAACTGTGCCTCAAACCTGGACAGCCTGAGCGTGTGCCTCTTCGCCCTGCAGGATGCTTACCTCCTCACTCTGACATAGTTCTGCCCCGCTCCTGGTGTAAAAAGTGTGCAACTTGGACAAACTCTTTTACGCAAACCTTTCTTTTGAACCTCATGCCAAGGCTACCTTCTATTTTCTGCGTGTCATGACTGGTTTCTCTCACTACTTCTCGTGCACCAACCTGTTGACCAAAGTCCATGAAGAAAATGTCAGACCTTTATTACTGCTTTAGCATCACCTTGGGACACCCAACAAAAAAGTAACGAAATTCCAAGTAACCCAGAAATTTTCAGTGATCTTTAATGGAGCACACACTAACCACATCACACAAGCAAGAAAATATCTGCACTGGATCCCTACCAAATTGACTTCAAAGCCCTCTGCCTCACTAATTACTATGGAGAGTTCAAAATCTGTGGCACCGAGCGTCTGTGGAAAATGCAAGATTTCAGTTCCCATTAGATGTTGAAAACATAAGTTTTTTCATATTTTTGAAATTGTGAAAACTAGCCTCAGATTTCCATCCCTGCCTAAAATTTCCAATCTGAAAGCTTGGGGAAGCAGTTGATAGGAAGGAGTGACTAGGACCAAAAAGACAGAGCCATAGCTGCAGTTATTACCATAGACTAGCAACACTACCATGGTGGCATCTAGTAATCTTGGAACTAGCAACAGTTCCCAGAGTTAGTTTCTATTGCTAGTAGTAAGTGTTGCCATGAGTCATATAGTAAGTAACATAGTTATACGTGGAATACTGATTACTTGCATGCAATTTATGTTCTAGGGATTAAACACAAAAGGCCAGTATGGCCATTTCCTTTTGAGAGTTTCTAATTGTGACTTTTTGCGAGTCACACCTAGAGGTTTGCAAAATGAAATGTCCAAATGTGCAGGAGTGGGTCACGGCACATTGAAAGGGCGGGGTTGTGTGCGGCGGGTAGAAAAATTTATTTAAAAAGAAAACAACACCTGATTTCCCGCCACTGCTGCCACGACCACCCCGCTCTTCTGCCTCCACAGACTCGCAGCCTGCCCTATGGCCAATCCGAATGCTGCTGTCATGCTTTATGCAGCATGACAGCAGCATTCGAATTGGCTGGAGCGCCAAGCCAGGGAGCTCCGAGGCAGAGTGGGTGTGTCTGCCTGCTCTTTCTAACCCTGCAACACAGTGCCGGGTTAGATAGAGCACAGTGCGCATGTGTTTTTGGCCGGCCTGAGACGGCCCAGGCTACAATAAAACAATAATAAACTATGTTTATTATTGTTTTATTGTAAAAGCTTTGCAGCTACTGCTGCTGGCGGGGGGGGGGGGAGAGGAGTGGCGATGCTCCTATGCCATGGCAAAGGAGCTGTGTCTGCAAATGTGTCTCAGACACATTTAGTGATTCCCAATGGGGTCACAAAGACCTACCTCATCAATATTGGTGAGGTAGGTAGCAATTTGTGACCCCGTTAGGAATGGCTGCACTCACATGGATGGTGGCCTCCGGGGGACAACAGACCACCATGTCTGTGACTGCTTTATAAAGAAGGCAGTTTTTTTAACGCAGCCATTTTCTTTAATGGAAAACGAGATGCATTTCAAACAAAAAAATTAAAAGTTGTGGACAACTACCTGCTCTGAAAAAGCATGTTTGCTTCCATTCACAAAGGGGAAAGGGTCCAGTGAGGACCTGTTCTCGTTTGTGAATGGGTTACCACCAACTTGAGGTTGGTGGTAACTGCAATTGTTTTGTGACCGCATTCTTGGTCGCAAAACAATCTTACATTGCCCTGCGACTCACTATTAGGAAGGGACGCCCTTGACATGCCCCTTCCTAATAGTGACTTGCAAAAACATTTTGCGATACCGAATCGCAAAATGGGGTAGTTACATCTGACCCTTTAAGATTTGCATCTTTTTGGAAGTACCTGTTCATTCAGTTTAACAGCATTTTCCCTGGATTTTAATCACCATAGTGAATATTTGTAGCTGAGGTGCCCAACCCGTCCCTTGGTCACCCAGAGGCTCATATATCCTTTAACTGAATGCAGTAATCAGGACGTGCGGTTAGGTGCACACAGAAGTGTTTTCATGGGGAAAGTGGGAGATTACCCAGGCCCCACTGTTCAAAGCCCCCTAAGTAAAGGGATTGGGACAGTCAGAAGTCCCACTATGGCAACAGCCTGCTTAAAAAAACAGACTTTCTGCTCATTTGACTGCTGGACATGCCAGCTTTGCAGAAACTTACCATGCGTGCACATTCCGCCTAAACCTAATCACTGTTCCATCAGACAGTTGGAGACTGTTGCCTTAAAAAGCCTTAATTCACCTCATCTGTCTTCATTTATCTCCTTCTCTCAACCTATCACTGCTTCAGTGGGTGCTTACCCCTCTCTGTCTTACGTCTCTCCCTACCTACCTATGGCTAACTCACCTCTCTCTCAGTACACCTCTACCAACTCCATCTCGCTTTCATAACCTGGTCTATCTATTTGCCACCTCCAAGCCCCCTCAGTTGGTAATTGCAAGGAGCAGTGAACACTCTAAATGAGACAATTTTCAGGGTCACTGACAGTCACCAGTCAAGGTGCTGGGCCTGCCGTGGGAAGTAGGGGTTGCCTAAGCATCCTTTCATCTCTGGTAGACCCGATCCATGCCTTACCTTAAGAGAGTGTGTGACTTGCTATTAGATAGCGAACAACACAGTTCTCAAAGTATTAATAAATTATACATATCCACCAAAGAGTTGCATGTGCACGTCACACCACACAGTAAAATCATTTACTGTGTCAACAGTTCAGATCAAATAGAAATTGCACAATACAAAATCAAGCACAATACTCGATAAAGATGCATTATTGTATATTGAGTCGTTATTCTCACTACGAGATTGGCACTTTTTAAGGGAAGCATGGAAAACAAGCACAGCATTTGTAAAACCCAGCAGGATTCTAAAACCAATGCCACAAGCTGAATACTAGGTAATGCTTGTGACTGATAAGATGTGTTCACGGTATTGAGGTGGTACCCGAAAGAGAAGAAAGAACCAGGTATATGTATGAGATGGTTTGCAAGTGGCTAATGGTTGCCGTTATCTGTGGAATTGAAGGTCTGAAATTTTTCCAGAAAAAAAGGAATACTTCGGATCATTTTTCTTCTATATAAAAAGTGTCTGCAAACCTAGGAATTTGCGAACTCTGAAACCAGAATTGCAAAGTGAAACTCTAGTCACAGCACTGTCACAGGATCCCAGCGAGCAAGTGACAATGTTTTGAAGTTGTGTCTGCACAATCAGGTATGATAGATATAGGCCAACCTGGGGGTGCCACATGGCATACAGGGCGATCTCTCAGAGTAGACCACATAGGTTCCTGGATCTGGCTAGGTGACTGGCCAGTGAGGTGCTGGACTACAGCTCAGAGCAGGTCAATGAGAGAAAGATGGCACTGATAATAGTGCAAAATGTTGATGCAAAGAATGGCAAACCCACAATCTCTACTGCCCGTGCAGATTTGATCTCCAGGGCAGATTCGTTCTCTGTTGCAGGTGTGGAGTTTGAGGGGCTCTGCAAATGTTTGTGAACATCGGCATCTGACAAGCTTAGGTTCTCAGCAGCCTGCCCTTGTCTCGGGGTGAGGAGTGGAGTAGTCTCAGCCTCCTTGAGGCTCTCTGTAGGTTCAGGTCTCCTTGAGCTGGATGGGTACTTTCATGCTGGGCAAGGGCAGGAGGGAAGGCAAGTAGAGCTTCAGCAGGGCCTTGGCTTCGTCCCCACTTGGAGGAAGTGGGCAGCAGTCTTACTCAGTGCTCTGGGTGCAGTTCAGCACATGGGATCCATGCAGGTCCAAATACCGATTCAAACCGGTGGCAGTAGGGCAGCTCCCAGATGTTTTAACAAAGGATATTTGCCACCACTTTAGTCATCATTTCTGGACGTTCTCTTTGTTGGAAGTGCTGGCAGGGCACCATTTCAAGGCAATGTTTTAAGCCTGCTGTGATCTGTTTTCTGGGGTTCGACCCACTCCAGACATCATCTGTGGAAGCTTGTGACATTGCCCAAAGGAGACAACTACTTTGTTTTTACAATGCGCCACTACATACCATCACATTGAAGAATACTCAGCAGTTCCAGATTTACAACCAAACAAGGGTCTGGTGGGCCACATCTTTCAAGGCTCTCTTTGTGTTCTTTCGTCTATGTTGTTTGGAAGCAAAACTGCCTGACATATGTCTTTTTGCTCTGAATAATATAGTAGCAGGCAGACAGACATTGGTGTATTTACCTTTAAAAATAAGAAATAAGGGTGAGCAGCAGACAATAGTTCAGTTTTGCAATATGATGCGAGAGCATAGCACATCACTCGGAAAATGCACCGAGACAGCCTTTATTGGGAGGTTGAAGGGCTCAGAGGCCATGCAAGGCCTGTCTGAAATTGTGGGACGTAGCTTTCCCACTATTTGTGAAATGAATTGGAAACTTTGCACATTTCCTGAATTTGAGAATTTCTTCTTTCGTGACATCGAATCTGAAAAAACGGAGTTATTATGGGTGTTAATTTTCACATATATTATACTTAACAATATACATGGTGCAGCAGAAGATATACTCTGTAGAAAAGAGGTTACAGTTCTGTCCTCTGCAAATGCCATTTGTCAATATTGTTTCCCTAAATAAATGTTTTAGGATTTTCCCAGTTTTTCTTCTTTACACAATCTAACTGTGGATGCAGTGTCATTCTGTGTGCCTTCGTGGGCTTTCTGTAATTGACTACATAATATCTATTGAGTAGTTTAAATGTGTTATTTTAATCTCTATTGTTTATATTGTACTGTGCTCCGAGGCATCTGGACCTGGTCACAAATCACAGGTTATCAAGGTTGTTTCTCATTAATTACTTAAAGTTTTATATGTAGTTCAAAGCACAATGGACACCACAAACTACAACAGCCCTTATTATAAGTTTGATGAACTACATTACCGCCGCCATGTTGATGGACACTGCATGTCAGGTTTAGAGATGACTGGCGGCCCAGCGGACACCTCTGTACTTTGAAGGGAAATACAGAAAGTATGATGGATGACTGCCATTGGTTTTGACGGCTTTCCTTCAAAATTGTAACTTTTTTGTTTTTGAGAAACAAACTCCCAAAGTGGGAGTTTGATTTTGACAAGCAATAAACTAATAGCCCCCGCACGTTGGGAGTTTTCTCCCAGGATTTGGGGTTCATTATTGTTATTTTTCAATCCCTCGCCGCCAGGTTTTTCCTGCAGATGACAAAGAGAAAAAAATAAGACATTACACTGTGCACTATAAATAAATCAGGAGGTGTAATGCCTTTCATCCGATGTTGTACCATTGGAGGAAGCTATCTGTCAGTCAGAAGCAACAGGGGCTCCATCGATGAAAGACCTTACAGTCTACCTGTCTCTAAGTGAGGTGGGAGAAATGAGAGTTTGGAAGGAGGGGACTCATGTCTGCCAAACTCTAAATCAAACCTGATTAACTTTATTGTACCACTTTCACTTCCTGTTGTCACTTGAAAATACTCCTAGTCACCTATAAGTTAAAGGAAGTCATTCTTTGTTGTACTTTCTATTTTCCCTATAATTCCTCTATTTAATTATTATATTTTGTATGCTTCGGTAAGGGAGGTGGTTGTGGGGAGCATGGCAACATTTGTTTTATTTTTTGACATGTCTAGTCCTCTTGTGGGGAGCAGTAAGAGGGAGCATAGTCAGAGGCAGTGCTTCCATGAACTTGAAGCATTTATGTATACTCTTGTGCCACGTCAATCTGCATAGAAAAAAACACTTTTTTTTTTTACTACTTGAAAGTTGAAGAATGGCATAAAGAGGCTCTGGCAGTTTGGTCGGGGACAAAATGAAATGCTTCATTTTTTCTACATTTTTTTCTCAATTTCAGTTGTGTAATAGTAACATGCAGGAGGAGAATGGAAGAGCAGATATTTGAGTAGCTGAAAGCTCCTATCATTTATTTGTGTGCTAGGTTTTCACAGCAGAGCATTTTGTAGAAAATGGTTTTTGTACCCATACTTTAAACATTGAATAATGCTTTATATGAATGAAAACATAAATGATCAACATATTTATTTTGGCTGGAACAAAGAAGTTGTTACCTTACACAAAACAATGTGTCAAATCACAAAACCAAAGGGGAGCAAAAACCCAGGGAAGTAAATAAGAGAAAATAGTTCAGTGAATAATTCGCAAGATGTCAGCCTAGTGGAAGGCCTGCTCGGCTGTAATATGTGGAAGTGAATTTCTTATGTAAGTAGGGGCATAAGTGTTATTTAATGTTTGTTGCTTTAAGGAATGTAGAGTATAGAATTCTGACTAGGTCATGAGAGAATGTTTGGGTTTGATTTGACTACTGACTGGTGTGCTGGAAGAAGAAGGTCGTGGGTCTTGTCATGAATAAACTTCTACTTTCTTCAAAGAGATAATTCTCCTAATTTTATTGGATGCGCGATTACTACATCGGCTGACATCAAAATGGCATATCACGGCCCGTGTGTGATCCAGCTACTCTTGCATTTCCCTCAACCTATTGTTCTTCCAGTCAAACTGTTATTTCAAGCAGACCAGAATCCTGCTGCCTAAATTTTCCAGGAATAACGTTGCAATTCCAGATTTAGGAGGTGTTCTGGGGCTACAGAAGGCTACTGTATAAAGCGCTTCTAATACTCTTGCTTTCTTGCAGAGCCACTTCATCGGTGACGGGGTATTTGCTAGTACACCCTAAGGACCCAGATGAGGCAGCCATTACAACTCTCTGCGGTAATCTAGTGCGGGAGATATGATAAATACATTTACAAATTCTTTCTTTCCTGATATTGCTTCAGCTGCATTGAGTGGGGCTTCCAAATGTGTCACTTGGCTTCCCTTTCTTATTTCACTTTCTTTACTATACAAATGTGCTTTCTGACACCTCATTGAAATTATTCAGCAACTTATTTTTGATGAGAGTCAATAAGAGGAACAGGAAGCAGGATTCAGCGAGGATGGGGGTACTACTGAGGATATTGTTATCAAGGAAGGGCTAGCAGCAGGTGCAGTGTCAGCGCCACCAGGAAGACGTTTACAAACTCGCGGAGTGCGTGTTGCGCAGTGATGTCTATCCTGTGAACTACAAGTTCCAGAGTTTTTGAGCTCTCATGTTGTTTGCATATGGCTTCGGACATCTTGGATTACGGGAATACCTTTCTATGAATTTCACAATGTCCTTGCCAGGAAATCAAGTTGCTAGGTTGCTGCAGCCATCATCTGTGCTTCTTCAATTCATGGAGCTTATCTTCTTGTGAGTTGCTGAGGATGGCCAAATTACAAAGACTTTTTCTTGATTTGGAGGTGTTTGGGAAACACACTATGAAGTAAGCTTCTATAATGAATTGAACACTTGAACTGTTTGATTAGACAATATCACCAAAGACTTTTCAACACTGAAAAACTTTTGAACTTGAATTCTTTTGTGAAACAGCTTGTAGCATTTCTTTTGTCAACACACCACTTATATTAATTTGTATTTGCTATGGGCTTTTGAAATGTAATAAGTGATATACCTGTAGTCACGAAAGGGGTTTAGAAACCATGACTAAATATTCATTTACATTGCAGTTGTAATGAAGTTATCAGCAAGAAACCAACTATTCCATAAGGTACACCTGTATGAAGTCAGAGGTAGTTATACTACTGACACGGAGTGAGTTAAGTCAGAATTACATTGGTAAGTCATACCTTGCTGTATGTCAGTTTCAGAAAAAGTCTGCTTCATATGTTGAATACAGAGTTGGTTACGGATAGATATTTAATGGTATATCATTTCGCTATTTAAGTTTGATGTTTGAAGTTTGTGACCAATTAATAAATGCTCCTTTATCTCCCCTTTAGATATCCATTCCAATCTCAGTTTTCTGTGTCCAGCAGAGTGACGAGGCAGAGAGTTACATCCATTGTCTCTATTTTCTGTTTTATGCCATTTCCTTTTTCCTGCTTCTTCTATTTCAGTATTTGTCTCACATATCATATTTGTGAGATCAGAAGTAGTTTTGGTGAAGGGCAAAATTCAAGGCACAAGGTTAGTGCTAGCTGAGAGGTTGCCTAGTCTACATTTTTAACCATTTTTAAGCTGTATGATGAACTCTAGTACTATCCGAGCTCAAGTTGTAGATTTAGTGACTAAATTACAACAGGAAATAAATTTGGTATGGTCTGCAAATAAGGGTTTGCAATCATAGTTAATCATAATCAATCAGTGCTAAGTTAAGATAGTTTAAAACTCACTTGCATAAATATACTCTAGCAACACTCACCATACCTCTAGTGCTTCCTGAAATGGTTACAGGGGATCTAAAGAAATTCACACTGTTCCTTAATCAGGGTCGGCTGCATTTTAATAAAGCAATGTGAGGAATTGGGTTGAGGGTTGTTGGACATGGCCATCTCTGAGGGTCATCCCCAAACCTTTTGCCAGACTCCTCCTGTTTTTGCTGAACTTTTATTAGTTGGCTTTTTGTTTGCCAATCGGGTGTAAGCCAATCTTAACATGTTTACAGAAGAGAGCACTTTAGGACTGGTTACCAGTGGTAAAGTGTGCAGAGTTCTGAGGCCAACAAAATTAATTCAGCAAAGATGGGAGGAGTAAGGCAAAATGTTTGGGGGAAGACCATCCTGAGGCTGACAGGTCTAACAGCAGAATTTGCTTTATCAAATTTAAGTGGGAATATGGCCAATTGGAGTTCTCCTTTAGTAGAAAGGAATAATCAATTGTTGTGTAACTTGTATAACGTCTCTGCCTTCTGTGTGGAAATATGAAAGTTGCCTTTGGCTATTGCATTGTTAATTTAAAAAAGAGGTCATCAAGATTGTTGAGCTATGTTTAATGGTTTAGTAGTTATGACTCGTTGGCTCAAAGAGAAAAGCACATCATTATTTTAGGAGAGGTTAAGAACTGAATATAAATATAGTCTAAAACAGGTAGTAAATCTCCCAGTGTGCAGAGCCTATAGACTTAGAGGTACAGTTATATTATTGTCTCGCTGAACACTGTTCACAGAAAACAGAATCAAAGACAAAAGTGGTAGTTGTGAGCACTCACCTAGAAAAATGAAGCATCAGATTCTCGTGACCCTATGTATGGAACCAGAATAAGGGATCCTATATCAAAAGAGGAAAGGGAAAAAATACATTCTGAAATTGCGTGTTTACTGTGGACAGTCCAGTCACTTTGTGAAACACTATAAGAGTAAATCCAAAATACCTAAGAATCCTGATGCTGACTCTTTAAGGGGAGGCCTTCGTCCACATCATTAACTGGGCTTAATCCCTCCTGGTCCCTGTGTAGGGTGATAATGGAGCGGAATCTTAGTTTGGGTCCCTTGATGCTTAAATCAAGAGCTGATCTTAGTATTTCTGGGCAGCATAGACAATGGTAATAAATGATTGGCTAAGTTTTGGATGGTGCAAATCTGCCTTCCCCGTGGAAGTGGCACTGGAGGGGAGAGATGATATAGTGTGGCTGATCTGTGGAAACACTTTCCCACAGGCCCTGCTGGAGGTTACCAGTGTGCTCCTGCTGGCATGGAGGTCTGTCTTATGATGGACTGGAGGATTATGCTTGAGGGTCCTCTACGGCAGGGCAGATGGTTGAGCACTCAGTGACCCTTCATGTTCCTGGTGGGTGGGATCTTATCGGCATATCAAAGGTGGGAGATATTTGGCATGGCATACCAATTAAGTCCTTTAAAGATCTACAAACCTAAACTGAATTGCATACATCTTAGTTTTATTATCTACAACTATGCTATGTGCTCATGTCCCACTGGGAATTTCTCAGAAACATGCCCAAATATAACCCACCTGAAGGCAAGATCCTACTGGGCCCCTTAGGGAAAGGGGTGATATCTCAGCTATATAAGACCCTGGGTATTATTTTCCTGACCACCTTTCAAATTTAAGGACACCCTGGCAGAAGTGGTTGGGGCCAGTAGATAATAACAACTGTCTGTAATCCCCCACGGGTGCTAGTTATTTCCTCACTGCTCTGACATATTGAGCTAAATACTTACACTGACTTACCTTATCACCTCTAAGGTTGTAGCAAGCAAACAAGATGCTGAAGCCCTAGTGTTTCCATTGCCTGGAGGGGCGGGTTTATTTCTTTCAAGTAGTGTGGGGATGTCCTGTTGTAACAATATTGTAACATATTGGTTGGTGATTTTTGCTGCTCTCTCTCTCATCCTTGGGAGGGTGTTGGAATCCTCTCCATGTGTTGCATTGTATCCTGGATGATTTGGGGTATAGTTGTGGATATAATATCGTAGTCAGGAACATGCCTACTAAAAAAGATTCTGCCAGACATTGGAACTCAACAGTCTCCCTGTCCACAACTGAGTGCCGACCAAAAGTAGAGACGTGTGCAAAGAAGGAGGAGCCAATACATGTATTCAGGGGCTGTCGTCAGAAACACAAGAAAGTTTGGGTGAAGTGGTGGGTGTATTATGGTTTGAGATGATGTTTGGTTGGACTTCTGCTATGTGTTGTTCACTGTGGGGCACTCCTATTGAGATGGCAGTGTGTTTGTTGTTTTATTTTACTTCAAAACAATAACATCTGGTTATACAAATATTTAACAATAAAATGGTAGCAATATCACATACAGAAGAGCAACAGTTACGGCTCAAATGATTATTCCTATGAAAACGATTGTGGAAGATGGTTAGGAAACGATTGTTTCTGGACTTATAAATCTTGGAGCCTCAGGCAACTATATGAAAATTACATTTGCTCAATATCCACATATACCATGATTAAAAAAATTGAAAAGGTTCCTGAATAGTTTAAGGCAGCTGATGGTTTTAAACTATCTTTGGGTCCAGTGTGATTTCATAGGCGCATGATTGCCATAATTTGTCTACGACAACATTGTAAAAATGTTAGTTTTGATTTGATAGATACTCTTCAAAGTAAGGTTAGACTTGGTATGCCCTGGCTAACCTTACGTAGCCCCTGCATTGAATTAGCAGCTAGAACTGTGAAATTTTAATTAGATTACTGTCTGATTAGTTGTTCGACTTCTAGTAATTATATTGAGAACTGTCCATCCAAGGCTTCCAGTATTTGTTTGTTTGTGAATTTTTTACCTTCCTCTACATAGGAGGTATGATTGTAAGATTAAGTTGAAACCTGGTGCCTCTATATCTTGTAGTTGAGTTTATGCACTCACCGACTGTGAGACTGTATACTTTAAAAAGTATTTAGAGGAAATTCTGGCTGATAGGTCAATTAAATATTCATAGTCACCGACTACTCCATTGTTTTTCATGCATGAAAAGGAGGAAACTAGGATGTTTTATTCATTACAGGGCCGTCACAGGATCACACTAAGGGATAATTATCCATTAAGACTTTTCTATGTCTTATTAGCTCAAATGTGAAATGCAAAGACATTTACAAAGTTAGACATTATGAGAGCAGCCTTTTGAAATGTCTGTCTTAGAGGATCAGGCTTTTTGTTTCTTAGAATAATGATTTTCATGTGCCACTATTTTGCAACATCTTAATGTAGAATGTCCTTTTATTATAGAGACAGATGGTTCCTTTTGTGCTGGGATTGCATTGTGTCTCAGAACAATCTACATTATGGATAGATTCTCTCAACAGCTTATTTCTCTAAATAAAATCACAAGCAGGGCCAACTACACTATCACTAATAAAGAACATTCAACAATTAAAAGGTATTTTGAAGAGTGTAGACATTATTTGTTAGGGATAAAACACACTATCAATATATCTACAGTTCACAGGAATTTGAAGTTTCTTAAATCAGGCAGAGCCTTAGCTCTTTGATATTTAAGTTGGACCTTGTTCTTTTCTTATTATGATTTTGTAAACAACTACATACCAGGTCCTAACAATGGTAAGGATGATGTTTTATCCCCTACAGAATTCACCAGAAAATGAGTCAATTAACTGAATACCTACCCGTCATCTTTTCCTTTAAGGATTTGTATGGTCATTATATTGCCTTGATTGATGTAGATTCATTTTTGGGAAACATATGTATCGAAACTCAGTGTATTGATCAAGAAGACTGGGTGAAGGAACAGGGAGTCAGGTATGAAAAAGATGGTTTATTGCATCATAGGAGGCCTCCATAGGAATACCTTTAGTTTTACATTGTCCAAATAGAAAAACGCTAAACAATATGTGGAATTTTAGGTTTTCACTGTTGTATACTGTGTTAACTCTTCTGTATGTCTACTGGTGTTTTACAAAATATATATTTTTAAAGAAATACTTATGGCTACACACTTAACTTTATTGGGTCTGATAACATTTGAAGCATATTGTATGTGACTGAAAACCCCAAACCAAGTCCCTTTTGGCTTCTGACTGGATTCTGGGTCATGTGGTGAAATATTGCATGTGGGCCACACCACCTAAAAAAGGAAGGTTACAGTTGGGCGATGAACAGCAGTGAGTGCATTTCTTGATCATGGTAATGAGTGCTGCCGCAGGAACACTTTTCTTTTTGATCATGGCTGTGAGGACTGCTGAAGGACCTACTTCTTGGTCATAGCAGGAGGGTTGACAGCAGACACACTTCTTGGCACAATGACGACTTGAGTTATTTGCCATAGCAAATATTAGAGAATTAGGGAAATTAGGGAGTCTTGTCTAACTTTTTGTAATCAATAGTGGTTGGAGCCTATGGATATAGAAGTTAGAGAAGATAGGACAAAGCAAAGCTAGAAATGCTGCCATGGCTCAATAGACTCCTCCCAGATCCTGAGTCCTATCAGTTTATACCTAGGAGTTTCAAGGAGAAACTATGCAAAACTCATGCTTAAAGTTTCCCTGAATCATATGCACACAGAACAGCTTCCCTTCTGCTGTTGTTAAAAGCTCACTGGGAGGAGGTAGACACTTGTGCTTTACATCATTGTTTGTTCACTCATGGTGCCTCTAGTATTGCTGATCATACACACATACCTGGCATCAGTTTTTGTTGTTTTACGACCTCTTCCATGGGGCACATGATAGGTGGGAAGCAATAAAGGGAAAAGTGTCCATACTTTGAATTGTTTAGGATAGCGAACTTCTAGTCCTCAGGGGCTGATGCTGAACTAAACAAAAGGACCTAGGGAGGAGTTATCCGGGGTTGCTAGTGATTTCATCTGGAGCACTCTAAATAACAAACCTCAAGACTGGCCCTTACTCTCTTTGATATTTAATAAAAATGTAGACGGAAGGAAGCTCGACTGTGTCCATCTTTGCGCAGAGTCAATTCTTGCTATGGTGGGATCATCTGTAGGGTCATCTGTGCGATGTATGCTTCTGACCGTGGGCTGTGCACCATAGTTGGAAGAGACAGGTTCTCTGTCTAAAACTAGAATAGAATTTGTATGGGAGCTGCTCAAGGCACAAAGAATATGATGTCAGACCTTTCCCTGGATATCTGCAGCAATTATGACACATTTAGCAGCACCAATGTGGTGCTCCCTAATAGCCTAGAAATTGAATACCCTCACTACCGTGCATACACCATGGCTATATGACCTTGTTCCTCAGTGATGGCAGCAGGGTCAAGAATTCAAGGCTTAAGATCTAAAAACAGCTGTTTGATGGTTCAAATGGTATGTAGTATGACAGTGATGACCAAGGTGGACTATTAACTGTATGCAGTCAAAAGTACTGATTTTGTAAGATTTTAAATCCAGTCAAAAGTATTTATTTTGTAGAGGCGATATCTCTTAATTCACTTTGCAAATGATATACAGTGGTTATAAAAAACACAGGAAAGGAAATCAGGAATCCCTAGCTATTATATTATTGAGCTAAGACTCCAATGGATAGTGAGAAGCTGCATGGGGTGTTCTCATGTTCATCCTCGGCACAGTAGACTGCCTGTGTTTGCTCTTCTCTGGGGACGCTGGACCATACTGCACACAGCAGGCAGGCAAACAGGCGGCTGCTCAAACTCAGGTAGCATGTTGTCCTGCCTTTTGGTAGGATCATGTAGCATTATTACAAGCAGGTTGGTAAACACTGAGATGCAAACACCAGCTCCCTCTGCTACCTAGCAACACCAAGATGGTTATAGAAGGCAAATACAGATGGCTACAGATCTCTGCAGAAAATAGCCTAACTAAGACTACAGAGATCTTCAGGGCAAGGTTTCACAGGCCAGTGGTAGATTCATCTCCCCCACTATTCTCAACTTAGCACTGTAGCCCAGTGTAAACTGCTGTCTGAGAATCAATCCCTAGGGACACTCTTTTCAGATTAAGATGCCTGCTTATCAACAGTGCCCTAATTTTCTATTTCTTATCAAGTCTTGTCCCACAGTGAACTATTATTTGGCTGCTCCTTATATCTTTAGTACTAACCCTTCTCTTCAAGTCCTTAGCTAATGAATGAAAAGCTATTGGTTGTCTATAATATATATAAAAATTACATATACTGGGCATGTCAAATCATGAGTGTCACAGGCAAACCTCCTGAGCTCCAGTCTCAGCCTACGGAGATGCAAGAAGCAGGAATGATGAACTGATGCTCTGCTAGAAACAAAGAACAAAAGACAAAGGACTGAAAGGTGCTTGTGAAATGACAAGTTCAGTTTATTCTACCTAGTACTGGTTTTAGTGGCATTTGACCCCATACATGACATACTGTGAACATAATTAGTCTCCCAAATTTGCAAAAATGAAAGCAATTGTACTGTTTGGTGGCTCATGGAACCCATTTTTGGGGGCAGAGGGAAGGGCACGGAGGAGCTAAGGTCTATCTTGTTGTGCTTTGCAAACTATGCTAAGTACAACAGCTTCAGCACTTGACTCTCAGGCTTTTCTGGGTGGTGTCTGGGCATGCTGAGAATTGAGCAATGCAATAGTTAATTGTCCAGTTTAGTGCTTTACTTTAGAAAAACACCTTTTTATTACACAAGAAATACTGAAAGGCAAAGCTAATGGAACTAGCTCTAGGGCTACTGCATCTTTGTAAAGTGCCAACACATTCACTTTACCTCAGAGTCCCTGTAAGATAGTGCCTCTTTTGACATGGTTAGCTCCCCACCTTTTTCCTGGAACATGATGTGGTTTCGACTGTAAGTTCTCTGTGCCCCTGCTATATAGGTTCCCAGGACCAGATCTCTTTCCAAAACTGTATTGTGATTGGCACTTCAGCCACCCTTGTAAATCCCTAGTAAATGTTATCCATGGTACCTAGGGCATGGACACTGAAGAGGGCCCCTCAAAGCTGTAGCACCAATTGTGCCACTCGGAGAGGCCCCACACCAGCCTCATGAAAACTGCCATTGCAAGTGCATGACAAGGTGTGCCATGTCCACAAACACTGTAAGAAATATAGGTGAGTCACCCCTCTAGCAGGCCTTACAGCCCTAAGGCAGGGTGCAATATAATGCATGTGAGGGCACATTTGCATGAACAGATATGCCCCTAGTGTGTCTTTGCGATTTGTTAGACATAGTAAGTGTAATGGTAAGCCATAGCAAATGCATGTGCTGGACACTGGTCGCTATGAGTTCCCCAGGTACATGGTGGTCTCCCTGAATCTGAGGTTGTTTGGTATCAAACAACTCAGAATAATAAATCCACACTGATGCCAGTGTGGATTTTAATATAGAATGCTCCCAGAGGGCACCTGCCCTCTGAAAACCCTAACAGCCTTTGCATGGTTGCTGACTGGTCTCAACGAGCCTGCCACCACCTGACACGATTCTGGACTCCTGGGGTGAGAGCCTTTGCTCTCAGGAACCAGAAGACAAAGTGTTTCCTGGCTGAAGGTGTCACACCTCCTCCCCCAGGCAGGCACCTTGCTCCAGCAGTCAGCTTCAATATCTTTGCCGCCTTTGTAATCTTACCCCTTGAAATATCTTTTAAATGTAATGTCCAATTGGGAGCAGATAGAGATATGGAGTTTGAGATCTCTGTACTCATGTTTTAAAAATACATATTTAGCAAAGGTGGTTTTTAAAATGCGTGTTTGAAAAGCCCACTTTTAGACAGTGGGCATTTTCTTACTTAACCATTCTGTGCCTCTGCCTGGCTGTGGAATACATGTCCGGGTCAGGATGACAGTTGGGCTGGTGAATTCACTCTAGGCAGTCACACAAAGGGAGCTGAGGTGTGCCCTGCATATTGTGATAGGTCTTCCTGGGCTAGATTGGTGGGAGGAGCTGACACTTGCACCTGGATAGGGTTCTGCCTATCCTTACACAATGCAGTCTCCAAACTCCTAGCGTGTGCCTAGGACAAGGCCAGGAAAGGCAGTGTCTTGTACACTACAAATTCTTTCCTTTTAAGTTTGCCTACTTCAAAGGCAGAATTGAGTATAAGTATTTGAACCAAAACCACAGACTTTTAGAATACTTGTGGATCAAGAGGAGACTCTGCCATGGAGAAGAGCTGTAGAGCTGTGAGGAATACTACTGCCCCTTTGCTGTGTGTGCTTTGCTGGGTTGGCCTGCAGTTGCTGCTTCTGCTTTGGAGAGGACAAAGACTGGAATTTGCTGTGTATCCTGCTTGTGAAGTTTCTTCAAGGGTGTTAGACCTGACAGCCTTAGGGTGGTCACCCCTAACTTTTTGCCTGCCTCCCTCCACTTTTTGGACACTGTTTTTGCTGGTTTTTAGACTCTGCACACTTTACCACTGCTAACCAGTGCTAAAGTGCATATGCTCTCTCCCTTTAAACATGGTAACATTGGATCATACGCAATTGGACTATTTAATTTACTCATGAGTCTTTCGTAGTGTGCACTATATGTGCCCAGGGCCTGTAGATTAAATGCTACTAGTGGGCATGCAGCACTGGTTGTGCCACCTACTTAAGTAGCCACTTAACCTTGTCTCAGGCCTGCCATTGCAACGCCTGTGTGTGCAGTTTCACTGCTAATTCGACTTGCCATTTAAAAGTACTTGCCAAGCCTAAAACTCCCCTTTTTCTACATATAAGTCACCCCTAAGGTGTGCCTTAGGTAACCCCTAGGGCAGGGTGCTGTGTGGGGAAATGGCAGGACATGTACCTGTGTAGTTTACATGTCCTGGTAGTGTAAAACTCCTAAATTCGTTTTTACACTACTGTGAGGCCTGCTCACTTCATAGGCTAACATTGGGGCTGCCCTCATACATTGTTTTGAGTGGTAGCTGCTGATCTGAAAGGAGTAGGAAGGTCATATTTAGTATGGCCAGAATGGTAATACAAAATCCTGCTGACTAGTGAAGTTGGATTTAATATTACTACTTGAGAAATGCCACTTTTAGAAAGTGAGCATTTCTCTGCACTTAAATCTTTCTGTGCCTTACAATCCACGTCTGGCTGGGTTTAGTTGACAGTTCCTTGTGCATTCACTCAGACACACCCCAAACACAGGACACTCAGCCTCACTTGCATACAACTGCATTTTGAATGGGTCTTCCTGGGCAGGGAGGGTGGAGGGCCTGCTCTCACGCAAAGGACTGCCACACCCCCTACTGGGATCCTGGCAGACAGGATTGAACTGAAAGGGGACCTGGTGCACTTCTAAGCTACTCTTTGAAGTCTCCCTCACTTCAAAGACACATTTGAGTATAAAATCAGGGCCTCTGCCCTACCCCCTCAGACACTTCCTGGAGAAGACACCTGAACCAGAACCTGCACCCTGACAAGAGGAACTGCCTGGCTGCCTAAAGGACTCACCTGACTGCTTTCTGAAGAGGACTGCTGCCTTGCTGTTGCCCTGCTGTCTTGCTGCTCTCTTGCTTTTCTGCAGAAGTGCTCTCCAACGGCTTGGATAGAGCTTGCCTCCTGTTCCCTGAAGTCTCAGGACCAAAAAGACTTCTCTCCTGCAGCTGAAACCCCCGTGCCGCGAAAATGTGACGCACCGCCTGCCAAGAACGACGCACAGCCTGCTCGCTGTAAAAATTTCACCACACACCGAGTCCGGAACAACGCAGCCCGACTTCGCAACAGAAGATCGACGCAGCGCCAGCGACGTGACCGGAACTTCAACGCACAGCCCTACTGGATCGACGCAAGCCGACTCAGAACGACGCCGCCCGACGGAATCGGCGCAGTGCCTGCCATGTGGATGAAAATTCCACGCATCGCCTACCGGAATCGACGCAGCCGCTGGGACTTCGCTCCGCAAGCCCAGGATTCCACGCATCGTCCCCGGGGCGTCTGAAAACCCTGCAACCCGAAGAGGATCCAACTCCGCGCGCCGGAAATCGATGCACCGTCTTCCCCGCATGGAAAATAACGACGCAAGTCTGTGTGCGAAGGGGCGAAACCGACGCACACTCACTGTTTTCCACGCATCGCCTCCTCTGCGGTCCCTTGCGAGGATTTTTCAACGCGAACCAGGTACTTTGCCCTGCAAGAGACACTTGTTGTTTCTAGGAGAACTTAAGACACTTTTTATTGCTTTTACAGTAATCTTTAAACTCTAAAGACACTTGATATCACTTTCAGTAATATCCCTACATTTGCTTATTTCAACTTTAATCGTTTTGACTGGCATTTATTCAGATAAATATGATATATTTTTCTAAACACTGTGTGGTGTATTTTTGTGGTGCTATATTGTGTTATTATATGATTTATTGCACAAATACTTTACACATTGCCTTCTAAGTTAAGCCTGACTGCTCAGTGCCAAGCTACCAGAGGGAGGGCACAGGATAATTTGGATTGTGTGTGACTTACCCTGACTAGAGTGAGGGTCCTTGCTTGGACAGGGGGTAACCTGACTGACAACCAAGGACCCAATTTCTAACAAACGGCTTGGACTGAGCTTGCCTCCTGTTAAGAAGTCTCATGAGGATCAAAGTTAGACTTCACCTGCAAGCCCCTGGGTGCTCTTGCTGAGGACCATGACTTGCCAAGAGGTGCCAACTCCAGTTCCTGAGTCCTTGGAAGTGAAGTCTGGCAGAAAAACAAGAGCAACCAGATACACACTGACTCTGGGTGGCTCCAGAACCAGCGCTGCTGCCCAAGTCTGCTCCACTGCCTGCACCCAAAGCCGTGATCCCTACTGAAGTGCAACAACTGTGACCAACTCCGCAGGCCCGACACAATCACAGCACCTCTGAAGTCCTGCAACATTTTGAGTCCAGAGTCCCATGTCATCGATATCCGTGGTGCCTGTGGCCCCTTGGTGTGACCGCAACATTACAAAGTCGCCTCTTCATGTCATGACCCGCTGGACTCATCGACCCTGCCAGATCGTAAGGAACCGATGCCTTGCCGCCAACGCTGCCTCACCCCTTCTGCCTCCATGAAGAACCAATGCCTCACCTTTACTGCGTAGCAGTAAGGAGCCAAAGCCTCACCTCCTGCGTAGCAGTATGGAACCAATGCCAAACCGGCTCCAGTGACGCCTCATTTCCTCGACTTCATGCCATGTCTTTGATTCTGCCTCATTTCTAAGGTACTGTATATGGGGTCCACGCAACTCCGTGATGCCGCTGCACTCCCTCACGAGTGGTGTCAGGATGTTGGGAATGACTCTGTCCTGACGCCGTGATAGCACCAGCTGGAGCTATTGTGTTTGCCATGATAGCACCAGTTGGAGCTATTGCGTTTCTAAGTGCTTTTATTAGGATTTAGGGGGTTATTACAACTTTGGAGGAGGTGTTAATCCGTCCCAAAAGTGACGGTAAAGTGACGGATATACCACCAGCCGTATTACGAGTCCATTATATCCTATGGAACTCGTAATACGCTGGTGGTATATCCGTCACTTTACCGTCACTTTTGGGACGGATTAACACCTCCTCCAAAGTTGTAATAACTCCCTTAATCTTTTAGAATTCATATTGTTGCTTATGTGTGTTGGATTTTTGTAGTTTTGGTCTTATTTTACTTAGACAAATATTGGCTATTTTTCTAAATTGGTATGGTGTCCATTTGTAGTGTTTTCACTGTGTTACTGCATGTGGGTACAAATACTTAACTCATTGCCTCTGAGATGAACCTTACTGCTCATGCCAAGCTACCAAGAGGGTGACCAGGAGTTATCTTAGGCGTGTAACTCCCTTACCCTGACTAGAGTGAGGGTCCCTATTTGGACAGGGTGTAAACTGACTGCCAACCAGAGACCCCATCTCTAACAGTCACCCTCAGCCTGCACCAACCCCTGGTGTGGCAGGCGAGGTGACCAGTCCATTTCATTTTCCACCATCTTGGGTGCTAGGAAAAATAGCTAATCAGGGTCAGGGATGTGTCCCCTTCTTGTGACCTCCCCCCTCCAAAGGGATCCGTTAGACTAGCCTTTAAGTCCCTCTGTGCAGTGTGTTTCCAAGTGGCCCCCTTCTTCTTTGTGCACCAGCTCCTAGACCTTCCGCTGCTGCTCCCGCTCGAACCGGGAACTGCCCAAACTTCTACCATTGGACCTGTCCACAACCTCGACCTAAAAACAGAAGGTGACACTTGTGAGAACACTGCCTGATTTTATATTCATTTGTCTAATTTCTCCCATTGATTCCAAAGGTGTGAAATTATGCACAAAAACAGTACATTTGTCAAACTTTGAAAAATCATAACTAAAAAAATACTTACTGTAGAATGACGACTTTGGTCTTAATTTTTTTTTTTAAATCTATATGATTTTTGTAAATTGGTCTCGAGTTATTCTTCCAAGTGTGTGTCTTCATTTATTGATACTGTGAGTACAACAAATGCTTAGCATATCTACTGGAGTTGCCAAACTGCTCACCCACACCACCACAAAAAGAGAGCTTTAGGTGGTCTGCTTTTTACCTCTGGATACCAGGGTGGAGTTGCTTGGACTCTCTGCATGGTGCACGTAATTTTCACACACCATATAGAAAGCCAGACTCCTAGAGTCTCTCTGATGTTGAGGTTAGATATGTTTTCCCTTGATTGTCTACACAGCATGAATCAAGGCTCATGTGCAGATTACCCTGTTCGCAATAAACAGCATTCAGGTCTGTGCAGTCCCCTTTACAATCTTAAAAACTTCAGGGGGCCATTCAAATTACATTGGCAGGAAACTGGCAAAACTTCTCTTTACTCACTCCCACTTCTATGAGGAGACACACTGTTTGAAGGATCAACCTCTTTCAGCCCAAGTACATTATCGGAAGACATAACAGCAGAGGCTGTCATCTGAGGTCCTATGGCATGAGCACAGGTACTTGGAATCACAGGGCACACACAGGACGGGGCAAGTCCCTTTTGGCTTCTGACTGGATTCTGGGTCATGTGGTGAAATATTGCATGTGGGCCACACCACCTAAAAAAGGAAGGTTACAGTTGGGCGATGAACAGCAGTGAGTGCATTTCTTGATCATGGTAATGAGTGCTGCCGCAGGAACACTTTTCTTTTTGATCATGGCTGTGAGGACTGCTGCAGGACCTACTTCTTGGTCATAGCAGGAGGGTTGACAGCAGACACACTTCTTGGCACAATGACGAGATCAGCTGGAGTTGCACTTCTTGGCATAGTAACAAGGTTGGCTGCAGATGCACTTCTTGACACAGTGGCGAGGTTGGCACCATTCTGGGCTGTAAGTGCAAAACTGGAGAGACTGGCGCCCATGACTCCTGGGATCGCAGATCACTCTCCTCCATCTTTCTTCTCATGGAAGAACCCAAAAGCACTGTGACCTTCCTGTTTCTGGCTGTGCCTGGTTAGTCACACCTACTGCAGGGTTACCAGGCTCCTTCCCTCTCTCAACAGGCAGGCTGGATGCTTAAAGTAAAATGAACAGTTTCTTCCTGTAAGACTTCTGGTGATGTCTCCTCACCCATTTCGAAGGTGGCTGTCGGGCAGACACCAGCTGTGTTTGCACAGCAGTACCCTGTATACTTTCTGGTGCACTGCCTTCTTTGGTCAAAGAGAACTTAGAACTGGAACAACAAGTGGGCTAGTGGCTCGCACATATATGCAGTCATACAGAGTATGTGGATTTTGTGCCTGCATTTTCAAACCGGTTGGGAGTGGTTCTTCTTTCAGATGCACTTTGTAAGCTACTCTCCACACACAGCCTTTGTGCAAAGTGATGCTCCTCACGTCATGGTAGTCTTTAGTTTGGAGTACCCACAACAGAGGGACAAGAGTTGTGAGCTTTCTGCATTTGGCTATCATCAGCCACACTGAAGGATGAACACGGGAAAGACAAAAGGCTTGCTCACCTAAGAGTTCTCTTTCACCTTGAGTGACAAAGACTGCAGTTCCTTTCCCAAAATTCACCAAATGGCAGTGGTACAGGAAGAGCAAGCAGCAGCTCCCTTCAGCAATAGGCCTCCAGTCTTGGTAATGCCAGCAATACATTTCCACTGTCTGGGAAAAAAACGTCATCTCGATCTTGTGCACGTGAACAGTCTAGGAGTATCAAAAATGAACCTCACTTGCCTCCATTACTCTAGCTCACTCATACACACAGCGCATGTACCAGACAGGCCACATTTGTGGACATGCAAAGTAGGTTTGGGATGTTAGTACTAGGATCTGCATTAGTGCATAGAAGGAGAACTCTACATGAGTGTGACAGTGGGCCTCCACTCTTTTACACAGAAAAAAAGGTTTAGTTGTAACTATTGATTTGCAGAACATGGTGTACTGCCACCACTACTGTACATACTAAACCCATTGCAGGGGCAGTGGGCTGCTGGCAGAAAAATGAGGGCACCTTAGGTGCACCTCTCACACTAACAAGACATGTCTAGGATCTCATTCATATCTCTACAGCCCTAGACATTTGTGCACACACTCTATTGGTGTCTGGCTAAGGCCAAATCAAAGAGCAAGATGCCAGACACTCGCAAACAGCCCCCAGGGCAGGGGAACATGACTGTGCACCATGCAGGATACATTCATGCCCCAACAGTGGCTAATAACCTTTCAGAAATAAATGTTGCAGGTGTATCACAAAGTACAAAATGAATCTAATCCCATCAAGACTGTGCAATATCTTACAGATTCAGCTCCTACGTTCAGTAGTTCAAAATATTTCTCATGTACTACTACCATGCCCAATTGCAAGAACATAATGTACCCGGAAACATCTCTTATTTAATTCACTGCCAACAATCGGGTAGCTGCTTGGAGTCTATTCATTGAAGATATTAAAGTACTTGGCGTGCCCTAGTCCAGCACAAGTTGAGTGCTACAGCAGCTCATGTACAGTACTGCTATTACGTTGGATCTCTTGGGATCAGAGTTTGCACCATAATAGTTGAACATCATACAAACTGAGCTGTGAAAGCAAAAAATAATGGCCCGCTGTAAGTATCTCACAGCTCAGGGTTTTCTGTCTCATAGCAGAAACTACTTGGTAGAGGCAACCTCGGACTTCTTTCATCTGGAAGAGCACTTCATTTCCTTAGAGCTTAGAGGTAGGAGCTGTCTACATCTGGAGAGGTCTGAGGAGGGAAAAGCTTAGTAATGTAAAGTGAGTCCCACACCTAAAGTCAATTCTTTTTTTCGCACGTGTTCCAAACACAGAAGACCTCACCTGATCTCACTGCATTACTCAGCGCAGGGGGCCAACCTAGATGAGGACGGTTAAGAATTTAGGATATGTGAATGTGGCTTATCCATGCCTCAAGTCAATTACCATTTCTATAGTCTCCAAGCACTCATGCCCTCACCCAAGATCACTACGGCCATTAGTTGGGCCGGGAGTCGTAGGCTAGTGCTGGCAAGGGATCATAAAAAATCTGATCTACTAGCCCTTCCTGGAGTATGCTCCAACTTCACTAGTTTCATGCTCACAAATTAGATCCTCACTATACATTTCTAGGAGGATGAGGGCCGAGAAACAAATGGGAGTAGTATTGGGACAAGGAATTTCAGATCCGCTTGGCATACCAGGAGTCAGCCATAAATCCCATAGTTTTTAACAGTTGTGGGGGTAAAGAAGGAAATCGCATCCCCCCTTAGGTAGTCCCCACCATGCCCAGGAGGGCCTCCGTGAGTCACAGTCACTTTTATAACGTTTGTCTACCATAAAGTCTGCTTGAAGAAACACAAATGGGGCTTAAGGGAGGCGTGGGGAATCTGAAGGAGAAATGGGCTTAAGGGAGGCGTGGGGAATCTGAAGGAGAAGCATTACATGCACCGACAGAATGCACGGCCGAGCCTCGGTTTAGATCTGTCAGTGCCTCGCGCCTACACCTCATCTGCATACAGATTAGTTGAGTGCAATTCTTACGTTTCTGAGATTTGCAGCGCGAGGCGCAGGGCCGAGGCAAGCTTTGGTGACCCGGGACGGACGTTCTGCTGGGGGCGGCCCACGGGGAGGCGTGATGCCTCTTTGTGGTGACACGCACAGCAAAGGACGCGATTTTCTTTGCAACCCGGGATCTAATGGATTCCAGCGCGCGGGTCTCATCTCATTATGCATTATACAGTAAACCGCCGCGGCGCCTGTCTCTGCGGCTAGCATAATTAAACCTAATGTGCTTTTAATGGTGTCTTCATAACTCAAGCACTCACGTAGGATTAGCATCAAACACCCAAGAGCTGTCACTGGTTCACGAGAGACTGCATCATTCCCTCCCCTCACCCTCATCGCTCTTCTTTCCTCACTACCCCCGTCTTTCCCAGGATCTCAATTTCACTCCCTTGTCAACTGTTTCCTTCCCGTCTTTGTTGTCCCTCACTCGCTTGCTTCCTTTTCAAATCCCTCCTTCTCTCGAGAATCGAGATTTGTTTTCATTTTACTAATCCCCCACTCACTCACGTACTAAGGACTACAGGATTTTCTTACTTCCTCATTCCCAAGCCCCAGTACTCGCTCCTTCCCAGTTCCCTCCCCCCGCAATCTCCCCTATCGCATTCAGACTCCCTCACTCATTTATTAACTTCCCAGTCATAACTGGCCCCCAGATTCCAATATCTCACAAATCTTCATAGGCTTTGGGTTCCCCCCGCGCCCACCTTCACCGGAGGAGCTGCAGAGGGCTGTTTACGCGCCTGGTCCCTCTTGCGGAATATTTTCATTCCTATCTTTCTCTCTTAGCCATTCGGTCCCTTTTATCCAATCTCACTCTTTCTTTCAACTCTTTCCTTTCTAATCCGCGGCATATCGACTCTAATAACATTTGTCTCACACTCCCCACCCATCCCTCATTCCCCTTTTCTCCTTCTACTTTCATTGCTATCAAATTCCAACACCCGACCCTTTCCCGATTCTCACACCATCTCTCAAACTACGACTCCTCCTCCCCTTCCCTCATCACACGTCTCCTCCCTTCTCTCCCTTGTTCTTTTCTCTCGCATTCCACCTTTCAAGCTCAGTCTTTAGGTATCCACCCACCACTCACCTTCTAGCCTTCTCTCTCCACTCCTTCTTTCTCTGTCTCCTCTCTTAATCAAATCCACACTCTCTGCTGACTTCTCTCTTTCATTTGCACCACATCTCTACCTCATTTTTTCCGAAATTCACAGTATAAACTGTATGGCTGGTTGGTCACTGTGTTCTTTGAGCTACGAAAGCCGAAGAAGCGCTCACGTGCATGGGCGTAGGAAGTGTGGGGGACGCGGGGGCTATGTCCCCCCCAGATTTTGGAGTGGGGGGGACACGGGGGACAAGGGTGGGGGGGACGAGGGGACAGAAGAATTTTCCCTTCTGTTCTGTAATTCGCAGGGCCATTAGCGCCTCGTGAAGCGCTACCTATACTGGCCCTGCACTTGACCTGTGACCTGCCTCCTGGACACTTGCCCTCTGCCCTTTTGTTGTGCTGCAGCACACAAGGGATTCCTTCTCACCTTGCCGCCACAGCTGCCTGCAGTCTGTACTTCTGAGAACAAAGGGAGACGAGAGGCCCTTTGTTGATTGCTGTCTGCACCCCGTCCCTCCTGAGCCCTACCCTTCCCTTCCCTTGAAAATCGAACCCTGAAGACAGCAGCAAGATTTGAGAAGGTAAAGAGGTTTTGTTAATTAAATAAAGTATTGCCAAGTAACTCCCTTTCTTTTTAAATCCAGTGCTGTGTTGCAGAGTATCTCCCTTTCTCAAAACAGTGTTGTTGAGTTACTGTGAGATATAAGCCGGGCAGGCTTTAGCGCGCTGGTGGCACCCTGTGCAGCAATGTTTGTTAAGGCACCCGTTTCTGTCACCTCTCTCTCACTCTCTTCTCTCCTCTGTCTCCAGCTTGCCTGCCCCAGAGCTAATTATTGTCCCCTAAGTTGACATCCTGCCTCCCCAACATTTCGGTCCCCTGTCTCTCCCTCAGCCTTCCTGGTATTTGTGAAAGCCCGCTCTAAAGGCCAAGGGCTGCCTGTAAATCTCATTTCCTGCCAATGGCCTGTGGATAGAAGCCAGCACTGGGGCAGCTCACAGGCTTTGCAGGACTTCACAGGCTGTGGTGGTACAGAGCCTGGCACTGCTGGATAGACGGCAGAGAGACTAGCACACAGCACGGGTCCCAGGAAGAACCAGATGGCCTGAGAGATGGACAGGGCTAGGTAAGGCAGCAGGGCCGGCTCTAGGGCGATGCAACCGGTGCCGCTGCACCGGGTGCTGACTTAGGATGGGGGTGCTGTGATTGCAAGTATATTCTGACTTTAAAAGCACCTGCTGGGTGTTCCTTGCCATCAACAGTTTTCAGGCAACAATAAAAATCTCAAGATAATTCCAGTGATTAATGGTCTTCCTGAAGAGAGATTGAAGTGTTGTCTAGTCGGAGTTTTGACTCATCATAACGTACAGGGTTACTATGCCTGCTACAAAGAACGTCTACATGCAGATCACAAAGTCTATATAATGTGAATAGGTCAGTGGGTTACTGCTTTTGTCAGATGAAGGAAAGTACCCTCTTTTTGGCATGGTTACCCCACTTTTGACTGTGTTCACTGGGATCCTGCTAACCAGGACCCCAGTGCTCTCTCCCATTAAATTTGGTTGTTTGGACCACACACACCCCACATTTGGCGTACTGGTGCCCCTTATAAGTCCCTAGTATATGGTACCCAGGGCATTGGGGGATCAGGGGTTCCCCATGGGCTGCAGCATGTATTATGCCACCCATAGGAGCCCATGTAAACCATGTCTGGAGGCCTGCCATTGCAGCCTGCGTGAAAAGGTGCATGCACCCTTTCACGCAGGTCACTGCACCAGGTCACTCTAAGTCACCTCTATGGCAGGCCCTCCTAGCCAGAGGGCAGGGTGCAAGTACCTGTGTGTGAGGGCAAAACTGGAGGAGCGGAGGTGCCCCCACGAACTCCAGCTACATTTTCCTGGGCCTCGTGAGTGCGGGGACGCCATTTTAAGAGTGTACTGGACATAGGTCACTCCCTCTGTCCAGCTACATAATGGCAACTCAGAACCTGGGCATGTTTGGTAACAAACATGTCAGAATCATACCCCAATCCTATTGTCAGTATTGTTTGTATGATTCCATGCACTTTGGGGGCTCCTTAGAGGATCCCCAGCATTGCTCCTATCAGCTTTCTAGGGTTTTCCGGGCAGCCCATGCTGCTGCCACCCCTCAGACAGATTTCTGCCCTCCTTCTGCTGCTTGAGCAGCTCATGCCCAGGAAGGCAGAACAAAGGATTTCCATTGGAAGAGGGAGGCAACACCCTCTCCATTTGGAAATAGGTGTTACAAGGGTTGGGAGGGGTACCCTCGCCAAGCTAATGGTATGCTCTGAAGGGCCCTCCTTGCATAAACCAGTCTGTACCAGTTCAGGGACCTCAGCCCCTACTCTGGTGCGAAACTGGACAATGGAAATGGGTGTAACCACTCCCCTGTCCATCACCACCCCAGGGGTGGTGCCTGGAGCTCCTCCAGGTGGCCACTTGATTCTGCCATCTTGAATCCAAGGTGGGCAGAGGCCTCTGTGAGCATCTGAGTGGCCAGGTCAGGCAGGTGACGTCACAGCCCCCTCCTAGGTGGTCACCCTGCTAGGTGACCAATCCCCCTTTCTGGGCTATTTAGGGTTTGCCTCTTGGGTGGGTCCTCAGATTCAATGTGCAAGATTCCAGCAGGACTCCTCTGCAACGTTTACTTTGACTTCTGGCCACTGGAACTGCAACTGGACTTCACAGGAACCTACAATCTGCAGCTCCAGCAGCGACTTCACCCTGCAGCATTGTTTCTCCGCCTCCTTCCAGCAACTGCAACATCAGCCCGGCTGTGCTTCCTCTGAGGGCAGCAAGTCTTCAGTCTTCATGAGAAGAAAGAAGGAAAATTCCTTGGAGTGAAGGAGTCACTTACCTGCATCTGCAGGCACCAACTGCAACAACGACTGGCTGCGTGGATCTCCTCTGCTCCTGAGCTGCGTGGATCCTGCATCAGGGGGTGATAGTCTGGAGTGGTCTCCCTGGTCCTCTCTACCAGCTGTCCAACTTTGGAGTAGGTAGGTCCTTGCCTTCCCATGCAGGACAGTACCCCCATGCACCGCGTCTCTTGCAGCTACCAAGGCCTGTTGTTATCTCCTCCAAGGGATCTTCAGGCTCCATGTAGCCCCAGTCCCCAGCACTCTTCTCTGTGAAGCACAGCCCTCAACGTGCTTCGCCTGCGACATGGGACCTCTCTTCAGGTGTGCTGCGTGGGCCTCTCTGCAGCTCCTGGGTTCCTTGCCTGTAGGTCTTCTGTGGGGGCTGCCTCTCCTTCTCCAGACTCTCTGCCTTGCTGAGGGTCACCTGGGACTCCCCTCCATGGGTTAAGTCCCCCTGGACCTTGCTGGTCCCCGGCAGCTCCACTTTTGTCCTACTGCGACATTTGCCTTTGCCAAGGCTTGCTGGTTGGTTTTCCACACCACAGACTGACTGCAATTCTTCATCCCGCATGGGACGTCGACTGCATCACCTAGGAACGCTTCATCTGCTCCAGTGCTGCACTGCTGACCGTCTTCATCTCCCGGCCGAGCAACTCCTGCTTCCACAGATGGGTGGGTAGTGGCTCCTGCCACGACCGGACACTCCTACGTAAACTGGACTTGGTCCCCTTCTTTTCCAAGTCTTCCTCTTCCAGGATCCACCTCTAGCTTCTTGCAGTCTTGCCTGCGTTTTGCAATATCCTTCTCTGAAGTCCTTTTGGTGGATTGGGGAAAAAACAGTAACTTACCTCTTTTCTCCTGGTCACTGGAGGGCACTCTGGTACTTACCTTTGGGGTTTCCTAGTTCCTGCAGCTCCCCTCTACAGATTCCACTTCCTTGCGTGGGGACCCAGCTTTCGCATTCCACTTTTTTAGTATATGGTCTGGTCCCCCCTAGGCCTTCAGTATTGCCTATTGCTTTTCACTATTTTCTATTGCTTTTTATGCCAACTTCTGATTGCTGCTGTACATATGATAGTGTGCTACTTACATCCTATTGGGAGTATTGCCTATCTAGTGTTTTCGTGTTTGTGTTACTGTAATAAGGAACCTTTATTTTCATAACACGTGTTTCTTTCATGTGTGTAAGTGCTGTGTGACTACAGTGGTATTGCATGAGCTTTGCATGTCTCCTAGGTAAGTCTTGGCTGCTCATCCGCAGCTACCTCTAGAGAGCCCTGGCTTCTAGACACTGCCTACACCTCACTAATAAGGGGATACCTAGACCTGGTATAAGGTGATAATACCATAGGTACTCACCACATACCAGGCCAGCTTCCTACATCAGAGAGCTCCTTTTTTGTCCCCTGCAATTTATAAATTAAAACTGAATATAGAACAGTGAGCAATGAACTTATCAAAGAGCTGCATGCAAACATCAAGGTATAGATTAGAGCGTTATGATTTCCCCCCACTTTTTCATTAACTTAATGTTGCAAAACAAGTTAATTTGAGCGCAAATCAATTCTTATTATTAAAGAAAGCCCCCAACCATGGTGTTATGTTTTAAATTCTGAGTTTGCGCTTCTCCAGATAAACCACTCTTAAACTATACCTGCTACCAGTATGGATGACCTATGACATCTACACCTTGTCGTCCTCTGTCTTATGTAACATTTCATATACACTGATTTACACATATATGATGATTGTCTCTGCGTAATATCTGTGTGATGTAAAGTGCTTTGACACCCTAGACTGGTGTGAGGGCTGAATGATGGAACAACACATGCGTATATCATGCATGCCTTAACATCGCGGTCTCAACAACGACCGTGTCTTTACTACTCATGCCTTTACAACAAATTTCGCTGTAAAAGAATGTTTGGTAAAGAAACATGCGTGGTAAATTCTCCCCGCCCTGCCCCCTTACACCTGATACCATACTCCACCCTGCCCAATCAGTTAAAACTGCCCCTGCCCTGAGCCCTAACCCCCCCCGCCCTGAGCCCTAAAAGTAACCCTGCCCTGTCCTAAAAACTACCCGCCCCCACTCTGAACCCTAAAACCTACCCTGAACTGCGCTAAAAACTACCTTGATGCCCCTGCCCCAAGGAACCCTAAAACCTACCCCACCATGTCCTAAAAACTACCCCGACCCTACCCTGTCCTAAAAATGAACCCGACCTCCCACCCTAAACCCGGCCACAGCCCTACTTACCTCTCTCTCCTCTGCTTCTTCCTGTTCCACCCGGACAGCTAGACCGCTCTCTATGCTGTAACCACGCATATGCGTGGTAAAGACATGTGTGGTAAAGGCATCCATGCTAGCCCCATATTTGTGGTAATGGCAGCATGGTCAATGCATTGCATTGCATTGATTGCGTTGTAAGGGAAATTTCCCAGTATGAGTGGTGGTATAAAACTAATGAAATGCATCTGAGAGAGAGTGGTGATGGATAGTAGTGAGGAAATCCGTGGCAGAAGTGGTCACTGGGGGGTGCCAACAAACAATGTCACACAGGGCGCCACCAGCACTAAGGCCGGCCCTGTCAGACAGTACAGCAGTTCACAGGAAGGGGGCAGCACAGAGACTGCCACTTGACAGTCAGACAAGAGACTAGCAGCAATCATAGGCCTTACTGGCCTTCACAGGCAGGCGGGGGGGCCAGAGACTGACACAGCCTGACTAGAAAGAAAGCTCCCAACAGGCAGCACAGTGCATGGCAGGCAGCACAGGAATCGGCAGGAAGCACTGCGCCCAGCAGGCAGTGCAGGCCTCTTAGGACTTTACACAGGCGAACTGCAGCACAGAGCTTGTCGCTGCCTAATAGGCAGCCAAGGGCCCAGCAGACAGGGAATTGCCGGTCTCACAGGACTCGACTGGAAGCGACCGCCTCCCCACCCATCACCCCCCCCACAGCAACCCTTCTGGGTGCAAGCTTTGTGCAGGAGGCCCACCTCAAGGTTGTCCCTGTCCCCCCCAGAAATTTTGTGACTCCTACGCCCCTGCTCACGTGTAGGCTGCTAAGGGAGGGCAGCAGCTCCCGACGACAAACCAGTCGGTGACATGTCCTGGCAAGACACTGCCTCGAAAGGATGGAATGAGGTGGCTGACCATGCCCTAAAGTCCTTCCAGCCTTTCAGAAGCATTCGACCTCTCCGTTTCTGTACACGTTAGTGGCCTTTCCATTATGTTGTGTTTTCCTGAGCCTCGTAATGGCGCCACATTTTTCGTGAAATACCGAGGCCCATATTTATACTTTTTAGCGCCGCATTTACGTCATTTTTTTACGCTAAAGTGGCATAAACTTAGAAAATACAATTGTAATTTGAAAGTTTGCGCCTGTTTTGCCTCAAAAAATGACGCAAATGCGGTACTAAAAAAAAATATAAATATGGGCCTAAGTTGCTTCAGCTGAAAATCCACTGTGATTGAATGTTGGTTATCACGCAGGGAGCTGAGACGTGCCCTGGCGTTTGCCTTCCTCATCATCGTCTTATGATGTGTGCGTATGTTGTGTAAAATTATAACCAGTGCTTAAAATGGAAATGTAGAAGTGCAGGTACTCTGTAACAGAGTACCTGCTTGTTTCTGAGAAGTGCCAGTACTCTCCAATTAGAGGTATTACATTTTTCTTGAGAGGAGCAGGTACTCTCCCTCTCAAAATAAAAAAGCGCAGGTACTCAGTACCAGACAGTAACGGCCCATTTAAAGCACTGGTTATACCATAATATACTAATTGATATAATACAAAATGATGGGTCCCACTGTAAAAGCAAGGGGTGCCCTCAAATGCCAGTTGGGCTGGCTGGCGCATAGGTGTACACAGGCCTAGGGTAAAGCTGAGGCTGTCCTGTGGGTGCGAGCTTTCTTGTCCACCCCATTTTCCAATGCCCCATGATAAGGTGCTGGCTCTGATGTTTTATGATTGTTGTTCATCCCCAACGTTTTAAAAAAAAATTGAGAGGCACTTCATCTCTATGACAGATTTATCCTTGGGAAGAGGGTTGCTTTTTATGTAAGGTAGTGGCATTCGGAACTAATATGGTCATAGCTACGGGGCAGCCGACCTCATCATGAGATAGTTGCCTACATCCAAGTTAGGGGTCCAAAGGAGGGGGCCCCATTTAGGTTGAATGACAATGGTTTACACCTCAAAACTCTTGTCCAGGCCTCTATTGAGGGTCACAGTTTGCTCCTATCTCACCTCAGTTACAGTCTCTTTCAAGTGACGTGGAACGGGTAGGACATTTGTATAATATTTGTATATTGGACTTCCTTAGATTCAGTACTAGGGCCACAAGGTGTAGCCATCTCCCTGTAACCTCGGCACTTTCCAGACACCCTCAGTTGAAAGAGGGGCTCAGGGCTGAGAGTAGTTATATGTGTACCTGGTCTAGCACAGCCCATATGTGGTATCATCAGTGGGCTGACTGCCCACACATGGGTGTATGCAGCACAATGTACGCCATAGTCCCAAATCCTATGATATTGTGTGATCATCTACTGCCCTACCACCCACCAATATGGTGCCATCCAGCAATTAGATTCTACAGACATCCTGTCTTCTAATGACCACTGACACCAAAACATATGTGCCAATCTTCTTTAGTTTGTAAAATGTGGGATTATATTATGTGGCAGCAGTGATACTTCCTGTGTGTGGGCAAGAGTGGGGTGGAAAACGTAGGGAGGAGAGTTGTCCTAGTGGTTAGAGCTTGAGACTTTGGATCAGGAGGACCCTGGTTTGAGTCCTGCCCACAAGTGAGTCTGGAAAAATCACTTACTGTCCATGTGCATAACATAAAAATGTGAAATGTATTTGTGTAATCCCCACTCGAAGTGGTGATCTTGTAGGTTATCTCCCAACCCTTTCCTCCATGTGTACAGCGCTCCGGGGAACAGGTACCAAATCATTTTTTTTAATGTGTGATTGTCATTATTCTGTCTGAAAACGAACAAACGAGCAACACTGAGTACCATAATATTATATGTACTCTTTAAATCACAAAGGGATGTTTTAATTTGTATTCTATGCAGATATAGTTCTTAACCTTTTGACTTCTGTAGACCGCCACTTAATTATTATTGGAATCTGGGAACCCCCACAGAATCATTATTGGAATCCGGGGAGCCCCACTTAGTAATTTTTAGAATCTAGGGACTCAACCAACCTAGGGCCAAATCAATTAAAATAATTTGAACGCAAAACGATACAAAAAAATAAAGGAACAAAAATTAATCAAACAAATGTTCAAATGATGAAATATTGTATTTAATTCTGAAACAAATATAACCTCCCAAAATTTAATGTAAATAGGCAGGTTGGAGCTTTTTATATTAAATTCATGCCACCCATTTCCACAGTGTATCTCAATTTAATTTTTAGCCTCGGAATTCCTTGACATTTACAAAACGTTTTAAAATGTTCAGTTTTACATTTCATTTCTTTATTTATATACACTTTAATAATCTGTTAATATTGACTACTTTTCTAAGCAGTTGTGGACTCCAGAATAGGCATTGCCCCCCCCCCAGGGGTCCCCAGACCACATGTTAAGAAGTGCTTCTCTTTGGAATTAGCTGCCAATATAATGTAAAGGTCGGTTATGAGGATTTCTAAAGTACTTCAGTGCCTTGATTTTTTGGGTGGCCTTCTATCGGCCTTGAGCACTGACCTTTACACACACAGATCTTCAAAATGGCAGTAACCATAGCTTGTGAGATAAGCCAACTAGGCCAAGCAAGAGATATCTGACCTGATGTCTCCCAACATCAGGTCAGATCAACCCAGACTCCAAGTAATCTCCCTTTCTGAATGTCCCAGAAAGTGCATGTGAATTAGAACAAGCACTCCTCACGTCCTCCTACGAATGGGTGTGCTGCGAACACTCTTTATAAATGATCCTCTGACACAGTAATTGTTATTTAATCACAAGACCTGTCAGTTGAAAGCAAGCTTTGAGCTTGATGCCGCAGCCTCACCTCCATCTACCTGCCCTCCTCCACAAGTTCCCACAATGCCCTCTCTGCTTTCTCTCCTTTGCCCTGCATTGAGTGAGTGTTAGTTACCTTCTAGGCACTTTGTGGATGTATAAACATGGAGGAGACAAAGGCTAGATGACTAGAAATGTATTAATTATACATACATAACAAAGGGCCTGCTCCAGAAGAGTATACCATTAGACCAGTAGTCTTCAAAGATTTTCTTCTGCCAAGGCCTCATTGACTATAAAACCTTTTGCCTATCCCTCCACACTCCCAAGTGGCACAATCTGTTATAGTGAACGTGCAGACTGCCGGCACAATGTGTTAGAAGTTAAGGGATGATTGTTTGAGGCTAAACACAAAGGAACAGGTATGAAACTTAGTGGTCCAGTAGAGCACTATCCACCCATCTACAATTAAATATAAAAAGTGAGTAACAGTATATCCAGTATAAGAAGGAGCAACCATGTAAGTGTAAGCGTCCGTCACACACATCAAGACACAACAGGCATGGAAAAAGTTAGAAACAATGTATACATATAGATGTGAAAGCACTGGGTTTTGCTGTGAGGCCCTTCTCCTGACAGTGTGCTGGAGAGGGTCTGAGACTAGGGGATCTTCCTGCCCTCAACACTATATACAGGAGAGAATGTGGTGGTAGGGACATAGGGGGTAATTACAACATTGGCGGTAAAAGCCGCTTACCGCCGTGCAGGAGACCGCCAAAACACCGCCGCGGAATTCCGCCACAGCTATTATGACCCACATCTCGAAATCCGACAAAATTCAGACACCCACACAACTCCGCCACTCCAAAGGTCAGTGATAAACTGGCGAAAACAAAACCTCCACCGTCACGCCAACAGAAATACGCCCACACTATCACGACCCACGAATCCACGCGGCGGTCTTTCAACCGCGGTATTCCATTGGCGGTACACACCGCCGCGCTCAAAATATACACACATATACAAAACACCGCCACATTGGACAAATCCAAATACACACACCTGATACACATACACACAGCACTCCCACACACCCAATACAATATAAAACACACACCCACATCACCCACAAACCCCTACGACCACTATTACAGAGAGAAGGCCAGAGAGAGACACCACCATCCACAAACTAGCATCCACAGGCACTCAACACCATCACCCACACAACTTCCACGCACAAAACACCACACACCACTACATATCACCACACTTATCACCACACACACCACCCCACACATCACCTACACCACCCCATGGCACGGCAAAGACACCCCATGTTCTCGGAGGAGGAGCTCAGGGTCATGGTGGAGGAAATCGTCCGGGTAGAGCCACAGCTATTTGGAGCACAGGTGCAGCACACCTCAATTTCAAGTAAGATGGAGCTATGGCAAAGAATAGTCGACAGGGTGAACGCAGTGGGACAACACCCAAGAAATCGGGACGACATCAGGAAGAGGTGGAACGACCTACGGGGGAAGGTGCGTTCCGTGGTCTCAAGACACCACCAGGCAGTTCAGTGGACTGGCGGCGGACCCCCACCTCCTCCCCCACAACTAACAACATGGGAGGAGCAGGTCTTGGAGATTCTGCATCCTGAGGGCCTCGCAGGAGTCGGTGGAGGAATGGACTCTGGTAAGACAAATCTTAATTATTACATCCCCCACCCTACCTGCATGCCAGCACATACCCCTACCCTCACCCTCACCCCCAGCACTCCAACTCCTCACAAATGTACCAATATTACAAACCACCCATCCCAACACCAAGCCCTGCATGCAACACCAAAGCATGGACACCCATCACTAAAGCATGCCCACTGCACATACCCATACACCCCCCTAAACCATTATCACACAAGCCCCCACACAGGAATGCCAGCACTGAGGTACACGGTCACCCACCCATTGCACACCATGACAAACACAGATGCAATAATCATGTTTTTCCACCCCTGCAGGACCACTACCCAACGTCACCAGACAGGAGGGTTCAGACATCTCCACCCCACCCACAGAAGAGGCCCACAGTGATGACAGCAGCTCTGTCCACCTGGATCTAGATGACCAGCCCGGACCATTGTGGGCCTCGGGACAGTCGGTTCCTCTCACACAGGCACAGGCCACCACAGACCTTCCACCCTCTGGTAACACCAGCACAGCACCCACCCAGCGGGCCCATACCTCCGTCCCCAGGACACGTCAATCAGCTGTGTGTCCACCACTACAGGGACACATTGGTTTATTCCCTGTCTGAGCTACACTCATTAGTACAGGGAATCCCCTTATAACTAATTACCACCACTACAGGGAACACAGGATAACTCACCACCCCAACAACACCAGGGACCTGGGGGCAGTGGTAGTGGGAACACGGTCCAGGGGACGGAGGCCCAGGAACACAGGGGAACTGGGAGGGCTGCTGTGCGACAGGGAGCAGACAGGCCCAGGGAAGCCACTCTCCACGAGGCCCTCTCCACCATCATGGGAGCATACCACCACTCCCAGGAGACGATGGCAACGGTCCTGGCCAAGTTTCAGGAGACCCAGCGCATGCAGGAGGAACAGTATTTGGGGTTCAGGGAGGAACTCAGAACCATCAGCTCCGCCCTGGGCACCATCGTAGGGGTGCTGAAGGAAATACTCAACACCAGGAGGGACACTGTGGCACTCCAAGGGGCCCCTGACACGAGCATGGACAATGAACTGCCCACCACCTCCGCCGGTGCTAGTGGACAGGACGCACCGCCACAGGACCACCACACCAGCACCCCACCCCCTGCAGATGGAGAACCACCCCACAAGCGGTCCCTGAGATCCAGGAACAAGACAGAGCACGATGCCAAGACCCCCGCCAAGAAATGAGACCACCCTGATTGTCAACCCACTGTCCCACTTTGTCACCCTGTCCATATTGGAACTGCCGCAGCTCCACTTCCTATGCCCATATGGGCAATGCACCTATGAGACAAATAGACTGGACTCTGCCATGGACACTCCTCCGCCATCACCCCTCACCATTTAGCTTCCCCTTCCAATATTTTTTATGTAAATAAACACACCTAAAACACCAAAAGATCTGGAGTCTGTCTGTGATTTCGAAATAGTGTATTTGCAATTACAGTGACAAAATTTCCAGGAAATAGTAATGTCAACATACCGTTGTCACACAGCTCTAGTCCATGAGGAATCTAAGCAGATGACAAACGTTGGGACCCACACCTGTGAAACCGTAAGGTAAAGTGACAACTCAGTGACCATACACTGGGTGAAATCGACAGACAGGAGAGAGGTAGAAGTGTAAAAGTACTTGTAGTAGGCAGGAATGTATTCTCACCTGTGTCTCACTGGAAATATTGCTGGATGACTAAGTCCCTGTTGTCAATGTCTTCTTCCTCTGCTTCCTCCTCATCACTATCCACAGACTCCACAGCTGCCACAACACCGCCATCTGTACCATCTTCCTGCAGAAAAGGCACCTGTCGTCGCAAAGCCAAGTTATGAAGCATACAGCAGGCCACAATGATCTGGCACACCTTCTTTGGTGAGTAGAATAGGGATCCACCTGTCATATGGAGGCACCTAAACCTGGCCTTCAGGAGGCCGAAGGTGCGTTCGATCACCCTCCTAGTCTGCCCATGGGCCTCATTGTAGCGTTCCTCTGCCCTGGTCCTGGGATTCCTCACTGGGGTCAGTAGCCATGACAGGTTGGGGTAACCAGAGTCACCTAATAGCCACACACGGTGCCGCTGTAGTTGACCCATCACATAAGGGATGCTGCTATTCCGCATGATGTAGGCGTCATGCACTGAGCCAGGGAACATGGCATTCACATGGGAGATGTACTGGTCTGCCAAACACACCATCTGTACATTCATGGAATGATAACTCTTCCGGTTCCTGTACACCTGTTCACTCCTGTGGGGGGGGGAACCAAAGCCACATGGGTCCCATCAATGGCACCTATGATGTTGGGTATATGTCCAAGGGCATAGAAGTCACCTTTCACTGTAGGCAAGTCCTCCACCTGAGGGAAAACGATGTAGCTCCGCATGTGTTTTAGCAAGGCAGACAACACTCTGGACAACACGTTGGAAAACATAGGCTGGGACATCCCTGATGCCATGGCCACAGTTGTTTGAAAAGAACCACTTGCAAGGAAATGGAGCACTAATAGCACCTGCACTTGAGGGGGGATTCCTGTGAGATGGCGGATTGCTGACATCAGGTCTGGCTCCAACTGGGTACAAAGTTCCTGATTGTGGCACGGTCAAACCTGTAGGTGTTTATCAAATTTCTTTCCTCCATTGTCGACAGGTCCACCAGCGGTCGGTACACCGGAGGATTCCGCCATCTCCTCACATGTCCCAGCGGATGGTGCCTATGAAGGACAACAGCGATCACAGAGTCAAACAACTCAGAGGTATGTACCCACAGTCTAGACAGAACACGATTCATACACAAAATCTGGCCTGTATGTGTGTTGAGGGTAGGCCTAGGTATGTGTGACGCAGTTGGTAATTAGGCCATGTGGGCCCCCGAAATGGCGGCTGCCTGACCTCTAAAGCGGGACAATGGGATGTGAGGTAACAGCGCTGGCGTTGTACACCGTCGCGGTAGGCGGTCAAAGACGGCGGCGCAATGCTGCATTGGTTAACATTGGACCTTATGGGTCCCAGGAGCCAATGACGATGTACGCCGGCGGTGATGGTACGCACCTCCGCGGACGTGACCGCCATTTTCTAGCTGTTGAATCACTCAATACCTGATCTTCGACAGGAGAGGACCTATACTGCAAGTGCTGCTGTGACCTCGGTCTGGAAGAGATAATGGCTCGTGCGTCTGGGGAAAGTACCCCTGCCTTAACTGCGGGGGAGTTGGAGAAGCTCGTCGACGGGGTCCTCCCCCAGTACACGCTACTCTACGGTCCTCCAGACCAACAGGTAAGTACACAGGGAGAATGCTGTATGGGTTATGCCTGTGTGGAGAGGGCTGGTTGTAAGAAGGAAGGGGGCAGAGTTCTGCATGCATGAAAGACGGTGGGTGCATGTGCCACATGGCAAGGGTAGGGATGGGGGCCACTCACTTTGACGGTGCAGTTGGTAATGACTTCTCTTCTTCCCCTGTACATTTCATGTAGGTCAGCGCCCACCAGAAGAAGGATATTTGGCGTGCCATCGCCAAGGACGTCCGGACCCTGGGGGTCCACCACAGACGGAGCACCCACTGCCGGAAGAGAAGGGAGGACATTCGCCGCTGGAGCAAGAAGACGGCGGAGGCTCAGCTGGGGATGGCCTCCCAACGTGGGAGGGGTGCCCGTCGAACCATGACCCCCCTGATGTTCCGGATCCTGGCGTTGGCCTACCCTGAGTTGGATGGGCGCATGAGGGCATCACAGCAGACACAAGGGGGTGAGTACACTCTCATTCTGCTGACTTTGCGCGCAGTGGAGGTGTCTGGATGGGGGAGGAGGGCTGTGGGTTTCCCTAGGCCAATGCGAGTTCCGTAGGATAGGCCCCTTCGTAAGGCATGGCCCTGTGGCCCCCACCCCACCTCTGTAGAGTGCCAAGTACAGGCATTCATGCCCCTGTGTCATCTATGTGTGCAGATGTCGTCCATAGCCTTGTAGGCCATTTCCCAGGAATTGCACTGTAGAGCCCAACAGCGCGACGTAGTGCAGGGGACTGCTGTGTCTGTCTTGTCCGCCAACAGTAGCGGTAATGCATGCACTCATCATGTTTTTCTTCTGTTTCCCCCCCCCCTTTTTTTTGCGGTCTCCCTGTTCTTGTGTGCATTAGCATCGTCAGGCGGAGGTGCAGTGGCACCGGAGCACGAGGGAGCTGCATCCCACATGGGCATGGAGGCCCACACTACGGACTCTGAATACACCAGTGGGACGGAGGGCAAGGGGAGCATCACAGCGGTCACAGGATCTGCAACCAGCGACACAGACTCGTCCTCTGATGGGAGCTCCCTTGTGGTGGCGGCAACATCTGTGCCCCCCACTTCAACAGGTACAGCCACCACCCCCCCTACCAGCACTGCCCTCCCAGCAGCCCCTCAGCCTTTGCCCCGTGCCGGCTCACCCAGGAGGGTGGGCATCACCTTCGCCCCAGGCACCTCAGCCCCTGCCCCTGTCACCTCTGCTGCCCTCAGTGAGGAGGCCATTGACCTCCTCAGGTCCCTCACTGTTGGGCAGTCTACCATTTTGAATGCCATCCAGGGTGTAGAAAGGGAGTTGCAACACACAAATGCATTCCTGGAGGGCATTCATTCTGGTCAGGCTGCCCTTCATCGAACCGTTCAAACTCTGGCCTCAGCACTGATGGCAGCCATTGTCCCTGTGTCTAGACTCCCACTCCAACTTCCTCCACCCAGACCCAATCCCCTGTACCTCTGCCTATCCCAAGCACACCATCAGACCAGCCTGCACACACCTCACCACACAAGGGAAGCTCAGGCAAACATAAGCACCACACATCCCACAGGCACTCACACAAGCATCACACACAGACAGACACACCAACATCCACTGCCTCCACTGTGTCCCCCTTCTCCTCGTCTCTCTCCTCCCTCCCAGTCTCGTCTACACTCACACCTGCATGCACTACCTGTACAGCCACTACGTCCCGCACCAGCACACCCAGCAGCACACCCCGCTCACGTGCAGTCACCACCCCCACTACCATACACACGTCCCCTGTGTCCTCTCCCAGTGTGTCTGTGACGCCCCCTCCCAAGATACACAAACGCAGGCACACACCCACCCAACATACACCCACCTCATGACAGCCTCCAGCGCATGCACCTTCACCCAAAGCCACAAATGTTACACCTCCTACAACCACCTCCTCTTCCTCTACTCCCAAACCCCCTCCAGCTACCCATCCCAGTGTCTCCAAACAACATTTCCTCTCCACCCTTAACCTATTTCCCACCATCCCCCCGTCCAACTCATAGGTCCCGTACTAGCACCTCAGCCACAAAATCACCAAGACCAGTGGTGCCTGTTGTCACAGGTATGTGGAGTGCACCGGCCACCAGGCCAGCCAGTGTATCACAGAGCCAGAGCACAGCCAGTCCCCCCCCTGTGAAGCACCAGAAGTTGGCCAGTGCCCGGCGGGAGAGGGGGAAGACTCCAGCCACTCAAGCCGATCACAGGGGTCCCGGGTGAGTGTGGACTCTGCTGTGACTCCTCCCAAGGTGGGGAAGGGGCAGAAGAAACCCGCAAAGTCTGGGAGGAGCAGCACGGCGGAGAAGACGCCATCATTCCCCCTGGGCAGGAGGGCCCCGCCAGCCCCATCGTCGCTGCCCAGGAAGGCCCCGCCAGCCCCATCGTCGCTGCCCAGGAGGGCCCCGCTAGACCCATCGTCGCTGCCCAGGAGGGCCCTGCCAGCCCCATCGTCGCTGCCCAGGAGGGCCCCGGCAGCCACAGCCCAGCTGGGCAATGAAGGACCGCCAGCCCCAGCCCAGCTGGGCAATGAAGGACCGCCAATGCAAGCACCGCTGAACAGGCCAAGGACCGCCAAGGCAAGCACTGCTGAAAAGGGCAAGTACCGCTGAATAGGGCAAGGACCGCTGTACAGGGCAAACACCGCTGAACAGGGCAAGGACCGCCAAGGCAAGCACCGCTGAACAGGGCAAGGACCGCCAACTCAAGCCCCGCTGAACAGGGCAAGCACCGCTGAACAGGGCAAGGACCGCCAAGGCAAGCACCGCTGAACAGGGAAAGCACCGCTGAACAGGGCAAGGACCGCCAACTCAAGCCCCACTGAACAGGGAAAGCACCGCTGAACAGGGCAAGGACCGCCAACTCAAGCCCCGCTGAACAGGGCAAGCACCGCTGAACAGGGCAAGGACCGCCAAGGCAAGCACCGCTGAACAGGGCAAGCACCGCTGAACAGGGCAAGGACCGCCAACTCAAGCCCCGCTGAACAGGGCAAGCACCGCTGAACAGGGCAAGGACCGCCAAGGCAAGCACCGCTGAACAGGGCAAGCACCGCTGAACAGGGTAAGGACCGCCAACTCAAGCCCCGCTGAACAGGGCAAGCACCGCTGAACAGGGCAAGGACCGCTGAACAGGGCAAGGACCGCCAACTCAAGCCCCGCTGAACAGGGCAAGCACCGCTGAAAAGGGCAAGCACTGCTGAACAGGGCAAGGACCGTCAACTCAAGCCCCGCTGAACAGGGCAAGGACCGCCAAGGCAAGCACCGCTGAACAGGGCAAGGACCGCCAAGGCAAGCACCGCTGAACAGGGCAAGCACCGCTGAACAGGGCAAGGACTGCCAAGGCAACCACCGCTGAACAGGGCAAGCACCGCTGAACAGGGCAAGGACCGCCAAGGCAAGTACCGCCAACTCAAGCACCGCTAGCCCATGAGCGGCAGGGGCAGTGACGCAACAGGGTCCGTCACGGGGTGAGTGATGCACTCTGGGCACCAGTCCCCCTTCAGAACCAGTGGAGACCTGCATCCACTCCGTCTGTCCTGCACAGGATGAAGCACTCTGGGCACAGTCCCCCTCCAGAACCAGTGGAGACCTGCATCCACTCCGTCTGTCCTGCACAGGATGAAGCACTCTGGGCACCAGTCCCCCTCCAGAACCAGTGGAGACTGTTATCCACTTGAGAGACTGTGGCTTTGCACTCCCCAGGATGGTACAGTGGGCAAACCACCCACTGGAGAGACTTGAGAGACTGTAGCTTTGCACTCCCCAGGATGGTACAGTGGGCAAACCACCCACTGTAGAGACTTGAGAGACTGTGGCTTTGCACTCCCCAGGATGGTACAGTGGGCAACCCACCCACTGGAGAGACTGTGGCTTTGCACTTCCCAGGATGGTACAGTTGGCAAACCACCCACTGGAGAGACTTGAGAGACTGTGGCTTTGCACTCCCCAGTATGGTATAGTGGGCAAACCACCCACTGGAGAGACTTGAGAGACTGTGGCTTTGCACTCCCCAGGATGGTACAGTGGGCAAACCACCCACTGGAGAGACTTGAGAGACTGTGGCTTTGCACTCCCCAGGATACATCAATGGGCATGGAGCCCCCTCGTGGATCTGGCGTCGTGCACTCATCCGGCTGAGGTGCCCCCCCTTCCCTTCCCCCTGAGGTGCCTGTTGTATTTCTATTTGATGCCCCAGCAGTGTTCTCTCCGTCATGTTCGTGGATCTTGTGTGGGCCTCGCCCATGCATTTTGGGCCCAGTGGTCCACGGACTATGAATAGTGCAATACCTGGACTACTATTCGTGGTGTATATTTTGTTCATAGTGTATATATGTATATATTTGCTTACTCTATTTTGATATATTACAATGGTTCCACTCATTTCCTTTTGTCTTTGCATTCTTCCGGGGCGGGGTTGGGGGGTGTTACTGTAATGTTTGGATATGCATTGGTGTGTGTGTTGTAGTGGGTGAGGGTGGGGGTGTTGCGTGTGTGTGTCCCTTTTTTTTGCCTCCCCCCTCCCCTATGTCGTAGGTGCAGTACTCACCGTGGTCTTTGCCGCCGGCGTTGGTGCTCCTGGTACAGGAGCAGGAAGACTAGTGCAGGAAGAATATGGAGTTCCGGCTCCATGGTGTCGTCGTTCCTCGTGGAGTGTGTAGAGGTGAGCGTTTTCCCTTTGAAATGGCTGTTTACGCTGTGTTTTTATCCGCGGTGAATCCGCCCCGGAAAAGGTGGCGGATTGGCCTGTCATAATAGTGTGGGCGGTACATTGTCTCCCGTCTGTCTGTTGGCGGTGACCGCCGCGCTGTTTGTTTGTACCGCCGTGGCGGTCGGAGTGTTAAAGTGGCTGTCTTTGTTGGCGGTTTCCACCACGGTTGTAATTGCAAAATGTTTACCGCCGGCCTGTTGGCGGTCTTACCGCCGCTTTAACACCGTCCGCCAGGGTTGTAATGACCACCATAGTGCTGACATTTCTGTCATCATTGCAAGTCCTTTGTAAGTATTTAAACAAGTAATTAAAGGCAGCATTAGGCCAGGAAACTGGAATTATGTGGCAATGGAGGAACACATTTTGTGGCATCCTCACTAAGTTATGCAGCAGGACAAGTTCAATTGTGCAGCATGATTGAATTTATTCTATGACAATATTTTTGTTTGGTATTTTGTCATTTTAACCCACTAATAGTGTATAGACCAGGGGTCTTCAACCTTTTCTGTAGCAAGCTTCTTATGTTTAATAACAAATTATCCAGAGCTACTAGTATTATTGATGTTGTGATAGTGACCCCATCAGACAAGGTTACACTAGAGGCCACACTATGCAAAATTACCAGCAATGATCCCCTCTGTGCATCAGACAGTTGCTAATGGTAGTATAAAAACGGATTTGTTATTTTGGGTGTCTTTAGATAGGTAACACATAAAAACAGTAGCTACAATTCTCGTGGCATCTAGTTAATAATATTAGTAATAAGTCTCTCCAACACCATGGGGGTCATTTCAACCCTGGCGGTACAGGACCGACAGGGCTGAAATGACAGAAGCACCGCCAACAGGCTGGCGGTGCTTCCCTGGACATTACGACCGCGGCGGAAGCGCCGCGGTCGCAACGCCGGGTCTGGCGGTTTCCCGCCACAATGGCCCCGGCGGTAGTAATCCGCCAGGGCAGCGCTGCTAGCTGCGCTGCCCAGGGGATTATGAGTCCCCCTACTGCCAGCCTTTTCCTGGCGGTTTAAACCACCAGGAAAAGGCTGGTGGCATGGGCAGTGCAGGGGCCCCCTGACAGGGCCCCATGCGACTTTTCACTGTCTGCTGTTCAGACAGTGAAAAGCGCGACGGGTGCAACTGCACCCGTCGCACGGCCGCAACACCGCCGGCTCCTATGTTGCAGCCGAGATCCCCGCCGGCCCAGCGTGGATCTCCTAATGACCGCGACGGGGGTGCGGCTGCATTGGCGGCCGCACGGCGGTCACCCGCCAAGGTCATAATGAGGGCCCATATGATTTATCATTTAAATATTAGGTTTGCAAATAATTTGTAAATTCAAGCATTTATCACCAAGCATCATCTTATTAGTTCTGACAATACACACATTAAAGTCTTGAACACACGCTTATCAATTTTGATATAAATATATTCAGCCAAGTAAAAACTTGTAATTTAGAATGCTAGGCAGCCACATGAGTGATATTCAACAGTAACTGAAGAGCAAGCAGTAGCTCACAAGCTACTCGTTGGAGAAGTTTGGTCTAGACAAATGTTTACCTCATCAGTACTAGTTTCTTTTGACCCTGTATAAGACTCTTAAGTTATGTGGGGTTATCATATGGGCTCCATTTACAATTAAACAATGAGTTATTTAGGGTTGTAATTTTAGTATCTCCCTTTTTATATTGTTCACCATATAAAGTGAAAGTTTTTTTCTTATTATTGCCAACAGCAGCCCATTTGTATGCATGGTTTTCTTCCTCCTTGGTGACTGTAAAGGTTTTCAGTAATGTATTTAATTGTTAGAATTATTTTAGGGAGGGAGAATAACATTTAAGCATTCATTTTCTCTTTTCATTTGACCATTTTTTTAAAAATCGTAAATCATAAAGCTCTTTTTCGGAGGAATGACATTAGTGATACCTTTATCTTGAGGTATGAGTCTAGCAATGTTTTTACATAAGGTTTTAACACAGGATGCAATTTCACCTCTAGGCACAACAATAGTAATTAAAACAAATCCCTTTGAGCTAGCAGAACTTTTTTGCCTCATCATGTTACAATTTTTCACCACGTAGCAGAGAAAGTTGACTAAGGGCCTGATGATGACTTTGGCATCCGACCGCTAGATCCCCAATAGCCTTCCCACCTCTGTATTGTGACACTACTGCCGGACTGGTGGTACCTGTTCAGTGGTGCCTCTGCGGCAGCATGCTTCATATGCCTCCGCAGTGCAGCGACAGTAGCACCTCCGGCGCACTGTTGCCATGCACAATGTTGTGCATGGCAACAATGAGCACCGACAATCCAGGCATAGGGGGTCATGAGATGCGCCCTCAGCCTCACTGCCTAATGAGCTTAAAATCACCCTGGGGCCCTGGTTGGGACCCCTTCCCCGCCTTTGCGCCAAGCATTTCATGGTGGAGTCTCCTCCATGAAAAGCTCGTCAGAAAGGTAGGTCGTGACCAGCATAGCAGTGCAGGCATTGGCAAAACTTCGATTAACCATGGCTTTCCCTACCACCAGCACCTGCTGGGGCCAAGATCCTGGCAGTTGTGACAGTCTTGTGGTGGTCCGACCACCATCCTCATAATCTGGCAGTCGGACTGCAGATGATGCAGCAGTCGGACTGCCACCCCAGGTACGGAGGTCCCAGGATTGCTGTACTCTTAATCATGCCTTAAGTGCTGATGAAAAATCCCAGAGGTGAAAAACTCATGTAAATACATTGTTTGTGTCCAGGAATTAATATTGGCAGTCTCGTCAATTTGAGTTGCAAGAGAGTGATAAGCTGTAATTTCAGTCTAATTCTACTATCCACCTTAATACTTAAGCCACAAAGCACACACCGTATTGTTGGAGAAATTTCTTGATGGGACCATTTTTAAAATGCTAATTTTTTGTTCCTTTAACAATTGTAGACATGCAGCAATAGGCGCTTCTTATCAGTCCAATCCACTCGAATTATGTCACTTGCAGTCAAGATACATACAAAAAGGTCCTCTATCTCATGAACTTGTCCTTCTTTGATATTAGAGTTGCCAGGGCCACTGATCCACAGCTTCATACAGGCAGCAACTTCTAAACCAGAGCTTTCATATTCATTAAAGAATTTAAGGGAGAGCTTAAGAGACCAGCATGCCACTTATGCCATGGTGAAGTAATGACATATCAGCTCCACTTGAGCTTTGGTGGGATTTATTGTTTTTGTCAATGTTTTTTTAGATACATTACCCAGCACCGTGACTGCTGTGCAACATATCTTAAAGTAAAAAGGTGCCATGAGGCGGCCAATGTTGACCATGCCATAAAGCTTTTTTTCTTTAAGGCATGTTGCACAGCAGCGGGCGCTACTGTGCAATATATGCAATAAACGTTGACAAAGCTAATATAAAGTGCATAGGCGAAACCTATTGACTTTGCCAAGGCCTGTTAGTAATGCGCTCTCTTAGTAATACATGACATGACTTAATCCTCTGTCTCTAATATCCCAGTAACTGATGTCACAGAAAAGTGTTTTTTTCTTGCTTCTTTTTGAAGTTACTGAACATCGCCATATTCTCGGAATAACTCACATGGCAACTAGTTTGGGGAGGGGACCCTCCGACTCAACCACCCACCATGTCTGGCAGAAGAGGTTAGCGGGATTGCGCTTGTGACTGTTGATAAACGCACTCACAACCAAAACAAAAAAAGGCCCAATCTTTGCTCACTCACTGCTCTGTTGTAAAATGGAAATTGTGTGGTTGTACTCTCACGGAGAAAGGAAGGACGTGTGTGCCGTCTCTCTTGTGCTTATAATAAACACGCACATTTCTCTGTCGCAGCAAAGGGCGTGAGGAGCGAAGCATTGCTGATTTTAGTCTTCCATAATACTGGTTGTGTTCTCGATTTCTGTAATTGAAATGGTCAAAACGAGAGGCCGTGCTAAGCATGTATTTCTAAATATGAGAAATATATGCCTTTGCCTTTTTTTTGTTTTAAACATGCATAAGCTACATTTCCTATATAATGCTTCTTTTTATGGAGTGTGTTACGTTAGCCATTTACTTACAAAAAAACACGTGGCTATCACTTTTTTAAAAATTATTTTGCTTTTTGAACAGTTTTCAAATTAGACATGTAAAACAGTTTCGGTAGTTTTAGGTGTTGTATGTGATTGCTCAACCAAGCCACCGGTTAAAAATACAAAATCTAATTAAAAAGTCTGACATGGCAAACATCCAACAGTGGAATATTGTAATATAAACGTATGGAAATACTCACAGTTTTTGCAATTTATAGCTGAGTTACAAGGCGAAATACAGCTGCAATTCAGGTACTCTAGATGTTTGGTTCTGTTTTAAAGTGCCTGCCTAAGTTATAACTAATGTTACCTAAGAAAAGACATTAAGAGGCTTTGTTAATGAGTAGCTGTTATAGAACATTTTAATAATCATGTATTGTCGAAGCGGGAGGGGGCAAGAGACAGGAGCAAGACAGCAGGTGGGAAGGACAGGATAGATTGTACCTGAAAACACGTGCACTCTTATCGAGTGCTAGATAATAAATAAAAAAAAGTATCTCTGTATAAGGGCTGCCAGTGAAAAGACACTGACTGCAGACAAGATCCATCGCTTGTTCCATGCTCCATGAAAGACTGGAAAAGGGGAACAGAAAGTGGAAGCAGAAGGCACAAACCAATAAGAAGCAAGGAAACAAGAGTGACGTTGAAGCCAACCAATGGTAGGTAATTGGTGCGCTCTACGCCCGTTTTAAGCTTTTTATTTACAGGACATTTTACAAGCACAGCGCAAGTGAAAACCTACAAAGAAGGTTGGCTTCCAAAGCCTGTACATTTAAGTTACCTGTACAAATATTGTAATTTTGATGGAAAACCGTTATGGCCATTTTCTCCTAAATGGCTCAAGAGGGGAATTGTGTTTCTCCTACAGGCTTCTTGTGTGTTTGATACCATAAGTAGGTCATCAGTAAACTGAACTAAAACTGAATTACATGGCATTTTGAGTGATTGCAGAACCTTTTTCAAGATCTGGTTGAAAAATGACAGACTCTTAGTATAACCTTGTGGTACTCTGCACCATGCCAGCATGCCAAAACACAACCTCTAAATTGAAATGCGAAGAGAAACGGGCTCTCTTCATGCAACAATATGGAGAAAAATGCTTAGCAAAGATCGATCATGGTGAAACATTGTGCTTCACAGGGAATTTGAAAAAAATCACTGCTTGATTCAGTACCATGGGACAACTATTTCAAAGATTTTTCTAAGATCCTGGACTATGCGGTATTTTCCTTTGGGCTTTCACAGTTCATTATTGGGAGAATCACATGGTCTTCCCATTATCTCCTTCAGAATTCCTTGTTCAATCAGGCAATTAATTAAGGAAGTAATTCATGCAATTATCTCTGGAGTTATGTTATGTAAGTGCATTTTTAGGTACAGTGCATTGGGCTTCACTGTTATTTTTATAGGTTAAACTCCTTTAAAGATTCCTATGTCTTTTTCTGAAAAATCCTACTTCAGGTGTAACTGTGCCTTTCATTTCCTTGGGCAAGTCATTACATGTCAGCATTTGGTACAGTGTGACACTTGTGTGCTGTCTTATAACTTTTCATGGCACATCCTCATCATTTGTCTGAATCTCAATTCCTTTGGTGTGCAGCTAATGGAACAGTTTAGCTTACAGAGTAGGTCGCATCCAAGCAAGTTTACAGGACTTGAATAACAAATTGGTGCTCACCCTCAAAGGGACCTATTTTTAGTGGGACATTCCCTGTTACAGGGTTAGAGAATTTTTTATTTGTGACTCCGACAACCTGAATTTTCCTTTCTGAAAATGGCAAATTCAGTATTTCTGCCATTCTAACAGTGGAGCGTGAAGCCCCAGTGTCAACCAGAAATGACATATGGTAACTTATTACATTAGCTTTTACTTAGGGGCCATGTTGATCTACTTCTAAGGAAGCGCCTAACATGAAATCCCTGTCATCTAAGCCATCTACCTGAAGAATTTCTGAAAAATCTTCAACACTCAGGTCCATTAAGGGAAACTGTGATGCCAAATCATTTACATCTACATTTGCAACCTGATTTAAATTTTGTCAGGGAAAATGTATCCACTGCTGAGTCATTATGCATGTGGTAATTACATCTGCTGACCTTGGACACTTTTACAATTTGCACTCCGCGTTTTTGATCTTACTGTAATTGCTCCTGATTATTGTCTTGCACTTGAACAGCTCCATTATTCTTTACCCGATCATTCACATTAGTAAAGAGACATTCCCTTCTCCAGTGGCCCAAATTTCCACATACATGCACAGATTTGTCCTTTTCAAAGTCTGGACATCAATAAAACCAGTCTGATCTCTCTGAACACCATGTCCTCTACCTCTAGGTTGGAAAACATTTCTTGCTGCTGTTGCACACCTGGCATAGCACCAGGGTTAACCTCCATCTGTGGACTTTTACTAGCTTTCTGTGCAGCTTTCGATTGCATGAGCATGACCTTCTCTTTTAATTTCTACTGCTTGAATTCCAATTTATCGATGCAGTATTTTGCACACCGCAGGATTTCATCAATTGGTTTGTTCTGCCAACAAATCAAATGCTGCTGTATCATCTCACTTATCTCTGATTTTAATTCCTGTACAAATCTGAACAAAAAGTGACCCATATCTTTAGCTCCTAGGGTTTCTGTACCACTGTAATGTTTGAAAGCCTACAACAATCTCTCATAATGGGAATGAATCAACTTTTTCGATTGTTGATTTGTTCTGTCAATCCTTAGCCAGTCAATGTCTTTTGAAGGCAGCTTGACTTTATAAAAAACAGTTACTTTATAATATCTTTTCATCACCTCTTAAAACGGCATACACTTTACTGGATCTCTTGGAGGTTCACTTTCTAGCCAGTCAGCAAAACCTTTGTACTCAGTTCACAAATCACTTGAAATCACAATGTCAAACAACGCATTTAAGTCTTCCCACATGCATTTTGAAAGTTTCACAAATCTTTCTGTCTGCCTATACCATTCTACTGGTTTCTCTCTCAATTCCGGGCAGTCATTTGTAAAAGACAAAATATCATGTACCAAGGTACATGAACATACCCTTCACCTGGTATTTCTCTCATAGGAAGCATTTTCACATTTGCCTCAGCTTGATTTGCTCCTGTTGGAGGCACATCTGGCTTTGTCTTATTCTGATCTCTTTTCTTCGCCCATCTACCTTCCCTCTTATCTAACGCTCCTCATTTATGAATGTACATAATTAATTTTTTAACGTGTAACTTCAGGCGTGTCCTACATGGTGCCCGAGTAGCAGGGCTCTCTCGGAGCTCCATCGCAGCTAAATGGGCCAGAGGGGGTTGCCATATCCCCCAGAGGACCAGAAGCCCTGAATCAGCGCCAGTGGTCCCCCGGCAGGGGGGAGGACTGAGAATCTGAAGCGGAATGGCCCAGGAGACCACACAACGAGACAGGCACCAGGCCAGCGGTCTGGGCTGTGATGCACACAAAATGGTGTGGCCGTAGACCTTGGGGCAACGCCGAGCCGCCTAGCGCCTGGTCTGCTGGGTCGGACACCCGAAATACACCGGCCATGAGAGGAGCCCAGTAAGCACAGATTGACCCATGGACATTCCCCTCACATATACGCCTTAGTCCAGGCCATTGCATTGGGAGTGCAGAGGTCACGGCTATTCATAAACATGCAAAAAAAGATGCCTCACTGAAAGACCTGTTCTCCAAACCACTGAAGAAAACAGCAGCAGACACAGATGGACAACCTAATTCAGCATATGAAGAGGAGGGGTTGTTGGAGGCACATCTGGCTTGGGGCAACGCCGAGCCGCCTAGCGCCTGGTCTGCCAGGTTGGACACCCATAATACACCGGCCGTGAGAGGAGACATCGATACTGTACTGGCGGCCAGGAGGGACTGTTGTGACGCCGACGCAAACGCGTTGCAGTACTCCCTGCATCGCAGGCGGCTTCTATGGTCACAGGAAAACACCCACTGGATCACTGTGGCCTGGGCCCACTCTCTTGACTGTGAGCACATGGAGGGGAATGACCCTTGCGGTCCATAAAGAGGTATGTGACAGGGGTTGCATCATCGGGGCGACCTGCTTGGTGCGTGGCCTGATCTTGGGAAGGAATGCACATAGAGGCCCATGGGATGCCTCGCCCCTCTACAGGGCAATGTTTGGCCAGGTGGAGTGGTGCTAGTACAGCCACAGGAGACTGACCATTGAGCATAGGCAATCTGGCTGAGACCAGAGGAGCAGAGTGGCAGCTCCACTCACAAGCTGGGCAAGATAGGCCTCCTCAAATCACCCTTGAGTTCCTTGGGCCACGTTGTATATGGCCTTTGCTGCATAGGCCTGGGGTCTCGAAGCAACAGCTGCAGTTCACAAAGGACGAGCCCGCTGGTCAGTCACACCTCAGAGCCAGTGGAGCCCGTCCTTCACCCCTGGTTAGTCAGCTGGGACCATGACACCAATGGCGGTAACTGAGTAGATGCAGGGGAGACCCACCAAACCAAGCCACCAGCCACTCACTGGAGCCCAGTAAGCACAGATTGACCCATGGACATTCCCCTCACATATACGCCTTAGTCCAGGCCATTGCATTGGGAGTGCAGAGGTCACGGCTATTCATAAACATGCAAACAAAGATGCCCCACTGAAAGACCTGTTCTCCAAACCACTGAAGAGAACAGCAGCAGACACAGATGGACAACCTAATTCAGCACATGAAGAGGAGGGGTTGATGGGGGGTCCCCGAGATGGAGATACCGTGATCACGAAGGCATGCTACTTTTGGGACCTTACGTGAAGACATAGCAGAGCTAAAGCGCAACATAGCAGCCGAAGTTCAGGACCTGCGGTGGGACATAGATGACCTGGGGCAGAGAGTGGACAACATAGAACGCTCCAGTGATGCACGGGAAGAAGAGCTCGAGACCCATAGCAAAGAACTACTGGAGCTGAGAGATACCAATATGGAACTGCGCTACCAGCTTGAAGATTTGGAAAATCATTCATGGAGATCCAACGTTCGCATCAAAGGAGTCCCTATAAGGGCAGTGCCTGGATTGCTGGAAGAATATATTCCATGCCTATTCCAGCATGTCACGCCTGAACTAGCAGGACAGGACATTGTACTTGATCGTACCCATAGAGCAGTCTGGCTGGTTAGCTCCCCGGTCCAACCTCAAGACATACTCACCTGCCTTTATTATAATAAACAAAAAGAGGCCGTTATGAATGTGGTGCATGGGCGAAAGACCATCAAATATGAAGGCACAAAGGTAGGGCGTTTTCAAGACTTATCCTTAATAGCATTGCAACGCCGCAAAGCACTCCGACCACTGACTGAATTTTTGTGAGCCAAAGGCATAAGCTATAAATGGGGACACCCATTCCATCTCCAATTTGTATGGGATAATGAATCCCGGACCATCCATGCAATGACTGAAGCGTGTGCCCTGATAAACATAGACAATCTTCCAGAAGAAATGTCTTATACCTTACCACAGCAAAGCCCTACCCTCCACCCACCGAAAACAAAGAGATCGATCCACTCCTCCAGGAGGAAGGTCTCTAAGCTGTCAGAGCCTGAGAGCCTGGAAGGCCAGGATGCCTTGCTTCAACACCTACACTGCAGAGACAGCGCTTCCGAGCCAGATAGCAAACTCTGAAACTATGCTCCGGAGGCGCCATAGACTTCGCTCCGTGTGGGCCTCTTGCTGGTGGGATCCCTTGAAGTCCTTCACAGACAGTAGACACAGTCAGAACCAGGGTCCGGCATACCAGCCTATGAACACTGACTTGAGCTCCCCAGTCCCACAATTATGGTAGATTGCTGTTGGTGCAGCCATCGAAATGGACCCCACAGTTTGTATGCTAGATTCCAAGGCGGGGAATATTGTGGTTATCCAAAAGTCTGTTTGTCTTTTTCCCCTCATGTGACCTGTTTAATCTGCATATACACACTGGGCAATACATGATATTCTGGGGACATTCCAAGACACACACCAATCTTTGCCTTTCATGGCTTCTTTTGGTGCATGATTAAATGCTTAACATCCTTAGCCTGAATGTCAGAGGCTTAAATTCACCAGTGAAGCATCTAGAATTGTTAACGCTAATCAGGAATAATAGATGCAGTATCTGTCCCATACAAGAAGCCTACCTACTTAAAACCGATTGGAAGCGCTTATGCTCCAGATGGTTCGACCTCCAATATTTATCATCAGGCCCAGCGGAGAAGGTAGGGGTGGTGATTCTGCTTGCTAGCCTCTCACTTCGCTGTGAGGGTGATACAAATGCAGACTGAAATAGCAGGGCGCCTGTTATCCTTGAGGATTGACATACACATTGGCAATCTTACAAGGTAGCAAATGTATATGCCCCTAGTGAGGGCCAAGAAACCTTCCTTACAGAAGTTATAGTCAGTGTCCTCAACTCTCCTGATCCGGGCATCATTATAGGCAGAGATTTCAATCTAGTTCTGGGCACAATTTTGGACAGATCCGCTTAGCGCACCGGTCAAATGGGGGCTGTTACACAGACGTGTAAGTGATAGCTGGATGATCTGGGGTTGGTGGATGTATGGCGCACAAAACATCCCACAACTAAAGAATACACCTTCTCCACCGTTCACCAAATGTACGCTAGGATTGATCTTTTTCTTACATCTCCACACATAACACAAGCTATGGAATATATAGGGCTAGGTGCAGCTGTCCTCTCTGACCTCTACCCCTTCACATTAAAATGCACCCTTCCTACTCGCACACCATCTTCCCACACCTGGCATCGAAATTCCAAATTACTGACGTATGAAGCTACTGTTACCAAAATTTCGGCAGCTATTGCCACCTTTCTAGCCACAAATGGCAAACTGGACACGCCTATTGGGCTTTTATGGAATACTTTAAAGGCTGTCATATGGGGCCATTTCATAGCAGTAGGGGCACACCTTAATAAAGATAGACAGAATACTTGCTCTCAATTAGAGTCAACAGTAAAGGAGCTAGAAGAAATACATACCTGCACAAGCTAATTTGCAACAACGTCAACTTACTGCAGCACGGAAACAGCTAAAGGCGTTAGATATGGATAAAGCAGAGTATGCAATATTGAGCACTAAACAGAGGTTATATGCAGGAGAGAATAAAGTGAGACGCCTATTAGCGCACAGACTGCGCTCTCTGATATCCAGGAATAGAGTGGAGGAGATCAGAGGCTCTGACCAAACCGCCCATCTGTGTGACACCTAAATAGTATCCTACGTATTGTTCCTCCTAAATCCCCATCTAGTTATCCAATGTAGACCATAAGATCTTCGCTGGGATTTTGGCGCACCAACCTGCCCCCTATATGCAGGGTTTGGTAGACCCCTTTCCAAACTAGATTTATCCCAGAAAGGGGATGCAGTGACAACACTAAGCATATTTGCCATCTTTTGGACAAGACACGTCATGCAAACATCTCAGCCCTTCTCTAGTCTATTGATGCAGAGAAGCCTTTTGACCGGGTGCACTGGCCGTACCTGCAGTTGCTGCTGTGGCACCTGGGTCTTGGACCCTGATTCCAGCAATTAATTATCTGTAATTATACCTCCCGAAAACGGTGGTGAGAGTTAATGGCCTTACGTCCCAAACCTTTAATGTCTACAGGGGCACAGGGCAGGGGTGTTCATTATCCCCTCTACGTTTTGTTCTCGATATGGAGCTCTTTACTAAGCAGATCCAGGGGAACCCACATATACCTGGGATACCCATGTGCAGCACGGAACATAAAGCAGCACTGTACATGGATGATGTCCTGCTGGCCTTGTCCAACCCAGGAACCTCACTACCTGCAGTGGTACACAAACTAAATAATTTCGGCTGTGCTGCTGGATTTAAAACTAACTTGCAGAAATCCTCAGCCTTAAATATTTCTTTTTCAAAGCAGGAACACTACTTGAAAGTCAGTTCCCATTTTGTGGTCCCCCTCAAGAGATAACATATTTAGGCCTGCAATTACACTCTCCTGTTGGGTGCATGGCCGATTCCAACTAAAAAGTGATCCTGACAAATGCACGTGCTGATCTGTCTAAGTGGCACGGTCTCTCCTAGCTAGGATGGCTGGCAGCAGTGAAGATTGCGCTGTTGCCCAATATACTATATGTAATGAAAACATTGCTGCTTCTAGCCCCCCAGATACTTAACAAAATGCAGCGCCTTCTTGAGGACTTCAGTTTAGATAGCAAAAGGGCGTGTTTGGCGCAAAGCCAAACCTACCTCTCCCAAGAGGAGGGGGGCTAGGTATCCCCCACCTGATACATTACTACCAAGCTGCTCAACTGAAGTATGCTGTGGGGTGGTCACGGACTTGTTTGGAAAAACAGGATTATATATTTTCCCGAACCTCCATGCTACTTTTGGAGCCTGGAACAATGCCTAGATGAAAAATGGGTTGTCCACCCCTACCTTCCCACAAACCCCGATAATGGGGAACCCTGATTTTCCAACCCGCATTGTGTGGCTCTGCCTTCTCCCAATGGCAAGAAGCCAACTGCAAATGTGTAGGGTAGGATGGCGTGGTCTACCCTAACTTTTTGCCTCTGTTTTCCAGGTTGGTGATGTGTGCTGGACTCTGTTTTTGCTGTTTTTGTTACTCTGGGCACTTTACTACTGCTATCCAGTGCTAAATTGTTAGTGCTCCTATGTAAATTATATATGTAATTGGCTTCCCATGATTGGCATATTTGATTTATTAGTAAGTCCCTAGTACAGTGCACTAGAGGTGCCTAGGGCCTGTAAATCAAATGCTACTAGTGGTCCTGCAGCACTGGTTGTGCCACCCACATTAGTAGCTCTGTAAATATGGCTCCGACCTGCCACTGCAGTGTCTGTGTGTGCAGTTTTAACTGCCAATTCGACTTGGAAAGTGTACCCACTTGCCAGGCCTAAACCTTCCCTTTTCTTACATGTAAGACACCCCTAAGGTAAGCCCTAGGTAGCCCCATGGGCACGGTGCATTGTATGTGTTAGTTAGGACATATACTAATATGTTTTATATGTCCTCACAGTGAAAAACTGCCAAATTTGTTTTTCACTGGCAAGGCCTATCACTCTCATAGGTTAACATGGGGGCTGCCTTTAAATATGACTAATGCGTAGATTCCCTTCTGGAGCCGATAGACATGTGGAGTTTGGGGTCTCTGAACTCACAATTTAAAAATACATCTTTTAGTGAAGTTGGTTTTGAGATTGTGTGTTTGAAAATGCCACTTTTAGAAAGTAGGCATTTTCTTGCTTAAACCATTCTGTGACTCTGCCTGTTTGTGGATTCCTTGTCTGGGTCAGTTTGACAGTTGGGCTGTTTGCACCTCTCTCTAGACAGTGACACAAAGGGAGCTGGGGTGTAGCCTGCATATCCTGATAAGCCATCTGTGCCAGGAGGGAGGAGAGGAGTGGTCACTCACACCTGAAAGGGCTGTACAATGCAGACTCCAACCCCCTGATGTGTGTCTGGGGCCTGGCCTGGGCAAGGCAGGATCGCACAAACAAGGGAGACTTTCCTTTGAAATAGACCTACCTCAAAGGCAGAAAGGGGTTTTAGAAGAGCACTCAAAACCCCTGAAAATTAGATCACTTCTAGAATCAAGAGGAACCTCTGCCAAGGAGAAGAGCTGAAAAGCTGAGGATTAGCGCTGCCCTGCCTGTGACTGTGCTTTGTGGAGCTATCCTACAGTTGCTGCTTCTGCCTGTAAAAGGGGACAAAGACTGGACTTTGTTGTGCATTCCTACTTGTGAAGAATCTCCAAGGGCTTGAACTAAGCTTGCCTCCTGTTGTTGAAGTCTCAGGGCATCACAGACTTCCCCTACCGGCACCTGGACTCTCTGCTGAGACTCCTGTCCTGCCAAGTGGTGCCTATCCTGTTCCTGGGCCCTTGAAAGGTGAAGCTGGCAGACAAAGACTGAAAATCCACACACCTACTGCTGTGTGGGGATATTTTTGATGCACCTTCCGTGACGCTGATAAATGACGCGCATCCGGCTTAGCGGCTGAAATCAACACTCCACTTGCATCGGGCTGGAAGATCGATGCAACATGGCTGGTGAAATGATGCGAAACACCTGCTAACAGAGGCTGATAACGATGCAAACCCCATGGAGCGTGGTTTTGTGATACAGTGCGACCGGATTTTCAACACAACATCGCTTGGCACGCAAAAACAACACAAAGCCTGCCTGGACCCGAGGTACCTGTCCAGATCAATGCATCGCTCCCTTGCGGGAGAGGAGAAACGACACACGCTGACCCGACCGGAGGAGGAACGACACATGGTCTTGCTTGTGAGTGAGAAATCAATGCATCGGTGGGCTTTCTCAACGCACACTTGCCCGTGCGACTTTCTTTTGACGCTACTCAGGTACTTTTGTGAAATAACAGAACTCTCACTGTTTTCTAAGGATTAAGGCCCTCATTACAACCTTGGCGGGCGGCGGAGGCCGCCCGCCAAGGTTAAACCACCGAGCGGCCGCCTATGCGGCCGCAAACCTGCCAGACGCATTGCAACATCCCAGCTGGGCCGGCGGGGATGTCGGCCGTAACATTCCAGCTGGCTCCTGATGGAGCTGGAGGTGTTGCGGCCGTGCGACAGGTGCAGCTGCACCCGTCGCGCTTTTCACTGTCTGCTGTGCAGACAGTGAAAAGAAGGGTGGGGCTGTGCTTGGGGGCCCCGCAACTCCCCTTCCCGCCAGGCTTTCCATGGCGGTCTCTACCGCCATGGACAGGCTGGCGGGAAGGGGAGTCATAATCCCCAGGGCAGCTTATAACCGCCGGGACAACAATGGCGGGAAACCGCCGGGACTACGATGGCGGTGTGACCGCAGTGGAAATATGGCAAATTGTACCACCAGCCTGTTGGCGGTACGATCGCCAAAACAACCTGTAATGAGGACCTAAGGCTCTTAGGCCCTCACAACCCTGGCGGTCTTTGACCGCCATGGTTGTAATGAGGGCCTAAGACTCTTAGGCCCTCATTACGACCCTGGCGGATGGGGGAGAAGTGGCGGTAAAACCGCCAACAGGCCGGAGAAAAAAAAATGGAATTATGACCATGGCGGTTACCGCCATGGTCATCCACCACTTCTCCACTCCGACCGCCAGGGTGGTGACGACCGCTGGGCTGGAGACTTTGGTCTCCAGTCCGGCGGCCATCACCAGACCGCCGGCAGTATCAGGACCCTGCATACCGCCGGCGGTATCAGGACCCTGCATACCACCTTGGATTTCGGGTGGTTTGGAACCGCCACAAAATCCATGGCAGTAGGCACCATCAGTACTAGGGAATTCCTTCCCTGGCACTGATAGGGGTCTTCCCCACCCCCCACCCCCACCCCTGAGTCCTCCCCCCACACCCCCCAACCTCCCCACTCCCCAAAGGTGGCAGGACCCCTCTCCCCACCCCCACCCCCAACATGCACATACACACACCCCTACATGCACACATACACTACAACACATACCCGCACACATACAAACAGAAATGCACACAGACCGACCCGCACACATTTCCCATACACACAACACCCCCCGCATGCATACACTCACTCACACACCTCCTCTACATACTCACACGCACACCCCCATGCACGCACACAACACAAAACACCCCCCCACCCCACTTCCCTAATGGACGATCAACTTACCTTGTCCGTTGATCCTCCTGGAGGGGCGGGATCCATGGAGGCTGCTCCGCCGCCAGCTCCCTGTCACCAAACACCACCACACCGAATCATGGGACGTGATTCGGTGGGCGGTGTTCTGATGACGTGGCGTTGGAGGTGGAGCAGCCTCTACTTCCCCGCCGACCGCCAGTATGGCTGCTGGCGGCTCTCCATCTGAAAAAGAACATAGGGCTGCCAGCAGTCATAATACGCTGCGCGGAAAACCACCTGCACTGGCGGTCTTCAGCATGGCTGTACCTCGGTGGTCTTTAAAAAAGACCACTGAGGTCAAAATGAGGGCCTTATTCTTTTCAAATTCATAACTTGACTTGCGTATGTTTAATTGTTTGTCATTTTGGTCTTGTTTTGTTTAGATAAATATTCCCTATTTTTCTAAACCTGTGTTGTGTAATTTTGTAGTGTTTTCACTGAATTACTGTGCATGTGTGTACAAATACACATTGCTTCTGAAGTTCTGCCTGCCTGTTCGTACCAAAGTACCAAGGGGGTGAGCGGGAGTTAACTGAGGGTGATTGTCCTTTATCCTGACTACATTGAGGGTTCTTGCTTGGAGAGGGGGTCACCTGACTGCCAACAAAAGACCCCATTGGTGATCAGCGGTTAAGAATGGACTTGTATGTGTACTTTACATACAGTGATTAAGTGTACACTACTTTTTTCAGTGCAGATCACTACGTGACCACATACAGCTTGGTTTGCCTTTTTCTCTTTTGGATTGTTTTTTTTCCTACTTCCATATTTTTGGTGATCCTTGATTGACTTTTTTTTAACTTCATTTGGAACTTGCTTTCTGCCTTTGGAACTTTGCACTTTTGTTGACTTTTCATTACGTCCCAATCATGAGATGCATCAGTGGGAGCTACTCTTGACTTAGGGAAACTGGAGAGCTATACATTGGCTCAGTTGAAGCAGTTCTGCAAAGATCTTGCCTGTCCCATTAAAGGCTCCACCAGGAAGGAGGAGCTGCAAAAGGCACTGAGGGCCTGGGTGACAGCCAAGGAAGTTAAGGAACACACAGAGGAGGAGGAAGCGAAGGAAGAGCAATCCATACACAATGGTATAGTGGGTGGGCCTGTTATGTTCAGGGAGAGGGTCTCCAGGGCAGGTAGCAGTGTCTCATCTAAGCGTCTGACTCCTGAAGAGGTACAGGACAGACAGGCAGAGGAAAAAGATGCTGCTAGCTCATGAGCTCAGTTTAAGGGAGCTGGATCAGAGGAGTCAGTCTAGCAGCGATGGTGGCAGCAATAACATAGTGCAGCCTGAGAGGAGGGTGCACATTCCTAAGGACCTTGTGAAGGTTTACAAGAGGGAGGATGACACACTGTTGTGGTTTAAGTGGTATGAGTCTGCTCTCCATATGAATCTGGTCCCTGAAGCTCATTAGGGGGGCGGGTCTGTGGAAGCACTTTTAGATAGAGCGAAGGGAAACTCTGACATCATTGGGGGATCCCTAGGGGCTCACCTACCCTGTCATGAAGGACGCCCTGATCACAAGGTATGGCCTCCCTCCTGATCAGTATAAGGACAAGTTTAGGTCCTATACGAAGAAGGAATCCCAAACATGGTTGGAATGTGTTGACCCTTTTTGCAGGTCATTGGATGGTTGGGTGAAGGGCAGGAAGGTGACAACGTATGCGGGGCTTTACAATTTGAATGCTTGGGAGCACTCGTACAGTTAATGTTTTCCAGAGCTGTGCCAGGCCCTAATTGACAGCAAGCTGACTGACCCCAGGAAGCTTGCGCAGGAAGTGCCCCCTGGGAGAGCACCAGGGTCCAGAAGAGGTATGGGGAGACTATGCCAAGGGGAGCAGGGTCCCTCTCAGAAGAAAGAGGAGGTAAGGGTAAACAGGATGAGTTCTCTAAAGGGCCCCAGCCTATTTCCCAGAGTAAGGATTCCCAGACCACCAGTGAAAAGAAGCCCTGGTTCTTCAAAGGGAAACCTGTGGAAGGGGGTCTCCCACGTAAATGTTATGCATTTGACCAGATTGGTCATGTGAGGGGGGACCCCACATGCCTCAAGAATACACCGGCACCCACTGGTGCTCAGTCCCAGGGTTTGGCTAGTGTAGCTCTTGGGGAGGAGTTGGTTCTAGGTGGGTGGGAGCCAGCTGAGATGACCCTTTTCTCACTAGGGTACAGTGAGATCTTCCAGAGAACCCTAGTGCCTGAGAACACTAAAAAGTATAGGCAGTGGGTAACCATAAATGGACATAGGGTGGAGGCTCTGGGAGACACAAGAGCCAGTGTGACTACAATGAGGAGTCACCTGGTGTCTGAAGAGCAGGTAGATCCCTGTGTACTTCACCAAGTAGTTGCAGTGTACAACTCAGAGCTTCTGTGCAGAGTGGCACAGTTTCCCTTTGAATGGGGGGTCTCAGGTTCCATGAAGGTAGCTGTGAGTCCAACCATGCCTGCGGATTGTTTGCTTGGCAATGACCTGGAGGATTCCCCATGGAAGGAGGTGGAACACAGGTCACACTTGGAGATGTTGGGTGTGCCTGGGTGGGTATGCGTATTTATCAGGTCAGTGGCAGCCCATCAGGGTGGTCAAGAGCCTCTGGAGCCTGAAACAGCGGCCCTGGGGACCGCTAAAAAGAGGAAGGGCAAGTGGTGTGGGAAACCGGCCCCAGAAGTTCCCACAGTCTGGGAGGAGGTGGAGCCTGAGGGTGACGCCACCGAGCCTACAGGGGAACAAGTGGCTGAGCAGTGGGAAGTCCCTGAACTGTGGCAGTGGCAGCATGAAGGGGGACCCACCAGGGAGGCATTCTGTGAGACACAGAAGACATGCCCTGCTCTAGTGGGTTTGCAGCAGCAGGCTGCAGACCAGGCGACTGGCAAGGAGCCAGGATCTCACTTGATTTATTTGGAGGATGGCCTCCTGTATAGTGAGCCTAAGGTTGCTGAGCCTGGGTCAGCCCGTGTGCTGGTGATACCCCAGTGCTTCAGAGCATTCCTACTGGATCAGGTTCGGGATGTGCCTTTAGCTGGACATTTGGGGTAGGACAAGGCCTTTGAAAGGCTTGTCACCCACTTTTACTGGCCCCTACTGCGCAGGCACTCAGATGCTCATGACAGGTCTTGCCTTACTTGTCAGGCAAGTGGCAAGACTGGAGCGAAATGTAAGGCTCTCCTCCAACCTTTTTCAGTGGTTAGTACCCCCTTTGAGGGAGTCGGTATTGACATTGTGGGGCCTCTGGATCCCAAGACAGCCATGGGCAACAGGTTCATCCTGGTCTTAGTGGTCCATGCCACCCGGTACCCAGAAGCCATTCCTCTGAGGTCAATCACTTCCTCTGTGGTGGGTCGTGCATTGATGGGGGTTTTTACCTGCACGGGGTTCCCCAAGGAAGTGGTATCTGATAGGGGTACCAACTTTTATCCACGTATATGAAGTCTTTGTGGCAGGAGTATGGGGTAACGTGTAAGTTCACCACTCCTTACCAACCTCAAAGCAATGGTCTGGTTAAGAGATTCATCCGCACCCTAAAAGGCATAATATTGGGCCTGTCAGAACCCTTGAGGCGGAAGTGGGACGTCCTCAGGGAGGTGCCTCAAAAAGGGCTTGGCTTTAGTCCTTTTGAGTTGCTGTATGGCCACCCTGTTAGGGGACCTTTGAGTCTGGTGGAGGAGGACTTAGAGAAAGTCCCCGGTAAATCCCCCTGGGATGTATTTAGCTACATGCTGGCCTTCAGAAACCAGACTGCCCGCTTCAGACCTCTTGCACAAGAGAATCTGGAAGCCAGCCAGGCAGACATGAAATGGTGGTATGACCATAATGCCACTGTGGTCGAGTTTCAGCCTGGGCAAAAAGTGTGGGTAATGGCGCCAGTGGAGCCTAGGGCACTCCAGGACAAGTGGACTGGGCCATTTGAGGTGGTGGAGTGCAAGAGTGAGGTCACCTACCTGGTGGACTTGCGGACTCCCAGGAACCCCTTAAGGGTCCTGCATGTGAACCGTCTCAAACCACACTTTGTGTAGACTAAATTGTCCATGCTCCTAGCAACAGATGATAGGATGGAAGAAGAGAGTGAGACTCTTCCTGACCTTCTTTCTGCTGGAGAGAAAGATGGGTCCGTGGAGGGAGTGAGCCTCTCCCCCTCCCTGACCTCAGAACAGCGGAGGGACTGTCGCCAGGTATTGGGTCGGTTTGCCTTCCTCTTCTCCCTGATCCCAGGGGTCACACACTTGTGTACGCATGATGTGGACACTGGGGGCAGTCCACCCATTAAACAGAATGTCAGGGTCAGGGCTAGCATCAAAGATGAGGTATCTAAGATGTTGGCCCTGGGGCTGATTGAGTTTCCTAGCATTCCTTGGGCCAGCCCTGTTGTCTTGGCCCCAAAGGCTGCTGCCCCTAGTGCCACCCCAGAACTCCGGTTCTGTGTGGACTACCGGGTTCTCAATGCAGTGACTAAAACTGACGTGCACCCCATCCTTGAGCTGATGAGCTCATAGATCGGTTGAGAGCTGCCCAATACCTCAGCACGTTTTATTTGACGTCTGGGTAAGATTGCTCTAACTGAGGGGGCCAAGGAGAGGCCATCATTTTCTACCCCTGATGGACACTTTCAGTTTAAGGTGATGCCATTTGGGATGAAAAATGCCCTTGCCACATTCCAGAGATTGGTCAACCAGGTGTTGACTGGGCAGGATGACTTCAGAACAGCATACCTGGATGACATTGTAGTGTTCAGTACCACTTGGGAAGAACACTTGCAATACCTTTGCAGAGTGCTGGAGGCCTTGCAAAAGGCAGCCCTCACTATTAGGGTGAGCAAGTGCCAAATAGGGCAGGGATTAGTGGTGTATTTGGGACACAAGGTGGGGAGTGGCCCCCCTACAGCCAAAGATTGACACCATTCTGGCTTGGGAGCCTCCCAAGACCCAAACTGAGATGAGAGCCTTGTTGGGCCTCACTGACTATTACAGGAGGTTTGTCAAGGGATATGGCACCATTGTTGCCCCCTTGAATGAGTTGACTTCCAAGAAGCAACCAAAGAAGGTGATCTGGAGCAAGGCTTGCCAGACCGCTTTTGATACCCTGAAGGCTGCCATGTGCACAGCACCTGTGCTGAAGGCACCTGAATACTCCAAGGAGTTTGTTGTGCAAACAGATGCCCTAGAGCATGGCATAGGTGCAGTACTCTCACAGCTTAATGAAGAGGGCCTAGATTAACCTGTAGCCTTCATTAGCAGGAGGTTACTTCCCAGGGAACGTAGGTGAAGTGCCATAGGGAGTGAAGATTTGCTGTGATCTGGGTGCTGAAGAAGCTAAGACCCTACTTGTTTGGGACTCACATGCGGGTTCAGACCGACAACAGGCCCCTCAGATGGTTAATGAAGATGAGGGGTAAGAATCCCAAACTGTTGAGGTGGTCCATTTCCCTACAGAGAATGGACTTTACCGCTGTGGCACAGAACTCGCCAATGCTGGTGGCCTGTCCAGATTCTTCCTCCTTCGTGATGAGAACTCCTGAGGTTGGGTAGTTGCTCCCCACTTTTAGCTGGGGGGGGGGGTTATGTGTGAGACTTGGCATCCTTGGTGTGGTCTCCCCTAACTTTTTGCCTCTGTTTCCCAGGTTGTTGATGAGTGCTGGACTCTGTTTTTGCTGTTTTTGTTACTCTGAGCACTTTACCACTGCTATCCAGTGCTAAAGTACAAGTGCTCCTATGTAAAATGTATGTGTAATTGGCTTCCCATGATTGGCATATTTGATTTATTAGTAAGTCCCTAGTACAGTGCACTAGAGGTACCGGGGGCCTGTAAATCAAATGCTACTAGTGGGCCTGCAGCACTGGTTGTGCCACCCACATTAGTAGCTCTGTAAACATGGCTCAGACCTGCCACTGCAGTATCTGTGAGTGCAGTTTTAACTGTCAATTCGACTTGGCAGGTGTACCCACTTGCCAGGCCTAAACCTTCCCTATTCTTACATGTAAGACACCCCTAAGGTAGGCCCTAGGTAGCCTCCTGGGCATGGTGCAGTGTATGTTTAAAGTAGGACATATACTAATGTGTTTTATATGTCCTGACAGCGAAATACTGCCAAATTCGGTTTTCACTGTTGCAAGGCATATCTCTCTCATAGGTTAACATGGGTGCTGCCTTTAAATATGATGAAAGCATAGATTCCCTTTGGGAGCAGATAGACATATGGAGTTTGGGGTCTCTGAACTCACAATTTAAAGATACATCTTTTATTGAAGTTGGTTTTGAGATTGTGTGTTTGAAAATGCCACTTTTAGAAAGTAGGCATTTTCTTGCTTAAACCATTCCGTGACTCTGCCTGTTTGTGGATTCCCTTTCTGGGTCAGTTTGACAGTTGGGCTGTTTGCACCTCTCTCTAGACAGTGACACAAAGGGAGCTGGGGTGTAGCCTGCATACCTGATGAGCCATCTGTGCTAGGAAGGAGGGGAGAAGTGGTCACTCACACCTGAAAGGGCTGTGGCTGCCCTTAGACAATGCAGTCTCCAACCCCCTGGTGTGTTATCTGGGGCCTGGCCTGGGCAAGGCAGGATCTCACAAACAAGAGAGACTTTCCTTTGAAGTAGGCCTAACACGAAGGCAGAAATGGGTATAAGGAGAGCACCCAAAACCCCTGAAAATTAGATCACTTCTGGAATCAAGAGGAACCTCTGCCAAGGAGAAGCGCTGAAGAGCTGAGGAGGAGTGCTACCCTCCCTGTGACTGTGCATTGTGGAGCTGTACTGCAGTTGCTGTTTCTGCCTGTGAAAGGGTACAAAGGCTGGACTTTGTTGTGCATCCCTACTTGTGAAGAATCTCCAAGGGCTTGAACTGAGCTTTCCTCCTGTTGTTGAAGTCTTAGGGCCATCAAACACTTCCCCTGACACACCTGGACTCTCTGCTGAGACTCCTGCCCTGCCAAGTGGTACCCTATCCAATTCCTGGGCCCTTGAAAGGTGAAGCCGGCAGACAAAGACTGAAAATCCACACACAGAATGCCGTGCAGGGACATTTTTGACACACCTTCACTGATGCGGCTGATAAACGATGCGCTGCTGGCTTCACAGCTGAAATCGAGGCTACACCTGTATCGCAGCTAAAAAAAATCAACGCAACGTGGCTGGAGAAATGATGCACAACACCTGCTAACAGAGGCTGATAATGATGCAAACCCCACGCAGTGCGGTTTTGTGATACAGTGCGACCAAATTTTCAACGCAACATCATTGGGTGCGGAAAAAGAACTCAAAGCCTGCCCGGACCTGAGGTGCCTGTCCGGATCGACGCATCGCTCCCTTGCGGGAGAAGAGAAACAACGCATGCCAACCTGACCGGAGGAGGAATGACGCACAGTCTCACTTGCGAGTGAGAAATCGACGCATCGCTGGTCTTTCTCGACTCACACTCGCCAGTGTGGCTTTATTTTGATGCTACCTAGGTACTTTTATGAAATAACAGCATTCTTTCTGTTTTCTCAGGATTAAGACTCTTATTCTTTTGAAATTCATAACTTGACTTTTGTATGTTGGATTTTTGTTGTTTTGGTCTTGTTTTGTTTAGATAAATATTCCCTATTTTCTAAACCTGTGTTGTGCCATTTTGTAGGGTTTTCACTGAATTACTGTGCGTGTTGTTACAAATACTTTACACATTGTTTCTGAAGTTAAGCCTGCCTGCTTGTGTCAAGCTACCATGGGGTGAGCGGGGGTTAACTGAGGGTAATTCTCCTTTACCCTGATTAGAGTGTGGGTCCTTGCTTAGACTTGGGGTATCCTGACTGCCATCCAAAGACCCCATTTCTAACACAAGGGCTGATCTGTCTAAGTGGCGACAGCACAGTCTCTCCTGGCTAGGACGGCTGGCGGCAGTGAAGATGACACTGTTGCCCAATATACTATATGTAATGCAAACATTGTTGCCCCCCGATACTTAACAAAATGCAGCGCCTGCTTGAAGACTTAATTTTATATATAGGAAAAGGGCACAAATGGCGAGGAGCCAAACCTACCTCTCCCAAGTAGAGGGGGGACTAGGTGTCCCCTACCTGACATGTTACTACCAAGCAGCTCAAGTGAAGTATGTTGTGGAGTGGTCTACGACTTGTTTGGAAAAACAGGATTATATATCTTCCCAAACCTCCATGCTACTTTGGAAGCCTGGGGCAAGGTCTAGATGAAACAGGGGCTGTCCACCCCTATATTCCCAGAAACCCCAATAATGGGGAACCCTGATTTTCCACTTACATTGCGTGGCTCTGCCTTCGCCCAATGGCAAGAAGCCAATTGCAAACATATAGGGTATTTATTTGATGAAGAGGACAATATGGACTTCTCTCAAGTACAGGCTGCCTTTGGCATCCAAACCTTGGCTCATTGGCAATATATAGCTATGCGCCACTGGATCACTCAACCACAGATGCAAGTGCATGCAAGTCACCCTCTTACGCTGTTTGAGAAATGGTTGTTCACCCTGTCCTCTGATAAGCACCTTCTGTCTGACATTTATGCCTTCCTGAACAAATCCACACCGGTGTAGAAAACCACGGTGTAGCATTGATGGGAAGAGGAATGCGAACGCCCTTTCTCAGTTAAGGAATGGAACTATATCCTTTACCAAGAACACGCCCCCACCCTCACCACCTCCAGCAAAGAGATCTTTGTCCGAATAGCACCTTACTGGTACTATACCCTGGCACGTGTAGCCAAATGGAAAGCAGGTAGCGAGAACGTCTGTAGGGCGACGCTGTGGACAGGTCTGCACACTCACTCACCTCCGCCCTAAAATTACTCATTACTAGACAGAGGTACTGGCAATGGTAGATGCCATTTTTTACACAGATTTTCCCAGATTCCTTGCCTATATGTTTTTTAGGCCTCCCTAATCTGCTAACATACCCCCTCAAATCAGTTAGAAGATGAGTGAAGTAAGTACACTGGCTCTTCTTGTTCTTTCCTTAAAAGTTTATTTCCAGTTATAATGTACAGACAGAGATACATGAGCTTGCCATCCCCAATCCGGCAGAACTCTGACCTTTCATATGAAAACATTCCAATCCCCAGTCACAGCCTGCCCCAACATTCCACTGCCCGAACATTCCACTGCCCCTGATGTCATAGCATTCTTCTTTTACATACAAACCAATACATCACTACAATGAGCCATCACACTCACAATACAGGCCACCAAGCAACCTCTGCTCGCCCAATGGGGCTCAGAAGCATTGGAATTTGGCACAATCTAATTGACATTTAGGACTATGTATCGCTCTGAGCTAGATGATTTACACTAGGAGTCTGCGTTTTCAGATGTACTTGGCACTATCTGATTTGGGGTTTGTGCTACTGGAGCAGATGGCACATTAGGGGTTACATCTTGCACAGCTACGCTCAGCAATCTTACTTCTAGAAAATTGATATGAGGCGGACGATTTAACAAGATCTGATTTATAATTCATCATCCAAAACACTCTCATATGTCTCAATTGTTTTCTTTTCAATATCTGCTGTTTGTTCTGTTTTCACTGTCTTTCATTTAGTATTGGACTTAGTGCTTTTTTCTCCTTCACTAGAGAGATCTGGATACAATCTAGCTCCTTCAATATTTTCTGCTCTCCAAACTTTCTGCTCCTCAGCCCACCTTGCCTCAGCAATGCTCTTTCAGGATTTCTGCATTATATTCTTGTTTCTGTCATGCTATGTTGTGCTTCAAATTGTGCAGGTCTCTGAGGCGGTTTCATCTCATACAGTACTAGTCTCAGGTTCTGCAGAATTCTTATGTTAAAAGACTACAACGAGGAAAGGCTAGTACACCTTCTTTCTCTCTAATTTTGCACTACTGTTCAAGACACAAACATGCATGAAGACATTTTTCAGATGCTACATAATAACCTGAAGTACCTTCGGGTGGGATCTCTACACCCTCTCTCATTGAATAAATACATCTCCCCTCAATGCACATTTCACTGCTTTAAAGACATTTAACAACCAAATTCATTAAACCACAATAACCCTTTTGTTCAAATCTGCAAGTAACTTCAATTCCACAATGCTGTTCTCAGAGTTGTTTACCAACAGCAACATGGCATGGTCCACCAATGCCATCGCAACTTCAAACCAACCGACCTATACCAGTGCGACACACAATGAAGTCAAAGTCACTCCTTTCAGCAATGCATTCACTTTGTAATTGTCTCTCACACAATCGCTTCACAAACCTAATGCAAAATATTGCGAGCAAAAACCAACAACCTGTCTGCTTACTACAGGAGAGGGTAACCAAACACTGAAGAGCAAATTAAGATACACTTTCTGACTATGGCTTTCACAATTACACAACAAATGAGATTTGATCAGCAAACCTCACTACGGTTGATACAGATCCTCCAGGTGCACTCAGGATTCACTTAATACCAACCAAACTCACACTCACTCAAAGAAAACTATTGGTACAGTTGTTGATGCCTCATGACAAGCACCTCACTGGAGACAATAAATTAACCAAGTGTCTTCTACACTTGTGCGTTATCCCAGGATCTTAGGCCACAGCGGATCCGTCAACAACAACAACAACAACAACAGAAGACATTTTTATCAACCAGCGCCACAATCACACAACTTCAAAAAACTCAGTAGAACACTTCACAACATCACAATTTACCATAATCTTCAGGCCAAAAGCAATACAAGCGCAAAACCCTTCAAATACTCACACATTTGTCTTCCACAGGAATGAACTTTATCAGTCTTCAGAACGTGCCATGGGACAGAATTTGGGTTGGACAGAATTCGAAGTAGGCAATCGCATGCGACTAGTCCTATCTTCTATTTACAATGTCTAGCTCGTTCTCCCGCTTGTGGGGTGAAGCATGCCTCAGCTACCAGATTTGCTGGAGCATTTCTCCTTTGCAGTAAAACCCTTAAACAGGATCAATGGATCTTTGGACCCGGCATAAGGGTGTGGAGAAAAGAAAGTCATGCAATTTCGCAGAAAATCATATTCAAATATAACAGTATGGCTAAAGTGGTCACACAAGTAAAACTCTAGTCTGAAATTAACTTAAAGGATTTTGTTACAAACTGAGACTCAAAATCATGTAGACAATTGTCAACACAAAATTATAAATATACAAAATCACCAAGGGTTGACAAAGGCAACAAAAGAGATTTAAATGAACTAACATTAACAGAACTAAACATTAAACAAACACCATGTAAAACAGAAGAATCACTTCTCAGAAGCATTAAGCAACTTTTAAGGCATCTAGATTAAGCTAGTTCAGGCAAGGAAAGCCCTACAGATTTGCCAATGAGGGATTAACATGTGCTGGGCTAAATACATGTGGGCAAAAAGACAAAAAGTGCAAAAAGGACAAAAGAATTTTGGAAAAGAAAATCTGGGGTAACAGGTTACTAACTAAAGTGGGCAAAGGGAAGGTGTCAGAATTCAGAAGCCCAGTCAAGAGTTTTCTACTCAGTGTTAGGGGAAACTCTTTAACCCCAGTGTGCCTGGGGCAAGCTGGTCTCGTCCAGGCACACGGACCAGCTATCGCTCCCCCCGTGGGCCTCCCTCCCACACCCCCCAGTTGGGGATGGAAGGGGAATCACTTCCCCTTCCACCCCCACTCGGCAATCTGATGACGTCTGTGCACTCACAGCACGTCAACATCTTCAGTAGCTGTTGAGGACGCGCTGGAAGCCATTTGCTTCCAGCACGTCTAGAGAAAGGATGCATTTTAGGTGAGTCCTTCTCTTTATGGGGGTTTTGGTGTGGGAAACAGACACAGGGGGAAAGGAAAGAGTTTTTCCTTCCCCCTGTGCCTGTTTTCAATACATTCCTGCTTCACGATCACGGGCAGGGTCTACGATCATGGAGCAGGAATCCCCACTAGGCACCAGGGATTTACGGTGACTTTTATTTTGGGGAGAGTCGCTCCCCTGGGGGCCATAATAAATCAGATCGGGCATTTTTTAGGCCGATCTGCCCCCAGGGTGGGGTCGAAAACCACTAGAGAACCAGGGATTTTATTTTCAGGAAGTATTTGGGCAGCGACCCCTAAAGCAAGGGTTGCTTCCCCGGGGGCAATATTTTTTAAATTGTTTGGATCCCCCCTGGGGCTAGATCGGCCATGTTTTTGGCCGATCTCGCCCCCGGGGGGGGGGGGGTCGAAACCCACTAGGTCCCAGGGATTGTGTGGTGTGCGTGTGTGTTTTGTGTCTTGGGGGCACCCCTTGGGCAAGGGTCACCCCCCCAAAGGGGGGAAATTAGTGTTGGCCATTTCTGCCCCCCTTGGGGTCAGAAACCACCAATACGCCAGGGATTTTTTTTTGTTCCCCTTTTTTTGTGCTGGGGTGCCCCCTTTCACCCCCTTTGGCAAGGGTCGCCCCCTAAAGGGGGCACAGAGCTGTTGGCCATTTCTGCCCCCATCGGCCTATTTTTTTTACACCCATCTGCCCCCAAGTGTGTGTGTTTTGTGTGAGCGGGGTGGCACCTTTGGCAAGGGTCGCCCCCCCAAAGGCCAGAGGAGGTACAGAGGTGTTGACCAGTTATGCCCCCCTTGGGGGCATATTGGCCTTTTTTGTTTTTAGGCCCATCTGCCCCCAAGGGGGCCAGAAGCTACTTAGGCGCCCGGGACAATTTCTAAGTTCTTGGTGGCGGGGTGTTTGTCAACTGGCAAAGTATTTGTATTTGTGATTATAATAGTTTATTTCTTCTTTTTGTTCTAGTTCAAAGCTTTTGTTTCCTTTGCTGTGGATGCTTGCGGTTTTGGGAGTAGTTGTCCTGCCCTTTGCATAGTTGCATGCTTTAGGTAAGTAAAAGCAATTTACTCCAAAGGAGTATTGTTGCCATGCATGAATTACATGTTTGTAGGTGGTGTACTAAATGCAGGTTTGTGTGTGAAATTGTCCTTTGATTTCAGCACAATGATATCTGTGTTGTCATATGTCTAATTTGCTTTTTTCTCTTTTCTTTTTAGTGGGATATCATTGGTGATTGCTGTGTCTGTGCATAGTAATTGCTGGTGAGTAGCTTTTTCAGGCAAGTGAGTGGTATAGTTTTTTAGTACATAACTCTTTGTGATTAAGCTACACTTTGTTTCTTACTTATTTTAGTGCTGGGTGTTGTTGGCAGTCCATTTGTTGCTAGAAAGGATCATGGCTAGCCGCAGAGTGACCGCTCAGCAGGTTGTTGGCATGCTTTTTGAGTCATCTTCTGACCATGATTATGAGACTGACTCTGCATCTGAGGCAGAGGAGGAAGTGAGAGATTCTGGCAGTGAGTTTTCTGTCCGAGAGGATTCTTCTGATGAGGAAGCCACTCTCAGTGCAGATGAGGGGCCTGTTTTAGAGGAGGACATTGATTTGCCAAGAGTGCAGCAGCCTGGGGCTGAAGGGTTTCCTATTAGAAGACCTGACACCTGGATTGCCCCAAAAATGGAGCAGCCACAGTTACCTGCATTTACTGGTCTCCCAGGGTGTAGAGTCAATACGGAAAAGTTTTTGCCTTTCAATTTCTTTCACTTGTTTATGGACGATGTATTTTTGGAAGAGATTGTTGAGCAGACTAATTTGTATGTGGAGCAATATTTGAGGGACAACGCTGCCAGACTTGGGCCTCAGTCGAGAGCTACTCAGTATGTTCCCACATATCTGGAAGAGATGAAAAGGTTTTTAGGTTTGACTTTTTTGATGGGGTTGATAAGGAAGCCATCACTGGCTTCTTATTGGTCTACTAGTCCCTTGATGACAACAGCTATATTTCCTGCAACTATGACTTGTAATCTCTATTTGCTTCTGCTTTGTTTGCTCAATTTTGTAGACAATGCTTTAGCCTTGTCACAAGATCATCCTGATTGTGACCGTCTTTTTAAGATTAGGCCTGTCCTTGATTATTTTGTAGATCGGTTTTCAGAGGTCTATGTTCCAGGCAAAGAGATAAGTGTGGACGAGTCTTTGTTCCTGTTCAAGGGGCGTTTAGTTTTTAAGCAGTACATTCCTAGTAAGAGGGCACGGTATGGAATTAAATTATATATGCTGTCAGAAAGTAGTACAGGATACGTGTATAATTTCCTGGTCTACACTATTAGAGATTCCAGTACTGACCCCCCCGGTTGTCCGCCCACTTTTGGAGTTAGCGAGAAAAGTGTGTGGGAACTTGGTAGACAACTGTTTAACAAAGGTCACCATTTGTACGTAGATAATTTCTACACTGGAGTGCAGTTGTTCAAGGAGTTGTTTAGAGTGGACACTGTTGCTTGTTGCACAATCCGTTCTAACTGGAAAGGCTATCCAAGGGAGCTTGTCTGTAAAACACTTGAGAGGGGACAGCGCAGTGCCTTGCGGAATAATGAGCTGCTAGCTCTGACATTTTCAGACAGGAGTGATGTGTACATGCTATCTACCATCCATGATGACAGTACTTCCCCTGTGACTGTTTGGGGTCAGGTTGCCGAAGTGCTCAAACCTGCGTGCATTTTGGACTACAATAGGCACGTGGGTGGTGTTGATAGAGTAGATCAGAGGTTGGAACCTTCCACTGCTCTTCCTAAGTCTTACGTGTGGTATAAAAAGTTGGCCCTACATTTATTTCATTTGGCAAGTTTTAATGCTTTTATTGTGTTTAAGGATAGTTTACCTGAGTCAGGGATGACATTTGTTAAATTTCAGGAGTCAGTGATAGAGAGCCTCATTGTGGTGGAACAGGCAAGAGTTCCTAGAGTAGCAGTGGTGGAGGATGTGCCTAGATTGAAAGATCACCACTTTCCAGATCACATTCCTCGCCCTCCCAAAAAAGACTTGCCCACTAAGAAATGTAGAGTATGTGCCCGAAGAGGTATCCGGAGGGAGAGCCGAATGTACTGCTCCGATTGCCCTTCAAAGCCTGGGCTGTGTGTGGCCGGCAGTTTCAGGAGTTATCACACCAAAAACAATTTTGGGGAAATACCATGAGTGTAAACGGTCTATTCTATATTTTCATATGTTCAGTTTAACGGTTGGCATTGTATTTAGTTAGAGCTTTTGTGTTTGGAGTTTTGTACTTATTTTATAATTAGTTAATGGTTTCTTTGTTGTTTATAAACAAAAAAAAGGTGATGGCGGTGTGCATGGGGTGGCGCTTGGCTGGCAGTGTGCGTGGGGTGGTGCTTGGCTGGCGGTGTGCGTGGGGTGGTGCTTGGCTGGCGGTGTGCCTGGAGTGGTGCTTGGCTGGCGGTGTGCGAGGGGTGGTGCTTGGCTGGCGGTGTGTGTGGAGTGGTGCCTGGCTGGTAGTGTGTGTGGCATGGCGCTTGGCTGGCGGTGTGCATGGAGTGGCGCTTGGCTGGCGGTGTGTGTGTGGAGTGGTGCTTGACTGGCGGCGTGTGTGGAGTGGCTCTTGGCTGGCGGTGCCAGCCAAACGTCAGTCCACACACTCCCATCAGCTAGTGTGATTGCTTTATCAGACATGTGGGCGTATGTAAGTGATGGGCCCTTGAGTGGCGCTGTGTGTCGATGCGAATGTTGTAATGTGCTGGGCCCGTGGCTGGCTGCGTGAATGGTCTTGTGCATGTCATGTATGAAAGGTGTGTGAATGGACTGTAAAACGGTTGGTGCCTTGACGCAGCTTTACAGCTCACGAGCTGTGAGTCATTGGTTCAGTTTTTTGGCCTTTCAGTTATTAACAGTACATTTCAGTTTTGTGAAATCTCTTGTTTATAAAATTTGAACTATCAAACCATCACTCACCCTCGTGCCAAATCCAACCAGTATGTGTGGTAAAAATGACAAAACCTGCTCCGCTGTAATTACGCGTCGCAGCACACTTGTGACACGCTAGGTGTCTCAGGTGGGACCCCGATGATGAAGCATGCCACCAACTTGGGGGGTCTTTTTAACATAACCTAAGTGCATTTCTTTTCACAATTTAAAGATGATATATTACAAAACTATCTGTGTTTGTAGGGGAGGGGGCACCTATGTTTTTGGTCCTGGGTGCGGACTTCATCTAGGGAAACCTACCCAACCCGGATATTTTTTTAAACTAGACACCTCAAGGAGTCCAAGCAGGTGTGGCTTGAGTGGATCCCCCAACATTTTCTTACCCAGACGCCTCTGCAAACTTCAAAATTTGCTTAAAAAAGCATATTTTCCTGACTTTTCTTCGTAGGATCATGCTGGATGGAAGGAAATTTGTGGCTCCTCTCAGGTTCCAGAACTTTCCGTCACAGAAATGTGAAGAAAAAGTGTTTTTTTAGCCAAATGTTGACGTTTGCAAAAGATTCTTGATAAAAAAACAGTGGGGATCAATGCAAGTCACATCTCCCTGGACTCCCTCGGGTGTCTAGTTTTCAGAAATGTTTGGGTTTGGTAGGTTTCCCTATATAGCTACTGAGCCCAGGACCAAAAACGCAGGTGCCGCCCTCCCCCTTTGTTTTTTGGGGGATAATTTTGATGTGTCCACATTGTGTTTTGGGGCATTTCCTGCTGCGGGCACTAAGCCTACCCACACAAGTGAGGTATCAATTTTATCAGGAGACTTGGGGGAACGCTGGGTGGAAGGAAATGTGTGGCTCCTCTCTGATTCCAGAACTTTCTGTCACCGAAATGTGAGGAAAAAGTGTTTTGTTAGCCACCTTTTGGGGTTTGCAAAGGATTCTGGGTAACAGAACCTGGTAGGAGCCCCACAAGTCACCCCATATTGAATTCCCCTAGGCATCTAGTTTTAAAGAATGCACAGGTTTGGTAGGTTACCCTAGGTGCTGGTTGAGCAAGAGGCCAAAATCCACAGGTAGGCACTTTGCAAAAAACACCTCTGTTTTCTTTGGGAAAATGTGATGTGTCCACGTTGTGTTGTGGGGCATTTCCTGTTGTGGGTACTAGGCCTAACCACACAAGTGAGGTATCATTTTTATCAGAAGACTTGGGGCAACGCTGGGTTGAAGGAAATCTGTGGCTCCTCTCAGATTCCAGAACTTTCTGTCACCAAAATGTGAGAAAAAAGTGTTTTTGTAGCCAAATTTTGAGGTTTGCAAAGGATACTGGGTAACAGAATCTGGTGAGAGACCCACAAGTCACCCCTTCTTGGATTCCCCTAGGTATCTACTTTTAACAAAAATGCACAGGTTTAGTAGGTATCCCTAGGTGCCAGCTGAGCTAGAGGCCAAAATCCACAGGTAGGCACTTTGCAAAAAACTCCTCTGTTTTCTTTGGGGAAATGTGATGTGTCCACGTTGTGTTGTGGGGCATTTCCTGTTGTGGGTACTAGGCCTAACCACACAAGTGAGGTATCATTTTTATCAGAAGACTTGGGGGAACGCTGGGTGGAAGGAAATCTGTGGCTCATCTCAGATTCCAGAACTTTCTGTCACCAAAATGTGAGGAAAACGTGTTTTTTTAGCCACATTTTGAGGTTTGCAAAGGATTCTGGGTAACAGAACCTGGTGAGAGCCCCACCAGTCACCCCATATTGGATTGCTCTAGGAGTCTAGTTTAAAAAAATGCACAGGTTCTGTAGGTTTCCCTAGGTGCCGGCTGAGCTAGAGGCCAAAATGCAGAGGTAAGCACTTTGCACAAAACACCTCTGTTTTCTTTGGGAAAATGTGATGTGTCCACGGTGTGTTTTGGGGCATTTCCTGTCGGGGGCACTAGGCCTACCCACACAAGTGAGGTATTATTTTAATCAGGAGACTTGGGGGAATGCTGGGTGGAAGGAAATTTGTAGCTCCTCTCCTATTACAGAAGTTCCTGTCACCGAAATGTGAGGAAAAAGTGTTTTTTTAGCCCACTTTTAGGGTTTGCAAAGGATTCTGGGTAACAGAACTTGGTGAGAGCCCCACAAGTCACCCCATCTTCGATTCCCCTAGGTGTCTAGTTTTCAAAAATGCACAGGTTTGGTAGGTTTCCCTAGGTGCTGGCTAAGCTAGAGGCCAAAATCCACAGGTAGGCACTTTGCAGAAAACACCTCTGTTTTCTTTGGGAAAATGTGAAGTGTCCACGTTGTGTTTTGGGGCATTTCTTGACGTGGGCACTAGGCCTACTCACACAGGTGAGGTATCTTTTTTATTGTGGAGACTTGGGGGAACGCTGGGTGTAAGGACATTTGGCGCTCCTCTCATATTCCAGAACTTTCTGTCACCGAAATGTGAGGAAAAAGTGTTTTTTTAGCCACATTTTGTGGTTTGCAAAGGATTCTGGGTAACAGAGCCTAGTGAGAGCCCCACAAGTCACCCTATCTTGGATTCCCCTAGGTGTCTAGTTTTAAAAAATTCACAGGTTTGGTAGGTTTCCCTAGGTGCTGGCTGACCTAGAGGCCAAAATCCACAGGTAGGCACTTTCCAAAAACCACCTCTGTTTTCTTTGGGAAAATGTGATGTGTCCACGTTGTGTTTTGGGGCATTTCCTGTCGCGGGCACTAGGCCTAACCACACAAGTGAGGTATCATTTTTATCAGAATACTTGGGGGAAGGCTGGGTTGAAGGAAATTCGTGGCTCATCTCAGATTCCAGAACTTTCTGTCACCGAAATGTATGGAAAAAGTGTTTTTTTAGCCACATTTTGAGGTCTGCAAAGGATTCTGGGTAACAGAACCTAGTGAGAGCCCCACAACTCACCCCATCTTCGATTCCCCTAGGTGTTTAGTTTTCAAAAATGCACAGGTTTGGTAGGTTTCCATAGGTGCCAGCTGAGCTAGAGAGCAAATTCCACATGTAGGCACTTTGCAAATAACACCTCTATTTTCTTTGGGAAAATGTGATGTGTCCACATTGTGTTTTGGGGGAATTTCCTGTTGTGGACACTAGGCCTACCCACAGAAGTGAGGTATCATTTGTATCAGAAGACTTGGGGGATCGCTGGGTTGAAGGAAATCTGTGGCTCCTCTCAGATTCCAGAACTTTCTGTCACCAAAATGTGAGAAAAAAGTGTTTTTGTAGCCAAATTTTGAGGTTTGCAAAGGATACTGGGTAACATAATCTGGTGAGAGCCCCACAAGTCACCCCTTCTTGGATTCCCCTAGGTATCTAGTTTTAACAAAAATGCACAGGTTTGGTAGGTATCCCTAGGTGCCAGCTGAGCTAGAGGCCAAAATCCACAGGTAGGCACTTTGCAAAAAACACCTCTGTTTTCTTTGGGAAAATGTGATGTGTCCACGTTGTGTTGTGGGGCATTTCCTGTCGTGGGCACTAGGCCTAACCACACAAGTGAGGTATCATTTTTATCAGAAGACTTGGGGGAACGCTGGGTGGAAGGAAATCTGTGGCTCATCTCAGATTCCAGAACTTTCTGTCACCAAAATGTGAGGAAAACGTGTTTTTTTAGCCACATTTTGAGGTTTGCAAAAGATTCTGGGTAACAGAACCTGGTGAGAGCCCCACAAGTCACCCCATATTGGATTGCTCTAGGAGTCTAGTTTAAAAAAAATGCACAGGTTCTGTAGGTTTCCCTAGGTGCCGGCTGAGCTAGAGGCCAAAATGCAGAGGTAGGCACTTTGCACAAAACACCTCTGTTTTCTTTGGGAAAATGTGATGTGTCCACGGTGTGTTTTGGGGCATTTCCTGTCGGGGGCACTAGGCCTACCCACGCAAGTGAGGTATTATTTTTATCAGGAGACTTGGGGGAATGCTGGGTGGAAGGAAATTTGTAGCTCCTCTCCTATTACAGAACTTCCTGTCACCGAAATGTGAGGAAAAAGTTTTTTTTTAGCCCAATTTTAGGGTTTGCAAAGGATTCTGGGTAACAGAACTTGGTGAGAGCCCCACAAGTCACCCCATCTTCAATTCCCCTAGGTGTCTAGTTTTCAAAAAGGCACAGGTTTGGTAGGTTTCCCTTGGTGCTGGCTAAGCTAGAGGCCAAAATCCACAGGTAGGAACTTTGCAGAAAACACCTCTGTTTTCTTTGGGAAAATGTGATGTGTCCACGTTGTGTTTTGGGGCATTTCTTGACGTGGGCACTAGGCCTACTCACACAGGTGAGGTATCTTTTTTATTGTGGAGACTTGGGGGAACGCTGGGTGTAAGGACATTTGGCGCTCCTCTCATATTCCAGAACTTTCTGTCACCGAAATGTGAGGAAAAAGTGTTTTTTTAGCCGCATTTTGTGGTTTGCAAAGGATTCTGGGTAACAGAGCCTAGTGAGAGCCCCACAAGTCACCCTATCTTGGATTCCCCTAGGTGTCTAGTTTTAAAAAATTCACAGGTTTGGTAGGTTTCCCTAGGTGCTGGCTGACCTAGAGGACAAAATCCACAGGTAGGCACTTTCCAAAAACCACCTCTGTTTTCTTTGGGAAAATGTGATGTGTCCACGTTGTGCTTTGGGGCATTTCCTGTCGCGGGCACTAGGCCTAACCACACAAGTGAGGTATCATTTTTATCAGAAGACTTGGGGGAAGGCTGGGTTGAAGGAAATTCGTGGCTCATCTCAGATTCCAGAACTTTCTGTCACCGAAATGTATGGAAAAAGTGTTTTTTTAGGCACATTTTGAGGTTTGCAAAGGATTCTGGGTAACAGAACCTAGTGAGAGCCCCACAACTCACCCCATCTTCGATTCCCCTAGGTGTTTAGTTTTCAAAAATGCACAGGTTTGGTAGGTTTCCATAGGTGCCAGCTGAGCTAGAGAGCAAATTCCACATGTAGGCACTTTGCAAATAACACCTCTATTTTCTTTGGGAAAATGTGATGTGTCCACATTGTGTTTTGGGGGAATTTCCTGTTGTGGACACTAGGCCTACCCACAGAAGTGACGTATCATTTTTATCAGGCAACTTGGGGGAACGCTGGGTGGAAGAAAATTTGTGGCTCTTCTCTGATTCCAGAACTTTCTGTCACCAAAATATGAGGAAAACGTGTTTTTTTTAGCCAAATTTTGAGGTTTGCAAAGGAGTCTGGGTAACAGAACTTGGTGAGAGCCCCACAAGTCACCCCATATTGGATTCCTCTAGGTGTCTAGTTTTAAAAAATGCACGGGTTTGGTAGGTTTCCCTAGGTGCCGGCTGAGCTAGAGTCCAAAATCCACAGGTAGGCAGTTTGCAAAAAACACCTCTGTTTTCTTTGGGAAAATGTGATGTGTCCACGTTGTGTTTTGGGGCATTTCTTTGTGTGGGCACTAGGCCTACCCACACAAGTGAGGTATCATTTTCATCAGGAGACTTGGGGGAATGCTGGGTGGAAGGACATCTGTGGCTCCTCTCATATTCCAGAACTTTCTGTCACCGAAATGTGAGAAAAAGTGTTTTTTTAGCCAAATTTTGAGGTTTGCAAAGGATACTGGGTAACAGAACTTGGTGAGAGCCCCACAAGTCATCCTATCTTGGATTACCCCAGGTGCCTAGTTTTAAAAAATGCACAGGTTTGGTAGGTTTCCCTAGGTGCTGGCTGACCTAGAGGCCAAAATCCACAGGTAGGCACTTTCCAAAAACCACCTCTGTTTTCTTTGGAAAAATGTGATGTGTCCACGTTGTGTTTTGGGGCATTTCCTGTCATGGGCACTAGGCCTAACCACACAAGCGAGGTATCAGTTTTATCAGAAGACTTGGGGGAACGCTGGGTTGAAGGAAATTTGTGGCTCATCTCAGATTCCAGAACTTTCTGTCACCGAAATGTATGGAAAAAGTGTTTTTTTAGCCACATTTTGAGGTTTGCAAAGGATTCTGGGTAACAGAACATATTGAGAGCCCCACAACTCACCCCATCTTCGATTACTCTAGGTGTTTAGTTTTCAAAAATGCACAGGTTTGGTAGGTTTCCATAGGTGCCAGCTGAGCTAGAGACCAAATTCCACATGTAGGCACTTTGCAAATAGCACCTCTATTTTCGTTGGGAAAATGTGATGTGTCCACATTGTGTTTTGGGGAATTTCCTGTTGTGGACACTAGGCCTACCCACAGAAGTGACATATCATTTTTATCAGGCAACTTGGGGGAACGCTGGGTGGAAGAAAAGTTGTGGCTCTTCTCTGATTCCAGAACTTTCTGTCACCAAAATATGAGGAAAACGTGTTTTTTAGCCAAATTTTGAGGTTTGCAAAGGAGTCTGGTTAACAGAACTTGGTGAGAGCCCCACAAGTCACCCCATCTTGGATTCCTCTAGGTGTCTAGTTTTAAAAAATGCACGGGTTTGGTAGGTTTCCCTAGGTGCCGGCTGAGCTAGAGGCCAAAATCCACAGGTAGGCAGTTTGCAAAAAACACCTCTGTTTTCTTTGGGAAAATGTGAGGTGTCCACGTTGTGTTTTGGGGCATTTCTTTGCGTGGGCACTAGGCCTACCCACACAAGTGAGGTATCATTTTCATCAGGAGACTTGGGGGAATGCTGGGTGGAAGGACATTTGTGGCTCCTCTCATATTCCAGAACTTTCTGTCACCGAAATGTGAGAAAAAGTGTTTTTTTAGCCGCATTTTGTGGTTTGCAAAGGATTCTGGGTAACAGAACCTAGTGAGAGCCCCACAAGTCACGCTATCTTGGATTCCCCTAAGTGTCTAGTTTTCAGAAATGCACAGGTTTGGTAGGTTTCCCTAGGTGCTGGCTGAGCTAGAGGCCAAAATCCACAGGTAGGCACTTTGCAAAAACCACCTCTGTTTCCTTTGGGAAAATGTGATGTGTCCAGGTTGTGTTTAGGGGCATTTCCTGTCGCGGGCACTATGCCTAACCACACAAGTGAGGTATCACTTTTATCGTGGATACTTGGGGGGAACACTGGGTGGAAGGAAATTTGTGGCTCCTCTCTGATTCTAGAACTTTCTGTCACCGAAATGTGAGGAAAAAGTGTTTTTTTAGCCACATTTTGTGGTTTGCAAAGGATTCTGGGTAACAGAACCTAGTGAGAGCCCCACAAGTCACCCCATCTTGGATTCCCCTAGGTGTCTATTTTTCAAAAATGCACAGGTTTGGTAGGTTTCCCTAGGTGCCGGTTGAGCTATAGGACAAAATCCACAGGTAGGTACTTTGCAAAAAAACACCTGTTTTCTTTGGGAAAATGTGATGTGGCCGCGTTGTGTTTTGGGGCATTTCCTGTCGCGGGCACTAGGCCTACCCACACAAGTGAGGTATCATTTTTATCGGGAGACTTGGGGGAAAGCTGGGTGGAAGGAAATTTGTGGCTCCTCTCAGATTCCAGAACTTTCTGTCACTGAAATGTGTGGGAAAAGTATTTTTTAGCCAAATTTTTTTGTTTTTTTGACAAGGATTCTTGGTAACAGAACCTGGTGAGAGCCCCACAAGTCACCCCATCTTGGATTCCCCTTGGTGTCTAGTTTTTTAAATGCACAGGTTTGGTAGGTTTTCCTAGGTGCCGGCTGAGCTAGAGGCCAAAATCCACAGCTAGGCAAAAAACAGCTCTGTTTTCTTTGGGAAAATGTGATGTGTCCACGTTGTGTTTTGGGGCACTTCTTGTCGCGGGCGCTAGGCCTACCCACACAGGTGAGGTACCATTTTTATTGGGAGACTCGGGGGAACATATAATAGCAAAACAAGCATTATTGCCCCTTGTCTTTCTCTACATTTTTTCCTTCCAAATGTAAGACAGTGTGTAAAAAAGATGTCTATTTGAGAAATGCCCTGTAATTCACATGCTTTTCAAAGAATTCAAAGATGTGCAAACAACCACTGCTTCTCAACAGCTTATCTTTTGCCCATTTTGGAAATACAAAAGTTCTCTTGATACCTATTTTTCACGCTTTATATTTCAGCAAATGAATTGCTGTATACCCAGGATAGAATGAAAACCCACTGCAAGGTGCAGCTCATTTATTGGCTCTGGGTACTTAGGGTTCTTGATGAACCTACAAGCCCCATATATCCCCGCAACCAGAAGAGTCCAATGGACGTAACGGTATATTGCTTTCAAAAATCTGACATCGGTGGAAAAAGTTACAGAGTAAAACATAGAGAAAAATGGCTGTTTTTTTACCTCAATTTCAATATTATTTTATTTCAGCTGTTATTTTTTGTAGGAAACCCTTGTAGGATCAACACAAGTTACCCATTGCTGAATTCAGAAGTTTGTCTACATTTTAGAAATGTTTAGGTTTCTGGGATCCAGCATTGGTTTCACACCCATTTCTGTCACTAACGGAAAGGAGGCTGAAAGCACAAGAAATCGTAAAAATGAGGTATGTCCCAGTAAAATGCCAAAATTGTGTTGAAAAATTGGGTATTTTGATTCAAGTCCGCCTGTTCCTGAAAGCTGGGAAGCTGGTGATTTTAGCACTGCAAACCCCTTGTTGATGCCATTTTCAGGGAAATAACCACAAGCCTTTTTCTGCAGCTCTTTTTTCCCTTTGTTTTAAAAATAAAAAACAAACTTTTTGCTGTATTTTGGCTAAGTTCTTGGTCTCCTTCAGGGGAACCCACAAACTCTGGATACCTCTAGAATCCCTAGGATGATAGAAAAAAAGGACGCAAATTTGGTGTGGGTAGCTTATGTGGGCAAAAAGTTATGAGGGTCTAAGTGTGAACTGCCCCAAATAGCCAAAAAAAGGCCTGGCACCTAAGGGGAAAAAGGCCTGGCAGCAAAGGGGTTAAGTCTTAGCAAAGCATTTCAAAGTGGCAAGGGCAGAGAGGACTGTACCTCTCAGAGTCCAAGGGATATAACAAACAGCAGTGAAGGGTGAAAGGGATTCTGACTAAAGCCCAATTGGAGAACGGTATATTATAGTTCATAGGGCAAGATGATTAGTCAATCCATCATTTCATTTGACGCAGAGGGTGTAACATTCAATAGAAATCGATCATGCGACCCAGACTGCAACATCACCAGAAGTTCCCGTTACCAACAGGTAGGAAATATTCCATATGGTCTCATCCATGCAACTTTGATACATTAACATATGTTGCTGGTCCACAGTTCTAAATGTTCTGGATTCAAGGCCAAATTCACAAACTGACTTTGTGTAAAACAATAAAACATCTATTACAAAGCTAGCTTTCTCATGAGAATTAAATCTGAAAGAAAAGTTCACGTTAGCAAGAATGACTAAACATTTTCTGCACAGTCACGTAGCAGGGCCTTGCAGGCCTCACTGAGACTGATACAGTGAATTAAACATCACATTAATTTATGCATTTAATACACATTTAAAATGCTAAACCATGACTCATATTAATAAGCTACCAGACTTGTTCATGATACAATACATTTAAAAAGAAAAGATTATATTAACCCTTTCATGTAACTATAAAATAATAAGGCATTCTCCACATTTTCATAACATTTGAAAAAAACTACTCTTGTAAAATCTATTATTGTTTTAGTACACACTATTAGTTTTTATCATGAATTATAACATAATGTAGAATTAATTCCTTCAATATGAAATTAAAATGTTACACCATGTGTATCAACTGCTGACCTAGAGTGAATGCATGATAATACTGATTTTTAATCCACCACTTTACTAAACAGATACTCTGATTAATATAAGGCATAAACTGTCACTTCTAGATCATCATTATTGTGCCTTGAGGGACAGAACTAACATTTCGGCTACATCCCAGGTCTGGCATGATAGGGTGTCCTAGATCAGGGACCATGGGCTGCCCTCTGGAGAGACTTCCTGACTCTCCAGAGGGCCAGCCCCTGGTCCCTGATACAGCCCAGGACATTGTGAGCAAGACAACAGAGGGAACATCTGGGGTAGGGCTTAGCTTGAGCAAGTTAGTTTATATCCACATCCAGGTGGTGGTAAAACAGTTAGTTACTATAGCTGAATTTTGGATCACCATCTCAGCTGAGAGGTGGTAGGGTTCACATATATCATGGATATCATTGACATGCATGTAAACCTAAGCCCTTGCCTGTGGTAGTCATTTGGTTAGGGTTGACATGCACAGATTAAACAAGAAAGGTGATCATGTTGGCCCTTGAGGGACACCACAGCTGAGCTTCCTATACTCTGTAAAGAAAGGAGGAAAAGCATCTGATTTGTATTTATCTGCTAGAAATAACTTTAGCCAATGGAAGACCATTCCTCAATAGCTTACTATGGTCAAAGTGTTAATCATTATAGAATGGTTGATGGTGCAAAAGGGAATGAACAGGTTTCTTACACCATCCCATTAACTAGCCTATGCAGGTCATACTTAGGTGTCTTGGCCTAGGCAACATCCACCTGGAAGTAATTCCACTCTGCTGATTATTCAAGCTGCTTAAATGCTAGCTTCTTGGGCAGTTTGCTTACAGCAGCAAAGAAATGGGTTGGTCATTTGCACTCAGTGAGGGCTTTTAAGCAATGGTTTTAAAATGAGCAGCTTCCAGGCTCTGGGTACAATGCCACTTGCATACTGAAAGGCAGATTGATTGCTTCAAACTGCTGGTCCATTTTTCACTAATGCATTTGTGCTGGTTCATGTCTGAACTGGAAACCGTGCATTCATTATGATACAAACAACTGTAGGGCGACCACCCGTCTGTTATTTTCACGGATTGTCCGTGAATAAACCCTAAAGTCCATTGTCTGGAATTAGGTTTTCAACAGACGGCATTTGTCTGTAATTTTAGCTGTTATGTTAAAAGAGCTATGTTACAGTTAAATACCTCTGCTGAAGTGAAAACTCTCCTGTGCTGTGATCCAAAGGAAGGGGTAGACATACCTGAAACAATCCTTCTTTCCAGAGTGCTGGCTGCCTGAAATGAAACGCAAGTCAGTGAAGTTGCTTAATCTGTAAATGCAAAGGCTGCATGGGAGGCAATAGAGCTGCTTGTTGATTGATGGTGACACTTTAAACTTCCTGAAGACAAAGATGCATTATTTTTTAGAGGTATTGTGGGGGGTGTTTCAAGTTGAGTTACGGAGTGTGTGCTTTTAATGAACAGTTGTAAAACTGTTTGCACTGTGCATTCCTCTTATTACTAAAATGTACACTTTGAAAACACTATTTTAATTTTAACCTAATGTTATGTCCACATTTTGTGACAGCCTATCTTTTGCTGTTTAATGCAAATTTAAAATAATGCCTTACACGTTCACAGTGCTTTTTGTGATAGGCAAGGACCTCCTAGCAGTAAAAATACACAGTCACTGTTTCTTGCTGAACCAAACACAATTCAATTCAATGGGCTTCTAGTTTCACACACTTATGTCTACAGTGATCACATTAACCAGCGGAAGTTTCATAACATAGATTAGTGGATTTCCCACTGTTTTTTAAAAACTTGCATTTACTTTTCATTTAAGATCTGCATTATTTTTTATGCAGATATCTAATGGTGAAAGATTAAAAAATAGTCACAGAATATTTTTCTCTTTTTAGCTACACCTTTGATTCCACATCCATATTCACCGATCACATCCCTAATGCACTTAGGGTCTGTAGACGGGTCTCCGCGACCGCGTCTTCTATCTCCCAGGGCTGGCACCGCTCTGACGAGTCGCGCGATTCACTTCCACGTTCCCCTGGTAACATGGGAACGCTATCGGACGTCACGGGAGCAGAGTTCCGGCCGGAAAACCTACAAGTGACGACGAACTGCACGGCGCGCGCGCAAGAGGTGGAGAAGGACGAGTCGGAAGGAGAGAGACAGACGGACGCAGCAGCAGAAGGGGACTCTGGACCCCTACGGAGGCGAGAGGAAAACGAAGCGGTTTTCCCCGACGAGCGAGAGGCGAAGACTCAAGGAACCCGCCACGACCCAGGAGGGTCGTGGCTCCACAAGGTACGGTCCCTCCTAGGGAAAAGGGACGTAAGAGAATAACAGGGGCACAAGGGAAAGGAAACCTGGGAGGTGGGATAGGGGGAAGCACCAGTGAGCACGGGGAGCACTCTTGGGAGTAATTCTGTCTATTAAAAAAAAGAGACAGAACGTGACTTCATTAAACCACTCCTCATCCTCACCGTGGAATACCCTTCACCACTTGTCACCCTGAGGAATCCCTCCCTGCATGTACCCCTAATAAAAGAAGCTCGCGAAACGCCCCACAAAGTACTTACCCTGGTTTTCTTCTCTGTTTTGTTTTCCGACACTCTCGGGAGGACCAAGGACCAGAGGAACGACAAATCTAGAGGAAGAACCAAAGGACAAGACGATTAACAGAGACTAGAGAAGACAACAAGACATATAATTAAAACAAATGCAATAGATTACTTCACCAATATAAATAAAACTTCTTTTTCACCCTATACAAGACTCAGACCCCTTTTGTACCGCCCAAAGCCTACCACAGTGGTGTCAGAAGTGGGATATATCCCGAAGGCTACGGGACGGTATACAACATGGGCGAAAAACCAACCCTAGAAGACATGATTAAACAGCTAGCAGAAGGCCAGCGCCACCTACAACTGGTCTGGGAGGCGCACCAACGGGAGGCAAAGGAAGACAGAGAGGCACTACAAACAACCCTAAAAAGCCAAGCTACGATCATGGCTAACAACCACCTCGTACATGAGACTGCGCTGCAGAAACTAACGGACACCATAGCAGCCAGAAAAGTCCACCCCAATGTCCCGAGCTCTGTCTTACAAAAGTTCCAAGAAGGAGAAGATCCGGACTCCTTCTTCACGAACTTCGAACGCGTGGCCTCTTCCGCTCAATGGCCGGAGGAACGGTGGGGTCAGTATATCGCGCCACTCCTCACAGGAATTCTACAGACGGCCTACCAGGCCGCTAATCCGGGTGGCACCACCCCCTACAAGGATATTAAAAGGAGTATCCTTGAAAGAGTAGGTCATGACATGGAATACTACAGAATGAAGTTTCGAAAAGTGAAATGGGGACAGAACAAAGATCCTCGCACTTTTTACTTCAGGGTGAAAGATCTGGGTTTAAAATGGTTGGGTCCCATAGGAACTACCAGAGAAGATGTGATAAAAACAATTATTTTGGAACAATATTTAGAGACTCTACCGCATAGTACCAGGAATTGGATAAGGCAACATCCGAAGGTCGATACGGAACTCGCCATAGACCTGGCCTGTGCCTATCACCGATCTACGGATGTTAAACTCCTACAACCCCGGCAGACCATGAAGACGATACCGACCCCTCCTAAGTTGACTCCGAGATTCTCCACTGGAAGAACCCGGGTCCCACAAACACGGGGAGGGAAACCCGATGCAACAACCCCAATGTTTCAGTTGCGGAGAATGGGGCCACATAGCCAGGGTGTGTCCCAGGAAAACCGATGGAGTCGAACCCATGGAAATTGGGGTCACCCGACGTAGGGTATTATGTACAGGCAAGGGAAATACTAAATTCAAACAGGACATCAAGATAAACGGAAATCCTATCTATGCCTTAATTGATTCGGGTTGTAGTCAATCCGTAATCCGAAGAGACTTGGTGGATCCTATGGACCTAGCCCCGAACCAGTGGGTCACTATTTGCTGCGTACATGGTGACAAGGAACAATACCCCTTAGCGTTGGTCAAGATAGAATGGGGCGAGTATCGCGACTTCCTCCCAGTGGGGGTGATGGACCGGTTGATTGAAGACTGTATTATCGGGACTGATTATATACGGTTTTATAACCTTCTAGATCAAACCCGAATACCGAAAGAGATCCCCGACTGGTGGACGGAAGCACCGTTTTCTGACAGCTTTATTGAGTGTCCTCCGAGTCGCAGAAAACTAACCCGAAGGGAAAAACGACAAGGGAAACTAAAATATCAGGAGTCCAGAGAGGAGACAAATCCTGATAAATTGGTGGCAGAAATACATGACACAACTAGTTCCTTTAGAGATAGTCAGAGACAAGACCCTACTCTTGCTCATGCCTGGAACACGGCCAAAACAGAATCTACGAACGAGGTGGGTCCTTATTTTCTAATACAGAACAACCTTCTCTATAGACTTACCACGACTACCACGGGAGAAACAAAAATTGTGCCTGAACCTTATCGAAACCAAGTCCTGTTCTTAGCTCATAATCAGCCAGGAGGTGGTCACTATGGTAGAGAAAAGACTGAGGAATATCTCTAACGGAGATTTTATTGACCGGGAGTCTATGCCCACATCAGGAAATACTGTTTACAATGTCCTGGGTGCCAACTGACAGAACCTAGACTACCCAAGAAAGCCCCCTTACATCCCCTACCCATTATTGAGGTTCCTTTTAGCCGGGTGGGTATGGATTTAGTCGGCCCTTTACTGCCATCATCAAGAGGCATGGGGGTCAGAATCACCCCCAGAGTGTGATTTACTAACATTTTTTGCGGGGTTTGCATCATGAAAATGACGCAAACTAGTACAAAATGTTTTTTTTTATTATTTACTTATCACTGGAAAATGATTAAAAGTAACAGAAAGTAGCACAAAGCACTGCTATGCATTACTTAGCATCAATGGGGTATTACATTGGCATTCCCATTTAGCCACCCACCCTTTTTTGACCCAAAACCCTATCTACTAAAAGCGTGAGACATAGTTTTGCATACAAAATCATGCCATTTTAGTTCAAAACCAGGCACTAAAAGGAGAAATGTTTTCATTTTTCCTTTCTTTTCTCACTTTGCATGTGTGCTACAATGCGCAGCACACATACAAAGTAAGAAAAAACGTTTAAGTTGTCTAGGCATAGTATAATGTACTGGGGGAGTATCCTTCCAGTACAAAACCTATGCTAGGATCACACACACACACCCTTGCACTACGGTGCAAAGGTGTGTGCATTCCACATGGCAGCTAAAATCAGCACTGACAATGGAGAGAGGGGAGGAGAGAGACATATCTCTGTAGATATGGTGCTCTCCTGCTTCCTCCCTGTCATGCAATGCAATGCAGCATTTTTGGTGGATGTACAACATTGCCTGAATTGTGTCAAATTAACCTGTGTTCTGTGTTTACATAACATAGTGTACTATTCATCTGACAGAATTGTATAAAACACTGTCCTCTGGTACTAAAAGGGACTGGAAAAAATAAAGTAATTTAGTAAAAACTGCACTATGTGTTACCAGGCAACCAGGGTTCAAATCCCCACTCACCCGCATGACTAAATTGTGTGATTTAAGTCAAATCGAGCTATACTTACTGTATCTAGTTTACTTGATAGTGACTTTGGAGAGCTCATTCAAGTAATTCAGTTCAATATGGATCCTGTGTAAAAAACTCACATGTAAATGCTTCAATAGCCTGTAATGTTCCTCCATCCATGAAAATAATATTGGCCATGACATAAGGGACACCTGACAATTCATACACTCGTGGCTTTGCCAAGATGAAGGGTTAATAAATGTTTTAAAGTTCATGCTTAGAAACTTCCAGTCCAATTACATGTCAATGCAGTGTTGTGATTTAAACTGAAACGCTTCCATGCGTTAAAGAAACACTTTCTACATTTTAAAGTCTTTGTTATGTTCTTATAATTTGTTTGTTCTGTAATTTGTATCCCAAATATTTTGAAGGTTCTGCATGCTCTTTGGCACTTAGGGAAGAGTCAGGCCATTGGTTCTGGGTTGGCTTGACTGCAGACCCATTTTTAGACATGGACAGAGTGGGCAAATGCCCAGGGCCCAACATTCCAAGGGTCCGGCCCCTAACTCCCCTCCACAAGTACTATCAATTGACCATCCCACCAGCAGAATTTGCCTGGGTGTTAGGGTGTTGCTTTTTCAACCCCTTGACAGTGTCTCTTTTGTTTCCGGACTCTCTAATGAGACTACTCTAAAGGTTTACAATACTTGCTGGTACTTATGGGGGGGCCTATCTGATTTTAGGAATTGTCCTGCCTTTTCTTCTATTTTGAATGTATTTGGTTCTTGGCAATGACCCTTTGAATCAATTGCTGTGGATCTTACATTTGATCTTCACTTCATCCTGCTCTTTAATTCTCAGCATGGTGGTCGGGCTCCCAGTTCCAAGATAAATATAGAGTCCCTGATGCACACTCAAATGTAGCAGCCAGGCCTTCTTGGTGCTGTGAGACTACAAATTGTGGGTACCTCACATCCTTACATTTGGTGCAAGATGTGTGAGTCTGTAAACCACATTTTCTGCTCTGCCACTTAATGTTTTTAGGTTTGATGTCTAGTGGGGGGTCAGGTGAGGCAGGTGTCTTTGTTCAACTTACCTAAACTAGCAGAATGTGAAAAAGTCACTGACCTAATGTTTCCCAAATTGTTTGTCATGTGTATTTAAATATTTAGAAACATATTCAAAATGTTGCTTTTGCTTTCTCTTCAAGAAAGACTGGGTATATTAGGGTAGGAGTGATGCCCTTGACACCATGCTCAAAGAAGGCATCAATTTCCTTCTGAACAAGGACATAATACGCCATGTGAATGTAGGATACCTAGAGGCAATCTCATACACAGAAGAGTGAATAAGTAGTGCAATATAAAAATAAATAAATGCATTGCTAAACCAGAGGGGTATGGCCGCTCTTCCTTTTCTCCTGAATTTTTTTCCGTTGTCTAGAATTGTTGTCCTGAATTTTGAGCCCTTGTCCATCCCAGGTAGTCAACCTAGCCCACTAATCGGTTTCATCCGGACAAAGGGGCTTCACCATGCAAACCTGGGCAGCACGCACTGTCTGTAATATGGGCCCTGATGTTCTGGTGTGCCTACAGGGCAGCTGATGTACAGACCTATATAATGGGCCGCTAACCATACTAAAGCAGAAATAGAGGCTAGAATCCGAGAGAGTCCTTTTTCCAGGGTGATAGGCAAAAGCACCACAACAAGGAGAGTCCCCATCCAATATATCTTACAAGAGTATAGTAGCAGTGAGGACACTGTGAGAGGGCATAATCTGCACAATTAGTAGAAAATGCCTTTTTTCTCAGATATTTTTAGCTGTTTTGTTGAAAAGAACAAAAGACCGTCTATGAATAAATGATTAAAGCCTGGCCATTAACATTGTAAATTCTCATTGGCTCAGCTGATCAGTCTGAACAGCCGCCCTTCCCCCCCCCCCCCCCCCCCCCTCCAAGTTACTCATTATACCGAACAAGCCGTCTGCTTTAGAGTTATCCAGGGCAGCGCAGACCAGTTGGGTAGTAGTGACTAACAAGCTGTATTCTGGCATACTTGAACAGCACCCATGCATGTTAATTATCATGTTATTAGCAGCATTGAACTTATAATTGAATCTTAATAGCCAGAGAAACAGTAATGGGCATTATGAGATAACAGAATTTAAAACGGGTGCTATTGCACGTGGAGCAGAAGTTTGTATCATGAAGTATGACACACTGAAGCACGTAGACACGGTATCGCCCATGGCACAAATATTTAGTTGTGGTGCATCTATTTCTTGACACATAATTTCTCTTTAGGCGTATGCACAGTTTTCTGTTCTGAAATAATATTTCTCCTGTGTCCTCCGGCGTACCATGAAGTATTGTAACAGGTATTGGTTCCCCTTCAGGCCTGCCAGTAAATCGTATGGCTTTTTAGATAGTATATTTTATATATATAAAAATATGCCTGTTTTTCTACATTTTTTTCCAGGAAGAAAATCCTACCCTTAACTTTACCTGGAAAGAGTTGGCACATTCCATGTGTTTCCCGGTGTGGCCCTGTCTTCCTACCCTCTATAATCCCTACCATCCCTCCATCTTTTTTTGGAGGAAACTCTTCTTCACTGTTTGCCCCCTCCTGATCCTTGACGGGTGAAGAAAGACTGAGTTCTAGCTTTGAAAGATACAGGGACCGTAGTGACCAAAGTCATGTCTTATGAAACGGAGATGGAATTCCCGGTGAGAGATACCAGTAGGGGCATTGTGGAAGGTGTGGTGCACTATTCACAAATCTATACATTTTCCTTTATCCCACTGACGACTAAGAGATCATGGCAGCTAATAAAATGTCAAGCATTCCTGACTGACGACGGAATATATCCTGAGAACCACTAACAATTTTTAGCGGCAAAAGCCTCGGGGAAATCTCCCTATTTCCTGGTGGGCTTGTTCGCCTCTGGGCATTGGATGACTCAGGTAACACTGACTCCAGGGGGATGGGGCCGTGCGAAGGTAAAATACCCATAAACACTTAATGACAGGCCACGCAGCCTCCCCGGTTACCCAACAATATATAAACTGCCTGATCTCATTATGGATTTCAGCGGCTCATGAATTTTTAACTGCCTCCTCCTGCCAGCGTTTTTTTTCTGACGCAGCTCCCCCCGACGTGTAGCGGTTGAGAGGCCTGTCCATTAAATCTCTCCCAGATTAAGGAATTCATTTAATGATGGCGGCGTGCAGGCCGGGGCCAGCGCTGCGGTGCACCCTCCATCAAGACGTGTCTGTTTATGGAACACGACGCAACGATCATGTCGCTGCCAGTCAATGGCGATGAGGGTAGCTGGGGAGAGCTTCGGCAGTGGGCTCTGGGGAACAACCGGACTTCTCCGTTTCCTCTGGAAGGCGTTAAGCTTCAAAGACATGAGAGACAGCTAACCTAAGTTCCCTCAACCCCCCAAGCCACCAATTAACCTAGTTTTTCAGGGATGCTCAAAGCCATGACTGGCCGGGGTCCAAGTGACAGTGAACATTTTCTTTTATGGCCCTTCCATTGGGGACACGTTCCAATCTCGCGTCCAATCCCAAGCATAACATCGGGCTTCTGTTGACGTACTCCTGTCACCACAACAGAGGTGTCATCGAGGCCACCAAAACCTCGTGGGTGGATGTTTCAATGTTCAAGGACCCTATACCAGGAATTAACTGGCTCACGAGCAACACACGAAGAGGATGCTACGTATATTGATAGTACCGAAGCAAGTGATGCAGTGTACCGAGCAGGTCAAGAAGGTGAGAAAGGTGTCTAACCAGAGGTACTAGGATGAGGCCCAAACTCACCAACTCCCTGGTGAGGCAAACATCCGAAAATAACAAAGTTCATACTCGGCAGTTTTCAGATGAGAGTAACACTGAGCAGGACTCATAAAAGACCAGTGCCAGCAGGACACTGATGAGTTCTTTGGATAAGAAGTGTGGTCAAATACCTGAGGCCAAAAAAGTCTACAGACCGATTGGCCTCTCCACCTCCTGCTGCATCTAAAAGAGCTTACAGCATGGCCATTTCCTTCAAAGGCCTCATTGTAGCTGATGAAATGGCACTCTCTCCTGTCTTTCGTAGATGAGGTCCCTGTGCCCATCAAGCACAGGACAGGACCAATCAGTTAGCCCACTGACCCCTTTCATAGCGTACATACTGAGGCCCACTACATCACTAATGATACGAGGAGGCCATGATCTTTCACCCTGAGGGCTACCAAGATCACTTCTTTGATTGACCTTTTGACAAAGAACACCAGCGAAAGACCACATTCTTTATGGAAAAGGCAGGTTGCTACCAGCTCTCACACTTCCATCTGCTTCACTGTAGTGAGGACACTCCATTTCATCTGGTAATCAGCGGGTTTGCTCCCACCTATCTATTAACTTAAGACCAGTGAGGGAAAACATGCTTTCAGTGTTGCATCTTTAATACAAATGCTTTCAGCTGCTGCTCCTACCAGCTGCCTGTTGGTGACAGGTTGCAGGTGCTTGTTCCTGTCAGGCCAGTCGGACGTCCAACCAACCTTGCTCAGCCCAGAGGTGTCAACCTTCTGTATGGACAGGTGAAAGCCCTCAATAGTAGCATACCCTTTCAGTCCTTTGCCAGCGCCTTTTTCGGTCTCGCTTAGTCCTGTGATGTTTGCCCCACATTAATTTTACACTGTTATCCACGAGTAAGTCTGATTAGTCATTCATACACGACCAAATAAAAACCCAACCTCTGTCTGACAGCTAGGGATGGATCAAGAACACGCTTCTAATCATTCCATAGCTGGCCACGAATCCAGAACAAAGTTACACCTTGCTCAAGGAGTTAGGAATTATCCAGCAGCAGATGTTGGAGCTAGTAGATGGTCCACCTAAGAGAACAGTTGTGCAGTGAAATAACATGCAGGAAACAGGTCCTAATGTAAACTAATCCCCCCATTGTCAGATTTGGTAGTAAAAAACAGCAGTAATTGTGGCTCAAGGGGCACCCTCATCCACTTTATTGTCTTTAACCATACTGGAGGCACCTACCGATATAGGTATTTCCTAAAGGTGTACCCCAAAGTATTTTTAGAATTACCTGGATCCCACCATTGTCCAATGATAAGCTTTATTAAGAACTATTTCTCATGTGAGGTTGAGTCTGCCCTGGTAGTATTATCTTACCAGGATGAGATGCAGAACCAGCCTTTGCAACGATAGCACCCTGGGCAGAAACACATTTGGGACTCTTGCTGCTGTTGGTGTGTTCATTTTATAAAGGAAGTGTCCATTAGCACTTTCTTGTCCTAAGTAGGAGTGTCCACCTTTAATATTTTTAATACATTTGTATCACACTCTCATCTGTGACTGCCCAAACTCTGTACACTTGGAAAAGCATATCTTCTTAAGCAGGGTCTTCGGGCAATAACATGAAGTCATTATTGTGCACTTGATGCAAAATAGTGCAATACACACACACAAACAGAGTGGTCCTAGGACATCGGTTTACGAAGGTTCCTGTTTTATTTATTTCTCTTTTTTGTTGAGTGTCTGGGCTTCTTAATGCAACAGTAAACCACAAAGCCTGGTTTGGACCACTAGTCTGGTAACCATTGCCGCTTTTGCTCAGATAGAGCCCTGAACACAAAGAAATTTGGCATCTTCACTGCTGCTGATAAATAAAATGAAGCAGAAGGGAGTCCCTTTGCATTCAAAGGTCGGCTCCTGGCTGATTATATCACAACAGTGTCTGGCCTTTGAACACAAACAATTCTGCATCTCTCCATCTCCCCTCAATCAATCGCAGCTCAGGTCTGTCACAATGGTATCAAGGGCCAGATGTAGCAAAGGGTTTTTCCCATTCTGTGTCAATGGGAATATGTGTTCGTACATTTGGCCCCAAGTTATTTGCAGGGGTGGTGTTGGTATGTGGTAGCAGGGGACAAGAGGGAAGTACTGCAGATACTGCACCATTCATAGCTAAGCACCTGCAGTGGCAGAACTCATCCTATTGCAAATGATAGTTCCTGCATCTCCTGAAGAGGACTCATAGGCACACATGATGCCTATCAGGCAGAATCTAGCATGTGAGCTTGCTGCAGCTTGTGTTTAAAGTTTTGATGGGTGAGCATATTCACACATCCACTTTATAAATCACACTCAGCTGGTATTTATTGCTTTGCTGTGCAAATTTTGAGTTGGACGAGGCAAATCTCTTAACATGCTACTTCCTCTCTAAAAAACGCATGGAAGTAATTGACAGACCTGAAGAACCCTGGGATTTCTTCTGTATGTTTAACACAAGAAGACATACAGAGGTAAATCAATTTCCCCAATTTCTATCATACCATTTATTGAACCCAGGTACAAGTACAATAAATGGTATGATAGAAATTGGGGAAATGATCTTGTTGATCACTCCATCTAAACCCTAGGACCTGCTAATATGCCAATCGCATTGGATGGAGAAGCCTCACCCATATATTGTTGCATTCTTGATCATCGGCCACCGCATCTCACCCTGGTAAGGTGATACTACTAGGGCAGTTTCAACCTCACTTGAACTCCAGTAAGTTTCATCCTCTACAGAGCCAACATGTTTCTGCCCACATTAGCTTCGAACCTTTCAAGGCTCTGGAAGCAAAGGCAACCACCTGTTCATTACCATCTACCTTTTGTGTCAGGGTAGCCCCTAATCCTTTATTGCTGGCATCAGTAGTTAAAATTGTGTGTTTTTAGGATTAAAACTACCAAGAGAGGGAGCCTTGGTTATACTAGACTTCACTAATTTAAAAGCAGACTGACCATCTTCGTCTCATGCAAATGGAACCTTCTTTCTCAGCAGATTGCGTAGCGGCTTGACTAAACATGCATACTTTTGAACAAACTTTGAATAGTACTCCGAGAGCCCCAGAAATGATTTAGGTTCTTCTATGTTGGTCTAATCCTCTTTCCTCTCAATGGCTTCTTCGAGGTTCAATTTGGGTTTAGAACAGTCTTAGGATATAGTGTGGCCTAGACACTCCACAGACCCCATCCCTATTTGGCACTAAGCCTTTTTCAAAGTGAGCCCTGCCTCTCTTAATCTGGATAAAACATCCCTTAGTATAGTGGTGTGTTCTTTCTCATCTCTGCCATGGATCAAGATGTCATCCTGAAAGCACCTAGTGCCAGTCACTTCTCACAACACATGCTGCATAATCTTCTGAAATGTGTCCGCTCCCGAAGCAAGTCCGAAAGGCATGCACATGTATTGGAATGCACCCAAAAGAGTCACAAGGATGTAGTGAGGTGGATGAAGCTCCACCTGATGGTAGGAAGACGAAAGGTCTAAAAAAGCTGGCATCCTTAATTAATGTAAGGACTTCATGAATGCAGGGAAAGGAGTGTCTGTCAACCCACATGTTTGCATTCAAGTCCCTCAAATCTATGCAAAGTCTTTTGCCCTTACGAGAGGACTTGGTCGCTATGACCACAGGAGACAGCCACTGTGAACTTCCTATTGGTTCAATGACCCCCAACTCGACTAATCTGTTCAGTTATTTTTAAGAGAGCATGCCAAGGTGGGGAATATGCCTCACTTTGTGTGCAGTCTGTTTCAATTTATGTTTCAATTTAATACTGTTTTGATAGTCTTTAAGAGCCTTAACTCATTTGAAAAAAACCAAGAAAGTCTTTACAGACTTCCCCACCACACATTGAGGGGTCCACTAGTAGTACCTGGTCAGGGTTAACATCCTTCTCCACTGCAATCCATTACTGAGGTTACCAAAGTGAAGGCGAGTGGAGGTAGGAATTGCCTATTTCCATGCATGAGTGAAAGCCACAATGTGTAGTAAGGGATCCTCATAAAGCCCAGACAAACACCCCTGATCTCTTTTGAGGCTCTGATGTGCACAGGAACATGTTGGCTCTGTAGTGAATGAAAGGGGCATTGTACCCATCATCATCCAACTTGTTGCTTTTAACCATACAGGAGGCACTTACTAATAAAGGTATTTCCCATAGTTTTACCCTATGGTATTTTTAGAATTACAAGGACCATATTTGTTAACCAATGATAAGCTTTATTAAGAACTCTTTCTCACATAAGGTTGAGTCTGCTCTGGTAGTATCATCTTACCAGAATGGGATGCAGAGCTGGCCTTTGCTAGGATAGCGCCCTGGGTAGAAATACATTTGTCACCCTTGCTGCTGCTGATGTGTCCATTGGCACTATGTTTTCCTAAGTAGGAGTGTCCACCTTTAATATTTTTGAATACATTTGATCACACTCTCATCTGCAGCCTCCCAAAATCTGTCCTCTTGCAAAAGCATATCTTCTTAAGTAGGCTCTTCTGGCAATAACAAGAAGTCATTATTGTACACTTGCTGCAAAATAGTGCAATACACACACAAACAAAGGAGTCGTAGGACATCTGCTTAAAAATGTTCCTATTTTGTTTATTTAATTATCTTTTTTGTTAAGTGTCTGGGCTTCTTGATGCAACAGTAAACCACAAAGCCTGGTTTAGAGCAGTAGTCTGGTAACCATTGCTGCTTTTGCTCAAATAGAGACCTAGATAAAAAGAAAGTTGGCATTCTCACTGCTGCTGATGAATAAAATAAAGCAGAAGAGAGCCCCTTTTGTATTCAAAGGTCAGCTCCTGACTGATTTCATCGCAACAGTGTCTGGCCTCTGAACACAAACATCTTTGCACCTCCCCCATCTCACTCGCAGCTCAGGTCTGTCACACTGGTACCAAGTTGTTTGAAAGGGTGGTGTTGGTGTGTGGTGGCAGGAGGCAAGAGGGAAGGACAAAGAAAAGGGCTGATGGGATGTTAAAAAATTGGCCTACGGCATGTTATAAAGTGGTTAAAAGCACTTCAACTTGAATCTCAGTAACCACTGCACGTTGCTGTTTGCACAACTTCAATAAAGGCAGCTCTGTGCACCTCTCTGAAAGCTGTTGCCCTGGGCCTGAGAATGCCCATATATCAGTGTGGCAGCTAAAGGTAGAATACAAGTTACGGTATTACTACTTCAAGGCAGGCGGATATAAATCCAATTTGCATGTTTACAGATTTCCTGCACAGGTGCAAGGGAAGGGGAAGATCATTGTTATGGAAGTTGAAGCCGCACACACATAACAGAACACATTCTAAGAACTCTTTCCTGCTCTGAGTCCAACACAAGGTCAAGTTCGCCCTGGTGGCGCTGTCCTGCCAGGGTGGGGAGAGGTTGCAGAGCATGAAGCATGGCACTATTACATGTGTGAGGCTTCCTCTTCCATAAGAATGCTCTTCTCCTTCCCTTGCATCTGTACAGGAATTCTGTAAACATCCAAATTGGATTTATATATGCCCACCTTTAGGGAGTAATACTGTAACTCATATTCTAATTTTAGCTGCCACACTGATTTGTGATAGTTGTATGACTTCAGAAGATATGCAGCAGCTTCGCCTCTTCCTCTCCCTTGTGTGTTAAGAGCCCTGGCCTGAGCTTTGCTAAAAGCCAGAATTGGTGGGATGAGGTGGCCGATGATCAAGCTTGCCACACAGCACAGGGGTGAGGCGCCCTTATCCAATACCATTTGCTCATTATCAGGTCCTAGGGTTTAGATGGAGGGATCAACAAGATCATTTCCCCAATTTCCATTGTACCGTTTGTGTTTTTGTGTCTTTTGTGTCCCTCCAGCAGCTTTCTTGTATCACATTATGGCTAATCAGCTGCAACAGCTTGCAGGATTATTGTGCATAGATTTTGAGCAGAAAGAGTACGTAATATAAAGGGTCCTTTGAACCGATGTAAGACGTCAATGAGTATGTAACCTAAGCCCCAAAAAGATCTGATTTGTCAATCGCTGTAATTCTATAACTCGTTCAAGGAGCCTTTTTCCATGTACTGTCCCTTCTTACAAACCAAAGATGGTCAAATTGCACACCAATTGATTTGTCAAATGGAAAGTAATTTGTGATGTGCCTTATGTACTAGTATGCCACATCGCAAATTGCCCTTCCACATTGTGTCACAAAATAATCTGCTTAATACATTTTAATCCAGCAGGTTGCACTTAGCAAATCCTCTCTATGAATAGCTGGGATTGAGGCCTGAAAGGGACAAAACACTGCCATCCCTACAATTGCTTTCTAAAAAACACAATTTTGTAAACATAGCCCATATCAGTTAAAAAGACAGGTGCTGCTTTTGAACAAATGTTTCCTGTGACTCCTGGACCACTGCCTGCTCCCCCACCCCCAAAGGCCGTTCAACAAGATTCCCAAAAGAAAGCTATTTCATGGGCGTTGGCTTCTGACTCTGTTGTGTTGGGAGGAGCAGAACATGAAATGCTTGGTTTAGTTGAAATCAAAGCTACTTTGGAGATAGAAATCAAGGATGACCAAGCATCATGGTCTTTGCCTACTTTCCTTTATCACTACCTATCACCCTGACAGAAAGGTCAAGTCCCAATCAACTTCTTTTTGTGGTTAGTATACAACAGTTCAAACACGTTGGATCAGTTGGGCCACTACTCTTCATTCCCATCTTTGAGGGGCACACCCTCCTTTGTCTCAGCTATGATGGAATTTCCTGAAAATAAATTGGACATTCCAGGCTGGTGACAAAATTCAAAGTTGAAGAAGTTATTTCCTTCAGGATGATGTTGGTCCCCTTCTCACTTAGAAAACAAGAACTTTGGCCCTCATTTTGACTTCAGCAGTTTTTTTGAAAGACCTCCGAAGCCGCTGCCGCCAGTGCTGGTGGTCTGATGACAGCCATATTAGGAGTCTTTGGAGGACTTCCGCCCATTTATAGACAGAAGTCCCCCCCCGAAGAGGCGGGTGCATTGCCAGCACTGCCACGGCAGTAAGACTCTGCTTGCCGTATCACAAGCCGTAATACTGCTTGGCTGATTCTTGCTGGCGTAGTGGCGCTGGTGATGCAAGACAGCCAGGAGCCATCCCCTCCCAGACAACCTCCTTGATGGAGAAGGTAAGTGATCGTCCGAAAGGGGGTGTGGGGAGTGTTGGGTGCATGTGTGTGGTGTGTGTGTGTATGTTCGCGAATGGGGGTGTATGAGTGCATGTATATGTGCGAATGAGGGTGTATGTGTCCCTGTATGTGAGCGAGTGAGTCGGGGTGTCTGTGTGCAAGTGTGTGGATGAGGGTGGGTATGGGTGAGTGCGGGTGTGTAACTCTATGTGTACAGTTGGGGGGGATGTTTGTGGGTGCGAGTATGTGTGTGTGAGTGCGTGAGTACGAGTATGCAGAGGAGGAGGGAGGTGGTGAATGCGTGAGTGTATGTGATTAAATGTGAATGTATGCGTGTATGTGCGAGTGAATGGGGGTGTGTCTCTGCATGTATGCGAGTGAGTGGGGGTGTCAGTGTGAATGTATGCGTATGCCGAGGGGTGTGTGTGTGAATGCATGCGTGCATAAAGGGGTGTGTGCATGTGTGTGGACATGTGGGTGTGTGTGTGTGCCAGCGACAGGAATAGGGATTCCTGTCTCCAGGTGCATTTCCGCCAGGGTTTTCATGCAGCCTTGTAATCCCTTGTTGCTTCTACACCGGCGGGCCTGGCAGCATTGTGGAGGTTTGGCGACAAACCCCACAACTCGTGATATGATGGTCTTAGCGCCACGGCGAGGCTGGCAGTCTGATGACCACCAGCCTCGTAATGTGGCCCTATTTGTTCGGCATTTTATTGATATTTATTGCCATCAATCCAACCCATGTGCCCTTTATACTGAAGTAGATATCTTGGAAATAAAACAATTCTGTATCAGAAATTTTATAAACTGTCTTCTTGAAAAAATATGTCTGCCTCCATGAGTTATTATCTTCTATTTCCATGGAATTAGACAAATGATTTTACTTGCAGAAGTAAAATAAACACGATCCTAACAAAATTAGAGTTGAGTAAGGTCTCTGCAGGATCTTGAAGTATGAAGTGTATAGATGGACATGACAGGGAGAAGCAAACGAGGAAAGCATCAGCAAGTAAAAAGGGCCTCACTGGTGAGTCACTAGGAAACAGGCACTTTGCACTGTGTGTGGAAACCTTCTGTGGACTATCCAGCAATGGATAACAATAGGATGGTATGAAGGAATGTGCCCAGTACATGGATTCATGCATTGACAGCATCAGCATTCGAGGGAGGTAGCTTTGTATGTAAGAGTCAAGAGTTTGTTGTTAAGTGCTAAGGGATTAAAAAAAGGGGCTACATACAGGAGAAGCGAGGGAGAAGGCCCACCATGCAGGCCACTAAGAATAAACTCAGGAACTATCAGCATAAGGAAGCATATGGAAAATAAAGCAAGCTGTGCAGTTAGTTCCCCAGTGAATCAGTGAGTGAGGGAATGCTAGCAGTAAAGCTGTAACCATTCCAAGGAAATTCAGTGAAGGAATAGGTCGACAAGGAACAAGAATAAAAAAAAAACTTAGTGGCATGTGCGTGTTAGTTTGCTAAAACAAAGGCCCTCATTACGACCCTGGCAGTTGGTGATAAATCGGCGGTAATACCGCCATGTAGGAAGTTGGCTCTGTATGTGGTATTTCAAAGTAAGGAATAGCATGCACAGAGTCCAAGGGTTCCCCTTAGAGGTAAGATAGTGGCAAAAAGAGATAATACTAATGCTCTATTTTGTGGTAGTGTGGTCGAGCAGTAGGCTTATCCAAGGAGTAGTGTTAAGCATTTGTTGTACATACACATAGACAATAAATGAGGTACACACACTCAGAGACAAATCCAGCCAATAGGTTTTTATATAGAAAAATATCTTTTCTTAGTTTATTTTAAGAACCACAGGTTCAAATTCTACATGTAATATCTCATTCGAAAGGTATTGCAGGTAAGTACTTTAGGAACTTCAAATCATCAAAATTGCATGTATACTTTTCAAGTTATTCACAAATAGCTGTTTTAAAAGTGGACACAGTGCAATTTTCACAGTTCCTAGGGGAGGTAAGTATTTGTTAGGTTAACCAGGTAAGTAAGACACTTACAGGGCTTAGTTCTTGGTCCAAGGTAGCCCACCGTTGGGGGTTCAGAGCAACCCCAAAGTCACCACACCAGCAGCTCAGGGCCGGTCAGGTGCAGAGTTCAAAGTGGTGCCCAAAACACATAGGCTAGAATGGAGAGAAGGGGGTGCCCCGGTTCCGGTCTGCTTGCAGGTAAGTACCCGCGTCTTCGGAGGGCAGACCAGGGGGGTTTTGTAGGGCACCGGGGGGGACACAAGCCCACACAGAAATTTCACCCTCAGCAGCGCGGGGGCGGCCGGGTGCAGTGTAGGAACAGGCGTCGGGTTCGCAATGTTAGTCTATGAGAGATCTCGGGATCCCTTCAGCGCTGCAGGCAGGCAAGGGGGGGTTCCTCGGGGAAACCTCCACTTGGGCAAGGGAGAGGGACTCCTGGGGGTCACTTCTCCAGTGAAAGTCCGGTCCTTCAGGTCCTGGGGGCTGCGGGTGCAGGGTCTCTCCCAGGTGTCGGGACTTAGGATTCAAAGAGTCGCGGTCAGGGGAAGCCTCGGGATTCCCTCTGCAGGCGGCGCTGTGGGGGCTCAGGGGGGACAGGTTTTTGTACTCACAGTCTTAGAGTAGTCCTGGGGTCCCTCCTGAGGTGTTGGATCGCCACCAGCCGAGTCGGGGTCGCCGGGTGCAGTGTTGCAAGTCTCACGCTTCTTGCGGGGAGTTTACAGGGTTCTTTAAAGATGCTGGAAACAAAGTTGCAGCTTTTCTTGGAGCAGGTCCGCTGTCCTCGGGAGTTTCTTGTCTTTTCGAAGCAGGGGCAGTCCTCAGAGGATGTCGAGGTCGCTGGTCCCTTTGGAAGGCGTCGCTGGAGCAGGATCTTTGGAAGGCAGGAGACAGGCCGGTGAGTTTCTGGAGCCAAGGCAGTTGTCGTCTTCTGGTCTTCCTCTGCAGGGGTTTTCAGCTAGGCAGTCCTTCTTCTTGTAGTTGCAGGAATCTAATTTTCTAGGGTTCAGGGTAGCCCTTAAATACTAAATTTAAGGGCGTGTTTAGGTCTGGGGGGTTAGTAGCCAATGGCTACTAGCCCTGAGGGTGGGTACACCCTCTTTGTGCCTCCTCCCAAGGGGAGGGGGTCACAATCCTAACCCTATTGGGGGAATCCTCCATCTGCAAGATGGAGGATTTCTAAAAGTTAGAGTCACCTCAGCTCAGGACACCTTAGGGGCTGTCCTGACTGGCCAGTGACTCCTCCTTGTTGCTTTCTTTGTTCCCTCCAGCCTTGCCGCCAAAAGTGGGGGCCGTGGCCGGAGGGGGCGGGCAACTCCACTAAGCTGGAGTGCCCTGCTGGGCTGTGACAAAGGGGTGAGCCTTTGAGGCTCACCGCCAGGTGTCACAGCTCCTGCCTGGGGGAGGTGTTAGCATCTCCACCCAGTGCAGGCTTTGTTACTGGCCTCAGAGTGACAAAGGCACTCTCCCCATGGGGCCAGCAACATGTCTCTAGTGTGGCAGGCTGCTGGAACCAGTCAGCCTACACAGATAGTTGGTTAAGTTTCAGGGGGCACCTCTAAGGTGCCCTCTGTGGTGTATTTTACAATAAAATGTACACTGGCATCATTGTGCATTTATTGTGCTGAGAAGTTTGATACCAAACTTCCCAGTTTTCAGTGTAGCCATTATGGTGCTGTGGAGTTCGTGTTTGACAGACTCCCAGACCATATACTCTTATGGCTACCCTGCACTTACAATGTCTAAGGTTTTGTTTAGACACTGTAGGGGTACCATGCTCATGCACTGGTACCCTCACCTATGGTATAGTGCACCCTGCCTTAGGGCTGTAAGGCCTGCTAGAGGGGTGTCTTACCTATACTGCATAGGCAGTGAGAGGCTGGCATGGCACCCTGAGGGGAGTGCCATGTCGACTTACTCGTTTTGTCCTCACTAGCACACACAAGCTGGCAAGCAGTGTGTCTGTGCTGAGTGAGAGGTCTCCAGGGTGGCATAAGACATGCTGCAGCCCTTAGAGACCTTCCTTGGCATCAGGGCCCTTGGTACTAGAAGTACCAGTTACAAGGGACTTATCTGGATGCCAGGGTCTGCCAATTGTGGATACAAAAGTACAGGTTAGGGAAAGAACACTGGTGCTGGGGCCTGGTTAGCAGGCCTCAGCACACTTTCAATTGTAAACATAGCATCAGCAAAGGCAAAAAGTCAGGGGGCAACCATGCCAAGGAGGCATTTCCTTACAACCGCCAACAGGCCAGTGGTAATAAATATGAAATTATGACCAGGGCAGAAACTGCTCAGACAGACAGCCACTTTAACACACCGACCGCCAGGATGAAATCAACAGGCACCCCGGCGGTATCCGCCTACAGCCAGGCGGAAAACAATGTTCTGCCCACTGTATTATGAGACACCAATCCGCCACCTTTTCCGGGGCGGTACCAATGACATCAAAAGCCTGGCGGAAACAGATTTCAGAAGTCAAAGGACTCACCTGTGGATACTCAGGTAATAACCACGCCGTCATAGAGCTCGAGTTGCATGTGTTCCTCATGATCTTCTACCTTCTGCTCCATTACGAACACCAGCCCCGGTGAAGATGACCACGGTGAGTACTGCCGCCTAGCACACAGGGGACGGGGAGGAAAAAGAGAGTGACACACGCATGCAACACCACCACCCCAACACCATACACATAACCAGATGCAGTAACATTACATATACACCCCGTACCCCATAGGAATAATGCAATGACAAAAGGAATTGATTAAAGTGAGTGTAATAAGGGAAAATAGTACAAGTATGTGCATCAAAATCAAAAAGTATATACATATTTACAAATGTAGGGACACTGCCCAGTCCTCAATGTCCGTGGGCCACAGGGCCACATCACATAGTCCAAGGCCCCACCTTACTCCTGCAACAACACAGAGAGAACACTGCAGGGGCATCAGGTCGAAAATAGACAGGCACCTCAGGGGGACGGGGAATGGGGCGGCACCTGAGCCGGAAGATGGTACAACGCCACTGGTCCTGGAGGGGGCAACATGCCCTGTGCTTGGTCCTGGGGAGTGCAAGGCCACAGTCTCACAAGTGGGTGATTTGCCCCCTGCTTGGTCCTGGGGAGTTCAAGGCCACACTCTTTCAGTGGGTGATTTGCCCACTGCTTGGTCCTGGGGAGTGCAAGGCCAGTCTTTCAAGTGGGTGGTTTGCCCACTGCTTGGTCCTGGGGAGTGCAAGGCCACAGTCTTTCAAGTGGGTGACTTCTTCCATTGGTTCTGGAGGGGGCATTATGCCCAGTGAGCTTCATCCTGTGGAGGATTGGGTGAGTGGATGTCTTCTTCCACTGGTTCTGGATGGGGCATTGTGATTAGTGAGATTCATCCCGTGGAGGATGAGGTGAGTGGATGGCTTCTCTACTGGTTCTGGAGGGGGCATCGTGCCCTGTGATGCTGATCTTGGGGAATGCAAGGTCACAGTCTCTCACCTGGATGCCAGACTCTTAGAATTTGCTGGGGCCAGGCTGCACAACAGCCCATGGATGCAGGACTACACACTGTTCGCCAGCGGTGATGGCTGCTCAGTGGTGGCAGTGGTGGTGCTGCTGGTGGAGCTGGCAGTAGTGGGGAGAGGCTCCAGCCCATCCTCTGAAGCTTCGGACGGCTGCCCACTGGGGCTGCTGCTGCTGGTGGTGGTGCTGGTGGCGGTGCTGGTGGCGGTGCTGGTGGCGGTGCTGGCAGTGGTGGGAGGAGGCCCCAGCCCATCCCCTGCAGCCTCGGATGGCTGCCCAGTGGGGCTGCTGCTGCTGGCAGTGGTGCTGGTGGCGGTGCTGGCAGTGGTTGGGGGAGGCTCCAGCCCATCCCTTGCAGCCTTGGACGGCTGCCCACTGGGGTTGCTGCTGCTGGTGGTGGTGCTGGTGGTGGCGCAGATGGCGGTGCTGGCAGTGGTGGTTGGAGGCTCCAGCCCATCCCCTGCAGCCTCGGACAGCTGCCCACTGGGGATGCTGCTGCTGGCAATGGTGCTGGTGGCGCTGCTAGCAGTGGTGGGGGGAGGCTCCAGCCCATCCCTTGCAGCCTCGGACAGCTGCCCACTGGGGCTGGTGCTGCTGCTGGTGGCGGTGCTTGTGGCGGCGCTGGTGGCGGTGCTGGCAGTGGAGGGGGAGGCTCCAGCCCATCCCCTGCAGCCTAAATACGGCTGAACCACCATGGTCGGTGGTGGGGGCTCTGAGTGAGTCCCAGACCCAGGCCTCTTGTCCTTTCTGCCTGCTGGTGCAGGCCCCTTGCCCTTCCTTTCAGCAGCCGGGCATTGTTCCTTGCCCTTCCTCTTAGCAGCTGGGGGTGCCTCCTTGCCATTCCTTTTAGCAGCTGGGGGTGCCTCCTTGCCCTTCCTTTCAGCAGCTGGGGGTGCCTCCTTGCACTTCATTTTAGCAGCTGGGGGTGCCTCCTTGCCCTTCCTTGCAGCACTTGGTGGCTGCCTGGATCTTCTCCCACCTGGAGTAGCTGTGGACACTAGGGTGCCCGTGGACTGGGTGACTGAGGTGCTTGCCTGGGTTTTGACCGCCCTGGCCTGACGTGAGGGACGGGGGAGGGGTAGCAAAGCGGTCAATGGTGGAGAGGAAAAGCTTCTTAGGGACATTGAGGTGGGAAGAGGGAGATGGTTTGGGAGTGGAGGAAGAGGGAGTGTTGGTAGGAGGTGTCTGTCTGCTGTGTTTGGGTGCAGGTGTATGGGCTGGATGCTGTTGTAGGATGGATGGCTGTTGGGTGTCTGAGTGCTTGCGTTTGTGTACTTTGGGAGGAGGGGGCACAGACACAGTGGGAAAGGACACAGGGGATGTGTGCATGGAAGTGGGGGTGGTGACTGACAGTGAGGGGCAGTAGATGTCGGTATGTCTGATTCTGGATGGTGTTTGTGTGAGTGCCTGTGGGATGAAGTGTGGTGCTTGTGTTTGTCATGTCCACTCTTGTGTGTTGTCCTAGGTGCATGCTCATCTGACTGTGTGCTTGGGATATGTTGGGGTTGAGGGGAATGGGATTGAGTAGAGGAAGTTGGAGGGGGGAGGCTAGAAACAGGGACAATGGCTGCCATCAGAGAGGAGGCCAGAGCCTGGATTGATCTATGTTGGGCCGCCCTGCCAGTGTGAATGCCCTCCAGGAATGCATTTGTCTGTTGCATTTAGGCTGCCAGCCCCTGGATGGCATTCACAATGGTTGACTGCCCAACAGAGATGGATCGCAGGAGGTCAATAGCCTCCTCACTCAGGGCAGCAGGGCTAACTGGGACAGGATCTGAGGTGCCCGGGGCGAAGGAGATACCCACCCTCCTGGGTTAGTGGGCACGGGAAACTCGCTGAGGGGATGCTGGGAGGGTGGTGCTTGTACGGGGTGGCGGCTGTACCTGTAGCTTGAGTGGGCACAGAGGTGTCCTCCACTACCAGGGAGCTTCCATCGGAGGAGGATTCTGTGTCCGAACTGTCCCCTCCTGTCTCCGTTGTGGTGCTCCCCTCACCCGTCCCCTCTGGTGCCCTCACCATCAGTGGATTTGGCATCCTGGGTCCTGTGAGATGCAGCTCACTCCGTCGCCGGTGCCTGTGCTCCTCCACCAGATGATGCTAATGCACATAAGGACAGGGTGACAAAACCAAAAGGGGGGGGAGACACAAAGGATACACTTGGTCAGTGGTGCCAACAACACCACCGTTGGCGTATACGACACACTCACACACAGGGAACAGCCCTACGCATTAGGCAATACACTACCAGTCACAATGCTAGTCACCAGGCCATGGATAGGGACACCTAACACCAATTGCAGCATACCTGAGACCCACAGACCCCTGCCCAGTAGTGGATGCCTACCAGCTTGGTTGGAGTACTTTCACATCAGAACCTAGCCCAACATGGGACCAACCCTGCAATACCAGGCCTGGCCTAGGGGCTCCCACAGGGCCCATGCCAACCCAACCCATCAGGCGCAAGTTGTATATTGGGGCACTGTACTCACTCCCTTGTGGCTGCTGTGATGCCCCCAGGTGCCCATCCAGCTCTGGATAGGCCACCGCCAGTATGTGGGACATCGGGGGGGTCAGGGTTCGACGGGCACCCCTTCCTTGTTGGGAGGCCATCCCCAGCTGGGCCTCCACAGTCTTCTGTGCCCAGCGTCTCAGGTCCTCCCACCGTTTCTGACAGTTGGTGCGCCACCTGCCGTAGACCCCCAGGGTCCGCACGTCATTGGCGATGGCACTCCATATACCCTTCTTTTGATGGGCGTTGACCTGCAGGTAAATGGACAGAGGGAAAGGTATTAGCCTGACCGTCCTGCCTGTTACACTCATGGCCCACCATGCCCCTTCCCATCCCCATTAGCACAGATGTGGCCCACCATACATGCTGCACGCTGCCCAGGGCCCATCCACCACCCACCCCCTACATGAGGCCTTCACACGCAGCACTCCATGCCTTCACGCACCATGCATTGTACTCACTGTGTACTCACCTGTTGTTCTGGATGCCCATACAGCATTCGGTACTGGGGTAGGACCCCATCCACCAATCTCTCCAAGTCCACCGAGGTGAAGGCAGGGGCCCTTTCCCCAGTCACGCGAGCCATGGTCAGTTCCAGACACAGGTCACAGCAGCACATGCAGTGTAGGTCCTCTCCTGTTGAAGGTCAGGTAGCAAGTGAGTGAACAGATAGAAAATGGCGGTGACGTCCGCGGCGGTGCATACCGTCACTGCCGGCGTACATCACCATTGGCCACTGCACCCAATAGGGCCCAATGTTAACCAATGAGGAGTTGCACAGCGGTTTTTGACCGCCTCCCGCAACGGCGCACAACGTCAGCAGAATTACCTCATTTCCACTTCCCTCCATACAGGACAGGCTGATGCCATTTCAGTGGGAGGGCAGGCCATGGATCCTAACTGCATCACAGTACACAAATGCACCATTTGGATATCTCCAACAAAATACTGTTACAATCACCACATGCATTGAACTGTAGTGGTTGGAATTAAGAGATAATAACCAGTTGCTCACCATTGTGCCCCATAGATTGCAACCAATGCGGATGAATAGGAGATGGAGACATCCCCCCCTCTGGTGGACTTGGCAACAATGGAGGACAGGCACATTATCCTCACCTATAGGCTGGACAGGGCCACAATCACAGAGCTGTGTGCCCAATTGGAGCCTGACCTAATCTCTGCTATCCGTCACCCCACCGGGATCCTCCCTCTTGTGCAAGTGCTATCAGTGCTCCATTTCCTGGCAACTGGCTCCTTCCAAGTGACAGTGGGCTTGGCAGCAGGAATGTCTCGTCCAATGTTCTCAATAGTGCTGACCAGAGTGTTGTCTGCCCTGATTGACCACATGTGCAGCTACATCGTTTTCCCCCAGTTGGAGGATTTGGCCACAGTGAAAGCTGATTTCTATGCAATGGAACATATCTCCAATATTATTTGGGCAATTGATGGAACACATATTGCATTTGCCCCACTCCCCCCGGTGAAATGAACAGGTGTTCAGAAATCGAAAGAGCTTTCACTCCATGAATGTGCAGATGGTGTGCCTGGCGGACCAGTACATCTCCCACGTCAATGCAAAATATCCTCAGTCTGTGCATGATGCCTTTATCCTGAGGAATTGCAGCATCCCAAATGTGATGGCTCAACTCCAGAGGCACAGGGTGTGGCTAATAGGTGAGCCCTGGTTCCCACCCTGTGGGTGTTGGTGTATGGTTATGATGTGGGCCCTAAGGGTTAGTGTTTGGCTTACAGTTGTCCCTCAATATTGCAGAGGAACGTTACAATGAGGCACATGGGCGAACAAGAAGAATTATAGAGAGGACCTTTGGCCTCCTGAAGGCCAGGTTTCGTTGCCTCCATCTAACAGGTGGATCCCTGTGCTACTCACCCAAGAAGGTCTGCCAGATCATTGTGGCATGCTGTATGTTGCACAATCTTGCCTTGCGTCGCAAGGTGCCCTTTCAGCAGGAGGAGGAGGCTGGAGATGGCCATGTGGCAGCAGTAGACCCTGTGGACAGTGAATATGAGGAGGCAGAGAATGAGGATGAGGACTTCAGAAGTGCAAACATTTGTCAATACTTCCAATGACACAGGTAAGACGGTGTAAATTCACATTTAATTGACAGTTTTGTGTTTGACATTGTCAGTGGCAGGCTGTTTTTCCCACTTCTATGCCCACTCACTGTACCCTTTGGCATCACTTTTTGCAGATGTTGGCGCCCCACTATCGCTCCTGGTGTGGTCACTGCAGCCAACTACAGGTCTTTCCTATGTAAACATCAATGTACAGTTGAATTGCAATGTTTAAACCTTGTTACACGAATACATACTTAAATCATTTGACATACTCCATATTTTTCCAAAGTGTGTTCAATGCAGTGCTCTAACGAAAACTGGGAAGTGCAATGGGCTGGGGGGATGATGGAGGAAAGTCCAGGTTAGAGTCCAGTCTATTTGTAGCACAGGTGCAATGTCCAAGGGGGCATAGGAAGGGGAGCAATGGCAGTTAAAGGTGGACAGGGTGACAGAGTGGGAAACAAAGGTGACAATCAGAAGAGTCTTATTTCCTGGCGGGGTCACGGCAATAGTCTCTGGCTTCTGCCTGGATCGCAGGGAACGTTTGCGGGATTGATCTTCTTCTGCAGGGGGAGGGATGCTGGTGGCCTGTTGGTCCTGTGGTGGGGCCTCCTGTCCACAAGCTGCAGCGGAGGTGGAGGGCTGTTCAGTAGTTTTGCTAGTGGCAGGTACCCGCTGCTGTGACACTGCCTCCTTCATACTGTTGGCCATGTCTGCCAGCACCCCTGCAATGGAGACCAGGGTGGTGTTAATGGACTTCAAGTCCTCCCTGATCCCCAGGTACTGTCCTTCCTGCAGCCGTATGTTCTCCTGCAACTTGTCCAGGATCTGGACAAGCGTATCCTGGGAATGTTGGTATGCCCCCAAGATCGCAGTGAGTGTTCTCTGCTGACATTGGCTGGGGTACCTGTGGGGATGTGAATGCAGTGTTATTGTTTCTGCGTGTGACATATTGTGCATGGGTGTGTTGCCCTCTATGGTTGTTGTTGCCCTGGCAAATTTGGCTTTGCACAAGTTGCTATTTGGTGGGCTAAGTGATTCTCTACAGTGTGCATGAAGTGGTGATAGGTGTCCATGCAGGTCTGTGAGGGGTGTCCATGCATTGGTGTTACATGCAAGGCATGGTATTGGGATGAGTGGGTTGTGATGGTGGGGTATGTGGGAGGTGGTGAAGTGATGGAACTGAGGGTAAGGGTGGGGGTTTGTGATGGCATGCAGGTAGGGGGGTGATAGTAATAGAGATTTGACTTACCAGAGTCCAGTCCTCCTCCAACTCCTGCCCGGCCCTCAGGATGCATAATTGCCAAGACTTGCTCCTCCCATGTTGTTAGTTGTGGGGGAGGAGGTGGGGGTCCACCGCCAGTCCTCTGTACAGCTAGTTGGTGCCTTGCTGCCACGGAACTCACCTTCCCCTGTAGGTCGTTTCACCTCTTCCTGATGTCATCCCTTGATCTGGGGTGCTGTCCCACGGCGTTGACCCTGTCCACGATTCTCCGCCATAGCTACATCTTCCTAGCAATGGATGTCAGCTGCACCTGTGATCCAAATAGCTGGGGCTCTACCCAAACGATTTCCTCCACAATGACTCCTCTGAGAACCTGGGGTGTTGTTGTGGTGCCATGGGTGTAGTGTGAGTGGTGTGGGTGAGGGTGTGTGGGGTGATGTATTGGGGTTTGTGATGTAAGGTGCGTGGATGGTGTATAGGTGATGAAGTTATGTGGCTCTGGTTGTGTGGGTGCTCTTGCTGTATCTTTCTTTGGTGGCAATTCTTTCTAGTCGTAAAGGGATGTGGGTATTGTGGGTGTATGTTTTATAGTGGTGTGAGTGTGGTGTGTGTATGGTGTGTGTAGTTTGAATTGTCCAATGTGGTGTAGTCGTGTTAGTGTGTGTGTATTTGGAGCGCAGCGGTATGTCCCGCCAATGGTTTACCGCCATTGAATGTCCTCTTCGGTGATTCATGGGTCATAATGTGATGGGCGTAGCTCTGTTGGCGTAACTGTGTTGGTTTGGATACCACCAATTTATCACTGACCTTTGGGCTGGCGGACATGTGTGTGTGGCTGTATAGTGACGGATTGGTATGTGTGTGCCAAAATATGTCTGGTGGGTATCCGCTGCGGCGGCATTAGGTTGGCGGCAGTCGGCATGGTGGTAAGTGGGATTTACTGCCAATGTCATAATGAGGGCCAAAGTGTCTAAAACATGGCTAAACTAGCTGTACAATACCATCCCTTTGCCGGTTCAAAGGTGAATCAAAGCATAAAATGAAATGAAAAAGCTTACTAAAATCTATTCATAAAAGCATATAAACATGAATGTCAATAATGACAAGTTAAAAGACACTTGAGTGTGGTGTAAAAGGGCCAATTTAAAACATCAGTAGCGGTGCCAATAAAACCGAATTCAAAAGTCAATGCCATTTTTAAAATCACCAATTATATGCGGGATAATTGAAGCCAGGAAATGTTCCACTTCAGCAGGTGGTAAAATATCTAAATTGTTGCCACGGAAAACCATAGAGCACTCAGGTTACAAAGCCTGAGCACCAGCTGAGGCAGCAGCATTCCGTGTGGTGTCCAATGTTGAGTTAAGAGCTGCAGTATCCACGAAGGGCAAATCATAAGCAGCTTCCTGTAGCAAACCCACCCTCAAAGCGTATGTCTGGTAATGAGCCCTCAGCAAGAACATCAACAGATCAGCGTCCAATGAAAGTAAGCACTGCGTAGAAAGACAAGCTTTCAGTGCACATTTGAAAAGGCACCAAAGGCATCGAAACACGGGCTGCACACAATCCAAAACCGGTCTAAATGACAGAGACCAGTAGCACTTCAGTTCTTCCAGGAGTGGTGCTCTGAAATACTGTATCATTCTTTCACAACACATTTGCGCTGGTGGAAGCGCTTTCAGTCCTCCTTGTTGTGAAAGGACAGCCATTGCACAGAAAAAATAGCAACAGCAAAATGCCACCTATTATAGCCAAAGTAATTGGAAATCCCCTGAAAAAGTATTGAGTATATGGCTGAAGGTATTAAGCCAAATATAGAGGAAAAGGTGCAAACGAAACCAGAGCCAAAAGCCTTAAAGAAACGCACGATTCCAGTAGTACTGGACGCGTTAAATATTCATCCCACGAGTTCACCAAAGTATCTCAGAAAGTTTGTATTTAAAAGGGACTGAATCTCTGCAGATAACCTCGCAGCTTGAAGCGCATAGGTCTCGCGCGCTGATGTAAGCGCCACATGTTTTTGAAACAATAAAGCCTTGAGTCTGCTCAACTTCTCAAAATTCACTCTGCAGTAGTGATATGAGACCAAATCTCTGCTACTTCCCTTTGTTGTATACGAGGAAAAAGGACATTCCTTAGCGGTGTTTGGAAGAGGAGAGCTGGCAGAAGTCTCTTGCGGTGGTTCAAAGTAGACTATACCATCCGTTTGTGTAGAATTTGAGTAGAATCGCTCAATGGTGTTGACATTACTTGTTGCAGAAGAGTTTAATGGAACTAATGAAAGACCATTTTCCACCCTCCCCAAGCTCAGAAAAGTGTCAGCATTTCTGCTTAAAACCTTTAGAGGAACATCCTGGTCTGTAGTGAGAGGGATTCGGGTACTACAAATAAGTCCCTTAGTTCCACTGTGCAGGATCGGACATATGATGTAGATTGACATTGTTGATGGGGACAAAGGGATTTTCTTTAGAACAAGGCAGCGGTGGTAGAATGACAGTTCTGGTACCGTGTATTCCCAGGACTGGAACTGGTGCACGTTAGGAAGGACCGAACTGCTTTTTTACAGCAATCGTTTCACTAGTAGATCTCCAACTTTTGGAATCCAGCCAGCAGATGTTGTTGGTACATCCCTTATTCCCAAGGAGGGGGAACTAGCAGATGCATTGTTGTCAAAGAACTGTTGCAAGTCCTGCAAGACAGTAACACATTAATTTATGTCAAAAGGTGTGTCTGCTGCCTCCACACCAGGACCATCAAGATCTTGACCATAATATTGTGTTCGGAACAGGCATTTGTATGAGGTACTCCCTCCCAGGAACCTTCTGGGCAGATTATTAAGTGCTCTCTGGACTCGATACAGGTGAGAAAGCCAACTACGACCCGTGCCTTATGGATTGCTTTAAATCCCGGTTTCTTCGCTACACTACACTATTTCCCTCTGGATGAAATGGAGATGAATAATGCAGTTGGACCACTACCGAAGCCATGGCGTCCCTGAAAGCCCTTGAGGCAAATGTAGGGCTCTGGTCCGAGTGGAAAGCCGCAAAAGCGTATGTGCTGATAAGGACTTGCAAATCTTTAATAACAGTTTGAGCGTCAGCCGAGCATTGTGGCCAAACCCATAGAAATTTGGAGCATGAGTCAACAGCGAATAAAATGTATTTGTATGCACTGTTAGGTGTCAGGGGACCACAATGGTCCAAGTACACACATTGTAATTTTTTTTTTAATTAAGTGGGGTGTCTGCGGTGGTTGTTTGATGGTGGACCCTTTTATTTGTTGACAGATATCACAACAAAGGACATACTGCTTGGTCTGCTTATATAGACCTAGCCACCAGTAACGTGCTCGTAACAATGATATTGTAGCCACCACACCAGCATGGGCAGAAGCAACTCCCTCATACGCTGCTTTGATACATTTTGACATTTGATCTTTGTTGGGAATCACATGATTACCCACCCTTAGTATACTACTAGGACTTGTATTGAGACATGATATGTGGTAGGAATATTTGGCAGGATATGCCTTTGGCAAGGGCGTGCCGTCAGCCGAAGCTTTCACAGCAGTTAGTTTTTCACATTCCAGAATGAGTTATTGCAGCAACAGAAGCCATAGCTACTGCTGATTTGGCTGCTTCATCAGCCAAGGTATTGCCAGCAACATGTATTCAAACACCCTGGTGTTCTAGTGTATGTACAACATGGACATTAGGTAGCATTTCCTTCAGATCCACTACTTTCCCCCACAGAAGTCTGTGTTTTATGGTGTTTCCTTTTGAATCTCTGAACCCATTAAGGCGCCAGTAATGCAGATATTCACTGAAGGACAGGACACAATAGTACGAATCACAGACAATCAGCGTCAGCTGTTCAGGATCCGTGTGTTCCAGTGCCATCACCAGAGCTTTAAGATCTGGCAATTGTGCAGTGCAGTCACCTTAGGTCTGCGTATAAGTATGCTGTGGATGGAACTCACCATCCTTCATGTAGCCACTCACGAATGCGCAAGTGAGTATTGATGTTTTGTGCCTATAGCTGTTTGAGCTGAACCATCAGTGTACATAATTGTTTGATATTATTCAATAGCGAATGTGTTTGCTGGAACTGGGTATTCAAGTTCATATTGCAAAACTTCTTGAGTTTGTAATTTTGAGTCAAAAATATAGTCAACATCAGTGGCCATCAGAGACGTTGCCCATTGAATCCAAAGTGGATGTAGTGCTTTAGCGCTGGGAATGTTAGCTTTAGTAATAGCCTTAAGGGCCGGGATTGGGGATACGATGATGATACGTTTCCCATGGGCCAGAGGTCTCTCTAATGACAGCCATCTGAACATCAGTGAGAATTTTCTCAGTGGGAGCGAAGTGTTGTTCTGGTGTAGAGTACAAATGTGATTTGTAAGCAAATGAGACAGTCTCACCCTCATTGAACGTTACATAGGTGAAACCAATGGCACCAGCAATCACTCTGATGACTGAGTGCTTTTTGTTGTACCTTGTGTGTGAGTGTTTGGCTGCAAGCATGTCTTGTTGTAAATCTCTGAGAATGGGCGTGTGTTTGACCGTCCAGTACTTAATGGAAAAGTCAGGACATATCAAGTCATTTGAAGGTTTAATGCGCTGTGCATATGTGAATTTATGTTCTACCAAAATTGAAAAAGTCCAACAAAGGCTGGAGCTTTTTGATGGTATTTGGAGGTTGTAATTGTGTGCACTTTTCTATAAACAGAACAGGGCACTAAGGAATTCTATTTTTCTTTTTTTTAAATTGAATTTGTAACCTATTTTTGAAAATCGTACAACAATTCAGGCAGCCTGTCTTATATGTTGCATGAGGTCATCGTCCCTGAGGTATCTATCATCTAGATAGGATAACGCCTCAGTGTCATTCTCATGTAAAATAGATGTGACACGAGCTGAAAACAGTCCTGGACTGTTCTTGTACCCTTGTGGGAGTCAGCAATTTTTTTTCTGAGAGCCTAAAGTGCTTAAACTTGTTAGGTCCCTACTTTCAGGCGCTATATTTTGGCAAACAAATTCGTTGGAAATATCCAACGTTGTTTTATATTTTTTGTGCACTATATTGTTCATAAGTGCTGTGATATATGCATTTTGTATAGCAAATGTGCACGTATGACTGTTTAAATGTCTGTAGTCTAAGACTATTCTGTATGAATGGTTTGGTTTAGCTACAGGGAACAATGGATTGTTCATTGGTGAGACACAGGGTTCAATTATGCACTGGTACTCTAACTGTGTGAGGATTTCCCTCACAGATGCTTTAGCTTCATGCTATATTGGATATTGGGGTTGGGATTTAATGGGTATTACATGATAGGGGGAGTCTTTATCCCACCCTACGTGGTTACGATATAATGCAGGTGTCTGCGCCACTGCCCAATCAATGGGGTGAATTTCTACGAGCTTTCTGCGAACAAGGGGTGAGAAAGACTTTTCAATTATTTCTTCCCCATTAGGGTGATTATGGACAAATTCTGGTGGCCAATCCTTCTTGGCCAGCAAAATATAAATGGTAACGACGCGATCCCAAAAGATGGCATTGATTGTGCGTTCAATGTCTCCTTCACTGCGTTTTTCCAGTGAGTCCTGAAAGGAACTAGATTGTCGTGTATCAGTATATTGATATCTGTCAGGAATTTTTATCCCATATCTATTCTTATGCAGAGATTCTCTCCTTTCTTTTTTGCATGTTTGTTGTTTTTATCCCAGCATTTTCTAGAACCGTGGTTTAATGGGTCTGGCCCCCAGACTATTTTAACCAATACCAGACTAGGTCTCAGCGATAATCTTTGGCAGCTCACATTCTCGTTCCTGTGCAGGAATGTCCCAGAGCCACATACACACTGGTAGTGCAACTGCCTCCCTTTTGAGATTACTCAATATTATTGAAGACACTGTGGCAAAATTGCCCATTGATTGCATCCCCAAATCAAGGGCCAGGGCAGCCCTGTATTAATCTTGAATTTGTTTTAACACCTTCGGAAGATTGGCAAGTGTTGGTGCACTGTGTGTGGTAGTATAGAGTGTGGTAAATACCGTGCCCTAAGTGTTGCAGTTATATACTTTGGGAACCATCCCAAATGGTAAGCACATAGTGAGTATTCTATGTTTATCCTGAGGACCCGTATGGGGGATAACTGCTTCCAGGGCATTCATTTTTTGAGCTACCCAAAACTGAATTTCCTCCCATTTGGCAGGTACTTTACCCATGATCGAATGTACAGTCACAGGATTAATGCCTGGTGTAACTGCATGTGGTTGCGCTGGAGCAGCACATGCTGGGTTAGTATTTAATTTTAGCATTACAAACTGTACTAACAGTCTGTACATTGCCGGGAGCTCTGTATATAAGTGACAAACCTTAGCTACTGCCAAGGCTGATGCTTTAGGGTGCAGTGTGTATGTGGCCAGTAATGGCCAGGTAGTACCATCATTGCTCAGAGGTCCTAACCTAACATGTAATATTGTATGAGGTGGGGCACCATCAAGCCAATTATTATGGTCTTGATAAGATGGAGGTATCTCTAAATAGGCATAAGTTCTGTATTGTGCAGGTATGATAGCAGGTGTGTAGTAATGAAATGTGTTAGTTTTCCCATCAACTGCTGGAAAGGTGACCCAAGAATAAAATATTTCTGTTCTGTAGTGTGGATGAGCCTAAACAACAAATGTGACTTGATCCCCCCTGTCCTGTGAGGCCATTTGCCAATAAATGTGCTGAAAGAGGTGGTCACGTGTTTACTGCAATTGCTGCCTTTTGCTGGTTCACCATGGTAATGGTAAAGGTATTTGTTCAGAGATAGAGACACCAAATGGGGATTGATCTCTTTAAGGTTCAAGCTTGAACAACCTACAGTGTTAGTTCGGTACTATCTACTAAGCTGAGGAGGAAATCCTCAATACCATGGAAATCTCCGTATATAGCATTGAGGTGCATTTAGTACATAGTGGGACAGAGATACTTAGGAGGATCCGAAAATCTGTGTCTGCTAAACATTGGAGGTGCCATGTCACTTAGGTTCTCATAATCCTAATGACACTACTGGATTTGGGCGGCAGCATCACCTGAATATTGGAGTACTGTAGGAAAGTACCATCTTCCTTGGCATGTTACCCCCATTTTTCACATGTAAGTCAATATGTTTTTGCCTGTCTCACTGGGATCCTGCTGGTCAGGACCCCAGTGCTCATAGTTTATGGCCTAATGTGTATGCCTGTGTAGTGCCTTACTGTGTCACTGAGGCTCTGCTAACCAGAACCTCAGAGCTTATGCTCTCTCTGCTTTGAAATTTGTCATGGTAGGCCAGTGACTTAATTTACCAATTTTAATTGGCATACTGGGCCCCCCTTATAAGTCCCTAGTACAAGGTACCTAGGTACCCAGGGCATTGGGGTTCCAGGAGATCCATTTGGGCTGCAGCATTTCTTTTGCCACCCATAGGGAGCCCAGACAAACCCTTATACAGGACTGCCACTGCACCCTGCAAGGAATAGTGCACACACTATTTCACAGCCGTTTTCAATGCACTTAAGTAACTTATAATTCACATATGTGCCTGACCTTCACTTGCTGAAGGTTAGGTGCAAAGTTACTAAGTGTGAGGGCACCGCTGCACTAGCAAAGGTGCCCCCACATAGTTCAGGGCCATTTCCACAGACTTTGTGAGTGCGGGGATGGCATTACACGCATACACTATGTATAGGTCAATACGTATATGTAGCTTCACAATGGTAACTCCGAATATGGCCATGTAACATGCCTAAGATCATGGAATTGTCCCCCCATTCCGTATTGGGGAGCCAATTCCATGCATCCTGGGGGCTCCATCGTGGACCCCCAGTACTGCCAAACCAACTCTCTGAGGCTTGCACTGCAGCTACAGCTGCTGCCACCTCACAGACAGGGTTCTGCCCTCTTGGGGTCTGGACAGCCCAGTCCCAGGAAGGGAGAACAACGCATTTCCTCTGAGAGCAGGGTGTTACACCCTCCCCCTTTGGAAATGGGTGTTACAGGCTGGGGAGGGGTAGCCTCCCCCAGTCTCTGGAAATGCTTTCAAGGGCACAGATGGTGCCCTCCTTGCATAAACCAGTCTACACCGGTTCAGGGACCCCTTTTCCCCTGCTCTGGCACAAAATTGGACAAAGGAAAGGGGAGTGACCACTCCCCTGTCCATCACCCCCCTGGTGCCCAGAGATCCTCCAGTGTGTCCCAGACTTCAGCCATCTTGCTTTGCAAGGTGTTGGGGCACTCTGGAGGGCTCTGAGTGGCCAGTGCCAGCAGGTGACGTCAGAGACCCCTCCTGATAGGTCCTCAGCTGATAAGTTAGCCAATCCCCCTCTAAGGGCTATTTAGGGTCTCTCTTGTGGGTTCTCTTCAGATTCTGCCTGCAAGTGTCCTTCAGGCATCCTCTGCAACAACTTCAGACTCTTCTGACCTTGGATCAACCACAGACTGCTCCAAGAAACGCTGTAACTGGAACAAAGTGTCTACAAGAGACACTTTTCTTCAGCAACCGCAGCCCCAAGTCTGCAACTGCAACAGTTTCCACAGTGTGCACGCTCTGGGGACTCCCTGTCTTCAATCTGCACCACAAGGACCAAAGATATCTCCAGTGGAGTGACAGAGTCACTCCCCTGCTCCAAGCAGGCACCTTTCAAGACGATGACCGGTACCCTGGGACTCCTCTCACAGCGACAAGCTTACTCCTAAGGACACAGAGTGTGGACATCATCAACATAGACTGTCCTGAGGTCCTGCTGACGCAATTTGGAGGCGGTAAGACCTTGCCTTCCACTAGAGCGATGGTACCCCTGTGTACTGCGTCTTCTTCACCTCCTGAGGCCTCTGTGCACTCTTTGCAAAATTCCTTTGTGCACAGCCTGGCCCACCTCCCCAGCACTCCATCCTGTGATGCTCCACTCGCTGAGTTGTTCTCCGGCGGCGTGGGACCTTCTTTTGTTGTGCTGCATCAACTGCATTTTGCACCTCCTTTGAACCCAGATCCTGTGACTCCTGGGGTGCTGGTTGGTGTCCTGAGGGCTCTCTAAAGTGCTGAGAGCTCCCTCTTCCTCCTTACACAGAGTTGAGCCCCCCAGGTCCCTCCTGGGTCCATCCAGCACCATTTTGATGCAAAATGCACTTTTCTCGTAGCCAAGGCCTGTTGGCGACTTCCAACACGAAATCTCATCTACAACGATCTTAACGCCGTGGGACATCTTTTGCACCATGCAGGAACCCGCTGGCATCTTCCTAGGGTGGATTCCTGCAGTCTTTGACTAACCGGGGACTCTTCTTTTGCACCCTCTTCTGGGTTTGCAGGGGCTCCTGTCCTTCCTGGAACTTCTTTCGACTTCTGGACTTGGTCCCCTTCTTTTGCAGATCTTCAGGTCCAATAATGCAGCAGTTGTTCTTTGCAGACTTGGTTGGCCGCTGAAAAATGCCACAAACGAGGTGTAGTGTGTCCTACGGAAACTTGCAGTACTTTACTCCTGATTTCTGGGCTCTGGGGTGGGGTAATTTACTTACCTTTACTGTATTCTTACTCTCCCAGCAATTCTGCACACTCTACACTTGTCTAGGAGGGAGTTTGTGATTCGCATTCCACTTTCTTAGTATATGGTTTGTGTTGCCCCTAGACCTATTTTATCCCACTGCATTCTATAGGCATTCCTAATGTTCTATGACTATTTACTTGTCTAATTTTGGTGTCTAGTGTATATATTGTGTATAATACTTACCTCCGGAAGGAGTATTGTCTCTAAGATATTTTTGGTACTGTGTCACCTAAATAAATACCTTTATTTTTGGTAACACTGAGTATTGTCTTTACTTGTGTATAAGTACTGTGTAACTATAAGTGGTATTGCATGAGCTTTGCATGTCTCCTAGTTCATCCTAAGCTGCTCTGCTATAGATACCTCTATCAGCCTAAGCTGGTAGAACACTACTACATTTCATTTGTAAGTGATAACTGGACCTGGTATAAGGTGTAAATACCCAAGGTACCCAATACAAACCAGGCCAGCCTCCTTCAAGTACTGAGTACAATTCCACACCATGTGACACCTGTAAGCCCAATCTGGGTTTTCCATCCAATTAGCAGTGCCTCAGCTCCACATGAGAGCGGGGATGACTGTGGCAAACAGGCGCATTGCAGAGAGGACTCCTCAGGGGAATCATGGTCGATCAGATCTCATCCCTTTCCCTCAGTTACATTAGTCTGACACAGGCAAAGACAAACAGAAGCAGAGTAAAGTTCAATAAGGTTTATTGAAGTAACTGCAACTTAAATAAAATGGCATGTATTGCAATAACTAGGATGATAAAACACACTAGAAGCAAAATTGTGACAAGGAGAGTGAAACACAAAAACAGTCCCACCAGACTGTCACTAGGAATAATACATATGTTTCCTACCTAAGCTATGTTAGAGCACAGGGTGATAAGCCCTAATCCGCCCTTCAGGTTTCCCCCTGGGAAGATATCATCCCCCATACCTGAGCAAGGAAGCCTGTTATATAGAAAGACGCTGTCCCCTAGTAGGCCAGGGATTCAGAAGTCTAAGCAAGCAGATGTAGCAAAGACACTCAGCAATCAGTATGCAGTCGTGGTCATCTGGCTAAAATCTCACTCTAACGTGTATGGGACAGAGAAATGTTTTTATAATAAAACAACTGATGTCCCAACGTAAGGATGTGTACGTTTCTGTGAATGTCAGAGAAACAGCGTACCACTTTTGCCAGAAACCCTATCTGACTGCAGCCTTGAATAAAGCACAAAGTGAAATTAATGCAGTGCTGAGAATGTAATGGTTTCCTAGGCAAAGGAACAAACAGATGGAGAAAATAAAACAAAACCGCAAATGTGGCTAATGCTAGAAAAATAAAGCGATGCTGAATTAAATGTAACTGGGCTAAAGTGCACAACTGATTACTCTATTGGGCCCATTGTGTGTTTTTGTTAATTCCAATGGTTCTGGTAACAGGGGATACTGGCTCCATGGGAATTATGAAGTCCATGTGGAGGAAAATGCCATTGTTGGCATGGTTACCCCCTAAACTTTTGCCTTTTGTTGATGCCAGCTTTGATTGAAATTGTGCTGGAACCCTGCTAACCAGGCTCCAGCACCAGTGTTCTTTACCTAAAACTGTACCTTTTTCTCCACAATTGGCACAGCCCTGGCACACAGATAGGTCCCTTGTAAATGGTACCCCTGGTACCAAGGGCCCTGTGGCCAGGGAAGGTCTCTAAGGGCTGCAGCATGTATTATGCCACCCTGGGGACCCCTGTATCAGCACAGCCACACTGCCTCACAGCTTGTGTGTGCTGGTGGGGAGAAAAAGACTGAGTCGACATGGCACTTCCCTCAGAGTGCCATGCCCACAACCCACTGCCTGTGGCATAGGTAAGTCACCCCTCTAGCAGGCCTTACAGCCATAAGGCAGGGTGCACTATACCACAGGTGAGGGCATAGATGTGCGAGCACTATGCCCCTACAGTGTCTAAGTCAATTCTTTGACATTGTTAGTGCAGGGTAGCCATAAAGAGTATATGTTCTGGGAGTTTGTCAAACATGAACTCCACAGTTCCATAATGGCTACTCTGAATACTGGGAAGTTTGGTATCAAACTTCTCAGCACAATAAATCCACACTGATGCCAGTGTGGGATTTATTGTGAAATGCACACAGAGAGCATCTTAGAGATGCCCCCTGCATGCCAACGCTACTGGTAGTGCTAGGCTGACCGGTCTCTGCCAGCCTGCCACTTCCAGACTAGTTTCAGGCCACATGGGGTGAGTGCCATTGTGCACTCTGTGACCAGGAACAAAGCCTTTCCTGGGTGTAGGTGCTTCACACCTCCCCCTGCAGGAACTGTAACACTTGGCAGTGAGCATCAAAGGCTCAAGCCTGGTGTTACAGCGCCCCAGGGCACTCCAGCTAGTGGAGATACCCGCCCCCCTGACATAGCCCCAACATTTGGTGGCAAGTTAATGAGAAAAACAAGGAGGAGTCACCCTCCAGCCAGGACAGCCCCTAAGGTGTTCAGAGCTGAGGTGACCCCTTCCTTAGAAAATCCTCCATTTTGCTTTGGAGGATTTAGCCCAATAGGATTAGGGATGTGCCCCCTTCCCCAAAGGGAGAAGGCACAGGGAGGGTGTAGCCACCCTCAGGGACAGTAGCCTTTGGCTACTGCCCTCCGTCCCTAAACACACCCCTAAATCTAGTATTTAGGGGCGACCCTGAATCCAGGAAATCAGATTCCTGATGACCTAACAAGAAGAAAGACTGCTAACCTGAAAACCCCGCAGAGAAGAAGGAAGACAACAACTGCTTTGTCCCCAGCCATACTGGCCTGTCTCCTGATTCAAAGAACCTGCACCAGCGACGCATCCGGTGGGACCAGCGACCTATGCTGACTCAGAGGACTGCCCTGCAACTTCAAAGGACCAAGAAACTCCGGTGGACAGCAGCCCTGTCTAAATCAACAAGAAGAAACCATCTTTAAAAGGACTCTCACCTCACTCCAGAAGCGTGAGTCCCCACCCCTCTGCACCCAACGCCCCTGGCCTGCGTCCAGAGAAACCAACGCCACAGAGAGGACCGCCAGGTGACTTGAACGATGTGTCCACTCTGAGCCAACCTCTCTGCACCCCCACGACGAGGCCTGCAGAGAGAATCCAGTGGACCCCCCTGATCGCGACTGCCTGTAACAAAGAAGACCGACGCCTGCAAGAATCACTGCACCCACAGCCCCCAGGCCGGTGAAGAACCAACCACTGGTGCAGTAGTGACCAGCAGTTGGCCCTCACCCTTGCTCAGTTGGTGGCTGGCCCGAGAAGCCCCGATGTGCTCTGCCTGCATCGTCTGAGTGACCCCCGGGTCCCTCCATTGATATCTATACAAAACCTGACGCCTTGTTTGCACACTGCACCCGGCCGCCCCTGTGCCGCTGAGGGTGTATTTTGTGTGCCTGAGTGGGACCCCCCCAGTGCTCTACAAAACCCCCCTGGTCTGCTCCCTAAGGGCATAAGTACTTACCTGCTAGCTGACTGGAACCAGAGCACCCCTAGTCTCCATAGGTGCTATGTTATTTGGACCCTTCTTTGACCTTTGTACCTGACCGGCCCTGTGTTGCTGGGTGTTTGGGGTTGACTTGAACCCCCAATGGCGGGCTGCCTATGCCCCGGAGACTGAACTTGTAAGTGCTTTACTTACCTCAAAAACTAACCTGTACTTACCTCCCCCAGGAACTGTTGAATTTTGCAGTGTCCACTTTTAAAATAGCTTATTTCCATTTTATGCCAAGCTGTGTACACTACTGTTTTGATTCAATGTTCTATCTGTATCTATGAAAAGTACCTTACATTTGTGTGTACCTGCAATTTAACTCTTGTGATTCTAAAATAAATTAAGAAAATAATATTTTTCTATTTAAAAACCTATTGGTCTGGAGTTGAGTCATTGAGTGTGTGTTCTCATTTATTGCCTGTGTGTGTATAACAAATGCTTAACACTACCCTCTGATAAGCCTAACTGCTCGACCACACTACCACAAATAGAGCATTAGTATTATCTATTATTGCCTCTGCCAAGCCTCTTGGGGAACCCCTGGACTCTGTGCACACTATCTCTCACTTTGAGATAGTATATACAGAGGCAGCTTCCTGCACCATGAATTTATCATGGATCTAGGGTTTTGTCTCTTGGAAATTTCGCCTTCTCCAAGTTCGAAGCAGGTGCAATCTCTGGGCTAAAAACCAGCCCCAATTAGGAAATACCACTAAAACTGGGTATTTCCGATTTACCAGGTAATTCCTAATCACTAAGGGATCCCATACTGACTAACTTGTAATGGGCAGCATTTTCCCCACTCCCGGATTTACAAGTGCACCTGAGAACTCAGTGGGGTGAGTAAAATCCAAACCGATTACTTCATTAGGAGGCCCTTATTAGAGTTTATTGGTTGTGTCTTCCTTTCAATGGTATGGCGCTTTTAATGGTGTGGTCCATGCTGTAAGGAAATGGCTCCCTGTTGCAGTCACCCCCCACTTTTTGCCTGATACTGATGCTGACTTGACTGAGAAGTGTGCTGGGACCCTGCTAACCAGGCCCCAGCACCAGTGTTCTTTCACCTAAAATGTACCATTGTTTCCACAATTGGCACACCCCTGGCACACAGATAAGTCCCTTGTAAAATGTACCAGTGGTACCAAGGGCCCTGTGACCAAGGAAGGTCCCTAAGGGCTGCAGCATATGTTGTGCCACCCTAAGGGACCCCTCACCTAACACATGCACACTGCCAGTGTAGATTGTGTGTGTTGGTGGGGAGAAAAAGACAAAGTCGACATGGCATCCCCCTCAGGATGCCATGCACACAAAATACTGCCTGTGGCATAGGTAAGTCACCCCTCTAGCAGACCTTACAGCCCTAAGGCAGGGTGCACTATACCACAGGTGAGGGCATAGCTGAATGAACAATATGCCCCTACAGTGTCTAAGTCTATTCTTAGACATTGTAAGTACAGTTGTGGCCATATTAAGTATATGGTCTGGGAGTTTGTCAAAACCGAACTCCACAGCTCCATGATGGCTACACTGAATACTGGGAAGTTTGGTATCGAACTTCTCAGAATAATAAACCCACACTGATGCCAGTGTTGGATTTATTAAAAAATGCACACAGAGGGCATCTTAGAGATGATCCCTGTATTTTGCCCAATTGTTCAGTGCAGGACTGACTGGTCTGTGCCAGCCTGTTGCTGAGAGACGAGTTTCTGACCCCATGCGGTGAGGGCCTTTGTGCTCTTTGAGGACAGAAACAAAAGCCTGCTCTGGGTGGAGGTGCTTCACACCTCCCCCCTGCAGGAACTGTAACACCTAGCAGTGAGCCTCAGAGGCTCAGGCTTCGTGTTACAATGCCCCAGGGCACTCCAGCTAGTGGAGATGCCCGCTGTAGGAAAGTACCATCTTGCCTGGCATGTTAACCCCATATTGCACTGTATATATGTTGCTTTAGTCTATGTGTCACTGGGACCCTGCCAGGCAGGGCCCCAGTGCTCATAAGTATGTGCCCTGTATGTGTTCCCTGTGTGATGCCTAACTGTCTCACTGAGTCTCTGCTAACCAGAACCTCAGTGGTTATGCTCTCTCTGCTTTCCAAACTTGTCACTAACAGGCTAGTGACTAAATTTACCAATTCACATTGGCATACTGGTACACCCATATAATTCCCTAGTATATGGTACTGAGGTACCCAGGGTATTGGGGTTCCAGGAGATCCCTCTGGGCTGCAGCATTTCTTTTGCCACCCATAGGGAGCTCTGACAATTCTTACACAGGCCTGCCCCTGCAGCCTGCGTGAAATAACATCCACGTTAATTCACAGCCATTTACCACTGCACTTAAGTAACTTATAAGTCACCTATATGTCTAACCTTCACATGGTGAAGGTTGGGTGCAAAGTTACTTAGTGTGTGGGCACCCTGGCACTAGCCAAGGTGCCCCCACATTGTTCAGGGCAAATTCCCCGGACTTTGTGAGTGCGGGGACACCATTACACGTGTGCACTGTACATAAGTCACTACCTATGTACAGCGTCACAATGGTAACTCCGAACATGGCCATGTAACATGTCTAAGATCATGGAATTGTCAGAATCCCCCCAATGCCAGAATGGCATTGGGGGGACAATTCCATGATCCCCAAGGTCTCTAGCACAGAACCCGGGTACTCCCAAACTGCCTTTCCGGGGTCTCCACTGCAGCTGCTGCTGCTGCCAACCCCTCAGACAGGTTTCTGCCCTCCTGGGGTCCAGGCAGCCCTGGCCCAGGAAGGCAGAACAAAGGAATTCCTCTGAGAGAGGGTGTAACACCCTCTCCTTTTGGAAATAGGTGTGAGGGCTGGGGAGGAGTAGCCTCCCCCAGCCTCTGGAAATGCTTTTATGGGCACAGATGGCGCCCATCTCTTCATAAGCCAGTCTACACCGGTTCAGGGATCCCCCAGCCCTGCTCTGGTGTGAATCTGGACAAAGGAAAGGGGAGTGACCACTCCCCTGACCTGCACCTCCCAGGGGAGGTGCCCAGAGCTCCTCCAGTGTGTCCCAGACCTCTGCCATCCTGGAAACAGAGGTGTTTGTGGCACACTGGACTGCTCTGAGTGGCCAGTGCCAGCAGGTGACGTCAGAGGCTCTTACCTCTCTTGGTAGCCAATCCTCCTTCCTTGGTAGCCAAACCTCCTTTTCTGGCTATTCAGGGTCTCTGTTTTGGGGAATTCTTCAGATAACGAATGCAAGAGCTCATCAGAGCTCCTCTGCATCTCCCTCTTCACCTTCTGCCAAAGGATCGACCGCTGACTGCTCAGGACGCCTGCAAAACCGCAACAAAGTAGCAAGACGACTACTAGCAACCTTGTATCGCCTCATCCTGCCAACTTTCTCGACTGTTTCCAGTTGGTGCATGCTCTGGGGGTAGCCTGCCTCCTCCCTGCACCAGGAGCTCTGAAGAAATCTCCTGTGGGTCGATGGAATCTTCCTCCTGCAACCGCAGGCACCAAAAGACTGCATCACTGGTCTTCTGGGTCCCCTCTCAGCACGACGAGCGTGGTCCCTGGAACTCAGCAACTTTGTCCAAGTGACTCCCACAGTCCAGTGACTCTTCAGTCCAAGTTTGGTGGAGGAAAGTCCTTGCCTCCCCACGCTAGACTGCATTGCTGGGTACCGCGTGATTTGCAGCTGCTCCGGCTCCTGTGCACTCTTCCAGGGTTTCCTTCGTGCACAGCCAAGCCTGGGTCCCCGACACTCTATCCTGCAGTGCACAACCTTCTCAGTTGTCCTCTGGTGTCGTGGGACTCCCTTTTGTGTCTTCACGTGGACTTCGGTTCACTTTCCTTCCAAGTGCCTGTTCAGGTACTTTTGCGGGTGTTGCCTGCTTCTGTGAGGGCTCCCTGAGTTGCTGGGTGCCCCCTCTGTCTCCTCCTCCAAGTGGCGACATCCTGGTCCCTCCTGGGCCACAGCAGCACCCAAAAACCTCTACCACGACCCTTGCAGCTAGCAAGGCTTGTTTTCGGTCTTTCTGTATGGGAACACCTCTGCAAGCTTCATCGCGACGTGGGACATCCGTCTTCCAAAGGACAAGTCCCTAGCTCTCTTCTTGCTTGCCCAACTCCAAGCTTCTTCCATCCGGTGGCAGCTTCCTTGCACCCTCAGCTGGCATTTCCTGGGCTCCTGCCCACTCTCGACACTGTTGTGACTATTGGGCTTGGTCCCCTTGTCTTACAGGTACAGGTCCGGAAATCCACTGTTGTTGCATTGCTGGTGTTTGTTCTTCCTGCAGAATCCCCCTATCACGACTTCTGTGCTCTCTGGGGGTAGTAGGTGCACTTTACACCTACCTTTCAGGGTCTTGGGGTGGGTTATTTTTCTAACCCTCACTGTTTTCTTACAGTCCCAGCGACCCTCTACAAGCTCACATAGGTTTGGGGTCCATTCGTGGTTCGCATTCCACTTTTGGAGTATATGGTTTGTGTTGCCCCTATACCTATGTGCTCCTATTGCAATCTACTGTAATTCTACACTGTTTGCATTACTTTTCTTGCTATTACTTACCTAAGTTTGGTTTGTGTACATATAACTTGTGTATATATCTTATCCTCATACTGAGGGTACTCACTGAGATACTTTTGGCATATTGTCATAAAAATAAAGTACCTTTATTTTTAGTACTTCTGTGTATTGTGTTTTCTTATGATATTGTGCATATGACACCAGTGGTATAATAGGAGCTTTACATGTCTCCTAGTTCAGCCTAAGCTGCTTTGCCATAGCAACCTTCTGTCAGCCTTAGCTGCTAGAAACACCTCTTCTACACTAATAAGGGATAACTGGACCTGGCACAAGGTGTAAGTACCTCTGGTGCCCACTACAAGCCAGGCCAGCCTCCTACACCCGCCCCCTGGACACAGCCCCCACTTTTGGTGGCAAGTCCATGGGAGATAATGAGAAAAACAAGGAGGAGTCACCCCCCCAGTCAGGACAGCCCCTAAGGTGTCCTGAGCTGAGGTGACTCTTACTTTTAGAAATCCTCCATCTTGTAGAAGGAGGATTCCCCCAATAGGATTAGGGAGGTTTCCCCCTCCCCACAGGGAGGAGGCACAAAGAGGGTGTAGCCACCCTCAAGGACAGTAGCCATTGGCTACTGCCCTCCCAGACCTAAAACACACCCCTAAATTCAGTATTTAGGGGTTCCCCAGAATCTAGGAAATCAGATTCCTGCAACCTGAAGACGAAGGACTGCTGACCTGAAGCCCTGCAGAGAAGACGGAGACACCAACTGCTTTGGCCCCAGCACTACCGGCCTGTCTCCCCACTTCAAGAAAAACTGCAACAGCGACGCGTCCCCCGGGGTCCAGCGACCTCTGAAGCCTCAGAGGACTACCCTGCATCTAAAAGGACCAAGAACTCCCGAGGACAGCGGCCCTGTTCTGCAAAGACTGCATCTTTGCAACAAAGAAGCAACTTTCAAAGACCACACGTTTCCCGCTGGAAGCGTGAGACTTTCCACTCTGCACCCGACGCCCCCGGCTCGACCTGCGGAGAACCAACACTACAGGGAGGACTCCCCGGCGACTGCGAGCCTGTGAGTAGCCAGAGTTGACCCCCCTGAGCCCCACAGCGACGCCTGCAGAGGGAATCCAGAGGCTCCCCCTGACTGCGACTGCCTGCTTCAAAGAACCCGACGCCTGGGAAACACACTGCACTCGCAGCCCCCAGGACCTGAAGCATCCGACCTCCAGTGCAGGAGCGACCCCCAGGTGGTCCTCTCCCTTGCCCAGGTGGTGGCTACCCCGAGGAGCCCCCCCCCTTGCCTGCCTGCATCGCTGAAGACACCCCTGGGTCTCCCATTGAAACCTATTGCGAACACGAACCCTGTTTGCACTCTGCACCCGGCCGCCCCTGTGCTGCTGAGGGTGTACTTTCTGTGCTGACTTGTGTCCCCCCCAGTGCCCTACAAAAACCCCCTGGTCTGCCCTCCGAAGTTGCGAGTACTTACCTGCTGGCAGACTGGAACCGCGGCACCCCCTTCTCCATTGAAGCCTATGCGTTTTGGGCACCACTTTGACCTCTGCACCTGACCGGCCCTGAGCTGCTGGTGTGGTAACTTTGGGGTTGCCCTGAACCCCCAACGGTGGGCTACCTTGGACCCAACTTTGAACCCTGTAAGTGCTTTACTTACCTGAAAAACTAACAAATACTTACCTCCCCCAGGAACTGTTGAATTTTGCACTGTGTCCAATTTTAAAATAGCTTATTGCCATTTTTGCCAAAACTGTACATGCTATTGTGATGATCCAAAGTTTCTAAGATACCTGAGTGAAATACCTTTCATTTAAAGTATTGTTTGTAAATCTTGAACCTGTGGTTCTTAAAATAAACTAAGAAAATATATTTTTCTATATAAAAAACCTATTCGCCTGGAATTGTCTTTGAGTGTGTGTTCCTCATTTATTGCCTGTGTGTGTAGAACAAATGCTTAACACTACCCTCTGATAAGCCTACTGCTCGACCACACTACCACAAAATAGAGCATTAGAATTATCTCTTTTTGCCACTATCTTACCTCTAAGGGGAACCCTTGGACTCTGTGCATGCTATTTCTTAATTTGAAATAGTACATACAGAGCCAACTTCCTACACGTGCTATATGAAACTATGAAGAAAAAACAAAAGAAGACAATATAATTGTCAAATTCATCTGTCAAGAAAATACCTTTTCTGGTTTCCAAGGTAAGCTTGTTGGGATTGAAAATTGGCATGGCCCTCACATGGTCACGAACCACCCAGAATCTATCCTCACATTTGCCAGATGATGAAAGGATTCTGTTTACCATTAAACAGTAAATCCTTCAGATTTAAATCACTACAGTATTGTGGAAAGGCTATCTGTGTCCCCATGAAAATGTCTTCGTTCATCGATCATTGCGCTGCTATACAGGATTTAAATTGAGCCTTCTCTCTCTTCATGAACGCGAACTGCTTCAGCGATTCTCAAAAGCATGGAACCCATTTATGTATTTTATTTTACTGTGCACTGTTTATAATGTAATGCCGTAGCTCAGAAAAACAGCTGAGCTTGAGAAAGAAGATGCAACTATACTGGGCCAGACCATGCAAGGCCATCTTAGGAGGTAGAGATTTGATGACAGTGGTTCGGAATGGTGAAGGAGGGTAAAAGTTGGTTGTTCCCCCTGCTAAGACCCAAGAAAAGTGGATCACGGTCCTTTATGAATGCACATGTACATATCTTAGTGCCTATGAGGATTACAAGTTGCAACATGTCCTGCATCAGTGTAGACTGCTGTGCAAGCAGCTAATGGTGGTTTAATGCAAAATAATCTCCCCTGCAGAAGAAGGTAAGTTGCTCCTTAGATTGCAATATCTCACAGATACTCATCAGCCTTAGGAGGAATGGGGTACATCATGAAGTGTGGGACCCGCTGCACCACAGGGCCTGCAGGGCCATCGTTATGCCTCTGGTGCATGCACGAAACTGGTCTACAGATCCGAAGATGTATAGCCCCAGCAATGAAAGGTTTCCATGCTTAACTGGCTGCCAGAGGCCTTCAGAAAATGAGCTGCCAAGGATGCATGCATGGGAGCCATGTTTTCAGAAAATCTTCTTCAGCAGCAGTGTTCTTCTGGTCTGTGACTCTTCTCAATCTGCATATATCCTGATTATCTTATTTGCGCCAACCTGACCCCAGCTTATAACAGCCTTGCAACTGGTTATAATTATTCTGCAATACAACAAGGCTTCCTTGACCTGCTGTGTTCCAACTGGCGCCTTCATTTTCCTCATCTACTTACACAACTATTTTAAATCTAGTAGTGTTATCGTTGCATTATTCCTTACATGTAGTAGTAAAAGATTCAGCGTTCCTCATATTTATCCTGTGAGAACTATATATTACCCTCCTGACTTGTCCTCATCTCTTGTGATACTTTGTGGATCACCAATGATCTATCACGTACAACATCAGTATGCAGGGTCCAGAAGGGTGAGAGGCAATGGGTGTAGTTTGAATAATTATGTATTCCTGTTGTTTAAGGTGATGTTCATTTGTGTGCTATTGACCTGCAAATTAGATAGAAGTCTCCACAGACTCACCTGTATACTATGGGCCTGTTTCACACAGGTACACTAACACTTTAGTGTAAGTTCACAATTATTCTTTCAGTTCACAAAGGACTTTTACAAGCAGTATCTTTACGACTATGAAGTCACTGCGCTCATGGTGGAAACTCTGCACATAAAAAGATAGGCAGTCGTAAAGCTACTACTCATAAAATTCCTTTGTAATTGCAAAAAAAGCAAATTTACACATTTACACAAAAGTGTAATCTAGTGTTCACAAATTAGTGGTCGGAGGTTATTAGTCATCGATTCCTAGAAATATCCTCCTTTGAAACCACATTCAACGTCTGAGGTACAAATTATTGAACAGATTGAGCTGTTTCCTTGTGAGGTGTAGTGAGGAAGTGTGAAAGATTTTTATGCGTTTATATTTTTGTGCATCATTAACAATAAGCATAATGCATTTTCACAATGTAAGTGTGAAAGATTTTTATGCGTTTATATTTTTGTGCATCATTAACAATAAGCATAATGCATTTTCACAATGTCACATTTACATAATTGTATAGTGCTATTGTTTTTTAAATTGTTTCTGCTTTGTAGAGTTGTGTTTTTCGGATATATATTAACTAGGCCACATTGTTGTCCAAGATAGTAGTCAACCCTGTCACTCATGCTTCTTCCTATCCCAGTCCACCTCCTCCACTCGCAGATCTGCAGCACGCAGTCTAGCGGAAATGCACTGGTTTATTTCCACTGTTATTGTTGTCCTGCTCTTGATGAATTTTCAGTCATGACTTGAGACATTCCAAGGTTCTTCTGTTAGTTCACATACACATTATTGTTCATATATCTAGTTGTGTTCTAGCACCTCCGGACAACATTAGCATAGAGGGTGTTGAACAATTATTCAAGTTAGTGCTTAGGTGTTAAGGCAATGCAACATTTATTTTTCATGTACTCTGAGTTGCTGATTAAATCATACATTTGCTCATACCACAGTGAGTCTGTGGTTTCTGTAATTTCATATGCGAAAATAATGAATGAAATCCCTTGATTTTGGGGGTGAGTCAGAAGACTTCGCTGAAGACTTAGATTCTGCTAGGGATGCTCTCTTGTTCTTTCCTAATTTTACTGCCCACATGAGACTTATATAATTTCGGATTTTTGCATACTCTGTATAACCCTGCATTGAGAGCCTATATGGTATTGACTCTGGACCACTGTATTTTTGAACATTGTAATAAAAACTGTTAACTTATCATTGATCTTGAAATCAGTTATTGAGTATGCTCGTTTAATCCCCAATCATTTATTTGATTGATTGTATTTCTAATTGCGATGTTTAGGGAGATGCATCTACACATTGCCTTGTGAAATTGAGTTTTAACACTGTCCCAATCCAGTGGCCATCAATTCAGGTAAATGTTGGGATATTGTTTTGCTCCCACAGGAGAAAACCTGAACTTGGTGAGGATATTGATTCACAAACTCGAGGCACACATTGACAAAGCTTTTTCCTGCTCTTTTCCCATTTAAAGTCAAGGAGCAGGACACAACCTGTATCTAGTGTTTCTCTCTTAGTTGCTACCGTGTACGCTTTACTAGAACGTAGAGGCTGCTGGTCAAGGACACAAGTTGGCTATGCTCAGATTATCCAGTTGAGATAAGTAATATAAATAACATATGCGCAGAACTACTGTGCATATGTGGTTTTCTTTGTGGTGATAGGTATCTGATTATATGAAGATGGTAGGTTACATTCCTGATTATTTTAAGAGAGAGAAGAATACAATATCACACCTAATTTGTGAGCTATGGACACAAGGGTGCATGCTGAAACTAAAATATAAGGCTAGAACCACAGTTTAGTTGCTTTGCCTTTATTAGTATTTAGGACTATTTTTTATGTTGGTTCATTTAGATCCAGCTAGTTTTGCATCATCCAGGACTGGATAAACGAAAAGAAGGAATAGACCTGCTTGATGGAGAATTGGCCCCATTGAGTTTGAAATATTGTTGAGACACATCATCAAAAAGTTGAAGGGTTCAATTGTGATGAGGATTAGCATGACTATAGGGTTCATTTAAGCGCTGAGTAATTATGGGGCTGCAATACACACCCGAGAGGACAAAATAGAATCTTCTTGGAAGATAAGGCGAATATACATTTCTTAATATAAATGTCCATTTTGAAAATAATGATGTCGTTTAGGAAACCCCTTCTGATTCTGAAATCATGGTAACAACTCTTGTTCACGACCATCAGTTCAACAGTATTGAACGCTGCTGACAACTCGCACACAATGCATTTCAATCACCTACATTCAGCAAGTCGTATCTGACTTTGCCCACAGAAGTTTTGATATCTATTCCATACATCATCCATGACAGAATACTGATTGACAGATATTAAATAAATTCTGGAATTTAGAGCTCAATTCAATTTGAATATTACTCATCTCTTTTCTGACTAAGAAATATCGATCCACATATGTTGGCCTGGATAGTATGCTTCCATGTTTGACTGCCAGACTGTCAACTTTTTGGTGGATTTCTAGGTTTACTTTAGCAGTCTTCTTTGTGTACTTTGTTTTATTGAACTATGTTTTGCCGAAGATCAAGCACATAGCCCACCACGTCATGTGTCCGTGCCCTGGAGTTGCCTTCCTGCCCTTCCTTCAAATGGGAAGTGGTTCCAAAATGGTGCAATGTGCTGCAACCATCACATTTCTAAGATTCGTCACTATAAGCAAAGAGGAGACTTGGTAGGATAATATTTCACTTCTTTGGGGGCTTTTATCCCAACCATGATTTTAAAGTGGATGGATAGGAATGTAGGTCTGTCAGTGACAGGATCAGTTGGTCTTCTGCTACTCTAAATCATTGTTTTGTATTGTGTGCCATGGCTAGGAGCAAGTGCCAGAGAAAACCCATAACATCCACTTTAGAGATGTCACAGAGTCACAATTTTAGAAGTAGGCAAGCCATTGACGATCATACATTCACGCATTCTAATTCTGCTGCAGCTCACTAGTGGACATTTCTTTGCAGCCGCCTAGAAAACCCATTATTAGAATGTTCTCTCAATGAACGTGCAAATCTATCTATTGAAGAAACCACCTTACCTTGCCATTTGCCCTTTGTCTTTGAGGGTAAATAGTGCTCGATAACAAGGGTTCTCTCTTCTTTAGGAAACACTGAAATTCAAGGTCTTACAAACACCCATTCAATCATTCACAGGCTCCACAACCGAGTTATGAAACTCTTTCCATCTCGACCTCTGAATTTAAAACAATCTCCTATTCTTCAAAACACAGATCAAAAACACTTTTTTCTCTTCCTTTTGAGCTAATGTTGGTCCCATTGATCCTTTTTTATTCCTCTCCACAGTTACTTTATTCCTTGCTCCAAATGTTTTTGCAAATTCTATTGGGGCCATGTGAAATGCAGTGAAGCTAGTTCTTGCAGAAGCGCTATTGAAGCATTTTAAGTAATTACACAAATTGATGTATTTACAACCATCTTTCAGTAGCATGTGTCGGAAACATATGTTCCCAGTTTGTGCATCTTTTTCCCAATAATCCTGAACGTCAGTGCTGAACGTTGGTATTTGATGGCAGCCTGGCTAAGATCACTAGATCCTCATGTTTCCAATAATAGGACACTGTGGTGACTTTTGCCCACCTCTCATTTCTAACCTCTTTGGGAGTTTCCATCATTTAAATACCTCAACAGGCAGTGTGTTTGAATCCTATTGACTTCATGGGACAAGTAGGTCTCCTTGTAGGGTCAGACAAACCCCACATTGACTTAGACTAAGACTATATATTATTGTCCCCAAACTGACAGGAATCCTCTTTCATATTTCAGCTTAGGATCTCTGAGGGAATTATCTCTCACTGGAAACTGCCTTTCGTGGAACCCAACATGGAATATATTCAGACTTACCTGTTCATGCTTCTGCTGCTGTCCACCCTACCTCTTTTTTCTGGGTGCAGCTGCTCTTCTACCTCTTTGCTATCTTTGCCTGCTTCCTAGCATCAGTGGGTTTCAAGCGAAGTATAGCTCTGTAAAACCTAGAAGCACTTTAGTTATACTTAAAGAAAACAGCCATTGAAATGTTTTAACCTTGTTTCACTTCCCCCAGCCAGAGAAATTCTCAAACAATCTTGAATTGTACGAGAGTTTCTTGAATTTTAAACATGTTTTCTCCTTTTAGGTTGCGGTTCAGCATGTGTGGTAGAAGTGCAAATAGCATGGTAAATTTTCTTTCACTTGCTTGCTGAGTTGAGGTTTGGATGAGGCCAGCGGATGAATGCCACCTACCTCCTCTACATTGTGTGCTTTTGGGCTGGCATCAACAATTTCCATCTCTATGCATTTTATTTGTTTCTCATGTCAGCCATTGTTTCTTGGTCTTTCAAACTAACACTTTCTACTGGCAATTACTACTTCTTGATGAGCACCTGTTGCCCAATCCTCTTTACAACAAGGGCTCTTGGCTCTACTTGCTCTTCTCCAATTGATTTTTATTCTCTTCAGGGTAAGAGTTGGTCTGTCAGGGCTCTCTTATGAATACTGTTGTAGAAACAATTGATATGTGACCAGCACGAGGACCCTCCAAGCTCACTTAGAATTGAAGTAGGGAACTAAGTTTGGGTTTGGATGCTATGAGCAGCCCCAACAAGATCCTCTTATGAGCTTCTTGTGGTCTCTAATTTAGTCCCTTCAACCATTAGATGGACAATAAGGCTCTTCACAAGTTTGCCCCTGCACTGACTTCCCAGGTGGGAGGTGCCCTGCACCTCCAGGGTTACTTCAGCTCCAGGAGTCTAAGGCTAGCAATGTCATGAATATCAGACATTGCAACACAGATCTTTACTAATACATGCCTTTACCCACAGGCATCAGAGACACATTAATGCATGGGCATAGTGGGCAGCTGCCCAGGATCCTAACCTTCAAAGAGGCTTCTGGGAAAATGTGCTTTCTCTATTTCACATCTGTCTATTTACCCATGTTAAAGGTTAAGGTATTATTCAATATTGTTTGGCATCATGGGACTTGTACTGGCAGAAAATTGGTAATAAAATACAAATTTGTTTCAAACAGGTGCCCCTGCAGTATGTCTTGCCCAGGGCCCCTGAAAATCCTTAGGATAACACTGGAGTACATTACAATGCATTGACTTTTAAAAAGGTCTGAGTCTATTAGTGATGACCACCCTCATCTTGAGTGGGAGGACCTTGAAGCATTTTGCACGGCTGAGGAGGTCACGTCCACAGGCCTGTGAAATCCTCAACCCAGCAAAGTTCAGCTCTGGCAGCCAAGCACATGTGCAATTATTACATGCATAGTGCTGGCTGCCTGACCTGTGCATGTTTTCAAAAAGATGGGTGGCGGGGCCCCTCCGCCCTTAAGGACGGGCTGTGACTATCCCCAACCCTATAACGTTTACGGTAATATTCCAGATTTGCTATGCTGAACTGGTATCCTGATGTTCTACAGTGGCTAAAGGTGCCAGGAAAGTGGATACAGGGCACGTCTGTGCAAAAATCAGTGACTTCCCCTGCCATCCATTAGCGTGGTAACACTTCCTCTCTGGCTGCCGTGCCGACACTAATCAGGTATCCAAGTTTCTGGACAGGAAACTTTAGTTCTGGCATCTTTTTTAATTATGTTTTGCCTCTCTGGGACCAAAGCCTTCAAAGAATGCATGTTGCAGGATATAAGATTGAAGCTGGCCTTTCAATTGAATGTAGTTTCGCCATGGAATGTTATCTGTTCCGCTTTGTGTGAGGGATGTCGTAGCAGCTGTAACAAATTTATAGAGAATTTGGTCTGCATCATAATTTGGGGGCAAGCCGTATGAGATAATTGGTGGGAGAGAAGGTAGGAGATGTCAGAAGACAGGCCACTGAAGGATGAGGGCTGGTGATTAGGGGGTTAGGGCTGGCCAATGCAGGGTAGGGTTAGGTCCATCAATAATTAGCGAATAATTTGGGTATTTCTTGTTTTAGAATTTTCTAGTCCTGACATGTACTGAAAGGTCTTGTTTGAAAAGTGAAATAAAAGTTCTGGGTAAATTCTTAACCATATCGAGTATCATGTTCATATGAGAATGGTACTTCGTGATTTCAGGATTGGAAGAAGTTTCTAGTCATTTAATGAACCTATGATGAATCTCCCTAACACTGAATAAATTATTTATTAAAATGGGAGGTCAAAATATACCTCAAGAGGCATCACTTGACTCTCTGTTAATTGCTTAGCTAACCAGCTTTTCCCTCTCCCCATGCTAGACAAATGAATTTAATTCTATTTACTTGTTAATTGAGGTTTCATGCATACTGATGGATCTGTCTCGTTGTATTTATTTGAGAGTTTTATATAGCATCTTTTCACCAGAATAGGTGACAAGAGAACCAAACGTAATTTACATTGGCTTGTTGACATCTGAAGGAGATTCCTTTCAAGTTGATGATACAGATAGGACAGATAAATTGCATCTTTAAAATCCAAAAACTTCACTTTTTTCTGAGCAGTGGCAAATAATGCATTTAAATGCAGCTGTGTTCTGAAGTTTTTGTCCTTTGCACTTGTAGCAGATGATCGTTCACTCTCACTCAACTTCCTGAGTAAAGTAAGGGCTGCAAGTAATGACATCTTCCTGAACCTGGACGCTGGGGGCAGTGCTGCATAGGATTCTCCTAGATAGACTCTGGGCGGTGGCTCTACAACAGAATGTGCTTAGCTGGTTTACATCTTTCTTGAGCTTGAAGTCATAGGCTATTCATCTACCTCCTTATCGGTCTTCCCACCAGCAGTTTAGCTGTGAGGTTCCACTGGGCTCTTCTTTGAGCTGTACTCTTTTTAATCTGTATGTGGCGTCCCTTTCCAAACTCGTGGCATCCTTTGATTTCCAATTTTTCTCCGACACTGATGACACCCAGTTATTCCAACATCCAAGAGTGCTTTAAATAGTGTTTAAAATCTGTGGCTTATTGGATGGCTGCCAAAGCCCTAAGACTAAACGCTGAATAGAAGGAAGTTTTGGTGTTTGGTCATTCTTCTACTTGGCCTTCCAATTTGTGGTTCAATGTCTTGCCCCTTATCCTGAGCCACGCACCAAAGTGCTTAAGTTGGGTGTTATCTTCGATGTCAGACTCTTATATTAGGTATATCCAAATCTGCCAGTTTCGCATCCCATCATGTTAACTCACATTGTTTGTAAATGATGCATTTTAAAGGCCCCATGTTATTTTCATAAAGCGGTTCATTATGTGGGCCTATCCAACTATACGACTTCCTTATTCCTTCACTGTTCCCCCATCAGGCAGCTGCACTCTAGCTCTGCTTTCCTTGTTACTGGTCCTGTTCAGCCCCATGACACCTTTTGGTGTTTGTGCACTCTATTAAATTCAGTCTCAAACTCAAAACACAGTGCAGTCGTCAGGTTAATTTATCAACCATGTAGGTTGCAAAAAGGGAATCCATCCACTTAGCCTTTATAGATCTGTCCAGTGCATTTGATATGGTGAATAGAGTAAAATTGTGGGAAATAATGGACACAATGGGGGTTGAGCAAGATTTGTTGGATCTGATTAAACGTTTATACTCTGACCTTACTATCATAATTCAGTTTGGACAACACAGCGAAAGATCCCATCCCCTGGCATCGAATCGGGGTGTTAGACAGGGCTGCACTTTGGAACCTTTTTATTTCTGCTGTACATAAATGGCTTGTATAGCTATTTAGCTCAAAATGGTAAGGATTTCCCCAGGATGAGTTTTAGACAATTGCCGATTTTATTATATGCTGACAACGCCGTTTTAATTGCCCGCACGGCCAATGGTCTACAGACCCTTTTGGATCTTTTTTTAACGCACACACAAGAGCTTGATTTGAAAGTTAATTTTAAAAAGTCACATGTTATGATTTGCGGTGCTAAAAACACACGCACCAAACTTTTTATAATGGGGGGGAACACCTTAACAATGGTAAAAGACTTTTGCTATTTAGGTTTGCACCTAAGTTCCACTCTGTCATGGAAATTCCATTTAAACTTTAAGCTCCAACAAATGGAAAGAAATGTTAAAGCAATCTTTCGCTTTGCCCGTAGATTAGGGCATAGACGCTCTAAAAATCCAAATGTGTTTCGGCAGCGATTTATGGGGGTGGCTTTGGGGATTTACCAGTTCAAGTATATTACAACGGGCAGAGAATACATTTCTCCACCGGCTACTTATGGTACCCAAGAACGTAGCGACTATTATATGCCATGAGGAGTTGGGAATCCGCTACATTACAGATTTGATAGATATTGCCCCCCTTCTGTTATGGATAAAAGTATGGTCAAATCCGGCGGCTACTTTAACACATGATTGTGTAAAAGACTGTATTTCGTTAGCAAACCACAACAAAATTCCATGGTTACATTTTGTTCATAACTGTTTTCGAAATTTGGACTTGGAGTTTATGTATTTCAAACCAGAGTTCTTGCCAGCCAATGCGAAAGAAATTGTTAAATTCCCATATAAAGAGTACGTCACGAATCTTAGATATCAAGTGGCAGAGAAATTGAGTTCTTTTGATTTATATGTACAAATTTCATCATCGAATTCGATAGAACCTTATTTTGTTTGGTTTCTGATCCCTTCCCTATATTCTTTACTTGTACTTTTTAGATTTAACATGATTCATTTTAGAGTGGCGTTTCCGACAAAATGCGTGTGGGAAAAAAAATTACCGCCATGCCCTTGTGATAATTTTTCGAAACAAAGTACTTGTCACTTTATTTTATTTTGTACACTCTACTCAGCTCCTAGGGAAACCTTTTTATTACCTATTTTGCGTAATTTGCACACCCTTTCTTATAAAGAAGGATTGATTGGCATTCAAAGCCTTTCATCCAAACAAATGTGCAGCTCTATTTTAAGTTTTATCAAATCCGCTATTACCATTAGGAATCGATATGAATTAGCAACGTGACTATTTATTAAGGGAATTCAAATATTGTTTTACTGTTGTATACGATTTTATAAGTATTTATTATTATATATAGATTTAGTAGGCTTAAGTGATATGCTTAGATTTTACAGACCTGCAGACTGAAGAGTCTTGCCTTTGAATTATGCAATAAGTATTGTATTTTTATGTATGTATGTGTACTTTTATGGCAATACGCCGAATAAAGTTATTTTGACTGACTGACTGAACCATGTAGGTTTGCATTTCATGCTTTACAATTAAAGATTCAGCACGCCATTGCTGTTGCACAGAATGAGGCTAAGCACTTCCACTGTATAGAAAACTGTAAGGTTTTGTGGGCCTGCTGCTTGCTCAACGCCACTGCTTAAATTTTCAAGGCGCTTTGCACTCCTTTTGCCATTAGTGCAAATAGCGTCCTCTGGGTGTACGTTGAGGGTATTGCAAGCCAAAGCAGTGTTTCAGGGTCAATGCAGTCGAAAACCTGTTTTCATGGATTGTTCCTCATTATGTACACACACTTGTAAACGGGCAAAGAACAGACCCGCCACCGTTACTAATTTCTTCTGGAATATGGCTGTACCCGTTACCACCAAACACAGAACGAGGCTGCAAGTGTTTTGAATATGTGAAAGTTTTGAAGAAGTGCAAAATTACTGGTCTCATACAAGCGTATTTCGTAAAACTACTCCCAAGTCCTGAAACGCTACACGGTTGCATGTGCACGTTAGTAGGATTTCCTGTGGTTCTGGCCTGTTACACCTCCCCGTGAATGCCAATTTGTTTCTTTGTCTTGCCTCAGGCACGTTAGTGATAGCTTTGGCCTCAGGGAAGCTTGACCCATTTGCAGGCTTTCCCTCTGGGTTATATAAAGGTAAAGTCTGCTAGTGCTGAAGGATGCAGAGAAGACGGGGATGTATGTTACTCCTCGTTGTATTGTATTTTTGTCTGTCTTTCCTATGATAATGCATGATTTCTTGTACCCTTGGCCATTATGTTCACAGTAATAAAAGTACAAATAAGATACATACTTAGGATGCAGGAAGTCAACCTCATTCGTCTGACAGCTCCCCACATCTTCCTTACCAGCTGGGTATTGAAACCCTCCTTACATTGCCATAAGGGAGGGGCTAACTATACAAAAGAATTGCTGCAGTCCAGGAGATAAGGATTGGATGTTTGTTGGATAACAAAGGGTGGATGAATGGTTGGGTGACTTGATGTTTGGGTTATTGGGTAAATGTATGGATGGATTAAAACAGATTGCATTACATATAAGTGGAGTGGCGAGGAGGCAGACAGTGAGACAAATGGCTAGAAAGTGAGATCGACGGACACATGGACAGAAAATCACATAGACAGATAGACAAAGATAGATGAACAAATAGATAGATAGATAGATAGATAGATAGATAGATAGATAGATAGATAGATAGATAGATAGATACACAGTTTGCAGGACCTGTGAAAGACACTTTGGTAAAAGCTCTGATTTTTCTACAAGTCAATCTGCCTCCAGTAGAAGGCACTCCCAGCCATGTCAAGTCGTTGCAATAGTACCTAGTGTTGCACAGTGGATGTCATGGGACACGTCAGTCCTTCCACAGTCATCACCAGCTACGGTAACCTTGCATATCTGCCAGCAGCGTCAATAACCTCAGTTACTAAAGATTCCACTTTTTCTTTGCACCTCAGGTTGACCCAATAGTAAAATCTCCCCTTTACATGCCAAAACTCCTTATAAGGATTTACCTCTATCTTTCCACTGAGGGAAAAAAAGCAACATACTAGTTTTAGTCGAGTCTTTATGATGCTAAGCGAATGTACCCAGGGGCATGCAGTTACCTCCCGTGCAGGCTCCAAGGGATGCAGAACCCTGCAACAGGATGTACCAGAAACTTAGACAGCATCACTCCAGCTTTGCAAGCTATTCCCTGGCTCCCAATAGCAATTGGAGCCCGACAAATCTCATTCAAGGTTCAATGCATCACACACAGTGCCATCAACGGCATCGACCCTCTCTTGCTGCAGAAGAGATTTCACGTGTAGCAACCTAGATGTACACTCAGATCAAAAGCCATGCTCCAGATAGATATTTGAGAATACCAGAGGTCCAGCTACGAAGTTTCCTCTTTCTCAGTACGATCTGCTACGCAATGAAACTCAGAACCAATTAGTATCCGGAAAGTTGTTGACTATCTCTGTCTAAGAAGAGCCATTCCACCATGGCTACACCACGATCTCAAGAAGAAGGTAACTGCATACCTGTGCTGGTAATTACATGTCTCTCTGCCTTCAGTGTAGACCAAGACCTGACTCCAGCCACCACCGTCGGTAGAATGCTGAAGAAAGCTCCTTGTGTTTTAGCTATTTCTAGGCCCTTTCACTGTAATGTAGTAGAAACACCTTCACTGGCTCCAACATCACCAAATGGAACTGAAAAGTAGGGCTCGGATAATTTTGGTTTACAGTTTCTATCCTACACAAATCACAACTTTTATACTTACCTCATGGATCGGACACAGGACGAGGCCGCACGTGCCTTAGTACCTATTCTTGATGGTCTGTATCACATCTTCTGTCTCACACATCCTAATGAATCAAGAATGATTCTCTTACTTGTCGCTCTCCTTCAACATAATGGAACTAGGTACCCAGAAGAAGAAAAACGACCTCTGAAAGTCCAACAACATCTTGGGCCTCGGGATTTCACTTTGTTCAAAAACTTGTTTCCCACCATCTCGCAGCTCATTATCTATTATAATAGTACGAAATGTTTCAACACATAATCTGTGCAGAGACCGTACAACCACACGTCGGTAGCAATCAAAGACAAGCTCTCCAACATCTGGTCTCAATTCTGGCAACCAGTGTTTAACAATGCCTATGGACCAGTGCTTCTTCCAGCAAAAGCTGAAGGCCCGAAAATACTACCTGTGCTCGCAGAACATTCAAATACTCACTGACACACAATAGAGAGGTTCAACAGAGAGACTCAATTCTGTGCTCCTCCCATTCCAGACCTACTTTATCTGCAACATGCTTCTTCTGCCCCCAATGAACTGCTAATTTCAACAGGGAAATTGTAAATAGAGCCTATTTAATCTTTACAACTAACAAATGCTAGATCAATGCCACTGGGCTGACAGCTAACGAACGAACACCTCAAGTCCTGTCACAAAAGTCTTTTGACCCATCCCTCAGAAATCCACATCATACCACCGGACTACTCATCATCAGCTCAAGTCTCCACAGCCTGAAAGTGTGTCCTCAACTCTGATCTCCAAGGTGTCTATAAAACCACACACACACACAAACCAACACAGGCATGAGTGGTCGTAATTTTTAGGGACAGTCTGCCTATGCAAAGACTGAACTTAGCTCTATTTGTAAGAACCTGGTGGAGGTGATGACGCAGAAATGAAGGTTTTACATTTATTAGCGCTTAAACGTAGTGTTGAAATAATCATGTGTGACTTTAACCGAACTAATAAAGATTGTACGGGGACAAATGTGCCCTCAGAGTAGTTCGCCAACATTTATAAGCGTGCTTTATATAACGTGATGTATTAGAATTGCACTAATCCGACATAATCGTAAACGTGTGCTATGATTTGCTTGTTTGAAATGTTTTAGCTTAGCATAACTTTAGTGCAGGCTTCGGCCTAGTTGTCTGGTCTCACGATTTAGATGCTCGTATTTTTCCAATGTGCTAATAAACGTGTATTTCTGCTTGAAGCTGTACTTTTCCACTGAGATCGTTCACATGCTTATCTTAAGGTTTCGTGCCAGCCTGGCATCTTTTTTTCCTTGCTCCAAGGTCAATCTGCAGGTGCGGACAATGGAAGCTCTGAAAGTGAGTTAATTGGTATAAAATGTTGCAACTTACGTACCCGTCTCCAAGGATAATGTATGCTTAAGTAAAAGCTTGAGAACTGTTGTTTTTGATTGGACAATTTGAAGCCAACCTATGAACCCTCCAATGGAAGACCCTACTGGATTTGAACTGTTGTCTATTTAAACCAGGTGCACGAGAAGAAAGTAGCCATTACCAGCCATTTGCAACCATTATTGCGGTTACCAGCCATTTTGCAGCTATTATGGCCCACCTTGCTGCGACGCCATTTTGAAAGAGACTTTGATGCTTTCTCTAATCGAGAGAAAGAGACTTTAAATGATTCTTACCCTAGAGACTTTAACTTTGATTTGTCCCTTTGCATGAAGTAGTAGTTTATCTTGCCGCCGTGAGGCAAATTGCCCCGTCCACCTTGCCCCTTTGCCCCGTCCCATGCTGATCGAGAAACGGTACCTGTGAGACGAAGACTTCCTTGAGTGCTGATTGAAATTGGTAAATATGAAAGGACATTGTACAATTGCATTGTGTTTCTTTTAGGTAACCAACTGCTGATTTTTGATAAGAGCCCTAGTTAGGAGTTTTCCAAATTAATGTTGCTAAATTGTTTTTGCATGAAGTCCCACATGCCGATGCTAATTTGAGGTTAGATGAGGATTCCTTTTGTTGCACGATGCAATTTGAGACCTTGTTATGCTGACTAAATGTATGCAATTAGCTCATTACAGATTATAGTTTTAGTGATTTGCATTGCTATTATCGAATGCCTTGTTATTCAAATGCTGCATAGATTGCATCTTTTCCGCCGTTATGGACAGCTATTAATGTTCATTTACGTTTATCATTTGGTGTTGAGACACATCTATATTGTGCTAGCTTTGTTAATATAGGGAAATAAATTCATTAACTTTGAATAAACTGGTGTGGTTATTCATGACCGAAAGGTCATGGTTCGCCGAAATGTATTCTGGATTAATTGTTAAGTGTTATGTTGATCAGGGCATTGCTTATGTTCGTTATTGATTATTGATTACATTAAATTGACTGATCTCGGGTGAAGAGAGTCCCACTTAGCCAAAAGATTCATCGGCCTAAAGAGCGTCCAAGTACAGGTAAATTATTAGTACGGAACGCTCTATCAGTAGATGGTAGCAGAGGACGGTTGAGACTTTTGGGACCCCACCCGAGACATACATGGTGTTGAATTAATGGTTTAGACTTTTGGGACCCCACTAGAGACATACATGGTGTTGAATTAACGGTTTCGACTTTTGAGATCCCACTCGAGAAGTTGAATTAGATTTTTCTCGGGTAAAACAGATTGACAGAATGATGATGGGCTAGGTCCATCGCGACTTTCCCGGGATCTCGGAGCTTGCGAATGGAGAGAATGGAGGTGTGAGATCGGCGTTGGCGGTACTAGTGATGGTATGAGAGAAGTTAGGATTTTGCGCTTGCACAGCTTATTGCCGCAGATTATTTGAAAAGGTTGCGAGGATTTTAGAGAATAGCGGAGGTGCGACTCCGAGTGTAGAAGTAGGGAAGTCGTCGAACTTCATAGAAAATAGCGGAGGTGCGACTCCGAGTGTGAGAGTAGGGAAGTCGTCGAACTTCATGTGCATGTGGGGCTTTGTGCAGAAAAAGGTCCACGTGGTTGTTGTTGTTGAGACGGGCCCTGCGAGGTCAAGAGACTCCGGAGTATGTTGAAAAGTGTATGAGACACTTGTTTTATGTTGTGGTCTGGTCGGTTTAGTAGGTTGATCGGGCGTGGTCAACGAGTCGGTACGTGTGTTAAGGGAGTGAAAGAAAACTTCGACTTCGGGCTTTGACAAAATTCTAAGTGCACTAGAATAGATCACTGACAAGTTGAGAGCAGAGTCTGCGGGTCAGATTTGCTTGCGAAAGTGGGGACCGAGAAAGATGGAATAACTGCCGAGGCTAGTGAAAAATCCCTAAGGTCCTGAAGCGATTGTGTTACCCTTCCTGTAGTAAACCGACAGATCTGTTTTATTATAAAAAAAAATTTATAGCTCGCGTTACCTGCCAGAAGTGTTACGAGAGGAGCTGAGTGAAGGAGGATTAGCCGCAAGGCTTTGTCAGCCGCAGAGTGTGTGAGTGTGACGTCACTAGGAGCCGCGCTGGGATAGGTTGGTTGCAAAGAAGGGTCGCGCACGGATTGGACGCAGTCCGTGGGGCCCGATTGGAAGGGGAAAGGCAAGCGAAGAGTATTCCGGGAATTAAAGTCACTTATTGATTACAAACTTTGTGAAATAAAAGCCGAGAAAATGAAATTTTTTAAAGCATTAAAGAGTGCGATGAAGGGGGAGTCTTACATTAAAGCGAGCGTAGGAGAGGAGACGCCGCCCGAAGGTACACCAGCTTACATTGTAATGGAGGAAAAAGGGGTAGCTCCGTGCCTTTGGCTAAAGCAATGGCACAAGCTGACAGAGAAACATGGGAGCGTAGCGTTCCCGGTCCATGGGACATTCAATATAGGGATCCTAGAGAATTTGAGATTCGCGATGTACGACATGAAGGTACCTCCAAGGCCAGCACAGTTTGAGGCTCTAGCGATTTGGGAACTAATGGCTAGACAGTAACAGCAAAATAAGTTCGAGACCAGGATAAGAAAGGTAGAAAAGACACTAGCGGACGCTAGGTGGGATAATGCACAGAAGATGTGGAGGTCAGATGTATTGCAGGGGATAAAATTGTTTCCCGCAATTGTTAAGGAAGAAGAAGAGACAGGCAAGAAAGCTACCTGTAAGACAAACAGGAGGTGTTCCAAAGATAGAGAGGACGAGGAAAAGTTGAGAAGAGAAGAGGAGTTAGAGTTAATCATGCAGTTGCTGAACGACCGTCCACCACCTTATGCAGAGAGTGGACAAGGTCCAAGCACCAGTTCTGCCCCTCCGGCACCGGTACGGAATAATGAAACTCCGAATTCAGAAACGTCATCGGGATCCAAGGACCCGAGTTTACTGTTCACCCCGCAGATACCGCAGGTTAGGAGAATATATCCAGATGTGCCCATATTGAAACCAGCAGAAAATTATCAGCCGCAGGTCCCAAGGTACTACAGCAGTGACAACAGTACGGGAATGATTCTAGATCCAACCATAATGGGAGGACAGAATGGTCGCAACTCAACATTGGCACAAGCTGAATCAACCCAGTTTTTGATACCTCAAAAGCAGATGCAGGGGGGAACCGCACATGCTCAGATGACGGGGAGTCAGATGGGCATGCCGGCAATGATGACCCATAGTGTGGGAATGAACATGTCTCAGAACATGGGGAATGGACAGAACGCAGATGCGATATCCCTACCCATTACTGTAGGTCCACCAGTACCTTTGTACATTCAGCCTAACTCAGGTATGAGCAGTCAAGGATCAATGGTGCAGAGTGGGATGGAAAGGAGGTGCATACAAAACACTCCAGAGACAACTCCGATAGCGGCTCTGCCAACTGGATCTGGGTCCTTGATGGAGTTTAGTCCCATATGTGCTCAGTCAACACTGGTGAGGTCGAGTCCCCCACTGATGATACCGCTATCATCGAACACTGAAAAGTTGCCGCAACCATCAATGGCAGTCGATGTGAATGCTACACTGATGGGGTTGAATGCGCAACAGCTGACACAGTGGTTCAACAGTCTGAATTCCACACAAAGCTCAGCCAGTGGGAAGGGAGAAGACTATCTGAATAGGGTCAGGTTAAACATGGAAGCACAAGAATTGGTAGAAGGAACTATGGGTGTGAATAGGTTAGAGTCCTACTCGGAAGAAGAGCTGAGGTATCTATGTCCCAGAATTACGAGAGAAGTGAACAAGGTACATAGAAGGTTGCAAGAAATAGCAGACAAAAATGGGGTTGAGATAGACAAGACAAAACACTTGAGCAGGAGCTACAGATTGGATTTCGGGACCACAGACTTTGAACACATGAGGTCAGCAGGCATGAAGGCGCACCTTAGAGAATTGCTGCAGAGTGCACAAGTGTGGAGGTGCTTAGACAAATGGGAAAGCAGATGGGTAAAGAGAAAGGAAAAGAGGAAAGACAGTGTCCCAGAGCTTAACGAGAAAAGACCGCAGAGTAGTGATGCAGTAACCATGTTACCAATGAGGGAGACAGCAGGGGGAAAATTAATACATGTACCATGGCACAGAAGCGACATTCAGTCTTTTACGGATGATTTTCCCAAACTGAGAGAGAAACCGATTGAATGGTATCAACAGACTGATAGGTTTGTGAAGCTTGCAAAATGTCTTTGGGAAGACCTGAACACCCTCTTTGAGATTGTGGTTCCGGCAGATTTGTGGGAGGATTGCAAAAGAGCTGTAGGTTGGCCGACAAGTGAACCAGAGAGAGACAGAGATTCGGGTGCACCATCACCTATGGTGATGAGCTTGTACTATAAGGTGATTGAGCATTTGAAGACGAAGGTTGCCGCGAAAAACGTGGATTGGCAGAAGATCGATCGAACTGCCCAAGAGGCTAAAGAGTCGATTCATAGTTACTATGAGAGGTTGTTGAAGGCGTTCAAGAACTACAGTGGCACGGAAACAATAGAGGCGAAGGACATGCTTCATTTTGTGTTTAGATTTGTGGAAGGGCTGAGACCAGAGATAAGTCAGATGATAAAGTCGCATTTGATTTGTTGGCAATCGAAACCGATTGATGAGGTGTTGAATTATGCGAAATACTGTAGCGACGAAATTGAAGTGAAACAGAAAAAGTTGAAAGAGAAAGTGATGATGATGCAACTTAAAGCAGCTCAGACAGGTCTGCAAGGTTTGCAAGGGTTGCAAGGGTTCCAACAACAGGTACCGCAACCGCAGCCGCAGTTGCAGGGAAATATGATGTTTCAGCCGCAGGCGAGAGGCAGAGGCAGACGAGGTTTTGGGAATAATGGTCCGGATTTGAACACTGTTGTGACTCCGAATGGTGTGCAGGCATTGAAAAAGGTGATGCCGTGTCACGTGTGCGGAATTGTCGGACATTGGAAACGCGAGTGCCCGATGGTGGTGCAGGAAGGTGCAGGTGTTGGTCAGCAAAACAATGATGTCAATGCATTTCAGACAATGAGGGGACCGAAAATGAGAGGTCCAAACCCAAATTTTCAGACCATAAATCAGCTGCAGGGATTACAGCCCATGCAGCCGCAGCAGATGCAGATGCCCCGTACGCAGATGACGCAAATGCAGCCAATGCAACAGCAGTTTCCCATGGTACCTAATCAGCAAATGCAAATACCTTTGGCACCAATGAGTCAGCAGCAAGTGATGGTTCCTCCACAGGTCTCGGGTCAGGTAATGAATACAAGTGGCACCGTACAACAGTTCCCATTACACAGTGAGGATGGAATAAACAATGTATGGGAGAGTGAAAGTTCAGGAGAGGAGGGAGATTGTGTGCTTGCAGCATCCTTGGAAGTTGATCAAAAGGGTCCGTATGTGGAGGGAAGAGTAATGGGTCATCGTGTTTCATTCTTGGTTGACACAGGAGACACACGTTCAACTGTTAAGAGCATTGAAGTACCAAATTTGCCACTCTCAGGGAGAACAGTTCAAGTGGTGGGAGTAGCAAACAGGCACCTGACAAACCCAATCACAGATCCAGTACCAGTCAGCATTGGTAACTATCAAGGGTTACACAAATTTGTGGTATGTGACTCAAGCCCGATAGCACTGTTAGGGAGAGACCTATTGTGCAAATTGGGATGTTCGATTATGTGTTCGAACGATGGAATAAAAATTCAGACGAGCAGTGATGGGGAAGAAGAGGACAGTGTAGAGGGGGATGAGATGGAAACTGTCGATGAAGAGTATCCTCTGATTTGCCTTTTCCCGATGATAACTGAAGAAGATATTCCAGCTGAATTACGGGAAACAGTCGGAAAGGAAGTGTGGGATATGACAGGGAAAGAGGTGGGATTGATGAAAGGAGTGGAACCAGTGAAAGTGACCGTAAAGCCCAATGCAACCTTTCCCCAGACCCCACAATACCACATGGCACAAGACACCCTCATGAAAGTTGCCCAACTCATTGACGAATTTGTAAAACAGGGAGTACTGAAAGAAGTGTTAAGCAGCCCATGTAATTCCCCAATCATGGGACTAATAAAGCCAAGTGGAAAGGTCCGAATTGTGCAGGACTTGAGGAAAATAAATGACATCATAATTAAATGCTGCCCTGTCGTACCGAATCCAGCCGTGATAATGTTTCAAGTCCCTTGCGATGCCGAGTGGTTCTCCGTCATCGACCTGTCCCAAGCATTCTTCTCGGTGCCTCTTCATGAGGACAGCCAATTTCTCGTTTGTTTCAAATTCTTAGACAGAGTTTACAGTTGGTGTCGAATTCCTCAAGGGTTTTCTGAGTCACCGTCAATATTCAATCAGATTCTAAAGAAAGACTTGGAAGCATTAGAATTGCCATTCGAGTCAACCCTAGTACAGTACATCGATGACTTACTGATTGCATCTAAGACAGAAAGTGGCTGCACAGCCGACACCATTGCTCTGTTGAACCATTTGGGAAGGAATGGACACAAGGTGTCTCCTTCCAAGTTGCAGTTCTGTCAGAAGAAAGTGAAATACTTGGGTCACCAGATAGAGAAAGGGTCACGGAGAATAATGAAGGAAAGAATAACGAGTGTACTTCAAATGAGTCCACCAAAGACAAGGAGGGAGGTGAGGAAGTTTTTGGGGATGGTAAGCTACTGTCGTCAGTGGATTCCCAACTTCTCAACCCTAGCAAAGCCTTTACTGAAACTGACCCAGAAGGACGCCTTGGATCAAATTGAGCTGAAAGGAGATGAGATGGATGCTTTTATCGAATTAAAAGAATGCATGTGCAGGGCTCCAGCTTTAGGTATGCCTCATTACACAAAGCCTTTCACACTGTTTTGTCATGAACGTGATGCATGTTCTTTGTCTGTCTTGACTCAAGCCCATGGTGGCATAAACAGACCAGTAGCGTATTTTTCGGCTACTTTGGATCCGGTCGCAGCAGCACTTCCAGGGTGTTTGCACGCCGTAGCAGCAGTTGGTATCAGCCTCACTCAGAGTGAAGGAATAGTGATGGGACACCCAGTAACAGTCATGGTCCCTCACTCAGTTGAGATACTTTTGACCGGCTCCCGAACGCAACACATGACTGGAGCAAGACTCACAAGGTATGAAACGATAATTCTGGGCTCACCGAATGTGCAGCTGAAAAGGTGCACTACGTTGAATCCAGCAACCTTGCTTCCTGGTGAAAATGCTGAAATTGAGAACGCTGAGGACGTCGAGCATGACTGCCTTCAGGTGACTGAATTTTGCACAAAACCTCGACCTGACATTAAGGATACTAAGCTTGATGAAAATGACCAAATTGTTTTTGTTGATGGTTCATGTCTAAGAGATGGGATGGGAATTTTGAAAGCCGGATATGCTGTATGTACTGTAACAGGTGTCTTGGAAGCGTCCTGACTTCAAGGAGTATATTCTGCACAAGTAGCAGAGCTTGTAGCCCTTACAAGAGCATGCCAATTGTCTACATTGATGAAAGTCACCATTTACACTGATAGTCAGTACGGGTTTGGAATTGTGCACGACTTTGGGCAACTATGGTCACAGAGAGGTTTCCTGACCTCTTCAGGGTCCCCAGTGAAAAACGGGGAGAGAATAAGGGAATTGTTACACGCCATTCAAATGCCAGCCGAAGTTGCAGTGGTAAAGTGTAGTGCTCATACAAAAGGACAGGACTATGTTTCTCTGGGTAATGCATATGCGGATCAAGTCGCAAGATTTTGTGCCTTGAACTGTATATTACTCAGGGATGAATGGAATTCGATAAGCGAACCAGAACTCAAACCAGCTGAAGCATTTGCCTTGAAGGTCGTAGATACAATGGATGAACTAAAAGCATTACAGAATAACGTCAGGGAGGATGAAAGAGATTCCTGGATTAAGTCACAATGTATAAAGAGACCAGATGAGTTATGGGTTTCAAATGAGGGAAAATTTGTCTTGCCAAATAGTCTCTTATCGCAGCTAGCGCGGTTCTATCATGGGCAGGCTCACCTAGGGAGAGATGCCATGATAAGATTGTTCAAAACTGATTGGTTTAACCCCAGATTCCGTCAAGCTGCAGAAGCAGTTTGCCATCGATATGTCACTTGTCAGCAGATGAACCCAGGGAAGGGAACGGTTGTGAACGCGAGCCACATTGGTAGGGCGAGCGGCCCGTTCAGTAGAATGCAGATGAACTTCATTGAGATGCCTGTGCATGGAGGTCTGGAGTATGTGTTGGTGATTGTGTGCATTTTTAGTCACTGGATTGAAGCATACCCCACACGTAGATATGACAGCCTTACAGTTGCAAAACTATTGTTGAGGGAGTTAATACCACGTTTCGGATTCCCGATCTCTTTAGAATCAGATAGAGGAAGTCACTTCAATAACGAGGTGATAAAGTTACTTTGCGCAGCGCTGAACATTGAGCAAAAACTGCATTGTAGCTATCGCCCAGAAGCATCAGGACTGGTGGAACAGATGAATGGTACACTGAAATCAAGAATGGCGAAAATATGTGCATCGACAAATTTGAAATGGCCTGACGCATTGCCTTTGGTGTTAATGTCAATGAGAAACACCCCTGACAGAAAGACTGGATTGTCCCCGCACGAAATTCTCATGGGCAGGGCTATGAGACTTCCTGCAGTCCCCGCAAACGCGCTTTTGAATATCACAGATGATATGGTGTTAGACTACTGCAAAGGTCTGGCTGACGTGGTTCGCTCTTTCTCTCACCAGGTGGAAGCAACCACCTTGCCACCGATCCAAGGTCCAGGACACACACTGAAAGCAGGTGACTGGGTGGTGATAAAGAAGCACGTGAGGAAGTCGTGTCTGGAACCCCGTTGGAAAGGCCCTTTCCAAGTGATCCTGACGACAACTACCACTGTGAAGTGTGCGGGAGTTCCCAACTGGATTCACGCCAGTCACACAAAGAAAGTGTTGTGTCCCACAGATGAGGAAGTTGAAGCGCTGAAACTGCCAGTGACTGATAAAACAGTGCCGAGCGCTGAGACAGAGCAAAACCGAACTGAAAGCGAACAGGCAGGAACAGAAGAGAGAGAAATATTCTCTGAGGACGAAGCAACAGACTCACTTGGGGAAGACCAAGGAGAAACCTCAGACAGCGACGAAGCAGCTGAAGGTGACAAAGAGCCTGAAGCAGCTGAGGGTAGCAAAGAGCCTGAAGCAGCTGAAGGTGACAAAGAGCCTCAAGCAGCTGAAAGTGATAAAGAGCCTGACGAAAGTAACGGTGACGAAGGGCTCGAAAGAGGTGAAGAAGCAGGAGAGCCTGATCAGAGGAGGGCTTTCCCAGAAGCAAACGATACAGAAAAAGAAAAAGAGAACGTGATTGATTCCCCAGAAGGAGGGGACAAGGCAGAACAGAACGAAACTGTTCAAGCTTCCACAGAAAAGATCGCAGGACCATCAAGTGGACATGGTGCAAAGAGGAGACTAAGTATATCACCAATAAAACTAAGAACTAAAGAAAATTTGAACGACGGAGAAAGGCCGAAAGTGAAAGAGAAAAGAAAGGAAGTGTCTGTCGTGGTACCAACCTCAAGTGAAGGAAAAGACTTGGCCAAAGAGGAAAGTACCAGTGAGGCAGAATCGAAAAGAGAAGCAAAATTGAAAAGGAAAAGGATACCAAACAGGAGATATTCCGGTCCAGAATGGGCATATGTAGTCAATGACGATTGGACTGACGAATTTGTATCTCTAAGCCTCGAGAACGAAGAAGAAGAGATACCAATAGAAAAGAAAAGTTTTATGGACACTGTTGATTGAAAGGGTGATAAATGACATTGCTTGCTACAATCTAACGTGATACAAACAACCAGCTGAGACATTGCTAAACCGGATGAGACACTTGCTGAACTGATAAAGACTGAGTTATTGCCGAATTGAGACAAATGCTGCTAACCGATAAGTGACTGGCCTCTTGAAGAAAACTGTGTGAACATTGCGCTCGTTCAGCTTTGTAACTGAATTGCTAAATCGTTTCTTTATAGGTGCTTCTAGCTCTCTGATTCTATACAGATCATGGCTACACAAAACAGTAGAGTGAAATATTGTAAATATGCGTGTATAGCTTGATAACTGCATGTGTACTAATAATAATGATAATAGTGCTTGCAATGCATGGTAAGGGTGAGAATGAGAAAATTGATGCTTCTACTTTTGCTCCTGTTACTGTCACTGAACTAACCGCATTGAAAAGACTAGAATTAGATGAGAGACACTTGCATGATAAGAAAGAACTTTCGTATAATGTTTTCTATCGCTTGCTAACAGAATATGTTGAGACTATGGATGCGAAAGATTGTTATGTGTGTACACAGATACCGACATCAGTAAAGGAAGGGGTGACTTATCACCACATGCCTCTTACATACGGGATTACATGTAGTATAGTAACTTCTAGATTTTATGGTCAAACCAACGTACAGTATTTTTACTCAAATTATGATGTTACCTTTGCATATGTTCCTATAATAGCGCAGCTAAGCCAGATTGCTAAAGATTGGGATGCTAAAATAATGAGGGAATTTTTCGAGCCAATGCAACCTTTTGAAACGGCTCACGCTCATAGGGAAAACCTTACCTGCTCGCTCTCTGCAGTAGAAATAAGCTTTTTAGATCGCACAGATGATAGAAGGGCACAAATGAATGCGAAATTAGAAAAAGAGCTAAGTAAAAGGACTTCAGTAGACCATTATGATTTTGCCGCAATAAAAACACAAGGGAGAATAGCTTTAGATGCTTGGCATGTAGGGAAATTTTGTATATATCGAGGTGAATCTTATTATGATAACATTTTCGTAGGAGCGAGTGAGTGTAAACATACGTTTATCTTTAAGGCCAAATGGACATTCATGATGAACGGACTTGACCCTGTCATACCTGGTGTATATTACATTTGTGGATATAATGCCTATTATCGTCTTCCGAAAGGATGGTGGGGGAGATGTTATTTGGGTATAGTGTTCCCAAAGGTTTATCAGCTGGATGACCTATCGATGATTCCAAAGACATCTGGATCCCATCGTATCCAGAAAAGAGAGACCGCAACTGCTGTGGTAGGAGATATATTTGGAGCCATGATTCCTTCATTGGGAGTTGTGTTGAATTCCATCAAAATAAGAAAGTTGTCTACTATAGTGGATAACATGTTGACAAAGTTTTCAGGTGCTATAATCCTGATAGATGCTGAACTTGCAGTGGAAAGAGCTATGACTCTTCAAAATAGGCTTGCTTTAGACATTCTTTTAGCAAAGGATGGCGGCGTTTGCAAAATGCTTGATGCGCGCCACTGTTGCACGTATATTCCAGACAACAGTGTGAAAATTAAAACTATGCTTGCTAATCTAACAAAGGAGAGTGCAGACTTGAAGGAATTGAAAGAACCAGGAGTGTGGGAGAAGGTTGGAAAAGGACTTGCTTCAGTGGGAAATTGGCTTGGTGGAATTTGGAATGGAATATTACTAAAAATAATACAGGGAATATTAATAGTACTGATTTGTATATTTGGAATTTGGGGAATAAAAAGGGGAATAATAATGATTATGGCAAGAATTAAGAGAAGGAAGGAAGAGAAAATGATGAAAAGAATGGCAGAAGAATACAAAGCGAAAACTAGGGGAACTAAAAGGAAAAGAGAACTGACAGAATTTTAATGGAATAAAATTTGTGGGAATAGTTTGTGTGATGACAAGTAGTCATCAGAGGAGGGATTGATGACGCAGAAATGAAGGTTTTACATTTATTAGCGCTTAAACGTAGTGTTGAAATAATCATGTGTGACTTTAACCGAACTAATAAAGATTGTACGGGGACAAATGTGCCCTCAGAGTAGTTCGCCAACATTTATAAGCGTGCTTTATATAACGTGATGTATTAGAATTGCACTAATCCGACATAATCGTAAACGTGTGCTATGATTTGCTTGTTTGAAATGTTTTAGCTTAGCATAACTTTAGTGCAGGCTTCGGCCTAGTTGTCTGGTCTCACGATTTAGATGCTCGTATTTTTCCAATGTGCTAATAAACGTGTATTTCTGCTTGAAGCTGTACTTTTCCACTGAGATCGTTCACATGCTTATCTTAAGGTTTCGTGCCAGCCTGGCATCTTTTTTTCCTTGCTCCAAGGTCAATCTGCAGGTGCGGACAATGGAAGCTCTGAAAGTGAGTTAATTGGTATAAAATGTTGCAACTTACGTACCCGTCTCCAAGGATAATGTATGCTTAAGTAAAAGCTTGAGAACTGTTGTTTTTGATTGGACAATTTGAAGCCAACCTATGAACCCTCCAATGGAAGACCCTACTGGATTTGAACTGTTGTCTATTTAAACCAGGTGCACGAGAAGAAAGTAGCCATTACCAGCCATTTGCAGCCATTATTGCCGTTACCAGCCATTTTGCAGCTATTATGGCCCACCTTGCTGCGACGCCATTTTGAAAGAGACTTTGATGCTTTCTCTAATCGAGAGAAAGAGACTTTAAATGATTCTTACCCTAGAGACTTTAACTTTGATTTGTCCCTTTGCATGAAGTAGTAGTTTATCTTGCCGCCGTGAGGCAAATTGCCCCGTCCACCTTGCCCCTTTGCCCCGTCCCATGCTGATCGAGAAACGGTACCTGTGAGACGAAGACTTCCTTGAATGCTGATTGAAATTGGTATATATGAAAGGACATTGTACAATTGCATTGTGTTTCTTTTAGGTAACCAACTGCTGATTTTTTATAAAAGCCCTAGTTAGGAGTTTTCCAAATTAATGTTGCTAAATTGTTTTTGCATGAAGTCCCACATGCCGATGCTAATTTGAGGTTAGATGAGGATTCCTTTTGTTGCACGATGCAATTTGAGACCTTGTTATGCTGACTAAATGTATGCAATTAGCTCATTACAGATTATAGTTTTAGTGATTTGCATTGCTATTATCGAATGCCTTGTTATTCAAATGCTGCATAGATTGCATCTTTTCCGCCGTTATGGACAGCTATTAATGTTCATTTACGTTTATCATTTGGTGTTGAGACACATCTATATTGTGCTAGCTTTGTTAATATAGGGAAATAAATTCATTAACTTTGAATAAACTGGTGTGGTTATTCATGACCGAAAGGCCATGGTTCGCCGAAATTTATTCTGGATTAATTGTTAAGTGTTATGTTGATCAGGGCATTGCTTATGTTCGTTATTGATTCTTGATTACATTAAATTGACTGATCTCGGGTGAAGAGAGTCCCAAAAGATTCATCGGCCTAAAGAGCGTCCAAGTACAGGTAAATTATTAGTACGGAACGCTCTATCAGAGGCGAGGAGCAATGCTGTAGGTGGAGGTACATATACACGCTATTCTTCCTTTGAAGCAATGCTTACATGGCAAGGGACAACGTCAATGTACACAACCTTATACATAACACTGAGTTCTTCCCTTATATGCCACATTACAACCACACACACACACAACATACTCTTCCAATCATACATTCATGCTCCAATCTGCGACACGAATAGGGTTAAGTGCTACAAACCTCAAAACTGTCAGAAGTGCACTGCGTAAGTATCGAGCAACGATAACAATAACAATATACAACAACAAAGCACAATGAAAACCTCAAAATTTGCAATATGTATGTTCCTGTTTGACAGGAAATAAAGACGCAAACATTTTTTCATTTTTTTGTTTTTCTTTTTTAGAAAGCGTAGTAAAAATACATATTCCAAGATAGCTGTTTCCAGATTCGTCTCATTTTATCCCCTGCCCGCCCCATCTTCTCTTGTACACCCTCCCAGGTTAACAAATGACTGATTGTGAATGTGTTCGCAGCTCACTTTTAAATATGCCATACCCACCAATTGCAACCAATCACAAGTGTGAACCTACTAAGGTGGTGAGGCTTCGGCAGCTTTACTTCCTGAAGAGGGGGGTCTCCGTTACCTTGACAATGCAACCAACTGTATGACTTCCCTTACAGTTCCATGAAAAGGTAGATTACCTTTTCCCCTGTGCGTAGAGCATCTGAGTATGTGCAGTGGTAGCCACATAATTTTGTGTATGTGTATTTATGGATGTGTGTATGTGTGGTGTAGTTGTGTTTGGGAGAAGGGGAGTGGGTTTTATGTATTGTGTTGCTCTCCTTGTCCATCTTTCCCAGCAATATGATGAACAATTTCTTTGAAAGCAAAATCTCCAAATCCAGCAGTGTCTCCTCAAGTGTCAATGCACATACACAACCAAAGGAAACAACAAAAAGCAATAGTCAGGAACACTGGGCTCCTATTGTTCCAGGCCCAACAGATAGGTCTTGCAGAAGCTGAGACAGCAAGCTGAAAGTTGCAGAGTGAAATCTTCTTCCACTTCTTGAACTCCTATGGAGATTGATTGAGTCAATACAGGGTTGACAGGAAAATTCATCTCTCCAAGAATAAGATGAGTGCCAGGGTTCACATACTGGAGCCCACTGGGAAGCATGGGAAAAGAAAGCTGTAGTAGGAATTTGCTGATGGAGAGAAGAAACCACATCTTTTCAGGTTAGATTGTGAGAGAACATCTACATGAATTGATTGAAAGACTGAGGCATGGTGGTATTTTGGCCTCTAGGGAAACCTTGGAGGTGCCCATTTCAACACCTACTTGACAACACCCAGAATTAACACATTTGCCAGTATGCACTGCATCACATCATGCATGCAAGACAGCTTTCTTTGAGGCTGCACATACCTGGCATAGGCTAAGGCAATTATCTTCTATGCTTGACTACCAATTTACATCACTTCAAGCAATGTTTCTACCAAGCGATTTTCCGTTGTGGTGCAAAGACATTTTTCAGGAACATATGTCTCCTTGATCTTCCACCTTAGATGAAAGCCCAACAGAATTCAGAAGAATTTAGGGAGTTTTTAGCACCCTCTGCCAAGTGAAGAATTTTTTTTGTGATAGTGAGTCCAGTTTATATCCATCCTTCAAGGCGTCATTTATTTTCTGTGTGAGTTCTGGCTTCTTTTGAGTGAGTGGTTCAGCACATAACAATTACACCTCTATGCAAATGGATGGAACATAATTGCAAGATATTTCTCTTTCTTCTGGTTGGGGACTGTTTAGTGAGGCCACCTTGATGTTGTCTGTCTGCAAATCTCTTAATATCAAGAAGCAAGAACGTGTACTTTCCAGGAGTCTGGCATTTTCTTTTGGATCAGTACCAGAGCGGGGTACGATGCTCCCTTGCTGTGACCCTGATTTCAAATGGAGGTTTCATGAGAACTTTGAACCATTTAAGGTGGACCAGAGCATTTGGATGATCATTTGGTCACAATAGAAAGGGATCCATCGCATGTTGAGATGCTCTACTGCTCTTGCCTTATATCTGACTGTTACATTCTGTGGCGTTTATATAGATGCTCCTCAGATTTTGGTAGTCTCTACTCTGTAGGATTGCCTTTCACAGATATTTATTTTAACATGGCTTTACCAGTGTTTTCTTCATCAGTTCCTTCCCATTACAAATCCAGATGATGTCCTGCTGATCCTCAGCTACCTAGGTACCCTCCATGCCTTTCCCTCAGTCCAAAATATTATTTTATTCCATTGGTTTATCATTTGACAAAATATGTTTTTCTCTTCCTATAACATCAAATCACTCGACACCCCATTTTGTTAAAAAAATGACAGCCCTTCATCCTGCAGGAAAAATGAAGAATTCCTTTTCATTGTCTCAATGGCTCAAACCTCTGCTGTGCTTCTTATCCTGCAGCAGCATATTGCCCTGAAAACCTGCAATGCCATGACTTACGCTCAGTAGTCCACAACACCCTTCCCCATCTTCTCTCATTATTGTATTCTACTTTTTTTCTCCAAGTGACTTAAGACTTTCACATTGATCGCCACAGAAAAACTAAAAGAAAAGGGACGAATTCTGAGAAATGCAGAATATGACTGAGGATCACATATAACTGGGAAATGGCTCATTACCCTGTCACTGTAAAGTTTTGAAAGATGCCACACACCCACCTTCACTAATATCCCAATAATGTCATTCTCCCAATTGGATTGGAAAGGTGGGATGTTCTCTCCATCACCTCTTTATTGCCCTTTGTTCTGTCATTTCACCCTTCGTACTGTGGATGGTTGTATTCGAAAGCAAAATCAAAAACGAAATGAAAGAGAAAGTTGTGTTCTTGGAGGTGTCCATTCCACTGGATTCAAGTCTATATTTCAGGGCTGAGGAGGATCCACTCAAACCCAAGGCGTCTGTCAGGTGGTTTCATTTAGTTATTTTCTTGTGTTTCTTTTTTTTTTATAATCCTGTGGCTCCGAGGGCCATTCCAGCCCCATGGCTCATGCAGGGGATCGTCTGCATTGACTTGGGGAAGTCGTGGCTGACAACTCGTCCATTCTCTCCACTGCTAGCTCCTGCTGAGGCCCGAGGCAGAGTGGCCATCCTGACTGTCTCAGTGACGGTTTGCTGGGGAATCAAACAGAAACCCTTTTTAGGAGGACCATGGGGTTGCCCCCTGTCCTTGACCATGGCAATAAGATTCACTACAACATAAATATAAAATCATGCATTTGTAGAATAACGTTTTTGCTGTAGCCCCATCTACAGATCCTCTATGACAAGACTTGTGAATTAGGTTTCTGATACTACCTGTCCATTTACCTGTATGAGATTTTCAGAAACAGCAAAGTCATCATTTCAAAATGAAAAGCTGAATCTTCCCCCTTTTCAACACTGAGGGCCTCATTATGTGTTTGGCGGGCAGAGGAGGTTGCCCACCAAACTTTTGGGCCACAAAACCGCCACTCTGGTTTTTCACCTGCTGGCCCTATTATGAGTTTCCCGCTGGCCCAGCGGGAAACTCACCACAACATCAACGCCGGCTTGTAATCGAGCCAGCTGCGGTGCGTCAGGTACGACAGCACCCGTCACGCCTTTCACTGCCTGTAATGCAGGCAGTGAAAAACGTGACTGGACTGTCCATGGGCAGTGCAGAAGACCCCATGGGGCCCCCAGCACCCTGTCTCTGCCAGCCTTTGCATGACTGTGGAACCGCCATGCAAAAGCTGGTAGAGACGGGGTGCTGGGGGCCCCATGTAGGCTTCTGCACTGCCCATGCCAACAGCATGGGCAGTGCAGAAGCCCCCATGGAGCCCCCAGCACCCTGCCTCTGCCAGTCTTTGCATGACGGTGGAACCGCCATGATAAATCTGGTGGACATGGTGGTCGTAATCCCCAGGGCAGTGCTGCTAGCAGGGCTGCCCTGAAGGATTAAAACTGCCGGCACCGCCAGGCTGTCAGCCGGCCTAAAAGTGGCGGTGTTGGCAGCGGTCCAACCTCCACTGTGAGTGTGGCAGTCTTACGACCGCCATACTCGTAATGAGGGCCTCAGTCCAGGATAACATTCTTTAATTTAGAGTGGTTGGACAATGAGTGTCATGTGCAAATTCATTATTAGGTAGATTTTTCTACCACTACATAGGATATTTTTGAACATATAAAATGTACCCTAACATTAAAAATACTTGACAGAAATTGCCATAAAACCTTTTGGTATGTGGTCAGTCATTGTCCTTGGTCAGCGTTGTCATATTAAAGGGTCATTCGGTCCCTGAGATCAAATAGATTGCAAAAAACCATGCATGCAATTACATGTACTGTGTATCGGTCAAGAACTTTGCACCTGATTTGGAGTCCAGTTCCGAAACTGATGCATCTGATGCACAATGCAAGTTGCCATTTACAGTATGGACACTAAACTTTTGTTTCTGTATTTAGGTGATGCATATACAAGATTTATATGGAGAACAAATTATGTTTTGCGGCTTATTAAAGGTGTACTTATCTTTTAAAATATGCTACTGTTTTTTCAAAGTTGGCCCTTCACGCTTGCCACATGACCCCTGTTCAAGCACACGGCAGCTATGAACAAGGTGGTCTATGCATTTGACTGAGTAGCATTTCTCCATGTGTCAGCTTTCCCTATATGGAACAACATGACTTAGGACGAGGAAATCTGAGTGGAGCTGGGCAGTTCCCCCAAGGCAGATCCAAGACACAAAAGCCATAGAGTGTTCAGCACAGAGAACCAGAAAAATGCAGCTGCTTTCTGGGCTTCTCAGTCAAAGCTTTAGTTGTGGTGACATTTCCTGGCAATACATAAGACTATCTGCTATGTAAGAAGGCATTGAACTGGTCTGGGTCAATTATCGGACCCAACAACTTCTATTAATCTAGATAATGTAGTTTGATGATCAACTTTATGAAAGGCAACCATCAGATCTATTAAAACGAGTTAAGCTACCTCATCCCTTCCTGCCACTCGTAGAAGCCCTCCTCAAGCTTCTAAGAGTGCCATCTGTGGGTGTCTTCTGGGTTAAATCACTGACTACTGATCTCCTTACATGTCAGGTGTTTTGTTAAGTTTAGTTGGTGAATGAGTTGCTGCTTTTCCTAGATTTTCATTGTATGTTGATAACACAGAGGTACCTTGCTGAATCAATAACATCAAGGTTTTTTTCATAAAGGAGGAAATCCCTGAATTCTTTTTTCTGCATTTGAGGATTGCTGGAACAATAGGTTACCTGTTAAGTAGGGAAACCGAAGAATCAAAATCCTTCAAAGGTTGGATGATTATGACGTAACATTCGTGTGTGGTAAGAAAGTTTGCAGGGGTCTCCAAACTTTTCTATAGTAAAAGCTACTTATGTTCAATGAAAATCATCCAGATTTTCGAATATTATTAGAATTTTAATACTGACCACATCAGACAAGTTTACATGCTTGTTTGAAATATACACTTTTCAGTTTTTGTAGACTGGGCTGCACGCAGGAGAGCTACCCACGGGTAGCTCGAGAGCTACTAGTATCTCACAGGTTACTCGTTGGAGACACCTAGCAACTAGGTCTAGCATATGTGAATATCTTTGTGTTTGGTGGTGATATTTTGTTCAATCCTTAACTCTAGTTTAATATTGTTTTTATCTGACAACTTGCTATTTTTATTAGGGCTGATTCGATTTTGATGTTTTATAGTACTGTGGTATAAAGTTTCACTGAGACAACGATGTTATTTACAAGGAGCAGAGATGTATTTTCCTCTGTTAAGGGGTGTGCTTTTTTAAATTTTCAAGTTTGCATTTCTGGGAACAGTATGGATTGTGTGAAAATGAAGAAAATGAATATGAGGAAACCGCTAATGAAGAAAATATAATTAAAGAAAGCGAAAATCGAGAAAAAACAAGAATGAAGAGCTTTTATTTTGAAAACCATGTATCACTGGAAATATCTACTTCCCAATTCATGATTTGAACATTTTTAATTTGTAGTTTTAGGGTTAGATATGGGGCCATGATTGCTTGCACTGTTAGGATTGTGTTGGAGTCAAGTTCAACGATGGGGTAAGGAATAGTTTAGTAATAGACTTATGGTTAAATATAGGGTTAAGAGTCGGATTGTGATTGGGGCTGGGTTCGGGGCAAAACTTTTGATTACTTTTGGTGTAAGAGTTGGGAATAGGGACCATATAAATGATAAGGCTAGGTTTAGTATTAGGGTGAGAGCCCTGGTTAGCATGAGGACTAGGGATGTGTTTAGTTAGGGTTTAAGATATCTTTTAAGCCACAATTAGTTTTCACGTTAGAGTTGCTTTTGTCACGATACTTCTTCATACTGGTATCATTTATAATGCTTTCTTCATTATTGTGCAGACAGTGCAAATGTATTTTTTTCAGAATTGATTCTTCATTATTTTTCATAAATATATTTTTCTTTTCTCGTATTATTTTTTATGATATCAATCCAATCATCTCTTTGGGGTGAGTTAGCCTTTCTGGCCCATTTGGACCCTGGTGGTAGCACAAAAACTAGCACAAAATGCATTTGTCAGACTAAAGTTAGTTAAGTGTTGCAGTTACTACTAGCTTTTGGCAGGGCAAAATACCTCATACAAATGATAATTGGCATAAATACATGTTGTATTCTTTATATATTTGCTGCCTATCGTGTACCAGTCACTAAAATATTCAAGGAACACTGATCAAATGTTATCTAGACAAAGCTATTTTTCACTTGATTTCCCCAATGAACTCTAAATGTAAGCCCTTTATTTTAAAGTGCATGGATTTATGATTTCTACCTATGATTGATTTGCCTAGAAACCAATTCATTTATTTTCTTCAATCTGGCTGGTCAAAGTAGACCTAGCTTCTGCTAGATCTTGCAGTCATGAGGAAGGGTCATGGGTAGCGGTCTGCCCCTGATTTTCTACCCCCACCCCAAACCAATGAAGGGCTAGAGTTTCTTGTGGTAAAGATTGACACTAGCACGTGGTAGCACCTGCATTTTCTTGGATTCACTTCTTGACTTGTAGCAGAACTCGATGAGAGCCACCAGCATGGCCAACCCAAGCCCACCAATTAGGATGTAGAAGACACCGGCCACATTGCTGAGACTGAGTGCGCTCGTCTTATCCTGGGATCAGGAAGGCAAGAGAAAAAGATAGAGAAGGCCCCGGCGAACGGGGAGAGGGGCAGGGGTAGAAAAACATAAATTAGATCATGCAACACTGCCACAGAATACTAATTCTTTCATAACCCCTTCTTCTCTATTGCACAAAAAACACAGTTAATCACATGATATCACCCCATTCTGACCACAATGCCCTTTCCCAGCAACCCCCCTACTTTTTGCAATCCTTCAACAATCTTTCTGTATTAATTTCAACTGGGATTGGAAAAGTATGAAGCACTTAAATATGTTCTCTGCTCTCAAGCATCTGCTGGCCATACTTGTTAGTGTCAAAATTAGTGGAAAAGACTTTCCTTAGAAATATTGAAAAATGAAATCAAATGAATGCAAAAATGGCTGAAGGCTGTGCTCAATCACTTAAGTTTGGGTTTCAGTTTCAGAGGCCTGTGAGTACTTACCCTTCAGTGAAATGAAAAGGCACAACAGATGTAAGTCTCTGTAGATGTCATGAGTTGTTGGCAAAGTCCATTTAGGTCCTTCTTCATTGGAACCCAGAAGTACAGCAGCCTGCTGGGGGAGGGTCATGCAAATATAAAATGCCCACACCTGATATTTTGTCCTAAGGAGGAACAGCTGTCTATATTTCAATTTAAAACCTAATGCTCCCGCAACGCAAATTATGCTCAGTTCACAGCCTATACATTTCCTTCTTTCTCCTCCTGGGTGAACATTTTATTACGATAGGGAAATTTGCAAAGTTCCAGAATCTTGCACTATGCAGAATTCTTTCATTTTCTTGAAAATAGTATTAGGAATTTTTAGCCTGAGCTCACACTTGCGATGACGTCTCTCACGAGATCACAGTGTCAGACTGGTTCACATAGAAAATGTCTAGCTGAGGATTTGAATTAGTCTCCTGCCGGTATCTCACTAGACATCTTAACACAAGATGCATACTCAGGTGACAAACACATGAGGCAAGATACTTGCAAATCACAATTAGTCTCAAAAGTGTAATTTTACATTAAAATGACGATTGACATCCACCATGAATAAGCTTCAAATAGGGAGTTTAATATAGCACTCACCAAGTTATGTGGTTCCGCTTTCTGATCCTCAAGACTATGATGTCACACTAGATTTAAGAAGACTGCCTTTCTTTCCTTGGTGGATCCACCTCATTAAGAGGCTCAATGGTGAGGTTTTGAGAGGAGACACCAAGGGCCAGATGTATCAAAGGTTTTTTTCCATTCTGTGTCAATGGGAAAATGTGTTCGTACATATGACCCCAAGAGTTGTGTTTACTGTGTGGTAAGATGATGTCAAGGCAGCTTAGAGAGATAAAGTAGCCACATCAGCAAGGCTGAAAGATTGTTCCACTGACCCTGGGGGTCAAGTGACTTTTCTATGCTGCCCAGAGGGAGGACAATTATTCTTTCTGCTGTTAGTGATTCCTGTAACAACTGAAAAGAAGTAGGTGGGAGTCACTTCAGTAAATAAAATTACTGGAAGTAATTGATAGGCCACACAATGTTGGTCACCCTATGGCCTTATATTGAATTCAGGACAATGGGGCATATTTATAAGCCCCTAGTGTCACAGAGCGTCAGTTTTTGTGATGCTCCTGTGCCGCTGTGCAGTGCACCATCTTTACAAGGCGGCGTTAAGTGACTTTTTTGTGACGTAACGCCAACTTATAAATATTGTCCCCCGAAGCAGTTTTCTGCTGCAGAGAGGTGTGCAATGGGTGTTGCTGTGGGCATACCCATGCAACGCCCATTGCTTTGTGACACTGCCTCAGATTTAGGAGAAATCGTAAACCTGAGGTAGCGCCAAAAACTAACACCCCCTCCAGGGGTGGCATTAGAGTGGCGCAAAGAGAAGAAATACTTTTATTTCTCCTCTTTTTTGCTTTTTCTATGTGTGCTGTAGTCTGAAGCACGCATAGAAAAAGCAAAACACCATTAATGATTGTTTATGTGCAAGAAGGTGTCCCTTCCTGGTTCAAGTATGCCTGATTTGGTGCTAAGCAGCAAACTTTAGCACCAGCGCTAGGGGAAACACAGGGATGAGTTGTATTTTTGTAAATACAGCGCATCCCTGTATTTCTGAAGTGACGCAGCACTACCAATTTTGGCCCAGCGCTGCACCACTTACTTGTTGATAGGCCCCAATGTGTACAAGAGTTGTCAGGGTTATGATACAAAAATTGCAGAAACACAAAACTGAGAGCTAACCTAAATGTTGACTACTTCTCGAGTGGTCTTAATTCGAAGGGCGTCCTGGGGCCAGGCCCTTCTTTATGGATAATACAGCGGAATAAGAGTCACGCCAGTAAATAGCAGGAGTGGATCAGGAATATAGGTGTTGGACTCTAAGTAGTTTCACCCCTTCAGAATATCTGTAATCTATGCAAAAGGCACAAAAACAAATGAAGTAATTGTTGTTCGTCATATTAATTGATTCTGAGTCATTGGGGACAAGCTAGAGCTTGCTGTCGCAGCTCCCGGTAACAAAGGGGTGGGGCAGCGCACATATGTACAAACTAAAGCTGTGCAATGTTTTTATTACGGAGGTGCAGTTGTGTAGGGTTCCAGATTATTTCCGTACTTTAGCAGAGGAAGGTTCATGTTTTTCTTAAGCCTACGCTTTCGAGCATTCTTGTTTCTCATGCGTAGCAGTTGCTTATTAGTGACTATCTAGCATTTTGTATGCGAAAGCAGTTCTTGCTTAGTTTTTTCTCTTGAGTAATGTGAAAACATGTTGCAATGGCAAATTGAAAGCATTTTTTATGCATCTGCTCATACCGCTTAGCCTTTCCGTGCAAGTGATTAAAAAAACGATAACGCTCACATTGTTTGCTAAGGTTCCAAGCGTCACACGTCCTTCTCTCCACATCCAATGGTACTCTGCATGCTTTCACAGTTTTTGCAAGAATGACATATATTTTGCAAAGAAAGAATGCTTATCTAAGTTCTAACACCATTAGAGTTAACACAAGGAGACCTCGAAGCAGCAGGAGTGTGTCAAGATTTTGTACAATTGCTGAATAGGACTGTATTGGGAAATAGGAGGAGAAAGGCAACATCCTTATGGTTTGGGGAACAAATATGAGCTTTCATGCCCAGGGGCTAATGTGAGCTGCTACCACTATGGAGAAGCCGGTGTAGTAAAGGCTGCACAGAATTTCCCTGCACTATGGTGATAAAAGTTCTCCTCCTCCACAAGTATGGCCTGCACCACGCTTGAGAAGCAAACACAGATTTAAAAAACAGATTACCTTTCCATCCACAAGCACAGCATCATGCCCTCATACAACCTTCAAATTCAACCCTCATTCCCACCACCCCACGTTTCTTCATCTTCAAATACTAATCCAATCCATTCTGCATCAGCGGCACATTTGATTATCCCGACAGTACAGCTTTTAGACCAAATGTAGCATGCATACCTGTTAGATGTAACTTTTCCCATGTGTGCCAAAGAAAAGGTAGATCTGCCCTTCTTCTAAACCAAATATTACCACTTCACCCACATTCCAGAGCCTATAGTTGCTGAACCTGTTCTATCGTTCCCAGCCTACAATGTGACTCCCTCCCGCCATGTAAAATGAGTGCAAGTGTAGGTGGTTGAACAGTGACATTGATGTACTCTACAATTTCCCAAGGACAAGAGGTCCTTTCCTGCAATGAAAATAGGACTACAACCAAAGACCTAGATGAGGGCAGGTTTTTTAAACCAAGTGTAGATGCTGGGGAGAGAGATGACATGCAGTGTGTGACAATGTGCATGTGGCCTCAAATATATTAAGCATGTGTTTACAGACTGCACAATTTAGTTTTGGCGATCTCGGGAGCATTGCCCACAGTCTTGTGCTTAGTTTTCTGTGTCCTCTCACAATGTCTGCTACAGGCACAAATACTTGTTATAGAGTGTCTCATAAACTAAGCCTGTAGTGGATTGGGTTTAGAGTGTTCCAGATTTCTTCACACTCCCAGAACCAGGGCACCATGGTGTGGTGGGATAGATGGAGCAGGGGATTACTCAACATCGAAGCATTTCTTCTTGGTGATCAACTTCTATAATGTTGAATGACTTGTGAGGCTTGTAGCTGAGACAGTAAGAGGTCTGTCTGAGTTGCTAGGCAAGCCCCGGGTGAATCATATTAATCATAGTGTAGAGAATCTTGGGATGGTCTGAGATGATTAAATCCAGCCACAATTCCTAAGTTAGGAATTTTTACATGGGATGGTTGATCTTTTCCCAGGCTCTAGGACAGACTATTTTTCAAGAGATAGTTAACTGTGGAGGCACTTCTGGCTTGAAACCGGATCCGTATCCCAAACGAAAGCTGCCAAGAACACACTAAATTGTTCTCTCTGGAAATTCATCACTGTCATAACAAATATTTTTCACTGCTGATACAATGGCTAGCTCAGAGTTAAATGAGTCGCAGTAATGCAACCAGGAATCTATTTGTTATAACTATTTTTCAGCAGGTCTGGTACAGCCAAACACGTTTGACTCACAACCACACATTTCATACTTTTGTTGTCTGTTCTTGGAATTTGTACTTCATGTTGATTTCAATTGACCTAAAATGTAAAATATTTTGCATGTCTGATGTTATGCTTACCACCTCACCAAGGTGGTCTCTGAATCCCTGTTTTAGTGATGAGCTGTCCAAACACAAATCTTTCAGTTTTCTTTTATGTCAAAATGTTCCTTCACCTGTCTTTATTTTGCTCCTTTTGGTAGTTTAATACAGGGTGCTGAGAACTAACACAAAATTTCCTGACAGACGCTATTTGAAAAGAAAAGCTCCTCTTTCAGGTCTCTTGTGCAAACCTTATGTATGCATTGGGAATTTCAAATTTCACATTCCCAATATGGCACAAAGACCATGACCACCTAAAGCATCACAGAAAAGTCAATTAAACATATGGCATCACTGCACCAAGACTTGCATCAATAGCCTTCAATTGATCTGTTTCCTCCAACCCTGAAGCAGAAAGCCAGCTGCAGCATGTGCTATAATGTTTACGTTTGTTTTTTAGTTCTTCACATTGTACAAACCTTTTACATCCTTGATTTATTTAATTGGAATACAGACAGTTCACTTATCCTAAGCCTTTTATATACCTGTCTGAATGAAAGTTCATACATTCAAAGTGTATGGTATATTTCAAAATAACTGCAAATGTAGGAGACGTTCACCAAATTAAAAAATGTCATGTTCCCGGGTATCTTGATAGCCACTATGATGAATCGGACCATCCTGGAATATAGAAAGTTAGCGTGCCATACATAGATGGTGCTGGCGGTCCCAATTGGGCCATGCCATGGCGGGCTTGCCAGGGGACTTCTAACTTTTCTAGGTGTTACTGATCCTCAAAACGGTCCCCATAATACCCTAGTGCCCTGATATTGGATCTGATTTACTTATTCCTGCATACTAGACCTTCTGTTGTATGCGAGGGAGTTTGGCCAACAATGAAATCTGAATTCTTCTACAGCTAATTGAGTGCACTAAATGGGGTTAAGGCTGTGGCTGTGGTTGTAAGCAGTTCAATGTGAGAACCCCTTCTGCCTTTCCTTTCCTTTCCTTGCAATTTCAAGTATTGAGCTGGCACTCCAAAAGGTTCCAGCGTGTTTCAAAGACTTCTATCAGGTTTAGGACTAGATGCCTAGAATAACAAGGCTCCTCATTTCATATCTTCTGCATGGAAAACAGCAGGAACATTCACTATTTAATTCTCTTCTTTTCCTCTTCAATTTTGAAGGTGAAACATTTATTGAGATGCAGTTTGTGTTTGAGAATCTGTAAGACAATAGTAGCCAAGTCCTAAATCCTCACCACTAACCCTCTAGAAACTGGCTCCACCATCAACTAGATACATTCTGTTGAAATTATCTCTATGTCTATAGCATTGTAAGGTTGGCAACCACCACAGAATTGTTCAGCTCTGCTCTTTACCATGACATCATCAAATATGAGGATTGATATTTGGTTCAGAAGATACAAGAACAGCTTTTCCGCATGGCACCATTTGACCAATGAGAGATAGAGGATTGATCAAAGCAGGTTTGATCCCTTACATAATTGTACATGTTTATTCAAGGATGCAGAACGCTTTTGGACCACAGGACATTGTCCCCCTGCCGAAGATATCATTCAGTTTAACTGTCCATGAAGCACTGTTTAAATGACTGAATAAGTCTCCACATCGACCTTTAAAAATATCAAATCCACTATATTGACTAGCAGTATACCTTCCTAGTTAGTAGACATGGAGTTAAGAAAAGCAAACCTATATCTAATAAATATACTTGAATTGACAATATAGTGGTAGCCAATAGAGTGGGTGCAATATTTTTGAAGGGCAGTATTTTGACCACAATATGGTGACATACAACCCACAGCATGTTAGTGTTTTAGTGGTTGAGTGAACTGTTGTGACTGACGTTGAAGCGAGATACCAGGGAAAATGATTTCTCATACAGTATCATTTGTGAGTGAAACTTTGCACAGAGTGCTCACAGTTTCTGTTGGCCTCCTCCCAGGGCCAAGGTCAGCTTACACTCAGGAGTGCATTCACATCAATTGTTGATAAACAACAATAATAACAGGAGCAATTATAAAGGGCGAGCAGTGGTAGCCCGAAGAAGAGCAATTATTGGTGAGGAGGGAGCTATCAGGTGAGATAAGAGATCCAAGAACCTTCTTTCTGATTACACATTTCTTGCTTTTTATACTTTCAATTCTTTTCTTCAGCCACCCAAATTTCTTCCTCAGCCTATCTGCATTGCACTAGAGCAAGAAATAAGCTTGCCTTTCTGACCGGTCGCTTGCTGCTTTTTAACCAAGCAATCCGAGCAGGTCATACGCCTGTACATTTTGAGAGGAGGAGACGCCTACTACCAGGCAGATGTTGAAGTATGCCTAAAGTATTGGACTTCATATTGCATGGCTGGGAAGGTACATTATGAATTGTATTTAACAGTGGAACAAAGGTTGCGTCCTTGTGGGTGTTTCATGTTGGAATTGGAGTGTTAAAATCTAATCCTGGTGCAACAAAATTGGTGCAGTGCTGTATGTTTTAGAAGACTCTGTAGCGTGGGGCATACCACAAGCAGCTGTAGATATACAACAGAAATGCGACTGACTGCCACCTGCTTTCAAAGTCGTTCACTGCTAGAGGAATTGCCTAATGTCCCTATCTGCCATACATCATTTACGAAGGTATGTGCCAATATGCGGCTGAAGTGAGTGGTAGGAGAGAAGTGCCTAGGTTTTTTTTACTTTCCATTGAAATTCAACAGGAGGAAAGTGACAAGGTCCAGCTTGGTGGATGGTTAGGTTAAGTGAGCCAATTGGAACGGATGGAGAGCCCAAAACTGGGCAACTAAAACTGATGGACATTCATGCAGCATCACTGTATAATTTAATATAGTTTGTACCACATCATAGGCTTTAACAGCATTCACTTCCATTTCCAAAATGTTTAATTTGTTATGCAATACTTGTATGAAGATAGTAGTAAACGTGTCTTCCCAATGTTGTCTATACCTAATGGGCAACATAATGTGGACATCAGCACTAATCTCACCTCTTTGCCATTGGAGTTTCATGCTTAGGAGCAATTGTCTGAGTTTGGCAATGAGTTCCCTAAGCAGGGTGGCAAGGCGCCAATATCACGAACACGCATTTTAATCTCCAGTACTATTCAATGTTTTAAAGAGAGAGAGCTCAGGAGACCCCAGGGGAGCTTCATTTGGTGGATATGCTAAACAAACACAGAAGCAACACAGACCGAAAGATGGTCTACTATTTGTGTTTTGGGTAGGCTTTGGTATTACCCACACAATGCTTCATATAGTTATGCAGAGAACAGTGCAAGCGTTAAAGTATGTGTTCAGAGTGTTTCTGATCCTCCTAGGGATTGCACTTCTAGTGACAATACTTTGAGGTTGTTGAGGGTATGAGGAGAAAAAGGACATCCCTTCACTTCCAGCGACAGGCATTTGGAAAAGATGAGTAGTATGAGAGAGAGAGAGAGACCTTTATCAGTGCAGACATTGTGAGAGGATGTGTAAGAGAGAGAGAGAGGCCTTCGCCTCAAGTGGCAGGCATTGTGAAAGGATTAGGCTCTATTTGGTCGGGATTTTGCCTACATTGATGTGCCCCATGCATGCCGTAGATCTACCCACGTTCTGACTGGAGCCACCACTACATCTGAAAAGGTTCTTCGTCTGGATGGCAAAGAAAATGTTGCTGAGTGTTTAATCCCATGAAGACCACATCATTTGGGCCCTTGTGTGCACCCTGTTTGACCCTCCCCTGAACTCAGCACCCCCGGGTGCACGCCTGGCCTGCGACTGCAGGCTGCCCTTGGGTCACAAACTTGGCAGGCTAATCATTGTGAGTTTGTCGAAGCTCTGTGGGGAGTTTGACTGACCTTGCTTCCGGAGTCTTTGCTTCCACACTCCCCTTTATCGTACCACCATTTGCTTTTCAGCTTGTCTAAGACGCCTTGCTCACTGAGCTTCAATACCGCTAGGTTAACAGCACCTCTTCAAACCAGGGGAAATAACATAAATAACATTACCAATGTTATTTTATGTTATTGGGCATCACAGAAACAGTTCATACAGCGATCAGCAACAATTTCCATTTTTTTCAACATACACAAAGTGATACATTTCATTACTCTATCAAACCCACCCTCTGCCCCTACCCGCAACATCATTCCCACCCAAACTTCAGCACAGCAAGATGAGTATGTCTTATATCACTTTGAGTAACCAGCAACTTCAAGCACCGAGCACCGTGCTTTGCAATACAGCAGTCAACATGGGTCAAACAGGACCGCCGTCCATTTAAGGAATTCATTTTCAATCTTTTTACAGTTGGCCTGAAATAGAGATTGGCCGGAGTGGGTCATTGAGACGCAGAGAGTGTTATTCTTTAAGCATTAATTCAGTGCATTAGGTGGATTTTACAAAACTTAGCCAATTTGAAATCTGAATAAGTGATGGATTAGTATAGGGTACCTGGCATGGTCTGAAAACCAAACCCAAGACTTGTGCATGGTGTTACAGAAGGTCAAATTTTATCAGAAACGGGAGTGAATGAAACTCCGATTTAGCTTATAGTAGCAATGAACTGAAGCCATTTTTAGCAAGACTATTTATTTTAATGGACCTGCTGACCAGGAGTAAGTCTGTTTGTCAATGAGCCTGATTTAACTTAAATTTATCCGATCACGGAGGCTGGCCATTTGTAAGATGACCTGCTTGTTTTAAGCGACTTTATTCAAGTCAAAGCCATTGTGGGTCATGCTAAGTGAGCTTGTGCAGTGAGGAGGATTTACTGCCAATGACTGTGATCAGATTGTTGTTGAGGGAGGTTGTCATATCTTTCAGTGCAAGAAAAAGATCTCCATTTTCTAGGAATTGCGAGATTAGAGGCCATGCATATTCTTTCGATTTCATCTTGGCTCATGCAAAGCTGGCTGTGGTAGAGGCAATCTGACCTGTAGGAAAAACAGGAGGCTTCCAGATAATCTAGAATCCATCAAAGGCTAGTGAGACTACAGCGATGTCGTGTCAGACAAACCTGCCTTGTGATGGAGTCTTTTCCACCTAAAGTGGTCTTGGAGCAGCAATGGTTTGCCAGTAAGACTCCTGAATTCGCTTCAGGCAAGTTTACCTCTATCAAGAAAAATCAAGAATGACATTTTCAGGAGATAACCATGCCTCTCCCCAGATCAAACATTTCCAACAAGCTTAGCATTTTGATTCCCACCCACTTGTTCATGCTGATTCTGTGAGCAAACATTATAGGACGCGATGCACACAACTCACACTGCGGCTGTTTGAGGGATTAATATGTTTGCTTGGTTCAGTGGAAGTGATTGGCGGCCATCTTAGATTGAGACAAATATTGCTCTCTGCTTTGATACTGAGAAAACTGCAGGGTATGGAAGGGTCTCAAAACCTAACTGTGGCCATGCAATGCAGTATGGAAAGGTCTGCCAAAGTCATAATAATACCTGTAAGTAGTTTGGTATCTTTGTTCTGTATTGCCTAAGAAGAGATGCAGGGATATCAAACAACAATATTTAGGAAGATGACCTAGTTCCAGACCTAATGATTTATGACAGATATACTGCATGCTAGCAAATGTACTGTACTGTATTTAAGGGTGTGGCCCTTAGGCACTCGTGTAGGAGGTCTCAAGTAGACGTTATAAAGACTATTTTTGTCTCTTTCATCCAGCAAGTTTAATATAATGATTATATAGGAGGCTCTGTGAGCAAATCTAATATTTCTATTTTCATTTATTCCAGATCGATTCCATCTTTCATCTGCTGACTTGGGTGTACTTAAATTAATCTTTGATTAATCTTTGGAAATCATATTTTATTATCAAAAACACAATTGATATGTTTATAATTCATGCACCTGAATCACCATGAAATTACAAGTGTCAAAAGTAAGGATTGGTTGGTTCAGAACCAGACCTCATAAGCTAAACTCCCTGATTCTAGTGATATTTGAAGCTAAGTACAAATGTAGAAACGAATGCACTCATTTGAACTTCAGAAAATGCTTAAGATTGTGTGTCTCCAGAGTTAATTTACATTGACTTGATTTATTGTAAAGATTCAAAATGACCGCCGGTTGCATCCATGTGCTCCAAGATGGGAGGAGAGAGGGAAACCACAAAGAGTTATCTTTGTTGCCTGGCTGCATAGCTCTGAGTATGTGTTGTTACAAAGGTGCTGACTAGCAGGAAGTCCCTAACTTGATAAGTATACATATTTTGAAACACTGTGCGGCCATGCAGTTGCTGGTTACTATCCATGCTCTTTTTTACCCGCTAGTTTGTTCTTACTGGGGCTGACCTTGGAATCACCTCCCCCGCTGCCGCATTCGCCCTTGTCGTACCACCATTTGTTTTTGAATTTGTCCAAAAGTCCCTGCTCGTTCAGTTTTAACACTGCCAGGTTTACTGGATTTCTTTAAAAATGAATAGATAACACTTGATAAGTAGCAAGCCCAGGAAGCACTGGCACAGACAGGCTCATAGGGGAATGGTGAGCCAACCTCCTGACCCATACTGGCTCTGATTGGGGGAGCCGGCAAGGTAAGTCAAGGGAGTGGAAACAGTGAAGGGGGTGTGACGGGCTATGGGTAGAAGTGGCTAAGTTTCATGTTCCCATAATGCTTTGAGGTGCAAGAGAAGAAACCCAGGAAACAATGGGTTGGAAACACCAACTAAATAAATCGATTAAATAGGTTACTGAATCTTCATGCCGGTCTGTTTTCAATGTAGGGGGTGGCAATGGGGCAGACGCTGGCTCACCTTCCCCTTGGAGTGATTCTTGGGCCACAAAGAACACACATTAAAAGACAACACTCTTATCAGTCAATCAGCATTAACGGTACATAAATGACCAATTCCCTTTTAGAGTGGGAAACATTGTTACTCGTTTTTCCTTATGTGACTGCAGCTCAGAGGATCAGAGTGAACATACAATTGATCAAAATAAAACCGTTCAAAACAAATGTATAGTAACATACTCCCCCTGACATGTAAAACTGTTACTGCCTCATAATAACTGGATTAACCTAAAGGGTTACGTGTAAGGCTCAATCATGGCAGTAGGTGGTCTTTGTCTGTAGTTGATAACTGGATCAGGGGAAGCCTGTAATAGACTGGCAGGAGTTTCAGGTTTGCACATACCAACATCCCATTCATTTGCCACCTACTCAACTGATAAACTTTAAGCATCTAACCATTTTACCCAAGTGATAACCTAGTCTGTCAGCATCTGCCCCTATCATTGTACCATAAAATAGTTTTTCACACCCAGTTGAAGACCCCGTTTGGCTCTACCCAAAATCTCAAATACAGTTTGAGCTACATGTACAAAAGTGAGGAATAACGATTTCCTAATTGTGATTGTGTGTGAATCACAATGAAGAAATCGCTATTTCTAATGTATGAAACTCTTTTCAGTTTCATTAGCGGTTCCAAACCATTAGGAATCCCTGCCATCACAGGAATGGTGGCCTGCTGGGGTCAGCAGATCACGTCTGTGATTGCTTTTAAATAAAACACTTTTTTTAAACTCCGTCCATTTCCCTAAAGGAAAACAGGATGTGTTAAAAACGTTGAAACTTTGAAGTTTCATTCTTTAAGAGAAGTCACTGGTGGTTCATGGGACCACCAGCTGCTCTTAAAAAGTATTTTCCCAACCATTCACAAAGGGAAAGGCAATGTTTCGGGCTGCATTTCGGTCACAAAACATTTGTACATACCTTTAAAATTCAGTATTAGGAAGGGACACCCTCAAAACACCCCTTCCAACTATCGAATCGCAAAACCCAAATTGTGATTTGGTGACGTTACCAAATTGCAATTTGGGCTTTGTACATGGCAAAAAGCATTCTTGCGATTGCAAATGACCCAATCCTGCAAATTGGCCTGTTTCTGACCTCAAAAATGCTTCGTACATGTAGCCTTTGTTTTCATTTACCAATCAAATTTAGCTGAATTCATACAACTACCTACCACTTGGAGACAGAAGACTGAAATTGGAAATTAAGGATACCATTGCTTCTTGTGCTTCTCCTGCCTTGGGCAGGAGACTGGAGTGGTGGCCCTAGGGAGAAAATGCTGTGATAGTTGCAGATTCCTGTAACGCATTTAGGCACCAGTCTTTGGTGCTGCTTATGTATAAAGGCACACCTCCAATGCTGATTCTCATTTCAAATTTTCATAGAAATCTAGAATACATTTTAATGTATTAGCTTAAACATGATACGCAAATAAAAGCACCTTCTTCCTGTTCTGTCTTTGAGTGTCTGATTCTATGTGATCTCCTATTATTTCTGTCTATCCCATTGGTCCCTGGACCTCTCCTCTTTTTTTTGTCCATGCCTTTTTCATCTTCCTGACTCTCATTAAACCTTCTCACCCTCAGCCAACTCACCGCCCGCTGGAATAGTGTTCCATGCTTGTGATAGTTCTCAGACATTTTGATCATTGACACGTCTTACCCATAGAGCAGAGTAAAGCAAGGCAGACAGAGTCTACTAAAGGAAAAGCAAAAATACTATAAAATTACTATGAAACGAACCTTGTTTTTATTCTCTATGTTAGTCTCAGAATCACTGCCATTTAAGGCAACAACTGACTACTGAGAAGAAGGATCTTTCAGACCTGGATCAAGCAAAAGAGCTGACCAAACTCACACCCTGTGGTGCTCCCTGCGAAAGCCCAAACAAACAACTCAACCCAAATATAAACAACTTGGTATACGAACACCTGAGTTATAAATATTGTGCCTTTTCTGTTCTTGATATTCTCCTGCTTGAGATACATTTACCAGTCAATCAAAATGCTAAATATATGTGAGCAGTATGACACACATTTAAGGTTATATTATTGGGTTCTGCAAAGTGGTAATCAAGCTTTTGTGAAATTATTTACAGTATTTATTCTAAACATTCAGGGTTTCATTTAACAATCACTTGTTATTGATTTCTAAGAGTATTGTACTTATTTATTAGCTTATTATTGATTTCTGAGAGTTGATAAAAGGTTGACAACTACATGTCTGTTTTTTATTGTTTTTATTCCTAAGAACACAATCTCGTAGATCGAACATAATTGAAAGGACATCTGGCTGCTTTCTGTTCATTGTTTTTGCTAACAACAAAAACAATGAGATTATGTTAAAAAATTGGAGCACATGGAGTGAATGGTAGAAGGAAATCTTTACGCCTAGAGACACTGGTACAGACCATAGAGAATTGTTTCTATGGTCCCAGTCAAAGGCTACTGAGATGGGAATCACTTAGCTTTTGCTTGCTTCCTTATCAGTGCAGCTATTTCATTGTACATAGAACTCTATTTTTCAAACAGGTAGGCATGTATGAATAGGCTTTATTTTACACGGTGCTGCAATTAGATTAGGACTAGTGTTCTTCAGTGTGCTATTCCTTAACTAAAGGAGATTTGGTATTTCTACTAATTATCTCTGTAACGTCTCATGGGATTGACCACTATCTGAAACACATCTTTTTCAAACAGGGCTCAGTGAGTTATGGAATGGTTGCAGTTAAACTGTTTGTTTGATTTGGGCTGGCATATTGATGAGTCTATAGAGGCAGCAGGTCTAGAAAACTGACCTCCGTGTCTCTAGAAAATCTTGATAACGTATCACTGGTGTCACTTGGCGGAGGAATCCAGAGATGTGGGCATCAAGCAAAGCTGTTAAACTGCTTTATTAATAAGAGATTCCATAGACAAAAGGGAGAAATATAAAGATTGCAAAGCAGTTGGTTGTCATTATTGAGGAAGAACTAGTAAGGAGCTCGGTATACACACCCTTTGAATCATACAATAGACCACAAGAGAGACTAAATCAAAGGCCAGCATGGCGGACATAACTGAAATAAAAGCAAAAAAATGATGAGGCAAGTAGCAGGCAAACAGAAAAGAACACCCCTAAAAAGAGTCACAGAACTTTTGCTAGCCACAGCTGAGCTATAGGAAATATAACAAATGAAGGCTGCCGCCTACAACCAACTACAAAATAGAATATCAAGGGGTGCTCATTTTGAAAGTGAATAATAACACACATAAAGTACCAGCTGACAACCAAAATAAGTTGTGGACTCACAAATGAATGTCCCATCATCTTAACAGAGCGAGAATTTTTTTGTGACATTTAACAACATTCATAAAAACATAAGATCTTACGATAAGGATTTGGAAAACTTATAGGAAATGTAAATAACACCACATGTCACTTAAATAAGTTAGTCTCTGGACCACTTTAATTGAAGAGGTAAGCCAGGTTTGGATGCATTGATGATTCTCAGATGTCTAGATATGTTTTAGCTGGTAACAGCCTTTGACCCAACTACTCAAATGCTGAAAGTATTAAATGGGGGACCCGATTCCATACATCTGAATACCTAACACCCAAATACGGTCTCCAAAGAAACAGATATCTAAAACTATATGCCAATTAATAGATTAATTTACTGAGTCGTTTCACTATATACTCCTCAAGCTGCGCCTCCGAATGTAACATGCTGATTAATAATGACACTCACAATTTAAGTTTGGTATGCAATCTCCTGGTGCATTTTTCTAAAAGACAATCACTACAACCACTAAACTTGAGCTTTACTGATGACATCCATCAGCAAAAACTTATTTGAATTCAAAATATATCAGCTTTTCCTTTGCAGGAGCATTTTTTCTGATGGAAGGATGCAACTTGATCCAAAAAACTCAACCAGCAGTAGCCACATGGCGTGTTAGAGATGCAAATCCTCAAAGGCTGTGTCCTACGTCACCATTGAGCATCGGTTCAAGTAATTTTGTCACCCAAGATGGAGACATAGCTTGCTATGCCATCTGTCCTCGTCCTAGGTACAATATGAGCATTGCTTCTTAATATTGCCTTGCCTAATATCCATCATTCACACCCTAGTCAGAGAACTCGCTAAGCAGGAACAGGCCACAAAGTAAATGACCTGGCACACTTTATTCCAGAAGAATTAGTTCTTGGTCAGTAGGTCCCAGATCCATGCTGGCAGCAGGTCATACACATCGTAACATATTAATAATAAAAACAATAGCATATATCAGAAGCAACCTGATGTACACCGAGCGTGCATTCCAAATAGTAGCACTGTGGAGAAAACAAAATGAAAAGAAAATTGAATTACACAATGCTAATGACATTTCACTGTGCACTAACTATGTAGAACTGCCTGTACAAATCACAATTGCAGATTCACAAAAGTTCTAGGAGTGCACCTGAAAATATACAATGGTTACTGGGTTCCACAAGTAACTTAGGAACCATTTTAATATCTTCAAAAAGTAGAAACCTACACTGGTGCATGGTTGTAATCCTCTGGCATAGATTTGGGGTCTTACCTAGAGTGAGGTTGAAGTGGGACATCTCCCAAAAAAGGCAGATGTCCTATTCACCCTATTTAGAGTTTATTTCAGTAATGTGCACTCTATTTAGAGTAGACAGGACATCCAACACGTTTTGGAAGACATATTACATCTGCTAAACTCTAAATACGGCCCTTAGTAATTGTTCAGTAATTACCTTACTACCACAGGTAAAGTGTTAAGCTTAATAAACTTATTTGACATGTCAAGTTGATCCCCACATAATAGAAAAGTGGAGCTGTAATTCTCCTGCAGTGTGGCACGGGCCTGCAATGTGGCATAGAGATGTGACTCACCCAGACAACGCCGTGGACCTGTTGCAGTATGGACACAAGAGCAATGATTTTAAGCAGCTAGGCATTCCGATGAAGTGTTATATTTTAGAAAGGAAGAGATGCTTTTGACAGAGAGGATTTAATTTACCTGAGAGATATGAACAATAGAGCTGCCGGCTGATGAGATCCCAGGGGAGCTGAACAGTGGAAACCCCTGGATAGAAACCTCACTCTGCTTGCTACATACAGATAGACTATTCACATCACTTTTCGTTAATACATTTTTTACGTGTTTTCCACTCACCTCGTGTGGTCTAAGCCCCTAATTAAATTGCACTTATTTGTGATTTTGTACCTGATCCAGGACTATTGTAATGAGCCCCTCGAGAAATATGTATATGTGTGTGTGCGCACATGTATGAGAGAGCTTGTGATTGTGTTCAGATCTGTTTTTGTGGGAATTTCTCATTTGTGTGGGAAAATGTGTTTGAGAGAGTGCTGTTTTTTGTGTGATTTTATTGTATGTGTGCATTTCCATTTGAGTGTGCATCTTTTTGGGTGGGTTTGTGTATCTGTGTACGTGTGTCTCTCTGGGGATTTTAGGAGTTTTGCTTGTGTGAACTTCAACCCTAATAATGAGATATCCAAGATGTATTTGCTTTGCTCCTCTACTCTCCTTTTTTGCTGAATTTGTTTTTGCTGGCCTTAGGACTCTGTGCATTTACCACTACTAACCAGTACTAAAATGTTTGTGCTCTCTGCTTAAAACACGGTAGCATTACTTATACCCAATTGACATATTTAATTAACTTACAAGTCCCTAGTAAAGGCCACTGCATGTGCCTAGGACATGTAAATTAAATGCTACTAGTGGGCCTAAATCCATACATAAATGCCACTAGTGGGCCTGCAGCACTGATTGTGGCACCCACTTCAGTAGCCATTTAAACATGTCTCGGCCTGCCATTGCAGAGCCTGTGTATGTAGTTTAAACTGCCATGTTGATCTGACAAAATACACCTTTTGCCAGGCCCAAACATTCCTTTTTAGTACATCTAAGTCACCCTTAAGGTAGGTCTTGGAAAGCAGGGTGCAATTTAAAAGGTAAGACATGTACTTTTAAGTTTTATATGTCCTGGTAGTGGAAAACACCTACATTTTTTTCCACTACTGCAAGCCTATTTCTCCCATAGGATAACATTGGAGCACTTACATTTTATAACTATAACTTTTCAAATGGGAAGAGATAACCCCTCCAAGTTTGGTATGTCTGAAATCCTAATTTAAAATCCTAATTTATGGCGAAATCAGATTTTAAATTACAATTCTGAAAATGCAACTTTTAGAAATTTGGCATTATCTTGCCTTAGCCAATTGGTGCCTGCAACTTGCCTGTGTCACATGGCTGGGTGTAGTTTGCAGTTGGGCTTTTAGTATTCCTCCTAGACAGCCACACACAATGGGAGCTTAGGTGTGACGGAATGGGCCATCGCTTGCAGGACAGGAGGGAGGAACTAGGTCTAGCCTCACTTACAGCCGAATAGTCTGTGTCCTGTTTCCATAGAATAGGCTTAACAACCTTGCATTACCACTTCAGCAGCTTGGAGCCAGGGCAGGGCAGGGGAGGAAAGGAATTCCCTGTACTTCAAAGACACTCTCTTCCATCTTCCAGAACCAGGCACCAGTGTATAAAAGATAGACTTCAGACACCACCACTTCAGTATACTTCTGGACCTATGGATAATCTGCCAGAAAGAAAGACTGATGTGCTGCTGAAAGGACTGCCACTCTGCTGGACTGCTACTCTGAAGATGCTGCTGCCTTGCTGTGCTGCCCTGCTGACTGCTGCTCTCTTGCTTGAGGAGGAAGAACTGGACCTGCAACTTCATCTTGAACCCAGGACCCCAAAGTGACTCAAAGGGCTAGGCTGCTGGCCTCCTGATTTGAGCCTCACGGACACAACAGGCTCCCCACAGCTCCTGGCCCCGTCTTCATGAGTTTCTTACCCCTAAGAGGTGCCTCGCTGGTCTTGGGCCCTTAGTGTGGCTCTCAAGCTCTTAAAGTCAAGCTTTTAGGCTCTTCATGACTGCGAACGGGCTCGTTTGCAATGGAACCGTGCTGCTCACACAGAAAATCAGCAAGAGCTGCTGCAAGTTTGTCTCCTCACACAACAAGCATCCTCCACCCATGTAGATTGTCAACATGAGGTTCCAGCCTGCCTATCTGTGACACCTGACATGCTCCTTGCTCCATGCCCCCCATCGCCAGTGACTCTCTCCTTTCTCCTGGCAAATGTTTTCCATGTGAAAAAGACTCTTGGCATAAAACTTGGGAAGCTATCACTTCATAGGAACTAATCTGGGACTGTCTCTGCCCCACTCTCCATAGTGGTCAGCCTGAACTTTTGGATTTGATCTGGTCCATCATGACCAGATAGCCGGGGTGGGAGCTTTGTGCTTTTAGGCACTATATTGCAGTTTATTTTTTAAAACGTCATAACTCCAGCTCTACTGATTGAACTTTCGTCCTTTTAGTCTTGTGTTCTTTATTACATTTTGTTCTATCTTTCTAACCTGGTGGGGGATACCTTTTGAGTGATGTTTTCACTGTTTTACTGTTTTAAGTGTGTCACAAATACTTTATTCATTCCTTCTAAGTTAGTTCTGATGGCTTTGTGTCAAGCTACCAGGGTGCTGAGCACAGGTTAATTTGGGGTTTGCCTGTGCCTTAACCTGACTAGGATTGTGGTTGCTGCATGACCGGGGCTCACACCCGAGTCAACCAATAACCCAATTTCTAACAGACTCCAATAATGAGATAGCAGAGCTGTATTTTATCATCAAGGTGTCTTCTAGAATGAGCCCTTATGGGTGTGTCTGTTTGTATGTGTCCGTGAGAGTTTGTACGAGTGTGTTTTGTTTGCATGTCTGGGTATTGGTGGTAGGTTTCATGTTTTGGGAAAAGGCTGCTGTGTACATGTATATACATATGAGCATGTGTGTGTGTTTGTGGCCTCACCATGTATGTGCTGTGGGTATGGGCTAAAACTGTTGATGAGATGCTAGTGCTGAATCTGTGCCAGTTCTGTGAATGTCAGAATAACCCTAAAGGCTGTGCATGTGTTTCTTTGTGCATATGGGTGTATCTGTATCCACAACAGTGAACACAGTTGTTATTGTGCACGTCTGCGATTGTGTGGGGAGGGGTTGTGCCTGTGTAAGTGCATTTGACTTTTTTGGGGCGTGGGTTGTTTCCTTTTTATTCACCTCTCCTATGCTTGTATGGGGTTGGACTTAAGCGAAGACTAAAATTCCAATGAGACATCTAGGCTGCATACGTTTCGGCTCTGTGACCTTCAGAACTATAATGTGTGTGCGGGTGTATCTTTGTGTAGGTATCGGTCTCTGTCTGATCTTAGGGACTTTAGTCTGCTTATGTGGGAGTGTGTACTTTTGTGAGGGTTCTGCGCTTTTGTGGAATATTTGCATGTTACTATGTGCCTCTGTTTTGTGCGAGTCTGTGCGTGTGTTCACATCTACAGTAGTGCCACTGTGTTTCTGCGGGCTTTGTGTGTGTGTGTGTGTGTGTGTGTGTTTGTCTACATTAATGAGATTACCTCCATAGTTTTCTGGTATTTTGTATGTGTGAGTACAATGTGTGAATGCATGTATTTGAGAGCATGGCTAAGTTTGTGAATTTATCTTTAGACCTTCTAACTCACTGTGAGTGATGCAATCTAGGTCCACTTCACACTGTCTGCCGGAGAAGAGCTGATATCGCACAGTGGAACACAACCAAACTAGAAACCGTTGCTTAGAATGGGTTTCCAGCTGTATGTCTGTCAGCTGTGACTTTTTGCATTGTTGGTGTGTGTGATCTTGACCCGATGAACTGTAACAGTGACCTAGGCTGTCTGCTCTAGAATCCTGAGGATGAATTCCCTTTCCTAATTCATACATGCAATGACGGGAATGGACGTCATGGCTGAGGTAAATAATACTACAGGTCAGGTGTGTTTGCCAAGCAGTGGAAGAAGGGTTTAACTATTAGAACGTCAAGGGATCGATCGTGCGAAGGAGCACACAAGATGGCCCCTCGATAACGTCTCTCCCAAGCTGCCGAGGAGACGTTTCCACAGAGGAGCAGATTTTTGACAGCTGACAATTTATACTCTTCTGGAAATGGTGTGAGAGCTAGTAGGGAGCAGTGTGGTGTTTTTTTGTAATATTCTTAACTCTGGTATTTAACAGATTTTAACTCTTTCAACCTGCTGCTCCCACACTCACAGGATTACGGCCACCATTTTGAAAAATGGTCTCCTCACCTTTTTTTTTCTTCTCTACACTTTAACTAAACTACTATTATCCTAACCAAATGTTGCCTCTGATGTTATTTTAAATAATCTATTCTGGGCCTTCTCATCCAGCTTTGAGTACTCATCCCTTGAGGTGGCCTCAACCGGCTGCATAGATATACTCATACAAACATATAATTATCAACTTGCATATATATATATATATATATACATATATATATATATATATATATATATATGTAACTTTCCTATATATACTCATCTTTTGTGATCTGGAGAACAAGAGCATCAACCATTCTACTGTATTAAATGTTGACAGTATTGTCAAAATGGAAGTTCTGCATACTTCAAAAATCTCTATATCCTCTGTTTCCAAACCTAATGGTCATAAGGATTCCAGGGGCAACAAAAGAGTTAACAAAAGACCCATCCTCCCCTACTAAGTCTCCATTACCTCTTACATTGGAAGATATTATGGATGAACTAAAGTTAATAAAGCCTTTTGTTATGGAGACGAATCTAGCATTACAACGAATTGAAGAGAAGTGGTCACGTCTGGACTCTTGACTTACTGAGGTGGATTAGTCATGTACAACATACTACTGTTAAAGTCCACAATTTGACTTAAGAAATTATATCACCTAAAAAACAGACAGAAGATTTGGAAAACCGCAATCAGCAAATAACCTCCGCATACATGGCATTCCGGAAGGATTGGAAGGCCAGGATATGATAACAGTTTTGCAAACTCATTTTCCAAAGATAATTGGTCTGCAGAATACCACGGTCCTTAACATCCAGTGAGCTCACTGTATTGGATCATCTCAACCATCTTCTCCATCTAAACCAAGAGGAATTATTGCCCTTTTTCTACAATACTCAGATTTAATGACAGTTTTAACAGCCACCAAACAACGTAAACAAATACTAAGGTCTGGCCAAAAGATTTTTTTTAGTCAAGATGTGGCCAGGATGACAACTAATAGAAGAAAGTGTTTCTAGATCTCTGATCATCCTTAAGATCTATGAATGCTAGGTTTGGCCTCATTCACCCTGGTTTCTTTAAAGTTACCTTCAAAGACAGAACAACTACTTTTGAAAATCCATCAGATTTGAAGCAATGCACATACACTTACAAAAGAGAGGCTATGGAACTCAGTAAGACTTGATTAATCAACGTGGGACTCTTAAGTTGAGAAATCCCCTTCTCCAAATGTGTCTATGTTCTTGTATATCTCGACATCACATTGTTATTTCCCTTGTTGGTAAGTCATGTTGTCAATTGTTAACATTGTAAAGTACATATTTCTGTTTTAATCTTTCTTCTCCCTCATGTTACTCAGTATTTCAACTCCTCAGGGATATCGTTGTTGATTGGCCTCTAATTTTCTTGTTCCACCCTTTCTCCCATGCAAAATATATTTATTCTTTCCAAAACAATTATGACTAAAGCTCTTTCGCTTTTCGTCATCTTCTTTTTCCTCTATCAATGGGGTGCTTTTGCTACCTCCTTACTCCTTTTTCTCCCTTGTATTTTTTTTTCTTTGTCTCTCTCTTTTCTTTCACTTCCTTTTTTACCTTATAATGCAATGTTGGCATCAGCAAGCAACCACATGTAGATATATGTTCATAACTTTCTATTCCTTCTTATTCTACGATTCATATGTTGTCTGCACTTTAGGTCTACTTATGGTTTTGTTGCTTAATGTTGCCCATTGTTCCACAAATGACCAGTCTTCGTATTATCTCATGGAATGTCAAGGGTTTATGTAACCCGGTTAAGAAACAAACAGTTCTCCAACATCTCTCTAAGTTAAATTGTCAGATTGCTCTTATACAAGAAACACTTCTTAAGGAACAGGACTTTAAATGTTGAGTAAAAATTGGGTAGGTCATGTGTTTGGTTCCTCGCATTTCCCAACAAGAATGGGGTAATAATTTTGTTTCACAAATCCTTACAACTACAGGTTATGGGAGAGGTTAAAGATGATGCAGGCAGATGGATTCTATTGACAGCTGAGATTAATGGCACACTATTTTCCATATGTAATGTTTATGGTCCCACTGGAGCAGAACCTGAATTTTGGGTCAATTTTTCTTCTTTATTACTATCTTGCAAATCAGAAAATGTTGTGCTAGGAGGTGATTGTAACCAATTATTGGATCCTTTTGTTGATCATCATTCTCAAACTCGTTCTATCCCTAATAAAATGCAAAAAGCATTCGATCAAGCATTTTCCTCTAGAGGACTACATGATGTATGGAGAAACTGCTCATCCAGACATATTAGAATTTACATTTTATTCTCCAGTCCATCACTCACACTCTAGAATAGAATATATTTTTGTTATGCAAAATATCCTACAATGAATTTTACATGCGGATTTTGGGTTTATTCTTATATCCGATCACTCTCCGGTTATTATTGATTTCCCAAGCAATTCCCCCTCTTCCAGTCGCTGGAGATTTAATAACTGCTTACTGCAAGACAAGTTATTTATTGAACAATTTACAGTGTTTTCAAAAGATTTTTTTATGAACAATCTATCCTATGATACTCAGATGAACTTTATATGGGATGCCTTTAAAGTTACCGCTAGAGGCTTTATTATAGATTACATTGCAATTTCAAAGAAAGCAAATCTTAAAGTTTCCTCTCAACTACTTGCACAAATTAAACATCTTGAACATGAATATTTCTCCTCTAAGAAACCAGATACTTTATCCAGGTTGATTGATGCTAAATTAAAAGATAATAAGCAGTCTTGGGAAAGTGCATGTGGTACTCTACTCAAAATTAATTCCACATTTTATGGGGGGGACTAAAGCGGGTAAATTATTGGCAAATTATTCAAAGATTAAGAAACAAAAATCTAAAATTACTGTTATTACAGACAAACATGGAAACAGACACAACAGTGACTCAAAAATCCTGGAATGTTGCATTGACTACTATACCACATAATATACTCATGAAAGCACTCCTAATATAAATGACGTTGATGCGTTCTTCCAATCTATTCCTAAATCAATGACACACAAAGTAGATTTGTCTCTGTTAGACTCTGAGTTTTCTGAGACAGAAATAAAAAATGCCATTACCAAACTTCCAAAAGATAAAGCCATTGGCCCTGATGGCTTCTCAATTGAGTTTTATTCAAAATTTGCATCTATTCTAGTTCCAAAGTTATTATCACTTATTCAGTTTTTCATAACACAAGATCAAACAAAAGGTACATTTTCTGAAGCTATGTTATGCTTAATGCCTAAAAAGATAAAGATCTATTAAAATGCGGAAATTACAGACCTATATCCCTTATACTTTGCAAAAGTCCTTGCCTTACCTATTAATCAGTTAATCCCAGACTTAATAGACATACATCAGTCAGGTTTCGTTAAGGGACGATACATATCGGATAATGCAAGAACTTTTCTTAAGACTAGGGATCCCACAGCTGTTTTAACGTTAGATGCCGAAAAAGCCTTCGATCAAGTCTGTTGGGATTTCATGTTTCGAACATTAAAATGGCATGGGTTCAGTTCTCATATTCTTAAACTTATTAGACTTTTATACTCCTCGCCCTCTACATCTATTTTACTTAATAGTAAACAATCCCAATACTTCTCCCTATATAGAGGTACTAGACAGGGTTGTCCGTTATCACCACTTTTATTTATATTAGCCCTTGAGCCTTTTTTAGAGAAAATACACATATCATCTAACATTTATGGCTTTAAGCATAATTATTTGGAGATTAAATTCACAGCATGTGCAGATGATATTTTGCTTTATATCTCTAACCCGCAAAAAACTATCCCTGATTTTTTTCACTTTTTGCAAGAGTATTCCAATGTCTCAGGGTATAAGCTAAATGTAGACAAATCAGGGGATTTGCCAAGAAATGCTTAATGATTATCCAACATGGTTATAGATACTGGCTTTAATTGGAACTCTAAGCATATCAAATACCTGGGCATCCTATACTCTAATTCTATTAAAGACACTGTCCGAATCAATTTCAAAGAAGTTGAGTCAAAAATGTCTAAATTTTCTGATAGATGGTACCCTCTATATTTAACGTGGTGGGGAAGACTGGCCACAATCAAAATGATGATGTTGCCCATTCTAAATTTTTATTTGTCTTTGCTCCCAGTTAAATTTACCTCTGTTTTTTTAAACTATAAATACATTATTTATGAATTTTGTTTATGGAATAAACGTAAATCTTGTATATCATTAACCAACTTACAGGAATCTTGAGATAAGAGAGGTGTCAAGTTTCTGTGTCTTAAACAATAACACTCTGCTTTTGTCTTGAAACAAATATGGATGTCTCATTCTTCCACCTTCAAGGACAAAACCACCATTTGGAGTCAACTAGAACACTCACAAATCACACCATTTACTTTCAGAGATGCAATTCGGCTTTCAAACCCCCCTAAACCCCTCCTCTCTCCAATAATCACTCACTCTATCTCTATTGACATGCCTTTACTTATTGCCTCTCATTCCTCACAGGAGAATCTCAAACAAACTCCTATATTGCATAATAAAGATATCAAATTAAATAATAGAGTTCTCACCTGAAAAGAATGGATACATAAAGGTATTATAACCTTAGATCATTTAATTTCAGATAATGGTCTACTAGAATTTCAAGATATTCAACAAAAAAAATCATATTTCCTCTCATTATGCTGTGCAGTACCAGTATCTCTAAAATATCCTCTATAAAATGTTATCTCAATCTTCAAATTCACTCCCCCCACACAGATCCTCTCCCAGCATCATAACTTTTTCTCACAAGTCCAAGTGTCCTTTATATGCAAAACTCTTATAAATATCTACACTGTGAGACCAAAGTCCAAAATAGAATTAGCATGGGAAAAAGACTTAAATCAACAGTTTCCTCTATATACATGGAAAACATATGGTCAAAACTCCACACAACAACCTGCTCAGCATCTACAACCCAAACATTATTTCATTTTTATAAGAGACTGTACTATACTCCTATAGATCTTTATAAATGCAAACTTACTACAGACAACAAATGTTGGTCGTGTTCTCAAGAAAAAAGTCCCTATATGCACATGTTTTTTTAATGCCCTTTAGCAAAAACCTTTTGGGTACAAGTTTGGGATAAAAGTAATCAGATTTTGTATACCAATGTACCTTTCAAGATCTTACATATTTTTGTGGGATAGTACTTCTTCTATATGGCAATCCCATACTGTGCTTGGTAAATTTGTGCACTGCAAAGTATAACTTCTAATTGGAAAGATACCACAAAAATATCTGTTTTTTGCTTGGTGGAATTTGATTTGTTATAATCACAGAATGGATCATGCAAATGCTAGTACTACTCAACTGCTAATCAAAAGAGACAAGCTATGGCTTCCTCTCACTTCTTTTCTTTCTGAACAAAAGACCTTTACACTAATGCTAACTCTGTTTTGGAACTTCCTTGATTGTTTGTTTAGAATCAATGGTTGCTTTATTATAAGTATGTGATTTACAATTTGCATTGTTTAATTTTCTTTTCTTCTCTTTTCTCTCTTCTCCTTTATTTCTTTACTACAACCTAACAAAAAGCCAGTATTGTATAGTACAATATTATATCCCTGTTGAGTATATAAAATATATTTGTAGGTATGAGTATCTTTATATTTCTCTAGTTCAATACACTTTTATGGTTTTGTTCAGAAGTATGTAATACAATTTTATATATTTCTTATTGTACTAATGTATGCTAAATTATTTTATAAAGAATTATTTAAAAAAAGAACAGCAAGGGATACAATACATAAATGTATTTAGTGGGCCATGGCTTGGGTCTAATTTCTAAAACAGCAAGAAGGATAACAGGTTTGTATACCATAGATGTTGAGGTGTGCGTGCCCTGTAGAGTTTGGCTTGAAGTAGAAGATATTAATGCCATTACATTGTATTCATTTGTAGCTTAAGCATAGTGCAGGAGTAAATTAAGTTTGAGAACAGCAAATCAGGACATACCGGGCAGTGTGAGCTAAGAGCCTCATTTATCAAATGTTTTAGTTGGTTTAAAGGGGCAAGCTGATGAATGATGTCACTGTGGATCTCAAAAACCGAGCAGCCTCGACAAAGAAAGGAACATTCCAAAATGGCTATTGTGGTGTCTGTTGGTGATTCAGGAAGAACCAGAGAGAACTGTTTTTTACTCTGCGCTGGACGTCCCTCTTATAACAGTCATAAGACTGTCCTTTCTGGATGAAGAACGTTTTAAGATTGTTTTTTCTTGTTTAAGACAGCCTGTAGATTGCCTAAAGCCAAGATAAAACGCTTATTCAGGGGCATCTTTCCTTTTCCCGTGGAAAAACGTTGGTAAATAATGGCCTCTGTCTCTTCAGCTGATGCTAGATGGTTTCAAGGACGTTTTTGAAGACAAAGCTACAAAACGGGTGGCATGTTTGTTTCTACTTATGCAAGGCAAAATTCTGTGTAGCAATTTAGCCATGTGTGTAAAGAGGCAGCTATTCTGCCAGTTTCATGAAAGTTCTGTGAATATGTCTGCATTGATAAATAGCAGTATGTAGAATGCAGACATGTAGTGAGCAACTACAGGCAGGGTCCAGGCCAAATGAAGAAGGACACGACCATCAGCAGAGAACTTCATGAAGCAATAGGAAAGAGAGGAAAAACGAGATATATATTTAATAGCTCTATTTGAAAAATCATAGCTAAACCTACTACACTCAAGTGACTGGCACGACTTTTGAGCAGGACCATTGGCCAATAGAAATTATACTGTCAACAGATGTTGGACACAGGATAACCAGAAGAATCTGTAAGAAAAGCAAGCCAATAACACTCTAATTCCAGATAATGACAGCCTCACCAATGCTGACAGGTCTATTACCATTCCTAACTCGATAGGAAGCATTTACCTTGCTTCAGCCAGTACTTTTTCGATGCATTCAAATGTACACAAAGAAGGATGTTTGTGGATTTCTATCATGCAAGCCTTAACCAGACCATTACAACATAGTGTTTCTGAAGAAACACTGAAAACCTACATGCAGAATAATTTAAATCAGGATGCAGATATTGTAATGGGCAGAAGAAGATGTCCTCAAATCTCCTCTGATCTGGGAAGGCTACTGTTGTTCCTAGTTCAATATTTAAATGACTCTCTACTACTGTTAATGCACTAACATAGCTGCGCTCTGCTAATCTCCACTCCTAGTCACTCCAAGATGGACTGAGGCCAAGAACAGAGGTGGATTGTTTCCCTTAATGAGTCCCCAGGCTTGTAACAAACTGCCCGTTAGACTCGGACAAGAAAGAAATAGCTTAGCAAACATTTGCAGCTCTTCAGTGCCTTCTGCACATTTACTAGGATGTCTGTTAGCTCCCAACTCTGCCCTTCGCCACAAAGAGCCAGCACCTGCATAGCCATCTGGCTTTAAATCCTACATCAAATCCAAACACAAATAACTTCAATGGGCTGTAAAGATATGCACATTATTTCTTGTGTGAAAAGAAACAATTGCTACCTCAATTCCAGCACTGCTAGTTCAATATTCTTCCGCCTGGCACCGTACAACGATGGCCTATTTCGACTATGGTGCAATAATGGATGAAAACCACTCCAGTTCAGATGCTATCTGTACATGCTATTGGTCAGTTTCTCACTAGATCATCACCTTTGCTGTAATCAATGAAGAATATCATGCAAAACGGTGTTATGATTGTTTTGTGCATGTCATTACTGCCCCACACAGATTTGTCCTCACAATTTTCTTCAGGTAAGACTTACGGAACGGGTGCAAAGTCAAAACCGAACAGAAAAAACATTTGCACCCAATTTTGCATGCTCTGGCCAGGTCTAAATGAGGGTCGAAATGCTCACTGTCCGGTGACCAATTTTGCCTTCTGCAGAGTGCCCTTCGTTTTCTTTAAGCCATGTTTGAGTACAATGTATTTATGTGGAATGAGGCCTACAATGTAATGTGAAAGGTTGAACAACGTTGCAGTGAGCGATTTAACATTGAATTATAGAAGCATTATCCTGACTGAAATGTCTTTGATTTACAAATCATGAACTTAGTACACATTTTTCACTCTGTGCCCTGCTTCCTCTTTTCATGTCCTATTGGCTCCTACACCTAAAGTTCATGTGCTGAAAAGTGGGGTGGTGTACCAAGAAACCCTTTTGTTTATCTGTCAAGTGGACCATGATATAAAAACTACATCACAAATTAAACATTTGCATGAAGGGTGCACCTTCAGTTAGAACCACAAAAGCAAAGATTCCTCATTTGTTGTTACAATCTCTTCATTGAAAAGATGAAAATGTCCTCTCAATATAACCTAGAGCCTTAAATTATAGTTTTTAATATACTTTATTTAATATCCCTCCCAAGAAATTCATAATGCCATAATAATCTGTGGCTTGAGTGATTTAATACCAAAGTATCTGGTGGACAAATTATTTATGTTCAGTGCTGAACTTTGTAATTTCCTACCACTACATCTAAAACCGAAAGATTACTTTGTCAGATTTAGTAAATCTCTAAAGGCCACACAGCCTCCTTGGCATTTGGATAATACAATCTTTCTTCAAGACATTCCTATTCAACTGGTCCCCACAGTTAGGCTGCTTAGATACCTAAGGTACTTTATTTACCATTGGCTCTCAGGACTATGGGCCAGATGTATCGAACATTTTTGCGATTGCGATCGCAAAAATGCATTTTGGTATGTAACAAGTCCATTTGTGATTCGGTAACTTGTAACCGAATCGCAAATTGGATTTGCGACTACATACAGATTCGGTATTAGGAAGGGGCATGTCAAGGGCGCCCCTTCCTAATACTGAATCGCAGAGGTATGTATGATTGTTTTGTGAACATGAATGCGGTCGCAAAACAATTGCATTTACCACCAATTTTAAACTGGTGGTAACCCATTCGCAAATGCATGTGAAAACGTTTTTTAAGAGCAGGCAGTGGTCCCATGGACCACAGCCTACTCTTAAAAACTGAAAAGAAAACTTTTCATTTTTCATTTTTAAACGCATCGCGTTTTCCTTTAAGTAAAACAGACTGCATTTTAAAAAAAAAATTAAAAAAATGATTGCTTTATTGAAAAGCAATCACAGACATGGTGGTCTGCTGAGCCCAGCAGGACACCATCCCTGTGATTGTAGGCAATCGCAATGGCTCGCAAATTGCAACCTACCTCATGAATATTAATGGGGTAGGTCCATTTGCGAGCCCTTGCGAATCGCAGTATGGAACTCCTGGAGTTTCATACATTCCAATAGAGATTACTTAATTGCGATTCGCTAAAAATCACAATTAGGTAATCGCTATTGTGAAGAATGATACATCTGGCACTATGTTCGCTAAGTCTTTGTCACTTTTTGGACATATTCGATGGTGGGAATACTCAGCATGTACACTCGTAAGGGCTGAACTATGGTTCTACGTAAACCAGATAGAATCAGAGCACTATCATGTATCCGACTACATTTCTTGTTTAATCAATCCACTAAAAACTCTAAGGCCATCAGTTGGTACTTAGAAGGGATTCACAAAAAACAAAATAACATTAAAAAAATAACAGAACTGAGATACAGTGACTAAACCACAGAACTAGAAAAACAGGCGGTTAGGTAAAACATGATTGAAATGCATATTTCTGTGACGAGTGGTGTGAGCACTACAAATGGAGAGGAATGGCCTAAAAGGGAAGAAAGAGCCCCGCATCTCGCCCTTATCATGCTCACTGCTGGCTGATACATGCATGGCTCTTCGGGAAGACCCTGATATACTAGAGTGGGGAATTGTGCACAAGGACATGATAACTCGGGATCCCTTCGAGAGCCATTCTTTCAAATTATTTTCTGTATTTGTGAACTGCTATTTACTCTTCTCTTAAGGAGACTATCAGTGGGTGAGTCCTTTGGTTCCTATTCATCTTCCTCTGCCTTTCTTCACATGCTTCCAAATGTCAGCAGCGAGCAAGGGGAGGCGGGGCATTAAGTTTGCTCTCTCTCCATGGCAACCAGTATCCTCCAGCACCCATCACAAGAGCAGCGGTCAATTACGAGTGAGTAGTACTTCCCCAGGACACGTTCCCTTCGCAGTGCGGAAGCTGCCACCCACGCAGAGGTCGACGCGACGCCCCCAGCGCATTTTCACCTAGATGATGCTGAAATGCACCACCGTGCCCCTTAGCAAAGTTGCGGGGGATGGGAAGGGTTCTGCTCCTAACCAACTAGCTTAATGCGCGTCACCCACTTCTACCCCAGGGAACCCATGAGGTATAGTCAACTCAACGAGCACGATAGCTGAGTACAACAGAAATCACATTTATTGGCATGTGTAGGACAGCGACACAAAACAGCAGCTGTACACGAAAACCTCGTCTACCAGAAAGAAACATAAACAGTTCAAATGGAAAAATAGCTTTAGGAACACGTCTGCAATCCCTGCCTCTTCCTCAGCACGCCTCAACTGCACATTGAACTCTGAACAAGCGGGCCATAAATATGGATTCCAGCATAGATATGGACAACGAGCCCTACAAAAAGGCGAAACAATTTATGTTTAATTCTCAGACTCTGCAGATTTAATCATGGCATGTGAATATCAAACTTTTTTTTATAAGTGAAAGCAGCCATTCCCTACTGATATCACTTTGAAGAACCCTCCTGATATTAATTTGAGGAACATATATTTGCTCATCCTGTAAAGTGTCCTTAATATAATTTTGAGTATCCTTTGAAATTCTCACTTGTTTTTCGCCAAGGCAAAACTACTCAAAGTCACCGAAAACGTACTCCCTCATTTCCCTAGCATCTTTACTTTGATCCTATTTCTTTTTTCACCTCTTTCTCCTTTTCTTTTCCTGATTCTCTTTCTTCCTTACTTTGCTTCCTTTCCTTTCTTCCTTATTCCACCTCCCCCTTCTTTCTCTTTCTCTCCCACCAGATTTTACATTCTTGTTTCCTAATTCTTTCTTCTTTCCTTTACATCTTCTCCTGCTCCATCTTCACAAGACTTATGTCAGTCTGGATGCCTTTTTCTTCTCTTTCTCTCCATTTCTTCCCCTTTTTTCTGCGATTATTATATTCCTTCCCCATTTTCTTCTTTCTGTATTTCCATTTAAACTTCATTTGCTCATCCCACCATCCCCATCTCTCTCCATTCATTTCTTCACTTTCTGTCAAACTTTTCAATCTTACTTGTTCGCCCACTAACACTCAGTCTTCTCTTCCCTTCTTATATCTTCCTACTTCTCCCGCGTGACTCAATGCACCCTTTATTTCCTGCCTCGCTTCCTTCCTTACTCCCTCCGTTTCATCTGCTTATTTCTACATCGAACTCTTCGTTTGCTTTCTTCTTTCGTGTGAATCCGTTGTCCTCGGCCTTTCTTCGTTTGTAGAGTGAGCCACCAGTCATGTGAAGGGACAGCTTCAGCCGCCTTGGAAGAGAGGGCCAATCATGTGCACGTCAATCCGACTCTGTGGGAGACGTGTGTCCAGCCCGTACTACACCTCTCTGGCCACGTGTCTCAAGCGTCACTGCACTAACCACACTCAATGAGGCAGAACCACGTCTGAGTTTGCTCGTTAGGCGTCCCGGGAGGTCAGAGCCCGGGCTCATTTGCATATGTTTAATTTTCATGAATGGTGGCGAGGCGAGATACAAATGAAAGTTCTGCCAGAGGTATTCCCAGTGGAACACAATCATAAGAACACATTTAGGAGAGTGCCTTTGTAATACTGGCATGTTTGCTCTATAGTGACATCATATAGGCTTTGGGCCGATGACGTCACAGAGGTAAAACATTGTCCCCACCACAGCCTATAATCAGCCTCCTGTTTTATTAATGAATTGCTTTAAAAAGGACAAGGACTAGAAACGAGGGATTGAAAGCAGCATGTAGCGTCCTGTGATCAGTGCTTGAAATGGAAAAATATTTCTGAGAAGAGCCGGTACTCTCCAATTAAAAGCATTACGTTTTTCTGAAGAAGTGCAGTTACTCTCCCTCTAAAAATAAAAACGTGCCAGTACTCCGTACCGGACAGTGCCGGGCCATTTAAAGCACTGCCTGTGATATTTGTTCTTATTTCCTGTCACATATTTCTTCACCTCTGACGACAGAGAAGCATGGACCGTACCATCTGCCAACCATGGATACCTCTGACATCCACGGTGTGGGGTTTTCACATATGGACCCCTTGTTTTCAGAGTGAATGACGGAAAACATCTGTTCCAGTGCAAGAAAGGCAAACAGGCCTCTCTACTCCCCTTTTGGACGGAGGAGCATTCCCTACTGACACCGCTGGGCTCTGGTGCCACTGCACTAATTCCAACCTGCTGGGACCCGGGACTCGAGCTTTTCTTCAATGGGAATGTGCTGAAACATGTCCACGATTGTTTGTCATCTACTGCCTGAACAGCTTTGCCTGATTTGCTAATGGCGTAGCTGGGCTAACGATGAAGGAAATGCGGCCTCAGTATGTTCACATGAGAAGCGCATTCCCACTGAACGTTTAGAGACTGGCTCTAGAGACTGCTGCAATATGGATGGCCAGAGGCTCCGTCTCGATCTACGTCGCCGACTTCTATCACACATCTTGCAGGTATCCCCATCCTTTCTATTTCTGGGCCAAACTTACAAAAGAGGAGCGTGTTCAAATTTGAAACTTAAGGTCATAAACATTTGAATGACACAAACGGACCAGCCTTTGGTACAGATGTGGGAATGTGCGCTGCATCACGGATGCTAGGCCTCGTGCCATCCACTCTTGGGATATCTCACTCAGATACAACAACTAAGAGTGATCTGGGAGTGTCCTGCGCACCCCAGAATACTGAACTGTACAGGGACACCCGGGACCCTGCTGCACTGGCCGGACCTCTCTCTAGTCACCACATAGGGATGTAGAGGGATAGCCAGCTCTCTGAGCTCTCCCGGGGCACACAGCTCTTTACTCACCAAGGTGACCTTGTCGCTAGGGCTTTACACAGGTACGGAGCATTCAGAGCTAATATTACGCTCTGGATAAAATATGCTGGAATTTCAGATTATTCGGGACATAATACACTCAATATCAGAAGAGCAGGGGTACCTCTTTTTCCAATCTATTAGGGATCTGCTATGTCATTTGTTTTTTCCATTAAAGTCTGTTTATGTTTCCTGTAGGAAGCAGACACGCAGATACGTTAGTCACAAAACACCCTTCTTCGAATTCCCCCCCTCCTCCAGCCCACACATATATTTCCCATCATGCATCTGAGTGGCACTGTACCTTGCAGATATCTCGCAGGTCTATCACTTTCAAAGGTTGGTACATTCCAGTCTTGAGTGTGGGACTGGGACAGTGGGAACAGGGGAGTCTCTCCCACTAGCATTGGTCGTACTAATTTGTGACACCAGTTTATGCCAGCAGAGACCACAGATGAGAGCATGTCTTATAGTGGGGGCGGGGGAGCACATCAGTCCAGAGCGGTGTGCAAAGTTACACATTTTTGTCTTAGGAGATTCCCGCAGTTGTTGTCAATACTACACCTACCACCAGTAGGTGGAAAGTTCTCCACACATGGGTTTTCATATCAAAATGGTGAAATTTAAATTTTTTATGTTTTTACAGGGAAAAAAGATGACCAACTTACATTCATATTCAAAGTTGAGAGGACAGCAGCATTACATTTAACTCACAGGGAAACTGCACAACTATTTCGTTGCCAGTGAGCACTAGTGAGGTCAGTTTGCAAGGAAAACTGTGATTGTTTAGAAAGAGGAAAGAAAGTTTTTTTTTTTTTTTAATTATAGGTAGGTCAGTTCGAAGACTTTGCATAGCTAATAAAAACTGCAGACCCCCTAAAGCCAGATCAATGTGTGCAGCTCACTTTTCTGGAGGAATTGCTAGCCGACTCATACAAAGAGCGGCTTCATCACAGTACCCAGTGCCCAAGAGGTGGCATGTGTGAGAAATTTGAATCTTTTGAATTCAAAGCTGACATTCTTACAGAAAAGCTGGGATTCAAACACTGATGCACCCCAAGAAGAAGGGCTCTTTCAAAATCATGCTCTTAAGTAGTGAACTTGTCAATATTTAGAATCTTCTGAGTCTGACTTTGGGGGCTAAAGACCCATTGACAGCTGCTCCACGCGCTGTAAAGAGTTGGTGAATTACAGTATTCATCAGTCCATTACTCCTGCGAGGCTCGGAAGTCCTAAAAGGTGCCACTTGGAGTTTTATTGCAGTGAACACTTGACTTTTAGCGTTTGACCATGAAAAATAATTCTTTAAAGTGGTGGAAAAATGGCAAGAGTTGTATGAGCAAGGAGTAGAATTCAGGCAGGATGAAATCTTGTGAATAGCGTAGGTTTGTAAGAAGTCCTAAATGCACCAAATAGAACTTTGGCGTATTAAGATGGGGAATAGTGTAACTATATAGTTGAGAACCAAGATGTTATTTAAGGTGCACAGATAGAGGTACAACCCATGATAAAAAGAGAGTTTGTTGCTATTGTGCATCCCGCTAGCAAAGCTTTGCTTTGAATATTGCCTCCAATTTCGAAGCAGGAATAATGTGTCTAGTTCAACAGTCTGTCTATAGGGTACTGAACCAGCTGTGGAGGCCTCATCTGTAATATTGGAGCTGTTTCTGTAGATTCCAGAAGGGTTACTGAGTCCACTAAATGATTAATCTACATGTTCCCAGTACTGAAGGCTTCATCCAGAGCACTGTATGCAGTTCTGGGGGCTTACCTTGTACAACCCACACAGTTCCCAATATCTCATCTGGAGTAAACTGTTAAGTTTTGGAGGCTTCGTGAGGACTTTCGTGTCCAGATTGAAAGGAGAAAGCCTCATCTAGACTTGCTCGCAGTTCTGTAGGTTTTGTCAGGGATTTTGCTTCCTGTTCTTGAGGAAAGTTTAAAGTATTGGGCCCAGTCCTGGGCCCAGGGTGGGGTTCATAACCAGTACTGTGTCCCGTTCTGGACTCAGCACCTCAAGTACAAGAACCGTTCTGAGGTCCTCAAATGGGTTATAAGATTCACTTATTGAGAATTCATTGAGAGTGGGAGCCTGGACCCTGGGAGCATGGTTTCCATTCTGACCTAAACTGAAAGTCCTGTGAGGACTTCTGTGGACCTTTGACTCCGGAATGGGAAGGAGGACAAGGTCCCCATTTTTAGTGTAAGAAAATTCGATCTACAAGTCACAGTGTGAGACTGCTGGGAAGCAGGACATCAGATGAATACAGCCGTCCCTATCAGACATCACTTTCTGTTGAACTAAGGTACAATTTTGCAGGTGCTAAAGTGGCTCTGCACTCCATTTGGACCTGTGCCCCATAGCCGAGTAGATCTCCAATCCTCAAACAGCGGGGCGTTTTAAAATGCACACGTGGGCAGCAGACATCATCAGAAGAGATACCTCTTGTGCTGAGGAACATTCCACTCTTTGCTACTGCAGAATATTTAAGCAGCGGACCAAATCTCTTTATAAAATTGGAAACATATTTTTTAAAGAGTAAGAAAAATTGCAAGGATATCATATAACTTGGTAGGCAATAGACCATATGAAGATCCTGCTTTTAGGACCACACAAATTCCTTGCTATGGCCTATTTAAAGCCAAAGCAAAGCTCCATCGCCACTCAAAAGAAAGCGAATCATAACAAATGCATTTGAAAAACATAATCTCCTTACATTAGACTCCCGTTCAACGGAATATGATCTTAAATTGTTTGAGGATTCCCCCAATAGGAACCAATGTGGTTCAAAAGCTAGAACCCTAAAAGGTATCATACTTGCAAGGTTACTTTTTGTGTTCTTGGAAGTTGAAAGTGAACTATGCATTTGCTAGAATGGGACTCCTTCGAACAAGTGTACCCATCTGAAAAATCCAGTGCCTGATAGAGTGCTTTCTTGGATTTTGTGGTCTGTCTCACTCGCAAAATCTCAGAAAATACACACTAGCTACTCTGTGAAACTTTTTCTCAATTCAAAAAATCTCACTGCGCATCAGGTAAATGCGGCAGGCAAATATAGCCTGCAGAAATGGAAAAGTAATCTTTTTATTTGTATATTTTCGGATGATAGATGGGAGCACTCATGCTGTCCAGACATCGCCAGATGTCCAGTATCAGTTTCAAGCAAGTTGTCCACTCAGGGATCTCAAGTCGCCCCACGACAGGTGTGATTAGCTCACCCAGAAAGCTCACAATGTCCCCTATCAGGTGTGAGTAGTCATGTCAGGGGTCAGTAGCCCGTAGAGATCAGGCATCTCAAAATATCCAATGCCAGGTGTGAGAGGTGCCTCCATCTCAGAGACTTCATGATCCTGATGACAGCAGTGAGTAGAATATCTCGACCATTGTCCTCATGTTGTTATGGGTAGTGTGAGTTACCCGCCAGGAGCCAGGAACGAATCAGCCAGGAGTTCTGAATTTGTTTAATGTTGTTCAATCCTGTTTTTTAGCAGTCTGTCAATTTTAGTTCTGGCTTCATAACGGAAAATGAAATATTACAGGCAAGCAAAGAAAACCCCAGGTCTGGATGAAATACCCACATCTACAGTGCAGCAGCACAAAGTCTCTCAGCTTTGTTTGGGGACAGAGACACTTTCTTGGAGGTGAAGAGAAATTGTGAGTCCGAGCCCTTGTAAATGGCAGTTCAGATGAGGTGCTTGCAGTTGGGTTGGTGATCTTTTAAACACAAACACATAAGTGTTTGTTCTGAATCCTACAGCCAATACATGGTCAAACGAACACCAGCAAAGTCAACAGTTCAACAGATACCCCCTTCAGGTTTGCAAGAGAAACCTGGTGCAGATCTAAAATAGGCTTTTCCCGAACAGGATTTCCTCAGACCCAAGGAATTTAGCAGCACTGAGCACTTCGCTTTTAGGAAAACAATAGTCGTCTTACAAACTGTTCTGTTTAGAGAAAGAAGGCACTATCTGTTCAAATTTGCACGTCAAAATTAGAAAGGGAGCGATCTGGAAAAAAGGGAAACTCTATTTTCATTAAAAGAGGCCTCACTCTGGGGACAGCTTTAAAATGGTCATTTAGTCCATTCAACTGTTTTCCTTTAATTAGAGAGATTCTAGCAGAAAGTTGTCAGCATCCTCTGTTGCGTGCCATTTGCTATGTAGCTCACTAGATCCCCCAGGTACTGGGAATGTTGCAGCTGAGAGCACCCATGATAGCATCATTGTGAGATTGAGGCTCTGAGCTCATTTACCTGCAGCAGACCAGCCATTTTAGGAAAAATTACTAGGGTCTGCCACAGTATAAACAAGTAAACATAGTGCCCCTGTTTAAAGTGCCAAAGGAGGATGTGGAGTTATGGCCAGAGATGCTGAGTTTGGAACTGGGGAACCAGGTTTAAGTCTTGACATCAGCTCAACATCCTGTAATTCTGGGCAAACCAAGAATTCTCCCACTGCCTGAAAAGAGAGTGTGACCTTGTGCAATCTAACTGTTGCTCATGTGAAATGCGCCAATACCTTTTGGGTCGAGTTTGTGCTGTATAAAACTGCAAAAAAAAAACCTCCCCATTTATATTTGGAGAAGATTCTTTGTATGTGATATTGTATTCTTTAAAAATAAATGTGAAGGTTTTCCTGAGCGTGCTGCTGATCAAAAATAGGATCCTACAACTTCAACAGATTCCCAAGACACCTGGGCGAAGGAGCCCTACAATGGCAAGTCCTTCACTGCAGTTGAAATACTTGACTTTTTAGTGATGTTTCAAAGAGTTTGAGAATTTTAAAAATCTAATATTGCAAATATCGCCAAATTCATGATTTGTTAATTATTTTATGTTTCTAACCCATTACATTTCATTGAAATGCACAGTTGTTTTCTGGAATGTACCAAGTTCAAGTGAAACTGCGGATTGCGACCTCCCCCTCCTGGGGATTGGGAACAGGTTCTTCTTTGAGATAGACGGGGAAGATCTGGAAGTAGAATTGTTTGTCGAGTACTGAGGATGGAAATGCACATAGCCAGGAGATCTAGGTGCTGATGCAGATTCCAGAATACCTACCTTAGAGGTGAACCCTTCGGGGTGGCAATGCCGTAGCCCTTGGAATCCAAGTTACCTCCCACCTTCATTGTGTCGCAGGGTTTCCTCTGCTCGATGTACTCGTTCATGGTTGACTCCAGCAAGTAGGCATACTTGCCCTTGGACTTCCTCACCCGGTTCATCCCCTCTTCGGTGGTCTTCACAAAGACCGAGGGCTCAGCAGACCTCATGTAGGTCCACATCTTCTCAAACACTGCAATTTTTGATCTCTGCAAGCAACAAATAAGAAAACAATGTGAAGATGTCAGAATTTGTAAGGATGAAAAAGAGTTTAGGGTTAAAACATCTCAGTGGAAATCCAGCTGCGTAGTTAAGGCAGATACTTGTATCCAGCCAAAAGTTCATTCCCTAAGAAATATTGATCTGCATGCATTTTAGGGCCAAGATGTTGACTTGACACGCTTCCATGAAAATCAGCCCTTATGGTTAGCAATGAAGCACAACTTGTCACAACATTTGGAAAATTAAGGCGATAAGAAATAGAAACAAGCGTTAAATAGCAGATCTTTCTGTTCAATTCCTGTTTGTAACCTCAGATGGGCTAGGTACTGGCCTGTTTGTATGTAGCGTGCACTGTGCAAAAACTATTTATTTTAAATTTAGCAGCAATGATATGAGGTGTTTCTGTTGGTGGATGGAATTACAATGAGAATACTTTTACAATGAAAGTAAAATGAATGTAACGAACTGGCACAAGGGAGGAGTCATAGAAGCAGCACGGACAAATAATTGAAAAATAGTCCGGGGGCAGTTTAAGGAGAGCGAAAGCACTGAAAAAGCAAGAATACAACTGGAAATTAGGAGGTCTGTGGTGCAAATAATATGAAAAGAAGCGAGCATTCTTGCACTTTAAGCTGCCCTTCATCATCATTCTTTATTTTTCTTCTGGGCTTTATATCTCATTAGACCCCTTCCCTATTTGTGTGTGTGGAAATAGAAAAGGGACTCAGGACGCACTGCTCCCCTCTATGTTGGCAACTACCTTCCGTCAGACGAGGTTGCAGGTGCCGCCTGCATCTTTAAAGTTCGGCTGGTGCAAACACACCATCCATCGACAACGCATCAGCTCATAACAGGTTTCCATATTGAATAACGAAATCGTTCGAAATGTAGGTAACTAATCATAATTGATTATCGCATCTTTTTTTGTTGTTATAACGCTCGTCTGCAAAATCTCTTTTTTAAAGTAGATATTGATATACTTGTTGCCAATACATTTACAAAATCAACAGTGTTTGTCAATGCCTGATAATTTGTGAGATTACTCAAAAGAGGGAGCGAATAGCACGATTCTGTAAATGATACGAATGTAATGCTCAGGTTCTATGGAGAAATAAGGAGAAAGCCTCATCGAGGAATGCTCAGTTTCAACTAATAACAGATCTTAAAGGAAATAGAAATTTTGTGTAAGTAGATCATAATTTTAGGCGAGTGAGTATTTAGGATATTGAATGGAAGTAGGAAACCGTTTATTATGAGCCGAATAGTTGTCTAAATGAGCATTTAACAGACATCAAATAAATAGGGCATTTGAGCGAAACACTGGGTGAGTTTGTCATGCTGGAGCCTTTACGAATCAAAAGGTACGCTTATAATAGACAAGAAAGTGCCCGGGATAACAGAAAAAAATGTGTGGGTCCGGAATCACCCATTTTAGATGCCATTGTCCACATGCAAAGTATACACGTGAAGTCTGATTTTCTCTGGAGATATATTTAGAAACTACAGCATCCCTGCACGAGTCACAATGTAGTTGTAATTATGCGTCAGTAAAAGTAATTTTGTGCAGTGAGAATGCACAGTTGAGAATGTTCCCAATTCACAAACCCACATAGCGGTGCAGCTAAAAAGCTGCACCAGTCAGTTTTCCAGGGATACTACTGGGATAGTGAAGCAACCTTCTTAAATATTGCTATTTCCCCAACTCCGTGTTGTCAACATAGAACAATGTTGCATTAAGGAAAGGCACCCATGTTCAATTCAACATTTTCTTTTTCTATTGTTTTCCCTCCACAGTGAGAACATGTTTTTCCTCAAGAGAAACCCCTCCCCTCACAATCCGATGAAATTAGGAGTATTTCGTTCCCCTCCACACAGTGGAAAGGGATTTAGTCCAGCCTTTTCTGGGAACAACTCCATGACCATTTCGAGGATGGTTAAGGGTCAGAAGAGAATTAGAGAAATCCAAAAAACTGATGTGTATTTTCAATGCAGTCACAGGTAAATCACGCTTGATCTGCCATCTCCCTTCCTCTTGCATGTCAGTTACTCTTGTGTCATTGTATGCAGTCCTGCTGTACAATTCAATTTGGAGTACATGGATTTAGACCAGCTAAGTATCCTTTTGTGAACACCCATCAGCTTTAAATCCAGCTAATTTCATCTTTGAACATGCATTTAGAGTAGAAAATGCCTTTGAGAGTTGGACAACTTGATATTACAGATGAAGGGTTTTCTTATAGGGCAAGGAGGCTTGAATCCATGACAGAATGTCAGGACAATCATTGGATCGATGCATACATTCTTTATAGATACACTGTATGTAAAGGAATCTTACATGAATATCCAGAACATCTAACAAGAATCTGTCACTGTTGCCAATGTTGGCGATCCTTGCTATAGAGGGTAGAATGAAGCATTCGGTGATGTGCATTCTGGGAGCCCTCAATCGGTACATGTCATGTAAAACCTTTTAGAGAAATATCTACTCAACTTCTCTCTCATGCCCACTAACACTGTGTGCATTTTGGATTTTGAAACCGTGGTCAAACATTTATCAAGAGTTATCCTACCACAAATGTGTGCGTATCATAGATGAAGTGGTCAGGATCCAGTCCAGATTTTCCACTTAAACAAACTGAAAATAGATGAATATCACATGGATATCCTGAAAATCAGACTTGCATATGGCCTTTATGGTTTTATGTGTGACATCCCTGACCTACAGTTTCTCACATCACAGAATTATAAAATTCCTGCCATAACAGTTTCATCAGTGGCTGAAGCACACCATCAAAATGCGGTCTATAGAAACACATAGGTAATTCTATGACAATCAGTCATCTTATAGATGAATGAATGAGAACTCAAAGATAAACGTAAGTTGATCATTACAGCAATACAGACATTTCCTGGCAAGATGGTTTTCCATGTAAAGATGCTATCAAACAGCCTTAGCGATCTTACTAGGGTAGTACTACCCACTGCGTGCTTCTAATCAGTCTTCCTCTAATTAATACAGGTGCCCACCCCAAAAATACCATTCAATTTTCTACAGAAAGAGGCACTGGTGGTGCTCTTTGTCATTTGTAGTGAATCTACCAAAAAATGTCAACATGTTCTGTCATCTGCATACAACCCAGAATTTAGCAATGCAAATGACAAATTGGTACGTGTTTGCCATATAATTCAGTATTTTCCATTTCAGAGAGGGCCTACCAGGCTCTAAAATGGCTCACCTTATCAGTGCATCAATTATATATGTTAAAAAAGTTATATTTTAATCTGGGTTTTAGGGTAAAAAATCAGGAATTATGTACTATAAAAATTGAGAAATAAATGCAAACATTCAGAAGGAAGAGACTTATGTGTGACCTCCTGGGAGAACACGACACTGGCTGAAGCCTGCACCATCCCCTGTGTGAGAATATAATGAAACCTGAAGAAGGTACTCAATAGGCTGGACTTTTAATAGGATGCCACATCATATTCTGAGGTGGCTTGCCCTCTCAGGTGGTCAAAGCTCATACTCTGATAAGTCAGGAGGGCTAGGCAGTTTGGTACCTGAAACTCACCACTTAAGTGTGAATAACTCTCCCCCAAAGACACCAGTCTGTGGAAAAACTCTCTCTATTCATCAGCCCATATCTTTTGATGACTTGTCTTTCAATGCATATATGAGAAACTCATGAAGAAAATATACATTAGGTGTTGATCATTTTCATTTTATAGAGTCTTCCGGGCCTCATAGGCTATGCTCAGTTTTACTGTGTAACCCTCACCTGTAACTACAGGGCATTGTGGACACTGTCTCCACTCCAGAACTTGCACCTACAAATCACTGCGTTCAGGTGCGTTAGTCTAATTAGTTCAATGTTAACAGCAGAATAAGCCTACAACAGCCAGATTGCCTTAGGGTATTGGACTCATATCCTGGATTGGAAATAGTGTCCAAAATGACATGGGGGAAGGATGTCCCCCCACTAGCGCCACTTTACTATTTTAACAGGTATACATTTACCAAAGCTACAAACTCAGAAGGATTCGGAATGCACTAAACAAACTCAAAATGCCCATCATTTTTGTAAATCTTAGAGTAGAGCACTGTGAAATGGCTCATCTGTGGCACAGCAATGGTATTTATGACAACCCCCATCCACTGCTCAATTTGATCGGGTGGTTGCCATTGGGGGACCTCGGCACTTATTTTTAGAGAGCAGCACATATTTTTTCATATCAAATATTTGCAGAGTGCAAGAGAAGGAAAAAACACAGATTGAAAAGATGGAAGAAGAAAAAGGTGGCAAAACCGCAACAAACAGAAGGCAGTACCTGCAAGAGCAAGGAAAGGGACGCGGAGTGTCTGGTAGTGGACAAAACACTACAAGCCTTAGTATGAGGTGCGACAATGTTTAACTGTACCGGCTGCTGGCTTTTGAGCAGAGCTTTGGGCACCAGTACTCTTTCATTCACAAACTAAGCACTGTCCCTATCTGGTTTACTGCTGACTCTACTAGTCACAAACAGCAATGTCATAGTTTCTCTGGCACAATCATGCCTGGTTGGCAGAATTACATGACCTACAGAAGGGTATTAGACGTGTTTTCTCCCTCACTTCTAGCTGACTCAACTCTTGGCACTTAATTTGGGCTTTTATTTATACAAACACACACTATTTCCTTTTGACCTTCGAGTAGAGCAATTTATACTCCATCCTTTACACGTCATCATTGTGCAATTACACATTTATATTCAACATTATATCCACGGTGTGCTTAATCATATTAACATGTGTGAAGCATTTAAATGCATTAACCAAATGTAACCACTGCAAACACCAAAAGATATCTACACGTGTGCACCAATGTTCATTTAAAATGATTACCTGTATTCATTATTCACGTTTAATTTTTACACTTCTAGTTATGCTTTGTATATGTAAACAGGTATTCTTTTATTCACGTTTTGCATTTATTCCAAAAGTTACACATGTGCATGTCTAACCATATATTTGAAATGCACATTAAATGCTAATTTAAAGTTAGTCTGACTACAGGCCTCATTTTAAAGTATACTTGGCTTGGTAAGCATGCTTTTTCCTTTGCAGGAGCATTCTCATGATTTCATTGGCTTTTGAAAGCAGTATTGCTGTATGAATTAGTTTACTGATAGTAAGGCCTTAGAAGAGAGATCTTGGCAAAGAACATGATTACCTAACAAGCAGATGAAGCCTCCTACTCATTGTGCAACAGGAATGAGAGCTGCCCAAGGTTGTAGTAACTAAGTTTCGGTGGGATGGGAAACCTAGGTGATATTGCAAATGCATATCACAAGAAGTGAATTTATTGGTTCCTGGTGGTGTGGGAAGATAAATTAATGTTGCTGACGTGTCTGTCGTTTTAACTAATGATCACACAGTTAGTAGTTAGAGCATATTCCCTTTGACTTCGAGGGGTTGAGACCTCTCAGCTTCCCTTTATTCATGCAAATGGGAAGCTGTATACTAAACACATATTCCCTTTTCTTTGGAGACTCTACTGAAGTCTTCCCTAGGCTGACGCCTTCTCGCATTTTCTAAATTTTCTGAGACCCTACTCTAAAATCATCCTAATTCCTTAGTTAGAGTTATGATTAGGTAAACTTAGAATTATTCGATGTTTAGGAGAGAGAACCCTAGTTTCTTTATGAAACACCTATCCTTAATGTTCAGTTTCTGTATTGCAGTGGCTGTTACTGTGCTTTACCTTATTGTACTGTGACTGAATTTACAGAGATGTGTCAGCTTGCCAGCTATATTGTTGTAACTTTTGAATATATTTCTGGCATCTCTGTATACTGGACTGATCAATTACTTGAAATAAATCTTTTTAATCACAGCCACTGATTCCGGATCCCTATTGTGGTGCCACATTGACTTCACAGGATTGAAATGTATTATTGATGTCGACTCCTTTTTACGCTTCATGTCAACTTAACAAAGGCCCATACGACCAATGGGTAAAAAATCGGTGATGACTTCTCTAAGAAACTGCGGTTTACCTCCCTATGCGCTCTCACCCTGATTCTTGCTTCATATAGAGAAACTGGTGGACACTTTGGTCTCTTACTTATTACACACTTTTACCACTAGTTGTGGTCCTTGCCTCAGGCATTTTATGGGACACTTGTCGTGGCCATCATTTCTGAAAGGCACACAAGCTGTGGTCTTCACTTCCGCCAAAAAACGTACTAGACAGTTAACATGGTCTCATTACTTAGAGACACACTATTGCCAATTTCTCATGTTTCGTTTCTCATTTCATACACTTGTGTCCCATGCTTTTTACAGATACTGTAGGACAACTATGGTCCCAGACACACCTTTGCACATGTGATGTGGCACCTGCTTAAAGGCAGATACATTATTCTTCACTTTCTGTAGCCATCGGTTCTCACAAACATTAATAGGCACTTGTTATGGTGTTTATGTGCCACAGAGACATTACTGGGAACTTGTCATAGCTCTCAATTCTTTTAGGCACATTATATGATGCCTATCATTGCTTTCTATTAATTCAGGCACAGTATTGGGGACGTGTTAAGGCCCTCAATCTATAAAGCAACATTATTAAATACTTGACAGCCCTCTTAATTTTTGCAGGCACATTATTGGATTTGTTTTGTGGCCCTCAAACACATTCCTGGACGCATCTTCCTGACACAATGCAGTATACGACAATGACTCCTACTCTGAAGAACTCTTTGGTGGATCCAGCATCCAGCGTCCCATAGGTAATCTCTGTTTGCTTGGCCAGGTCATCAGCGCTCTCGATAGGGGACACCATCCTCTCCACCGTCAGGAAAGCTGCCAGGTTGGCTGTGTATGAAGAGATGATGATGAGTGTGAAGAACCACCAGACGCCACCAACGATGCGCCCTGAGAGGGACCTGAGGGGAGATAAAGGGAGAGTGTGAAAGTGAGGGAGATGAAATAGAGATATGAAAAGCAGGAATACCAGGTGAGTAATATGAGTGGACTGTGCAGCATAAGGACATCCTTTTTATGTGGTCTTTGAAGTGAGTCAGAATAAATCTAATTTTCAACCGTGGTTATATGTTACTTGGTCTTCCACAGGCATGTGAACTGTAGACCAGGGAAAACGAACAGGGATTACATAGATCTTCTAAGGGGCATAGTTCAAAGGAGTGTTTTAGTATGCAGATTACCCCGGATCCCACCAGATATTCTTGCAGGGTCATTTGTATTACATATGACTCTCACCGAGCTCTTAGAAGTCACAATCACACTGAAATATATTTATACGTTTTTATTTAAAATATACCTAGACATTAAGAAATGCATTGCCGGTATATTAATCATACAGTAGCACAGACAATTATTAGAAACATAAACAGTGCCTAACCTTTTATTCTGAGAGCCTGCATCTAACTTGCTGTCACAATGCTAAAACTGTAAATATTACATTCCCTTCATACCTCGTCTTAAGTCAGGTACCACGCTGGTGCCCAATAAATGCCAAATAACTGCTGGAGTGTCACGAGAATCATGATGTGGGGGCATTCCGTTCCTCCAAATTGTTGTGTCACACGAAAGCCATTTCTACGGAGTGCCCTATTCCCCACAAAGCACCACCAGGGCACAATCTATAAACAACAAACCACTGCTGGGAAGTGACCTTTTCATAACAAAGCAATAGCCAGGGCATGAAATAACAAGGGACTCCCAGGAAGTGAGTTGCTCATAACAAAGAACTGCCACACAGTGTCCAAAAATAGCAAAACTCTCTCATAGAGTGCCCAAAATAAAGCACTGCCAGGAAGCGTCCTTGAAAATAACAAAGCAACATCAGGGTGTGAGATAACCCACTGCCATGAAGTGGCCTCTTCATAACCAATCCAAAATCTTTTTTCGGCAAATCTAGCCATCAATAATCATAAAAAAACAAGCAAGTACATGCATTAAAAATCAGATTAAAAGGAAGAGGAGAATAAAATCCATGGCATATGATGTATAGTAAAATACGTTAAAACATGCGAAAAGGTAACACAGCATTGTGGAGAAGTGTGGCTCAATGGTTAGAGCAGCAGACCCTGAAGCAGAGATCTGGCTCAAGACCAGGGTTCAAGTCCCACTTCAGCAAGTCTTGGGCTCAATTCCCCTTGACCAGATAATTCTCACCTCAGTGCCTAATCTAATTCATGGGTCCCACTCTGCAACTCTGGGCAATAGCTTGCTTAATCTCCACAACAGCCCCAACAGCGCTTGGATGCCTGGCTTCACCCTGGGGGTGCTCAGGAGTGGGCGCCTCACAGGGAAATGCCAGGAGGGGTTCCATAGCAGTATGAGTACAGCACCTTGAGACCCTAACGGGTGAGTAGTGCGCTATACAAATGCTAATTTACATTTACATAATATTATGTGCAATAGAGTTACCACTTCATTACAACTCATTGCCAGGGCATAAAAAAACAAGGCACTTGCAGAAAGTGACCCAGTGCTTAATTTGATCCGGTGGTTTCCCGTGCTTAACAGAGGCGCCTAATTGTCAGAATTGCACCAATGACAGTATGCCACTTGGTGGAGTTGTTTGTACAACTTACAGATGAGCACAGCACCAGTTGTTTATTAATTCAATATAAATAAAAAATGACTAATACCTGCTGCCCAAGCCATTGTCATAGCATTGGGTGGCGTGGAAGAGTCTGATTTATGACATTTGTAGGAGTGTTAGCATTTGTACTTGCACTGTCACTCGAAGCACAGGTAGGGGACATGGATGGTGCAAGCTGCATTGGACACCCGAGGAAAGCCCCGGCACTTATTATATTACAAATCAAACACTAAAGTGACCTGTCCGTAACAAAGCACTGCTACAGAGATTCAACAAATAGCAAATCACTCTTATGGAGCGCCCAGCCCAAAACAAAACACTGCCAAGAAGTGTCCGTGAAAATTACAAAGCATTACCAGGAGGTGATTGGTAAATAACACATCGCTTCTGGGCATTGTTCTAATTTTAACATCGCATAGCTGTGGAATGTCATATTCTTAAAAACAGCACATGCAGAGAATTTCCTGTAAATAACAAATAACTGCCACGGACTGTCCTAGTCACAAATAATATATGCAAGCAAGTATTGTATTAATGAGAAAGACGCCAGGCAACGTCCCATAAATAAGAGACCACTGCAGACCACTGCTAATGAGTGTCCTGTCCACCACAAGGACTACTAGGGAATGCACTGTAAATAACAAAGTACTTTCAGGACTTGTTTCATACCTTATACAGTGCTGCCAGGCAGTCCACTGAAAACAATCAAGCATTGTTAGGAAGTGCACTGTAAATAACAAAACAGTGCCATAAATTGCTCCATGCATAATCAATAACAGCAAGGCATTGGCGTGTAAATAACAAGCCATCATCAGAGAGCATCCCGTTTATAACACTCTCTTGCAGTAGTCCAAACATGAAATTATAACTACAAGGCCCCTTGACTGAGGTACATTGAATGAGTTGAGATTAGAAGGAAGCATAATGTGGAAGACACTTCTGGAGAAATCATGACGTGTGATGTCAACTTAGTTCAGCATCAATCAATCAGTGCTTAATTTGAGCCAGTGTTTCCTGGTACTCAGCATCAGCACTTAATTGTCAACAACGGCTATTATGACAGCCTGCAACATGGTGGTGCTGTTGCTCTACTTTTGAGATGAGCACAATAAAAGTTTATTAATTCAATATACATTAAAAGTGACTAATACCTGCCACCCAAGCCATTTTAAAATCTTTCTAGTCTGAAAAGTCCCATTTGTAAGAGTGTGACAGTTAGTAGTCGCGTTGGCACTGTCATTGGCAGCGCTTTCAGGGGCAACAAGTTGTGCAAGCTGCAGTGGCCTCTGACAAAGGTCATGTCAAATATTTCTTTTTACAAACTAAGCACTGAGTCAAACGTTACACACTACTCCCTGTGATGCCACCTTTAACAAGAAATGCAAAAGATACCTTTGTTAGGATTATGAATGCTGCAACACGTGACTCACACTTAGACGAAGATCATGTTGGTTTTAATGTTTTTTTCTTTATTTTGTTTAATCCTGGTTCTAGGCGATTGATCGAACTTGTCCTCTTGTAAAGTGCACTGATGTCCTTGGGCTCTGCTTATGCAATATAAACAGTAACTAAATAAAGGAATAAATTACTTGGATGTTTTACAATTTGGGGGTTGTTTGAGAATGGTGTGACCAATGGAAGACACAGAGTTGAAAACGACTGTGGTGGTATCTCCAGGGCCAGAAGAATAATCTCCATTTTAACCGCTTGGAGACAAAGTGTCTGATGCACGAAGATTTTGCTGTGACTAGAGCTAGGCTGGGAGCCAAAAGCAGATGTGGCAAAAATGTTTCAAACAAGCCTGCTCTCTTTCTCTCTTTCTCTCTCTCTCTCTCTCTTTCTCTCTCTCTCTCTCTCTCGCTCTCTCTCTCTGTCTGATGGCATAAGCTGGGGGGTGGAAGGGTGGGGGGCGGCTGAGAAGAATGACACAGGAGGCCCTGGGCCTTCAAAAACGGACTTCCAATGGCTCCAGGTTCCTGGAGAAATGCCTGATGGTTGTGACTTACCTGGCTTGCTTGAGTAAGCCAGGAGAGTAAAGTGCACCTTTTCATAGCAATTTCTTTTTAAATGGGACCCATTGTGTGCATTCATTTTCAGCGCGTCTCACTAAAACAAAACACTAGTAGGGAGCGTCAGATAAGTAAGAAAGCAGTCGTATTCACTAAAATCACTACCAGAGAATCCCCGTGAAAACAATCAAAACCAGTCGGTGTGCTTTTTTCCAAAATATACCAAGTGTTACATTGAAATAAAAGACCTGACAGAGAGTGTCCTTCAAATGTTAAAACAGTTACAGATAAAAACCAATAAATACCATAACAAGGGATAACCCTATAAACATCGTAGAAGTGCCATTTGGTGTTCTATAAATGAAAAACACAGCCTGTGGGTGTCCTGTAAATAAAACACACTGCCAAAGAGTGCCAGATAAGTCCCAAAACCATCAGGGAAAGTACTGTAAATAACAAAATACTGAAAGGAGGTGCCCTATAAATAACACAACAGTGTTAGGAAGTGCCCTCTTCACCTCTTCATCACAACAAGTGTCAAACAATAAAATACTGTCAATGAGTGTCCTCTTTATTACAGTGTACTGTCAGAGGGTAATCTATAAATAGCAAACTACTGTCAAGAGGTTTCCTCTTTTTTAAAAAGCACAGCCAGAGAGTGTACTTTAAATATCAAACTACTGTTAAGGAGTTTCCTATTTATTACAATGCACTGTCAGAGTGTAGTATAAATAACAAATTACTGTCAAAAAGTGTCATCTTTATTACACAACAATGCAGGAGAGTGTTAAAAAAATAACAAACTACTGTCTAGGAGTGCAATATTTATTACAAAGCACTGCCAGAGAGTGTTCTATAAATAACAAACTACTGTCAAGAGGTTTCCTCTTTATAAGAAAGCACTGCCAGAGAGTGTACTCTAACGAACAAACTATTGTCAATGAGTGTCCTTTTTATTACAAAGCTCTGCCAGAGATTGTACTCTAAAAAACAAACTACTGTTATGGAGATTCCACTTCAAATGAGAAGAAAATGTTGACGTTTCGGCCTGTGGTGGCAAACAGAGGTCTTCCAGACCATCATCAGGAGAAAATTAATTATAAAACAGTACGTGCAATCTCTCAAATCACACCATATATACCGCTGAAATGTCATCATTACCTACTCATTTGACAAGCTGAATTGAAAGTCCATGATATTGCTTGAACTGGGACTGAAAACCAGGCAATGATTGTACAGGAGTGTGTCATGAGAAGGGATATAAGCCCTTCCTGGATCTTCTATCAGGATTCAATCTTGTGTTCTAGGGGGGGTTATATACAGTGTTATTGTTTATGAGATGGACTGTCGTTGGATTTGTCGTACATTTTTTTGAACTTCCTGAATCCTATTGAGTAATATATTGGATTTTAAAGGTATGGAGTTGTTTATTCATTAATTGAAGACTGGATCATATGTACACATACTATATCTAAACAATTCCTCTAGGAGCATTTTTAAGTGAGACATTGTCTGTACCCAGTTCCTAGGGGAATACTGGGTTGCCCCTAAGTGTGTTCAACTTTGTTACACAGCACTGCCAGAGAGTGTCCTGTAAACTACAAAACACAGCAAGGGAATGGTCTATAAATAATAAAACACTGTAGAGGGCGCACTACAAATAGCAAAAGAACTACTAGGGAGTGCACTAGAAACAACGATGCACGGAAAGGTGATATCCTATAAACAGTCTGGGAGTGGTGAGGAGTGTCCTAAAAATGAAATCAACACTGTCAAGGAGTGCCCTCTTTTTTTTACAAAGGCTGGACAGAGAATAGCCCGTAAATAGCAAAGTATTGAAAGTGAGTGAAAATTAAGGCAACTCATGCCTCAAACAGAATAGTATTAGTGTGTTGAAGTATGGTAGCATTACTCAAATTAGTGGAACTAGGTTTATCACTGTAAATTGGGTGAAGGGCCTTAAGTGCTTTGACTTGGAAGCCTCTGATTAGGGTCATAATCCACCAAGAACATTTACAGCAATACAGAGCACTGTTTGTAACAAAGCACTGACCTGAAAAGCTCAATGTTCATAACCAATCACTCTCACTAAACTACTGTGTTCATAGCAAATTAATTCAACAGGAGCTCTCTTCATAATAAAGAACTGTCCCTGAGCCCTCTATCAATGAAAAACTGCCTTAGACCACAAAGCACTGCTGCAAGATACTAAATATTCATACAATGTACTGCACCTGACTGATAATGTCAGAATAGTAATGAGGGGAAGCAACAACACGAGGATGCTAAAGAAAAGCTATAAAATTACTTAGGGACTGATTTAGAGTTTGGGAGGGAGAAAACTGAAGAACAGCCCTCCTCATTTACATTTGGGTGGACTTTAAATATGTCAACGGCAGAGATAACTCTGTCTCCATTGCTGACATACTCCTCCAATAGGACAACAGAGTAAGCTCTGCCTGAGGTTCGACCATTCAACTGTCTGCCTAATTTAGAGTGGGTGGTCAAATGGCCAGTTTGTATTTTCATTTTGCCCTGTACAAAATGGTGAAATGATCCCCACACTATGGGAGAAAGCTTCCCTGGTGTGGGTTCCTTGGTTTTGTTTAAAAAAAAAAGTTTGACAGACAGAATGGTCGTTACTTTTCATCAAACTTTTAACTTATTGACAGGAACTGGGATGATAGTGGTGCCTATCAATGAGTAGAGTTGTTTGCTGGGCTGGTGAACATTTCAAAATTGGGAATATGGGTACTCCAAACTTTAAATCAGGATCAAAATCATCAAATCCAGTACTGATAACTGGGACCAAAGATACTGGTCCAGCTCGAAAGAATGTCTGATTAAGACGACGCCTGAACTTAAACTAATTAGCACAATTCATACTACCACTCTAATAAAGAAACCCACATACAAGCTACCATCCCCAAATATAAATGGGTTACAGAGGGAATCTCGAACACATTAAAAGTAGCAACCACTATTACATAGCAGGGAATAAATCGATAAACATTGACCACTAAAAAGAGGTACTTTCTGGATGTGCTGAATGTGTTCCTCAATGAAGAAAAACTTATATAGATATGATAATAATAAGGATAATGAAAATACTGCTACCAATATTACTACTACTAACAGTACTACTAGTACGTCTCCCACTGGAGTAATGCAATTTTGTGGCTGCAGAATTTTTAGCATAATTATGGATTTGCTGCATTTTCCACATAATCCATCATCTGCTGCATAATTTGCAGATTTTAACAAAAGTTAGTCAAGTTTCCAGCTCCAGCAAATCAAAAGCTACTAAAATTCAACAAGACTTGTGCAGCATGGTTTAATGCCCTTTACAATGGTCACCTTTATGTTTGTTAATGCTGTAGTTGGGTGTCTAATTAGTACTACTTGGGTGGAACGTTTGCCCTTGTAGTGATAAAGTGTATACAAAATATGACAAAATATTGAGGTACTATTGTCCCAAAATGCACCACTTTATGGTGTGTATTTTGATTTTTATTGCCACTTAATTTAGGCAACCACGTTGCCTAGCCTGGGCCCCCACAGCCATATAATTCCAGTGACCCTAAGTCTAATAATATTGGTACCCTGTTTTTCCCATGTAACTCAATGAGCTAAAAACTCATCAAGCTCAGTCTCACTCTAAACAAAGTCAGCCAGGACTCGCTCGTTGGGGCACAACAGAAGCAAAAAGAAAGCACACAACCCTTTAGAAACAGACTCCAAAGCCACATATTTCCTTTAAAATAAAAAGCTAGCCCACGTTGAAATCTGTTTTACTAAGATTGGTCTTGCACAGAATGCAAGTGCAGTGGAAAAAGAACGGAAGCAGAAAGTAAATGTAAAGGAAGAGAAAGATGGAAAATGGCCATAGGAACAGGAGAGAACTGCTGGACAGGAACAAGAGCTGAGACAAAACAGGCCAGCAGGGGAAATGATAGGGTTGGGGTAGACGAAAGATCAACAAATTAACAGGAAGAGCCTAGCCAAAGCCGAGCCAAGGATCTAGCTCAGATCCTAGAGCCCATGCATGAGCCGAGCCCTTAAAATATTGGATACGTAAATCATGAAACAAACATCACATAAAATATTATAAAGTCTCTTCAAAACTCAAACAAGTGTATTTCTTTGACATTGATAGGGCACATTATAGCACTGCACTGAAAAGTACTTACTAAAAGTGATAGTTTTGTACAACTGGTATTCAGAACTTACATATTTGAAAGTGCTTTCATATGTGATAATGAAGAAAAAGGATCACACAATGTAAACGGAGAAGCCGCTATTTATCCAAGTTTTCTGTTTCCACTTTTTACAAATTGTTCAGTAAATGGGTATCTACCTGTCTTTCCTAATACATTACACATGGTCACATGCATTACTTATAGGCATGGAGTGAATTTCTGATTTCCCAGAATCAAAAGATGTTGAGCCAACGCTGGGATAGAAGCTGGTTCCCCAGTGTCCAACTCTGTCCGTACCGCCACATCTTGGGTAGAGGTAGGGAGACAGACAGAAGCCACATAAATGTTTGGTTCGTTATGGGCTCATGGTTCCAACAGGACCTCAAACTGAACCAGAGCAAGGCTTCAGGCTCAAGCCTGGCTTGCGTTTTCAGTGGCTTGCCCACCTCTAGGATAGACACTGATGTCAGACACCTACTTTGAGCACAAGATATGTGATGAGGGAATGAGTACTACTGCAGTGTTTGAGTTACTCAATGAGCGAGAACTAGACAGTACCACATAGGAAAAAAGGAAGAAAATCAATGGGAACATGCAAGAGATACACTGGATGAGAGAGATGCACTGGATGAGAAAACATCTGTGCTTTTAAAATAGAGATAACTATGCAAGTACTATATCTGCTACAAAAACTATTATGATTAAACAAATATGAAGACTAAGGGCCTGATTACAACCTTGGCGGATGGGATACTCTGTCACAAACATAACGGATTTCCCGTCGGCCAAATTACAATTTCCATTATATCCTATGAAACTTGTAAAACAGCTGGCGGGAAATCCGTCACGTTTGTGGTGGAGTATCCCATCCACCAAAGTCGTATTCAGCCCTAATTCTGATATTACTAACAATAAAACATGGACAGAGCACATCCAAACAGCTGTTTGTGAAATTATGGGGTCTGCCGACTGGAGCAATAACCCCCAAAACTAGCACAATGATAAAATAGTGAAACTTAGGAAAATTGTAGCACATGTAGACTGCAGTCCTTTCACGTGTAACATGTTGAAATGGCTATCTTTTCTCTATGAATGTGTGCAGCAGTAATGTCAATCAGATCATATAAAACAGGAAGCTGACAGATTCTCCTGAAACTCCATGTGTATCTACGATTATTACGCCAAATCTTTTCTCACTGGATTAAATAAACAGTGAAACTGTCTGGAAAGTACTGGCCTCAGCATTATGGAGCAAATCAATGTGGGTGCCCTAGTTCTAAACATAGACAGATTTACTTGCAATTAAGGGCCATTTTTCCATGGAGAAAGTGGCGGCCTAGTTGAGTTGTCTTGTGTGTTGCCTTTTGGGCTTGGAAGAAGTTCTGGCATCAATGAGGCATCTTCTGATGCCAATTGAGGACCAAAAGATTTGTACCTTGTTGGTCTCAATGTGCCATTTGGGTTCCACACTATTTCTTGGGTCACAACCTGTGGAAATGCATGGGGTTATTGGACATCAGAAAATACCTTTGGGTGGTCTATCATCTTGGAGCAAGCACCTAAGCCACACCTTAGAATAAGCTTCAAGTCACACCACACTTCCATATGAAATTTCACAGGGGTTGGCTTTATCCCTAAACCTATTTGATAGTTATCCACCTTACTGTGGTCAATTAAGGGCTTTGGTTGTGGAATCTCAGATTAAAGTGGATGGTTTTCAGCTTCACCTGAAACACCGTGGCACTTTGGAACTAGATTAATAACTCAACCAAATTGTCGTAATAATTGTTTTTTCTTCATGCCATGATATTACCTTGTGAATGTTTAAAAAATTGAATTTTTGAAAGCCAGTACTATTCCCAGATAATAAGGCTGGCTGTCCAGTGAGGATCATCAACTGAAATTTAAAAAAACTCTTTGAAAAATCATAAAATTATGGAAGAGGGCAACTCAAAAATAATGGCACTGTTTTGGTATTTCTTTTTTTTATACATATAATCATTTTATTGGTATTTTGACAATTTAACAACTGATTCAGAACAGTACAGTAGACTTCTGTCTTTCTTATCCCACGTGATGTCAAGTTCAAATCAGCATCACTTTACTCCACACAGTAACTGTGGCATATTTCTTGGACTTAATTTTCCAGGTTGAGTCTTTATTCAAGAACTTGTGATGTTCCATTCACTTTCCCAAGACATGTTCATGTCTTCAAGGGCGTCCATAGCTCATTGATCTGTTTCTTCAATTTTCTACAAAGGTCAAGACCCGCTTACCATTTAGCCAAGACCGGGGCCTTGGTATCTCTCCCGTTGTTTGCTATACTTCTTTTGACTATTACCAGGCCCACAAATGTTTTCATACATCTATTTATGTCAAGCTAACCTAGCATATTTAGCACAGCTTAATATCTCTGCAGTACCAGAAAACTCTATACTGTTATCCTCAGGAGACTGGAGATGATTCTTTACCCATACGCCAAAGGCTTTCCCTGGTATAATGTAAGAGGTGAAGTTATTTAAATTGGATCAACCTAAATCGTGTTGAGATTGCTGTTTCCATAGGGGCTCTTAAAGTATTCTGCCAGTTTTCATCATCTATGGGACTCAGGTCTGATGCCCAGTCTTTCTTTACTTTGGGGAAAGTATCTAGTGTGTGACTAAAGGATAGTAATTACATTGTATCTTTTTGTTTGTAAGTGGTTTCAATTTAATTTTTACACCAAGGGGGCTAAATTCTGGGAGGTGGAGAAGGTATGGTGTCAATACATGTCTGCGCTGCAGGTTTTGGAAGAACTGGGACTTCAGAAGTCCAAAGTCCTCTTGTAGGGCTGAGAGTTTTTGAGTTGAGTGTTTCAGGTTACATTCCTCAGTATAGCAATACCTAGTGTGTCCAATCCAGTGAAACCCTTAAATCCTGCCACTTGTCCACTTGCCTATAATGCCAGCAGACGTACCACATACAAAAAATACATCAGGTCGCAATGCCCTATTGCCCATCTGTGGCATGCCGGATCTGTCCTGTTTTCAAAAATCTATACATTGATCACTGCCAAGTGGGATGCACAATTGTATGCATGGCGATGGCCAATGATTCATAGGCCACCGTTGAATGATGATTGCCATAATTTAGCAATGCTAACTCTTGGTGCCCTCTTGCACCACATAAAGAATCTGACAACTGAGGTTAGGCATCTAATCAATTGTGCTGGTAATATGTGGAGAAGTTTTGAAGGATACAGAATAGCCCGGGAAGAGAAACCATTTTGAAAATTGCTCATTAGAGATATTGGAAATTAAGTCCCGTGCAGAATATCTATTTTCAATGTCTCCATCTGTGGGCCTATATTGTCATCCTATGTCTCCAACCTTGGTCTTCTGATATATACATTCCCTAGAAATTAATCTCTTCTGATGTCCTTGGATTTAGTAAATGAGTGGCACAGTTCCACAAATCCCTCACTACTGCCACTGGCTTTATGTGTTATATTTCCCAATTGACCTGCATCTCTGTGAACATACCAAACTTTAAAAGCATTTGCACAACTTGTGGTCAGGATTTTTATGGATATCCCGTGTATATGAGATAGTCCACTGTGTACTACAACACCTTTTCTTCGACACCTCATCTTTGACCCCAGCTACCTATTTGAATGCTGTTACATATGGGTCTGATCTTAACAAAAACAATAGGTCAATAGCGATAGTGAATAGCAATTGTGAAAGGGCAGCACTTTCTAGTACCTTGTGCTATCGAGATGGGCTTTGACAAGACTTAGTGCATGTGCCAGTGGCCAGCGCTGAGCAGGGGTGTGTAAACAAGAGAACTAGGATCCAGTCTTAATCATTTTAAGAAGACAAATAAGTAGTTCCATTTCATCTTCTCAAATGCGATATTTCATATATACATCATTCATAGGCTATTGCCAATATGTCAGCCATTTACAGTCCATTCTGGTTTCATGGACAACAAAGAACAACTCAGTTTACAGGGTTCTTTGGGACTTTGGAAGGCTGCATTTCAAACTCAATTATAGGTAGTGACTGGTGGTCAATGTTTCACCTTCACAGGTTAAGGGCTAGGTTCTACCCAGTCTGATGGAACAAAGACCACACACACTTGTTAATGTATGTGGCATGCCCATGACCTCATGACACAGTGACAGGTAGGCTTGTTAGATGTAAGACCATGACAAGGTGTGTTAGTTTACGTGGACCTTAGCACCCAGCACACAGTAACAGTCGTATTGTACAGAAGCGTTATGTGTGTGTGATTTAAAAAAAACTAGGCAGATGTGTAATGTAAGTGTGTAAGAGTGTCCTGTGTTACAACACTGCTTCATCATATTTCAGAGACACTGAGTCCAAAAAGACATCTATGAGTTGGTCCCCTGGGGCGTGAAAAAGGTTTTCAATAGCAAGACTAGCACACAGCCACAAAGTAGTAACAGTCTGTGCATTAAGAAACCTCTTCAAATATCCTTACCACACTTACCAAGCACTCCAAAGAAACCAAATGTACACCCTCGGTGATCAGATCAATGCCGAAAATGGGAACTGTATCTAGTTTCTAGTAACAGTGTTCATGAAATGTATGCATGAAAGGAAGTCACCTATGGAACAATTGCTTACTTCGAAGGACGGGATAGTACACTTAAAAATATGAAACATTCTTATTTTGGAACCCTAGACTTGCATGTTTGCCTAGTACACATCACATAAGCTTAAATTGCTTATGTATATGCAGTGATTCATTTCTGAGAGAGTACTGGTGCCCGAAGCTCTGCTCAATTAAACGTTGGCTCAGCAAATATCAAGGCTGGTAGTTTTAAATCCACCTCATACCTCTTGAAGCCATTAGTCCACCTTATCAATCTGTGCTTTTTCTGTCTCTTATACTCTCTACAATATCTGCCGTGGCAAAAAGTATCTGCCCCCAAACATAAGTGCAGCTAGCCTCTACCGGCAACCACTGGCTCAATATGGATACAACATTGCAGTGACCTGCAGCAACATCGTTGGTACAAAATAATGCGTCAGAGGACCAGTGACGGCTGGTAACTTTAGGAGGGAGAGGGGAGGGTGGAACAAGAGGCACGCATGCACACTCACATCCATTCACAACACTCATCATCAAATATTCGAACATACACGCATGCTCTCACGCACCAAACATTCATTTTAAAAAACACACACACTTACTGCGGAGGTCCCAGGAGGGTTGGGACTGCTGCCTTCCCTCACTGGTTAACCAAAGGTCAGCTGTTATGATGTGGCTCGCGGCTACGATGTGCGATCGTTGCCGCGAGCCTAGAATGTTAGCGGTGATTCTTCCGCCCGGCAGTTGCTTGCTGACCGGGGAAGAAGACACCGCGTTAGAGGAGAGCTCCGTGAATAAAAGCTTACCGCATTACTACGACGCTGTTTCCTGCCGTCATTACACTTTTGGCGACGAGGATGTCAGCAAGCAGATTGCTTTCCTCTTAACGCGGATGCCGCGAACGTTGCATTGTGATCCGCTTTTGTTGTGGGATCAAAGACGCGGTATAACGAGTGGCGTTTATGCCTTCCCAGCGATAGTTTAATCAACGAGAGTATTTATAAGTTGCAGTCCGGCTGGGATTTGGCGACACGACTGCATCGGCCTCGGTAATGTCAGCGCTGTTGATTTGCTGTCATGGCAACGTCGCGTTGACGTCATAGAAAACTGGTGGCGGCCATCTTAGAGAGTTGGGAATACTCTCTTTCAATTGCTTTGCGCATACGTCGAAGTACTATGTGTTGTGGCGGCCATCTTAGAGTGTTGGGAAAACTTCAATCAAAATAGATTTTGGCCACGACGAACTGCATGGACAAGTATCTTCTACGGTGATAGGCACACCTGTTACCTGCTGTTTGCTACATTGTGTTATTCTGGAAAATACCTGGAACATTGATTTGGGTGTTTTTTTTTTGAGTTTCTTTGGAACGTACCGTCAAATTTGTGTTTTACAGAGACTGAGCACAGGTTCACACAATGGAAATGTCAACCGCTGCTGTGCACTCTCCACCTTTATTTTTGGTGCAATCTGGAAATCCGCCAATACTTTGGGAGGAGTGGATAGACATATTCGATAATTACCTTGAAGCCTTAGACGGGTTAGGATTCTCGTCAAGTAGGAAAAAAGCTATCTTACTTAGTTCCCTAGGCAATGAAGGTCAGCATGTCTTCAAGTACTTGCCTAAAGCTGTTGATCAGTCTGGTCAACCCATAGATGATGTATTTTTAGAAGCAAGGCGGAGACTAGAAATAAGGTTTGCCAAGACTGAGAATGTAGTCATGCAAAGATTTAAGTTTTACACACAACCTCAAAGGGATGGTGAATCTGTGGACGAGTTTGTCACTCGTTTAAGAGAGCTTTCAATCAAATGCAGATTTGGGGCGATGACAGAGGAGTTGATTCAGGACCAGCTCATAGTGCAGTGTAGGAGTAAGAAAATGCAGGAAAGATTGTGGGCAGCGAAGGATCCCAAGCTGAAGGATGCTATAGAAATTGCGAAGGTGGTTGAGGAGTCAGAGTTTTGTATGAAACAAATGGAGAGGAGAGAAGTTAAGGCTTCTGAAGAGGTATCTTCTGTTCAGGGTGATGTGGCTGTGACGAGTAAATCATCCTGGGAAAGACCTAGTGGATCTAAAAATGGGAGGTGCAACAAGTGTGGGAGCAGGTACCATACCTCTGAGTCCAAGAATTGCTTTGCCCTAGGGAAAGAGTGCCGAAGGTGCGGGCGCAAGGGGCATTTTGCGAGGGTATGTAGGGAAAAAGAGTATTCAAAGGGAAAAGTGGCCATGGTTGGTGATGTCTCAGGCGAAGTGACCGTTGGTGATAAATTCGGAAGGGTGTTGTGTGTTTCTGGGTTGGATGTAGCAGGGGTGAGAGCAGAAAGGATGCAGAGACCTAAGGCAGAATTTATGGTTAAGAATGTGTCTGTGGAGCTAATGGTGGATTCTGGCTCTTTATATACAATAGTTCCTAAGGATTTATTTTTCAAATTGTGGCCTTCAACAAGACTATTGCCAAAGGACATTAATCCTGGTGGGTATCAGGGCGAACAGATAGACATCGTAGGTTATATGCTCACTGAAATAGGGTTCAAGGGGAGAAAGATCTTAGGCAAAGTGTATGTGGCAGAATCAGGTCCGCCTATTTTAGGTTGGCAACACCAGTACGATCTTCGCATAGTCATCAATCCGTGTGCCCCTAGTCAGGTAGCTGCAATCGAAGATGTTTCCCTTGCTAGTATACTGAATGGGGCTAAAGGAGTATTCAGAGAGGAGATGGGAGAGTTGAGAGATTATGTTCACAAGATTAAGTTGAAGCCCGGTGCTGTTCCTGTGCAGCACAAGGTTAGAAAGGTTCCAATCTCGGTGAGAGAGGGGGTAAAGGAACTCTTGAATGAAATGTTAGATAGTGGGGTGATTGAACCAGTGGAGGCCTCAGCATGGTTGTCACCTGTAGTAATTTCTAAGAAGAGAGATGGGAAGTTGAGGTTCTGTGTGGATTTGAGAGGGCTAAATCAGATGATTGTTACAGACAATTTTCCCTTGCCAAACATTAATGAATTGGTCCTACTGATGAAGGGTGCTAAGTACTTTTCAAAACTGGACTTGAAGCACGCATACCATCAGATTAGACTTCATCCTGATTCGAAGGGCCTCACTGCTTTCATCACCATGGAGGGCACATTTCAGTTCACACGAATGCCGTTCGGTCTGGCGTCTGCCGCCAGTGTGTTCCAGAGGATGATGAACCAAATTTTCAAGGGGTTGGACAATATCTTGTTTTTCCAAGATGACATTCTAGTGTTTGGTGAAACTATTGAGAACCATAATATAACTTTGAAGATGTTATTGGACAGATTATTGCAATCTGGTTTGACTTTGCGCCGTGAGAAGTGTCAATTCTTGATGACAGAGGTGGAGTATCTTGGACACTCACTGTCGCAAGAAGGTGTAAAACCAAAAAAAGATCTGTTGGTGGCAATTAGGTCGGCTCCAGCACCCAAAGACAAGGATCAATTACGATCTTTTTTGGGATTGATTGAGTACTATTCCAAATTTGTAAAGAACTTTGCTAGCAAGACAGAATGCCTAAAAGTACTTTTGCGCAAAGGGGCTAGTTTTGTCTGGGGAGGAGAGCAATACCAATGTTTTCAGTTGATTAAGGATGATGTATGCAACGCTGGCATTTTAGTGCCTTTTGACACAAAGAGAAGAACAATAATCACGGTGGATGCGAGTGCTGTGGGCATTGGGGCCGTCTTATCTCAAATGCATGGGTCGGTGGAGAAGACGGTTGCCTTTGCTTCTCGGACTTTGTCTTCTGCTGAGAGACATTACGCTGTCATTGAGCGTGAAACTCTGGCTGCGGTGTGGGGTGTGGAATATTTTCGCACATATATATGGGGTAGTACCATCACATTGCGTTCTGATCATAAACCATTGCTGAAGATATTGTCACCAGGTGGGACTGGTAAAGGGTCAGCGAGATTGGCTAGGTTGGCGTCCCGTTTGCAAGAATTTAATTACGAGATTGAGTACATTCCAGGTTGGAAGAATGTGCAAGCGGACTGTCTTTCTCGTCTGGCTCTTGAGTGGCAGACAGTGGATGGTGACAATGTATTGGAGCATGAACAAGAGGGAGTCGTTGCGTCAGTGGGTGAGGTTATGCATTGGTGTAAAGGAGCAGTGAAGGAAATTGACTGGGATTTGGCTATGAAAGCAGATGATGTCTTGTTGCGGGTCGTAGATTTAATAAGGAAAGGCGGGAGGAGAGATAGTACTCTCCCGGTATCTGTACGGCCTTTCAATAAGGTTGTGGATGAGCTTTCTGAAGTTGATGGAAGAATGATCCTGCGGGGTGAAAGAGTTGTTCCGCCTATGGGGGTGCGCAAGCGCTTGTTTGATAGTGCACATGAGGGTCATCTTGGTCAAACGATTACCAAGAGAAGGTTGAAAATGGAATTTTGGTGGCCTGGTATGGACGATGATGTGGTGAGATGGGTAGAAAGATGTTCTGAGTGCATTCAGAGTGAGAAACGGTTGAGAGTGGGAGAGCAGTCAGTTAGTGGAAATATAACTGATCCTGGCAAACCTTGGCATAGTGTTTGTTTGGACTTTATTGGACCTTTGTCTGGCATTGGCAGAGGAAGGAATTTTGCCTTGGTTATGGTGGATGTGTACTCCAAATGGCTTATTGTCAAGTTTATGGGAGAGGTTACGACATCTGCTACCATAAGTGTACTGAGAGAAATTTTCTCTGAGGAGGGTTTTCCGTCAGTGTTGATTACTGATAATGGCACACAATTAACGTCTGTGGAGATGAAAGGGTTTTTAAACTCGTGTGGCATAAGGCATGCCCGCACAGCGTTATACAATCCTCGTGCTAATGGTATTGTGGAACGAGCTAATCGCATGATTAAGAGTGGTCTGCAATTGGCTGTGGTAAATGGTTTGGATGCTGGTTCGGTGATTTCAGAATTGGTGTGGGGATATCGAACTACAGAAAATACAACGTCGTGCAGAGTACCGTTTGTTGATATGAGGGGTAGGAAACCTGTCAGTAAACTCAGACCTGCATGGATGGAGAGATTGTTGGGTGGTGGTGGCGCATTCAATGGAGACTCAGCCAATGAGACAGGGGATGACAATGAGAGAATTAAACCAGGTGATTGGGTAAAAATCAAATCTGGTAGAGCGAGACAGGGGTTTAGCAAGTTCTTAGGTCCGTTTAGAGTTCTTCAGGTTCACAGGTGGCATGTTTTGCTTGATAATGGTCAACGTTGGAATTTCAGGCGTGTCGCAAAATTTTCCTCTGCGTTGGAGGGTGGATGTGCAAGGAGGGGTGATGATTGTAGTGGTTATATGTTGATGAAAGATGAAGATCTGAACGGTTCTAGTGGTGGCGAGAGGAAACAGTTTGATGGTGGAAATGGCGATGCTGCGGTTGGCAGGAGTGAAGTGATTATTGACGCTCCTGTTACCTGCTCAGATTCCATGGGAGCTTCTACTTGTGTTCCAAGTGTGGTGTCGCCTAGAATTGTGGGGTTTCCCAGGACTACTAGATGTAGGAGACCTCCAGGGTTCTTGAATGACTATGTTACTTAAAGCCTATTGTTAGGATAATTACTTTGTGTATAGATTTTTCTTTGTTTTTAACTTGTTATCTATTATGTTGTTATAGTTTTTCCAGTTGTTATTTGTGGTTCCTTTTGTGGGTGTCAACGATGGGGGATGTGTTATGATGTGGCTCGCGGCTACGATGTGCGATCGTTGCCGCGAGCCTAGAATGTTAGCGGTGATTCTTCCGCCCGGCAGTTGCTTGCTGACCGGGGAAGAAGACACCGCGTTAGAGGAGAGCTCCGTGAATAAAAGCTTACCGCATTACTACGACGCTGTTTCCTGCCGTCATTACATCAGCCAACGAGGGAAGGCATCAGTTCCAACTCGTCACAGAGTGGGATGGGGTCAGTGAGACTGCTGAACCCACCCCACTCAGTGATGAAGTGTCACTGATTGACACTCGGCCCTGGGTGCTTCAGGGCTTAAAACTGAAGGCCCCAGGTCCGAAGCAATTGGTGACGTTTCCCTTCGCCATGAGAGGGAGGGCCTTGAAGCAGCTTTGCTAGACTGAAGAGGTCACGGCCACAGGACTGTAACTTCTTCAGCCCAGCAAAGTTCAGGTCAGGCAGCCCGGAGCCTACGCAATTAGCGCATGTCTAGCTCCTGGCTCCCTGGCCTGAAATGAAGAGTGTCTGTCAGGCTTCCCAAAGGACGGGCTGCGGCTGCACAAGGCTGATTTCTAAACAGACCAAAGGTCCAAAATACAGGTTTAATTAAAACAAAAATCAAGCAAGATCTTAGAACCTATTTCATAACAAGCCAATGACTGTAAGAAGCCAATGACCTGAGTATGCATTTGATTAAAAAAAAAATCATAATACCTCCGTGTTCCATGGTGCATTGTTAACAATAAACAGCTCTACAGCACACTCAAACACAGCAGCAGGGTGAATAGTTCAAATTAAACCACAGATCCAGATCACAATATACACAAAACAAAAAATAAACACATTGGTAAGGAAAATGTCAATTTGCAAAGCAAAGTGTTCAGAAACGCACACAGACAATCATTAAAATCTTCACAACCAAAATGCCAAAAGATTCCCGCAAAGATAAAAGCAACAGAGCACCAGATTCTACTGTTCTTAACAAAGCAGAGGTTCATAGTCAATTAATAAAGACTAAGCACTACAGAAAAAAACGTATTCACAAAACATATATAGCTTATTACAGTGTTTGCATATAACCAGAACACCAAACTGCTCCAGAAAGAGTACATGAAGCTTGCAAAGTCCTGTGTTACATGGTCTACAACCAATCAGACGGTCCGAGCACTTTGATAATGACAAAACACTGCAGCAAAGCAAAGTGTTCATGTAACAGTCATAGCTTCAGGATAGCAAACTTAACGAACAAACAAAGAACAAAAGCACGTACGGAAAATAAAGTGTTCATAAAACGCCCAAAGCCCAGATTAAGGTGCTCACTGCAAGGCAGATGGAAGAGCACATTCATGGAGACAAAGCACTGTAGCCGGCCAAAGTGTGTATAAAATACACGGTTTCAGATTATTGTGATTACGGGGAAAATAGTCAGGCAGCAATGGCTGCAATGTTACACTGAAGAGGATACATCAGAGCAGCACTGAAAATAAACTATTCATAAACCACAAAAAAACACAACGATTATAGAGTTTATGACAAAGCAGAGGGCCAGGGCACATTGAGAGCGACATAACCACAAAGCACAGCCGACACACACACACACACACTCTATCTCTTTTTCGTATTACAGCGGTCAAGGCACTGTGCCACACCGGATTAACAAGGACAACAAAGGAAAGCGTTCACATAACACAGATATCCCTAGATTACGGTATACACAACAGAGTCAAAACACACAAGCACAAAGCAGTGTGGTTCGAAGAAAACTGTTCGTGCAACACACACAACCTCCTATTAGGACCTTCAGAGCTATTCCCAAAACCAAGGGCATGACACATCTTCAGGCTGCAATGTTCACATAACCGAAGCACATAAGCAAGGTAAAGTATTCAGAAGATTCCAAGATTACAATGCTCGCAAGCACTGTGATAAGGACAAAGACCTACACCAACCCAAAGTGTACATACAAAACACACTGCCCCCGATAACATCGTTCATAACACAGAGCAGGGCCCCAGCACATTACCAAGGACACAGCAACGAGGGGAAGTGTTCATAAAACACACAGCCCCAGCGGTACAATGTTGACAACAAAGTCAAATCCCGCTCCATAATGTTCCTGACAAATCACAGCCCAGAGTACAATGTTCTTAATAAAGCACCGTTCCAGAGAACGTGTTCACGAAAAAAGCACCGCCGCAGAGTGTCACGTGCATAAAACCACAGCTCCAGAGTACCATGTTCAGATTTAGGACTTCAGATCATTAGTTTTAAGAGGTTGTTTAAATCTCCCTGAAGGAACTCATATGTAGTCAGCCTATTGTTTCCTAAATCATAACACTTAAACGCACAAACTCGTAGCAATGTGAAAAAAGTGCAGTCTATATGTGGCCGTTTTCTGGGTTATGTTCTATATTGATATTATTGTGCCTGTTTGTGGTGCTCTGAAGTTCTCTGTCCGGAACCACGCGTGAGGTAGAAGCCACACTAGCCCGGCAGGAGTTTCCGGAGCAGAGCTGGGCGGGCAGGGAGCACAGAGCAAACAGCAAAATGCACCGGAGGAGTGCACACACCACAGCCAGAGGTCTAAGTGTTGCTTTGTGGAGCACAATCTCACACTTACCGCTCTCAATGGAGTTGTGCGCCAGAGATTTGGGTTCAAAACCCTACAAATCCCAGTCTTTTGAACTCTTGGCATCAATGTCTTTGACGAGGCCTAACCTGGAGCCTGAGTTCACCAGTGGTGCTGGAAGGAGTGAGGCAGACTATTAGTCAACAGTAGGACATCAGCATAAACTTCAACTTGAAGACAGCAGTGCCAAAAGAGGGTGTTTCTCTGGATAAATGTGCCTAATTGCACTTTCTACCAGTGCCCTGAGTGAGAACCTCTGATTACAGAAGGGCGTGGGATCTGAAAAGAGTCCCTGGAGTAACACAGGGAGACAGTAAAAATCGACAGTGCAGGAGCATGAGGATTGAAGAGAGACAGTGGGAGAACACTTGGGTGACGGGTGAAGTCTCATTATTGTGTCAGTGCATCCAGACGCATGTGGAATAAGTCACAAGAGAGGATCATACAGAGCTAGAAGTAATCATTTTGCATCACAGCCCACATGTTAGGAGCTAGGCAGACACAGAGAAAGCTATAGGCTGCTGAAGGTCAGACAATATGGCTGCTGAACAGAGTGCAGAGAGGAATCGAAGAAGAGGTTGATGTACAGGAGCCCCCCCCCCCCCCACAAAATGCAGCACCCCTCAATCAATATATACCATTGTGGTTTATGGGTTCATTACTGGTTAGCGATGTGTTATTTGGAGGGTGCAGTGTGGAGGGGGGTAGATGAGAAGAGTCAGGGGGAGATACAAAACAACTTTTGACTTAATATGGTAGCTGTGAAGGGTTGGGCAGGGACTGCCTCATTGAAGGGGGGCAAGGTGGCAGAGGACAGATGAGGAGAGGTGGGAGAATGTAGGCCAAAGAAGAAAGTCAACCTGTTGCTGCTGTCACAAAATGGAAGCCCTGGCATGTAAATAAGGGAAAATAGGATTTGTGGACGATGTGGGGTTGGGGACAGATGAAGAGAGGCATATGGACAGGGTCACTAAACAAAATAAGCAATGGCAACGTTTATAAGTCTACCTTTAAATAGTAAAGGATGCAAACACTGGTATGCTTAAATGATGTGGTGGAATAATAGCGGTAAAGGGGATGGTAGTGGTAATAAGTGTGGTTTTCGTCATGATGGTAATTGTCCTTGTGGTAATGAAAGCAGTGGTAATAATGACGGTAAGGTTAATGATAATGTCTGTAATGTCAGTAGTGCTGATTTTTGGAGTAAAGATGGTGATAGTAATGTCTTTCACTTAATTCATCAGAAAAATATTAAAAACCGTTACAGATTAAAAAGTCCAAAAAGGATTTCTTTCTGTACATGCCGAATGTGTGGTGATTCAGTGTAATTTTTAGATGTCAAATAGTACTTCATGCATTCATTCCACCACAATCACTATGTAGGAGGTGGAATCACCAACAACCGACAGCATGAAGTGAGAAAATAATACTCATCTAGGTGAAGTAAAAGTCAATTCTACGTATACTTTAAGGGATTGTTAATAATGGGCATTGCAGACTGCGCTGTCAAACTGGACCTAAATGACCCACGACTGCCATAACAACATGGAACCAGCAGTGTGCAGGTAGGAGTGGGGCTAGGCTATGTAGGATGTTAAGAGAAAGATGACAGGAGGAGATAGGGTAAGAAAACCAGTGCCCTTCCGCACAACAAATGCCCGCTGGCAAAAAAACTGTCAGACCTCAACTTTCTCACAGAAAACAAAGTCAGTAGTTGTACTGTGGCTGCAGCACCGTTTGCACACTGTTTGCCACACCACCAGAAAGCAGAGGAACCCGAGGTATTGGCCTAACATCAGCCGGCTCTGCGAAGCAAAGTTGCCTTGTACTTTTAGTGTTAGCTTATATGCGCCTAGTAGCAGGTATAATGCTTTGAGATCTCAGTGATGAGTAGGTATACTGTTCCCAGTCATCTCTTGTTAAATCTAGACACCATATACCGGCTGAGATGATATAATGAGTAGACGCAGTAATGCAATACTGCAGCTGAAGCCTCGGTAATGAGTGGTCACTGAATTCCAGGTAATATCTCACTGAGAAGTAGGGCAACACTCTAGATAATGGTTCACCGATAAATGGGAACAATACAGCAGGCAATCAGTGGTGTAATGCAAACTACTCCTTCCTCGCCGTAGAATGTGATGAGTGGCCCCTTCGTCTCCCATATCTCACAGTTACCAATTGACTGAGGCCTAAACGGGGACCTTCGGGAAAGATGAGGGGAACTACCCCCCATGCTTCATAATGGCTCTAGGGGCATGTGTTATGTATCTGCAGGCAATGTCTCAATGACATTGTCCACAATTCTCCAGATAATTTTATACTAATTATCGAATTAAAGATTTGTTACTGTTGGGGTCTCTGTATCAAGGGGCGGGGGGGAATACTCAGATAGACACAATATGAAACTGTGGTCTTAGTAACAGGTTTATGCAATAAAACAGTCATTCGCAAGTAGGCACAGTCCTCTAGGTACGATCGCAATAATGAGGGGCCACAATACACAAAAATGTTTTTTTAGAAACTAATGAGACAGTATTGCACTTCAAGTTAATGGTCACCGATGATTGGGCACAATACTCAAAGGGATGTTTCAGTAAAGAGAGATTTGACATCAATTGCAACAAACTCAATATGTCAGACAGGTCCCAGCTTTGGACTTTGGACTTCCGGCTTTGGGGAGTTGAACTTGATAGGATTATGTGGTGGTGTGCAGGAGGAAAGAACCTACAGCTAGATGCTATGATGTAGTTTGGCTCAGTGCTGTGTGAAGAGATGGACCTGAATTGAAAGAGCTTGTCATGACCTTCTGCATGCCCCTGCTCAATGTGCACCAGCTATGAGGTGTGGCCAGATAAATAAATGTTGGATATCACTTGCACACATCGCATGCAGAATTCCTCTAAGTACCAGCTGAAAATGTGGTGCATAAATGTGAAGGTGGCTACTGACACGTCTCTGGGGGATTGACTTCACTAGGACACTCTGCCTGCCTCTCCTAAGAGATGCTGGTACCATGGTGAGTGCACAAAGGAGTAATCTACTAAAGATACATCATGGTGGTCTTGTGACTGAACAGAATAGAGTGGAGGCTAACCCAGAGGGGAGCCCAGATAAAAAGACCTCGTATGCACATGCAAGAGTTCCCTTTGATAGGATACAAACGTTAATGTTGTAAGACCATTGATATGTTCCCCATTCTATTAGTTCTAGCAAAAGCACTAGATCCAAAGGACTACAAAACTGCTGAAACTAGTCAGCAATCCTGTCCATACACTTTTTGTGTTGAGTGTCGATTTATACATTGAAGGTTGTCTACACAATTTTGAGGAACTGGGAATCCCTAGAGGAACAACAGTTCACAACATCATTTAGCTGACGCTGTTAATATACACAAAAAGAGACTTGAGGGGATAGATCAAGCTCCTCCAGCGACCTGCTCTCCACTTGCCGACGAGTATCTTCCTGTTTGCAGCTCAGCCTACTCAATTAGAAGATTTTGCTTAGTTAAATATATATATATACATATTTAACTAGGCAAATACCACTAGGTAGTCATAGTTAGGACCTAGTTTCTATATAAAAAGCATTTTTTTACTGTCGTATATCTTTGGCGTCACTTGACAAATCTTCCCAAAACTTAAAAAAAAAATTGGCAGTCATGTCAGCTGCTGTCATGAAGGTTTTGGGGTGATCGGTCTGGGGGGTGGGGGTGAGAAAAAGGGGGGCTCCCAAAACACATTTTCACCATTTATCTTTCCATAGGGATTTTAAACAGTGATAGCGCTGAAACTGTTGGACGGAATTACACCAAATTTAGCAGTAAGTCCTAGTCCACAAAGCAACCTTTTTTGTTTTGGTGTAATTCTGTTCAGTAGTTGTTGAGAAATTAAGGAGAAAACAAATTTGTAAATATAGGGATGCAAAGAATTTGCGATACCTCCCAATCTCATGCTGAGATCTGATTGGCTGACATCACTTCAACAAGTAAGCCTTTGAAGTGTTGTTAGAAATCCTGGGACTTGGCTGAAGCCACGTCCCAGAAAAAGTGTAAAAAATAAAGAAAAGGGGCCAGGGTATAAACACCATGACCCCTTAGCTCTGGTTAGCACTGGTGGTGGGGACCCCTCCTCCACAGGGCTAAAAAGCATTTTTTTTACTTTACAGATGGAGCTGTGGTGGCGCCACGGATTTGCTGTAAAATGCAAATAAAAAGCAAAGCTCAGGCTCCCGTGCTTTGTTATTATTAAGCCCCCGGGTGGGCAAGTCCCTGGGCCATTCTTATTATGATGCGCGGGGGAAGGGGCAGGTCCCCCTCCAGCTGCCCAGGGACCACCACCTCCCTGGGCATTAATGAAAGAATATGTGGGGGCTGCCTGGCCCCCCGGAGCCTGAGGATCACCGCCTCCCCGGGGCTTTGTAAATATTTAGGGCGTGGCACTTGGCCCACTCCCTTTGCCTGGGGACCGCCATCTCCCCGGGGCATTAATGAAAGTAAATGCAGTGAGGGCACCTGACCCCCATGCCATAGGGATTACCACCTCCTGGGGGCATTGATATTCAAGACAGAAGCTGAACTTGGCAAAGTATAAGTTTTGAAAATTTCATGAAGATTTGTCAAGCAGCACCACAGTTATAGGCAAAACAAAAAACGCTCTTCTTATGGAAACTAGGTCCTAACTATATCTACCTAGTGGTGACTACCACTAGGTAGATATAGTTAGGACCTAGTTTCCATAGGAAGATATCTCAAAACTGAGAACCTGTGAACAGAAATTTGGAGTAATAATGGATTCAGTGCTAGAAATGTTGGATATAGTGGCCACTAATGTTATTATATATAATGTGGTCACAGTTACAACACTAATGTGAACCTCTCTGAAATATAAGTAGCTCCTCCTGGACGGTTAAACACTTTTTAACATGTTTGCCTCACTGGTCACCATAACAATGCAGCTGATCATAGTAGAATACCCCCAAGAAGGGGTGTGTGGGAACCACAATTTAGTGCCCATTACAGAGACTGAGGCAATCCTTGTTAGTTGTAATGTCAGTCTGGTAGGTATGTGGTAAATCATTTTCTAAAGCAATATAACTAGGATATATATAATCCCAAGTGGATGCTGTTCATTTCATATTTTAGAAATGTAGGGATTTAAAGGTGCACTTTTGAAATAAAGGGAAATAGATGAATACTGTTAAACACCCCTCTAATGGATTAGAGGCAAACTGACTAGTCATTTCTTATATTGTGGTATGATCAAGGGAGGTGGCAACTAGCAAAAAAACTCGGTAAGCCATTGTGTGTTTAGGTGCACAGAGCGATATAGAAGTCAACTGTTTACGGTTTATGACACTGGCTAGAACCCACAAGTTGCAGCAATTTAACTTGCACTGGGGGTACATTTAAATGTTCGAAGAGGATCAGCTACATTGCAGTGTATCTCCTTTTGTCTGTTGTCCAACTCCATAGTAGTGAGGCATTCTTTTATATATGCAGAATCCTTAGCACTGGAGGTATTCCGCCAAATCCTTTGTAGTTTGCAGATCCTCTTTAGGGGGGAGTCCTTTGCAATCACACGTCGATGGGCAGGGTACAGGTTTTCTACCTCAGCTATGCACGCAATATGGGATTTTGCACAAAACACATCCTTTGTCCAGGCATGAATGAGCTGCAAGGCAGTTTTTGGCCTGCTCTGTTTTACTTAGAGAGGTGGAGTGCAGCAGCTGGATGTTGTCATTTCTGAGTGTCATTTTAATGTTAGCCTCAGCCACAGCTACCCCATATGCAAACTCATAAAGTCAAACAACAATGATTAGTTTCTACTCCATTGCAATTTTGTGCACATAGCCCAGTGGCCGAGACTGGATGCTGAGAAGGTCTGTTGAGACGCCCTCTTCATTGCCAAATGAAAGGATGAGTCCTCCTACCAGCTACAGTGCCACCCTGCCCAGAATGAGGTATGTGAAAGGTGTCAACTGTCTCCTTATGATAGTCCAGGAAAGGAGGGGAAAAAAACTCTCCTTGGCAATCTTACAGAGGATGAGGATTATAACTGATGAAATCAACAAGGCACCAAACTCCTTTTGACATCTCGAAGGAGAAAAGAGCCAAGCACGAAATCGAGGCTCAGAGGCTCAGAGGTCACTAAATGTGATGTTCCAGGAACAGGCTGGCCTACAACATGATGAGCACTCCGCTCTTTCTCAAATGCAAGCAACCTTTGGTGAGATCCTGACACAACCCTAGGCACATTTGTAACACCCAGTCACCCACAAACCTAAGCTACAGTAGTATCACATGAATAAAGCAGGGGATGGGAAGACTCCAACATGGAGGACAGAAGAAGAAAGGTAGCAGGTACTGAGAAAGGTTGACGACTGTTCTCGTTGAGCAACCCATCAGTTTGGCGCTACAAAGAATGGGTGCCTGTAAGGTTAACCCACATATAAATAAGTACAGGCAACAGTTGCAAAGGACTTGGGTGAATCTGGGCTCTTAGTTAAGACGAATGCCAGAGTTTACTATGTGGAACCAATTGTTTCCTTTCTAGAGGTGTCTGAGATATCAAAATGTCTGCACCCGTGAGCGTGCTTGTAGTTATAAAGGCTGATTTTCAGTACCTACGGATGACCTAGTGAAAGGTGAAACAAGCATCAGCAAGTCAGATGTGTAGTGCTCTTCCCATTGTATCCCACCCTTAACACAGCCATAGAGAAAACCAGCCTATCCGGATGTAATAGAACTCAGTATCATTATACAACTTGGCATATTGTACACACTGCACTCTCCCTCCTGCTCCTGACTCTCGTTTGTGTTCCCTTTATCGGCCCCTGAGGGCTGCTTGAAAGTATTTTTTTTATATCTTCCTGTGTTAGACTGTGTCATTTTGACCATTTTGACCTGCAGACTGATCCACCATCCCCTTAATTACAGTATTTCTGACCTCTGATTCCGTATATTTATTCACCTCCTGAGAATCTTTATATGTTCAATGTAGTTTTGCCATTCAGCTATCCCAATCCCTCCCCATGGTTGTAACAATTTCCATGTCACCTTAAATTTAAGGTGAATGAGCTGCAGGTGTAGTCTTCCTAAAGAGAAAAAAACTACTCTCTTTGGTGATGCCTCACTAATGAACCAGCAATGTCCTCCATTGGAGGGCTCACTGATTCTTGGACAAACAATATTCCAGGTGATGCCTCACTAATATATAAGCATGACACCTGAGCTGAGGCTATACTAATGTGTTAATACACCATTTTCTGATGTCGGTCTCAGTGATGGATGAGCTTCGTGCTAGAAGTGAGCCAGCGGTAAAGGGCACAATACTTTAGACATCTTTGGTCATGCGCAAGATGAAAGAAAGACACCAAGCCTAGTCTGCAGCATGGTCCCTCCTGATGACATAACAAACTTAACCCCACACAAATATATGTACCATTTTCAATATTCATTCAATTGTTCATTTGTTCAAAAAATCACCATATGAATATCTCATTTCCTTTTAAGGATGATTGCTCCTGGACACTCAACTCCAATAGCGAAAGGACTTTGAACTTGGCAAACTTTTCTCCAACATAATTACAAAGCAAAACTGCCCAAATGCATTGAACAAGAAGTAATTGATCAGGTCCAATCTACCACTGAGATACCTGGTATTCTAGATGAGTCTCTGGTGGGTATTGCATTCCTTCAAGAGACAGAAACATCAGATAGATGAAGACCTGTGAAGTGCAGTAAATGACTGCAGTGACAGGCCGAGATACTGTTTCATCTATCAGCATCTTTCGACACAGTCATTCATTCCAAAACTCTACACAGACTCAAAACTATTGGAGAGCACGTTTAGCCCCGCAATTGATTTCTTCGTGCTCACTGTCAGGGTACAATAATCGTAATCCCACTTATCCAATGGAATTCGGATGAGAAAAGATGTGGTCCTTACTACGGTTATTCAGTCTCCTTGTCTTACTATCCAAAGATGAACAAGAAATTGGCAAAGGCTCTTCAGCAGACCTCTCTGACACCAAATTCAAACACACAGTTCAGTGATTGAATGGGCACCACCCAATTAGAAATGAACCAGAAAATAATATCAAATACATTTAATTACATTATAACTCTGACTACAGAAAGTAAATTAATTTCCCAGAATTGCATGCCGAGGCACCTCCGGACAACTTGCAGTCAGTGCTACAAGGCCTTACTAATGGCAGACTGAAGATTATACAAGAAGACTGGTGAAAGCACACCGATGAACAAGACAATCAATTAAAAGTGCAGTTCATGACTTAAATAATCTTTTCTCCATTTCATGCATTCTAGTGTTACTCTGAATTATATTACTTGTGATTATGCCTAATAATGTTAATCTTTTACATCTTGATATCCAATCTTTTGGGTCAGAAGGTCCAGCTAGTGCATTAGGGTCATTGTAAATTAGCAATATGTTCCACTGCATGTCCTGGTGTACATTCCACCTTTTTTAGATCACCTCAGAACAAGGCTGGACTTTAGAGCAGTTAAAATTTTATATTTTCACAACACAGAGCATCTCTCTCTCCCTCTCTCTCTCTTGCCACTGGGTAGTTATAGTAAGGTCAGCCATTCCATAGCCAATGACTTTCTGGATTTGCTACTAACTTTTGCACCATTTGATAAATCTTCACAAAACATTCCAAAAGATGCTCTTTTTGACTAGTTTGAGCATGGAATGTTTTGGGGTGATACATCTAGTGGGAGGCAAAAAAGAGGGTTCTCTAAATGCAAACTCAACATGTATTTTTCATAGACGTCTTTAGGCAGCGCTACCACAAAAACTGCTTAACAGAATTACACCAAATTTGGCAGGAAGCTAGATCTTGGTCTGCAGATTGTTTTTGTTATGATTTGGTTTAAATCCGCTCAGTAGTTGTGAAATTAAGGTTCAAACGTATTTGTATATCTGGACGGTTGGGTTTGTGAGAGTCTCTCGAGTGTCCCCCCAAGAGCACAGATTCAAAAATGGAGCCATCTGATTGGTGGAGAGACCCCCTTTTTCCCCATCAGCTGTCTCGCTCCGATGAGAGCGAGAGACTTGCTGTGACTTGTTGGGTGTTGGAGGTTTAGAAATGAAATGGCCATCTTTATTGTTTATTGTGAAAAATTGTTCGTGCTGTGGGAATGAAGCAACAAAAGCAATATAAGAGGACAGGTTAAAGGAATTCTGTCCCCTTAGAAATTGAAAGGAGGTCTGTAAGAGATAAATACTGTGATGAAAGAACGCGTACATTCTTTTTTTTCAATACTGCGATGCTGCGGTTCCCTTGTGGGATTGTGCAAATTAAAAAGGGGTAGGCGATCTAGGTAAATATTCTACTATGCAGATTTATCACTGTAGGGGGCAGTGTCAGTGGAGAGGCTAGTCCTTTATCACAGCTTATTTCAGATAGCTACTGCCATTCAAAGAGGTCTTCCTGAAGAGGGCAGTCTCCCCACACAGCCTACTATGCATGTCTGTTGAGGTGTCAGCCAAGAGGCCATTCCCTTCTCGTACTCTACTATGCACAGCTCACGACCTGGGGATAGGGGTCAGAAGAGAGGACAGTTATTTCCAATACCCTACTATGCACATTTGTCATCCAAGAGAAAAGTGTCTGTGGTGAGGCCAGCCCCTCTCTGCACCCTACAGGGCACACTGATCATCCTGGGGAGATGTCTCAGTGGAGAGGCCAATTTCTCCCCACGGCTTATGACGCACACCTGTCATCCTGGGGAGATATGTCAGCGGAGAGGCCAGTCTGTCACCACACCCTATAACACACCCGTCCACTGGGGAGAGGTCTCAGAGGAAAGACCACTCCCTCCCCACACCCAACTATATAAACGTGCCATCCAAGACAAAGGCATCAACAGAGAGGCCAGTAACTCCTTACACCCTACTATGTACACCTTTCGCCCTGGATAGAGGTTGGAGTGGAGAGGCCATTCTCCCCCCACAGCCTACTATACACGCCCATTCTTCTGAAGAGAAGTCTCAGAGGAGAGGTCAGTCTCTCCCCACACCCTACTATGCACACCCATCAGCTTGGCGAAGGCCATGCGCAGCATCAGGTTGGCTGCCTGTGGGTGGGATGGCTGCAGGGCCTGGCTTGCAGGTAGGCCCTGCGACCAACCCCCCGCCCTTGCTGCATACAGGGGGTTGGCTTTATGTACAGTAACAAATTAATGTATGTTGCAACAACGCATGCTGGAACCACGCATGCCTAAATAACGTGGTCGGAACAACGACGCGTTGTTACTACTAATGCCTTTACCACGAATGCCTTAATAACGATTTTTAATTGCAAAGGCATTCCTGGTAAAGGCATTAGTGAACGGCATGCATAGTTCCAGCATGCGACCCCCCCTGACCCCCCACCCCTAAATATTACCGGGACCTCCCACCCTGCCCCTAAAGCCTAAAACCACCTTAACCCCCTACCCCGCCCCTGAAACCTAAAACCACCCCAACCCCCACCCCGCCCCTAAAATTACCGTGACCCCCACCCCCGCCCCTAAAACCTAAAACCACCCCAACCCCCCACCCCTGCCCCTAAAACCTAAACTACCCCAACCCCCACCCCCAAAAAGTAAAAATACCCTGGACCCCCCACCACCGTCCCTAAAACTAAAAATACAACCACCCCCCCACCCCACCCCTAAAACTAAAAATGCAAGGACCTCCCCTCCCCACCCCTAAACCTAAACCACCCGACCCCCACCCCCTAAAACTAAAAATGCCCCGAGCCCCCTCCCCTCCCCTAAACCTAAACCACCCTGACCCCCCACCCCTAAAACTAAAAATCCCCGACTTCCCACCCCGCCCCGCCCCTAAAACTAAAAATGCCCGACCCTACTCCCCGCCTCTAAACCTAGACCACCCTGACCCCCCACCCCCTAAAACTAAAAATACCCCACCCCTAAAACTAAAAATACCCTGACCCCCCGGCCCCCGCCCCTACCCCTGCCCATAAAACAGCCCCAGTCCCACCCCACTTACCTGATCACATCATCTTCCTCAGCCAACTCCCTTCTTCTGTGGTTAAGCACATGCGTGGTTAAGGCACTGAACAAGGAAGTTGCGGTTAACAAAAGCGTTGCTCCGCTTTCGTTGTCCACGACTTCGTTGCTCATGAGTCGTGGTTAAGGCTGCTTCCCGTAACAAAATATTACCTTGAAATGTTCTGTAACAGTGTAACTTTTAAACTAAATATACACAGAAATTCACCAGTTAGAATTATCTCAACTAACTATAATGTATGCCTTAAAGTAATTATAACTTCTGCTCTCACCATGCAGTGCTAATTGCCTACATATTACATCACTCATGACATTTTCTATGACATAATTGATAATACCACTACAACGTTTGCAATTAAATTATTGGTGAGAAAACTGTGCATTGGCACGGGTGCAAATTATAGTTACCTTTGGGCATGAGTTATAGTTCCTTGCGATAGATATAGCTGGTGCATTTCTGTGTTTTTGTTTTTTAGTTTACTGAACATTTCACTTTTTCACCCATGTAATTGACTCTTTTTGAATCTTCTCAAAATAATTTACCAAGGTGGGCCTGAAATAATTTCAATTTTTAAATGTTCAGAGCATAGTCTATACTCTCCCATGTTATAGGTCTTCAAAGAGACCAGTCGCCAAACCTATTGGCATTCTAGTGCTTCTCAAAGCTCCAGTCTGCACAGCTTCCCGGTGCTGACACCTCCTCACATTTCTCAAAGACCATAGCCATTCACAGGCTGCAAGTCCTTCTGACCTCTGGAACCGTCACAAAAGGAAAATCACCAATCAAAAAGTCACACCAGTGCTGAGGAATCTCTCAGGGTGCATAGTGCAGAAGCTGTGATATCTCCTCTGACTACTCATTTGCCTCAGCCAGCCATCTGTTTCAGGCTAGGGAGAGCTAAATGTCAGAGACCCTGCACCTCAAGTATGCCAACAACATCAGCATGTGCCCCCACACACAGTAGCACTCCATATACCTGCACTAACACCCAGGCCACTGAAACACAGGCTCAAACACGAACAACTCATCCAACTGCCACACACTTGCCCAAACACTCCATCAACAACATACATTTTCAAACTCATGATCATTCCTGCCGTCATCCACATTTCTGACATAGCAGACACCATCACACAGCACAGCTTAGTTGTACTCTTCATTACAGAGACATGGTTCAAAGATATGAGTCACTCTTACATCCATTCACATCCTAGATAACCTCGCCCAATAGGATACTGCGTCCAACACGTAGATTGCACACATGACACAGAAGGAAGATTAGTTGTCATATACAAGACTTTTTGGCTGTTTACCTTTAGTGACAAAACAGCACCCAGGCCATTTGAGTTCCTTGCCTGCCACTTCCCACTCTTAGAATCTAAGGTAGCCTGCTTCATACTGATCTTCAAGCACTCAGAGCTCATTAACTCTGTCCAACCTTCTCCCTCTACATTTCTTTGAGCATTCAGTCATCCAAGATACTCCAACAAAGACTATGAAGGAGTCACCAATTTCAAAGGCAACACCCTCAGCCTCATTGTTTCATCATCACATTGAATCCACTGCAGAGATCACCACACCACTGCATTATGATCAACGAAAGAGAGAAATTTACACATTTTGCTTCCTCAAACACCTTTTCTTGGAAATCCCTCAAGAGGATGTCATTACGCTTTTGAGAATAAGCCTGACCACATCAGATATCAACATAGGTCTTGACATCTGTGACTGAACACTAAGAAGCAATGTGGAACTCACCGCCCCTTTGAAACCACAGATCTCTAATCAATAACTCTCATAACTTTGGTACACTCTGATAGCAAGGGCACAAGCGGGAAAAGAAATTAAGACAAGCTAATATACCAAACATCCTCAACCAGCACAACACTCTGTTCCATGTGCAGAGCCCCATCATCTAAACCTTCTACAGAATCACCATCAGTGAAGTGCTAACAGAAGCAAAGCACTCCTCAAGGCACTAACACCCTACATCCATCCACCCCTAGAGTCTCCCATCCCTCAATCAGTTAACAAGTGCACTGCTATCAATCACTTCATCACCAACAAAGTTATCAAAATAAGATCTAAGATCAACAACACAAAATCAACATCTATATTACCATACAGCCCCCATAGGTCCACTTTGAATTGGTCAACATTTAACCTCCTCTTAACCAATGAATTCACCAACATCTTGTCCACCCCAGGCCCCACTCATATAAAGACGACATTATACCATCATCAAATCTCTTCCAGGAAATGCCCTCACATCACTTCTCAACATTGTCAAGTCCTTTCTTAGCCTAAGAACCTAACTGTATCCTACTTATCTGCATGGTTTATAAAACAAAGCAAGCATAAAAAACTGTAAAATGTAATTTAAGTAGTAACATGCACCTGTAAACGATTTGCTGGTAAGATGAAGGGAGCTAACAATTTGTTGTTTTTGGAGTATTGTTGTTTATCCTTCCTTTGCTTCCTCTTACCAAATTCCACCCCTGTTTTGGGTTGAATAGTTCTTAATTAATACAATGACTCACCTCTGCCCTGGAGATTGCATCCTTACTCTAAGACCACACACAAGAATTAGAAACTGCTAATAGCAAATGACTACAGTAGTCGTGTGACACTCTAAAATAAACCTCAAAGCAACATCAAGGCAACCAAATAATGATAGCTTAAGCCCAATGGTAACTCCTTGGTTGTGAACGTCTAGCGTGGGACATTTTTCCTTATTAGAACTTGGAGATGCTTGTCTGATTCTCCTTTGCCCCAGGGGCTGCTTTGAACTCCTTCACTTCTTTTTAAGATATTAAAATATATTTCTCAAATCCTTTGTTGTCCTGCTAAGGGTTTAAGCAGTGAAGACCATGGCCCTCTCCGGATTGGATTAGGAAAATAAATTGGCCTCACTTTCACCCACATGTAAAGGCTGCAGAGACTACAGAACACAACAGCACCGTTCTGTCTCTTTCCCTCATGTATAAACGGCACCACTCCCCTAACACCGGCTGACGCAGCACCAGTGGCAGCCCGTCCTTTAGGGCGGAGGGGCCACGCCCCCCCACCTTTTGCCCCCCATGAAGAGTGTCTGTCAGGCTGAACAAAGGTCAGCCTGACAGACACTCTTCATGTTCAGGTCAGGCAGCCAGGAGCAGACATGCGCGATTTGCACAGACTCCTGGCTGTCTGAGCTGAACTTTGCTGGGCTGAGGAGATCACAGCTCCTATGGGCGTGACCTCCTCAGCTCAGCAAAGGTGCCTCGAGGCCCTCCCCTGGGTGACGAGTAAAGTGTCACCAATTGACACTCTCCCTGGGTGCTTCAGTTTAAGCCCTGAAGTGCCCAGGGCGAGTGTTAATCAGTGACACTTCGTCATAGAGTGTCACTCTGTCTCACTGGTGGGGTCAGCAGTCTCACTGACCCCATCCCACTCTGTGAAGAGGCTGGGACTGCTGCCTTCCCTCACTGGCTGACCTAAGGTCAGCCAGTGAGGGAAGGCAGCAGTCCCAACCCTCCTGGGACCTGGAGGCCGAAGGTAAGTGTGTGTGTGTGTGTATGTGTGTGATGTTTCAAATTGAATGTTTGGTGCGTGCGTGCATGTTTGAATGGTATGAATGTTGCTAATGGATGTGCGTGCGTGCGTGCGTGTGTGAAAGAATGAGTGTGTTTGATGTTTTAAAATGAATGTTTGGTGCGTGCGTGCATGTTTGAATGGTATGAGTGTTGTTAATGGATGTGCGTGCGTGCGTGTCTGTGTGTGAAAGAATGAGTGTGCGTGTGTGCCCCGCCTGCCCCCTCCCTCCTAAAGATGCCGGCCGCCACTGCACAGCACACCAATCTATCTTTATATATATCACTGTGAATAGTTACAGAACTTTTCATCGCCCTGGTCCGTCATTTTAATTAATATAGTTTGCTACTCCCTAGCAGCTAGGCAGTCTCAGACCAACTATCAACTTTATGGAATGACAGTCTTGTCAACAACCGCCGGATGGATAATCAGATTCAGTTCAAAGGGAAATATCAAATTTGAGTTTTATATACCGCTTCATACTGTGTTTCTGTAAAACACAGGTGTTCCTATTACACAATTATTATTACCCAAAAGAACGTAAGGCTCATTCACATTTGCTAGGATTTGAATCCATGAACTGCACAGCCAGTGCTCTAAGTGAGTCAGGGCCTGCCAGGGCTGAGCCCTCCCAAAGCAAAAAAAATGGATGCTGAGCAAGGGCTTCATGGGGCCCTCTATTGCCATTCCTCGCCCAGTTCAAGAAAACAACGGTACCACTTTGCCAGTCACCTGCTGGCGCTGGAAATGCCCTTTAGAACATGAGAACGAAGCGACATAGTGGGCACTGTTGTTTACTATTGGTGTCCCGGGCCCAAGATGCTATCTAATTACAACTGAATCACCAAACTATTGTCATTTACCTTTAAATTTACATTCTCAAGTGTTTTATTGTTAATGTTTCAGTGTAATTTTGCCTCATAATTTGTAAGATAAAATATCCTGCTGATTTTGATTATGCTTTGTCCGGTAGGACTATATCGATTAAATTTGTCAAGCACATGATTCTATTTCGTATAAATGAGGCTAACTCTTAGGCTCTCATTATGAGTGGCCCAGAGGAGGGCGCCGAATTTATTGCACACCATAGAATCCGACTCTGCATGAGGTGGAATGTATTGGATGTGATGAACAGCTTCTATTAAACGTTTTTCCCCAGCAAGGGGGGGATCAGATGCAGATTCTGAAGCTAAAAACACTAAAATCCACAAGTTCCTGTAATTAACAGGCATTTTATCTTGTTAAATTCCATCAGGTTTGACCTGCAGAAATACAGATCTGGGTACCAGACTTTATCACACCCGGTAATAACCTCGTGTGAAAAAGTACTGAATGTTAGAATTCAAAACTATAAGGTCAGATTTTAGCCAATTAATGAAGGCCTTAGTTTCATAGGCAACAACTCTTCTAAGGGAGATGCTTCTAAGGCCATAACTTTCTATGTGTTACAAACATGAAAGGGCGCAACAAGGCACAACCTCAGAACACACAGGGCCATATTTATACTTTTTGACGCAAAACTGCGCTAACGCAGTTTTGCGCCAAAAAAATTAGCGCCGGCTAACGCCATTCTGAAGCGCCATGCGGGCGCCGTATTTATTGAATGGCGTTAGCCGGCGTTAGTGGACCGGCGCTGCCTGGTGTGCGTGAAAAAAACCCACATACACCAGGCAGCGCCGGCGTAGGGAAAAATGGCGTTTGGGCGTCCAAAAATGGGGCAAGTCAGGCTGAGGCAAAAAAATCGTCTTAACCCGATTTGCGCCATTTTTTTTTGCCGCCCAGACGCCATTAACATGACTCCTGTCTTAGCAAAGACAGGAGTCATGCCCCCTTGCCCAATGGCCATGCCCAGGGGACTTCTGTCCCCTGGGCATGGTCATTGGGCATAGTGGCATGTAGGGGGGCACAAATCAGGCCCCCCTATGCCACAACATTTTTTTTTTTTTAAACTTACCACAACTTACCTTTTCTTCCCTGGGATGGGCCCCTCCAGCCTTGGGTGTCCTCCTGGGGTGGGCAAGGGTGGCAGGGGGTGTCCCTGGGGGCTTGGGAGGGCACCTCTGGGCTCATTCTGAGCCCACAGGTCCCTTAACGCCTGCCCTGACCCAGGCGCTAAAATCCGGCGCAAATGCGGGTTTTTTAGTCCCACCCACTCCCGGGCGTCATTTTTGCCCGGGAGTATAAATCCGACGCAATAGCATCGGAGTCATTTTTTAAGACGGGAACGCCTACCTTGCATATCATTAACGCAAGGAAGGTGTTCACGCAAAAAAATGACGCTAACTCCATGAACTTTGGCGCTAGACGCGTCTAATGCCAAAGTATAAATATGGAGTTCGTTTTGCGTCGAATTTGCATCGAAAAAAACTACGCAAATTCGGCACAAACGGAGTATAAATATGCCCCACAGTTTGTACTAAATCGAAGCATTTTGGCACATGTTGCAAAAAGAATTTAGGATTGTGTCGCACACTTTCCAATAAAACACAGTCATGGATAAAAAATGTCACAAGAAAGCACAATATCATTCCACAACTGCAAGCAAGGAAAGCCCCAGGTCATAATTTCCATACAAAAGCGCAGGATCAAGCAACAATGTTCATAACGATGCACATTCACAAATCACCGATTTAATAACTAAGCATAGTCTCTAATTACATACTTCAAAATAAGGCACAGACCTAGATCTAGGTCTTACGGTGATCAGCACTGCCACTTCTAAAAAGCAGGTGCTGAGACGGGTCCCTATCGGGGTCTCCATTTTTGCACTCACCCTCAGACTGAGGGCCTCATTTTGAGTGTGGTGGTCCGAGGACTGCCACACTCAGTTAACGGTTGGACAGCCACACTCCAGATGGTGCAACGACCCCATTACAACTTTGGCGAGCGGACACACCTAAAGACTGCTGTCCCTCCCAGGATCATAGATCCTGATGGGGTGATGGCGGTTGGACTTGTATCAAGCTATGGCAGCGCTGAACTCAGCACCGCCTGGCTGATTACAACCCCACTTTCCACCAGCCTATTAATGATAGGGACCCTACCATGAAAAGGCTGGCAGAAAGCCAATGCCAGGGGCCACAGGGTGGGCCCTGCCCATGGCATGGGCAGTGCAGCGGCTGCCCTACCCAGCCCGTGGAATGCGCACTGTCTGCTTTGCACACACGCATTCAGAGGGTGTTGGAGTGCTAGAATATTGGCATTCTATTGGCATCCTATTGGCCTTTAAAGGAACAGAGGCCAATATCCTAGCACTGTTCCCACTGGTCAGCCCAGTGAGAATGCGTATTACAATGTTTACGCCGGTCAGCCTGGCGGGAACATTGTAATAAGATCGGGGGGGGGGGCAACGTCACCGCTATGGCTGTGGTGTCCTCACTGCGGGTTTTGCGGTCCCGTGGTGGGACCGCCAAACTCATAATAAGCCCCTGAAAAAAAATAGATAACTCAGCAGTAGTACCACCCTTCACTGCTGTAGATGAAGCTTCAAGAGACTTGTTATAGTTATTTCACAGTTTTAGGACTAATGTCAATTATATTATATATCTGGACGCAATGACAGAAAGAAACCGCAAAATACCAGTCGGGTGGCACACTATGCTAAGCAGATATTTTTAACTTATGTGCTTTAAGACACACCCTTATTTACATGGGCCATGCCCTTTACAGAGAACCCCTAGTTCTTTCATTCCACTTAAAACCCTGCCTAGGTCACAGTTTCAGTAGCAGAGCAGGTTCGGAGGCCACAATTTCCAGAACAAAGCACACCCCGAGGTCACAATTCCTACAACAAAGCACGTCCTCAACTAATATGTACAATAGCAAAGAATACTTTCAGCGTTTACCAACAAAGCACTGCACCGAGATTATCCATTTCAAACATTCACTGAAATTTCCATCCCGCTGCACTCTTGTTGGAGATTCATGTCCTAGCAGCAAGGACAATTTAAGGATTTTTGGGGTCCTGGGCCAAACGTATTTTGGGGGCCCATATTTGGAACAGCTTTAAATTTATAACCCTATTTCAGCTTTTTCTTTCTCTCTTTGGCGAGGTCACTAGCACTGCACGTGCACGCAGGCCCAAAATTCTAAATGTGTTTCCATCGAATATTCAGGGACAGTAATGAGTGTGTTTAATATCATAACATACAGGCAGCTCACTCATATCATAGGAAATAATCTCTACAACCCACTCGAATTTCTCATAATGGAGGTCCTGCTTTGCTCTAAAGGAATTTTCTTTACATAGATGTTGCAAGGTGTTGGAAAACATAAACACAACATTTCTCTGCAAAATGTCTGCAACAGGCTCCCACACATCACCTAAAGTAAATAATTAAAGGAAAATTGTATTTAAATCAATCTGTGTTTAAGAATAATTCATGGTCATCAGAACAGGGCTCTGTGGAGAGCAGAGCCGAACTACCAGGGGGTCCCCTGAAAGACTGGAGCCCTGGACCAGAGCCCACTTTGCCTTAAAACGTCTCTGCCTGATAGAACCAATGAGGGCAGATAGAAAAGCAGGACTCTTATATTTTACAGAGCGTTAACAATTACAAAAAATCTATGTTGAGAATCTACTTTGAGTAGATTTCTCAAAGTAGATTTGAGGTCTACTTTGAGAAATCTCCTTTAAGATACTAATGACAGAAATCACTAAACCACAAACTATAGACGCAGTCAGGACAAGCTAAAAACTCCTATTCTAAAAAATTTACACCCTTTCCATCTTAGGGGTTTGAGTCATTTGTATATTCTCACTTTATGTACAGGCCCTCCTTTAAAATGTGAAAAAGGTAAGACCCTGGGTCAAGAGTATGTGAATATTTCAGAGTTTAACCGATTTCAATGACAAGGGAAGCAGTGGAAGACTTTGCCAGGAAGGGTCAATATTAGAAAGTAATCCCCTATTGTAATAAACCGCTACAACCTGGTTGAGAATGGAACTTATTACCGAGCAATGAAACGATCGGTGCCTTCAAAACAACCCGTCAAGGAGAGAGATCAGGGCTATGGAGCAGGGCTGAACTGACTCACCTTGGAGAAATGTCGCATCCTTGCTGCATGAAAGCTCCCAAGGAGAACCAGAGGCTGTTGAAGATCCCAAACTCATTGGTCTGCTCAGTGACTGGCTGTGATTCCTGTCCCTCCTCTTGCTCCTCGCTGTGCCACTCATAGGGGCTGAAGCGGCTGACCAGGAAAAGGACCACGCTGACTCCGATGTAGGCAAACACAATGCACATCCATATCTCATATGCCAGGGGATCCAGGAAGGAGAAGACTCCTGGTTTAGACTTTTGGGGCTTCTTGATCATGATGGAGATGCCCAGGCTCATGAAAGGCTTGGAGAAGTCGATGACCTCCTCTCGTACAAGTGTGATGGTCAGTGGAGCGATGGCCACATCTGCCCTCTGCAGGGAAAAAATAAGCACAAACAACAAGGTGCAATGAGCAAAAGACGGCTGTTGGCACATGAAAAGCTGGGTTTGAAGTGAACAAAAGGCTGGGTGAAAGATACATAGGCACATGAAGCTGGGAAGTTAGAGGGAGGGGTGTGTTTCAGATCCCGTTTCTCCTTTTCTCAGATCTCCCAATGGCTGTATGATCTGCTTATAGATTACAATAGTTCTTTATCAACTTAAGGTGACTCGCTAGGAAAATCCCCCATTCCCTTCAATAGAAAAACAGTCCGAGGATCAAGAGATATTACCTAGGGAATCTCTTGCTCCTGACTGTTATTCCCCACAAACACATCATCAGAGCTGCTCCCAAGGCTACTGTCGCCGGTCTCACATCCTGGCATTATCTTTTACAGTGCATTAGGTGCATTAGATGCCACTCTTTACTGATCTCTTCTGGATTGACCATAGCGCCCTGCTTTTCAACTCAACTTTTGGTTTCATCTCAGTAGGCTCCTATTCTGCATGTGTCCAAGCTATTACTTTCATAGTGTGCGTGTTTCCAATCCAGTAAGTAACTGACTGCAGAAAACCTGCTTCTGGACCCTAGGCAGCTATAATGACATGGTGTCACCGTTTTCTAGATCCAGGATCAGGGCACAATTACACAACCAATGGCATCCTGGGAGTCACAGTCGTAGTTCATTTCATTTACACTCATTAGTTTGAGATAGAAAATAACAAGGTTCAGTGATAGGAAATCCTGGGATTGGAAACATGGTGCTCCAGCAATATACAGCAAATCAGTGAACCTAATGGAGAAAAAACACTTTTAGAAGAGTATTTGGTTATAGTGCTGCCAACATTTTTGGGTCATCTTTTTGACACCTGACACGGTTTTTTAATTCTTCAAGACGGCATAGTACTCCACTCCCGGAGGTCCGTTCATTTGGTCAACTGAGAAGTGGGTAGATTTACAGCCCAAATAGACCACTTTCAATGGTGAATTTGGAAGTGGGTACCTTTAGCGCCTGGATCACGCAAACTCTTTGATTCACTTTTTGCATGACCTGACCAATTTCATACTTGATGGAGGCAGTAACAAGACTTTCTACCCTTTTGAAACTGGGTACTGCATTTACAGTTCTGACCTTCATACTCTGGGGTTTCCCTGCCAATCTGCTGTTAATTGTTAATATGACCGCTACTGATCGCCATCACAATCCCACCATTCCACAAAACTACATTAACCTTGGGGCCAAACCAACAAAGTATTTCACTTAATTTTGTTTAGTTGAAGCTTGAATACCATTCTGTTTCTTGATCACAGATCTAAGCTACCCGTGTCCTCGTTAAACTTATATGAAATTTGTTCAACACATTTTTCTCCTGCGATAATTAGAAACATGATATTAATTTTAATTTTAAATGTGGTTCAAAGTATGTATAAGAATAGCAGGGAACTAAAGAAAGGACCATAAAACTTATTTTAATGAATGCCCTAATATAACAAAGGTAGAGACACATTTCAAGGTTAATAAGTTGCACATTTAAAATTAAAATCAAGGAAATTGTGCTATTTGTGGTAGTTAACACTATAGGCCATAATCCTAAATAAGGCACGCCTCTGTTTCACCTATCATCCACAGATATGAGCAAATATAGGAACCTGCCAACAACAGGCCTTTAATAATGATTTCAACAGAGCCTTCATCGGGGTAACAGGGGCACAATCGTAACAAGGGCGTTTTTTCCAGAGAAGTAATGTCAAACTTCTAGGCAAAGTACAGCCATAGTAAATATTCCTGTGTCCTGATCACTAAGATATTAATTTGCTTGCAGCTGTCTGTATGACATATGTGGGACTTGAAGAAGTGCTATTGCACAGTTAAAAAAATATGGTAAGAATCTAAAAGCTAGTATGTACAGATTGTGCAGCGAATAATTTGGTTACTAAGTACATGTTTCATGCTGAGGTAAACTTTATACTCCCGCTGAACAGCAGCAATTTGAAAAGCTTTAGGAGAAAATAACAAACTAGATCTGCATGCATTTCATACTCGCATGTGAATATTGTCAATTGGACCGGAGTGGACATTATGAGAGGAAAGAGGCGATGTACAAATTGTGTACTGCTTTTATCCTGTCTTAAAACACACCTATTTCCTCTCAGCAGTCTACACACAACTGTGCCCAAGAAGTAAACTTAAACATGCCACATCCAAATGCACATAGCATTGTACTGAAGATATGTAATTAGGCGTGGGTAAAATTGCAGTGATACCAGAAAAAATCATGAAATAATTACTGAACTCTGTGTTATATGAAATTTGCAAAACCTTTGAAATGTTACAATAAGCAATTTAGTGTTTCTGAAGCAGGAATGGATATTACATAAAAAGACTCAAGTGATACCAATAGTATCTCACCGAGAGACGTATTCTTTTTCAAGTTAGTCTTCTGCCGTTGTCGAGTAAGATTTTTTTTTACACAAGGTGCACTTTTAAAAAAAACACACACAGGATTCTGGAAAAGCAGATTTTGAGCCATAAACTTAATATTATGTAATTTTGCAAAATTCTCAGGGATTTCCATAGACTTTTGCAAACAATTACACAATTATGCACACTCTGAATATATTCTGCAAAGATGTCTCAAAATGATAAAAGCCACCTGATGCCAAGCAATCGACAACTGTGCAAACCAGTAGAAATAAATAAATAGCAAAGTACTTAGGTACACACATCCATACATACAATGGTCATAGCTGCCAAGTTTCCACAGACCATTCGTGATGAGCTGCTCCAGGCCTACTATTTTTTTCTTTAAATTCTGGGACTTGTGGTCCTGTTTGATAGTGGAATAAACTGGACTACATGCCCAATAATTAAAAAAAAAAAAAAAAAAATGTACTGGAGTAGCACATCACGAATGGAGCTGGTAAACTTGGTAGGGCTGGATGTTTCACACAGATCCACTATGAGTCACCTGTAAACAATAAGAAACACATCCAGTGTAATATGAACAGATCACTTTGTCTCTGACTTTCTGATACTGTAAAGAGCTCCCTGATTCCAAAAGCATTATAGGCAGTGCTTAATTTGAGCCAGTGGTTGCCGGTGGAGGTGCACTGTGTTGGAGGCAGCATGTCCTGGTTGGCTCTGGCAGGGCCCCAGCCAGTCAGAACCTACCACTCCCATAATAGGTGAGTGATTACACTTACTGTATAACCTATGCTCACCCTTGGGTAGCTTAGCACTGTGCAGTCAGGCGTTTCACACAGGCAATGTGTAAAGCATTGGCACAGCAGTCCCGCGCAATAAATACACTGAGTGTTACAAAAGAGACTTCACACGTGTGGTAGGTAAACAAACTTTGTATTCAACACATACATTAATTAACACAACATAAATATTATGACTTCTGGGCATAAATCGCACTTGATAATATCACTAGCAGTACTCAGCCTAACCACCTTAAGATGGCATCAGTAGCATGGGAGAAATCCTACGTTGCACTTCCACCCCCACCCCCGCTACTGATGCCATCTTAACGTTATGCGGTGCAATACGTTGACAGAACTAGGTCCATCCCGACAATTAGTATAATGCAATGCCACCCAGTTATAGAATGCCCCCCAGATCACAACAATATCAGGAATATGTACACACTGATAATGACAGCACTTTTAGCAGCACTGTGGGCCAAGGCCACACAGGTAGAACCAATATCAAACATAGTGTCCCGTTGGCAAGAAATCAACATGTAAAGCAACTCCGCAGGTCAATGGAATGACTATCAGGTGGTCTTCATTCAAGCACTCCCACATGCACATGTTCATACAGCACTACTCCACAGTGCTATGGATATGAGGCAGGGCCGTATGGAGCACACTTACACACACACATGCACACAGCACTGTGATGCGGAGCAACTGATATCCAGCAGGCCAATTGGTAGCACAAAGCAGACCCTGTGGCCCAAACCTTCCTCCACCCACCATCTCACCCCAACTACCTCACAACCATGGATTAAAAAAAGAGATCACCCACCCCCTTTGAGTTGAGGCCGCCCTCAGCCACAGTCACACTTAGTTGAGGACCCAGGGAAGAAGGTGGGAAGGGTAGGTAGCAGGTCTAATTAGGGACAGTTGACAAGCAAAAGAGGGTGGGCCACCGCTCGGAAAATTCACCCACAGGATGCGGTGCAGAAGTGGCTAAGGGAACCTTTAAAAGGTTAGGGAATGTGCCTTCCGGCACCATCCCAGTTCTGCAAAGCACCTGGGGGAAGGGAGAGGTGGGGACACAAGGTTATACAGTCCCTTGACCTGCTTCGGATCACTCTCTGAAGTGTTCCTTAAGCCCAGTCAGTTACTCTCTTCACCCAGGCCCGGTCAGGGCAATACTGCCTGGCACATGCTGTCGTTTGGAGCCAGGTGAGGAGAGGGCAGGTAGTTTGCCACTCAGAGGGCCCAAAAGGAACCACCGATGAAAACGGAAATGTACCAGGTGAGCCTCTTTGAAGGTAGAGGCACCCCATCAGATACACATTGAACGGAGTTGTGTAATTGGGCACAACATTGGATGTGCAATGATCTGAGTCGCAACAGACAATTCGGATCACTTAGGATAAAGAGTTACCAATTATGTACCTCCAGAGAAATGTGGCACAACCCCTGGAGCACGTTGATACGAGTCACACCAGCCAGTACCAATCTCTTACCGTGAAGACTTACTAATTCCGTGGCTCCCTGGGAATGAGGGACAACGCTCGGTGCACAATGATACAGATCGCACCAGACAGTTCTGGTCCCACACAAAGGCTCAAGTTCAGTTATGTTGCACGAGGTAGAAAGAGGCACTACTATGGTTATGCCCCACCTCTGAGGGTTGTGACCTGCGAATCAGAAATCACACTCAATGAGCATGGAGTCAGTGTGATGCACAATGGAGATATGGCACGATCGACAAAGCGGTCCAAGCAGAGTCATGCAAGCAGTGAATCGGCTCACCACCAACAAAATGCTTATGTGTACTGAGGCCCCATGATGCAGGGGCCACCCTTCTTAGAGGTGGGCAATACTTTTGGGGCTAAACTCCTGGCAATCCAGTCCACAGACACGATTCTTAGTGTCACGGTCACAGTCAGCTGAAATCCAGCAGGCGATTTGGGCACTTACAAGGGCACGCACAGGCTTGCAATAGCAGACGGGATACATGTGAAAACACTATTGTGCGAGCATGCACATACGGACCTGCAAAGGCAGGCGGGACATATGTGGATACACTGTTGCGTGAGCATGCACACACGGGCCTGCAGTGGAAGGCAGGACACATATGAAAACACTACTGTGCAAGCGTGTACACATGGGATAGCGCCACTTGCTAACATATGTAGGAAGGCGTGCACACTTTCACACTGTCCTCACAGTGGAATAGTGCCCAGGGCCCTAACACCACTAAAACAGAAACAGCAAAAACCTACAGACAAAAAGCAAAAAGGTTTAGGGAAACACTATCTCAGCATGTCAGGTCTAACACACTGGCAGTTAATTTTGGGGATCTGCAATTATTTTTCTGCATAATTTTTTTATCGAGGGCAAGAGAGGGAAATTATACAGTTCGGAAAGAAGGAGAAGGAGAAAGAGAAAGACTGAAAAATTGATACAAAAGGCAAAAGCAGGAACCTGCAGGAGTGAGATAAAGTGGGAGGGAGTGTGTGGCAGTGAATTAAAGAGGTATGAGGTGCATTTAAAATCAGAGTTTTAGGCATCGGCACTCTTTCATAAATTAAGCACTGGTTACAGGGCCATACAAATAATAGAAATGTGCTATAGAACTGCATGAGACAAAGAATACCAAAACAGGATTTCAAGAAGGAGCACGTACGACCAATTTTAAGATTACACCTTAAACAAGTCAGCAAATCGAAATGTACACGTTTGGTAGGAGACTAGGAAGCCTCTGTGTACTGAAATCATAGGCCCTGGAGAGTTTTCTGCATGCACAGTGCCTGGAAGACTCACATGAAAAGGACTTGGAACTCTGCTGCCACTCACTCGTGACAGGTCGGTTGTATAGTCAGTCATCTTTCACGTCAGGTAACTCTCTAAGAGGACAAAGGCACAGATACTTGTCAAGCGATAGCTAGACATTTAACTGACTCTTGTTTAGGAATGCCAACCCTTCAGAGGCACTGAACTGTTGGGGACTCTCCAAATGCCCTTATAGGCCAGGCCTCTTTCGATTTATATCAGTTCTATGAACTTACTCACGGAGGCGTGCAAGCTGCTGCAGGCTGTTCTAAGATGGCCTCGAGGAATAACTCTCTTAATGGCAACCGAGAAGGCGCAAAGCAGGGAAGCGTGTCCCCCGCTTCCACGGTGGGGGCGCCACCCGCACTCCATACTCCACTATACCGCAGGGAGTTCAGAAATTAGCCAGGCAGAGCTTTAAATGGCAATTCATTCTGCAAACATGATTAATAAATGAATGATTCCGCACGTACGCTTCACCGGAGGCCACCGATGTGCGCTTCGCGAGGCCAAGGGGAAACGGAGTTGCGGCTTGCGAGGGCTTCATTGCATGCGACTGTTCAGAAAACGGCGCGACGCGTTCTCTGAACCAGGGGGAAAGGGCTTCTTCTGACTTCGCAGGAATACACTTTACTCACTTGCAAATTCCAAAACCACTAGCCTCATCCAGGGCTGCTTCGTGATATTTTGGCGCTATAAACAAGGTAGAGGTATTACAAATAATGTCCTTTTTCGCACATAGAGCAGTGACATTGACGACAGCTTTATAGGGTTTAGTTCCTCTCATGGAGTTTTGGAAAAAGTATATGTACATTTTAAAGACATTAAGCAAAGAGAATTTAAAGACAATGATGCATGGCGATTAGTTGTTCTGACTTTTCTTTACATCAAAGTTCAGACATCCTCAAATGGAATCTACGTTTTAAGTCCCGGGGCGGCTCCGCGGAGGAGCGTCGCCCCCCTCGCCAGCAGCAGGAGATGCAAACCTTTAAAAATAAAATGATAATAAACTATGTTTATTTTCATTTTATTTTTAAAGGGGTGGGGCCATGGTGGTGACGAGCAGTGAGGAGAGTGCACAGTGCACTCTCCTCAGTGCGCATGTTTGTTTGGCCGGCCATCTCGGGCTGGCTGAACACACATACGCATAAGGGCTCTCTCCAACCCGGCCTGTGTTGCAGGGTTGAAGAGAGCAAGCCCAGGCTCCCAGTCTGCGTTGGAGCGCCCAGCAGGGCGCTCCAGCCAACCATAACGCTGCTTTGAGCAGCATCATGATTGGCCGCAGGGCTGGCTGGGAGCCTGAAGTGCAGCAGAGAGCGGCAGACAGTGGCGGCGACGTTCAGGTATGTTAATTAATTGATTTTTTATTTTGTTTTTTTTCCCCTAAGTCACCAGCCACAACTGGTTTTAACATTATTTAAACCTCAAATAACCCTTATTCCATTATTTTCTTTTCTTGTAAAAGAAATTTCCAGCTTTCACTTGGTTACACACTTTTTAGTCACTCAACACAATGGGCTAACTTAGCAGGACTGTAATCCTAGAAGCTGTGAAGACGCCCTAAACCCGCGGCACTGTTGTGCTGATATTCACAGCTACAGGATAGAGGAGGCACTCAGATCTTTGGAGCACTGATGCAAAATGTTCATTTATTGAAGTGCAGGAACAGAAAGTTCAGGTTACATCAGTGTAGACTTATTTGAACATTGCAGTTAAGTTTTGTTACTGTTTTAAAAATGCAATCAAATACATGGTGCCAACCATTCTATTCTGGTCAGGCAGACCTTATTAATTTGTAGAAGTATCCATAATGTGATTATTGGGGTTGGGGTGGCATTTTTGAAGAGTATTTAAAGTCCCTTTCCTTTTGTCACATACTACCAGCTTGGATATAAATGAGAAAACACGTTAGTGATAGCTCATTACAGAGCGGTTTACTGCTGCTCATTTTTTCATCTTAAAACAAAGCCCTGTTATCAGCATAATGCTTCTTTTGGCCACAACCTGGCTTCCCCGTGGAATCATTTGAGGACCCCCTAAGGGGGCTTGCCCTCCAGTTTGAAGACCCCCTGGTTAGATAAATATTGTGCTATCAGGTGAACCTGTTAGGTGGAGAGTTAAGCATTTATGTATAAGACATTAATGGTTTCATATTTTTTTCAATGTCACTATATATTTTAATTAGATGCCAAGAGCTCTCTTGATTTTATAAAAATTTTACTAATCTTGACTTTTCAGCCAACAGTACTTTGGCTTATGTTATACGTAGTGTAGCCTGCAAAATATTTCTGTGCAGTAAATACCATGCAAGGAGTCAGGGGTGGGAGTTTCAAAACACGGCATGGCTTAAAACTCACTGACTACCACAAACATGCCAGTCTGTGGCTACTTACTACCTGCCATCTGACCCCTTACCATTCTGAAAATGGACTATTTGCTCCTGGCAAGTGCTGGAGTAAATCCCTTTGCAGGGTCAGAAGGAGAGCAGAATACCCCAGAGATCTTAGGGACGTTCTCTGTGGCATGGTTGGGCTGGGAATCAAAAGCAGCAACAGCAAAAAGGCTCAAGCCTGCCACACTCCCTTCGTTTCCTTGTGTAATCTCTCTATGCAGCCTTACATTTTCTCTCCCTTCAGTCTCCATTCTCGCTTTCTCTCTCCCTCTTCTCCCTTTCTGATCGCTTTCCCTCTGCCGTCCCCATCCCTCTCTTTCTGTTGAAGTTTCCAGCACCTGCTGCAGTTACCTCAGCGAGTTGGGGAAAGTGACACAGGCACCAGGAACGACCATGGACTTTTAAAACCGAACTCCATGGGCAACAGTGCACCATTCAAATGCCAGTGGAGTAAAAGGTCTGTTCGGCCCTGCTGCGGGAAGGAAAGAAGGAAGCAAATGTGCACTTGCACAGAGTCGAGGGCTTCCCGTAGAATGGAATTGTACTCTGCTTGTAATTCTGTATTCGAGAAACACCAAAATGGAAAAAGTAACATGACTTTCTCATGAGTCTACCTTAAACAGGCTTTGCCAACGAGTCGCTCATGAGCGTCTGGTAACTCTTCATTTACCTGTAAGGCATTTCTCCTATGCACCCAAGCCTATTAAATTAGAAGCTTTAACTTGGTATTATTAATATATGTGTACCAAAAGTGTGTATTCAAGATAAAAATCTGTCTATTTTCGTACTCCATAAGCTGGTGTTTGGAGCAAAAGTGGTTGAATTTCCAAAGTATATTATTATTACTATTTTACGGACCTTGTGAGCTATAGCTGTCATATATTACCTGTGTAGAGACATTCCAAATATACAATTTTTTTTTTTACATTATTACCTGGTGACCTGAGGTGACCACTGTTGATTATGCAGCATATTTGGGCCACTAGTGTAATCTTGTCTGCTACAGTCATGATTATATACTAATAATAATAGCGGCTCGGATTGATTTTCAACCCTTATTACTGTAAATGTTGGAGACTCCTGTCCTGGAAGCATACAACTGGTGTTACTTTCCATGCATACTTATGGAAGGGTTTGTGACTAGGTAAAAGTTGTAAATCTGCTTTCCTACACAAAGGTACTTGTTAAAGTGCAGGTTTACAACTATGTTTGAGAATCAGGTCAATTGTGCTCAAATAGTAAAAAATAATAAGGAAAGTTAATATTTTTTATGGTTTAAGATGTGTGGGAAATGGTATTTACCAAGTACAAAAACCATTTATATGTTAATTAGAGACTACAAAGGTAGATTTAGCAAACTTTAAAAAATTGAAAACAAGTAACATTGCATGTCTCTCTCAAACGAGACCGAGCATGATGTGCTGGCAACAACCCCGAAAAGGGCTGCCATCGGTGACCTCTTGCATCACTTATGCCTCAAACAACTGAATGTAGGTTCATTCATTCCCTTAAAACTCACCTCATACACTTTATTGGAGTCTAACCTATCATCAAATTATTGGCCTAATTCAATGGTACCTCACTCTTTCCTGAATCATTGCTCTTACACACTTACGGCCTGATTTTGACCTTGGCGGATAGGATACATTATATCCTTTGGAACTAGTAAAACGGTGGGTGGGATATCCATCATGTTTGTGACAGAGTATCCCATTCACCAAGGTTGTAATCAGACCCTCAGTGGCATATTACTTATTCCATACTCACTGACCTTAAACATGTTAATGAAGTCTCAATCATTGTACTAGGTGTTTTATTCTTCAACAGAGACTCATGGAGTTGCCATCATAAATCATGCACACTTCACTGGAGTATCAATCATTTTCCCATCAAAGATTCCATTAATTCTACATCTTTACTTGAATACATTTAAGTGGAATCTCACTCACTCCAATATCAGGGACTTTGTACACTTTAGTGGCATCTCACATATGCCCCACGTAAGGAAGCTTGTCTGGAAATGCATTCCCCCTAAGCAAATATTCAAAAATGTCACTTGATCAAGTTACTGTGGTCCAAATATCATGGCAAGGAAATGTGATGGACAAAATATATAGCTAAACAATAATATGAAAGTTTAAGTAATTGTTTGGTATAATTTCATTTTTATTCTGTTGTTTATTTATATTGTTCTCTGTTTTTACTTCATTATCAATGTTTTTGTGAAATGCATTTCTGTTTATTCTTTAAAATACCATAACAATGTGTTTTTGGAGTGATTGGGATTATTGGGGATTTAGATGGTTATAGTTTTTCAAACTTATATATTAATAACCTAAATAGATTATTACATAATTAAATAACATTTTAATTGTTTTTGTTTACATGTTTACCATTGTTTAAAGTAGGTAATACATTTACAATTTTGGTTTCAGTGTTTTTAGAGGATTTGGAATTTTAAGTGAAATAAATATACATTTATATTCATTGTGATTGAATTAATTAGAAACATTTTTTTAATCAGATATTAATTTTATTAATTTAATTATTTTTAAATTATAATACTGTTTAATGTTGTATTTAGAAAAATATTTTTTATTGTTGTGTGTGTTGTGGGTTGTATTGTGGCTTGGTGGATGGTGCTATATTTAATGTCTATATTCATTATTGTTAACTCTTTAATATTTTAAATCTTTAAAGTTGTACATTATTTTTTTGTTTATATATTTCATAATTGTACAATTATTGTTTTTTTAATGTTGGATTTATTTGGAGATGAGTTGGGTAGTCTTCAAATTAAGATATCTATTATATTAAAATAATGACTTAGCTGTTAATTATGATAATTTGAGAATAAAACTTGTTATTCAGCTTGTGTTTTAACTTAGTGAATTATGTGATTATATTATTATTTGTATACAAATCGGTTGTGCACTGTATTGGGGGAATGAGTGGGTAGTGGTTTTAGAGGAAATTGTTAAAATATAATTCATTTAAACATTAAATATGTAAAACTTCAAAATGGTAAACTATTTTTTGGTTTTGAAAATCATTTTTCATCATCAGAAGAGATTTCTTTTGGTTAGTGTGTTTTAAGTTGGAGTTTGATGGATGTCATTCATTTTAAAAATGTTTCCTTTTATGGTTTGAGTATTTGTTAACAATTCAAATATAGGTGTACATTTGTAAAATGTAGTTTAATTATATTTTTAAAACATTTACAAATTTTATTTGAAATGTATGCTTTATTATCCTTCATTTACTACAATGAATCTGACCAACCTACCACCAGTTTATGTACTTTAACACAATGTTAAAGTAGAATAACCATAGTAAATCCGACCTGCCAAATGTGTGCACTTTTTTCAATGTTTGTTAGACTGGAGTTAGAATAGTAAATTTGGCCTCCCACCCATGTGTATGCATTTCTCCTAATGTTTGTTAGACTAGACCTAGAATGGTAAATCTGACCCACACACAAAATGAATGAATGTTCCTTCATGTCTGTAGGAGTGTAGTTATACTTGTGCATTTTATTTTTTTAATTAACTCACTGTTCTAATGTTTCTGAACTGGAATTAGGCTACTACCTGTTACTTCATCCTGGAATTTTTATAAGATTTTTAAAAGCATATTTAATTTAAATGTATATATTTCAAATGTATATTTATTAATTATTATATATATATTTATTAATTATTATTTTATGTTGTTTTTTTAATTATTGTAATTGTGTTATATTTACTTAAATAGTTGAACAATGTTTTACATATTTTAAAAATAATTTAGAATGGTTCAATAAATGTAGAATGTTTTTTATTTTATTATTAGTTAAATATTCATATATCATGTTTTATTATTGAATGGAAATGAATAATTTGTTTTTACTTGTAATATATTTTTATATGTGTAGTATATATATTGTACTAAAGAATGTATTTCTTAAATGTAATTGATAGTGTTATCTTAATGTTATATGTCTTTTTAAAAATATTGTTATTGTTTTCAATGTTTTCTGCAATAGACCACGTGCTCTCTTGCAGACCCTGTGTACCTCACATGGGTCCCAACTTTTTTGCTCCTTGTGGTCTTTGATGTCTAACTGGTGAAGCCTAGTTCCCCTGTCCCTCGATTTCATTTAAACCCTTAACTGGACCTACTACTGCCTTAGAGTGGGGTAAATGGCTGAAATTTGTTTCTGAGATCCCCAGTTGAAGGATGTAAGTCAGTGCTATAGTAGTTTTCTACTACAGATTCATCATCTCAGCATGACCCAATTTCCCTCCTACAGTACTGTATGGAAATGTTATATCCTTAAAAGGAGTTATTTTAGGTCTTTGGCTTGGCCTGGCATAAACACACATTCCAATGAACATTGTGTCCAGTCGTGAGCCTACAAAAGTATTTCCGTGTACACTAATGAAAGCATTTAAATTCCCAGTAATGCTTTATTTATCTTCGGGAAAAGATCCACTGCCCAAATTGCATAAATCACAAAAGTACAAGACCCCTCAACTCAGCACTTTGAAAAAGTAATGCCCTGATGACCTCTATCGATCTCACATGCTCATTGGCTATCCATTTTCCTCTAGCTAAGCCCACAATGGGGAAAAATGTATTTCCTCAAGCCTGATATGAATTGTCTCTTGTCTAAAGTGCTTCCTTTTAGAAAAGAAGCATGTAATCCCTCAAAAGACTGTGGGGCATTCCCTATGACTAGATCAGTGAGCCATGGTTGAGGGCAGACCAGACCGTCGAAGAAAACAGCAAAGTGTGGTGGGTATAATCACCATGTACTGATGACCCTACCTGCCCTTAGCCGTCAACTGCACTTGTCCATCTATAGGGCATTGACCCAGAGCCTATTATCCCACTCGTGGGCTTCGAGAGTTGTCAGTGGTCACTTTCAACCTGAGCTTAATGGCACAGATGTTCTACAAAAAGTAGCTTCAGTAGTATTGAATGCTTATAATTGCAAATGGGGCACCACCCAATGAGACAATCCAGATCCTCTTCTTCCTACAATTTCATGACTATTGTATCTACAGAGAAGAATGAAACTATTCGGCTGAAGAAAATCCTGACCTTAAATGATTAGAACAAAGATAAAACCTTTTCCAGGTTAAGGCAACTGAAAGGAAAGAAGTTACAAAGGTGAACTGTAGTTTTTGCGATTTAGGCTTTTTTGGCATCTGGCCTCTCTAAATATATCTACACGTTGTCACAATGTAAACATTACTATGACTGGTAGAAATATAAATATGGACCAGTTTTGAATAGCTGTTTTGAAGGGAATACACTGGTATCCTTGGTGCATTAGAAAATATCTTCTGCCACTACAGTAGCTCATTAAACTATGATAAGAACACTGATTTCTCCTTAAATCTATTTCAAAGGAATATTATTGCAACCTGTATACTTTTGACAGGTACTTTTGTTTCATCTGTCTGTTTTTCAACATTTAAGGTAAGCGTTCATGTTTTATAAGTCTAAGCTCCACAGTATATTCGGCATGGTTGAATTTTGGAGAAAAAAACAAGAGAAACTTGAGTTGGAGATTTTTAAAGTCATGCTGTCATTCAAAGAATGACAAATGAGGCCACGAGTTGTACCCTAAAAGCAGAGGGATGAGTGATGGAATTGCTACTAAAAAATATAGCAATTCCATCATTCATTACAGAGAAGGCCCTATAACCAACCGTCATTGCCTTAGGGATTTTAAGTAACCACTGTACTGCTGATCGTAGTGGTGAGGAATGTGAACACTTAACTGCCATGAATTTAAGGGAGGCCCCGTGTATTGGGCAAAAAACAATGATTAATTCTTAAATGTTATAAATACAACCTACTTGTAAAGTGTAGGTGCACTAAGGTTTCTTGGTGCAAGGTTAACCTACCCCAAACATCCAGTAGTAAGAGGTTAAGGGCCTGATTTACGTCTTGGCGGAGAGGAATACTCCATCAAAAATGTGACGGATTTCCCGTTCCCCCTTATTACCATCCTATGATATCCTATGGAGATCGTAATAAGGCGGACGTAATATCAATCATGTTTGTGACGGAGTATTCCCTCTGCTAAGATCTAAATCAAACCGAAAGTTTAAAACAGAAAGCTTTTCAATAGCTTTCTGAAGAGGATGAGTGATGATTCAGACCCAATAGATAAAGGTAATAGTGGCCACCACTAAAAAGCACAATCACTGAAAGTGACTGTACTCGTACTGGGAGAGTGAGAAGAAACAAATGAGCAGACCTTACAACATAAAATATGGGAAACATTGCTAGACATGGAATATAACCATAGCCCTGAAAACAATTTGTTGACGAATTCTTGGAAAGATTTGCATGGGTGCATTCCTGACAGATTGAATGCACCATCAGAGATAACCATCAATTCGGTTTTTGATGGATTTAGTATCAAGCAGTATTGCAACATCCACCAACCTATGACATATACGCTTTGGGACAGAACCATGGTAGCAAGGGAATAACCCATGAACTCAAAGATCAATTGGGTCTCAGCTTCATACACATAAAATCTACACAGATTTGTGTTGTAATTTGAATGAAAGATGCTTATATATTAAATAAGAGGAGATATAGCATAGAACCCCGAGGGACACCACATTTGAGAGTTTGGGGTTTAGACTCGTAGGGAAGTACGACCACAATTTATGACAAATGGATAAATAAGTGGTTAGTCATTTTAAAACTATGCTTGAGATGCCAGTTGACCTGAACCTGGTGATTAAGATAACATGGTTGAAGGTATTAAACGCTGCTGAAAGGTGTAATTAGACCAAGGCTGCAACGCCCTCTTTATACACTATTCTACAGAGGCTGTCGCTAGCAGATACCACCACTAGTTTGGTGCTTCTGTCTAGTCTGGAGGCTGCATGAAATGGTTCATGTAGGCCGTTATCCTAAATGTATTTTTGAAGTTAGCTGAAAGCAAGTTTATCAATGAGTTTGGGCCAATAAGGAAGCAAAGATGTAGATCGAAATTATTCAGACGTGATGGGTCCAAATTTATAAGTCTTTTTATAGCAAAGTTTTAATTACAGCGGTTTTCCACAACTCAGGGGCTTGGCCAAATGTTACAAATTTGTTTAAAATAGTAATTCGTCACCTGGCAAAACAATGAGGTTATAAAGCCATGTTTCAAGCCCCAGATAGAAAGAGGCCTGGATGGCGGCTACTCTTAATGACCTCTGAAAAAGGGAGCAATTTGATCTTTTCTCCTGCTCTCAGTTGAGAGTGGTTGCATTTGTATTTTTTTATCATTTTGTCTGGATGAGTTAGATATTCTGAGTTGCCTTAGTCAAGCTGAGATGGAAGCAGAGCATTGCCTATCGAACTAAGCTATTCTTTATTGGTAAAGAGTAGAATTTTCTTTAGCATTTTGATTTGTCAAAAGCATGTCCTAGAAACCTATGATACCTAAACCATCAAGGGACAGGTTGGCATGAAAGTAAATGCCTAGGATGCATACAGAATTAGATGGAGTTGGAGAAAAACTCAAAGCATCCGGCCAGACAGACTGGCTCCATTTATGGATGCTGTTTTGGTGATAAGGAGATCCATTCTGGCTACATTTAGGCTTCAGGAACTAAGAGAGCAACACCACTGAACTGTTACTAAGATATTGGTGAAGGAATCCTGAAGAACAGCGAGTGTCTGCTAGATGACTTTCTGAGTATAAGCCTAAATATCAGCTGTGTCTCGTTAGCATACATAAAGAGGCTCATTTACAAGCCCCTTGCACCGCCTTAGCGTCATTTTTTGTTTACGCTAAGGCGGCGCAAAACAGTTCCTGACTCCAAGGCATATTTACAAACTGGTGCAATGTCGCCATTGCGTCAGTTTGTAAAGCCTTGCGCCACATTATACCTACGCCAGGTATAATGTATGCAAGGTAGGCATTCCCCCATGAAGAGCCCTGCAGAAATAGCACAGTGAAATCCATGCTGTGCCATCATAGCATCATTTTTTAATACCTGCTCAGGGCAGGTGTTAACAGTGAAGCTGTGCTGTTCCCTATGGGCCCCTCTTAGCATTGTTGGACTAGCGTCAACATTTTTATGCTAGCCCAGCAATGTTAAGGGTTGGCACCATAACAGTGTCAGAATATCTAACTCTCTTGTTGACACTTTTTCGTCATGGAGCACTGCCTTGTAAATACAATGTTCCCATGGTGTTGTTAGGGGGGCTCAGGGCAACACAAAAAGAATAGCGCATCGGAGCTGATGCGCCACTTTCTTCTAAATGAGCCCCATAGTATTGAACATCCAGGGAGTGCTGTGGCTCGTCCAAATGCAGCAGATAGATGGTGAATCAACTCATTTTCTTTGCCTCAGATCTAAAGAGTGATTGTGTGTCAATTTCCTTCTGAGACAAGGAGATTCCTAAAAGGGATGACAAGATCACAAAAAGAAAAAAAAAAGTAATACTTGCCACCCCTAAACAGTGCTTAATTTGAGCTGGTGGTTTCCGGTGCTCGGCACCGGCACTGGCACTTAATCATCAAATTCACCGCTTATGACAGCTGCCACATGGTGGAGCTGTTTGTGTAATTTAGAGACGAACAGCACAACTTTTGTTTAGTTATTATAAAGGAGAACTAATGCATGTCACCCAACCATTCTTATAGCTTTGGAGACCTCAATCAGTGTAAATTGACATACTTGTAGGAGTGTGATGGTCAGTAGCAGTGTTGGTACTGTCATTGGCAGTGATGGCAGGGGCAATGGGTGGTTCAAACTGCAGTGGCTTCCTGACGAGGGGCCGGGCACTCATTTTTATACAAATTAAACACTGACCTAAACACTGCAGATATATGAAAGAAATATTACATTTAAATTTAAAAAGTAATCAGCTTCACATATCTTTTTAATAGACCACTAAGGGTGCATTCCAGCAGGCAGATGAACTTAGGACAAGCGTATAAACCCTATTTAGTTTTAATGCACATTACAGGGAAATATGATTCCTATTGGTACAAAGAAAAGCTACTACTGCCTTTAAATTAATGTAACCTGAACACTTATTTTAAACTTACAAGGATGGCTGAATCAATACCCCCTCAAGCATGTGAGCTGTGGCGCTGCTACATTTATTGCACTGAATTGCTGTGATGCAGAACCAGGCAAGATCTTCAGAAAATAATAGAATGGGGACACCATGGAGGTTCCCATGAGGATTCTGTTGGATGTCTCCCACTCCCCTGTCTCTGGCCCTAATTCTGTACCTATGGTGGCATACACCACCACCAATGGACAGCAGACTCTGAAGAGCCCGTCACTCTACATGCTGTGGTGCTAGCCTCCACCGAGCCCTCGAGGAAAAATGTGAAGCTCTTTCCATACAGCCATGCTGGACCATGGGACAGGCTAGAGCTAAAGGAGGCATGCCGAGAGGGCAGCAAGAGGCCCACGCAGTAGTGAACAAACACCTCATGCTCATTGGTGTTCCCCACCCAGGTTCCCTACTTCCCGCATGGAGGCTCAGTTATGAGGCAAAAGGGCATGCTGGAGGGCCAGGCTGCGCTGTAGGCAGTGATGAAGGAAAAACGTAGTCTCCATGAGTACCCAAGACTCGTTTTTCATCTTCGGAGTTTGACCAAGTAAAGGAAAAGGGATGCCGTTTAAAGCTTAGTCAAGTTTTACAGAGTCACGCGTGATGTGCTGGCGCAGGCCAGGTTTGTTCTTTGAATTCTGGGACTTGTAGTCTAATTTATTCCATTGTAAAAGAGGACTACAGGTCCCAGAATTCAAAGGAAAAAACCTTGACTGGATTAACGCGCCATGCGTGGATCTGGGTCTCATAAGGAGAACGTTAGGCACTTGCACTTCTGCTTTATTTTTAAACTAAGCACTGCGCGTGCCCGCGAGAGGTTAAAGCAATACTGAGAGCACTTCTTTCTTAGATGGCCATTATATATGGCGTGCGTGCGCCCGTGCTGCTCCACCGTACTCTATTGTTAGAACAGGCAGGGGGCCTACAGCAAAGCAGGCAGTTGGACCTGTGACCCCCCGGCCTTTTTCCGTGGGTCCACCCAAGACGGAGGGTGGGGAGGGGCGGGAGCAGGTGGAGACACCCCTTTGCAATAAGGGAGAGTTCTGTGTGCACGCTTGTAGGTCACTGCTGCCCTCTGGCCTGGGGGAAGGGAGGCTCTCCATTTCCTTTCTTCCGCTCTGCTGCACACGCATACTCTATTTTCAAAGCTCATTTTGTTAATTTCAATTAAAATGTAAAAAACAAATGAGGTTAAGCTTTTGCGAAGCGAGGGGCACTCGGAGCGGTTGGCAAGAAGACCCTCTAGGTCCCTGGAGTTTAGCAAGCAGAATCCTAAATGGGGCCAGGCCCGGCTGCGCATCTTAATGGGGGTCAAATGGCACGCAGGGCCTACGCGGTGCTCCTGCCAAGCGAGAAGGTGAGAGAACCCTGGGTTACCACCGAGCTTCTGTTTTGTCGAAATGGCCATTACTTTCGGAGGGTGGGAAATGTTTGCTATAATCAGAATTAGCTATTATCTTTTTTCTATTTATTTCAAAAACAGCATACAGGAAATATAATTAATAAACACTGCAAGATATTTGTATAGCTTCCCCAGCTATTCCTCAATGGATACACAGAGGCAAAATCTCGATGATAAATATCAATGGGAGACGGGGGTAATCACCACCCCTCATTCCTCGTTTATACCTTTGTATTTTCCAGCAGCTAAATCAGAGTTACATAGCATGCTTTCAAAACATGAACTTTTTGTCAACATCATCAAGAAGCATTTGCAACGCCAAAAGATCTGGCTTTGAAAGAATGTCGTATGGTAAAGCGAAGAATTACAAGTAAATAGCATTGGAATAGATATGTATTTGTGTGGAAGCAAAGAACTGACCAATAATATTGGTGTAAGTTAAAGATCAAGTGACAGTTGCTCTGTCAAGCCAGACCTAAAAATCCTCCCATCTGTGATGATTCCAGAGAAAACAACATAAATTATCCAGTTAACCAAGAAAATGTAATAGCATTCCAATGTCATGTGCAAGTCCCTGAAAGTTTAATCTTAGTCAGCTGGCTACACAAACAAAATTGTCACTGTTGGGTGGAGAGCAAGCACTTTTTGTTGTGGAAGCACACAACTTTTGACCAATCAAACATGTACTACTCCCTCCCAACATGTTGGTAGTGCCAAATTCCCTCTCTATTGATGCTCACATAATTGTCTGGTGACAACTTCCTTGTAAAGCCAGACCATAAAAAACACCTCTCATTTGAAACTCCAGAAGAAAATGACTTCCAAGGTGCTAAACTTGTTTTCCCAACTTTTCACACAATTTATGCATTCCAGTGGGAAGTATACTTTCCACCTTATGCCACAAAATCAATTAAAACGGAGTTTAATGCCAAACCACATAACTATAATAGTGATAAAATAATCATGCAGGTAGCAGTTAACTGCGTGCTGATTAAAAGGGTCAGAGTTTCCTTTATTTCTAAATTACTTTAATCTACCCCTGACCACTAGAAATAACACATAGATACGTGTATAAACCACAGAACAGCAAGACATTTTAAAAGACGAAAAAATCCCCTTTTAAAATTCAGCAGCTAAGGCACACAAATGCTACATGACCTCGCAAAACACCAGAGTGAGTTTCAAATATCTAAGAACTGGACAACAAACTCCCTGGACACTGATAGTAAACAAAACGTGGAACTTTTTGATTCAGTCATATTAATTGTCGATCCCTACGTTCTTAATACATGCACAGTATGATATTCCTAAATGACTTGCTGTAGAGACCTCAGTGTGACACAAGTGGCACAGTCTAGCCTGTCTGAGGGCCAGACAGGCATGGAAAATGATCATGACTAAAATGTTGAAATCTGCCTCACACCACAGGGGACCACGACAAGAAGGGGGCATTGGGGCCTTCATAGTTATGCCATGGTAGTCTATTCTGCTCTAAAAGCAGCCCCTCACCAGCAGCCCATTGAGGAAATGTCAGAGTAGCAAAATGGCCAGCCTGGCCAAGGCTTATTGGTCTATTTGTCTGATCATACGAGGCCGGGCTCATCTACAAAATGAGAAGATCCCTAGTCAGGATAGCTTATACGTGCTCCTGATCTTCATGGTCCAACAAATCCATACTTATAGTTGAATATTCAGACAATGAAAATTACATTCAGACATCAAGGGAGGATACATAAGAGACAGGATGTACAGATCAGCTCTCCTAGACTCTCTCATCGTGGTGAGATTCAACCCCAGTCTTAAACCGTGACTTCCACGCCCTTATGTATCACTCTCTGAGGCTAGGATCTGCCAAGGCATTGGTAAAATTACCCAAACTGTTCCAAATTATTTACTTGGATTTTTTTTATCAAGGTAAACACTGTAGCCTGGTGACCAGATGTTGATAACTAGAAAAGGTTGCGCTGCCAGGATCCTTGCATATTTCAGCAAGCGATCAAACCACGTGCCTTTGTAGGTGACGGAGCTCTTTTGTTTAAGAATGCATCTCGTCATTGGCCAATCTAGTTTATCCAAATAACGATTACAGCAAAGGATGTATACTGCATCAAGTGCAGTTAATATTGTTCGTATATGTGCCTTTCTATAGGTAAAAGTGAGCATTCACCAAATTTAATCTGAACCATATCAGATCTGTGGCCAAGGTAATACAGCAGACCTCTTTCTATCTAGCCAGTGGCAACTTACCCTCGATTATCAGGCTTAAATAAATTACTTTCAAATTACCCAAACCAAGAGACCAAATAATACAGGTATTACTAAAACCTAAGATTGTTAACGTGTTCATCAAGAAACCTTTTTAAAAAGTACTTGCACTGTTAAAGCCCATTTCGTCCAACACAGTTTGCTAAAATAGCTTTCCCTAAGTTTCTCCCAATGCAGCATTCATTATTAGGAAGACCCGCAGGATTCCAATATCACATTTCCCTCTTTGTAAGTACATGGTCTATACCTCAACCACCTACCACTGAAGCCTTTGTGATGGCAACCCTGTCCTGACTGCTTGTGCAGCAGGTCCTTTAGGTCCCCTTTGTAGGGAATCACCACATCACCAAACGACATGCAGATTGGAATCAAAATACCAGTATAAGGGGGTTCGCCCCTAGTCCCTTATGTAGGAGGCCCCCCCTTCCCCTCTGCAGGCTTGATGTCTGTTCCCTGATCACAGAGGTTTTGAGCAGGCTGTTGGAAAATGCTGAATGCAGACATCCATGTCAAGAGGAAGTGTTTATACTTTGGACAGCAGTGGCAAGCAGAACAAAGGGCACTGCAGCCAAAGGCACTAACTCTAAAAGAAGCAACATCAGGTCCAGCACATACCTTCAGATCCATGAACCACTGTGGGTGCTGAAAGACACCAACCACACCCTTAGCAGTGTAAGTTTCCATTGCACTCTATGATCATTGCATGCTGTGATGGTTTGTGGGCTGTGATGGCTTGTTCTTAGTTTCAGAAAATCTTTTACAGGTACTGCCTGGCATACGCCTTGTATAAAGACACTTTTCTGCTCCCTGGCAGTAGTGCACCTGTAATCTTTCGAAATGTGTTTTATTTCACGCTGCAGTGAGTCTCCGTGTAAAGCACATGCATTTAACAGCTCTGTGTTCACGGAGTTGCCGAGTGCCTCCATTTCATGAGTAATACCTTCAGACAGGTCTGATTTTTTTAGCTAAAAGCACTTTTTGTGTGGGGACTTATGATCCAGTAACAGTAATGTTAATAGTGAATCTAAAAGTCTCAAAATGCAACTAGCCACAAGCAACACCCACAATAAAGGACACTTGCCAGCAGAAATTATTATACCATGACCCCCTAAGCAATAGGAGAAATAGTAATACACTTGAGCATGAAAACGCAAAGCCTTAAAGTGGCACGGTGGAAACACATGTGTATGGGGGAAATCAAATATGGAATGCAATCCAAACAAGCATTTACAATGCAATGGGTCTCGTGTTTGCTCGAATTAGAGCTATTAGTATGTAAATTCCTAGCTGGACTTTTTCTGACACACAAATTGAAAATGAAAAGTAAAACAGTTGACATAAGCAAGCCGATTCAAAGAGCCACGACCACTATGAGCGTTATTGCAAAGGAGAGACACAAAAGGAAAAAGAAGTTTTCTCGCAGTTGAACGTATCGGCAAATGTGGAATTATCCATGTGACTGGGTCGATTGCCAAGCTGGTATCAAAACTGCCCCAATGAGGGACAAAGGTAAAGCATTTACAATGATAACACAAGATTTTTGAAAGGCAAGCCCATGAACGAGTGATGGCGATGGGAGTGGTTAAAAGCCCACAGATAGATTACAACAGTAAAGGCAGTAACCATGGAAATGGCTTATTTAAAAATTTGTCAAGGTTGTAACTTGAACTAGAATATCATGTGTGTTTCTCTTATTCCCTCTTCCACACAATCTCCATTTCAAAATACACACATGAAAATAAGGGAAAGCGTTTTACTGAAAAAGGGGCAAGACATGGGTAGAGGGCCAGTATTTCTTCATCTGTAAGGAATTTGGGGGGAAAAATGCATTATTGTTAAAAAAGGAAGCTGAGAAAATGGAGGCAGCAAAAGCGGCTTATCAACAACGTCATTGTCTGAATTATGACTCCTGCTCCAGCTCCCCAGCACCGCTCACGGGAACTGGCATTTTAGGCACGATTCCACGAGTAAACCTGTAATGTGCTTTGAAGTGAAAGCTTCGACTCTCACTCAGCCCGCTTGAAAATAGGAGCACCGCAAAAACTCTTAGGGAACACCTATATTGCTTTTTTCTCCAACAGACCCTATACAATTGGCCTGTCCAACCGCACATATCCCAGGGACTCAATATTGAGAATCAATGCTTTCAACAATCAATGCCCTTTTGAAGCCCACCTGAGATAAAGCCCAAAAGCAAAAGAAAAGTGAGGTTATGCTCGCTGCCTAATTTAGGTGGAAATTTTCCAAACACCCAATCTCCATCCAGCTCAGTAACATAATTATTCAATAAAAGAGGGCAAGCACAAATCCGGCATCATGTGGGCCCCAATTATGTACCACTTTCTGGATATGTCATAGATGCCCGTGTGTCACGACTTAGATCCTTAAAGATGGAGGCCAACAATTGTTGAGATCGGCAATTAAGCAGTCTCAGCCGAGTTCAGCTCTTTCTACATTCCCAAACCTGGTGAAGAGGTCCACACATGCACAGTTCGGAGGAGCACAGCCAGGTTCGAGAGTTGCCTGAACATTATGACTAATGACCTTGCATCGTGCAATTTCAACTGTATTATAACTGGTTCATAGCTGTATTGTAGCTGGGTCCTTTCCGTCTTCACTCTCTCCATAACTGCTTTAGAAACATCCATGGCCAAACAGATGTCTCCCACTGCTTAGGTAAGCTTGCATAGCCTAGCAGTGCAAGAAGGCCTGAACTTTGCTTTGTGTTCCGTGTGGTTACTGGATGCAGAACAAGGGGGTTGTGGCCAGTGAGCCACACAGAGGACACCTGCAAGGGACATCAGACCTCCGATTCAGCTTTCCATTTCACAGAATGTCAACACTGACCACATTTGCACATTTGTGCATTGTAGATGTGCCACCCAGTCACCATCCAGTGAGGAAATATATTCTTGTCATCCATGTCCGCATCATTGTAAGACCTCTCTCCAGGGTCTCTCGTAAACTGCTATACACACCGACCATGCCTACTTTGCATAATGACCAAGTACTCTGGTGTCTTGATATTTCTGACGGATTCTGAATACTTTGAAATCATTTACAAGACAAGGCAATTTCATTCCTACCATCTCCCTATCATGGGAATCTACTTTAAACAGACCTTTTGGGATCACTAAAGTTCCTCCCTGTTTGTTACACCTCTCAAACCTCAATGCTTAATACCTGGACCTTTCAAAACTAAATTCAGTTTCCATGGAGCACAGCTCCAACTAAAACCCTCTCCTGTAAACTTGTGGTTAAAAAATTGATTAACCTTATAGGTGCTGGAGGTATGTATAAATTCACATTCAAATTTACATTCAATGTATTATAAAACAGGTTGTGCATTACAAACCCATATTGGCTGCCCTTAATTGGGGCGGAAAAGGAAAGGCCCACCATATATATGTATAGTCCACACCATGGCCCAGTCAAACATTTCATCAGCATAACAGAAGTCATGGAAGTTGTGCCATCCTTACGTCTATCCTAGTCAGGTGTGGAATGTTGTGAGTCAGGTGGACTGGATGATGACACGAGTGTGAATGTTCTAACCTTGTGAAGTTGCAGTTTCAGCCTACAGCCGAAGACTAAGGTGGTTGCATCATAGGTCCTATGATCATCAGAGGGAGGTTCACATACCTGTAACTTGTTCTGAATGAGTGCCTGTGCCTGTATCTTCCTGCTTGCTGAGTCTTCTTAGCAGCATGAAACTTCTAAATGTAGCAAATGTCTTCAAATCTAGTCACTCCTGCTGCATGTAATACTATATCTAATGACCCTGTTAGCTCCTGTATCCATACCTGTAAAGCAGTACTCTCTGCACAATGCTCTGTGTGTCACTGACTCTCCTGGACACGCCCTGGGAGACACATGCAAAAAAAAAAAAACGTAAATATTGACTCACCGTGCATAACCATCGCCCCTTCTAGAACCAATTCGCCTACTACATGGCATGAATTCCATAGCAGCTGTTTCTAGGTTGTGGAAATCCTCTTTTATACACAGCTTGATGTGGCAAGAGGCAGCGTCTTCTCCAAGTCTCCGCCTACGCTTTTGATGACAGCATCCTCTGACGGTGGGCACACATTGAAAACTTTGTATTCATCCAATAATTTCGCTACAGATTCTAATTTTTGGTTCATATAAAAATCCTGAGGGGAATTCTCTGTTATTGCTTTTCCTTTGACAGGCTCCATTACACATTTGCGTTACAGTAACCTTGATGCAAGATGATTTAAGGCTGGCTTTACTCTCCCACATAAGTTATGATCGGTATAAGAGAGAAATGAAAATCCTAATGTACGTCCTAAATCATTTTGCTATATAAACACTGCCAACAGCACCCTACTTATTCATAAAATAACTTACTTTCCATTAAGACAAAAGCAATGCTACACTCTGAGCCATCATTACTCTACGAGAACACATGGGGAAAAGAATGAAAAAATGAGAATTGAAAATACACATTTTAGATTCTTTGAAACTACTTATTTGTTCTTCACACGTTTTCCACTATTCTTCAACAAGCACTTCAAAACCTCCTGAGCACTGTAAAACACGATAAACCCTATGTTGTATGCAGTAGAATAAGTCTACTAACAATAATCCCAGCTAACACACTTCAGAGTCAAATATTCTAGAATTCCCTATACTATCTTCTTTTGCAGTTCAAAATATTCATTTATGTTAATTCACCAAGGGCTAAAATCGTATTTGAAGTCTCCCTTTCCACACTGTGTAAATGTATTTTTTTTAATTTGAGGTTTCTGTGTAGGGTCCATCACACATCCTCCTCAGGGTTTTTTCGGGGAAGAATGGGAGTAACGAGGGCTTGTTGATTGCTGTTTTCTGTAGTGTTTCTGGTCATTGGCAGTGCCCAGGTGTAAAAAACATCAAATACACAAAAGGCAATCGGAGAAGTACTTCCAATAAGTCTAACCTATGTGTTTCCAAGGAGTAGATCATGAGCTACTGGTAGCTCTCCAGCTACCTCTGAGGAGCTCTCCTGTGTTCTGACCAGCCTATTAATAAATAAGCTATTGCTTGGCTGAATTATTATATATACATCTCAATGAAAACAAATATTTTGAAGACAAAAATATGTGTATTTTCAGACCTCATAAGTTTTGGCAAAAAAATGGTTGCATTATTCAAATATATTTACAGCTAACATTTGAGTTGGTGCCAAGGGGGATACAGTTATGGCTTTTATGAATTACCAATGTAATATTTCATTTAAAACTGTCAATGTCTTTTTATGCATTACTGAAGGAAAGAAACCCTGCCTAATGCACTGATATGATCACTGCTAAAAATCTTGCATGGTGTGGTCACTATTATTAGTAGCTGGGAATCATATTCATTGAACATAAGTAGCGGTTATTATTGAAAAGAACCCTGGCCAAACCACTGGCTATTGCTCGGGGTATCATTCCAACCATTGTTCTTTTGACCACCATGCCAGCTCAGTTAGCATTCAGCCATAGGAAAATCAGTCTTATCCCTGCTCTATCGAACAGGTCAGCCCAAACTGCCAGGCCAGGTCATCCCTGACCCAGAACGCAGGCAACCCAAGACCGGTTTCACTCTGATTGGAGTTCATCAGTCGGGTGATTGGTTCCAGTGAGCACTGGGCATGCTCTTTCCACTTAGGGCAATACATCAAACACATAAATGGCAATTAATGTGTGGCTGAACTTTGGCCTCTGGTCAGTTGGTGTGAAGTATTTTCTGATGTATCCAGGGTTAAGTGCCATGCAGAGCCTTAGAACTCTGAAACAATTTTTTTCCAGATATTTCCATTTTGGTGCCACTCGTGATATGGTCCTTCATACCCTTGTCACAAGAGGGACTAAACGCAGAAACGGCTATCAGTGTTGTAAATGAGGAAAATTCACACAAAATGTGTGTCATTCAAATACGCTCTTCACGTAGACAAGAAGTACATTTCCAAATACATTAAGGATGTATTAAAGAGACTTATAGCAGATGCCTACACATTTTATTCATCAGCCTTATACAATCAATCAAGGAAGTATTTTCCTAGTAGGCAATAAGATGTTCGCACCTAAAGACACTACACATTTTGTAAATTTCTCCATTCGCTCGATTTGTGAATGATTGGTTTTGGTGGAGACTGCAGAAAAGGGGTGGGAGATTCATAGGCTAAATACCGGGGTTCATACCATAAACAAGCGCCCAGACCCAGAGCAGAGGCGTGTGCCTTCTTTAATAATTATGTGGGGTAGATGTATTATTTTTTGGTGCAACACTGGACAGTAACTGGAGTCTTTGTGAAAGAGGAAGAAAGCAGAGCAGACCCATTGTTATTAAAAATAGCCCGCTGCAGCTCTGATCACATCTGCTTGCGCACAGACTGACAACGACATGCTAATCCTTTGTGGCACGGTACAGAGGTGTGTGTGCTGTCTGGCATAGGACTTATACTGGTAGCATACCCTTCCAGTACAGAATTCTATGCCCAAGCAAATTGTGAAGCATCCACACACTGTACATGTGCTGTACAGTACAGCAAAAATGCAATGCGTGGATACATACAAATATGTCTCCTTGTTAGCACCTCTTTCGAGGATGTGGTGTTTCTTGATGCAAAACCTGCTCTAGCTATCCTAGCAGATCAGGCATTGTATCTAAAACCATGAGTGCTTGCACTGATCTGCCTAAGTAACACCCACTCAACTCAAAGTAGTGCAAACAGCCACATGTGCTTAGAAAAGGTCACCTTTCAAGGGCAAAATTCCTTTTGGGCTGGAAAGTAAGTACCATTGCTAGGGTCTTTGCCAGTTATCTGGCACTTTGTTTTCTCTAAGACATATCAATTACATCAGAGAATTCCCGAGGTAAGAGTAACCGAGGTAAGTATATGTACTTTAGATAGTGCAGCGTCTTATAAACAGGTACACATTCAAGATATGGGTCATAGGCATTATTAGAAAATACAACCACGCAGGATTCGGTCTCCTGCATGCACGCATTGACAGCACCAGGGGAAGTTCAACACATTTTATGAGAAACGGCAACTGACATTCAACGTAGAAGCCTCTTTGCCCGTAAGATTCCACAACCCGTGCGAGTGGTCCTATGACCTATGAACTCCAGGGTGAAACATCCGCCTGCTCTGGTGCAATAATTAGCCCATTTCCAAGGACAACAGAAAGCTTCCGCCCGCACACGTTGACTACTTCCAAAGGTACAGGCCCATCATTGTTATGACGCTGTAGAGAATAACAGAACAACATCTCAGGACGTTAAACGTTGATTCGGGGTTCTGCTCGATTTAAACCTTCCAGCATGCAGTTTCATTCTTAATAACACTCATAAACCCGAGGTGCCCTATAATCAAGGGCATTGGAATTAGGGGGCAAAGGATGACCAAAGTATGTGGAGAGGTTTTCCAACTTTGGACCCAAAAATAAAAATCACGCAACAAAATTTACATTTAAAGAAAATTTTGTGGAACAGTCTATTTTTCATTTACCAACGTAAATATTTTGCCACACATACATAGTGCCGTAAGAGGGATCCAAATACAAAGCATACAAAATACAAAGGTTTCTTAGGGACAAACAACTAAACACATTAATCAGTACCTATGAAAAAAAAGATATTTACCAACAAAACTAATTTCGGCCCTGATTTAGAGTTTGACGAACAGGATACCCCATCACAAACATGGCGGAGTACGGTACACCCACCTTGCCTAGAGTCGGCCAGATCATCATGTTTCCAATGACGGAGACCCTGCTGGCTTCACCATTGGAAACTCTGCACAGATGGCTCCATGGATTTAGGACTGTTTGTGTAGGTGCATCAGACCCTCCATCCTATTTTGAGTGGATGATCTGATGCACTTTTTTCTGTCTGGGGCGGCCTGGGGAGCGCTGGTGGTCCCAAGCAGAAACAACAGAAAAATAACCAGGCAATTTTTTTTTTTCTTCAAAACCAAACTCCCAGTTTGGAAGCTTGTGTTTGAAAAACAAAAAGGTTTATTGAGCATCGGTCTGAGACTGGACGTGGGTGCACCCTGATGTATGAAGGTCAGAAGTGAAATTACTTCTACAGGAGAGAATATTGTAAAATGAAAATGAAATGATGATGCTGTGGAATAGGCTTCTTATAGATGTGATACATTTTATACTATAATATATATCATGGAGAAGCCTGGTATTGACCAGAACCAGGAATTAACAAGTGTAGAGATTTGTATTTCCTACTAAGAGTAAGACTGAATAAGGTTCAATAGGGTGAATGTTTAATCCTTGCACTCAGCTATGATTAGAAATTTGCCTAAATATGGGATATTATGACTTGCTTGAACAAAATTGGACCAGGTAGAATACAGCAAACAGGCTGTACGATCTCCAATTGTCCTTCATTAGGAATGAGTATCTAATCCAACTTGTTTTTCATTGTATTCTAATACCTGTAGTTTTTTATTTCAAGCCTTAAACCTTGGACTACAAGTTTAATAATGCAAAGAAAGAACCAGGACTGAACTTACTCAGACACAACTGTAAGTATCCCATAATATGCTTTTGCCATTCTCATACCTTCTACCCACAAAGGCTCACATATCTGTTTCAACAAATCAGTGTTTGCCAAGTGCGCCCCTACCCCCCATACTCAGTCAGGCCTAACATTCTGGTAAAATGGTCATTGCATTTTGGACTCCTAATTTCACTTTTTACTTTGTAATCATAGGCTCAAAATTCCCAGCATGCAGAGTGCTGTTACCTAAAAAGCAAAGACTGGTGGTTGGTGTATCAAATATTATGGCTCCCCTTGGCAACTCTGTAAGAAGCTCTGTATATATTATGATCCTGTAATACATCAATGTTCTCAGGGTGTCTTACATGCAAACAAGGGAATCAGGACATTTACACTCAATTGCACATTACTTTTGTTCCTTGCCAAACTGTACAGACCATGTCACTGGTGGTAAGGTGACCAGACAATGTCATATTTGTTACACCACTTATTATAAATGGGGTCTCTAGTTGGCAGGCAGTTTACAGCCTGTCCAAGTATGGACCCTCTCTCTAGTTAGGTAAGGGAGTCACACTCCTAAGTTATCCCCTGCTCACCCCCTTGGTAGGTTGGCACGAGCAGTAAGGCTTATCTCAGAGGTAATGTATATTTGTGCCCGCACACAGTAACACAGTGAAAACACTACCAATGGACACCACACTAGTTTAGAAAAATAGCCAGTATTTATCTGAGTAAGACAAGACCAAAACGACAAAAATCCAACATACCCATGCAAAGATATGGATTTTTAAAGATTAAATCCCAATAAAGTGCTTAGAAACACAATAGTTCCAACTGGTCCTCCCATGGCGTCATGATGGAGTCGTTCCCAGCACTCCGACGTCACCCGCGAGGGAGTGCAGCGCTGGGCACAGAGTTGCATGGACGCCAGGTACAGTATCTTAGAAACGAGACAGAGTCAAACACATGGCATGGAGTCAGGGAGGTAAGACGGAGCTGGAGCTGTTGCGGCGTCATTTCCATCCTGCTACACAGGAAGTGAGTTGTTGGTTCCTTACTGCTACGCAGGGAAGGTTAGGCATTGGTTTCTTATGGAGGCAGCAGAGGAGAGGCAGCATCGGCAGAGAGGCAGCGGTTTCTAATGACCCCGTGAGGTTGATAAGTCCACCGGGTCAAGACGATGATGCAATCTCTTGGGGTTGTGGTCACACCACAGGGTCACAGGCATTAGAGTGGAGTCGGGTGTCATGGACGTTGGTGACACAGCATGATGTCATGGGACTTCAGAGGAGCTGCGGTGGCATCAAGCCTGCAGTGTCGGTCATGGTTGTTGAGCTTCAGAAGGCACCACAGCTTTGGGTGCAGGCACCAGCGCAGGTTGTGGAGATGTCCAGAGTTGGTGTGCCTGGTTCTTCCTGTTTTATGCCAGATTTCACTCCTAAGGGCCCAGGCACTGAAGTGTGCACATCTTGGCATGTCAGGGTACACAGTAAGAGAACCCAGGGGCTGGCAGGTGAAGTCTTTGATGTCCCTAAGACTTCCTGACAAGAGGCAAGCTCACTCCAAGCCCTTGTCCTCTCCAAAGCAGAAGCAGCAACTGCAGGCCAACCCAGTAAATCACACACAGCAAAGGCGCAGAACTATTCCTCACAGGTCTTTCCCTTGGCAGAGTCTCCTCTTGATCCAGAAGTGTTCTAAATGTCTGGGGGTTTTGGGCCCAATACTCATATTCATTTCCACCTTTGAAGTAGGCAAACTTCAAAGGAAAGTCTTTGTAGTGCTTAAGACCCTGGCTTTCCTGCCCTGGTCCCAGACACACTGAAGGGGGTTGGAGACTGTATTGTGTAAGGACAGGCACAGCCCTATTCAGGTGCAAATGTCAGCTCCTCCCACCTCTCTAGCCCAGAAAGACCCATCCGGATATTCAGGGCACTCCCCAGCTCCCTTTGTGTGACTGTCTAGAGTGAATTTACAACCCAAGTGTCATCCTGACCCAGACATGTATTCTACAGCCAAGCAGAGGCACAGAATGATTAAGCACGAAAAGACCCTCTTTCTAAAAGTGGCATTTTCAAACATGCACTTTAAAAACCACCTTCACCAAAAGATGTATTTTTAAATTATGAGTTTACAGACCCCAAACTCCATATCTCTATCTGCTCCCAAAGGAAAATTATACTTCATGTATTTCAAGGCAATTCCCATATTAACCTATGGGAGAGATAGGCCTTGTAATAGTGAAAAACAAATTTGGCAGTATTTCACTATCAGGGCATATAAAACACACTAGTACATGTCCTACCTTTTAAATACACTGCACCCTCCACATAGGGCTACGTGGGGCCTACTTTAGGGGTTCCTTACATGTACTAAAAGGGAAGGTTTGGGTCTGGCAAGTGGGTGCACTTGCCAGATCGACATAGCAGTTTAAAACTGCATACACAGACACTGCAATGGCAGGTCTGAGACACGTTTACATGGCTACTCAGGTGGGTGGCACAATCAGTGCTGCAGGTCCACTAGTAGCATTTGATTTACAGGCCCTGGGCACACATGTTGCACTATAATAGAAGCGTACTAGTAAATCAAATATGCCAATCATGGATAACCAATCATAATCACAATTTACACTGGGAGCACTTACTCTTTAGCACTGATCAGCAGTGGTAATGTGCCCAGAGGACCAAAACCAGCAAAAACTAAATCCGGCACACAGTCACAAATACAGGGGGCAGAGGCAAAAGACCAAAATACCTTTCCTACCCCAACCCAACATATTTTTACCACCCATTTCAAATCCTAAGACCTCAAATTATCCGATGTCAGGCATTAGTACATTATCAGTTATGTATTTCAGCAGCATTCTGGGACTCGTAGGTTTTGGGCTGTTATGAGAAAACACAACGTTTATTACCAGAACACAAAGAATAAAAGCAGAAATGCACAAGAATACATCCCTATAGAACAATTTCAAGAGTTTTGCTCATTTCATGTCTACTCCTCTATAGAAGTTTTTCATTCCAGCATCGTTCTTCATACGAAAGGACCATTAACATCTCTCTGTGTTTGGTGGCTGGGCAGCAAACAGTGGTTGATCTCATCTGGGGTGGGGCGGGGGGGGTGGGTAAGCAGTCTTTTGCTCCTGTCCTCAGCAGGCTCTGCTGGTGGTTGTTTATGGCCAGAGTTCTGAAGGTGCTGCATGCCAGGCATCAGTAGCTCATTCAGTCCTATTTTTTTTTTAGCTCTGGTGCTAATCAAGACCTTTTGAGTTTACTACAAGTATATGCATAACATACTTACGTATGCGAGCTTTCAGTCTGCCCTCTACTTCCACTAGTCTGGTATTGTGTCATTCACATTTTTCTTCCTCCCACTGCAGCATACATTATGGGGCATTGGGTCAGCCCACTTAATCTATTGCCTAGCTTCACAGTGAATGATGGCATTCTGCCCTTTGACATGGAGCATATCCACACACATCTAGTTCCCTGAAAAGCCAAGGATTACTATGGCAACATGTGCTTTTTGAAGTCAAAAACGTAGTTTTGCTTTACTCAAAGTTTTATAAAATGTTCAAAAATAATGTTTCGCAAAAAAATGACAAAAAAAGCATTGACAAAGCCAAAAGCTTGCCGCCAACCTCAGACCTATTAGTTCTTCCAATACTTGTTTACTTAGTATTCTTGTATTTTCGGTCCTGCATCGATAACGCAAAAGCAACATGACAAGTACCAGGATGCCCAGCTAATGCCTGGACTGGTTGAGCTACTCATAACTGACAGAGGACAGCTGGAGAGCGATGCCAGGCTGCTGCCCCGACGGCGTCCGTGCCTCAGAGGCCCTCTACCACCTGTCTGCAGTGCCAGCTGCTGGATGCAGCCCCTCGGTCGTAGGTCAGTCATCCCCACTTCAAATAATCACTGCTTTCGCCCTCCCGAACATGCCACATGTGTGACATTTTGAGATCAATAAAATAGGCAAAAGGAAAGGCCACGGAAGCACATATTCTTACTGTTTTACAACACTAACGATGATAAGGAGTACGAGTTTGAGGCACCCTGGACGCACGCCAGCTGAGTCGCTACAAGAGGTCACGTGACAGGATTTCTGCGAAAGACCTGTACACGGGAGAGCCTTTTCCAATTATCGCTGGAATTAAAAGTGTTGGCTTTGCCAGCAGGTTTTAAACTACCGACACCTGCCCAGGATTTATTTACTGATCAGTTGCCAAGAACTGCTAGGGCAAGCCCTGCGCCTCATCGGCCACCCTCATTCATGTCATGAAGTCAGGCTACCACCATGCGTTGGCATCCGACATTGCTGAGCCTATGGTGACAATCCTGAGTGACATATGAGCGCGAGCGAGGCATGATTTGAAAGTAGATTTTTTACACTTAGCAAGCATAACATTTTGAACAGAACTGCTGAACTAAATCAGCCAAAGGGGAGGAGGAAGGCAACAAAGTTTGGGGATTAGCCAGCGGAAAGGGCCGGGTTCATTGTAGTTTCTGCAGTAAGAACCAGGAGACCTGGCCAGGTTTTACTCTGCACGAGAGCTAGGCTTAGCACGTGCACACTCCACATTAATCTCACCTTGGTTCAAAGCCATGAGGGTGTGTTTTGGAGCACTGTGGACATTGAACAAAGGACTGAAAACAACGTGTGTTTTTTGTGCATCACTCTACGCTGCTCCAAACTCTCTACTCATCTTTTCTATTTATGCAGCGCACTGTACTGAAATGTGATTTTCCACATGTAACCATTCATTATCTTGAATGGATCAAAAACCTGCAAAAACAGGCTGGTGCGCCATACAGTAAAATTGTGCTCAATGTCTATTCTACTGCATACAATAGTGACATCAACAAAAGGTGTGACAGAGGCCAACTGCACACAATGCTCTTGTATTTTGTTTCCAAATAATACTATCACTTAAAATTATTTTCAATTTTGAATCCACAATCAGCACAGGAGCCCACTCCCCCCATATGAGTTCCACGGATAGTCTTCTGGAACGTTTGTGATTCCTTCCTAACATCAGAACTTTGGCTTTCTTCAAAATGAATTTAATTTAATTTATAATACAACGAACCCTTCGGGCCTCATCAACCAACGCTCATCACCACACTCTGGGTAGTTCCTAATTTCAATGAAAATATACACCTTTCTTTTAAACATTCCATTTGATCTGCCAGGTTCAAATTAGATAACGGAAGGGCTAAGATAGAGTGTACCGTACACTGACTGTGGTCAGAATTTTCTGAGACAACATGTGATTCCAGGCAGAGCATTACTGGCAGCACTGCTACACTGATACTAATGCCTTATTGAACCAAAGACCTCTCACAGATGCTCCCTGTTGCTAAAGCCTCACACCAAAACACTTGTTATTCATGAGTGGGCCTCGATGGAGAGTACAGAAAGTACACGAGGGTACAGCCCAGATCTAGCACAGAACTAGTGGGGCCTTTATGGTACTCACCCCATACACCAGCTCTCCCACCATGCCGTTCCAGACCTTGTTGTCAGTGTCCTTGGCACCATATTTCCCATCCTTCACGATCTCCAATTTGTAGGTGAAGCCCACATGCTTAGCGATTTCGGCAGCTAGCTCAACGCAGTAGCCCTCGTACCTCTCGTTGCCCTCCAGCTGCTCATGGTTCTTCTTCAGCATCACATACGGAGCCTCCTGATGGGAATGGAGAAGCAAGTGGCATTGACAATGGGCCCAAGAGAGCTGTTTTAGGTGAAAGGGTGGTAGGCTCTGGGAACCCAGTGATGACCTGTCTCAGGTATAGATCAAATAAATCCCTTTCAACTTACTTGTGTCTCCATCCATTCCTGATAAGGAACTTCCTGACTAACCATTGGAGGAGAACAGGAACCAAGCTTAAGACATTGGTAAGCTAGTTTCACTGATTCATCCATTAAAAGCCGAAGTCTTTCGCAACTGCCTTAGTAGTGGCAGGTTTTGCTGCTGAGCATTGTGATGGCACAAATGGTCACAAACTAATTAGAACAGAAGTCTTGAGTTGCCAGAACATTCCAGACACAGTGATATATGTGGCAAGACGATTGTTATAGGTCGAAATTAGTCCCATAGCACCTTGAATTTTGTCTAACCACAGACATGCCAATAGCACTATGGTATCCCAAATGTTGTGAAAATGCTCATTATGGCCCAAACGTGGAAATCACGGTCCCAAGATGTATCCACTAGTGGAAGATTACTACAATAACTTTGGAATGACTTTGTAGTGCTACTGTTTGATAATGTTTTAGGGGCAGTGGCAATATTACAGGTTGGAGACATTGAACGCAACCCCTTAAAATAAACTGCACATGCTCACCCAAGTTAAACACAAGACTTAACCCTAACGCCAACTCCCACTTAAATTCTAACCTTGATCGTAACCCTGACTCCAGTACTAACCCTCATTGCAACTTTTAACCTAACCTAACCTAACCCATCTCTTGTCCTAAAACCGATCCAAACCCTATCGGTAACCGTATCCCTAGCCCTCAGTGAAGCCCAGTCCTAACCCAAACTCTAACACTAATACTCAACCTAGCCCTGAAATTAAACTTTAACCTATCCTACATGTTACCCTAAACTAGAGGTGAGTGCAACTCGCATAATTTTCTGTGGTGTAATCACACAAAATGACAGCAAAAATACGTGAGATTGTGCAGAATTACACTAGAAGCATAACTCTGCATTTATAGTTCTATTTTCCTAGTGAACAATGCACCCTTGTGTCCAAAATGGACCACCAGAGGATGCATTTTGCACAGAGAAAAATAGCGCTAAATGCAACACAACATGAACGCCAGCAGCAACTAGCTGCTCACACTCTGTTTTTGTGCTCTTGCAGAAGACATTTCCCCCCAAATTACTCTAAATCAAACCAAATGATTGAGTGTAATTTTTGGTAATTTCACATCGCAAGAGAAATGTAAAATTACTAACATTACTCTGTGTAAAAAGAATACCCACCCAGCCCTACACTAAACCTAACTATGGCTCAGTGCATTTGCAAAACAGGGATGTGCAATTTGCACACTGACTGTCTGGCGAATGAGAACGAAATTTGTGATCCATTAATAGGTTCCATAACAAATTTACATTCGGAGAGAGATGGAAAACTGAACTGTCTAATGGGTATTAAATAGACACGTCACAGATTGTGACTCCTTGTGATTGGCTGTAAAGGCTGGGATGGACAAAGACAAGGGGCAACCGGCCTCCACCCTGCATTAGCATTTTCAAACAGGAAACATTTTTAAAAGCAGCTCATGAGATCGGTACTGCTTTAAAAAAACAAACAAAAAAAAAAAACACTGCCTTCTACCACCAAGGCTGTCATCATGATTCCCAAAGGGGAAGCTGTCCTTTGAAGGCCACGTCCCATTTGTAATAGATACCACCCCTTTGAGGTGTTTGATCAGCTGTGGTCACAACCCATTAATACATTTCTCTCTTAATTGAATTAAAGCGATGGGCGCCCCTTTGATACCCCTCCTATTTTCGATTTGGACAGGGTAGCAAATGCCCTTTGACAAGTCAGAAAGACTCTTCCAAATCAAGGAGTGTTGTAAATAGGTAAAAGATATTTGTCATTTTGCGATTCATATTGCAATTTGGAGGCTTTGCAACTGTAAAATACCTTTGGAAATCAGGCCCCATAATCCTAAAATTTAATTTTATCCGAACTTGTTCAAAAACCTTATCTCAACTTAAGGGCCATTTTCCTTTTTTACCAGACAATTTAAAAATTGTCCATTTGTAATTTTTCTTTCTACTGATCTAAACGTAAAACAGGGTATTAGTAACATGCATCACAGTTTCAACATAACAGAGGGTTTCCTGTTTCAGGTGTCTGGATAATGACATTATTCCCGTGAAAGTCTCATAATGTAACTCACTATGATGGTGGTCACGATGTATGTCCGGTTCTGGAGCCCCATGGAGTCGTTGCCAGCCTGTGAATCCGTTGTGGAGGGCACAAGTTTATCGTCCTCGTTCCAGTAGGCAATCTGTTTGCAAGAGACAGAAGAAATGAGTGAAGCCCCAAGAACTATACCTGATCGAGCCTTTCGTGATGGGGTCTTTATATATTGGGAGGAGTTTAACGTTTTCAAACTCAGAAGAGCTATCGCGAAGAGACGTTCATATTACACAGCATCTATGAAATTAACAATATCCCCAATCCACTTCCACACAGAGTAGAGGATGTTCACACTGTGTACCAGGAAACTCAGACAGTGCTGAAAAATATTGTGGCGCCTGGTTATCAGGTGTGTTGCCTTGAGAGTGTGCTTCAAGGATGGAAGGTAGCCCCCCCTCCTCACCCTTTTGCTTTTGCAAATCTGTTACCACTCTCACTTGGGAGTGTGTACCTTTTCAATGTTTTGTGACTAGATTAACTATTTATAAAGGACATAACAAATCACTATTTAATGAAGGTCAGCCTAAACAGCCTTTTTCAAAAAGTGAATCATTAGGCATTTCTAAACCATTTTGCAGACACAAACCCTGTGATTTTGTGAACTGCAGGCTTTGCAACTCCAAAATGCCTTTGTACATCTGACCTCAAATGACCTAGCGTGAGGTAGAATTTATGGGTTGATGTTCTAGTCAAGGATTTTAACAAAAATGCCTGTCAGTGTTAGGGGAAAGGGACAGCTATTATGATTAGTACCCCCACTGTTCTGTTTTTACTGATTTTTACAGATAACTACAAACAGAAAACTATTTCTTTTGCTGTCTGTATTTATTTTTATACAGATAAATATAGAAAATAGGACTTTGTAGAATGCTTTTCTCTACTGTCAATCATGAGTGTCAGGTCAGCAGGTGTTCTGAGTTAGAGGTAAGGGAGTTCAAAAAAGACAATAGACTTCCTAATTAAGCTTAATTAAGTGCAAATATATAGTTATTTATGCTATTCTACAAGGCAAGTGTTTTCAGATAATGACATTGCACTGTATAATGCTAAAACCTTTTGGACATTTAAATGCGAGTATACCTTTATCAGTTAAATACATTTGGAAAAATACCCATTGCAGCTTTATATATACAGTGAACCCCAAAAAAAAATGGATAAATGCAGAAACAATTAGCAAAGAATAAATATAGATAAATACAAATGGAAATGTAAAAACAATACTATAGAACTGGGAGCCCTTTTTATGAGCCACCTGATTGCAAGGCTAGATACGTGCAGCAGGTTCCTTAAAGGAGTTTCTGCATTTTCACTCAAACTGAGCAGAGTTCAAGTTCATGGAAGCCAACATGTATGGCTACTGGTCCTAGTTCTGTGGTCCAGAACAGAGCAGGCCTGTGGCCTTCTACACTGATACACAGACTCATCACGAGAATCGTGAAAATCCTGATTTGGCCAGTAACAGGAGTTACTAAAACAAACCTGGATTACAAATTGTGTGGAAACCACACACTTTTAATTTGTACACCACCCACATTTAAACAGGAAACACCCGGCAAAAAGTGCATATTGAAAAAGTCCCAGGATGAGAAAAACATGTGGTAATTGAAGCAGAAACAGACTTGTACCCATGGTGGTTCCTCATTCTTCAGGGGATTTCTCATAATTCTGCAGTAATCATGCACTTTAGAATTGATATACCCTGTAATATCATTAAATCAAGGTGTGAGATTTCCACTGTTTCCCCAAGACAAATAATGGGGCCTTAGTCTTTGAGCTGATGCACTTGGAGTGCTGGGAGCTAAGTACAGAGTCTTTGCTTCTAGTTGCTTTTTCCTGAGAAGCAACTTGATTCATTGCCATACTTAAGAATTATTCCCATGACTATTTATTCAAGTTGTAGATGATTTCCTTGTCACCTAAGGAGCTGTAGAAACCTATATCCACTCCCCCCTCCTTGAAGACTTTTAAAACATGCCTTGTCTCAGGCTACTGGGATGGGGAAATCAAAGGGTTTTGTATTGTACAGTTTGGCACTTTCCATTCAGGGGACACAGCACCTCGATTAGGGGGTGAATGCACTTTGCGAGGCCCCTTCAGTTTCATCCAAACTGAGACAGTCATGAGTGTCTCCTCAAACTATCACCCCATCAAGCTGGAGGCTAAGCCTGTGCAGAACAGGCGGAGTTTCACTCTGTGGAATTAAGCTGAGTTACATAAAAACCCCACGAGATTCCATGGAGTTTCGCAAGCGGGCAGAATGTGGGCACGTTGCGCTGATTGTGCGGATTTTTAATGCCAGGAACTTATTCAACACTGTAAAATCATCATGAACAGCACCACCCGGTGCTCTAGAGGGCACCGCTTCTTTCTGCCACTCAAGCAGAATTTGTACTCGAGCAGCAGCTTTCTCAACGCGAACGGTTGTAACCTGCCACGACTGCCTGCATTAGGAAATCTTGCCAGGAGGTGTTCTAGCACCTACAAATTGCACTATGGGACACAAATTCTAGCCCATGCTTGCCACCTTAACCTTGGCAAGCTACCTGCAAGAAAAACTCTGTCACACGGTAGTGGGTGGAGTTTTGCCAGAACTCCAGGCTCAAATAGGAGCGATAAATGGGCAGAACTTCACGAACTTCACCCGTGGACCAGAATTTTTTCACCCACCCCTACTGGAGGCCTCAGTAGCCTACTAGACACGGCCCTTAGAGAAGCTGGTTTATGAGAGGGCTGCTGTCCTTCCCGTAACATTTGCCCTTCACCTTTCACCACCTTAACGAAAATACGGAGAGCCTGACGTCTCCGTCCCGATGGTGGCAAGGTGCAGGTTCATTACAAAGCCAGCTGTTGGGTTCACGACTGGCAGCAGGGTGAACAATCACTACCAAAACTACCCACGAGGCAGTTTAAATGTCAGCCTCAACATTATTCTTAAGAACATTCATTGGAGAAAAGGTTATGGCCTAGCCAGGGTGATTTCTTGTAAGTGGAAATGGCTATGTCATTTCATAAAACAAGAAATGTATAAAAACCGGAAGTCTTTAACACCACCTGTCATGGCTATACAGCAGAGGAAAGCTGGAGACCAGACAGACCTGCTGGCAGGGCCTCTTGTGTCCGGCTGATAGCTGCAGTAGCTCTGTTGTTTAAACCTGTTGTGCTGGGGTGTTAACTGCGGTAGCTCTGGTGCTTGCGCCTCTTTTGCTCGGATGATAATTGTGGTAGCTCTGGTAGTTGCTTCTCTTGCTCTGTGATGTTAACTGCGGTAGCTCTGCTGTTCGATACTCTTTTACTGGGATAATAACCGCGGTAGCTCTGTTAGTTACATCTCTTGCTCTTGGATTACAACTGCCGTAGCTCTGCTGCAGAGCCTTTTGTGTGGGGTTGAGAACTGCGGTAGCTCTTCTGCTCGAGCATATTTTACTGGGATGATAACTGCGCTAGCTCTGCTGTTCGACCTTCTTTCACTGGGATGAGAACTGCTGTAGCTCTGCTAGTTGCATCTCTTGCTCTGGGATTTGAACTGTAGTAGCTCTGCTGCAGAGCCTTTTGTGTCGGATGAGAACTGCGGTAGCTCTGCTGCTCGAACATTTTTTGCTGGGGTGAGAACTGCGGTAGTCCTGTTTTTCAATCCTCTTTTGCTGGGATGAGAACTGCTGTAGCTCTGCTAGTTCCTTCTCTTGCGATGGGATGTTAACTGTAGTCACGCTGGGTTGATGTCCCCGGTAGCTGTGCTGCGGGGTTGCTTTGTCTACTGATTAAGGTGCTGGTACGTTTATTGCTATGGTTGCTTGTCTATTAAAGAAGGTCCCGGTAGCCCTGCTGCTACAGCTTTAACTGTCCTGTTAGAACCTCTTACCCTGGGAGAATAGCCTCATCATCTCTGGTGCTGCAGCCTCCTGTCTAAGGATGAAAGTCCTGGTAGCTCTGCTGTTAAAGTGTATTGTGGCAGTGATGGAAGCCCCGGTTGTGTTTATGCGTGTGGTTTTCATCGGTGATGAATGACTTGATAGCTTTGCTGTAAGAGCCTCTTGTTCAGGTGTGAACACCCTGTGATTCTGCTGGTACAACCTCGGGCTCAGGCAGATGTGCTCAGCGACCCTACTTTCTATTGGTGGGGTTCCTAGCATTTCTCCTGTGGGAGTGCTTCCTTCAGTGAGTATGATCACGGTAGCTCTGCTGTTATAATCTCTTGTCCAGGGATGGGGTTATGGTGGCTTTATTGTAATGATGTCTCGTACAGTGATGAAGGTCACGTTAGTTCTGGTGGTAGAGTCTTTGGTCCAAGGTTGGAGGCTCGGGAAGCTCTGCTGTTGAAATGCCTTGCACAGAGAAGAAGGTCACAGTAGCTCTGCTGTTTGAGTCTGTTGTCCAGAGATAAATGCCCGGGTAGCTCTACTATTGGAATGCTTTAGACAGTGACGTAGCACCCCCTGGTCTGCTGCGACATTCGTTTGTGTAGTCATGGAGGCCCTGGTAGCTCTGCTGACTTATAGCCTTGTACAGCGATGAAGGTCCCGGTAACTCTGCTGTTTGTATCTCATGTCCAGAGATAGAGGTCTCGGTAGGTCTGCTGATAGAATGTCTTGTATAGTGATGAAGGCCCCGGTAGCTCTGCTGTTGAGTCTCTTGTCTGGGGACAGAGGTCCAGGTAGGTCTGCTGATTGAATGTCTTGTACAGTGATGAATGTCTTATTAGGTCTGCTGTTTGAGTCTCTTGCCCAGAGAGAGAGGTCTCGTTAGCTCGGTTGATGCTATATCTTGCACAGTGATGAATGTCCTGATAACTCTGCTGTTTGAGTCTCTTGTCCAGAGACAGAGGTCCCGTTAGCTCAGCTAACTGAATGTCTTGTACGGTGATGAAGGTCCCGGTAGCTCTGCTGTTTGAGTCTCTTGTCCAGAGGTCCCGGTAGCTCTGCTAATGCAATGTCTTGTGCAGAGATTAAGGTCCCGGTAGCTCTGCCGTACGGCTCTTTCATCTGAGAAAAATGCCCCACCAGCTTTGCTGCAACAGCCTCCTCCAGGCAGCTCGTCTGGGCCAGCAGTATCAGTGCTCCCATCCTGACAGTATCTGAAAACCGTATTGTGCAGACAGCATCCCTTCAGCTGGGGTTAGCGTTTCGTTTCGCTTGTGAGCCGATGAGAGCACAGATAATATGGCCAGAGGGCTCTTGGTGCTGTCAGTAGGGCAGAGGGCGAGGGCGAGCTGACACCCGTCAAGATCCCAGTCAGCACAGACCGAAATAACCGCATGGATTCCTGGTTCCTTCGAAGCAGCAAGTAAATGAAAAATGAACCACGCAAAATGTGAGATTATGTGATTTGTATCAAGCATTTGAACCGCGTGCACGGATGGGCTTATTCTGTGTGCATGTGGTGCGTTTGTGGGTGATTCTACTAAAATTATTGTAAGCACACGACTCAGACTAGTTCTAATATTTGAAATAGCATTTTCTGCCACACTTGTAACAGCAATGCGGTGGCTTTGTGGTGCTGTGAGTAACAATGCTACAGAAGACCTACTCAGTGGTATGCATGTGAGTACCTTCTACAGCTGAAAGACTGAGGGGGTCATTCTGACCCTGGCGGTAAAATCCGCCAGGGCCAACGACCGCGGGAGCACCGCCAACAGGCTGGCGGTGCTCCCATGGGCATTCTGACCGCGGCGGTACAGCCGCGGTCAGAAACGGAAAACCGGCGGTGTACCACCGGTTTCCCGCTGCCATGGGGATTCCAACCCCCATACCGCCATCCTGTTCCTGGCGGTTTTGGCCGCCAGGAACAGAATGGCGGTATGGGGTGTCGTGGGGCCCCTGGGCCGGGGTCAGAATGACCCTCTGAGTGTCATATCAGGGGTTCAAACTCACAACCACCTAGTTACTCACAGGGATCTGAAGTAGGCGCAGTAGCACATTGAGCTGTGTCACTGGTTATGGGGGCATGTGTGGTGTACCCAGGGCCACTGGAGTTCTGTGATTCTGCGATTGCAGCATTTTACACATAATTATGAAATTGCCGCTTTGCCAAATAATCCATCTGCTGCATAACCTGCACATTTTATCAAAAAACAATGTTTCTAGCTCAAACGGATCAGAAGTTAATAAAAAGTGACATGTGTTGCCCCACAGTGGAAGCCCCTTTGCAAAACATGACTGGTCACCTTTCAGTTGCTCTTTGCAGTATTTGGGAGTTTGATTAGTACTAATGAGCTGAAACCTTTACACAGACAGTGGTAATGTGTAAGGATGACAAAATAATTAAGTAATATGATCACAAAATGTGTCGCATTAAGCTACAAAATTTGCTTTTTTATTGTAGCATAATTTACTCTACCCAGCAGCATCATTTACTCCCTTTCTAATGCATAGAGTCAGTGGCCCTGGATATACCTCTCTGTGTGTGTATTAATGCATGTGTTTAGTGGATGTGGTATGAATCCAATGACTTTGTCTATGTGTTCACGGGTTGATGTGTGCCAGTGTTATGCCATTCTATATAATGCAAGGTGTGATATGTCACTAGTTATGGAGTATGTATGATATATCTGTCTCAGTCCATTAATGCATGTGTTTGGTGAGTTAATGAACCTATGTGTATGGGTATGGATAGGTTTGATGGTGGAAGGCACAATGCATCCGGTGTGTTGGTGTGTGTTTATGCATGATTCATCTGTTTGCAAGTGTTATACCACTCTATGTATTATCTTTGTTATATATATGTATCAGTCAAATGTTTATGTGTGGGCTGCACTGCTGGTGTCTGTGTTTGTTTGCGTGTTGAATTTGTGGTATATTTAGTAAATTAATATATGTGAGGCCTATCCACAGTACCTTTCCTGGATTTCAATGTATGTGTTTTCATGAACAAGTGTACGGAACTTTTGTAGAAAGACAATGATGCACACCGTGGACGTGTTAATACATGTGTGCAGTGTCTACATGTTATATCTGTGTATATGTTTTTATCTGCATATCTCTACACAAGTTGTGTGTGAAGTGTGTGTGGGCATGCAATGTGCATTATTTAAGTTACTTCTAGTGTCTCTGTACATGTTTGTGTGTTTTGCATGGTCTTTAAATCTTGTGGGTCATTTGTTGGTTCCCCCGTAGTGGTCTGTGGTCTCAGTGGTAAGGGCTAAGACTATTTGCGCCATTTTAGGTTTGTCAAGTATGTGGTGTCAGAAAATAGTATGGGTACTACTGAGAACACGTGGGGGGCATTTAAACTAAAAAATAAATGTATAAAAATGCTAATTTCAGTGTGGGCTGCCATGACAATCACTTTGAGGGGGTTAAATGTGCTGAGTCTGCAGTCCTTATCGCAAGACCATGGACTTGGCACGCTTAGCAAAGCAGGCAGGACTTGCTTTATCGTCTGCAAACTTTCTGTTGAGTTTTCTATTTTACATTGTAAATGGGATTGCATGATTTTTATTGGGTAAGACTCCAGGTAAATTTCCATTAAGTGCCTGTCCCATAGCAACATGAGGCACATCCACCATTTTGTGAGAAACAGGATAGCTGTGCAGATCATATATAAAGGCGTTGTTTCTTTGCATCAAGAAGAATAGCTGAGACAGCTGCTAGTTTTACAAGTTTAGATAGACAACAAGGATGTCCCCTACCTAGGGAAGGGTGAAGAGGAGGAGAAACACACCAAACACTCTGACCAAGCACTTTTTTATATATCCACCTGAGGAGAAAATGCTGACTGTGAAGAGCGCCACATGCGAGTTATCTGCTCGAAAACTTATCAGGGGCAGAGAAAAAAGTAGTACTTTGGTACATCAACCACGTGACACAAAGTCACACAAATTAGTGTAAAGTCTTGAAAAAGTGCTCTTTTCGAATCACAAACAGTGCTTTGCACAAATTTGTATCACTGTGCGTCAAGGGGGTGGTATATGGACATGAAATGGACAGATCACCACAAACATAATTACTTTTTTTTTAACTCAAAGCCTTATCCATCAAGAAAGTTAGACAGGGGTTTGTGTAAAAAAATGACGCCTCCTTGAAGCAGGCACTAACTTGGAGAAATCTTTATATTTCTGCAAACGTTTCACACATTGTGTGTGCGCTGCACGATAAAGCACAAATCTAATTTGTGAATGTTTGAGAATGTATCTCGGCATAGGATTCTGTGCTGTGTACTGAAATGGTATGATTCCTGTAGGAATCCTGTGCTAGACATCATGCACGCACCTAGCCACCATAGTGCAAACGTTTGTGTGGTGCTAAGCAGCTTGTTTGAACACCAATGTAGGGGACCACAGCAGCAGTAATCTGGATCAGAATGTCTCTGTGTTGCTTTTTCCCCTTGGGAAATGCAATACAGCAACTTTGGTTGCTGTGCTGCATTGTGCTAAAATGTGATAAATCTGCCCCAAGGAATAGGGGAAACTCCAGAATGTTCCCCAAGAGGTCCTGCAGGAAGTAGAAGAAATCAATCCCAACCTAAGCATCTTTGCATTCTACTGCATCAAATGCATCGCCAACTTCTGGTGTAGGGACAAGAATCCCATGGTTGGGAATCAAATGGTGCAAATAACAAAAAAGAAAACGTACAGCCAAAAAGACAAAAACACTAAACCCATAAATGGTTCTTTTGAAAACTACAAAAAAGAGCTTTTCTCTATAGATGACTAGCTGACACAGAGCTGCCCCCAGTGCGGCGGCTACAGGTCCTAGCCATAGGCTGCAAGCTCTGGCTAAAGGCCAGAGTCTCAAATCAAGTCCCCCTGTACCATAGAATGCATACCGCACCCCACAGGTGAGTCCCACTTTTTTCCCTTAGTGTGACACCCAAAGTGAGAAGTATATTCGCAGGCATGGGTCCATTGCTCACTGTGCCATAGGACTGCAGGCACACTTTACTTACAAGGTCCAAATAAGCTGAAAACCGTCTAGGGTTGTTTGTGTTCTCATTATTTAGAGAGAACCAAGACTGGAGAGAACTATTTCCATTGGAGCAGGAGCAAAGCTCATTGGCATCTGGCTGATTCCTGTCTGACATGGCATAGTGGGAAAAAATTTCGATGAGCTGGATTGCAGCCCAGAGTAATTACCAGTTAATATGATTAATTCAAGAACACCACCTATCATCTTTTTTACCTCCGTGATTCGCCGAGCAAGGCTGATTCGCATGTGGCTGATTCCTGTCTGAGATGGCATAGTGGGCAAAAATTTCGATGAGCTGGATTGCAGCCCAGAGTAATTACCAGTTAATGTGATTAATTCAAGAACACCACCTATCATATTATTTACCTCAGTGATACGCCCTAAGTGCAACAGGTATGCATAGACATAGATTGTGTGGTCCCTGTACAATACAACGCAAAATGTACTGTGTTGATGAGGTCTAAGTTGGTCAAAACCCGCCTGGAGTCGCCTCTGTTCTCTTTCAGAATCGACATGGTGTGGCAGTTTGTGCTGGACTGTTCATATTGGAGAAGCATCAAGGTTGATTTGCATGGCCTTTTGCTGTTTGTGGCAGGGGTTGGACACACATACACAAACACACACATGCAGACACATAGGTACACATATATGTATATGTACATACAGTACACAAAAAGGTTATTTATTTAAGCACAGCACTAAGACTGGACAGCATATGTACAGATAGCCTAAAACATCAATATAGCAAACTTTATTACAATCAATCTTTTAAAAGAAAATAGAAAATGGGATCTTCACCCAGAGCCTACAAGTTCGATGAGCTTTGTATTTGCAGGGTGTTTTTTGATGGGTGAGGGGAAGTGAGGTTTGAGTGTAGGGGTACATTCTCCACCAGTTGCAGTGGTGGGAAGTGGTGTTTGTAGGAGAAGGGCTCCCTCCATGTTAAGATTCTCCTAGTGGAGAAAGAACATATTTTTAAAAAGAGTTGGATACGTGGAATTCTCCTGGGGATTTGAGGATACATTTGAAAGAGGTGGAGTTTGTATTAAGCTGTGGTTATCAATAAAAAGACTGGCTACTGGATCACAATATTGTATTGTATTGTATTGTAATAGTATTTATATGGCGCTTAAAACCCCTGACGAGGCGTCAAAGCGCTTTTAGGTGAGTAGCACGCTACTCTGGAACCCACCAAGAATTAGTGATGGATTAGTTTCTGGAAATATGAGTACACTTTTAGTATTATTATGAGTTAATTTGAGCCGCGGATATGATATGCACTCTTTAAGAGCACTTACATTGAGTGCAGGGAGTTACTTAGAGCTCCCACTAATAGTTTAAGGATTAGTTACAAAAAGTTATAAAACTCTCTTTCTAGTGGTTGGTAGGACTAAGCAGAATGAACTCCCTCAAATGGTGGGATTCTAGATTGCCACACATTATTATGTGCTCCCATAGTGGTGGTAGGACGTATTACATTGTTTAGTAATAGATTCCGCCCAGTGTTGGGAGGCCTGAATGAAGGTAAGGGGTGTTTAATGTACTCCAGAATAAATGTGATTGCGTGTCTTGTCATACGAATGACGGAGTGTATCCAGGGTCACACCTTACCTTCCGGATACCTTCATGCTTCAGTTCGATCACATGCAGGGTGTAATTTGTCCGACGCCCTTTCTCATTGAACTGGATGTTTCCCGTCAGCCCCTCGAAGCGTACCTGTTAAAAAGAAGCGCCTGTTGAATATGTCGGCCTATCTCAGGTGTGGAGACGTTGTCACCTTCGCATGAGCAGATCTCCCAGCATTCCAAAGAAAAGACCCCTTGCACTTCTCTACAGCGCTATGTGTGCCTGGATGGGAAGTGCAGATACTTCCCTGTGGGATCATTAGACTGCAGAAGGGCTGCACTTCATGGCTTATAGGGGGCCCTTAAAGGCACAGTGAAAGGACTTAGCTTGTGAAGTGCAGGCACACTTAAAGAGTCAGCAGGGTTCTAGGGCACCTTAAATGGACTGCACTAGCACTTCTTTGAAAGACTGCACAGACTTATGTATGGTAGTGGAAACACGTCCTTGTCTGTCATGCACTGGTAATGGGACAGTACTGGTACTCCTCTGCAGGAGTAAAACTGGACAATAGCTCTCGTAAAAAGCATGACCCAGGGCCTTCTAATGAGGCAGTACAAGTATTTGATCAAAACATATATCACACTTTGTGCTGCACTCAAATAGTTAATCAAGCTTATGATGTAAGTAATCCTTTTGAGGAGTGCTGCCCCTGTTGACTTCTTCCAGTTCAGGAATCACAACAATCAGCAAGTCCAGCCAAGGCCTTTGTCCACTGGGAGCTCGTAATGTTTGCTAATAGTGGGCGGGCATAGGTGGGCACACATGTGCACACTCATTTCCCCCTCCACTCCCAAATGCACACATATGCTCACAAACATCCATCCACAAGAACACTGAACCACATTCATCCGTTCACAAGCACATATATTCACACTCACCATTCACAAGCACAAACACACACTCACTTGCATCCACACGCACATAAATACACATATATTGATACAAAGACTCAAGCCCCCAAACATTCAGAAAGCACTTACCACACTGTGACGGTCATGGCATAGGGCCAGTGGGTGGCGGGAAAGAGAAGTACAAAGGCACCAGAAGGCCCTGGAAGCCTCAGGAAGGAAGGGTAAAAAAGAAGATCTGGCCACCTCAACTCACAGGCTCACTTTGTCATGGGTCAGCCAATGGGAGGAGGACCTTCCCTAACTCCTCGTAAAGTGGGGTGGGTCAGGGAGGCTTGCTTACCCCACCCCAATATCTGATGAGGTATGATTGATGGACAGTCAGACCTAGGCACTTCAGGGCTTAAGCCAGAACCACCCAGAGCAGCAGACTTTTTTTGGGTACCCTCCTGCTTGCCATGAGAGAGAGGACTTCATGGGACTTTGGAGGGCTGCTACAGTCAATACCCTCCAGACTGTGAAATCATCAGCTTAGCAAAGCTTGGCTCAGGCTGGCAGGCACCTGCACATTTGTAAATGTAAAGTGTGTGAATGCCTGACCCTAACATGGTGAGTGTATATCAGGCTGATCTTTGCTCACGTTGACACGTTGACAGACACTCTCATGCTTTGGAAAATAGGCGAAGGGGGACTGGAACCCCATCTTTCAAAGTGACGGCCCAACTCTTCGTGTGTGGCAGGTTGCACAGCATAGAACAGTGAACACCTACATGGAGGATGATCACAATATTCACTCTACACTGAGTCTAAAATAACACACGGATCAGTTTAAGGAAACGTGGAGGAAACCTTCAGTGCAGAAGGGAAGACATGCACATTTGGCAGGAGTGCTAACCCCTGATGGAGGATGTCCAGAATGCATTGGGGCATATGGTTGAACTTGTGACTACACAACATGGAAACAACTGTCATATCGGTGGGCTGTAGGAACTTTCAAAGGAATAGTTACACAACTCCAAAGGTCTCTTGAAGGGCTGGATTGATTGGGGAGGGTGAAATGAGAAGTGTCTGGGGGCCCAATCAGCTGGCATAGTGGTCTCCTAACCTGTTGGAGCGCCCGCTGGATGTCGATGCCTTGCCCCCAGGGTACAGCGGGGTTGGCAAGACAATCCCCAGCATTCCCTCGCCTGGAGATGTCGATTCGCTGCTTCCGAAGGTTTTGAAAGGCCTCGGCCATCACTCGAACCCCATCGTAGGTCAGCGCGGACGTGTACTGAAGACAAAAAGAAAAAAATGAAGGAAGATGTCACACAGTGTCTCACACAGACCATCAATAAGAAAACAGCGAGGCGCCTCTGAACCGTGCAAGGCCTGCGAGGTAATGAATGAATGAGAGACTCCATTAGTCTAGGAGGCCGCGAGGGCGACTCCATATAGATGTATCTGTTCCATCATATTATAAACGAATGTATGAATGAGTTAGAGCAGATTGAAGAGTGTCATTCGGGTGGTGATGTGTAGTATGAGAGTGTAAGGGCAGTCATGTGAGGGACCCCAATTGATCGCATTTACATTTAGGAGTGCAGTGATGGGGCAATAGGTGAGATTTCATGGTTGCATATGAGGCTAGTGATTGGGGGTGGGTGAAATATTTTTCGAGAAGCCAAGAAGTGGAGATCCCTTACATTTTGCTTCACCCTCTTCTAGATGGAAAACCTCACACAGTGTCTTTTGATTTCCACCCATCCCACTGGACAAACATTGCTCATTTCTGATTTCCTACTTGTGCGAGACGTCAGCCAGGTAGGGTACTCGAGTACGGAACACGCAAAGCTGGCACCGAATTGGCTGTGGCAAACCTGTTTACTTGTTTGCTTAGAGGGGATGAGGTGTCCTATCTAGAGAGAGTGGGGTTCGACTAGCAGTCTAAGCAGTTTAAAAAGAAAGCACACAAGCAGACCGGAATTCCTGCATGTTGACATGTAACCCCCAGTGGTGACATAAGCACTTTATTGAGATATATGACAATGGTGGTAGTGAGTTTGAATTCACAAGTGTGAGGTGAGGGATAGTGAGGGAGCCACTTGGACTCCATTAAAGTACGAGGGCAGTGATACAAGGGAAAGGAATGAATGACACTATTAAAGCGTGAGAGGGCAGTAGTGGCTGTGGTGCCCATGGCCACAGCATTGAGTATATAGTGAAACTATAGGTACCGCTACCAAGGACGTCTGTGCATATAGATGTGGCCACATTCTGATGGACATTTTGATGGCTTACTCATATGCAGTTTATACGCAGGTTTGCAGCAGCCCAACCTTCAGCACTCTTTCAGTCTAGTAAACAGGCTCAGGTTCTTCAGGATGAGGCCCATTTCCGTAAAGTGTGTCTTTGCTCAGAATGTTTGTGGTCTTATCTCACTGACTAAGTGCTGGCTATGGGTGTGGGTCTAGGTACCATCCTTCCAGACAAGTGCTGGCTCCATTTGTTGAGCTGCTCTGTCAGTGCTGCTCAAGTTGTTAATCTGGGAATGATTTCTCTCTGGTGGAGTGGTGGATCAGTTTATGTCCTTCGTTCAGTTTGTTCACCCTGGGGATCCTGACCCTCTAGATCAATTCTGGGTTAGCTGTTTGTTCTGGAGATTACGTCCCTTTGGAGAGTGCTGGCTCCGATAGTTGGATTATGTTATTCTAGGTGAATGTTGGTTCTGTTGTTTTGATCATGACATGCTAGATGAATGTTGGCTCAATTGTTTGGATAATGCCACTCTTGATGAGTGCTAGCTCAGTGGTTTGGATCATGTATACTCAGTTGTTTGGCTCATGTCCCTCTGGGTGACTGCTGGTTCAGACGTTTTTTTTTCTTGGGATCGTTTAATTCTAAGTGAGCATTGGCTCAATTGAAATAATCATGCCCATCTAAATTTGTGTTGGCTCAATATGATCAAGTCCACCTAGGTAACTGGTGGCTCACCATGTTAGGTCTTGAGGTCATGTGCCTGTACGTGAGTGTGGGCTCGGTAGATTTGACCATATCCATCTAGGCTAATGCTGACTCAGCTGTGTAGATCATGTCTCTCTAGGTGAGTGTTGGCTCATTTGTTTGGAACATATTCCGGTAGGTCAGTGTCTAATTAGTTATTTTGGTGATGCCCAACTAAGAGTTGTTTAGAACGTGTCCCTCTGGTGGAGTCTTGACTTACTGGTTTGATCACGTCCCTCTAGGTGACCTCTGGTTCAGATTGTGCAGTCTTAGGATCATGTCCCTCTAGGTGAGGGCTGACCCAGTAGTTTTAACAATGCCCTTCTAGGGGAGTGCTGATTCAGATTGTTTGGTCTTGACATGTTGTGACATTTCTCTCTAGGTAAGTATTGGCTGTCTTGTTTGGATCATGACCCTATAAGTGAGTGTTGGTGAATTTGTTTGGAACATATTGCTCTAGGTGAGTGTTGGGTCATTTGTTTTGATCATGTCCTTCTAAGAGAGTGTTGCCTGAGTTGGTTTGAACCTCTTCTCCTAGATGAGGGTTGGCTCAGTATTTTTGATCAGGTGTGTGGCTTAAATTTGTTGGTCTATGCCCCTCTAGGTGAGTGTTGAAACAGTTGTTTTGATTATGTCCCTCTAGGGGAGTGTTGCCTCAATAGTTGGAATATGTCCCTCTATGTGAGTGTGGCTCACATTTTTGGGTATTGGGATGATGTGACATGTCTCTGTAGGTGAGTGTTTGTTCAGTTGTTTGACATGCCCTCCTGGGTGAGTGCTGGTTCACATTGTTCGGTCTTGCCATCATGACCCCACCCACCAGTAAGTACTGGTTCACGTTGTTCAGTCTTGGGATCAGGCCCTCCTGGGTGAGGACTGGTTCACATTGTCCAGTCTTAGGATCACGCACCCCCTGGATGAGTGCTTGTTCACATTGTACTTTCTTGAGATCACGCCCCCGGGGGTGAGTGATGGTTCACATTGTACGGTCTTGTGATCAGGCACCTCTAGATGCCTGCTCACTCGGTTTTTGGGCACATGCGCATATGGGTGAGATGTACCCTAGGTTTCTTCCAGGTCCCTCGGGGGTGCTCTCTCTCATCTGAACTCCTCCACTGCTGGATGATTCGTGACGCCACCCCATCGGTATAATTCACCAGCTGGAAACCTGTCACATTGGCGCCGGCCTCCTTAAACTTCTGCAGGTCAATGTCCATGAAGCCCTGGGAAGGGTGAAGCACAGAATGTCAGGAGCGAGAAGCAAACAGCAGCGCATAGCCCCAGCAAGCATGACCCATCATGGATAGCGCCTCAGCCATTAACCAATCTGTGCATGGTGGGCCAGCCAGCGGCTCACACCTCACTGCCAAGTGTTCTCAAAATACAGAAGTCCTGCTCCCTAGTGTTTCAACCCACCAGCACTACCATGCTGGGCACAGGTAAACACAAATAGTTACAATGTGAAACCTGCACTTTGTGTGGCGAACACATAAGAACTATCGTAGGCGTTTAACGTTGTAGTGTGCCACTGCCACATCAGTGCAGTGCGCCAAACACACAGAAGTACCACATATTTATTCCACTATAAAGTGGCAAACACACAGCATTGCCATAGAGTGATCTGTGGAAAACACGTATACAAATGATGGGAATATTTCAGCACGAAAGTCCTGCACTGCTGTGTGCAGCATGGGTACCACAAGCATACACTATCATTAGAGTCCAATCCCACAACAACATTACAGGAATATTGCAACACAGTGTGTTTAATCCAGTGAATTACCACTGGGACTTTGCCCTGTAATGTGGAAAGGATTAGGCGTGTCATTAGAAATATTTCATTACAGTGAGCGTAATCCAGGGAAGCATCTCTGCACCTGGAACAAAGCCCTGTTTCTCTACAGTGTGAGTGACAAATACAACATATAGAGTAGAGCGCCACGGTATCACCATACTTGCCACAGCACTGCACAGACGTGGCACACAGTAGAACTGGGCATAGGGACCTGCAGCGTTCTAACCACAGCACTGCTACAGGAACAAAGTGTTTTTTAGACGTTATATTGTCACTTTATATTGCACATAACTCACACCTGTTAAATACATAAATACCTAAATACATAAATGAATATCATATTGAGCTAAAGCCACAGAACCACTGCTGGAGCACTGCTCTAGAGTGTGCCACATACAGATTAGCAACACATACACGCTGCTTTATAAAACAAAGCACAATCTTAGAATTACTGTACTACGGTTTGCGAAACCCACATTATTACAAGAGAAATGATGAAAATATCAGCACAGATCTCTCACCAGGTTAAAGAGTTTTCACAAGTAGAGACAGGCCCCTCTTTTGACGGAACAAAACATTGTAGTAGTGCAGCCGCAGGCACTGCACTCAACGGTGCTGAACAAATAACCACAAACAGGCACCTGTGCCCACAGTGCTTCCCATTTACTGGCAAAGTGACAACTTGTCCTGACCCTGGTCCTGAACTTCTCAGCTGTCTTTGTCCTGCACTAAATCGGTCAATCATCACTTCCGCCGCCGCTGTCCGTGGTGCTGGACGTTCCACCGTCACAGTGACAACTGCCTCTGTCCTTTGTGCCAAGTCTTTCACCAGTAACATCCCTTCTGCTGAAGGTTTCACTAGCATAGTGCCTCCGAATGTACCGGTGAATCTTCCACCAGCTCATTCTCACTGGCCACAGTGGTGAATATCTCACTGCCACAGTGCCTCTGACCATAGTGCTGAATGGGTCCCTGGCACAGTGCCTCTGACCATAGTGCTGAATGGGTCCCTGGCACAGTGCCTCTGACCATAGCGCTGAATGTGTCACTATGACAGTGCCTCTGACCACAGTGCTGAATATCCCACTAGCACAGTGCCTCTGGCCATAGTGTTGAATATCTCACTAGAACAGTGCCTCTGATCATAGTGCTGAATGTGTCACTAGCACAGTGCCTCTGACCATAGTGTTGAACGTGTCACTAGCACAGTGCCTCTGACCATAGTGTAGAATATCTCAGTGGCACATTGCTTCTGCCCATAGCGCTGAATGGGTCCCTAGCACAGGGCCTCTGTCCACAGTGGTAAATATCTTACTGACCATAGTGCTGAATGTTTTTACTGAAAAAGGGGGGACCCTATAACCCTAACATAGTGTTGAATGTGTCACGAGCAAAGTGCCTCTGACCAAGGGATGAAATCCTTACTTGCACAGTGACTCTGACCGCAGTGCTGAATGTGTCACTAGCACGGTGCCTCTGACCATAGTGCTGAATATCTCTCTAGCACAGCGACTCTGACCATAGTGCTGAATGTGTCATTATCACAGTGCCTCAGACATTGGTGCTGAATATCTCACTAGCACAGTGTCTATGAACATAGTGATGAAACTCTCACTAGCACAGTCCCTCTGACCATGGTGCTGAATATCTCACTGGCACAGTGCCTCTGACTATAATGCTGAATGTGTCACTATCACAGTGTCTCTGACCATAGTGCTGAATATATAACTAGCAGAGTGCCCCTGACCATGGTGCTAAATATCTCTGTAGCACATTGACTCTGACCATAGTGCTGAATATTTCACTATCACAGTGCCTCCGACCATAGTGCTGAATGTGTCACTAGCACAGTGCCTCTGACCATGGTGTTTAATGTATAATTAGCAGAATGCCTCTGACCATGGTGCTGAATGTCTCACTAGCACAGTGAGTCTGACCATAGGGCTGAATGTGTCACTAGCACAGTGCCCCTGACACAGTGTTGAATATCTCACTAGCACAGTGCCTCTGACCATAGTGCTGAATGTGTAACTATCACAGTGCCTCTGGCCATAGTGATGAAACCCTCACTAGCACAGTGACTCTGACCATAGTGCTGAATGTGTCACTAGCACAGTGCCTCTGACCACAGTGTTGCATATCTCACTAGCACAGGGCCTTTGACCATAGTGATGAAGGAGTCACCGGCATAGTAACGCAGACCATAGTGCTGAATATCTCACTAGCACAGTGCCCCTGACCATAGTGCTGAATATCTCACCAGCTCAGTGACTCTGACCATAGTGCTGAATGTGTCTCTAGCACAGTGCCTCTGACCATAGTGCTGAATATCTCACCATTACAGTGCCTCTGCTAACCAGTGCTCTCTCCCTTAAAACATGGTCACATTGGTTCACTACCAATTGGCTTATTTAAACTACTCGTAAGACCCCAGTAAAGTGCACTACATGTGCCCAGGTCCTGTAGATTAAATGCCACTAGTGGGCCTGCAGCACTGATTGTGCCACCAACATAGATAGTCTCTTAACCATGCCTGAGGCCTGCCATTGCAAGGCCTGTCGGTGCAGTTTTACTGCCACTTCGACTTGGCATTTAAAAGTACTTGCCAAGCCTTAAACTCCCCTTTTTCTACGTATAAGTCATCCCTAAGGTGGACCCTAGGTAACCCCTAGGGTCGGGTGCTATGTAGATAAAAGGCAGGACATGTACCTGTGCACTTTATATGTCCTGGTAGTGTAAAACTCCTAAATTCGTTTTTACACTGCTGTGAGGCCTGCTCCTTTCATAGACTAACATTAGGGCTACCCTCATATAGTTTTTGAGTGGTAGATTCAGATATGAAAGGAGTAACAAGGTCATGTTTTGCATGGCAAGAATGGTAATACAAAATCCTGCTGACTGGTGAAGTTGGATTTAATATTACTATTTTAGAAATGCCAGTTTTAGAAAGTGAGCATTTCTCTGCACTTAAATACTTCTGTGCCTTACAATCCAGGTCTGGCTAGGTCACTTGACAGCTCCCTTGTGCATTTCACTCAGACAACCCCAAACACAGGATGCTCAGTCACACCTGCACACATCAGCAGACTGAATGGGTCTTCCTGGGCTGGGAGTGTGGAGGGCCTGACACTTACATTTGAAAGGACAGTGGCCTGCCCTCACACAATGGACTGCCAAACCCCCTACTGGGACCCTGGCAGACAGAATGGAACTGAAAGGGGACCTGCTGCACTTCTAAGCCAGTCTTTGAAGTCTCCCCAACTTCAAAGGCACATTTGGGTATTTAAACAGGGCCTTTGACCCTACCACCTCAGACACTTCTGGACAAGATACCACTGGTGAAGAAACTCTGAACCAGAACCTGCAACCTGCCAAGAGGAACTGCCTAGCTGCCAAAGGACTCACCTGACTGCAAAGGACTGCTGCCCTGCTGTTGCCCTGTTGCCTTTCTGCCCTCTGGCTCTGCTGAGAAGTGCTCTCCAAGGTCTTGGATAGAGCTTGCCTCACGTTTCTTGAAGTCTCAGGACCAAAAAGACTTCAACCTGCAAAGAACTCCTTGTGCAGCGAAAATTCGATGCACAGCCTGCCAGAAACGACACACAGCCTGCATCGCGGTGAGAAAATCACTGCACGCTGAACCGGAACGACGCAGCCCAGCTCCCCGATGCAGTGCCAGCGTTGCGACCGAAACTTCGACGCACATGCCACTGGATTGATGCAAAGCCGAGCTGGAATGATGCAGCCCGACTTCCTGCGAGAAGAATCGATGCAGCGCCTGCCATGCGACAGAAATTTCCACGCATCGACCACCGAATCGATGCAGCTCCTGTGATTTCGTCCTGCATGTCCAGGATTTCTCTGCATCATCCCCAGGGCATCCGAATACCCAGCAACCCGAAGAGGATCCAAGTCTTTGCACCGGAAATCGATGCAAAGCCTTCCCTGCGTGACAATGTATTGACGAATTGTAGGAAAATGGCTCCCTGTTACAGTTACCCCCCACTTTTTGCCTGATATTGATGCTGACTTGACTGAGAGGTCTGCTAACCAGGCCCCAGCACCAGTGTTCTTTCACTTAAAAATGTACCATTGTTCCACAATTGGCACATCCCTGGCACACAGATAAGTCACTTGTAAAAGGTACCAGTGGTACCAAGGGCCCTGTGACCAGGGAAGGTCCCTAAGGGATGCAGCATGTGTTGTGCCACCCTAAGGGACCCCTCACCTAACACATGCACACTGCCATAGCAGATTGTGTGTGTTGGTGGGGAGAAAAAGGCAATGTCGACATGACATCCCCCTCAGGATGCCATGCACACAAAATACTGCCTGTGGCATAGGTAAGTCAACCCTCTAGCAGCCCTTACAGCCCTAAGGCAGGGTGCACTATACCACAGGTGAGGGCATAGCTGCATGAGCAATATGCCCCTACAGTGTCTAAGTCCATTCTTAGACATTGTAAGTACAGTGTGGCCATATTAAATATATGGTCTTGGATTTTGCCAAAAACGAACTCCACAGTTCCATAATGGCTACATTGAATACTGGGAAGTTTGGTATCAAACTTCTCAGAATAATAAACCCATACTGTTGGATTTATTACAAAATGCACACAGAGGGCATGTTAGAAGATGCCCCCTGTATTTTACCCAATCCTTCAGTGCAGGCCTGACTGGTCTGTGCCAGCCTGCCACTGAGACGAGTTTCTGCCCCCCTGGGGTGAGAGCCTTTGTGCTCTCTGAGGACAGAAACAAAGCCTGCACTGGGTGGAGGTGCTTCTTACCTCCCCCTGCAGGAACTGTAACACCTGGTGGTGAGCCTCAAAGGCTCATGCCTTTTGTTACAGAACCCCAGGGCATCCCAGATAGTGGAGATGCCCGCCACTCCGGCCGCTGCCCCCACTTTTGGCAGCAAGTCCAGAGGAGATAATGAGAAAAACAAGGAGGAGTCACCCACCAGTCAGGACAGCCCCTAAGGTGCCCTGAGCTGAGATGACCCCTGCCTTTAGAAATCCTCTATCTTGGATTTGGAGGGTTCCCCCAGTAGGATTAGTGATGTGCCCCCCTCCCCTCAGGGAAGAGGCACAAAGAGGGTGTAGCCACCCTCCAGGACAGTAGCCATTGGCTACTGCCCTCCTGACCTAAACATACCCCTAAATTCAGTATTTAGGGGCGACCCAGAACCCAGGAAATCAGATTCTTGCAACCTGAAACAAGAAGAAGGACTGCTGACCTGAAAGCCCTGCAGAGACGACAGAGACGACTACTGCTTTGGCTCCAGCCCTACTGGCCTGTCTCCTGACTCAATGAAAACTGCACAGCGACGCATCCGACAGGGACCAGCGACCTCTGAAGCCTCAGAGGACTGCCCTGAACCCGAAGGACCAAGAAACTCCAGTGAACAGTGGCTCTGTTCAAAAACAGCAAAAACTTTGTAACTTTCTTGCAACTTTTAAAGAACTCACTCTTCCCCCCAGAAGCGTGAGACTTCACCCTCTGCACCCGATGCCCCCGGCTAGAGCTCCACAGAACCAACACTGCAGGGAGGACTCCCAGGCGACTGTGACCTCGTGAGTAACCTGAGACGACCCCCCCGGACCCCCTCAACGACGCATGCAGAGAGGATCCAGAGTCTTCCCCTGACCTCAATTGCCTGTAACAACGGAACCCAACGCCTGGACCAAGCACTGCACCCGCAGCCCCCCCGGACCAGAAGGAACCGAACTTCAGTGCAGGAGTGACCACTAGGCGACCCTCTGCCTAGCCCAGTCAGTAGCTGGCCCGAGAAGCCCCCCTGTGCCCTGCCTGCACCGCTAGAGTGACCCCGAGGTCCCTCCATTGATTCCTATACAAAACCCAATGCCTGCTTTGCACACTGCACCCGGCCGCCCCTGTGCCGCAGAGGGTGTGTTTTGTGTGCTTACTTGTGTCCCCCACAGTGCTCTACAAAAAACCCCTGGTCTGCCCTCTGAAGACGCAGGAACTTACCTGTTGGCAGACTGGAACCGGAGCACCCCTGTTCTTCATAGGTGCCTATGTGTTTTGGGCCCTCCTTTGACCTCTGCACCTGACCGGCCCTGTTTTGCTGGTGCGGTAGCTTTGGGGTTGCCTTGAGCCCCCAGTGGGGGGCTGCCTATGCCCAGGAACTTGAACTAGTAAGTGTCTTACTTACCTGACAAACTAACCATTACTTACCTTCCTCAGGAACTGTTGATTGTTGCACTGTGTCCACTTTTAAAATAGCTTATTGCCATTTTAACTAAAACCATGTATGTTACTGCACTAATTCAAAGTTCTTAACTTACCTATGTGGAGTACCTTGCATTTTATGTATTTACTTAAAATCTTGAACTTGTGGTTCTAAAAATAAATTAAGAAAAAATATTTTTCTATATAAAAACTATTGGCCTGGAGTTAAGTTCCTCATTTATTGCCTGTGTGTGTACAACAAATGCTTAACACTACCCTCTGATAAGCCTACTTCTCGACCGCACTACCACAAAATAGAGCATTAGAATTATCTAATTTTGCCACTATCTTACCTCTAAGGGTAATCCTTGGACTCTGTGCACACTATGTCTTACTTTGAAATAGTATATTCAGAGCCAACTTCCTACACGCTGTGTGCGCCAGAGAAATCGACGCACACCTCCCTGTTTTCCATGCATCTCCTCCTCTGCCCCTTGCAATGATTTTGAACTCAAACCAGGTACTTTGTGCTTGCAAGAGACACTTGTTGCTTTTTAAAGACTAAAGACTTTTTTCATTCCCTGAATTGATATTTCATTGTGTACTTATTGAATCTTGATTGTTTTTACCTGCATTTATCCAGATAAATATTCTATATTTTCTAAACACTCTGTGGTGTATTTTTGTGGTGCTATACTGTGTTATTGCATGATTTATTGTACAAATATTTTACACATTGCCTTCTAAGTTAAGCCTGACTGCTCAGTGCCAAGCAAGTGCCAGAGGGTGGGCACAGGATAATTTGGATTGTGTGTGACTTACCCTGACTAGAGTGAGGGTCCTTGCTTGGACAGGGGGTAACCTGATTGCCAACCAAAGACCCCAGTTCTAACAGTTTTGAATGTGTCACTACCACAGTGCCTCGGACCACAGTGCAGAATATCTCACTAGTAAAGTGATTCTGACCATAGTGCTGGATGTGTCACTTTCACAGTGCCTCTGACCATAGTGCTGAATATCTCAATATCACAGTGCCTCTGACCATAGTGCTGAATGTGTCACTAGCACTGAGCCTCTCACCGTAGTGCTGAATGTGTCACTGTTACAGTGCCTCAGACCAAGGTGATGAATATCTCACTAGTACTTTGTCTTTGACCATGGTGCTGAATATCTCACTAGCACAGTGACTCTGACCATAGTGCTGAACGTGTCTCTAGAGCAATGCCTTTCACCATAGTGCAGAATATCTCACTGGCACAGTGCCTCTGACCATAGTCCAGAATATCTCACTAGCATAGTGCCTCTGACCATAATGCAAAATTTCTCCCTAGCATAGTGACTCTAACTATAGTTCTGAATGTGTCACTGTCAGTGCCTCTGACCATAGTGCTGAATATCTCACTAGCAACTGTGCCCCTGAACATGGTGATGAATATCTCCCTAACACAATGACTCTGACCACAGGGCTGAATATCCCACTACCACAGTGCCTCTGAATACAGTGCTGAATATCTCACTAGCATAGTGCCTCCGAATGTACTGGTGAATCCTTCACCAGCTCATTCTCCCTGACCACTGAGCTGAATATCTTACTAGCCCAGTGATTTTGACCATAGTGCTGAAAGTGTCACTAACACAGTGTCTCTGACCATAATGCTGAATATCTCACTAGTGCAGTGCCTCTGACTATAGTGCTGAATATCTCCCTAGTACGGTACCTCTGAGTGCCCCTGACCACAGTCCTGAATATCTCACCAGCACACTGACTCTGACTATAGTGCTGAATATCTCAGTAGCACAGTGATTGTGACCATAGTCCTGAATGTGTCACTAGCACAATGCCTCTGACCATAGTGATGAAACCCTCACTAGCACAGTGACTCTGACCATAGTGCTGAATGCGTCATTATCACAGTACCTCTGACCATAGGGATGGATATCTCAATAGCATAGTGACTCTAACTATAGTTCTGAATGTGTCACTATCACAGTGCCTCTGAACATAGTGCTGAATATCTCACTAGTACTGTGCCCCTGACCACGGTGCAGAATATCTCGCTATCACAGTGCCTCTGAATGTAGTGTTGAATAGCTCACTAGCATAGTGCCTCCGAATGTACTGGTGAATCCTTCACCTGCTCATTCTACCTGACCACAGAGCTGAATATCTCACTAGCCCACTGACTCTGATAATAGTGCTGAATATCTCACTAGAACAGTGCCTCTGACCATAGCGATGAAATCCTCACTAGCACAGTGACTCTGACCATAGTGCTGAATGTGTCACTAGCACAGTGACTCTGACAATAGTATTGAATATCTCTCTAGCACAGCGACTCTGACCATAGTGCTGAATGTGTCAATATCACAGTGCCTCTGACCATAGGGCTGAATATCCCACTAGCACAGTGACTCTAACTATAGTTCTGAATGTGTCACTATCACAGTGCCTCTGAACATAGTGCTGAATATCTCACTAGCACAGTTACTTTGACTTTAGTTCTGAATATGTCACTATCACAGTGGCTCTGAAAATAGTGCTGAATATCTCACTAGCACTGTGCCCCTGACCACGGTGCAGAATATCTCGCTATCACAGTGCCTCTGAATGTAGTGCTGAATAGCTCACTAGCATAGTGCCTCCGAATGTACTGGTGAATCCTTCACCTGCTCATTCTACCTGACCACAGAGCTGAATATCTTACTAGCTCACTGACTCTGACCATAGTGCTGAATATCTCACTAGTGCAGTGCCTCTGACTATAGTGTTGAAATCCTTACTAGCACAGTGCCTCTGGCCACAGTGCTGAATATCTCACTCGCGCAGTGCTTCTGACCATAGTGCTGAATATCTCACTAGTACAGTGACTGTGACCATAGTGCTGAATGTATCACTAGCACTGAGCCTCTGACCATAGAGCTCAATGTGTCACTATCACAGTGCCTCTGACCATAGAGCTGACTGTGTCACTAGCACCGAGCCTCTGACCATACTGCTGAACGTATCACTGTTACAATGCCTCAGACCATAGTGCTGAATATCTCACTAGCTCAGTGACTCTGACCATAGTGCTGAATGTGTCACTAGCACAGTAACTCTGACCATAGTGATGAAATCCTCACTAGCACAGTGACTCTGACCATAGTCCTGAACATCTCACTAGCACAGTGCCTCTGACCATAGTGCTGAATATCTCACTAGCACAGTGACTCTGACTATAGTTTTGAATGTGTCACTATCAGTGCCTCTGACCATAGTGCTGAATATCTCACTAGCACAGTGACTCTGATCATAGTACTGAATATCTCACTATCACAGTGCCTCTGAATATAGTGCTGAATATCTCACTAGTATAGTGCCTCCAAATGTACTGGTGAATCCTTCAATCCTTCATTTGGAGAAGTGTGGCTCAATGGTTAGAGCGGCAGACCCTGATGCAGAAGTCTGGCCCGGGACCAGGGTTCAATTCCCGCCTTGGCGGGTCTTGGGTTCAATTTCCTCAGACATTGATAATTCTCACATCAGTGCCTAATCTAATTCATGGGTCCCACTCTGTAACTCTGGGCAATAGCTTGCTTAATCTCCACAATGGCCCCAACAGCGCCAGGATGCCCGGCTTCACCTTGGAGGTTGCCCAGGAGTGGGCACCTCACAGGGAAAAGCCAGGAGGGGTTCCACAGCAGTATGCATACAGCGCCTTGAGACCCTAACAGGTGAGTAGTGCGCTATACAAGTACAAAGTTTACAGTTTTACCACTCTGACCATAGTGCTGAAAGTGTCACTAGCACAGTGTCTCTGACCATAGTGCTGAATATCTCACTAGTGCAGTGCCTCTGACTATAGTGCTGATTGATTATCTCCCTAGCACAGTGACTCTGATCTTAGGGCTGAATGTGTCACTATCACAGTGACTCTGACCATAGTGCTGATTTCCTCACTAGCTCTGACTCTGACCACAGAGCTGAAAGTGTCACTAGCACTGTGCCTCTGACTCTCTGTCCACGGGGTTATAGTTTCCTTTATATGTTCACCAGCGATCATAAATCTCTGACTAGTGACATCTCCTCTGTCCCTTGTATTTCACTAGAAAGAGGCCACACTGACCACGGGTGACGAATTCTTCCCTACAAACAGCCTCTTTTGACCAAGAGAGTAACTCTCCAAATAGCAACTCCATCTCTGTCCGTGGTGTTGAATTTTTCACTGGTTGCAGTCCCTTGTCCACATACTGCTAAATCTTTCACTAGTTCTTTGCCCACGGTGGTGAATAATTCACTACTAACAACCCCTTCTACTGACCGTGTTGAATCTTTCTCTAATAACAGCCTCTTCCACCAATCAGAAGCAGCCTCTCTGCCACTGGTGCCATACCATTCACGAACAGAGTCCCTCTGCCCACAGTGCTAAAATGTTCATTTCTTACAGGACCCACTGCCCACCTACTAGATCTCTGACTAGGAACATTCCCTCAGTTCTTGGTATTGAATCGACAACCAGCACATCTCTCTGTTCCATATGCTGGATATTTCACTGTCCATGGTGCTGAATCTCTCACAACTAACATCTCCCTCAGAAAACGGTGCCAAATAGTTTACCCGTGACAGCGCTTCTGCCAATGCCTGTGGTGATGATATGCTTTTCACTAGAATGCCACCCCGTCCCACGGTACTAAAGCTTTCACTAGTAACAATTCGCTTGGCCACTGTGCTGCATCTATTGTTACTAGCACTCCCTCGGCCACGCTGTTGCATCTTTCCCTAGTAACAGCCTCTCTGCCTTGGTGCGGGCTCTTTCACCAGCTGCGTTCCAATGTTCCTGCTACTGAATGTTCATTGGTGACAGCCCTCTCTGCCCGGGGGCTAGATCTTTTACTACCAACAGCCCTCCAGCCTGTGGTGGCAAATCCTTCACTACTAACAGCCCCTCTGACCACAGTGCTGAATCGTTCACTACTAACAGCCCTTCAGATCACAGTGCTCAGTCTTTCACCAGTGACAGCCCATCTGACCACACTGCTCAGTCTTTCACCAGTGACAGCCCATCTGACCACAGTGCTCAATCTTTCACCATTAACAACCCTCTGACCACAGTGCTCAGTCTTTCACCAACAACAACCCCTATGACCACAGTGCTCACTCTTTCACTACTAACAACCCCTCTGACCACAGTGCTCAGTCTTTCACCAATGACACCCCCTCTGACCACAGTGCTCAGTCTTTCACCAACAACAACCCCTATGACCACAGTGCTCACTCTTTCACTACTAACAACCCCTCTGACCACAGTGCTCAGTCTTTCACCAATGACAGCCCTTCTGACCACAGTGCTCAGTCTTTCACCAATGACAGCCCCTCTGATCACAGTGCACAGTCTTTCACCAATAGCAACCCCTCTGACCACACTGCTCAGTCATTCCCCAATAACAGCCCCTCCGATCACAGTGCTCAGTCTTTCACCATTAGCAACCCTCTGACCACAGTACTCACTCTTTCACTACTAACAACCCCTCTGACCACAGTGCTCAGTCTTTCACCAATAGCAACCTCTCTGACCACAGTGCTGAATCTTTCACCAATAGCAACCCCTCTGACCACAGTGCTCAGTCTTTCACCAATGAGAGCCCCTCTGACCACAGTACTCAGTCTTTCACCAATAGCAACCCCTCTGACCACAGTACTCAGTCTTTCACCAATAGCAACCCCTCTGACCACAGTGCTCAGTCTTTCACCAATGACAGCCCCTCTGACCACAGTACTCAGTCTTTCACCAATAGCAACCCCTCTGACCACAGTGCTCAGTCTTTCACCAATAGCAACCCCTCTGACCACAGTGCTCAGTCTTTCACCAATGACAGCCCCTCTGACCACAGTACTCAGTCTTTCACCAATAGCAACCCCTCTGACCACAGTGCTCATTCTTTCACCAATGACAGCCCCTCTGACCACAGTACTCAGTCTTTCACCAATAGCAACCCCTCTGACCACAGTGCTCATTCTTTCACCAATGACAGCCCCTCTGACCACAGTACTCAGTCTTTCACCAATAGCAACCCCTCTGACCACAGTACTCAGTCTTTCACCAATAGCAACCCCTCTGACCACAGTACTCAGTCTTTCACCAATAGCAACCCCTCTGACCACAGTACTCAGTCTTTCACCAATAGCATGCTAGCTCTGCCCACGCCGCTGAAGTATTCAATATTACAATAACGTTCACCTCGGTACTGGAAGGTGTTCTAACCGGCACCTCTGCTGCATCCCTTGGCCACCCCTTAAACCACATAAAATAACGTGTGAAGCGAACGGAAATAGTAAATGCCATTTCCTCTTACAGGAGAAGACAACGGCTCGTCGGTCAGTGTTCGATTTACACGCCACAGCCCTGGCGGCAGTGGTATGCCGAGTGGGCTTGGATATCTCGGCACAAGCTGGTACTCCAAATTCTTACATCAGTCAGGAACATCCAGCGCTGGACGCTGCTTTAAAAACAGAGCCTATGCTGCAGAGAAGGCCGGGCTTATTCTAATCTTAAATTCAAGATTTCCTGATGCTTCTAACGCAGGCCTTATGCAGACCCTGAAGGCATTGCTTATGCACCCCTGGAGTCTGAGTTCCATGCAGCCCTCAGGTAAAGATTTCATGCTGCCACGGAAGGCAGGCCGTATCTCTCCTCTCAGTCAGACGTTCACCCTGCCCCAAAAGGCAGACCTTTCGCAGCCTCTGGAGGAATTACTTATGCACCCCAAGTGACTCAGTCCCATGCTGCTCCCAAGTAAAGATGTCATGCTGCCACAGAAGGTAGGCTCTATCAGTCCCCTAAGAGTTCCATGCAGTCCCAAAAGGCAGACCTTTTGCAGCCCACGGAGGGATTACTTATGCACACGCAGAGTCTGGGATTCTTGCTGCCCCTGAACTAAAGGTTTCGTGCAGTTCCCAGAGATATGGCTAAATCTGTACCTTAAGTCAGGATTTCATGCGACTGCTAGAGGTTGGAGTTTCAAACTGCCCCAAAAGTGAGAGTGGATACTGCCTCTGAAGTCAGGGGTGAAGGTTTTGTGCCGCTCCCTAAAAGCAGGGGTTCAAGCTACCTCTTGCCAAATGTTTTATACTCCAAACCTAAAGCCAGGGTTTCATATCACCCCTGGGCGAAGGTTTTATGTTACTCCCTAAAGCCAGAGTTTCACGTTACCTCTGGGTGAAGATTTCATGCAGCCCCCTAAAGCCAGGATTTCATGGTATCTCTGGGTGAAGGTTTTATGCTGCCCCCTAAATCCAGGGTTTGATGCTATCTCTGAACAAAGGTTTTGTGCTCCCCCTAAAGCCAGGGAATCATGGTATCTCTGGGGGAAGGTTTTATGCTGCCTGTTAAAGCAAGGGTTTCATGCTACCCCTGTGTGAAGATTTTATGATGCTGCATAACGCCAGGGTTTCATGGTGTCTCTGGGAAAGGTTTTATGCAGCCGCCTAAAGCCAGGGTTTCATGCTACCTCTGGGTGAAGATTTCATGCAGCCCCCTAAAGCCAGGGTTTCATGGTATCTCTGGGTGAAGATTTTATGCAGCCCCCTAAAGCCAGGGTTTCATGGTATCTCTGGGGGAAAGTTTTATGCTGCCTGTTAAAGCAAGGGTTTCATGCTACCCCTGTGTGAAGATTTTATGATGCTGCATAAAGCCAGGGTTTCATGGTATCTCTGGGGGAAGGTTTCATGGAGCCCCCTAAAGGGTGGGTTTCATGGTATGTCTGGGGTAAGGTTTTATGCCGCCCCCTAAAGCCAGGGTTTCATGCTACCTCTGGGTGAAGATTTCATGCAGCCCCCTAAAGCCAGGGTTTCATGGTATCTCTGGCAGAAGGTTTTATGCTGCCTGTTAAAGCAAGGGTTTCATGCTACCCCTGTGTGAACATTTTATGATGCTGCATAAAGCCAGGGTTTCATGGTATCTCTGGGGGAAGGTTTTATGGTGCCTGTTAAAGCAAGGGTTTCATGCTACTCCTGTGTGAACATTTTATGATGCTGCATAAAGCCAGGGTTTCATGGTATCTCTGGGGGAAGGTTTTATGCTGCCTGTTAAAGCAAGGGTTTCATGCTACCCCTGTGTGAAGATTTTATGATGCTGCATAAAGCCAGGGTTTCATGGTATCTCTGGGGGAAGGTTTCATGGAGCCCCCTAAAGGGTGGGTTTCATGGTATGTCTGGGGTAAGGTTTTATGCCGCCCCCTAAAGCCAGGGTTTCATGCTACCTCTGGGTGAAGATTTCATGCAGCCCCCTAAAGCCAGGGTTTCATGGTATCTCTGGCAGAAGGTTTTATGCTGCCTGTTAAAGCAAGGGTTTCATGCTACCCCTGTGTGAACATTTTATGATGCTGCATAAAGCCAGGGTTTCATGGTATCTCTGGGGGAAGGTTTTATGGTGCCTGTTAAAGCAAGGGTTTCATGCTACCCCTGTGTGAACATTTTATGATGCTGCATAAAGCCAGGGTTTCATGGTATCTCTGGGGGAAGGTTGTATGCTGCCAGTTAAAGCAAGGGTTTCATGCTACCCCTGTGTGAAGATTTTATGATGCTGCATAAAGCCAGGGTTTCATAGTATCTCTGGGGGAAGATTTCAAGCAGCCGCCTAAAGCCAGGGTGTCATGCTACCTCTGGGTGAAGATTTCATGCAACCCCCTAAAGCCAGGGTTTCATAGTATCTCTGGGGTAAGGTTTCATTCTGCCCTAAAGCTGTGGTTTAATGCTACCTCTAGAGCCACACTTTTATGCTGCCCCCCAAAAGACAGGTTTTAATGCTACCCCTAAAGGCAGACTTTAATGCTTTCCATAAATGCAGGGATTAACATGCAGCTCAGGTGAAAATTCCATGTTCCATTAAAGATAAAGCTCATAATGCCAACAGTGTGATCATTTCAATGCCCGGTGCGTCTTTTGGAAACGATATTTGTAGACCCAAGCACTGAACGGGCGAGACAAAAAACGACATTTCATAGCAGCCAGCCGTGTCGTGATTAAGTTAACAGAAGCCACCCCTGTAGCATTTTGGTTAGCAGTCACTTCTAAGCTCTTTGTTGCTGCAGCCGAATTTTGCACGCGTAACGGGTGCTTAATTTGTAAGAGCATGAGTGCTGGTACCCAAATCACTGCTCAGAAGCCTGGGCCAGCACTAGCAAACATCCCCTCCGGAGTACCAAGGCTGCATAGTGCAAATCTATTCCAGGCCTCTTGAAGCAACTACCGGACACTCGCTTCCTCAGTATCTCACTCTTGCAGGTTCCTGCTTTCTTTATTTGTGACAAGAGTTCGCTCTCTTGCTCTCAGTAAATGCTTGGTGAGGACAAAATAATTGCCGGTCCCACAAAATGAGTGCGGGTGGCCTCACCGGCAAACCTTGGCTCAAATGAAACACTGTTTGTAACAGAGGATCTGTGCGTGCTGTGATCCTTTCAGAGCTGGACAATGCCTTGTGCTCGTGCTGCACATCTCACCAGTGCTTGACTCATGGCTTTCTGGACCCTAGAGTGGGGTCCACTGCACCTTAGGATGGGGGATGCAGGGGCTGACGGGGCTGACCGTGCTCTCCTCACTCGGTAATCGAGGTAGGAGCCACTTACACTCGATTTTAGTTTTTCCTCGACCTGGCAGCCACCCATGATGGGATGAGCTACAGGAGGTGGATGTTTGACTGGGGAGCTGCATTTTATTGCCACCATAAAACACTTCACCGTGTAGTGCGAAAAGCAAAGCACTCTGTAACAATGTATCAGCGCTCCTAATCAACAGCTTTCACACAGAAATACAGTTCTGTAACGTCAAATCTAGAGCGTTGCCATAGAAATGCTGAAGAATAACGTCAAACAATCCACTGCACTGCCTTCTGAATATTTTTCAATAACCAGCCAAGTCGGTAGCATTACCTTTGAAATAACGAAATTTAACATTTCAGTAATCCGCAGCATTACCACGGGAGCACCGCACCGTGACCAGCCACATCTGCCGCATCATCAAATAAGTGCAGCATCAGGGCTTGCCATGCCACAGAAATTATGCACTATAGTGTGCCAAATGCACAGCATTACCATTGGACTACCGAACAATACTGTGCCAAGTTGAGGGCGTTACCATGAAAGTGTAGTATTCCAAGCCACATAAATTAGTACCACCGCAAGCATACCGCACAATATAGCATTTCATACATATCGTTTCTGTAGGAATACTGATATTTAGCTCGACGTAGCCACAACTTTATCGTGGAAATTGTATCCACCAAACAATCAATGAAATACTTCAGAATAAATCAGAGCAACTGGAATTATGCAATTTTGCAGCCAAGCGTTCTCTGCATAATTATGAAATTTTCACAGTTGCCACATAATTCATCATCTGCTGCATCAACTGCAGGATTTAATTAAAATAATTTGAAGCTCAAAAGTTACCACAAACATGACAACACAAGTTGCAAGTAACAAAGTGGAAGGCCCTTCGCAAACCTTGACTGGTCATTGTTTATTGTTGTATGTTGGTGCCAGACCAGTAAAAGGAGGTGAAAACTGCCCAGTTATTGTTGACATGTATAACAAGCATTTGCAATGCAATGGGTCTCGCGTTTGCTTGAGTTAGAGCTATTAGCATGGTAAATTCCAAATTGGACTTTTCTTGCCACACAAATTGAAATGAAAAATAAAACACATGACATAAACAAGCCAATTCAAAGCGCCATGGATGCCATGAGCATGAGTGCAAAGGAGAGACACAAAAAAGAAAAAGAAGTTTGCTCACAGTCAAACTTATCAGCAATCGTGCAATTATCCATGTAACAGGGGCAGTTTGCAAGGCGGCACAAAACCGCCCCAAGGTGGGACAAATGTAAATCATTTACCAATTATAACAAAGGATTTTTGAAAGCTAAACCACGAACGAGCGATAGTGATGGGCGTGTTTAAAAGCACACAGATAGTTACATGTCAGAGAGCTTGCGCGCTCGACCTAAAAATGACAAAATAATGAGGTAAAATGTGCTGCATTATGCCACATAGTTTCCCTTTATTTGCTGCATAATTTTAGTAAACCCTGCTACATAATTTGGTCCTCCTCTGCCACATAATCCTATAGAGTGCCACACCAACAGACTTATTGTGAATAAGGAACTACAGAGTGCCAAATTCTTAACTCCAGTATTGGAATGCTGCCCTCCAGTGTGCCAAATCCAGGGCATTTAGTAGAAATTTGCTGCGGCATCTCACTTACACTTACTATAGGAACATTTCACTCTAGTACATTACATAAACAGCATCACTATGAGTATGATTCTCTTGTCTCTAACATTATTATTAAAAGAATGCACTCTAAATACTCACACATATATAACTATTTTAGGGCTACTCCAGAGTAGAATAGCATGACCAGAGAATTACCATAGAAACAATGCACTTGATAAGTATATCTTAGTCACAACATGCCTACTGAAATACTGCACTATGTGCTTCCGGATCACAACTATGTTTATGGCTTGGTAAAGTTGTAGTTCCTTGCCTTGTCTGTTTTTAGACAAGCTTTAGGTTTGCTCCGTAGACTCGATAGTCTGCAAGCCCCCTATCATAAATGCTTTATCTAGCATAAAGTGGCTCATGGGATTAGAGAGCAATTATGAGGTGATGGTTGGTGCAAAGCCTGAAGCCTCAAAGTGGCAAGTGAGACAATAACAGAACATGCATAACATACATGTGCGGTATACGGTCCGTATGCATAGTGGTTATACGTATAGATGAGGAAGGAGTGAATCAGTTATTAGTGCATTTAACTCCATCAAATAAGGTTCCAGGCCTGACTTGGATAATGGTAGTGAAGTAATGGCCAAAGATTTTTGGAGAGGGAGTTTCAATTAAGAGGTTATAGCAGTCTGGGGGCTTGAAAGAGAGCCAGAAGGCTGAGACCGGAAACTTCATTGGCAAGGGGGGTTGCATGTGTGCATGAAATTATCAGGCAGGTAAATCAATTAATAGGCCCCAAGGACATTGCAGAAACTCCCTACACAATAAAACCAATTATTTTTGTTTTCTTTTTTAAGACAAAACTCACAGTTTGGGAATTTATTCTTATAAAACAAGTTGGACAGTATACGTCGCCTACGTGGAAAACTTTCACAATAAGCACCAAAGCAGTGGTAGCTCTGAATGTTTTCAGATATCTACCAGGCAGGAGAGGATCTCCAAATCTGGTGGACGATCCTCCAGTTGTAGGGAGGAAGTCATAGCTCTTCAGACCTAGCAGGCTGGCAGGTCTTCTGAATGATGGCCTAACTTGAGAACAGTGAAGAGGGCTCAGTGCTGAATGGACGCCCGGGTACTTGGAGCCAGTGAGGTGAGCTGAGAGTGTGTCTTGAGGTTTTAGAGCAACTCCACGAGGCAGAGCTCGAGGTGGCGAGGTAGGATCAGTCTACCACCTAACGGAGAGGAAAAATACAAATTACTAGTTTAGGAGTGTTGACAGCTCTTGCATCCTTCTAAGGATGCTACAGTTCCACATTTGCAGAGAAGGATCACATTTGTGACTTGTGAGAGCAGACGGTGGAGTTGGTCAAGGGTTGGGGCATGTGAGTTGAATGTGCAGGAGTAGTGTACATCAAACACCGGCTAAGAAGTACTGAACTGGTCAGAAGATACGGAGTGGTGAGTCGGGGTATGTTGGTCCTAATTTGGTTATTATATTCTGGCAAAACATTGGGTTTATATTTGAGACAAGTGACATACGAAAGAGTGAGAGGCCCAGATGTCGAAAATCAGAATAATCAAGGCAGAAGGCGAGAGGTTAAAAGGGAGAAGGAGAGTGAGGTGAGGTGTCTGAGAGCAGAAAGAGAGCTAGAGGGTTACAGCTACTGAGTGTATGAAAGATAGGAGTCAGAAAGAATGGCCAAAGACCTGTTAGAAAAAAGTACATGATGATGGTTATTATTTAAGTGTTGGTTCTGAGTAAAGATCAACAATAAAGGGAGGAGAAGGAGAGGATACCATGTCATAAATGTTATCTAGTAACTCAGAGAAACCCCCTCTGTCACCTTGGAGGTGGAGCTAGTACCAATGTGAGCAGGAAATGCAACAACGATATTGGTTGAGGTGTGTCTAGAGAAGCACATAGTGGAGATCAGGGCAGAAGGTGATTTAGTAGGATAAGAAGGATGTGGGCTTTGCTTTCTTTATGCATGTGGAGGGAATAGTAAGAGAAGGCAGAATCGTCATGGAAAGAGCAGCAGGCATGACATCATCAAGAGGATCAGTCCAGGTCAACCAAGTCACTGTTGTAGCTGTGAAGTGGAGAAGGGATGAGTGAGGATTAAAGTGCTCTCCTATGAATGAAGCCTTGCTGCAGGTGGGGTGTGCCTTCCATAACACCAGTCATGCGAAGGAGGGTGCAGTGATATGAGGTCTGAAGGCTTATTATTGCATTTATAATCGGGAAGAAAGGATATCATTCTTGGTAAGTGTTTTCAGGGCCAGGATAGATAGGAACAGGCGTGAAAGTGGCACCAGTTATGCAATAGTAAATTGTGTAGTACTTCCGGGGAAGCAAGAGACACTAACCATCAAATGGTGCAACAGGCAGAGATTGTGTGGGTGCAAGGGTAACAATCACGGGACATAGATTTCATGTTGCAAGGGCAATAAATAGTTAATTGTGCAGTGGACACAGTTCTTGGGAGCACCAATCATTCAAATATGTAGCTGGCGCACCTTTCAGGCGTATAAGGGGCACACATTATTCAGTGGCGTAGAAGACATAGGGCCTGATTTAGATCTTGGCAGAGGGGAATATTCCATCACAAACGTAACAGATATCCCATCCGCCGTATTATGATACCATTACATCCTAATGAGATCATAATACGGTGAACGGGACATCCTACACATTTGTATTGCATCCGCCGAGATCTAAATCAGGCCCCTAATTCTCAGATTGTACACAAGCACTAATAGTTTGAGGAGACAATGAAATGAGAATGCGTGCAGTTAGTTAGGGGAAGAGGCAGTCATCATTCAGTGGAAACGCCATGGAACCACTCTAGAATGGTAAGAAGATACAATAAAATGGTGACGGTACTCACATTTGATATGAAGGTATACCCACAAATAGAGGTATACCAGCATGACCAGACCAAAGCAGCCAGACCTCCATAACCAGCGTCCTTACTTTTTCATATGTGCATGGAGTGTGTGGTATGTACATTTCAAATGTTTGTTGTCTAGGACGCGTGTATTGGCACTGTTATCCATTTGGGAGATATATAAGAGGGTGGTTTCCCTGCATGGAGGATGTTACATCCTGCCTGCCCCTTTGTCCAAGCCACCTTCCTGGAATCTGGAGCTCTCTGGCAGGCTGAGGCGAATCTTCTAGCTAGTAGTTTCCAGCGTTTGCTCATTTTCCATTAAAACTCCACCTTCCTTCCTTTCATGTGCTGGGAATGCTGCTGTTTGAGCAGTGTGGCTTTGCCAGTCTGCGTGGAATCCAGAAATGATCGTAACCAATACTGACTAACCTGACCTGCTCTACCCACCTGAAAAAGCGCAACAGTGTCAGGACAGTGATTTGTGAAAGACTTAGATCTAGCACGTTAGGTGTTTAAGGTTTCCCTTCAATGCTCTCACAAAGGGTTAAATACTGGTCGACTCACGGCAGTAACTACTACTTCTGGGAGACTGCACATCACTGTACAGAAAAGAAGTTTGCCAGGAACAGAATATTGGAAGCCCTCCTTGATGGCAGGACCATGTTAACAGCCAGAAAATGAGGAATCTGAGCTGCCCAGCTGGGAGAGGAGGAGGCTGCATATGGAAGCAGGACTCACGAAAGGCCACAAGGCCACAAGGCCACAAGGCCACTTGAGTTATGTTCTACAGGGAGATCGCCTCGAAGGAGTGAATAACTGAGGCACCACAAGATACCTGCAGCCCAGCTTGACAGAAACATCAAAGCAAGAAAAGTTATATAAAAATCAAAGCAACAAAACCTCGTCCATGGTTGTACAGTGCCAACTATAATTTCTTGAATATATCTGTGGGGAGTCTGTATGCCCCCACGTGCTCCTGGTAACACGTAGCGCCCATATAAGCCTCAGCCCTGGCTGGAGAACACAGAGTTTGTTTTCTCTTCACCAGACTCCTAGGGGTTACGACTTGTTGGTTGCACCCAGCCAATTAAAATCCAGCAATATTTAAACTCCTGAATGTTCTGTTGCGCTATAGCCCTAAATTCCAGTTGGCACAGGTCAGGCCTACAGACCCAGTGCTTGGTCTCAATCTCAATCTTGCCAAGTGAAATACTTTCCGTTACTCGACCATTTCAAGCTGAGGTACCCTAAACTTGATGCTGCTGCTGGATGCCTTTGTGGGTACTTACTCACTCCCGTCTTACTACCCCTTGAAAAGCAATGAGAGACTGTGAGGCCACTTTAATTCTTACCTGCTCGCATCCTAAAATGTGTCCTGTTGGACAGTAGCTACCGGTTTCACCATTACTCTCATTCACTTGATACTTAAGTTCTGAGAATGGGCCTTGGAACCTTGTCCCACCGCTTTTGAACTTGAATGGTAGCCCTGTTCCGATCTGGGTGGTAGGGTGAATCGGACCATTATTAATGGAAATTGAGCTGCAGGGTCCGAACCCCACTAAGCTCTACAGCTTTTCAGCCAGAGCCAAGACTTTTGGGCATACGACAAAAGTTTATATATAAAGGAACATTTTTATCTCTCTCAGTGGTCTCCTTACCACATTTACAAATATTATAATAAATGCCCACAAACCAGTTTGCCAATCTTTTATGTATAAAGTGGAATTAGTTTGCCAATAAGATAACATAGGAAGCAAGGTGCACCACTATTTAATTTTGTAGGACCAAGCTCTTAAATATCCACAGATGCATCAGGGGGCAGAGCCCAACTTCAGCAGATTGTATCTTTCTGGGTCTATCATATTACTTATTGTGTGAAGATAGCATCTTATTAAATTCTTAGGGTCTTCTGAAGTGAGAGGGCTGAATGGACATTCATGTTATTGAGAGTTATTTTCTGTGTCTGGCTGCTTCTGAGCTTCGAGTCCCTCCCTCTGCCTAGAGTAAGCCAAGACAACTCAACGCACTAATGAATGCACAAAGGAAATAAGGGCCAGATGTAGGTAGGTGGCAAATTGCGAGTTGCAATTTGCGAGTCCTTCCGACTCGCAAATTGCAACTCGCAATTTGCTATGCAAGACACCGTCTGCGACTCGCTATGGGGTCGCAAAGACCCACCTCATTAATATTAATGAGGTGGGTCGCAATTTGCGACCTCATAGAGAGTCAGGGCACTCACGGGGAAGGTGGCCTGCTGGGAACAGCAGACCACCATGTCCGTGACTGCTTTTAAATAAAGCAGTTTTTTTTTTTCAAAGTGCAACCCGTTTTCCTTAAAGAAAAACGAGCTGCACTTTGAAAATAAAACCGAAACCTTTTGTTTCGGTATTTTTCAGGGCAGGTAGTGGTCCATTGGACCACTGCATGCTCTGAAAAATTATTTTTTGTGCCACACACAAAGGGGAAGGGGTCCCATGGGGACCCCTTCCCGTTTGCGCCTGGGTTACCATCCACTTCAAGTGGATGGTAACTGCGCCTTCATTTGCGACCGCAATCGCGGTCACAAATGAATATACATAGCATTGCGAGTCGCTAATAGGAAGGGAACACCCCTTCCTATTAGCGAGTCAGAAATGCATTTTGCGAGTCGGATCCGACTCGCAAAATGCATTTCTGCATTCCGGTGAGGCTTTTGCGACTTGCAAACGGCGTTTTTCGCCGTTTGCGTGTCGCAAACGCTTTGCTACATCTGGCCCTAACTTCCTTATCCAATTGGAGTGTAGTTCTTTCGGTATCACTATGACATAGTGGTAAATAACAATACCCACTGAAGATACTGCCCAGTAACACGTGCCTGGCTAAGAAACATCTTCAATTGTGGAGCATCCAAAGCATTAACTATGGACTACTGCTCACCTGTGTGCTACATCCACAGAGCTACTGTAGGTACACAACAAAACGATGGGCCTGATCCAGAGCATCTGAATAGAAACAATGGGCCTCATTTACTACAAAGTGGTGCAGCGTAGTGCTGCACCAAATTTGGCTGCGGCGTGCTGCGCCAATTCTGAAACACAGGGATGCACACCCCTGTGTATTTCCTTGCGCTGGTGCTAATTTAGCTGCCTAGCGCCAACAAAGACACCCTTGCACCATAGTGCAAGGCAACCTGTGTCACGGGGAATGATTGTTTATGTGCAGGAAGAGACATCTTCCTGCACATAAACAATCATTTATGGTGTTTTGCACTTCATATGTGTGCTGCAGAATGCAGCACACTTAGGAAAAAGCAAAAATTGGGAGCAAAAATTAAATCCTCGTAAATCTGGGGCAGCATCAAAATACAACGTTTGTTGCAATTGAACGCCCACAGCAACACACATTGCACGCCCTTTCACACAAAGTGATGCCTGTGAAGGGGCCGTATTTACAAAGCGGCATTAAGTCACAAAAAGTGTCTTAACACCGCTTTGTAAATATGGGACATGGCATTGTGCCACAGGAAAGTCGGTAAAAGTGACATTTCAGTGGTGCAATGCCCTTGTAAATGTCAAATCCAAGTACTGTCATGAGTGTATAGGAGTATTAAGGCACAGTTATTTAATTTTACATTTCATTTGCTGTATTTTTAAATGGGTGCAAAGTTTATTTAAAGCAGCAAAGCTTTGCTGTGTTCTCCCCATTTCTAGACGTTTGCAGTATTTTCTGATTTAAGGTCACGTTCACCACTGCAAAAGGTATTCTGGGTTTTGTGACATATGTTTCACCACACTGCAAGATATCTAATAAACCCCGCCAAGACGAGTTTTCTCTACAAGATCACAGTTTGCATAGTTTTTCTCCTCACTTTTGCAAATGTATGCAGATATTTGCTCTGCAAGTTTACCCTTTGAGACATAAAGTGTCGCAAAAATCCTGCTTTTCATGCAAAAACGGAAGTGTGAAAAACTTCACTACTTTTAGACGTTCGAAAAGATTTACGTAGACAAAAGGCTGTGAGGCAAAACTATGAACTTCGCCCCCACAAGTGTTGATATTCCAAAGACTTACCATGGAATTGCTGCACAATTGCATGCCAATCTATTACTGCATGGTAATATGCCCAGTTCAGTGTGTTACGGAAAAACGGTGCCCCACAGTGTGTGAATCCACAGCATCCCATGGAACGACTGCACTATTGTGAGTGCAACCCAGTGCATTGCCTTATGAATAGTACATTAGAGTGTGCCCATGCATACTGCATTATTTCTACATCCCATATCGCTACCCTCTTTGCTTACCTCCCTTGGTGCCCATCTCGTCTTTTTGATGAGACTGTCTGTCTGATGTGAGCCCTCTCCCGTGCTCCAGGCCCCTGAGCAGCTCTTTTTCCCAGACATGGGCACTTGTCTAATTAGATTTTGATGGGCACATCTGTTCCTGGCATCACGCTCCATGTGCATTACTGTTCAGCGGGCATCGGGTGACCTTTCGCCCACCTCAGCTCGGGCACAGCAGGGAGGGTGAGTGCTTTTATTTGCTTTGAATGCACAGGTGAATAACACCAATAGGAAGCAGACTGGTGACACCTGTATCACTAGCACACGCACGGGGGCAGAGGTGTTGTGCTTTCAAATTCACGTGCAGACGTGCTGTACTCTTTTACACTCACTAGCATACTCACGGGGAGGAGACCGGTTGTGCTATCACACTCAATAGCACACACACAGAGTGCAGACTTGTTGTGCTTTCACATTCACGTGCAGACGTGTTGTACTCTTTCACACTCACTAGCATACTCACAGGGAGGAACCCGCTTGTGCTATCACACTCAATAGCACACACACAGAGTGCAGACGTGTTGTGCTTTCACATTCACGTGCAGACGTGTTGTACTCTTTCACACTCACAAACATACTCACGGGGAGGAGACCGGCTGTGCTATCACACTCAATAGCACACACACAGAATGCAGACGTGTTGTGCTTTCACATTCACACACAGATGTGTTGTGCTCTCACACTCAGAAGTACATATGGGGAGCAGATGTGTTGTGCTTTCACACTCACTAGTATACACATTGGGAGCAGAGCTGTTGTGCTCTCATACTCTCTAACACACACAGGGGGAGCACGCAGATGTGTTGTGCTCTCACAATGACTAGCAGACATATTGTGCTCTTACACTCAGTAGCACACACACAGGGAGCAGGCGTGTTGTGTTGACACACAGCAGCACACACACAAGGGAGCAGACTTGTTGTGCTCTCACACCCAGTAGCAACCACACGGGGAGCAGATGTGTTCTGCTCACACTCAGTAGCAAACACACGGGGAGCAGACGTGTTGTGCTCACACTCAGCAGCCCACACACAGGGGAGCAGACGCGTTGTGCTCACACTCAGCAGCCCACACACAGGGGAGCAGATGTGTTGTGCTCACACTCAGCAGCACACACACGGGGAGCAAACGCATTGTGCTCACACTCAGTAGCCCACACACGGAGGAACAGATGTGTTGTGCTCACACTCAGCAGCACACACACGGGGAGCAGATGCATTGTGCTCACACTCAGCATCCCACACACAGGGGAGCAGATGTGTTGTGCTCACACTCAGCAGCACACACACGGGGAGCAAACGCATTGTGCTCACACTCAGCAGCCCACACACAGTGGAGCAGATGTGTTGTGCTCACACTCACTAGTACACACATGGGGAGCAGAGCTGTTGTGCTCTCATACTCACTAACACACACAGGGGGAGCACGCAGATGTGTTGTGCTCTCACAATGACTAGCAGACATATTGTGCTCTTCCACTCAGTTGCACACACATGGGGAGCAGGTGTGTTGTGCTGACCCACAGCAGCACACACACAAGGGAGCAGACTTGTTGTGCTCTCACACCCAGTAGCAACTCCACGGGGAGCAGATGTGTTCTGCTCACACTCAGTAGCAAACACACGGGGAGCAGACGTGTTGTGCTCACACTCAGCAGCCCACACACAGCGGAGCAGGCGCGTTGTGCTCACACTCAGCAACACACACACGGGGAGCAAACACATTGTGCTCACTCTCAGCAGCCCACACACAGTGGAGCAGATGCGTTGTGCTCACACTCAGCAGCACACACACGGGGAGCAGACGCTTTGTGCTCACACTCAGCAGCCCACACACGGGGAGCAGACATATTGTGCTCACACTCAGCAGCCTACACACTGGGGAGCAGACGTGCTGTGCTCACACTCAGCAGCCCACACACTGGGGAGCAGACATGTTGTGCTCACACTCAGCAGCCCATACACTGGGGAGCAGGAGTGTTGTGCTCACACTCAGCAGCCCACACGCAGGGGAACAGACGTGTTGTGCTCACACTCAGCAGCCCACACACTGGGGAGCAGACGTGTTGTGCTCACACTCAGCAGCCCACACACAGGGGAGCAGGAGTGTTGTGCTCACACTCAGCAGCCCACACACAGGGGAGCAGACGTGTTGTGCTCTCATACTGTATACCAATGCGGTGTACGTTTTCCAACTAGCCAAGTGTCCTAAGTGTTTTCAACTCTATGTGGATGAGCAAGAGTAGGGTAGAATAAAACCAACCAACACTGCATTGCAGTGGAGAGAAAACTCACCCACATGTGAATCTACCTTAGGCTGTCCACCGGTACCTGGACATCTGCTTGTAGTAGTGGGAATTGAGGCCAACGGAGAGGAACAGTGTCTGAAGGGCACCCTATGTTACATTCTGCCCTACATGCACCCCCAAATCCCTGGATTCAAGTGTCCGGTCAGAGGTGCAATAGTAGCCTGCAACAGTCCTCAAATGATGATACAGTGTGCAATGCTCTCACATGTTTAACCCTTTCTCAAGTGGTTCTTAAAACGTCTAATGAAGGTTAATGCTCGTCCTACAAGGAGGTTAGTTTCAGTGCACTACATTCAAGCAGGACTGATATTTGAGAAAAAAGGTTCTGCAGCAGCTTACTCAGAGGTCAACATGTCTTAAACACAAGCTCATTTCAACAAAACCCTGAGAAAAGCCCACTGTAGCCTCCATATAACAATATATAATAGAGGAGAGAAAGGTAGCAGTGGTCAGATGAATATTGCACTCCCCTTGAGTCAGATAAGATACAAAATATAATTAAATGATCATTTACTCAACAAGTGGGAGCACTAGGCTACTAAAGTAGTGCATCAAGTGGTGAGAGAATCCCCCACACAAACAGAGTGCACCCAGAGCAATTGTAAAGTTAATAAATAATAGAGAATTCTTCCAAAAGGAATCCAGTTGTGATGAAAATTCAGTGAAGCACATTTGATGCTTTATTGCATTAAGAACAAGCAGCCGACACATGTTTAGTCTGACAACTCTTTCAAGGCTAGTTGTACATAGTCACCAAAGCAACAAGCATAGTCACACCTGGAAGTAAACAAATATTTGGCCACCACAAAATACGCATGCAAGGCGTAGTCAAAACCTCATAAACAAGTATAACAGATCTATAAGCAAACTTAGGGTGGACCATGATACGTCCCCCTGAAAAGAAAAGTCTAGGCTCCTACTGCATACATCAAGTAAGAGACACCCTTAATTTGTGAACCAAGACAGCAATATTTCAGTCTAATATTCAGCGGTCATCACAATCAAAACATAAACTATTTTAAAAAATCCTTAATTTATAAATAAGACTAAGACAACGTATTACATCAAAAATTATTTTTGGGATGCACATAGGCCACACACATCTCTGCGAGGGATTCCTTGTTTTCGGCCTAAGTCATGGATTTCTATTGCTGTCCTTATACAGGTTGAAAGACTCTGGGCATCAAACTGGATGCTGAATTATCTCTCTAGCACTGGAGATTAATACCATGAATGGTTTCTGCTTTTTCTATCTTAAGATTCTTTTTTCCCACCTACTGTACTTGACAACAAAAGGTGCTCGCTGCAACGGTGATGTGTTTTCTATCTTATATGAAAATTAAAACTCATACCACCTCTACTGGCCTGTCTGTTGATAGGTGGTGAGAGATATGCCCACATTTGCTATAATCTTCGTAAGCTAAATTGGTTTCCGGCTGAACAAAAGTTAGACTTCAAGAATTATGAATTATTGAGCTCACGGTTCAATACTGTGAAGCCCAAAACCATTTGAAAAAAATGCAAAGAAATGGACAGATAGGACATTCAAAGACTAAACCTGCATGTTCAAAATGCCTGGAAAGCTCTTCCGAAGGATACAATAAGTAGTACAGGGACAAGAGGCAGTGCCCAGGAGCTGAGACTTAGCCAAGCTAGCGGCCCGGCTTGGCTCTTAGAGTCAAGGCATTGTCCAGTTGAAACACGCCTGGGGGTGGGGTCAGGAAGAAGCGGTAGATGTGTGAATGGGTGGAGCGACAGACTGATCCGTGACAGGCTGGTGGCCCTGAAAGGCCGGTAGTGCAGGCAGCCACGTTCAGTCACATGTCACAGGACTGGCTTTGCCACAGCGCCACCTGGTTTTCACACCAGTCTGTGACAGAATCACTCGTCTGCCATGGAGTGTCTTTCCCCCTTCGGCTTTCCTACGCTTTTCCGTTTCTCGCTCCACCTCTGCCACGTTTAGCACCGTATTTTTCCTCAGTAAATCAATTGTATCTCCCTCTGCTCTGCCCAGTCCTGCAATTGCCCATCTTCTTCTGTCCTGTCTTTTTTCCTCTCCTGTCCTCTGCCCTTCCTCTTCCAATCTAGTCTCTATTTGCTCCCTCTCCGAAACATGCCACAGCTGTAGAAGTCACTCACTCTTTCTTGGCTTGGCTTGTTTTTTGCTGAAGCACCCTAAAGGACTTTGGGCCAAGCCAGAACCAGACTCGAGATGACTGCGGCACACACACAAGCCATGAAATAAAGAACAGGTAGGGCACCTCCAGGGCAGAAGGAACAGGGGTCCACCACAGAGCAGCAGTGAGAGGAAGATGTAGGCAGAGACAGAGGTGTGAGTGGGAAGTTGCAAGGTACAAAGAGAGCAGGGATGAGGAAGGTACTTGACCCTACAAAAGTGAGGCTTAGATGTGGAGTGAGGAAAGAAAGGGCACAGGTTAAAGCATAAAGGTGAGGAGTCAAAGGACAGAGCGGGATAAGATGCTTTTGAGGATGTAGGAGATAGAGTGAGGTGCAAAAATTAAGTTTAAAAAAAAATAGTGAGGTGCTCTCCTGTGAGAAATATTGGAAATAAAAAAATTGAAATCTTTAAGGAGGGAGCACTTGAAAGTGTAGGAAGAAGTATCTCTTCAAAGTGACAGCAATTAAAGCATAAGACAAAGTAGATGAGCTAGCTTTGTCCTGTCATGGCACCAACTCTTTGGGACTCGCTTCCTCCACATATTGCCTCCATAGGGTACCCTCTTGCATTAAGGGAAGCAAGAAAGGCTTCTTAACCCAACCGAAAGTACCTAGAGGCTCACAAACCTTTCTGCACTCTAGAAGTAACACAAGGGGAAGCATAAACTTAACGAAATCCAAAAAAAGCCCTATTTAAACAAGTCTTAAGGAGGTCAGAACAAGAAACACAAAAATATTTTAGTAAGTTCTTAAGCACCATCAATGTTTCAGTATTTTAATTATATGTGATTGAAGATTTGTAATTGTATTATCCCATGAGTAATTGTCGCAAGAGCTGCAGGGTTTATGTGCACTGCGCTGCATGAGGTTGGATGTCTCTGTGAGCATTTGAAGATCTGCGATGCTCTCCTTTGAGAGATACTCATCTTCACAGTCAATTCGTGAGCATAAGTGATCTCTCATATCTTTCCCTCATGATGGTCCAAATTACCCTTTCTGCAGGTGATATATAAGGAACATTGCTAGTGCTGCGCGCGTGGCACATGCCCATCACAGGTAAAGCAAAAATTTCTGTTTGAACACCACCTAGGGCAAGCCTATTGCAGAAAGTCTTTAACATGGCAGCACCCAAGCACAACAACCTCTCAGCAATTATTGAAGCTATGACAATAACCTAACACAGCATTCTTTAACCAGATCCCTATATCAACAACAAATTACACAAACAACACAATATCCACGATGCTCGACAAGTTCACTACAACATAAAATAAACAGAGCAGTGTATAAACAGGTCAGTGTCTAGCCAATACAGACAAAGGTTTTGAGGAATCCTTATTTGATGAAAACAATTTATACATATACATTTTTTATACAGTTCTGAAGGAGCAGTGATCACACATTGGCCAATTTCCTTGAAGGGACTCTCACCAAAATGGGCTGCTTAAAGGCCTCCTAGCAAAGTGCAGAATTTAGCTTGTCGCCTGAGAACATATCAGCAGCCTGAAGAAAGTATATTGCACCATGAAAACTCTTGACTTAATTGCAGAGCAAAGATAACTCTAAAGTATGGATGTCCTGGGTGCAGAACAGTAGAGCCTCATCAGCACTAGCAGTGTGCTCCGCATCATCTCCACCGCTTGTATCTCGAACCTGCAGGGACTAAACAAAAGGACTGCTGTCTGTGGTACGAGTTATTCAGAACTCTGCACCTGGAGAGATAAATCTGCCATAGCTGATATAATCTGTTTTACCTGAGAGACATCTCCATTGTCCTACTCCTGAGCCTGAAAGACCATTGTGAGGAGTTTAAACTATTAGTATCAAGTAGGGATAGCGCTGCAGTCTAAGCCCAAGACTCTGCTGTTTAAAATCCCAGCTTTGTTAACTATGTAGTTGTTGGCTAGGTTTATTCTAGGCTGAAGAAAAGCAACATTCCCAGGATGACTTGGACCACCACTAAGCACAATCCTAGAACTCCGGAGAAGAGACTAGAAGGGAAGAATTATTCTCACTTACCAAGTTGGCCAGTATATAGTGGTATCCAATGATGTTTTTTTCCATTTTGATGATCTGTCAGTGGGAAAAGATAAAAAAAGAATTATTTGTATTAAGTCATGGCCAAAATGTGCTCAGGTTACAACTTCTGCAGTTTTGAGCAAGACGCCACCGGCTATACGAGTGTAACCAGAATTAGCGAACCAGAATTTTGCTTGTCACACATTATCCAAATGTATATTTATAAAGTGTCCATTGGGCTAGAATTCCACATGTTTCTAACTTAGTGATCTATGTATGTCTGTCTATCTACCTATTGAGAGAGAAAGAGAGAGATAAATACAAACTCAGAGATAGTGGTAGGGACCAGCTGACCTGTCACTCTTGGAATTAAAAAGTGGTCACTCAACGGTTAACAACTCCATTCTTCAGTTTAATCGTTAATGATTGTCCTCCTCCGGTGACCAATGCGGACGTCCATTCAAGAGCATTTGTTCAAGCGAAACAAGCTGTCATCTCGCAAACCTGGCTGACAATTGCCAATGGATTGCCTTAGTACTTGCTCAGCCTTCTGCTCCAGTATTCATAAAGGGCAAGCTAAGGTCGAGAGATGCAACTGTTAACTAAAGTCCTGTCAGTATATGGTAAACTGGTTATCTGGGCAGATTCAACCATTAGTTGTCAACTGTGCAACCAGCAATCATGAGTTCTAATTTTGTGCTTCCACTTAACTGAAGTGCCTCACATTTTCAAGGCAAATTGCTTTATTTGCTAGTCATCTGTTCCCTCTGTAACTGAAAATGGGTGTGCTTAGAAATAGCTTATTGCCACTTTGAAGCGTTACATAAAATATAGGACTTTGTTCTAATTGCATATGCCTTGTGTGATCTCAGTCGACTAGCCTCTCATAAGGACCATTCAGTTCGGTAGATGACATTAGATTAAAGCTGCTTGTCTTTCAAAGCAACATGCAGGACGAATGTTGTGTATCCCACCAAGGAAATGTGGGCAAGCCTGTATTAGATTTGTCTGATATGACAAGCCAGGCATATTGCTGCTGGTGTCGGTGAAGGGAGGCACTCCCCACAAATTCGTGTTTTCGTGAACGGATAGTGGTCAGTAATAGCTTTGAAGCAAGGACTCCCATCATTCAATGTATCAAAGTCTCTAAAAAAAAATTTTTTTCGAGAGTACCCCAGGGTCTGGATTTTCATCTATTAGTCATCGGGCAGCTATGTTCTTATGAGAAATTTAAAAAAGGATAGACATTTATCATGTCCCTCACACGCACGGTTCTCAAGTCAGTACCAAACACTTTTGATTATGGAAGTTTGTCTTCTGTAATTATGACCGCTTGATAGCCACATTATTTTACATTGCTTCTATAATGTCTAGAGGATTATATTACTAAATATCGAGGATATGAATATCGTTACACAAGAATATTGTGGACAGAAATTGAAGTTCAAATTATCAAAGGCAAGTGCTTAAAGAAGTATAGATTTATTATTCTAACCCCCCCCTCTATGTACCTTCAAGACATGTACCGTCAAGGTACATACATGTGGAGTTAGGCATAGTAAACTGTAGTTACTTAACTTTCAATATTTTGGTTTCACTATTTTGTCCTCAATATTCCTACACCATGATATTCTATCTTCTCTATTAGGGATGCACACCTGTCTAAATCATGTCATGTTATTTATTGTTTTAGATATTATTTATAATATGCTATTGATTTATAATTTAACCTCTTAAATGCGGGCGTCGGCCACTGGCCGACGCCCACACACCCTCCCTGGTGCGGGTCACGACCAGTGGCCGACACCAGGAAGGGCATTAATAAATCCTCGGGTGCGTCGCACCCGAGGATTTATTTTTTATTTTTTTTCCCCCCCCGGGAGACACGGAAGCTACCGTGTCTCCCCCCGCCCCCCACCCGCCCCTTTGTGACGTCAGCGCGCCGCGAGGCGCGCTGACGTTGCAAAGGTGTTTTCCCCATGAAAGCAGGAAGCAGCCTTGCGGCCGCTTCCTGCTTTCATGGGGAAAACGGCCTTTTTCACGTTCGGGAAGGCCTCGTTAGAAAGTGGAGACACTCCCCTTTCTTACGAGGCCTTCCTGAAAGTGTTTCCTGGCCCCCGATCGCAGCTGTGCTGCGATCGGGGGCCAGGAAACACTTTCAGGTTTCCTGGCTCCCCCGATCGCAGCACAGCTGCGATCGGGGGGGTCAGGAAACATTTTGAAAAGGCCTCGTAAGAAAGGGGAGACTCTCCCCTTTCTTACGAGGCCTTCTGAAACGGTTTCCTGGCCCCCGATCGCAGCACAGCTGCGATCGGGGGCCAGGAAACCCCACTAGACACCAGGGATTTCACTTTTGGGGGGCAGCCCCCCCCCGGAAAACGGGCCGCCCCCCCCCCGACATAATTTTCCTAAAAAAATAAAAAGGTAGGTGCCCCCTGGGGAGGGGGGGGGGGCGCGATCGCGCCCCCCCCCCCCCCAGGGGATTTTTTTTTTTTTCAAAAAAAAAAAAAATTTAAAAAAAAAATTAAATGACAGGGGGTCGCCCGTGGGCAGGGTGACCCCCTGTGGGGGCAATTTTTTTTTTAGATGTTGTAGGGTTTCCCTGGGGGCCATTTTGGCCCCCAAGGAAACCATACAACAACTAAAAAAAAATATATGTATATATCTATATATATATATCTATGTAGATAGATATATCTAGGTACATGGATATATCTATAGATATATCTATGTAGATATATATTTATATATATATATATAGGTAGATCTGTATCAAAGAGATTTATAAAGCGCGCTACTCACCTGTGAGGGTCTCAAGGCGCTGGGGGGGGGACGGGGGGGAGGGAAAGGGGCTAGGAGGTTCACTGTTCAAAAAGCCAGGTTTTGAGGCCCTTCCTGAAAAGAAGTAGGTTTTGGGTCTTGCGAATGTGGGTTGTGAGTGCGTTCCATGTTTTGGGTGCAATGTAGGAGAAGGATCTGCCCCCGGTGGTGGTGGGTTTGATGCGGGGGTCAGAGGCGAGAGAGAGGTCAGCTGAACGGACGTTTCGTGTGGGGGTGTGGAAGGTGACTCTCGTTGAGGTAGGCAGGGCCTGTGTTGTGGAGTGATTTGTGTGTGAGGATGAGGATCTTGAAGGTGATCCTTTTGTCAATGGGGAGCCAGTGGAGGGATTTGAGGTGTGGAGAGATGTGTTCGTGTCGGTGGAGGTCGAGGATGAGTCGTGCTGCTGAGTTCTGGATGCGTGTAGTTTGCACTTGAGTTTTAGAGTGGTGCCGGCGTAGAGGGCGTTTCTGTAATCAAGCCTGCTGCTGATGAGTGCGTGAGTGACAGTTTTTCTGGTCTCTGTGGGGATCCATTTTAATGTTTTTCAGTATACGGAGTTTGTTGAAGCATGAGGAGGTAAGAGCGTTGATTTGTTGGGTCATAGAGAGGGAGGAGTCTAGGATGATGCTGAGGTTGCGTGCGTAGTTGGCGGGGGTGGGTGCAGGGCCTAGCGTGGTGGGCCACCATGGGGGGTCCCAGGTTTTTTTGGTGAGGGCCAAAGAGGATTATTTCGGTTTTGCTTGAGTTGAGTTTCAGGTGGTTGGCTGTCATATATACATCACTTTTGTCAATATGTGTGTGGTTTCCCTGGGGGGAAAAGGGTCCGACTTGTCTAGTGGCAGTTTTAGTGCCATAAAGAAGCGCAGAAGGTTTATATGCCTACTGCAAAGAGCACATCTGTATTTTATGTAAATAGCTGAGTACATTAGTAAAGTCTATGGAGAGATGAAGGGCACTTTTGCTGGGTGGTAATGAGGGAATCCGAGGAGGAGGGAGTGGGAGCACCAATAATGATTGTTGGACTGGGCGCAGGAGGTGCTAAAGACTGTGACGAATGGTATGTGACAAGGTGTTTTTTGAGTGTCTTGAAAGTACGTGCTGATTGAGGGAAGAAGCGCAGGTAAGGTGGCCTCTACTGTTGCACGTATCTCACACACACCATCGATTTTGTGACTGTCTACGTAGGCTAGTGTTTTAGAGCAACAGTTTAGCCAATAGCAGAGATGGCATCTTGATGGATGACTGCTGCCTGCACTCGGGTTATAGAGGACCGCTCTGACATAGGATCAGAGACTGAGACATCAGATACTGAGACAGCATCTGAGGGATAGGACAATGGCGCAGACTCTGGGAGTGATTTTTCAGTCAGAGGAGTCCCATTCGAAAACTCCTCTTCCAGTACATTATGAGGGAGGTGATGAGGACAGTCCTGCTGTCCCTTCGCAAGCTGTTCGTGCAACTGGGTAATAGTGGGTTAGGCCAACCCAGAGAGCAGGTGAATGCGGCGGCAAGCAGAGAGAGAGTGCTCTCTTGGGAGCTCACCAATTTAGTTCAGCCCCAAATTCCACCACCCAAATCATATTGTGGAGACATCAAAATTGTCTATGGCAAAACAAACTGGGTTTGTAAGGCAGGCACCTGTGTTTTTGGTCCTGGATTCGGCGGCCATATAGAGAAACACACTAAACCCAAACATTTCTGGAAACTAGACATTCGGGGGAGTCCACAGAGGTGTGACTTGTGTGGATTCCCCAAAGTTTTCTTACCCAGAATACCCTGCAAAGCTGAAATGTTGAGAAAAAACTCTATTTTTCTCGCATTTCTGTCACACAAACTACAGGAATATGCTGGGATCCACAACATTCCTACCACCCAGTGACTCCTCACCTGTCCTGATAAAAACACTACCCCACTTGAGTGCCTACACCTAGTGCCTGTGTCAGGAATGGATCACCCCAGGGTCAACAGCTGCCTCACGTAAGGACCAACATTGACCGTTGTGTGATCTATTCCTGTCGCAGGCACCAGGCCTAACCACACAAGTGAGGTATCATATTTACCGGGAGACTTGGGGGAACGCTGGGTGGAAGGAAATTTGTGGCTCCCCTCAGATTCCAGAACTTTCTGTCACCGAAATGTGTGGAAAACGTGGTATTTTAGCCACATTTTGAGGTTTGCAAAGGATTCTGGGTAACAGAACCTGGTCCGAGCCCCACAAGTCACCTCATCTTGGATTCCCCTGGGTTTCTAGTTTACAAAAATGCACAGGTTTGGTAGGTTTCCCTATGTGCCGGCTGAGCTAGAGGCCAAAATCCACAGGTAGGCACTTCTCAAAAAACACCTCTGTTTTCTTCCAAAAATTTGGATGTGTCCACGTTGCGCTTTGGGGCGTTTCCTGTCGCGGGCGCTAGGCCTACCCACACAAGTGAGGTATCATTTTTATCGGGAGACTTGGGGGAACGCCGGGTGGAAGAAAATGTGTGGCTCCTCTCAGATTCCAGAACTTTCTGTCACCGAAATGTGAGGAAAACTTGTTTTTTTAGCCACTTTTTGAGGTTTGCAAAGTATTGTGGGTAACAGAACCTGGTCCGAGCCCCGCGAGTCACCCCTCCTTGTATTGCCCTAGGTCTCTAGTTTTCAGAAATGCACAGGTTTGGTAGGTTTCCCTAGGTGCCGGTTGAGCTAGAGGCCAAAATCTACAGGTAGGCACTTCTCAAAAAACACCTCTGTTTTCTTCCAAAAATTTTGATGTGTCCACGTTGCGCTTTGGGGCGTTTCCTGTCGCGGGCGCTAGGCCTACCCACACAAGTGAGGTATCATTTTTATCGGGAGACTTGGGGGAACGCCGGGTGGAAGGAAATTTGTGGCTCCTCTCAGATTCCAGAACTTTCTGTCACCGAAATCTGAGGAAAACTTGTTTTTTTAGCCACTTTTTGAGGTTTGCAAAGGATTCTGGGTAACAGAACCTGGTCCGAGCCCCGCAAGTCACCCCTCCTTGGATTGCCCTAGGTCTCTAGTTTTCAGAAATGCACAGGTTTGGTAGGTTTCCCTAGGTGCCGGCTGAGCTAGAGGCCAAAATCTACAGGTAGGCACTTCTCAAAAAACACCTCTGTTTTCTTCCAAAAATGTTGATGTGTCCACGTTGCGCTTTGGGGCGTTTCCTGTCGCGGGCGCTAGGCCTACCCACACAAGTGAGGTATCATTTTTATCGGGAGACTTGGGGGAACGCCGGGTGGAAGGAAATTTGTGGCTCTTCTCAGATTCCAGAACTTTCTGTCACCGAAATGTGAGGAAAACTTGTTTTTTTAGCCACTTTTTGAGGTTTGCAAAGGATTCTGGGTAACAGAACCTGGTCCGAGCCCCGCAAGTCACCCCTCCTTGGATTCCCCTAGGTCTCTAGTTTTCAGAAATGCACAGGTTTGGTAGGTTTCCCTATGTGCCGGCTGAGCTAGAGGCCAAAATCTACAGGTAGGCACTTTGGAAAAAACTGCTGTGTTTTCTATAAAAAAAATAGGATGTGTCCATGTTGTGTTTTGGGGCATTTCCTGTCGCGGGCACTAGGCCTACCCACACAAGTGAGGTATCATTTTTATCGGGAGACTTGGGGGAACACAGAATAGCAAAACAAGTGTTATTGCCCCTTATCTTTCTCTACATTTTTTCCTTCCAAATATAAGAGAGTGTGTAAAAAAGACGTCTATTTGAGAAATGCCCTGCAATTCACATGCTAGTATGGGCACCTCGGAATTCAGCGATGTGCAAATAACCACTGCTCCTCAAAACCTTATCTTGATACCATTTTGGAAATGCAAAGGTTTTCTTGATACCTCTTTTTCACTCTTCATATTTCAGCAAATGAATTGCTGTATACCCAGTATAGAATGAAAACCAACTGCAGGGTGCAGCTTATTTATTGGCTCTGGGTACCTAGGGTTCTTGATGAACCTACAAACCCTTTATATCCCCGCAACCAGAAGAGTCCAGCAGACAAAACGGTATATTGCTTTCAGAAATCTGACATCGCAGGAAAAAGTTACAGAGTAAAACATAAAGAAAAATGGCTGTTGTTTTCAGCTCAATTTCAATATTTTTTTATTTCAGCTGTTATTTTCTGTAGGAAAACCTTGTAGGATCTACACAAATGACCCCTTGCTGAATTCAGAATTTTGTCTAGTTTTCAGAAATGTTTAGCATTCCGGGATCCAGCATTGGTTTCACACCCATTCCTGTCACTAACTGGAAGAAGGCTGAAAGCACCAAATATAGTAGAAATGGGGTATGTCCCAGTAAAATGCCAAATTTGTGTTGAAAAATTCGGTTTTCTGATTCAAGTCTGCCCGTTCCTGAAAGGTGGGAAGATAGTGATTTCAGCACCAGAAACCCTTGGTTGATGGCATTTTCAGGGAAAAAACCACAAGCCTTCTTCGGCAGCTCTTTTTCCCCATTTTTTTGGAAAAAACAAAATTTTCACTGTATTTTGGCTATTTTCTTGGTCTCCTCCAGGGGAAACCACCAACTCTGGGTACCATTAGAATCCCTAGGATGTTGGAAAAAAAGGACTCAAATTTGGCGTGGTTAGCTGATGTGGACAAAAAGTTATGAAGCCCTAAGCGCGAACTACCCCAAATAGCCAAAAAAGGGCTCAGCACTGGGGGGGGAAAGGCCCAGCAGCTAAGGGGTTAATGTTTTGCAAGTTGTTTATAGTATTATACCAAACCTTCAACTGATGTCTCAATATTATAAGTAGTACCACACCAATGACCTGTATCTTTCACCCTCTGGATTCTAGTCCGCGCTATAGAAAACAATAAATAAGTAAACAGATAAATACATTAAATATGTGTGTGGGCTTTGTGTACTCCAATATGAACAGTCTGAGGAATTCCAAGATCATGCTCAGCTTTTGCAGCAATACACAGTGCATGCACTCTCTTGGTAATATTCATAAAGCTAAATTCTGCCACAAATGTAAGTTTACAACTAATTTACGAGTTTCACACCAGCCAGGAATTCACAAAGAAACGCCCGGCAGGTGTAACCCCGTATTTATTTTAGAGATCTGTCCCACAAGTGTGAAGTTCTCTGTACCCTAAATCCCACTCATGGAATGGAAAAGTGGTCGTTCTGGATGTATGGTCGACCTAGATGTTTGTGAACATCCAAAACCATATATGTTTGTGAACATTAGCATATCCCTCTTATTCCCTTTTTCACCACTGAAACTGTATGATTTTTACTCCAGCAATCAGTTTTTCTGCATAGAAGAAGAATATATCACCCCACATTTGGTGAGGGTGAAGTATAGGGAGGTGCTCCAAGAGGAAACATATTTTCCTAGCAGATAAAAAACATGTGCATTTGTAAAGGGGGTCCTATTACCCCTGTTTGCAGTTCTCTGTTATGGAAGCAGCAATACGATCTCAATGGGAATGGCAGATGATCTTTCCTAGAATCCTCATGGAAACCTGTGCGGGAGCAGCTTTCCATTCATGTTCCTCTGAATGGTTGTGAATCTTAGAAAACAGGAAACCTACGCTTGCACCCAAATGTAAATATGGAAGTGCAGATTCACTATTCACTTCGTGGATCTTACCCACTGTCTTTTGAAAGTAACAGGGAAGTCAAATACAGGTGCTCTGTGGAGGTGCGACCAGTGCCACCTCACCAGGTGCTGGTTTTAGATGGAGGCGTTGTGTTTGCAAGTATATTATGGTTTAAAAGTCCCTGATGCCATGTTCCTTGCCTCCAGTATTTTTCAGGCAACATAACATTGTCATGATTACTCCGGCGATTAATGTTCTTCCGGGCGAGAGATCAGGAGCTTTGTCTAGTGGAAGATAAGGTAGCGCAGGGGGTTAATATGCCTATTGCAAAGAATGTGTATCATGCAGATCACATAGTGCAGATAATATAGATAGTTCAGTTGGTTACTGCTGTTGTCAGAGAGATCTTTTTGCTACTTGCAGTTTCTACTTTAAAATCCTAAAATATAAGAGGGAGCTGTTATCTGTCACCAAAGAGCTGCATACAAACTGCAAGTATAGATTAGAGCATTATGATTTTTCCCCAGTTTTTTCATTATCATAATGATCCTAAAAAAGGGTTCATTTGGATAGAAATCAATTATTATTAAAGAGAACCACCAATCATGTTGTCACGATTTTAATTCTGAATTTGTGATTCTCCACACCAAGCCCTCTTAAGCTATGTTGCCTACCGGTATGGATGACATGTGACTCCTGCACCTTGTAGTTCTCTGCCTTATGTAACATTTCCTATACATTGATTTACACACATGATTGATTGTCTCTGTGCAGTGTGTGATGTAAAGTGCTTTGACACCCTACACAGGTATGAGTGATGACATCAGGGATCACATGTGACTCCTACACCTTGTAGTTCTCTGCCTTATGTAACATTTCCTATATATTGATTTACACACATGATTGATTGTCTCTGTGCAATGTGTGTGTGATATAAAGTGCTTTGACACCCTACACAGGTATGAGTGGCACTATAAAACAAATTAAATGCATCTGAGAGAGTGGTGATGGAGACTTCAGGGGCACTTTTAAAGGGTGGTAGTGAAGGAATCAATGGCGGAGGTGGTCATTGGGAGGCACCAACGTACATTTTTTCAACCGACGCCACTAGTGCTAAAACTAGCCCTGGTCAAATAGGAGGATTTCTGTCCTCAGTCAAGCACAGAACCTTTGCAGTCCAGTGTTGTGTATTGTTATGCAGGTGGAGCCAGACCATGAAACTTTAAAATTGCAAAATCTTGGTCTTGACCTTTTTCCCTAAAACATACGTAGATAAGTACTCAGACTTAGCTTTCTCTGAAATGCTGTTTGTGTGGAAAGGAGTGAAAGGGCAGCCCCATTCTTAAGCCCCCTTAGAACTTGGCTAAATCCAGTGTAAGAATTTGCTGATCTTACTCAACTGAAGAATCTATAACACATTAATACAATTATATTAAAAAAGTCGTTCTTGGGTGTGTGAGTGCAGGAAGGGTGGGTGGGCGGCAGATGACTCTTTCAAATGAAATATTTATTGATAATGCATCTTGTGTGTGAAATTCATTTGAGGAATCACTGTATCTAACCCAATGTATCAAAGATCTCACAAAGTGAACCAGGCTTTGTCTGAAATGTTGATTGAGATGTATGTTTGCTCTTGCATACAGACGCTTTTGTTTCACTGTCTTGGTGCAGTTAGCTGACACTACTGTGGTGCATTTGTAGAACAACAAACTCCAGATTTCCTCTTGCAGTGAAGGGGCTGAGCGTCTCTGGTGTGAGTCATGTGGCAGCAGCTGGGAATTAAACATCTCATCTAGGCCATGTGGTGTCTTTATTAGAGGGTATTAACTTTATTTTTTCCCCTAACAGGTAGAAAGGAGCAATGGTGGCAGCCGCAGGAGCAGTAAATGCAAACATTGAGGCTTTCTAGGAGTAGATGTTGAGCTTGCTGCTGCTGCCCTTAAATCTGGATGATCAATGTCAAGAGGTGAAAGTCCCACATCTTGCAACTGATGGTTAACACTACCTGGGTTAGTATTGCGTTCAGTCGGTCCGATTCACAGTCGATGACCACCTGCCGGTCCTTGCTCTTGTCCAGGTCCTGGAACAGCAGCCGGTAGCCCTCTTCGGTGGTTGTCTGGATGTTGACGGCTGTCACCTGCCAATTCTTCTCTGCTGCGGTGTCAAGCACCTTCTGTAGGACAGTCAGGCCTGTTACAGGAGAGACAGGAGAACAAGAAACCAAGCTATAACCTGTGGCATAGTGCAAAATAATAGGTTGCTCAGGCAAAATATGCTCAGTGACTCTGCAGGCTCCTGCCATCTAGCAGTCAGTACTGATGACGGTGAGGTGCTGATTTGCTGCCAGTGCCCACGGACGTGTGATTGTATCTATTGTTTTGTGTGGAGAATAAGAATTGGGGTCCCCTGACACCCCCCCACACTAATTCCTTCTACTGTAAGCTGCTCCAGGAACCTTGAAGCAGCAAGTACTTTGCCCTGTGAAGTAATAGCATAGTAAATGTGTGTCTTCCGATGTTGTGACCTTTCTCAGGGAGTCCCCTCTGTATCATGCTGACACTATTTTTCTGTGGTGTTTGAATAACAGTCATCTGCCCCCTTTAGGAGTTCTGCACCATTACATGAGAGCATGGGTTTGTTACTCACAACAAGGAAATACATTGCTCTGGGATCCCCGGTGGGTGCCAAATTGTCTAGCCCCTTAATCAAAACTACAATCAGACACATTTCCACAAATAAAGAGCAATGGTAAAATATAATTTACCTATCACACAGTTAAGGAGACATGAAGGTTTGTGGCTTATCCCTCCCAACAAAGCAAGATGTCAGTCAAATTCATCATCTGCACCCCACCAGTTCATTGTCTCTGATATGATGTTATACAAGATTTGTTGGGTACAAGGTTCATTGCCTTTACCACTGAAAGGAAGAAGTGTAGCAGGCATCACAAGCAGCGAATTGGCTGGAAATATAAAAGCCTTGGTTGCTTTAGGAAAAGATGATAATTGCTGATTATCCATGGGCATATTTTAGGCTCTTCCAGAGTTGGGAAGGCTTACAGAAAAAGCACAACATCCACTATGCTCTTATTGGAGGTTAAAAGCAATCAGTAGAGGGGCATTACCCGAAAATGCTATGTTTCTAGGGCAACAAAAATACCTTTTGGTTAAAAAAATTGTAGGTCAGTTTGGTTCTAGGCTAGGTGTATGATGTATAGTTTTCTATCCTCATTCCACATTAACATTGTGCAGACTACATGTGAGCCCTAGCATAGGACATTCAGGCCTTTCCATAATTATATTTTCACATATTTTCTAACATATTTGTCGAAAGTGTCACATTCTATTTCTCAATGAAGCACTTCTCTCCGATCATTATTTAGAGCATACGTTGCATTAACCACTATCCAAAATTCAATGCATTTTTCTCTAATATTTACAGTGTAACATTTACAGACTGGGAGCCTGTGCATGCTCTCTCCAGCCCAGCAACTGTGTTGCTGGTCTGGAGAGAGCCTACTGTGCATGTGTGTTTGACTGGCCCGAGATGGCCGGCCAAACATACATGTGCACTGAGGGAGAATGCTGTGCGCTCCCCCTCAGCGCTCGTCAAAGCCTGTGGCCTCAACTCTTTTACCAAAAAACTATAATAAACACAGCTTATTATCGTTTTTTGGTAAAAGGTTTGCAGCTGCTGGCAGGGGGATGGGTGTGTGTGGGGGGGCGGCACTCCACCCTAATGGAGGAGCCGCCCCTGAACATTTATTGTTCACACCTATCCCAGGAATGCAGGGTAGGTGATTTATTTAGCCTCCTTTGTTCGCTCGGCTATATCTTAAGCCTTTCCCTCCTGCTAAGTATCAATACCCGCATTATTTTTACAGAGACAGCGTTATTAAGGAATGGTGAGGTCTGAATTGCCTACACCTACATTCAATTATTGTAATTGAAGCTGCCCTAAAGAAGGCCATGAGTAGAAACAATACACGTGGTCGATGATGTTTGACAAAAAACCCCGAGATGTAAGGAACATGGGAGACGAGACCGTCACTGATAACCCACAGTCCACCTACACACTCACCAAGATACACTACAATGCATTAATTTACTCTGGGCTTATAATTCACAGGTTTCCGGTATGTGAGTAGTGATATCCATCTTACTTTTTATACACTTTTTATCACCACTTCTTGCACTATCACAATGTCCTGAATACAAACGCTTGAGCTGTCCCCGCAGGGACTTGAATACAATAACAAAAAGAACACAGATTCTTATGTTTATATGTGTAGACACCATAAAAATATCCCTACATGCACGTAGCCATAAAGGAGGGCTTTTTAAAATGTGAGGGATATTATATGAAACTCAACACGAACTGAAGTTTCCATGCCTGTTTGATTGCTAGCCAACAACCAATATCTACACGGCATTGGCCTTAAATTGGACCACCGTGCGTTTAGGAAGTGCTTGTTTAGGACTGTTGATATGATGTAGGACCAGTGTGGGCCTGAAAGAATAACACAGATGTGTATATATATATATATATATATATATATATAGAGAGAGAGAGAGAGATAGATAGATAGATAGATAGATAGATAGATAGATAGATAGATAGATAGATAGATAGACAGAACAAGCTGTAATCATTTAAGATAATTTAGAATTAGCCTAGGTCAGGACGATTTGCACAGTGGCGTTGCAATGTAACAGGGGCCACAGTGCGAAATACATGAAGATTTGTTCTACGTTTTTATGTGCAGATGCCATTTCTGAGTTGCTGCCGTGATTGCGATGAAAAACAAGACTCTCAGAATTCTTACTGTTGACGGCTGCGGAGCTTCACCGGTGAAGCCTGTGAGCGACACTAAGCAGCCATTTAACGCCCCCACATGAAGACAAACATTCCCATAGGCATCATTCCAAAGAGTTACTGTGCTCCCCGAAATTGGATTAGTCCACATAAGCCATGTAGCCACATGTGCTGCAGAAAGTGATGTCAAGAGAGAGGAGTCTACAAAATTGAACGAATCTAACAACCGAAGGGGCGGAGGAGGAGTTATCAATGGGCACCACGGTCCAAGGTTGTGAGGGGCCTACTTTAGTGACTATTCTTTATTACCAAACCAGGGGACAGGGGCCCAATATCTGTACTTGCATTAAGGCCTATGGTGCCAACACCTATATTTCTTCCACAGGACCAGGGATTCTACACTAGCAAATATGAGTCTAGGCCCTTGGTGGCAGTGCTTAATTTGTAAATAAAAATGTGCTGGTGCCAAATGCCCTCCTCTTAAACACACGGCGGCTGCAATTAAATGTGCAAATGCTGAATACTGAGGCAGCGTAATCCTGAAACCATCTCAGGCCTCTCCAATCAATTAACAGCCACCCCCGGCCCATTCAGCTTGCTCGTGCAGCTTTCTGCTTTCTCCCATTGTGACGCTTTTTCGTTTATCTCTTCCTCCGTCGTTACCATATGTGTCTTTTGCTCGCAGTAAAAGCTTAAAGCAGAAGAATAATTGCAGGCCCTCAAAAATAAGTGCCGATGCTCCGCCCCGGAAACAACAAGCACAAGTTAAGCACTGCTTAGTGGGTACCTATTAATGTGGCAATGTTTGTTTGTAATGATGGAGTTGGGCAGACAGCAGTCGTGACTGATCCTGGAGTCCAGAATGACAAAGATAGGCAGCAATATGTGAATTGGTTGACATGGATGATAACAAGGCTTCTATCCTCCTCCCAGATCCCTCACTCAAGTGCTGGCAACACAAGGCAAGTGGTGGAAGATACTACCTAAGTTAAGGTAGCAGACATGGAGTGGATTGTGTGCCACTCATAGAAAGTATATACATCAGACACACATGGAATATGCAGTATCTCTGTGTGAACCAGGCAAAGACTCCATGAGTGCCTGATCCATGAAAATAACCTACCAGTTTATGCACTAGGCAGATACAGTACTTGAGGATTTACCATTCATGTACCTCATGAGTGCTTGTTCATGGAACAGATGTCATCAGTATATTCATAAGGCGTGTGTGACATGCGCCAGGTATTGACACTCTCTGAGTATGCACCAGCAACGACCACTACCAGTTCCTGCACATTGCACGTGCACAGTACCTATATATAGCTATATATACTGCACACACAAGCTACCAACTAATACATCCAGCAAGCAACACATCCATTAAAACACATAGGTGCAAAACAAGTTTGTCAATTTCCTTGGCCAGATGATCATGCAGGCATTCTTAGATTTAGAATCACTATGCAGTCGATGCCTATGATTGGCTGAGGGGAAATTGATGCTGGTGCAGAAGTGTTTTGTACTGGTCCAAGAGGCCCATGAAGTGAAATAAGAGGCCTATGTACTGTCACATGATACGTTTCTATTCCCTAATCTTACCAGCACCAACATTTCTGGACTGTGATTCTTGAATCCATCGCTTTTCTGAATGAAAACTATGAAAGATATAATTGCCTTGATTGACTGGTGCCTAATGCCCTGCCTTTAACCTAATAGACCACCCACTTTCACCATGGCACATACCCTAGAACTCTCCTACAGCAAGTCTAAAAGGTACAGTGAACAGTGCTTGAATAAATGATCAGTCCATCCTAGATCAGACCCTCATGCTGCCTATCTTCTCAAGGCTGAGGACCAACCCCGACGCTCTTCTTGAATATTTGCTACTGTCGGCTCAGGTCCTATTTGAAAGCCCTAGCCAAGAGGGGACCCCAAGCCGCACTAGGATATGCTTAAGGGTAAAGAGTTCCTTTACTCTCTACCAAACACACCTCACAAGAGAGAGTGGAAGTCGCCACACTCACAGCAAAATGCAGGTGAACTGATACCCAAGAGCAATGACTGTGCTTGGTGAGTATGCTCCTCTGTATCAATGAGAAACCAATTAAAGAGGTGAAGTCCCTTTTACCCATCACCAGCTATCCTGCTAGTACGAGTTTTAGCCTCCAACCAGTCTTGTGCCTGCCTGCTTCGTGGGTGTGCCGGGGTCACACAAGGGATTCCCTCTAAGCCCAAAGAGTTGAGTGAAGCTCCTGCACCGCAACTCCTAGCCTATGATCAGGGAGTCCCCTTTGTGAATTTAGATTAATCCATATTGGTTTTACAAAATTTGTTGCTGTGGAATGGAGACAACCCAAATACCCACCATCATGAGGATAGACTGGGTCTACTGTTGCTGTCTGTTTAGCACCTAAGTTTCTAGAAATAATTCCCAAAGCTGTATGGGTTCTAAAAGCACCCCCTAGCTCATTTCTATTGAACTGCACCCAGCGGTTCCAAATGTACAGCCATTTTCGGTTTTTGGTGTCTTTAGTCCTATCACAAGACTAAGCCAATTTACCAGTTTCCCTGGGGAATTTGAATTATGTGGCTCCAGGAAATATTTCCTCAACCTTGTCTTATGATTCTGAGGCATGCTGTATGCATCAACCATTCATATCTAATTGAATATTCATCAAAAAAAGTTCAGAGCACATTTATCTTGGTAAACCCTAATATACTTTTCAAGGATTCCAGTGAGTATGTACAATACAATGATAGTGCAGAGGACACAGTATCAAGTGACAAACATAGAAACCATGACACTTTTACAGACACTTTATACAATTCCTAGGCCCTCATATAATTGCCTGTACTCTCAGTAGAGGTTATATCTAGTCATATGCAATATCCTGTGCATAATTTAAAGACAAGACCAGCCGAGGGAGGGGTATCAATGTTTTAATCCGTAATTATTGTTCCGGTCTCATCAGGACCAAAGTCATCCCACTCTAGTACCACAACTATTGTGAGCATCAGGGAGTCTCCATAAAATCACTTCCAATTTCTCATAAATCCGTGTAGAACCATCAGGTATGTACCGTCAGCCACAATTCATGTCCTTGATCGTGATCAATCCCCACAAATTGGCCTGGTCACATACGTTTGTACAAGTTAATATGTGTTCATGTCTTTGTCTGTGAATCCGTCAGTGGTGTGTGTAGAGAGCCACTTGGGCTCTTCTATGTCTGTTGCCCCGCTCCGTGACGCGGTACGGTGTCCGGAGAGGGGGATATAAAATAAATCTTGGCGGGACCCTCGTGGTCTTTCGCACCAGCAATAGCACTGAGCTGGGCCCGTGTTTATGTCAGCACACTTGCTACACAGAAGGGTGTCCAGGCCGCCAGAGTGTCACCTGCCCGCGCCCCTCTACAGTGTGAACCTCACCACTGGAGGACTCGCATACGCACTGGGATCATTGAAAAAATCCATTAGTGTTTATCAAGAGAAATATTTTATGTACTCTTTTTTATGACTATTCAATTAGATATGAATGATTTAGGTATGCAGCATACTTTGGAATCACAGAAGAAGGTTCCACAGGATAATTCTTATTTTTGAGTATATTCACCCTGGTCCTCGTGGGCAAATAGGGTTGTGATTGTAATGCGTACACATACAGTCATCTTGTCCAGGCCAGGAGGAGAAAAATAGATTTTAGCCATCTTTGGTTGAATTTGACTTCAGGCAGACTTTGACTTATGTCAGACAATAACATAATAAGAAGTTAAGAATTGCCTGGGGCTCAAACCTTCGTTTAGACTAACAAAGTGCAATAATGCCTAGTAATTAGATCACCAAACATTTATTATGAATGAAACGCTAATATCACATTTGGAAAGCATGGATGCATTACATATGAAGTAAAACACATCACAATACCGCTGTGGGTAAAGCAACACAGTGGCATTGGCACTGCACAAATGCATAAAAACGTGTGCAAATGTGATTCAGGATTTTAAAACTGCTGTAACTTAATTATCACATTCTGGGTATCGAAACAGATTCAACATTCCACTCTCAGTGTGGGCATCTGGGCATTGTTAGTGAGTCTCCAAGGCACTATGGGCCATATGTACGAACACTTTTTTCCATAGACACAGAATAGGTAAAAACCTTTGCTACATCTGGCCCTATGTGACTCTGTAACCTGTGCGTTGTGTCCAGATCTCCCCTCGAGTCTTCATTCCTACAGGCTTCCAGCACGCCGCACTCCGGGAGATCTAGGGTGCTAGACTATCGTAGGATAACAATGGCCCTGTCAGAGCTGCTCCTCTGGCCGAACTGTGGGACTCTGTCCTGAACTGGACCTGGCACTGTGCAACAGACACCTGGCCTGTGGGATGTATCTATCAGTGTCCCTCTCATTAGGGCTATAGACTCGAGAGTTCCACAATTCTTCTGATTATTAAGGTGCCCACTGAACTGCTGAAGGGAAGCAGAGTGCTGCTCAGGATTTGGGAAAGATCAAGACTGAGTAGCATCTTATGGGGATTTGCCTACTATGAAGACCCTGCTTGAGCAGCCAGGCTGACACCGGACATGAGAGCTTTGAAGATTGGACAATTGGGAAATCACGTTTCCTTCTCTGGTATGATGTTACAGCAACCTGAGTCAGTAACAAATGGGTATCATGGCTGTCACCCTAACTCCACTTTCCAGGGATGATCTGACTGACCAACCATGCCTGAAAATTTACCTGAACAAGCAGTAAAGCAGGTCTGCTGAACAAAGCACTAGCCTATCCACCACAGTGCCTAGGTCTAAGCTTGGTGCGCAGCTAATGTTTCCAGGTTGTGCCCCATGAATTGGTTGTCATTCCATGCTGCAGTGCTGTCGATTACTCATGACATACACCGACTTCCAAAGCCACCCATGGGTCTAGAAAAAGCAACTCCGTGCTATAAATGCAGCCCCTGGTAATGCTGAACTTTTGGTATACTTGTGTCTACCTTGGCTGTGGTGAAGTGGAGGGATGTGTGCTTGCTGAGTCTGAAGTGTCACAGACACAGTTGTCTCCAGGTCGGCTGTTCTGACACTTATGTGACACACTTGCTCTGTGATATGTGATGGTGTTGGTTAAGTGCTGTGTGCAACACGCGCAGTTGCACTGTCAAATTGGCGCCAGGGCCTGGGGAGGCATAATTTCGCGTAATTACAGTAATTTCACGTTTCTCTTGTTATCCAAAATTACTGAAATTACGCTATTACTCCATGTCACGTAATTACGCTTATATATACACAGTACAATGTTTGACATTTTTATAGCGCACTCTGCACCGTTTGCTAGGTCTAACGCACTAGACGCACCTGATGTTTACACATATTTGAGATAATATTTGTACTAAAGCATTGCCTTTCCCCTTTAATATTTTCTGTCGCGGGTAGGAGAGCAAGGGCTGGAAATGTGATTATTCACAAGTACCTCAGTATTTATGCTCGCACATCTCCAATTATCGCAGAGCTGCTCATTGACTTTTCCTTTCGCTGTTTCATCTTTCTGGGCCGCGAAAGACTTTTGCACGTTTTAATTAACTCAGACTTAAATATGACCTTCAATGTGTTTTTCCTCATGAAATGAAATGCAATAGAATAAAAAATAAAGACAAGAAACTGGCGCGGATGTGACCCGAAGGAGACTGCATGAAATGTGCTCAGGTCTTGGTGGGTAGAAAGTCGTCGCAGTGCATTACTGACACCCAGGGCCCAGTTACGGTATGACAAGCCCAGGTGCAAAATGGGCCGAATTTAAGCGACTGGTACTTAAGTCAAAGTGGTACTTGAGTCAAAGTGGTATTTTTTGGTGACACCTGGGGTTACCAGTGACAGACAAACGTGCATATATAAGAATGCATTACTGTATGACTAGGTGAAGTTCGGGAATGTAAGAGCATACACCATACATTCCAACATTCTGTAACTTAAATGAGAGAGATTTCAAAAGCAAATCGAGAGAAGTTATCTTTACCACTGACTTACATTGAAGTGGAGGACATTTTAGTCGCAAAGCAGGTAAAATAAATCTTTTTCAGGCTTAAAAAATCGGGAGTCTCTTGCCTGAATCGGGTCTGTTAGCATATATGATACATGCACTACTGTAGAGGTGATTGATGCACATGAAGGTATGGCACTTGCAAAGGTCTCTGAGACATCAGAAAAATGCCTCTAAGTCACTGAAAGTTGGGAACAAGCAGAAGATCGTTCAGTTCCTGACTGGAACTGAACCCACTGTGAAGCTGTAGCACCTAGCAGGCTCTTAGAACATGGGTTTAGCTGAAGACATGGAGGGTACAGCCAGACAATAGTGCAACAGTGACTACTAGTGGTACATCACCGAATGCCAATTGCTGTGGTGTCACTGAGAGTATATAACTATTAGTGTAGTGTTGACACACAGTGGTTTGTCTGGAAAGGTGCAAATCACACCAATACATCAACAAATAGCTGTGGATTTGAAACCAGTGCTTAATTTGAGCCCGTGGTTTCCGTTGCGGGACATCAGCACTTGTTTTTGAGGACCAGCACTTATTTTTGAAGACCGGCACTTATTTTTCTGCTTCAAGCATTTACTGGAAGCAAAAGACACATATGGAAAAGACTAAGGAAGAGAAAAGCATCACAAAGAGAGAAAACTGCAGTAGTGAGTTGAAGGGTCGGGGGTGGCTGTAAATGGATTAAAGAGGCCCAATATGGCTTCAGGATTACGCTGCCTCAGTATTCCATGATCGCATATTTAATTGTAGCAGCTGCGTATTTCACAGGAGAGCTTTGGGCACCAGCATGTTTTTATTTACAATTAAGAACTGTTTGAATCTAAATTACTCTTCCTGGCCACAAGGGGTCGCTGAAGAGTGTTTGTGCCCTTGAGAGACAGGTCTAGTATTAGAAGAACGGTTTCTCACAACATGGCACACCTCTGGTGTCAGAGCATTGTTGGGTTAAGGTAGAGAGGGCGCTGTGCACATTAGCCATTTAAACCGATAAATGGTCTTCAAAGCACATAGACAATGCATGTAGTGGTTAAATATGTAGAACCTGTGAGATCTTACTCCAGTGCTGACAACGCCATGTTACCTCGGTCTGCGTCGTAGATGTACACAAACTTCTTCCACTTGTAGTGCTCAATGACGCTGATGAGGGCATCCTGCAGCTCCGGCCGCAGCTGCAGGACAAACTGGTTAGAGGCATCGACGGGGAAGCTGGGGGTGATGAAGCAGACATGCAGAGCCCCGCAGAAGGACGTAAGCATGTTCACGGTCTTCCGGTCGTAGAAGCCGAAGATCGCATAGACGCCCTTGGAGAACTGCGAGCAGACTGTGGGAGAGAGAGAGAAGATGAGTACGAATGAGGAAGGCAGCTTTGTGAACCCGCACCCCCACAGGTAAACTGTCTCTAGCGACAGGACATCGTGTGTCTCTGGTGCCCGCTCACCCACACTGTGTGATACAAACATGGCGCCAAAGCTTACAAACGTTGCTGCAGGCGGGCCACATCGGATCTATGATACGCGCCACACAGTACACTGCTGTTAGAACATCAAGTCCAAGTGACTCTTTCGAAAAGACCAGAAACAAATAGAACAACAGGGATCACACTGCACCTTAGAGTAAAAACACCTTGGGGTCCACATCCCCTCATGCACTCTGCATTACTGTGAGGGCTGTTGAAGTCAGTCAAGTACCCACACACAGCATGTGACACACACACACACTATCTCTCGCTCTCTATCTCTATTTAAAGGACACAACATCGAAAAGAGAGCTGCTATTAAACAAGCTCTATCCATTGCTAGCAATGTGCTTAGATGTTAAATCTTGAATGCCCTTACATTCACTTGCCACTAGAGACTCCACTACCAAGACATACACAGTGCTTAACTTGAGCCGGTGGCTACAGGAGGGGCCTGCCGGCACTCAATTTTGAGGACCAGGACTTATTTTTAATCATCAGATTTTGCTCTAGAACAAGAGAGAGAAAAGAACGAAAGAAGGAGGAAGAGAGCGATGGAAAAGAGAGAGGCAAAGGAGGTAGCAGGGGTGGAACCAAACCTACTGGAGTGTGATATATGAACAGGGAGCATATGTTGGTGGATGGACGAGCCATGAGGTGAAATAGACAGCCTAGATATTCGTCAACTCCATCCTTCAGAAGCAGTGCTCGTGGGCTTCTTTTTACAATTTGGGCCCATGCTGTTCTTTATTTTCACAGATAAAGCACCTGACATCCCTCTGCAGTGACACAATATGCACATACTGCAGCTGGCCACTACATCAACATCACTCTATTATTAACTCGAATAGTAGTCTCAAAAGTACCCATGGCATTAATACTAAACCTAACTAAAACAGTAACCTGTACCTTAAGATTGACCTACACCTCTCCCTAATCCCATCCCTTAACCTCACCTGAAAACTAACTTTAACTCTAGTGATTTCCCTGACAAAAACATGAACTTCTCCTTAGCAATGTATATACCCTACCCTTTAATGTGATCCCAGCTGCCACCCTAACCTTAAACCGTGCCACAGCCTTAAAACTAATCTTACCATTACCCCCTAGGCTACTCCTATGGCTGCCTATAACCCCCACATCTAATTCTAATCGAAACTCAAGACTGGCCCCATCAATAGTGTTAATCCAAAAATGTACACGAGGCCCTGTCACAATTTCGTTTATGTATAATTTCCAATACTTCATATTATGCTTGTTACAAGAAATGCCTAAGATTATGTCACTGTGACATGTCACAGAATTGAGTTTGCGTTTACGTAAACATCCTGTTAACAGCAGCATGGGAACAATGTGATTGAACCGAACACCAACGTCATATGAGATTCTGCACTTTTCTTTAGTGTGAAATGGGTCCTTGCATCAAAATTGAATGCAACGATGCATCTTTGCTAAAAATAATAAAAATGTAAAATGTAAAATCAGAATTTTGTGTAGTGTCACATAGTTCTGCGTAATTTTATGGGAGTTTTGCATAGTTCCTACAAGGGAAATTACTCAAACTTCACCTGGACCTAAATCACCCTACTCCTAGTACAAGCCCTAACAGTGTTGATGTATTTGGGGCCTGTGAAGTGTTATATCAATGACACAGTCAATGTAGTGGCAAGCGTCGATGTACTAGTGTGTCTATATAGTGGAACACTAATGTACTGTTATTGGTGTACTGGTGGTGCACTGTGTCACTGCGGATGCACGTTTCATCCTGACTGTCATTTTCAGCCTCATTTTTAATTTTCTGTCTTTTTGACACATTTGCAGGTTGCAGTTGGCCCTCTCCTTATGATAATGTTTATTTTAGAAGAGGATGAGAGGGATGTAATGTTTGACTCTGCACACTAGATTTACCTTAAAATTAACAGATGGGTGGGGAGGGGCAATCTAAATAAAGAGTGACTCCTCTTTTATTTGGCACTCTGGAGTTTCGGATGACCGAGTAAGGATGATCAGTGATCAGCTACTTAGATGACCGCTCTCAACACCCACGACCAGCAGCCACTCCCATCCCCCATCGTATAGTTATTTTCAAAGCTCTACTACGCCTGACAAGACTTTGAAGCACTTTGCACACTCACTACTATGCTGCACCATAGGAACCCGGAAGTAGCGGTTTGGCCAGGATTACAGTACTGGTAGATCATGCTCGGAATCAGTGTTGTGCTGTTAGTACATTTCACATACAGCTTCTGCGATTGATCAGGCTCCAGTTATAACGTGAACACTGTGTGCGTAGAAAGTAAAGTGAGAGCGAGGAAAACTGCAAGAGAGATTATGGAGGGTTTACTTGGGTGAAATAACAGTTTCCAGCATGCTGTGATTTTGGAACTGGAAGCTTAGTCTTCGAATAAAGTTAAGTTTCTTGCATGTGGGCTTAACGAAGATTGCTCAATCTGGATCATGCAGCTTTGTTTCTTCAACTGGACCACAGTTCGAATTTACAATTGTTTGTAGAAGGGAAATTAGACTAGAACGTGGTGTTTCTGATGACACGGCGCCATCCTTCATTCCTATCTCTCCCATCAATAGTTCAAAAGGAATGAAGGGGGAAAGACAGCTAATGGCCAATAAAAAAAATTGTGGTGTGTTCTTTATCGGTGTTATTTGACACTGTGATGCATCGCCCCGAAGTGCCACACTCCCCGGAGAGATTTGCTCTCGGCTGATCGAGCACGACCCATTTTAAAATCACTTTTCATGTGAAGTTTTTGCCTATGTGGAAACTGTTGCCGCACTGCTGACTCTCTGCTGTTATTTATAGGCCTCCACCAGGAAAAAAGAAAATAGTGTCAATTAAAAAAAACAACTTGTTAAATGTTGTCAAAACACAATGGATAAAAAACCCAACCAAAACAAACATACACATGGCCATCAAACAGAAAAGAACATAACAGCCTGTCAATAAGCACACTGATTTCAGCTCTAGTATTTTTATGAGCTGAACAAAAATCATCAGGACAAGTGTAAATCTTTTTTTTTACTCAACAGAGTTGAAGCTGAGCAGTTGCTTTCAAAGTAACACGAACTCAAAATACACCACAAGCTGCACCTGACTTAATGCAACCCTCCTTGCTTTTGCTATCAACCCCTATTCTAGCCTAAATAGCGTTAATTTATTTACTTCCCTTTTACCTCTTATTGTAAGAGACGTTCTGTAAACAGCACTGGGGATAAATACCACTCTTTTTTCTCTTACCTAAACATTGGAGGTGCAGATTGTGTAAAGTTTGCGCTGGTTGCAAAAAGTAGATAAGCTGATTCTGCTCTGTGTAAGTTGCTTTTGTAACAGGGAACAGTAGAATATGTTTGCTTCAAACATGTTAAATGTGGACAAATGTTTAATTTTTGTCAATACTTATTAAGCAAACACTGCAGAATGGAGTAAATTCAGTTTGCTCTATTTTATGCTCTACTCAAAATACTGAGCTCCATTCTCGATTGTGCAACCAATAAAAACATGGTGTAAGTATTCACATACCATTAAATACCTTTACATAATCAGGATCGCTTCTAAACCCACTGTGAATGTCAATGAGGTTGGCGACCACGTTGTCCTTATTATGGCCCAGTCTTAGATGCTGCCTACTTATCACTGGGCGGAAATACCATCCCTTGGGCTCCTAAGGCAACACCAGTCCTTAATCTCATTGCAATGGCACACTAACCAATATGAGCTATTAGTAAGCGATACAGAAACAAAACGACTATGACATTGTAGTCAGTGAAAATCCCAGAACCATTCTGAAAGAGTACTGTAGCGGCACACAGACTGTTGAAGTGCACTATACAAATGATTACATATCGTAGCACAACATACCATGCGTAACATAATGTAATGTAACATAACATAGTTTGAAATGCATCGTTCTCCCTACCACTAGACAATTAAGTCCTCTACATATCACTGCAAAATTAAGTCCTAAATACTAGTGTGCCTAAGCCCTATCATCATCATCATATGAAACGTTGATTGAATATTACAAAAAAAAAAAATTCTAAATTCATATTCTTGGGCTGCTTTCTCCTAAATTTGGAATCTGCATTCTTTGAAATCTAACCAGGAGTCCATTAGGTAAGGCAGCTCCCTCACATCACCCATCTCCTAGGAAACGTCTAAACTGGGATTTCCTAAAATCCCTTCGAATACTTAGCATCACCCTCTCGCACTGATAATGAGCAGCTCTTGAGGAATGAATAATGAGTATCATTCACGGTTCAAAAAATGAGCATCCTCATGGCACAAATAATAAGCACCTCATTGCACAAATAATACGCGCCTCATGGTTTAAACGGTAAGTATTAATGGGTGTAAATGATCAGCGGCAAGTGATGACATAAGTAATGACTATAACTGATACGATTCATTCGCTGGCACAAAGGATGTGCCTTCCCAGTGGGAATGCATGATGAGGACCACACCTGGCATACATTATTAGTAATATTTAATTTAGTTCATTACTAGAAAACACAAAATACACCTTGAAGGGACATCTAAAGGGTACCAGGCAAAAAAATGTGCATTACAATGCACCAGACCATAGAACCAGCATTTACATTATTTCTACATGCATGGAAAAGCAGATGGATAAGCAGCTGTAATGCAAATCATGGAAGTAAACCTATTCAGTGTTAACAATCCGTTTAGTCCCTCTACGATAGAAAAGATCAGTCATTTAAGATATGTTTATTAATGATGCCAAAGCAAATCATTACAGACTTTCCAAGCCAATCATAGAGAGCAAATGTAAAGAGTTTACTAAAAAAGATGCAAATTTGTGATGTATGGTTTACAAATTCATCGAAACACATTTACATCCATAACAATCTTCATATCAGTGTCATTCATCTTCTAGTTCAGTTGACTTCAATCATCCCAGCCCTTCTTCCACTTCAAATTCGGATTAATATATATTTTTCACATCTCGGTCAAGGTTTTACATCACATCAAGACATGCTCTCCAGTTTCTAACTGTTGGCAGTGATCATAACACCAGTTATTACTGTCTAATCTCTAGTGGGGTTACATAAAATGATGGGACCCTCCTTGCGGAATGTGAAGAGAGGTCCCTGAGTCTCCCATCATAGATGTTGATGGGCCTTGGTGTACAATGGGGGCCCCTGAAGGACCGGTGGCCCTGAAGGGCTAGGTAGCCTCCTGCACCCCAAGGGCTCAGGGGCCCATGTTACTGCCCTGGTCAATCCAGTGCTACCTCTTTCCCTCTCAGGTGAGCAGTGATCTATGAAAGACCCTATCTCTGACGGGGCCCTACCCACGCTGGAAATGGGCCTTTTAGACTCTGCCTGAAAGAGAAACAAATTAACTATTTTGTTTCTCTTCAGTCCTGGGTCTGCATAGTGTCAGCTCAGAACCAGCTGCTCACAGCAGTTGCCTTTGATAGAGACACACATTTACAGCACAGACGAACTGAAGACTGGGAGATCCCAATGAGTGTGGGGGCTGTGGGGTGTTCCTTACACCATTGCTAATCCCAGCCAAACCCTGTACTATCAAAAGAAACAAGCAAGTGCTCATAAACTCCCTTCATCTGGGTTCTTGAGATGTATTCAATAAATTCAGGACTGGTCTTTCAGAATATTAATTTAAACACCTGGAGGTGAAGGCCTTAGTTCATACTGATTTGCACAATAATTTCAGAGAACATTCATTTAAATTTGTCAAGATTGCAGGGAGCTGCATGCTGACATTGTGCTGTAGAAACATCTATTTAACTGCCTGTGCAAAGTGGCAGGTCTGTCTGGGAAGAATCCAGAGGGGAAACAGACTGAAGGCAAGTAGTGCACGGAAGTCAGGTTTACAGATTTATTGGTGGGGTTCAAATCATATGTATCTTCTAGTTGAGATGCCACCATGTCCCGCAGGACGCCTTTCCAGCCTGTGTTATAGTCCCTACAAAAGACCGAGGAAATAATGCACTCTCTAAGATAGCACTCACCAACCAGCAGTGGGCACCCAAGCTGCCCTTCCTTTACTCCCCGAAAGAAGGGAACAAGTCCTAAAAACAAATGAGGGAATATTTAACAGAGGTAATGTGCAACAATGTCACTTTATCATAGGAAGGGCTGTCACAACTTCATGGTGTGCCTGCTTTGCAGTCACAGCTCTTGGAAAAACTTTGCAATATGTATTATATATGAATGTAACATATTAGTTACAACGTCTGTTTCTAGGTCGAGTGCACAAGCGCGTTGACCTGTTGTAATCTATCTGTGGGCTTTTAACCACGCCCACTGCATGCCCATCATTATCGCTCGTTCATGGGCTTGCCTTTCAAAAATCTATTGTTATCACTGGTAAAAGCTTTATGTTTGTCCCACCTTGGGGTGGGTTTGTTACAGCCCGGGACACCGACCCTGTTACATGGATAATTGCACGTTTGCCGATACATTTGACTGCGAGCAAACTTCTCTTTCCTTCTCTGTCTCACCTTCGCTCTCATGCTTATGGCGGCACTGGTGCTGGGAATCGGCTTGCTTACGTCAACTGTTTTAGTTTTCAGTTTTAATTTATGTGGCAAGAAAAGTCCAGTTACAAATTTACAACGCTAATAGCACTAACTCGAACAAGCGAGCATTGCAAATGCTCATTTAGATAAGTTCCATGCAGGGGATTCAGAGGTTTGTGATCTTGTTATGATATTATTAATGCCATAAAGAGACTTCGAACTGTCTGAGTACTATACAAAATAAGAATTAAATTAGGTATTTGCACAAAAGGAAATGTGAAAAGAAAATGTAAAGGTTACTTTACTTTTTGTAAATCAGATGCATAATTTCCAAATACAAAAATGTATTTGACCTTATAAATGACACAAAATTCTAACATTTGAAAACAAAGGGAAGGGAAGTTTGCTTCGTACCTTTAAAAGTGCATGTTTTCAACAACTGAAGCAGACATTCTATGCTGAATGTTTTAATGCATAGATGATAAGGGTTCTACAAGTGAGAGCTGGCTTGCAATTGCTGCCTTTTGTCGCTGACACCTGACTGCCATTTTAGATATGTTAGAGGGCTATATTTCACACCTTTACTAGACAATGTCAAGAGTCCTGGCCTGAAACTGAAGCTCTTAATGTAAATTACTAGTGGGCCCAAGGCCCACAAACCATTATGACCGGGCAGCTATGATGAAGGGTAATAAGCAGCCAATCTGAAGTTCAGCAGAGCATCCACCATTGCGTTACACAACTTGTGAATGCTCCTTTCATTTAACAGTCTGCTTTAGACATATTTAGCAGCATGCCCTCTTAGAATAGCCCCCTTTGAGAATGCACATTTTCCTCAAACAATACGAACTATGTGTTGGGTTTATCTTTGACAATTGAAGACCAAGCTGTGAATGGCTGTTGAAGTTGCAAGTGATCAGGTCATGAAAAGTTCAGCTGCTCAGTGCCTTTTCCATATTCTTTCGTGCACAATCATGATATATCATCCATTTCTTAGCCCCTACCGAGTTCCTTCTCCGTACAGAATTCTCCTGAGACATTATTTTCTAAAAAAAACATTTTCAGATGACAGCTCTTGAGACAAATAACACGTAAAGCAGAGATCTTCGAATTGGGAGGCAGGCCACACTGTGGGCCCTGAAGTGATCTCACGAGCGGAGTAGGGGGTGCCAGGCACTAGTGAAGAGAAGCACCCTCCTGAAAACAATGCTTTATTTTTAGTGAAAAAAACAGAGGCAATCGACCACTCTATAGTGGGCCACCAGTAACATCTTCTGTCACTCATATCTTGATTGGAAGTATGTGCCTAAGAGGGAAGGTCTCCAAATAATTCTCAAAGCACCTTCACACCCCAATCTCCGATGAAGAATCACAATGTGGATACTTTTACACATTTAGAAGTCCTGGCTGGTCATAGCATGTTGGCTTTTTTTTTTAATAGGATAACTGAACATAACTGCAATTTTTGAACTGGTAAATATGTTTAGAGCTGCCACGTGTATCGGCTAATTGAGACAAAATAGGTTTACCTTCTGGTGGGGTGTCAATGAAATGTTTTACAGGGGCAGAGGCATGATATTAAAAAGTATGAAGACCGCTGCACTAAAGAATTGTAGGTGTACACCAGGATTATAACCAAGTTCTTCCCACCTGTGTTAAGAGCAAATAAATTCAAAGCATGGCAGTTATTATGTGCTTGGCTGGTTAGTCATGTCATGGAAGAGAATTAAACATTGCAGCTTCAACATATAGAACGGTTTAAGTGCTAAAAACAGAATACTTTAGAGCATGTATTCCTTAATGGTGTTAAGCCATCAAGGATGATTTTAGGATCATTAATTAGTTATTTGCTGGTGGCACTTAGCACCCCCGTCTCTTTCACAATAACCTCATACCGTTTTTCAGGGACATGGTGGAAACTATATGGCTGGACATTTTGTTGAGAAACCTGTCCCCCCAAAAATACCCACTAAAAATATAATTACCAATTCCCATTCAACTACTGACAGACACAAACATCCAACACCTTTCAGCACTGAGTCAATCTTCAAGCTCACCCTGAGTCCATCTTCCTCCTCACCCACCCCTAGCACAGGGATTGTATGAGTTAATTTTTTATTATTGGCAGGGCTTACACTGTGTAATCTGAGACCAGCTGCAGAAGGACTAGATGGATCATATCTCCCACCAAGTGCTCTCCCTTGCATTTGCCAACATAGGAGTCAGACACACAGTGCCAATCTTCGTTGTCAGTTGCAGAAGATAGCATGGCTCTTGGACCACTAAAGTGCAAGTAGACACACTATGAGAATTTTGGCTATGGGGGAAATTATACATAGAGCAATGCACACTGCACTTATCCACACTCATACATGGGAGTATCACAGGTTGCAGCATATTACTTCTACTTTAGGTGGTGGACGATTAAACCCTGCCCCATTGCCATCATCCTACTATGAGGAATGTTGGTAAAAAAGAGACTACGTTCTTTTGGGACAACCCTGTTCCAAAAAGGGGACATTTGATATAACAGTGATAGTCACTGACGGCAAAACATAATTCGTTGAGCATAGTATTACTGAATTATTAGATTTATTAAGTCAAACCTATTGACAGAAGAGTATGAAATAGTTCTAAAGCTACAATATATGTATTACATTAATTAAGATTTGTGATAAAGGATGCGTTTTAGAGTTGAAATTGATGACTCTGGAAACTGGAGAATTATGTGGTTCTGGGCAGATGGCTTTGTCTAGCTGTGCCTAAATAAGATGTAGAATGTAATGTCAGTGTGTCATCCAAACATGCAGAACAGTTGTTATGCACAAACTAGAATTGCTTGCCAAACCCTCAGAGGTGAAGAGAGTGTGGCTGTTCCAGACCTTGGTGTGTGGTGTAAAAGTAGTAACACACACAGAGCTGCCAACTTTGGAGCTGAAGAACACGGTTCAAGTCTCAGAGATGGATCAACATCCTGTGCTTCTGGTCGAATCACTTAATCTACCCATGCTTATGAAAAATAAATGTGCCCTAGTGTGATATAACTGGTGCGCATGTAAAGCGCCCCAACACCTTTGGGTCGAATTTGCGCTATATAAAACTGCAAAAAAAATGTATACACACAGTGTAATGCATTCAAGTAGCAGGGCTAGTGGGTTATGGGAAGCCCGATGTGGTGGCTTCTATCTTGGCTGCTGCTGGTGCTTTACTCCCGGCCCCTCCATAATAGGCACATACAGTCAGTGCCTTGGTGCTGCCTTCCCTGACAGTGAAAGAGATTGGGGAGAGCCTAATGACACACATTTACCATGAAATGGTGTCTGTTCTAACTGTGTGCCCTCGCCCTGCCCCAGCAGGGGCACGAATCGAGCTGAAGTCTGGTAAACACAAAGCTTAGGAGGGGGTGTTGGTTTCATGAGATTCGGTTCCCGCTGCGTATCCAATACCGAAAAACAGATGGCAAATGAGAGGCATTTAGTTTTATGGGACATTCATCTCTCCATCTTAAATCATCTACATACTGATGCGGAAATGGCTTCTAGATTAGCAACTTGGGGGGTGATATCTCGATGTGGCTGGTGTTTCATTACTCGCTTCAGAAAAACGGGGCGGTTTTACAGCCAAAAAAGGCACTCTGGGGCCTAATTATAGAAATCATTTTCTTTGCATGTTGATAGAACATACAGTGCTGGACGGCATCCAATAAACATTTATCTTTGGTAAGAAGAAGTTAACTCTCTTGTAGTTAGATAGTAGTTCAGTGCAGTGTGTTAAAATTGACCTTCTTCCAAATCCTATGCCAGAATCTGGAAAGTCGAAGAATAAAATTAATTATTAAAACTGTACCGAGGCTTCATACCAAACGTGTACTCAAAGCAGGCATGGAAACTCTGTTTAACTTAAATGCATTTCACAGGAAAATATCATTCTTATTGGAGCACAGAAAAGGTACTATTGGCTTTGAATTACTGTAACACGAAGACGGCTTGAACACCAATGATAACTGCGACTTTTTTTAAAGGGTTAAAGAATGTAAGGAAAACGCATTGACAAAGAAATGCATGGGCTCAGAGCCTTGGCACTTAAGTTCGCTTCTTTTTAGGTGAATGTGCTCATGTCTTTTGACAAAATGCTGTCACTAAAAGTGCAGGAGAGCTAATGGATGAACTGGGCTGACACATTGCTCCATGCTGTGGTGGATAGAAGTAACATGTGAGTGACAGTTGAACCGACCAATGGATGAACAGGGCTGTGTGTGTGTGAGAGAGACAGTGAGTGTGTGTGTGTGAGTGTATGCATTATTAAAAAGAGTGCATCCTGGGCCACTATTACATATAGGGTACACTGTCCTTGTTTGCGCCACAGTGCATCTTTAAGATGGTGTGCTTGGCGCAAACAGGGATAGTCTGTGCTGTCTTTGGGGCATTCCATTCAGTGAAATAAAGAGTGGCAGCTTCAAAACATTTGTACAATTCTCGATACAGCAGGCAACCCATCTGCACTTTAAAGAGGGGTTAGAGAGCTCCCTGCAGGCAGGTACAGTGAGTGACTGCACCCATCTACAAGGGGTTAAGTGGCGTACATGGGGCCCCTTTTCCCCCCTTCAGAGAGGTGCATTGACACTGCATCTCCGAAGGGCATGTTTGCCTCTCTGTACACATCCTTAAAGTGGCACAGGTGTAGCGGTAAAGTGATTCCATCATGCCTCTATGCAAATGAGGGAGTGCCCTCTGAAGATAGGGCTGGTGCTACATATGCGCACCAGCCCTAACAGTATTACAGAAAGGCCTGCACCAGTGTCTGCTGCGCCTTCTATGATAACATAGGGCCAGATGTAGCAAAGTCCCAAATTGCGAGTTGCAATTTGCGAGTCCCAGCAACTCGCAAATTGCAACTCGCAATTTGGGATGCAGAAAGGTGTCTCAGACACCTTCTGCGAGTCGCTATGGGGTCGCAAAGACCCAGCTCATTAATATTAATGAGGTGGGTCCAATTTGCGACCCCATGACAGGAAGTCAGAAGTAGGTATTAGTAGCCCACATCCCAAGCTTGGGTAGATCACAAGGTCATATTAGGTGGTTTACCATGGGCTGTGAGAGTGATCCATCTTAGAAAAGTGTTTGACAACACAGGACACCTAAGCAGTATAAGCACAGCAAAATTCAGCATTTTCCAATTTGCACTGAAAATAGGCAGATAGGCAGTTGCTTGGTTGAGGTCTTGGTTATAATACGTTTTAACTGAAAATCACAAATCCTAATCATATTTATTTCCAACATTTAATTTGCAAATGCATTTTCCAAACCCTATCAACGTTTGGGGCCAAGATTTGTTGCACACACTTTCATGTGTGCTGGGAAAATTATTTGAATCTTACAAAAAAGGGCCATGCTCCATTTATCTACCCTCATTTCCAAGTTTTGAAAACCAGTCGGCACATATGTGGGAGTTCACAGAAAGTTAGGCTATCCTTTTCAGACAAAAATGCATCTTAATAAAGAGATATTGACAGACGTCCCTGGGATGATGTATTGGTCGATCACGTCATTTAATCTCGCTGGTTGTCTTCAGTTGAATTTTTGGTGTAATTTATGGCTGGGTTGGATATGATGAACTGCAATACTCCCTACAGATGTGGCACTTAGATTAGAATCAGGAACACCTTATGCGAAGCATTTCACCACAAAACGCATGGGTTGAAAAACATACACCAGTTGCAGTGTGTCACTACTCTAGGGCAACTGGAATAGTGCTGCTTGAGTTCATGATCACTTCACGGTGTAATGCCTCAATCTATCAGGTTTCCTTGGGTAACAGAATCTGTTCAAGTGTTCTCGTTTCCTGTTTCCAACAGGGAGAGAAAGACTGATACATATGTGGGTACTTTAACTATTTTTAAAGCCTCCTAGGTTCTACTTTGGTACAGGACTAAACAACGAGACCCAAGCTTGCAGGCGCACATCGTTCTAGGAGTGAGGTTTGAGATTGATTATTACTCAACAGTAAAATAGTGGATGCATGAAGGAACGGTAAGTCAGAGATATTTCTTGCAATATGAAAATTTCATGGTTATTCTCGGTGTATCATAAGAAAATTTCTCAGTGAAAATTTCAGAGATCCTTCTAATCCTTGTCCAAAAAGATTATACCTTTTAGAATTAAGCCAGGTGTTTCTGGTGTCTTAAAATGTAGCGAGGGGGTGAGAGAAACTGATATTCCAACTACCAAGAGCTGCATTGTAAGCAGTGATTAAATGAGGTCTGCTGTATGGTCTCTCACAGCATAATGCATGGTAGAGGGTCCGTTAAGGTGGCCAATGGATAGGCCATCATGCCCCAGAGAGAAAGGCGTCATCCCTTTGGAAACATCTGGAACTCAGATGTGACGTCTTTTCATGTCACCTTCCCACCAGCTAGCAGGTCTTGCTTTTCATACGCTATATTGCAATCATCTCTAAGTTTCCCAGAAAAGAGATTGATGGGACTTCCTAACCATACAGACAGAGTCTCAAGAGGGTTGTGGGTAGTCATCTCTGAGGTGTAAAGATGAGCGCGCTCTCCCAAGTGCCTTGTGAACATCTGCAGCATTTGTAGTAAATGCACACCTGGGCTATATCCTCACCGAAAACGTCACCAAAGAATATCCATCACAGAGAAGGGGATCCTGACACCTTCAACTAGGATATTTAGTAAGACAACGGAGGAAAGAAGTGTGTAAAGTATTTATAACAATTTCAAAGAATGGACTCCTGATTTAAATAGAAGGTTTTAATTAGGGTTTGCAAAACAACGTTGTGTTTTTTTTTTTACGAAGTGTGAACCGTCAATATTCTTTTAGGAAACCAGAGGCGGCGCTACCAACCCCTTCAACCACTTTCTTTCCCCTTGCCACTCAATCTCACTCGGCTGCTGTGCCCTGTCTAGAACGTCCTGCCCTCAACCGGGCTACATTCTCGGAGGTGAGATCAAGCCACTCAGCCTTAGTATTCTGAAATATCCTGCTGCAGGATGTTGTTACCATAATTCGTCCAGCAGAGATAACCTTTGCTTAGAAAAAACAGGCAAATTTGGGAAACTTTACCCACCTTCACAAAGGTCGTAGTTTAACTCATGTTTGCTTATCGCTGGTTCAAATCATTCTTTAAAATCGTTTTCTCTGTCAGGGCACATATTAGAGTGTCTTAACATAAATGTCTCTTGCAGAGCAACATTTTTCCCTCCTATTGAGTTAAGGTCCTTGGACCTCTCTTCTTTCCAATGCCTGAAGTAAGATCTCATTCACCGCTAATGATCACCCTGCGAAAAATGGTGGAAGGAGAGAGCCATAAGGACAATGGCCACTGAAAGGGGGATTATATGGGCGAATTGATTTGCCAGGTAACAAAGCCGGGTGGAAACTGCCTGCCAAGGCTCGTGGAAGTGCTACACGTCTTTGTAGCTGGGTGTGGGGCATGCTATTACTGAGGCTACATAGGAAGCGTGTAGGGAGGGGCACCAGCGGCACTTTGCATGACACAACCAGGAATGAACCAGAGAGGAAACAAGCTGTGCCACACAAACAGAATAAACAGAGATAAATATTGGCATCCTACACAAGGAGGAGGAAACCGTTGTAAGTGGTTGGAAGATGGAAAGATGAAAAAATCGAAAAAGGCGAGACCAAGCTACTAAAAAGAGATACAAAAAGACACACTGAGAAGGGTGAAAAGGCTCAAAAAGATTCACTAGATGGAAAGGATTAGGGCCACCCCCCGTCTCAACAAGGGATACTTAACTTATCCCCTTAAGAAGGAACATAAAGATAAACGAACAGTCAAATGAGGAAAGGTAAAAATATCATGTCAGAAGTGCTGGTACCACAGTGAAGAAAACACTTATCTGAGAGCCTCGCCACAAAAACCACAACCATGCTGCCTTGTTCTAAGCCGCCTTTTGTCTTCACCTTGATCTGTCGAGCAATTTGCGTTTTTTGATCTCACTCTCACATTGTTGCTGGGATTGAGGGCCATTAAAGATAATGCATAATATCAACCCCTGCAGCTTGGTAAGAGCATGAGGCAGAATGGTGAGCAAAGCTATTGTATTCATAGAGTCAAACACTGCGATTCTCTTCAGCTTGCAGAAATAAGACGAATCTTGAGGTTCTTGAAGTCCCTGTGAGGTTCCAGGGCAGTGATACTGAAAGTAGGACCAGGGCTGCATGCGACCTTCCTGACCTCTACATGTGGCCCCCGAGCAGCACTGGGCAGCTGTTCTCTTGACTCAGCACTAACATTGAGAAAGAAGTAAGATAAATAGCAAACCTTTAAAGATGAATTGAAGTTCAAGAAACAAAGTAACTAGGTTATCCTGCACCTCTAGAAACACCTTTATTTTTAAAGACATTTTGCAGCAAAAGTGTAAGAATATGATACGGTCTCTTCAGAATTCAAAAAGTGTATTTCATTAACATGTAGTACCGTTTCATCCTAATACATCACATTATATCAGTGGATTGAGAAATATTTTTTAAAGCAGTAGTTTTCAAACATGAATTTACTAACATTCATTCTTCCTCCTCCCTGACAATAATGTCAATAGTGTACTAGGTTGTGAGTAAGTTGTTAAGTGCTCTCTTTGAGCTGGGTTCCTATTGCACATGAAAAACATTATAATTTTTTTAAATCAAACACAGGAGGAGGTTTTGTACAATGCACATCCAGAAGTCAAATGTTTTGGCATCCTTTTATATATGATAACGAAGAAAAAGGAGGGAAACTGAAATTATACAATTGCCTAGGATCACACATTTTGGTAAAGTGGGGAAGCCAGGATTGATCCCAGGTTTTCTGGTTTTGCACTGTGCAATTCAGCACTGGATGTATATGCTTTACTGCCCCTACACCCACCTTACCTGCACCGCACCCCAGAACCAACCCCACCCCGACAACCACCCTGCTGGCATCAACGCAGCCCTCTGTCACATCAGAGACAAAACTATCTGCCCCTGAGAAAATGTTTGTGAGTACCCATGTTCTAGGGCCTTTAGTTGTCTCTGAGTACAGTGGCTGCAGTTTTACACAGCACCTTCAATCTCAGACAGCAGTGCCACATTATCATACTACTAGTGTCATGATAAAGGGACTCTGAGGCAGCCTTCACTGGGGGATGTGTGTGCTTGGGTACACACAGGCCACCAGGGTACTTTGGTGCAGATTTCAATGATGGCACCTGGTGTAAACACCCCGAGTTTTAAGATGGTCTTTGGTATACTTTTAATGGTCTTGCAAGTGGCCTGGCTGCCCACAAAAGCAGAGCAGACGTAGTTGCTCACCTGGCTATATTTCCTTCAAGGAATAGCAGGATACAGTGTCAGCCAGCAGACAAGGGGCCACACAGGGTTCTATTAGATGATATAGATGGAAGCAAGCATTATATCTGTGGTTTCCTCCACTAAAGTCAGTCAAAGCAGACTGTTAGGTAGGCCTGCAGGAGTATCTATTATCCACTGGTCCTGCGGCTAGCATCAATACTTTGGCATCTGTCTGGCTCTGAAATATATTGATGCTCTTTCGGGGATGGTCACGGATGTTTTTGACCTCTTAAACTGAAAAGGTCTGGCTCCATGCCAGGGTACCAAGCACTCCTTGCTCCAATCATGCATAGGTGTACTATTTTATTGTAAGCCTGGTCCAGTCAGATGACAGTTCAGCTCTGAGGTTCCTTTCCCTATTGCATACAAACGTAGACATTATTGAATATTCGATATATGGACCCATCAGAGTTCACTTAGGTGTAATGGGATACTCAGCACCTGAATCTAAGGTGGGGGTGGGCAAGGCACAAAACATTTGAAAGATTTTCGGCCTTTAGGTATAGGGGAAGGCAGGGAGTGGTAAAAAATAATATCTTAAGGAATGCTTGTGTACTTCAGCCAAAAGGGGTACAGCTAGGGAAGTAACCTTTCCAAGTCTTATACACTTGAGGAGATCTTCTCAATCTGGGAACACACTCATTTAGCATCTGGAGCACAGGAAAAACACTTTTGGGGTGCTTGTGCCTTTGGGATCAATTTACACTTAGATTCTTTATTAGAGATAGCTCACAGTGCCACAACATAAAAAGCGAAAAAGATGATTTGGTAAAAGGGCTACCTGCTATGAAGGGAATAGATTCAATCCTCAGAGAGATCACTCTCAAGGGAGGCAGTAATATTGTGCATGACTTGCAATTCAAAAAATATCTAGTGCTCTTATGTGCTCAAAAAGGTGGACTCGTGGATGAAAAAAAGAAACAACCTGAGATTCACAAGAGATTGTTACCACTGCAAAATCTAATTGCTGCTGGAGTGATGGATTTTGCACACTAGTAAGTGAGGGTTTTAGGGTGTGAACGTTAATGTTTCCAGGGAGTTGCAGATGATAATCCATTGAGAAGAAAAAGAACACACACACACATATTCATGGTGGGTATAATGGATAATCACACACCATCCTGTTGGTTCCTCAGACCCAGTTTAGGCAGCTGCTCAAAAGATATCTCCAACCTGGGCGTGTAACACACCCTGATATTTCACAGAGTTGCAAGAGAAGGCAATGGCAGCTGAAAATATAGTTTCAAGCCCAGAAATACTATGTATAAATGCCAATGCACATTTCCATCAGACTTCTTCTGTTGAGTCGCATATTACTACCGTCGTTAAGAAGAAACATGTAGGAAATGCGCGAAAATCTAGGCTTTAAATGTCTTCATAATATTGGGATTTTAATGATTCTCTCGTTGTAAATTTCTACTGATTCCCAAGTTATGGAGTCGAATCTGGGTGAATCAAGATAAAGCACAAATCTTTCTGGAAGCTCGGGCCTCTTAAGTTCAGTACGTCCAGTGTGGCAATGGCCCCGGGTCACTGCTGTCGGGGACATATGCTGCACATCCCAGTGAAATAACTCGGGGTACTGAGCTCTTTGGAACAGTCCATCATCCGGGGCACAATTACCCACAGTAATATCCGGCCTATTCTCCGGAAGTTACACTTCTATAACTCTGGGATGAGTGGATGATTTGCTTGTTTACAGGCCGACTCTGAGAAAAACACACCTTCCGACTATTCAAAGGCTGGACCGCGCATGTCTTGCTTATTTATCCCCTTGCGTTGCAGTGCTCGGTCAAGGCTGTGATGCAGGATGAGCAAGCGTAAGGGTGCAAAATTCAGTTTATCAGAAAAGAACATTTGTCAAAATAGGACTAGGCGTGGGAATTAGGTTTATTCGCGCTGATGAATACGCGTTTACATTTTTTCACAGAGACAAGTTTTTACAGTACACAGACTGAGCATACAATGGAAATAAGGATATCTCGTAATTTCGTAGCCCACACCTGAAAACTAATAGAAGGTATATCTATCTATCTAACCATCTATCTATCTATCTATCTATATATATATATATATACATATATATATATATTACATGTGCTTTTGTACTTTTGTAATCTTCTTATTGCGCGTGTTATACTGTGTCACAAAATAAAAACACAATTTCTTGCCAGTTAGCTTGTACCACAACAGATGGGTGCAGCCTCATCACCACGTCAGCCCTGACTGTTTCAGCTCACAAACACAAAAAATGCTCATTTAACTCATAGAGTAGATATTGATGCACATTAGCTCACCAAGTTCACCTTGATGAAACCTTTAGGTCAGTGTTAACACAAAATACGGATGGTTAGCTCCCGGAGGACATGATATATCTTTTTAGTTAAGAATACCTCAGTGCATGATATAAGCTTTCTAAGTACCCCCTGGCACTCGCTCTTCGATCACTGAATAAACTGACCCTTGTTTGTAGCTCATTGACTGTACCTCTTTGATGCATGCTCTCTAAGCTTTCCAAGCGCACATTGATGTATTTACATAGCTCTCTCAGTACACTGATTAAATTCTACAAACTTACTGCAAAAGTCCCAATGTTCCATCTTAGGTCACTATTTACACCCCGATTGTAGAGATTTCATGAATTTCAATGAATCTACAGACCTTTTTTCTGAAATAAGAATACCTTTCACAGCTAGTACAGTTGTTGTTTGCACGAGAGCTTCAGCACCGATGGTCAACTTTCCATAAGGTGCAAATATTTAGGGAGTACTATTTTTCTGTGAGTATCTAAGTGTCTAGTGTGTAGGTCAATCCGAAACAGAGAAAAGAGATACCTGTCTAGATATTGTTGATCATTCTACTTATAAATTGTTCCCGTCACCATGAATGAGCCACCCTTAAGTTGAAAGAGAGTGAGTGCTGCCTGAAGCCATGGGCTCTTGAGTGCTGTCCTTGATAGCTCATAGTTTCCACCTGAATGGAAGGGAAAGAGCAGTTTCAGTTTTTGAAGAAGAACTGAGAACAGTGCCAGATAGGGACTGCTATGAGACAGAAGAGCATCACATCATGTGCCCTCCCCCACGGCTTCATGCCAGCCTTTCATGGGCCCTTGGACTATCATCTCTCACGTAGATTGCTATTCGGAATATTAAACCTATGCAAAAAGTCATAATGCTTTGAATCAAGACATTCATGCTTTGCCAGAATGCACTGAGATCAAAGTGAAATGGGGTGTTTTGACCACACTACCAACGGGTCCTGCCAGTTTCTGCCTTGGATATTTTGTACAGCAGCTCCGGCATCTGTGATGCTTAGTTGTACTGCCTCATGCCTGCAATGTCAGCAGAATCTCGGTGTTCCCCTGAGTGTTCCATAAAAGCCTGAAATAATGTAGAATCCAAGTCAATATGCTTCCTTGTTGTGTTCGCTGTAAACTTCTTCACGCCCTTCAAATTTGAACACATGAGCCTCTAGAGCAAGTGGCTAGACTCGCTTGAAAGTCACCGTTTCTATTGCCTAGGCTGAGTAAAGTTCCACCATGCACGTGTTAAAAAGCTGGACACCTCTGCCAGGCGGTGTTATTGTGCAGCTGATATAAACCTACAAACTGCCTATTACTAAATTCTAATCCAGGAATGGTGCTCGATGTGTCCTGCGGGGAGCTAAGCCAGAGAGTGGCCTACTTAGTCGCAGCGCGCCTCGGTTCCAAAAAGATTATATTTGCAATCATCTTTTGCTTGCCTTATCCTCCCTTCCTGAAGGTGATACTCTGTGAGTTTCATACAGAGATATAACTCATAGCTCGCCCTGTGCTCTGTGAGACAGTCCCTGCTGCAGTCATACTATGTACACTCACAGGTTCACCATAGGGAAGGGATCATTACATGTCTATTTTCGGTGGCATTAGGAGCATATGCAAGGCGTGAGAAACATTGTTTGTGGTTTATAACCATCACAACCCCCAACCAACAACAACATGGAGAAATAACTAGAACAGTAGAATTTCCTCGACTCCAGTTTGGAGAACAAATGGAATATAACATTAGCACGCATTTTCATTCAACAGGACCAGCCTGCCATCACATAATGTGAATTATTGTATAAGGCACACCATTGGAATCACTCTTTTTAACAGATAGGGTCAGTGATGTGGTTTGTCCCTCCTTGCCCTAAACCACAATCAATGTAATTGCTTCTAGCTGGTGGTGCTAGAACTGCTGCAACAGGGCTATCAAGATTTGGCAAAGCAAGTAGGTCTGGGTGTATTATACGGCTGCGGTGCATTCAGCCTAAGTGTGCTAAAGCCATAGAGAGAAAAGGCAAAGAGGACAGTATCAAAGGTTTTCTTGTCTCCAAAACAGTTGTTTATCCGTCTCTATTCAGGCTCCCCTGCCACCAGATCTTTCTTTGTCACTTAAACAAAAAGAGGACCTTTATGAAGACAAAAGAGCCTTCAATATAGGTCGCCTTTCATTTCTATATTTGGAAAGGAGTAAAAAAAAAGCAACTTGGTTATGGTGCAAACTTTTAGGAGGGATGAACATCAGCTGGTGATGATCAGGCAGGAAAGCGGGGAAGGTGGTATGATGTGAAAGTTGGTTCCCACAGCACTAAAGTGCGGGCGCTACGAGGGAGCAACGCATGATAGTGACGTTTGGGTGGGTGACGAGAGGGTGAAGAAAGCTTAATGTGAAACTTGGCCTGGGGACTCTAAAGAGAAGCTTCGGGTGAGGAGCTATGCTACATGGTGAAGGGCACCCAGATGTTGACATCACAGGGAGAGCATAACGAAAGACAGAGCGAGGAAAATGAGAGGTTGTAATGTAGGGGAGATGTGACAAGGAACGTACAGGAGAAAAAATGGAGGGGTGGGTGGGAAGACGAAGATGGCAGTGGGTCAGGGGAATGAGAACAACAAGGTCATATAGAAAGGAGGGAGGGGTGGAAGGAAAAAGGGACAGACACATTGGAAGGCGTCAGTAGGAGCAGCGAGAGAGGGCTACAGATCTAAGTAGTGCCTTAGCCGGTCAGTGCAAGCACTCAAGTGAATTATGTGGACGTAGAAACATGCATGTAAACAGCCAATAGAATTAGGAAAGAGGAATACTTCACTGAAATGAACCAAACTATGATTGACAAAGACTCAAGACAATAGGTGAAGGAGGATAGGCAGAAAAGCCAAAGGTTGCAAGCGAGACAGAAAGCCCACTGCAAGTATACTAGTAACAATAGGTCTATTTATTGTGACTGATGAAGCCTCAAACCCCTGGGTAAAAAATGATGGGGAGAGAAAAACAATGGTAGCAAGGGCAGACCCAAAGCTCAAAGTAAGTACTTTGGTAGCATTGGTGACAGCTGTGCTGCCAAACCAGACCTAAAACATAACAGATATATTGGATAAGTGGTGTTGAAAGTCATTTTTGGTAAGGCACGTGTATGAATTGTAACATGGCCAACTAGGGAATACTACATATCCACTGCCTAAAAACACACAGCCACACACATTTTCAACCAAAATATAGTTTACATTTGAATTTTTAGTTCATGCTTCCATGTATTGAAGTTTAGGTTATGGGAGAAGCTAACTAGATCTTTCTTCTTTTCCACATGAACAATAACAACACAAGTTATACATTTAGTCAACACCAGAAACTGGATTGCCATTTGCTGCTTAAGTAGGAGCATCCTAATTTCCCAACCCACCAGTAGATGGCGTCTTTCACAATTAACTGCAGTTCACAGGAAGGTCTCTGCAGGAGATGCTCATCCCACACAGCTGCTCTAAGAAAGGCCCATATTTATGCTTTGCGCCGCATTCGTGTCATTTTGTTGGACGCAAAAGCGGCACAAACATACAAAATATTATTGTATTTTCTAAGTTTGCTCCGCTTTTGCGTCAATAAAATGACGCAAATGCAGAACAATAAAGTATAAAAATGAGCCTTAGTTCCCTTCCCTGCAAACGAGGACCAAGGCTAGGCAAGAAACATAGGCCCATATTTATACTTTTGAAGCGCTGCATTTGCGTCATTTTTTTACGCAAAAGCGGCACAAACTTGCAAAATACGATTGTATTTTGAAATTTGCGCCGGTTTTGCGTCAAAAGAGTGGCACTAAAAAAAAGTAGAAATATGGGTAATAGGGACCACAGACCTCCACCAAACCCCAGAGCCGCTGGCATGTCTCCCATTATTGACAATTTCATACCATAAAAAGGAAACGCAGGGTGTATGAAAATACATATTTGGAATTGTTTGTACCCCCAGTGGCCCTCTAACATCTGCCTCCTTCCGTCCCTGTGCTGCTGGCACGTGCTGAGGTTTACCTGGTGGCGGGAAAGGGTTGCCGGAGGAGGAGGAGTTGCAACCTTGTTTATAATAAATTACAATTATTATTCATTTTCCGGGTGATGACGATTGCTATTATCGCAATTAACCTGAACTGAATCTCTCTTTTGGGGATCGATTTCCTGCTACCAAAGCTTTCACTGTATGAAAAGCAGTAACCGACCCATGGTTTCCCCCGCATACCTCGCAGTGCTGTGCATTACTGCTGGGCTGCGCTGTTGCCATGGAGACGGCACTTCTGTGAGCCGACAACGCAGAAATATGGCTGCTGACATTCAGCGGAGGCGATTCAGGACATGCCGAGCTCCCTGCAGGAGACGTGTTTGTGATTACACATTAGAGCTTGTTATTTTCTGTGTGTTTGCATAGTCCTAGGACAGCGCCGGGAAAACTGAGCCTGGTGTGCGTGGGCATCCTCCCTCCTGTTTTGTCATTTTGGATTGAAAGAAATAGGCGGACCTTGAAATGTTTCGAGGTACACTCTGATGAATTCGGGGAAGAAGAGACAGGGTAGGGAGGGAGGCAGGCAGGCAGGGAAATCGAGCATTATTAGATTCTGAATTGACGAAATCTACTGGAGCTGATTGACAAATAAACTCACACATTTAAAACACAAATTGAGCGTGCAGATGATTCAATTATATATAATGTAAGGGCGGATATCCACAGCAGTCGGTAGGTTCCATCTGTCCCGTCCTGAACTTTATCACTTCTTTCCTTACAAAGCCTCCTGTTTGCCGTGTCTAGAGGCCCTTAATCTCAGAAGTAACCTAGACATCAGATCCAGCCAGAGCCGTAGGCTGCTGGGAGAAGCAGAGTCCTGTTAGGGAGAGCCCATGTCGACCCTCCTATGAAGGGGTTACCTAATGGTTGTTCACAATGGCGATGCCTAATGGCCCCTCATTTGAAATTCCATCACAGGTCCCACTTCTGTCTCATCCTGACTGATCAGGAATAATGAATGTGCCGAGAGGATGCGCTTTCGGAAGCGCAGTATCAGATCTGTGCCTGCCTGCAATGTGTCATAACCTTTACCACTCACCACTACTGCGGCTCTTACCTTCCTCCAGTGTCCAGGGCTGTGCATACTTCTTACCCACGCAGCCCCTACAAAAGGCCTGTTGAGATATCATGCGCCCCTAAGGCAGCACCTCCATGTATAACAACACACCGGGCCAGTGTCCATATGCAACTCACCCCGCACTAGTGCAGCCCAAACTGTTGTGCTTAACTCCTCACTTCATGTCTGTATAGGCACATACTCAAAATGTGAGTTGGTGGACAAAGTGACTAACCTCCAAAATCACCTCATCTGCATTCTCAATGTGGCTACGCTCCAAGATGGGGCAAAGACAGCGGTACAAAGATAGTTTGCACCAGCAAGAGCATGCACATAGTGTGTGTAGAACACACATTAGCTAAGTAGATATTTCAACTTGCAATGAGCATGTGCACTTTAATAGAGAGCAGGTTCCAATTGACATGGGAGCTGAGTGCAGGTGGTACTTTGCAGTAAGTGCTGCACTACCTCCTGCAGTAAGTGCTGCAGTACCTCCTGCAGCCCCACTCTGCTTCAGTACTACAGTGATGGCTCCACTCCTGTCATGTTAGCGTTCACAGGCTCTCACGAGTAAGGAAGGGAGGGCACTGGCTTTCTCTCATCACTATGCCCTCTGGGCTCCGTCTCCAGGGTGCATGGTTTGCACTTCTATTTCAAGGAAGTGAACAGGATTTCAATCTTCACACTAATTCAGGTGCAGTAATAAATTCACGTACACCACTGTTTACTGCACGGCTGATCAGTGGTGTATGACAGGGTAACTTTTTATGTGGCTGTGGAGGGCTAAATTAACTGGCAAGATAAGGGGAACTAAGCCTCAAAAGAACAGACTACACTTCACAATAATTATGTGTCCGTGCCACCAGGAAGTACTTTAGGATACAAGATATGGGACCTAAAGTGAAATGAATCATCTGTGTAAGTTGTCTAAAGTCTGAGTGCCCTGTTGAAATACTCTTGGCTTTGAGCATCCGTAATGTGAACATGAATGTGTGTTAAAACTGAACTGCCAAAACTAAGCTGCTAGCCTAGTGTCCTGGCCATGTTGAGCTCCTCAGCTGTATAGAACTTGACAAATTGTTGATTAGAGTTTCATGTGTGTGAGTGTTGTATAAAGGTGAAAATGGATCTGATTGCATACTAAGACAGGACTGATCAAACCCTTCGTAAATGCAATATATTAAGTAGGCCTGATGTTTTGAAACTGATGCACTCTGGTCCCAGAACAAAACTTGATAATAAAGTTAATCAACAACTGTGCAGAGTGGCTGCATGCTAGGCTTAATAGAGATATGTTTACTCATACCTCGTGGGGTGAATGTGATTACATTTTAAACTATGAAGTTATTAACATGTGCAGGGAACTAGCAATCATTTTGCAATGGGTGGATATATTTCTCTCATAACATATGACATTTTGGCTTACATGCAGACAAGTTAACAAAATTATGTAGTTTACTGTTATTTCTTGTTGCAAAGTCGCTTTTCCCTTTCAGCTGGATGCAGTGCTTTCAAGAGGTTGGTGGTAATGGTAAAAAAAAGACACAAATAATTTATGCAATTGATTGTACACTACCTCCAGATCTGAGGTAAATGGAAATGGTGCTTGCTCATCTGGGGTTGGTACTCCATCTTTCCACCACATTATGATGGTGGTAAATTAGACAACTTAACCAGTCAAACAGAGAAACTCAGATTTTTCTATACATTTGACACACTCCATTAGTGAAAAACAGGTGGTATGTTGTATTGGAGGAAAGACATCAGAATGAGTGAAAAATGTTGTCTGATATTGGATGCACAGACAGATTTCTGTAGATATTTTTTTTTTGTTTAAGGTCAAAACATGTAATGTTGTGTTTTAATTGCTCCCAGTAAGTACCACACCCTGTAATATTGGTAATTCTGGGTTTAAAAGTCAACTGGCAATATGGGCCGGACTCACGAGCTAAAGCTCAGCACCAGCCAGGTTCCAGGTTTAAACACTGATAAGCCAGTGGAGCTCCAGCATCAGAAGTAGCCGAGCTGTAAATGAGATCATCAGAATGTTGATGCTGTGCCCATGAGCATCAGGCCACTCAACGCAGAGGATGTGGTATCATGGCCAGAGCTGCCAACTGCGGAACCAGGTTCGGGTCATAGTGTTGGCTCAACATATTGTGATTCTGGGAAAATCCCCTGAGCCTTTAAAACAAAAAAGTCTCGTTTTGTAACATAAATGGTGCTCATGTAAAGCGCTCCAATACCCTCTGGTCAAGATCTTGCTAAATAAAACTGCAAATAATAAAATGATCCCCTATTAGTTTGCTTGTGGTGTCCAGTGGTACCAGGTTTCAAAAGTCCAGCATCATAGTTGAGCACTCCCATATGCATGTGTCCCTTTTCTGTTTCAGCTCAGAGGACCTGCAAACATCTGTAAAAGACACTGTCCATGCCCCTCACTTCTCGGAAGTCAGCTCACAACCCTGCAGAAATTCTAATTTCAGCAAGGGCGCTGAGAGAGGGCTTCTCCTTGGGGTAAATCTGAATTTAGGACTGGGCCTATTACTACCTGAGCTTTCCAAAACTGCATCCTAATAGTGCAGGAGAGTTTCCCGATCAGACTAGGGCAGTTCACTGATGTTTACAGGGAAAGGCATTAAAGTTTATAGGTTGATGATCTCAATGGAGTTGATGAAAATCACTACTCTGACTTTAAAAGTCGAAATAAATCGAAATGTTGAAACCCAGGCAACAGACAGGGAGAAAAACGTATGGTTTCTTGTTCGGAAAAAGCCTGAAGGCTCTTGCTTTGCCCGTATCTAGAACTGATTACGGGAGGGCGCTCTGGGCCGGCAGGGGCCAGCTATGCCTTTTCAATCAACGGGGGGAGGGCCTATCTGCTCTGAGCTCAGTTGGGGCGATGGCGAAGCGCAGCAAATATCGAGGGGTTTTCCGCAGAGGCAGGTATCCGGCTGGCCGCCGTGGCACAGCCTCGCAATCAGTGCGGGAAACCTTCTTATCTTTTCTCGTCCCCTTGAAGTGTAAATCCGCGCCTGGCAGAGGGCCGACTAATGAACGCCGGGAACGGGATCAGAGCCAGGTTACTGCTCGCCCCCGGAGCCGGTGCACAGAAAACCCTCGCATCGGCACTCCGGAGGGGACGTGCAGAGACACGGCCGTCGGAGGGAACAAGGCGTTCATCTCACCCAGGACGTTGATGGACTGCGAAATACTCCACTGCCTGCTCGTTTCCCGAATCGGCGGTAATTGATAAAACACATACGCGTATTTCCCAAACGGCCATCAAAGGAACATCTGAGCAACGTGGAGTGATTCGCAAAACCATCTAAAAATTAGAAATCCACGCTTTTTAGGATTACAATCTGAATAGATATTTGACTTTCTCGAAATTGACAACAATCCGTATAACTAATTATTGGAAATCTTTGCAATACGTCGATCTAGGCAGGTAATCGGCTTTCGTAAGTGTAGCAGATTTCTACAGGTGCACAACAAATTACACATTTTATTTTTCCATTAGGCAATTACTTCTCCCTGCGCAGATTTCCCTTGACCTCCCCAACTTGAAAATCCTGCTTATTAAAAATTATATCTTAAATACATTTGCACATATTTCCAGGGTAGTAATGGCCACGGAAAAAAGTTTATTAGTACTAGGCCCGGGCGAAATTTCTCTTACACCTATGTACTCTCATGTAATTTCATGATTTTTGTGTTATGTTTGTTACGTACATTTATTGAAATTACACAATTATGTAATGTTCATGCAAATTTTTACCGCAAGATCAGTTGCTCAGTTGCGTAACAAAGGCCCCCGCTGCCTCCGCAGTCCGCGAAGGAGGGAGGGTAAGGGGGCCCTCTTCAGGTTTCGTTACGCCACTGCAGAAGAGCAGGGGAGCAAATCAAACGAAAAAACACGCGAGTGCTGTTGGAGGTAGATTTTAAATATAGAGCTAAATGACAGTTTTACATTTCATGACATTTCACCTCTTTTCGCATATTTTTTGTAGAGCTTTGCATAATTATGTGAAAACACTCTATGCAAATTTTCCACACCCCTCAACGTTTCCGCTTTCTCAAGTCTACACCTAATATCTCGACAGCAGAAGATCTACCGCACTTTCCTTAGATGGAAGTTACATAAGCAGGTATAAATCTATACCAATTTGGCTTAGTGAAACCTGATATCAAACATAACACCTGTAGAGATTATTTTACATATATACATATAGATCCGATTCAAGTGAGAGACTTCCGATCTCTGAAGCAAAAATGGCTTTACTTTAGGTGTCTACTGAATAAAATATCTCTGCTGCTGTATAAGCCATTTTTTCCAAATCACCCTCTTCCTAGTTGGAAATGTTGGCATGCATGCATTAAGTGCACCTAAGTTTAATTTAGGCACATGCAATATTTGGGAATCATGACCCATATGTAAAGCAGAAAGCAGTCAAAAGATTGGCTACAACAGTGCTTCCCAAACGTTTTAGGACTACAACCCGATTTTTAGAATGGCTAACATTCGCTACCCACCTAGCTTTAACAGACATGAGATGGGAGGCATTTTGTATGTAATAGTAGGCATACTTTCAAAATGGTGTGAATTACCAAAATAACATACTCTTTAATTTTTTTTGCATTCCTCACTAATTGAAGTTATTTGTAAATGTCTCAAACTTGACCACATCCTTGACCACATGTCTTTATTTAAATTTGGTCAAGATATTAATCTGCCCATAAAAGTGGCAGATGGTGAACTATTCTAAAGCTGGGACACTTCTCTGAGTGGAGTGCTGGTCTGTGGCATCTGTTAACTGAAATGACAAGGCTTTTGAAAAATCTTGGTGTGGATTCCAGTGATCTTAGCAAATTTGAAAAACACCTTCTGCAGAAGAGTACAGAGTAAGACGAATGGTGCATTTTAGACTCTCTCTCTCTATCTATCTATCTATCTATCTATCTATCTATCTATCTATATATATATATATATATATATATACATAGATACAAATATATATGTACATCATCTCCGTGTAAGTGAGACCCCAACTCTGCAGGGTTGCCTCAGCTACCAGCGATGGAGAATCCCACAAACAAAATCTGTCCAAAGAAAATCCTGAGGCCAGCTCCTGGAACAATGAAGGATGTTACCTGCAGTCATGTGCCTGCCTGGATTTAAAAGCACATGAGTGTCAGTAAATGTGAATCCACTCACCTGTGAACAAGGCCTTACACAAAGCCAAAACGTGTCACGAAAGGAACTTGGTATAACTTTTTATTCATAAATGATAAACTTCTGGTTGTTCCTCAGGATTTCCTATATATATATATATATATATATATATATATACATATATATATATATATGTATATATATATATATACACACATATATATATATATATCTCCAATGGGTCAACCCCCAATGGGTCAACCTAAAGTTTGTAAAATATTAGACTAGAGTAATCACAAAAAAGCATTTACACCATAGCTGCACACAGGTATCAGAATATATGACACACATTGGCATTTAGAATAGTATGTGTATGAATGTGAAATTAATTATATAGCACACTATTGGCAGAAAAGGGGCATAATGAGAACAGGGTCTCCTTAGAAACACACATGTGGATGTGATGCATCACAGGCAAAAGCAGCACATGGTTTACATTTATACACATGGCATAGTCAAAATGTAGGCTGTTCCAATGCAAGATTATCTCAGAAGTATAGTACAAGCAACAGCAATGCCATCACACAGAGATTATGTATATCACATGCAGCAGCAGTGCATGTGTCCCTCAATAAAAAGAGGAGACATAACAGTTAGGCAAGCAGCGGTACCAGCCTCATCCAAAATTAAAGACAGGTACATCATCCGCATGAAATAAATTCTCACAAACAGATTGGGAACACTATAGCAGTATAGGTTTCATTTATGCATTTAATAGGTACAGCATGGGCAGTAGCAGCGCAATATACCTCTCCCCCAAATGAGCACACCATGTACATCTTCTGGATTCATGCATAAAGAGGTGCATAACGACCAAAGACTGCACCATTGTAAGCTTCCCTCCCACAAAGAACAGGCACGGCTTCACTCACATGCAGCTTGTACAGGAAAAGGCAGTGGCAGTGTAAGCATCACTCGTACAGCAAGGGCAGTGGCAGGGTGAGCGTCACTTGTACTGCAAGGGCAGTGGCAGGGTAAGTGTCACTCGTACAGCAAGGGCAGTGGCAGGGTAAGCGTCACTTGTACTGCAAGGGCAGTGGCAGGGTAAGCGTCACTCGTACAGCAAGGGCAGTGGCAGGGTGAGCGTCACTTGTACTTCAAGGGCAGTGGCAGGGTAAGTGTCACTCGTACAGCAAGGGCAGTGGCAGGGTAAGCGTCACTTGTACTGCAAGGGCAGTGGCAGGGTAAGCGTCACTCGTACAGCAAGGACAGTGTAAGCGTCACTTGTACAGCAAGGGCAATGGCAGTGTAAGCGTCACTTGTACGTCAAGGGCAGTGTAAGTGTCACTTGTACAGCATGGGCAGCAGCAGTGGAAGCTTCACTCACATACAACCTGTACACCACAGGTCAGAGCAGTCAAAGCTTCACTCACATGCAACTAGCACAACAGGGGCAGTCGCAGTGCACGTTTCACTCACATACAAATTATACAGTGGCAGTGGAAGCCTCACTCAAAAGCTCTTGAGGACTGGAGTGTGGAAAATGATCTCAGGCAAGTTGTTTGAAACTTTCATTGCCAAATGGAATTAATTGTGAAGGTTGCCAAGGTGCTTTTTGTAGAGAGTTCGTAAATGTCCTAGTATTGGTGATGGAGGGTGGCCATGCGTCAAAGTGGTAGAACAGAACAGATCAGTTTAATAACCATTAGAAACTGGATAGCTTACATTACTACAATGCATATCTATCTTTGAGGCACTCACTTGTACGAACATTATTCTTAGCGAATATTAATGCTACTGAATTTGAGGCAATGTAATTTTAATGAACGCCATGAATAATCAAGTCCTCTTTAATGTGATTTACTTTGTGACAGTCTTAGATGAAAATTGGTTTCTATGCTTTTATAATCCAATATGTGAAAGGAGTTGGTTTATAATTGGTTTAGTGATGTGTACTTTTTTAGTTGTATAGTTTGCTGTGTGAGGTCCAATTAAGGCTGCATTTAATTACAGCAAAAGAAAAATAACGCTCAATCTTTGATTATTTTATTGTAAGAAAGCTGCTTAATATTTAAATGTTAATATCTGTACACATGGTTAAAATTTAGCCATTTCTTAATGGAATTATGTTTGTGGAAAAATAAACTAAGACTGCAATTCCATCACTCATTCACTCATTTATTGACTCACTCAATGGCTAATTCGTTCACTCAGTCACAAGGTAACTCTCTCATTTACTTACCCATTCACTCTCTTACTAACTCAATTATTCACTCAATCTCAATCGTTTATTAACTTGTACACTCATTGATTCATACACACTCTCTCATACACTTGCTCATGCACTGACTCACTCACTTATTAACTCACTCGCTTGCTATATTGCTCATTCACTCACTCTCTCAGTTTCTTACCTACTCGTTCACTCACTCATTCATTCTGTCACTCTCTAACGTACTTGCTCATTCAGGTACTTACCCAATAATTACTTTCCCACTTTGATTGCCCATTCATTGCAGTTAACATGCTCTCACTCATGCACTTGTTTGCTCTATCACACTCTTTCTCACTTACTCACTCAATTACTCACTCACTCACTCACTCACTCACACAGAGCAGGTATGCAGTGGGTAGCCTGAGCACAGTGTTTCTTCACTCGCAGTAAGTACAGCACAGTGAACAATAATGCTCGTTCCCTTCTTCCCCTAAACTCATTGCAAATACCATGTGGGGAAGAGAAACAATGGATGGCATGGAGGCACTGTCCTACCTGGGTGGGGCTAGGTGGTCATATGATGAAGCATGACACTGTATAGTGTGTGAGACCACCTAGTCCGTAAAGGAAACTCCCCCACCACACAACCCCCCACAGCACCCAACACGCAACTCATAGTGTGAGTTTGAGGAGCCCCAGGCGAAATCCTTTGCCAGCAGCCCCACAATATAAGTGAACCCCATACTCTTTGTGGTTATATGAGCCTGTGTGTCAAAAACTGCACCTTCACTGTGCTAGCACACTACAGAGTGTGGGTTCCCCCCAAGACCAGTGTTGATATAATGTAATACCACAAATTAAATAGCAGATGCCCCACACGTGCTACGAGTACAAAGAAATTGATGATTACTTTCTTATCATTTGCAGAGGTAAATATCAAAATGACAATGCTAATGTATGGCACTAAATGCCTGGATTTTTAAATGTATTAGTCACAGCTTTTTGTACATAAATATGGTAGGAAAGTACTATCGCTGGCGTGATTTCACTCCATTATTTGGCCTATCTGTTTTGCTGGGCTTGGCACTCTGCACACTTTACCACAGCTAAACAGGATTGAAAGTTCATGTGCTCCCTCTTTAAACATTAAATTGGATTACCGCTGATTGACATATTTAACTTTCCTATAGGTCCCTACTGTATAATGTGAAAAAACACCCAGGCCCTGGAAGGCAAATGACACTTGTGGACTGTAGTACCTATGAGGCAATCCAAAGACCTGGCCTGTAAAATATATATGTAAGCCTACCATATGTAGTCTAATGACAACATTTTGAAGGCCTGTTGCCAAATCTGTCAAACTAACCCTTATTGGCATGTGAAAACTCTTCTTTTATATATTAATCAGCCACCCCTAAGTATACAGTGGGCTTGATTAGGAGTTAGCACACGGTTTTCACCGTCCACCGAACTTCCGATGGGGAGGCAGCCACCACACTGGCTAACTCCCCGCTAGCCCCATTAAGAATTTCCTGCTAGGTCAGCGGGTGGAAACCTGAGTTTTCACCTGCTGGCATAGTGGAAAACAGGCTACAGCATTGTCTCCAGCTCACAATCGAGCCAGCGGCAATGCGGTAGAGCACAGGGTGCACCAGCACCCTCGCAATGTTCAGTGTCTGCAAAGCAGACAGTAAACATTGTGAGGGTGCTGGCCAGGGTGGCCCCTGCCCTGCCCACAGCATGGGCAGTGCAGGGCCCCCGTGGCCTCCTCCACCTATTTTCCCAATACGTCTTACTGTTTTCTATAAACATTTTCCTAGTTGAAAAACAATTCTTTTTTGATCTATATTATCCAAAATAAATATGTAACATAAAATATACATAAGGGGTCCCCTGTACGGTCCTGTGTTAGTATATTAGGATTCTGGTCACATTTACAAACAACAACGCCTTTGGTGAACAATGTCACAAAAAAGACACTAAATGGTAATATAGAGTCATATTAAATGTAAGGTTTATTTATAAATGTATATACATATGTATACTTATACACACACACACATACACATATATATACACATAGTAAAACAAAGGTTAAAGGAAACTATAGATTCAAATGATGTTATAGTTAGGTGTCATAATAACATCTATATGTAAGAAAAACCACCAAACATTTATTGAAATAACTCTAGAAAGTCACTGAAAAAAATTAGAGGCTAAAGTTAAGTTGTAGTTGAGTATGTTAATGAGGTCTTACTTTACGTTAGAAGAAACCCTCTGAAATTCACTGAAAACAGCAAATAATAAAGTGAAGTTATGTTAGGTATACCTTGAGGTAGACCTTAACTTGCATTAAAAAACCCTAGAAAATAACAGACATAAAACAAAGGTTAAAGATACATTATAGTTAAGCGACATTGTCAGTCATAAAGTAACATTTTAAACCCAAATAGCTAATAAAATTCCCCAGCTATAGATCAGCAAGCTAACTAAAACGTGGACACCCACCATGTACTCCATATGACCTTACAGATTGCATACTCATGACATGTTTAATGATATCATTAATGACATCACTGACATCTCAATTGACATTATTGATGACATCATTGATGACATCTGGTGCAGGGAGAAGAGTTCTAAGAATGAGAATCAAATGATCCACGATCATTACTCTAAATTCCATTAGTAAAAATTAAAAAAAAGTATACAAAGTTATTAGTTTGCACCAAAAACACTTAAACCAACAAAAATAACAAAAACCCAAAATGCAAAAATAACCCAACTTCCCCAAAACAGCTCTTTTGAGAACCACTACAAATTTAAAAGAACTTGTCTCTGTAAACAACCAGGGCCTACAGGGCCGCTCACAGTGGGTTGGCTGTAGGGTCTGGCCTGCTTATTTTTATGTAGACTAACATGATTTACCTGCCAATACGTGACGTCGCTTTCTCAGGACTGCACACATTGGAAACATAATTAAATATACATTACTATTTAACTAATCATTGTAATGAAATTATTTTCCTTTAATTTCATAATTATTTTTCTCATTTTCGTATTAAAAATCTTTGCTACATCAACATATTTTGCCAATTCTCAATGTGATTTTGAATTAAGTTACCCTAATATTTAAAATGTCACATCATGGTCATTCAAATTATGATTTTATTTTCTCCAAATAAGTCCCAAGCATGTAAAACTGGTAGCCATTACCTAATGTGTAATCTGTTTCTCCTTTAGATCAAATGCATACATGACATCCTATTAATGATACAGTTTAGTTGAATTCTTTCAATCTGATTTTTTATCCTACTGTCACTCCAAATACAATGAATTACCTTAGCATCAACAACAATCTCGATATTTGGTCAAAGGGAATCAATTGATTATAATAATGACTCAATGAATTAATAGTAACAATCGTATTTTGCTTAATTTTAATTTGTTTTGTAAAATGAAACAGTACTTGTATATCAGCTGGAGAACTCTTACCTTTCTTAGTAGTTGTCTCTAAATCATTTTTTTTCCCATTATTACTGCACTCACAGTGCCCCTGCCCCTTTTGAATAAACTTGAACATCATCCAGAACAGTAGTAACCAGATCCCTTGGCACCCTTCACTTGGCCACCACAGTCACATCATCATTGACTCATTGTCATAATGTGGAACCATTCTGTTTGGATAGAGGGTTTTTGGGGAGATTCTAATTTTCATGACTAGAAACTCAGCAGCTGAAGCTTAATGCCATTGTTTTTTTGTATTGCACCCAGAACCAGAGCAATTGACGCAGAGAGAGAGAGAAAGAAATAGAGAGAGAGAGCGAGAGAGAGAGAGAGACATACACTGGCACATTTGCTAGCATTTTTACAGGGATCTGTGACCTGTTGACTGTATAATCAAATGGCTATATGTAAATATTATACTTAAAGAACTGACAAGACCTGAAATTCTCAGAGTTGACACAAGTGCAAGCACGTAGAAAAGCATCTAAAATCTTACATTTACTGTGTAAAAGTTAACATGTTAGGGGGCAATCTCAGTCATTCCCTAAACACACACCCTTCTGGTTTTGGCACACAGCCACCTGCTGAATTTAGAGATCTTTATCTACTTGGTGAGGATCTCACTGCACTTTAGGGAGCTACCACCACTGGGGAACCATTCAAATCAGTGAAGTTTGCTTAGTGGGCACCATGTTTGCAGCTTCCATTTGGCTAATATTTGTGGACCTCATGCACAGGGAGTTTTTTCGTTGACACTGGCAGTTCACCAGCAGTTGTCCTTACTCTAAATAGAGCAGGAAACCAGAGGTTTGGTGGAGCGGGAGGAATACTGTTTTATAGCATTCCTCCCATTCATTCTGCCAAACTCTAAATAAGCCCAAAAGTTTCTGTCCTTCATGGAGGATAGCAATGGCTAGACTTGGAGTTCATTAAATATTATTTAATCTGTCATGCTATACCTGAGTTTAAAACCCACGTTCCATATCAAGATACCCCCTTCATTAATCCACACATAAATTCTGCAAATGTTATATGAATTGTTGCTTTCAGCAAAATAATAAATCATGCAAATGTACCATGGACTCTCCCTGACAATATCACATCTTTCAATAAATAAATACTATTAATACATGTATTACATTACACTACAATTTCAGTGTATTCTTAGTTTGTAATAGTATTCTCATATCACAAACACTCTCAGTGTATTCCATTGTACAACATCCCAGCACATCCCTAGTTTACACAACCTGGCATTCTTCTAGTTTGATTATACAAACATCCCTACATTTGTCACACTCATGTTGTTTTTTTAAGTTTACACAAGCTGGGAATTTTCTCAGCTTGAAAACTGCCAATAAACTTGCAACTAATTGAGCCATCCCATATTTGAATGATTACAGTACACTCCCAGTTTCACCAACCCTAATATATGCCATTTTCCCAAATTCATTTTATTCCTAATTTGCACAACCATAATACATACCTAGTTTGCTATAAAACTTGTAAAAGCCAAGTAGGCTTGCATATTGCACAAAGTAAATGTGTACTCGCTTTGATAATGTCAACAACAGTATTAGTTTGCCTAATGCCAGCACACTGCCAGTTGCCTAATCCTAGTACACTCACTGATGATCCAAGTACACATACAGTTTAGTACTTACAAAATTTGACAATCTTAATACATGCTAGGTTTCCAGAATTTCCATTAAGCCCCTTATTAAAGCATTGGCGCGCTTCCACATTGACCCTATTACATTTCTACTGTTTTGTCATCCATAGCAGACACACTTGTTTTTTCACAATCCATTCATACACACAGTTTCACAATTCCAGTACATTCCTAGTTTCAAAATGCCAGTGCAATCCTAATGTCTTGTTATTGCTGCATTCATAGTTTTAGTCTCTGAACACTATCAGCTTTATCAATACATTACCAGTTTGACAATCGCAATAGTTTTCAATTACAATTATTCAAGCAATATCCCAGTTTCCCAATCCCAAAGAACACTAAGTTTTAAGAGTATCAGCTCACTCCAAGTTTCAAAATCTCAGTTTTATAATTTACTTTATGTCAAATTGCACTGTCCTAGTTTTCAGAATCTCAGTATGCTCTTGGAACACTCTGTTACTGGCTATCTTATTTGTTTAGTTTATAAAGCAACAGAGCGAGTGGACCAATATACGACTTGAGATTAGGAGTGTGTTTGTACATCTCTTCATTATTAATCACAGTAATAGCAGCAATGGAGTATGGCGAATCAAACAAAAATGTACAGGAAGCCACACTGAAAATGCTCTCATAAAATATACAGACCTCTCTATATTTATCCTGTTTATCCCTCACTGTGTATGGCATAATTGTAAACAAGTTATTGTTTTTGTCACTCAGGCATCCAGCTTTGAGAAACTTTCAGATTTCAATTGAAAAAAATGTCTCTTCTTAGCCATCATTGATTTTCTTATTAATTACACCTTGTGTTACTTGTCACTAGTTATTTTTTATATGCATAAAGAGATCTCTTGTATAAAGTGTGGTTCAAGATCAAAGTCATTCTATTTAAAATTGAGCTCTAAACGTACCCTAAATGTCAAATGCACTAGATTAACAGGATGATTCTTACAACTTCAATGTTCATCTGATTCATATTTTTAATCTATGATTTTTGGAAATATGCCAGTATGAGTACATAAGAATATTTAGTTGCAGCGAGTGCATTTAATAAAAAGTAGCATTATTCTGCCTCTTTTCACACAATCCCTTTTACAGATGACCCTCTTGAAGTTAGCTTTTACCTTCCGAGTGGGCTAACAAAAAAACCAATGAGCCACACAGATGTCAGACAGGTTGTGAGCCTAAAGTTTCACCCAAATAATCCTTGCCTTCAACCATAAAGTGACAACTTAGGAGACCTTGCTTTTTCTCTCAGTATGGCAACTTTAGACTTAGTAATATGGCCACAGTCATGGGCAGACCATGATTTAGTCACTTTATTAAAGACCAACACAATTCTTCAACCTTCACTGAATGGACCTTGCTCTGGGTTTTAAATCCTATGCAGATCCCTGAGCAAAATAACTCAGTCTAGATCTGTGACTTATTCCTCAAAGCACTGACTCTGCCTTCACTACAACATGATACAAAGGGCTTCATCAAGACGCCCCATATGAGGTGCTGCTGGACCCTAAATGATTTAGCCCTATCCTGATAAAAAAAAAACTCAACCTCTCATCTAGGGAGGTAATAAGAAATAACTAGGACCTTGCATACCAGAAGTGCCATATGCCTCAAAAACACAATGGTCTAAAACTCTTAAGACTGCCAAGACATTCATAGCTTTTTCTTTTTATGTCAATTCTTTATTGTTGTTTAAAATACTAATATTCATCCACATCTGTATACACATTAAAAAAAAAGATTATGTCTTATAACCCACAATTATATGTTATAACCCACAATGAGTTTAATGTTAACACAAGTATATATCCCGCCAAATCTTCTAAGTACCAGATATGAACTCAATACTCCCTCGCATTGCAATTGCAATAAGTGATTTAAGGGGATTCAATGTAGGAAGCAAGGGAGGTATTCAACTACAATACGTTCCCCTATGGGTCAATCTACCCACTTCTCCTTCACAACTTTTTCACATCCAAGATTGTGAGGATCTGTTCACTATTTCAGGACAAACATTGACATGCTATCTCTAGATAACTTTTGATTCATGGTATATAACAATTGTGATTGTTTTCCAAATTTATTTTTTTGAATACATTTATCTTTTTATGTGCAATTGTGTTCTCCTCTATTTTCTCTTCCCTTCCTGCTTATTTCTCTTACAAGTGTTCCAGTCTACCTTTAATGCTCTGGTGTGCATACACTTCTGACTTTGCGCTCTGTACATTCCTTTCACTACTTTGCTATAAATACACGGACACATAAACACATGAAGCAAATCCTTGTACTTTCTGTTTTTCTATGATAATCTCTACATCCCTGAAAATAAATCCAGTATTCCTAGCGTAAATCTCTCTATTCCTGAGCTAAATCCTTTTATTCCTGGAAATGAATCCTTACTCGCTTGGATGCAAAACCCTGTTTCCCTGAAGCAGACATATTATGCGTGAGGGTTTGCCTTCAGTTACTGACAGATCTTCACAGCTATGAGTTATTTTTACCCCCAAAGGTTTGCTGCTGCAGCTGGGGAATCTCCTGTTACATCCAATTGTTGCAAAGTGACAAGTGAAGGCAGTCCATGCCAACGGTGCAAAGTGAAAGTCTGTTTGTTAAATAAGGAAGACATGTCCAATCATGTAGTGACAGGAGAGGGCACAGCTGACCATCGAGAGGCTGCTGATCAGACCTTGTGATGGGAGAGGAGCGCTAACAGCCTTGCAGTCACTATAAGTAAATGCCATTGGCCCTTAAATATATGAAAACACATCTCAATCTCATTGATGTGTGTTACATAGCCAAAACCTAAGCTGATTTCAAGGGCAACAATCAAAGAGCCTCTGGTGATGTGGGAGGCTACTATAGTGCTTCAATGACAGCAGAGTGTGATAACAATGCGCAGAAGAAGATGGCACCCTACAACATTTGATCATCGTGAACAATATATGGGTGAAGGAGACCAGGAACACACGTTGGAAGAGAGAAATAGGAAACAGGCTTCAGAGTCAGGAATGCATAAGGAGTGTGGAAGGTGGACACATTCTGGCTGGAGGACTAAAAGATGAAGGTAGTCAATCCACCTCTACCTCCAAGCTTAGTGTCATTTTATCTCTTCTTATCCAGATTATCAAATTGTGTCAAATTTACTTAGGATAATATCTTTAAAAGCCAAAGAGCATTTACGGTACTGAAACTTAATCTGCTGCAACACATTTATACTTAGATGCCAATATATATATTATGTTTGTACACCAACCTCAAGAGGTATATTTTAATAAGTGAGCAACCAGGGAGTGAAGTGAGTAAACATCTGATATATTCCCATAATGTCACACCCACTGCCTATGGCTTAGAATTTGGTAGAGTAGAATTCAGGGGGATATTGATGGATGTAGGGTTTATGAGGCTCCCATGTGTTGGAAAGTGGGTGATTTGTAGTGGTAAGTATGCACCTACCACAGGCAGCAAGGCCACTAACACAATACAGGGTCAGTAAAGATCTCAGTAAATAAGCCCCATACTCAACCCCTGGTCACTCTAACCAAGCAGGCAGACCTAACTTAGGAGACAAGAGTGTAAAGAATTAAAACATGCCAATACAGTGAATAAGTAAGACACAACACACAATAAAAATCCCACACCAATTTACGAAAATTGGATATATTTGCCCAAGTAAATAGACACCAAAATGACAAAAATCCAATTCAAGGAACTGGAGATATGTGTTTTTAAAGAATAAACACTTTCTAGTGCTTACAAACACAAAGCACCAAATTGGGACATCTGGTCATGGTAGACCGGGCCAAAGTTGAAGTTTGAGGCCGACCGTGATGGAGCCCTCGTCGGATACACTAAGTGGAAGGCCACTGTCACAATTTTACCTTCACACTTAGAAACTTTTCAGGAGCTTTTTCTTCCGAGGGCCCTCGATGTTCTTCACCAGACTGGATTCGGTGAGGGTTCGCCGGCTTGATTTTCAGGGAGCTCCTGGTCAAATCCTGGAAGTCAGACCTCTGGGGCTTTTCAGCGGGACGAACTTGAAATCCAGGCCAGGTCACGGTGAGGGTTCGCTGGCTTGACTTCCCGGATCGAGTTGGTCACCTCCCAGTCCTTTTTTTACCAAAACTCTCTAAACGTCTCCAAACTTCAGGAGGTGTTTCCTGAAGCCTTCCTTGCAGGTTCAAAGGATCCAAAACACAAATCCAAGGGTCTGGAATTTCCCGGATGGTCCTTGGAAAGTTGGGACCACAATTCACACAAGGTACCTGGCCAAATCCGTAAAAGTCCACTGGATGTCCTCCAGGCTGGGGACTCTTGCTAGAGATGATGCAGGTGAAACTCGTGTAACCTGTAGCTGCAGGCAGTCCACTTCTGAGTCCTTCTTAAAGCAAGGCACAGTGCCCAGGGCTGTAGTACCAGATTGTGCAGCAGGCACAAGTCACTCAGAAGTGCAAGGCAGGGGTGGAGATCCAGATTCCAGCAGGACAGTCCTTCTTTCTCTTGCAGTTTCAGGCAGCAGCACTGAGAGGCTATGCACCTCTCAGATATTTATTCACAGCTCCTGGGCATCAGGAAAGTGGCACTCCTGACCAATAGAATACAGGGTGACACCCAAGTGCATGACCACTTCCTCTAAAGCGTGGCACATTTGTGTCCCAGAAAGCACCATTCTTCCAAAACCCACAATGGCTGAAATTTCAGCAGAGCAGTCAGAGCTAACTAAACTAACTCCCAGTGTGGCTCGTTTCCATAGCTCTCCTCCTCCTAACATCTGCAAATTCCTTCCTTAAGCCTGCTACCTGGCTGGGGGGGTGCAGGATGTGGGGGTAGGTGGCCTGGAATTTCCTGCCTGTCCTGCTCTCCTTTGATGCTGGATTTTTTGTTACCCCTCCCCCTGCTCTGGCATTCCTGTGCAGCTGCAGAGCTCCTTTCAGAAGATAACCTCTCCCCTGGACAGCCACTTATCACCTAATCAAAGGAACCCCAGGAATCGTGTTAGCACTGACCAATCGAGAAGGACCTACAGAGGCTGGATTTTGGCTTGCAGAAAGAAAAGACTCATAACTTGTTTTCTGTACAATTTATGATAAATTCACCTATGGAAAATTGCTGGATTTATGAAAACAAATCTTGTAAGTCCTGGAATGACATTTCTACGCCTTTCCTAACAATATTTAGAATCAAATACAATATTGCCATGTTAGCCTGTGGAGCCCAGTATCTACAATAGGGGGAAAATTAGTTGAGCAGTTTTCTCTCACCAAAGTTTATAAAACATTTTTATAAGGATCATGCTTATAGTTACATGACCCCCCACCTCTGGGACACCTATGGGGAAACCCTGGGGGTACCTAATATGTAAAAATAATGTAGATAATCACTTTTAAAGTGCCCATAGCACCAAAGTTGAATTGGGACACCATTTCCATTTAAATGCAGCCTGCATACTCAGGCTGCATTTAAAAATGACAGAAAACCTCCAGCAGTGCCCACATGCAAAGGGCAGTAAGTGTTCTGTGCCTCTATGTTCCAATGCCCCTTTATCTACTAGGGTCCTATAGATAGTTGCCACCCCCTTGCCTTGTTATCTAGTAGGGAATTATACGGGCTAACATGCAAGTGTAAGGGTACCCTAATACATAGTGTGCTCTACTACATGTTTGTGTTTCAACATAGCACTGGCCTGGGTCTGGCTAGCAGAACCCAAGGCACAGGGTCAGTTACCATCAGTACCAGTCAGCAACAAACAATGGGGGCGAACAGGGCAAAAGGATGACTTTGCAACAGCATGTGTTCCACACTGTCTTCCAAGCTCTCTCAGAGACTAATTATCCCAAGCCACCAGCTGACCATGAAAGTTGTTTTTGAACCAATCAGGGATTCAAGTCTGATGAACAGGGTGAGAAACGAGCCCCTATTTCAAGCCTTATCCCAAGTCAGTAATCAAATCAAATCAAATAGCATTAATAAAGCACAACTTTAGGGTTTCAAGGCGCTGGAGGTGGGGGGAGGAGGTTGTCCTCTGAGCTTCATTTGAAGAGCCAGTAATAATACAAATCATCTATATTTATTTACAGGCTAATGTAGCACAGACAACTAAAATATGAGACAGTGTAACACATCGCATACTGCTGTCTATTGATTGGATAGGGGTGCAGATTTACTCAAGCCGAGGAGTCTCTCCATTTCTATGATAGGGGAAGGGAACAGCCCTCAAAATGGAAGAAGTGTATGAGAGGTGGTTTCTTTCTCCCTAGGGAAAATTATTTGGCATGTGAAGAAAAACATGTCAAACGTATGGTGCCCAGAATGTATGGCATTTTCGATATGCATAATTGTACAGCACATAGAGTGGGAATGCCTATAGAAATATATTTTTAAAACTTTCCTGAAGTAGTCTGGAAACCTGAGGCCAGCAAAGCTTGTTAGGCAGACCTGGCCCTTTAACCTGAAAGAACTAGACATTTGCCTGGAGTGGCAGCAGGAAAGTGGTAGCAAAATGCTTTAAGCTTAGGTAAATCTTTCACCTCAGCCTTGATGTACTCTTACCATGGTGTCTGTTCCGGGTTTGTGTGCAGCGAAGGGAGGTTTGAATGGGCACAGTTTGTAATTTTCACCTAGGGAGTCAAAAACTCTAACAATGAAAACTTTTGAACATTTTATGCATAACGTAAAAGTTGTAAATTAGCACTCCTCATAAGGTGCACTGCTACAGGTGCAAATTCATTACTTTTTGTGAGTTGCGTCCTCAGAATACTCCCTAGATGGAAACCCAGAGGAGAGGAATGGAGTTCTAGAGGGACCCAGGGATACTCAGACCACCCAGTGCACCCTGATACTAAGACTAATTCCACAAAATGTCCTACGGTGATGCTAGAGCTCTCCACACCAAGGTTGGTGAGTAATGAGGTAATGTACTGGTTCTGAGTCATAGATGGTGGTATTTACTGTGGAGGAATGGGTTCAGGCACTTGAGGCAGCCATGGCAAAGCAGAGTGCTCTGCAGACATATGCCATGAGTTCTTGGGGATGCGAGTTCTGATTATTCTAACCCTAGTAATCATGGCCAAGAAGACCCTTACACTATTCGTGTCATCAAGAACACACATTTTACAACTATGAATGGAACACAAGGTGTTCAGGAGTAAACACACTTAGGCCTGCCATGGTCACCAACGAAAACTGTACGAGAGAAGAGACGACTTGTGTTGACTGATTTCAAAGCCCTGTTCTACTGCTCTGATGGAGGGGCACTGCTGTCTCCACCCTGTGCTAGAGCTGTCTTTGGCTCAGTGGTATGTATTTAATTTTCTCTGGGCTAAAAAGTCCAAGTTAAGGATAAGGATCGTGTCGGCCCTATGCCAAGGGCTCTTACTGAGGGGAGGGTGTGGAACTTCTCAATTGTGTTCTAGGAGCTCGTACTCCGGGGTAGTGATTCTATCCACCGTATGCCAGTTACCCCAACTCAGGCTTGCAGAATGATGAGCACACTCATAGGGATAAAATCCGATCTTTACACTTGGAGAACTCTATTTACATTTTGCACATAGAGCGTTCGATGCCCACTCTGCCTCAACATTGGCAAAATGCTATATTCATGTACCCTATCCTTGTTTTTTGGACCACTGTGTTGTTTAAGCTAAGGTTGCATCGCTCATCCGTTTTCAGATAAAGCGCTTTAACACCGTTTAAGAATCATGGCAGCGCTACAGGAAAATCTAAATAAAAAGGTGCTAGCCAGGTGCTGTGACTTGAGGACACATGCACAGTCGGAGCAGTGCCATGCGCTGATATTCAGTGAAGGGTTTTCATCAGCCTTGTGCCAGGACCTGAGAGGGAGGAGGCAAGACAGGCTGTTCCTGAGATTGAATCGTAGATTTCCGGATGCGGAAGATTCGCTCCCTCCCACCCTGGAGTCCTCCCACACCAATCCCGCCCCGGGCGACCCTCGTGCCATATTCCGTATTCTCCTTCAGTAGGAAGGATGCTCTGTTCAGACCAAGATATTGATAATTGACGGAGCAGAATGGCGCGGGGGCCGCAGTGACGTAAGTTTTCAATAGATGTGCCCAAGAAGAAAAGTTAGGGTCATCCAAGCAAGAAGAACAAAACCCTGGCTACATTGATGATGGAGCTATTCACTGTAAAAGGGGCGGGGGAGTACACAATGAAGTGACAGGGAGGGATTGGTGGAAGAAAGAGGGGTGCGGACGGGGAAAGAGATGGGGAGAGGGACAAATAAGAAGGAGACATGATAGTGAGAGAGAGAAAGAGGGCGAGCAAGAGAGGGCCACAAGAGAGGGCAGGGGGCGATAGAGAGGGAGAGACAGAGAAATAGCTAGGCACGGTGAGAAAACAAATAGTTCTACACAATCACAGAAAAAAAAATAGTTTTTTTCTGTGTCACTGGCAAAGTGGTGCATTGATCAGGGCTGGCGGATGAATGTCAGAGGTTTTTACATTCGCAAAACATAACTAACATCTACTGTGTATTTTTTCAGTAAATATCTCTATCTTCATGGTGCCTTTCAGTCAGTAGCCATCTGCTCATTCGGTGCTGTGCACGGCTGTGCACAGCGTAGGTTGATCACCCCTGCTGTGCACTGACAAGCTCAGCAGGCCGCGCAGCAGGATCTGACTGTGATTGACCTAAATCGTGAATTTGGGAATTGCAGTTTTAGACTGCCGAGATATTCTAACTGTTAACCTTATCAAGCCCATATGGCATCCTTTCAATGCCACATCTCAGAAAGTATGCAGCAGGTTAAACCAAACGACGAAAAGCATGGTTTCTGGGTGAAGTTCTACTTTCCTGTAAGTATTGCATAAACTTCTTTCAGTCGTTTCAGCTGGAGGTGCAAGCAAAATTGTCTATGGGACCTAAAATGGGACAACATCTTTTGGATCCCCTCCATAACTTTTGTATTTACTGGACCTTAGTAACACATGCTTAGTGAGTGTCTAATTTGGTGCGGATACATCTATGGATCCAAAGATAGATAGATAGATAGATAGATAGATAGATAGATAGATAGATAGATAGATAGATAGATAGAAAGATAGAGGGAGTGAGTGAGTGAGAGAGAGAGAGTGGTAGGAAGAAGCACGCAAATAGTGCACGATGAAGGAAGCAATAGAGATAAATATGTATAGACAGATTTGAGTGTGTGTGTGAGAGAGAGAGAAAACGAGAAAGGAGCGATTGAGGAAAATAGATAAACTGGGGTTAACAGAGGAGAGATTGTAGAGCAAAAGACAGGAGAGACAGCAGCAACAACAAAGAAAAGGCAAATGGAAAGTAAAATAGAAAGGAGAGATGGTGGAAAGTGAAAAAAACAAGATAAAGGAACTGAAAAAGAATGAGAGGCAGTGAGAGAGATGGGACAAGGAAGGAGTGACATTGAGAGGAAAAAAGAAAGTTGTAGATGAAACAAAAAAAAAGATGAAAGTGCTATAATGGGATTTTGAAATACAGAGAAAGTCAGAGATGTGGCCTTCGAGAGATAAAGAGAGCACAGGCAGGGTGTAATATGAGACAGACAAGCAGTAAAGTGTAGAAACTATTCTTATACCCAAAGAAGAACATTCCTCTAGAGGCAATTGCTGCTTGGCACAGATCAATACTGTTTATTGGTGGTCTGCTCTTAACACCTACAATAGCCCGTCTGACCTGTAGATTTTCATGAAGCAACAGGTTAACCAGGAAGTGGCACTTGCAGCAGTGAAATCAGTCAAGTAAACCCGCTACATATATCCAAAACCTGCAAGAATCGTGATCAAAGGTGTCACCCAGCCTCTGCATTGTTGTGAATCCCTCCACCTAGTCCAACCACACAACTGACCAACAACCGACCAGTAGTTAAAAATGTGGTGCCAAGAGGATAGATGGTGGGGAAAGCACAACCATGCCAACCAGTCATGATGTGATCAGCAGCACCATAAAATCTATATCTGGTTGTCATTCATATATCAGTTTATCATCACACCAGTGAGAGAAGGCAAACGGAAACGACTGCCTGAACTGAGAAAGCTCATAGCGCTACAAAGACTCCAGGCATGTTTATTGTGAATAAATAAAACATAATAACGTGAGAGGTAAATAGAGATGGAGAACCCAAATAAGACCAACTGGTATCAACAGACTCTGTGGGAAAAAGTAGAGATCAAAATGACACAGAGGGGCCAACAGAGACCAACTTGGACATCATCAGAGAAAGGAGAAAAGGACATAGAGAAATATGGAAAGGACTAGAGAGAAATGAAAAAACGACAAGGGGGAAATAGAAAGAGTTGAGAAAAGAGGGAAAGGAAATACATCTGAGGACATGAGGACAGACATGAAGATAGGCATGTGAGGCATATACATTAGGTACATGGAAATAAAGAATAGAAGGGAAAAATAGGGGCAGATTTAAGAAGAGTAACACTGCACCCAGTGCAGCACCACTTTTCTTGTGCCCCTTAGCCTCCCCCTACCGCCACTATGTGTGTGCCATATTTAAAATACAGCACATCATGACACAGGGTAGGGGGCAATAGCGTCAACATTTTTGACGCTGTTGATGTACTGTTCAGGGTTAGCACCAAAATGTTGGCGCTAACCCTGAACAGTACATAGGGGCCCACTGTAACCAATGGTATGCCCCCTTTTACCGCCTGCTCTGAGCAGGCCTTAAAAGTAGCAGCTAAAAATGACGCAGTGGAATCTCTTTTTTGTGGTCCTAATGGGGAACGCCCCCTTTGCATACATTATGCATGGCACATGCATAATGTGGTGCAAAAGGTTAAAAGGTGGCTCAATGCACGCATTGCACCACTTTGTAAATATGGTGCTGTGATTTTTGAAGCCTAATGCCACATTGGCATAAAAATATGACGCTAATGTGGCACTAGTGCTTCTTAAATCTGGGCCATAGTGTGATAGGACAGAAGAGGGCATACAAAGAAGGAGAGACAAGGTGGAAAGAGGAAGAGAAACAATAAGGAAATGGGGAAAGAGAACAAAGGGAGGCAGATAAAGGAAGGCTTAGATGAAGAGGGATTAAAAAGAAAAACACTGAAAGAGAGGGAGCGGGAGAAGCCGAGCAAGAAGGCTTATTAGGAACCAGCTGAGCCGCAAATGAGATGTTACAACAACAGACATGTCAGAAAGATTTAGTTTGTCCTCTGCTTGCAACAAGCTCCTGGGCTGGTGCTGTATTGTCACTTTTCATCTTCCATGCGGCATTGCAGGAGCCCAGGTCTGCTCTCCCCGCAACAAGCCCTCACTTCAGAGGCTTCCTCCCAGCGGCAGCGCTGCAATCCATGGCAGGAAGGGGGCAGGGCGGAGCAGCTAGGCCTGTCCTCGAGTCCAGACCACAAACCCACTGATGCCAACTTCCTGCTCTGCCGAGAGCACTGAAACAGGCAAGCAAAACGAGCCTGCGATATCTGGTGGCCAAGATGACTTGAAATTCTACCCAAAACAACCTGGAAAAATGTCGTGCTCCATGAAGTGCAACAGGCATTCGTGCCAATAGACCCGATTCAGGTGAGAGGCTCCCGATTTTTGAAGCAAAAAAACAGAAGGCTTAATTTTCGCTGTCTCCTGTCTGAAATTTCCTCTCCTTTGATAGGAGTCATAGGGGGAAATACATTCTCCCGATTTTTTTTCAAATTTCCCACTTTCCTCTTCCAAAATGTTGGCATGTATGAATAGGTGACTCTCAATGTTAGCTCTGGATTGTTTACCTGCGCTGATCGAAAAATATACTAAGAATGACATAATGTTCAACAGTGACATCACAAATGGCGTCACTTATGACATCCTACATTCATTGTGAGTGACATAATGAATAGTAATGACATAACGAATGATGCAGTGAATGACAAGATGACTATCAAAAATGATATCATACACATCAAAAAACAACATTATACATGACGATATGAATGATAATGTGAAGCACGTTCTTAATGACACTGAGAATGATCACAATCATCACCACCGAGTATTTGCCCGACAACCTCACCATTTGCAGCCGTTTTCAGCCACATGCATCTAGCACAGTGTCATTCTTGAAATTAAAAAGTGTAAAACAAAAAAAAAATTTTTTTTTTAGGGTCGAGCGCAAAGCGCTCTCTCCCTGGTGTAATAATTCTGTGGGCTTTTATCCACACTCATGTCACACCCATCAGTTTGGTTTGTTCATGAGCTTGCCCTTTAAAATTCACTTGATTTAATTAGTGAAAGGCATGCATAAGTCATGCCTTTTCCAGTGTTTAGCCCTCCTCCAGCGCACCGGCCAACTACTGAAAACATACGAGGCTCGATGTTTTCCGTATGGTTTCTGGACTACTTTTTCTTTTTATTTCCTAAGCAGCGCGATCTCACTGTACAGTAGTCGTGCACTTTGCATGACATTGACCGTTACATGGATATTTGCACTTTTGATGGTGACATAGATAATTGCACTTTTGCCGATATGTTTTACTGCGAGTGAACTTCTGTTTCCTCTTGTGTGTCTGCTTTGCGCTCATAGTGGCCGTTGGCTCGGAAATGTGAAACAGTTTTACTTTTCATTTTCCATTTATTTGGCAAGAAAAGTCCGATTAGTTACATGAAACTGTTTTACTTTTCATTTTCAGTTTATGCAGCAAGAAAAGTCCGGTTATGAGTTTACAACGCTAATAGCTTTAACTCGAGCAAATGCGAGACCCATTGCATTGCAAATGCTTGTTTATCTATGCAACGAAGATGTGGAATTGCACCCCCGTTTCTATCAGGACCAGCCCAACCCTGACCAAAGAACACTGCATCTTCAAGACATTAATTACAGATCACTTCCATTCTCAGAGACCAACCTCCCTTCTAATCGCATTCCGATGACTTCCGGCTAGGTTCATTTTTGGGCAGATTTCACTGACATACTTACAAACAATGATTTCTTGTCTCACATTGCAGTGCCACCACGAATCACGCAACAAATGGCTTCATAACTTGCAATGCAATTACCTCACGAATGCTAATATACATTCAATGACATAAGTATGACTCCATGAATGGCATCGTAAGCTATGACCTGAAAGAAATCAAAGATGACATGAAGGTTTCTGTGACTGACATCATGAATGACATCTAATGTTACATTATGAATGGTATCAAACCATGAATGAAATCACAGATGCAATCAGGCAATGATAACTATAATACTAGGGAATATGTCATAAAAAGCACTTACAAGACAACATGAATGGCATCGCGTGGCACATGCTCAAGGACATCAGCAACCCCAGAAGTCAGTCTGAGGGCAAAGGAGTGGGCATCACTGTCGTACTTCAAAATCAGGGTATTCCCTGTAGCACTGGTCCCTAAAGGGTCTGTCTGCAGACAAGACAATCCGAAACCTGGCTCGCAACTGAAAATAAATCAATTATGTTCCCTTGTTTTTTGCAGCCTTCAGAGTTTGTCACCGAGTTAAAAAAAAAAATATGAATCTCAGCCCATCAGCGATGTCATGAATATCTTCCAGTCGTGGCCACCAAGCGCCTTAGGGTAAAATGGACATGCCTCTGTTCTAACAGCACGCTCTGCTGCCTGACGGATGCCCGTCTAAATGGGTCAGTTTTTGTGCCCACGCCACATGATGTGACTCTGCAGCCATGATGTCTTCTGCCTAATAATGGTTGTACTGCACTTGCCACATAATCCATCTTCTGCTGCATAATTTAGTTGTGCCATACCATGTCCGAAACTTTCAAAGTTTAACTGGTCACCTTCCAGTTACTCACTGCTGTATTCCACCAATACTGGTACCAATGAGAGTAAACTCTTTTCAAGGCAGTATTAAATTGGTAAAATGACAGAAAAGTTAAATATTACTGTCACGGCCGTGCCATAGGATTTGCCTATGCTTGCCAACTAATTTAAAATCTGGGGCATAACGCGATCCTCAATTACTGCATAATTATAGTGGTCCTGCCAGTACCTCAGTGAACTTATCAGATACACGTATAAGGCGATACAAAAAGGGCTCCATCTATACAAAACGTCGACGTACAGTTACATTACATTTGGGGGACTAAGGCGCCTTTTCATTCATCTGATTGCAACAGTCAGTAAGCATTGCCCGATTACAGCCTAGGGCATATTCGGCTCACTCCCCAAAATGCCATCGTTTTATGCCTCTGGGGACCAGATCCTTGGCAATAAAAGTGCAAATAAGGTCTTTAAAAGTGAAAAAACAGGGCAGCTGAATCCATTTCACAGCTCTGGACTTTCTGTTCCATAGCATGCCTGTATTATTAATCAATGGCTTTCGCTTTAACTTCCCAGCTGTGTATTGCTTTTGGAATGAACTATTTTCAGATATCAAATCCAATCAGCAGATGTTCTTAGATTTGCTTGCATTGCTTAGATTTGCTGTTACCGAGTTACCCGTGACGTTAGCACTAGGATGCCATTGCAATACCTCGCACATCATTATTTAATATCAGCCGTTCGGCCTCGCGCGCCCCTATTACTTGCAGACAAGATATGTTTATTGATATTTATACCATTTGCCGCACAGCTCCGCGGAGTTCAATTATGGGCCCGCTGTGGTGGTGGCTACACCTGCAAACACTGACGCGCTTGTGTCACAAACAATCTGCACCTGTGTCAATATCGCAAAGGCGCCATTTTGTGATAATAATGGTAACTCCGATTTTTATTGTAATTTCTTTCCAGCACCAGAAGAACAGGCGATGACAAGTGTGACAGCGGATTTCAGCAACACAAGCTGTTATTTTGCTGTGTTTACATTTATTATCCTTCTTTCTCACGCCACTTTTTTGTGATTTTAGTGATGGCCAAACGTAACTCTCTAAGTGAGTCAAATAGAACCCAGACCCCCATGTCATGGGGTGACATTTTGACAAGGTTAACTTAGCCGTTTGTCCTTTCCAGGTCGCTGAAATAAACACAGTCGAGTTGTGTAATATTAACAATTAACATTTATGTGCCTAAATACCATTCTATTCTTATTATTATTATTAATACTATTATTTTACATCGGTGAGACAGTAAAATAACCTTGCTCGATAAGTCCCAGAGTGATTTATTTATTGGATAGTAACTTATATATTAAACAGTAACTTTCTTTTTATGCTACACGTATACATCTTCGTCGAGTCAAGTCTTGCTACTAATTGGATTTGACACTGTCTATTTCTAAGAGCTTGGGGCAGAGAAGATTTCTTTACCAGCCCCAGATAACTTAGAGAGGCCTTGAGAAGCTGGTGTCAAGTCGATTGCTGTTACCAATAGACAAGTTACATACTGGATACTGGTGGCCACTAAGAAAAATCTGAGATTCTGTCGCTGGGACCAAGTCTCCCAGATCAGCTTCTTGGTCACAAAAGCAAACTAATCATCCCTTATGAGCCAAGCACAGTCCTCGCTTAATGTCCTGTGAATTACTGTGGGTTGTACCCCATTACATTTAAACTGACAGGAGGAAGGCTATTGAATATCTGTAGAGACTATACTTAGAACTCTCTCCTGGGCAAGGTCCACACTGAAATCTCACGTAGTTTTTTCAGAAGAATCAAAAAGATGTAAAGATGCCTTGTGCCATGAGGCAGTTCAGTCCATCCTTGATTAAGTATATCAAGAGCTCACATAGATTAACCAAGCCTGGCCCTGTTTTGGATTTAAGGAGGAACAGTGGACCAGATGCAAAGAAACCCAAGATATTTTGCACACACACGCACACACACACACAGACAAAAAAACACACACCCACACTTGCACATACACACACACATTAGCCCTTGAAGGCAATTGAACATTAGACACATTTATCAAAGTGGATCAACTGTCAATAAGACATGGATTTTGTGACTGTACTGGATGTAGCTCTCGATAAAAACCATTGATTGCGGATGAAGAATCTCTGAAGTGGCAATATTTCTCACCCCTCCTTAGCTCTGTTCTCGAATCAAAGTAGATGAGAGATGGGTAAACGAAGAACGATGCGATGTGTGTGTGATCAAGAGAGGGACTGACAGAGGGGAAAGGAGGGCAGGTCCGATCTGAAATGGGTGTATGATGGAGATCGAGAGTTATGGTGTAGAAAGGGAAAAATCTGATGTGTTTATCTAGATGTGTACAGAGAAAAGGACAAGTTACATGCACGGGAGAGTGAAGATAAACAGAAATATGATAGGCAGTCAGTTCTACACTAGCCGACCACTACTAGGTGTGACTCTCAAACAACACCAAACATAATGTCCACAGAGCGCTTTGAGTCAGATCAGTGAAATTCCTACATTCGTAATGAGCACCCAGACACTGTAAGCTTTACAGACCACGCAACTAGCGTAAACACCCATAGTACAATCTAACATGAAATAACGGAACATGCCATAACATAGCGCAATGTATAACAAAGAAAACATATTGTAACCTGGCATAGCTTTCCATAGAATTACATAAAATGAAAAGATCTGTATTGTGTGATGAAGAAAGAGAAAGTCAGTTACCACAAGGAACAAATGGCCTTGTGTGTGGAAGGAGACGGAGCGAGGAAGAGAAGGAAGAGTTCCTACGTTGTTTGCTTGCCTGTTGCCCCAGCTTTGCCCGTCATTATAGCCATTAATCCGCCTTCAATCCCCAACCCCCATCCTAAAATCACGTTACGTTTCTTATATTCCATTCTTTCTTGACATATTTGTAAATACTCAGCTTTTTTGCTCTTCACTGCAGTTTATTAGTTTCCTCTTGCTTTTTGACCTCCTACCTTTTCATCTATTTGATTGATTTTTGTGTGCCCTTTACAGTTATTTGTAAAGCACACTGATGCTCCTAGTATGCACTACTAGAGAGGAAAGTGGTGGGGCGGGGGAAGAGATGTATTTACCTGTTTTCCTATGTGATATACTATGGCATAGTGCCCTCTACATCAGGCCTAGGATGCTAGAAGGGTGGCTCTCACATCTTCTCTTCCACACAAGCTTAACTCTATCATCTGCTATTACCTCTCATTTATTATTTCTTGAACGTCCACTACATCTTCGCCCAACACAGATTGTCGATTTTGTTTTTCAGTTGTTCAAGCCACGTGCGGCAAAACAATACGATAGATCTATGATAGGCAGAAGAACGTGTTTGGAAGGAATTATCCTATGTATAATTGTAATAGGCGTAATCTAAGGTGCGTTTCAGATGTGTGAAGGATGTGCACTAACATAAAATTGCAGAATGGGGTGTACATTAAGGAATTATGATGCACATCCCACGGGGAGGGCTAGACTACAAGACACCAATCTACACAGAGGTCTGTAAGATGTGCAAGGTCCCCTGCATAGTACCTAAAGATGGCTTGGCTCTGTTCCACTAGATCTATCCTTTTTCGCCAGATTTGATTGGGTTGAAGGTGTAAAAAACATAGTCATGACAATCAGGTGGCTCAGATTAAGGGAATGATTTCGATCATTTTTTGTTTTTTGCTTGTTGTCCTGCAGTTCTCACGTTTTGCTTCACTGTGGCCTGGACGTTCAGACTAGATTGTCCTTTTAGGGAATCCCCAAGACTGCTTATGGTTAGGCCCGGTCGGTAGTGATACAGGAAGCAAAATGATGAGCCCTTTATGCCGTAAGTCGTTAATGTCACCCCCCCCCCCCCAGTGTGAGATGACACAACGGCAAGTAGTGGGTCTAGAACAACTTTTCTGCAGTTATCAAGTGAAACATTGGCAAAACTGTGTTACCGTACAAGATAAAGGTAGGACTTTTATAAAAACATGGGATAATGGGAGAGGATTACCTTTCTGCAGAGCAAAAGGACGAGTATTGGCAGAAGGATGGAAAAGATGACTTATCCACTTCTAATCCTATCTATATTAGGGGTGTCTCACAAGTACCCTTTTGAACTATTTTCAAAGAAGGTATAGATCCTATGCACTCTCAATACAATGAAATGCCGAATCACGCTTGCAATATGCCTGGCTCCCGTTATCTACCATGCACCAAACGCAGTGTCCCTCCTGAGCCTAAGACTGTTGGATAATAATTTCAAAGAATGAAAAGGTAGCTTTGTGTTACATATCCCTAGATTTAAAACGTGATCTTGCTAGAAGAGTTAAATAGGTTAAAATGGCTTACTTCAGGGTGTTATTTTTCTCAAATAATAACATTGGCTCAGATAATATATGCCAAGCGTAACTTACAAGAGGAACATAATTTGAATTTGTTTACTCCTAATATTCCTTTGTGCAGGTGATGAAGCCCACTTAAGCAACTGGTTTCCTCATTTTAGGGGCAATTCTTATGACTTTTGTGAGGGTTTAAAGATTATAAATATAATGTAATATGAATAGTAGAGGGTTAAGTGTGGCAAATCCTCAACTTTGAAGTTAGCCAGTTTATTTAAAAATAGACAGTAGACAAACTTTGAAAACGAGTATCATTTTCTGTCTGGAAAGTGGTGAAATGTGGAACAAATGACCAGGCAGAGCCAGTTAACCGAATATATTAGTTTACCTTTGAACGCAGAAAAAGAAATGGCACATATCTTGACACGAGCTCTAAGTTCTCAGTAGATAACTTGTTAATACTTTGATATTGACTGGTAGTTGAGAGCCTGGGTGCTCTTTGTAATGCGACCTAGTAATGAACTGACAGAATAACTGCAAAGTGTTACAACACATTAACCTTCAAGGCCATTCAGAGGTCCGCTTCGGAGGCAAGTTTAAAACGATGCATTACTACCTGTTGTGGCAAGTAATTTATTTTCGTATTTTTAATATGTTCAGTCCCAGAGATGACCACCTTAGGTTATTAACGCTGTGCGCCATAACACGGTTTAACATAATAGGAGATTTAATACTGAGACCTGAAGTGTGCGGTGTTCAATGAAGCAGGGAGTGGAATATTCGCAGGCCTAGACATCAGATACATCCAGCCATCAATCGATTGTTCAGGTTAAACAAATCAGTGGCTCGAAATTTCCAAAGTTCAATCTTACAGTTACTTACATAATCTTAGAAACCTGGAGCCTTTTCTTTTAGCCCGGTGTGGCGGAGAGGGCGGGGGTTGCTGGGAGGGTAGAGTAGGTGGCTTTCAGCTGGGAAAACTTTTTCAGCTCCCTCCACCCTGTAGTATGTCAACAGGTAGGTATGGGGGGGGGGGATCTGTTGTCGATGTTTCCTGCAGACCTTGCATCTCCACTGTGAATCCAGAGCACGTTTTTCCAGGGCGGGGTGTGTGGTATTTTTGAGAGATTCCCTTCTCCTCACGCAAATAAGAAATGACCTCCTTGTCTCTGTTTTGTGACTCACATAATTTTATAAATGCAAGGATCTCTTAGTATTAATGCTAATTATTTTTGCAGTTGCCTTTCAATACTTAGCCCCCCCGATACGGGCGGCTTTGAAAAAGATGCTCTATTTTTGGACCTGATATATTTTGACAGCACATGGACTGCAATTTATCTGGCAAACAGCACCCAATTCAGGATATCGTAAACGATTGCTTCCATGGACACTAAAGTTGACTCTGTGTGGTCTTAGTGGAAGCTTGTTAGTGCACTTAATATGTTCTAGTCTGTGTCTATTTTATTTGTTTGTTTTTATTCTTCCATCATTTCTGACAGCTGCGCTGGAGTCCAGAAGGTGTATCCAATTGTAAAATAGTTCATTGGGAAGATGACCTGGGGGCAGGTGTGGAAGATGCTGAAGGACAGACTAACTTGCTTGTAAGACTGTTACCTACCTTTCCCAATCGGGAGCATGTGGTGCTTATAAAGGAGAAACATCAGTGTTACTTGCTGCATCTGGTTCAGAAACTCCTCTCCCAGGTTAACATGAAAAAAGGTTACGTATCTGGATTCTTCAAGCCTCCATTGTAGTTGCCATTTTCTGTAACAGTGATTACAATGGAAGATGAATCTTTTGTGTGTAATAGGTTCAAGTCTTATAAAGCAAAGCAATTACATTTCCTGGGCTAGCCATATAAGGAGATCCTTTGCCTCGGGTATGGGCCCAGTGCTATGACATGTTTGTGTGTCTTATACGGTATAGGTAATGACTTCCATGGGCGGAAGAAAGAAGGTGGGAGGAAGTGTTGCACCTTGCTTAACAAATGCGTGATGATTAGAGTAAATCTTTTTACAGTTACTTCAAATAAGTGTTTCATTGTCTGTCATTTAATTAGCCATTGACACAGCATATGGTAGACAACATTTAGATATTTGGGGCCAGATTTCAGAAACGTGGCACTGCACCCAGTGCAGCGTCACCTTTTCTTTCACCCCTTAGTGCCCCCCTAACGCTACCATGTGTGTGCCATATCCAAGATACAGCACACCATGGCGGTAGTATAGAACTAGTGTCAGACGTTTTGACGCTAGTTTGGAGTTTTGCAGGATTAGAGTAAAAAATGTTGCCTCTAATCCTGCAAAGCCCATAGAGGCCCATTGTACACAATGGTGTGCCCCCTTAGAACAACTGCTCTGAGCAGGCGTTAAAAGTGCTGAAAATAATTCGGCAAAGAAATCTCTTCGATTTCTGTGGATCATTTTTCCTGACCCCCTAACGGGAGAACGCCCCCTTTGCATACATTGTGCCCGGTGCATGCCTTGCACAACTTTGTAATTTTGGCACAGTGATTTTGGCCTCGTTGGGCCACATTAGTTTTTAAAAAATGACGCTAATGTGGCACAAGGAAGCTCAAGGGGCTCTTAAATATGCCCCTTGGATTTCTAGATAATGCCACATGAAAGTAAATGCAAGAAGTCTCCTTTCTGACACCTAAATACTTAGGTTACAAACTCCAATGATATGATGCTAAACCATGATTTACGGTTAACAGGTCCCTCTGGTAAAGCTTACATTTCATAGTCTTATGAAACATATAGACTTAGCAGCAGCTCTGTCTTGACTGCATTACTTTGATATTTTATTCTGCACTCGTCTAAATATTTAATGTTGCTATTTTTTAAGAGAACAGAGCTAAATCTTCTTTAAAGGTTTATGATTCAGTATTGATGTTTTAGAATCTTTAGGAGAGTTAACGTTTTCAGCCATTGTCCTTAAAGCATGGACTGGGACACTTTACTTGGTTATTCTACTAACATTACACAAACAGCCTTTTCCCAGACTCAAGGTGTCCACCACGCAGGAGTCTCGTTAGTAGTCTTGTAAGATGCTATATGTTCCTTTCCTTAGGAACAACCTATTGCAGGTCATCATTTCAGAGCAATGCATGTAAAAATTTATTTTTCAAAATCAAGTGACTGTGCGAGCTGTCCTCAGTTTGTACCATTTACTGCATTTAACGTTGCTCTTGGAAGTCTTTTATTCACAAGGTTGACCGATAACTAGCTTCTCTGACCGACGCTCTCTTCATCGTCCTTGGCAATCTGCTTAGTGCTTCGAGATGCACATACCCAAATGTGACGTAAGGTAACATAACAGGCAGCCTTCCTGCAACATAAACTACAGTTATTTACAAGCCTACCCTGCGATAAAGTGCAACCTTATGTGGATGTCTAACCGTGCGGATGAAATGGAGGACTTGTGCTACTTACTCCTATCCGGAGATATGCTGTAGCCCGTCTCTCGTGCATTTTGCGGGATTGAAGGGTGACATAATCCTGCAGTTTCTGAGGTGGCACATGCTTCCATTATTTGCAGCCCTGCCTGCATTAGATGCGGCATTAACACACAGCCCTTGCAGTGGTGACTGGTCCGCTTATTGTCGCTCTCCTGATAGACGTAGCAGTCATACTGAGAGTGTGCAATGCTACAGACTACCATTTGATTATATATGGTCCAGGCATTATAGACAAATAACCATACATAGTGGTATATGCCTTGTTCATTAAAACATCAACCCTGCCCATGGGCGGTCAATGCTGTGGATATTAACAAAACATCACTCACCCTAGAATATGTCAGTTAACTAACTAGGTTAAGATCAGTTCTCTTTAGTTTAATTATCTGTTCAATTTGGCTTACAAATTTTATTTTTAAATACAATTCCCTTGTGGACCTGAATACGTTAAAAGTGGCAACAGACTGAAAAGTAATTTTTTCGAGAGGCCAAATCCAGGTCTCTCATAGTTCTTTTGCTTTCGTATGTCTCTCATTTGCTTTAACATGTCTTCTCTCTCATCGTTGCTACCCCTACAATTACCACTACCTTGTTTGTCATTACATTGTGTACCATTATTTCATAAGGACAAGGTTAGGGGCTAGACTTAGTGACAGTTGACAAGGTTAGGGCCATAACAGGTTGGTGGCGTAGAGGTACACATCACACTGTGAGATGCCGGCATTTGAGGAGTGAGTGACAAGGTTGTCACTGTAGTTGCTGGAAATGCAGTCGCATTGGATATTACTGGGAGTTGCATTATTGAATGAGCACAAAGCGTTATGGTTTCGACCCCCCAACATGCTTTACCTTGGATATCCTCCTACCTTGCTGCTACGGAAGGCATAATATAACAGAAACTCACTAATGTACTCAATATATTGAAAATATCAGGTATAAAGATTAGGCATTGGCAACGTTTATAAAGTCTCATACATATGTGGTCATGATCACTCTTCATAACGTAACCAAATGGAGAAAGCAAAGTTTCTTGACTCCATCTATGGTGATGGTACACCCCTGTGGCACATCAACATTAATGTTCCCTGATGCCCTTGAAAGGTCGTAGCAAGAATTCATTAGTGCTCACCTACAACCCTCATGATCACCCCACCAGGAGGAAGATACTGGGGGATGAACCTAGAATGATGCTTGGGCAGGAAACCTACCTATCGGGGCTGGGAGTGACTGTGTTTGCAGTATAGCCAGAGACCTGCGAGGGAGTGAGGGGCTGTGGCTGGGCCTGGTACTTTGGGGGCAGTGTGATCAGGCTCATTCAGGGGCCTCTTTCCTCAAACATAGGGCATAGGTTTTTGCCACAGAATATTGCAAGGGGTAAACACGTGACGCAGGGCATGGGAAAATGACAGCAAAGACTTTAGTTGTAGTTACAAAATATATTTTATGTACAAAAAATCCATAACACATCAATTGAATTTACCAATGGAGAACTTTGGTTTGCTTCCATGTACATTAATTGATGTGAGAAAATTATATCAAGCATGGCCAAGCATGGCCAATGAAAGAGTCACTGATCCCTAGGATTACAAAAGATGCCTTTCACTGTTGTCCTAAATATGACAAACCCACTACATAAAGCTGTGAATGCCTGTTTATTTTAGAGCGTAATATTTGTTATCTACCCTCAGTGTTTCAAAGGTCCCTCTGATTTCCTTGCATTCTGTTTTAGGTTACGAGGCACCAAATGGCAAGAGTGTCAGTGGATAGTAGATGTCAGCGCCCACAAATGCTAAGTAGAGAACATTTTATAAATTGTAGGGAGAAAGGAAAACAATAAAGACTTGGTGCAATGCACCTTAGACTGACGGTGGGCAGGCCAAGAGAGCAAAACTGAATGTTCGAGAAAGTGATCACACTTTCTCTTGGAATGTGCCATTTTCTGACACTAGAGCTGAGTAAGATGAATGTTACAGACAGAAGAGAGTGAGCAAGATGGACGTCTGTGTTGTGCACCTGTGGTCACCAGGCGTGTTGATTGAACATGCGCTCATGCACACTTGGAGGGCGAGGCATTGTTTCCTCACAACAGTCGAAGGAGGGAGGACGAATTCCAGGACACTCAAAAGACGCAGAGGGAGCCCTTAATGAGAAACGTCTGCCAGCTTCCCTGGGAAGTAGATTGGACACAACAGGGTTCCGAGAGAAAGAAAGCTAGAAAATGTCACAAAGCATCGCTTCCAGATTCTTTGCTTCTGCTTCCATTTCCAAATGGGACGCATCACTCAAGGGACTCCGAATGTGCCTTGGAGGTCGAATAGCAGTGTCTCGATGTAACATCTCACCCAGTGCAGTAATCGGGTTCAAAATGAGAGCTCCATAGACACAGACATATGTAAACTTACACCCCTAGATTTCCGCTTTTGAGTTGCATACATGTATTTTTTTCCTGCATCTCAGCCTTTTATTGGCGTAAAAACGAAATTGTATTTAAAAAAAAGATTTGCAAGTACGGTGTGATTGTGTTCCAGTTTTATATGATGGTCAATATACTGTGGGAGGTGAGCCCTCAAGGATTTGAAGATGAAAGCACAAGATGAAGGATCGCCTTCAAGTTTTCCATGCACCTGACACAACTTACATTAGCTTCGTGCTTACAACTGATGAAACCTGTTTGGGAGCAGTGGTGGAAGATGATCCAGGAGAATGAATACAAAGAGTGAAGGGAAGAGCTCACAGCTCCTTGGAGCAGACATTAACACCACCCTGGGATAACACATACACTTTATCCTTTAAGTGACGTACCTTAGTAATTGAGTTACAGGATTTCACCAATCGGCAAGTAATACCATTGTTTTGCATTAGGTCCAATAGCCTCTTTATCTTGCTTGTACAACGAGACAAACATCTAACAAGCAGCTGGAAGACTCAGAATCAAGTGTAAACAGGGCGAATTAGCTCTGTCAGGTGGAAGGCTTAGCAAGAGAAATGTGCATTCAAGTAATGGATGGAACTTGAAAGAGCGAGGACAATTACGAAGCTAAAGATGAATACTGATAAAAGTGGAAGAATAGACCAGAGCAACAAAAAGGGAAGCAAGATATAAGAACAAGACAGAGAGGAGCAGAGAAATAAAGCATGGGAAAGAGGAATAACCGAAAATGCGTCCATTACTTACCGGTAATGGCATTACTCCTAGTCTTACTCCCTCGCCTTCCTTTCAACACCAATGAGGCTCCTTGCCTCCCCTAGACCCCTCCCTTCCCCTTTAAAAAGTCCCCTGTTCCCAAAACCTCCTGTACAGAAACAAGTCCAAAACAGCAACACAGGTGTCCCGTCCCGGGCGGGGGGAGGGAACGGAAAGGAAGGCGAGAGAGTAGGACTAGGAGTAATGCCATTACCGGTAAGTAATGGATGCATTACCTCCCGTCCCTCCCTTGCCTTCCTTTCAACAGCAATGAGATGTAACAAGATAAACACAGGAGACGGACACTGAGTCTCAACATAAAACAAATTTAATCACAACAAATCAGGACACCAGAAAGGAACACCCCTATTACATCATAGAGGACGAACCACGGTGACCCAACACTGACTCCAAAAAGCCCAATTCCGCAATTCTGTAATGACTAACAAAGGTGGAGGGAGAGGCCGATTGGGCCGCCCTGCAAATTTCCAGCACAGATGTGCCCTGCAACTCAGCCACTGTAGCAGCCATATCCTGAGTAGAGCGCCCCTGGACTTCTGGAGGAGGCACAACCCCCTTCAAAGAATATGCCAGCAAAACCAGAGAGCGGACCCAGCAACTCAAAGAAGCAGTGGACGGTTTCTCCCCCACAATTAACAAACCCTTCCAGAAAGGCGCAACCACCTTCAGGTATTCCAACAATGCCCTGCGCACAGCTAAAGAATGCACCCGTACTTCCTCATCTGAGGAAGGTTCAGGACAAAAAGCAGGTAAAATAACCTCCTGCCGAGCATGGAAAGCCAAATTCATCTTCGGGATAAAAGAGGGAACCAGTACAAGAACAACCTGATCCAGAAAAACTTTGCAAAATGGAAAAGTGCAGACCAACGCCCCCAACTCCCCCAAACTCCGGGTCGAAGTGATGGCTACCAGAAAAAAAGTCTTCAACGTCAGATGACGCAAATCACAGGCCTCCAGAGGCTCAAAAGGAGGGCAAGACAAGACCTCCAACACCAACAAAAGATCCCAGGCAGGAAGTAACGCACAGGACGAGGAAACAAGTTAAGAAGGCCCTGAAGAAATGTAGGCATCAAATGTCCCTCATCAGACAGATTACACCACGGACCCCTAAAAGCCTGAATAGCCGAATAGCCACCCACTGCACCTGCAGAGTAGCAACAGACAAACCCAACTGAGCCCCATCCTGCAAAAACTGCATCACCACAAACAGAGAGACCACCGTAGGATCCACCTGGTGATGCAAACACCAAGCAAAAACTACCTTCCACTGACGATCATAGGAAAGCAACGTGGAACGATGTCTGGAGGCAAGTAAAGTCGTAGTCAAAGGATCAGGAACCCCCAACCTCGTCAACCCTCGCTGTTCAACTTCCAAGTCATCAAGTGCAATCTCCTCAATGACCCCAGAGAGAGGCAAGGAAACGTTAGAGGAGTGGGATGGAGAGGAAGAGTCCACATCTGACCAGAGTCCATCAACCGAAGCAACTGAAACCAATTCGCCCGTGGCCAATGAGGAGCGATTAATATAACCCTTGCCCTCAGTAGACGCACCCTCACCAGAAAAGCATGGAGCAACTGAAAGGGTGGGAACGCATAAAGAAGATCCTGAGGCCAAGGACACGACATCCCGTCCACCACCCAAGCCTGAGGGCATTGAAAATGGGAGCAGAAGTGCTTCACCTTCGCATTCTCTGGGGAGGCAAACAAATCCAGGATAGGAGGACCCCACAATCGGACCAGACAACAGAACAGAGTCAACCGGAGGGAAAAAAAACCTAGGAGGAAGAAATGACTCTGCTCAACTGATCCGCCCGAACATTGACCACTCCTTGAATGTATGTGGCCTGAAGAGACAGAAACCAGCCCTGAGCCCAAACGAAAATGTCCCTCACAATCCGAAACAGAGACTGAGACCTTGTCCCACCCTGCCTGTTGATGTAAGACTTGATGACCAAGTTGCCCGGCCGGAGAAGCACAGCAGTGCCCCGGAGGAGCACCTGAAAATGCACCAGGGCAAGAAGAACCGCCATCGACTCCCTCCAATTCGAGGACCTGACAGACTCCTGAAAAGACCAAAACCCCTGGACCTGCTGTGACCCCAGCCACACGCCCCATCCAGAGAGACTGGCATCGGTCGTCATCACAACAGGCACTTAAGGGGCCAAAGGTACCCCCAACCGAAGGTGAGCTGGCACCAGCCACCAACTCTACTACCTGCGAATGAACCCTGACACAGGAATCCTTGCCTGAATATTGCCCAGAGCTGGAGACCAACGGGAAAGAAACCAGTGTACCAGGCAACGAAGATGAAACCATGCCTAAGGCACCAGAAAAATCACTGAAGCTAAGTGACCCTGCAGATGCAACCACTGAAGAGCCTTGGGAGCCCTCGGCGACAAGACCGCAATTACCTGTGCATGGAGGCCCATCAGCTGCCTCTCCGACACAGCATCCAACCCCTGCAGAGTCAGAAACCAGGCACCGATGAATACCAGATCCTGGGAAGGAACCAAATCTGACTTCCCCCAATTTACCAAAAACCCATGACCTTGCAGGACATCAAAACCCTTGCCACATGAACCCCCAACAGTTCCCTGCTGGGAGCCTGAATCAAAACATCGTCCAAAGACGGATAGAACACCCCTTAGGAATGGAGAAGAGCCACCAGGGGAGTCAGCACCTTGGTGAAAACCCTGGGTGAAGAATTGAGGCCAAATGGAAGAACACAGAATTGAAAATGGTCCTGGCCGATTGCAAAGCTGAGGAACCTCTGAGAGGACAGGGCAACAGTGACATACAGGTAAGCATCCTGCAGATCCAGAGATCCCAGGAACTTCCCCAGACTGATCAGAGAAAAAATCGCCTGAATGGACAACATCCGGAAATGCACAGTCTTGATCCAGGAATTCACCCACTTGAGATTCAGGACCGGACAAAACCCCCCCAACACCTTCTGAACAAGGAACAAGACGGAATAAGCACCCTGTCCCCATTCCCCCACAGGAACCCGGGAGATGGCCTCTTTCAACAACAAGTCTCAGACACCCTCCAGCAAAGCTGCCCACCTGGTACCGGCTGCAGGTAAGGGCGTTGGACGAACCCTCGTATCCGGAGGAACCAGGATGAAGTCTATGGCGTAGCCATTTTCTACAATGTCCAGCACCCAGTGATTGGTGACATCCTCCTGCCAAACATGAAGAAACTGTCTTAGTCTACCACCTTCGGACCAACTTCCAGTCCTACAGTGATTGTCAAGAACCCTTCTTGAGGCCACCCGGAACTGAAGGACCAGACCTTTTAGGAGAAAATCGGGGCTGTAACCGACGTTTCATGGAAGAAAAAGACTTGGAATCAAATTTGGGAGAAGAGCGAGAATGCTTCCCCCAAACTTTGCCTGACGAGTAACCCCCTTTATATGGCATGGCGTGCTTCCTCTCCTTAAAATCTTTGGAAATCATGGAAGGCAATTGATCCCCAAAGTCTGACCTTCAAAAGGAAGCCACAGGAGAGCAGATTTCTCTCCCAGATCAGCTTTCCACAGCCGCAACCAGAGAGATCTTCAGGCCCCAATCAAAGCCCCAGATGCCGGAGCCGAAGTGCGGACCACATCAGAAGACATGTCAGCCAGTAACCTGGTCTGCTGCTCCATACCCGCTAGCAGCTGTGTAATTCAAAGCCATCCTGCACAGCCACCCCAAGTTTGTCAAAGTCCTGAACCAAAGATTGTGCAGAATACGCAGAGGAAATCCCAGCTCTGAGCGCCAAATTCTCAGCAGCAAAGGCCGTCTTCAGACCCAAATCCACCTTCCTGTCAGTGGCATCAGCAGGAACACAGTCCTCTGGATTGACCACAGTTTTGCCAATCAAAGTAGCCAAAATGGAATCAAGCTTAACGGAAGGAGGTAACACCTCCCCCAGCAAGAACAATTTTTTAAGAAAACTAGGAACCTGGCCTTGTCCGCCTCCTTCCATTCATGGAAAACAAAATCCTTAACCGGACCATGGAAAGGCATGGCAAACCGAAAAGGAGTAACATACTGTGGAAACAAGTGGGAAACAGCCCCAGGCTGGCAAAAAACAGGAAAACCCAAATTGTCACGAACCTGAGCCAGAACATCCCACATCTCCTCCCTGGAGACATAGTTCCCACCAGAAGACGTAGAAGGAGCATCATCATCCGAGGAAGAGGACCTCTCTGCCACCACCGAGGGACAAGACTCAGAAGGACGTACAGGTCGGGGGCCCCAGCCTGAAGGGCCTTGGACACAGCCACCTCAATCATGTCCTGAACCTCCTCCCTTGACATGAGAGGAGCAGGAAGCCGCAGCATAACCTGGCGTCGACCAGGTAGCTGAATGGGAACCACAACATCCTCCCCTTCTGAGGATGAAGAAGAAACAATCCCACGTCTTTTATTACGATCCTGCACTGACATGATTGAAGGAACAAATGCAAAAAAGCCAAACAGCAGCCAGCTAAATGCAGGAGAAACATCCACTCTGTCCCCTCCAGCAGCAAATGAAAAACGCCTCACCAAACAACTAAAATGAAATAAAAACATGGGCTGAAAAACCCGCCCTACCATAAGCAGGAAAAGGACTCAATCGCTAAACTTGCCCAGCAAACGCGAGGCGAAGACCTGGAAGTGCAGCCCCAGCCACCAGAGAGCCGACCGACTCCGTCAGCCGACCTGGAAGCAGCTTCCCTAAGGCAGCCCAGCACACCTCCAGGAAGATGCTCCAGCCGGGAACCCATCATGAGGAGCACCACACCCTCCGAGAGTCAACACGAACCCCTCCAGGCCCCGCCGTGGAGGAGAAAGAGAAGGTAAGTCTAGCGGTCTAGACAAAAAAGAACACGAGGTGTTGGGGCCGGAGGGACTTTTTAAAGGGAAAGGGAGGAGGTCCAGGGGATGCAAGGAGCCTCATTGGTGTTGAAAGGAAGGCAAGGGAGGGATGGAGGTAATGGAGAAATACTGTGTGAGGAACACATATTGAGTAGGGAAGAAAGAGGAAGCAGATTAGATGGCTGAATCAAGGGAAAAATAGAAGAGAGAACTGGTGGAACTATAGAAGGCTAGGAGAAACTTGGAAAGACTAGAATTAGGAAATAGCCAGGGGACCCAGCAACAAGAACAGAATGTGGGAGGATAAGTGGGACAGTAAAGAGTAAGAATTACCAAGAAGCTGAAAAGAGAGCAAGGTGGAGAATGACGCAGCAAGGAAAACTAGGGAGAACTGTCAAAGAGGGCTAAAGTAAGCATGACACTGATAGATTTAAGGTGCAAACATAAGAACTGTTAGTAATAGCACCAGCAAACAGGCATCAGCCAAGGGAACAGGAACAACAAAAGAACCAGTAATAAAGGCGGGAAACAGACCCAGGAATAAGAGCGAGAGAGTCATTGTAGAGCCAAATAAGACTCAAGAGACCCAGAAACAAGATAAGCAGTTTAAAGGACGGGGCAAGAAAACAAAAAGAAGAGCAAAGGATAAGAATAAGCAATGCAAGCAACAGAGGAAGGGAAAGGTACAAAAAAATGGGTAAACATGTGCTAAAAGCATTGTAGAAAGACCAGATCCAAGAACTAGATAAACAAGGGGGAGAAAGAGTACTAAAGCGAGTGCCCTCACCACACCTTGCCCTGAGTACTCTTGATGTCTGCTCTCTTCTTAGGGGTCAAGGGCATTTTAAGCTCATTTCGCACCTGTCCTATTTGGGACAGAGCTACGAACCATGTAGACCTATTAATCAAGTACCGAACCATAGCGCAGTACAACACTAAGCAGTGTAACTGGAAATGGTGGGAATGGCGTGAGCGAGAGAAGCAGAAAGGAGCACTTGGTGGCTGAGCTCGCCTGGCTGTTCCCAGCGGTGGAGGGCACAGGCCCCGAGTGTACCGGAGCTGGAGCGGGCATGAATAATTCAAAGCACGCCTCCTGAGAGAAGGCTCTGAACAGAACCATCCTGTGCCGGCAGTGACACAGCCAGTCCATTACTGGTGTTAAAAGACCCATCTGTCTTCATTTACATAGAGATTCCGTCAGGCGGCAGAGACGCTTCCTGCCCTCCCAGAGGCCGCGGTTTCCCTCTCTCACACCAGACCCTGCCTTTATCCCCCGTCCCCATCACCCTGGCTCGTGTCCCTGCCGGACTCCCGCCCTCGAGCTGTGCGAGGTCCTCACTCCCTGCCCCCGTGCAAGTTGCATTGATACGGAGGTACAAACAGGGGGCCGCATCACATGGTTCGGATTTGATAGAAATATACAACCTCAGAGATGGAAGATGCAACAAACCCCACTGCCAGCCAGTTGGACGAAGATAGTACAACCAGCCATGCGCCCTTTCCAGAGAGAGCAAAGGGGTGAGCGCGCGTGGCTGTTGTGTATCCTAGCACGCACACACACCAATCGCCGTGATCCTTCTGGATGGATGCGGATTTTCTACACTTGTCGTGGCCTGGTTCAGCCTCTAAGACATGACCGCCGTGGCACCAGAGGTACAAAACAATCACACAGCCCTAGGCAGCCTGGATCAGCATGACTAGCCCACCTTAAATGCCCACGCAACAGGCAGTACTTTGTCCGCAGAGTGTTTCTGTCCATAACCAAAGCATTAATTAAAGTGAGGCCAGCATGAGTCTTATAGCCAACAATGAATGTCCTCTCATGGTAGCTCTGTGAAAAATAAAAGGATTCACTACCCTGACATCCGTCCTGGAGGGGAACGCTCTGCCCCTTTAACTTCCTGGCACCAGCGCTGCGAGACTCTCTGCCCTGTCCTCGGGGGGTGGGGGGGGGGGGGGACGGACGGACGGACAGACGTAGCACCAAGAGTAAACCCAGCCATGGAGCTAGCTGACAGAGTCAGTGTCCTGATCACAACCCTCTGAGTCAGTGAGTGCCTGGCTGATGCCACTCTGTGCTCGTGTGCCACTCCTTGTAGTCAGCCAGTCATAGAGGTGACAGACTCAATGTCCCTGTCTCAGCCCCACGAGTGCATTCATCCCTAGAGGTGACAGACTCAATGTCTGTATCGCAATCCCACAAGTGTGTCTAGTCCTAGAGGTGACAGAGTCAAAGGCCCTATCACAATCCCACAAGTGCGTCCTAGAGGTGACAGAGTAAATGTCCCTAATTCAGTAACACAAGTGCGTCCTATAGGTGACTTAGTCAAAGGCCCTATCACAATCCCACGAGTGCATCCTATAGGTGGCTCAGTCAAAGGCCCTATCACAATCCCACTAGTGCGTCCTATAGGTGGCTCAGTCAAAGGCCCTATCACAATCCCACAAGTGCCTCCTAGAGGTAACAGACTCAATGTCCGTATCGCAATCCCACAAGTGTGTCTAGTCCTAGAGGTGACAGAGTCAATGTCCCTATCACAATTCCACGAGTGTGTCCTAGATGTGACAGAGTCAATGGCCCTATCACAATCGCACAAGTGCGTCCTAGAGGTGACAGAGCCAATGGCTCTATCGCAGTCCCACGAGTGCGTCCTATAGGTGACTCAGTCAAAAGCCCTATCACAATCCCACGAGTGCGTCCTATAGGTGGCTCAGTCAAAGGCACTATCACAATCCCACAGGTGCCTCCTAGAGGTGACAGACTCAATGTCTGTATCGCAATCCCACAAGTGTGTCTAGTCCTAGAGGTGAGAGAGTCAATGTCCCTATCACAATCCCACGAGTGCGTCCTAGATGTGACAGAGTCAATGGCCCTATCACAATCGCACAAGTGCGTCCTAGAGGTGACAGAGTCAATGGCCCTATCACAGTCCCACAAGTGCATTCATCCCTAGAGGTGACAGACTCAATGTCCGTATCGCAATGCCACAAGTGTGTCTAGTCCTAGAGGTGAGAGAGTCAATGTCCCTATCACAGTCCCACGAGTGCGTCCTATAGGTGACTCAGTCAAAGGCCCCATCACAATCCCAAAAGTGTGTCCGAGAGGTGACAGAGTCAATGGCCCTATCGCAGTCCCTCAAGTTCATACAGTCCTAGGGGTTACGGACTCAATCCCCCTATCACAATCGATCAAGACGTACAGCTCAAAAGTGAATGCAAATCCATCAGTTTCACTGCACCTGGGGTCTTGTCATCAATGAACCAGTCTCACTGCACCTGGGTTCTCGTCATCAATGGATCAGTCTTACTGCACTTGGGTTCTTGTCATCAATGGATCAGTCTCACTGCACTTGGGTTCTTGTCATCAATGTATCAGTCTCACTGCACTTGGGGTCTTGTCATCAATGGATCAGTCTCACTGCACTTGGGTTCTTGTCATCAATGGATCAGTCTCAATGCACTTGGGGTCTTGTCATCAATGTATCAGTCTCACTGCACTTGGGGTCTTGTCATCAATGGATCAGTCTCACTGCACCTGGGGTCTTGTCATCAATGAACCAGTCTCACTGCACCTGGGTTCTCGTCATCAATGGATCAGCCTCACTGCACTTGGGGTCTTGTCATCAATGGATCAGCCTCACTGCACTTGGGGATTTGTCATCAATGTATCAATCTCTCAAGCCTATCTATGTCTTCAGGTGACAGTTTCGGGTGGTTTTCCAGTTCCTTCGCCATCACCCAGCTCTAAATGTCGGAGGGTGTGGGTCAAACCCCGGCACCGTCCCATCCTAGAGACACAGACTCAGGCTCTTTGCCATTAGCAACAGAGGGAAAGTATTTGTGCTCATGTGACTCGCACAAGAGGCGCAGCCCTAGAGCTGTTAGACTCTGTGTCCGAATGCCAATGTCGGGAGCATTCACTCCTCAAGGAGACAGACCCGGCGACCCTACCGCAATCTACTGAGAACATCCAGCCCTAGAGGTGACGGGCTCAGTGCCCCTATCACAATCTCCTGAGTACATTCAGTGTTAGAGATGACAGACTGAAAGCTCCCATTGCAATCTCCTGAGTACATTCAGTGCTAGGGGTGACTGGCTCAGAGTCCCTATTGCAATCCCAGGAATCACCAAGCACTACATTCTGCGGTACAAATGCAGTCCTTCTGGTCCAAATCCAAGGAGGCTGCAATCCCTGCCTCCTATCTCCATACCTGCGCCTGAAAAGCATTGCATCTCGCTGCCTGTCGCAGGCGCCCGCTCATGGCCAGCCGTGCCAGTCGCGCGCCAGTCTTCTTCCTATCTATCTTTTTCTATCTAGTCTTCTTTTCTATTAATCCCTTCAGCACCCCGCATGATAGGTGACAGCGTGCGCCGATCCCACGGGCACATCCAGCTCCCATGACATGTATCCCCGACTGGATTCACAGGAGCAGAAATGATTTAAACCGAAACATAACCCGTTTAGTATGAGAAAACATGATGATGCCTTTTTGCCATGGCAACAGGTAGAAAAGAAAGCCACAAATGCATCGGAGACGATTTAATGAGGCAACGCACCCAATTTTCCACCCTCCCCTTCCCCCTCCAGGAGCCCTATTGATCCTCGGGAGCTCTTTATGTAAAGTGACTCATTGCTATTCAGGAAGGCGTGTCTCGGCTCACGGCCATTCAAGAAACCTATGCTAAATTACACGTATTCGCTCCCGCTCTCTTGCTCGTAATCTCTGCTCCTGTCTCTCTCGTTACCGTTCTCTCTCCTCTATCTCTTTCTTCGATTTTGTCGCCTTCGGTCTCGTTCTATTTCACTCGGTCTCTTTATCTCTTACAATGCCTTGCCCGTCTTCGCGCCCATCTCCCCTCGCTCTCTCCGAGGACCACAAGGGATTCACCTGCCCCTACTCAGAGGAGGCGAGCTTCCCCATCTCTCAGATATCCCAACCCCGTTTTTGGGGTCCGTGCGTGAGACCCTCACAGGAGAGACCTACAACCTAAATGACTCCCGTGGTACAGCATCACTCCCCGTGGGGTTTGGAGGGACATCTCTCCCTCCCAGGGACAGGCCCTGGTCTGCACGGGGCCAGGGCGGGGGTCCCGAGGGGGATCACGAGAGAGCCGCGACTCTGAGAAGCCGAGGGCCTGGCTTCCATGTAACAACGCTGGGCGTCCCCAGCCAGTCAGCCCCGCTGGAAGTGATCACCATTATATAAGCCGAAAGTCGATAAACGCATCTCCCAGAGGAGTCAGGTCTCACCACGGAAGGAGAAATCTCTGTTAGGAGAAGCGCCACGAGGAAGAACCTCGTTCTCTGTTGAACCAGTTCTGTATTGAAAACAGCACCTCTTTCGGAGTATCACTACTCCGCCGCAGCACCTCTGACGTGACCTCAACAACCCATCTTTCCACAGCTGAAGCACGTGGCTTTGATGAATGCGCAGATCTTCCATCTTATCTCACTCACCAGCAGCGTTCAGGGCTGAAACAAACCCGTGCAGAGTGCAGCGTTTCTCTTAGAAGCGCGTCAGCGCTGCATGATGCTGCACTTACCCAAAACCAAGCCTACCTATTCCTGCCTCCACCTCACGACTCTGTCTTCCGCCACCCTACACTCCCCGTCTTTCTAGCTCACTCTTACGGGTTGGTTTGCCCTCCTCGCTTTCTACCTCACTCACAGTATTCCTGTAATTCTCTTCTTCTCCCTTTTTTTATCCCTTTCAGTCTTTCTCTCTCTTGCACTGGTTCAAAGTTTGATGATGGGAAATTACAAGCTCATCCCTCTTTTACAAAACTGCACCACAACGAGGAGCCTTTCAAAGTAGGCAAATGCTGACATTTTCTAAAGTGAAGAGAAACACAAATCCAGTCTAATCCTCTCGTTAGTAAAGTGACCATACTTTCAGAGAATGAACAGTCACACTTCTGGTCTAAGGTTCTTTGCGGTTTTGCTTACAATGTGCTCTGATCTATCACTCCTAATAATATTATACCATCCCACCAAAACGGAGGTGCAAAGGGTAATTTACTGTCCTCCCCTTCCTATGACAAAGGCAGCACACTCCTGAGACTTCAGACACTTAGCAGTGCCCGTAATCTTTCATGTGAACCCGACACATACTTTCACACTCCAAATCATTTCTCCAATACTCTTGCAAGAATGACCACATGCTTTTGGTTCCTTCCATTTATATGTGTGAGGTATTTGTGTTGTGGTACTTCTCATCCTGTCAATTGAAGACAGACCTATTATTCCACCTGTAAATAAATAATGAACATAACACATATACTTAAACTTTTCTTCTTATTTTTCTTCGTTCAGACCTACCTTACCTTACCTTACAATACCAACTTATCATATGCTGTAAAATATGTAATAGACTATTAGAACTGTTCATCTGTCAACTTAATGCATGCAGACTATCATTATTACATACCATTGCAAGCCTAAGAACCAGCCCAGTAAATACTATTTCACTTCAACTACCATCGCATAATTTTTGTCTGAGCCTAGCCCATGATGTGACTCCATCTAGAAATCATTTGTTACAAAAGCATCTCACTGATAATAAGATCCTTCCCAGATCCAGCATGCTCATGTCTTTGGAACTCTTCTAGCTACAAGAACCTTCCACTGGTACAATCTTTCCCAACTCCTAGCACGCTTCCGCCTTTGGAATGATTTCCATAACTATGTCATCACTCTGGTATGAAGATCTTCCCCATCTACCCACATGCACCTGACTTTGGGGCGCTTTCTTTTACAAGAACATTCCTCTGGGAAGATCTTCCCCTGCGCACAGCATGCTCCGACCATTGTAAGAACATTCCTCTGATGTGACGATCCCTCCAAAGACTCAGTTCACGCTCCCTATGGGAGTTTTTTAATGAAAGGACAGGTACAGGCAAATAAAAGCCAGTGCCAGCCTGTCGTTTCTTTGGGAAGTAAGTTTTGTTAGGTTCTTGGTACTGATGGCCGGCAGGTTTGAAGGTTCTCTAATAATAGATGTTGTCATCAAATACCCCCTGAAAAATGTTTTTCCATTGGGAGGTGTTACACATGGAAGCGTGTCATGATTTGAGAACCCCCCCATCTCACCATTGGTAGTTCCTTAGCATAGCTCAACAGTCTCCACTGTACGGCATACTGCAGTCTTTTACTAAGGTGTTATTCCACACCCCACCATGCCCTTTTCGACGGAATCAATTCCTAGTCTGTAAAAAATGTCTATATCAGGCTTTATTCAGAGTAAGCAGGTAGGCCTCCGCCTGGAAGTAAGTGAAGTTCTAAGATCTCTGCATGGATGTGAATATCTCACCGCAGTCCAAGCATCGCCTTCCTTATCAGACTATTTGTACAGACAGAGATTTTATTCCATGGCTCCCCTCTGACACTATTTTCACTCACTCATGGATGCGAAAGTTCATAAAAATGTAGCAGGAGTTCATGACTATGGAAGCATCTCTTACCCATTTTCATTATTACAAGAAAGATTTCCATCTTTTCTGAGAAAATTGACAATTGCTGTTCGGAATTAACTTCTATAAAAGTGCAACTGCCTCGCATTGTTGCTATGCAATAATAAGCATCTGGCTACACAGAGCTTTGGTGTTGTATAAATACCATATCCTACCATACCATGATGACACATCAGATGATACCATTCCGCAACTGGAGGTTCCAAACAACGTTCTAAAAGATTTATTTCTTAAGTAAGAATATCTTTCTACAGTATGTCCACATTGGTGGAAGACAGACTGTACATGTGATTTTATTCCTCACCTTTTGACAGGCAGCACTTGTGGACAGGGCGACTCTGAGGATGGTATCTTAGGTGGCCCTCATTGACAAGACAGAACCACTCTGAGAGTGGTATCTTAAGATGTGCTTGTGGTCAGGACCAAGGCAAGAGTGTTGTCTTAAGTAACACTTGTGGGGAAAGCTACTCTGATAATGATGACACAAGAGGCACTTGATTCAGGACCACTCTGAGAATGTTTGTTTCTTGGGTAACACTTGTGGACAGGACCACTCTGAGTGTGCTGCCTTAAGTAGAGCTTGTAGGCAAGGTTTGCTACAGCGAAAAAGGGTGTGAACCATTAATTTGTGAGCTGCATATGCAACTTTAACTGATAATATTCAGGGGACGTTCGTGGTAGTTAGACAACCAAAGAGAGACCAATGATCTAAGCAGGTCTCCACCACATACCACATACCACAAACCAATGGTGAATGTTTTTACAACCAAAGGAAGGGGGAAAGCTGCTCCTCGGATGGTGAAATAGTTATTTAGACTTCAAGAGTACACATTTGAGATAAAGTATGTTCCGGGTGTGAGAAATGTTAAGGTAGATTGCCTTTCACATTTGCCAATAACCTCAGTGGAGGGTGAAGGAGTGGAGGAGCATGACACAGTATATTGGATTATGGCCACAGTAGGGTTGTTCCTAGAAGGAGCAATCAGTGAGGATGAGTGGAAGGGTGCCCTAAGTATTGATGGCGAATTGAAAAAGTGAAATACAATTTAACAAGTGTTTGGAAAAAAAATGGGCAAGTGATAAACATCTTGGCAAGTACAAGTGGTGTGGTCAGAGTTGTCAGTGGTTGATGGTGCATGTACAGAGCAAAATATTGGTGGTGCCAGAATCCATTCAGGAGAGGCCTATGGAGTTATTGCTTGAAGGGGATTGAGGTATGTCAGCTGTAAAACATAAAGCACATGTGAATTTTTGGTGGCCAGTTATGGATAGAGACATAGTATGTGAGGAATTGTGATAATTGCCTGAATAGCGATGTCTTGTGTGGTCAGAGAATCACCCATAGCATCCATTGTGTATCCTGATGGTGAATGGAAGGACACTGGGTTTGGATGTTTGTGGCCCATTTAGTCATCAAGGGTTGAGTGGTAAATTGGCCATAGTAGTGGTAGATTATTTATTGAAATGACTGTAGGTTCACATAGTGGATGAAGTGAAAATAGAATTACTGATTGGTTCTTGTAAGGATGTATTTGTAAGGGAAGGCATTCTACAAGAGATTGTCATGGATAATGGTTCACAGCTTGTTTCACAGAAAATGTCTGATTTTTTTAAATTTCATGAAATACAAAACCATAGAACTGTGTTGTACCATCCCAGTGAAAATGGATTGGCTGAAAGGTGTAACAGAGTGTGGGAGACTACCTGCAATTGGCCACAGAGATGGGTTGAATTGTAAGGAAGAATTATGAGCAATGCTGTGGAACTATAGGTCTACACTGCATTCAGTTACTGGTCAATCACCTTTTGGGCTTCTTTTAGGAAGGAAGTCTGCAATGATAGCCTGTCCACTGTGGATGAAAAGGAGAAATGGAAGTGGGTATGATGCAAGTGTTGTGGCCAAAAGTGTGAAAGCAGGGCATACAAGTTACTGTCAGAGACACAATAGTAGACTGAACAGAGGTGTGCATTGATTTAAAGAAGAAGATTGTGTGTGTGTCAGGTGGGTACCTCATTGAGGAAGAGTGAATTTAAATTTTCGAGTGTCAAGAAAATAAGCAAGATTTTTGGCAAGACTATGATGTTTGAAGGCAATAAGATGGGAATGTGAGAAGATTAGCTCTTTGTTCTGCTGGAAATATGCTTGATGAAAATGACATGAGTGGAGACAGTGTTGTGTTTAAGCTAGGTGGTAGGGCATATCCAGAAAGAAAAAGACAAGACCTACATGATTGAAGGACTATGTTTGGATGAGTTGTATATGTGTATATTTTATACTACTATTACGTATATTTATTTTTTTGTTTTGAAGGGGTGAGGTGTTATATTCTTGATTTATTTATTTTGCTCTGTTACTTTTATGTTGGAATATTTAAGGGAGAATCCTAAGAGGGAATGATGTGCGTGAGCAGGGAAATGGCAGTTGGAAGGTCGCACCGTGGGGGTCCTGTTGTACCTTTAGTACATATTCTTGACTACAATAAATTATTCAACATTATCATCCTTCATGTGGCTTCTTCAACCTTCCGTGTCCAGACTGAGACCTACCATTGCCCCCTCCTTCAAAGGAAGATAATGATACGTACCTCCATCTCTCTCTATGTGCCCTGGATTAAGGACTTTGGACTTTGGGTAAAGAAATGCTTTGGGAGCTCGTTTGACTGTCTCCTGCCAGATGCGGGACCTCTCTCTAACTATGGCTATCTCATGAGAACACTTCTCTCACAGTAATTCAAGTATAGGCAGGGGGCTGGGAGCTGCTGGAGTTTCTGTAAGAGTTTCAAAAAGATTCCAATGCCCAGACAGCCTTGGCGTGTCAAACACTACTCAAATTCCAAATGCATTATTCATTACAGAAGCATGTTCTATAATGAAACATCAGCATTTTCAGGGAATTACTGCACAGGCTCAGCTTTTCACTCAAAGGCGAAAAGATCTCTTTTTAAAAAAAAAACCACAACATTTCCTCCGCTAGAGATTAGCTCTGCAATCACAGTGTGTACCTCTTGGTACAAGTAATTTCTGAAACAGGTACATTTTCTGAAGTGTCAACATATGACTCCATCGGGAAATTCTGGCAGAATTCACATCTAGCAAGGCAAACTATTAACCATAACGACATAATACAACCATCTCACGAAATAGAGCCAGTCGCGAACAATTAAAAATGTAACGTTTTATAGCAGAGCAAAGGTACTGGAAAAACAAATCTGTAAATTATATTGAGGTCTCTTTTGAAACTTTTCAACACGGATTCCTAACTTGGGCTGCTTTATAAACTGTAAACTGTTTATAATCGAGCTTGTCAGGTAATAAAAACGTAGAGATTTCAAAAGTATATACAGAGTTTACATTGTATATACTTTTGAAGAGATTACATTGCTAATGTAAAGTGTACCACTTTAAGGTAGGATAGAGTAAAGTGTAACCTTCACAGGCGAAGTTGTCACACTTGGCGTTTTGAGAATGTTGAGAAGTTTCCAGAGTTGTCCAACCTTCCCAAATTCATTGTGAGAGAGAAAACTAGCAAAACGTGTGTCTTTTTGCTGTTTTGGTAGATAAACCTAAGGTTTGTGCAATATTTTTGTACTTTGCATCAAACTAGAAGTTCAGGAAATATAGATTCTATAAAATGTAAAGCACTGTATGCTTGGTTATAACATTCCTCTCTCTCTGACCATATGCTTGGGTATTGCCTCCTTTTCTCTGATTGTACCCTTGGTTACTTCCTTCCTCTCTCTGACTGTAAGCTTGGTTATTGCCTTCCTCTCTCTGACCCTTCGCTTCACTACTTCCTTCTCTGACTCTATGCTTGGTTATTGCCTTTCTGTTATTGACTGTATGCTTGGGTATTGCCTTCCTCTCCCTGAACGTACGCTTGGTTATTTCCTTCCTCTCTCTGACTCTACGCATGGTTATTGGCTTCCTCTCTCTGACCGTACACTTCATTACTTCCTTCCTCTCTCTGACCGTATGCTTGGTTATTGCCTTCCTCTCTCTGACTGTACGTTTGGTTATAGCCTTCCTCTCTCTGACTGTATGCTTCATTACTTCCTTCCCCTCGCTGACCGTATGCTTGGTATTGCCTGCCTCTCTCTGACCTTACTATTCATTACTTCCTTCCTCTCTCTCACCGTATGCTTGGTTATTGCTTTCCTTTCTCTGACCGTATGCTTGGGTATTGCCTTCCTCTCTCTGAATGTATGCTTGGTTACTTCCTTCCTCTCTCTGACTGTACTCTTGGTTATAGCCTTCCTCTCTCTGACTGTACACTTTATTACTTCTTTCCTCTCTCCCACCGTATGCTTGGTTATTGCCATCATCTCTCTGACCGTACGCTTCATTACTTTCTTCTTCTCTCTCACCGTATGCTTGGTTATTGCAGTGCTTAATTTGTGCTTGTTGTTTCCGGTGCAGAGCACAAGCACTTATTTTAAAGGGCTGACGCTTATTCTTCTACCCCAAGCATTTGCTGCGAGCAAAAAACACATATGGGAAAGACGGAGGAAGAGAAAACGAAAAAGTGTCACAATGGGAGAAAGCAGAAAGTTGCAAAAGTGAGCTGAAGGGGCAGGGAGTGGCTTTAAATAGATTGAAGAGGCCCGAGATGGCTTCAGAATTAGGCTGCCTCCGTATTCATGTTCCCACATTTAATTGCAGCAGCTGCATGTTTAAGAAGAGGGCTTTCAGCACCGGCACCTTTTTATTTACAAATTAAGCACTGGGTTATTACCTTCCTCTCTCTTACCGTATGCTTGGCTATGGTCTGCCTCTCTCTGACCATACGCTTGGTTATTGCCTTCCTCTCTCTTACAATACATTTGGTTATTGCCTTCGTCTCTCTGACCATACTCTTGCCATCAGTGGTAAAAAGGATCTATTATAATGACACAATGCTAGTTGGGTCTCTAACATTCACGCTGGCCCCTCTCAAAGTACCATTGCATGCTGCTGCAAGATTAGCATCTGGAGAACACATAAGGGATCATGTCACCCCTGTGCTAAACAATCTTCAACTACGCCCTCTGAAACAAAGATGTAACATTGAACTCGACAATATAGCCTACAAGACTGTCCATCTAAACGTCCCTTGGTATTCTGAAAAGAAGATCATCATCTCTGGTGGTGCACATTCTTCCAGATGCAAAAAAGGAATTTGCCTGGAAACCTCAAACACAATGAAGCAAAAGAATCTCAAACACACTTTTTCACGAGTTGTCTCGAAGCTCCAAACTTCATTACCACTCACTGTCAGAAAGGACTCACCTTTGAACATTCCTTATTGAGTTGAAACCAAGCGGTAAGACAAAAAAGCATGTCCATGCCTACTACTTGAAAACTGTGCTATGAATCCATCTGCACAGAACTTTTACCTTGCAGATAACTGTTACTAGTGTTAAATGGTCAAGGTTACATTTAATTAAAATAGGTACAGCTCGAAGTGCACCCCTCCCTGTAAAGTAATTCATAATATCATCATTTTATCATGATCTTTTCGAATTCAAGGCCCATCACCATGTTTTGACTCATCACAAGATATCACTCTTTCAAGTTATTGACTTTTCCAGTTCTAAATCCCACTGTACTCCTCGTAGTGAGAAGCATTTGGAGAGTGTATTGAGTGTATGCTAGAGATAAATCTCATGAACATGCTATCAGGACCTGCTGAAGGGAAGCCTTAGCTAAGCTTTATGGTTCAGACACCCGTCTTCCAACGTAAGATCTCAGCTATATACAGGGAGTAAGAATGGCCTGGTGAGACGGTCTGAAGCCTCACATACTCGAAAGATGCTGCTACACTGGAACTTTGTGTGTCATTAAAACTGTGCACTCCTTTTTATGGCGATGTAAATACAAACGTAGTGGGCATAGAGCTTGAAAGCAAACACCGAAAAGGTTAACAGATAAGAGGTGGGACTGAACATGCCAGATACGCTGTTGGCTGTATTACAAGTTCCATTGGCTGAAATCCTCTTGTAATACAGCAATCGAGGCATCTGCCACATTTGTAATGGACTAGCCTATCCACAAACGCTATGGGACTGATTATGAGTTGGGCAGTTGAGCAGCCACAACTTCAATACAGTGGTGGTGAGGCGGCTGTGAAGCCGGTGACCTCACCATCGCCGTATTATGATGTTTCCACTGGGCTGACCAGCGTAAACCACCATGTTACGATGTTTCCGTCAGTCAGCCCAGTGGAAACAGAGTGGCAGCATTGGCCTCAGCTCCACTAGGGAGGTGAGGCCAATGCTGTCGCACACAGCACCCTCAGAATGGGCACTGTCTGCATAGCAGAAAGTGCTCATTCTGAGGAAGTTGACAGAGGGGCCCCTCCACTGCCCGCGACATAGTCATGGGCTGTGCAAGGGCTCCCCTGTGGCCTCCGGCACTGCCTTTTTGCCATCCTTTTCATGGCAGGGGCTCCGCCATCAAAAGGTTGGTGGAAAGGCAAGTTGTGACCTGCACAGCGGTGGCAAACTTGGCCCCACCATGTATGACCACGACTTCGACCACCGCCAACCCGTCGTGATCCCTGATCCCAGCAGAGGTGTTGGTCTCCTGGCAGCCCGACCGCCAATATCAAAATCTGGCTTTCGAACCACCAAGAGTGCAGCGGTCGACTGCCACTGCGAGTTTGGTGGTCTCGGGACGCCAAACTCTTAATTAGGCCCTAAGTATGGTGCAATGTATTTAAACAGAACAATGAAATATCATTGGTTGGCCAAGAGGCTTTGTGCCTTTTGAGTAACTGATAACGTTGGTGGAAACATTACAAGAGAAAAATTATAAATCACAGGACAAGCATGCCTGTCCTGTAGACAATGGTGGTAGGGTCCAGAAAGCAACAAGAAACAGAAAACTTAGGAGCCCAGTATGTTAATGAAGATTCATTGAAAGCAAAGAAAGATAGCACAAATGAAGTAGCAGTTCCAAAGGAAACAAGGGTAACAACCCTAGATGGACAAATATGTACATCACTTATTCAATGTAGTTTGCACAGAAAGCTGGCAGCTGCAACCAACTTCTGGCAAAATGATCAGTCGCCAGAGGCCCCACCATATGGCAATGGGTGGCACTGCAAACATTTGCTATGATTGCCACCAATTCATAATTCCATTGAGAAGCAAACAGCCTGTTATTAGGAGAAGCATTTGCTCCTTCTGAGAGAGGCTTTCAAGTGTTAACAACAAAGTGCAGCTCATTCCCAAAAATGTAACAAAGTTGGGGCTGGAGGAAATCAGAGCACTATGGGAGCTTGTCACATGACTTGTGGCGATGAACAGGAAGTTATTCTTTGGCAAAGAGGAGGATGCTGGGTTTCGGTAAAACAAAGGATGCTTTGTTTCAGCAACGAGGATGTTGGGTTTCGGGGCTGGTTTGTAAACATAATAGAGTCACTGCAGACATGAGTTTCTAGTAGCACATGGCACAAAAGAAGGTTGTGTGCATTGCTCTGCCTCCCGTGGCTCCACCCTGTAAGTAAAGCCCTTTCCCTGGCTCCTCTGAACTCCTGACCCCTGGCAGGAGTTCAAAGCCCTCCTCCCCACATGCTTCTGCCTGCGCCTCATCCCTGGTGTCTAGTGGGAGGGCTCTGCTTTCCTGCTAGGCTACCTTCTGCCTCTCTCCTCCTTTTGCTTTGCTTTGGTCTCTGCTCCGCTTCACTACTGTCCCTTAGTGCTCCTTTTCCTCATTTCCCTCTCACTCCGCTTTCTCTCTCACTTTCGCTCTCTCCCTCCCTCTCTCTCCCCCGCCGCTGCTGCCCCCATGGCCCCACCCCTTTTTTCAGCTCTGCCCCCTTTTTCGAGCTGTCTTCGTCCCCCACCTGCCTCCCAGCTGTCCTCTCCTCCCCCCACCTCCCTACTTAATGGCAGCTGCTGCGTGGTAGGCTGAGCAATACCACTGACCTGGTCAGTGCATTGCTCTGCCTCCCGTGGCTCCACCCTGTAAGTAGAGCCCTTTCCCTGGCTCCTCTGAATTCCTGACCCCTGTTGGGAGTTCGAGGCCCTCCTCCACCTGCAGGCTTCTGCCTGCACCTCATCCCTGGTGTCTAGTGGGAGAGCTCTGCTTTCCTACTAGGCTACCTTCTGCCTCTCTTCTCCTTTTGCTTTGCTTTGCTCTCTGCTCTGCTTCATTACAGTCCCTTAGTGCTCCTTTTCCTGGTTTCTCTCTCACTCAGCTCTCTCTCTCTCACTTTCGCTCTCCCCCTTTCTCTCTCCCCTGCCGCTGCTGTCCCCGCGGCCCCACCCCCTTTTTCAGCTCTGCTCTCTTTTTCGCACTGTTTTTGTCCCCCTCTCGCCTCCCATCTGTCCTCTCCTCCCCCCACCTCCCCACTTAATGGTGGCCGGTGCGTGGTAGGCTGAGCAATACCACTGACCTGGTCAGTGCATTTCTCTGTCTCCCGTGGCTCCACTTGTAAGTAGAGCCCTTTCCCTGGCTCCTATGAACTCCTGACCCCTGTTAGGAGTTCGAGGCCCTCCTCCACCTGCAGGCTTCTGCCTGCGCCTCCTCCCTGGTGTCCAGTTAATGGCGGCCGCTGCGTGGCTGTGCCGCTGGTGCGTCGAAGGTGCACCAAATGCAAGACTGTCTGCGCCCGTCCGCTCCTGTACCGCGCCCAGCACCAGAACCCCTGGCTCCCGTTCCCCCCCACGCCACCACCCTCCATGCCCTCAACACCGTCTGCTCTCCTGCCTGCCTTCAAGCCTCCCTGCAGACCACCCATAGACCCTTCTCATGCCGGAACTGCACCTTCACCAGCCTCCACGCAAATGACCCACCCACCAAGGTAGGACGCAGCCATCTCAAATGTATCCTCCTCAACACCCGCTGCATCCACAAGCACTCAGTAGAGATATGGAATCTACTTGACTCAGCCTCCCCAGACGTCGCCTTCCTGACCGAGACCTGGATGAACACCTCCTCAGCACCCAACATCACCATAGCCATCCCAGACAGCTACAAGTTCACCCGCAGGGACTACTCCAACAAACCAGGAGGAGGCATCACCATCATCCACAAGAACACCCTCAGGATCATGACCAACACCGAAGACACCCTCAGCACCGCCGAGCACCTGCACTTCCAAAGCCACACTGACCCAAACACCACCCTCCGAGGGACCCTCGCCTACAGGGCTCCCATCCCCCGACAGTAGTTCAGTGACTCCATTACCGGAATAAACAATAAACTTTCCTCACAAACAACACTGCCACCCTGCTCGACAACTTCTCCAACCTTGGCCGCAAACAGCTCGTCACTACACCAACCCACTCTGAAGGACACACACTCGACCCTATTTTCTCTGCCAGCAACTACGTCTCTTTCAGCCATACCACTGAACTCCACTTGACAGACCACTGCTGCATCCACTTCTCCTTCAAGAAACCCACAACACACCACCACCAACAACGGATCCCCCACCGCAGTTGGAACAAGGTCACCGAAGGCCAACTTATAGCGACCCTCTCCCAGAACCCACCCATCGACACCATCGACACTGATGCAGCTGCCCGCAACTTCAACACCTGTGCCAATACTCTTGCCCCAATCATGAATCCCTGCAACAGACGCACTGAAAGAAAGGCCTTCTGGTTTTATCGCCGATCTCCATGAATCTAAGCAAAGCTGCTGTAGACTCAAAAGAAAGTGGTGCCAAGATCAGACTCTGGACAACCTCACAGCCTTCAAAAACGCCATCTGCAGACACCACCAACTCATTCGAGCCACCAAGAGAACTGCTTTCAAAGAACGAATCAACAACAACGCACACAGCCACAAGGAGCTCTTCAACATCGTGAAGGAACTCTCAAGCCCCAGCTCCAACACCAACGACATCCCGCCATCCCAAGACCTCTGCGACTCCCTAGCCTCCTACTTCCACAGCAAGATTGCAGACATCCATGACAGCTTCAGCACCCAGACCCCCCCGGCAACCTCCAACACCACAGATTCACCTCTGACCAACCTCCTGCTCTCCTAGACCCCCGTCAATGACAACAACACCATCAAAATCATGAACACCATCCACTCCGGCTCGCCAGCTGACCCCTCCCCACACCAAATCCTCAACAAAGAAAGCTCAGTCATCGCACCCCAACTACGGAAGATCATCAACAGCTCCTTCGAGTCCGCCACCTTCCCAGAGAGCTGGAAACATGCCGAGATCAACGCCCTCCTCAAAAACCCCAAGGCGGACCCAAAGGACCTCAAGAACTTCCGTCCTATCTCCCTACTCCCCTTCCCGGCAAAAGTAATTGAGAAGGCTGTCAACAGACAACTAACCCGCTTCCTGGAGGAGAACCGTACCCTGGACCCTTCCCAATCCGGATTCCGCATCAACCACAGCACCAAAACTGCCCTCATCGCCGCCACCGACGACATCAGAACCATACTGGACAGTGGCAAAACCGCGGCCCTCATCCTCCTGGAACTCTCGGCCGCGTTCAACACCATCTGCCACCACACCCTACCCTCACGCCTCCGCACTGCTTGAATCCGTGACAGAGCCCTGGACTGGGTCACCTCTTTTCTCACCGGCAGAACCCAGAGAGTCCGCCTCCCCCCATTCCGCTCAGAGGCCACTGAAATCATCTGCGGCGTACCCCAGGGTTCGTCCCTCAGCCAGACCCTCTTCTACATCTACATGGCCCCGCTCGCTAACATCGCCTGATCCCACAACCTCAACATCATCTCATACACGACAACACGCAGCTGATCCTCTCCCTCACCAATAACTCTGCCAAGACCTACATCCACGAAGGAATGAAGGCCATCGCCAAATGGATGAAGAGCATCTGCCTCAAACTCAGTTTCGACAAGACGGAAGTCCTCATCTTCGGCTCCACCCCCTCAGCATGGGATGACTCCTGGTGGCCTGCCACTCTCAGAACCACTCTGACTCCCACCAACCACGCACGCAACCTAGGATTCAACTTGGACCCCTCACTATCCATGACCCAGCAAGTCAACGCCATTTTCTCCTCCTGCTTGCTCCGAAAGATCTACAAATGGATACCCACCGAAACCAGAAGAACAGTCACCTAAGCCCTCGTAAGCAGCAAGCTGGACTACGGCAATGCCCTCTATGCAGGAACCATAGCCAAACTCCAGAAGAGGCTGCAACGCATCAAGAATGCCTGTGCACGCCTCATCCTGGACATCCCCCGCCACTGCCACATCACAGATCACCTGAAAAGCCTGCACTGGCTCCCAGTCAACAAGAGAATCCCCTTCAAACTCCTCACCCCGCTCACAAAGCACTGCACAACACCAGACCAGAATACCTCAACAGAATATTCTCCTTCTACCCCGCAACCTGGCATCTCTGCTCTGCCAACCTCGCTACCGTCCCACGCGTCTGCAAGACTACAACTGGCGGTAGATCATTCTCGCACCTCGCCGCCAAAACGTGGAACACTCTTCCCACCCACCTGCGCCAGACCAAAGACCTCCTTACCTTCAGGAAACTTCTCAAGACCTGGCTGTTCAAGCAGTAGCAGCACCTCCCTCCTCTCTTTTCCCCCCTCCCCTCCTCAGCGCCTTGAGACTCACGTGTGAGTAGAGCGCTTTACAAATTCCTGATTGATTGATTGATTGGCTTCGGATGCTAGATTCGGATTGAAACAAGGAGTTAAGATGAGTGGTTCTGTTTCAAAATAGGCCTTGGGAACTATGAAAACAAATGTGGGAGCATCCATAACCCCCTGGAACAAGTACTGTAGTCCCTTCCTAGTGGAATGTTTGGAGTTTTTTTACGCAAACACAACTGATGTGGATGGGTAGTTGTAACGCCTTGGCAAATGGAGGCAAAAGGCAATGGGAAAGGATCTACACTCACACAGCTGGAGTAAGCTCTGTGGTGACAACTAACTTTACTGAATTAATTCAATCCATATTAGAAATGAGCTGAAAGATTGAGTGTCAAAAGGAGGAAATTTAGGAAAGTATTATGAGTGGAGGAAATAACGGGAAATTAAGTAGCACATAATGGGATTAAAGGAATATTTAAACATTTTTGACGATGTAACTACGAATGAATGAATATTTATTTTCTAAATTTCTCAGCGTGTCTAGAATATAACTATAAGGGTAGGCGGCCCTCTGATGTAACTAAAGCAAATGAAATGAACAAGTGACTGAAACAAAGGGACATGGAAACATAATGGTGAAATAATGACGTATATGGCCTGATCCTGTGCGGTGCATGTACTCTGCGCTCTACAGCAGGGGGTAGTTATATCTCTACGCTCCACAGGCCAGAAGAGATAAAGAAGAAATCGCTGTTATGTTTTAATGTGCCGCTCCCTTTAGGGAGCATCATGATGGATAAGACGTTTATAACAGTTTACCTTCGAGGGTTCAGCAGCAAGGAAGGTCTGTTGATTGATGTGTTTTATTTCTCCTATTTGGCTTGCCACATATTAGAACTGGTTTCACTCTCAATTCATGACCCCGGCAGGTGGGGATGAAGAGGTCTGAGGGGCAGTGACGGAAAATCAGTACCATTCCCTGTGCATACGATTGAATGCCTAATTCCTCTCCCCCAACTCTTGTGAGCAATGGAGCTGCAAAGGCGCCACAGACCCTAATGCTCTCAAGGAAATTGGGCTTCCCACCACCTGGTTCATGGTAATAAACAATAACTAGTTGGGGTGTCTTGGGCCCATCACATCTCTGGACACCAGGGCTACCGTGCCTGCTGCTAACATGAAAGGCTGTTTCATTGATCTAATAGCGAAACTAACTGGCAGTACAAAAATACGAGAGAGGGAATATTAAAAACAAAAAATAAATTATCAAAACCAAATTTGGCAAGAAGAAGAACGTATCAGATCAGTGTGCATTGGCAAAAGTAATGTACTCTGTACAGGATCAAACTGCACACGACACACTGAGTTAGGCTAACACAGTCCCACAGGACAAGTTATACCCTGTACCAAGTGCACATAGGAGATCAGAACCTCGCAGAACCTACATATATATTGATTTAGACTACATCCTGGGCCACAAGCGGGAAACCATAATCCCTTTTGCACAATTGTGCATGGGGTCAGATTACTTCCTCCTCTGAGACAAGAGAACATGGGGTTTCAGAATCTCACTGGGTAATTTGCAAGGGGTCAGAAAACACCGAGTTTTCCAGGTCAGATGTATACAGGGAGCAGAATAAGGGGGGGGGGCCTGCATAATTATGTGAAATGCAAATGTGGTATTTAGAGGTCTATTTTGGTGCAAAGTGTGTCCTCTCGTCTGTTTTGGATGCGAGGACACATGCTACCCTAAAAAAAAAGCGCAAAACCAAAAGTGCTGCAAACAGCCACTTGCGTTCTGTTCATTCACATTATTCCCCTGCTCCTGTGATAGGACTTTTACGCAACAGTGGAGTCGTATAATTTGGTGAAGTTCGTGTAACAAGATTATTGCAAAATTCTGGAAATTATGCTAGATTAGCTGGCATAATAAAAATTTTGCCTGGCCCAATCAGAATCCTGTAGAGCAAGTATAGGGGGGAGATCAGAATCCGTCATGTTGGTCTGTACAGGGGAGCAAAATACAACTGAGGAGTACATATATAGGGATCAGATCCCCCTCCCTAGGACAAGCAGACGTCAGGGTTATGAATCATATGTTAGTAAGCATGTGGAAATGGAGCCCCACAGGAAATTAGCACATAAGGGATCAAAATTCACCTTAGACAAGTGTATGTAGGAGCTCAAACTACTCTCCAACAAGCAGTCATAGATAGGAGATCAGAGCCTGGTAGAACAAGCATACATAGAGTATTAGAATACTCCCAGGGCCATTGCACAAAGGTCTTCAGAATTCCTCCAGAATAAGGCTGCTTAGGGTAACAGAGTCGAGTGGAATTTAGTTCGGGGGCACCTGGGGCATCCAGGGTCTACAGGGCCTCAGCCATGAGGGCTTGAGGCATTTACTTCTAATTTCGCAATGGCCCTTCCTACCATATCTTAGCAGACTGGGCCAAGACCAGTACCTTCAGGACTCGTGTCTCAGTCATGAAGATGACGATTGGTCACAGGCTTTTCTGGGAGGTTAAATCAGAACTAGAAACTGCACCTCCAAACAAGTGCCACAATCTGTGAACAATATTTCACAAACAAAGATGGAGGAAGAGAAAAACGAAAAAGCGTCACAAAGGAAGAAAGCAGAAAGTTGCAAGCGAGCTGAAGGGGCAGGGAGTGCCTGTAAATGGATTGAAGAGGCTCGAGATGGTTTCAGGATTAAGCTGCCTCAGTATTCCATGCTCCCACATTTAATTGCAGCAGACGCATTTTTCAGATGAGAGCTTTGAGCACCGGGACATTTTTATTTAAAAATTAAGCACTGTTGTTCAATGAAGTACAGTCGAGGGTCTCTGGGCAGCGGGCTCTTGTTTTGGGCGGTTGGCATCAAAATCTGGGAGCAATTGAAAACATAAGTGGGCATCTTGGACTGAAGCATAACATCAATTGATGCCCCAGAGCAGGTGCGGATGGTTGACGGGCACTATAATAACATATTCACTTTAAGAAATGGCAACATCAGAGATCTGTGTGACGATTCAACACTTTGGGCAGAATCCTCCGTTTCACTCACATTCGCGTCTCATGTGAGCGTTGCCCATATGCATCGCCATCGTTTGTTTGAAACAGCAGTATGTGATTGGTGTCACTAATGCCAAGGTTTAGTATTTTGTATATCGTCTCGTGCCCGGCACTATTCTGCGTCTATTTGCTCCCATTTTCGAAAATAAGGAAATCAATGCCCCGAAAAATGTGACATTATGGGGGTCATTCTGACCCCGGCGGTCAGAGACCGCCGGGGCCAGGGTCGGCGGGAGCACCGCTGCCCTGCAGAATCCTCCATGGCGGCGGAGCGCGCTCCGCCGCCATGGGGATTCTGACACCCCCTACCGCCATCCTTTTCCTGGCGGGTCTCCGCATGGGCACTGCAGGGGCCCCCGTAAGAGGGCCCCACAAAGTATTTCAGTGTCTGCTTTGCAGACACTGAAATACGCGACGGGTGCCACTGCACCCGTCGCACCTTCCCACTACGCCGGCTCAATTCTGAGCCGGCGTCCTCGTGGGAAGGTTGATTTGCCCTGGGCTGGCGGGCGGCCTTTTGGCGGCCGCCCGCCAGCCCAGGGCAAATCCCAAAATACCCTCAGCGGTCTTTCGACCGCGGAGCGGTATTTTGGTGGGGGAAGTCTGGCGGGCGGCCTCCGCCGCCCGCCGGACTTAGAATCACCCCCCATGTGTCCAATATCACACAATGCGTTGTGGCAGAAAATCCGGGAACGGGATAGTTCACCGTCGGTAGTTCCGAATTCCCAAATGACTAGCATGGATGATGGAAGCTTGAGAGAGAAAATAAAGATAACGAGCCCAAATGTGCAAAACGTATCTCAAATTGTGAGCGCGTCTCACGACAGTAAATTCACTTGTTCTGTGTTTAAAAACTGGAGCTGGAGCTGAACCTCCACTTCTTCTTAGTACTGCGGATAAAGAAGCCAGAGGAGGGCTATCCATCACACGGCCCTGGGGGTGGACGTTGTTACCTCACAAGAAGCAGCGTGGCACTCCAGACTCTACGTCGCGAGGTACGCTCCGTCCGAACCTAGTATACCTTTGGGGGATTTCCTCACCTTTGACGCTGCGAGTGACAGAGACGGACGAGTGCCTAAGCTCAAGCAATACAGGTACTCTTAGAGGTCTCCGCCCATTTGACACCCAGAAATAAGCCTCGGGTCCATCCTAGGCTTGACCCATATATTACTGTCTCAAATCCGTCGTGAGAACTGACTGAAATCCGACAGGTGTTTTCTTCTAGACAGATCCAAGCGCGCGTCACCTCGGATGCCGCTGGCACCCGCTTCACTCCACAATCGTGGCCAAAATACCCAGCCTGGACTGTAACGAGTGCAGTATTTACAGCGCACTGTCGTTAAGGTCTTGTTCAACAATAAACTTTCCTCACAAACTAATATCTCATGACAGCCATAAACTTTCTGCACACCTATAAACCCGCTGCTTATGAATATACTCCTACGTGGCCATGCGTTACCCTGTACGCCCGTCTCTCACATTCATGGTGTGTACTTTTGTGCCGGAGACATGCACTTCCTGTAAGATAAAACCCCGGCTGGACACGCATCTCCTGCCTGCACATACACGTCCTGTATGGACATGTCATTCCTGTATTGATGTAAACTCCTTCCTGGTTATGCAATTTCAAGGCATGACTCACAAAGAAATCTACAAGTGTGTATATTCACTCATATTTATATTTACTACTAGAGCTAGACTTAAATGTTTCCATCTCCTCAAATAAGGGGCAGAGCCTCCTACTACTGTATTTATTACTGGTGGGTTATTACAAGTAATTTTACAATCATACTGCACATCCCCCAGAGAAATGGAGATCTCCCTATGGAAAAGTATAATTTAATTAAGTTTCTTATATAAAAAATACAAATACAATAAAAGCAAATATTTCAATGTAAAGACATATTTATTTAAAATATTTATTACCAACCTGGAAATTAAAAAATGAAAGTGTACGACACATTAACTTGTCAAGTTAAAAGTATATTAAATAATAAAATAATTCAATAATTAAACAAAATTACATATAGAAATATACATTTGGAAGCAATAATTTAAAAAAGCACTCACACCCACTAACATTGTTACTTAATGTATAATGTTTGTTAACAAGCTATGCATTTAATTAATGTCCATTTTATTTTTAAATTAGGTTTATTATTAAAAAAAAGAATTGCATATATTATTTACCATTTCAAACCACTTAAAATATAACATTTTAAGTGGCATACTAATTTAAATTAATTTAACATTTGTTCCTATGGGATGTTACTTTAACTTCCTGCCTCTGTTGATTTCTATAGAAGTGTGTTGCAGTTCCAGTGGTTGGCCATGTGGCTGTGTGATGTACTCCACGACTAGCCTTGAGTACATTTACACCTGTTTTGATAGCTTTAAAGTATATGTTGTGACTTACAATTGCCTTTCTGATTTGTGGATATGTTTTGTATTAGCATATCCTTCCCAAATTTCCCCAAACCGCTTCCAGTTAGAAGTATTCCCCATTTTCCAGCCACTGACCCTTGTCCTTTGCACTTTTTCAACAAAAATTTGCACCTATTTTTCCAAAGATCTATGATCAAGTGACGGAGATTGCTACACAGAAAAGATAGGAGAGGTGAATGTTTCTGGCCGCAAAAATTTTTTTTTTAGTACATGAGTAGTACTACTCTAGTACTACTTTTTGTACTGCAAAATGCATTTTTGAACTAAGCCCTTAGTGTGCTCAATGATCTGTTGCATGGATTTACACCTTCTGCCTTGTCAAGCATTTCTTAAATAAGCATACACCGTTGTCCACTTCATCATCTGTGGCACAGAGTAGACCATCACCAAGCACTACAGCTCCAGCCACTACAGCTGGGGCAACGGAACAGAGACACAGAGGACTCAGGCCCTCAGCACTTTCCAACCCAACCCTTCATCAGACCTAGAATTGACCGTCCAGAACTTCTCCACAGGGGTCACTGAATGCCTCAACAGAGATGCCCCACTGAAGCCAGCCAGAACCAACAAAACCCCAGGACAAGCTAGCTGGTACACCAAGCTCAGCTGCTACTGACTTGAGAAACAATGGCAATTCACCAGGAGCCCTTCCGATAGAGCCACCCACAAAGCAGCCCTTAGCGTCTACCACCAGCAAATCAAGAAAGCCGAAAGAGCAGCCATTACAGCCCACACCGACAAAGCAGCCAACTGCACAAAATAACTATTCAAAATAGTCAAAGAATACTCCAACCCGGCAACCACAGTGAACATGATCCATCCCTACTGAGAACACACTCCTGGACTACTTTCACAGCAAGATAGCCACCATCTACAACAACTTCAACCCCTAACCCACAGTCCCCAACCTCAGCAGTCTCCACCAACGAGCACACACCAACTAGATGATCACCACATGGACACCGCTCACCACATAATCTACCTCAGCCATCATGTCATCCATCGACTCCAAGCACTCACCGACCCATGCCCCCACCACCTGTTCAACCTCGGAACCAACCACATCAGCACAGAACTCACCCAAATCCTCAACACCTCCATTACCATAACAGTCGTCTTGGACAAATGGGAACATGCGGAAATCAGACCTCTCCTAAAGAAACCATCAGCCGACCCCAGAAAACTAAAAAATTATTAACCAATCTCTCTGCTCCCCTACCCTGACAAAGTTGTTGAGAAAGCCATCAACCAACAGTTCACCAAATACTTGTAATAAAACAACCTGCTTGACATCTCCCAATCAGGATTCTGCACCAACCACAGCACTGAGGCCAATCATTCCAGCCACAGACAACATCAGAACACTCCTCAATCACACAGAGATGGCTGTCCTGATCCTCCTCAACCTCTCAGCTGTATTCTACACTGTTTTCCATCACCCCCTCATGAACAGACTCCACAACATTGGAATACAAGAAAACACCCCAAAATGGATTGCGTCCTTCCTGCCAGGATGTAATCAGAGCATCTGGCTGCACACTTCACCTCTGAACCCAAGAATATCATATGCAGGGTACACCAAGAATCATCCCTCAACCCCACACTGTTCAACAACTACATGACCCCTCAAGCCAACATCGTCTGATCCCACAGTCTCAATATCATATCCTAAACAGATGATACACAGCTCATCCTCTTACTCACTGAAGACCCCATCAACACTAGAACAAACTTCAGCAACTCAATGACCAACTTAGCAAAATGGATGAAAATGAACTGCCTCAAGCTCAACTCCGAAAAAACAGACGTACTGGCCAACTAAACTCGGACCCACTCTCACACCTACAGACCATGCACACAACCTCGGCATCATCCTCAACAGGGAACTGACCATGAACCAACAGATCAACAGAGTCGCCTTCTTCTGCATCCACACCCTCTGCATGCTCCACAGAATCTTCAGATGGATTCCAGTCAACACCAGAAAAACCGTCACCCAGGCCCTCATAACCAGCCACCTTGATAACTGCAGTGTACTCTACGTTGGCATCTCAACCCAGCTCTTCAAAAGACTCAAGGCCATACAGAACACAGCAGCTAGATTCATCCTGGACTTCCCCAAATGGACCCACATCACCTCCCACTACAAAAAACTCCACTGGTTCCCCATCCACAAGAGATGCCAGTTCAAGATCCTCACGCAAGCCTACACGGCCTTACACTACCAAAGACCAACCTACATCAGCCATCAACTGCACCCCTCTTTACTAGCTCTTGCACACACACCCTGAATCCGTCTCAGCTGCAGCAGGGGCTGCTCCTTCTCCCACATTGCTGCTAAGACCTGGAGCGGCTTGCTCCTCCACCTCCGAACAGCACCCTACCTTGCAGACTTCAGAAAGAAACTAAAGACCTGGCTCTTCACTGGAGAACTTGCACTCCAGCGCCCAGATACCTCTAGGGGTGATAGTGCTGTGCTCTACAAATCCTGATTGATTGATTGATTGATACATCATCAGTCTGGCCAACATCTCCTACCTGGACTGACACCTCCTACCCAGAAATACACTCTTCAAAATTATGTACACCTCCAGCCTGGTCAAATATATCCTTACCAGAGATAAACTTCCACCAGGGACATTCACATTCTGTATGTTCATACATCTCTGGCAAGGCCAACACCCTCCTGCATTGACATCCACTTTCTGCATGCTCATCACTTTCATGGATATTCATCTCCTGCCTTGCCACACTCATCTTTTTTGGACATACAGATATGTTATGTTATGCAGATTTGTATTGCAGATTTGTACTTCAATCTAACCCAGGAATATATCCTGGCACTGAGCAGGTGCAAGTCTAGCCAAACCTACACCTTCTGCTGGGAAATGTACTTCTTGCATGGACATACACTATGTATGTACTTATACATTTCCTGCAATGATATCTATTTCCTGCAACAATAAACACTTCCTGCATGAGCGTATACTTTCCAGGTGCTCATACATCTCCTGAAGGGATGTACTACTCATGCAAGTAAAAACACTTCATGCCTGGACATATATTTTCTTTTTACTGATAAATTCACTGCATGCATGTGCAACTCTGGCATGGACTTAAATCTCCTTGCAGGCCAACGGTCTCATGGCTGATCATACATTTCCTGCAGAGATATAAACCTTCTGCCCAGATATAAGCTTCCTGTATGCATGTTCAAATTCTCCTAGGTCATGTCTTAATGGAAAGAACGTACATCGTCTGTTGGGTTATTACGTAGGCAATCACGTTGACCTTGCTGCATGTATGACATTTCTTGTAAGGATGTACAACTATTGCATGGACATACAGCTCGAGTTTGAACATACACTGTCTTCAGTGCTATACACTGACTACAGAACTATACCTCGTCTACAGAGGAGCTGTGCTGCATCTGCAGGAGCATAAACCTCCTTTGAGGTGATACATCACTTTTGGTGACATACATGACCTGCAGGGCTGTGCAGCTCCTGTTGCAACATAAAACCTCGACATACCCTTATCTCATCTACCAAGACATATACACCTCTCGTGCTTCATATATCTCCTAAAAGTCAATACGCATACTGCACATAGGAGTCAATTAGCTGTGACTATTCCAGTTAAAATTCATGTTGAGGGGTCCACGGCGCAGCTCAAGATCAGCGGTCAATTAATTTCGGTAATCATTTGCAATATAGAAACAATTTTATGAAAGTATGTGTAATCATACAAAATATCGATTCATCATTTACTGCGATATTTTGGTGTGAAACGGGTCCTCGTTTCAATATTTGACGTGAGGACGCATTTTGCTGTAAAAAATAGGCAAAAAAAAAACAAAATGGCTTAAGCAGCAGGTGCTCAAATTCTGTCAGTTTTTATTATTCTCACACACTCACTGTAAAATTTTGACATGAACAGAGGATAATAATGCAAAATGGCGTAATTTTGTGAATTCCGCATAAGTGCCACGAGAAATTCACAAAACTATGCAAATTATACCAGCATAATTGAAATTTCACCCAGGCCTATCTGAAAGCACAAAAGAAGCACGGCATACAAGGTTCACCCTGTGTACTGTGACTGGAAAGGTGGAGGGAGAAAGAGGGAGATAGAAGAGCTGGAGAATTAAAGGAAGGGAGGAAAACAGGAGAGGGATGAAAAAAGTTTGATTAAAGGCTTGGCACATGGGAGAAAGAGCGAACCGTGGGGTGGGGATAGAATTTGGTAAAAGAATTAAAAGAAAAACTATAGAGGGGAGTGATGTTGATGCTATATAGAGAGAGGGAAGATGAAGAGAGGATAGGGTGAGAGTGGCGCCTGAGAATGAGAAGGATAACACTAGAGAATGGAACAAGAAGGATGAGGGATAAAGGAAACAGGTTTAAGGACATCCTTTAAGCACAGAGTCTAAACAAACAGGAGAGACAGAAATAGGAGGATGCCAGGACATAGTGAGGTGGTCAAAGGGTGATGGAAAAGGAAAAAAAGCAATTGGCGGAGAAGAAAAATAACAGGGAGTTGTGAGGTAGAAATGGAAATGAGCGGGAAAAAAGAATAGGAGAGAACCAAGGTAATATTGATAGGTATGATGGGTGCTGATGTCACCGGAATTGGGGTGTGTGGTAATGCCATTCTAGTGCCATGGACCACGACATCTCACAGGGTCATGATGAATAGCATCAGGCCCCTCTGAGTTACTCGAGCCCCACCAGTAATTGTGTGTACATGACTCCTGAGTAATCTAAAATTCCGCATGACCACTTTGCGGTTATACTTATTCCGCAGCGATATCAGCCCTTACAAGGCATATCTCAGCCTTGGCGTCTCCAAATGCACAGGGTTATATGCTTCATGCTAGATCTGTTACCCCTGGGTCCTGAACTAATACTCCATACACAAGCGCATAAAACCCCTGCTAGTACCTGTGGTTAGGTCATTCACCTTTAATAGGGACATATTGCCATGCAGGAACCCCACCACCTTTGCAGACCTACACAGCTTGCACCACTACCGACATGCCCATAAGCCTCCTCTCACTGCATAGTTGCTATCAGGTCATACACGTTTTGTGGTGGCAAACATCTACTGCAGGGCAACACACCTCTTACAGCACCATTACACTTCTGCTCAGCCATAACTCGGCTACACCGCCATAAACCATTTGTCTTCCATGAAGAGCTGTCTACCATTAAGCTTTCTACCCAGAAATACACATTCTGTTCTGCCACAAAATCCCTACACACCTATAAAAAAACAGCACTACTTCGCCTTGCAGTGCGCGCTTTTAGAACTCCACGTGAAGAACCTTTTGTCACCAAGCAGCCAGCTACTGCTGCCATACACGCCCAATAGCACAATAAACACCCTGTTCTCTTTAGACTTTCTTAGTTTCCCTTCCACACCGATCTCTCTCTTTCATTCTGCTCTAGCACGTTTACAATACTCCACTCCCCCACACTCAGCGCTTCTCTCTGCTCTTGCAAACATACAGTACCATAACCCTCCCATACTCTCTTACCATTACCACCCGGAAATTGCATGTTTACAGCATTCTAACCCATCCGCTCTGCCCTATCTCATTCACTGTGCTTCAGCACGCTTACCGCTCTATACCCCTTCCGCGCTCCCCATCTCTGTATCACTCTGCTCGCTCTTTCCTGTCTATACAGGCCTTTCTCTCTGATCTGTTTCACACTTGTCTAATCTCTCCTAGCTCTCTGTTTTTTTTTAATACTATTCATTTTTCACTGCTTCCTACAGCTTCCTCTCTTCCCTAGCACTTTCAGTCCCTTGTGACACTTTCCCTTTTACCTAATCGTTTCACACTTCCTAGAAGTTCTCTCTGTTCTACTCTTTCACCCTGCCTTAATCATTTTTACACTGACCTAATGCTTTCTCATCAGCCTCGCGTCTTTCCATAAAGGAGCACCCCTATATGGGGGTATGATCACTTTTGGAGCAGGCCTCAGTGATGGGACAGCAAAAGTTTAATGAAGTAGATGCCAAGGAGTCCACAAATACAGGCTCCCGTTGTAAGTGGGGTCAGGTGTGGAGAAGGCTGGGGGCCTACTTGGTGAGCTCCTTAAATTCTCTGGCAAACAGTTGACCGAACATTTTGTCAACCTTGACCCCGCCCCATGCCCGAAATAGCCCACTGTTGATTTTCTCCTTTTTCACCTACATAATCCTCAACTTGTCATGTCAGTTGTAGGTGATGTTAATATGATGTCTTTAATTCTGTCAGTTTTTCAGGTGTCTAAGTTTCACCATATTTTGGACAAAGTAGACTTCTGTTAGGCTAGGGAACAGGTAGACATATGTGAACCTTAAAGGAGCAAAAGTGGGTACCCTGAACTTGAGACACCGAAAAATTTGCCTCAATCAAACCTCCCACAATTACTGGATTGGAGACGGTGTTAAACCTCAATTTCATGAGGCAGTGTACCTATGTTAAGGCTCGTCCCAAAGCATGAAAAGCAATTGAATTACAAAAGGATCAGACAGCATCGTCAGTAGAACAGGAAAGTCGTGCAGCTCACATTCAAAATCCAGGGTTTTTATAATAAGAACTTTTCTAGTTTCATCGTGGTATGAGCGAAGGTATAATTTCTTCACCAGTTCCGAGCACAAGAAGAATGCCACATTTCCTTAACATTTAAGCACTAATCCATTGTATTAATAATTATTTAGCATTCTCTATGCTAATGTCATCTGGAGATTTTTGAACTGCATTTACAGTATCACACTTTGTGAATAAATAGGCCTCAGTGAAGAACCAGAAGATCTGGCATCATCTTTCCAAGTACATCCGAGCTAGAGAAAATTCACCATAACGAAAACAAAATAAACAGCAGAAATATCACAATACATTGTACCTTGACCGTGTACTGCGGAGACTGTGGAAAGAGGACAGACGCAGGGGGAGGAGAATAAGTGGGTGACTGAAAGTACTTCCATTTGAGTTAGGTGGCATTTACACGGACAAGTGGCCTAAAACACATGAGAAATTACATTTCTACACATCATGGAAGGCTTGTTTTAAAAGCTATTGTATTACATCAGTCTGTAGATGCACTTCGGCAATGAAGCACAAACATATAAATCCATCAAATGCTCTTAAACATCTCACGCCAAATACATACTGAAACTGTCTTTACATTCTAGCCCTTGATGGGTACTCCATATTAATATCCTGGGGAAGGCCGTAGATGGGCTTGCTCCAGGGGACCAAATTATGGCGCGATCGCCTAGGTATATCCCCTAGAAGGTTTTCATGGGACTCTGATAAAGATCCTTAATTTTAGCAGGGGCCCTTTGTTTGAACAAGGTGCTGAAGTATGTGGTGCGGGAAAGACCTAGAGAAGGCCTGCCATGAGTCTACTAGACAGCTTTAAAGAAGATTCATGTTTAGCAATGGTAATGTTTAGATTACACTGTGAATAGTTTTTGCACACATTTTGTTTATTCATTGAAAAATTACAATTGTTTTATATTGTTACTATAATAAATACAGCCTGAGAGGTATTCTCAGAAACCAAAAACGTCATCTTAGGTCAGATTTTTGTGCGGTCGTTACTCTGGGGCCCTCCCTACTCAACAGATACCCTTCCTAAGCTTTGCCTGACTCGCTCTACCCCGGCCACTTCGCTCATTTTCTTATCCTGCTCAGGTTTCCATGGATATTTCATGAACCTTTCCCTACTTCTCTAGTCATTTCACAAGAACCATAGTAACACTTTCATGTTATGCTGGTCTTTGCACACCTCCCTAACCCTTCACACAGCCTTATACCTTCCCTACTTCACCATCCCTTTCTCACACGCTATCTTAACACATTCACACTGTTTTAACAACTTCTCTACTCTCCCTTACATATTCACCTAAATCTTCTTTAACTATAGTACCCTACAACACATTGAGCTTCCTAACTAGCTTTACCCATCTCATGCTGCCAAAAATCTTCTGTATAGAGTTAAAAGTGCCACACCTTCATTCAGAAAAAAGTTGCTCTTAGCTCAGTGAATCCTGCTGGCACTAACTATGGTCTTTTGCCAGCATTCTAGGTTCAGTGGGGAGGGACATTGGCAAACACAGTTAGTCAGCCTGATTGTATGGCTGTGATTTGGTGAGAGCTCAGATCCATATGAGGCAAAACTTATTACCAAAAATCAGTCAGGTGTTAAGAGCAAACAATATCCCATCTCATCATGTGTTTTTTCCTGACCCATAAGTGATGTATGCCAATTAACACCTTGTGAAAATGGTTTATCTAAGTTTGCACAAAGCAGTGGACAGTAATGCTCAATTAACAACCTCTCAGAATGCGGAGTTTGACTACGTTTATTAGATTGTTAAGAGTCAAGAGCTGCAATATGGAAAGGGTGCACAGTCCCTGTTGGTGCCTGGTTCACCCTTAACAAGGTGCCCCAGGTACAAACAGGGTCAGTGAGCTCTACTACATATATTGTGCTGCCACTGACTCCAGCCCTGCAATGCATAAGTGAAAGGTGCAGCAACTATTTGAATCAGATGCTTGTCTTTCAAAATGAAGGCAGCATGTAGCTTGCTTTCTATGGGCCATATCTGGGGTAATCCATCGGGCTACCCCTTTTTCCCCTTTCACAGGGCACCTTGAGGTGGACCACAGTCTGTACGCCACTTCCTTATGGACCACAGTTAGTATGCCTTCTGACGAAATCTTTGCCTCTGTGCCCACATCCATAATATGGCACAAGAGTAGAGTCAAAGTGCTTTCCTCATTTGCATGGGGCTACACCCCCTTGCAAATGTGTAAATGCCCTTTTACAATCTTGTTGGTGCTATATATGTGCCAACATAATCTGTTTTACAGAAGGAGTCACACAAGTGTCTGTGGCCTCTCCTGAAATACCAAAGTGGAAACACACATTATTTAATTCTGCCACTTGTGTTAACTAAGGTAAGAGTGTGATACAAGTGCACAAAGCAGTTAGAGGCAATGGTTATGCCTGCCTTCCAGTGCTGGAAGAGATTAGGGGTGCCAGTGGCCTGATTTAGAGTTTGGGGAGGGGTTACTCCGTCACAGCGATGATGGATATAATGGGATTTATATTTCGGGGGACGGGATATCCATCACTGTTTTGATGGACTAACGCCTCTGCCTATATCTAAATCAGACCCTAAGTGTCTTATGCTCAAATACTGCTGGGCACCCACAACTGTTAACTGCTGATTCCTCTCATTGTACGCCCTCGACCCTGGCCCATAACAGCAAAGGACACAAAGTGCTGTTATCACCCTAAAACAAGGGCAATGCTGCTTAAATAATTCATTCACTGACAGGTGCTTTTTTTTAAATACTGTAACATTGCTTTAAAACCCGAGCACAATAGATGAATAGTGACTGTGTGGAATGTAATTGAATGTGCAGTTGAACACAAAATTGGGGCTTTTTGGCACTGATGTCTGGTGAACAAGAAACTGTTTTACTGAGTAAGCCTATAATCCAATATAATGAACAGTGGTTTATGCCAAACCCTGTGCTTTCTTCAGGCCTAATCGGGAGATCCATCTATTGTGAAGACTTTGGCTGCAGTGCACAGGTATCAAAACGTTTTTTCAAACCAAAGTAACACCAGTGAGCTAAAAAGGGAAGAGGATAACTGAGATACCCCCTCAGTGTAATTATGTGTCTGTTTATAGAAAAGTATGTGCTCACAGAAGAAAACCAGCATTTGATGTGGTCTAGGACTTTGGCATTACCCAGTCATCAAACTCTGACATGCCTGCATTAATATTTCTTAAATAAAATGTTGCAGGCTTTAGTAAATTATGAGGATTTACATCGAATTCATATGTGATAAACAATAAATGACATTATGTTGGGATATGATTGATCCATTTTAATCTGATCTCTGCATCACAGACCCTTGATTCCTGTCTCTGGATGCCTGGTCCCATGTACCCCACCAATATCGTGTCCACCAATAATTGTGCCCTTCCAACTTGTCCCAGCCTACCTCCCACTGAGCTAATCAATGTGAAAAATAATACCCTGCGAGCAGAAGGCACATTGATGTGGTGTCATCATATGAACTCTATCCAGTTCCACTACTACTTCACCATTGTCAAATCCACCTGCTTCCGGATGCACGCTATTCTACAAGTTCTTAGATCCTTCAGGTACTCACAAGCAGGCCTTTAAATCCAAATCACTTCTCTACTTTCTCCACAGCGAAAATCCACAGAACATCCCTTTCCTCAATCCTAGTGCCACTTTTCAACTGACTCAGTCAAGCAACTGCAGCCACAACCCACTCCTTCTAATTTACCATCACCCCATTCTCAGTTCCTGAGGCCACCCCAATTTTCTAGTACCAACCCCTTGCTGAGCCGCCTCTTAATATTGTGCTCTTTCATTCCTGAAAAACTATGCCCTACTCACATTCAACATACTATTTTGCTTAATTTGCTGGCCGATACATCTGATATCTTATCCACCCACCCAAATTAAAAAAGAAGCTTTTTCATCTTCTTCGTCCTCTTATTGGAAGAAAATATATAATTTGCTTCCCACAAAAGACATCCCCAGATTTATACATCTGCCCAGCAAAAATACATCTCCTCTAAACTTCAACCTTCACCACCTTTAATGTAGTTGATGTCATCATGCCAACATACTCTTAAAAACTATGTCAAGCCTATCCTTCATTAGCATAGTGTGCTTCTGACTCGTCCACTGCCTTGCTGACGGGCCCCACTTTGTGCACTGGCACTCGTCTGACTCTCTACCTTCCTACCTTACCCACAAGCCTGTTCGTATTTCCCATTTGTTATCTAAATAAACATCCACTCTTGATGACTGCAACTCTTCATTTGATTTCTTTGCGACCTCTTTTCTGAGAGGACCCAAATCTTTCAATCTTTTCACATCGACTGTGGACTTATTCCTGGATCATGTGACTCCCCGTCATCAGATATTGAATGGCCACCAGTTATTTCATTATTTACCTCAAAAGACTGACGTTCTTATCTTCCCCTGCTCGAAGTCACTAGAAGTCACTCGAAGCAACTCCGTCTCCCTCTCAGTATTTCCTCTTCATTATCACACAAGCTCTCGGCTACATTCAACAGCGGAATAAGGTTCTCTACCTTCTTCACCTCACCTGAACCTTTACGCCCTCTCATCTGCTTAACATTTGCAAAATCGTCTCCTAAGGTACATTTCATACAACCTTGTCCATGATCACTGCATCAGGATTCTGTAACATGAAGTATTGAAACTCCTTTCCTTCAGGCTCCTTTGAAAGGTGCACGTGCCTGTCACTGCATTCTCTTTGCAAGTTCAACACCGCATCACCACTCACACTCTAGGTGCTAACTCTGGCTTCGGGTAATAGAATCCAACCCTGAACACCAGTGTCAGACCTATCGCTTCTTTGAGCACCTGGTTAGCATATTAGAAGAAGATATTTAACTGAAAACCTAAAGAAAACACACATTAAAAAAATGTATGATCTCACTGTTAAAATAGTGTCCTCCCAACTAACATTATGGCAACGAATTTAGGAAAGCAAGGACTATATTGTGGCCTTACTGAAGAGCTGAATGTATTTGCTGCATCTGCATTAATTTCCCATGTGTACATCGTCAATTCATATACATGTCTTCAATTGGTATCCAGGTATATTCACAACCAACATAAATAGTGCACCAAAGGCATAAAATCAATCAATGCATAGACTATAAATGTTTATACGTAGGTCACTCCAATAATCATTTGGTCTCAACTAACATATTTCAATAAAGTAAAATGCCAACGAGCATCTAAACGTATTTGACATTCGTCAATAACATTGACTGCAATAAGCACTGGAATGGTTAATATCAGTCATTCAATCACAATTGAGTCATTATGTATAAGCTTCTGAAGTCGAACATTGATTAGAACGCTCCCTTGATACAAGGTTTATTTTGTGTCCTTTAATCACTTTCAGATCAGTTTTTTGGGCCAATCTTCTAGGATTTAAATTGAGTTGCAATTTTGTTTTCACATAATTTGCATTTGTATCTGAAACAGACTGTAGAAAAGAAAATAGCGACAAGTCTGTATGGGAGACCAGGGACTGATCATGATGTACATGTGTGCTCTGCTATTAATTGTAAATAGCAGAGTAGACAAGGGGGCAAGAAACAAGAAGGTTGGTGTTTGAGTATTCTTTGTACTTTGCTGACATTATCTGCTTTCGTAATTGCTCTTTAGATTCATTTTGATGTACTGGTGATGGAGACATGGTTTACCAATGTATTTTTAATTATTATAGGCCAATCACAAGTGAGTATCTTTACTGGGTAATCATTCTAGTTATTTATGGTGCACTCCACTGATGAGGCTCAATAAGACTGAAACGTTACCTTGCAGTTCAGACTGGACGGCATCTGTTGGAGATGGTCCAACGCTGATTTCGATATTGTTGGTCCATGTTTGGTCGTGGTCTGTAGCTGCTTACTGGTCAAAATCGTATTGATCAGAACCTGGCCCAGAGTAATTACTGGTGGCTGAGATGAATTCAAACATTCAACTTTTATTTTTTTCTATTCTAGAAAATATGTAAAAATGTACAATTCAGGTTCACTGCCTAACACTTTGTCCATTGAGGCACGCCTTGGGAGCAGGAGCTCTCTACATAGTGCTTTGAACACAACTCAAACAAAAGTCACTGTAAACCACTCTACCCGTCATGCGTGAAAGGTTATTCGCAATGGATTCAGTGGGGACATAAAAAGACCCGGACTGGAAACAGCAGGACTGATTGCTCAATGCGGATACATTTATCCAAAGTCTTTGAAAGAAAATCTTTCAGACATTCAGATGATATACGGTGTATAGAAGACCCACCGTACTGCGAGACTACAGCAGGCCGGGGGGGAAAAGGAAGGCAGCTGAGTCACTGTTATTACGGATGACATTGGCTGATTATAGTCTGCAGAATGATTATGGCATTAAGGGAATTAAAGAGGGGAATAACAGTATATTGTAGACTGTGGGATGACCATTGGATGCCCATAAACATGGAGCAGACTACTGTAGCAGAAAGTAACAGGCATTAGTCAGGCCACTGGAATTATGCCGTAGGGGAGGGCCAAAATATGCAGGCAGGGTTGACCAAATTATGGAGCAAGAAATGACAAATTATGCGGCATAATGTGACACATTTTGTGATTATATTATTTTCATTATTTTGTAATTTGTACACTTAAAAACACTATCTGGGAATAGGTTGCCCCCTCACTGGTACGAGTTTAATACCTGCACATAGCAAAAAACAACAAAAAAGGGACGAGTCAACCTCTGCAAAGGGCTATCAACTGCACAGAAACATGTTTCACTGTATTTTCAGTAACTTTTGAACCATTTGAGCTAGCAACAAACTTTTTTGTTACAATCTGCAGATTATGCAGCAGATGATGGATTAGGTGATAAATGAAGCAAATATATAATTATGAGAAAAATGCCACAGCTACACAATCACATAATTCCAGTGGCCTTGGTCATAGGTTTCTGAATGGTTAGTGATTGGCCATGGACAGCAGCGAGACTCTCCATAGGCAGAAATCAGCAGGTTAGAGGGTAAGGGTCTGCAAATTGGCCGATAAGGGATCATGGACAGAAGAAAGACTATGGTGGAGGGGCAAGCAGGGAGAGTCTGGAGAAGGGGACGGGGTTCATAGGAAGGAATAAGAGACTGTCTTTATGTCGGAGACAGCTAGATACAGGAGCGAAGGGACATACTGTCTGCACAAAAACAGAATGAAAGAAAGAGAACACAGACCCATGCCCATGCTCCTACTACATTAATGGCGGGTTTATTTTTAAAATCTATTTATATTTTCTACCAGACATTTCAAAAGTCATAAAGGGCCCCAGGCCAGGCAGACCTTGGAAGGGAAGATACAATTAAAGTAAAAGACGCAGTATCACTGCTCGTTACTGACAGACACCTAGTGTAAGTGGCCGGCCCAGGAGAATCTTTACTTCCTATTCTGTCACAGTCCATATATAGTGTGACCTCACAATGGCACTACAGGGAGCTTTTGATAAAAGAGGCCTAAAATTGAAAAGGCGAGGACACTCACTTTTCACAGCCTCCAGAGAGTGTAAAGGATGGAAAAATCACGAAGAGTGAGCGATGTTCCCTCCCTTCACTGAGGGCATCACGTGCTGCTGGGTAGAAGGGCAGGAGAGCCTCGATCTTCCACCACAATTATCAGGAAGCTTCTATTACGTGCAATGTTACAGACAACATCGAAGATCACTGCAGGGGGTTCTAATACTACCCTGATTTGCCTGAGCTTTGGGTGAAGGAACCTGTATGTGAGGCACATTTGCCATTCTGTGTGTGTGAATGAAGACTGCAGTGTATCTGCTTATCCTGTGCCTATAGAGAGTGAGGGACACTTGCATTTTTGCTTTGTGTGTGTGGTGCGTGTATGTGCATGTGTATATTTGTTTCTAGCATACACTACTGCTGCAATCTAATAAAATATATCAGTGCATGTACATCTATTCACCACAATGCCAGGAGTAGCAGAAGTGACATTAAATGACCTTTGGCCCAGACTTTTCTCAGGACGTTATGCCACATTTGTTCCTTAGGATTTCATTTTGATATAAACTTGAGGATTGCAGTTTTGTCTGGACCATTCACTCATGTAACACAACATTGTTCAGATGTGGATGAAAAAACATATTCTCTAAAGTTGAATTCTGGAATTGATTTAAAACAGTGTCAGGTGAAGTACTTGGGGACTCACTTGTAGGAAAACCCGGGTTCAGACCTCCATGATCCAGACCAGAAGGCAACATTTCTTTCCCAATACATTTTCCTTTTTGAACATCTTGTATCACCTCCATCTTACCAGCACAGTTAGTAAGTAAGGGGACTGCCAAAGCCACTGGAATGGTCATAGAGTTGTCAGTCTAGTCTTTTTGTGGCTTTTTCTCTAATGCCATGCATATGTCCAGTACAAGTCTCTTATCCTTTCCTCATCTGAATCCATGGCTTCTTTCTTGTAGGGGAAAGGGGTCGTGAGGATGCAGATGCCCTGGAGTCAGACCCCAAGTGGTGGTGCTTTTTCCACACTTCCCCATCTTAGGAAACACCAACAGCGCTGGAAAGACCACCAACTGTAGGTCACAATATTAAAGTGAAATCTCACGTGCCGATATGCGCAGCATCTTTTATCTGTAATCAGGTTCACCATACCCCCTACCAGATTAAGAAGTTAAAGTCTGCACATGCTCAGGACTGCCCTCATTCGCTGAGCATCAGACACTTCCCATTGGGTTGGGATGCAACGCCATCAGAATTAAAAAGATGTAACCCTAAACACTTCGAACCCCGCCGAAAGTGATTCTTAGGTCAATGCTAAAATGCTACCCAAGGTCGAAAGCCCTACAGAGAACCATAACGGAGCATAGGCATTTAATCAAAAAAAGTTCCAGTAACATTCAATAACAGTGTTCCATTAAAAACGTTGACAGAGGCACAAGTCCACAGGATCCCACTGTAAGCATACTTGAGTAAAAAAATAATAATGTTGCGGAACTCATGCTCGGCAAGGTTCCGTCTGACCTGCGTCTCCAAGTGCCTCTACACATGGTCAGAGGCAGAGACAATAAAAAAGAGACTGCCAAGTAAACCAAAAAATATATGGTGGCCAGGATGGAATGGGAGTGGCTCAGTTTACAGCATTTCCTGGTTTGTTTTTCCTTCTATACGGCGTAACAACCTTATATGCAATGACTGGGATGAGAACTCAAGACATAGGGGTAATGTACAATCAGGTTGAAAGTAGACTTGGGCCCTAGAGGTAACAATTGTGCACAATAGTATCAAATCAGTGTTCAATAACTGCCTTCACAGTACTCTAGGAAGGAAACAAGCAACCGATGCAGTGCTGCAGAAGAAAATCTTCAATTCAGCAACGACAGGAGCAAGGTATAGCAGATTTTACAGGCAAAGGGTGCAAAGAGCTGATTACAGGCGTCACACTCAAACTTCTGCAGTGGATCACTGTCATCATTTCAGGGCAAGTTACAACCTGAAGGCCTAACTGTAAACATTACTTGTAATCACTTGGTGCTAACTCGCACACCCTTAAGAAGAAGATTGAGCAAGGACATCAATTCACTAACATGGAAACGGAAACCGATATGACATCACATGCCCTTTCACCTTAATGACATTATAGGAAGTGACACCATACGACCTCAACCCTGATGAAACCACAATTAGTGACATCACTGATGTTTCATAATAACTGCATGATTAAAATAACAAAGCAAGCACAGGTACATGTCTACTTTAGGTACCACTTATAGTAACGGTGCTGACATGACCTTTAAAGGTGCTGGGGCATGCGTCTAATCCTGGAGTGTAGGGAGTAAGGTAAGTGAGTGAGTCAGACCTTGTCTAGGATGGTCCAGGAGTTCCCCTGTGTTGGAATCAAATATGCATTTTAAAGCACAATTGCTTTAAAGCCAAAGGCTCTGAACGAGCATTCATTAAATATTCTTCCCCTTTTATGGTGTTTCAAGCTAATGAAACCAGACTCTCCAACATGCGTTGACCCCATTTCCTTCAAAATGGACTATGAGAGCCCCAATATGCCACAAATTACCTCCACTGTCCCAGGACTCCGATATGCCATTAGTGATCCTTTAGGCCAAAGATTAAATACAATATTCAGTGCCAGAACGTTGCCCTTACTGCCATCCATATACCATGGGCGGCTAATGCAAAAAATTACCTAAGTATGTTTGGACTACATGTTTGTCATGGTTGTTCGCCTTATGCCACAGTTGTCCTCCTTCATGTCAAGAATTACCTCTAATGTGGGCACACCAGCATTTTGTCACAGTTGGCCCCATGCCATTAATTTCCTTAAGTATGCCAGTATTGTCCCACAGGTGCAACAAATGCCAATAATTAGCTCTCTCTTATCAGTACCAGTATTTTTCCGTGGATGCCCATTATACCAAGAAATATTTCCAATATGCCAATGCCAGCATTTTGTGATCTATGATGCTAAGAATTGCATCCAAACTGCCAGTGGCAGTATTTTCCCCTGGCAGCTTCTATAAGACAAGAATTAAATTAATTATTCCAGGGCCAACAGCAGACTGCAAGAATAATTCCACATTCTGGCTCATGCTCACTTATTTTTCACTCACTCATGATCACTCACATATTTGTTTCCACTCCCTTTCACGCACTCATTCATTGTCACTTACTCTTGCACTCAGTCTCACCATTTTAATTTAGCTATGCTCACTCACTTTCACTCACATTCGCTCTTTCACTCACTCATGCTTTTTCACACGCATTCCTTTGCACTCACTGTCACTAATTCTGTTTATCACCTTGAGCCACTCATTCCCACTCACAGTTACACTAAATCACGGTAGCTCTCACATTTTTTCACTCACATTCTAACACTCCCTCTTACACTCATTCATTCTCACCCACTCACTCGCAGTCAATCTTAGTTTTTCTCGCTCCCTATGACTCACTCATATTCACTTACTGACATTCAGTCACACTCATTCTTTTTTATCTATCATTGAATTTCACTCCCACAGATGCTTACACATATAGACACACACAATCTCTGTCTTACATAAACATGCTCTCATTGGCAACCACTCACAAAAAATACATTTAAAAGCATTTTTACTCAGATGCCAGCAAAGGTCCCATTCCAGCTTATTGTAATCCATTTTTGTTACACTAATACTGAATATTATAGTATTTACCACTCATTGGGCATAATCCTTCTACACAGGAACTGTGCGATACAATGAGTTTCAGTCCTCCAGACAAAACAAAAATTTGCCAGTGAGAGCGCTGCCCATACAGAGGCAAAAGAGCTATTTTGGACGTATTTCCTACCATTTCCCAACATCACTAGGTGGCTCACAAAGGCTAGTGCATCAGGTACCTTATGGAAAAGCCGACCGTGGTTCCGCAGTCTACTGTATGTGCAGATTTAGCAAGATCTGTGAATATCCATCCTCCATCTGGATGTGAGCCAATGGACTTAGGAAGTGTTAGGGGTTGCCAATCTGTGTGACTCATCCTCGCAGCAAATAGGGACGCTGCACGCTCTCCAAGGTGGTAATACATGCACTCGCTATTGGCCTGGATACTGTGTGCTATGTAAGCAGAGGGTAGGCAATGTCTCCTTACCTTCCTTGGCTCATACGTGAAAGTGGGGCAGAGAAATAAAGGAGACATTACCCACAACACAAACAAAATCGAGTACAATAGGCACCTCTGTTTTTAGCTGTAACAAACCACGTGGCTATCCCTTGTTTTTGTCTCCCCTCCAACTTGTAAAAGGTTAAGAATTTGGATTCTGGACTTATGTCATTTTATATACTTCATTTAAAAGATATAGCATTATGTTATATTTCTTCTCTTCTTTCCACGCCAGTCCTTCTTTGGATCAAAGCCCTTTAGAAATTTAAATAAATAAATAATCCCTTTTTGAGTTATGGACCCAGACAACCAGGGTGAAGCTGATGACCAACTGCCATCATGAACAATGGAGATAGTGCTTTTCTAGGCCCTCAGCACTGCCCGCAGTGATACTTACTTTGTTGGACCAGCATCTTCTGGGTGCACAGCAGCAATGTATGCTTTTCAAGGATGAAATGATAGTGAGAAACTCTATAAGTGTTTAATAGAGCTCAAAACTGATATAACCTCGTCAGGATTAAAACTAATCCTACTGTATAAATAATCAATGGACTCATCATAGTGAGACAATGCCTGGCATCAGATAGGCCTCCTTTACTTAAAAAGGGATACCAGGAGGCATCACCCCTGGGTGCACCAGGCAAATAGCTCCCCCCGAAAACAAAATATTCAATTCCGCCTCCCATCAGGTAGCTTTCGTACATTTAGTTAGGAGAATAGCCTTCCCCAGGTCCTGGTGATTGCAGTGCCTCTCAGCAGGGCGTGGTACCAGAATATTGTTATAAACATTGCACCCTAAATTCAGCATAAGAGATTCATAAATACAGCCCCAAGATAAAAGCAGCAAATCGTGTACATCAAACACAGAAAAGTCAAATTAAACAAAGTACAGCTTCTAGGCATCTCCCATCTCAGAACTAGAAGGGCACGGAATACAATCGCCTAGTGAACTTGCGCCAAGTTCCCATCTTCACACCTTTCGATGTGCGCGGCTTGCCACCTTACGCTGTGGCGACATTCACCACAAATAATTGTTTCTTCTCCAATTTTGTGGAGATCCGCTGCTACTCTGGACTTTCTGCTCCGCGCGAAGAATGTAAAAAGTGCTGTGGTTTGTACTTTCTTTGCAATGTCAGTAAGGGCAGTGGCCATGATGCAAACTTCGGTAATTAAAGAAAAAAAATGTGTGTCCGTTCTGGTCCTCACTATTTCACTACATGCCTTGTTGCATTCCCACGGAGCAATGCACGAGCAGTTCAGTACTCTGCAACTGAGATAGAGCTTAGTCTGGCCTTGGTGAAGAGTGACAATACTGTAGTGTTATTCTGGAAGACAGCACAGAGTGGACCAACACTAGTAAGGATGGCCACCATAACCAGGAGGCATGTTTCCCTCCTCCCCTCTCAGCTTCCATCAGGCTATAACGACAGCCTTTTGATCCAACAGCAAAAGGAAGTCTCGTGCCTCACACGGATTTTTCCTCAGCAGTCGCACTCCGTAGAGCCATGCAAAGCCGGGAATGGGGGTAACTCCTACTCAGCCCTATAGGCTTTCAGAAGTATTGCCCAGAGAAGACATTTCCGTGTTCCTCTAAAGGCCAGAATGCCTCTGCATGAGAGAGTGTCTGAGAGCCTCGGTGCTTAGGATTTCTATTCAGTTTCAGGCGGCATGGTGAACCCTTTGCAGCTGCTCCATGTGAGGTCACCATTTGCAAGGGGAACAGTTGCCATAGCGATAGCAGCAGTAATCACATGGCGTTTGCTGTCTTGGAGTAGAGACCTAGAGTGTCCCCTCCCCCAGCTGTCTCTCACAACAGAAAACAAAGCGCAATTATAACAACTCTGAGGGGGCACAGAATGTACTGCAGGAAATACGAGGCACAACCCACGGTGCGTGGCTTGGACAGCCTTTTGGTGTTCCCAGGGCCACTGACTTTGAATGGACCATGCGTCATAAATGCATCAGTTCTACCATGCCTAGCGCACATGAGAAATGGCACGTACGTTCTTGCCCTACCCGAGATATCTCTACATACAGGACAAAGGGCTAGATGTATCAAGCTCCCAGTTTGCATTTCTTAAATAGCTAATGTCCAATTCGCATTTAGGAAATGCTTGATACATGTGCTTTGGAAATCGCAAATAGGAATTCCCTATTTGTGGTTTCTTATTTAGTGAATCGCAATTTGCGATTCTCAAAATGGAGTCGCAATTTCAGGGAGTCGCTATTGCGAATGCCTTCCATACATCTTGAAAGGCATTTTTGCATTCGCACACAGCCGAATTTTGCGATGCGCACCGTTTGTGAATGCAAAAATGTGGGATACATCTGGCCCAAACTTTAAAAACTGCAAACTAGCGATTCATATCTGTTGGTGCTGTATAGTTGTGCACACCTCATAAATCGTGGTCAAAATATTGCAAACAAGAGAATGTTGCAGACAAAAAATATAGAAGGTAGGTAGGTTTTACATTTTTTTACAATAATATCAAAGTTTATTATTGTACTTTTTGTATATTTTTATTTCATTATATATTTAACTGTCAAACACATTTAAACTTTTTTTTTTTTAACAAAATATGGAAATGTACCAAGGTATCTTTCGAGTTGGTGGAGTTAATTGGGGCTTGGATAGATTCTGTGTTTTTTTAAACTATATGTAAATTTGTTTTTAATTGATTAATTTGCTATTTATATATATTTTTAGAATGTTATTTGTTTACATGTTGAATATATCTTTCAATAAAGTAATATACATTTGTTTCGGGTCTCGGGGTTTATTTAAGGATTGGTTGTAAATAAAATATATAAACACTTGCTAATAATTTATTCATATATTAATTGTGCTCTTTTTGAATTGGAAATTATATTTATATGTTTAATCAATTTTCAATGATAAAACCATTTTATATTTATTTTTAAACAGGCTTTTTACAGGTTGTGTGATGTATTAATGTTTGAGTGATAGTGCTGTTTCTAAAGTGTATATTAATCATTGTTAATTGCTTAGTATGTTTAAGTTGTAATGTCTGACATTGTTTTTATACATGCTGTTTACTTTAACAATTTTCAATTCATTTTTTGGATGTGAATTTCCGAAGTTGTTCTTTGATTAAAATATGCATTCATTTCTATTAATTAATTAATCCATTCATTATGCTTATTTTAATTGATCATTTGGTCAGTAATACGTTAATTGCTTTAAACATATTAATATGCATGTCATGATTATATGTTTAATTGAAATAAATGTGTCACATTTTTATTATGGACTGTTGGGTATGTTGGGGAAATGGGTGGGTAGTGTTTTTTTCATATTATTAAGTTATAATTAATTAGAAAGTAAAGTAAACTACATAAAATTTAACAATAGTATATTTTGTGTTGTGAAGTTCATTTTTCATTATCACATGGGATTGTATTACCTTCATTTTAGATTTGTGTATTTTATGGGAGTGAAGAATAATGTTTTATTTAATAATTAGCTTTTTAAGAAAACCTGATATATTTGTATTTTTGTAATGGTTATATTTTTTCAAATGTTAACATATTTAATTTAAATTTCTTTTTTAAACATTTTATATATATTTTTTAAATATTTGTAAGCAGTACTTTTTATTTGATTGTGCTGAATCTGACCCCACCAAAGTATGCACTTTTATGAAAATGTGATAGACTGGTGTTAAAATATTGAAGGTAACCCCCACTATGCATGCACAATATTTGCTGGACTGACTTTAGAGTATAAACTTCCCCTCTTAAATACACACTTACCCCAGTGCTTGTTCTATTAAAGTTAGAATGGTTAATCTTGTTCCCCTGTTGTATGCAATTTTACCAGTGTTCATTAGAATATAGTTACAATAATAAACCAGCCTTCCTTATCCAATGTAGATGCCTTCCCATATGATAGAGTGACTCTAGAACAGTAAATCTGACCTTCCACTCCCTTCCCATGTATGCACTTTTGCCATTGTTTATAGAATTGGAGTTACAATAGTAATTCCCCTACCCTGAAATCTACACTTTTTATAACATTAGTTAACCTGTAGGTAGAATAGGATTTATTTGATGGGAGTTACTTTAGCGAATCTGTCCTTCACTCCCACATTTGTATTTCTCCCAGTGCTTGTTACACTGCAGATAGAATAATGCATCTGCCCCCAATACATACAGTTTCCCCAATGTACGTTGGACTGAAGCTAGAATAGTAACTCTAACCCACCTCCTCAACGTATGCACATTCCCCCAGTATTTGTTAGACTAGAAGATGTTAGAATAGTAAAAATTACCTTCACCCCCAAGGTATGCACTTTTCCCAGTAATTGTTGGAGCTGAATTTGAAACATAAATCCGACCTCCCTCAATTGACCAAATTTAGAATAAGAAATCTGCCCCTACCCGACACTTTCTCATGGTTTGATAGACTGGAGATAGAATATTTAAGACTGGAGATAGAATATTTAGATTGGAGATAGAATATTTAACCTAACCCTATTCTCCCCATTGTATGCAATTTCCCCAGTGTTTGTTAGACTGAAGATTGAATAGAAAACCTGGGCCTATCCTCTTTCCCTTAATGCATGCACTTCACCCCTTATTTTGTTTGGACTGGAGTTACATAGTTGCATATTGCCCCGTACCCCCTCTCAATATAACCTTAACCCAATGTCTGTTACACCGAAGTCAGAATTATACAACTGACCCCCCATTGCCCAGGGTATACACTTTTCTCTTGGTTTTGTAGACTAGTAAATCTTACCTGTCTGTCCTCTACCCACACTATTTGCATTTTCCTGAGCTTTCTAGGATTGTAAGTAGAAAAGTGTATTTTTTTATTGCATTATTTTAATGATTTTGGATTGAATTTAGATCACTATATGTTACTGGAACTTCTAAAAATATTTTGAGCACATGTAATGTGAAATTATATATTTATATATATTTTAATTCTTTCTATTACTTTTCCATTTTTAAAATGTTTCTAATTATTTTTTAAGATTTCAAAAACATATTTTTTACATATATTCATAAATTATTTCTATTTTTTTAAATTAATGTACAATGTTTTACTGCTTTACATTACTAATATTTATATATACCTACAGATCTTCCACGGAACTGCGTCTCTGCTAATCACTGTTGGATTACTACAAGAATCTGGGGTCAGACTTTGACATCATTCATGCAAACTTAGCAAAGATTGTTGTGTGATGTATTAAGGTTTGGCACATTGCTACAGGAACCTGATGTCAAACTGTAACTACATTTTCTAAGCATGACACCAGTTTGAGTTAATTTCCCAGAATTAGGCCTCAAACTCAGAACTTGACCCCCCCCCCCCCATTGTAACATAATTCACAGAGCCGAACATCAGAGGTGACATAAGTAGCAACCAAAGAGTGTGCCATTACTCCAGGAACCTGACATCTGGTTATATCATCACTTTTTACAAAATATACTGCGGCTACATAAACAGTCCATTATCCCAGGATCAAAATGTGATCATGCACCTTTCCTCAGGTCCTGACATCACTCTCAAAACCATGCCATCATGTTGTGGACACCATTCCAAGAACCTGACTTCAGACTTTGAATACTGGAAGAACTTGAATTAGACTGTGACATCACTCCTACAAACTACTCTGTGACTGTGTCATCACTTTAGAAACTCATATACAACGATGGCATAGCTCCAAGAATCTACAGTCAAGGTGTGGTAGCACCCGAAGGACCTGAAGTAGGAATGCAAAAAAAAAACTCTTCAAAAACATGATGTAGGACTGTAACATTGTTCTAGGTATCGGATGAAGAGGCTATAATTTTACTCCAAGAAATTGATATCAGACATACCTCACTGCCAGAACATGCCAGATTGTGACATCACTCCTACTAACTGACATTAGACTCATTCCACTTCAAGTAACCAATAACTGACTCCATTGTTACACAGGCACTTCATATCAGCATGTGACATTGCCCCAGAAACTGGTATCAGAGCGGCCAATCAGTTCCAGAATTTCGACTTAAACTGATTCAATATGGAGCAAACTGATTAATATTACTGATGTCAGACCATGACAGAGCTCTAAGGAACCTCACACCAAACGTTGACATCACTAAGTACTGTTGATGCCACACTGTGACATATATTTAAGGACCCGATACAAGAGCTTGACATCACTAAAGATTAGAGATGCCACAGTGTAGTGTACATTTAAGAAACCAGGCATCATTCTTTGACATAACTTTGAAGAGCCTGACATTTAACAACAACAAAGGCTAATGGTGTCAGATTATGGCATAACATGAGAAACCTAAAGTTAGTTTTTGATATCAGTAAAAATTAGCTATGTAACACTTACATTTCGTGAGAAACCTGACAGTGTGTTTGACATCACTAAAGACTATTGATGTGAGACAGTGACACAATTTTAAGAAACCTGACATCTGACTTTGACATCACTAGAGAATACGGACAAGAGACTGTGGTACAACTTTAAGGACCCTGTCATGCGACTCTGATAGTCCTAACTATTATGAATGCTTGTTGAAACACGTGTTTAAAGAACCTGACTGAAGAACTTGACATCAATAAAACTACTGAGGTCAGATTGTGACAAAACTTTAAAGACACTTAGATATACATAAAGAGTACCAATATCAAACTTTGAAGTGTCTTCAAAGAACCTGACATCAGCTTTTGCCCTCCCTTAAGTATGTTGATGCCAGAATGTGACAAAAAATTAAGGAACGTGGCATCAGACTTTGATATCCTAAAAAGATTGTTATTTCAGACTGTGATATCAGTCTAGGAACCTTATAGCAAGGTCTCTGCGTGAACTAAACTATAATAGCCATCTCAATTCTGTAACAGGTCTTTGGAGCGTGATATCACGCCCACAATATAACCTCAGTCCATGACATCACAGTAGGACCAAGGAGCCCTAGTGTAACCAGGTGCTTCCTGTGTAACCACTTCTATTAAGGCTCAACTCCAAGATTGAAATCTATGGCGACTAGAAAATGTTTTAATATCCAAACCAATTGTCTGTGATTTAGTGAATCAAATGAAAAAGACATAGAAAGTAACAATGACGAACAAAGACAAAAAACAAGGAAGGGACATTTTAAAAAGAGAGAACATGTGGTTTTAAAAGGTTGCCTTCAGCAACCTTGAACAAACAAGCATTTCTTCTCACCGTGGCAGAGCATCTCTGGCGCTTGGCATGGGATTTATAATGGGCCCTAGAAATGGTTCTCTGCTTTATAACATTTGAATTGCAAGGGATGAATACAGGCATAAGCGCGGCACTTCCATCTGTCACACATTATTCACAAAATTACGATTTTAAGATACAGTGCCAGCACATTCTGCAGCGCCGGAGAATATAGAGAAGGATTAGCATGGTCTTATAAAGTCAGGGAGAAGGAGATGCAAAGCTGTAATGGACTGCAGGAAACGTGTGGCATTGCAAGCAAACATTGGATGTAGAAGCCACAGGTGAGGAAAAACAAACATTATCTATCTATCTATCTATCCGCCTGTCTGTCTATATATCTATCTATTTATAAACAGAGAGAGATTAGATAGATAGATAGATAGATAGATAGATAGATAGATAGATAGATAGATAGATAATTGCCAAAAGGACACAAGGGCAGGGTGCATATTGGCAGCAGAATAGACACAGAAAAAGGTCTGCAGAAAAGCGCTGAGCTGCAATAGCCCAGTGGTCTTCCAATACAAGCACATAAAACATGCAGTGCTTAATTTTTAAAATAGTGAGTGCAGGTACCCAAAATGCTGCTCAGAAGCCAGCAGCCGGCGCTATATGTTAGTGTACCAAAACCCAAGGCTGCATAGCCCTGAATCCACCCCAGGTTTCTTTAAAAAACTTCCAGACACTCCCTGTTCCTTTATCCCACTCTTACAGGCTCCTTCTCTCCCCCTTCATGACAGTTTTTCCAACTTTCTCTTCCTCCTTTTTTCACGTTTGTGGTTTCTCTCTCTCTTGTTCTGGGAAATGTCTGATGAGGAAAAATAAGTGTCATCCCTAAAAATGAGGGAGGGTGAGGCACATTTAAAGTTTACCTTGAAATATTCTCATAGGTAAAGAAGCAAAAAGTGTCTTTGTGAAAATGGCTACCTTCTTTGAATATCTCAGGGACGTCGTGGTCTCTTCAGCTGAACAGGTTCCTGCTTGGAGCTTCCCGAGGGGCCTTTCACTCACTAGGACGAACCGTGCCGTGTCATTGTGAATGCATGCTACAAAGCTCATCATTACTGGAGAGACTGTTCCTCTTCACAACGATGCTAAGGGGACTCTTTAAAGCAAGAGAAAGTGGGGAACACATAACAAGAATTGTCAAACTCAAGAAGCAAAGTGTTCACACAGAAGAGGGCCGACCGGTCGGTGTTACACCGTTGAGAGACGAGTGGCAGAAAATATGCTCTTCTTCAAGTGTAGCATTGCAAGGATCTGCCGTCTATTGCTGTCCCTCTGTGGTGTGAAGTGCGCGTGCAGGTTAGCAAAAGTCCCAAACTCTAAGGGAGACAGTTTCCTGCTGGGATGAAGAATATTAATGGTGGCATCCCGCCTTCCCGCCTTCCCTCTCAACAGAACAGAAGCAATTAAGCAAAAAGCGAGTTCTCAGGCTCATTTTACAAAATGCTTTCGCCCCCCACCACACCCACCTCTCAGGGGGGTTTGGGGTCTCATGTGCAGAGCCCGTCCTCCCTGCGAGTTCACCAAGGAACACCACACCAGTGACAGCTGACTGATCGCGTGCTTCCTAAAATCGAAAGCTCGACCCTGTCACCTCTTCGAGCACGGCCAAACCAGACCTTAGCCAGCATCCAGCACCTCCCCCCCCCCGTCACCTCTTCGAGCACGGCCAAACCAGACCTTAGCCAGCACCCCAGCCCCCCCGGGGTTCTGCGGAGTTTAGCACGTGCACAGATTGGCGTTCGTTTCGTTGCGTTATTTTTCGGATTATTGCGTTATTTTCGACGAGGATTTACCACAATGGCCCGCAATGATTAATGAAGCCGTGTGTGGCTTTATTGATTTTTTCTTCAAACCTCTGTAGAATTTCAGTAAAAATACAACAGCATCGATGCATTCCATTCCTCTTTCCGGACTAAGAGGGGGCAGGTTCGACCTCCTGTATAGTTAATCAGGAAGCCTGATTTCCCTCAAAGGACCTCTTTACCCTGAGGGGTACCAGAGCTCTGTACATGCCCTCAAGGCGAAGAGTTCTATACCGTCTCAGGATGAGGGAAATCCGGCCTTCCTGCATGTTTTGAGGAATATCACAGCTGCTTACAGACTTACCCAGGTTCAGAGCACCTTACACCCCTGAGGGGTACAAAACCTTTTTGAAAACCCTCAAGGCAAAGAATTTTCTATATTGGCTCAGGACGAGGGACGTCCAGCCTCCATGTGCATTATGAGGGATATCCCAGCTGCTTAGGTACTTACCCTAGATTATATCAGAACACTTTATGGCCCCCAAGGGATATTAGAGATCTGTGCAAACCCTGAAGAAAAGAGAGTTCTATACAGACTCAAGGTGAGGGATATCCGGCCTCGTGCATGCTCTGAGTGATACCAGAGCTGCTTCCTGACTTACCCCGGTTCATCTCAGAAACCCCTTTCATGCACTAAGGGGTATCGGAGCTTGGTACATACTTCAGGGGAGGGATATCCACCCCCTGGCACACTCTGAGGAGCACTAGAGTTCTACATCGATTTACCATTAGACAAATCACAACACCTTAAACACCGTCAGAGGTACCAGGGCTTTGGGCCTACTCTCAACACTAGGAGAGCTCTATGAGATTCAGGAAGATGGATAGCTGGCCTCCATGCACGCTGTGGGGGATGCCAGAGCTGCCCAGCAGATGCCTTACATGCCCTGAGGGATACCAGAGTTTGACTCAGACTCAGGAGGAAGGATAATCAGCATCCATGAACATTCTGTGGAATGGCAGAGCGGCTTATAGACTTTCCCTAGTACATATGTGAATCTAGAGCATATAACATGCCCTAAGGGATACCAGAGCATGGCAGTGACTCATGATAGGTGCTATCCAGCCCCCGTGCATGCTCTGAGGGGTAGCAGAGCACTATGCTGATTTACCATTGGACAGATCATAGCACCCTAAAGATCTTGAAAATTTCCGCGGTCTGTGCATATCTTTAAGGCTGTGAGCGCTGTCTATAGGCTCAGAGTGAGTGATCATGGCTTCTGTTCGCACTCTGTTCAACGTCTAAGGGATATGTTGGGCCCTAATATACATGGGGCACACTTCCCCTATTTGCACCATTGCGCACCTTTCACATGGTGCACCTGGCGAAGACCAGGATAGTTGCCCTATTAAGATGAACGTGCTGCCCCCAGGGCAGTGCATTCAGTGAAACACAGAGCAGCTGCTCTTAAGGTGCCCCGGGTTCACACTGTAGGCATCAACTGCCCTGCACTTAAAAGAGGGGGCAGGGATTACTCTACATGTCTGTGGGGGTCCATGGGACCATCTTTCGCCTCTTCAGAGGACTGATCTAAGGAGGCGCACTAACAGTGCACCATCACTTTGTGGTGCATTGTCAGTGTGCCCCATAAGAGCCCATTTGCCTCTGTCTCTGCATCTGTAGCAGGGCCTGGTCACAAGGACAAAATGATTTCCTCATTTGCATGGGGCCATGCATTATGAAAATGAGGGAATGCCCTCACTGTATAGCACAGGCACTTGATGTGCACCTGCGGTTTCAGTATTACAGAAGAGGCTGCACAATTGTCTGCGACCCTTCTGTAATGCCAAAGTGGTCTGGCAGCACATAAAAGGGTCCACACGCCCTTTGCACTACCAAAGTACTTAATGTAATATGGCACCAGAGCTCTATAATTATTTCTTTCTACAGCTTCACATTCTCACATTGCAAGCTATTCCAAAAGCCTAAAACCCTGCAAGTAAATCTGACCTTGACTAAAACTTCCAAATCTCTCTTCTTTCTTTCTTTAGATTGACTCTTTCTTTCCCTCAATGCTCTGTATGCCTTCTCTCTCTGATTATAGCCTACTCTAAGTTGCGTGCCTATCCCCCTTACACTCCTTTATTGTATTTTTCAAATTGCCTACATCTCCTTGCATAGATCATAACCTCTCCTTCATTGAAACATTTCAATGGAACCTAAGAATAGTTCCAACAATCTGCTTTATCTGTTCATACCACCAAACAATTTCATTAACTCACATAGCCTCCTCTAATGAGCCCGCCTAACTTCTATTAATCTAGTATACAAGAGAGAAGCTGGAGCCAATGCATTGAATTATTTGCTTGAGAGCAAAAGATAAATCCTAATAACCTCTGGGAGTGTAAAGGGGGATATTGGAGCTCTACGTAGACTTAGCCCGGGACAAAACAGAACACATTACACACCCTGAGGGATTCCAGAGCCCAATACAAACTGAAGATGAGGGATATTCGGTCTCCATCCATGCTTCAAAGAATAACAGAGCTCTGTATGGACTTAACCTGATACATATCAGGGTTCCTTACCCACCCTGACGGACTTCAGGCATGATACAGACTCAGGATGAAGGGTATTATACCACTATGGATGCTTCTGTGGATACCAGATACCGACTTAACCTGGGGGACATAATTAGGCACCTACCGAGCATGATAAGGACACAGAAAGAGGATTAGGGTAGTTGGACACTGTGCTTACTTCAACTGATATCATAGACTTTACCTTAGACAAACTAGTGATCCTTACACACCATGAGGGGCATTGGAACTTGATACAGACTCAGGATGATGTGTACACTGCCTCTTTACACACCCTGAGGGATATCAAAGGTCAGTCTGTATGCACAAATGTTGAGGGATACCAAAGCTCTGTAGATATCCTGAATGACACTGTGCGAGAAAGTAACCCTTTTAGCATGTTCAGCCCAATGCTTTCTGAATGATTCTGATGGTATCTGACCCTGACTGTACCCCGGCTCTGCTTAACTAGCCCAGGACCAGTGCTCTGGATAAAAGGTATATGGTCCAATATGGTCCAATGTTATAATTCCAATTTGGCAATGACAGACCTATGTAAGTTCTTAGTAGATTATAGGACAAGGGGGGATTTAAACTGCCTATAAGTCTCTAGTATATAAAAGGACGGAGAAGTCTAGGGGTCCAGTAGATTTCCTGCCCTGGAGTGTACAGGGCTATGTGCCTGCTGTCATTTGTAAAGGCCCCACTGCCTTGCAGTCTGTCTTTAAAAAGTTAAATGTATGCAAATTTGACTGTGGAATTAAAGGTACTTCCAAAGTGATAATCTACTTTATTTTTACATATCACCACCAAGGTTTCCCCTAAATGCCCTAGGGGAGGGGTGCCATGTAAATATAAGCAGGAACATTATTAAAGATTTATGAAAGACCTATTATATACCCTGGCGAGGGGAAAACTGCACCTTTCATTTTCCCTCATTGTAGAACGCTAGCTCCATAGACTAAAATGGAAATATAAGGAACTAAACATGGCATGAAAGGACTCAAAATAATAATAATGATAAATCCAACAAATTGTCAATGTTGAATTAATTATAACTAATACAGAAAAGAAGTTATAGGACTTTCTTTTCTTTAAGCCAAATTCCACCCTGCTAGTGGTCTCTCCTTATTTGTCATCCCTAACAGGATTAGCGAGGTAGGTTTGATGAGGTGATAAGTGGCCTGCACTGAGCAGAGGTTATATGATGGTGGAGGTTAGAAAATTCTCAGACCAGGCCAGGAAGGGGTTGGGTAAATCAAGATGAGGCTTCAAAGGGATGGAAATCCATTCAGAAAGGAATGCAGGCAAGCCTGTCCTCTCACCCTGTACCCCACAGATAAATAGTGAGCTTAGGAAAGGAATTTGCAGATGTCCAGAGGTTGGGTTAATGGAAATGAGCTACACCAGGGGATTGGTTTAGCCAGGTCTTGCCCCCGTAGAGGAAAATTAATCATCTTGGAATGTTAAAGTGTATTGATTTATGTGACAAGAAGATGCCATACTTTGGAGGAAGTTGTCATGCTTCTAGGAGGCAACCCGCAGCTCACTGAACAATGATATCCAGTAACTGTCCCCTCAAGATGATTGAATAAAGTGGCTGATCTGCACTGGAATTCAGATCTGCCGCCTGAAACCAGAAGAAAAAGAAGGACTGCCATGCTGGAACTTTGGTCTGCAACCCAGAGGACTGCATACTGAAGTATTGCTCCTGTTGCACACTGGAACAGCACCCAGGGGACTTTGCCTTGCTTTTCAAATGACTAAGTAGTGGACTCCCTGAAAGCAACAGGTTAAACAACAAGCTTCCCTGCACCAACTTCCAAAAAAGTCCCCAGTCTGGAGTGCGTCCTGTGGACTTGCAAGGATTTGGCCAGCTGCATTGAGAGATTTGAAATCCCAAACTTCCATGGACCATCTCACGGCTCCTAGACCTTTGGGTTTGTGTTTTGAGCACTTTGAGACCCAAAGGAGAAATTCTGGAAGGAGATTCAGAAGTTTGGAGAAGTTTGGGGAAACCTTTGCTAAAGGCTCCTTAAGTGGACCGACTGCTGTCGTGAGTCAAGCCGTCTACCTGCAACCTCAACTCGGCCTGCTGAAAGCTCTGGACTTCCAGGATTTTGATCGGGGTCTCACTGGAGATCAAGCCATCATTGTTGCATTTGAACTCGGCCTGAAGAGGAGCATTGCTTGACGATGAGAAGAAAAGCTTCACAAAAATTTCTATGTGTGAAGGTAACATTTTGACCAAGGCCTCCCGCTCAGTGTATCTGAGCAAGGCTCCATCACGGCTGGCTTCGAACTTTGAGCTTCTCCCTCACTTACCACTGCATGTTGCTCACGCTCTCTTTAATGCGCCCTCCTCCCTCCATCCCCAGCACTTCCGCTTCTCATCCATGTTCTTCTCTCAGCCCACTCTGTATTACATGTTGCACTATCCTTGATTACGTGGGAAGTATGAACAGCCATAGTTTGAGTCGCAGAGGTGTATCCCTCAGGGCTTTTAAATACATTTCCGAGATCACCTCCAACTTCCCCCATGAATGAGGCTTCAGGAAAGACCGACATGATTTCTCTCTGGGTTCATTAACACGGAAGGGAGCATGTGGATTGACGCCGAACAAACCCTCATAAGAAATCAGTAAAATGCTGCACGATTATCCACATGGTACCTGATCTTTAGCAAAAATGAACCATACAATTGCTGATAAGGGGGTAATTGTGGATGGAAACGTTTGTTCCTCTGCTCTTCTGCAGTGTACTGAAAATAAAATCCACCAATTGTGTGCGAGCAGACTTGTTTCTTGCCAAGCGTGCCAACTCTATTTTATCCAGACATGGGCTTTTTAGTGCTATCCATTCACTTCACTGGGGACGTTCGTGACTACAGATCCTTATAATTTGAAGACATTAGTGTCAATATTTTATTATGCTTTCGAGACGGTTGAAGGGCCACGAGGAAGACACCCACAATAAAACTAAACTCAGGCACCACAGCAAGTTCTGTACAGCATGTTGTCTTTTTTGGTTCCATGGTTTGGATGAGAGCTCCAATAAACCAAGTTAATAATGACACAGAGGTGCTTTCTGGTTCTATGAGCCAGGAGTTTTTCATAGATGCACATTCAACTCTTGACCTCTTTGCAGAGCACACAGACAGTTTGTTGCATTTGTGTCACTTAGTAACTGTGGGGAAGTGTGACATATGCAGATGAAGGATTCAGAAAGGTGTGGTGAGAAAAGGGATTTAAGGGGGTAACAGAGTGAGAGCCTGCAGAAGAAAGTAGTATTAAGGGGTCAACGGGCATGTCTGAGACACTGCAAAGACCACTACCTCATCTACAGGGCTTAGTAATGTTTAATTCATTGTTTCATATTTTTCAGAAAGTAAATATCTTGACTTCAAATATTTTATTCACAAGAAATCATTGTTATTCATTTATCTGTCTCATAGAGACATCCAAATACTAGTCAGGTGGCATGCTGTGTGAGGGACAGGAATTTAGTTTACATGTTTTAAGATACATGTCTTCAGTACATAGACCACAAATCTTGGAAAGGAGTTATATTTATGCTTCTTAAGCTACACTGCTTTTAGAGCTCTTCCAGGTTTTTCATTACACTTAAACAGGGAGTCTCAAGTTTAGGTTCATTGCATTCTTGTACGTATAGTTCTGTTTAGCACCATAAACCAAAGGAAAACCCTTTGTTCTATAACGTACTCATGCATGGCATCAGGAAACCTAAGCGCTCTATAGACACATTGGCACCTATCCTAAAAGGAACATAATGTGGCTGATGGTATGATACATTGTTGCTGTTACTTTTCACACGTTGATTTCATTTTTTCATTAAAACGTAGTTGCTAAGTGGCCCTAAATCATATTTGATATTACCGAAAGTCCTATTTTTATGTCTCCCCTAGCAGGCAGTGCAGGCTGTCTGATTGAGAAAGACCTGTTGTGGGCTAATTTAGAAATTACAGTGACTTGCAGCCCCAAGGTTATTTACCTTTTGTTGGCTTTATTGTCACTCCTTTTCTTGCTTCTGATTTGATGGCTGTGGCTTTCCTGGTCCGATCTTGGTCATCTTGTGTTGTGTCCTGTTCCCCCTCCCAACCTTAGCCTCCTTACTATATCTTTACTGGCTGACTTGTAACCCTTCACTGCTCACTTTTAGGGAACATTTGTTTTTTTTAAGTTTGGTTAATCACTCTGTGAGAGTGCATGTGTTTTCCAGTTCCCCCGCTAGCATGCCCCCAAATGCTGATGCCTTGTGTTATGCTGTGCAGTTGTGCTGCTTTCTTTACAACTCTCCCCAGCCTCCATGTTGCTCCCTCCCTTGTATGCTACTCCCTCTGCATTGCTTTCAACGGCACCTGTGCTTCTCCTCCCAGCCAATGTTCTTCTCTACATTGTGTACTTCCCCCAGCCCTTGTGTTGCTATCTCCCTCATGTGCTGTTTTTCCCCTGACCCACACCTGCTCTTTCATTCCCCCTCCACTCATGCAGCCCATCTTTCTTTTGAATTTTGTGCTTTGGTGCTAAAACAATCTCATTTTGTATTTACCCATCTATGTGGTATCTGCCCTCTTAGATCAATAAAAAATTAAAGCAAATGGTGATTGGTCATTCAGCTGGTGTGCATACGTTGTGACAAATGCTTGTCTACATTATCATGCATTCGTGTGCCAGTGGAATAACGCGAGCACTAGCAGCAATCAGGTCATCATGTTCTTTTTCCTTTTTTGATGATGTTGCTTAATAGTGCTGCACAGCATCACAAACTGAATGGGCAGAACTAATAGGTCCCAAAGGTGGCATTTGCCAATGCTTATTTACCAATCGTGAAAACGCAGTCCGAAGGATGGCAGATCTCCATACACATCCTGAGGGGTACTGAAGCTCCCTACTCACCAGGAGTGATACTAGATCTTATTTTCTCGAATTGTAGCTTTCTCTTTTAAATAATATTTTTTAAGATTGTTTTTTATATATGTAATAATATTGAGAGAACTACCAAGTTTCCTTCGAAGCAATGAATATAAATCAAGAAAAAGAAGCTAGAAAAAAATCTTTAAAAACTCATCAATATAGCAATACAATACAGACCTTGAAAAATATAAAAGAGTAACGTTAGATTATTTTAGAATGAGCTCTCATTTCATACAGTAGCATACATGCCAACATTTTAGAAGAGAAAAGTGGGAGATTTCTAGAAAAAAATCGGAAGAATGTATTTCCCAATTGACTTCTATTGGGGCCTGAATCGGGTTACTGTTAGGTGTGGGATTTGCAAGTCTGCTGCTGCAGAATTGGATATTAGCAAATGTATGTTTTTTTCTTTACCTGTCAGGAGCACATAGAAAGCACTATGGCAAGCAGAGAGAGCGTTATGAAGTGCTGTTGACTGGCCTGCAGAAGCAGGTTACTGGCAGTGCGTACTCCGAGTTACACAAGACCAGGCCCTGTCAGTTGAAGCCTGCAGAAGAATCAGGTTTTTACATGCAGGAATCGGGAGACTAGCATAGAAATCGTTGGTCTCCCGTTTGAATTGGGAGGGCTGGCATGTATGCAATAGTAGTAATTAATGAAAATATGAGCGGTGAATGAAAACGGAAAAGAGTAAGACACTACCTTAAATAACAGGGGTAGCAAGAGCTAGAAGCGCTATATAAATGCAATTTCAAATTTAAGACATGATGTGAGGCAGCAAAGTGAAACAATACACCAGATAAATTGGTGCAAAACTGCAAAATGTTAGACCTTCACTTGAGACAAAGCTTTACTTCACTGGGCCCTTTTGCTGACTCTGGATATCCTACCCAATATGGGTGGGACTTCAGTTTGCAATTGTTCTTTCCTGCTGTCAGTCAGGCTTGCTGCACCCTGAGTGGCCTTACTGAAATGCAGTAACAGGCGCTTAGTTTCTACCGATTTCCTTCCCCACCCAGGGACCTCCTGCAGGGGGAAAAGAAATACACACATCAATTCCAGTTTTTGCCAATCAGCGTGCTTGCAGACCTGTGTGGGAACATTGTCCCATTGCACTGTGTCCTTTTTTTGCCCAGCTTTCATTAAAGTTCGACAGCATTGCTCTTCATTAAGCTTGCAAAATTAAGAAGTGTCATGGGGAAGAGTCCCTTAACACCCTGAGAGATAATTCTAAACACACCTTAAGTGATTCCAGCACGCTTCATACACCTTGTGAAACACCAAACTCCACAACTCTCTCGGCTTCTAAAGTGTACCTGACTGCTGTAGAGAATATCCCGTCTCCAAGGTGAACTCTTTCTTACACAATTGACTCATTTCCCACTACATCAGTTCTATGGGTGTGCAGGAAGCTGCGCTCTGCTGGCTGAACTAACGGAGTTTGAGTTTGTCCAAAAACTCTGCTAGACCTGCAGCGGAGCAGAGCTCACCCAGTGCACAATGCAGCCCAGTTATGGACTACACAGCGCAAGCGCAGACAGTCTGGGAGCAGGGGGCAGATGGAGGTAGAGAGCCAGGCCTCTGTGGAAAGGGAGGACAATGAGGAGAGGAGGACCCCCTGGAAGACTCAGGTAGGTCCTCGCCTCTTCTTTTTCCTTGTTTGTACAAACTGGTGCACAAACAAGGACTGAAACAGCAGCCTTTGGCCTTTGCCTGAATTGAGGCTAGGGCCATAGGCAGTGAAAGTTGCCGTTTCAGGCCTCTTGTGCACCGGCCTGACCTGTGTGCAATGCACACGGAGCAGGCTGGTGCACAAGAGGCCTGGCAACTTTTGATGCCTTTGGCCTTGGCCTGAATTCAGGCCAGGGCCAGAGTTAGTGAAAGAAAGCTGCCATTTCAGGCCTCTTGTGCACCGACCTGTCCCATGTGCAGTGCACACAGGGCAGGCCGGTGCACTAGAGGCCTGAAGCGGCAGCTTTCACTGCCTATGGCCCTCTCCTGAATGCGCCCAATCTCAGAAGCACTAAGCAGAGTCAGGTCTGGCTAACCGGGCCCGACCCTGCTTACTGCTTCCGAGATTGGGTGTATTCAGGACTTCGCGGGTCAAGGAACTCCATGGAATTCCACTGAGTTTTTAATCTACTCTGCGGAACTCCATCCAGGCCTAGTTCATTTCAGACCAGGCACCATGACAATCAACACCATCATATCTGGTTTATAGAGGCCTGTGTTTCAAGATGGTCGCTATGGGTTGGGCCGGGGGAGAATACAGTTTGTATGCTCACTGTGCAAGTTGCAAACACAGTTACCTCAAGGAGAAGTTTAGAGTCTGAAGTTCACCACAGCAGTGAATGCACCCCCTCACGCTCATCATAAGAGAAGGTGGGTAGGAAGTGGCAGTGTGTACTTCCGGCACTGACTTCCCGCTGATACTGCTGTCATAGGTACCAACTGGTGCTAACTAGGATGGTGACTCAAATGAAGCGGGTTAGCCTAGGCCAAGTAAATTAATGCACAAGCTTCAAGTGATGAGCGAATAATTCACCAAAAACTGATGCTGTTTTCTGTCTTCACAAAAGGATGACACTTAGACCTGGGGCTGACAGGCTATGTTTTCCAACCTCATGAACTTCCAAAAGTGACCCTTACACAATAGAAGCTGACTGGCACAACATGCATGACTCACCTTGGGCCCCCAGGATAGTATGCATTCCTATAACATAATCTATGTAAATACCCCGAATATAACCTTAAAGGGCCTTACATCTAGTCCATCTTGGGTTCATCAGAAGGATGCTTTACATACTGAACCTGCGGGGTGCATATCATTACACTACAAACTTCATTTACCATTTGAATCATTTTTTAATAATTTACACAGCTTTACAATATCTCATAAATGTATGCACGACTCTCGCATATCATCGCTCTTTTAGTTCCCGAGAAATACACTCAACTGAATATAAAAATGTGTATAGTTCTAAATTGATTGAACAAAATTACATCAATTGAAAAGCAGTCGTCTTCAGCTCCTGACAGGAAAGCGCGTGAAAGACCCCTGGATTTTCATATCACAAAAGCAAAAACCTTCTTGTCTGAAAATCCCCTTATAATAACTCTTCAGAGCCAGGGCATAGCACAGGTGCTGTCTAAAGTACAGTTTCTTAGTGTTATGATCTGATCTGATGTGCCATCACCTCATCAACGACACCTTTTCTGCTATCTTCTCCATAACACCATTAACTCATCACTAAGTTGACGTTGACTGAATTAAGATTTAGTATTGAAGAATGCAGCCTTGAGGTTAGAGAAGGGAGGAGGTGGTTGTAAGAGATAAGTTTGGGATTGGGGAAGGATAAGGGTGAGAGTAAGGATAAGGTCAAAGTTTATGGTTATGACTATCATAAGTATTAGGTATAGTTTAAGGTTAGTGTTAGGAATCAGAATAGGTTTAAGCCTAGCGTGGGATAAGGTAAATGTTTCTAGTTACTCTTAAGGTACGGTTTGAGGAACATGTTTGAAGATACATTAGGAGTATGGTGAAGGCGAGCATTATGATTAAGATAAGGGTAAATAAAAGGTTTAGATTAGGGTGACTCTAGTAATAGGTTTGTGGTTAGTACATTGTAGCATGAAAATGGGTTTGGCAGTAGGTAATGGGCAAGAGTAAAGGTAAAAGGATTGTTTATAATGTTAGGAAAATAGTTAGTACAATTAATAGTTTTAGAGTTGCAATAATGGTAAGGGTTAAGGTAAAGGGTTAAGGTGAGGGAATGGCTTTTGGCTATGCTAGTGGTAAGGGTGCGGTTAATGGTAAAGGAAAGCATTGGGGTTAAAGAAACAGTTAGAGGTTAGGGTATTTGAAGTGTTAAAGGTACCATCAGGGTCACTGTAAAATACATATTAAAACAGGAAGAAAGGTACTAGTAGATGAGGTGGTTTAGCTGAGGTGAAGGAATATAATATACTTGATGGCAAGGTATTGAAACTGTTCCATCCATAAGCACCCACCCTCACCACAGCCAATTGGAATGAAGAAGGAATGCTTCACACCTCATCCGTGTCCTCTGCGAGTTATTTAGAGAGCTTTCAGGCAGAAAAACAACGGTAAAAGATGATCAGCTAAAGGAAGGTACATTTGTTTCAAATAAATTGTCACAACTATGCTTACCATTCTCCAGGCAATTCTTTTATAGCCGCATATGACACCGAACTGCATCATACATAAGCTCACGGCAAGTTCAAAATCCTAGTGACCAACCACTCCCCCATTTTGTGATGTGCTACCAATCTTCACAATGGGCTTTGTTGCCCCTCAACTGGGTGGAAAATGCTATTGAAATGCTACTACGATGCAATACAATTTCCAACAAGCAAGAAGGCCAAAGCACTCCTCTCTCCCAGGGAGGCTCACATGATTTTATCGGGAACTAAGTGAACTTCCACATTATGGGGGTCATTCAAGGGCGAATGACCGCGGTAGCACCGCCAACAGGCTGGCGGTGCACCGCTGGGCATTCTGACCGCGGCGGTTCAGCCGCGGCCAGAAACGGAAAGTCGGCGGTGTACCGCCGACTTTCCGCTGCCCTGCAGAATCCTCCATGGCGGCGGAGCATGCTCCGCCGCCATGGGGATTCTGACACCCCCTACCGCCATCCTGTTCCTGGCGGGTCTCCCGCCAGGAACAGGATGGCGGTAGGGGGTGCTGCGGGGCCCCTGGGGGCCCCTGCAGTGCCCATGCCAATGGCATGGGCACTGCAGGGGCACCCGTAAGAGGGCCCCAAAAAGAATTTCAGTGTCTGCCTAGCAGACACTGAAATTCGCGACGGGTGCTACTGCACCCGTCGCACTCCAGCAACTCCGCCGGCTCCATTCGGAGCCGGCTTAATCGTTGCTGGGTCTTTCCCGCTGTGCTGGCGGGCGGCCTTTTGGCGGTCGCCCGCCAGCACAGCGGGAAAGCCAGAATGGCCGCCGCGGTCTTCTGACCGTGGTGCAGTCATTTGGCGGTAACCGCATGGCGGGCGGCGACCGCCGCCCGCCGCGGTTAGAATCACCGCCAATGTATTTAAACCAATTTCAGCTTTCTTGCCACCTCTTGTCCTGACAAACGATTATGGCAATCTGGCAGTGCCTGAAGAGCTGGTCTGAAAGGACCGTTTGTGGGCCATTTTTTGGGAGGTTTGCGGGCCTGTTTTATTGTGTTTGGTTTTTTAATGTTGATTTTTCTGATATACCAACCAACATTAACCTGCAGGAAGCACAAATGTATGCAGTAACATACCCTCCAAAACCGCTATACAAAGCGTATTTACAAATTCAGTCTGAATTTGCAAACGTGCACCACTGTCTGTTAGCTAAATAATTTGCTAAAGGGGGACACTTTTATTATGGTATCTAGGCCCATTTTCTGTCCCAGTCCGCCCGGTGCAGCTGGGCCATTCCAACATAGGCTCAATACATTTCATTTTATTTATCCTTTCATTTAACAGTTTTTAATAGGTTTATCAAACTCGAGTGGAATTAATCGTAAAATAATTTTTGACTGTTTTGAGCCAGCATTCTGATTGTTCAGGCTCATTGTCTGTCAACGTGCCTCAGTCTCTGGGGCGCATGCGGGAGCATTTCAGACATGCGCACTGGTATGCTGATATTTTTATTCTCCAGGTTTGTGGAAAGTGCAGAACTGCTCACTAAAAAAACACATTTACCAAATATTCGAGGACTGGATTTAAAATAGTGAATTATCGTCTCCATGAATAATTGATGATGTGACTATATTTTCTACCTAGTTTCTGAGAATTATTCAAATGCAGGCACTTCAAGGAGGGTGACCGTGGAAGGTTACAAACATATACTAGTGCATGAAGTGCTTAACATGATTTACAAAACATTTGTTTTCAGGGTCTCTCAAAGCTGAGAGGGTTTTTCTCAGCTTTAGGATCAATGACTGACAGTGGTTGGTCACCCAAAGGCAATTTTTGAGAAAAAATTGCAAAGTGCAGGAAAAGTCGCATTACTCTGTCTTGCAAATAGTTACCAAATTCAAGTTTGCCACCGAATATTCCAGGGTTCTCACACACTCCGTCGAATGAGGAAATGGTGACATTTAAAACCACCTGTCTCGGACAGCCAAAAATTTTCAACGGAAATATATATGGACTGTATTCCACATCTGGCTTTACTTCCTTCCACCTCCCCTGTCATCTGTGGGCCTAGACAGCGGAAACCCACTTGAAGATGCCTTAGCACTCTTTTGTCTGTGCATTTTGTTCACCTGGCAGCAGCCGGTTGTCCGTGATGCCTCTTCTTGGCTTATGAAAGAGAGCTCACAGAACTAGCGGGAGCCTGTTAATGTGGCAGTGATTGCTCAGTCCCCACAAGCGCTGCCTTAGGAATGCAGTTCTGCTGATTGCAACCAGCACAAGCGTTTCCCAGCCAACCCAATCATGGCCATTACAAGCTTTCTGCAGCCTGTAATTATGCACTGCCAAAGCACTCTCAGGAAACATTACCCAGAGTGCTCCAGGAAAGCGGAGCACCACTAATGTTCCATTGGAATGGATACCCGGCTCTTATCCCTGGAAATGTCTGAAAGGGAGCGTTCTTCTCATCTTCGTGGGGCTTGTTTACTTTATGGTCATAATACTACTAAAAGCCTTCAAATTTCATAGAACATTTGTGATTCTCTGGGCAACTCAAATAAAGGGATGTTTGAGCAATAATTGGGCACAGTCTGCCACATCTCCTTTACAGAGACATAAGACCACCACATGGTAGGTTATGGCCAAAAATGTTTTGTAGAAGGAATGCCCCATAAAGCATTATGGGGCAAGTTTCCAAGTGCAGCGAATATTGTAGTATCTTCATTATAATGCTCAGAACAGCCTCTAGAGAACACCATAGTAAAAATAGCATTTATAAGAAACATGGTCATGTAACTATATCGTCAGCCCCTGGAGAGCATAACAGCATGAAAACAGAATGGCAGAAATAATGCACTATAACCATATATGCAACCCTTAGACAGCATAGTGCCTTAACCATTTTCAGGTCTACTGAAATACTATTACAAACAAGGCACTTAAAACATAAACTACTCTCAGCTGTGAAACAAAAGTTCAAGCCATGGGAGACCTAAAAAATACACTGAATGGTGGGAGAGGCCAATATTTTGGGGTCCCCCCAACCTATTGTGGGGATCCAGAGATGAGCTAGACAGAAAGAGTGCACCATGCTGAATGGTTTGGTGGTGGTCACATTGTTGTAGGACCACCACAGGCTGAGTTATGGGCAAACATGTTTTGAAAAAGAAATGCCGCACAAAGCATTATGGGATGAGTTTCCCGAGTGCAGTGAATATAATAGTATTGGCTCTCCCTCTGTGCCGGGAGAGTGGCTTTGAGGAATTCTGTGTTTTTTCTGTGTTAAATGCTTTAGTTTGTATATTTTTCAACTGCTAAACTTGTTTAGTTGTACTCAAGTAAAGGGCTCCTCAAATCGAGGTAATGCTATTTGAAACTTCATGTAGTCATGTAAAGTGCTCCTCTGATCGAGTTTGTGCTATATGAAATTTCAAGCGCTTCTCCAATCATGTTTGCACTGTATGAAACTTTAAAAAAAAAATATTAAACAAATTAAAAGAACACCCAGCCCCCCACCTTGCAGCTTTTGTACAAAGACACCATAAAAAATAGCAGCATCTCCAAAACAAGGAAGAGGAAAAACAACATACAGGCATGCAGCGTGAAGCGCTGAGGCAAAAGAAAAAAGAAGTGCGCCAAACTAAGGTATATGGCTGGTTGTGCAATAATCCATGTAACAGGGTCAGTCTCCGTGGCAGTAACAAAGCAGCCTCAAGGTGGGACAGACATAAAGCATTCACCATCAAAATCAAGGGAATTTTTCAAGGCAGGCCAGGGAACAAATGAAAGTGGTGAGAGTGAGATGGGCGTGTTGCAAGCCCACAGATGTAGATTACAGCATCAGCCTAAGCTTGACCTAAAAACTATTGCTTTTCTTTTGACATAGTAAATGTATTGCACACGTACAGACTGGAAATATAGTGTAGATTCAGCACTCCTTGAGCTATGTCAGAAACCCCTGCAGTAAATAAACCAGAACAATACACATTTGTCTACATGTACACCATTTAATTAATCTTAACTTTTTAAAGACATTAACTGATGTGTTCAGATACCAGAGACATATTATTGGATCAAGATGGTGTAGGCTGCCAGGTTGACATTGTGGTCCTCTGGGATAGCAGAAGGCAGACATACACCTCATATCTCTCCTCAAGGAGAGGCTTTGGATAGCATAGGACAAATTGTAAGCCCTGGGTGAAGGTCATGACGTGTGAGAGCATTTTCACGAACCAGAGGGGAACCTATTTACTTCTTTGTGGCTCATCATGGATAAAATGGAAAATCTTGTATCTTTTGGGGAAATCACATTATCATGGTCACTATTCCATGAGTTAAAGGTAAGAAAATGTATAGCCCCTATGAGGTGATTGTATGCAGCTTTAGATGACACTTTTCTGCTGATCTGGAGCAAAAATAAGTTAATATGACAAAAAATTATGGTTCTTTGGTTGGACATTTCATGACACTTAGGATTGGGTTAATATGCCATTTGCTGCAACTCAATATCCTAAGAGGAAATTAACATACTCATGTCTTGCATATATGTAATTCATCATGAGCAGAGAATTAAACGGTAGTGGTGCAAAGGTAATGCCTCAAATTGAGGCAAATTCAGTGTCTCAGACAGCAATAACTCAATGGGTACCATGAATATATCATGTGGATTATGTGACAATGCAACTGTATTTGGAGAGGCAATTCAATTACGTGTGTTAACACAAATGACTCATTTGTGTACAGTTTTGCGGATTAAATGGGACAAATTTCTGATTTGTGGAGTAATTGCATGGCTTAAGCAGATACATTGTAATCATACGTGGGTAAATGCGAGGCATATGCTTTTTCCAGTTTGCCTGCAAATGTGCTCTATGAAATTGGTTTCTGTTATGAGACTCTGGGATCCTGAGTATAAAACAGTACTCCTCCTTTAATATAAGGTTAGGCCCTAGCCTGCTGTCGTGAACTGAATACTTCTTGGGCTCCTGCAGTCAGTGCTTTGAAGAGCAGCTCCATGATGACCAGTCTAGACCAGAATGCTACTTTTAGAAACTGTACTGAAGTGTGCCTGCTTCCTTCCAGCTGGGGTCAAAGTAAGGATGACATTCTTCTGGACCTTGTCCGGAAGTGCATGCCTGCACTATTCCTCGTATTTGAACAAGAAGCATCTCTCAATGAAAGGAATACATTAGAATCATTGTAAGTTAATCTTGTCAGCCCTCTTGAAACAGTGGAGGTTTCAAATTACCCCGACAGCAAGGCACATTAGAAACCCATTCATACTGACCATGATGACCACAAATGGGCATTTTTAGTCTGCACTTTCCCTGGTTCAACTAGTTCCATAAAGACCTTGATCCTGTGACTTACGCCGCCCCCTCTAGAGAAAAGGTCACACACACACATTTGAACCCTTCCTGATCTCTGTCAAATGATGGTAAGGATTGGTAAAAAGCTTGAAGCCCATGCTCTTTTTACAGACTGGGCGTCATATCATTGACATCCAACTCACAGCATCCTTTTCTAGCTCCTTGACCATGCAGTTATACATGGAAGTTTGCTTAAGTTTGGCACTTATTAAGAACAGTTTTTACCTTAAGGGATATCTTGGTGCTAGCTACAGTAAAAAAATAATTATCTAACATCTAACTAGAATACAAAAGCACTACAAAGGCCCAGAACAACAAGTCATTCAATGTGTATGGTAAAAGACAGGAAGGCAAAGCCTTTCCTAAAGTAGTGGAGGTTAGACGTTTGCATAAGCTGAAGGATAAAAAAAATCCACTGTCACCACAGCAACAGCCACAAGGAAAGAACAACCACCCAGGCATTAGAGGGAAAAGGGACGCTCTTGTATGTGGTCATCAAAAGCATGTGTTAGGCAGACCAGATATGAGATAGCGTTTTAGAGGCTGCTTTAAGAGCATAATGAGCTGACATCACTTAACCATGTCCCAGTGGGACATTCTAGTCATGACCTCTTGCACTGTGGGACTTATTTGAACAGTTTTTCCCAGGCTGATTTTTATTTCCAGTTCTCTGTTGCCTTTTACAACTCGAGGGAACGGAATAAAGAGCATTTGAGCAGAGCCGTAAAACACATGGACCAAATATAGGTGCGGGGAGTTTTAAGCCACGTGCCATTACCCTAAAAGACCCTCATAGGACAAATATTCTTGAGAGATCCCAACCCAAGACACCAGAAAAAAAACTTGACTAATGAGAGCAAGAGAGATTGAGGCATCGTCAATGATCGTCATGTTATCTGCTTAGATAATCTCAGCATGTATAACAGACATAGGCCCTCATTCTGACCTTGGCGGTCTTTTCGCAAGACCGCTGAGTTACCGCCGCGGTGAAGACCGCCGACCGCGGCGGTGTGCCGCTGTGCGCATTCTGACCGCTGGGAGCGTTCCGCCGGAAAACCGCCAGCAGCCACACTGGCGGTCGGCGGGAAAGTGGAGACTGGTCAACCTCCACCGCCACGCCAGCAGAACACCGCCCACAGAATTACGACCCACATTTCCGTGTGGCGGTCTTCTGTTGGCGGTCTTCTGTTGGCGGTCACGTCCCTATGGCTCCCGTCGCCTCCCGGAGGACCAACGCACAAGGTAAGTTGATCGTCCGTGAGGGGAGGGGGTGGGGGGGTGTTGTGTGATGTGGGCGTGCATGGGGGTGTGCGTGTGAGTGTGTAGAGGGGGTGTGTGAGTGCGTGTATGCGGGCGGGGGGTGCTGCTGTGTCTATGGGTAATGTGTGCTGTTCGGCAGGTGCGCATGTCGGCATGTATGTGTGCGGGTATGTGTCCCCGTTGTGTATGTGTGTGTAGGGGGTGTGTATATGTGCATGTTGGGGGTGTGTGCATGTCGGGGTACATGTATGTGCATGTCGGGGTGGGGGTGGGGAGGGGGTTCGTACCACCTCTGGGGGGTGGCAGGGGGGTGGAGGGTGTGGGGGGAGGACTCGGGTGGGTAGTGGGGGGTGGGGGAGACCCCTATCAGTGCCAGGGAAGGAATTCCCTGGCCCCGATAGTGCTTACCGCCATGGTTCGCACGGCGGTTCCCGCCCGCAAGAAACCGCGGCGGTAGGCAGGGTCATAATACCCTTGGCGGTCTTGGGACGACCGCCGGGCCGGAGTGCGCAAACTCCAGCCCCGCGGTCATGACCGCCGTGGCGGTCGGAGTGGAGAAGTAGCGGTCGGTCGCGGCGGGGACCGCCGCGGTCAGAATGCCATTTTTAATACCGCCGGTCTGTTCGCGGTCCGACCGCCGTCTCTCCGCCGACCGCCAGGGTCAGAATGAGGGCCATACTTTCTTAAGTAATAATGCTGATTAACCATTAATCTTAGTTGATTCTGAAAACACTGTATCCACGTTTTTTATACTAAACTTTAAACCACCTCTCTTGACTATAACTGTGCAAACACAATTGCCACGGGAGAGTCAAGTAAACTAGATAAAATCGATAGGACTGGAGTAAGCTACTGCAGTCTTGATATCCAGAATTCTACGTTTTAAGAAATAACGTGCTATCTGCTTCTTAGCAGCTCATTTGTCTCTATAAGTGACTGGACTTCGTAATAACTCACACCAAACGTTTTAATGCTGCTATGGAATTACCATATTTTGTGGAGGATCACGTTGTTGCTGCACTGATCAGATGGACATTCCACTAGTCATGTGGGTTAAAATTACTCAGTTGTAGTGAAATTTCATCTAATATGTTGGGAACAATTCCAAACTATGCTTTCAAAAAAGTAAAAAGTGATTTTAGAAGATCGAAATGTAAAGTGAAAACAATATCACATAGATCTGCTAGGTTCCCATTTGCAAAGTTTTTTTCTAAAATACATATGTTTGACAAAGTAATAGAGTTGGTGATGAGGTACGGCCTCAGGCCAACGCAATTAAGAGGTTCAGTGAGTTAGGGCTCGAACTCTTGGTTCTTTCCCATGACCACTAACTCTATCTGCCATGAGACCCACAGCCACCAAAAGCTGCTGCGGTCGGGGGATTTTTTTCTCATCCACCCATCCTTTAGTTCAGTAGAGTTGATTGGGTGTAGATTTGCCATGCTAGGTTATTTTGCATGGTGTTAGTTCTCACCTGCTATAATGTTGTGCCATATTTGCTGTTGTCTCTAATTACGCTTTCTGTTGCAGGAAAAATTCTACATTATATGTTGTGCATTTTGTTGTATTGGTGCGGTGTGAATTCATGGTTTGCGGGACACTTCAGATCCTCAACTTGGGAGTGGTTGGAGGATGTTGTCTATGCCAGGGGACCCAGACATGGTCCGGATGCCCAGGCTAGCTCTCCAGCAGGTACAGGGGGTAAACTGGGTAGGGTTGCTCTAAGGTGAACAAGTCTACAGCACAAATTATGGGAGCACATAACTTATTGTCCTTTTCTGCTCTGTGATGGGGCTCTTAGTGGGTCCAGAAAGGTCAGAGGTGCCAGGAGAACCAGATCGAAGGACAAACCATGGAGTCATAAAAATGATTTTTTATGTGCAGGAAGGCATTGGGGTTGTAGGTGACTACATATCCAGTGGCCTATGTATGTAGAAAAAGAACTCCTTTACAACTTTCTATGCAGTCAATGCAACACGCCCCTTTTTGCCATTTTGGTATGATTTGTCCTCAATAACAGATGAAAAAATTATGTTTCTGAACCTAGCTCACAGCTGGTGATCCAGCCATGTCTGGTCATGGTTTTTGCTGCTGTAACCTGCGTTCTTAAAAGGTGATAGTTCTGTGTCATTTCTCTTACAAAAGACATTTGCTATTGGCTGGTAAGAGTTTTTCTTGTCTATGTTTGCTGGCACATTATTATGCCTATGATGGTGTCTCAGGTTAGGATCTTAGGAGGACATTAAACATAAGGGATCCAGAAGCAAACGCCTGTGACATAATACACAAGCAAAATCCTGTAATCACAACAATAGGGCCACCACATTAATACCCAAGACAAACCTGAGTCCTATTAGAATAGCAAAATAGCACATCATTTTTCCAGGAGTCTGAAAATACTCAATGTGAGGTCACAACACTAAGTAACTCTTTGGCAGACACGAATTTGCAATTAGCAGATAGAAACAAAGGTGGCTGTATTTACAGCGGGGAACGTCACCTAATGCATAGCTTCCTGCAGTTGTCCGCTGATTCTCTCTTGATGAGCTAGATTTAATTGAGGGTCTGGTCTCCTGGATAATTTGCCTGAAATGCGTAGCAACATTCTAACACCTCTTTAACGGTAATTAACATGTTTCGTTCATTTTCAGTCTTGCGAGGGCAGCACATAGAACAGTAGACCTGTGCACAATGTTAGGATGTGTTTCTCCCTTCTTATGTCACTGATTTTGGAAGGGTTATTTCTGTAGAGGTTTGTGTGGCAGATACGCATCAACAACAGTGTCTCACACGTCTGTATAATAAGAATAACGGGCACAATTAGCCCCGAAAAGCTGAAATAATATACAACAAAACATAGTTCACTTTGAAGTGCATTATGTTCAGTGGCTCGAGAGATAAGTGGCCTCGAGTACTAACACTAACGACGAAAGTTCAAAATGGCATTTTTAGGATACCACTGTCAGGTTATTGTGAAATTTAGAGACGAAAGTTTAGTTACACAAAAGGAGTTTGTTCTAAAAGAGATTAGCTGAACTAGGCAACAAGGATCGGGTTTCCACTCAGGACATGAGTGTATGAGCCATTCTCCGAATCCTGCCTCATGAAGAACCTTTTGTAAATCTCACAAAGTTATTTCAGATACTGCTCGGATGTTTGAGGGTTTGGGCTTCAGTAAATGAGCTGTTTTTGGACACAATGTTTCACATTTAGACAGGCAGTCTGCCCATCCTGAATACTAAGACAAAAACACACAATGCAACATTAGAAGGTGACTTTCGATACGTTATTCACTGGGGTTGGTTGGTATGCATATGAAGCTGGACTCTGCTTTTATCGACAAAACTGTTTACCAGCTTTACGGTATTGGCGCTCATCCCAGGGGCCACTTCAAATGTTGCTGCGTCTTACTGTAGTTCACACGCTGTAACAGTCTCAATCAAGCGAGTATCTTTCCACCCTCCAAGCGCTCTGAAAATATTGAACCTAAAAACAGATTCACCACCAAGCATGAACCATCTGACCTCCTAACACTCAAGTGACCAACTGGCAGCCTCCATGGCAAAAAGCAAAAAGCACAACACAGAACACTTCAAAGCTACCATTAATCTCTTCCACTTTCAAAGGCACATTCCGCCCCCACCGACATATCAAGGCCAACAATAGTTGCATTCAGCCGTTCAACTGTGTATTCAGGCCCTTGAGTGACTTGATGGCTTGACTCGCTCTCTGACCAGTCAACGGCTCAGGCCCGTCTCGCGCATCCACCCTTAGACAGAGTCTGGTGGCTGATAATGCACAGCATGGCTGTGGGCTAGAGGGTCGCGCTTTCAGCAATTTGATAGAGATAGCTAGTGGCACACAACCCACAATGCTTTGCTATGAAATGGAGCACTAATAAAGGAGGAAGTGACCCTCTATTTCATGACTGCCATGCACCCTGGGGCCACATTCTTGAGCCCTGTCCAGCACAATATTTTATGACAAGAGCAAAGAAGGACTGTGTGACTTTTGCAGTTTGCTTATTTCCTGATTTTTCCCAAAAATGGAAATCCTAGTTTCCTCTCCGGATCCCTTGAGGATTTTCCACGTTTGTTGCCTGCCTTTCTAATTCTCTTTATCTGATTTGTTGGTGTTCCAGTAACTTTCACCTTAACATGGGATGGTGCTCTGCGTACACCTGTTCTGATTTCAGTGTTTGACTTAGTTTTTTCTAATAATTGAGACTGCTTTTCCTTCTTTTTCCTTCTACTGTTGTGATATCAATACGATTGTATTTTGTTTCCATTGAATATCCATTTATTATCCAATAAGAACCACTGTGTTTCAAAGAATACTTTTAAAGATGTAACATCCTGAAGATGTCCTCAGTGTATCATTTAATTGAGACCACAGGTCACCAATCATTATCATCATCATCCTCGTGAACCCCCAAGACATTTTTTTGCCTGTCTGCAAATCACACCACACACCACCCTGCTGCCAACGTTTATGTAAACCATTTATATAGCATGTTGATGAAAACCATGCTGTAACCTAAAAACAACACATCATGAATTTGTTCTTATAATTTTCTATGAAGTCATAGAAATGAACCAACTTTCTCGTCCTTCAGTTCAGTGATACCGCATATTGTGAACTAACATGACTTGATGCTGTAGTGCGTCTGTGAGGATGACCATGGAAACTTTGAAATAACTCTCTTTGCACTTCCTGTCTTTAGCTGGGGTGACCTTCCTTTGTTATTTAAATCCAAAAGGGTACCTGGGCCTGTATTACCTAGAAGGTGTACCTTTCCTATTTTTGCTACAGCTTTCCTTAAAGCCGGTGCGCCTGGTGAAAACAGGGAAACTGTGCCCTGTTAGGCAGAATGCACTGTCCTCAGGGCAGCTATGAACAAATACTGGCCCCAGGGCAACACTTTCATAGGAAATACGGTGACACTGCTAAAAAGTGCTCCATGTTTCTCTGTGCAGGTGGCAACTTGCCTGCACTTTTCAGAGGGATTAGCGATCCCCTTGCAGGCAGGTGCAGTGAGTGACTGCACTCTCCTGCAAGGGGATGTCTGGGGGGATCCTAGGGACATATTTTCGTCCCTCCAGAAGGCTGCCTTTAGAAGGCGCACTGATGTGCACCAGCACTATCTGTATTATAGAAGGGGCAACACAAGCATCTGTGGCCCCTTCTGAAATACCAAAGTGCCATGGGGTGTGCAAAGCAGGCATAAAGGGTCAGTTGCTCCCCCAGGGCATTTTGTAAAATATGGCCCCTGGTTGTTAAGAACCACAAGCTTACTAACTGTAGTTCTAATGTCTCCTTTTCAACATTTACATCTAGTAGTTTACTACCTCTACAACAGTTTTCAAAGGCTGACTAGTATGGGTGGTGTATTTTTTGGACACGTAGGAAGGGTCCATGGTAAATGAGATTACATCAAGGTATTGAGCCCCAGGCATTACCCGAGCTATTTCATGCACAGGAGTTTAGAATCAGATTTGAAAGAATGGTAAACGGGGGCAGATAAGGTAGAAGGGATGTGAAGGAGGCTGGGATGGCTAGTGAGTGTTTGGCACAGAATATGTGAGTGCAGATGTGATGGGTTGAGAATGTGGAAGGGGTGTGATAGAGAGGAGTAGGAGAGGAATTAGGAGAAGGTGAAATAGCTGGTGTGGCCATAAAACTGGAAAGGATGTAGGAGTGGGACAGGAATATGCCAGGTGACTTTTAGATGATGAGAGGGGGTGCGAGTGGAGGTGAAGAATGTGTGGTATACAGACAAAGCTGATGAGTGCTAATGTCATGGGTCAGTGTTGAGGAGGGGACATATGTTGAGGAGATATGGGGCATGTGATTGAGGGGTAGTATGATCAAGCAGTTGGCCATGTTTTTAGACTGAGAGAGGTGGCAGAGTCCCTAAACAAATATTATGGGATGGTAGTGGAGGAGAAGATATTGAAGATGATGGTACGGGGTGCATGGTGGCATTTGGAGATGCTGCTGTGAGACAATGGTGAGTGATACAGAGTGGAAGAGCTCGGAGGACGGTGAGGGAAAATTGGTAGCATACTTGTGGAGAGAGACTACTGTGTGGTTTCTTGTGTTGAGAGATGCTGAATGATGTTTATGTTCTTCAGGCTGAGGTGTGGGATGTTCATATGTGGGTAGTGTTTGGTGAAAAGTAGGGCTAATATTATGGGTTGAAAGGTAATAATGGGCAAGTGGGTTGTGGTGCAAAGTGTAATGCGTGAAGAGGTGTAAAGGTGAATGCACAAAACATTGTGGATTGGATGTGTTGGATTCTAGCTAATCTGTCCATATATTCATGTACATCGGGTGTGTGACGTTCATTGGAGGAATATACTTAGATTCTTTTTAAGCAGAGTTAATGGTTTTCTGTGCCTGTAAATGTCATGTAGGTGATGGATTTCTGTTACTTTTTATGGTGTTGACTAGGCACAGGTGAAAGTTTAGTTACACTGGCATAATATAGAGTAATTTCACAATACTCTTCTTATGTGAAACTCCCAAAATTACGCTCCATCAGGTAATTATGTGTAATTCACTAATTTACCACAAGCACACTATTTGTGGTAAAAGTTTATTACAAATGCCTGAGAACAGCTTGAACAACAGAACACATGCCACTGTTTCTCACTGTGCTTTTGCTTTTTGTTCCACAATTTTTTCAAGTGTTGTGACCAAAGTGGATGAAGTGGACCCAAAGCTGCATTTTGTGCTAAAATATAGCTCTGTAGGACATTGCATGTAATTTTTCAGAAATTTTGTGCAGTTATACATAGGCAAATTATGTGAATTTTGCACATGTCTAATGTTGATGCAAAGGATATGTCATATACTTAAGGTTAAAAGCTGCATAGTCCCAAAACATTGGTGAAAAGCCAAATTGGACTTTATTGTCAACATCTTCCATTTAACAACAAACACTTCACATGCCCTTTGCAATTGTACCCATAAAAGTGCAGAATTTGATCACAATGGCTAGAACCCGTACACCCTTGTGGAAACAAGAGAAAACCATAGCTAAATAGTCAGAGGAGTTGTGGCAACTCAACAGTACTTTTCTCGCTCCAAAACAGCCAATGTCCTAAAAATTCTGACATAGTTATAAAAGGGCATCCCTCACAAAAACTAAACTGCTTCAAAGGTGTACACTTGATTCACAGTGTCTTTCTCAAAAACAAATCTTTCAGGACATTCAGTTAACCATCGGCTCAATGACCAAGCACTAGCAAAGCCTATCATCTTTGTTTGTCAATACTTGTTGTTTGCTGCTATTGACCTTGGTGATGTTTATTAAATTAAGCTTACATTAGTAGAGCCAGTAGTAGTGGCAGGCTGTCTTACAAGTGTAATTTCGATACTGCCAAGATGGTGATCATTCTGCACTTAGATAGAATGTGGCGGACATCTTGAAAAATTAAGCAATAATGTTCAATCATTTTTCAACATGATTTTTTACACTTCCAAGATGGCCACCCCTTTACGTCATGCAATATAGTGGTGAACTTGTAATCATAAAAAGTACACTTCCAGGATGGCTTCTGTATTGTGTCACACCACATTGCAGCATATTGCATCACACAAAGTGGTGGACATTTTGGAAGAATAAAAAGTACATTTTTAAGATGTGTGACTTCCACTACTGGCTTTGCCAGTGCTTGTGTAATATTAAAAATACCTGGTAATGGCAAAACCAAGAAAGACAATCAGTGGGTAGTGAGAGGATGGTGGGAGGTGGGGGAGTGAGAGAAACACAGCAGAGAGGAAAGAGAGGTAGGGGAGGGTGAGGATGGCACTGAACCACAGCAGTGCTTGCTGTTGGAGGGGGGAGAAATCAAATACTTGGGGATAAGAATATGAAAGCATGCTGGATCAGATTAATAAATTACAAATGATGGCAAAAAAGAAAAGAAAAAGCAGTTCCCTGATGTCAGCAGTGGAAGGATACACTCAACCAGTCAAGACAAAGATGAAACCTAAATGCTCCTTAGGTGGTATAAACACAAGAATAAGGAGCCATCAAATCAGGGGCAGCAAAAGAAGAAGCCATCCAATCATGAGCAAATTATGAAGCCCTCTCTAAGAGATATAGATGCACTGATTAGAATTATGTGTACAACATACCACTAAAGCTGTATGTAGCTGGACTCAAAATTAACACTCTTTGGACACACAATTACATACCATCAGTGAATTATTATATTGTACAAATAAATTGCTGCTATTCATACACAATCACACATGAAAACTAAACAACCATACACAATCAACTGATCAAGGTCAAGAAATAGCTACTGTGACAAACTAATGGTAGATGGTGCTTCATAAAGGCTGATAACATAAGGCAACATAACTGAACATATCATAGCATAACATAACATAACATAACAATGTAACATAACAATATATAACTGGATTTTGTTCTAGTATTCTGATTCATAGGAGGTACTTATTATCTGAGGTACACTAGGGATTCTATTAGTTTGGAAAATGGCCTGTGTGTCATGTGAGTAGTTGTAGTGTGTCAGACTGAAGCAAATTGTAGTAGAAATAAGAGGTGTTGTAAAATCATTGTTAATTGGTGATGACTGGATGGAACCATCAGGCACTCTGTGTATTACATAGTTGTGTTTTTATGAGGAAGGTGGCATGAATACTGCTTTTGATCCTGTTTGTCAGGAGTGATGTGGACTATCTGAGTGTGGCACTCTGAATCCAGAGTTATTTGAGGCTAGAGTGTAGGTGAGGTGATTTTCCAAACTAAATGTCATGAGCGAGGAGTCTACCAGAGATTTTGGTGTCTGTTATGGACTTTAGATTATCCCATGTTGGCTTTGTGCTTATAGAGTCACCCTGGTCATGCAGAAGCTCATGTGGGTGGGTGGGGTCAAGCAGTGTGTGCTTTCAGATGGAAATGAGTTGCTTGCAGGCATCAAATTTTTTTGCTGGGTAGATTTGTTGGTAGTGAGTCTGTAGCTGGGACGGCCATTTGTTTTTAGAGGAGATGATTGATTTTAGGAGCTTTGAACTGATCTGTAATTCATCGTCTTTAAAGTGAGCTACTGAACACACAGGGAGCAGAAGTGTTCTGAAGACGAAGTATGGGTGAGAATGTTCTTGACTGTGTCTTGATGCACATGACAGCATGCAGTCAGACCTGCAAACTCAAGAAACACACCTGTGCGGCTGAGGACATGTCTCCGTGAATTTGCTTTAAGCCTTGATGGATACTGGCTTTGAACTCATGTGTCAATCATAGAAATAGTAGTTCCCCACACTTGTGTTGTTATTCCCTCATCCCATCCTACCCACGATTCCTGCCCAGCAAGAACCTGCCATGCAACAGTCTGACATAATTTCCTGCTGGTGGTGAGACATCTGCCTGAAACTGAACTATGACAAGCCAGCGGTGTTGCTAAGTAATGGTGGTAAGGTCAGCTACTGGTCAACATGCCCAACAGGTTGAAAATTCCTAATAGTGTGAGAATAAATGAAAAGATCGACAGCTTCTGTTGGGCAATCACCTTAATGTGGGTGCTAAAAGCAACAGGGTGAATAAATATAGGCTATTTATAATTTTGAGTGTTCTTGACAGATTTGACAATGAACAAACCTCCCCAAACTAAGAATCTGCGTGAGCGTTTTTTATTTTCCATGGTCCTTAAAAACGAATCACTCTAAAAAATATCAGAAGCAGATTTCAACAACATTTTGATTTACATTGGAAGTGCTTATGGTAACTGTTTTTATTTTAAATGAGTAACCCTAAATAGGATCCCTATGCCAAGACATTGGCCCTGCGGTTCACTGTGCCATAACGACTAATGCTGAGATCAAACAAGGCCCAGATATTACTGGAATTTCATTTGTTCCTGTCAGAGGGGAAGAGGACGGACAGTTCTGGTTGGACAATCCCTTGCAGGCAGGACCAAGACTGACTTGCATATGATGTGTCCCTATCTAAACTGGAACAGAGAGCAAGAAAGGGTGAGCTCGAACGTGACCGAGAAGAACTACCAGAGGGTGAGATTAATTTAAGCATTCCATCCATCATTGTTTTTGTTTTTGAAGCATGACATCAGCTATGGCACAGAGACAATAGCTGTCCAGGACTTTGGTTTGCTATCTTTAGCATGTGTCAATAGAGCACAGTAGATAAAGGAAAATTCTAAGATTCCCTTAACTGTTCTATTTCCCTTCCTCTCTGCATTTCCTGTCCTTCTTTTCCTGCCCCCACTGATAGAGTTTTATGTCTGTTAGACCTTAACACCTCTCTCAGCTGTGCTGCTTCCTTCACTTTCGATGAATGCAGGCAGCAAAAAAAGGCCAAGCCAAAGGCAGGCAGTCAAAATAAATACTGCAGGCGGGCTGGAAAATGTTCTACTGGCAAAGTCTGATCATTTGTCATTTGAAATTCAGCTTTGTTTCCCAGTGCCTGCACAAAGACGTGGCTTGCATTGATAAAAGCTACTACAAAAAACATTCAAAATTAAACATTCCTGAATGTAAGAGAAGCAGAACTTGGGGCCAGGTGAGGGAGGAAATGGTAAGGGGGTCAAGATAGAACAAAGAGCAATAGTGACAGAGACCAAGAGAAAAGAAGTAGGGGAGTGGTAGGAAGGGACGACTGATTATTTCTTTCACAAATATAAACACACACACACACACACACACACAGCGAGAACAAGAACGCGAGAAAGAGATACAGAAAAGAGACAAAATAGAAGACTCAATAAGAAGAGAGCAAATTGCCATAAAAAAGGGGGTAGAATAAAAAGAGAGCAGGGATGGACAGAGCTATGAGAAGATATGTACAGAATGGAGTGCAGAAAGAGTCACAGAAAGAGGAGAAAGCTCGCGCTTTGGAAAGGAGATAATGCCATATTGCAGACAAGCTTGAAAGAGAATGTAGCCAAAGGGGAAAGAGAGGAAAGCTTTTAGGCAAGCAGTAGACACAGAAAAGTATGGATGGGCAAGCAGAGAAAAACAGACAAGTAGGAAGACACCATTTAAGGAAGGTAGCCTCTGCTCTAAAAGTGAGACGACTAGGCAGGAAACATTCTTGAGCTGAGAACAGGAAGGAGCAAGGAAACTAAATCTAATCAAGAAACCCTGGTGAATAGGTCGTTTTACAAATATATTGGCTGTGGTGATGGGTGGAACGCAAGTGTTAAGCTAGGACCTCACTTAATGTAAATTAAGAAAAGGAAACACCAGACTAATTGTAGTTAATGTCAAATACTTGTATTCAACCAATTAATATGCAATGACGTGTGAATAAAAGTGATTGTGCTGCAGACGACGCAGTGGTCAAGTAGTGAATATATATTTACATGTATGACTTAAGAAACTATAGATCCCAGTGTTATTTGCATAATTTATAATAGTTCTTAGTAGGGTAACGCAAATTGGTCCACTGTCCCTAACATATTACTTCAATCCATAAACCAAGAGGGAGGGTTGGTCAATGTTTCAATCCCATCTAAGTGTTAGGGCCTCTTCAAGACAAAGTCATCCTACTACTGCACCACAATGGTGTAAGTTCTAATGTAAGGCAAGTACCATCTACCTGATCTACAATGTGCCAACTACCCACAAATACTGGTGAAGTGTACGGACCAGCCATGTAAATCCCCATTAAACTGCAGGTCAAGTTGTTTCCTCAATTGTATCTTCCGTGGCTCCTGTCATAATTAGTGATGTAGGAAAGAGGTTCTTTAACCCTCAGTCATTTCAGGAAAGGGTTCGATTCACAAGCAGCGAATGCATCCGCAGCTGCCTGCGCTGCTACGAGTACTATGTGTGCCAAAAGGACTAATAAGTCCTCTCGTGCAAACTTTGTGCTATCACTGCCAAAGGTTAATTGACAGCAAATCCTTCCACAAAAACTATATTGATGGACATTTATGTCCACCGCCATTCAACATAACTGTGGCAAGAGCTGTATATACAGTACTGTTTTTCACTTGGAGGATGGCCCTGTTTCTATACTGTTCCTGGCCTGTGATCACGGAAAACCATGTGTTTGTAATGATGAATTCCTTTCAACACCATAGATAGGCCTCTACCCAACGCCGTTCTATCTATACCCCTTGTTAACTCGATATGGTGCAGCAGAGATGGGGAATATCTTCTCTGGCTCTGGGTAACTTGCAGGCGTACAAAGGGAGGTAAGCTTGATCTCTCAATCAGCGTGATGGGAGGGTTTGTTCAGTAGTGAGATCGCAATCCAGAGACCTCACCACTCTCTGGAAGAGTGATGCACCGCCATGTGGTGTTTGTTAAATCGACCTGCAATAATATTGTATCTATTATGTCAACCAAGAATGTATTGTTAAAGTAACTACATCCAGAGCTGCTTGAGATACTAATCTTGATTAAATGTTGGTAGTCGAGATCAAAGGATACGATGATATTACAGTGCTACAGGCCCATAATAAAATGCTATATTTTGAAAAGCAATTCTAGGAGGTAACACTGAGATTAAGGTGAGGGACCAATAGAGAAACAAGAGTGAGAAAGATTAAAGAAAATAAAAGATTGATGAAGAAAAAACAAGAAACCCAACTACAAAGCAGGGTTGTGATACAAATAAAGCACAAAATACAGAAAGTAAAAAGTAAGACCAGCAAAAGGTGGATGATCATTAAAAGGACCCGAATCTAGTACTAGCTTCTCAGGAGAAAAAGCATTCTTCAATGCAAGGTGAACTGTGCATGGATGAAAACACTTTCCCTAAACTTTAGGGCAACAACGATTTAGATCACAGTTTATAGAGGTTACATTCCTTGGGACAACAACCTCACAACCAGCATCTCATCTCAATCTGTTTCACACCTCCAACTTTCAGTCTCAGTGGGGCTCCCACCTTGATGGAACAATGCTTCTCTCAAAACCAGCTTAGCCTCCTTAGGGCCGTCGCCTGGCAGAAGCTACAGAAGCTACAGTCTACAGACTTACAGTCCACAGACCTCCTGGCCCCCACGCCCCAGTTTAGCGAAGCCATTGTTGACCTTATCGTCCCCACATGCCCTCTCCTCCGCAGAATGCATCCTCCTCAGCGACCTCAACTTTCACCTTGAAAACCACAACGACCCAAACGCCACATTCCTCCTGGACAACCTCGCCACTCTCGGACTCAACCAACTGGTCAACCTTCCCACTTACTCAACAAGACACACCCTTGACCCTGACTTCTCGGCAGGAAACAACATACCACCGAACACATCTGGACCGACCACTATTGCATCCACTTCACATTCACCAAGGCCACCATACCCCACCACGCCCCCGTCTCCCTGCAGGAACTGAAGCAAGGCCACTGAAGCCCTGCTCACTGACGCACTCAGCTTCTCCCCTCCACTGAAGACCACGGACATCAATTACTTAGCTCGCAACCTCCACTGCTGGATCGCCGACTGTGCAATCACCGTAGCCCCCAGAGAAATCCTGCTGGAAACCAGCACCGCAAGAAACCCAGCTGGTTCACTACTGACCTCCAAGATTCTAAACACACCTGCAGATGACTCAAACGAAAATGGAGGAAGACCAAAAACATGGCGGACCGCACAGCATACAAAGAAGCAGTCACCGCATACCACAAATGCATCAGAGCCTCCAGAAAGGCTGCCACCTAGGAATGCATCAGCACCATCACATACAACAGCAAAGAGCTTTTCAGCATAGTCAAGGAATTCACGAAGCCCAGCACAGACACAACAGAAATACCCCTTCTCAAGACCTCTGCGACAACTTCACCACCTTTTTCCACTACAAAATCCAGGACATATGCAAATGGTTCAAGAGCTAAATCCAGTGCTTAATTTGTGCTTGTTGTTTCCGGTGCGGAGCACCGGCACTGATATCTGAGGGCTGGGACTTAGTTTTCTGTCTCATGCATTTACTACAAGCAAAAGACATGTGGGAAAGACGGAGGAATAGAAAAACAAAAAAGCGTCAGAAATGGGAAAAGCAGGAGTGATCTGAAGGGGCAGGGGGTGGCTGTAAATGGATTGAAGAGGCCTGAGATGTCTTCAGGATTACGCTGCCTCAGTATTGTGTGCACGCACTTTTAGTTGTAACAGCCGCTTATTTAAGAGGGGAGCTTTGAGCACCGGCACCTTTTTATTTAAAAATTAAGCACTGGCTAAATCCCACCTCCACCGTCGACCAGCACTACCAAGGACCCCATTGCCCAGCTGACTTGGAGCCAATGGACCCCCATCTCCACAGAAGACACCTGAAAGCTCATGAACTCAATCCACTCAGAGGCTCCCTCCGACCAGTGCCCACACCACATCTTCAACCGAGCCAGCACCACCACCGTCCCCGACAATCAACCGCTCCATCAAAACCGCCAACTTCCTGAATTACTGTAAGCACACCAAGATCAACAGGCTACTAAAGAAACTCACAGTTGATCCTAGAGATATGAAAACTACCATCACCCATCACTTTTCTCCCCTTCCCAGCCAATGTAACCGAAAAGGCCATCAACACTTAGCTCACAGAGTTCCTTGAGGCAAACCACATTCTGGACCCCTCCCAATCTTGTTTCAGGAGCAGCCACAGTACTGAAACCGCCCTCCTCACAGCCAGGGATGACATCCGCAACAAACTTTACCACAGAGTCACAGCTGCCCTCATCCTCCTCGACCTCTCCGCCACCTTCAACACTGTATCGCACACCAACCTATGCACCAGACTTCACAACGCCGGCATCCGTGGTAAGGCCCTGGAATGGATCCACTCCTTTCTTGCCGGAAAGACTCAGAGAGTCAGACTCCCGCAGTTCATCTCCAAACGAACAGAAACCTGGTGTGGAGTACACCAAGGCTCCTCCCTGAGCCCAACCTTCTACAATACCTACATGGCTCCACTCGCCAAAATCATCAGACAGCAAGGTCTTACCATAGTCTCCTACACCGACAATACACAACTGAGTCTCTCCCTCATGATGAACCATCAAAAGCCAAGAACAACTTCCACAACAGAATGAGAGCAGTCACCTACTCAATGAAAAACAGCTAAATCAAGCTCAACCCAGACAAGACTGAGATCCTCATCCTGGGTCCCACTCCCTCTGCCTGGGACGACTCCCAGTGGCCAGTTGCTCTAGGACGTGCCCCTACCCACCGACCACGCATGCAACCTGGACATCATCCTGGACTCCACGCTGTCCATGACCCACCAAGTCAACACCGACTCATTTTCATGCTTCCGCACTCTCCTCCTCCTCTGGAAGATCTTCAAGTGGATCCCTACCGAGGCAAGAAGGACGGTCACCCAAGCACTCAACAGCTGCAAACTCGACTCTGGCAACGCTCTCTATGCCAGAATCACAAAGACGATCCAAGCAAGACTCCAGAGAATTAGAGAATTCATAATGCAGCAGCCAGACTAATCCTAGACATCCCTGGCAACAGCCACATTAGCAACAGGCCCCCCTTAGATACCTGCACTGGCTCCCCATCAACAAATACATCACCTTCAAGCTCCTGACTCATGCCTACAAAGCTCTGCACAATATTGGACCGGCCTACCTCAACCACCACCTATCTTTCTACACCCCCGCCAGACAACTCCGATTTTCTCAACTTGCCCTTGCTGCCACCCCCAGAATCAGGAAGAGCACAGTGGGAGGCAGATCCTTCTCCTGCCTTGTAGCACAGACATGGAACACGCTACCTACCCACCTAAGGCAGGCCCCCTCTCTGAATCAGTTCAAGAAGGACCTCAAGACGTGGCTCTTTGAGTGACCAGCTCCTCTTTGACAGTGCCTTGAGACCCCATGGGAGATAATCAGCGCTATACAAATTGCTGATTGATTGATTGAAGGAAGGGTGTCCACATGTAGCACTTCAACTCCTCCCCCACACACAGAGGAGGCTGGTTGATGTGGAAACCAAGAGATTTCAAGTCAAGATGGTTCCATTGAACAGTCCATACAGATTGGACAAACTCACTTCTATGTCTGAAAAAATGCCAGCTGAAATTTCCTGATTTCTATACAGTCCAATCACCTCGACTTAGAATGTCGACATGAGACCCCTGGTGTAGCGTGTGTCTAAGCACCCCTCCCACCACTTTTTAAATCAGCCAATTATTAGGAGCTGACAAGTAGATCAGAAGTAGAGAGCAGGTACTCACAGGTATACGTCATCTCAAAGCTGTCGCTGATGTTCACAATGTCAATTTGCGGTAGCAGTTTTGGTGGTTCCATGAGTTGAGAGAGTGCAAAGCGAAAAGCGGCATGTTCCTGCGACTGTTGGTTAGGAAATAGCCCCCCTGTAAAGAGAATGACGAGATATGAATCATACAACAAGGAAGGTTTCAACCTGCATCATAGATGACAACGCAAATCCCATTTTCCTTAGCTTAAACATATGCTTCTTTCAATAGACTGTGCTCTGATTCAATTCGAATTGAGTTAGGTTTTAGGAGCTTATTGACTTGACTATTGCTGGCAGGATAGCTCAGTTGAATAATGTGCCTGTTCCAGTCATTGTTTTGTAAATTGAATGTCAGAGGTTTAAAAATTAATAGACAAGGCACTGCATTTTATCATTATGAAGTTGAAAAAAATGAGTGAAAAAGCTGTTAGTTCATAGTGTTCCTGTCACAAACTGTGTTTTGTGGCAGTTATCTTGATGCTCTAGACCAACGGTACTCAAAGTACGGCCCGCGGGCCGCCAGCGGCCCCACGGACCTAGCTTGGCTGCCCGCGAGACGCACACCAAACGCCACATCATAATGGCAGTAGTATGTAAACATAGAAGAGGGCCGCGGGAGCATGCTCCCGCGGCCCTCCTCTATGTTTACATACGGCGGCCATTGTTTATGGCGTTGCCCTGACGATCCTGGAAGCCAAAGCCCCATAAAAGTCAGCGCTTGCAGCTAACTTTTATGGGGCTTTGGTCGTCTGCTTCCTGTCACCGGCTCCACGTTTGCTGCCCGCCTGCCTGCCTGCTGTTCCACATTTGTGGCATCTTTACAGTGCTTTGAGTCAGGTAAGGCTCTTTGGTTATTTATTTATTTGTTTTTAATGTAGTGTGTGTTACTGGGGTAGGCGTGAGAGCAGATTGCGCTGTGTGTGTGCGCTGTGTGTGTGTGTTACTGGGGTAGGGGCGAGAGCCGATGGCGCTGTGTGTGTGCGCGCTGTGTGTGTTACTGGGGTAGGGGTGAGAGCAGATGGCGCTGTATGTGTGCGCGCTGTGTGTGTTACTGGGGTAGGGGTGAGAGCAGATGGCGCTGTGTGTGTGCGCGCTGTGTGTGTTACTGGGGTAGGGGTGAGAGCAGATGGGGCTGTATGTGTGCGCGCTGTGTGTGTTACTGGGGTAGGGGTGAGAGCAGATGGCGCTGTGTGTGTGCGCTGTGTGTGTGTGTTACTGGGGTGGGGTGAGAGCAGATGGCGCTGTGTGCAGATGGCGCAGTGTGTGTTACTGGGGTAGGGGTGAGAGCAGATGGCACTGTGTGTGTTACTGGGGTAGGGGTGAGAGCAGATGGCGCTGTGTGTGTTACTGGGGTAGGGGTGGGAGCAGATGGCACTGTGTGCAGATGGCGCAGTGTGTGTTACTGGGGTAGGGGTGAGAGCAGATGGCACTGTGTGTGTTACTGGGGTAGGGGTGAGAGCAGATGGCGCTGTGTATGTTACTGGGGTAGGGGTGGGAGCAGATGGCGCTGTGTGCAGATGGCGCAGTGTGTGTTACTGGGGTAGGGGTGAGAGCAGATGGCGCTGTGTGCAGATGGCGCTGTGTGTGTTACTGGGGTAGGGGTGGGAGCAGATGGCGCTGTGTGCAGATGGCGCAGTGTGTGTTACTGGGGTAGGGGTGAGAGCAGATGGCGCTGTGTGCAGATGGCGCAGTGTGTGTTACTGGGGTAGGGGTGGGAGCAGATGGCGCTGTGTGCAGATGGCGCAGTGTGTGTTACTGGGGTAGGGGTGAGAGCAGATGGCGCTGTGTGCAGATGGCGCTGTGTGTGTTACTGGGGTAGGGGTGAGAGCAGATGGCGCTGTGTGCAGATGGCGCTGTGTGTGTTACTGGGGTAGGGGTGGGAGCAGATGGCGCTGTGTGCAGATGGCGCAGTGTGTGTTACTGGGGTAGGGGTGAGAGCAGATGGCGCTGTGTGCAGATGGCGCTGTGTGTGTTACTGGGGTAGGGGTGGGAGCAGATGGCGCTGTGTGCAGATGGCGCAGTGTGTGTTACTGGGGTAGGGGTGAGAGCAGATGGCGCTGTGTGTGTTACTGGGGTAGGGGTGGGAGCAGATGGCGCTGTGTGCAGATGGCGCAGTGTGTGTTACTGGGGTAGGGGTGAGAGCAGATGGCGCTGTGTGTGTTACTGGGGTAGGGTTGAGAGCAGATGGCGCTGTGTGTGTGCGCGCTGTGTGTGTTACTGGGGTAGGGGTGAGAGCAGATGGCGCCGTATGTGTGCGCGCTGTGTGTGTTACTGGGGTAGGGGTGAGAGCAGATGGCGCTGTATGTGTGCGCGCTGTGTGTGTTACTGGGGTAGGGGCATTGTTTTGAAAAAGGGGGTGGGGTGGTTGTTCCCCCTCTAAGCCCCGCCCCCTCTAAGCCCCGCCCCCCGCTGTCACTTCAGTGCGGCCCTCGGCCGCAAACCATACTGCAATTTTGGCCCCCGAGAAAAGTTTGTGAGTACCCATGCTCTAGACAGAGGCATGTTCCTAATATACGTTATGTGGTTTAGATAAGCAATATGTACTATATAGTGTGTACTACGTGTGTGGTACATGTGTGTCTTGTGTAAGTACTATGCTCTGTTGTGAGGTATTTTCTTGATCCTTCAGAGAATGGGAGAGATGACCTAATGTTGTGTGCCAGAATATTATTTACACAAACCTTGTTTGATTTTACATTATTAACACCAACAGGGCAATAGATTTGTAAATGATATTTAGAACAATTATTTTGGTCAGTTGATATTTGACCCACAATATTCTGGTATCACTCCCTTACATGAGATTAGCTCTAGCTAAATTTGGTCTTCTACCTTTTTTGGATAGAATTAACCCTGTGCAATGAACAAAAGGAGTAGTCACAAAAAAACTCTTAGGCTCTCATTACGATTGGCCTGGGGTTATGAGGGAGTAATAATGCACTCATTGTTTACTGAAACCCATCACTTTCTTGTTCTTCTATAGAAAAGAGATGAATCACATGTGAAATGGTCAGGTAAACATACTAGAAAAATGGAGGGTCCAGCGTGTGGTGCTGCTTGTTACATCAATCCCATCCCACAAAACCCTACTTGTTCGCCCTGTTTATTTTCACCTGTCAAGTGCCATCAAACAGAATTCTAGACTGTGCCTCCCTAAGAAGGACCAGTTGTGTACACATCTCATCATTAGGATGTATCCTGCCTCACCTATTTATGGAATGACTGCCTGATTTGTCACAGTTTATGAAGCAGGTCTATGAATGCAGCTTTCTTACTGTACTCTGAGGGACAGGTTTACCTGCCTCCATCCGCCTCCGTGGCAGAACCCTTCCTTCTGTCGGGGTAAGTGAGATGACTCTAGTCAATGTTACCTGTCTATAACCTGTATTCGACGGCTGGATATTTAGGTTGTTTGTATGTAGGGCAGGTTCAATATAGCAATGAAGGACCCTCAGCACAAAGAGGATTTCAGTGGCCAGCTCGTAATTGCCTGAGTATCCAACAAAGAGACTGCAACAACAGGCTTAGTAAGAACCAGAAAACGTTTCAGCAGAAAAACAGATCTGTAGGACTCCAGATTTGAGACACACAAAGTAACATTAGCCCATGTAAAATACATCTGATGGCTACCACTTTCCTTACATTCCAACATACCATGTAAACCTGGAACTGTGATACTCACTTTTATTTCGGTAATTGTCTTAAATTTACCCTCTTTAGTACTGTATATTGGAGAAATAATCACGTTCTAAGAAATATACCTGAGTGGACATGGGATGTAAGGATATACTTTATTTGATCCAACCTTTCTGACTCTTCCTTTGAATGAGGCGTGACTGCTCGAATGCAGTGCCCACTGCATCCACTGGTGAGTCAATGTACTTCACAGAGCCTTGGCTAGACATAACAAGTAATAGTATGAAATGTATTAACCAGTGGGAAGAACATGTGTCTCTGTGAACCTACACAGTGCCCACTACAAGCCCTGGATGTGGATAACAAAAAATTGACAGATTGCATTTGGCCAGATGAAATAGGCTTGGCTGGGTAGTAGGTTTTGTGTAAGTGTGCAGTAGGTGGTGATTTATGAAGCTATGTCGAGCTCTGGGCCCCACAAGAACTTGGTAATTGTAGTTAAAAAGATACCTGCAGGGCATGTCCAGTTAGTAATAGCTAGAGAGTCGAAGACCTGCTCCACATTAATATTTGTTCCTTTTTAATTTGTTGTATGCTTTCTGCTCAGAAGTCCATACAAACTGCTTAGCTTGAGGTTTGTAGAAACTATTATGCCTGACATAAAAGTTTTAAATCAATCACTCCCAAACAAGCATCTTTCTTCCCTTTGATGATCTTAAGAAGGTTGTCACAGGGACAAGGCAGGTTGGCCAACAGGAGGTAGGAATTAGCCTTCTGGTAAGGGCTCTACAAAGAGTCTTATTCAGTAAGATGAGGTTTCTGTTACGTGGCTCCCTCAAGGACATCTGGATAATGTCTCTTTGTGATGCAAGTGGGAACTGAGCCCCGTAATGGCCAGAATAGTTCTTGGTCCAGCCCAGATAAATCCTGCACAGGTCAAGCAAATTGTCCACTCCAGCATTCCTCGATCTCTGGAAGCCATTTGTCTCTTAGACACTAACCTACTCTTCAGACAAGAATGACAATTCTGCAGCTAAGACGGCAGTATGACTACATCTTGATTGCAATATTCCAGTGTCAAATAGGTGGCTTCACCTGTTTTTTAAGGATCGATCAATCTTTAGGATTTCTCTCGTTAAAAAGAACACCTCTGCACATTGTAGGCCAAAACACAGGCCCATGTCACAAGTCACAATGAGTATCACTAAGTTCTACCTGCAGTCTAAGTAGTGTATGTGAATAGGTGAGGTTGAGCACCATAATGTGAGACTATATACAGACTGACCAATCTAGAAGCTGTCTATGGACGTGACACAAGTTGTGGCAATCTTCAGGATGGGCAAGGAATCTCAGGAGGAGCACAGAAGCTCCCACAGTGGGCAGCAACCATCTTCCTCTTTCACTTAAACGAAGGTGAAGTTACAAGCTCATGCCACTATACTTCGTGCCCATGACTGAGGACTCAAAAGACTGTGCAGCTGTTTCTTTCAGCACTTGTAACTTTGCTGACTCTCCTTTGCAAGATATGAGGCCCCTCCCTAAACTATAACATTTCCAGAGAAACTCTTAGGGGGCCACTGGTTTCACTGCAGGTTTCTACCTCTGGGTATTATGCTTTGTGGTGACCCGGAAATGAATCCAAACGACACTGGTATGCTTATGGGGTTGCATCAATTCAAATTATTTTTGGTGAAGCTGTCATTTATCAGAATCTCATACACAGGCACAGAGGAGGATGACCACTCACATAAGATCAGCCCGGTAGCAGACTCATGCCAGTCTCCTGAATTGCGCTATCTGTCTCCATCTATTGGTAGCTGCCATGACCAACTAACCTTTCTCCCTCATACATCAGGTAAGTGGAGATAGAGTGTGCATAGGCCAGGAATTTATAACCACTTCTCAAAAGAAAATGAAACTGCAAACGAGGCAGATGCATTCGTACAACTGTGTTAATATTGACCAGATTACAAGCATAGATATTATTCTCCCCACAGATCGTTTCAGTGACGTTACTCGGTGCTTATGGTGACGGCGTGCTTTTTCATGTTGATTCCCACTAGAGATTCCATCCGTCACAGGGACTTTTTCGTGGTTATCTCATAAACACCCACTTATTCAGAAGCCCCTTGGAATCACATTGTTGAGTGAAGAAGGGGTTTATCCTCATCTAAGGGTGGGTGGCTGGAGAAGTGATAAGACAGAGGGAGAAGTGGGGGATGGGGATGGACGGCTGTAAGTGTGACACTTCAATAGGGAACAGCCTGCATGCCAGAAGTACTCATCCCTGAGCCTGGGATACCACTTACTGAGGCTTTCGTCCTCCCGCTAGGTTTAGCATTTGATTTTTCTGTGTATTTGTACTGAATAACTTTTCTAGTGCCTTAGAAGGCAGAAAAGCAGTTCTATTGGGTAGAATGTGGACGTGCACCCTATATAAGTGATAGGAAGGTTGGTGGGTGCAGTCATCGTGTTCGGCTTAGAAAAGGATAGAGGAGGATGAGCCCGTACTTCGATGGTGGAAAAGACTTAAAGATCTATCAAATGAGTCTGATGTGATTCAGATTTATCATTAGTGTTCCTTATGTCTGCTGGTATGACCTGGTGGGCACTGAGAGACTTGTGGCCTCTTCTCATATTCTTATGATCTTCTTTGAAGCAATGGCCAGGCATGCAGTTAAAGAGCTTTCTGGCAAGTAAACTGCTGAAAGACTGCTGAGGTAACCCATGCTTGAGATATATAATGTTACCAGGAATAATCAGACCATAGGACACTCTTCCATTCAATTTTTACATCAAAACTTATAAAAAAAAGAAATGCTGCTTCAGAGCACTCTTGGATGTGACAATATGAGGAAAGGACCATCGGGTATTTGTCAATAGGTCTGAAAGATGGTACCAAAAAAGGCAACTTGTTTGGGCGTCAGGCATTGTTGTGAGTGAGCCTGGACTCAGAAGACTGTTCTGAACTTGGATGGACTATCTCTAGTCATGTCACGAGGTCATTCTTATAACAGGAGAGTGTCTTTGGTCTGCCCTCTTTTTTTCTTAATCCTGCAAATCTTGTTGTGTGGCTGAAACACTGGGACCATGGTTATTGGTGTGTAATAATATGTAATCATGTGCAAAGCTGAAGACATTTGCTTTTAAGCCCTCTTACCTATATGCCTTATGCATGGAGATTTTAAGGTCACCTCACATTCGATCTGACCAGAAGCCAACAGGGGCCTAAATTTGGGGAATTGGCATCTTGTAGACACTTGTTAGGCAGACGTGGAACTAATAAAATGAGGGAAAATGCTCGCTCGCTCCATGCCGTGGGTAACCAGCAAGAGTGAGGAAAACGTTGCTTATCCACTTTTAGTTTTGAATGTTCTGATTGATCATTTGTCTGTTACGTTAACACACTTGGTGCATTTTATTGGATAACGTGCATCCACGTCTTAGTGCTAAAAATGCTTTAAACAGTATGGGGGTCATTCTGACCCCGGCGGTCTAAGACCGCCGGGGCCAGGGTCGGCGGGAGCACCGCCGACAGGCCTGCGGTGCCCCGCAGGGCATTCTGACCGCGGCGGTTCGGCCGCGGTCAGAAGAGGCAAACCGGCGGTCTCCCGACGGTTTACCGCTGCCCTTAGAATCCCCCATGGCGGCGCAGCTTGCTGCGCCGCCATGGGGGATTCTGACACCCCCTACCACCATCCTGTTCCTGGCGGTTCGCCCGCCAGGAACAGGATGGCGGTAGGGGGGGCCGCGGGGCCCCTGGGGGCCCCGCAAAGTATTTCAGTGTCTGCTAAGCAGACACTGAAATACGCGACGGGTGCAACTGCACCCGTCGCACCCCTGCAACTCCGCCGGCTCAATTCTGAGCCGGCGTCCTCGTTGCAGGGGCATTTCCTCTGGGCCGGCGGGCGCTCTTTTGGAGAGCGCCCGCCGGCCCAGAGGAAATGTCTAAATGGCCGCCGCGGTCTTTTGACCGCGGTGCGGACATTCATCGGCGGTACCTTGGCAGACGGCCTCCGCCGTCCGCCAGGGTCATAATCAGGCCCAATGTGTTTTAGCATTAGCATCCATGACATCAGTGCAAAGTGTCCTCGCTCTCGTTTTTTTTAAATAAATATGAGAATAAAATCAATGCTCTGAGGGAAGCATTCTTGAGTACCTCCGTACCCCAATGTGCGGAGGAAGAGTAACGGGTGCAAGCAGGGTTAGTACTGAATGAATTGTGAGGTTTATTACATCAATAATCACATAATGTAAACCTCCAAAGCAAAGAGCGCGCCCTCCCTCGCGTGACCTCTTCTACAAGGAGCTGTGCCCCCTAGCGGGCCCTCTCCTGTGACTTCTTTTCAGCATTAATTGATGTTTTCTGTAGTCGATGTGCACATCAATACCTTCATGGCTTCTGGAACAATTAAAGGTTATCGGGGAGCCCCACTGACAGGGAAGAAATCTTTATTGCTGTACGGCGGTGCCCTTCTTACATTCGACTCGTGTTCTGTTATTTTTGTTCTGATGTCACTCTTCTAAAGTCCCATCCACACCCTGGCCCCTTTGCTTTCTTGCTGTATGAGATGGGGACACCGTGAGATGGCTCTGCTGCAACGCACACCGGGATCAGACCCCCACCTCGCCCACAGTGGCCAACAATCACACAAGTAAACACATCATCCCGAGGTCAAGTCCAGCCATCTAGAAAACTAGTTCGGCTGACACTTCAAGCTGCCAATTACACTGTTTACATGGTGTATTGGTGTAAAATGGTGCCGCGGGTCAGAGTAGGGGCAGATAATCAGATCGTGCATGGGTCTCAGCACTGGAATATCAGGGATGCTGCGTCTCAATTGTGGGGCATTAGCAAAGCTGTGTCTGGCCCCAGAACTGGAATGCAGGAGGTAAAGAGGTTAGAGGGACTTGGAAAACATTGTTTGAGGGATTAAGTACTGGGGATTAACCAGTGGCGCTACAGGTCGCTGCTGGGACGCACTGGACAAGCTTAGAGTGAGCCCTATTACTGGAAGAGCCAGAGTTACTGCAGGTGCGGAGTGATGTGAATAGATTTAGTGATGGAACAGAAGGAAGTGTTGCAATTTAAGATATCAGTGCATTGATCGCGCTTTGAAGGAACCCCAATAGTGAAATAGCAGGGATGGTACAGGTCAGGAGCGAGGATCACTGGCAGAGCTGTGTGTAAGCCCAAATAATGGAACAAATGAGAAGGGACTGCAGATAATGGGAGAGGTGCCTTGGGACTGCTTTGGTTTCGACGTGTTCCTAATATTTAGCAGGAGGTCTGAACCCGGACTGAGGCACTATGGTAGATTTGTGTGGTTTTCCATCATTGGGGTAGAAGTGGCTACTGCACGACGGTAATGAGAGGATCATGAGAGCTGCGCCTCAAACCAAATAAAGGAGTGTGGCCTTGTTTATTTAATGTGGTTTTCGCAAAGGCTGAATGTTGGGACAGCAGTGTTCTGCTGGAGCTGCCAGTGCTGTTCCTAGTCAGGTCATGCATTTACATGAGTATAACATTTTGTGATTTGTGACTTATTGAGAAATAGTTGATGTTCAGTTACTTCCCAGTTAAGTTTTCCCTATGCAAGTACTGCTACATACACACATCCAATGTTGCTCTTAACGTCAGGCTTCTTCACTAAGTAAATTGATATATGCAGAGAGTTCTTCAGAGACTGATATAGAACTTCAGCAGTGCAGGGGTTCAAACCCACTGGGAGGGTGGTCTGTGATTCATTGCAGACACAATCTGGGTGTTTTTTATTGCCTCGGAATGCCATTGGCTCACATGGAAAGAGTGCAGGCCACAAGACAGACCTCAGAGTCCAGCATCTGAGAACTTGCTGGTACAGCCAGGTCTTCTGTTGAACTCTCTGAGGTGTTTTCACACAGATTTGTTTCTTTGAAGGGGCTGATGACAGTCAAAATATGTATGTACCTTGGGGGTCTAGGCTTCCTGGGAGGCTGGTTGCTGACAGTAAGAGGACATGAGCTGTGTATTTTCACCACTGGGACGGAATAGGCATGATGCACCTTTCTGTATAAGTTTGGGGTTTCCGAGGACCTTGATTCTCATAAAGACCAAAAGCATTGCAGGAGTCTCTAGTTCAGAGTCTAGTAGGAGACACTACAGATAACGTTTTTTTAAACTTTTATATTTTCAGTAAGCATACAGCAAGTAACATTCTACGCTGCATACAAATAGTCATCACGAGCAGTACAGAGTAGTTTATTTTTCAGGGGTGGGGGTAGTTTTATTGAGGCTAAGGGTGGGGGGTGGTTAAGTTTATTGATTAGGGGCGGGGAAGGTATAAGGAAGGATGGGAGGAGAGGAGGAAGGATCGGGGAGGACGTGGTGAGGTAAGTGGGGTTGGATTTAGTGCTTGGGGTGGGTGGGGGGGTCAGGGTAGTTTATTTTTTAGGAGCTGGGGTGGGGGGCTTGGTAGGTTTTATTAAGGGCTTAGGATGGGTGTAGTGGTCAGGGTAGTTTAGTCATTAGGGGCAGGGGTGGGGAGGCAGGGTAGTTTATTTATTAGAGGTGGGGGTCAGGGTAGTATTATTTTTTAGGGCTTAGGGTCAGTTGGGGTTCCTAATAGTTTACTTATTAGGGGTGGGGAAGGTTTTAGGGTTCAAGGCAGGTTGGGAGTGTTGGGGTAGTACAAGTTTTAGGGGCGGGGTGGGGGGTCAGGTAGTTTTTTTTTAGGGCTCAGGGTAGGTGGGGGGGTCGTGGTAGTTTAGTTATTTGGGATGGGGTAGTTTTGGGCCTCAGTGTGAGTGGGGGGGCTGTACAGCAGAATCACACATGCTGTTTCCCCATATGCATTTACTAGGCATGCCTTTACAACAAAATCTGTTGTAAAGGCATGCGTGATAAAGGCATGCGTGGAAATGATGCAGTCGTGTTTCTGACCGTGTTGTTAAGGCATGTGTTGTTCCAGCATGCGTGGTTTTGTCATACAACCTCTTGGAACTTTGCCTGCCGGAAATTCTGAAATCCCAGGCACTGCTATGCTAAATGCAGAAATTCAGCCCTGTCCTTTCTCACAGTGCACACAGGCACCATTATCACTCAACCCATAATGACCAAGACAAATGGTGGTTAGCGTGCTCTATTGATGTATTTGAAATGTATAAGTCTATTTCTATTATTTAGCGAAACAGTCTTTATGATTGAGCAGCAGTATTGCAAATTACCTTCCCATTCCAGTCTTGCCTTTGTAATCCTGAGCTGCTGCACTTCTTCATAAGTGTATGCACAGAGTCTTGTCACTATACGATAAGGAGGTGGGTGTTTGCAATACATAAAACAATGCCAACAACCCTGGGGGCTCTAAGATATCAGCCCCCCAGAAGTGCCCTCAGTGCGTGCCTAACCCTTTAATAATGGAAGTGCAGTAACATGGTAGGCCTCTCATACCGATCACGCACCTGATCCCACTGGTAAATTGTGCCCTCACTGAAGAAATCACCCATGGTATTTATACCTTATTCCTGAAGAGCTCACACAGCTCCTCTTTCTTGCTCTATTAGAATCCATTGACACCAGGACAGGAGTGTATAGGATGAGTATAGCCGCAATCCTGCCTGACACTCCAAGAGATTCTGCCAGGAGCCGATAGTGACATTAAGGGAGTCAAAGGTACGGTGTTTGCGCACCGGCCTCCCATAAAGTGCTTGAGACAATTTGAGTGGGGCGGCCGCATCTCTTTCCAACCACAGATGGGGGAGGTTATGTGGGCCATGTATCCAGTAATGTACAAACATGCATTAGGCTGCCCTGCAGTACACTTCGAGATCGGGGGCGTTCAATCCCCCATGTGATAAGGTAAAGTCAAAGTTTCTCAGCGCGCACACAGCTCGTTCATCTCCCAAGCCAGGTGAATCATAAGAGTCTTCAGAGTATTAAGCACTGATCTGGATGGGAGTGGGAAAGGAATTGGGGGAGCACCACCGTTTTCATAATGGCCACCCACCCTGTGAGTGATTGTTGTAGCCTAATGCATCGTTCTATTGCTTCTGTAAGTGTCTGTACTGCCCTTAAATAGAGTTTTAATGAAAAAATATGAGATACAGGTGTCTCTGTACACCCTCGCAACTCACAAAATAGGTCTTGACCATTGGCTACATCTCCGCTAATAGTGGATGCCCTGGTACATAAAAGTGAATATCCACCAGAGGTGAAAAAAGATTCTTATGGAATAACTGGAATGAGTTAGCCCACCAGATCCCACCAGGAAAGTCATGGCTCATGGGGTGGTGAACTGCATAACTTGTTACTGTAGTTAAGCTTCTTCTGACCATTGGAGATGTTTTTCAACCTCGGCCTGTCCTTCACACAAGCTGCATCCATGATGGTATCTGAGGCCGGAACGACATGCCAGTCCTGAGCTATCTGTCACATCTGCATACTGATGGTGCTTCTGTAGCTTCAAGCGGCTCTTTGGTGCACTGACAATCCCTCAGATTGAACCTCATCCTAACTTCTTCACGGCCAATAGAGATATGCCAGAATTGTTCTATGCCCTGAGGAGCACCAGCAAACCCATTCCTCAAGGCAAGATGGGGGTTACCTATGTTGAAACCATGAGCTCCAGGAGCCAGTGTGTTTTTCCATTTTTAGGGAAGTAGTCAGTGGCTGAGCTCCACCAGGGTCTATGCTGGGTTTGGACACTCCACCTCTATTTAACGAGGGACAAGACAGCAGTTGCCAGCTTGCATACCTTGGCTAGTGTTTGCCCACGAGGGCTTGGGTGTTGCCCAGGTTGGGCTGGATGTTGATTTCATGCCTAGAGCCTGATAAAAACACGCCACCTATTCCCTCTTCAGAACACGGGGAAAAGGCTGGGAGACACTGGAAGAAAGGCGCACATTGTTTGTGGCCAGAAAGGACCACGGCGAGTGTGACATAAAACAGTGAGGACTTGCTGATGGTTGCCGGATGTCATGCATGCCTCCCTTATGACGGCGATTGCAGACGTGCAGGAGACTGCATGTGTCGCAGGCACACTGACGTGTGCGCTCAGTGCACAGAGAAAGGTTAGGCTAGAGATGACAGCACTGATTTAATGGAGACCTTGCACCCAGGAGCACAGAAAAAGAATACACTCCACCAACACACACATTGTTTCCACAAGCAGTCAGTTCGCAGTCGTGCATAGCCCTCCAGGCATGTTAGACTCTCGGGATAAAATAAAAAGCATTCTGATTGCTTCCCAATCTGGCAAAGCGTAACTGCGATCTACACAGCTGTGACAAGAATTTCTGGCTTTCATCCTCTCAGCTCAGAACAGCCTTTACTCTGCAGCAAGCTTTATTGATGCTGAAAAAACATGCCCTCCACGTCCCCGGAGAAACTGTTTTGGTGCTGAACATTCTGTTGGGTTCGTGGACGTTCCTACCTAGGATGTGAGGGATTTGCTCTGTTAGATGTCGGTTTTCACAACCTCGTTCCTGGTTGAGGTTAAAGCAGTTCTGTCTGTAGCCTTCCACAGCTCATAGGGTCTGTATATGTTGGCATTAGAGACGCTGCCCTTCGTGACTAAACAATTCAATATTAACAACTGAATGCACTCCTACATATAACCTATTACTTAGGTTTAGGCTTAGCGTTCACTTTAGTGTGTGTATTAAGGTTAAGCTCACAGTAAAGTTTGTAGTTAGAACTAGGCTTGGGGTTAGGGTTAGGATTTCAGTTTGGAGTGAGGTCAATGTTCAGCGTTTGAGAAGACATGAGGTTGGGCCTTGGGTTACAAGTAGATTTAGGATGATGGCTGGGTTAGTAATTAGGCTTAAGGTAAGAGTTGTGGTACGGTTGAGTTTACAAGTTTGAAGTAGGCACAAGAGTTAGGTTTAGGGTTAAGACCAACGCAGATGCGCAGGCAATGAAGTAATGTTGATTACATATGTATATAACTGGTCGCCTTGGCCATAGCCAAGATCATGGATTCCGCATAGTGATAGTTTACTGCATTCATATCTAACATAGTGCGATACAATCACCTATTAAAATGCTCTCTCTGTTCCTCTCCAAACAACAAATAAATGCATCTCAATTTATAAATATTCTATAAGTGTATGTCTGTCATCAACGCAAAAGACAAGTCACATCACTTCACCTCTGGAAGAACGGTACTGGCTTCCACTCTTTGGCAGAACCAACATAAAGCCAGATGTATCACGCAGGTCTTTCGGGACAACAGGCTGCGCATACACCCCGTTAGGCTTCTTGGATGGACTGGAAAGACCCACAGATGAACATGGCAGTTCCCGCCAATGACCATGGATCCTGGATATACTATTCGGTGTGGGGTTTAATCAAGACCTCTATAGGTCAATTGGCTCTTCTGTGGTCGAGCAGCTAGGGCTTTACTGAGCAGCAGTGATGTGATGATTTGGGTTGAGATAATATATAACAAATATTTTTTCATCCTTACTAAAGATGTGTCCAGTGAGACCTATTCCTTTGAGAAACAAATATGTCTTTTGTATATAGGTAGAATGATAAAATAGTTAAATGAAGTGTAACAGTGAACAACAAAAATGCCTAACACGTATTGTTCAAGAGGTTATACTATAAATATTTTTACATTTCATTGAGTAACATAGCACAAAATGGGGAAGACTGCCCATGCTTTGCATGGGTATATATCACAGAGGTCCTAGGATCATTGAGAAGCACTTATAAACTCAGGAACCACTTATTCCTAAGTAAGAACCCAGAACGTCAAGTCAAGTAAGGAAGCCAAGTAGGTCTAGCAATAAAGTCAATTAATGTCTAACATGAAGGAAGCTCTTTGTGTGTTGTTGTGGTGTCAGCCCATAGAGAAAGATGCACTAATGTTCAAATAAGATGGAATGATGATAATTGTTTGCCGAAAAAGGAATTTGGGATTTTGCTGTCAAACGTTTTCCAGTGCCCGCTCTTGGTTTTAAGCTTCCCTTTGCTCATTGTTTCCAGTTTGGGATAATCGAATGTGCAAAAGAGAGTGGTATAGGTTTGAATTGCCCCTGTGGTGCTGAAACCTTACATTCAGGATTTGGGATAACCATTTATTTTAGGACGGACCAATTGTGGACATGGTTTTGTACTCTGGTGTGTCTGTGAGACCCCCTGTTATCAAAAGGGCTGCTGAAACAAACTCTGATATCCTTATTTCAGAATCTACCAGTGATGGTTGGTAAGATTTTTCATCTACATGTATATTCAAGCAAGAGGTGCCTTATTGGATAGAAATCGGTCTCCAGAATCATGGGGTACTTAGTTCTTTGAAGGGAGCGAAGACATTCATACTCAAAATCTGGTGCTCGAGGACTGGACCTTATTGGTCCTGTCCTTGATACGATGCAAAACGCGGGCGAAAGTGGAATCCTGCTCTACACAGACACTGCGTCATAGGCCCTAACTCAGCAGCACAACAGATGGTACTTGCTGTGGTACACGGTTCCAGGACGCAGTAATGAAAAGTCTCTTGGTGCAGTGATGTAAGCTCCACAGACTCCAGGTTTCTCATCGATCACTTGATATTGTCAATCGGGTGTCCTGGATCTGTTCACCACTATTTCTAGTAATGCTCTCTCAGATGGCTTCCGAGTTCAGACAAGCAGCTCTGTGGTTGGTGACCAGAATCCTTGTGCTTAGCGTGATGCTATCCTTCAGATCAGCTATTCTCAAGATGGTCAGCTCAGGGCACAGGCAAAACTTTCAGCTTAATGACACCTGTTGACAACAGGCAGATTACAGTTTCAGTATCATGGGAACACAGTTTAGGCCTGGATAGATCTTTCTTTAAGTTGCAGCTTTCCAACGGCATGCCCCATGGCTTTCAGCATTTCTTTTTGTTTTGACTGAAAGATCTAATCAACACCGAGCATTATTTAAAATGTTAGAAGCTAGACAGTGAGAGGAGAAAGATGATTCACGGGTTTGCTTGTGTAAAAGTGGGAGAGATGCTTTGAGCTGGAAGATAATGTGTATTCTAAATCGCTAGACAGACGTCTCGTTAACAATTCCTTATATGGCATGCAACTGTAGGCTTCAGATCAGGGTATCTTACTATGGGTCATTTTTGCTTTACACTATGGAAAATTAGATATCCTAAGACACGCCCCCTCAAATAGAGGTCGGTAGAATGGCGTACTACTTCAGACAACCTGCTAAATAACTGCTCCCAGGCAGGCACCAGACCAGGTTACTGTGTGAATAAAAAAGTGAGCAGGGTTGATAGGCCCTAGCTAGAGAAGACACCTCGGTGGGCTCAAGGATGAGAGACTGCCTGTTGAAAATGAACAGGGGGCATTTAAGGATAAAAAGCAAAAAATTGCAGTTTGCATCTGCTTTAAGAATAAAACATGGATTGATGCAGTCTCATTGTCAGAGTCTCCGCATTTTTGAAACACTAGAAACACTAAAACATGCCTAGGACACACCCAGTGATGCAGCTTGGTCAAGAAGATTGGGTGTGGGGACGTGGGGGGAGGGAGTTTCATCCTTTCCAATTATCTCACAAGCATATAGGGGGTCATTACGACCGCCAACAGGCTGGCGGTACGGAGACCCATATTATGACCGCGGCGGTAGCGCCGCGGTCGCACCGCCGGGGCCGGCAGTTTCCCGACGTTTTAGCCCCGGCGGTGATAATCCGCCAGGGCAGCGCTGCAAGCAGCGCTGCTCTGGGGATTATGACTCCCCTACCGCCAGCCTGTTTCTGGCGGTTTGCACCACCAGGAAGAGGCTGGCGGTAAGGGGAGTCCTGGGGCCCCTGGGGGCACCTGCACTGCCCATGCCACTGGCATGGGCAGTGCAGGGGCCCCCTGACAGGGCCCAGTGCAGCTTTTCACTGTTTGCATAGCAGACAGTGAAAAGCGCGATGGGTGCTAATGCACCCGTCGCACGGCCTCAACACTGCCGGCTCCATTAGGAGCCGGCTCCTATGTTGCGGCCGCATCCCCGCTGGGCCAGCGGGCATAAACTAGGTTTGCGCCTGCCAGCCCAGCAGGGATGTTGTAATGGGGACCGCGGGAGTGTGGACGCATTGGCGGCCGCATGGTGGTTACAGCTTGGCGGGCGGCGGTAGCCGCCCGCCAAGCTTGTAATGACCCCCATAGTGTTAAAATACATTGTATGACAAGCAGGGTGAATGGGTGGAAGGACTAAGAACGCAGATTGGAAGGGTCCAAAGTGAGGTGAAAAAATAATATTTTGTAAACTAATAAACAATTTTTACGCTTTTCAAAAAAGTGTGCGTCTGTGTGTTTTTGGCTGTGTGCATGTCAAAATTCCTGGTGAAATCCAATAGGCACGCCACCATGCCGAACTAAAAGCTCCTGTACCCAACTGTTTAGCATAAAATATGTTTATTAGGGGGCTGTAACACCCCAAGCACCCCCTCCCAAAGCTACGCCCCTGGAGTCAGCTGTCTAAGGTTGAAAGATGCCCTCCATTGGAACCCCTTACTATCAGATCTCAGATCCACCCTCGACTTTCCCCGTTCAGGAAGGACCTCAACTCTTTCCTGTTTAATAGTAAGTAGCCATGGTTGTCCCTCTCCAGTCCTGGGCCACTACTGTAAGTCAGAACCTTCTTTCATGGACCTGCTCTGGCGTGTCTTCGTGGCGCCCCCGCCCCCAGGTGGAGCACACCTTCTGCCCCTATACCTGGTGAACCACTTTGCTTCTCTCAGAGGCACCCCGGGTGGTATGCAGAGCTTCACACTGTCTGCAGTGGTTAAATACCTCTGCAGATATCGTCCCTGATGTAAGAAGCAACCTGTGCGTGTGTGTGAGTTTTTCTACAGGCGATGAGTCTGCCCTTGCGTAAACTGTTTACAGCTTCAGTCCCCGGAGATGGAATTGTGTGTTAAATTTTTACAGAGTGTTCGCTCCTCTTGAAGGCGCCTGTCGGAATGATAAGCAACCTCCACTGGATCTAAGCAGCTGCATTAAGGTGCGAGGTGCTCGTCAATGGGATTTCCTTGCGCAGAGCGATGTTTTCAGCCCCTGCCCTTTCCACGGCGCTGTCCAGTGCTGAAGTGGTTTACGGTGGCTGCGCTGTGTTCCGTCCTTGTCTCAGCAATCTGCCCCGAGGCAGGGGCTGTGGCTTCGCTACAGCGAAGGCCAGATCCAGTTCTGCCTTCTCTGCACGGAGCTCCTCGGCGCTCTGCCTTGTGTTCAGGACCGAGGGCCGGTTTGTGTGCGGAGAGTCTGCTCTGGTACAGAGAGGTTTCTCCAGACACCGCCTGCCACTTTACATATAGAGAGCATCACATGATGTCAGCAGATACAGCCGGATTGCCTGTCTTTGAAGAGTCTGCCCTGGCACCCAGGATGTGAGGGTTAGGCGGTAGGGGTTTTTGCAGGGAGCTCCAATCGAACCAGTACCTGCTTACGTTCTGCCAGCTGTATGTCTGCCCACGTGAGACTCTGAGGTGCTGAAACGCCCTCACGAGTCACGACCCCTCGGTCACTCACTGTCGCGCGCTGTCCCGTTCTGAAAGGTTTCGGAGCACGCGAGTCACTGCCTATGGGCCTGCTGGAGCTATGAGCTAAAAGGAGGCAGCAGGGTGTAGGTTTGCGTCGAGGAGGACTATTCTGCCCCTGCAGGAAGGCATCCGTGTTTAGGGAGAGATCACTGCCTCAGACATAACTTTCAGGGAACCCGATACTTGCAGTAAACAACTGCTCCCACTGCTTGTGTTTCTGCCGAGCCTCCATGGCAGCAGGGTGCTGTGCTGGCACTGAATGCGTGCTGCAAATCTGCGGGCAAACCTCGCAGTCCGGGCGGTGCGGAGAACCTGCTCTGGTGCTGAGAGGAGCCCAGTGCGTGCTGTGCAGGGTCCGAATGGGCCCCCAGCGTCAGCCCCTCCACTGAATCGCTAATGTGACTGAACACTTTCTAAGATGTGCCTGTCAGCGCGAGTGCCATTTCTATGGTAACCACGTAGGCAGCGAGAACAGGAAGTTGCTCTTTAGCGCCACACAATACAGTGCGCTGCTGAGAAGGAGATCGCTGACGTCGTTAGTGACCCAAATGGAGCGGGGAACTCTATGGGAGGAACGAAGAGAAAACACCCCTCTGTGGCAGAAACATAATTACACTGAAAGATTAGGCATATAAAGACGTTTTAAAAAACCCGTGTTCAAAGAACATACGACGGATTAAAATGCAAATGTAGATGTGAGTTGGCTCTTGATGCCTCACCTGCTGCTGGCTGGCCACAGACTGCATGCAGTTGTCATGATCAGGCCAAGCAGTGGTCCAAAGTACCGTGAAAAACTGACATCTGACTGTACACCCACTCGGAACCTGCAAGCAGCTAAGCCCACATGCCCACAAATCTACAAAATGAAAAAGCAAAGATGAACAAAATGAAAAATCAATGTAGGTGTGCTCGCGCCTTTAGTGAGGAACAACCTGGGAAGACATCACCTGTTGAGGAAGGACCTGAAAGGGCTTCTGTTCACATAATCCATTGTTTGCCAGAATGGCGCATAAAAAAACACGATGGTCTTTGGGTATAAAGGGAATGTCCCACGACCAATCAACACACCAAAGCAGCATGCGGAGCATATTGTGAAGAAGCAGTTTTATCTGCTAGACTTTATACAAATAATGCATAAATAATTCAATTTTAACATCTTCCCCATTGGTAACATTTTTGCTCCTCACTTCAGCGATGCCTACCGGTGCCGAGGCTATTTTCTGGCATGGGCAACTTTCAAAAATGCTTTAAACAATCAGAGAGCTAGAGGCAGTGCATTACATGCCCTAATGGGGGAAAAGGTGGTACAGTAGTTATATTCAATGTGCACACATGCGTGGCAGAACGTTTATGCACTTCTAATAAACATTAAGTAGATGGATGCATAGGGATCTGGCCACAAACACATTGAATTGGATTTAACTTTGATTTGAACACCACAACTTGATCCCAGATCAAGAATATAGTTTTAAACCAATAGCCTTATATGCTGCTAAAGGTGAAAACCCCTTTAGCTAATCATTAAGCCATGACAAAATTTCCGTTACACTTATGTAATCTTGAAAAATTTCAGACAATTTGCATTACCATTGTTTTGCACAATGTATGAGATATTGCTAATATGTAATGTAGAAAAGATTTTATTCAGGTAAAAATCGTACTGAAAACAGATCGATTGCAAGTGGCTGTCTTTCTCGTGCAGTTTTGCACTAATTTTATACACGAAATGCTTCCTTGCGTCCATCCTGGAAGCAACGTACCAGGCTGGCACTTCACATAAAAACGTATACGTTTTTGGCATTCAGTCTCTGTTATTGGTTAATAGTGACACACCCATCCGGTTGTTGAGGCTGTTAGCTGCATGTGCTATGAGCACTGCCTTGTAACACAAGAATAGATGCCATACACTTGTTCCTGTGGATGTATGAACCTCAGCAGTCTGTTGAAGGGTAAACTCTGTCATGACATGCAGTCACATGATGCACTGCACTGAAGCCCCCATGTGTCTTCCTCTCAACTCCCTGCTATGCAGCAAAGTAAACGACCATATGATATAGGCGGTTCTTGCAAAAACAATCCAACATTGCTGAAAGCTCCTATTCTTTCCTAAAATTAATTAATGCTGATAGTGTCTCAAATGCAGCAACAGGAGTTACACCACATACTGCAATTAACCAGCCCATTTGAGGGGATGGCCAAAGTACTTTGAAGTTGGTACAACATGCACCCACTGAACAAAGAAAATGTCACAATGCACATCTGAACTTGAACTCCCCCTAGGCACCTTTTCGATTTGTGAGGCATGGAGGTACACCCAAGGTGTCAACATGCTGACTCACAGTTGGAGATGCCAAACAACTGTCAAGTGTGTGCTACAACCCACTTCAAAAAGAGAACAGGAAAAAACATACATTTTGGAATCCATCATCTAAAGAAAAAAAACAGACCCATCCTAGTCAAGAGAACGTTTTTTTATACCAGAAAGCACGAATGGCATGCATTTGAAAGGCTATTCCAGAACTGAACTGTAAATGTATGAATATATTGAAAACAAGTATCCCAATTGAAACCCCTGACAGAACCAAATATGGCATATCTGATCTGCCTCTATTTTGATCGAGAATGTTTCTGGTCACCTCCTCAGCGTTTTGTATAGAGTTGTCCACAGGGCTGGTGAGCAGCTCTGAATTTTGCTGGAGGAATTGAAGATTAAAAAAATGTGAAGCTCCTAGCAAAAGCCTAAATCCTTCAAACTGGTTACCTGATAACATGTATGTGATGCAAAGCTGTGTTTTCTACCCAAGGGCTTCTGATGCCACCTGCACCACAAGCCTTGTAGATTTCACATAACAGCTGGTCTGGTATCAGCCCAGAGAGGTGCTCGACGAAAATCCAGAGATGTTGGTACTCTATACGTTTTTTAACATTTTCTCTGCAATGTCTATACTCTTTGGATTAGGTAAATCAAGGGACAGCCTTGCAAGGTGGGCACCAGGCAAGGCACTAAGCTACCACTGGGAGAAAGAAAGCTCATAGGAATCAGTCTGTTGGAAGCCTCACTCGGAGAAAGGGTTCTGTTTGAGGCAAGGACCATTTTTTGGGGGGTGGACTAGGGCTATACCTGTGAAAAAAAGGGGTGCTTTTCCCTGTTGTGAAATCCACCCTACCCTCAGCAACTCTGACTGCCTTCAGCCTTCACCAGCTGAGTGGAAATAGTGTGTTCATTCCCTTTCTTGCCCTGGAAAACCGGTGGTCAGTTTGAGTGTTTTTAGGCAAATACGTGCTTACAGGCCTGATTCCATGACCATATTACCTCCTACATGCCTGTGCCCTTCCCTGTCTGGAAGCGATGTATAACAAATCAGCCATTGTTTAAAATGTATTGACATGTTTGAATTTATAAGGTACGTCTGTCCAAAGCCCTGACACAATAATATGACATCCTACAAAAAACGTAGTAGATAAGGGCATGAATGTCCTGAACATGAGCGAAGCAACCCAAAGGTTCAACTACACATAATTAAGCTAACTTGTGAACTGACCAGAGCCGGATTGCTTTCCCTCTCTGACTGTCTCAACGTTTTTCTTTAAGAATCACCACAGAAAGGAAACCCACAGGATCTGTTCTGACTATCCTGCAAATTCCAGTGACCATCTCACAAAAGATGGATGAGAGTCACGGAGCATCACACAAGTGGCAATGAGCTGACTGCCAGAGCAGTGATTCTATCCTCAAAACATGCTTTCTTGCACTAATACAAACTTTCTTAAATAGATACTCTCCCTCTTGAGTCAACATGGGCACCCTAAAGCTTTCCTCTGTCTTGGCACTACGCACGATTCACACCTCTGCCCTCAACTCAGGCACTGAAACAGTGACCCCAAGCCACACTTGGGGCCCAACTGACTTTATCAGACTTTGCAAAGATCCAGTAATTAGCCAGGCCTTTGACCTCAGATCGTGAATAACTCAATAGGACCAGGACTTGTGATGAGTACTATTAGATAGTGTTAATCCTGCACTACCGAGTTAGAGAGACTCTTACTTTGTTCACCATCTTGAACAAATTCCTACAGTCCCCAGACACTTGGACCTAGATGCTTCAAAGTTATTATGTGTCATAGACTAGAGGACTTCTAACCCTAACTGCGTGCCAGTAAAGTCCTATGCCAGTCAGAGATGTTGGAACTTTGCACCCTCAATCAGGGGTCCAAAAGGTAGAACCACATTAAGTGCTTGGGCCACCTACTCATACCCCTCTGCCCAGTACCCTAGGAGACACTAGACCCTTTTGACCTCAACCAACAGATGGTCTCAGAATACATTATTGAATCCTAACCCTCAACTGCGAGGCTCAAGGAGGCCTTCATTCCTCTGTTGGGACTTAAAGTATTTTGACTGTGATCCATTGGAATTGAAATAAGAACATGTTTATCAACTTGTGTGTTTCTCAAAAACAACCCGAAAAGAAGTCTAAAATGCTCTGATGAAATAAAAGTCCAGACTGTCATAGAGGCAATAGATTGTACTCCTGTAACCCCTAGACTTGACTATAGACCCCCAACATTATTGACGCCTCTGAAGATGTCCATGGTGCTGACGTCTCACAGGATAACACTGGCTCATTATATCATGGGAGATGGGTTCTGTCAAAACCAACCACAGAACATGCTCCAAACTAGGATGTCCACCGTGGAACAAAGCCCTAAAACTATATCAGTAATGCATTCATTTTAAATTTATAGAGCACACCTGTTAGCCTAGAGGAATGTTCTGGCAGAAGAACCAGAGAGAGGGGAGAAAGATGAGGAGCAATCTCAAAGGTCTGCAAATGTGGATTAAACTGTCATGTTTGACCAGCCTATGAACTAGGATACAGTCAGGCAAAATATAAAGAACAATGGAGTTTGGGATTCCAGTGCTTTTAGGCAAGGGAGAAGGCCCCAATATCTTGCTGCTGCCAGTTTTAGGCACTATCAACAGTGCAGAGAAGAATAAGCATAAAGGTCGTAGAGGATGGAATGGGTAAAACTGGACCTGCAGAAAACTAAGACATTTGTCATTAGTAGGTGAAAAGTAAGAAAGAGAACATTAAAAGGGTTTCTTTTGGCCATCAGAAGCCAAAACAGGTTTGGTCTCACTGATTAACCCCATTGCTGCCAGGCCTTTTCCCATCAGGTGTCGAGCCTTTTTTTGGCTATTTGGGGCAGTTTGTGCTTAGGCCCTCATAACTTTTTGTCCTCAAAAGCTACCCACGTCAAATTTGTGTCCTTTTTTCTAACAGCCTAGGGATTCTAGTGGTACCCAGAGTTTGAGGGTTCCCCTGGAGGAGAACAATAAATTAGCCAAAATACAGCTAAAATGTTGTTTTTAAAAGAAATGGGAAAAAAAGGCTGAAGAACAAAGCTTGTGATTTTTTTCCCTGAAAATGGCACCAACAAAGGGTTTATGGTGCTAAAATCACCATCTTCCCAGCTTTCAGGAACAGGCAACCATTAATCAGAAAACCACATTTGTTAACACAATTTTGGCATTTTACAGGGTCATACCCCATTTTTACTTTTTTGTGTGCTTTCAGCATTCTTCCAGTTAGCGACAGATATGGGTGTAAAACCAATGCTGGATCCCGGATAGCTAAACATTTCTAAAAAGTAGACAGAATTCTGAATTCAGCAAGGGGTCATTTGTGTAGAACCCTTCAAGGCTTTCCTACAGAGAGTAACAGCTAAAATAAATAAATATTGAAATTGAGGTGATAAACGAACCATTTCTTCCACGTTTTCTTTAACTTTTTCCAGCTATGGCAGATTTTTTAAAGCAATACACCATTATGTCTGCTAGAGTCTTCGGGTTGTGGGGCTATATAGCGCTTGTAGGTTCATCAAGAACTGTTGGTATCCAGAGCCAATAAAGGAGCTGCACCTTGCAAAGGGTTTTCATTGTATACTGGGTACAGCAATTCATTTAGTGAAATATAAAGAGTGAAAGGTATCAAGGAAACCTTTGCATTTCCAAAATGGGCACAAGATAAGGTGTTGAGAAGCAGTGGTTATTTGCAAATCTCTGAATTCTGGGGTCCCCCATACTAGCATGTTAATTACATGGCATTTCTCCAATAGACATCTTTATAAACACTGTCTTACGTTTAGAAGGAAACAATGTAGAGAAAGAGAAGGGGAAATAACACTTGTTCTTCTATTCTGTGTTCCCCCAAGTCTCCCAATAAAAATGGTACCTACCTTGTGAGGCTAGGGCTAATGCCCACAACAGGAAACGCAACATAGACACATCACATTTTTACATTGAAATCTGATGTGTGTTTTGGAAAGTGCCTAGCTGTGGATTTCGGCCTCTAGCTCATCCAGCACCTCAGAAAACCTTGTAAACCTGGACATTTCTGAAAACTAGACACCTGGGGGAACACAGGATGGGTAACTTCTGGCACTCTCACCAGGTTCTGTTACCAAAAATCCTTAGCAAACCTCAAAATTTAGCAAAAAATACTTTTTCCTCACATTTCAGTGCTGCAAAGTTCTGGAATCTGAGGAGAGCCACAAAATTCCTTCTACCCAGCGTTCCCCCAGGTCTCCCAATAGAAATGATACCTCACTTGTGTGGGTTGGCCTAGTGCCCGTAACAGAAAATGCCACGAAACACTACGTGGACACATCAAAATTATCGAATACAAAACTACCTGTTTTTGCGGGAGGCACCTGCTTTTTTGGTCCTGGGCTCAGCAGCCATATAGGGAAACCTACCAAACCCAGACATTTCTGAAAACTAGACACTTGAGGGAGGACAGGGAGGTGTGAATTACATGGATCCCCCTGTTTTCTTACCCAGAACCCTCAGCAACCCTCAAATTTAGCTAACAAATCTAATTTTCCCCACATTTATGTGTGGGCTCATCACACCTGCACAAATTTCCTACCACCTAATGTTCCCCTCAGTCTCCTGATAAAAATGATACCTCACTTGTGTAGGCGTGCTAAGTGCCTGTGACAGGGAGGAGCCAAAACATGTTGAAATTGAGGGGGAACCAAAGTGGGTCCAAAAGGGCAGTTTGTGAAAAAAACCTTTTTAGGCTGACAAGCGGGGCAGACTGTTTATCGGTATAGATGTGACAATGCTGGGTGGTAGGAATTTTGTGGATTCCTGCAGATTCTGGAAGGTTCCATCACAAAAATGTCGGAAAAATGTGTGATTTCAAGCAAAGTTGGAGGTTTGCAGGGCATTGTGGGTAAGTAAATGGTGTGGGGTGGATGTGAAGCACACTACCCTGGACTCACCAAGATAATTCGTTTTCAGATGTGTCTAGGTCTAATAGATTGTTCTACATGACAGCGTCCCAAAGTCCAAACATTGCAGCCCTCACCATTCCAAGTGGGACGATTGTGAGAGTTAGACAAGCTCTCATGGCCCAAATGTAAAATCAAAACCCAAATTAATAAAATGTACTCTTGCTTGGCGATGGGCAAAGATCTAGGCTTTCTGACCCCCAGGGAGTGGATCAGAGGTAATTGCCCCATCTGCCCACCGGTGGGCAAAACAACTTTGTCCCCATTTATTTGAAGTGGGGCCATGGCCATACTCCCACCTTCTTTTTATAACAAATTCTTCCCTGGTATCTGGTGGGCTTTCAGACCCCCTTGGGGGCAGATGGGCCTTACAAAAATAGGCCGATCTGCTCCCAAGGGGGGCAGAAATGGGCAACAGTAATGTGCCCCCATGGGGAGCGACCCATGCCCAAGGGGTGCCCCTCCAAGCAAAACACATTTACCAACCCCTGGTGCCTAAGTGGATTCTGCCCCCCCTGGGGCCAGATCATCCTTATAGAAATAGTCTGATCTGTCCCCAAAGGGGACAGAAATAACCTAAAATACATTTGTCCCCCCAGGGGAGCAACCCTTGCCTAAGGGGTCGCTCCCCATCTATAAAAAAGAAACAATAAATAATCCCTGGTACCTAGTGGTCTCTGCCCCCCTTGGGGGCACACTGGGCTAAGATAAATAGGCCAATCTGCCTCCAAATTTCTCTTGCATTTGTGCTGGAAGCTGAGCTTCCAGCATGATGGGGGTGACCTCTGATGAGGTCAGCGTGCGATTGTGCTGACATCATCAAACATCACAGTGGGGGGTCGTGGTGGAAGGGGAAGCGATTCCCCTTTCATCCCTGCCCAAGGAAGTGGGGTGGAAGGCCTTGGGGAGAGCGCTAGCACTTCCCCCGAGGGCCGGGTGCAGGACGTAACAGTTACGTTCTCGCACCCGAGCGGTATTGCTGAGGATGTAACCCTTATGTCCACGCCACCCAAGGGGTTAATCCAATATTGTCCCAGCTAGAGGAGGTGCCTGCCAGTACGCTGTTTTAGGAATGGAGGAAGGTGGAAGATTCTTCTGAAAGTGTTGAGTCTGAAGACCTTGATGCCCCTTTGACATTTTAAAAGCCCTGAGTGATCTTGGTCCTCTAAAAGAAAGCTCAGACTGAGGTCAGAAAACACACAAATAGTGATGACTCCCAGTTTGGTCGCCAGAGTATTGCTGCCTTGCATGTGAACACAAGACCATCATTGTTATCTAAATCTAGTATGAATGTTGTCCGTCTTCCAGGTAGAGATCACTGGATACACTCTTGATGCCTTTTGGACCCCAAGGGCTAGAGGCTTAAGGCTACCATTATTATTTTGAAGTATCAATGTGCTCTAATTCTAAGGCGTTTTTTAATGTGCTATTCCTGTTTTACTAATGTGCATGTCTGGAAGTCAATGTTCATTGTGTGTGAAAATTAACTGTATTTACTGGATCTGACTCAACCTTGACACCATGTTCCATTAACTGGGCCGTAATTGCTCAACGAGGTTACACTAGATCATCTAGAAGGCTTTAGATAGAGGCATTTTTTCCACCTATAGCCAAGTACCTGAAATCCTTGTCAACAGAGAATAAATGCAGTGTCACAGTTTCTGTTGTTATGTGGTCCTTACATCTTCAATGATCTCTTGAACATCATGACGTTGGGGAATGAAGATCTAAATATAGATCACAGGAAACATGCTACTGAAGCCCGACTAAGGTCATCTATTAATCCTTAAAACAGTAAGAGCACAGACCACGTTGCAAAAATGAGTTAACCTGTGCTTAGTGAGATGACTGGTGTGACACTGAAGGAAGAAAGCAAGCTGAAGAATTTGAAAGCCTCCAGGACCAAGGACTGCCATGCACCTCGGAGTAAGTACCCCCCACTTCCCAGCCCCTCGCCCTGCCCCGCGCTACTCACCCTCTCTCCTGCTTTTTTTCTTCCTCTCTGTTCTTCCTCCTCGCTCCTCTTCTGTAATCTTCTTCTGTACTCTTCTATTCCCCGTCTTCTCTCTTCTTCTGTGTGCTTCTCAGCCTCTCCTGTCGCCTCTCTTCTTCTTCATCTTCTTCTGTGGTCTTCTGCCTTCTGTTCTTGGTCTTCTGTATCTTCTTCTGTGATCCTCTGTGTTCTGCCCCTTCGTCTTCTGTTCTTCTGTTCTTCTGTTCTTCTGTTCTTCTGTTCTTCTGTTCTTCTGTTCTTCTGTCTTCTGCTCTTCTGTCTTCTGTCTTCTGTTCTTCTGCTTTCTCCGTCCTCCGTCTTCTGTTTCTTCCCGCGCCTGCCCTCCTGCTCCTGCCTCATCCCCCTCCCTCACTCGCCTCCCCCTCTCTATCACCCCTATCTACCCCGTTCGATATCTGCCTCCCTCACTCCTCCTATCTACCAATCTACCTATCTCTCTATCTCACTATCTAACTTCCTCACTCACCACCTCCTCCTATCTACCTATTTTTCTATCTCTCCACCTATTTCTCCATCTATCTATTTCTCTATCTCTCCCCCCCTTCCTGCCACCCCCTCTGTTACCTATCTTCCTATCCTCTCACTCTTCCTCTCACCCTCACCCACCTCTACAACCCCCCCTCCCCTATCTTCCCAACCCTACTCCTATCTCTCTCCCTAATCTCCTAAACCTCCTAACACTCACCCCCCTCCACCCTTAAGCCCCCCTCCCCCGGCTCTTCTCACTCTACCTGTCCCCCCCCTCCCTCGCGCTTTCCCGCCGTGACCTCCTGCACGCCCCCGCCCCCCAGCACTCATTCGCCCCCAGCTGACCCGCCCCCCCTCCCTCTTATGGCGCCCGCTGCGTGATTGCGCAGCGGGCGCGCCAGAGGCAAGCCCGTCTGCACCCGTCCGCGCCTGGCCCGCGCCCAGCGCCACGACCCCTGGTCCTCAGCTCTCCCAAGCCACTACGACCCCACCACCCTCCACGCCCTCAACCCAGGGCGCTCCAACACCTGCTTCCAAGCTCACCCCAAACGCACCCATGGACCCTTCGCCTGCAACTCCTGCAAACGCATCTTCCACCATGCAACTACCACGACCACCAGCCCACGCGCCATCAACCACCTCAAGTGCATCCTGGTCAACGCTCGTTCTGTCCACAAGCACGCCGTTGAACTCTGGGACCTCCTGGACTCCACAGCACCGGACGTCGCCTTCATCACGGAGACCTGGATGAACGCCTCTTCGGCCCCAGACATCGCCACTGCCATCCCCGAAGGCTACAAGATCTCCAGAAAAGACCGCACCAACCAAGTAGGAGGAGGTATCGCCATCGTCTTCAAAGACTCCATCAGCATCACCACCTCCACCGAAGACACCCCTCTCGCCGCTGAACATCTGCATTTTCAGATTCACACCGACCCCAGGACCACCCTCAGAGGATCCCTCGTCTACCGTCCCCCCGGACCGCACGCCCCTTTCAGCGACTCCATCACCGACTTCATCTCCCCACACGCCGTCGCCTCGCCGGACTACATCCTCCTAGGCGACCTCAACTTCCATCTGGAACAAAACAACGACCCCAACACCACCACCCTGCTCGACAACCTCGCCAACCTCGGCCTCAAGCAACTGGTGAACACCGCCACCCACATCACCGGACACACGCTTGACCCTATCTTCTCCGCCAGCAAACACGTCTTCTTTAGCCACACCTCCGCTCTCCACTGGACCGACCACAGCTGTGTCCATTTCACATTCCGACGCAAGACTCGCCACCTCCGCACCCAACCCATCCCTCGTCGACAGTGGAACAAAATCCCCGAAGAGCAACTCTTCTCCGCACTCGCCGTCAACCAACCCACCCTCACCACCGACCCCAACGACGCAGCCCTCAGCCTCTCGAACTGGATCTCCAACTGCGCAGACAACCTTGCTCCCCTCAGACGCACGCATCAACAGGCCATCACCAAAAAACCTCTCTGGTTCTCTGACACCCTCAAAGAATCGAAGAACACTTGTCGCGCCCTCGAGAAGGCCTGGCGCAAGGACCACACCGCCGACAACATGACCGCCCTCAAAAACGCAACCCGCGAACACCACCACCTGATCTGCGCTGCCAAAAGGAACTTTTTCACCGACAGACTGGACAAAAACAGCCACAACAGCAGAGAACTATTTAGCATCGTCAAAGAGTTCTCCAACCCCAACGCCAACGCCGTCACGCCCTCACAAGACTTGTGCAACTCCCTCGCCACCTTCTTCCTTTGCAAGATCTGCGACCTCCATGACAGCTTCGGACACCAGACCCAACCAAGCATCACCGAACCCACACCCCCGACCATCACCCTCAACGACTGGACCCACATCAACACCGAAGAAACCAAAACCACCATGAACTCTATCCACTCCGGCGCCCCATCGGACCCCTGCCCTCACTTCATCTTCAATAAAGCCGACGACATCATCGCCCCGCACCTCCAGGCCGTCATCAGTTCTTCGTTTTCTTCTGCTACCTTCCCCGAATGCTGGAAACACGCCGAAGTCAACGCCCTACTAAAGAAACCTACGGCTGACCTGAGCGACCTGAAAAACTTCCGCCACATCTCGCTCCTCCCCTTCCCCGCCAAGGTAATAGAGAAGACCGTCAACAAACAGCTGGCCACCTTCCTGGAAGACAACAACCTGCTCGACCCTTCACAAACCGGATTCCGAACCAACCACAGCACTGAAACTGCCCTCATCTCAATCACAGACGACATCAGAACCCTGATGGACAACGGTGAAACAGTCGCCCTCATCCTGCTCGACCTCTCGGCTGCCTTCGACACCGTCTGTCACCGCACCCTAATTACCCGCCTCCACTCCACCGGAATCCAAGGCCAGGCCCTGGACTGGATCGTCTCCTTCCTCTCAAACCGATCTCAAAGAGTTTACCTCCCACCGTTTCGCTCAGACCCCTCCGAGATCATCTGCGGCGTACCTCAAGGCTCATCGCTCAGCCCGACACTCTTCAATGTCTACATGAGCCCCCTCGCCGACATCGTACGCAAGCACGACATCATCATCACCTCCTACGCCGACGACTCCCAACTTATACTCTCCCTCACCAAGGACCCCGCCAGCGCCAAGACCAACCTACAAGAGGGCATGAAGGACGTCGCAGATTGGATGAGGCTCAGCCGCCTAAAGCTGAACTCTGACAAAACGGAAGTCCTCATCCTCGGCAACACCCCGTCCGCGTGGGACGACTCCTGGTGGCCGACGGCCCTCGGCACCGCACCGACCCCCACAGACCACGCCCGCAACCTCAGCTTCATCTTGGACCCTCTTCTCACCATGACCAAGCAAGTCAACGCCGTGTCCTCCGCCTGCTTCCTCACCCTCCGCATGCTCCGCAAGATCTTCCGCTGGATCCCCGCCGACACTAGAAAAACCGTGACCCACGCCCTCGTCACGAGCCGCCTGGACTACGGCAACACCCTCTATGCTGGGACCACCGCCAAACTCCAAAAACGCCTGCAACGTATACAAAACGCCTCGACCCGCCTCATCCTCGACGTACCCTGCAACAGCCACATCTCCGCACACCTGAGACACCTGCATTGGCTCCCAGTCAGCAAAAGGATCACCTTCCGACTTCTCACCCACGCACACAAAGCCCTCCACAACAAGGGACCGGAATACCTCAACCGTCGCCTCAGCTTCTACGCCCCCACCCGTCTCCTCCGTTCCTCTGGCCTCGCGCTCGCTGCCGTCCCTCGCATCCGCCGCTCCACGGCGGGTGGGAGGTCCTTCTCCTTCCTGGCAGCCAAGACCTGGAACACCCTCCCCGCCAGCCTCAGGACCACCCAGGACCACTCCGCATTCCGGAGACTCCTCAAAACCTGGCTTTTTGAGCAGCAGTAACCCCCCCCCTTCCCCCTAGCGCCTTGAGACCCGCACGGGTGAGTAGCGCGCTTTATAAATGTTATTGATTTGATTTTATTTGATTTGAATCTCTGTTGGACAATCAGGCTGTGATGATCCCATTAAAAGATCTGGCCGTAGGACACCTGACTCCCATCATACCAGGTTGGTCCCGGTTTTGTAGACTGCAATCATCTCTGTCTGCAAGGAACACCTACAGCCTCATCTTTGATACTGTAAAGAAGCCCTTGTATCCACAAGGATGGGGGAACAGACCTGGCTGTAGGCCTTTGTCATAAATTACAAGCCACCTGGAAAAGAGGATTTTTTAAAAGAATATATTCAGAGAATTGTTAAGAACTTAATAATCAAGTATCATGGACACACAGAATCTAATTAAGAGTTGCACTGTAATTTAAAGGCTTTTGTGCATTTTATTCAAAATGTGCATTATTAATAGAGCATACAGTGATTAATCTACACCTGAATGTACACATGTATACCCATATGGGAATATTCCGATTGAAAGGGATTTGCTATGATATGCTAAAGTTTGTTTTCTAGGCGAATGCTAACTAGGCCTAAGTTGGGCCTCAAGGCCATCTTCTCCAAAATGAATGTCACATCATCATGTTTCTTACCTGTCTATACCTGACACCACACAGAGAAGGATGTGAATTTGTTTATTTCTAATTGATACTGTTTTTTAATAAAGAATGCTAGAGGGCCTGGCATAACATTTTCTCAAGGACCTTTTGCTTGCATGCGATATTGCATTCATACACAATAGTTCACTGTTGATTATGTAACTAGTTGGTTCTGACACCTCTGGATGATATTAGGTAAGAGGGGCTGAAACAATATTCATGTAGTAGGTTTATGCTAAGATGGTAGGGTTATATGATGATTTATAATTCTGTAAGCTGAGTTGCTGAAAATGTAATTCTTTGCTCACACCTTGGTGATTTTATTGTTCTAATACTTTCTCACAGAGAAAATGTCTATGTAAGCCCTTGAATTTGTGGATGAGCCAGGTCTTTTTGGTCTTTACTGGGGATGATGCCATATTTCTTACTGATTTTGCTGCAAATTGGAGTCTAGTCCTGACTTTGCTTATTATTTTGCATTGTTCCTGTTATTGAGATTGTTTATGACAGATAATTTATGCACTTGAATGAGTCTAAAGCTGCATCTCCACATTACTATTTCTGTAATGTGCCTTAGAATTTTGTAATAAACCTTCATGGTTTGTCTAAATTCTGCTCTAGGACTCACGTTTTGCGTCAGTCCTTTCCTTATTTGCCTGTATTTTTAAATTCTGTTTTAAACCGTCTCTGGGACCCCTCGCCTCATGATTCTATATATGAATACCGTCCACAATCCACCAAACATTCTGACTATGCCATTGATGTACGGATTTTTCAGGGTACAGTTCTCTCACAGTACTGATTAAGTGCAAACTCTGCATGTGAAACTTATGTTACTGTGTGGTAACACCACACTAGTACATTGCAAATATGAGTTATCTCCAAATAATTGAGGAATAACCGAATTCACCAGTCACAAAACAACACTTAAACCCCAATTCAGGTGGTAAATGTATGCTGTAGTCTCTGTTCAGGGTCAGGTTGGAGGAAGGGGACTTTGAGATGTAGGGAAGAGATGGGGAAGCTAAGGAAAGAAAGTGGGGAAAAAGACTTGTACGCTGATGTCCCAGTAGTGAACAAAATGGGGGTGCAATCATTGGCCCACTTGGAGCAGAATTCCATGCAGTAATTCTATTCCGTCTGACCAGTGCTTAATTTGTAAATAGAAATGTGCCGGTGCCCAAAGCCCTCCTCTTAAAGATGTGGCTGCTGCAATTCAATTTTGGAACACTAAATACTGAGGCGGCGCAAGTCGAAGCCATCTCAGGCCTCTTCAATCCAAATAAAGCCACTCCCTCCTCCTTCAGCTCACTCTTGCAGCTTTCTACTTCCTTACTTTGTGACGCTTTTTCGTTTTTCCCTTCCTCCGTCTTTCCCATATGTGTCTTCTGCTCGCAGCAAATGCTTGAGACAGAAGAATAAGCCCCGGCCCTCAAAAATAAGCACAAATTAAGCACTGCGCCTGACTCATAATCAGGGCTATTGCGTGTTTTTATTTCACCTCAGGAAGCATGGTAAAAAACTATTACAACATCTGCGCTGCTGCATGTATATTTAGTGTGCAGAAAGAGATTACAAGTCTTTTCCCTGGCATTACTGATTTCACCCTCATGGACTGGTACCATTCAGTTATATTATTTCCGCGTACCGTTACTCACGTGTGTGAAGTTATTGCCCCCACAACAATCTTTCAACAATTTTTTGGCTCAGATACAAATATTTTCAAGCAGATGGGAGCGTGAGTGCATTAATTTGAAATGCTATCTTTGCACACATTCTTGCAACTTCGCAATGCTGTAGGTGAAAGGGGTGACAATTGCCAAACCTGACACTTTTTAATCGACTTTGGTATGATGAAAGGTTATGTCAGCCCTTTTGGGATTTAAACCCAGTTCCATATTTGTCATAGATCTACGCAGCAGACCCCTTTACCGCACAAGCTATTGTTTTTTGCTAGATTCAGAAAGATATAAACATGGGGAGTTGGTAGCTTATAGAGAAGACCAGTTAAAGAAATTCGAATCAGAATGCGCATTTAAATGGCTATTCTCACGATTTCAATTCACACGTTGTGTCATCAAAATAGATGATATCCAGCCTCGAGATTCGAAAAAGTCTATGACTGAGAAACTTGGTGGACAGGGGTCTGCGTCTGGCTTACCAGGGCACTTCAAGGAGATGCTTCCTTTACACTAGAATATTATCCTAAGATTTTGCCTTGAATCATTTAAGATAGAATCGGGTGACTCCAGGGGCACAGCTTGGTCAGTATGATGGGGTTCCAGAGCTTCAGATTTCCCAAAAATCACTCTGGCACATAATGTTAAAATACATCATAGGATAAGCAGAGTCCATGAAAGGGGCTTATGGGGCAGTAGAAAGGCAGGGGAATGAGGTTTAATAGAGGTACTAAGTGAGAGAAAGCACATTATTTTGTGAAATAACCAACATATTTGAAGCCTTGTGTGCATGTGTCTTTGTCTGTGTGTATGTGCAAATTCCTGGTTAAATCCGACAGACACCTCACCATACCAGACTGGAAGCACCTCTACCCAACACTTTATTACAAAATATATTTATTAGGGGGGTGTAACAGCCCAAACACCCCCCCGAAGCTACTCTCCTGGGTGTTTCTCACAACGCTATTAGATAGTCACGTGTTCTGCTGCACCTCTTGTCGGGGTGAATTCCCTCGCTTGGCTGGCCTTGTGTCAGTAGCAGGGGTTGTTCCCTTTCTGTTGCACTTTACTGTGTATTTTTCCGATTTTATGCTCGCCACAGCAAAGAAAACGCTTAACAACAACTTGGTGGAGCACAGAATGCGGATGATAATTCAGCATGAATGCAATCTAAGGCTGTAAAGCGCCACCCAGGGTCTCCATGACATTAGAGCACAGCCCGTGCTGAGTGTGATTTCAAAGGCCTCTGCATGAACTGCTGCTGGCATCAGCTCAAAACTAACCAAATTAGCATTTCTCTTCCCTTTCTTCTGCCGACTGTATCTATCTAAATTTGAGTCTTTCCGCTCACCATCACGAAGTCTGTGTGCCACCTGCAGGGGCACCAGGGTTCATTGAGACAATGCAAACAGTAATGAGATATTGCTTTTTATAGTATCTGTCATGCGCAGAAACATGGACAACACATTTGCTACAAATACTCAGCTCAGAGACACCCATTCTAACAGCCTCATCAGGATGAAAAGATCAATCACCTACATATTTCAAACAAATTCTAATCAAATGTACCTTCTCTGAAAAAAACAAAGGTTACAGGGATGTTGTAGTTAGGTTCTGAATTTACTTGAACAAAACCATAGAAATTCAGCAGTTAGAGTTTTTTCAAGTAACTATAACTCGCACGCTAAGGTAACTATAACTGGTGCCCACGCCAAGCATAGGTTTTTCGTTCAAAAATGTGACTGCTAATGTTTCATTCATACTTTTAAGGACGTTATAGAAGTTCTCATGACTGCTGGAATATTTGGGGTAATTAGCAGTGTATGGTGAGGGCCATGAATTTCTACATTTTTTTAACGTAAAGTAATTTTCATTATTATACGTTAATTCAACCACCACCGCACACAGCCTTCAGCCAGGCCCCTATAACAACCCAACCCCATGCGGAGCACCGCCTTCGGCCATGCGCAACAAAGGTTGGCCGCAGGGCCTGACCTGTGGCCAGGCCTTGTGACTAATGCCTATAACCACCTAACCCTGTGCTGCGCACAATGGTGGTTGGCCACAGGACATGGGCTTTGGCCAGTCCCTGTGGCCAACCCCTATAACAACCCAACCCCATATGCCCCACCCCTCCCCAGGCCGAGCTCAGCGCCAGGAACCACATCCCCTGGAGCCCGGCCTACACATGTAATTTTTTTAGGGGGGAAGAGGCCATGAGGCCTCCCTCTCCAGGCCAATCTTAGCTCGGGGACCCCAAACTCCGGGCCGTGGCCTATTGGTTATTTTTTGTGGGGATGTCAAAGCTGCAGCCAAGCAGCAACAAACAGCTATGTCCGGGGGTGGGCACCCCAGGATATAGCAGGAGTCTGCCCTGGGGGATGGCAATCCCCAGGGCTACCAGTGGCTCCGCGAGGGAGGCTACATGGTCCCCCTCCAACAAAAATAGTCCTGGTGGTGTGGTGGTCCCCAGGGCTTTGGGGGCCTAAAATGGACACCCTTTTTGTTTTTTAACATTTGCCCCATAGAGGAGGTGGTCCCCGGCTTTTGGAGGGGGGGCACACGGTCCCACTGATTATATATATAGGAGTACCTCAGGGAGGTGGTAGTTTCCAGGGGTGCGGTGGGGGGGTGGCCCCCACATACAATTTAAGATGCCCTGGGGAGGTGGTGGTCCCTGGGGCTGTGGGGGACACACAGCCCCCCGCACACAATTGAAGATTCCCCGGGAAAGTCGCAGTCCCCAGGCCTGCAGTAGGGTTATACAGCCACCCCGCATACAATTTGAGCAATGTGGGAGGTGGTAGTCCCCGCGGCTGCCCCTGCACACAGTTTCAGGGAGGTGGTGGTCACCCGGGCTGCAGAGGGGAGTCTGAATGGCTCCACTGCACACAATTTGAGCAATGCCCAGGGGAGGTGGTTGTCCCCAGGGCTGTCGGGGGCTGTATGGCCCCCTGCAAATAGTTAAAAGATTGGCCCGGGGAGGTGGTGGCCTCTGGGGCTGCTGGGGGGGCTGCATGGCCCCAATGCATGCAATTGGAGCAATGCCTAGGGGAGGTGGCAGTCCTTGGGTTTGGGGGGTGGCGAACGGCCCCCGGCATTATATTCATTTAAAGCCTCTGGGAGGTGATGGTGTATAAAAATGTAAATGTCCCCGGGATATGGCCCACCTGGGGGCCTCACAATTAACAAGTGCAGATGCTCACATTTTTTTAAAAAATGTTGCTGAAAATTTGTGAATTTCACAAATATGCGGCAAACATTTTTTTTAAATGCTCTTTAGCCCGGGGTCAGCGGAGAGGGCTGGGACCCTACCACAAGAGCTAAGGAGTCAGGTGTCCCTACCCTGGCCCTGTTTCCTTTTTTTTTGCACACTTTTGAAGCCGAGTCCCAAGGTGGCTGCCAACACTTACTGGTTTGAAGAATTGGCAGCCAATCAGAACTCTGCATTTGCCATGCATGACCTCTTGATCTTCCCAAAGTCGTTGCAGCCAGAGATATACAATTTGTTTTCCCCTAAAATATCTCAAAAACTACTGAAAGATTTATACTAAATAAGCAAAAGCACAATATGCATACCTAAAGCCAGCTTTCTGCCAAATTTGTTGTAATTCCGACAAGGGGTTTGGCCTGTAGTTGTGTCTAAAGGTCCTATGGGAATTATCATGGGAAATGCAACTTTTTCACTGCCCCTTTTTCTTGGTCCCCAGCTTGAGGGATCACTTCAAAACTTTCCGTGAGCAATATGAATCACGGGCACACCTTTTTAAAAAAAAATAATTTTGTGAAGATTCATCAAATGGCGCTAAAGAGATATGCAAGTCAAAAAACACTTTTTCTACGGAAACATGGCTCTAACTATAACTACCTAGTGGCGACCGCCACTAAGTAATATATATGCATATTTATGCAATAAACCACAAAGAAAAAAAAAACAGCACTTAATTTCGCTCCAGTGTAGTATAACTTGAATGCAGAAAGTCACAAAGTTCTCAGTTCAAATGCAGTCTTTATTGATTGACGAATATCAAAATGTTCTTACAAAGTTGCTACACAATCATTTCAATCAGATGAACCAAACCATACTTGTCAAATAGTTCATGAACAGCCAACACGTGTTTCTTCACTACATTTGACTTTTTCAAGGCTGCAAAGTATATGGTATGTATTAAATGTATGTCAAGCAATACAATATCTTATAGAACATGACATCCTATCACCTCCAAAACCGTGCAGGTTCAAAAGAAAAATCCATTAATACAGAAGTTCCCCAGAAATTGTGCACCAAAAAATGATTGATAAAGCAAGACCACAATCACCGTGAACAATGTAAGCCCAAAAGTGCAAAAAAAGAGTACCATGTTTAAGAAAGCCATGTGACAATTCATTAAAATATACCAACATGAGAACACAGGCAGAATACAACTAGTTAGTCAAATAAAACCATAACCTACTAACGAGTAAAGTAGTAGAGGAATGTAGCAGACCGTAAGTATGTGTACATTTGTGTCAAATAACTGTAACAGAACATAAGTAACTTCAGTTCTACGTCAGACCCAATAGTTCAAATTCCATAATGGAAGGAGGATGGAGAAAACATATATACCTGTTTCAAATAACCAGAGTAGCAAAAGAGTTATGGTGCCAAAGAGAAAAGTATCCCACACTGTTGGAGGGGACTTTACAACCATCATGAAGTACCTACCACTGCAATGTGTTTGGTAAGTGGATTTGTGATTAGGCCCATGGATGAACCAAGTTGCAAGATCCACCGGGTTGTAAGTAACATGACTCAGATTCAACCTTGGTCTACCCGGTACTGGCTCTGCCACTGTTGACCTGAACCAGTGGTCACAGGTGTAGTAGTCACAAACCAGAACCATGCCACCTGAACTAGGCCAGACAGAATACGATCCCCACTGGGAGAGCCATACTCAGCGCACTTCATCCAGAGTGCCACTGCCCCCATTTACCACTGAAAACTGGAAGTAAGCCTGCCCTCCCAGATCATGATGGGAGCACTTACCGGCATCTGCACAGGCCAATATGTCCTCCCCGCAAACATTATTTATCCGCTCTTGTAGCGGGGCCTGAAATGGTTTTATGTTTCACTAGATTACAGCTGAATTCTGTCCCTGGGGAGCAGCACTGACTGTCTCCCAAAAACCTCAAAAGTATTACCTGAATGCAGAAAAACAGTTTAAAACCCTCTTTTATATATGTGCAAACAGTAAAGTATTTGCGCTTTTACAAAACAATAGCACCCGCTGGTCCGTAAATCATTAATTACTATTGAATGGTTTATTAAGTTATGAATCTCTAGTCCCAACCCAACTCCGAGAGTGAGGCTTGGAAGGTTTGACTTTTCTATCCTGAGGGTCGAGTCTTAAGGTGCTGCACTTAATGCTCAGTTTTCAGACTCAGTAGTGACGTGCAGCCTCAGTACCACGGAGGTAAACGTCTCTGAGTGTCTCAGTCCGAGCTCAGTACCCCCTGCCTGCCACAGGAGTCCCGAAAAAGTTCCCACAGTACGCTTATCTCTCTCTTGCTGTGGGTTATAGTTTGATTTTGAAAGAAAAATAAATCCCGGCTCCAAAAACACTTGCATTGTCCACCAACTGCAATCACGCGCCCAAATTGAGCAGCATACCGAGTAAAACAAGTGAAACCCGGCTCTTCCTTCAAGACTTGATGCCAGTGTGATCGATCCCTGTTCTGAAGGCTGAACAAAGATCATCACAAAAGATGCATTAACCCTCTGATCTACGGTACATCACTCACTCTCTAGCCAAACAAGAATATCTCAGATTCGTTTCTCATTTGATCATATCTGAGTTGGATCGGAGGCTTGCAGTTCTGGTGAGAAAAAAAATCACCAATGGCCTGGTAATACCGAACCCCACAATCCCAACACAACCTCTCTCTTTCTGAACCTGGTCAAGCGTCCCTGGTGAAGACTTTTTTTTTTACCGCCGAGCTCTTCCACGACAGGCAATTACATTGCTGCGAAGAGATCATGTCATCAAACCTAGATTTAGTACCCCGTGTTCTAGCGGCGAGTTAGCGTTCATTTTTAATTCCACAGTCTCCTCTGAGCCGTGCCTCAGACACAAAGAAACCATCACTGCAGCGTGCCCGATCCCGGACGTCTTTCCTACGTACAGCCCCTCATCTAGAACGTAACGTCAGGGTAATTTCCGACGTCATCACTGCATCCCACGCTAGATCTGGTTATCACGTTACAGCAATATAGAATGTTTGTAGCTTCATTTATTGGCGAATTAAGCTTTTCTACCACAAATCATGGACAGAGTAACAGCGCAGTCCATCAGGTCAGGAGCAGCAAAGTATCCAGTTAACATGGTGATGAGAATGCCAGATGATGTGTAGGCCTGAGCAGTGATAGTACGTGTTGTATTTAAATGTAACAGCAACAGTCACAGGTCATTGCAAAGCTGGAGCTCGATCCAGGCTACAGGATCTTGGTGATTGCTGGAGGGTGTGAGGGACCCAAGTGTGGCTTGGAGAAAGGTCTTCTGACAGCTGGACTCCATGACACGCCTAATGGACGCTAGGGGTACTGAGAATTGCAAGAAGTAAAACTTTACTTATTTGGGCAGGGGAAGGTGTTTGACAGGATGAGACAATGCTCCCGAGGTCTGCTCACTTGCCCTATGTGCATGCAGAGTAGATCTCGCCTACACAAGACCTCTTCTAGACCAAATCTCTTCTATACCACTGCTGGTGGGCTGCAGCTAATTATAGCTGCCTCTTTCTTGGTCTCTTTACCTTATATGGGGCATCTATTTATCTATGTGCATTCCTAGAGTATATAGCTACCCATGGGCATCCCAGCTCTATTTGTGCCACATAAAGCAAGCCAGAGTGCCATACTCTTGGCTATTCCATTATATTATAATTCCATTTACGTATAACTTATTACCTCTGAGAAGGCAATTAAATGCTTTGCCCGTTGCATCACGTTGCTCTGAGCCTAAGGTTAGTAGTTAATCAAGTGGTTATTGGTTATTGATGGTTTTTGGGCTTAGCCCTATGCTTTCAAGGAAACTTTGCCATGAATTTACCGCAGTTTATTTGTGGTGTGACAGAGGTCATGCAGAGATCAACAGAGCTGCATGGTCAACGGCACATGCATGGTCCCAGCTTGGGAAGAACTTGCATCCTACAGGTTGATCCCCAGGAAGCCCTGCAAATGCATGCAGGTCAGGTTGATGTAGCTTTTAGTGACCAGAATAGAAGTCGTCATGTGGCATGCTAGCCTCTTTCTATGGGAAAACCCTGTTGTGGAAGAAGTTGAAAGTGCACTGATAACAAAGGAAAAGGGGCAGATAGTGCTGTAGGACATTACTTCTGCTTTAAGTTAAGTAGAAGGAAGTGATGGGCCATTCTGTGATCGGCAGTGAAAGGAAAAGAAAGTCAACGATTGTAGATTGGAGATGTGAGGTGATGAATGGGTAGATGAATATCTGGGTGCCCTTTACTGGCCTGGGGTTTCCATCTGTAATAACCGTGTCTGTCATCCCGAACTCACGTGGACTGAACTCTCAAACAGTGATGTAATGAAACCTAGAGTACAAAAATAGTTTGGGTGGCAATAGTAGGAATCTAACCCTTTGATGCTTTCTCTAATCTCATAAAATGGAATCTCTATTTATATCCAATACCTAAAGCATTACACATTGGACGTTCGAGATTAATGTACCGATACAGAGGACGCCGCGGGGGGATTTCGACCGCGGTCGTTGCCTTTCTTGATGATGGCTACTTACGTATACGATAGCCCTGATGAAGTCCGTGAGAGTACTGTTCTCATAGGACGAAACACGTGTTGGCTGTGGCTGTATGTGCTACATGGATACTGACTTCAATACTGTGTTTACTACATGAACATGGATGTCAAAGGACAATTCTGTGGTTACTATGATGAACTTTTTTGTTGAACAATAAATTGAGCTTGAAACTCTCCATGGTATTAATGCCATTATACATTACATATTGATATATTACTTACTTGGAATTATAGATTCATGGGTGCCCTGACAGCTGTGTTTCACATTGGTACAGTCAGTCTGTGTGTCTGCAAGTCAGAAGCAGCGGCCCACAAAACTTGCATTTTTTCTTTGGTCCCCTAAAAAGTCCAACTTGTTAGTTTTTCTCCTAGAGGTCTGTGACCATATAGGTGCCATCTGTCACTGGCTGCCAGCTGAGAGTAAGCTTTGGCTGGCTGAGCTAGGGGACACTAAAGTGCCCCCTATTATAATCTAAAAGGGCAACACTCCCCTGCCTCGCTTTGGGGATAACGCCCTGCTAATGGCAGCCTTCTGTAATTTGGAATACAGATTTGTTTAATGTACCTTTTGAGATAAGGTCTACCAGTGCCCATATATGTAAACTAAATGCTGTATCTCTACAAATAGACCTTCCTCCCCTTCCAGATTATATTTTAGCATTGAGTCACTCTATAAATGGTAACCCTCCTAGAGAGCTGCATGCTTTCAATATTGTGACTCCCATTTGGAAGGTGAACCCCTGAATAATTGACAGCATATTGTGAAACCATACAAGGAGTTGTTTGATGTCTGGCTTGGAATATAAATCTTCATTGTCTTTGAAGACAGGGAAGGGAGCATGCATAACTGTGCCCCTCACTTTTCCTGGCCACCTACAATTCCAAACAAAGTTCTTTTGTAATGGAGAGATCCTCCCCCCATCCAGATCCTTTATGATGCATAAGTACTGGGTCTTCACAGCCACAGCTTTTTAGAGCTACACGTGGAAGACCCATGTGGGTTGGAGAGTAAATCCTGGAAAATGGGAGCTGGATGCTGCCCACGGCCTCTGATCAGGGGATACAGCTGTAAGATGGTCTAACTTGATCCATAGTACCTGCATGACTGACTGAAGTGCGTTTCTAATGACCTGATGCACTGCAACAACATGAAAGGAACATCAGTGCTAAAAAGGCCCAGCCGTCCATCTTGCCGAGACTGCTGAGCTGTTCTTTGAAACTGTTAATGGGCCAAGATCTCAATGAACCACGGACCCTCAAGAAAAGACAAATACAATCAATAGAATCTGGTACTCTCAACCATAACCACAAGCTAATGAAGGCTCCATGACAAGAGGGACTTTAGCAAAACTTGAAAGAAAAGGTCCGGAATCAAACCAAAATAGAATTGGTTGTGTTGCATTAACTTAGTTTTTGGCCTCCGATCGGGCCACGGTAACAGAAACCCTCTGCTCTCTATCTAAAAACTGCTGACTTACCAGAACTAGGGGGCTGGCAGCTTTACAGTCTGAAATGCTATCAGTAATGGCTACTTTGTTTCTCAACCTCTTTTATTTAGTCGTTCAATATTGAATATAATGTAACCATATGATCTACTAACACCACCTATACAGTATTTGCATTCAGCACTTCAGAGATAGTCGTACCTCTGGTGTCATTAGCTGAAGGAAACCTGAAAAATCACAAAGTTTTACCCCCTCCGTGGTGACGCTGCCAGATTGGCTGCCCAGCAATTGGATTGAGTAGAGATGATTGATTCGAAGCCTGACGTCGTCACGGATGTCTGGTACTCGAGCTTGAGTCCTCACAAATCCTGAACCACGCATTTAAAAGGGCTTGTAGCCGCATTCCTGGCTGCCTAATGTTACACTTTGCTCAAACTGATTTAATATCTGGAAGAACAACAAACGTCTGCTTTTCACCTCCGCTCTCCATTTTCATTGATATCTTAATCTTTGTGCAAATACAAGGCAGCATTGTTCGGAGCAATACTCTTTTCTGGGCATTGAACATTGTTCATTTTAGGGAACAGCACACTGTATTTAGATCAACCTTCACTAAGCACTTGGGTGGTACTGGAAACTATGGTGGACTTGCCTAACCGCAAGCCCTCTTATGCAGCATGGTGGGCTTATCAAGGGAATGGAGTTTTACTTCCAGGAGCGCCCAGCAAACGACAGGATGTGGAGTACCTGCCACAAACACCTGGAGTACCTGCCACAAACACCACACACACATACACATGCACACACACAGGCACTCACAGATTGGCACTAGCACATGCACGCATGATACACACAACACATAAGCATAAAACACAAATACAAAAATGAAATGCTTTTGAAACTATGCATCACAGATAAACACACAATGGTAGCCACACACAAGTCATGTACAGACGCCAAGGCAACACTAGAGAAATTCATGTTTACACAAAGTCAGCTTCGTAAGCACATGTAAATTGAACATGATCAGGCACATTAAACCCTCACACATTTTCAGAATCAAACGCAAACGTATGTACTATATCAAGGCTTAAGCACGATAACAGGTGCACTGCCTCAGAAATGGATCTTGGACACACACATACATACACAAAGGCACCTCACACACACAGACATGCACACATCCACACACACTTGAAAGTACACACACATTCCTACCAAACACACACTCACGCACCCCATACACATATATTCAGACACAGATAGCACCCCCAATACACAAGCACACAGAGCCATATGATCTATCCTCTCCTCACTCCCACCCCCTCCACTCGCCATGCTTCCATATTCCATATTCCACCCACCAAAGGTTATAAAGCTTCTCTTGAGCGAATTACTTCTGCTAACTGCACACAACAGCGTCTTTAATGACCAGGCTGGGGAAATCAGGGAGGTGCTTCTATGAACATCCTAATGATACATCTACCCGGGAGGACATGCTCTTCAAACCCTTGCCCCCGCAAAATCAGCTCTTCTCTGCTGCGAAGAGAAAGAGGTTCCGCTGCTCAGTAACCTGCCGGGCCCTGCTTCGACGCTAGCATCAGGACAACAGATGGGATCAGGTCTGGGACAGATGCTGCCCCGCAGCTGTGTGTGGATTTGGGGATTTGGACAGTGAGTACGCCCCGGACTACATGCGCTCCTACTGTACATAGCTTACACCACAGTGGGATATTCATGTGTTATAGAAGATGCTACTTATCGGAATGACTAGAAGAGGCCAAAAGATGACACATTAGACCCACGGAAGGACTGTCTGACATATCTCAATAGTCCGCAGAAAAGGGAGCTACTCTCGGCACAGGATGGACAGGCAACCCCCACAGGCCCCGTTGTATTCATAGCACCCTACACTGTGTGGGGCATGATTTGAACATTTTTACCGGGGCTGTTTTTGGCTTCCTGTCCTGATCCCGCTAGCACTGAAGAGAACTACTGGAAATAAATGAATAAACTCAATGGCCATTATTTTTCAACCTTGGGAATTCAACTTGTGACTCATGAAAGATCTATTCTCGCCGCAGAGTCTGGAGGCACGGAATACGCCCTACGGAGCTTTACAAAATTAGCTCATGTACCCAGTGAATGCTGGAAATTTCTAGCACAAAGAATGTTTTGCATCAAATGACAAATCCAGTACTCAGTGCAAAAGAAAGAATCCAACCATCCCCCCATGGGAGAAGAAAAGCAAAAACCATGGTCGAGAACTCCATCTTCCGCTGTTTGATAAGAACTCCAAACCATTCATCTAAGAAGAATTACTGCTCTCATTTTGTCAAGAACAGAGTTCTGCATTGTCCAACAATGATCAGACTCCACTGATTTACAACGAGATTGATGTTTGCTACCATCTAACACAATCAATTCCTATCAATCAAAGTAGAAATACATCCAGACATCTCGCAGGAATGACATCCACCTCACTACAGTGGACAAGAAAGACAAAGAGGTCACCAACATCATATAAAAATATTTATATCTCCCATTTGACAAAAATAACAACTCCCACCAATCAAGAACAATATCGACAATGCAAAAGAAACTGCTACTACCCCACAACAAGAATTATTGCTATTACCTTTTATCATGTTAACATTCACTCATCAAACGACATCCCAAAAATGCTATCCAAGCATTCAAGAGAAATGACACATACCTATTTAAGAAGAATGACAACCACCAATCGAACATGAATGACATCCATCCAACCAGGATGATAGCCACTAGCATCCAACAATATTAACATTCACTCATACAACAAGGCTGACATCAACCATGAATGACACTTATCCAAGTAACAAGAATAGCATTAAGCACCACCCAACAAGAATGACATCTGATATCACACATCAAGATTGACCCATCCTAAAAGTGACATATTCTAACATCAAACTATAAAATCACCTGTGACCCAGTATATTTTGCATCACCTTACATCAAAATTGAATGGCATTCATTATCATACAACAAAAACGATGTGTTAATATATAACAAGAATTAAAAATATTACTCCTTACAAAAATCACCCCATCTGTCAAAAAGATGGCATCCACTACTAGTCAACAAGAATACCATCTTCTGTCATACAAGATTGAAATCACTTATATCCAATAACATTCGCTCAGCATATCCATTAACATTAACCTAGCAGACCAGAATGTTATTATTCACTTTCCAACACAAATTATACCAACAACCATTCAACACATAATCATGTAACAGGAATGACATCCATCATCATCCAGCTATAATGGAATCTTCTACCAACAAGAATGTCATCCATCATCTGCAGCAAAAATAAAAATAGTTAACGTTATACACAAATGAAACCTATGATCATCCAACAAGAACAATTAAACAAGGATGACGTCCACTGTTAACTAATACGATTAAGATTTGATACCACGTAACAAGAACAATATTCATTTTCATGTAACAAAAATTAGAATCACCATCACCCATCCAGCAAGTATGACATTAAATTATTCAACCCCAAAAATTGCAGACTCCTCACTTCAGCAAGATTTACATCGAAGACCATCTGACAAGAATAGAATCCACTACCTTCCAAAAAGAATGGAACCTTTTTGCACCCATCAGAAATGACATGTGCTACCATCAAACATTCATTAAGAATGATATATGCCACAATACACCAAGAATGGCATCAACTACCAGTCAATAAAAATGACAACCACTGTCACCCAAAAAGTCTGGTATCCACTGTCATCTAATAAAAATGTTAGCCACTGCAAGAATGCCATCTAGTACCATCCAATCAGAATCTGCTGCCTCAAGGACTGTCAGTCACTACCCTGCAGCTAGAATGACACTCATGCACAAGATTGGTAGCCGGTACCATCCAACAGGAATGACACCCAATACTATCCAACAAGACTGACATGCTTCAGTACAAGCAGAATGGCATCAGAACGAAACCCACTAACAATTAACAAGTTTTACATTCACCCACCCAACAACAAAGACTAACACAGATCAAAGAAATATGACATTCATTCCCGTACCTGACAAGAACAGTATCTTCAACTAAGTGACAGGAAAGGCATACTTCAATTTCTTTCCCCCTGTCATTCCCTTGAATTAAATTTTCACTCAAGGAAAAAGAGCAACACCCACTCTCCAGCTTACAAGAAACTAGGACCTCCACCCCATTACATAGGAACAGCTTTATACCACTTAAAAAGGACATCGACCCCCAGTCAACCGGACATCTAATCTTTGCCTTACATCCATAATATCCACCCTGTATTGTAATAAAGAGCAAAATCCATCCTTCTGATAAGAATGCCATGTGTTATTTTATAAGAATATCAACCCCGCTACAAGAATAATGGTGTAAGAATGACATTTACCTGTTCCTAGAAGAATGAAAACCACAGTACGAGTAAGGTCCACCCAAAGCTATAAGATTGCCATCCACCTTGTCGACTGTAAATGACATCCACTATATCCCAATAAAGAAGGTATCTGCTCTGGTCTGTAAGAACTCAGGCCCAGATTTAAGAGGGCCTAGCGCCATCCTAACGACACATTAGCATCATTTTTTATGCTAATGTGGAGTTAGATAGCCAAAAATGCTGCGCCATATTTACAAAGTGGTGCAATGCTTGCATTGCACCATTTTGTAATCCCTTGAGCCTCACTATACAAGCGCCAGGCATAATGTATGCAAGGGGCCATTACCCTGTTAGGGGGGGGTTGAAAAAATGGCGCAAAGAAATCTCAGAGATTTCTTTGCGTCATTTTTATCGGCGTTTTTAACACCTGCTCAGAGCAGGCGTTAAAAGGAGTCTCCCATTGTTTTCAATGGGCCTCTGGGTGCTTTGCAGGATTAGTGTCAACATTTTTTACGCTAATTGTGTAAAGCGCTGAACTAGCGTCAAAAATGATGACGCTAGTTCCCTAACTACTGCCATAGTGCACTGTATATTAAAAACAGGGCACACATGGTGGCATTAGTGGGGCAGTAAGGGGTGCAAGAAAAGTGCTGCACTAGGTGCAGAGCCACTTTTCATAAATCTGCCCCTGAATTCTGTGAGACTGACATCCACCATAAGGACAACCTCGCATGATTACCTGCAACCTCATACTACAAGAATCACATTCTCTAACAACCGCTTTCATTCCACTTTAAAATAACTATTTGCCCCATCCTACAACTATTACACTGGTTTAATCCTGTAAAAATGATATCTCACTCATCCTATAGGTGAGACGCCCACTCCATCGCAGCAGTCCCCCACACCACCCGACAGCAACGCCAAGAATCGTAATTCTATAAGGACTTCTAGAAACTCCAGCCTATATATCTAGACCATCCTATCATATAAGAAAGGCATTCACTAATCTACACCATCCTGTGAGAGCCATAAGGTCCACGCCACCTGAAAATAACATGCTGAACTCTAATGCTATTACAACAGCATTTAGTTCATCTTATAAGAAATATATCATGTAATCCTATAAGAAAGGTATTCACTAAAGAAACTCACTAACCCATCCTATAAGACCGATATCCAGCTGGAACGACTGAGACCCAGTCTGACAAGAACGTCGTACCCCGGCCCCGCCCCTTCTGAGAGGAACAGCCCCCACCCCCTCCTCGCATCGATCTCATTCAACAGCGTGGAGCAGCGCAAGTTTCTGTGCAAATGTGCAGAGCTCCCCCCGCCTCCCCCCTTCCAGGGCAGTCATCCGCGCTCAAGAGTGCCGAAGGGTAGAGGGAGGGTGGGGGCGCACCCCTTAGAAAAGCATCCTGGAGGGGCAGGGGGGAAGGACCACCGGGTATGCGCTGCATTATTCGAATGGCCATTTTAATAATCGTGCGGACAGGAGCGGGGGCTCCGGTTTTGCCTCCAGAATGGCTTTAGCCTAATAAAATGTGATGCGATTACCGTCAAATTAACGCCATGGGAATGCTTCACGTGGGGAGGGGAAGGGAGTTGGGAAGGGAGTTGGGAAAACACGACAACAGCCTTAATATACATATACAGAGAGTACGAACGAACGGTGGGAGGGGGGCTCCACCTGACGGGCACTGTCACAGAGCCCATGTGTCTTTGTGCCGCTGCGTGCTTTGGACATACTATGAGAGCCATACAAATCTCCCCCGTGACATCCACCCAGGACCAAGACACACCAGGAAACAAAGCAGCGCGAGCGTGGATCTGGTCCCACTGCCACCTGCTGCCATTGTTCAGACATAGAGGCACCCATAGGTACCAAACAGCGGTGCTGGCTTAAACGCCAGGGCTTCCGATGCATAGGTTGGCGTGGGGGCATTGCAGGGGGCTGAGGTTTGCGGAATTTTGGGAATGTCGGCTCATAATTTCAGAGTGGAGGGATAGGTCAGCCATGCATTAATACGGCCGAGGGGTCTCAACTTGCTATTTCCTCCTCAAGATTTCACCCAGTCCCTCTTTACCAACTGTTACATCCGTACTGTTCACACCCAATGTGCCCCCCCCCCCAACCTCCGTTATACATCATTCTGCGTTGCAATGTCCAAGTCTACGAACCGGTGCACAAGATATCTCGATGTCTGAATGATCACCAAATGCTGTTTGTCGAGGAGCGGCGTGCTGCATCAGCCCCCCACCTCCGTGCACCCCCCAACCTCCAGACACCCCCCACTACATACATAGGTAACATTTCATAATGCTATCTTCATAGCTAAGCAGGGACCTCTCTCGGTGTTCCGATGGGAGAGTGGGTTGAGGGTTTCTATGAGGCACGCCATCACCCCTCCTGTTGCGCCCCGGGGCCCCTCCCAGGGGCCACACTCACCGATCTGGATGTTGTTGGGGAAGTTGACCCCGCACACGGCGCCTATGAAGCTGGTGCAGAGCAGGGCCAGGAGCCGCAGCATCCTTCCTGTAGCATTGGCGAAGCAGAGGGCGCCCAGCCTCCCACCATAGGCGCTGCTCCCCCCTGCGGGAGCCGCTCTCCCTCCCGCCCCCCTTGGCTCCTGCTGCCGCTGGCTGCTGGTGGGCGCTCCTCTTCTGGGGGGCAGGAAGCCGTCCAGGGCGCAGGGGTGGTGCTTGGTGTTTTTGGGTGCTGCTTGTTGCTCCCCGCGCTCGTGCTCGGTTCCCCCCTCTGCCTCTCCGGATCCCGCACTTGAGATGCCGCCTTAACCGCAAGTGACAGCAGGATTAACTGTGGCAGGGAGAGGGAGAGGAGGAGAGAGCGCCCTCCTTATTCACAGGCTCCCTCCCTCCCTCTCTCTGCACTCTGTCAGGCTAATAATCTGCCTTTCTTTGCAGTCACACTGCTCACAGACTGGTCTCCCATGGACCCCGACCCCGCTGCCCTCGTGCACACCTGCTCTCCTCTGCTGACCACAGCTTTCCGGTCTTAATTGTGAGACCCGGTCCTAATTGTGAGACCCTAGCCCCCTTCCGTCCCCCGTCCCCCTCTCACCCCCACCCCCAACCCTAAAGGTTTCCTTCAGGCCATTTAAGCGAGAGGACGAAGATGTGTCCAGATCCAGTCTCCCGCTGCCCACACCCCACCGCCACAAGCCTGAGTCAGCACTTTCACTTTCTAACTATTTTACGTGCTTTGGGGGGAAAATTGGAAATAAAGGGCGCGAGGGAAGTAAAAGGTAAGGAGGAAGTAAAGACCAAAACGCATAAGGGAAGAGGGGAAAGAGAAGGCAAAGGGGCAAGAAAGAAAGGAGACGGAAAGATACAAATATAACAGCGAGAACAATTGAAGGGGATTATGTATAGGGGAGAGAGAAAGGCAGTAGAGGAAAAGAGACAACGCAGAAACGCGGGTACGAGAGATAAATGCAAAAACATTGAAGAGAAATTAAAATGAGAAGGAAGAAAGGAATGTATAGGAAAGTGGTGCAGGGGAAGGAAGGAGCAAAGAGAAGACATCAGGGAAAGAAACTGGGAGGGGAGACTACAGAAGGGGGCGCAGCGACAGAAGGAAAGACAGCAAGAAAGAACAGGCGACCCGTGAACAACACGTGTCCATGGACTGATTTCCAAAACGTCCACACATATATTTTGCGATCCCTCACTGACCCAGCCGTCTCCCCTCCCGTACAAACAGGTGTTGAACCCAAGGCTCAGCACTGCAGGGATCACTACTGCCTATGGCACACTGTATGTGTCCATAGCTCACCTCCATCCCCGGACACCGAGGGGTTCTGCACATCGCCTCCACATACCTTCAAGGAGATGGGACCCTAACCTGGCTCTGCAGATATTCTCACTGGCTTGATTCCACGTATCTGTTCAGATGTCTCTACTGCTACTTTCATTGGCCACGTTGCAGGTCGGCTTCTCCTGCTTCCTCGAAAGAGAGTAGCCCGTAAGATAAACTATTTTCACTTTATACCATGTCCCAAAAAGTCCTAAGCGAGTGGTCGAGCCAAGCAAACCCCACAGATCCTCGGGAGATTGTTCCCCTTAAGGTAATTCTGAAATTCTCAGATTTCCTTCCTTTGCTCTTTTTTCCGTCATCCATCTATGCCTCCATCTTTCTTTTTATTCATCCTTCCTTCTTTTTTTACTACCCCTTCATCCACTATGCATCCAATCATTCATCACTCTATCTTTTCTCTCCATCCATTCATCCTAGTTGGGACAGAAAAGTCCCTCAAATGGTGACATGCTTGTACCCTTGCCCTGAGTGTCCCAACTGCACTGATGTCTGGATCCCCGGTGCTGATTGTCGTTGTCATGGTGATCACTGATTATGTGCATGCATCATGACATTGGCCTGTCTCACGGATTGCCTTAATTTTGGACAAGACGGGATCCGAAAGCACTACTCTTGTATTGGTGGTACTGTCTTTGCCAGCAGTTAAGCAGCACGAGTACCTTGGTGGCAGCAAACTGTGTAGTGATCAGTGGAAGTGAACAGGCCTTTTTTCCTGTGTCACTGGAGTGAGGCCTACTTGCTCACTTATGTAAAGTTCAGCTGCTGTGTGCTTAATTCACCCGTGGTTTACATCAGGTTAGCATGTAGCATTATTCAGTGTACGTTTATGCATGTTGGGAAAGATCCGGAACAACGCGCCTGGAGCCACGCCTGCATTGTTCACGCAAACGAAGTAACGCTTGCCTGAACAACGCAGGCTTTTTTCTCTGCCTTAGCCACGCATGTGCTGAACAATGCACATGCGTAGTTAAGGCAGAGAAAAAGGAAGATCCATCAGGAGAGGACATGGTAAGGTAAGTGGGGCTGGTGGTAGTTTTTAGGAGTGGTGGCGGGGGTGAAGGGGTTGGGGTGGTTAGGTTATTTAATTTTTTTTAAGGGGCGGGGTGGAAGGGTCGGAGTTATTTTGTTTATAGGGGCGGGGTGAATAATTGTGGTAGTTTTGTATTTAGGGATGGTGGGGGGTATGGTTTTTAGGGGCGGGGTGGGTGGCCAGGGTAATTTTGTATTTTGGGGTTGGGGTAATTATGTTTTTAGGGTGGGTGGGGGGCGGGTTTTTAAGGGTGAGGTTGGGGTAATTTTGTATTTAGAGTGAGTGGGGATGGGTTATTAGGGGTGGGGGATTCTGGGTAATTTTGTATTTAGGGCCGGGGGTGGCTTTTTAGGGGTGAGGGGTCGGGGTAATTTTGTATTTAGAGTGGGTGGGGGGTTGGATTTTTAGGGACGGGGTTGGGGTAATTTTGTATTTAGGGCGGGTGGGGGCAGGTTAGTAGGGATGGGGGTGGGGGGATTGGGGTAAGTTTGTATTTATGGCAGTGTAGGGGGTCGGAGTTATTTTGTTTATAGGGGCGGGGTGGGGGATTGGGATAGTTTTGTATTTAGGGAATGTGGGGGGGCATGGTTTTTAGGGGCGGGGTGGGTGGCCAGGGTAATTTTGTATTTTGGGGTTGGGGTAGTTATGTTTTTAGGGCAGGTGGGGGGCGGGTTTTAGGTGTGAGGTTGAGGTAATTTTGTATTTAGGGTGAGTGGGGGTGGGTTATTAGGGGTGGGGGTGGGGGATTCTGGGTAATTTTGTATTTAGGGCCGGGTTTTTAGGGGTGAGGGGTCGGGGTAATTTTGTATTTAGTTTGGGGGGTCAGGTTTTTAGGGGCGGGGTGGTGGGTTGGGGTAATTTTGTATTCAGGGCAGGTGGGAGTCGGGTTTATAGGGGCGGGTGGGGGTGGGGGTTGGGGTAATTTTGTATTAAGGGCAGGTGGGGGATTGTTTTTTTAGCGGCGGTGTAGGGGTAATTTTGTATTTAGGGCGGGTTATTAGGGATGGGGTAATTTTGTATTTAGGGCAGAACGAGTTTTTAGGGGTGGGGTTTGGGGTAATTTTGTATTTAGTGTGGGTGGGGGGGTCGGGTTTTTAGGGGAGGGGTTGGGGATTTGTTGTAATTTTGTATTCAGAGCAGGCGGGGGTTGAGCTTTTAGGGGCAGGGGTTGGTGTAATTTTTTATTTAGGGTTGGTGGGGGTGGGTTATTAGGGGTGGCTGGGTCGGGGTAATTTTTGTATGTAGGGAGGGGGTGGGTTTTTAGGGGTGGGTGAGTCGGGTAATTTTGTTTTTGGGGAGGGTGGGGGGTTGGGTTTTTAGGGGTGGGGGTGGGGGGTTGAGTTTAATTTTGTATTCAGGGCAGGCAGGGGGTTGGGTTTTAAGAGCGGGGGGTCAGGGTAGTTTTGGCTTTAGAGGTTGGGCAGTTTTATTTTTGGGGGGTGGTGGGCAGTTTTAGGACTCAGGGTGGGTGGAGGTGTATCGGGGTCGTTTTTAAAGGTGGGGGGGTGGGGTACTTCTGTTTTTAGTTGCAGGGGTGGGGGGTCGGGGTAATTTTGTCTTTAGGGGTTGGATTGTTTTATTTTTGGGGTGGGGTCGGTTTTAGGGCTCAGGCTGGGTGGGGAGTATCAGGGTAGTTTTTAAGGGTGGGGGGGTCGGGGTACTTCTGTTTTTAGGGTGGGGAGGTGGCATGAGACAACCACGCATGCCGTTTCCACACAGGCCTTTACTAGGCATGCCTTTACAACGAAAAATCGTAAAGGCATGCATGGTAAAGGCATGCGTGGTAAAGGCATGCGTGGAAACAACGCAATCGTTGTTCCGACCGCATTGTTCAGGCATGCGTGGTTGCCGCATGCATGGTTCCATCATACATACATTTGTGTTGTATGTATTTGCTGGGTTATATGCACAACAGATGGTACAATGATTGGAAGATGTAGTGATGTGGAGCGTGTGTGTGTTATATGCATGTTCTAGATGCATGTGTGCCTGTGAATGGCACAATACATTGACGATTCTCAGATCCATTTTGAGAGACCAGGGTTGGCGTGAAGACATGAGGAGGTAGAAGTATCCCCCAGGAAAATTTGTGGATTGCTGCATTCCTGTGAGTTGTGTAGGACACAATGGAGGAAGGGAGAGCCTGGCTTTTCAGCATAGCTAAAAGAGTGGTCTTTGATTCAGAGAAAGATCACTGGAAAGCGGACTGGGCACATTTCAGGAAGGAGATAAGGCTGATAGGAGAATCATAAAGACTAGGGCCCAGGGGTATTCTTTAGATACACATATTATTGAGGCTAACATCCAAGTGTGGAATGCTAGTCACTCCCATAGCCTGTGATGTGTGGCTATCAGCTTTGAAATTGCTCTTGCTGTGACGGACTGCTTTCTGTAGGAGGGGCAGGACTGAGGAGAGGACACTTCAAAAGAAATCAGACCCCCAGCATGAACTTCAAAACTCATACTCTAAATTGCTTTTGTAGTCTGGAAATGGATTATACGAAGAGGAGGTTGAGGCCCCCAAAATTATCAACTTCCAAGCTGCCAGTCGGGATGTGTGAGGAAGAGAAGCTCTGCAAGACTTCTACCTGACCAGGACAGGACTAAAGCTTAAGGCCTGCTTGTTTCCCAGCTGGGTGAGGGGATACCACCCAGGGAATCGAAGTCTACGTGTCCCAGTGAGCCCTGTGAGGAAGAGGAGAGTGAGGTCCAGTGGGAGACCTTGGCGATTGGATCTCTGAAACTAGGTTTGAGGAACAGTTTCTGCAATGATTTCTGTCATAGCCCTTGTGCAGCTGGAAGTTGGAGACCCTGTATGCCTGGTGGGGATGTCGTGAAGTTTACTACCATGTTGATCAGGCCTTGGCCCATGTGAGGAATTAAGACATGCCCCTGTGTGCCTGATAGGGCCACCGTGATGATTACTGTTGTGCTGATTGGTCCATAGCCCTTGTGCAAAATGAAGTCAGCAGCCCACTATTCCAGTTGGGGCTGCCTTTAAGATTATTGCCATGCTGATCGGGCGGGAAGCCCTGGTGCAAGTGAAGATGGCAATCCTGTATGCCAGATGGGGACGCTGTGAAGATTACTGCCGTGCTGAACTGGCTACAGCCCATGTACAGAATGAGGAAAGTGATCCCGTATGACACATTGGGGCCACCGGGAAAAAGGTTAGGAGTGTGGCCTGGTCAAAACTGCCATTGACAGGAAGAAGTTGCCATGGTAATCCATGCAGACCTTAGCCCTGACTGAGGATCTGCACCAGTATCATCAAATTCACCCACTCTCCAACATGGAAGAGGATCCAAGGAAAATTACTGGTATCAGAGGAACTTTGAGGACATCTGTCTGCTATCCCTGCAGAACAGCATGCGAGGAGCTCAAAGTCACCTCACTGCTGCCCCTGCTGGGACACACGTGTGATACTCACATGAGACAGATGCAGCAGCCTCTGCTCTCTCAAGCAGGGTGCTCTTGGAGATACAGGTTATACAGGTCCTGCTGGTGCGGGTATGACTCAGTTATGGGCTAGAAGGAACTGGGGGAAATTGCCTGCCTTGTAGCAATTTGGAGCTGAAACACTTTTCACTTTAAATGGAGCTAGAGTTGAATTCCTGAGACTTAAGCTATGCGTGGGTCTTAACCTGAATGTCACCCATAGAGTATGGGAATAACCATTACCGCTAGCGAGAGGTGAATGAGATTCAGGAACATCCTAATGAAACACCTTAGCCCTAACTAATTGTATTGTTTGTGAATTGCCATTTTTTGTTGGTATATAAATACTCCCTGTTAGACTTTTCATCCTTGGCGTGGTCTCCCTTAACATTTTGCCTGTTTCCCAGATTGTTGATGTGTGCTGGACTCTGTCTTTGCTGTTTTCGTTACTCTGGGCACTTTCCCACTGCTAACCAGTGCTAAAGTGCAAGTGCTTCTATACAAAATGTGTATATAATTGGTTCTTCCAAGATTAGCATATTTGATTACTAGTAAGTCCCTAGTACAGTGCACTAGAGGTGCCCAAGCCCTGTACATCAACAGCAAAGAGCTCTTCAGCATCATTAAAGAGCTCTCCACCCCAGGGCCTGCTCCAACGAATCCCGCCATCACAGGAGCTCTGCAACTCACTTGCATCCCACTTCCGTTGAAAGATAGAAGAAATCCACAACAGCTTCAACTCCCAAACCCACCAGCTAAATACAAACACCCACAAACTCTACGCTCCAAGCAACATCCACCTCCTCCACACATGGACTCCTGTCAACTCAGAAGACACCGCCAGCACCATGGCTGCCATACACTCCGGATCACCATCTGACCACTGCCCACACCACATCTTCAACAAAGCTAACACCATCATCACTCCCCATCTCTGCCACACCATAAACAGTTCCTTCGAATCAGCCACCTTCCCAGAGGGATGGAAGCACGCAGAAATCAACGCCTTGCTAAAGAAACCAAAGGCATACCCTGACGACACCAAGAACTATCGACCGATCTCCCTCCTCCCCTTCCCAGCCAAGGTCATCGAAAAAATCGTGAACAATCAACTATTCCGGTTCTTGGAAGACAGCAAGGCACTCAACACCTCCCAAACCGGATTCCGCAAAAACCACAGCACCGAGACCGCACTCATTGCTACCACAGACAACATCAGGACCATGCTCGACGAAGGAGAAACAACAGCACTCATCCTCCTGGACCTCTCCGCAGCTTTCGACGCGGTATGTCATCACACTCTCCGCACATGCCTCCACAATGCTGGAATCCGTGACAAAGCACTGGACTGGATCTCGTCATTTCTCACGGGCAGGACCCAGAGAGTCCGCCTCCCGCCATTCCTGTTAGAAGCCTCTGGAATCACCTGTGGCGTCCCTCAAGGATCTTCGCTCAGCCCCACACTTTTCAACGTGTACATGGCCCCCCTCGGCAATATCGCAGGAACATACCACATCAACATAATTTCCTATGCTGACGACACTCAGCTCATCATCTCCCTCACGAAAGACCCCACCACTGCAAAGGACAACCTCCATAATGGGCTCCACGCCATTACCAGCTGGATGGAATCAAGCCACCTCAGGTTGAACGCAGACAAGACAGAATTACTCATCTTCGGCACCAACCCTTCAGCTTGGAATGACTCCTGGTGGCCCACCTCCCTAGGATCCGCACCCTCACCCACCACCAACGCACCCAACTTGGGCTTCATCTTGGATTCCACACTCAGCATGACTCAGCAGGTCAATGCCATCTCCTCTTCCTGCTACAACACCCTCCGCCTGCTCCGCAAAATCTTCAAATGGATTCCCATCGAAACAAGGAAAACCATCACCCACTTGGCTTTTCAACCAGTAGCTCCCCCCCAGCGCCTTGAGACCCTACCGGGTGAGTAGTGTGCTCTATGAATCCCTGATTGATTGATTGATTGAATGCTACTAGTGGGCCTGCAGCACTGGTTGTGCTACCCACATAAGTAGCTCTGTAATCATGACTCAGACCTGCCACTGCAGTGTCTGTGTGTGCAGTTTGTAACTGTAAATTCAACTTGGCAAGTGTACCCACTTGCCAGGCCTAAACCTTCCCGTTTCTTACATGTAAGACACCCCTAAGGTAGGCCCTAGGTAGCCCCAAGGGCAGGGTGCAGTGTATGTTTACGGTAGGACATATAGTAAAGTGTTTTATATGTCCTAACAGTGAAATATTGCTAAATTCTTTTTTCACTGTTGCAAGGCCTGTCCATCTAATAGGTTAACATGGGGGCTACCTTTAAATATGATTAAAGTGTAGATTCTCTTTGGGAGTGGATAGACATGTGGAGATATGGGGTCTCTGAGCTCACAATTTTAAAATACATATTTTAGTAAAGTTGATTTTAAGATTGTGTGTTTGAAAATGCCACTTTTAGAAAGTGGGCATTTTCTTGCTTATACCATTTCTGTGACTCTGCCTGTTTGTGGATTCCCTGTGTGGGTCAGTTTGACAGTTGGGCTTGTTGCACCTCTCACTAGACAGTGACAAAAGGGAGTTGTGGTGTAGCCATCTGTGCTAGGAGGTAGGAGGGGTGGTCACTCACACCTGAAAGGGCTGTGCCTGCCCTCACACAATGCAGTCTCCAACCCCCTGGTGTGTGTCTGGGGCCTGGCCTGGGCAAGGAAGGATTTCACAAGCAAGAGAGTCTTTCCTTTGAAGTAAGCCTACTTCAAAGGGCAAAATGGGTATAAGAAAGGCACCCAAAACCACAAACGTTCCAACACTTCTGGAAACCAAGAGGAACCTCTGCCTGGAGAAGGGCTGAAGAACTGAGGAAGAAGAGCTGCCCTGCCTGTGACTGTGCTTTGTAGTGCTATCCTGCAGTTGCTGCTTCTGCCTGTGCTAGAGGACAAAGAGTGGACTTTGTGCTGCCTCCCTTCTTGTGAAGAACTCTCCAAGGGCTTCATTTAGAGCTTGCCTCCTGTTGTTTGAAGTCTCAGGGACAGCAAAGACTTCTCGCTGCCAGCACCTGCAGCCTCTGGAGAGATTCCTACTCTGCCAAGTGGGACTTCCAGTTCCTTGGACCCTGAGAAGAGAAGCTGGCAGCCTAAGACTGAGAAATCCACGCACAGACCGCCGCGTGGGGAAAAAATAGACCCAGCTCCGATCTGTGGCTGAAAAATCGATGCGCTGCCGGCTTTGCGGCTGAAAATCAACGCTTGCCTGCAATGTGACCGGAAGATCAACGCCCGCGGCTGGATAAATGACACGCAGCATCGCTGATGGAGGCTGGTGAGATCGCAACCCGCGCTGCGTGGATTTCGGACCACTGTGCTGCTGAATTTCTGATGCAAACACAGCTGGGCGTGTAAAAACGACGCAAGGCCTGCACGGACCCGAGAGCGCTGACCAGATTGACGCATCGCTCTCCTGTGGACAGAAGAAACGACGCACAGCAACCCGACTGAAGAAGAAACAATGCAAGGTCTCGCTCGTGAGTGAAATCGACGCACCGCAAGCCCTTTTTGGCCCACACTCGCCCGTGCTGGGTTATTTTTGATGCACCCAAGATACATGTGTTTAAAACTACATGAGGACTCTGTTTGATTTTTAAGTGATAACTTGACTTGTGTATTGTGGATTTTTGTCACTTTGGTCTTGTTTTGTTTAGATAAATATTTTCTATTTTCTAAACCTGTGTTGTGTCATTTTGTAGTGTTTTCATTAAGTTACTGTGTGTGTTGGTACAAATACTTTACACCTAGCACTCTGAAGTTAAGCCTTCTGCTAGTGCCAAGCTACCAAAGGGGTGAGCGGGGGTTAGCTGAGGGTGATTCTCTTTTACCCTGACTCAAGTGAGGGTCCTTGCTTGGACAGGGGGTAACCTGACTGATAACCAAAGACCCCATTTCTAACGTTGGTGATCAGCGGTTTGGATTGGACTTGTATTTGTACTTGACATACAGTGATTAAGTGTTCACTACTGTTTTGAGTGCAGACCACTACGTGACCACATACTACTTGTCTTCTGATTTTTGCTTTTTCTCTTTTTCTTGGATTTTTCCGTACATCCATTTTTGTGGTAATCTTTGATTGACATCTGAACTTCATTGGGAACTTGTTTTCTGCCTTTTGGAACTTTGCACTTTTGTAGACTTTTTATCATGTCCCAATCCGGAGATGCATCCGTTGGCGCTGCTTTTGATCTAGAGAAATTAGAGAGCTATACAAAGGCTCAGTTGAAGCAGTTCTGTAAAAGTTTGGACTGTCCCATTATGAGCTCATCCCAGAAGGAGGATCTGCAAAAGGCGCTGAGCGCCTGGGTGACAGCCAAGAGCACTGAAAGGCACACAGAGGATGAGGAGGAGGAAGAGCATTCCATACACAATGGAATTGTGGGTGGGCCTTTCATGTCCAAGGAGAGGATCTCCAGGGCAGGTAGCAGTGTCTCATCTAAGGGTCTGAGCCCTGAAGAATTGCAGGACAGATAGGCAGAGAGGGAGCACCAGAGGGAGTTGGAGAAAATGAGGATGGCCAAAGAGGAGAAAAAGTTGTTCTTGGCTCATGAGCTCAGCTTGAGGAAGCTAGATCAGAGGAACAAGTCTAGTAGGGATGGTGACAGCCACATCACAATGCAGCCTGAGAGGAGGATGCACATTCCTAAAGATATTGTGAAGAATTACAAAAGAGAGGATGACATATACTTGTGGTTTAAGGGGTATAAGTCTGCTCTCCACATGAATCTGGTCCCTGAAGCTCATTGGGGGGCGGGTCTGTGGAAGCACTTTGAGATAGAGGGGAGGGATACAATGACAGCCTTAGGGGATGCCCAGAATCTCACCTACACTATCATGAAGGATGCCCTACTCACAAGGTATGGTCTCACCCCTGAGCAGTATAAGGATACGTTTACGTCCTATAAGAAGAAGGAATCCCAAACATGGTTGGAATGTGTTGATTCTAATTGAAGCTCACTGGATGGTTGGGTGGAGGGCAGTAAGGTATGTATGAGGGGCTTTATAATCTGATTGCTTGGGAGCACTCAGAGCTGCGCTAGCACCTGATTGACAGCAAGCTGACTGATCCCAGGAAGCTTGCGCAGGAAGCGGACTGCTGGGAGAGCACCAGGGTCCAAAACAGGTAATGGGGGAGACCATGCCAAGGGTGGGCAGGGTCTCTCCCAGAAGAAAGGGGGGGAGTAAGGGTAAACAGGGGGAGTTCTCTAAAGGGCACCAAAATGATTCCCAGGGTGAGGATTCCGAACCCCCCAGTGAGAAGAAGACATGATTCTCCAAAGGGAAGCCAGTGGCAGGTGGTCCTCCACGTAATTGCTATGCATGTGACCAGGTGGTTCATGTGAAGGGGGAACCCAAATGCCCCAAGAGGAGCAGGAGGTGCGCTGTCCCAATCAATCAATCAATCAATAATTTATAAAGCGCGCTATGTACCCGTTAGGGTTTCGAGGCGCTGGGGGGGAGGGGGTGCTGCTATCGTTCGAAGAGCCATGTCTTGAGGAGTCTCCTGAAGGTGAGGAGGTCCTGGGTCTGGCGCAGTGAGGTCGGGAGTGAGTTCCAGGTTTTGGCGGCGAGGTAGGAGAAGGATCTGCCGCCAGAGGTCTTGCGCTGGATTCGGGGGACGATGGCGAGGGCAAGGTTGGCAGAGCGTAGTTGTCGTGAGGGAATGTAGAAGTTGAGTTTGGTGTTCAGGTAGGCGGGTCCGGTGTCGTGTAGAGCCTTGTGTGCGTGGGTGAGGAGTTTAAAGGTGATCCTCTTTTCCACGGGGAGCCAGTGGAGGTCCTTCAGGTGAGGGGAGATGTGACATCGGCGGGGTATGTCGAGGATCAGGCGGGCGGATGCGTTCTGGATGCGTTGGAGTCGTTTGATGTCTTTTGTTGCGATGCCTGTGTAGAGTGCGTTGCCGTAGTCGAGTCTGCTACTGACGAGGGCTTGGGTTACCGTCTTTCTGGTTCCTGTTGGAATCCACTTGAAGATTCTGCGGAGTAATCGGAGGGTGTTGAAACAGGAGGATGAGACTGCGTTGACCTGTTTGGACATGGTGAGGGTGGAGTCGAGGATGAAGCCGAGATTTCGTGCGTGGCTGGCTGGGGTGGGTGGGGGGCCCAGGGCTGTCGGCCACCACGAGTTGTTCCAGGCCGAGGGGGTGCGCCCGAGGATGAGGACTTCCGTCTTGTCGGAGTTGAGTTTCAGGCGGCTGTTGTTCATCCACTCGGCGATGGATTTCAGTCCCTCGTGGAGGTTGGCTTTGGCGGTGAGAGGATCTTTGGTCAGGGAGAGGACGAGTTGTGTGTCGTCGGCGTAGGTGAGGATGCTGAGGTTGTGCTGGCGGGCCAGTTGTGCAAGGGGGGCCATGTAGACGTTGAACAGCGTTGGGCTAAGTGATGAGCCTTGGGGTACGCCGCAGATGAGGTTGGTGGCATTGGAGCGGAAAGGTGAGAGTCAGACTCTCTGGGTTCTGCCGGAGAGAAAGGAGGAGATCCATTTGAGGGCCTTTTCTTGGATGCCGGCTTCCTGTAGGCGGGTTAGTAGGGTGCGGTGGCAGACTGTATCGAAGGCGGCTGATAGGTCTAGGAGGATCAGGGCTGAGGTTTCGCCATTGTCCATTTGTAGTCTGATGTCATCAGTGGCAGTGAGGAGTGCAGTCTCAGTGCTGTGGTTTCATCTGAAGCCAGATTGGGAGGGGTCAAGGATGGAGTTGTCTTCTAGGTAGTTGGTGAACTGTGCGTTGACGATCTTCTCGATGACTTTCGCTGGGAAAGGGAGGAGGGAGATCGGTCGGAAGTTTTTGAGATCGTTGAGGTCAGCCTTAGGTTTCTTGAGGAGGGGTTGGATTTCTGCGTGTAGCGGTGTTGAAGGAAAGGTTGATGATCTTTCGGAGTGCGGGGGCGATGGTGGCGTCGGCTTTGTTGAACACGTGGTGTGGGCAGGGGTCAGAGGGAGATCCTGAGTGGATGGAGTTCATGGTCTTTAGAGTTTCGGCGTCGTCTACTTGGGTCCAGGTGGTGATGTGGTCGGCGTGGGAGGAGTTGTTGGGGTCTGACGGAGGTGGATTGTTGAAGTTGTCGTGGATGGCTGCAATTGTCTGGTAGAAGAAGGTGGAGAGATCGTTGCAGAGTTTCTGGGATGGAGGGATGTCGTTGATAATGGCGTTGGGGTTGGCGAGTTCCTTCACGATGCCGAAGAGTTCCTTGCAGTCGTGAGCGTTGTTATTGAGGCGTTCTGTGAAGTGGGAGCGCTTCGCGAGTCGGATCCGTCGGTGGTGTTCACGGTTGGCTTCCTTGAGGGTAGCGAGGTTCTCGGGTGTGCGCTCGAGGATCCATTTTTTCTTGAGTTTCTGGCAGGTGCGTTTGGAGGTGGTCAGTTCGTCTGTGAACCAGGCTGGTTTTTTCTTTTCTTGATTGGCGGTGGGTCTCTTTAGTGGGGCTAGGATGTTGGCGCAGTCGAGGATCCATTGTTGGAGGTTGATGGCGGTGGAGTCCGGGTCGGTGGGGTCCGGTGGTGGGTTTTTGGCGAGGGTGTTGGTAAGTTGATCTTCGGTGACTTTTCCCCAGCGGCGGTGAGGCGGTAGGGGGGTGCCGTGGTGTTCGGTGTTTTTCTGGAAGGAGAAATGGACGCAGTGATGGTCGGTCCAGTGGAGTTCGGAGGTGTGCCTGAAGGAGATGTGGTTGCTTGAAGTGAAGAGTGGGTCAAGGGTGTGGCCGGCGATGTGGGTGGGAGTGTTGACCAGCTGGCGGAGTCCAAGGTTGGAGAGGTTGGTGGTCAGGGATGTGGTATTGACGTCATTCTTGTTTTCCAGGTGGAAGTTTAGGTATCCCAGGAGGATGTAGTCTGAAGAGGCGAGGGCGTGGGTGCTTGCGAGGTTGGAGACGGCGTCACTGAAGAGGGCTCTGGGTCCTGGAGGGTGGTAAATGAGGGTTCCTCTGAGGGTAGTGTTGGGGTCTGTGTGAATCTGGAAGTGGAGGTGTTCGGCTGTCTTGAGGGTGTCGTCCGTGTGGGTGCGGATCTTAAGGGTATATTTGTGGGCGATGGCTATTCCTCTGCCAATTCCGTTGGTGCGATCTCTTCTGGTGATCTTGTAGCCGTCAGGGATGGCGATGGCGATGTCAGGGGCCGAGGAATCGTTCCACCAGGTTTCGGTCAGGAAGGCTATGTCTGGGGCGGTGGTGTCGAGCAGGTCCCAGAGTTCGATGGCATGCTTTCGTGCGGAGCCTGTGTTGAGGAGGATGCAGTGCAGGTGGTTGGTGTTGGTTGTTGCTGGTTTCGTTGTTTTGTTGCAGGTGAAGTTGCAGGTGCGGCAGGAAAAAGGTCCTTTGGTGTGCTTCGGGGTGGCCAGGAAGCACTCTGAGGAGGGGCCAGGGTTGAGGGCGAGGAGTTCGCTGGCCGAGTAGCGAAGGTATGGGGCGCGGGGGGCGTGAGGACCAGGGGGGGTGGCGCTGGGTGCGGTCCAAGCGCGGACGGGTGCAGACGGGCTTGCCTCTGGCACGCCAGCGGCGCGGCCGCGCAGTGCCAGCCATTAAGAAGGGAGGGGGGAGGGAGGAGCAGCTGGGAGGCGGGAGGCGGGAGGGAGCGGCGAATGGGGGTGCGAGGGGGGCGGGGCCGCAGGGAGGCAGCGGCAAGGGGAGATCAGCAAGGGGGAGCGCCCAAGGGGCGAAAAAAGACCAGGGAAAAAGGCACAAAACAGTAAGGAAACAAACTTAAAAAAGGCACAAAATACAATAATGGCACAAGTTACACTCGGGGTACAGCAATCAGAGGGGCACAACGGAGGCAGAAGCGCAAGGAGGTAAGGCGCTGAAAAAACTGAAAAACACTTACAGACGGTGAAAAGCGCTACACGGGTCAAGTGAGGCTTCTCAGGGCCTCGAACACGCTAGCAGCAGCGTGGGTGGGGGTCAGAGGCAGGAGACAGCAGGTTGGTGCTGCGGACGTGGGGGGCGAGCTCTGGACCAAAAACAGGTCAGAGGTCGCTCACTCGCACCGCGCAGCGCCAGCCATTAAGAAGGGAGGGGGGAGGGAGGAGCAGCTGGGAGGCGGGAGGCGGGAGGGAGCGGCGAATGGGGGCGCGAGGGGGGTGGGGCCGCAGGGAGGCAGCGGAAAGGGGAGATCAGCAAGGGGCGAAAAAAGACCAGGGAAAAAGGCACAAAACAGTAAGGAAACAAACTTAAAAAAAACACAAAATACAATAATGGCACAAGTTACACTCGGGGTACAGCAATCAGAGGGGCACAACGGGGGCAGAAGCGCAAGGAGGCAAGGCGCTGAAAAAATGGAAAAACACTTACAGACGGCGAAAAGCGCTACACGGGTCAAGTGAGGCTTCTCAGGGCCTCGAACACGCTAGCAGCAGCGTGGGTGGGGGTCAGAGGCAGGAGACAGCAGGTTGGTGCTGCGGACGTCGGGGGCGAGCTCTGGACCAAAAACAGGTCAGAGGTCGCTCACTCGCGCCGCGCAGCGCCAGCCATTAAGAAGGGAGGGGGGAGGGAGGAGCAGCTGGGAGGCGGGAGGCGGGAGGGAGCGGGGAATGGGGGCGCGAGTGGGGCGGGGCTGCAGGGAGGCAGCGGCAAGGGGAGATCAGCAAGGGGGAGCGTCCAAGGGGTGAAAAAAGACCAGGGAAAAAGGCACAAAACAGTAAGGAAACAAACTTAAAAAAGGCACAAAATACAATAATGGCACAAGTTACACTCGGGGTACAGCAATCAGAGGGGCACAACGGGGGCAGAAGCGCAAGGAGGCAAGGCGCTGAAAAAACGGAAAAACACTTACAGACGGCGAAAATCGCTACACGGTTCAAGTGAGGCTTCTCAGGGCCTCGATTACGCTAGCAGCAGCGTGGGCGGGGGTCAGAGGCAGGAGACAGCAGGTTGGTGCTGCGGACGTGGGGGGCGAGCTCTGGACCAAAAACAGGTCAGAGGTTGCTCACTCGCGCCGCGCAGCGCCAGCCATTAAGAAGGGAGGGTGGAGGGAGGAGCAGCTGGGAGGCGGGAGGCGAGAGGGAGTGGCGAATGGTGGCGCGAGGGGGGCGGGGCCGCAGGGAGGCAGCGGCAAGGGGAGATCAGCAAGTGGGAGCGCCCAAGGGGCGAAAAAAGACCAGGGAAAAAGGCACAAAACAGTAAGGAAACAAACTTAAAAAAGGCACAAAATACAATTATGGCACAAGTTACACTCGGGGTACAGCAATCAGAGGGGCACTACGGGGGCAGAAGCGCTAGGAGGCAAGGCGCTGAAAAAACGGAAAAACACTTACAGACGGCGAAAAGCGCTACACGGGTCAAGTGAGGCTTCTCAGGGCCTCGAACACGCTAGCAGCAGCGTGGGCAGGGGTCAGAGGCAGGAGACAGCAGGTTGGTGCTGCGGATGTGGGGGGCGAGCTCTGGACCAAAAACAGGTCAGAGGTCGCTCACTCACACCGCCCCACGCCAGCCATTAAGAAGGGAGGGGGGAGGGAGGAGCAGCTGGGAGGCGGGAGGCGGGAGGGAGCGGCGAATGGGGGCGTGAGGGGGGCGGGGCCGCAGGGAGGCAGCGGCAAGGGGAGATCAGCAAGGGGGAGCGCCCAAGGGGCAAAAAAAGACCAGGGAAAAAGGCACAAAACAGTAAGGAAACAAACTTAAAAAAGGCACAAAATACAATAATGGCACAAGTTACACTCGGGTAACAGCAATCAGAGGGGCACAACGGGGGCAGAAGCGCAAAGAGGCATGGCGCTGAAAAAACGGAAAAACACTTACAGACGGCGAAAAGCGCTACACGGGTCAAGTGCGGCTTCTCAGGGCCTCGAACACGCTAGCAGCAGCGTGGGCGGGGGTCAGAGGCAGGAGACAGCAGGTTGGTGCTGCGGACGTGGGGGGCGAGCTCTGGACCAAAAACAGGTCAGAGGTCGCTCACTCGCGCCGCGCAGCGCCAGCCATTAAGAAGGGAGGGGGGAGGGAGGAGCAGCTGGGAGGCGGGAGGCGGGAGGCGGGAGGGAGCGGCGAATGGGGGCGCGAGGGGGGCGGGGCCGCAGGGAGGCAGGGGAAAGGGGAAATCAGCAAGGCGGAGCGCCCAAAGGGCGAAAAAAGACCAGGGAAAAAGGCACAAAACAGTAAGGAAACAAACTTAAAAAAGGCACAAAATACAATAATGGCACAAGTTACACTCGGGGTACAGCAATCAGAGGGGCACAACGGGGGCAGAAGCGCAAGGAGGCAAGGCGCTGAAAAAACGGAAAAACACTTACAGACGGCGAAAAGCGCTACACGGGTCAAGTGAGGCTTCTCAGGGCCTCGAACACGCTAGCAGCAGCGTGGGCGGGGGTCAGAGGCAGGAGACAGCAGGTTGGTGCTGCGGACGTGGGGGGCGAGCTCTGGACCAAAAACAGGTCAGAGGTCGCTCACTCGCGCCGTGCAGCGCCAGCCATTAAGAAGGGAGGGGGGATGGAAGAGCAGCTGGGAGGCGGGAGGGAGCGGCGAATGGGGGCGCGAGGGGGGCGGGGCCGCAGGGAGGCAGCGGCAAGGGGAGATCAGCAAGGGGGAGCGCACAAGGGGCGAAAAAAGACCAGGGAAAAAGGCACAAAACAGTAAGGAAACAAACTTAAAAAAGGCACAAAATACAATAATGGCACAAGTTACACTCGGGGTACAGCAATCAGAGGGGCACAACGGGGGTAGAAGTGCAAGGAGGCAAGGCGCTGAAAAAACAGAAAAACACTTACAGACGGCGAAAAGCGCTACATGGGTCAAGTGAGGCTTCTCAGGGCCTCGAACACGCTAGCAGCAGCGTGGGCGGGGGTCAGAGGCAGGAGACAGCAGGTTGGTGCTGCGGACGTGGGGGGGCGAGCTCTGGACCAAAAACAGGTCAGAGGTCGCTCACTCGCGCCGCGCAGCGCCAGCCATTAAGAAGGGAGGGGGGAAGGGAGAAGGAGCTGGGAGGCGGGAGGGAGCGGCGAATGGGGGCGTGAGGGGGGGCGGGGCCGCAGGGAGGCAGCGGAAAGGGGAAATCAGCAAGGGGGAGCGCCCAAGGGGTGAAAAAAGACCAGGGAAAAAGGCACAAAACAGTAAGGAAACAAACTTAAAAAAGGCACAAAATACAATAATGGCACAAGTTACACTCGGGGTACAGCAATTAGAGGGGCACAACGGGGGCAGAAGCGCAAGGAGGCAAGGCGCTGAAAAAACGGAAAAACACTTACAGATGGCGAAAAGCGCTACACGGGTCAAGTGAGGCTTCTCAGGGCCTCGAACACGCTAGCAGCAGCGTGGGCGGGGGTCAGAGGCAGGAGACAGCAGGTTGGTGCTGCGGACCTGGGGGGCGAGTTCTGGACCAAAAACAGGTCAGAGGTCGCTCACTCGCGCCGCGCAGCGCCAGCCATTAAGAAGGGAGGGGGGAGGGAGGAGCAGCTGGGAGGCGGGAGGCGGGAGGGAGCGGCGAATGGGGGCGCGAGGGGGGCGGGGCCGCAGGGAGGCAGCGGCTAGGGGAGATCAGCAAGGGGGAGCGCCCAAGGGGCGAAAAAAGACCAGGGAAAAAGGCACAAAACAGTAAGGAAACAAACTTAAAAAAGGCACAAAATACAATAATGGCACAAGTTACACTCGGGGTACAGCAATCAGAGGGGCACAACGGGGGCAGAAGCGCAAGGAGGCAAGGCGCTGAAAAAATGGAAAAACACTACAGACGGCGAAAAGCGCTACACGGGTCAAGTGAGGCTTCTCAGGGCCTCAAACACGCTAGCAGCAGCGTGGGCGGGGGTCAGAGGCAGGAGACAGCAGGTTGGTGCTGCGGACGTGGGGGGCGAGCTCTGGACCAAAAACAGGTCAGAGGTCCCAGGGTTTGGCTAGTGTAGCACTTGGGGAGGAGTTGGTTCCAGGTGGGTGGGAGCCAGCTGAGATGACCCTTGTCTCACTAGGGGTGACCCCCTAACCTGCTTTAGGCCGGGAGTAGGCCGGGAGTACACTTTGGCTCCACCAGCCTGCCTCCATTCCCCTGACCCTGCTGTTTGCCGCTGAAAGGAAGTTTGAGGCCCTCCACCACCCGCAGTGACCCATCTGCGCCTCCTCCCTGGTGCGTAGTGGTAGGCATATCTAGAGGTCTCTTTACTTCTGTTGTATTTCGTTTTTGTATTTGGTGTTTCATTTTATACACTGTTGTTTTCCGTATTTGTGCCCTTTTACTGCCCTGTTTCGTTCTTCTCATTGTAATTTCGCCTGTTTTTCAAAGCCGACTCCTGCCAGTTTCCCGTCCCTGCTGCTGCGACCCCTGCGGCCCCACCCCCTCACGCCCCCACTGGTCTCTCCCCTCCCACCTCCCAGCTGCTCCTCCCTCCCACCTCCCCTTCTTAATGGCGGCCGCTGCGCGGAGCCCTGTGTGACCCCCTGACCTGCTTTAGGCCGGGAGTACTCTTTGGCTTTACCAGCCTGCCTTCGTGCCCCTGACCCCGCCATTTGCTGCTGAAAGGAAGTTAGAAGCCCTCCACCACCCGGAGGCACCCACCTGCGTCTCATCCCTGGTGCCTAGTGGTAGGCGTATCTAGTGTGCTCTTTACTTCTGTTGTATTTTGTTTTTGTAGTTGGTATTTAATTTTATACACTGTTGTTTACTGTATTTGTGCCCTTTTACTGCCCCGTTTCGTTCTTCTCATTGTAATTTTGCCTGTTTTTTAAAGCCGGCTTCGGGCCGGTTTCCCCGACCCTGCCACTGCAACCTCTGTGGCCCCACCCCCTAGTGCCCCCATTGGTCTCTCCCCACCCACCTCCCAGCTGCTCCTCCCTCCCACCTCCCTTTCTTAATGGCGGCCGAGCCGAGGCAAGCCTGCCTGCGCCTGTCCGCGCCTGGAGCGCCCGTCCCCCTGATCCATGTTTTTCTGACACCCTGAAGCACTGCTACTCCTCCACAGAACTCCATGCCCTCAACTCAGGCCAGCACCCCACCTGCACCCAGACCAACCCCAAACACACACATGGACCATTCACATGCCACTCATGCCATTTTTCCTGCACCCACTCTAACACCAGCAACACCAACAAACACTGCAATAACACCAAACCCGCAACCACCTAAACTGCATCCTCCTTAACACCCCCTGTGTCCACAAGTATGCCATCGAGCTTTGGGACCTGCTCACAACATACTCTCCTGACATCGCCTTCCTCACGGAAACATGGATGAACTCCTCATCAGAACCCGACATCGCCATAGCCATCCCAGAAGGTTACAAAATCACCCATAGAGACCTCATAAACAAACCAGGAGGCGGTATCGCCATAATACATAAAAACACCATCAAAATCTCCACCAATACCAACGATACCCTAGACAACGCAGAACACCTACACTTTCTAATACACATCAACGCCAACACCACCCTTAGAGGAACCCTCATTTGCAGATGAGCAGGACCCCGCCCACATTCTGCAATGTCATCGCAGATACCATCAGCTCCCACGCCCTCACCTCCACAGACTACATACTCCTTGGTGACCTCAACTTTCACCTGGAAAGCACCCACGACTGCAACTCCACAGCCCTGCTGGGCAACCTCACAAACCTCGGCCTCAAGCAACTGGTCACCTCACCCACTCACTCAGTGGGACACACGCTTGATGCCATTTTCACCTCCATCAGCCACATCACCTTCACACAAACCACCGAGCTCCACTGGACTGACCACCACTGCGTCCACTTCTTCTTCATGAAACCCCCCACCCACCACCTACAACACACTACACCCTACCGCAAGTGGAACAAGATCTCCAAAGAGCACCTGATCGCCAACCTCACACAAGCTCCACCTCCCATCACCAACGACCCCAACACCTCCGCCCACAACCTCACTCAATGGCTAACAACCTGCACAGACTCCCTCGCCCCATTGAAAACAAACAACAACAGCTGCACCGTCAAGACCGCCCCCTGGTTCACCACAGAACTCCAGGCTTCCATTGAGAATGCCGCAAAATTGAGAAAGCTTGGAGCCAAGAACCCTCAATGAGCAACTTCTCCGCCCTCAAAACAGCCATGCACAAACACCACTAACTCATCCGGACCACCAAACAATCCTTCTACAAAGAATGCATAGGCAACAACACACACAACAGCAAGGAGCTCTTTGCCATTGTCAAAGAACTCACCAAACTCAAATCCAGCACCATCGACCCTCCACACTCCCAAAACCTCTGCAACTCCCTCTCCAACTACTTTCACCCCAAAATCGCAGACATACACAACAGCTTCACATCATCAGCACCCACCATCACCACCACCGACACAACCAATAACACAACACCCTCCCGCACCAATCAACTACACACCTGGACCCCCTCCAATGACGAAGAAATCAGCAAAACCATGAACTCCATGCACTCAGGCTCCCCAACAGACCCTTGCCCCCACCACATTTTCAACAAGGCCAGCCAAATCATCGCTCCCCAGCTCCGTGCCATCATTAACAATTCCTTCGACACCGCTAACTTCTCAGACGTTTGGAAGCATGCCGAAGTCAACGCTCTTCTCCAAAAACCCAAAGCAGACCCGGAAGACCTAACAAACTACCGTCCCATCTCTCTTCTCCCCTTCCCCGCAAAGGTCGCTGAGAAGATAGTTAACGCTCAACTGTCTCACTTCTTAGAAGAAAACAACATACTTGACGCCTCCCAGTCTGAATTCTGCCATAACCACAGCACTGAGACCGCCTCTTCGCCTGCACAGATGACATCAGGACCAGAGTGGATAAGGGAGAGACCGTCGCCCTCATCCTCCTAGACCTCTCTGCAGCATTCAACAGTGTATGCCACCAAACCCTCCGCGCACGCCTTTTTGACACTGGAATTCGACACAAGGCCCTGGACTGGCTCACCTCCTTCCTAGCCAAAAGAACCCAAAGAGTTTGCCTCCCTCCTTTCCAGTCTCCAGCCACCAAGATCATCTGAGGGGTCCCTCAAGGATCCTCCGTCAGCCACACCCTCTTCAACATCTACATGGCCCCTCTCGCCAACATCCTCCGCCCCCACGGAATCATCATCATCTCATACGCAGACGACACCCAGCTCATCATCTCTCTCACCAGGGATCCAGCAACCGCCAAGATAAACCTGCACGCCGGACTCCTCGACATCGCCAAATGGATGACAGCAAGCCACCTCAAAATAACCTCAAACGAAACAGAAATCATCATCTTCAGCCCCAACAAGATGGCATGGAATGAGTCCTGGGGGCCCACCAGCCTCGGACCACCCCAACACCCACCACCCACGCACGCAACCTTGGCATTGATCTAGACTCATCTCGCTCCATGACCCAGCAAATCAACACCATATCATCCTCCTGCTTCAACACCCTTCGCATGCTACGCAAGACTTTGAAATGGATTCCATTAGAAACAAGAAGAACAGTCACCCACGCCCTCATCAGCAGCAGACTGGACCACGGCAACGTCCTCTACGCCGGGACCTCAGCCAAGCTTCAAAGAAAACTCCAGCGAATACAGAACGCAGCCGCATGTCTCATCCTCAACCTCCCTCGCCACAAACACATATCCACCCACCTCAGATCCCTACATTGGCTGTCCATCAACTAAAGGATCATCTTCAAAGTCCTCGTCCACGCTCTCAAAGCCCTCCACAACACTACACCGGCCTTCCTCAACGAACGAGTAATCTTCCACATACCAACTCAACAGCTCCGCTCCACCCACCTAGCCCTCGCTACAGCCCCCGCATCCAACGCACCACCTCCGGCGCAGATCCTTCTCTCATCTCACCGCCAAGAGCTGAAACTCTCTCCCACCAACCTACGCAAGACCCAGGACCTCCTAACCTTCAGAAAGCACCCTAACACATGACTTTTTGAGCAGTAACCGGCAACCCCCCACACAGCGCCTTGAGACCGTACTGGGTGAGTAGTGCGGTTAAGAAATTATTTGATTGATTGATTGATTGACTAGGGGGCAGTGAGATGGTCCACAGAACCCTCATGCCAGAGAACACTAAAAAGTACAGGCAGTGGGTGACCATCAATGGACAGAGGGTGGAGGCTCTGAGAGACACAGGAGCCAGTGTGACTACAGTGAGGAGTCAGCTGGTGTCTGAAGAGCAGATTGATCCCCGGGTACTTCACCAAGTAGTTGCAGTGGACAACTCGGAGCGCAGGTGCAGCGTGGCGCAGGTTCCCTTTGAACGGGGGGGTCTCAGGTTCCTTGAAGGTAGCTGTGAGTCCGACCATGCCTGTAGATTGTTTGCTAGGCAATGACTTGGAGGATTCCCCTTGGATCCTTCCACAGGTCTCACTTGGAGATGTTGGGTCTGCATGGGTGGGTATGCACATCAACCTTCGCTCTGTAATACTTTGCATTGGATCTGGTAAGGCTTCCAGTGAGGAGCTGTGTGGCCTGATTCTGTGTTTCTCAGGGTCATATTCAGTAAAGTCTTCGGTGAGGAGCTATGCGGCCCTGAGGCACTCTGCGTCAAGACTGTTGAAGGTTTCAGTTGGGAACTGTAGGGTGCAGCTCTGCATTGTTCAGTGTCAGCTCCAATGAAGGCTTCGCAGAGGAGCTGCACAGCTAAAAGGAGCTCAATGTTGCTCTCTGTTGGATCTGGTGAAACCTTACTTTAGGCAGGGAGAAATGATCTGTGACTCCAGTCAAGGGCCTGAACCTTGAGGGCAGGACTTGAGGGGTCAGGACTCACTCCGACAGAGGCCATAAGAGGAGACATGGGAAGGTCCATTTTGGTCTAGTCAGCTGGAAAGCTGGAAACTTGTTAGGTCCCTGTAGGTCACACAACATGTCAACCAACCTACCCTATGAGTCACTTCTGCATTCAAGGCAAACAATGCCTTCATATAATAGAGTGGTCCTTCTTCTGTGTCTTCACTAGGCCTGGCCCTAGTTTGCGGAGTTCCTCTTTGCGGAACTCCCCTAAGTGCCAAAAAAACTTTGCCGTGCTATGTGGAGTTCTGCGAGTGGAGGAGTTTGGGTAAGTTGCGCTATTCACACTGTTTTCAGTACGGGAGTATCTCCCGCACTGCAAAATCAGCGTGAACGGCATCCACGGAGCGCCAAAGGGTGCTAACTTCTTTCTGCCGCTTGAGTAGATTTACTACTTGAGTGGCAGCTTCCTCAATGTGAGCGGCATCTTTCTCATCATGAGCGGATGCGGCCTACCGCGACCGCTAACGTGCAGAAATCTTGCTTGCCAACTTAGCGATTTCTCTCACTCGCCCTTGCCAAATTAACATTGGTGAGAGCAAGCGAAGGAAAAAACTCCACTCCACATCACGTTGTGGAGTTTTTCAGAACTCTGCACAGAGCACAGAGTGGGAAAACTCTGTAAAGTCCGCCGGCGGAGCGGAATTTTTAACCCACCTCTAGTCTTCACCAATCCAGGAGTGCTCAGATTTTTGGTTCTTTGGATGCCACTCCTATGCCCAGTGCTGGCCTGTGAGTGGAGGACAATTTTTTGTCTACCCTCAGAAACTATTTCTGATCAGTTCTCCCCTCATCCCCAAGGTTGGCTCCAGCTTGGCTAGTGAAAACAGGCAGGGGCAGGCCTGGTGTCAAGTCTCTGTGTGTGCTGAGGCAAGCCCCTTAGAAGTGTAATCAGGGCTGGGCATAGCTCATCCTGAGCCATCCGCCTCTCCCCTCTACACCAGCCCATTTGTCCACTGTCTGGCTCCATTATACATTTCCCAGTGACGGAGTCATCAACAGACCAAGGCAGCGGGCCACTCACAGAAAGGCCACAAACAATTTAGGCAGGGAAATGAAAACTTTCTAAAAGTGGCATTCAAACTAATAATTTAAAATGCATCTTCACTATTAAATAGGATTTTCAATTATAAATAAAATGTGTGGAAGACATATTTTTCTAGCTGTTCCCAAACTGAATTTATAATGTATTAAATGTAATAAGGTAAACCAGTTTTAGTCAATGGGAGGCCAGCCTTGCCACAGCAAAAAATGACTTCTGAGGTTTTTCATTGCCTGGACATGTAAACATTCATTATACATGTGCCACTTCATAAATACCATGCACCCTGCCCGAGGGACATTTAGGCCATACTTCAGTGGTGACTTATGGGTAGTAAAAAGGAATGTTAGGCCTGTCAAAATGTTCATTTTGCCAGGTCGAAATAGCAGTTTAATGCACACACATGCTGCAAGGGCAGGCCTGTCAACATGTTTTACAGTGCTACTTTAGTGGGTGGTACAAGTGCTGCAGCCCACTTGTAGAATCAAGGGACTTACAAGTAATTTTAATGTGTCAATTAGCTTATACCACTTTTACCATGTTTGAAAGGATGAGCACAAGCACTTTACCTCTGTGTAGCATGAGTAAAGAACACAGAGTCTATTGCCAATGGGTTCAGCTGAAGAAGGCAACAATCTGTGGTGATCCTGCAAAAAGGGCCAATTTCCAATGCATAGTGCAAAACTTTATTAATTCATGAGTTTAATAGCAGTAAGAAATAGCCAATGTTTCTTAGCAATGGGTTGCCTTCTTCTGGACCATCTATCTATCTATCTATCTATCTATCTATCTATCTATCTATCTATCTATCTAGCTAGCTATCTATCTCACTATCTGTCATAGAAATATATAATTAACTAGTTTTTTAAAAGTTTCTCTTACATTTATTAATAATAACTAATCCAATGCGTAACTTTTCACCAAGTTTACTAAAAATCAAATACAAATCTAAATATTAGTGTGGGTAGGCAATTTGTTTAAAACAGTTAAAAAATTAACATTTCTAAACAAAATGAATATATTTACATTATTTAACTATTTAATACATATTTAATGTGAGGAGGTATAAATAATAAACTTTATAAAATATCCCTATAGCTTTCCCTAGGCAAATATCTCCACCCCAATGGCAGAAATGTCCACCAACAGATGAAACTTTATTAGTAGTAACTTTATATGTGTAAATTCTCCACAGATGCATTTTAGCAACTGAAGATACGTAGGGGCATATTTATAATACCCTAGCGCCATCTTGCGCCATATTAATGTAATTATTTTTTACGTTAATGTACGCCCAACTAGGCCAAAATCACAGCGCTGTATTTACAGGGTGGCAAAATGCATGCATTGTGTCACTCTGTAACCCTTTGCGCTACAGTATGCCTGCACCAGGCATAATGTAAGCAAAGGGGGCATTCCACCGTTAGGGGAGCCGTCAAAATGGCGTAAGGAAATCTATGAGATTTCCTTGTGCCATTTTGTATGGCACTTTTAACGCCTGCTAAAAAGCATTCTTTAGAATGGGGCCCTATGTACTCTGCAGGAGTAGCGCCAATATTTTGGCGCTACTCCTGCAGAGTACATCAATAGCGTTATGAGAAATGATGCCATTGCCCCCTACCCTGCGCCATGGTGCGCTGTATTTTAAATATGGCGCACACATGGTGGAGGTAGGGGGAATGCTCAGGGGTGCGGGGAAAGTGGCACTGCACACTGTGCACTGCCACTTTGCATAAATCTGCCCCATAATTCTACACTTACGTGTTAATCTCCACTTGGAAAACAGTAATAGCAAAAATAAGTAGAGTAGCCCATGTAGAAGTAGATCTACAGGTGAGTAAATATATACACATGTATGTTTACTTGTATGGATCATCCCCATCGTGTTTAGGATCCACATAATTATTACGATTCTTATGTAATCGTAAAGAAGGTAACACAGGGGTTGAAGGTGGATGCCTCCCTGAACACCCAGAATTCTTTTTTGTGTTTTGTATATTTAACTGTGTCCAGTAGAATTTTCGAACATTAATCCCATTTTAGCAATAGCAGTGGCAGTTTGCAGAAGCATTTGGTATTTCTTTCTTCATAAAACTGATGTTTGTGCTGTACATTAGCAGTCCTGTCTTTAAATTGGTTACCTTTTGCAGTTCATGAGGTGAACTTGATAGTTCTGCAAATGTTATCTCATACCTACTGTACTCGCACGAATGTGTGCAGTTTGATTTAGCTTATACCATTATGCAGCCATAAAATATTCTTATTGTGAAATGTACCTTTCTTCACTGCAGATATCAGTAGGTTTTTAATGATAAAACTGGCAACAGTGCTTTCTATGCAGAAGCTAATGTGGAAAAAAGAGTAAATGTGATAAATAATTGTTATTGGAGCCCTCAGATCAGTTATGTTACTGTAGAATTTAGACAGTAAAGTAGGCAATTAGTCCACAAGTATAAAGTCCATTTTGGATTTTTTAAATGTGTATTAATGATGATACTGCACTTGGGGCCAGATGTAGCAAAAATAAAAATTGCGACTCGCATTTTGCGAGTTGATGCGACTCGCAAAATGCGACTCGCAAATTGGAATGCCAGAAAAAAAAGCGATCCGATTTTGCGACTCGCAGCCGGACTCGCAACGCTGTGTGCGAGTCCGCAGTTTGCGAGGTCGCTGTTTGCGAGTGTGCAAAAAACGAACTCGCAATTAGCGAGTGGGTGTCGCAAATTGTGAATACCTTCAAAATTGCTTGCAGATGCAGCAGAACACTCCAGGAAGCATACCAGAACACCCTGGAAGCACTTCCTGGCACATGATGATGACATCACAGCCAGGAAGTTAACAAATACACCTGGGAGGAGGGCGCAACAGTGAGCAGTGTCTCTGCCACTCACAGTAGGGTGCTGAGGAGTGGTAGGCACAGCACCATGGACGCAGCAGGGACCAGCCAGGCTGGCAGGAGGGGCAGGAGATCATAGATAACAGCCAGGACAGATTAATGTGGCACATGGCGTTAATGTGCCACATGACTGGTTGGCATTTTCCTGCCCATGGACAATTTCAACTTGTATATAGTTTCTTCATGACATTAATAAAACAGTTATTTTTGTTCCACTTAACAAATGGTTAATAGGTGAGTATGGTGGGAGTTGACACGTACCGGCCAAAATATTGCGTTGCAATTTGGTCCCGTCTCAGTCTGCCTTGATTAGTTAGACTCCTATCCCCATGATGGCGATGTGGTTGTTCTTGCTTTTCATCATCAGGATCTGGCTATGTTGTGGAGGATGGCGCATGCGACCACAATTTTGAAAGCGGTAATGGGGGTGTATTGGAGGGCGCCTCCTCTGCGGTGGAGGCATCTGAATCTTGCCTTCATTAGTCCGAAGGTGCGCTCAATCAGGTTCCTGGTCCTCTTATGCGCACTGTTGTATTGCCTCTCTGATTCAGTTCTGGGTGTTAAAAACGGAGTCATGATCCAAGGCCTGAGAGCATATGCACTGTCACCTGTTGGGCACAAAAGTACACGGTTAGGAAGTCCAGATTGTCGTGCACAGTGACCTGTGTGTATGTCTGCAAGTGTCTGTGGCTCTACCTAGGAGGTAACCGTCTCCAAATTCCCCACGTTCCAGGCGTTGATGTATCCCACTATGCCTAAAAATGTATGACTCATGGGTACTGGCAGGAAACTTAGCTACGATGTCCGTGATGACATAATGGGCATCACAAACAACCTGTATGTTGAGTGAGTGGGTACACTTCCTGTTGCGGAAAATGTGTTCCAGATTAGCAGGGGGGCATATTTGAATGTGTGTCCCATCTACACACCCTATGACATGAGGAAAGTGGGCAATGCGGTAAAAGTCCAGCGTGGTGCTGTTAATTTCTGCCTCATTCCTTGGTAAGTATATGAAGTGAGACATGTGCGTGACTAAGGCATCTAGGAATGCCCTGAGGAACCTTGACACTGCACTTTGGGATACCCCACCTGCCACGGCAATGACCCCCTGATAGCTCCCTGAGGCCAAGAGGTGAAGTGCCCATAGCACTTGCACATGCGTAGGGATGGCGCAGCCATGCAGAGTCTTGTGTTCTAGCTGTGGTTTCAGTAAATCAATTAATTCTGGAATGGCTGCGCTGCTAAGGCGGTATTTGTCATAGATCTCCTCTTCAGTTTGCCGAAAAAGAGTCTGCCTGGTTCTATATATCTTCTCCTGTCTGTGGCCCCTCCTCCTCCTCTGCTGGGCTGCGTAGACTCTCCTCATCATTGCTATCAGGTATATCTCCGCCATCTTGAGTAACCCAGATGCCTTCTGGGTCCCCTTTTATACTTTGGTAATAGTTACCACCTGCTCTGAGTTAGTGGTAAATGGGACATGCAAACTGGGCTTTTTGCGACTAGTCGCAATTTGCGAGTTGCAATTGCATGAGGTTTGCGACTTGCAATTTGCAGGTCGCAAAATGGGGTCGCAACGGATGCGACTCGCAAACGGGTCCCATCGCTTTTTGCGAGTCGGAAATGGGCTTTTTGCATCCCATTTCCGATTTTGCACTGTCGCAAATTGCGAATCGGCCCGTTTGCGAGTCGCAAACGTTTGCTACATCTGGCCCTTGGTTCGGTGGGTAAAAAGGCTATACCCACTTATCACACAGACAACACGTATTTTGTCCCATGGACCTTTTCAAAGCTATATTTAAATGGAATAATAATTACAATGCATTGAAACATTTTCTTCATGATAAAATGAGTTACATTGTGGTCATATTTATTTTGACCACGTTTATGCCCATTAACTGCAAACGTTTAAGGCAGCCTTAACGAGGTTCTAAATGATTAAAATGTAATAGTTGAAGTGGATCAACCAAACGTGTAATGGAACAAAGTAACAACATAACCTACAATTGATCCATCATTCAGGACTGAGTGGACTCGAAACACATGCTACTGAACTATAAATACACGCCCTCGTGTAAAAAATGTACGATTTAGGTATTGATAAGATTAGTCAGTCTAGTTTGAAGGTTTTACAAGCATGTGAGAATTAATTTGTCTGTGAAACAGGTATAAAGGAGAATGTTGGTATGGCCAAAAAGATAAGATCATTTGGGGGGATAAGCACCTTGAAGTGAGATGGCCAAAGCATACGGGTTGTCATTGTGGCTGCAAGAACAGATATGTAAAAGAAACGGCCCAAACACAAAAAATGTGGGTGATTTTAAAATCAGCCATTGCAAAACACTCACATGTCAAGAAATGGGATATTTTGTTCGTAATCCAATTGGATCAAGCCAGGTGTAGATTGGAAATGTATGTAACCAGAGTTGTGCCGGTAGAAGGGGAAATCAGTAATGCTTAGAAAAAAACATCTCTCAACATTGGTATACCTAAAGCAATAGCCATGTATTTATGTTGGTCAAAGTTCCCAAAGAAACATCAAAGGTACAAAGTAATCCTTCACCTATGGTGCATAAAGATTCACTCCTGGAAATAGCTCGATGGGAAATGCGTATAGTTTCCACAGATAAGTGTGTCTTTTTGGAAACCAAAGTACTTTCAAACAGCTATGGTAAGTTTAGTGTCTGAGAAGAAAAAAGGTGGTTATTTATATATCTGAGTCGAGGAGGAGCCAAAATGGCTTGATCTGAGCGCTCCGTCCCCGGCTGGATGAAAACATCCTGAAAGGCGCCCCCCGTAGCCTTGTTGGAGTGGCTGGGACGGCGGTCCGACAGGGGAGGACCGGAGCGTCCGCTGTGTGAAGCGCGTGCCCCTCGGTGATCGAGCGCACCGGAGCCGTGTTTCGCGGACTCGCGCCGGGTGCTGTGAGGAGCGGGAGGGGTTGCTCCTGCGGCCCCGGTCGCGCTCTCGCGTTGCTCGGCCGCCTCTCGCTCTTGTGCGTGCAGGCGCTCGTGGGGGCTGAGGCGCCGCGGCCGAGCGGGCCGCACTGAGAATGGTTTTAAATTTTTTGGAGGCGCCCGAGGCGCGCGAGGCGGGTGCCGGCCCGAGGGGCCAGAGCGCCATCTTGGACGTGCATAAGCCAGAGGAGCACAGAGAAGGGGCACCCCTGCCCAGGAGTGAAGATTCATCGCTATGGCAAATTAAAAGGACGCAGGAGGTTCAAAGAAGGAGCGACAGGAATGAGGTGAGGAAGGCATCTGGGGGGGTGAAAAAATTAAAACCAACGCTGCGGGGAAGCTCCTGTACTATTGGACATACCCCCCCACCCCACCTCACCATTAATTCAGGGGTGCAAGACCGGTGGGGGCCGCGTGCCCCCAAGAGCTTGGATCTGGTAATCTGCGCAGAGCGGACGGCTGTTGCGTGAAGCGGGCGCGTGGCCCGTGCTAGACCCCCCTGCGCTGGGCACCTGACATGACTGTCCTCCACTAAATGAAGCCCATCCGCGGCGCCTGTCGTTTATCCTGTGTTGCGGTCTTTCCCACGCGGTGCCGCCTCCCCCCGGCTCTCAAATACGCTCCCCCTGCATTAGGGGGAACCTCTGGCACCAAGCCCTGCCATTATACAAGTGGGAGAGAGTGCTCCCCGCCAGCTCCTATGCTCCCCGCACGCCCCGGTGGGTCCTGCGGACAGTCCCACGAGAACCCAGAGCCGGACCACTAAATTAATCAATGGCTGCAGCGCCTGTCTATGGCTACAAGGCTCCAGGCAACCAACACGCCTGAATAAGGCTACAACATCCCTAGGCATTGCTGGTCAATCTCACTCTCTTAACAACGAATGTGTACTCCACTCCTGTACTATTGGACATACCCCCCCACCCCACCTCACCATTAATTCAGGGGTGCAAGACCGGTGGGGGCCGCGTGCCCCCAAGAGCTTGGATCTGGTAATCTGCGCAGAGCGGACGGCTGTTGCATGAAGCGGGCGCGTGGCCCGTGCTAGACCCCCCTGCGCTGGGCACCTGACATGACTGTCCTCCACTAAATGAAGCCCATCCGCGGCGCCTGTCGTTTATCCTGTGTTGCGGTCTTTCCCACGCGGTGCCGCCTCCCCCCGGCTCTCAAATACGCTCCCCCTGCATTAGGGGGAACCTCTGGCACCAAGCCCTGCCATTATACAAGTGGGAGAGAGTGCTCCCCGCCAGCTCCTATGCTCCCCGCACGCCCCGGTGGGTTCTGCGGACAGTCCCACGAGAACCCAGAGCCGGACCACTAAATTAATCAATGGCTGCAGCGCCTGTCTATGGCTACAAGGCTCCAGGCAACCAACACGCCTGAATAAGGCTACAACATCCCTAGGCATTGCTGGTCAATCTCACTCTCTTAACAACGAATGTGTACACCACGCCCAGGTCTCTCAGTAAGCGTTTAAAATAACGAACTAAGTGGACTAAAAGCGCAAACTCACTGTAGATTGAGAGGAGATCTTGAAACAGCCAAAATGTCCGGCAGAGCCAAAGCAACTAAGAATTCAGACCGAACCACTCAAGGATTAACGTCGGCCGACCAACAATCTAACCCATCCCTACAGTCACTGGAGGGTACACTTCTTGCGCATTCTGCTCAGTTTGAGAAAGTACTGCAGGCAATATTGGACACTAAGTCATCTCTAGAGAGCAGAATAGACGCAGTTGCGCAGGACTTGAACCTTCTGCGAGTGGACCACCGAAGCCTAGCTGAAAAAGTGAAAACAACAGAAGCAGAAATAGCCGACTTAACTCCAATAGCGCAAGGAAACCAAAAGCAGATCCAGCGCATGGATGAGGAGCTGAAGGTACTTTGGAGGAGATCAGAGGAAATGGAGAGCAGGGCGCGTCGCAATAACATGAGGTTTCTGGGTTTCCCAGAAAGCATGCGACAACCGGAATCAGAAATTTCCCTAGAGCAGTGGCTAATCAAGGAGGTGTTAAATGGGGCTCCATCTAAGTTTTTTTCAGTTGAAAGGGCTTACAGAATTCCGGGTAGACCCCCGGCCCCCGGCCAGTCCCCCAGGCCATTGATTGCTAGGTTCTTGAACTACAGAGATCGAGATGCAATATTGCAACAATTCCGCAGTAAAGGACCATTCAAATATGAAGATTCGAACATTAACGCATACCCAGACTTTACACAAGAGGTGCAGAACCAACGCAATTCTTTCATGAAAATTAAGAAATGCCTACGGGAACATAACATAAAATACGCCCTGCTCTTCCCTGCCAAACTAAGGGTAGTAATGGAGGACCGCACCCATTTATTCACAAACCCCGAAGATGCCTGGACATGACTCCACGCCAAGGGCCTAGCACACCCCCGGGAAGGCAAGGAAGGGGATGAGAAATGGCAAACTCTTGCTGCAAGAAAGCAATCCAAAAGACGCACCAGAGGCCAGCCCAATGACTGGCAAGCAGCAGAAGAAAGAGCAAAAGTGCTAAAAGAGACGCCGCTACACATGCAAAGTCACAGTGCAATAGCTAGAAAACCCCAAGAGCTGGGATCGGACTCAGACACAGCCTGCTCCACATCCACGTTAACAGGAGAACTAGGTGGCCCAAAGGTCACCCCCAGAACTGCTGACGAACTTTAAAACTATACGCACACTCCCAGTGAGACCACCAGCGTCGATGCTTGAAACTCGTAACTCTGCAGAGACTTTGTGGTACCGCCGAGGTGTGGGCACAAGGTGCCTCCAACAATATGTATCTTTGACATAAACGCTAGATTAAGGGATAGGGGGCGCACGGGGCGGAATATGATTGGCGGGCGGGGCCAGAGGGAACAAATTCATACCTAGGTGGGGCACCTGACGAAATCAGCGGACTTAGTCTGCGGAAAGATGTGAGCCCCCTATAAGAGCCACATCTGTACGATATGAGAATCCCACTATGCAAATCCAACCGGATATGGGTTATTTCACGTTTTTTTGAGTTTAGTAGTTTCACAGTAGTTGAAAGTAGTGTAGGGGGTTTAATAAGGGAAGTAGGGGTTGATAGCCCAGTAGAAACACAAGCTCCGGAATCACTCAATGCACAAGATGAACACCTGCGCCCGCTATATTTAAATACCAGCTACAGAATGGCAGTGACCAGATGGGCCAATCCTAGACCCCAGATCCTTAACACAGCAATGCACCCTCAGAATCCCAAATGATGTCTTCCCGCAATAACACTAAAAACCAGTATATCATAGTAACATGGAATATTAGGGGTCTTGGGGCGCTGAGTAAACGGGCCAGAGTGCATGACCGACTCAAACGACTAGGAGTACATATAGCTATCTTGCAAGAGACACACATGTTAGAGGGGGACCTACGCGACCTGCGCACGAAATGGGGAGGTCAGCTGATAGGCACGACATACTCGGCATTCGCAAGGGGGGATAGCGGCAGGAGTTCCATTCCTCTTGACAGCACACAAGATAGATCAGGGTGGGAGATACGTTGTGGTGGAAGGTAGACTAGATGGCAGACAAATGGCGATGGTCGGGGTATACGCTCCAAACAGTGGCATCTCGGGTTTTCTTACCACCCTCACTCCAACATTGTTGTCCCACCCCATGGCCTTAACCATCTGGGGCGGCGATTTTAATAGTACCCCATCTGCAGTATTGGATAGAATCAGTACCTATTCAAGCTCACTAACCAATAGGAAACCTACAGTTCCCCTGCAAGAATGGGCAAACGTTATGGGACTCCATGACATATGGCGAATAGGTCATCCAGAACAAAAAGAGTATTCATTTTACTCAGTACCACACAACACCCATACTAGAATAGACATAATATGGGGTACTCGCGAAATAGGGGCACTGGTCACCGAATCTGAATATTTAGCAAAGACGCTCTCGAATCATGCGCCTCTGAGAGTAATACTGAACTGGGGTAGGACACGTCAGGCAGTCCCCACTTGGAGATTTCAGGCGGAGGCCTTACAAGACCAAGCATTCACCGAAATATTGGGGAAGTCTATAAGCCAATATTGGGAAATAAAAGCTATGTCTGCAACAACTCGGGCGACAGAGTGGGACGCCCATAAAGTAGTAACACGCGGAGTATGCATATCCACTACGTGGGGAGTGAGACGCTCCCTACAGGCAGAGATTAGCAAACTAGAGAAGGAGCTAAGAACAGCGGAAAAAGCAGTAGCACTAGGGGAAATTTCCAACACCGTCCTCAAAGAAAAGCGCTCAAAATATAATGATGTAGATAGCAGACTTCGCTGTCACGACTATAACTACTACTTAACTAGACTGCAAACGGAAGGAGACAGATCAAGCAGAATGCTAGCTTGGCTACTCCGCGAAGATAGACAGCAAGCCCGATAGGTGCCATTCGCGCGGGCGCGCAAGAAATGGCTACCACACAAGTAGAAATAAACGAGACGTTTAGGAATTATTACTCAACCTTATACACTAAACGCACCTCGTGCACAGCTACACAACTTGAGGCTTTTCTTGCGGACTCCCTCCTGCCCCAACTATCACAAACAGATAGAGACATAATCGAATCCCCCATAACAGCAGAAGAAATAGAACTAGCCCTTGCGCAGTTGCCCAGGAACAAAGCACTCGGGACAGATGGCCTCCCCTCAGAATATTATAAAGCTTATCTACTCAGCCTGAAATCCCATCTTCTAGGAGTGTTCATAGAGGCGTGGACTAAAGAAAGCCTACCTATATCCCAAAGGGAAGCTATGATAGTGGTACTCCCTAAACAGGGCCGAGATCATACGGACGTCAAATCCTATAGACCACTGTCGCTTCTAAATACAGACTGCAAAATATTAGGCAAAATATTAGCTAATAGATTGGCCACCCGCATGCACTCATTGATACATACGGACCAAAATGGCTTCATTCCAAAGCGTAACACCTTCCTAAATATTCGCAGACTGTTGAGTATAATGGGGGACACCCCCGTGATGCACAGGAGGAAATGGTGCTCTCACTAGACATAGAAAAGGCCTTTGATACGCTGGAGTGGGATTTCTTGTTGGCAACGATGGCGCGCATGGGAATAGGCCCTAATTTCATCCGTTGGGTCCGGACATTGTATTCCAATCCAAGTGCGAGGGGAAGACGGGCGGAGTGATTTCTGATAGTTTCCCGATTTCCCGGGGTACATGGCAGGGCTGCCCCCTGTCCCCGCTATTGTATGCCATAGCAATGGAGCCACTAGCGGTGAGAATACGCCTCATGGAACACGAATGGGGAATAATTAGAAACGGGTTATACCACACGGTCTCATTATACGCAGATGATGCTTTAATATATATCAGAAATGGCTGTGCAGTTATTCCCTCTGTAATATCCTTATTGGCTGAATTCGGAAGCCTGTCAGGCCTTGTGGTAAACTGGGAGAAGTCCTGTGTGTTTCCCCTGGCGAAGAGGACTCCCAACAATCAGGATGCCCCTAGGCTAGGGCACCTAAAGTGGTGCCCGACAACATTTAAATATCTTGGGATAAACATATATCATAGCACAGAAGATTTAAGAGACGGGAATTTGGGGAGGGCGCTAATCTCCATAAAAGGCTCCCTGCAATTCTGGAATAAGCTCCCGCTCTCGCCACCAGGCAAGGTGGCGATTGCCAACATGTTGATCCTACCTAGACTGCTATATTGTTTTGCGGCCCTGCCGATACTTATTCTCAAAAGCTTTTTTGGCAATTTAAACACAGCTCTACTGCAGCTCATCTGGGGTGGAGGCAGAGCACGGGTGACACTAACCACGCTACAGCGCCCGCTAGATAATGGCGGCCTGGGAACCCCTAATTTTGAAAGATACTATGTAGCCGCGCAACTTCAGTGGGTCCAACATTGGATCCACAGACCAGAGCAGGCAGAACCCATTAGCTTAGAGCCTTGGCGGAACAGGACCCCCCTCATAAATTGGCTGTCGTCTAAGCCCCCCAAAACGGAACAGGTCAACCCATTGCTTGCAGTTGCACACGTGTGTTGGGCTAAATATGTGCAAAAAGGAGCGGATAAGTTTCCGTACTCCCCACACATACCACTCAACTACTTATTGGTGGGGACAACAGCCGGAATGCAAGCTGCGAGGGTGTGGAGTGAAGCAGGAATACAGACAGTAGGAGACTGCTTTGAGGATGGCAAATTAATGTCGTTTGAGGCTCTCCAGGCCCTCACGGAGATAAGCTCGGGTCAGTTCCTGACATACCACGCTGTATGCCACGAAATAAGGAAAATATGGGGGGCAGGAATTTTGGAACCAGCGATTTCCCCAGTAATTCACCAGCTTTTACAATATAATGACCAAACAAAAATAATATCCAACTTATACAAAACACTCAACAAGACTCCCGAACCACAGGCGGGGAAAGCCTAGGGGGAGTTGGAACGCAGTACTCCCCACCCCGATCCCACAGGCAGATTGGCCAGAAGTCTTATCCCACACCGGCGGTGTGTCAAGGAATCCTAGATTTAGATACACTCGATTCAATTTCATGCATCAAACATATCTCTCACCAGCCAGGATAAAGCGTATGTTTCCCAATTCTGAGCCAGTATGCCCAAGATGCAAAACACCGTCAGCACCCTTCTACCATATGGTATGGGATTGCCCTAAAATACAAACGGCCTGGGTGGAGGTGGTGGGGGAGGTATCCGAGTTAACGGGGCTTGCATTGATAGCAGAACCCAGGTCCTGCCTACTGGGTCTGAGAAAGAGACCAAAAAAACAAGGATACCTACACAAGTTTATAGACTTAGCCTTTTTAATGTATAAAAGACTAATAGCGATACACTGGAAAGCCCCCAAGGCTCCTGACCTGAAATCCTGGCACTCTCTAATACTACGCTGGGCTCGTACTGAACACCAGGTACTAAAACGTATGGTACGCGAGGGGAGACAACACACAGGGTGCACCACCTGGGAAGATCTGGTAACAAAATTGGAGGCCAAAAACGATGAGATGCCCCCTTGAATGTGGGAACACACACTTGCAATAACTACGACACAAATTACCCTGCATCTCCCACTACAACAATAAAACCCAGGGGACACCCAGGCCCCACAGCATATGTGCATCACCCCTATCCCCCTCTCTCATAGCAACATACCGTCAAATCTCCGTTACTGTAGTACCAGCGATACACGAGGAGTAGGAAACATGGGCAACTGCCCGCATTTATTATTTTGAATGGTGCCCCGTTAACCAGCCAGGGAACTAACGCATGCAAAATAGGGCCCACACTGGTCACGGGTGAATACCTTCATAAGATAAATAGCAAGGGTAAACTCATGGCGGGTGTAGTTAGAAATGATACTGTAAAATTGGAAGTGATCCGTCTTGTGATTATTGGGGGGGTTTGTGATTGTTAAATGGTTTAGTTACCAGATATTGTACTGGGTTATCCTGTGGTTGAAAATTGACCAATTTGTATTACATGACTGGAACATAAAATCAATAAAAAATATTTTAAAAAAATATATATATATATCTGAGTCATAATTAAGTGAATGCTCCATATCAAATAAATTAACATGAAAGAAAAAGGTGGGGAGATGCAGCTGGTATAGACATATGTATTCCATAGCTCTGTATCTGAACACAGATGTGTGGTTTCATTGCGGATGCCAAAACTACATGGAAATGAATAAGTGAAGATGGGCCAGTATTCAAGATAGATTTAGAAAGTTATCTTTCCCTGACTGATGCTTTGGAGGCTAATTTATATTAGCCTACTGTTACAAATGGGGTCTCTAGTTGACAGTGCTTTGCACCCTGTCCAAGTTGGGACCCCCGCTCTAGTCAGGGTAAGGGAGCTACACAGCTAAGATAACCCCTGCTCACCCCCTTGCTAGTTTGGCTCAAGTAGCCAGGCTTGTCTCAGAGGGAATGTGTAAAGTATTTGCACACACACACAGAATAACACAGTGAAAACACCACAAACGTACTCCACACTAGGTTAGAAGAATGGCTAATATTTATCTGAGTAAAACAAGATAAAAATGACAAAAATCCACCATACACAAGCAAAGATGTAATTTTTTAAAGATTAAGGTGGTCATTCCAACCCTGGCGGTCAGCGTGAAAGCAGCGGCTAAACCGCCAACAGGCTGGCAGCAAAAATATTGGCATTCCGACCGTGGCGCTAACCGCCAACAGAGGCCGCCACTTTAACACACCGACCGCCACGGCGGAAGCAACAAACAGCGCGCCGGTCACCGCCAACAGACAGGCGGAGTCAATGTACCGCCCACAGTATCACAACCCACAAATCCGCCACCTTTTCCGGGGCGGTAGCACCGCAGATAAAATCACGGCGGAAACCGCTATACCGAAGGGAAAATGCTCACCTCAATACACCCCACGAGGAGCCAGGACAGCATGGAACAGGAACTTCACATACTCCCAGCGATAGTATTCCTGCTCCTGTACCAGGAGTACGAACGCCGGCGCAGAAGACAACGGTGAGTACTGCACCTACGACACAGGGGAGGGGGGAGGCAAAAAATTACAGGGACACAGATACGCGACACACCCACCCCCACCCTCACCCACTACAACACACACATCAATCCATAGCAAAACATCACAGTTACACCCCCCAGCCCCCCTGGAAGAATGCAAAGACAAAAGGAATTAGTTTGAAACATTTGCATATATCAAAAAACTAGCTATTTAAATATTTACACCAAAACACAATAATAAATACAGTAATGTACAAGTCCGAGCATTGTAGCAGGCATTGTCCGTGGACCACTCGGGCCAAATCACATGGACAAAGCCCACACAGGATACCTGAATCCAACGGAGAGAACACTGCAGGGGCATCAGATGGCAAAACTACAGGCCCCTCAGGGGGAAGGGAAGGGGGAGCACCTCAGCCGGATGAGTGCACGACGCCAGATCCACGAGGGGCCTCCATGCCCACTGTTCAATCCTGGGGAGTGCAAAGCCACAGTCTCACAAGTCTATACAGTGGGTGGGTTTCCCACTGCTCAATCCTGGGGAGCGCAAAGCCACAGTCTCACAAGTCTATACAGTGGGTGGGCTGCCCACTGCTCAATCCTGGGGCGTGCAAAGCCACAGTCTCACAAGTCTATACAGTGGGTGGTTTGCCCACTGTTCAATCCTGAGGAGTGCAAAGCCACAGTCTCTCAAGTCGATGACAGTCTCCACTGGTTCTGGAGGGGGCCTGGTGCCCAGAGTGCCTCATCCTGTGCAGGACAGAGGTAGTGGATGCCTTCTTCCACTGGTTCTGGAGGGGGCCTGCTGCCCAGAGTGCTTCATCCTGTGCAAGACAGAGGTAGTGGATGCATGTCTCCACTGCTTCTGGAGGGGGCCTGGTGCCCAGAGTGCTTCGTGCAGGCCTGCCCGACACAGATGCGGCCCAGCCCCTGCCGCTCATGGGCCAGCGGTGCTTGAGACGGCGGTGCCCGGGTCAGCGGTACATGAGACGGCGGTGCCCGGTTCAGCGGTGCTTGAGATGGAGAGCCCAGTTCAGCGGTGCTTGAGATGAAGGGCCCAGTTCAGCGGTGCTTGAGTTGGAGGGCCCAGTTCAGCAGTGCTTGAGACGGCGGTGCCCGGTTCAGCGGTGCTTGAGATGGAGAGCCCAGTTCAGCGGTGCTTGAGATGAAGGGCCCAGTTCAGCGGTGCTTGAGTTGGAGGGCCCAGTTCAGCGGTGCTTGAGACGGCGGTGCCCTGTTCAGCGGTGCTTGAGATGGAGAGCCCAGTTCAGCGGTGCTTGAGACGGCGGTGCCCGGTTCAGCGGTGCTTGAGTTGGAGGGCCCAGTTCAGCGGTGCTTGAGACGGCGGTGCCCGGTTCAGCGGTGCTTGAGATGGAGAGCCCAGTTCAGCGGTGCTTGAGATGAAGGGCCCAGTTCAGCGGTGCTTGAGTTGGAGGGCCCAGTTCAGCGGTGTTTGAGACGGCGGTGCCCGGTTCAGCGGTGCTTGAGATGGAGAGCCCAGTTCAGCGGTGCTTGAGATGAAGGGCCCAGTTCAGCGGTGCTTGAGTTGGAGGGCCCAGTTCAGCAGTGCTTGAGACGGTGGTGCCAGGTTCAGCGGTCCTTGAGATGGAGAGCCCAGTTCAGCGGTGCTTGAGACGGCGGTGCCCGGTTCAGCAGTGCTTGAGATGAAGGGCCCAGTTCAGCGGTGCTTGAGTTGGAGGGCCCAGTTCAGCGGTGCATGAGACGGTGGTGCCCGGTTCAGCGGTGCTTGAGTTGGAGAGCCCAGTTCAGCGGTGCTTGAGTTGGAGGGCCCAGTTCAGCGGTGCTTGAGATGAAGGGCCCAGTTCAGCGGTGCTTGAGACGGCGGTGCCCGGTTCAGCGGTGCTTGAGATGGAGAGCCCAGTTCAGCGGTGCTTGAGATGGCGGTGCCCGGTTCAGCGGTGCTTGAGATGAAGGGCCCAGTTCAGCGGTGCTTCAGTTGGAGGGCCCAGTTCAGCGGTGCATGAGACGGCGGTGCCCGGTTCAGCGGTGCTTGAGTTGGAGAGCCCAGTTAAGCGGTGCTTGAGTTGGAGAGCCCAGTTCAGCGGTGCTTGAGACGGCGGTGCCCGGTTCAGCGGTGCTTGAGTTGGAGGGCCCAGTTCAGCGGTGCTTGAGACGGCGGTGCCCGGTTCAGCGGTGCTTGAGATGGAGAGCCCAGTTCAGCGGTGCTTGAGATGAAGGGCCCAGTTCAGCGGTGCTTGAGATGAAGGGCCCAGTTCAGTGGTGCTTGAGATGGAAGTGGTCAGGACAGCGGCCCCGGCCATGGCGGGGTGCTCATTTCCCACCTGACTTGTGGCTGGCGGTGTCCTCCTGGGCAGCTGGGCCGGGCCTGTTGGTGGGGTCCTGCCCACATGGGATGGGGCTGGTGGGCCACTCCTGGCCAGCTGGGCTGATGGCGGTGGTGTCGGCCGTGCTGCCCTTCCCAGCCTTCCCAGTTCGCCCGTGGCCCTTCACCACCTTGCCCGGTGTGGCAGCTCTCTCCACACTCCCTGGCGGAGGCCTGCTCGGGGTTTTGGTGCCTGATGTCATCTGCCTCTCCTGCCGGCCACTGCCTATCTTCGGGTGTTTCTCCGGGGGTGGGCTGGCCGTGCCTTGGCTCCGGACCAAACTGGCTGCCCTGGTGGGTGGGGCACTCCACTGTCCCTGGCAGACCTTGATGGCAGGGCCCGGTTTTGTGGGGGCTGAGGTGCTCAATCGAGTCATATGACATGGACGGGGTGGGGGAGTTGGTGGGAAGAGGTTGAGTTTCGACAGGAAGAACTTTTTGGGAGCAGTGGGATGGGTAGGCGTAGTGGTTATGGGAGTGGAGGAAGAGGTAGTGGTTGTAGGAGGTGTAAGGTTTGTGGTTTTGGGTGCTGGTGCTTGGGCTGGAGGCTGTCGTGAGGTGGATGGCTATTGGGTGGGTGGCTGCCTGCGTTTGTGTATGTTGGGAGGGGGCGTCACAGACACACTGGGAGAGCACACAGGGGACGTGTAAATGGCAGTGGGGGTGATGACTGCACGTGTGCCGGGTGTTCTGGTGTCTGTACTGCTGAGGGACGTAGTGGCTGAAGATGGTGTGCATGCAGGTGTGAATGTAAAGGTGACAGGGAGGGAGGAGGGAGACGTGGAGGAGGGGGACACAGTGGAGGCAGAGGCTGTTGCTATGTCTGCATAGGTATGATGCTTGTGTGACTGCCTGTGGGATGTGTGGTGCTTATGTCTGTCTGAGCCCCCCTTGGGTGTTGAGGTGTGTGTAAGCTGTTCTGATGGTGTCCCTGGGATAGGAAGAGGTACAGGTGATAGGGAATGGGTGGAGGAAGTTGGAGGGGGGAGGCTAGACACAGGGACAATGGCTGCCATCAGTGCTGAGGCCAGAGTCTGGAAAGATCGCTGAAGGGCCGCCTGACCAGAATGAATGCCCTCCAGTTATGCATTGCTCTGGTGCACTTCCCTTTCTACACCCTGGGTGGCATTCAAAATGGTAGACTGCCCAACAGTGAGCAGCCTCAGGAGGTCAATGACCACCTCACTGAGGGCAGCAGGGGTGACTGGGGCAGGGCCCGAGGTGCCTGGGGCGAAGGAGATGCCCACCTTCGTGGGTGTGCGGGCACGGAACAAACTGCTGGGAGGGCGGTGCTGGTGCGGGGGGTGGCGGCTGTACCTGTAGTTGGGGTGGCCACAGATGTTGCCGCCACCACAAGGGAGCTCCCTTCAGAGGATGAGTCGGTGTCATTGTTGTCGGCTCGAGTCCCCGCTGTGGAGCTCCCCTCGCCCTCCGTCCCACTGGTGAACTCAGACTCCGTGGTGTGGCCCTCCATGGCCAAATGGGATGCAGCTCCCTTGTGCTCCGGTGCCACTTCTCCTCCGCCTGATGATGCTAATGCACACATGAACAGGAAGACCACAAAAAAGGGGGGCGAAACAAAATAAAGACATGTTGAGTGCATGCATTGGCGACACCGTTGGCGGACAGGACAGACACAGAAGCCCCCTGCACTACGCTGCGCACTTGGGGTCGACTACTCAATCCCTGGGACATGGCCTACAAGCCTATGGACGACATCTGCACACATAGATGACACAGGGCCATGATCTCCTGTACTTGGCACCCTACAGAGGTGGGGGGCGGGGGCACAGGGCCATGCCTTACGGAGGGGCCTAGCCTACAAAATTCGCCCTGGCCTAGGGAGACCCACAGCCCTCCTCCCCCACCCAGACACGTCCACTGCGCGCAAAGTCAGCAGAATGAGAGTGTACTCACCCCCTTGTGTCTGCTGTGATGCCCTAACGCGCCCATCCAATTCAGGGAAGGCCACCGCCAGGATCCGGGACATCAGGGGGGTCAAAGTCCGACTGGCACCCCGCCCACGTTGGGAGGCCATCCCCAGCTGAGCCTCCGCCGTCTTCCTGCTCCAGCGGCGGATGTCCTCCCATCTCTTCCGGCAGTCGGTGCCCCGTCTGCGGTGGACCCCCTGGGTCCGGACGTCCTTGGCGATGGCACGCCAAATATCTACCTTCTGGTGGGCGCTGACCTATATGAAAAGTACGGAGGGAGAAGAGAAGTCATTACCTTCTTCACCGTCAATGTGAGTGGCCCCCATCCCTACCCTTGCCATGTGGCACATGCAATCACCGTCGTTTCATGCACGCCTCAATCTCCCCCCCCCAACTTTCATACACCCCACTCCACACAGGCATAGCCCATACAGCAAGCTCCCAGTGTATTTACCTGTTTGTCTGGAGGACCGTAGAGTTGCGCGTACTGGGGAAGGACCCCATCCACTAGTTTCTCCAATTCCTCAGTGGTGAAGGCGGGGGCCCTTTCCCCAGTCGCTTGAGCCATTGTCTCCTCCAGACCGAGGTCACAGCAGCACTTGCAGTGTAGGTCCTCTCCTGTCGAAGATCAGGTATCGAGTGATTAAGCAGATAGAAAATGGCGGTCACGTCCGCGGCGGTGCGTACCGCGACCACCGGCGCACATCTTCATTGGCTCCTGGGACCCATAGGGTTCAATGTTAACCAATGCAGCATTGCGCCGCGGTCTTCGACCGCCTACCGCCACGGTGTACAATGCCAGCGCAGTTACCTCACATCCCATTGTCACACTTCACAGGTCAGGCAGCCGCCATTTCAGGGGCCCACATGCCCTAATATTTTAACTGCGTCACACATGCCTAGGCCTTGCCTCAACACTCATACAAGCCATTCTATGGATTAAGATTTGTGTTCTGTGCAAGCTGTGGTTACGTACCTCTGGGATGTTTGACTCTGTGCTCGCTGTTGTCCTTCATAGGCACTGTCCGCTGGGACATGTGAGGAGATGGCGGCATCCTCCGGTGTACAGACCTCTGGTGGACCTGTCGACAATGGAAGAGAGACATGTCATACTGACCTACAGGCTTGACCGTGCCACAATCCTGGATCTGTGTGCCCAGCTGGAGCCAGACCTGCTGCCGCCTATCCGCCAACCCACAGGAATCCCCCCTCAAGTGCAGGTGCTGTCAGTGCTCCATTTCCTAGCAAGTGGGTCCTTTCAAACAACAGTGGCCATATCATCAGGGATGTCCCAGGCTATGTTTTCCAAGGTGTTGTCCAGAGTGTTGTCTGCCCTGCTGAAACACATGCAGAGCTACATCGTTTTCCCTGAGGTGGGGGATTTGCCTACAGTGAAAGGTGATTTCTTTGCCCTTGGACATATCCCCAACATCATAGGTGCCATTGATGGGACCCATGTGGCTTTGGTCCCCCCCCACAGGAGTGAACAGGTGTATAGAAACCGGAGGAGTTATCATTCGATGAATGTCCAGATGGTGTGTTTGGCAGACCAGTACATCTCCCATGTTAATGCCAAGTTCCCTGGCTCAGTGCATGACGCGTACATCATGCGGAATAGCAGCATCCCCTACGTGATGGAGCAACTCCAGAGGCACCATGTGTGGCTAATTGGTGACTCTGGATACCCCAACCTGTCCTGACTACTGACCCCAGTGAGGAATCCCAGGACAAGGGCAGAGGAACGCTACAATGAGGCCCATGGGTGAACTAGGAGGGTTATCGAGCGGACCTTCGGCCTCCTGAAGGCCAGGTTCCGCTGCCTCCATATGACAGGTGGATCCCTATTCTACTCACCAAAGAAGGTGTGCCAGATCATCATGGCCTGCTGCATGCTTCACAACCTGGCTTTGCGTCGCCAGGTGCCTTTTCTGCAGAAGGATGGTCCAGATGGTGGTGTTGTAGCAGCTGTGGAGCCTGTGGAGAGTGAAGAGGAGGAAGCAGAAGAGGACGACAAAGACAACAGGAACACAGTTATACAGCAGTATTTCCAATGACAGACAGGTAAGAATACATAGCTGCCTACTACATGTACTTAACCACTACTACCTCTCTCCTGTCTGTCGTTTTCACCCAGTGTATGGTAACTGAGTTGTCACTTTCCTTTGCGATTTCAGAAATGTGGCCCCCAGTGTGTGACATCTGCTTGGTTTACCCATGGACTACAGCTGTGTGACATTGGTATGTTGGCATCACAATGTAAATAAGCATTTTGGCACGGTAATGTCTGATATATTTGTTCAAAATCACAGCGAGACTCCTGAGTTTTTTGTGCAATAACTGTGTTTATTTGAGTGCTCTATATTGTGGGGTGGTTGCAAATTGGTGAGGGGGGATGGTGGAGGAATGTCATTGGCAGAGTCCAGACTATTGGGATCACAGGTGCATTGTCCAGATGCCTGTGGAAAGTGGAGCTGGGGCAGTTTAAGGATGGACAGGACGACAATGTGGGACAGTGGGATGACAATCAGGGTGGTATCCTTTGCTGGCGGGGGTCTTGGCATCTTACTCTGTCTTCTTCCTGGATCTCAGGGACCGCTTGCGGGGTGGTTCTCCTTCTGCAGGGGGTGGGGTGCTGGTGGCCTGTTGGTCCTGTGGCGGGGCCTCCTGTCCACTAGCGCCGGCGGAGGTGGTAGGCAGTTCTTGGTCCATGCTAGTGTCAGGGGCCCTTTGTGGTGCCACGGTGGGCTGCAATGAGGTGGCTATCATATTCACCACCCCTACGATGGTGCCCAGGGCGGAACTGATAGTTCTTAGTTCCTCCCTGAACCCCAAATACTGTTCCTCCTGCAGGCAATGGGTCTCCTGACACCTGGCCAGTACCGTCGCCATCGTCTCCTGGGAGCGGTAGTATGCTCCCATGATGGTGGTGAGGGCCTCGTGTAGAGTGGGTTCCCTGGGCCTGTCCCCCCCCTGTCGCACAGCAGCCCTCCCAGTTGCCCTGTTTCCCTGGGCCTCTGTCCCCTGGACCGTGTGCCCACTGCCACTGCCCCCAGGTCCCTGTTGTTGTTGGGGTGGTGGGTTAACCTGGGTGCCCTGTAGTGGTGGACACACCGCTGCTTGATGTGTCCTGGGGACAGAGGTATGGGCCCGCTGGGTGGGTGCTGTGCTGGTGTTCCCAGAGGGGGGAAGGTCTGCTGTGGCCTGTGGCTGTCTGAGGGGAACCGACTGTCCCGAGGTCCCCGATGGGCCGGGCTGGTCATCTTGATCCAGGTCGACAGAGCTGCTGTCATCGCTGTGGGCCTCTTCTGGGAGTGGGATGGACATTTGTGGACCCTCCTGCGCGGTGACGTTGCGTTGGGGTCCTGCAGGGGTATAAAGGCATGATTATTGCATCTGTGTGTGCCATGGTGTGCAATGGGTGGCTGCCCGTGTCCCCGAGTGCTTGCATTCCTGTGTGGGGGCTTTTGTGACGGGGCTTTGGGGGGGGGGATGGGTATGTGCAGTGGGCATGCTTTGGGGATGGGTGTCCATGCTTTGTGGTCGCATGCAGGGCTTGGTGTTGGGATGGGTGGGTTGTGATGGTGAGACATTTGCAAGGAGTAGGAGTGATGGGGGTGAGGGTGAGGGTGGGGGTATGTATTGGCATGCAGGTGGGGTGGGGGGGATGAAGTAGTGAAGATGTGACTTACCAGAGTCCAGTCCTCCTGCTACTCCTGCGAGGCCCTCAGGATGCAGGATCGCCAAGACCTGCTCCTCCCATGTTGTAAATTCTGGGGGAGGAGGTGGGGGTCCGCAGCCAGTCCTCTGCACTACAATGCGGTGTCTGGATACCACGGAACGCACCTTCCCCGTAGGTCGTTCCACCTCTTCCTGATGTCATCCCGATTTCTTGGGTGCTGTCCCACAGCGTTGACCCTGTCCACTATTCTGCTCCATAGCTCCATCTTCCTGGCAATGGATGTCTGCTGGACCTGTGATCCGAATAGCTGTGGCTCTACCCGGATGATTTCCTCCACCATGACCCTGAGTTCCTCCTCTGAAAACCTGGGGTGTCTTTGCGGAGCCATGGGGTGGTGTGGGTGATGTGTGGGGTGGTGTGTGTTGTGATGTGTGGGGTGATATTTAGTGGTGTGTTGTGTGCGGTGCGTGGAAGTAATGTGGGTGATGGTAATGTGTGCCTGTGGCTGCTAGTTTGTAGATGGTGGTGTCTCGCTCTGTGCCTCGTTCCTAATTTTTGGTTGTAGGGGTTTGTGTGTGATGTGGGTGTGTGTTTTATATTTAATTGGGTGTGTGGGAGTGGTGTGTGTATGTGTATCAGGTGTGTGTATTTTGATTTGTCCAATGTGGCTGTGTTTTGTAGGTTTGTGTGTATTCTGAGCGCGGCGGTGTGTACCGCCAATGGAATACCGTGTTTGAAAGACCGCCGCGTGGATTCGTGGGTCGTGATAGTGTGGGCGTATTTCTGTTGGCGTGACGGTGTCGGTTTTGTTTTCGCCAGTTTATCGCTGACCTTTGGTGTGGCGGACTTCTGTGGGTGTCGGTATTTTGGCGGTTTCCGTGTTGTGGGTCAGAATGACCGTGGCGGTTTACCGCGGCCGCGGCGGTATGGTGGCGGTCTTCTGACAGCGGTAAGAGGCTTTTACCTCCGATGTTGGAATGACCACCTAAATGTAGTACAGCGCCTGAAACACAATAGCTCCAACTGGGGCTACCACAACATCTTGATGGAGTCGTTTCCCACATTCCAATGCCACTCACGAGGTAGTGTGGGCCCGTCATGGAGTTATGGTACAGTACCTTGGGAAGTGATGAGGAAACCAAGATGTTGCATGGAGTCAGGGAGGTGAGGTTTCACTGGAGCCGGTGCAGCTTTGGTTCCTTATTGCTACCAGGGAGGTGAGGCATTGGTTCCTTACTGCTAGGCAGGGGAGGTGAGGCACTGGTTCCTTATGGTTGCAGGGAATGTGAGGTGGCGCTGGTGGCGACTCATTGATTCCTTACAACAAGGCGAGGTTGTTGAATCCAGCAAGTCAAGATGCAAGGTGTGATCTCTGCTGTGTCACGATCACACCACAGGGCCACAGGTTCTGTGGCGGAATTGGAGTCGGGGTGTCACGGACCTCTGTTTTTTTCGCTTTTATACATTTTGGAAGTTTTTCTGACACTGCACAATTACAGATTTGATGTTTTTTTTGCTCTGAATTTTACGGTAACGATGTGTTTTAAACCTTATAGTTGTTGTAGTCTTTGATTAACAAACCATTTTTCCTGTTATACATTGTTTCATTCTTACTTTAAACGTTGCAACTATTTTTGTGCTTTTTGATAAACAATTTTAGACAGGGCTGTCCATGTAGCAGTTCTTTCTGTACAGCCTGCGGTTGCGCTGTACATTTGTTTCGAGAAAAGGTGATGCTAAATCCTGACTCAAGGCAATTGACTACAGGTAAATTAGTCGAAATGTGTTCTACTTTGCCTTTACAGTGCTTCAAGCTTTTTCCAAGCCATTAATGATAATTGCAGAGCATGCAGGCTGTCTGTGCGTAGGAAATGAATACTTCTTACCTATTAGTAATGTTCCAAGTCACTTTGGTGTGTGTCGTACTTCTCTGCAACTTTTTGCTCTAACCTAAACATTTTACAGAGGACAGGTATCACACTTTTTGGGTAAACTGGCGCTGAAGGATTGCTAAAAAAAAGTAAGAAAATAACTTAATAATTAAGAACAAAAGTTCTGATTTTGAGTGCCTTCTGGAATGGTAGGAGGTCGGAGATCTGTCAGAGAATGAGTGATAATGCACAGACTCTTACAGATTGGTACCAGGTGTTTGGTGGTCATGAAGGGAGAAATAGTAGAACCAAAGATCCAAGGTCAAAGATCCGGCGAACTACCATGTTTTGCAAATATTGAAGTCGAGATTGAAGGTTAAGGAGTAGTCTAGATATATAAAGCTTCAATAGTGCAATCTGAACAGAATAAACCTTGTGATGACAACTCACCTACATTGAAAAGGTAAGAAAGGGCAAATTGTGTAAAGAAAGAGTTCATAGATGCGAGCTGAAGAGAGTTTGCTGCTTTGAGTGATGAACAAAAGGTTCTAGCGAGAACCTACATTTCAGACTTTGGCTACTGGAATGTGGCAGTTGATAAAGTAGGTGGTTTCTAAGCACCAGCATTAACATCAGTCTTGATTATCGAAACTCACTTTGTGACTATGCCCTTTTTTCTCTTCCAGGATATTATGTGAGGTACTTTAGGGCTGTGCTTCTAATCTCTGCTGACAACTACAGCTTTGTATGATACTTTTACTCAATAATGGGGCCTGAACTTTGAATTATATTCCAATAACACACAGATTGTGATAACCATAACCCAAATTGGCATCAGCAGCGCATACAACATCCTACAACGCTGCCTTAAAGGAATGCAAATTTAGTTTTTGACTATAGCTCAACAGAAGGATACTCATGTTATGTTACTTTGGACAAAGGGACCAGAAAGTCATCTTGGCACATACTTTAAAAAGCTAAGAGTTATGCTCTCAGTATTTACAGGAACTTTAGCTTGCAACTATACCCAACAGACCTTGCCAAACACCTTCTGAACTTGTCCATTGAACCAGTCTTAATCACATGGAATGTCACCACCCTAGAAGAAACCACCTTCACCATGAAATCCTTCCACTTAGGTGCCCCATGAGATCCTTGCCACCATCATGCCTACTCTAGAGGACTGCATCAGCCCCATGCTCACACCCATTCTGAATGCTTTCATCCATCTGCGGCCTTTCAAGATGCTTGGAAACACCCGACTGCCCTCCCCTTTGCTGAAGAAACCCTCTGTGGATCCTTAAATCCTCCTCAGCTACAGACCAATCTTCCTGCTAACATTTTCGTTCAAGCTCTTAGGGAAAATCATCACTAGTTTGCCTCACTGAATATCTCAATTACCACCAACACCACTCAGTCTAGTTTCAGACCAAATCACAGCAAGGAAACTGCCCTTATCGCCTCTATGGATGTCATCTGCATTATTTTGGATAGAGGGGCTTATCTTCCTGAACCTCTCTGCAGTATTTGACATGGCTTCGCATCCCATCCTTATCCATTGCCTACACAACCAGCATCCAAGGACATGCTCTCTGATGGATGTGCTCCTTCTTGATTGGAAGCACCCAGTGAGCCAGCCTGGCACCATGCAACTCAGATGTCCTCATCTGTGAAGTTTTGCAAACATCCTGCCTGAGTCTGACTCTCTTCAATGCATACATGATCCGTCTAGCCATCATCATCCACTCTCTCAGCATCAACGTCCTCCTGTATGCGAACAACATCCATCTCATTCTCTCTCACATGGACGAGACACCCAGTATATGGATCAAATTCAAAGCCTGCATGACTAATATTGACCAACAGATGAAGACCAACTGTCTAAAGCTGAACACTGACAAGACTGAAATTGTGATCTTCAGAAGAGCACTTCACAGTGGAATTCCACCTGGCAGGAAACAGAGCTAGAACTGACACCCACTACCCACAACAAGAACCTTGGGAATGTTATAAACAGAAAACTTGGCATGCCGCTCAAGTGAACGTCATCACTGCCTCATGCTTCCCACCCTGAAGATGCTGAGGAAGATTTTCAAACTGCATCCAATCTGCACTCAGAAACTCATCACGCTCACACTCACCCTCATCATAAGCAAGCTGGATGATGAGAACACCCTCTATTCTGGAATCAACAAAAAAATAACCAGAAGGTGTCAGACCATTTAGAACTCGGCAGCCAGAATTACTTTCAACCTTTCAAACGTCACTTACATCACACTACACCTGAACGAGATTCACTCCCTCCCCTCTCAGGCACAAACCAGCACAATTCAAACTTCTTTCAAGGTAACACTTTCAAATCAACACTTTCAAGGCACTACATAACACTAGCCCAACATTCCTCAATAATCTCATCTGCTTTCACAAACCTTCCTGACACTTCCGTTCATCTGGACTACTACTTGCACACACCCCACACATACAGAAAACCATATTTGGTGTTCAAGCCGCCTTCTACATTACATCAACTGTCACTGTCCCTGCCTCATGCACTAGTTCTCCTTCCAACTTGCCACTGACTGCTTAAAGCAAAAGAAAGCTGACACATCCTCAGTAGGTGAGCTCATGAAGCTTCATAGATAACGGACCCTATCAATCCACTGTTAATTGTTTTGGTGGTGTCACAGGGACTAAACTTTTCAACAAAATTCATCTCCTTTGGAACTTCTTGATTTGGTGCTTTAGGGGCGCCCACTAGCTTATCTGTTCACCTGATTCTCTGGTTCATCTGGACAGGATGTTTATTATAGACTAGCATCCATCTAATTCATTCATTCATTCACTCATTCATCCATCCACTCATCCCACTCCTAGAGGAGGTGTGCACATGTTACAGAGTGGAAAGCATAGCAAATCCAGCTGGTCTACAAGAACATTTGTTTAATTGGGAGTTGAGTAGCGTGTGCGTTGACTCAAAGCACATGTCCACTCTGCCTTCTCTGACTCCTGCTTCTGATGGCTGTTCTTTTGTATATCCTCTAGAGTAAAAATACAACATGACAAGCTGCAAATGGTTTACACTTGATCCCACTGCAGCATATGGCTTTTTTAAATAAGAACACATGCTTTTTTACAGAAAGAGAAATTTTATACTGACTAGAAAAAACAGTGGAAACATCGTGCAAAAATAACCAGCTCAAACAAGCAATTGGAATCAAATAGTGGTTTCTTTCCATAGCAGTTCGTTGTGTGTATACAAACTACAGGTACCAAGTGATTCCAGTTCGGTCTGCAAGGCTACCAAGGGAAAAGAAACCTATAAGTAGCAGCTTCTGCAGCAAGTTAGATACTTGTTTGGGCTTCCAGGGAAACTGACTTAGTGGGTGGCACAGCATTTTGGAAGTAACGCTGGATGGACCCGTTCCCCTCTGCAGTCCAGTATAGAATTACGACTGTGGGCTGAAGTGTCGATGAGAGAAGGGAGAAATAACTTTCCCCACTCAGGCCATGTGTTTTTGTCAAGTCTTCCTTCCAGGGCCTAAAATTATGTAGCAGCAAGCCCATAATATTACCTTGGTCCTCCTTTTTGCATTGTCTTTTGCTACACCTTTAGTGACCTTTTAAGTTAGCTCGAATCACTTTGTAGTGTAGTCATTTTTAATATAGCTTCATGCACGTTAGTTTTACATACTAGGCCGCTGTGCACTTTGCCCTAGATATATTTTATTCAGCGTCGCACTGTTATTTTACAATAACCAGTTTTTACGGTTTTGTTTTAATTTCTTCTATCACACTGTTTAGCTTAGTTCAGTACTGTGTTCTCAAATAATGCATTCTTGATCGCCCTGTGCTTCAGTCAAGGCTACAGTCTGGTACATTGCCGGTAAACGTGGTAGAAGTTTAGTCTCCTGCATTCGTAGAAAATACACATACTTACGTAGGGACATTTTCTTAGAACATCTGCGTGTTAGTTATAAAAACACTTTCTAGTCCTAGTACACGTCAAGAGGGAGATTCCAGCCAGAGACCCACAACTGGATGCTGAATGCCCCGTTGCAGCTGCTGATGCAGATTACAGGCCTTTGCTCAGGTATGAGGGTCGATGTCCTCCCGGGGGAACCTGAAAGGCAGGCTTAGAGCTTAAGATGCTGTGCTCGAAAATATAACCTAGAAGAGAGAATAACCTAGCGGCACTATGATAGCTTTATTCTTGTGCTTCACTCTCATCGTCACTATTTTAATATTACTGTGTTGTGTAGTTCTGGTTATTGCAGCTCACGATTTGCTATCTAAAATGCAGACGTTTTATTAAATCAATCTTTAAAACTTATACTGCCTTTTGACATTCAGATATGAGACCGTACTGTGTATGAGAGAACAGGTTGTGACACTGAGTGACCACGACTTCCCTGAGAAGTATTAAGATGTCATGCGCTTGGCTGCCCAATTGTCTCTACCATTTGAGAGAGATGAGGCACTGCTATTTAGCTGGAGCAAAACCTGGATTTAGAGTGACAAGTGTCATCCACCGTGGGTCAGACTCAGTCCCCCACACTGTGAACGATCTTGCCGCTCAAAATCCAGTAGTCTCATTAGGATAATGAGAGCCTACACGACATGGCTCCGCCAACGTTTGGTCAGGCTCTAATTTTCGGGTCCACCGGCAAATCTCAGTCTCATTTTTAAATAATGACCCATCAGTGCCGTATACGGAGACGTCCGTGGTACTGAGGATTTCCACCACAGCCGTATAGGTAATCCTATTTTCAGCTGGTGGTTGTTCAAGCTTGAACCTTAAAAGGAAAAAAAAAAACATCTTGGTGTGCCTTCTCTGAACTCGTAGTGCTTCTATAATGGCGAATCCCCAGGTTGTACAAATAGCTCTTAACATGAGACAACCACTCACAGCACATTTGCTGGCACATGGCCTTACGGCCCAGGATGGTCCTGTCATGTTAGTGGTGGATGCCCACGCAGCCTATTGAATAGAACTTTTTTACTCCTGGGTCACATTTCCAGCAGTTGATGGGAACACAAATACATTTCATACATATACAGTTGTGAACGCGCCTGGACAATACAGGGCGTACGCATATTTAGAGATCTTATCAAGAACATAATAATTGGCTTGATGGCGCCCTACCCCACACAATATTACCAGTAAGGTTAGGTCCACTAAGTAATGATGGTCCTACCTGGCCTTCATTGGCCACATATACACCACATCCTGAAGTTACGAATATGCCGGTAGCTGAGGTTCAACTCTTATACATTGAGTTAACAGCAATATACAGACGATTAGTGCAATTTGTGATGCAAACCTTAAATACAAACCCAGCGCGTGCTGCTCCACCACAACCACATGCAGTGACACCAGGTATAAATCCGGTCACTGTACATTCAATTATGGGTAAGGTCCCGGCCAAACGAGAGGAGAGTCCGTTTTGGCCAGCACAAAAAATTAATACGCTGGAGGCAGTATTTCCCCATATGGGACCTCAGGGTAAACAGAGGATGTTGACTATGTGCTTGCCCTTTGGGATGGTCCCTACAGTTGAAAACTGTAACACATGGGGCACGGTATTTGCTGCGCTCTATATAACGGCACACGGTACACCGACATTAGCCAATCTACCCGACGTGCTTAAACAAATTCAAGATGAATACGGGACTGCTCCGGCCCTAGATTTAGGGATGCAACTGATGGGCAATTTTGCCACAGTTTCTTCAATCATATGAAGTAACCTTAAAGGCGAAGCAGTTGCACTCGCATTGCGCATGCGGCTCTGTGACGTTCCGCAACAGGATCAGGAGCGAGAGCTGCCTAAAATAATAGCGGAAACTTATTCAAGTATCGGTCGAGATAGCCTTGGGTCTAGACCACAAAAACCTCAATTTCAGGGTAAAATTAATAAAGACAATTCTAAACAACAACCTGAGGGTAATAAGAAACGCTGGGAGAAAAGAAAAAAAAACACCTAAAAAAGAAAGGGGAGAATCTCCACGAGTGGAGACCCCACAGAATAGATATAATCTCAGGAATAGGGATAATATAAAAACGCCTGATAGATATCAATATACTGATACATGCCAATCTCGTTCCTTTCAGGACTCATCGGAAAAGAGAAATGAGAGAGGTGGATGATCAGAGCGGAGAACAGAGTATGTGAAACCGAGATAGGAATCACAACGCTCTTCGGAGGTTTCTGTTAAGAAGGAAGAGAAATCAGTACAACAAAAACAACATTTTTAAAAGAGTAAAGTGGCAGCTGTCTCAGTTAGACATGCCACTCAGGAAGACAGTTCTCTTGAAGAACAAGAACTGGGCTCTAGCACTGCTAGACAGCGCGGCAGAGGTCACAATAGTTTGCCGGAATCTTCTAGAGCATCTGGAGGTGAAAGCAACTGATGACTTTATACAAGTAGATACAGCAGACATGCGTGTCTCTGAACCCGATAGGGTGTATAAAGTAACTATACAACTGGAAGGAGACATTGAACGCACCATACACGCAATCTTTTGGGACTGTGTAGTAAAAATATATGACATTTTGTTGGCCGTACAAGATTGGCCGCCTGATTTTGTCCGCACCTGCCATTATGGAGAAGAGGTTATTAAACCTTCCTTCTCACCCCTTGTTCCAGGGGAACTCACTGAGTCCTATTCTATAAAATGGGCTCTTGCACAAGCTCCTGTGTTATATAGAAATCACATAGGGTGGGATAGGGACTCTCCATACCATGTCATTCCCATTAAAGGTGAACCTCAGCCACAACCGCAGTATCCCATAAAACATGAAGCAAGGGCACCGGTGAGAGAGATACTTACGCAATTAGAATACCATTGTGTGATTGAACCCTGTGTCTCACCGATGAATAATCCCTTATTCCCTGTAGCTAAGCCGGACCATTCATACAGAATAGTCTTAGACTACAGACATTTAAACGGACATACACGTACATATGCCATACAAAACTCACATAGCACTGCACTAATGAGCAACATTGTGCAGAAAAAATACAAAACAACTTTAGACATCTCGAATGGGTTCTTCTGCCAGAATATAGCACCTGAAAGCAGGGATTTAACAAGCTTTAGCGCATTAGGCTCCCAGAAAAAATTCTGTTGTTTGCCCCAGGGGTATAAGAACAGCCCAGGACTGTTTGTGGCTCGTGTGACTGCTATTTTACACGTGATAGACCCTGAAGCATTGTCATATGTGGATGAGATATATCTCACGGATGACGAGTTACTACAACATTTAAGATGGGTAGCCCGCATTGTTGTAGGGTTTGCCAAACTCCGCTACAAATTTAACTTTAAAAAGTCAAAAATTGCCTTCCTTAGTATCCTGTTCCTGGGATATGAGCTGTTGAGTGAAGGAAAGAGCCTAGCGCCACAATTTTTAGAAAAATGTGCACAAATGCACCCACCAAATATGATTTAAAAACTTCAATCATTGTTGGGTTTTCTAAATTTTGGCAGAACATACATTCCTGATTATGCCACACGCATAAAACCTTTATATGAGTTAATACGTCCCGATTTTTCAAGCAAATTCTGGACGATTGAACATACATGTACTCTTCGAGAGTTACAAGCAGACATGCTAGCAGCAAAACATTTACACACACAGGACAATAAAACACATTTGGTCATCAGGGTAATAGCTGGGGCCATCGGTTTTACTTATGTCACATTTAATGAAGGTGAGACAGTGCCGATTGTTTACAAATCACATTTGTATTCAGCTGCTGAACAACGCTTTGCACCCACGGAGAAAATTCTCACTGCTGTGCAGATGCCAGTTATTAAAGAAAGACCTCTTGCTCAAGGAAAACGCATTATTGCTGTTTCTCCTATTCCAGCCCAGGAGGCTGTTACAAAAGCTAGTGTTCTGAACGCAAAAGCACTTCGTCCACAATGGATACAATGGGCTACGTCTTTAACAGCCACTGATGTAGACTACATTTTCGACCCAAAGTTACAAACTCAAGAATTTCTACCATATGAAGTAGAATACCCGTTTCCTGCTGACACCTTGCCTATTGTTCAATATCATGCAGTCATGTACACCGATGGCTCTGCGCAACCAACGATTGGAACTAAACATTAATATTCTGCTGCATGCGCAGTCGTGAGCAGCTATATGGAGGGTGAGAAATTCTGCCCCAACATACCTATACATAGACCTTAGGGGATTGCACAGCACAATTGGCTGAGCTAAAAGCTCTACTGCTGGTACTAGAACATACGGATCCGACACAGTTCACACTGATTGTTTGTGATTCATATTATTGCATCCAGTCTTTTAATGAATACCTGCATTACTGATGTTTGAATCAGTTCAGAGATTCAAAAGGCAACACCATAAAACACAGTCTCCTGTGGGAGAAGGTAGCAGACCTAAAAAAGACGCTACCCAAAGTCCATGTTGTGCATACACTTGGACACCAGCGCTTTGGAATACACGTTGCTGGAAATACTTTGGCTGATGAAGCCGCAAAGTCAGTAGTGGCAGTCGCCACTGTAGCTGCAGTGACTCGTTCGAGTTCCAAACCAGACACAGACATTATGGCTGCCATAAAAGCTATGGTTGATGGCACGCCATATCCTAAAGGATTTCCTAATAAATATCAATACTTGAAGGGAAGTATGCTGAACGCTGAGGTTAAAATTCCAGGCGTAGGCGTACGCGACATCCCCAATAAAGACGTAAGACCTCAATTGATTAAAGCAGCGCATGAGGGGGTGGCATCTGCACATGCTGGTGTGGTGGCTATAATTTCACTCTTACAGGCCTGGTCTCTATAAAGAGACTAAGCAGTATGTCCTTTGTTGTGACATCTGTCAGCAAATTAAAGTTTCCACGGCCAAGAACCCGCCGCAGACACCCCTCTCAATTTCAAATAGACCATTACAATGTGTGTACCTGGACCATTGTGGTCCATTAACACCTGATAGTGCATACAAATGTATATTAGTCGCTGTTGATTCCTGCTCCAGATTAGTGTGGGTGTGGCCACAACGGCCGGCTGACGCTCAGACTGTTATTAAAGATTTGCGAGTCTTTGTCAGTACATATGCAGTTGAAGCATTCCATTCGGACCAGGGCCCTGCCTTTGCCTCAAGGGCATTCAGGGACACCATGGCTTAGTCGGGGGTCCAACTCCAGTACGCATCTCCATTTCATCCCGAGGGAAATAGTGTCGTGGAGCGATTAAACCGCGATTTAAAGCAATCCTTAACAGCCAGAGTCTTAGGTACGGGTCGTAGTTGGCTTACCCACCTGTATGGAGTACAGAGAGCACTAAATAACCTGCCTAGAAGGTCCCTGGGGGGTCATACTTTATATGAGTGCCTGTTCAGAACACAAATGTTTGTTCTGGATCTTGATGGTCCTGGCGTGGAGGCAGCGGAAACACCTTTTGACATAATTGATCGTGTCACTGTTTTACAGGAATTACAGCAGTTCCGTGAAGATAACTCTTCTAAAAGTGCTGCCTCCACAGGAATTAAGGATGTGCCAGTAACACCTACCAGCTGGATTCCCAGGGTTGGGGATCTTGTGTGTGAAAAAGTCTCAGTGAAAAAAGAATTTGGCCCTTCTTATCGAGCACCAGTCCCTGTGTTGGGGATACACGGTACCAGAACTGTTATTCTACCACCGTTGCCAGGTGCCAAAGAAAATCACTTTGTTTCCATTGACAATGTCAAACTACAACATGTGGCCGATTCTACACAGCCGACCAAGAGGAACGTCCAGTAGTTCCCGAATCCCTCTCACTACTGGAGAAGAAGTTCTGCTTCAAGTTGTTTATACCAACACTGATACCTCTCCGAGCTTGGGGAGGGTGGATGATGATCTTGCATTAGTTCCACTAACAACAAGCAATTTGGAAACAGTTGATCAAGTCACTATGACTACAAGCCAGACAGATGGTGCTGTCTACAGTGTACCACCTCAGGAAACACCAACTCCACCGTTGGCCACGGCTACGCTATTTGCACGAACAGCCTCTGGTTACTTTGCCGACTACAACGACAGTCTATCGGACTCGTTTGCCTCTTCGACAGTTGATCTGTCAAGTGCACGTAAGCTAATACATTGGCTTAAAGAAACATATTTCATTTTTCCATGGAACTATGTGTGGCTTTCCTTGACTGTCCTAGCCTTTCTGCTTTGGATTGGTTTTGTCAATACCTTTTTCTTGTTAATACATGGTAATTTTCTTCCCGAGAGATCAGCGGTTGAACAGGTGGAGGAGGTTTTGAAACCACATTTTTCATCACATAAGATTCAGAGAGACTTGTCTTTTGTGAACATTTCTGCAGTGCCAATTCCTGATGGGATTGTGTGGGACAAAGTAATGTTTGATATATATGGTCCCACTGAAATTATCCAAATACCGTATGTGTTACAATTATCCATGAATGATATAGTTATACCAGACATTGTATCTGATGATTGGGATGTGAAAACACTTGATTCTATGATGACAGAATCGCAATATTATACTGTCTTGAAAACGAAGATGTTTACCATGTTAGAGAAAATTATGGTGCTGTGTTTTGCTATAATTATTATGGGCACCACTTCATACATAGAGCGAGCAGTCCAAAAACGATATTTAATTATACACAATGGGAATATTGCCCAACTCCCCCGCGAGGAAGTTAAAAAACGTATCCTGAAAAGTTTGCGTATTTTTCTGGGCATCAGCAAAAAAATGCTGAGTCATATTGTTTTAAGGTAACGCCTACTAAGAATATACATATGCTAATGACCAACACGAAATGTATATATTCGGACTCCTTTGTTTCCTGGTTATCAATTGGAGGTTATGAATATTGGTCAAAATATGTTGATTTGAAAAGTGTTTGGGGAACAAAAGATTGGCAGAACAAGGGTAGAGAAACATTGTATAGAGCGTGTCTCATCCCTGTTCAAATTATCTTTTTAAATGAAACGGTACAACAAACAAGTTGTTTAGGCTTAGCAACAATTAGAGAATTAAGCATGCCAAGTATACCTGCCCCTGCAAAATTTAGTGACTGGCAAAAGTACACAAATACAACTATAAATGAGCTCAATGAGTGGGTCCAGAATGGTACGTTTAATGCATCCCTGACACGTCCCTGTGGGTGGTTATTGTGGCCCATAGATACCAACGGGTGTCATCAAGGTTTTGTCACCTCCTCTGGGGGTTTCCGGACGAGTAGGCCAGACCCTCGCTATATATCACCAGCTGATGCTGACATAATCACAACGTATAGTGCAGGAACATTGTTCCAACAGTGGCTAAAATCATCCTCACTAGATGCGGTTAAGGCACACCTCAATCTCTTGTCTAACAACACTGACTTACAAGATTTTGTGTCAGGCCCCAAGATACCACGTAGGAAGCGTTTCTTGTATGAGGTATACAATGAAATATGGAAACTTTCCCAACAAGAGGCTGCAGCCTGGTTAAGGCAGATAGATCAGGAAATTTTGAAAAAGGCATTCGCTGTTGTGGATAATGGGATTCGAAACACAAAAGGATGACGGACGGAGTGATGACAATGCAAACACTCACCCCCAGTCACAGATCTGGGTTTAATCCATCGTTCTTTTGCTCACCATGCCACCCCAGTTTGGACCCAGCCATATGCAAATCAGTCTTGACCCTGTTCCTCATGGAAACAGTCCAGCCCGAATCGCCAGGCCAGGTCCTCCCTGGACCGGAAACAAGCATCCTGGGACCGGTTTCAGGGTATCACCCTTCTTCAGCCAGGCTAGCTTGATTCCAGTGGCACAGTGAGCAAGGGACCCATTTCTGGGCATACCCTTCCCACTTAGGGCAACATTAGAAACACAAAAGGATGATGGACGGAGTGCTGACAATGCAAACACTCACCCCCAGTCACAGATCTGGGTTTAATCCATCGTTCTTTTGCTCACCATGCCACCCCAGTTTGGACCCAGCCATATGCAAATCAGTCTTGACCCTGTTCCTCATGGGAACAGTCAAGCCCGAATCGCCAGGCCAGGTCCTCCCTGGACTGGAAACAAGCATCCTGGGACCGGTTTCAGGGTATCACACTTCTTCAGCCAGGCTAGCGTGGGATTCACACCTTGTCCGACCGGATATATACAATTAACAACATTGTTTCTTCTGCTGTAGACATTATACGATCTGATATGTCTTCTTTATATCATGGACAGAGTCAGACCAGGTCCATTATGCAGTTGGGTTGGACACTTTAGACATTGAAGGCGGGTCGCGTTCCGTGGCAGCACATCAGTGCCAGGGAAATCTTTTTTTAAAAATTACCGAGTAGAATGCTTGTGTGTCCCCATGACTTGTCAGAATTAAGTAGAGTTTTTTAAATATATTTTAGATTAGGGCATTTTAGCTTTGGCTTAAACCACTTTCTACCGGCAAGGGGAGGGTGTAGTGTAGCCATTTTTAATATAGCTTCATGCACATTAGTTTTACATACTAAGTCGCTGTGCACTTTGCACTAGATATATTTTATTCAGTGTGGCACTGTTATTTTACAATAACCAGTTTTTACGGTCTTGTTTTAATTTCTTCTATCACACTGTTTATCTTAGTTCAGCACTAGGTTCTCAAATAATGCATTCTTGATCGCCCTGTGCTTCAGTCAAGGCTACAGTCTGGTACATTGCCGGTAAACGTGGTAGAAGTTTAGTCTCCAGCATTCGTAGAAAATACACATCCCTACGTAGGGACATTTTCTTAGAACATCTGCGTGTTAGTTATAAAAACACTTTCTAGTCCTAGTACACGCCAAGAGTGAGATTCCAGCCAGGGACCCACAACTGGATGCTGAATGCCCCGTTGCAGATGCTGATGCAGATTACAGGCCTTTACTCAGGTATGAGGGTCGATGTCCTCCCAGGGGAACATGAAAGGCAGGCTTAGAGCTTAAGATGCTGTGCTCGAAAATATAACCTAGAAGAGAGAATAACCTAGCGGCAGTATGATAGCTTTATTCTTGTGCTTCACTCTCATCGTCACTATTTTAATATTACTGTGTTGTGTAGTTCTGGTTATTGCAGCTCACGCTTTGCTATTTAAAATGCAGATGTTTTATCAAATCAATCTTTAAAACTTATACTGCCTTTTGTCATTCATATATGAGACCGTACTGTGTATGAGAGAACCGGTTGTGACACTGAGTGACCACGACTTCCCTGAGAAGTATTAAGATGTCATGAGCTCGGCTGCCCAATTGTCTCTACCATTTGGGAGAGATGAGGCACTGCTTGTTAGCCGGAGCAAAACCCGGATTTAGAGTGACAAGTGTCATCCACCGTGGGTCAGACTCAGTCCCCCATACTGTGAACGATCTTGCCGCTCAAAATCCAGTAGTCTCATTAGGATAATGAGAGCCTACGCAACAACTTTCATACAATTTTCCCACTGAAGATGAACCAGTTTGGATCAAAACACCCCTGTATTTCAGGAAGCACATGGATAATGCATTTAAATCATTATTGTGGTACGCGGGTCCTTGGCATAGGATGGCCAAATTCTCTACGAGGGTGTTTTTCTGCAGCAACCCCTCATATGTGCAGTTCAATTTCCTATACCTTTTGTCTCACCCTTGACCTTTTATTAGTTCACATATTATTATTTTTTTGTTTATTGAGGGCTTTTATATAGGACTCCGTGACGTCTCTCGTTAACGCTACATGCTATGGCTGAGTCTATACTCTGGGAAGCCAGGGTAGAATTTGGAGTCCCAGTCGAATATTTTTTCAATCACTATTAAGAGTGCCTAAAAATTCAGTTGTGAGTGATATAGAAACGTTATGTCTTCAAACCTTTTTTGAAAAATACAGTAGTTCGATCCTGGTCTTATTTATTTGTTTATTTTTATAGTTTAATAACGCACAAACTTGGCCAAAGGGTAGTAGCGTGCTTGATATGAGCCCCAGATTAGATTATGCATGATTAGATTCTTTATGGTTTTTAGAGATGGAGGTTAAGTGAACCCCACAGAATCCTAGGATGACGGGAAAATGCAAGGAGTCGAATGTAGGTTTTTCCAGTTCCAAGACCAGAAGCTCTGACCCCTAGGTCACATTTCCTTCCCTTAGTCTTGGATTCTGAATATTTAACCTTGAACCCTAGGGTACTACCTCTAGGGTTGATTTGATTTTTAGCATGTTGCGTAACCAACATACAGATGGTGAATGCAGTGATAGAGGGCTAATTTTTGTTAGCACTCTATACAACTCATCCTCTCCCTATCCAACGAACCCAACACGGCCAGACAGAACTCCCGCGAAAGAATGCGAGCGGTCGCCAACTGTATGAACAGCAGCTGCCTACAACTCAATGCAGACAAAATTGAAGTACTCATCATGGGCCCTCCACCTCACGCGTGGAATGACTCCAGGTGGTCCCCACCCTCGGAAGCCTGCCTACCCCCACAAACCAAGCCTGCAACCTCAGAATTATCCTGGATTCAAAACTCAGCATGGACTGCCAAATCAACTCAGTCACATCCACCTGATTCTGCACCCTTTGCCTCCTTTTCAAGACATTCAAATGGATCCCCCTCGAACACAGCAAGACCGTCACACACGCCCTTGATACCAGCAGACTGGACTACGGCAAAGCGCTCTATGCCAGAATCAATAAGAAACTCAACCACAAACTACAGAATATCCAGAACTCCGCTGCCAGACTGGTCCTCGACCTACTTCAACACTGTCACATGTCCCAACACCTGCGCACACTACACTGGCTCCCCATAGAGAAAAGAATCACCTTCAAGATCCTCACCCATGCACACTAAGCACTCCACGACACTGGGCCAGTCTACCTGAACAAGTGACTCAATTTCCATGTACCCCACAGGACCCTACGCTCAGCCCAGGTCTCTCTCACCGAAGTATTCTGCATCAGAAAAACAAGAACAGGGGGACGCTCATTATCCTACCTCGCCATCACCACCTGGAACGCCCTACTGCTCCACCTCATACAGACTACACTCCTCCTCAACTTCACAAAAGAGCTGAAGACATTGGAAGTAACACCGCACTGATGGATGCTCCACGCCCCCCCAGCGCCTTAAGACCCTCACAGGTGAGTAGTTGCACTTAACAAAAACTGATTGATTGAATTAGTTTTTAGGCCTTTGCCCAGAGATGGGCGGATTTTGAGAAGTTTCACTCAACAGATTTCTGTGGAATTATATAAAAACTCTGCAAGATTCCATAGAGTTCAGCCAACAGGTTGAAATTCTGCATGTTGCACTGCTCGCTTTGCAATTTAGTGCTGGTAGCACGAGCAGTGCTGAAAATCAATGTGAAGTGCACCATGCAGTGTGCAAGAGTGCGTGGCCATTCGAGTTGATTTTGCTGTCACTCGAGTAGGAAATCTACTCTAATGGCAGCAAATCTACCAGAGAAGCATTCCTCTGACCACAACCGTGCATGACCACCCACACTACCAAATCACGCTAAGGGATGCCAAATCTCGCTCTCATTAATATGAATCCACGTGGGAAAAAATTCACCCATGCAACAATTCGGTGAATTTGGACTGAACTCCGCATTACAGGGATAATGCAATGTTACCAAATTCCACCAATTCTGCAGGCGGAATGAAACATTCTGCCCATCCCTGTTTGCCCCAGTGAATGAAGCACAGGATTCTCACTTTCAGAAGAGGCCAGTGTATTGATGTGATCTTAAGACTGGCTTAATGCAGTCAGGCTTCACAATAGGCAGTCTATTTTTAAAGCCTTTGCAGTCTCTCAGATGGATTTTTAGGCAGTCTATTGTACACGATGTTACAAAACTTTAGTCAAACTCTTGACAAAACTCATATTATCTGCTCTAAGCAGTTAATTCCAAGTAATGGGAAGGATTGGCTGGATTAGGGACAGCTTCAAGTCGATGCTCTTGACTGCCACATTGACATGGGACACAAAGGAGAGCTTTGTGTCAGCAATGTAGATGATACTGCTCTTAGGCTAGGAGACCACTAGGACGATGAATTAGTGGTTTCTGTTCTATCTATCTATCTATCTATCTATCTATCTATCTATCTATCTATCTATCTATCTATCTATCTATATATCTATCTAAGCCCTGGATCTATTGAGGCACAGGGAGCTTTCCTTCTTCAGTGTACACATGACCCAGCATGAGATACTGTTAGCCTTGGTTTGTATATTGACGTGCTTCCCAGATTGAAAAAGGATTTGCCTTCTGCATAAATATTGAGGTTCGCCAGATGCTACTCCAAGAATGGGACTCTGGGCGCATGTAGATGAATAATATAAGGGGACGGGATGACCATTGCAGCGGTCTGTAAGGCACTGCATGTCACAACAAAGCCAATGTCCCAATACAAAGCAATTGACTTCTGTTGCCGAGAAATTGATGGATTTATTACAGGATAGCTCTGGAGATACCAGCCCACTCAATTCTTGGAAACATATGGTGCTACCAGCTCACTCAGAAGTCACCTCAGTGACATAGGCTGGCTGCTAAGAAGTCAAGAAGCATCAGTCTGACTTCTTGTTTTCACTCAAGGGTTATAGTTCTTCTTATAGTGTACATGGTGGTTTCGGTGCCCCTCACAAAACTCTGCTATAATAGGTGTTCATGCAACATGTGGTTGAGTTTTATTTGAGTTGTCTTGTTGCCTCTTTCCTGGTGATCTTATTATAGTGGGGATACTGGAGACAGGCCAGTGGCTAATATCACCATCCATCAATTCGTTTTTAAAAGGAATTTTGAAGCCAAATGTGTTCATGCAATATGTGGTTGAGTTGAACGCATTTTTTGAGTTGTCATGTGACCTATATCCTGGTGATCTTTTTATAGTGGGGATATTGGAGACTGGCCAGTAGCTAACATCACAGGCCACGAGTTAGGTTTTAAGGGAATATTTTGAAGCCAAAAGTAAGAGTTTAGCTCATGCAGGTAGGTGCCTGATGTTTCATTCATTTTTAACTGTCATTTATCTGAAATGGTATTTTTAATCTTTTCTTCAGAAAGATGATTTCCATTACTATTATTTGATATCATCTTGTACAATGCACAAGTACTTGTCGGGCTGGGAGTGTTTGCAGCCCGTCGAGGCAAGGATGCATTTAATAAAATATATTAACGGATAACATTAGAAATAAATAACTGGATCTGTTCAACCTAGCCAAGCTTCATTGACAAGAAGTCAAGTTGAAAACCATTCGGCAGCTCCTAGAGAACAGCTTCAGTGTAACAGTCACACTTTAGAAAGTACTCTTTGTAAACTCTGAAGAACCTGACTTCTAGAGGTTAAGGCACCACACAACAAGAAGATCAGCTGTGTATCTAGTAGTAGACTCTAGGACAACTAGAATTAAGGGTGTCACTTTTTGGCTTAGTTTTGTTATCTAGTACAATGGGCACCTTTTTCAATAACTTTTATTTGTGGTTTGTTGTTGTTGGGCATCTGAAATTTACAGGAGTTGCGTTTCGGGAAGCCAATTTCTTGCAGTTTTTCTTGGCAGGAACAGGGAAACAATCACTTAATCTGACATTTCAAAGTTTTTTTTTTGCCTGCAGAGCAAAGCTGTACGGCTGCACTGACAGTAAAAACCTCAAAGTAACACTTCATCGTGGCCCGTACCACCGTTTAAGTTATGTTGATGTTTTGTGCTTTCCCAGCTGAGATGATCCAGTCGCTACATGGTCTCAGTACCAGGTTGCAATGAGAGAAGACTCGTAGTTGGTCCCAGGTTCTCCGGCTCTCAGAGAGTGAAAAAACACGCAGCCTAAGTGCTTTCTACTGCAATTGAACTTCGGTGTTTTCATGTTTATTATTTTCATTTCTGGAGAAATTGGAAGTTATGACTTCTCGGTCAGGTTCATATCTGCATACATTATAAATAACCCCACCCATCCCCCAGCCTTCATTCAAGCAATCCAAAGATTTACGTGCAGTGAACAGTTTTTGATTTGTTCAAGGAGATTACAGCAGGGGTAGTGCTTAGCAGGCTATCCGATTGTTTAAACACAAAGAGATTAACCTTAATGCTGTTTAGGCATTGTCTACCTCCGCTGCTCATAAAGAATAGGTACTGCTGGGCAGATAGCGTCGCAATGAGGAGGATCCCTGGAGGACTCTGGTCTGCAGGACGCCCTGTGCCTTTGGAAATTCGATAGAAAAAAATGTGACCTCTACCATGTCCAATGTAGACATGGGAGAAATCTCATTTATGCTAACGTAATTCATGTATTTTTGCAAATGTTGCAATAGGCTTGCTAGGCAAAGTAGTGTTACAACTTGTTAGGGTAATTACGTGCTGTTTGCATTAAACATGTACTGAGAATGCGCACGAACAGCCGAAAGCGAGCGTCTGTTGTTTGCTGTGTTCTTGTTTAAATGTATCCTCGCACCAAAAATTGATGCAAAGATGTATTTCAATGAAACACATAAAACGGAAAGAGGGCTTTGCATTTCGCGTAATTATCAGGAATCTCGCGTAATTATGCGGAGGCAAGTTACATGAGTTTCGCACACCCCTATTTTACTGCCTAATGTAGATGCGTGGCAAGAGACAGCAGTTAGTCCATAAATGCAAAGCGAAATAAGGGAAACACTAACATCTCTCCCAGCGGAAACATTTTTTGGCATGTGCAGTCACTCCACACATGCTCCCTTCGAAGGACACCTGGCAGCCTCCTCGAATGTGCTTGAGTTTGAGTTAGACAGTGCGTAAAGCTCTGCGAGATTACACGCCTCAAGTTCCCAGGTTCCATGCGAGAAACCTGTCTCGCCCAGGGGGGTTATTTGCATTTTGTATTTGCCAGTAGCTTGGCTATTAATGGTGCAGCAGGGGCAGTGGCACCTGGGCTTGCAGATGTCAGAGGAGCACTGCGCCCCAATTATAGATATTATCCACTATAAATTGCAAGATCTTCAATCCTTCAGTGCAAAGAGAACCCATAGACTGGAGGAGCTACTCATTCACGGACTAGTGGCCAGACGTACTAAGTTATTTTGTGGTTGAAAATGGCAAAATTTGCCTTTTGTGACTGCAAAATGGCCTTGTTGCCTGTACCATCCCTATTTTGCGAGTCGGTATCCTGTTACCGACTCGCAAATTAGGGATTGCACCTTGCTATTAGGAAGGTGTGTGCCAAGGTCGTCCCTTCCTAATTGACTCGCAGGCACATGAATAATTGTTTTGCGACTGGGAATGCGGTTGCAAAACAATCACAATTACCACCAACAGGAAGTTGATGTTAACTCATTTGGAAACATGAAGGGGTCCCTAGGAGATTCCTTCCCCTTTGTGAATGGAGGTGCAAAACATTTCTTAAGAGCAGGAAGTGGGCATGGACCACTGCCTACTCTTGCAAAATTAAAAGAAAACTTTTCAGTTTTCTTTATGTAGTGCACCGCGTTTTCCTTAACAAAAAAACTGTTTTATTTAAAAAGCAATCACAGACATGGTGGTCTGCTGACCCCAGCAGGCCACCAACCCTGTGACTGTAGCCATTCCCAGTGAGTCGCAAATTCCGTCCTGCCTCATGAATATTGACAAGGCAGGTCCATTTGCGACGCACTGCGGATCGCTAACATTTTGCGTTTTCCTAATAGCGAATCTCCAAATTTCACTGTTTAGAATTCACAAAGCCACGATTTCGTACATCTGGCGGTAGTAAACTTGAAAGCTCGGTGGTGCAAAGTAGGTTTAGACATCTACTAAAGTGCCATGGTGAAATCGTTTGCCTCCAATTGAATTTCAGCACTAGCTGTTGACATCCTGTGGTGGTTATTGTTTCAGTTGTCTTTAAACAGCAAAAAAAATTCTCTGTTTATTTTATACTGGTTGTACATCGTGCAATCTCCAAACACGCACATGTCATATTTGCACCCTGTAGAAACCTGTTTCAAGTGTAAGTGGAGTAATGCAAAGTGGTGGGTACGGGTATCGATTGAAAATGTGCCAAAGACCCTGACATCTCATATAGAAAGGCTTATAGTGATTGTGACGCTCATCTTGCACTTGAGCATCATAATCTATTTATGTTATCCCCTTGATAGCTATTCTTTTGAGCCAGAGTGTTCTGTGATTTCGAAAACTTGGTAATAGTGGCCTTCCGTCAACTTGTCATTTATAAACATTTCCAACCCCCTTGAGCATGCAACTGTATCTAATAACCTCACCGTGAAATGAATGTAAACGCCAGGGGCCTGGTCCATTTTTAAACAGGACGCACCTGCTCTCAGAGCAGCTTCTTGCTCGGCGTCGCTTTCCATGGTTCTGATGTAGGCCCCTCGGATGTGGCCCTGTAAGGTGCCTATGTATAAAAGAGCTGCCTACGTCAAAGTTCGGTTCGCCTCGCCAAAATTTATAGGTAGGTAGCGGCATCATTTTACCCTACACTATTGCATCGGAGGTTTAGTGCTTAATTTATGCCGGTGGTTGCCAGTGTTCGACGCCTACACTCATTTCTAAGCACCTGCACCTATGTATCTACCACATGATGGTGCTGTAGACCAAGGTTTTCAGCACAATCCATTAGTTAAGCGTTTATGTATACTTTAAAAAAATGAAAAAAACTACCATATAGGCACTTCTGTTATTGGCATTTGCCAGCAGTGGGAGGAGCTGTAGCCTGCAGTGGACTCCCAAAAACATAAGTTGGGCCCTGGTACTAAGGGCCAGATGTACAAAGCATTTGCGACCAGGACAAATGTTTTTTTTCAAAATGCAACTGGGTAACATGTTTATTGAATCATATTTCACTTTTGTGATTCAGTAATAGGGAGGGGAGTGTTTAGGGTGCCCCTTCCTAATACCGAATCACACTGGCATGTGGGAATGTTTTATGACCATGATTGCAATCACAAAACATTCGCAGTTACCACCAACTTCAAGTTGGTAGTAACCCATACGCAAACGGGAAGGGGTCCCCATGGACCCTTTCCTCTTTGTGAATGGAAGGGTAAGTATGTTTTTTGAGAGCAGGTAGTGGTCCCACGGACCACTGCCTACTCAGAAAAAATGGAAAGAAAACTTTTCATTTTTTTGTTTGAAGCGCATTAAACAAAACAGAGGTCCTCATCCTTGGGCGCACCCCCTTCGCCTGGGACAACACATGGTGGCCGACCACACTGGGTCCCCCACCGACACCCACAGACAGCGCACAAAACCTCGGCTTCACCCTCGACATCTCACTCTCCATGTCAAAGCAGGTCAGTGCCATCTCCTCCTCCTGCTACAACACCCTCCGCATGCTCCGCAGAGTTTACAAATGGATCCCAACAGAAACAAGAAAAACAGTAACCCAGGCCCTCGTCAGCAGCAGACTCGACTACGGCAACGCCCTCTACACTGGTATCTCATCCAAACTCCTACAACGTCTCCAACGCATCCAAAATGCCTCCACCCGACTCATCCTCAACATCCCTCGCCAGTGCCACATCTGACCTTCACTGGCTCCCCGTCAACAAGAGGATCACCTTCAAGCTCCTCACCCACGCACACAAGGCACTCCACAACACCGGACAAACATACCTGAACAACAGACTCAGCTTCTACACACCCACCCGGCAACTCCGGTACGCCAACCTCGCCCTCGCCTCCATCCCCCGCATCCGGCGCAAATCTTCCGGTGGCAGATCATTCTCGTACCTCACCGCCAAGACCTGGAACACCCTCCGTCAGATCTACGACAGACCCAGGACCTTCTTTCCTTCAGAAAGCTCCTCAAGACCTGGCTCTTCGAGCAGTAGCAGCACCCCCCCCCCCAACCCAGCGCCTTGAAACCATCACGGGTATGTAGCGTGCTTTACAAATTGATTGATTGATTGATTGATTAAAAAAAACTGCTTTCTTTAAAAGCAGTCACACCTATAGTGGTCTGCTGTTCCCAGCAGGCCACCATCTCTGTGAGTGTGGCCATTCCCAATGAGGTTGCAAATTGCATCCTACCTCATAAATATTGATGAGGTAGGTCTTTGTGACCCCATTGGGAATCGTCAACTGTTTCTGAAACACATTTGTACATTTCATTTTGCGAGTCTTTAAATGCAAAAAAGTCACAATTAGAGGCTTGCAAATTGAAATGGACATACATCTGGCCCTTAATTGTTTACAAGCAAAGCATCTGTCACCAATGCAATTTTCTCTGTGTAAACAGCGTAACCCACAAGCACACACAATCATATTGAGAGTGGTTTGAGTGTTGCAGACACTCAGGACATATTTCATGGATTCCAACTCTCTTCTGTGATAATAGCCTACATTTATCACAGACTGGGATAAAAGGCCCCCAACAAACATAGCCTTGCATTCTCACCTTCACTACTCTGCCAAATGCCATTAAACAAAGGCAGCCGTCGCTCTCCTGCCAGACTTATTGCCAAAGGCATTAACTTTTACAAGCAGAAAATACCAAGAACTAACTACACATTGACTGACACGTTTTTTAGGGTCCAGCGCACAAGCATCTCGTCCATGTTGTGATCTCTCTTTGGGCTTTTAATCATGCCCATGTCACACCTGTGACCTTCATTGGTTTGTGGGCTTGCCTTTTAAAATCCACTTGATTTAATTAACGAAATCATGCATATGTCATGCCTCTTCCGGTGTTTAGCCTCCTTGAGTGCACAGGCCAACTACTAAAAACATACGCGGCACCGTTTCTTCAGCCTGGTTTCTGCACTACTTTATCTTTTTATTTTCCATGCAGCACGATTGTGGTGGGTTTTACATAGTGCGATCGCGCTCAGTTTATTAGTTTTCAATTTCAGCGCCATCGCGCTGGGTTTTATATGGCGCAATTGCACTCGTTTTTTTTCTTTCAATTTACGTGGCAAGAAAAGTCCGGTTAGGGGTTTAAAATGCTAATAGCTCTATTGCAAATGCTTGTTTTTCGAGGTGCTATTGCCATTTGGAGGAGAAACAGACTGCAGAAGTCTTAAAATCAGATGGAGTGCATCCATTCTCGACCACACAATATACATGACATCATGGGGGTCATTCTGACCTCGGCGGTAAAAGGCTCCTACCGCCGGTCAAAAGACCGCCATTCTACCGCCGCGGCCGCGGAAAGCCGCCACGGTCATTCTGACCAACAACTGCCAAGCCGCCAAAAACCCGACATCCACGGAAGGCCGCCTCATCAGCGGGCAGCGATAAACTGGAGATGACCAAACCTCCACCGCCACGCCAACACAAACACGCCCATGCCATTACGACCCACCAATCCACGCAGCGGTCTTTCAGCCGCGGTATTCCATTGGCGGTACACACCGCCGCGGTCAAAATACACACCCAGGCTCCAAAACCCAGCCACATTGGACAATTTGAAATACACACACCTGATACACATACAAACACCACCCCCACACATCCAAGCAACTATAAAACACACACCCACATCACCCACAAACCCCCGCTAGTTGGAAATCGGAGAGAAGGCGAGAGAGAGAGAGAGAGAGAGAGAGAGAGAGAACATCAATCGAAAACCCCAACACACACAGGAACCCAACATCATCAACCACACCACATCTACGCACACATCACCACACACCACCACTCACATCACCGCAAACACCACCCCACACCTCATCCACACCACCCCATGGCACCCCAAAGACACCCCAGGTTTTCTGACCAAGAACTCCAGGTCATGGTGGAGGAAATCATAAGGGTAGAGCCCCAGCTCTTCGGCACACAGGTGCAACACACCACAATAGCCAGGAAGGCGGAGCTATGGCAGAGGATTGTCGACAGGGTCAACGCTGTGGGACAGCATCCCAGAAACCGGGAAGACATCAGAAAGCGCTGGAACGACCTACGGGGGAAGGTACGGTCGATGGTCTCCAGACACAACATCGCTGTGCAGAGGACTGGCGGCGGACCACCACCCACCCCTCCCGAATTCACAGCATGGGAGCAAGAGGTCTTCAACATCCTGCATCCTGCGGGCCTCGCTGGAGTAGGCGGAGGAATGGACTCTGGTAAGTCTAGTCTCAACTACTCCCCCCCCCAACCACCAGCATGCCAACCCACACCCCCACCCTCACCCCCAACCCCCCAGCACACAGCCTCCCTGCCAATGTCTCACCAGCACAACCCACCCAACCCAAAACCAAACCCTGAATGCCAACACAAACCATGGACACCCATCACCTATGCATGACCACTGCACATACCCATCCCCCCCACAAACCACCCTCACAACTCCTGCCACAAGGGGATGCCAGCACTGGGGGACAAGGGCACCCACAAATCGCACACCATGGAACACACAGAAGCAATAACCATACTCTTTCACCCCTGCAGGGCCCGAACGCCAACACACCGGCCAGGAGGGTCCAGATATGTCCATCCCACCCCCAGAACAGGCCCGCAGTGAGGACAGCAGCTCTGTCGACCTGGAACCTGATGACCAGCCCGGACCATCGGGGACCTCTGGACAGTCGGTTCCCCACACACAGACACAGGCCACAGCAGACCTAACCCCCTCTGGGAATATCAGCACCGCTCCCACCCAGCGGGCTCATGCCTCTGTCTCCAGGAAAGGTCAATCAGCGGTGTGTCCGCCACTACAGGGCACCCAGGCTGACCCAACACCCCAACAACAACAGGGACCTGGGGGCAGTGGTAGCGGGCACACCGTCCAGGGGACAGAGGCCCGGGGAAACAGGGCAACTGGGAGGGCTGCAGTGCGACGGGGGGGAGGACAGGCCCAGGGAACCAACTCTCCAAGAGGCCCTCACCACCATCATGGGAGCATACCACCGCTCCCAGGAGATGATGGCGACGGTAATGGCCAGGTTCCAGGAGATCCAGGCACAGCAGGAGGAACGGTACATGGGGTACAGAGAGGAGCTCAGGAACATCATCCAGGCCCTGAACCTAATAGTCACCACATTGCAGGACCATGTGGCACCCCAAAGGGCCCCTGTCCCCAGCCCGGACCAGGAACAGCCTACCACCTCCGCCGGCGCTAGTGGACAGGAGGCCCCCACACAACGACGGGCCACCAGAACCCCACCTCCTGCTGAAGATCAACCACCCCGCAAGAGGAGCCTGAGATCACAAAGGAAGACAGAGTAGGATGCCAAGACCCCCGCCAGCCTAAGATCCCCCCGGATGTCATTCCACTGTCCCACATCATCACCCTGTCCAACCTTGAACTGCCCCTGCTCCATCCTTCTACAGGCATATGGACAATGCACCTGTGCGACCGAGAACTGGACTCTGCCATGGACATCACTCCACCCCCACCCATCACCGTTTTACTATCATGGACCTATATGTAGCACTTTAAATAAATCACTTATTGCACATAAAACACTCAGGAGTCTGCTTGTATTCTTAACAAATGTATTATGCATAACGGGTCAAAAATGTGCAGTTACTTTGTGATGACAACATACCAATGTCAATTTGCTTTACTCCATTGCCGAACAAAACAGAAGTCACGCAGTGGGTCATACAGCTCTGAAAAGCCAAGGGAAAGTCACAATTCAGTTGAAAGGAACTGGGGGGAAACACAGAAAGTAGAGATGCAGGAGGCCAGAAGGAAATGTAAAATGACGTGGGGGATTCTTACCTGGGTGCTACTGAAAATACTGTTGTATGACCGTGTCCCTGTTGTCCGTGTCGTCCCCGTCGTCTTCTTCCTCTTCACTCTCCACAGGCTCCACAGCTGCTACGACACCACCATCTGGACCATCCTCCTGCAGAAAAGGCACCTGGCGTCGCAATGCAAGATTGTGAAGCATACAGCAGGCCACGATGATCTGGCACACCTTCTTTGGTGAGTACATGAGGGATCCCCCTGTCATATGCAGGCACCTAAACCTGGCCTTCAGGAGGCCGAAGGTCCTTTCTATGATCCTCCTAGATCGCCCATGGGCCTCATTGTACCGTTCCTCTGCCCTGGTCCGGGGATTCCTCACTGGGGTCAGTAGCCACGGCAGGTTGGGGTAACCAGAGTCACCAATTAGCCACACACGGTGTCTCTGTAGCTGTTCCATCACATAGGGGATGCTGCTATTTCGCATAACATACGCGTCATGCACTGACCCAGGGAACTTGGCATTTACATTGGAGATGTACTGGTCAGCCAAACAGACCACCTGGACATTCATAGAATGGTAACTTTTCCTGTTTCTGTACACCTGCTCATCGTCTTTTGGGGGTACTAAGGCCACATGGGTCCCATCAATGGCACCAATGATGTTGGGGATATGTCCAAGGGCATAGAAGTCAGCCTTCACAGTGGCCAAATCACCCTCCTCAGGGAAAAATAATTAGCTCCGCATGTATTTCGTCAGGGCAGACAACACTCTGGACAAAATCTTAGAAAACATAGGCTGAGACATCCCTGATGACATGGCCACTGTTGTCTGAAAAGACCCACTTGCCAAGAAATGGAGGACTGACAGAACCTGCACCAGAGGGGGAATTCCTGTGGGTTGGCGGATGGGGGACATCAGTGCTGGCTCCAGCTGGGCACACAGTTCATGTATAGTGGCTCGGTCAAGTCGGTATCGAAGTATTATATGACGTTCCTCCATTGTCGACAGGTCCACCAGCGGTCGGTACACAGGAGGATTCATCCTTCTCCTCGCAAGTCCCAGCGGACGGTGCCTAGGAAGGACAACATGGAGCACAGAGTCAAACAACCCACAGGTACGTAACTACAGCTTGCACAGTACACGATTGTCAATGCATTGAATGGCTTGTATGAGTGGCAATGCAAGGCCTAGGCCTGTGTGACGCAGTAGTAATTAAGCCCTGTGGTCCCTTGTAATGGCGGCTGCCTGACCTGAGAAGTGTGACAATGGGATGTGAGGTCAATGCGCTGGCGTGACACACCGTGGCGGTAGGCGGTCGAAGACCGCGGCGCAAAGCCACATTGGTTAACATCGAACCCTATAGGTTTCATGGGCCAATGACTAGCTGCGCCGGAGGTCGCGGAACGCACCGCGGCGGTACGCACCGCCGCGGGCGTGACCGCCATTTTCTATCTGATTAATCATTCGAGACCTGATCATCCACAGGAGAGGACCTATACTGCAAGTGCTGCTGTGACCTCGGTCTGGGAGATACAATGGCTGCTGCGACTGGGGAAAGGGCCCCTGCCTTCACGACAGAAGAGTTGGAGAAACTTGTGGATGGGGTCCTGCCCCAGTATGCGCGACTCTACGGTCCTCCAGACCAACAGGTAAGTACACTGTGTGCACGTTGCATGGGCTATGCCTGGGTTGTGTATGGTGGATGTAAGATGGTGGGGTGGGAAGCGAATGAGGAGTGCAAGGCACAACAGATGAGAGCATGTGCCACATGGCAAGGTTGGGGAGGGGGGGCCAATCGCATCTATCATGCGGAAAATTGATGATATTTCAATTTCCACCCTGTACATGTCAAATAGGTCAGCGCCCATCAGAAGATCGACATTTGGCGTGCCATCGCCAAGGAAGTCCGGAACCTGGGGGTCCACAACAGACGGGGCACCCACTGCCGCAAGAGGTGGGAAGACATCCGCCGCGGGACCAGCAAGACCGCCGAGTCACTGCTGGGGATGGCCTCCCAACCTAGGAGGGGTGCCAGTCGTACCCTGACCCCCCTGATGTCCCGGATCCTGGCGGTGGCCTACCCCGATTTGGATGGGCGCGTGACGACATCACAGCAGACACAAGGGGGTGAGTACCAGCACATTCAGCTATCTTTACACGCAGTGGAGGCGTCTGGGTGGGGGAGGAGGGCTGTGGGTGACATTAGGCCAGGGCGCTTTCTGTAGTGTAGTCCCCTCCTTTAGGCATGGCCCTGTGCCCCCGCCCCCAACCTCTGTACGGTGCCAGGTACAGCTAGCCATGGTCCTGCATCACCCATGTGCGCGTTTGTTGTCCCTAGACCTGTTGGCCCAGTCACAAGTACTCAGTAGTGTACCCCGATTGCGCGGCTTAGTGCATGAGGCTCCTGTGTCTGTCCTCTCCGCCAACGGTGTTGACAATGCATGTACTCAACCTTTTATTATGTCTCCCCCCACCCTTTTTCTTTATCTTCTTGTGCATGTGTGCTTCAGCATCATCAGGCAGAGGAGACTTGGCACTGGAGCACGAGGGAGCTGCGACTCACAAGGCCCCGGTGGGCCATGGCACAGACACCGAGGCCACCAGTGATACGGAGGGCGAGGGGAGCTTCACAACGGGGAGCCGTGGTGAAACCAGCGACACCGACACGTCCTCGGAAGGGAGCTCCCTAGCGGTGGTGGCAACATCCGTGCCCCCCGCCTCTACAGGTACAGCCGCCACCCAGCGCACCAGCTCTGCCCTCCCAGCAGCCCCTCAGCCTACGCTCCGTGCCCGCTCGCCCAAGAAGGCCGGCGTCTCCTTCGCCCCAGGCACCTCAGGCCCTGCCACTGTTACCCCTGCTGCCCTCAGTGAGGAGGTCATTGACCTCCTGAGGACCATCATTGTTGGGCAGACTACCCTTTTGAATGCCATCCAGGGAGTAGAGAGGGAGGTGCATCGTAGCAATGCATACCTGGAGGGCATTCATTCGGGTCAGTCTGCCCATCAACGATCGTTCAATTCTCTGGCCTCAGCACTGACGGCAGCCATTGTCCCTGTTTCCAGCCTCCCTCTTCTAACTGCCTCCACCCTGTCTCTGTCTCCTGTTCATCTGCCTATCCCATCCACACCATCAGACCAGCCTGCACACACCTCAACACTCAAGGGCAGCTCTTCCAGACATAAGCACCACAGATCACACAAACATTCACCCAAGCAACACCCAGATGCAGACATGCCAACAGCCACTACCACCTCTGTGTCCCCCACCTCCTCGTCTCCCTCCTCCCTCACTGTGACGTCGCCACTCACACCTGCATGCACGCCACCAACAGCCAGTACACCCATCACCAGCACACCCTCCATTACAGTCCGCACACGTGCAGTCACCACCCCCACTGCCGTTTACACGTCCCCTGTGTCCTCTCCCACTGTGTCTGTCACCCCCTCTTCCAAGACACACAAACGCAGGCAGCCACCCACCCAACAGCCAACCACCTCACGACAGCCTCCAGTCCATGCACCTTCACCCAAGGACAGCACACCTGACTCTCCTACAACCACCTCCTCTTCCTCCACTCCCATAACCACTGCACCTACCTTTTACCTTGGTCCTAAAAAGTGTTACCTCTCCAATCTTGACCTCTTTCCCTCACCTGACCCACCCCCTCCATCTGCTAAGAGTCCCAAGAGCACCTCAGCCACCACCAGCCCGGGTTCACGTGTCAGCGTAGTCCATGGATTTTGGAGTCCCCCCTTTGCCAGCAGTGAGACATCGGTCAGCAGCAAGGGGACAGTCAGCCCCCCCCTGGAAAGAGGACCCGGAAAGTGAGGGGCTGCCGCGGGAGGAGTGCCACGGCTGCCCCCAAGGACCAAAGTTCGGACACTTCACCTGCCACAACATCCAGGGGAGGCAAGGCCCAGAGAGCCACAGTGAAGGAGGGCAAGGGCAGCAGAGCGGAGAAGTCAGGCAGCAGGAGCGCGGACCAGGAGGGCCCCACAAGCCCCATCCCGGGTGTGAGGGAGGACACCCAAGGGCTCAGGACACCGTCACCGAAGGGTCCAGCAACTGCACGGTCGGAGGGCGACTGAGCAGGGAGTCCTGCCCAGGTCAGACTCCCTGGAATTACAGGACAAACACCGCTGAAGAGTGCCCCGCCGTGCAGGAAGGCACCGCTGAAGAGGGCCCCGCCGTGCAGGGAGGCACCGCTGAAGAGGGCCCCGCTGTGCAGGGAGGCACCGCTGAAGAGGGCCCCGCCGTCCTGAAAGGCACCGCTGAAGAGGGCCCCGCCATGCAGGAAGGCACCGCTGAAGAGGGCCCCGCCGTGCAGGGAGGCACCGCTGAAGAGGGCCCCGCCGTCCTGAAAGGCACCGCTGAAGAGGGCCCCGCCGTGCAGGAAGGCACCGCTGAAGAGGGCCCCGGCGTCCTGAAAGGCACCGCTGAAGAGGGCCCCGCCGTGCAGGGAGGCACCGCTGAAGATGGCCCGCCGTCCTGAAAGGCACCGCTGAAGAGGGCCCTGCCAAGACAGGCCCCGCTCCGCTGGGCCCCGCCGTCTCAAGCACCGCTCCGCTGGGCCCTTCATCTCAGGCACCGATCCGCTGGGCCCCGCCGTCTCAAGCACCGCTCCGCTGGGCCCTTCCTGTCAAGCACCGCTCCGCTGGGCCCTTCCTCTCAAGCACCGCTCCGCTGGGCCCTTCATCTCAGGAACCGCTCCGCTGTGCCCTTCATCTCAGGCACCGCTCCGCTGGGCCCTTCATCTCAAGCACCGCTCCGCTGGGCCCCGCCGTCTCAAGCACCGCTCCACTGGGCCCTTCCTGTCAAGCACCGCTCCGCTGGGCCCTTCATCTCAGGCACCGCTCCACTGGGCCCTTCATCTCAAGCACCGCTCCGCTGGGCCCCGCGGTCTCAAGCACCGCTCCGCTGGGCCCTTCCTGTCAAGCACCGCTCCGCTGGGCCCCGCCGTCTCAAGCACTGCTCCGCTGGGCCCTTCATCTCAAGCACCGCTCCGCTGGGCCCCGCCATCTCTGCACCGCTCCGCTGGGCCCTTCCTGTCAAGCACCGCTCCGCTGGGCCCCGCCGTCTCAAGCACCGCTCCGCTGTGCCCTTCATCTCAGGCACCGCTCCGCTGGGCCCTTCATCTCAAGCACCGCTCCGCTGGGCCCCGCCGTCTCAAGCACCGCTCCGCTGGGCCCTTCCTGTCAAGCACCGCTCCGCTGGGCCCTTCATCTCAAGCACCGCTCCGCTGGGCCCCGCCGTCTCAAGCACCGCTCCGCTGGGCCCTTCCTGTCAAGCACCGCTCCGCTGGGCCCCGCCGTCTCAAGCACCGCTCCGCTGGGCCCTTCATCTCAAGCACCGCTCCGCTGGGCCCCGCCGTCTCAAGCACCGCTCTGCTGGGCCCTTCCTGTCAAGCACCGCTCCGCTGGGCCCCGCCGTCTCAAGCACCGCTCCGCTGGGCCCTTTATCTCAAGCACCGCTCCGCTGGGCCCCGCCGTCTCTGCACCGCTCCGCTGGGCCCTTCCTGTCAAGCACCGCTCCGCTGGGCCCTTCCTGTCAAGCACCGCTCCGCTGGGCCCCGCCGTCTCAAGCACTGCTCCGCTGGGCCCTTCATCTCAAGCACCGCTCCGCTGGGCCCCGCCGTCTCAAGCACCGCTCCGCTGGGCCCTTCCTGTCAAGCACCGCTCCGCTGGGCCCTTCATCTCAGGCACCGCTCCGCTGGGCCCTTCATCTCAAGCACCGCTCCGCTGGGCCCCGCCGTCTCAAGCACCGCTCCGCTGGGCCCTTCCTGTCAAGCACCGCTCCGCTGGGCCCTTCATCTCAGGCATCGCTCCGCTGGGCCCCGCCGTCTCAAGCACCGCTCCGCTGGGCCCTTCCTGTCAAGCACCGCTCCGCTGGGCCCTTCCTGTCAAGCACCGCTCCGCTGGGCCCCGCCGTCTCAAGCACTGCTCCGCTGGGCCCTTCATCTCAAGCACCGCTCCGCTGGGCCCCGCCGTCTCAAGCACCGCTCCGCTGGGCCCTTCCTGTCAAGCACCGCTCCGCTGGGCCCGCCGTCTCAAGCACCGCTCCGTTGGGCCCTTCATCTCAAGCACCGCTCCGCTGGGCCCTTCATCTCAGGCACCGCTCCGCTGGGCCCTTCATCTCAAGCACCGCTCCGCTGGGCCCCGCCGTCTCAAGCACCGCTCCGCTGGGCCCTTCCTGTCAAGCACCGCTCCGCTGGGCCCCACCGTCTCATGCACCGCTGGGCCAATGACTGTGCCGGTTCTGTGTCGTGCTAATGTTCACGCTGCACTCGGCTCACCCTGCCTCCTCCATTGCCTGTGGAGACTGTTATCCACTTGATGGACTGTGACTTTGCACTCCCCAGGATATGACAGTGGGCAAGCCACCCACTGTAGAGACTTGAGAGACTGTGGCTTTGCACTCCCCAGGATATGACAGTGGGCAAGCCACCCACTGTAGAGACTTGAGAGACTGTGGCTTTGCACTCCCCAGGATTGGACGGTGGGCATAGTGGCCCCTTCTTGGATCTGGCGTCGTGGACTCATGTGGCTGTGGTGCCCCCCCTTCCCTTCCCCCTGAGGTGCCTGTAGTTTTGTCATGTGATGCCCCTGCAGTGTTCTCTCCAACGGACTCAGGTCTCCTTTGTGGGCTTTGCCCATGTGTTGATACACTTCGGCCCACGGACATTTGCAATTTCTGTGACTGTGCGGGACTTTCTGCCTCTATTTCTCGGTCACGCAATGTTTACATTAGATAATATATCCATCATTTTCCTATTTTGCCATGTCTTCAATGAACCTATTTTGTACATAAATGTTGTTTCTCACTTGAATCATATCTTTTCGTTATTCCGGGGGGTTTGGGTGGGGTAACTTTGACTTGGTGCTCTGCATTGGTGTGTAGATAGTTGGGGGGTGGGTGTGATGCGTATGTGTGTGCCCGTAACCCTTCCTCCTCCCCCCCTTCCCTGTGTCGTAGGTGCGGTACTCACCGTTGTCGTCTGCGCCGGAGTTCGTACTCGTGGTAGATGAGCAGGTAGACGAGAGCGGGTAGGATGTGTAATTCGGGCTCCATGCTGTCCTCCGTCCTCGTGGAGTGTATAGAGGTGAGCGTTTTCCCGTTCGTAGTCTGTTTCCACCGTGTTTTTATCGGCGGGGCTCCCGCCCCGGATGAGGTGGCGGATTGGTGAGTTGTGATAGGGTGGGCGGTACTTTGTCTGCCGCCTGCCTGTTGGCGGTGACCGCCGCGCTGTTTCTCTGTCCCGCCGTGGCGGTCGGAGTGGTAAAGTGGCGGGCTGTGTTGGCGGTTCCCGCCAGCTTCAGAATTCCATTTTTTGGACCGCCAGCCTGTTGGCGGGTTGGCCGCCGCTTTATCACCGACCGCCAGGGTCAGAATGACCCCCCATATCCCATTAGGTTTTGTATCAGCATTTCTAGAATACATAGAGCAGGTGTTTGTGAAATTTGTATTTGAATTCTGGATCAACTGATTAGTGATATACAATAAAGGTAATTTTATTCTATTCATTTTAGAGTTCTTGATACGGTGGTTTTGGTGCAAATGTCTTTCTGGAATTTTAATGTGCAAATATTGGTTCACAATTGTGCCATGGGTGCTGGAAAATGAACACATTTACTCTGATGACTAATAAATTGGAGGTGGGTGGAGCAGAACAAATTTGGAAAAGTGGGCGAGTGGCAGCAGAAAGGGGGTGAAGGCTAAAAGATTAGGGGCCAGATGTATCAAACTACTTTACATTCGCAAACGATGCGAATCGCAGATTTTGGCCATTTGCGAATGCAAAAAGGTGGTCTGTGGTGCATGAAAGGCATTTGCAGGCCAAAAACAAGGATTTGCTAAATTTGCGTTTTTTAGCGAAGCGACATGGTTTTGCGTGTCGCATTTTGCGTTTCGCAATTTGCGACATGGAATACCGAATCGCTATTAGCATTTTGCAAATTACGAGTCAGAATAGTGACTTGCAAATACAGATTCGGTATTTCACGTCGGAAATTGCGAGACGCAAAATGCGACATGCAAAACCATGTCACAATTCGATGCATCAAAAATTAGCAAATTGCTAATTTTCGCAGAATGGCCTTTTGCACATGCAAATTACCACGGAGTGAAACCAGGTGGTAACCAGGTGCAACTTATTTAAAGAGGCCCAGAATGCCTCAGACTCTTTTCCACAATGGCTGCACTCTACGTCATGGCGAGGAGAATGAGGATCCTGGCAGGTTTGAGGAGAGGGAGGAGGAGACGGGAGCGCATTTTCAGAGTGCGCATTACCCTTTTTGACCAGACTGAGGAGGAAATATATGAGAAGTACAGGTTGAACTCAGCCATGATACTTGACCTGATAGCTGAACTACAACCCATACTGCAGCGCACAACACATAGGACTAATAGCATACCCACCCATGTGCAGGTATTATGCACCCTGCACCTACTTGCCTCAGGGAGCTATCAAGGGGTCATAGCAGCAGCTGGAGGAGTATCACAGAGTACCCTCTCTAGATTTTTTAATGCATTTCTAAACTCCATGCTGAGTAGGATACACCAGTACATCAGATTCCCCCACACCCCACAGGAAATACAGCAGAAAAAAATAGATTTCTACCAGATAGCACAGTTCCCCCACGTCCTAGGTGCCATCGATGGGACACATGTTGCAATCTGTCCACCATCGGCCACAGAGTATGTGTACCACAACCGTAAATACCAACATTCAATGAATATAAAGGTGATATGCAATGCCTCCTACATCATAACTGATCTCGTGGCCAGGTACCCAGGGAGCACACATGATTCATACATCTTTCGCCACAGCGGGATTCACACAAGACTGCTAGCTGGGGAGTTTGGTGAAGGATATCTACTAGGTATTTTCCCTCTGTACACTGGTGCATTGATGGCAGTGTGACGTCAAATGGCTCAGCTACTCATTATACCCTCTGTTCCTTCTAGGAGACAGTGCCTACGCAGTGCGCACATACATGATGACGCCCTATCTAAATCCTGCAACACCAGCAGAGCGGAGATACAACTCAGCACACAGGGCAACCCGCAATGTGGTGGAGCGCACCTTTGGCCTAATGAAGAGCTGCTTCCGGTACATCCACAAAAATGGAGGGGCACTACATTACAGCCCAGACACGACCTGTAGAATAGTGGCCACATGTGCGATCTTGCACAATATAGCTACCACCAGGGGCATACCTGTGGAAATATCAGATCCAGACTCAAATGAGGATGATGATCCCATACCACCCCTACAGCCAGCAGACAGGACCAGTGCAGCAGAGGGCAGGCAAAGGCGTGCTGACATCACACACAACCATTTCAGATGTAAGTAATGACAACACAAGCTCACTGACATGTGTTATGGTAGTTGGCACCTTTAATACCTTGACTTCAGGTAACATACGTGTCACTAGGAAAAAAAAGAAACACGTGTCATAAATGAGCCATTTACAGTGTCGCACTATTGTCTTCATAGTTGACTGTAAATCACCATGTGCAGTCAGTCCCCTGTGGCCATCAAAGTCACTTTTTACGGCCACGCATTCCACTCGAGTGCGCAGTGGCCTCGCCAGCACCTTTTGTAGCTGCCTCAGTGGCAGTGCTGTGCCTGGCACTGCGACGCCTAGGATACGTCGTGGGCACTGCAAGGCTGCTGAGGCTAGATGACTCTTCAGTATCTCCTAGTCCAAGTTTACTGGGTGTAGCACTGTGATTAGCTAGCATGGTATCCAGAATGTTTGTAATCTGGACCAGTCCCTGGGCTACATCCCGACTGCTGTGTGCTGCTTCCACCTGTGCGGCCACAGCATACTGTGATATGAGGGCAGTAGATGTCGCAAGGCGATTGACTGATCGACAAAAGCCACTAAAAATCCCCATAAATCGCCTTTCATGCCTGCGGTGGCTGACTCTCTCATGCCTGATCTCTGTACAGAGTTCCTTCACTGCATTAGTCAGTTCCCTGGTGTTCTCTGCAGCTGTAAGCTCTCCCTCATGCAGCTTGCAAATGTTTGTATTAAGGCACTCCAACTGCTTCTGCAGCCCCCCCATGTTGACATTGTGTGCCTGCATCTGCCTGTGCATTGCCCTCATGTTCTTGTTTTGCAGGTGCTGCACTTTAAGCATTGATGATTCCAGGCCACCGAAGAATGATGGGCCCTCACCTACTTCCACGTGCTGTGTGCCTGCATCGTGAGGCCTCCTGCGGGGTGTTGAGTGACGCTGGGGCAGGGACTGCTGTCTTACGGTAGATCTGGCTTCTGGGGATGAAGTGTGGGCTTCTTCCCGCATGTCATCGAGTCCGGGCTCAAATCGGGGAGAGGTACAACCCTTGCCCTGCGTCTGATTGGCGCAATACTCACTGACTCCCTGGTGTTGGAGTCTGATGGAGGCTGTGTTTCAGCATCTCCCACAATGGCACAATCTGCTGCTGCTGGGTCTGGGCCATCTGCAACGACAATGTGCAGTATGTCATTTATGTATGTATCTCCAAATGTTGCACAATGGTAATAAATGTACAGTTACATCATATCACTATGTAGTGGGTGTTGTGTTCTTCTGGGTATCGCTCTACTTAATTACATTCTATGTGCTACTTTCAGCTCTGGGTTGTGGACTACCACTCCCATAAGGCATTGTTGTGCCGCATCTAAGATGTGGAATGGAGTACTTATCACAATGGTTTGCACTGCTTGCTATTTCCTAAGGGGCATTTGTACATACACATACGGGGTTACATTTCATTATTGAACTTACCTTTACTGGTGCTGGGTGTTCCGGACATGTCTATGTCAGTGACCCCACTGACAGCTTCTGGGAGCAGTGTCGACTCCACTAGGTCTTCCATGGGGGTGGAGGGTGTCTGGGTGGATGGTCCACCTCCTGTGGTCCTTGCCTCTTGTAGTCTGCTGGCCACCCTCTCCTTGGCACGGGAACGCAGGTCGTACCACCCCTTTCTTATCTCCTCCACTGAGCGCTGTGCAACCCCCACTGTGCATATTTTGGTCTGTATGCCAGCCCAGAGTTTGATCTTCTCACTCTCTGGGACCTGGAGTGAGCTCTTCCCAAAAAAACGGCCATGGCTCCTCACCACCTCCTCAGTGAGCACCTCCAGTTCTTGCTCACTGAACTTCAGTTTTCTCTTCCTCTCTCCCGTCTCCTTCCCATTAGCAGCATTGGCCATGGTGATGTAAAGTCCTGGCTTGCTCATAGACTTGCTCCCTGGGGCTGCGTCTCTCTCACTGCTACTTTGGGTGTGGCTCCTGGAAACAGCCTGGGCTGACTCACTTCCTGCTTGTGATGTCATCAGGCTGTGCCAGGTGTGTGTTTTCGCAATTTGCGATTTTCAAATACCGAATCGCAAATATTTTTGCGATTCGGTATTTGGGCCTCGCAAATTGCATTAGCGAATTTTAAGAAATCGCTATTTCCGAATCGCAATTATGTTACATTGCATTTTGCGACTCAGAAATAGCGATTTCTTAAAAATCGCTATTTACGCTTCGCTAAGGGGTTTTTTCATACATCTGGCCCTAGATCCAGGATGGGCTAAGCCATGAGGAAAAGGGTCAACGGCAGCAGGACAATGATCTACCGGCCCACAGCATTATTTTTACAATTTATGCCCCCTAGAAATCGACAAAAACATCAGCAGTCAAGAGTTCTGGCTTACTTTATGCATCAGTCCCAATTGAAATACACCTAAAGATGTTGAGAAATATTCTGTTCATATTTATGTGTACTAGCGAGTTGCAGGGAATGATGCTATTAAGACTGTTCATGTGTTTGAATGAATTAATGAATGATTAAATCCCATTTATATCACACTCAGCTGCTCCAAGAGTGTCCTGGTGCTCTGCATCACAGGTAATGAGGAAACAAGACCGACAGGCTTCCGGACACCCTAAACACTAACAAGATATGTTTTTGATGCATTCTGGAAATTTGCTTCCTTCGCAATTAATCTTAAATGGCCAGGCAACTGATTCCACATGTCCACGGCCAGAGCTGTGATAGAGGAACCCCCTCTCGGATGCTTTTTAAAGTGGAGGACTGTTAACAGTGCATAGTTACTAGAGAGCGGCAATCTCCCTGGTCCATCTTCTTTGATCCTCACATTCAGGTATGCAGACCCTTTTTATGGATGGGTCGGTGTGTCAGAATTAAGGAGTTAAACACTATGGCCCTCATTACAACCCTGGCGATCGGTGATAAAGCGGCGGTCATACCGCCAACAAGCCGGCGGTAAAAAAAAGTGGAATTATGACCACGGTGAAAACCGCCCACTCAGACAGCCACTTTAACACACTGACCGCCACGGCGGTAGCAACAAGCACCGCGGCGGTAACCGCCAACAGCCAGGTGGAAGACAATGTATTGCCCACTCTATTACAAGAGTCCTATCTGCCGCCTTTTCCGGGGCGGTACCAACAACATCAAAAGCACGGCGGAAACAGATCTCAGAAGTCAAAGGACTCACCTCTGGAGACTCAGGGAAGAACCACGCCGCCATGGAGCCTGAACTGCAGGTGCTCCCCATGCTGGTCAACCTCTTCCTACACCAGGAATACCAACGGCAGCGACGACAACCATGGTGAGTACTGCCGCCTAGCACACAGGGGAGGGGGGAGGAAAAAGAGAGTGACACACACATGCAACGCCCCAACACCATACACACAAACAGATGCAACAATATTACACATCCACCCCTTACCCCTCAGGAACAATTCAAGGACTTGGTATTGGGATGGGTGGGTTGTGATGGTGGGGGTGTGTGTGAGGTGGTGGAGTGATGGTAGTGAGGGTGAGGGTGGGGTTATGTGATGGCAAGCAGGTAGGGGGGTGATAGTAATAGAGATTTGACTTACCAGAGTCCAGTCCTCCTGCTACTCCTGCCAGGCCCTAAGGATGCAGTATTGCCAAGACTTGTGCCTCCCATGTTGTTAGTTGTGGGGGAGGAGGCGGGGGTCCACCGCCAGTCCTCTGTACTGCTGTCTGGTGTCTTGCAACCACGGTACGCACTTTCCCCGGCAGGTCGTGCCACCTCTTCCTGATGTCGTCCATTGTTCTTAGGTACTGTCCCACGGCATTGACCCTGTCCATGATTCTCCGCCATAGATCCATCTTCCTAGCAATGGATGTCTGCTGCACCTGTGATCTGAATAGCTGTGGCTCTACCCGGATGATTTCCTTCACCATGACCCTTAGCTCCTCCTCTGAGAACCTGGGGTGTCTTTGTGGTGCCATGGGTGTAGTGTGAGTGGTGTGTGTGAGGGTGTGTGGGGTGATGTGTTGGGGTGTGTGCTGTGAGGTGCGTGGATGGTGTACGGGTGATGGTGTTCTGTGGCTCTGGTTGTGTGGGTGCTCTTGCTGTATCTCTCTCTAGTGGCAATTTTTGTTAATCGTAAAGGGATGTGGGTATTGTGGGTGTGTGTTTTATAGTGGTGTGGATGTGGTGTGTGTATGGGTGTCAGGTGTGTGTTATTCAAATTGTCCAATGTGGTGTTGTTTTGTATGTGTGTGTGTATTTTGAGCGCAGCGGTATGTACCGCCAATGGTTTACCACGGTCGAATGTCCGCTGCGGTGATACGTGGGTCCTAATGCAGTGGGCGTAGTTCTGTTGGCGTAACGGTGTGGGTTTTGCTACTGCCATTTTATCACTGACCTTTGGGCTGGCGGACTTATGTGTGTATCTGCATAGTGGTGGATTGCTATGTGTGTGTTATAATATGGGTAGCGATAAATCGCCAAGATGGCCGTATGTTGGCGGCAGTCAGCATGGCGGTAAGCGGGACTTACCACCAATGTCATAATGAGGGCCTTTGTGCTAGTGTTCTGGAATCCAATGAAGCTTTTCACAGAGATGAGATACTGACAAATACTTAGGTAGCTTGTGTAGACTACAGCCTGCCATATTTTGAATTAGGTACTCGGGCTGCCCTGGTACAAAACATTGACATAATCCTGCCTAGATAAGATCAAGGCCCTGGCCACTGTGGCCTGATGATCATCAGGATCAGGTGCAGAATTTTCCTGAGTTAGCGAAGAATCCAGAGGCAAGAATTTACAACAGATGAAACCTGGGTGCAGAAGGAAATATGCAAATACGCACATTTCTGGCCCCTGTTGCAAGGGTGGCAGGGGGAGCGGATGGGCATTATAAAGCTAGGTTAGGCTCCTGTCCTTCCCAGAAGGGAATATAGCCCAATAAAAAGGATCTCGGTCTTGTCTAGGTTACACTGTAATTTGTTCCTTTGAAGGCCAACCTGCAAAGATTTATGTGAAACCTTTAGCCGTGGGCTCGAATGAACTTAAAATGGCTTAAAGGGTTAATGTAAATGATGGAGAACATTAGAAGTAACATGAAAGTCATATGTCTGTGTACTAGAAGACAGCACAGTTTGCCCTCTGTCGGTGCAGATTGGCAGGATCTAGTGGGCAATGATCCTACAATGGTGGCAGCTGTAGGGAACAATGATGTCGCATTGTCTCTAGTGTAGGTTTTCAAAGCTGTTCCTGCATCTGCCCAGTTCCAGACCTACCTATTTGGTCAGGGTGGAATTTTAACTATGGCAGAGTAATCAGAGTGATTTTGGTAATTCTATGTTACTCTTTGAAGTGAAAGTACCAATAATAACATGATTTCCTTTGTTGCTATAATTAAAAGTAATTTCGGGGGAAAAACTCCTACCACAAGAATATATGTTGCAAGTGGATGCTCGTTCTCATTATTCCTGTTCTGCTGCATTTAGCGCTAGTCATTAGTGCAAAATACATTATTGTGTCCAATGTGGATGTGAGGGGGCATGTTTCTGCTACAAAATAGCACTAAACACAGAATTACTCTCACATAGTCCTTAGGTAATCCTGTATGCTCATACTACACAGAATTACATGGGTTACACCATCCCATGCCTTCAGCCCCTTGACCAAAAAAAAAATCTAAGCCTGCTGCTAATATTCTGAGGATGTTTCACACCTGTAATAGGCATGAGCTGTGCAGGGCCACAAAACATGAGCTGCAACCCCAGGTCATATTTTGTGCTACCATATGATATTTTCTCTTTACCAGGAGACCATGAGAAGAGACCATATCATGTGTCACCTGGTGGCACTGTGTGATTTGGCAGGTCTGTGTATCCCACAAGCTTTACACCAACCCACTCAGCTGAAGCTGTAAACTCTCCTCTAGACTAGAAACCCCCTGATGAGGCGTACCGGCCCCAAAGTTGCATCCGCAATCATGACTGCCTCATTTCTCCTCATCCCCCACCTTATCTTCCCTCATCACTCTCCTCCACATAATGCAGAGCACGTTCTTCAAAACATCATATTTGATTCCATTTTACATCAATAGTTACAAATTACATAAATTGTAGTGATGCTGGGAGAATTATACCGCATTTCCAATTGCGATATATTGGTGCAAAATGTTGCTATTGAACTCGTAGGTTAGAGCAAATATTATTTTGCACAGTTCAGGTGGTGCTAATATGTTGATGCTACAAAGAGTACAATTGAAATGTGTTTTAAGGAAAATACTGTTAAGCCGCATTTCCAGCACCTCTAACTGTCTGTGTTACTCTCTACTGATGAAAAACAACCACCCTGAAACATGAGCTTCTGTCTAAGGATACTCAGCACTTGCTGCACCAACCGTGGTTAAAATGAAAGATTCTTCAATGGCAGTAAGTGTTACCATGTGCCGCATCTGAGCGAACTGGGTGCTGGGGTGTCAAGGAAGTATGCTTCCGCCCTGGTTTTTGTTTTGAGTTTAAAAAAAACCACCTATTTGAAGTTCCAAACAGCAATTTAATTCGTACTGGGTACTACATAGATGTTCATTATAAGCATATTAATGTACATAGACCGTCAAACTTTACATAAATACAGGGCTTGAGAAAATGAAATGCTTTCAGTTCTCGCTTTATGTCTTGGCCAACTTGAGAATTTACAGAAATTGTGTTTTTCTTTCTACTGATGGACTTCGGAGTTGGCAGAGAGGTCTGGCAATGTCCAGCTGGCTTGCATTTAACTTCCATCACTTGTTCCTAGCTACACCACAAGTATTTTTTGCTTAGCAGTAGCCGAAGGGGTAGTGACGGGAGTGAATGTGCCTCCGATGCCCCCATCTCACTGGAACATGCACAGGAGCCATGGCATGCATCTTTGTGTCGATACACTGAGCCACACCAACATGGGTAGGGTTCACTGGCCCAGGACCCAGGACCCAGAGCCAGGGCTGCAATTCTGACGCTTTGCACTTAATGCCAAAAGTGGCAACAATATTATCTACAAATGCCAGGATAAAATTGTGACCACACAGCTCAATTTAATCCCTTATTATTATGGTTTTAATATATAGATGTGGTCTGGTTAATAGGGAAATTAACACAGTACCGTGGGTAATTTCCTTTTGCTAATATGTCTCTCACTTGCCATCTCGTTACGTGTTTTAATGCTTTGCATTGGAAATTAAACATATTTAAAAAACCCTCAAATTCTCGGAAGGAGACACCATATGATTAAAGAAAGTAGGGTTCAAGAGACTGAGGGAATGACCATTGCAACATTGTTTGCTTCCCAGGAAGAACCTGAATAAAACATGGAAGTGGTCACAAAATTCCAGAATTCCAGAAAGGCTGTTTAAAAAAAAAATATTTGGTAATCCGTTTATTTGCTGTGAGCAAGAAACCGTTCCAATAAGAAATGCTGTACGAATTACATGTTATTCGGTGCATAGGACAATTGCAGTTTAGGGAGCTGCACAAAGATGGCGATGGACTAGACAGATGATCAATGACAGGACAGTACACAGTTTTATTATATATGCATAATTACAGTAATGTTATTGTGGAGATAGTTTACTTAAGGCAATTCTTATGTGGTGTGATGTTCCTGAAAATTAGTTCTGAATGATGTGAGCACATGTACACAGTACAGAGAGGCTAGTTACCTAAGGTCCGATGTACAAAGCTATTTAGCGTGTGCAAACAGCAAAATCTGCCGTTCGCGACTGCTAAATGGCCTTGTACCCTATTTTGCAATTCAATAACCTATTACTGACTCAGGGTTTACGACTCGCTAATAGGAAGGGGCATGCTAAGAGTGTCCCTTCCTAATAGTGAGTTGCAGTGGTATGTGTGAAAGTTTTGCGACTGGAATTCAGTCACAAAACATTTGCAGGTTAACACTGATGTGAATAAGCTCGAATCTGTCACAGAGGTAAGTTCAAATAGAAGGTTTATTTCTATAAGCGACCTAGCATCCAGCCACTCTGGAGAGCTTCAGTAACTGTCACCTCCAGAATCACTAGACGCCAACATTCCGCCGAACACAGCGCGGAATCAAAACATAACATATCCTCTTATCTTCACACTAAGTAACTAATTAAAAATAATAAACAAAAACAACAAGAGAAATGGAAAACAAGTCGTACTTAAGAATACATGTTACAAATGACATAGTTCTTCAAATAAGTAATACATTAATAAAGAAAACAATAAAGCAATAATTTAGAACAAAAGTTACAAATGTTATTTCATAACACAGTTCAACAGATAACTTAGGACACTACATAGTCCTTCAAATAACTAGGACACTTATGGATCCTCATCGGTTGTTTACGAATGGATGTCTCCACTTGAGGTGTACTTGCACCTTGTTTTTCACCCTCTTGAAATGCACTTGTACTTTGTATCCCACCTCCTTGAGCTGTACTCGTGCTTTGTATCTCAACCTCTCCAGCATTTTCACAGGTTCCATCACTCACACCAAAGGCAAAAGCTTCTGAATCAACATCCATCTTACTCCCATTTCCCAAGAAAAATGAACTCGAGCACTCTTCCACCTCTTGACTACGGGCACATGCTCCACTTCTCTGATACAAAGCCACATTTCTCAGATTCCACTTCTCCCCTCCTTCAATCTCAACTTGAAACTTCCCCACCTTCTTCACACGAAAAGGGCCTCTAAATCTCGAAACACCCCCCTTGACTCTTCCTGACTTGACTTTAACCCAATCCCCAACCTTCAACTTATAGTTGTGATGAGGGATAACAACCTTCTCACCACTCGACATCTTGACTCCTCCTGAAGCAACCCACTCTTGAAGCCAGGGGGGAATCAATTTCGACCCTATCGATCGCCCCCTCATCACTCGAAAAGGAGACTTACCAGTAACACTGTGAATTGTGGAACGATAGGCACGTACCACATCAACAATCATTTTCCGCACACAACAACGATTAGCAAGAGCTAGCTGTACTGTCCCCTTGATTAATCTATTGATTCTTTCTACAATTCCATTACCCTGAGGATAATATAGGGACGTTCTAGTGTGACGCACTCCACAATTCTTCAGAAACAAACACATCTCATTCGAAGTTAATTGAGTGCCATTGTCCGTAATCATGACCATAGGAATACCTTCTTCCATAAAAATGTCCTCCAATACCTTTATGGTCGTGGTTGTGGTCACATCACGTACGAATTTAACCACTAACCATCTTGAATGTACATCCACCACCACTACTGCAAAACGCATCTGAAGAGGAAGTTCAAAAAGTGGACCAATAAAATCTAAACAAATCGTGTGCCAGGGTTTCCCAGGATCTTCAATGTGCCCTTCCATCCTGCCCACTCCGACTTTCAACCTCTTCTCACTCTCCTTGCACAGTCTACACTGCTCCACCCAACACTTGACCTGACCATCTAAACCAGGCCACCAAAAAAACTCTTTCAACCTCCTGCTTGTCATCCCCTGACCCAAGTGACCTTCATGAGCTAAGGAAAATAATTTAAACCTTAACCCAGCTGGTGGAACAAAACGTTCTCCCCGCATCAATACACTGTCTCCACAACACGACAATTCATCTAACACATCCAGAAATGGTCTTACCGACAACGGAAGAGAACTCTCTCTTCTAGCCCCTAAAGAAACTAGTTTGAAAACATACTTAAGACAATCATCTGCAGCCATCTCACTCTTCCATTCCTCCAGCGTAAATGTACCCAAACCCCACTCAACCACATCACATATAGAGGCTACAGCATCATCCGTATCGCAACACTTTATCGATTGAGGATCAACTTTTTCCCAGTCAAGAGACAACCTGCTCAGACAATCGGCCTGGACATTTTTCCAACCTTGGACATACTCAACTTGATACAAATACTCTTGCAACCTTGCAGAAAGTCTGGCCAACCTCACTGATCCCTTCCCCGCACCACCAGCAGACAATATCCTTAGCAATGGTTTGTGATCACTCCTCAAAGTAAACTCCAACCCCCACACATACGTTCTGAAGTATTCTGTACCCCATACAGCCGCCAAGGCCTCCCGTTCAATAACAGAATAATTCCGTTCCGTCTGGGTCAAAGTTCGAGACGCAAATGCAACCGTCTTCTCTTGACTCCCATGCTTTTGTGACAACACAGCTCCTAAACCAGTACCGCTGGCATCTACAGTCAAGATAGAACGCAAATTAATGTCAAAAGCTGTAAGGATACCTGCACCACAAATTTCCCCTTTGATTTTATCAAAGCAACTCATCTGCTCACCAGACCAACAAAACTTACTCCCATTCCTCAGCAACTTCCGTAAATCCTCAGTCTTGCTTGCAAACTTATCCACAAACTTGGAGTAGTATTCCACAAGTCCTAAAAAGGACCTTAATTGTTCTTTATTAGTTGGTGCTGGTGCCAACCTAATGGCTTCTAATAGACTTCTTTTTGGTTTAATACTCCCTTTAGAAATAGAGTACCCTAAGTAGTCAATTTCCTCCACCAGAAAAGTGCACTTCTCTTTGTTCAAACTTAAACCAGCTTCACCAATGATCTTGAGAACTTTCCTGAGTGTGATATTATGTTCATCAACTGTTTCACCCATCACCAGTATATCATCCTGAAAAAAATAACACTCCTTTAACATCTCCAAAAATCTTTGCCATCATACGTTGAAACACACTCGCAGCGGAAGCCAGACCAAAAGGCATACGGGTAAATTGAAATGTACCTTCCGGAGTGACAAACGCTGTAATGTGTTTGGATTCAGGATGAAGTCTAATCTGATGATAGGCATTTCTCAAATCTAATTTCGAGAAAAACCTACCATTTTTAACCGCTGTTAACAACTCATTTATATTTGGCAAGGGATAAGTATCCACCACAATATTCTGATTCACAGACCTCAAGTCCACACATAATCTCACATTTCCATCTGATTTCCGTGTAATGACAACTGGGGAAATCCATGGAGAAACCTCAATAGGTTCAATGGTACCCTCTATTAACATGTTGCTTATTACTTTTTTGACTTCATCCCTCACCACAAATGGTATCTTGCGAACTTTGTGTTGACTAGGGTGAGCATCATCTCTCAACATTATCTTATGTACATAACCTTTCAAGCATCCTAACTCTTTCTTAAAAACATCCCTGGCCCCCTCCAAAATATCTTCCAATTGTACATTATCTACCGACAAAATTTGACAGGCGGCTCTAGGACTGATGACAATGTTGAGATCAAATTGATGCATCCATCCCAGGATGGGTGGACCTTCAACAGCCACATAAATTTTCCCAAGAACTTTCCTCTTTCCAAACTGAATTTCCTTCAACATATAACCAAGCAATTGGATTTCCACCCCTTGATACCCACCCGGGGATATATCCTTTGGTAACAATTTTTCCTTCCGCCAATGACTTCTAAAAAGGCTCTCTGGAATTATGGTGTACAATGAACCAGAGTCCACCATGAGGTTAATTTGAACTTCCCCAATAGAGAAAAGAGCCGATGGTCTAGAGCATCTGCGGTCACTCCCATTCACTCTCATGGTCACATCATTCTCAACTACAAGTATCCTGTCCTCACCAGCAGATTCACAGCACTCTTCCACTATATTTATACTTGGTTTAGATTCTTTAGCAAATAGGTTACCTTCCCTACACACCCGAGCATAATGCCCCCTACGACCACACTTGCGACACTCCTTGTTGACAGCAAAACATTTCTTGGAGTCCCCTAAATGAAAAGTACTGCCACACCGAAAGCACTCTTTTCCCTTGCTCCTGTTATACCCCCCTTTCTTTGGTACAATTCCAGTTTCCTGTTGAAACCCTGTAGAATTGCTTGACAAATCCATAACATCCACAGTTTTCTCTTTCCTTTCTAATTCTTTTATACAGCGTCTCGATTCCTCCATAACTTTTGCTAGGTCAATAGCTTCTTGCAATGCGGGATCCTTTGCCGCCCACAACCTCTCCTGAATCTTTTTATCGCGGCACTGAACAATAAGTTGATCCCTTATTAGTTCATCAGTCATGGTTCCAAACCTGCACTTGACAGACAACTCTCTCAACCGTGACACAAAATCGTCAATGGATTCATGATGGTCTTGGGGTTGAGTATAAAATTTATATCTAGCTAGCACTAGATTAGTTTGTTTAGCGAACCTGTTCTCCAATCTTTTAATGGCTTCTTTAAAAACATCGTCCATAGGTTGGCCATTGGGCCCCATGGAAGGGGGAAGATATTTAAAAATCCTTTGACCTTCGCACCCCAAAGTACTTAGAAGAATAGCTTTTTTTCTTTGTGGCGAAAAACTTTGTCCATCCAAAGCGACAATATAATTATCAAGCATTTCTATCCAATCTTCCCAGGGAAGAGTTGGAATACCTGGAAGAGATAGACATAATGGTGGTGGGGAAATATTGGTCTGGGTAGCCATTATAACTGTGCACAGACAATTTGTACACAACACAATACAGTACAATGTTAGAGTACAGTTATTCCTTACTCCAAAGATGCCAGCTCTTTTCTAATGTCACGTGCCTCGATGCACCAATAACAGTACAGTGTCACAGCGAGGCTCCTACAATGCCCCGTTTTTATTTTCCTCTTCTTTTTTTTTTTCTACGCGTTCCAAGTCTGAAGATGCCACCCACAAGTCTGCCTCCTCCAATCAATGCGCTGATTTGACGTGAACCAGCCTGCTCCCCCGGAAGAACTAGTGGTGTCCTTCCTGAAACAAGCAGTCAAATAATAAAACCCCCGGCTGCTCGTCAACGCGGCACGAAGGGGAAACTCCAGTCAGAACACCAATTAAAACGGGGGCGCCCGTAATTGCCGAACAGGTGCTGGCAGGCAAGATCGAAAGTCGAGAGAAGATGGGCGCACCCGCAAACATCAAATAAACACCTGCTGCCGGGTCCGGACGGAGATCAGCACCACTCTCGCCTGTGCACCAGCGTGAAGAGGAATAAGCAACGGCACACAGAAAATCCAAATCGGGCCGACCTAGGTCGCGTTAATCTTGATCCCACCTTCGTCGCCAAAACTGATGTGAATAAGCTCGAATCTGTCACAGAGGTAAGTTCAAATAGAAGGTTTATTTCTACAAGCGACCTAGCATCCAGCCACTCTGGAGAGCTTCAGTAACTGTCACCTCCAGAATCACTAGACGCCAACATTCCGCCGAACACAGCGCGGAATCAAAACATAACATACACCAACATCAAGTTGGTGGTAGCCAGTCGCAAACAGGAAGAGGTCCCCAAGTGACCGCTTCCCTTTGTAAATGTGGGTGCAATTTTTTTTTAAGAGTGACAGTGGTCTCACGGAGCACTTCCTACTCTTAAGATATTAAAAGAAAATGTACAGTTTTGTTTCTGTAATGAATCCTGTTTTCCCTTAAGAAAAATGGGCTACATTACAAAAACATTGCTTTATTGAAAAAGCCATCACACACATGGTGGTCTGCTGACTGAAGCAGGCCACATTTCCTGTGACTGCTGGCCATTCACAATGGGTCGCAAATTGTGACCTGCCTCATGAATATTGATGAGGCAGGTCCATTTCTGGCCCACTGCAAATCGCTAAATGTGTTGGAGACACATTAGTATATCGCAGTTTGCGATTTCCTAATTCAAATCGCAAAGATTCACAATTAGGAAATCACAAAGCAGAATCTTTGTACATCTGGCCCAGAATTAGAAATCTATATACTGTGTGCTGCACACAGATTTGGAATGTCGGCAGCTTTTTTATAGTGATGGCCAGTAATTGGGAAGTAGTGACAGAGGATTTTAGAGAGGGCAGGAGATAGAATCCGTTTTTATGGTCTGACTTGTCGGGACAGCTGTTGCCAGAAAGTTATGTGAACATCAGTAGAGTGAGGCCTTGGCTCTGCTGACATGTTGGAAGTTAATAGCTCATGTTTTGATTGGACAGAAGTTGTGTGCTTCCACAAAAAAGTGTTTACTCTCCACACAGCTGTGATCATTTTGGTTATTTATATAGCTGTTTGAGTTTGAACTTTCACAGGAACACACATGACACGTTAATGCTATTTAAGTGTCTAAGATTACTAGATAATGTATGTTATTTTTCTCTGGCAACAGCACAGATGGAAAGAGGGCAGACCTTAACTTACATGAATATTTAGGTCTGTCTTGACAGTGCCGCGGCCCCCGGTCCTTTTACAATACTATTGTACAGTCCTTTGCATCTACACAAATACATACTAATTCTCATGCTATGTCATTACATTGCTTCACATTACCATAAAACAGACTTATTGGCAATGCCAATGATTTTCGGTTTTGAAGACCGGGATCAGTAGGTTTACATAGAGCTTTTTTAAGTTGAGAGCGTTCCAGTTCGGTGCCTGACAATGCATATGTTCTGTAAAACTAATTCCCATTAGGCAATGTTTAAAATTGCATCTTGCATCAAATAGCTCTTGAGGCATGCAGGGACGGCTGTCAGGAAGGCGCGGCTGGGTGACACGCAGTGCCTCTGGCAGCCATGTCTCAGTGCCCACCGCATCACCCTCGGAATCGCAGCAGCCTCAGCTGGCGAACCTCAGCTGCTCGTAATGAGATTTCTTTCATCTCCTCTGTTTTTTGGGATGGTTCAAGCACCAGTGCTCTGCGGATAGATTCGTCGGCTCTCACTGAAAGGAACATTAAAATGCCATTTCCACTTTTTAAACACAGACACAGAGGACACACGATACGTGACTCGAGTTTGTGTTCTTTTAAATTGGTCTGGCCGTCATTTTATTTTGAGCTCTGTAAAATCCCTCTGTCAGGAAACAGATATTCTGGGGGGTGCTTCCCCACAAAGGAATTTCAGTTTTAATTCTTGACCAAAATGCCAAGATGAGTGGAAGGGACATTATGCAGCCTTTAACTTTCAGTGACAGCACCAAGTTGAGCACCTCACTTAACACTCCTTAGGCCCCTAAGCGCCCTCATATTTGATGCTGAGACTTTAGAGAAAGCCCAAGATTACATACCACAGAAGGTGAACAAGGCTCAAATAGTCCTTTCTGGTTTAATCTACTGACACTCCCTTGTGCACTGAGCCTAGGGGTAGCCAATGAAGAGGCAAGGGTAAAAGGTTACTGGATGACTCCCCGTCATCAAAGACCCAATGCTCCAATCCTTTTTTTAAACAAATCTTTATTCTCAGGTGTGTTTATTTAAGTGTGTTTGGATTATGACTCACACACTACAAGAGGGTGTTTATCTACACTAACACCCACATTGAAATGATCATGACCATAATTCCATTCCTAACAGCAGAGGTTCCCTGTTGACATTCCACGATAATCAAAAACATTCAAACCCAGGGTATGAAGGCCTGATACCTCACCCCTACCTTTTTATAACAAACAAATCTGTGTATATGAAAGCTACAAAACTAACAAGTCCACGAACCAACAAAACTGATTGTCGTGACATGGGCGTGGATAAAAGCCCACAGAGAGATTACAACAGGGGCCAGTGTGCTTGCGCACTCGACCCTAAAAACACTGGTAACTTCTATTCATTTTCATTAATTCAGCAAAGAATCTATCCAGATCTTTAGTAACTTCGTCTTTGATTGTGATGGGCATATTCTGCATCCTTCTCCAAACAGACCTTTTTTTAAAATAAATTTGATATAAACTCCTCTTAAGCATTCTGGTTTATCACCATAGACATTAGGAAACTCACAAATTCCATGTCACCTACTTCTGGAGGTGTTATGTCATTAAGTTCTGTTATATCTTTCAATTGTGAGGGCGGTTGTTAGGAGGAATCAAATAACAGATTCAGAGCCTTTTGGTGAAACAAGCTAATATTACTGTCACCTTTGCTTAGAAAATAGTTTTCCGGTTGTGTATCTTCTTTTGCTTTCTGTACAGCCTATAAAATACCCGAGCAATTTTATAGGTTCCCCACTGTATCCCACTGTATCGATGTCAGGTTTACATTATTTGATTCCAGTTTTCATAAACGTCTCAGAAAACTACCTGGACACCGTGGTTAATTTATCATCTGACTCAAATAACATTTTTACAGGATACACTTCTACATTTGCCAGATCAGACTTGACCAGCATTATTACTTCACACAATTTGCTTTATTATTTGTTCAGCTTGTTCTGTGACTTCACTGACAGTAGTAACTCTTATAAGTGCTTCTCACACCTTTTAAAACTGTCCATTTGTTCCTCCATACACTTTGCAAACCACTTTAATGGCAGGGCATTCCTTGTCATTAGCAAAATTACCTTGGTTAGAGCATCTCACACTAACCTTGCTTTTTTCTCTTTTTGGTTTCACATTGACTTCGTGTAGGTTGGCTGATCAAGTACAACAGACTGCTTGTCTCTTTAAGTAAATATGATTTATTGTTCTTTTACAGAGTACTTTTCTTTTCTGTAGGGGTGAGTCTAAGGTAGGGTTTGATAGACGTATTCTCTCTTCTGGATGCTAATCTTGTCTTCTTCTGTCTTCTCTTTCCATAGGCCTCTCAGGAAGCGTGTGGGGACAGAAGAAGAATAGGGATGGTAAGTGCTTGTGTATAACACTCTCTCTCTCTCTCTCTTTTCTTTCCTCTCTACTATCTCAACACTTACTTTCTTTGGCTCTCTTCCTTTCCTTTGCTCTTATCTGGTCTTTTCATACGGTTCTTCCTTCAGCCTGCTTTCCTTGTCTCACTCGTCTTTCCCTGTTCCTGCGGGGAGGGTTCCTCTTTTCTCTCTCTTCTCTTTGTATATATTCTTATCACAGCTATCTGGGGTTTTCTCTTCTCCCTTTCTTCCTCCTTTTTTCTCTTTACTGTCTGGAGTTTGTCTGCTTTTTAATGTTTGACCTCTTTCTTACTGCCTGGTCTGCTTCTTTATTCCTTTTTTCTCTTATGTTACCTTTACAATCTCCCTGTGTTTTGTCTTTTCTTCTCTACCCTTTTCCTAACCTGTTTTCCCACCCTTCCGTGCTTGTTTGTGTGAGTGCCCGTGATTCCCTTCCTCCGCCCGCCTCCCGTCCCTTCTCCCGTGTAAAAGCCCGTACCTGGTTTGGCCACGCTTCACCAGAAGCGTGGCGGCTCATGCGTGGGCTTCCCGGGGCCAGCAGTCTTCGTCCCTGGGTTGGGACTGTGAGGGAGTTGGCTTCGGTCCACTCTCTTCCCAGGGCTTCCAGGCGTCTCCTGCGTCTTCTCCTCTGTGGTTGCTCCGTCCCGCTGCAGTCTTCTCGCCGGTTGGCTCTATCCAGATACTCCTTCCGATCGTCCTCCCCTGAGGTGGTAGAGCCACTCCTTTTATGGCCCTTCCTTCCCGCGAATACTGCGAGGAGCCAATTGGCTGGCTGGCTCTGCAGGCTGCTTCTGTGCTGTCAGTGGCAGAGAAAACACAAGTCGTGGTTGTGTGCGGGTCAAAATAGTCCGACCCGTCACACTCCGTGAATACCTTACCTTCCATTATTTCCATATTCTTTTCTAATCTCTTTCACACATGTCTAGCTTATTTCAATCTTATTGGCTACTTAAGTCTGTTTAACAAACGTTGTCAATATTAGCAGTTTGTAGATAATGTTTTCAATGTTGTAATATATTTTTCTACTGGTTCGCCCTCTTTTTTGCATCTCTTGTGTAAGAAATGATGTCTCTGGTTGGCAGTCAGCTTACACCCTGTCCAGGTAGAGACCCTCACTCTAGTCAGGGTATGGGAGTCACACACCTAAGATCCCCTGCTCACCCTGTTAGTAGCTTGGCGCAAGCAGTCAGGCTTATCTCAGAGGCAATGTGTAAAGTATTTGTACATACACACAGTACCACAGTGAAAACGCCACAAAAGGACTCCACAACAGTTTAGAAAAATAGCCAATATTTATCTAAATTAAAGAAGACCACAATGACAAAAATCCAACATACACAAGAAAAGATATTACTTTTTAAAGATGAAAGAGTCATAATCCATAAAAGTCAATGGTTACATTGTTTTAGCACAAAGCACCTGATAAGCGTAAAAAATAAAGCCACAAGGGAGGTGATGCTTCAGATAAGCAAACGATGTGTGATTCCTTACTCGCAAGTGAGGCCATGTGTTGATTTTGTCCCCACTGGGTTGGCGATGTATTGGTTCTTTCCCGGAAGGAGAACGATGCATGGATTTCCAGACACCCAGCCTTTGGTCCGTGCAGTGATGTTGAGGATTTGACAACCAGGGACGATGCATGGAAAATCCAGGCGCATGGCAATGATGGATCAGCGCTGAAGTAGGTGATGCATTAAGTTCACAGCCGTGAGTCAGGTGCTGTGTCGATTTTTCAGCTGCAGTGCAGGCACTGCATTGTTGTTTCTGCTGCAACGGTGCTGGTGCGTGGATTTTGACTCAATTTACCAGCTTCCACTTCCAAAAGCCCAGGGACTGGATTTGGCACCACTTGGCAAGTCAGGACTCTCAGCAGAAGAGCTCAGGCACCGGCAAATGAAGTCTTTGATGTCCCTGTGACTTCACAGAAGGAGGCAAGCTCAGTTCAAGCCCTTGACTTGGAAAGCAGAATAGAGAAAGCAAAGTCCAGTCCTTTCACTCCCAGTACAGAAGCTGCAGCAGCAGGCTAGTACAGCAAAGCAACAGGCAGAGTGACAGGTCCTCCTTAAGCATTGAGCTCTTCTCCCTGGCAAATGTCCTCAATCCAGGAGTGTTCTAATGTTGTAGGATCAGCAGTCCAATACTTGTACTCATTTCTGCCTTCGAAGTAGGCAAACTACAGACGAGAGAACATGAATTAGAGGACAGGATTTAGAATTAAAGATAACAAGTTTCAGGATTTACAGGGTCAAAGCAGAGAGACTCTGTAACTAGTCCCAGCATATGGGAATCCCGCTAAGGAGTCAAAGAGGAGATGCCAATAATGCACCATGAGAAATGAGGCCAGGACAAGGAACCAAAGTGACAAGAGGTAAATAAAGAAAGTTAACACAAACAGTAGGTAAGGGAACAAGAGGAACAAAGGGACTTGAACAGGGAAGAAAACAACAAAGGTGAAGGAACGTAACAAGCTGAGCGCGAGCAGAAGAGAATAGCCACGACAACCACTATTGACAGAAAACAGAACTCTATACAGATGTAGTTTAAATACCTGGTTTGCCACTATTGATCCAGAAGTGTGCCTGATTGTGCTAGTCTTCTACTGGATTGGGCTTGTGCGTGTGAGTCTGGGAAATGCAGTTTTATGGAAATGAGTGCATAGTTGCCACTGTCCTGTGTGTTATCTCTTCCAAGTTATCAGTCTTTAGTGTCCTAACCTGTCTTGAGGCCTGACAGTACTCTCCACTCCAAATGGTCACCCCTGTCCTGAGTCTTAGTTTGGGATGGACATTTCTTATGAAATTCTGAGGCTAGTCAAGAAGCATGGGCAAATGAAGCTGATTCCCAGAACCCTTTTCAAGCTACCAGATACTGAAGCTGACCTAGTGCATTATCAAGAATTCAAAATGGTTCCTCCCTCATATTCAGGTTTTCCATCAATCAAAGTAGTGATTGGGGGTTGCAGGAGTAGCTGAATGGGCTTTCTTGACATGAGACACATGGAAAAACAGATGAATCTTCCAGTGACACAGAACGGATAATCGGAGTGCTGCGTTTCCATTTATCTAATCGATCAGAAAGGGATCAACAAACTTGGGAATAAGCTTAGAATGTATATCCAGAATGGATGGGTAATCTGTGGATAGGCATACTTTTCCAAACTCTGTAACTGAGACAAGCTCTGCCATTTCATAAAGTTTTTACATCATGATTTAGCCATTCTTAGCTGTTGTAAACAGATCTTTCTACTTTGCTCCTGTAGGAGAGTATGTACTGGTGAACTGCAGAAGGAGAAATCCTTAGTGGCCTAATTTTAGGGTGCAACCTAGTGGAACAAAATAAGAAACTGCCATACTGATGTATGCAGTATGCTTTTATAGAAAAACACACTATGGGTATCCACTGTGCTACTGTCCCACATGATTAATTAGGACCCACCTTAAGTATTGCTCTAGGGTCTGGTTCAACTTCCTTTTGGACTAAGACCTTCCAGAAATCGGTGATAAACGTGGCAAACTATCAGTTTTGATAACAGAAGGTAGTCATGCTATGCTACCTTAATATTTCACTCAGAAAAGCTGTGGCTAAAGCAGGGTCATTGCATCTTATCAAGGGGAATAAAATGGCCACAGTTGGAAAAATACTCAACTACAACTAGAAGAACAGTTTTTTCCCCTTCTGACGAAGAAAAATCTGTAATAAAAATCAATGGACATTTGGGACCAAGGTTATTGGGGTATAGGAGGTGACTCTAACAGTCCCCCAGGTTTCATTTTTGAAGGTTTGGCCTTTGCACATATAGAACACTGAATTACATAGCAGTCTATGCCCCTTCATAGAAAGGGCTACCCAAAGTGACAGTTATTTAAGCCCCAAGTCTTTCTCATCCCAGATATCCAGGTACAGAGAAATCATGTTGTCTTTTCAACATCTTTTGTGAGAAATCTCTGTCAGGGATGGATGGTCTTTAATGGTGCCATAACAGTTCATTTTGTTCCTTTCTATTGATGAACTCTTGTGAAACCCACTTTTTTACATCCACTCTCTGATAACTTTGTAAAAGGTGTGACACTAGTCCTTACTCTGTGTCAGATGAATTGTTTTGACTGGCAAACAATGGCTGGAGGAATGCTGACAGCACAAATGTCTTCCCCTTGCCTGTGGCTGGATACTACATCTGCTTTCTCATGTTTGTTTCCTGGTTTGTAACTGACCTTGTAGTCAAACTAGAAAAGAACAGTGACCATATGCCATGTCTAGGTTCGTGCATGTTACGGATTTAAGATTCCCTAAGTTATTGTGGTTTGTCTAGATGGTAATACAATGCTGAGCTCCCCCAAAATAATGTTTCCAAGGGGAAAGGGATTCCTTTATTGTGAGGAGTTATCAATAATAAATAGAGTAGTTGAATTCAGCAGATGGTAACGTTCTGGAATAGTAAGTGCATGTACATGATGTTCTTTAGTCAGTAAAAAACAGAAACAAGACATCATCAAGATATATAATGATTTGTGTGTCCAGTAGATCTCTCTAAATGTCATTTACAAATTGCTGGGAAGTTGGGTGTGTTGTACAGCCCAGGGGGCACCACTAAATATGCAAAGTGTTGGTATCTTGCATTGATCATCATCGTCCATTAATTTCCTAATGATATCATCACAGAGCTCTGGGCTCCACAAAGATCAATCTTAGAGAAGTTCATTGCTGACTTTATCTGATCTTATACTATGAAGATCAATTTCTAATTGTGATGGCATTACGGTCTCTCTAGTCTTTGCATGACCTGAACTTTCCTCTGCTTTGGCAATGAAAAAGTAGGTGCTTTGCAGATGAAGTGAAATGATGAATCAACTCCTTCTGTAAGTTTTAAGTTAATTCTTCTTAAAGGATCTTAGTTCTACATACAACTAGTGAATATATCCGCCCAAGAGGAATCTTTGCTCAATGGGACAGTCATATGAGGAGTGTGCATTTCATGAGCATTTTTATCCAAGACATTGTGAAAATCCTTATATGCCCCTGTTTTCTGAGGTTGGTACACTTTCTAATCTCTTCTGGAGAAAGCATTTCATATGGCCATCCTGATATGAAAAATTGATGATCTGCTCCCGCCAATGAATCCAAGGGTTAGGCTTTCACATCCAACGTGTATCCAGAATAAAGGCAAAAGCCGGCGTTTCAAAAGTGGTCAAATTGAATGGTCTTAAATTGTCCATTGTGCAAAACTAACTCTAAGTCAGGAGTTTCCAAGCAGAATTCTACAAATCAGTGGTTTCCCATACATTCTCACAATAGGTGATGGAGTCTCCCTGCACTATGTCAGTAGAAAGTGCCTTTCATGGAAACTGTAGCCCATAAAGCACCTAAAATCACGGCAGTCAGTGAATTCTGGCCTGGAAAGTTGGTTTTGGTAAGAGAGAATCTGTACCGGGAGTTGGAAACATTATTTTCCAAATTCTTCACTGGTGGGGACGAATTCAGAATATTGCAAGAACATGACTTGTGTTCACCCTTCACAGTCAAGACCTGAATTTTTGGATCAGACTTGGACATTCTTTAACAAAATGTCAACAATAGTTCCCATAATAAATACAAGGGAACGGATATCTTTGCTGAAATCCAACATTTTCCTGCCTTCCACGAGGTTGTTCGGCATCAATCTGTACTGTGTGATTAATAAGAGCAGCAGTGTTTTTCGTATGGTTACCACTACAGAAAGGTGCTTTCTTTAAACACTCACAGTGGCCTTGGTAGAAGGCGCCTGCTGTTGACTCATCTGTCCTGGCGACATGTGCAATAAACTGCTGGAAGTGGCTAATGCATAAACCAGAGCTTCCTTGTCTTATCAAAGGTAGAGTAAAGCAGCATACGCAGCAGATTTGTCTTTTCCAAACATAGCTGTAAACTACTGCATCAATATTCCAAAGCTCCACAACAGAGGACTTTGGTTGATAATCAAGGAAGTCACCCAAGCTAAAGTGTCTTTGCTCAAGTAAGATAACAGAAACGTCACCTTAGCCTAATCAGTTGCACACTGTTAAGGTTTTGTCATAAAGTTCACGTTACATTGAGCCATAAAAGCTTGGAAGTTAAATGGATTGCTAGTGAACTTTTCAGGTGGCTCTAAAATTAAGGGTGTCGACCCCACACGGCTTGTTGCTAGAGTAATCACACCCATATAGAAGGTGGTACTGATACTAAAGAAATCTGCTAGATTTAATCCCACTCCCCTCGATGTGGTGGTGTGTGTGTGGAGGTGGGAGGGGGGAGTTGATTGCCTAGTTTAATCTATTTAAGAGAAATGAGTACTCTTGTTGAGCGACTTCAAAACCGTGTTAGATAGTACTGATAGTGTGCCATTGTCAGTAGAGAAATTACTTTAGATTCCAGTTTATGGGAGTCTGGCGATGTGTCATGAACACAGCGATTTAAGGGTGTGGATGTCAAGACCAATCCCTCTGTCTTCCCCAAGTGTTCAACTTAACCCTTTGCACTGGCTTAAGGGTGTTTAGGAAGTCAAACACTAAGGAGAAACGGGCTTAGGAGTGACAAGGAGAGAGAATTGTTGCAAAGCCAAATATGAGACTAAACTCAAGGTCTGCACCTACAGGCGACAGACCTCGAGTTGCAAAAGAGTTTACACAATAGGATAGGAGCTAGATGTAAAGGTAACAAGATTCAGGACTTATCCAGTGCAAGCAGTTTGCTGTAACTAGCCCATGACATACTATAATCCTTCTTAGGAGCCAAGAGAAGGGAGAGAAGAGGTAGGGGCAAGGAGACAAAGTGACAAGAGGGTGGTAAAGCAGGAAATCACAAACAGCAGTTAAAGGAACTAAAGGTCCTAAAGGAAATTAAATCGGAGTTAAAATGGCAAAGGTGAAGGGATAGAAAGAGCCGAGATCGAGATGAATAGAATAGCAAAGAGTCAAAACAAATGCTGCTGCCAGAAAATGGAACTCTATATAGATGTAGGTTAAATAACCAGTTTGACACTTTTGATCCAGATGTGTACCTGATTGTGCTTGTTATATAGTGTCTGGGGCTGTGCATGTGAGTCTGGGAATTACAGTTGAGATCTCTGATATCAAAACATCCCTCTTGACATTCCACATCACCTAGGAACATTCCACTGCGGGGTGTGAAGAATTGATACCACAAAGCTGTTAACCCAGAATAACTGACATCCATTAAATGAACTGGCATTAAATGGGCGGGAGAGTGTCTGACTCCTGCAACACCCGAATCCTGATATTTATAAACAGAAGCTATCACAAGCACGGAAGCGTGAATTTACTAAAATATGAAATTCTCCACGTTTTTAAAACACTTTTCAAACTTTTGGAACTCTTCAAAGTTGGTGAAGTTTTAAATAGAAACAGAAGGTGAAAACGTTTCCAAAAGGTATCGTTGAGAAAGAAAAAAAACAGAAAAAGCTACTTTTGAAGGAAAATTGACCTGCACAAAATGTTTTGATGTTTTGCAGCTAGCGTTTATAAAGTGGAAGCTGTCTATCTTGGATGTTTTCAGATTTGTGAAAGATGCTTTGACCAGTGTTCTATCAATAGATCACAACTGTAGTTGCGAGGGAGATCACTGATACATTCCCTCGCTATTCGGAAGGATGAGGCAAACATGCCCTTAATGCCCTTTCACTTTCCAGTTCACAAGCAAAGACATCCCCAACACACAAAATACCCTCTGCACATAACGATTATATATTTTGCAGCCTGAAAGCCTATGGTTTCACAAAACACAAGATTTGTCACCAAGGAACACTTTAATACATCAGCCTTTTCTGAAGCTGAGTCTGTTTCTACAGCGGTTGATCGAATACTGGAAGGGCTTCATAAAGCCAGTGACACTAAAGTAAGCTGTTGGTCAGGAAAGTTATTTTTGTGAAGTCCCTTCATTGCAGGTGGGTTGTTTGGACGCTATCTATTGAAGAAATGTTGATCTTCATTAATGACACAGTTCCAGCAATGAAATGAACTGATCTCCTCTTACATATTCATTTTTCACTAGCTTGTAGTGCAGAGCACGCACTCAGTTTCACTTGTATACAGTAGATATACAGGGAGTGCAGAATTATTAGGCAAGTTGTATTTTTGAGGATTAATTTTATTATTGAACAACAACCATGTTCTCAATGAACCCAAAAAACTCATTAATATCAAAGCTGAAATTTTTGGAAGTAGTTTTTAGTTTGTTTTTAGTTTTAGCTATGTTAGGGGGATATCTGTGTGTGCAGGGGACTATTACTGTGCATAATTATTAGGCAACTTAACAAAAAAAAATATATACCCATTTCAATTATTTATTATTACCAGTGAAACCAATATAACATCTCAACATTCACAAATATACATTTCTGACATTCAAAAACAAAACAAAAACAAATCAGTGACCAATATAGCCACCTTTCTTTGCAAGGACACTCAAAAGCCTGCCATCCATGGATTCTGTCAGTGTTTTGATCTGTTCACCATCAACATTGCGTGCAGCAGCAACCACAGCCTCCCAGACACTGTTCAGAGAGGTGTACTGTTTTCCCTCCTTGTAAATCTCACATTTGATGATGGACCACAGGTTCTCAATGGGGTTCAGATCAGGTGAACAAGGAGGCCATGTCATTAGATTTCCTTCTTTTATACCCTTTCTTGCCAGCCACGCTGTGGAGTACTTGGACGCGTGTGATGGAGCATTGTCCTGCATGAAAATCATGTTTTTCTTGAAGGATGCAGACTTCTTCCTGTACCACTGCTTGAAGAAGGTGTCTTCCAGGAACTGGCAGTAGGACTGGGAGTTGAGCTTGACTCCATCCTCAACCTGAAAAGGCCCCACAAGCTCATCTTTGATGATACCAGCCCAAACCAGTACTCCACCTCCACCTTGCTGGCGTCTGAGTCGGACTGGAGCTCTCTGCCCTTTACCAATCCAGCCACGGGCCCATCCATCTGGCCCATCAAGACTCACTCTCATTTCATCAGTCCATAAAACCTTAGGAAAATCAGTCTTGAGATATTTCTTGGCCCAGTCTTGACGTTTCAGCTTGTGTGTCTTGTTCAGTGGTGGTCGTCTTTCAGCCTTTCTTACCTTGGCCATGTCTCTGAGTATTGCACACCTTGTGCTTTTGGGCACTCCAGTGATGTTGCAGCTCTGAAATATGGCCAAACTGGTGGCAAGTGGCATCGTGGCAGCTGCACGCTTGACTTTTCTCTGTTCATGGGCAGTTAATTTGCGCCTTGGTTTTTCCACACGCTTCTTGCGACCCTGTTGACTATTTTGAATGAAACGCTTGATTGTTCGATGATCACGCTTCAGAAGCTTTGCAATTTTAAGAGTGCTGCATCCCTCTGCAAGATATCTCACTATTTTTGACTTTTCTGAGCCTGTCAAGTCCTTCTTTTGACCCATTTTGCCAAAGGAAAGGAAGTTGCCTAATAATTATGCACACCTGATATAGGGTGTTGATGTCATTAGACCACACCCCTTCTCATTACAGAGATGTACATCACCTAATATGCTTAATTGGTAGTAGGCTTTTGAGCCTATACAGCTTGGAGTAAGACAACATGCATAAAGAGGATGATGTGGTCAAAATACTCATTTGCCTAATAAGTCTGCACTCCCTGTAATACCATAACATTGGCTTCTTTCTTTGGAAATCTGCTCAACTGCACTCTGCTTCGGAATCCAGCAACTCTCTTTTCTATCGCATCCAGTAGTCAGAGCTCTAAAATTTGTTAAGAACACTAGTTATGCCACTGGAAACATAAACACGCTTTATATTACGGGGTAAAATTACTTAATAGATTCAAAATCCAGGTCTCTGCTTCTTGGCAGGACATTCTGACAGCCATGCTTGAAACAGTAACAATGCAGAGTAAGGTAAGCAGCATATCGGTTCCAGAAAGGAAATCTTTTTTCAGGCCTTCTGGCCTAGACGTCAATTCACTAAAATTCACTGAATTAGCATCACTCAGCATTCTACGGCCCATGATAACATCACAGGAAGCGATGTCCCCTGTGTCCCTGATTGTATAGTATTTAAATATTTTTTTAAATATGCAATGAATGCAAGATTAATAAAATGGCAAGACAATTAGTAATGCAGATAACATCTGGTTTAGTTACCAGATGTATGTTGACTAGGTTGCTGCCACGATATGTTTTGAGACAGCCGTTGCATGGGGGCAGCTAGTGAACCTTTTGAAACATATGTTACATATATGTGAACTGTGCATACAACGTCGGCATATTCACAAGAAAATACACATTCCCAAAGCAGCAAAATAATAGTTTGAAAAATAAAAAAAAGGCTTCTAACTCTCTCAGCTATATAAATAGTTCTCATGGAATTGACCTCACTAAGTATGACCCAAATGTCCACAAACCTTCTGCCATAAAATAACAGTGCGCCTAGACATCCACGTTGTTTGAAACTAAAATGTATTACTGGCTTTGAGCTGTTAAACTATTGGATTCATATTCCAGCCCAGAAGGCTGTAGGATCTTCTGTTTATATGTATATATCGGTTTTTCTGTTCTGCGTGTTACTGTATGAAGGTCTCCACGACATAGTCCTGAATGGACAGTTAATCGTCACAATTAACTGCCCATTTTCCACTGAACAAGAAGCTTCGAATGGACCCCAAGAGCCGTCACAGTACATCCAAATAACGACAACAGCACCCCTTGTTATTCCATACTAGGAACACCAGAGCGCTGCGCTTCAGTCGTGACCTGTAACAAAACATATTGTGAAGCAGTGGGATCACAAATGCACCTCCTTGTCAAAAGGACACCTTTTCTCCAACCCTTTCCTTCTGTTTATCGCTGGAATGCATTTGTTATACAGAGCATTGGTATATTTCAGGAGGCCTATTAAACTGTCACTCCTGGAAACATTCATTTGTGAAAAGAAAATGCAGAACGGAAAAGGTTATGCATTTTCAACTTGGAATCACATGGTTTGCAGCAGCCTTTGCTATTCCATCACTGACTCATGACAGAGCTTCCTGGGTGCATTTCAGTCCTTATCTATTAAACTCCCTTATATTCTAGAACTGAGACCCACGCACAGCTGTGCTCACACTCATCAGTATGGATCATTGTAGGAGGCTGGACTGGCTTGTAGTGAGTACCAAGGGGTACTTGCACCTTGTACCAGGCCCAGTTATCCCTTATTAGTGTATAGGGTGTCTAGCAGCTTAGGCTGATAGATAATGGTAGCTTAGCAGAGCAGCTTAGGCTGAACTAGGAGACGTGTGAAGCTACTACAGTACCACTTAGTGTCATATGCACAATATCATAAGAAAACACAATACACAGTTATACTAAAAATAAAGGTACTTTATTTTTATGACAATATGCCAAAGTATCTTAGAGTGTACCCTCAGTGAGAGGATAGGAAATATACACAAGATATATATACACAATAGCAAAAATATGCAGTATAGTCTTAGAAAACAGTGCAAACAATGTATAGTTACAATAGGATGCAATGGGGAAACATAGGGATAGGGGCAACACAAACCATATACTCCAGAAGTGGAATGCGAACCACGAATGGACCCCAAACCTATGTGACCTTGTAGAGGGTCGCTGGGACTACTAGAAAATAGTGAGAGTTAGCAAAATAACCCTCCCCAAGACCCTGAAAAGTGAGTGCAAAGTGCACTAAAGTTCCCCTAAGGACAAAATAGTCGTGTTAGAGGGAGAATGCAAGGAAAACACAAATCAGCAATGCAACAACGATGGATTCCTGACTGAGGGTACCTGTGGAACAAGGGGACTAAGTCCAAAAGTCACAAGCAACTCGGAGATGGGCAGATGCCCAAGAAATGCCAGCGGTTGGTGCAAAGAAGCTCTTACTAGGCTGAAGAACTGTGAATACTGCAGGAACGACAAGGGCTAGAGACTTCCCCTTTGGAGGATGGATCCCCCACGCCTTGGAGAGTCGTGCAGAAGTGTTTTCCTGCCGGATGGACGCCAACAAGCCTTGCTACACGCAAATCGTGCGTTTGGCGTTTTTGGACGCTGCTGGGGCCCAGGAGGGACCAGGAGGTCGCAAATTGGACCTGCAGAGAGAGGGGACGTCGAGCAAGACAAGGAGCCCTCACGGAAGCAGGTAGCACCCAGAGAAGTGCCAGAAACAGGCACTACGAGGATGCGTGAAACGGTGCTCGCCGAAGTTGCACAAAGGAGTCCCACGTCACCGGAGACCAACTTAGAAAGTCGTGCAATGCAGGTTAGAGTGCCGTGGACCCAGGCTTGGCTGTGCACGAAGGATTTCCGCCGGAAGTGCACAGGGGCCGGAGTAGCTTGCAAAGTCGCGGTTCCCAGCAATGCAGCCCAGCGAGGTGAGGCAAGGACTTACCTCCACCAAACTTGGGCTGAAGAGTCACTGGACTGTGGGGGTCACTTGAACGGTGTCGCTGGATTCGAGGGACCTCGCTCGTCGTGCTGAGAGGAGACCCAAGGGACCGGTAATGCAGCTTTTTGGTGCCTGCGGTTGCAGGGGGAAGATTCCGTCGACCCACGGGAGATGACTTCGGAGCTTCTGGTGCAGAGAGGAGGCAGACTACCCCCACAGCATGCACAAGCAGGAAAACAGTCGAGAAGGCGGCAGGATCAGCGTTACAGAGTTGCAGTAGTCGTCTTTGCTACTATGTTGCAGGTTTGCAGGCTTCCAGCGCGGTCAGCGGTCGATTCCTTATCAGAAGGTGAAGAGGGAGATGCAGAGGAACTTGGCTGAGCTCATGCATTCGTTATCTAAAGTTTCCCCAGAGACAGAGACCCTAAATAGCCAGAAAAGAGGGTTTGGCTACCTAGGAGAGAGGAAAGGCTACTAACACCTGAAGGAGCCTATCACAAGGAGTCTCTGACGTTACCTGTTGGCACTGGCCACTCAGAGCAGTCCAGTGTGCCAGCAGCACCTCTGTTTCCAAGATGGCAGAGGTCTGGAGCACACTGGAGGAGCTCTGGACACCTCCCAGGGGAGGTGCAGGTCAGGGGAGTGGTCACTCCCCTTTCCTTTGTCCAGTTTCGCGCCAGAGCAGGGGCTAAGGGGTCCCTGAACCGGTGTAGACTGGCTTATGCAGAATTGGGCACATCTGTGCCCAACAAAGCATTTCCAGAGGCTGGGGGAGGCTACTCCTCCCCTGCCTTCACACCATTTTCCAAAGGGAGAGGGTGTCACACCCTCTCTCAGAGGAAGTTCTTTGTTCTGCCATCCTGGGCCAGGCCTGGCTGGACCCCAGGAGGGCAGCTGCCTGTCTGAGGGGTTGGCAGCAGCAGCAGCTGCAGGGAAACCCCAGGAAGGGCAGTCTGGCAGTACCAGGGTCTGTGCTACAGACCACTGGGATCATGGAATTGTACCAACAATGCCAGGATGGCATAGAGGGGGCAATTCCATGATCATAGACATGTTACATGGCCATATTCGGAGTTACCATGGTGAAGCTACATATAGGTAGTGACCTATATGTAGTGCACGCGTGTAATGGTGTCCCCGCACTCACAAAGTTCCGTGAATTGGCTCTGAACAATGTGGGGGCACCTTGGCTAGTGCCAGGGTGCCCTCACACTAAGTAACTTTGCACCTAACCTTTACCAGGTAAAGGTTAGACATATAGGTGACTTATAAGTTACTTAAGTGCAGTGTAAAATGGCTGTGAAATAACGTGGACGTTATTTCACTCAGGCTGCAGTGGCAGGCCTGTGTAAGAATTGTCAGAGCTCCCTATGGGTGGCAAAAGAAATGCTGCAGCCCATAGGGATCTCCTGGAACCCCAATACCCTGGGTACCTCAGTACCATATACTAGGGAATTATAAGGGTGTTCCAGTAAGCCAATGTAAATTGGTAAAAATGGTCACTAGCCTGTCAGTGACAATTTGAAAGTAATGAGAGAGCATAACCACTGAGGTTCTGGTTAGCAGAGCCTCAGTGAGACAGTTAGGCACCACACAGGGAACATATACATGCACACCTATGAGCACTGGGGCCCTGTGTGACAGGGTCCCAGTGACACATACATATAGGCCACAAACCTATGAGCACTGGGGTCCTGACCAGCAGGATCCCAGTGACACATAACAAACATACTGAAAACATAGTGTTTTCACTATGAGCACTGAGGCCTGGCTATCAGGATCCCAGTGAGACAGTGAAAACAGTGACAAACACCCTGACATACACTCACAAACAGGCCAAAAGTGGGGGTAACAAGGCTAGAAAGAGGCTACCTTCTCACACAACCCCCCCCCAAACGAAGGACAATAAGGCTAACCTTGGCCAGTTGAGACTTTATTGTCTAAGTGGTGATAAGTAGAGAGTAGCTCTGCAATAGACTGGTTACTCCCTTTATCATCCACTATATGGTTACTTCCCTGTGGGGATGTAAACCACCCTGTTTGAAGTTTTTTAGCTAAGCAACAATGTGAAGATGTATTTTCAGAGTTTCTATCAGTAAGTTTTAGTTTAGAGCAGTGGGAATTGTCCACTGAACCTATTTGTAGTGATGGAAATGCCAGACAGGGATGCTGTCTCAGAAAAGCCATAGCTGGGCAAAAACTTTGTCCATATGGCTGGAAGAGAGAACAGGGATGCTGTTTCTCTTGGGTTGGAGCAGGGCAGGGATGCTGTCCTATCAGCTCCACACTAGGGCAGGGATGCTGTCCTAAGTGTTGTGAGGCAGTGCAGGGTTTCTGCACTAAAGTTTCTCTGGGAGGGTTGGAGGGATGCTCCATGTTAACTAAAATGGTGCTCTTTTTGTCACCAATGTTAGTTATTCCACAGAGAGGTACTTCTACCTCAGGGAGTCCAGCTATGCCAGCTGATGATTCCATTGGAACAGGTGCCACCCCAGGAGAGGTTTCTCCCACCACAGGAATGGTATCCTGAATGGTAGGGTGGTTAGGGGATACTGTGATACCCTTTTTACCTGTTGATGGAGAGGGATCCTGAGTTTTCAGGCCTTCTCTCCTTTGCTTTTTCATTTCACTTGAAATGAGAGGGAACAATTCCTCAGGGATGCCCAGCATGGCTGCATGGGCATAAAACTCTACATCAGCCCAACCTGAGGCCTCTAGGTCATTACCTAAGAGACAGTCTACAGGTAAGCTAGGTGATACCTCCACCTGCTTTGGGCCAGTAACTCCACCCCAACTAAACTGAATTATAGCTAAGGGAAGAAACTTAGTGGAGTTATGGACATCAATAATCTTATACTGTTGTCCAATGATGTGTTGTTCAGGAGGCACTAGGTTTTCAGTCACCAAAGTGAAACTGGCACCTGTGTCCCTGTAGGCCAAGGCCTCAACACCATTTATTGAAACTGTCTGCCTGTACTTATCCATTGTAAGGGGACAAGCAGCCAGTGTGGCAAGGCCAATGCCACTAGGTGTGACAGAAACTGTCTTGGGACTGATTACATCAGTTTCCACTATGGACCCATAAGTGAACCCAACTACACCCTTTGCTTGACTGTTGCCAGCAGTCCCACCACTAGTACCACTACTGCTAGGGGCACTAGAGCTTGATGTATTAGTGGTGGTAGGCTCAGGGGGTTTACCTGGACAGGACTTATCCCCTGGCCTATGGCCTCTGTTTTTACACACAAAGCACCAAGGCTTTTTAATGTGTGCAGGTTGGGAAGAAGAGGAAGAATTTGTTTTATCCCCACCCTCTGAAGAGTGTTTAAGATTTGAAGTGGGATCTTTGGTTTTACCCTTATCCCCATGCTTATCTTGAGATTTTTCACCATCTTTCTTCTTATTGCCATCTTTGTCACCCCCTGTATGAACTTTTCTGTTCACCCTTGTTCTGACCCATTTGTCTGCCTTCTTTCCCAATTCTTGGGGAGAGGTCAGATCAGAGTCTACCAGGTACTGGTGCAACAAATCAGACACACAATTATTAAGTATATGCTCTCTCAGGATTGTGTTATACAGGCTTTCATAATCAGTAACTTTACTGCCATGTAACCACCCCTCCAAGGCCTTCACTGAATGGTCAATGAAATCAACCCAGTCTTGTGAAGACTCCTTTTTGGTCTCTCTGAACTTTATCCTGTACTGTTCAGTGGTTAAGCCATAACCATCCAGGAGTGCATTCTTAAGAACTGTAAAATTATTGGCATCACTTTCTTTCACAGTAAGGAGTCTATCCCTACCCTTTCCACTAAATGATAGCCATAGGATAGCAGCCCACTGCTTTTGAGGGACATCCTGTACAGCACAGGCCCTCTCAAGTGCAGCAAACCACTTGTTAATGTCATCCCCCTCCTTATAAGGGGGAACTATCTTGTGCAGATTCCTGGAATCATGCTCTTTTGCAGGATGACTATGGGGAATACTGCTGCTGCCACCATGGGTATCTAAACCCATCTTCTGTCTTTCCCTCTCTATTTCTAAAGACTGTCTATCCAAATCCAGCTGTTGCTTCTTGAGCTTCAGTCTGGTTTGCTCCACTCTCAATCTATTGAGCTCCCTTTCCAACAATCTGTCATCAGGGTGGGTGGGAGGGACATTTCTAGATACAGAGGTATGATGGGAATGAACAGAAGGAGACCTGTCCCTTACAGAGGGCACCCTAACAGCTTGGCTACCAGTATAATGTGAGAGCACATCATCAGTATGATGTGATTCAACCTCTGTACCAACTATGCTAGACTGTCTAGTAATGGGCAGGCTGAGAAGTTTCTTTCCTGAACCTTTTCCTGGGGGAGTCCCTGGATCAGATTGAGAACCATTAGCTACTTTTTCTACAGATTGGGCACTTATGGCCTTATCCTGTACTCTAAGCATATTAATTAACAGTTCTAAGGAAGGATTCTTCCCTACACTCAAACCTCTCTCTATGCAGAGACTCCTTGCTCCTTTCCAGCTAAGGTGATCATATGCAAGTTTGGACAGTTCAACTTTTTGGCCTGTGCCAGACATTTTTTAGAGAGAGTTAAAGTGATAGACAAAGAGAAAAAAGTTTTCAGAACTTTTTGGAAAGACAGAAAAAACTTTTTAAACTTTTAAGAACTTTTTGAAAGTTTAGAAGTACTTTTCAGCACTTAGAAAAGAGTGAAAAGAGGAAATGCAAAACTTTTTGGCTATGTGTATATACACTGACCTTGTTTTGTATATTTTTCTCTTATGAAAAGTACAATGACAAGAGTGGTAAGTAGTCTCAAAGCACTTATCCCACTGCTGCACAACCAATGTAGGAGGCTGGACTGGCTTGTAGTGAGTACCAAGGGGTACTTGCACCTTGTACCAGGCCCAGTTATCCCTTATTAGTGTATAGGGTGTCTAGCAGCTTAGGCTGATAGATAATGGTAGCTTAGCAGAGCAGCTTAGGCTGAACTAGGAGACGTGTGAAGCTACTACAGTACCACTTAGTGTCATATGCACAATATCATAAGAAAACACAATACACAGTTATACTAAAAATAAAGGTACTTTATTTTTATGACAATATGCCAAAGTATCTTAGAGTGTACCCTCAGTGAGAGGATAGGAAATATACACAAGATATATATACACAATAGCAAAAATATGCAGTATAGTCTTAGAAAACAGTGCAAACAATGTATAGTTACAATAGGATGCAATGGGGAAACATAGGGATAGGGGCAACACAAACCATATACTCCAGAAGTGGAATGCGAACCACGAATGGACCCCAAACCTATGTGACCTTGTAGAGGGTCGCTGGGACTACTAGAAAATAGTGAGAGTTAGCAAAATAACCCTCCCCAAGACCCTGAAAAGTGAGTGCAAAGTGCACTAAAGTTCCCCTAAGGACAAAATAGTCGTGTTAGAGGGAGAATGCAAGGAAAACACAAATCAGCAATGCAACAACGATGGATTCCTGACTGAGGGTACCTGTGGAACAAGGGGACTAAGTCCAAAAGTCACAAGCAACTCGGAGATGGGCAGATGCCCAAGAAATGCCAGCGGTTGGTGCAAAGAAGCTCTTACTAGGCTGAAGAACTGTGAATACTGCAGGAACGACAAGGGCTAGAGACTTCCCCTTTGGAGGATGGATCCCCCACGCCTTGGAGAGTCGTGCAGAAGTGTTTTCCTGCCGGATGGACGCCAACAAACCTTGCTACACGCAAATCGTGCGTTTGGCATTTTTGGACGCTGCTGGGGCCCAGGAGGGACCAGGAGGTCGCAAATTGGACCTGCAGAGAGAGGGGACGTCGAGCAAGACAATGAGCCCTCACTGAAGCAGGTAGCACCCGGAGAAGTGCCAGAAACAGGCACTACGAGGATGCGTGAAACGGTGCTCGCCGAAGTTGCACAAAGGAGTCCCACGTCACCGGAGACCAACTTAGAAAGTCGTGCAATGCAGGTTAGAGTGCCGTGGACCCAGGCTTGGCTGTGCACGAAGGATTTCCGCCGGAAGTGCACAGGGGCCGGAGTAGCTTGCAAAGTCGCGGTTCCCAGCAATGCAGCCCAGCGAGGTGAGGCAAGGACTTACCTCCACCAAACTTGGGCTGAAGAGTCACTGGACTGTGGGGGTCACTTGGACGGTGTCGCTGGATTCGAGGGACCTCGCTCGTCGTGCTGAGAGGAGACCCAAGGGACCGGTAATGCAGCTTTTTGGTGCCTGCGGTTGCAGGGGGAAGATTCCGTCGACCCACGGGAGATTTCTTCGGAGCTTCTGGTGCAGAGAGGAGGCAGACTACCCCCACAGCATGCACAAGCAGGAAAACAGTCGAGAAGGCGGCAGGATCAGCGTTACAGAGTTGCAGTAGTCGTCTTTGCTACTATGTTGCAGGTTTGCAGGCTTCCAGCGCGGTCAGCGGTCGATTCCTTATCAGAAGGTGAAGAGGGAGATGCAGAGGAACTCGGCTGAGCTCATGCATTCGTTATCTAAAGTTTCCCCAGAGACAGAGACCCTAAATAGCCAGAAAAGAGGGTTTGGCTACCTAGGAGAGAGGAAAGGCTACTAACACCTGAAGGAGCCTATCACAAGGAGTCTCTGACGTTACCTGTTGGCACTGGCCACTCAGAGCAGTCCAGTGTGCCAGCAGCACCTCTGTTTCCAAGATGGCAGAGGTCTGGAGCACACTGGAGGAGCTCTGGACACCTCCCAGGGGAGGTGCAGGTCAGGGGAGTGGTCACTCCCCTTTCCTTTGTCCAGTTTCGCGCCAGAGCAGGGGCTAAGGGGTCCCTGAACCGGTGTAGACTGGCTTATGCAGAATTGGGCACATCTGTGCCCAACAAAGCATTTCCAGAGGCTGGGGGAGGCTACTCCTCCCCTGCCTTCACACCATTTTCCAAAGGGAGAGGGTGTCACACCCTCTCTCAGAGGAAGTTCTTTGTTCTGCCATCCTGGGCCAGGCCTGGCTGGACCCCAGGAGGGCAGCTGCCTGTCTGAGGGGTTGGCAGCAGCAGCAGCTGCAGGGAAACCCCAGGAAGGGCAGTCTGGCAGTACCAGGGTCTGTGCTACAGACCACTGGGATCATGGAATTGTACCAACAATGCCAGGATGGCATAGAGGGGGCAATTCCATGATCATAGACATGTTACATGGCCATATTCGGAGTTACCATGGTGAAGCTACATATAGGTAGTGACCTATATGTAGTGCACGCGTGTAATGGTGTCCCCGCACTCACAAAGTTCAGTGAATTGGCTCTGAACAATGTGGGGGCACCTTGGCTAGTGCCAGGGTGCCCTCACACTAAGTAACTTTGCACCTAACCTTTACCAGGTAAAGGTTAGACATATAGGTGACTTATAAGTTACTTAAGTGCAGTGTAAAATGGCTGTGAAATAACGTGGACGTTATTTCACTCAGGCTGCAGTGGCAGGCCTGTGTAAGAATTGTCAGAGCTCCCTATGGGTGGCAAAAGAAATGCTGCAGCCCATAGGGATCTCCTGGAACCCCAATACCCTGGGTACCTCAGTACCATATACTAGGGAATTATAAGGGTGTTCCAGTAAGCCAATGTAAATTGGTAAAAATGGTCACTAGCCTGTCAGTGACAATTTGAAAGTAATGAGAGAGCATAACCACTGAGGTTCTGGTTAGCAGAGCCTCAGTGAGACAGTTAGGCACCACACAGGGAACATATACATGCACACCTATGAGCACTGGGGCCCTGTGTGACAGGGTCCCAGTGACACATACATATAGGCCACAAACCTATGAGCACTGGGGTCCTGACCAGCAGGATCCCAGTGACACATAACAAACATACTGAAAACATAGTGTTTTCACTATGAGCACTGAGGCCTGGCTATCAGGATCCCAGTGAGACAGTGAAAACAGTGACAAACACCCTGACATACACTCACAAACAGGCCAAAAGTGGGGGTAACAAGGCTAGAAAGAGGCTACCTTCTCACAATCATGTTTATACATACAAACATACAGTACAAATCCCTGACGCCAATAGATAGCTTGCAATAGTGATCTAATAAAACACTTTTCTCTAAGCCATTTCTTGAACGTACTCTCCTTAACCATAGCCTACTGTACTTAAACCTTCCCACCAGCTCCTCTCACACTTTTACTTCAGGTGTTAAGAGGGAAATGCTTCAGATGCAATCATAAGTGTCATAAGGTGGCACAGGGGCCATAGAACTCGTGTGATCCAAGCCTAGAAAACTTGTTTTCTCATCGTTGCATGAAAATCTGAACAAGGTCATGACCGGGGCTTACCCTGTTAACTTTTTTTTAATAATATACAGCTTCATTTTAGCACCTCCAGGTCAAAAGGACACTCATTCACCATGAGCAGGAACGTGCCTCTACCTCTAGCAGATTCTTGAGCAGGGGTGAGTGGGCAGCGAACACGATAAATATTGCATTCACAGCTCTGTTGTCCCACTCGTGCTGCCAAGGGTCGCAGGGACATCCTCAGGACTAGCAAGGGGCAGGGTAGGGGGTCGCAGGTATAACCTATGGTGACGTCCAAGTGATATGACATCCATGCCTTCAGGTATTAGGCTCTGGTAACAATATTTATATATTTAGTTTGGGGGATAACAGGTTGGTATCAACTTCCAGCATTTAACTTGATGGAAGTGTTGGTAGTGGGGTTGAGGCCTAATAAACTACCCTACCTCTTCCCAGGAGTTCTAATGAATGTTGTAATGGTTATGAATCTATCATTAAGCATGGTGAGTTTTACTTTTTGAATTTTATAAGCGTAGGCCAGGAGTTTATGGCTTCCTTTCTTTATATAAGCAAGGTCGATTTAGCAGCAAGTAGCTATCCAGGTTTCCTGTGACCGATGGTGGACAGAACAACAGGGCAGCTGTCATCTGGCCCAGCCTTCCTTCACCCACATTTGGGAATATCAAGGACAACCAGGATGACTCACATCTTCCATGGTGACCTTTTTCTTTTTCGAATTGGAAACAAAACACGAGGGCAACTGTTAGCTACACCACAAAACCTAAAATATATTTTTTTTAAAGGAGCAGGACCCTCCCCAGCCCTTGTGCAAGATGGGGAGAATATGTTGCTCATTGTTAGCTATTCAACTTGGACAGAGTAATGGTCTTCACCATTAATGCTAGGACAATTTATCTATTAATGGTTTGTGACTGCTGGTACCAGTGAAGCTCATTTGTGCCGGAAACATTTTTGTCAATTTCTGGATTGCTCCACTGACGCTCGGTACTGTTATTACTCATGCATGTGTCCATCATAACACTTCTAACTTTCTGAGCTCATTCATACTCATTATTAGCTCAGGCAATTTATTTTCATTGCCACTTAAAGCCATTATGGCTCATTACTGCAAAAGGCCATTGATGGACATAAATACTTAGGTACATTAATGCACCTTGTTGTAGAGGGCATCTGATGAGTGGAGGTGCACGAAATGTAAGAAATTTGTTTTTGCGTAGTTACACAAAACGTCTATACAATTATGCATAATTATGTAACGTGCACAACTGGCATTTGGCTCTGTGTTTTAGTGTGAAATACACACTCATTCACTTTGGATACAAGGATGCATTTCACGCTTAAACAATATTGCAAAAAAAGCACTATGAAAAGCAGCTGCTTGCAGTGTTGTTTGTATTTTCCTGTACATTTGTTGTACATTTTTACCATAAACAGCACATTTGCAGCACGATTTTATTGTAAACGCTTGTAATTATGTAATGTGTTGTATAGCTCAATTTTGTGAATTTCACATAGCAAGATTAATGGGAAATTACTGAAATCACGCTAATTACGCTGGAGTAACCACATTTCGCCCAGGTTTACTGCTATACTTAAGTTTAGCTTAAGTATATATTTAGGGAACTTCCTCAATCCCAGACATCCCAGACGTCCTTGGGGACACAGAGAAGGAGCGTGGGCAAAAAAGGTAGGTGGCTGCTCTGCCCCTTTGCAACATAGTCACTTTTGTTTTTGTTTTGTTTTTCAATACTTTGCTAGCTTTGCACTCACGGAATCTGGCAAATGTTTGGAAAAAAAGAGTTGCAAGATATAAGATTTCACAATTTTAACAGCCTTACTTTAAAGTAACATTATCTAACTAACAATGTTTTCCTTTCTAAAGTTATTGCCACAGACCTACACTATTTTTGCACCTAAAAGACTTTTCTGCAGACACCGAGTTCACATCATGTATTCCTGTATTCAGGTAAGTATGTGTGTATGACTTAAAGTGTGCAAACCTAGCTACGAAGCAACTAGATGAAGCTTTCACTGCGAGTTGTGCAAGACAGACAGGGGGAGAACTGGGAACATTATCAAAGGCGGGGTGTCACAGTAGCGAGGGAGTCGGATTTGTAAAGGTTGAATAGGGAGTGGTGTGGCACTTGGATCGCTCTCCAGTTTTCCTTGAGCCAGCAGTATTTCCTCCTCCCTTCCTGGACACGGTGTTTCAGAAAGAGCTTGTGCAAGCTATAAATGAATTCTTCACTTATAACATGGGATCAATGGAACAGTTGGCGACTGTCCGGGAGGCTTTCAAAATTTACATTCAAAGTGTAGGAGGCTGGCTCTGTATATACAATATCAAAATGAGATATAGGGGGTCACTTCGACCCTGGCAGACGGCGGTAATTTGGGGAAAGGTACTGTCAACAGGCTGGCGATATCTTTCCCCAAATTATGACATTGGTGGTTTAACTCAAGCCAAACCACCAATGTACCACTCCATCCACCACAGTGATAACAGCCGCCGGGCTGGAGACTTCGGTCTCCAGCCAGGCAGCCGTCACAATCCCACCCTCTGGTTTATAACCCCACCTACCACCAAGGTTTTCGTGGCAATCTTACCGCCACGAAAACCATGGTGGTAGGCACTATTGCTAGTGGTCTCCCCCGCCCTCCTTCCCCAAAGTCCTCCCCCACGCTCTCCCTCCAGACCCCCCGATATCCCCGCACGTGCACACATACACACTCATATACACACACTCATACCCACATCCACCCACGCACGCACACATACATACCCACACACCGCAACACACACTAACATACATTGTCACACACATGCATTCACAACACACAACATACATGTACACGCACACTCAGTCATTCATGCACGCATTCCACGCAACTCACACCTGCATGCACGCATACAAAAACAGACACACACCCCCACACACAACACCCCCACACAAGCACTCAACACCCCCACTCCCTCTCCTGTCAGAGAACCCGACTTACCTGCTTGCAGGCGGTCCTCAGGCAGGAGATGGGATGCGGCGCTGCTGCCAGCAGCAGCGTCCACCAGCAAAACACCGCCAGGCCATATCATGGGATATATGGTCGGCGGTGTTTTGCTGGTGTGGCGCTGTTGCTGGCAGCAGCACCACCTTACCGCCATCCGCTGCCATGACCGTCAACGGAATTCCACCAGCCTTCTGGCGGAATTCTGCCTACGGTCATAATGCGGTTGGCGGCTGGTAGCCACGGCGATGGTATGTTTGCGGATGTCGCCGTGGCGGTAGGCAGCATTTGCCGCCAATGTCATAATGAGGGCCATAGTGTGCATAGAGTCCAGGGGTTCCCTAAGAGGCTTGACAGAGGCACTAATAGATAACACTAATGCTCTATTTGTTGTAGTGTGGTGGAGCAGTTAGGCTTATCAGAGGGTAGTGTTAAGCATTTGTTGTACACACACCAGCAATAAGTGGAAACGCACACTCAATGACTTATCTCAGACCAATAGGTTTTTATATAGGAAAATAACTGTTGTTAATTTATTTCTAGACCCACAAGATTCAGTTTGCAGGTAAGCACATTAAATGAAAGGTACTTTGCATAGGTAAGTACAGTACTTCGAATCAAATCAACATTACATCCAGTTTTCTTAAAAATAGCACAAAACTATTTTAAAAGTGGACACTGCAATTTTCAACAGTTCTTGGAGGAGCAAAATACAGTACAGATTTGGAGTTAAGTAATCAACGTACAGACTCAGGCGGTCATTCTGACTCTGGCGGTCAAAGACCGCCAGGGCGGGGACCGCGGGAGCACCGCCGACAGGCCGGCGGTGCTCCAATGGGGATTCCGACCGCGGCGGTAAAGCCGCGGTCGGACCGGCACCACTGGCGGGCTCCCGCCAGTGTACCGCCGCCCCATTGAATCCTCCAAGGCGGCGCAGCTTGCTGCGCCGCCGAGGGGATTCCGACCCCCCCTACCGCCATCCAGATCCCGGCGGTCCGACCGCCGGGATCCGGATGGCGGTAGGGGGGGTCACGGGGCCCCTGGGGGCCCCTGCAGTGCCCATGCCACTGGCATGGGCATTGCAGGGGCCCCCGTAAGAGGGCCCCTACATGTATTTCACTGTCTGCTGTGCAGACAGTGAAATACGCGACGGGTGCAACTGCACCCGTCGCACAGCTTCCACTCCGCCAGCTCGATTCCGAGCCGGCTTCATCGTGGAAGCCTCTTTCCCGCTGGGCTGGCGGGCGGTCTGAAGGCGACCGCCCGCCAGCCCAGCGGGAAAGTCAGAATTACCGCTGCGGTCTTTCGACCGCAGAACGGTAACCTGACGGCGGGACTTTGGCGGGCGGCCTCCGCCGCCCGCCAAGGTCAGAATGAGGGCCTCAGTCTCCAGGGCATAGGTAGCCCACTCTTGGTGTTTCAAGATAACCCCAAACACCCAGCACCGGCAACACAGGGCCAGTTAGGTGCAGAGGTCAAACAGGAGTCAAAATAACATGGGTGCCTATGGAGACAGGGGGTACTCTGGTTCCGGTCTACTTGCAGGTAAGTACCCGCGTTGTCAGAGGGCAGACCAGGGTGGTTTAGAGGAGCACTTGGGGGGGGCCCCAAGAAGGCACCAAGCACATACCCTCAGTGGTACGGGGAGGCCAGGTGCAGGGTGCAAACACGGCATCGGGTTCCCAATGGAATTCAATGGGCAGACCCGGGGTCACTTAGGCGCTGTAGGCAGGGTACAGGGGGGCTTCTCAGGCAAGCCTCTGACTGGACATGGAGGAGGGCCACCTGCTGGTCACTGCTGTACTGGTGTTCGGTTTATCTTGAGTTTGGGGATTGTGAGTGCAGTGCTTCTCCAGGAGTCAGATATCTTCATCCCGGGCAGTCGAGGTCAGGGGGCTCCTTGGGATTCTCTCTGCAGGCGTTGTCGTGGAGGGGTGGAGAGGCCAGCCCAGGGTGGACAATTGGTCAGAATTGCCTGTGGATCCTCTCTGGATGGTTGGTTCCTCAGGACATGGGCCGGGGTCATCGGATGCAGAGTAGTTTGGACTCACGCTCTGGAGTGTGGTGGGAGTCCCTTTAAAGATGGTTGCTTTTTCTTCTTGGCGGACAGGTCCACTGTCCACTGGAGTTTATAGGTCCTTGGTAATGCAGGCAGTCCGTGGAGGCTTTTCAGGGGTAACTGGTCCTGTAGAAAGCATTGCTTTTCTTTTGCAGGGTCTTTGAAGCAGGAGACAGGCTGGTAGAGCTGGGTCCGAGTCAGTTGTTGTCTCCTTCTCTTCTCTGTGGGGTTTTTAGCTCAGCAGTCCTTCTTCTTTTCTTGTGGTCATCAGGAATCTAAATCTCTTGGTTCAGGGAGCCCTTAAATAAAGATTTAGGGGCGTTTTTAGGGTTAGAGTGCAGTAGCCAATGGCTACTGGCCCTGAGGGTGGCTACACCCTCCTTGTGCTCACTGCCTTTGGGGAGTGGGGGCACATCCCTACCCCTATTGGTCCAAATCCTCCAAAGCAAGATGGAGGATTTCTCAAGGATGGGGTCACTTCAGCTCTGGACACCTTAGGGGTGGTCCTTGCTGAAGGGGTGACTCATGTTTTTCCTCATTATCCCTCTGGACTTGCCGCCAAAAGTGGGGGCTTGCTTGGGAGGTGGGCATCTCCACTAGCTGGAGTGCCCTGGGGCACTGTAACACAAGGCCTGAGCCATTGAGGCTCACCGCCAGGTGTTACAGTTCCTGCAGGGGGAGGTGTGAAGCACCTCCACCCTGGACAGGCTTTTTTTCTGAACACATAGTGCACAAAGACACTCACCCCATGTGGTCAGAAACTCGTCTGGAAGTGTCGGGCTGGCATAGACCGGTCAATCCTACACTACCCGGCTGGCTGACATACAGGGGGCATCTCTAAGATGCCCTCTGTGTGCATTTTTCAATAAATCTCACACTTGCACCAGTGTGGGTTTATTGTGCTAAGTTTGATACCAGACTTCCCAGTATTCAGTGCAGCCATAATGGTGCTGTGGAGTAGGTAATGACGAACTTCCAGACCATATACTCAGTATGGCTACCCTGCACTCACAATGTCTAAGAATTGACTTAGACATTGTAGGGACATATTGCTCATGCAGCAATGCCCTCACCTGTGGTATAGTGCACCCTGCCTTAGGGCTGTAAGGCCTGCTAGAGGGGTGACTTACCTATGCCACAGGCATTGGTTTGTGGGCATGGCACTCTGAGGCGAGTGCCATGTCGACTTTGTCTTTTCTCCCCACCAGCACACACAAGCTGCAAGGCAGTGTGCATGTGCTGAGTGAGGGGTCCCTTAGTAAGGGTGCATAATACATGCTGCAGGCCTTAGGGACCTTCCTTGGCCACAGAGCCCTTGGTACCAGGGGTACCTCTTACAAGGAACTAACTGTGTGCCAGGGCTGTGCCAATTGGGTAACAAAGGTACAGTTTTAGGGAAAGAACATTGGTGCTGGGGCCTGGTTGGCAGGGTCCCAGCACACTTCAAATCAAAGCTGACATCAACACTAGGCAAAAAGTGAGGGGGCAACATGCCAATATTGGCATTTTCCTACACAAGGGGTCACAATTTCCAGGTATACAGGGGTGCTGCAATCACTTAGAGGTAGGCTGACAAGGCTGGAGGCTCAATTAGTGACCCTGGAGTGTGTTCACAGGGAGACAGCAGAGCAGAGTATCCTGGGTGAGATTAGGGCAAAGTTAGAAGAATATCAAGAGGTGGCCCATATCAAAGTCACACAACTATGCAAGTGTACATCCACGAGGGTATAGAGGGAGGAGACAAGGCCTAGTGCGACACTCACAGCACTCTTAAAGCTGCGTAAGAGGATACAGTTCTGTCCATCAAGGATGAGATGAAGAGCATACTGTATAAACCGCAGCAGTTGGAGGAACTCTTCCGCTGTTATTATGAAAGATTATACACAACTCGCCTTCAACATGATTAGCAGGCCACAGCAGTTTACATGGTGCATAATGTGATGAAATGGCAGACTGTAGAACATAGAGAGCACCTTATGTCCCCGCTATCCCCCCTCGAGTTAGCAATAGTGCTCAAACGCATACCAGATTGGGAGGCATCAGGCACTGACAGCCTGATGTAGTCTTTTACAAAGAATATCAAGCCCAGTTAGTGTCCCACCTTTTTACACTCTACGAAGAAATGGTCAAAGGAGGTTGCATGTCCCTACAATGAGGGAAGCTCTTATAGTCAACCCCCTGAAACCTGGCAAGACAGCTGACAGTTGCACATCTTACAGGCCTTTGTCACTACTGAATATCAATACTAAAATCTTTGTGAAGGTACTTGCCAGCAGACTTGCACCCATGTTCCCAAGAATAGTACGGCCAGAGGAAACTGCTTTCATACCAGACAGGCCACAGATATATAATCTCAGAACTCTCTTTGGAGACATCTCCAGAATCGACCCAGACGTATGTGCTACCACAGTATTCTTGGATGTTGAAAAAGCATTTGATTCAGTGGAGTGGGGATTCATGATGGCAGTGTTGTGATGGATAGGAGTGGGGGATGTCTTTCTGCAGCTGCTACAGGTGCTGTATACAAAGCCAATGACACGAATCAGAGTCACTTGTACAGTTACAGACCCTGTGACCATCACAAGGGGCACCAGACATGGTTGCCCATTGTGTCTGCTCTTGTACGTTCTTGTGGCTGAACTTTTGGGCTGGGCATTACGCAAATACCTTGCTGATTGTGGGCTCAGTTTTCTTCACTACAAGCTGATAATATTGGCCTATGCGGATGACCCTGGTGGTATTATTTGGGGGACATTCAGTGTTACGTATTAATTGGGACAGATCCCTAATATTTCCCGTCATGGCATCCACATCACCAGTGCAGTTGGAGTACCCCTTACAAAGGACCACGAACCCGGTGGACTATCTTGGCATGCAGATACATACTGATTTGTGAGTGGTGATGTTAGATAATTATGAGAACGCTATCATCCGGCTTGGGGATGGTATGGATATATGGATTAAGTTGCCACTGTCGCTTAGCGAACACATCGTGAAAATGGTGGTGTTGAATCAGTTTTTATTTTTCTTCATAAACATTCTGATCCTGCTTCAGAGAACCTTTTTTCACATCCTGCAAATGTTGTTGGTGGAATTAGCTTGGGCAGGTGAACACCCCTGTGTTAACTGAGATATGTTAACTCTGCCCTATAGCAAAGAAGGCCTAAATGCTCCCTGATTTGGAGTCTTATTACAGGGCAGTGCAATGTATGTTCGCCCATCACTGGCTTCATGGCCCAGGTGATCTCCCACAGGTGTGACTAAAAAGGATGCTGCCTCCCCACTTCTGCTTGCTAAGAAGCTACTTGAGAGGCCAATATGACACTACCACATTGTCAACCTGATTAACACAATGGTATGTTCACGGAGGAGACAGGCCGAACTTCAAGCAGGATCACTGCTGTATTCACCACTGCTGCCTCTGGACTGGTGCATGTAGTTTCCTCTGGGGCAAGAGACAGGGGGGTGGAAGAGATGTGTGGTTGGAACTTACAGGGCATGAGTGACCTCTTTCAGAATGTGTAGCTGGGAACAGGTGTGCAGGCTGGGGTATGCCTCCAAAGCGCTAGCCATATTTCAGTATTACAGGTTACGACACAACATGCATGATTTACTGGGGGTGGAATTGGAAGAGCCTCAGGAGCTCCCAGCACTGACATATCTATTACAGAATGATTCAGGGCACTGGGTCTTCTGCTCATGATGTGCAAAATAGCAATATGATGGGCGGAAGGGTTGCATCCCACGATCAAGGCGTAACACGTTGATATGACGTACTGTAACACCCAGTCAGATGCATACTATGAACTAATGCCTGATTTGTAGAAGGCTGCTCAATACTTAGGGGTGTCCCAGGCATACCTAGCTGAGTCTCCATATGTTGCAAATGGAAATCATGTGAAGAGTGAAGTGGGTGTGCGGTATAGCCGAGGAGCAGGTGTGCTAGAAAATGGTGCAGACCCTGGCTGCAATCAGCGCTTTTCCACAAATGGCTTTCAGTGGCTCGACAGCGTCTGGTAGCGGATGTGGTTGGACTATGGACAGGGCGTTATTGGCAGAATGCACCAACCCCTTCTTGTGTGACATGTACCTCACAGAACTGGAGGGCAATTAAGCAATCCCTTCTGCTTTTGTCAATGATTTATTGTGATGTAATCACAATTGTGCATTTGAAGTCATATATTAGAGAACTAATGTTACAGCGCTCTTACGTGCAAAGTTCTAACACCTATAGTTGCATTTTGTGTGGTTGTCTAAAATGAAAATAAAATGATTTTTTCCAGTCTGTGTTCAATGGCCATTAATCGAATGTTGAGGGAGTTGAATTTAAGATCTAAAAGAGCGCTAAGTTTAGCACTAAATAAGTCAACAAGTTCATAATTGCTGCTCTGATTAGTCCACTGAGAACCACTTGGGTGGGTCTCAGTCCTGACATTAGTCACCTTTTCATTGCCTTTATGAGTTATTCCTGTGCTTTACTGCTGAGCTCACCAAAGGAGATGTAAAAGTTTCCTGAGAGATACCACATGCGATTTTCAATACCTCCAGTTGCTGGAAATCTGGCTGTGGGGAATCCCTGGAGACATGGGTATCTAGAGCAGCTAAATGAATGGGCGAGGAGTCTTACTGGGATAATGGAAAAGGTAGAGATCTGAGAGTCACTTCCGACAAGGAAATCTGTCACTCTGCAAGCACAAATTCTTTTGATAAAACCCCCATAGCTCATACCAGAAATTCATCAATGGTAGAACTTCATGAAGGAGGGGTCTGGGGCTGAGTGGATGCAGCCTTATGTTTCTCCATTACTTTAAGCAAAGAAAAATCAATGGGGTGGCCTCGCCCAGCGTCTGCAGGCAACCAAGGACAAAGACAGGCCCGCTCTTGGCCTTGTCTCGCCTGGATACATCCTGCGCCCTGGGGTATGTGAGATATTTTGAAAGTGCCTGACCAGAGCACTGCAGAGCTTCTCCACCTCAGGGTCACAGCAGGGCTTTCTGGAGCTTTAAGATCTGGCCCAGCTCCTGTTGCACGTCCCGAGCCACTGTGTAGGTGAGATATTTTTAAAGCACCCGACCGGCACACTGCAAAGCTTTCCCGCCTGCTGATCACAGCACGGCTTCCTGAGGCTTTGAAGTCCTGGCGAAGCTTCTGTTGTGCATCTCCTGAGTCATTATTGGAAGCTGGAGACCCCAACCTAAGCATTTTCAATTATCTGAATCGTAAAAGAATACACATAAAATAAGAAAGAAGCATTGAGCAAACAAATTCACAATTGATTAAATATTTTCTTGAGTTCATTAACAAATATATTTTAAAAATTCACTAAGAAGGTTGGAGTGCTTTTTATTCAAGGGAGGACACTCTTTTTCCATGCTATATTCTATTCCATACATTTGATTGCTCCCACATATCAACCTAAGGATACTAACTTAACTTTTAGCCTCCAATTTCAAATTCCGTGACAGTTACAGAAATGTTTAATATTTTCACTTGTACATTTCTGTCTTTTATTTGTATACACTTTATTAATCTGTTAATATTCTGTAATTTCCTAAGCAGTCGTTTACCCCCTGAGTGCGCTATGCGGACCTCCAGCGGTCCCTGCACCACAGGTTCAGAACCAATGCAGTAGAACATCTTCAGTGTTCAACCTTTCAAATATTTTTGGCCAAACCTTCTGCTTTTCAGGTGTGCCGGCTCAGCTCTTCTATAGATGCCACTCACCAGCATACATATTGGGAACCCACAGTGTTAAAAGTAAGTAGAGCTCCATATTAAAACCGAAGTATTTTTGAAAGGTTATGATATTGTCAGAATCAGGCAAACTAGGGGCCTCATTTATGAGGAAATGTCAGAGTGCGGCGCTGCGCCAAATTTGGCAGTGCTGTGCTCCGACATTTCTAAAACTCGGGGATGCGCCATATTTACAATATTGCGCATCACTTCGTTTTCCCTTGCGCCGTCGCTAAATTAGGTGCCTAGCGCCAATGCAGCTACCCTTATGCCATGGTGTAAGGAAGGCTGGGTTGTGGGGGCGATTGTTTTTGTGCAGGAAGGGGCACCTTCCTGCACAAAAACAATCTTTAATGGCGATTTGCTCCTTCAATGTGTGCTGTAGAAAGCAGCACAAATAGAAAGAGCAAAAAATGAGGAGAAATAAAATCATTTCTCCTCGTTGTGCCAGGCTAACTCCACCCCTGGGGTGGCATTAGTTTTTGGCGCTGCCTCAGGTTTACTATTTCTCGTAAATCTGGGGCAGCGTAAAAAACAATGGGAATTGTGTGGGTAGGCCCACGGCAACACCCATTGCACGCCCCTCTGGCGCAGAATACTGGGTCGGAGGGGCCCATATTTATGAGGCAGTGTTAAGCCTCGAAAAGTTAGCGCCGCTTTGTAAATATGGCAAAGGGCACAGCGCCTTCTGGATCGTCGCTGAAAGGGAGCCCCTAGGTATTATGTTGTGGAATACCTGTCAAAGGCATGAATGAAGTCGATAACCCAGCAGATCCGCCCAGTGTGTCGCTTAGAACTATGGGCCAGATGTATCGAAAAATTTTGTATTCACAAACGGTGCGAATTGCAAAATTCGACTGTTTGTGAATGCAAAAATGCCTGTCAAGATTTATGAAAGGCATTCACAATGCAATTTCAAGGAATCGCTAAAATAGCGATTCCCTGAAATTGCAACTCCATTTTTAGAATTGCAAATTGCGATTCTCTAAATAGGAAATCTCAAATAAGGAATTCCTATTTGCGATTTCCAAAGCACATGTATCAAGCATTTCCTAAATGCGAATTTGGCATTTAGGAAATGCAATTACCACCAAATCCAATTTGGTGGTAAACATGTGCAATGTTTTAAAATGCATTATAAATGCATTTTTTAAAATGACATGTAGCGCACAAATACCCCTAGGGCATGTGTGCGCTTCACATGTCTGCAAATATTTTTTGGGGGTACATCAAAGGGGGCCTTAAGTTCCCAACACCGTGGGGTTTGCATTACCTAATTTGCTAATTCCTAACTGGAATTCGCAAATTAGGTAATGCAAAACCATTCATCCCTATGGGCCTGCAGGCCCATAGGGATGAATGGAGTCCCATTCCCTAATTGCGATTCGGTAATAGCAATTGCGACTTTTAAGAAATCGCTATTACCGAATCACAATTTTCACACATCCATTTTGCATTTCTTAAATAGCAATTTCTTAAAAATCACTATTTAGGAAATGCAAACCGGGATGATGATACATCTGGCCCTACATTTCTAAAGACTATCCAAGAAAGTGCTAACATAGACTGAAACGTTTGCTCTGCACACAATGAGCAGGTCAAGCGCGGAGCATTAGGCTGATTTCATATCAGAACATGCTGATCTCCTCAGTGTCAAATTCCCAGAGACAAAACAGGCGCTTTAATGTAGAGTAAACAAAAGGGAAATGAGACACAGAAACGGGATGCTAAAACAAGTTACCTTAAAGGTGTAAAGCACAGCAGGAAAGAAATGGCAGACCGCGCGCTGCTCATCACCTTTCCATCTTCCAGCAGCATGCAGCACAACTACCAGTGAACACACGCCATTGGAGAATAGGCAGAAGTCCTTGAACATCAAAGTGCCACGGGCAACGTGGGCTCTCAAAGTTAGCATTGGCAGGGCAGGGAGTTAGACATTCGTTCCCACCTGGCATCCATCTTGGTTTTATGGTTCAAATCCCCAGGGTGAAGGGTTAATTAGATATAAAGAATCAAACTCACAGCGTGCCACTCAACGGGGAGGCCACGTAGGGAATAGGCAGAAACCAAACTTCATGCAGTCACCTCCAGACAAGCACTGCAGTAAGAAGTCAAGAAGGAGAGGTTTCCGAGAGTTAAATACACCCTAGAGCTGAGTCATCACTACAAAGAAGGTAAAAATAAGCCACCCTAAGCCGCCTTCTGTTCCTTAGTCTTGTTCTGTTGCTCACACCCACTCCCTCGCCTTCAACGAATACTCTGTCTCACTTTCATTCCAGCTTTACTTCTCTCATTCCATTTTCCTTATTTATGTCACCCCTTACATCTATGGAAAGATTTTTGGGCATCCCTGGGCTACTGGGCTCAGATTATATCAACTAGAGCCATTTACCACTGGTGTCCAGAAGCCTTACCGAGGGAGACTCTGCAATCAGGGCAGAGATATCCACATGAAATATTTCCTTATACTTCACCATAGGAAGCTCTCGACCCCTGTGGCAGAGATCTCCACATGGTTCAATACAGGGAAAAGTGAACAAGTTTGTTAAACTTGGAAAAGGGTGTGTAAAAATATTTTTACATTATAAATTATGCTAAATTAATGTAAACTAAAGAAAAAATGCTAAAGCCTTATTCTCTATATTATGAATTGAAAATTAAGTTACATATACTATATTACATTCACATTACTTCAAGTTCAACTCAAAACTACATTCCCACCTATTTAAACAATATTTTTAATATGCATTAATAAATATTAAATGCCGAGTACAGAATTAATTAAAAGTAATTTCGTTGTATTTCCAAAACTGTATTGTTACATTCATTTTTAAATGCAAAACATGCTAATAAAATATTTTATAATTAAATTGAAAATGTACACTATATTTATATATTTCTAACACTAAATTACATGTGTTCATATTGTTAACTATTTAAATTGATTTAATTTAAAATGACATTATTTCCCTTTGGTTTACACTTAAGTTCCTGCCGCCGTTATTTTGCATAGAATGGTATTGCAGTACCAGGGATAGGCCCTGTGTGTTCAACTTACTAACGTTTTTGTTTTTAATAGTAACTTACACTCATAAGTTAGGCTCCATCACTTTTTGGGGTGGAGACATGTAAGTCTACATTTTTCAGTAACTTTACATTCTGATTTTGTGGCTAGCCAACTGTGCTAAAATTACTCAAAACTTTAAAAGTCAATTTAAATGTTTAAATTACTCACAAGTGTCACATACATTTGTTAATACCCCTGACTTTGTGCATTCCTGCAGTTTGGTTTTGTGACACGTTTTGGGCAGTTCTGAACTTTTGTCATTTTCATGAAGACTATTTCAGCCATGGTGTTTCTCCAGAGTGTGAATAGGAAGGTATAATGTATCTGAGAGTCTCCTGTTAGGAGACACCAGCATCAAAGGCATATGCAGGAAATCCAACTCAGTTACCTGTGATCCTGTGTTGGATAGGGTTCCCAGAGAAACACATGACTAGAAAACCTTTTGGAAACTACCTAGCCTCAAAGGGATCCACTGTCATCTCTGCTAAGTACCGTCTACACTGGACCAGTGCAGAGATTCCTGGAATTAGCATGGAAGCTACCATACAACATGGAATCCAAAGTGGCCAGGGCCACATGCATACCACACACTCTGCACACTTCTTCCACTCACATAGATTCTTTCATTCATACAACATCCATGTCACACATGGATGAGCTATGAAAATGGGAGACACTAGTAGGCCACTCTCCTTAGCAGGTAAAAGCCCTTCCCTGCAACAATAATCACTTTGGCATCATTAATATCAGTCCTGTATTGCCCATAAGCTGACAGTAGTCACTCTCATTAAAAGGAAGGTGCATATAATTTGCCACTTTGACCACAAAGCTCTACTCTGAGTCTCATTTCCCATCAAGGGAAGACCTCAGAGCAGACACATAATCTCTGTGCGTGCTGAGGTCAAAAAGGCCACTACTTACTATGGGGTACTGCAGGCAAGAGCACAACCTCTCCGGACGCTCAGATTAGAACACCCCAGAACTTGCCTCACTGTTGAAGAAACCCTTTTGTCAAATTGGGAAAAGTCGTGGGAATGTCCATCTGCGTTCCCATGCTGTAACCATTCCATGTGCTCTAGTCCCTGGTGAAAGATTTACCACTGGAGCATGTAAGAGTTCTCTCTCTTCATAGCCGTCAACCTCTCGCATGACTTGTAAGTCCATCTTCAATCACATGCTGTAACCCTTCCATGAGGTCCACTCAAAAGCCCAGTCCAAGGTTAAAGATTGACCACCTGAGCAATTTCATAGCCATCAGGCTTTAGCCTGGATTATTATTTTTGTTTGCCACATAAGGCACAAATATCTGACGAACCTCCTCGTATTCCATCATTGCCACTTTCTGGTCATTCCACTCCATCAGCCCTTGACTGGTCTGAAGATTTTTGTTTACCTTTTCCATGATTTGCTCATTCAGCTTTATGATGCTCCACATTTTGTACACAACATTAGCATGGTGAGAAAAAAGATTCTTGGCAGCAGGATTGGAATACTTACAAAGAAAACTAAAACTTGACGCAACATTTAATGCTAAGAAGGATTGCTTGTGTCTGAGAAGACGTACGGAGAGCAAACTGAGATGGTACTTGTGAAGCTGTGTTACCCAATGGGCATGCTGTTTCCTTAGGGTCAGATACAGGCTCCCTAAAAAGTACAAAGATGTCTATTGATTTTATCTTGGAGAAACTAATATAAAGAAGACCATAGGTCAGCAGAAACCTGCAGGGTGACTTTCGTATAAGAGGAGGGTGACTGTGGAGAGAACCTCCAGGGCAGATTTAGTGGATAACCTAACTTTGTTCAGTATAATATGCAGAGCAGGTGGTAGAAATTTGTTCCTAATAATTTTTTGTGGGTGTTAGATAACAAAGATTATCTTTAGTGGCATAGTTATGTCTCCAGGCTCTTTCTAGATATTTTCAGTTATGTGCAACATTATTAACATTATTACAGTTATACATGTACTATATGGCCAAGAACATGATTAAGTTGCCTGGCTGCTCATTTAGATACAAAGGAAACAAGCTTATCTACAGGGGTACAATCACTGACAACCCAATTGATACTGCCACACCCGAAAAGAGGAGACATGGCCCTTAATAGAAAAGAAAATCAATATGTATTGACAGAAAATGAAGGGTGAAACACAGCAGTGTCCATAAAGAAGAGATGTTTTAGCCAGAGCAAGAAAAGTAAGATGGAAAACGATCGCTCAATGATTAATCCAAGACAGCAGCAATATGTCTGATAATATGCTCAAAGGAAGAGAAAATAGGATCAGGGAAATGACAGCCTGGTGGGTGCAGTAATGGACTCTCCACATTAATCCAAGAGTGGATAAAAATGTAAGAACCCCCACCACAGAAAGAAGAGAAGGAGACTTTTGCCAGGGGATAAATTCACCCATCACTAGGAGAATGGAGGCCCCTGCAGTAATGGAAGGCAGGACATTACCAAAGGAAGCACTTTGAGGTAGAGAGAAAGAGTCAGAGGTAGAGGTAGGCAGGGAAGGAGAGAGGTTTTAAATAGAGAAGTAAAACAGACACAGGTGAAAGAGAGAAAGTTCATTTTCCCAGAGGCATCCTTGAAATTTAGGGACCCTGGCCAGCATCCCCTTTTGCCCTAGCATAAAGCCATAAGGTCTATCTCCATTTTGAATAGATACTGACACCATCATAGTTAACAGGACTCTCCATATTCCCACTAACATGCAGAATCTTGGGGGCGTGGCCACGGAGCCGAGCATGGCGCACGCTTGAAGGATCGGCTCCGGAGGGGCCGACTCTGCATCGGTGCCTGGAGGCGTTGAGGCGGGTGCTCCGGTGTGCGGAGCGGTAAGCGGCGGGTGCCGTGGAAGGGGAGATCGCGGAGGTGCGGTCTTACCCCCCCGGAGCGGGTCCCTGAGTGTCCCGGGCTGATCGGGACAGCGAGGAGGCCGCGGCCCGGCCGGCCGGCGGGTGAGGCGTTGACGCACTGAGCCAGAGAGCTCCCCGAGCGGGGGAGCAGCGGAGAAGCGGCCGTCACGGGCGGGGTGACCGGGGTGCGGCCGCGGCCCTGAGGGGCGGCCTTGGACGGACTTACGCGCGTCGGCGCGGACCTGGGCCGCGGCCTCGAATAAAGCGGGGCTCAGCGCCCAGCGCTGGCCTCGAGGGCGGTGCCGCCCAGAGGATGGGGTGAGGCCCGGAGCGCCTGCTGGAGGCCCCTGTCAGCATCGGACCGGCCTTCGGCTTGGAGGACGGAGCCTGACGCCCTCCCCTGACTGAGAGTCTACGCAGACCAGTGAGAAACGGAGGTGAGAGGCCCTCCGGAACCACCCGGTAAGGAGTCCACTTCGAGCGTGTCCAACTGGGGAACGCATGGCCGGAGCCCTGGGGTCTGCTGCCCGGGAACCACTGGGGGCCCACAACGCAAACTACCGCGCCCCGGGTGCCCTGGGCTGAGCGCTGGCTGTCTTTTGTGGGGCGAGACAACAGGGATTCACCTGACGTCACCTACTGCCATCTTCCTGTGTTGGAGGTCGGGGACCCGTGTTGCCGGGTACGGGGCTCCCTTTGCTGGACCGGACCAAACCGGATCGAAGGTCCTTGCTGAACCAAACACTTATGCATACAGCAACGCAGAACCATAATAGAGTGTCAGCTCCGTTTTAGCCAAAAACTGATCCCCTGCCTATGGAGCAGAAATTGTGCGAAGGGGGGGACTGAGCAAGGCGCACTTGAGAGCATTCGGTTTGCGGGGGACCGCTAGTGGTTCTGGGCCTAAGCGCACTGGGCGCTAGCCTCGCTGAGTCGCCCCTACTTGCCTGGCAAATGCCCCCCAAGGGCAAGCATAAGAGTAAGACCATGGATACCCCGGCACATGCACCACTGGGGGAGAATGAACAGACCACGCAAAGCCAGCCGCAAAACAAAATGCAAGACACTCTTGACAAAATTCTGGGCGCCATTGAGGACACCAAATCCACATTACAGCGCGACATCAATCAGGTGGCGATAGAGGTGGGCCTCCTGAGAGCTGATCATCACAAACTGGCGGATAGAGTAAAAGAAGCGGAGGCAACGCTAGCGGAAGTAGTCCCAAAACATGATGATGTATCAGCGGAGGTGTCTTCGTTGGTTGGCAGAGTGGCGAAGCTTGAACAGCGAGCTGAAGAAGCAGAGGGCAGGAACAGAAGGAATAACATACGTGTGGTGGGCCTCCCTGAAGGAGCCGAGGGGCCGAATATGTTGGAGTTTTTGGAGAAATGGCTACGCACAGTTGTCGCACCGGGATGTCTGACCCCCTTCTACTCATTGGAGCGAGCACACCGGGTACCGGCTAGTCCACTGGCTCCTGGCAGGCCACCGAGAACAGTAATAGCTAGGCTCCTGCACTACAGGGACAGAGACATTCTTTTACAGAAAGCCAGGGAAATGGGCCCGTTTAAAATAGCCAATGGTGAAGCGACACTATTTCCTGACTTCACCTTAGAGGTCCAAAACAAGCGTGCCTCCTTCCTAGCCGTTAAAAGAGCATTGCGTGAAGAGGGGATACAGTATTCGCTGCTCTACCCAGCAAGATTACGAGTGATCGCGGAAGGGAAGACCACGTTCTTCCAGGCTCCAGAGGAGGCATGGGAATGGCTCGAAAGGTCGGGGACACGGTCGACGCGACTGACACCGGAAAGTCGTGGGAAGAACGGGACCCGGCGGGCCCCGAAGGGGAAAAGGCTCAGAGACCGCCAGAGACTAGCACCAACGAGGACACAGAGAGAAACTGGCAGGAGGGAGGCCCTGGAGGCAGCGGCCAAAGTGAGTGGAGAATCGCCGACCCGGGAGATATCTGAAGAAGAATCGGAAGACACGGTAGTGTCTTCGCCCGACGGCTCTGGGGACTCGACTTATGCGCCAAAAGTGACCCCGCAGACCGCTGATGATCTTGCATAGATTGGCCCCGCACCGGCGCTGAAAGGCGAGACAAGATAAGAAACGAAATGGCCCCTCCGGACCTGGCCGCCCCCCGAACCTGACTCTTGCCTGTCAGTCCTGACTGGCGAGTATTGAAGTGATGTGTTTGAATAATTTGCTGTGTTGCAGTACTTATTGGGCAGCCTACAGTTCCGAAGGTGCCCTGGGGATGGGGAGTTGGGGTTTGCAGTTATTAGTTATATCGGCTACACGTGCGAAATGGTACGAACATGTGGAAGGTACATACTTGTGGGGGCCTCGATTGGGGCCTGGGGTGTGCCGGCCCTTCATGCAACAGGCTTTTAGAATAGGATGGCGAATTATAATATCATAACTTGGAACGTCAGGGGGATGGGTACTCCTGCTAACAGACATAGGATCCTTTCCTTTCTGAAAAGGAGAGGGGTGCAAATAGCTATGCTACAGGAAACCCACCTCGCATTCGGAGAGGGAGAGAAGCTAAGGCGGAGGTGGAGGGGGCAGGTGTTCGTCACAGAATATTCAGCTTACGCAAGGGGAGTCTTGATCTGGATTAGGGCGGGGGTCCCCTTCACGATTGATTCCTCCAACATTGACAATGAGGGAAGGTTTGTCATATTGGAAGGGAGATTACAGGGGCTCCAGTTGACCCTGAGTTGCATATACGCCCCCAACCAGGACCAAACAACATTTATGATGACTCTGTCTAGGCACCTTACTCGTCAACACACGGGGGAAGTACTGATAGGTGGAGACTTTAACGCAGTGCTCGACACAGACCTAGATAGATCTACCCCCCCACTGCTGGGAGCAGCATCAACCAAAACAGCTAAAAACTTAGTTGGGTGGCTAGACGCCTGGGGCCTAGTGGACGCTTGGCGGTTACAACACCCAGTGATTAGGGACTACTCGTTTTATTCGGGTCTCCACCAGGTACATACCAGAATAGATAGGATAGTTTGTACTCCGGGACTGGCTCGTAGAGTGACCCATGCTGAATACCTTGCCCGCACAATATCAGACCACAACCCTCTATTACTGACGTGGAGAGCATCACAGGACAGACCCCCCATACCGGCATGGAGAATGCTCCCGACAGCGCTTGAAGATCAGGCATATAGGGAGGAATTAAGATGCTACCTAACAGAACTTATAGAAACTAACCAGGGATCCACTTCCTCCAGAGGCATGGAGTGGGAGACACTTAAAGTGGGGACACGGGGTCACTGTCTTGGCCAGTCAGTAGGGATAAAACGCACGCTCGAGAGAGAATTAAATGCGTTGGAGAGAGTCATACACGAGGGGGAGCTGAAACAGGGCGCCGCAGGGCAAGTGGACGAAGAATACGATCGTGCACGTAGAGAGTGCTCCCAGGCTGAAGAGTGACTTAGATGTCATAATATGCAAAGACACTTGGCATCCATACAGTCAGAGGAGGGAAGGTCTGGTAGACTATTGGCATGGTTGGTGCGCCCGAATAGAGATAGTGACCCTATTGCAAGCGTATTAGACAGGGGAGGTACACGTAGACTCAGCCTAGAATCCATAAATGACGCATTTAGAGATTACTACACACACCTATATAGGAGGCCCGCTGACATGGAAAGGGGGACCATTGACAACTTTCTAGCTACGATTCCACTGCCAGTATTGAGTCCAGAGGGCAGGGTCGGCTTGGGGGGCCCAGTGACTGCGGAAGAGACGGTTGAGGCAATTACACAATTGGCCCCTGGGAAGACCCCGGGAACAGATGGTCTTCCTATGGACTTTTATAAAAAATATAAAACCTTACTGGTCCCCAGACTGTTAGAAATGTATAGGGAATCGGCAAAGAACAGAGAACTCCCACGCACATTGCGCGAGGCATTGGTAGTGCCACTTCCTAAAACAAACAGCAAAGAAGCATCGGTGACAGACTACCGCCCGCTATCAATGCTAAATAGCGACTTTAAGATCCTCAGTAAGATCCTTGCCAATCGCCTGTTGCCCCTTATGCCCACCCTGATACATCCTGATCAGAACGGTTTCATACCCGGTCGCAGCACCTCCCTAAACCTTAGGCGTATTTTCTCTATCATACATATGCCTAGTGAATCGAAGCCGCCAACCGGGACCCTGCTAGCAGTGGACTTTGAAAAGGCCTTTGACTCAATTAGGTGGGACAACCTGAGGGCGACAATGCTGAAGATGGGCCTGGGGGAGGGCTGGGTTGAATGGGTGGACCTGCTATACTCATCCCCGCTGGCAAGGGTCAAGACAGGTAGGACAGTTTCTGGAGCCTACCCAGTACATCGAGGAACCAGACAGGGGTGTCCCCTGTCCCCATTGTTGTTCGCCCTAGCGATGGAGCCCCTGGCGGCCTGGGTACGAGGGGAGGGAGCTGATAGAGGGATTCAGTGGGGGCCTACTGACCATATTATATCGCTATATGCAGATGACATCCTGATCTATCTTAGAGACGGGGCGAGTGGCCTCCCCTGGGCCCTGTCCGCCCTGGAGGAATTTGAGGTAGTGTCGGGATTGCAACTTAATCGTAATAAAACATATGTGTTCCCCCTGGTGCCCGGATATAGTTGCCCAGCAACATGCCCAATAGATCTGAAATGGGCCCCACAGACATTTAAATATCTGGGGATCCAGATTTATCATGACGTGGGAGACTTAAGAGAGGGCAATCTTGGTAGCGCGCTCCGATCCCTGAGACCCTCGGTAGAATTTTGGCGCTCTTTGAAGCTGTCGGTGATGGCCAGGGTGGCGCTGTCCAAGATGATCATGCTCCCCCGACTCCTCTACTACTTTGCCAACTTACCAATACTAATACCCCAAGCATGGTTCCGCGACCTGAATGCAATACTCAGAGAACTAATATGGGACAATGGGCGCAGACGAACTACACTTGCAACTATTTGCAGACCACCCAATGCCGGTGGCCTGGGAGCCCCCGACTTTGAAGCATACTATCTAGCATCCCAACTACAGTGGATATCCGGCTGGCTAGTGGGCCAGGGCCAACTTGATCTATACACAGCCCAAGGACCAATAGATTCGGCATGGATTGCGACATGCATGACAAACAGGAAGATAACCCCCCCTGGGAACAATAGAATGATAAAAGTGGCGCTGGCATGCTGGAAAAGATGCATGAAGAGAGTGGGAGTGGGCCCCCCATACTCCCCAGCTCTACCACTAGCGGTGCTTGCCATAGAACCCAAGGGGAAAGGGCCGGGAAACACCGGACTTGGCCCCTGGTTGTCAACTGGAATAGAAGTAGTGGGAGGACTCTTCGAGGAGGGAGTGCTGAGGGGATTCGTTGAATTAATGGAAAAAGGGGTTCCCGGTGGGCAGTTCCTGCTTTATGGGAGATTAATACATACTCTTAAGACTCACTGGGGCACAGTGAACGCGGAGCCTACAATACACGAGGTTCTGCACTCGCTGTTGACATTAGGAGAGGAATCACATCTGATCACTAAAATATATCGGGCCCAAGCAGGGGCTGCCTTGGATCCATTACGGTCGTTGAGAGGAAAATGGGAGGGAACAATAGGGCGGGAATTAACTGACTCCGAATGGAGGAGGACACTGGCCTACCCTCAGAAAATATCACGTAATACACGGTTAAGGTATATCCAGTATAATTATTTGCATAGAACCTACCTCACGCCTCACAGATTGTTCCGTATATACGGAGGGGCTTTGGGGAGTTGTCCGAGATGTGGAGGAGGAGGGGCAGACTTTGACCACATGGTTTGGAATTGTCCTGTGATCCAGACGGGCTGGAGGGAAATATTGCCTACCCTGTCTGAATTGTTTGAAATTGACTTGAGACCCACCCCTGAACTGTGCCTGCTGGGTCTCAGACCAGCGGCACTATGCGGAAAAGTGGAATGGCGCTTTTTGGACCTTTCCTTGGCCCTTTATAAGCGGCTAATCTCGAGGGGCTGGAAGGCTGCGGCTCACCCTCAATTATCTGACTGGAAAAGGGATATATCAACATGGTCCAGAGCTGAACTGCAGGTCCTAAAGGCGGAAGAAGCCAGAAATATTCGCCAGGTTCCTATAGCCCCGGGGTGGGAGAATATAATGACGAACTGGGAGAATATAAATAGGAGAATGGTAAACTCAGTAGGAGAAACCAGTGCAACTCAAATCACATTGAGGACGGAACCAAATGGTGGAAACATATAGATAGGCACCCAAAATCAGACCCAAACCACACATAGAATGCATAAAGAATAAAGGTGGGTGGATAGTTGAATCCCTGACCCCTGAACCACTGACATAACCAGTGGGCGGGGTGAGCGACCCGCCACCTTCGCCGAATGCCGGTGCGCCCCGGACCCCCGTCCTCCCTCATTCAAAAACGAGTACATTACAGTGCCTCCAAACTAGCAACCACGAAAGCCAATCGCACGAAGTCGTAAAGGTTGACCGTTTATGGTCCTTTGTTCTCCTTTCTTTCTCCCCTTCTTCCTTTCCCTACGCCCAACTAAATTAATCCGATTGTCAGCAGAGACTATACACCGAGCACCTCGGGTTCCCCCTCCCCTCACCTCTATCTCCCCTCCATCACCCCTACCCTCCCACACCTAGCCCCAAACACCACTCTCCCAAGTTATAAAGAAGAAAGGGGTCAGGTTTGATGTTGGATTGTTTAATACACAGCACAGCGAATTGCAGTAACGAAAGGTAACTTAATAGAGTAAATGTACATAATCTACTGAATAAAAATCATTAAGTCTAATGATAATAAAAGATGCAAACAATGAGAAAAAAGTAGAATACAACAATGTACGCAAAACTGCATGTAATATGTACAAGCATGAAACTGTGTAAAAACAAAATGTTAATAAAAATATATTTAAAAAAAAAAAAACATGCAGAATCTTTATCATGTCTGCCACTGTTGTAGATGCCATCTGATCCTAATTTACTAATAACTGTGAAAGTGTCAACTAATTTGGCTAATGACATAGATAGTACACCAGATGCAGTCTGCCAGTGTCTACTTATCACCATGTCAAGGTTAAGTAAAAACAAACACAGACTTATAGCTTAAAAAGTGTAGTCTGCATTGATGTATTTTCGCCTTAAATCTCCATAAGAAAACATCTGGGACATACACCTTGATGCACATAATCTGTCAGACATTCTTAATCTTATGTCAGAAATTCCAGTCCTGATTAAGTATAAAAAGCCTGCCGCTTGACCACTTGCTAGAAGTGGTCCTTTGTACAGCTTACCGCATGAGATTCTGCCAGAGACGATCTCATCTACTGCCGGCACACGTCCAAGATGCTGCAACTTGCCTGATGCTGATAAAGCTGAGTTCTAGAGGAAGGCAGCTACAGCATATGCCCTTCACAGGGAACATTGCCTTCACGCCTCAGCTGATAGCAACAGCTCTTGCTGTCAATGTGGTATGCAGTGCATTATTTCTCCCTAAAAAATTCTAGACTGCAAGTTGTTCTACTCTACAGTCCCTCCTAGTGTCCCGCATAGATTTAGGTTCTAGGGTTTTAGGTTTTAGATGACATTTTACCCATGTTAGAATTGTTCATTTTATTCTTATTGTTCACAATGTGCCTCCTAATGTTTAAGATATCCTGTGACGTTATTTTAAATGTGCTGAGAAACATGTTCACCCTGTTGTAATAAATGCTTTTAGTTAAAAGTGTTTATTCTTCTTAGTGCAATCTGTGTGAAACATTGTGAATCCCAAAATAGGTCTGTTTACATTACCACAGTCCCCCTAATCCTGTTTTTTGGATTGTTAGTAACCCAGAAGCAATTACTCTACCTCAACTATGCATTAGGTGGGATACTGCAGGGCTACAATAACCAGTCATTTGAATTAATTGCTGGTGCACTGAAACAAGTGTCACCCATAGGTGGAAAATCAAACCTTGTAAAGCTACGCCAAAGTCATAGTTTATGCAACAGTTGGTGACCAACATGGAGCCCTTATCTTACAATTATGCCTGGAGTAGTTATTTCACCATTCACACACGTCAATCATTATTATGGAGACATCACTAGTAATCATGGTTAACTCTAATTGGGGATAATGGAGTACCTATTTATACTGTTAGTCTAGCTTGACTTTTAAACCCTTCTATGCCCAGGGCGTAATGGTTACATCCTAGGCTGCAGTGCTGCTATGCCAAGGACGTAACCATTATGCCTTGGGACTGACCCACGGGGAAAGCACTGGTGCTCCCCGTGGGCCACCCACCCACAGGCCCCCACTGGGGATGGCAACAGAATACCTTCCGCCGCCACCCCTGAACCACCAACCCCCCCCCCCACCCTTGGTGATCTGATGACGTTGAAACGCACAGAGCGCGCCCACGTCATCAGAGGAGGGAATGATTTGTGGTATGTTTTACGTGGCTTCCACAAGGTTTACTTACCTAAAAGCACTTGTAAATGGTTGATTTATCAATGATATTTAGGGATTTTATTTCATAAAGTCATTGGTGAATAAAGTTTTTTTTTTTTAACCATTTACTTACCCTTATGCCAAATCCAACTAGTATGCTGGAGATGGACTAGTCGGTGGGTGTGCAATAATGTTTTGGTGTTTATCTTTGCTTTTTACCATCCATGCGTACTCTCTCTGTAGCAAACACCTTGCCATCACACCTTTTTGGAAATTATTCACTCAGGGAATAATATGTGGTGTGTTTTGTGTGGATCCCACAAGGTTTACTTACCTAGAAGCACTTGTAAATGGTTTATTTACATTTACGGATTGGCAGACTGGAGTGGGGCTTCCACCCACAGTCAGCCGGAGCTCTCAACCGGTGCCCGTCATAGTTTTCCCACCCAGCCAAGCCCAGTCATAGCTTCCAGACCCAGCCAGGGAGACCCAGCCAGAGGCTCCGAAGACTCAGAACTGACACTGGGAAGGAGTTTGTGTACCTTTTGGACTACTTAAAGTGTGTGTGTGTTTTTTTTTTTTGTTCACCTCCATCCAATGGAAAACCGGAAATCTTACCATACTCTGAGCTCCATAACCCTACGTAGAAGGAGTGAATTTGCCCCCTTGAACCTGAAAAACTCTAAACATTGAAAATATCACTAAAACTAGTGCTGGGGGGCTAGAAAGGGGCGGCCAGAGGCACTGAAAGCTCAGAAGTGACACTGAGAAGGAGTTTGTATACCTTTTTGACCATGTGGAGTTTGTTTTTTGTTCACCTCCATCTAATGGGAAAAACCTGAAATCTTACATGACATGGAGCTCCATAGGCCTGGGTAGAAAGAGTGACTTTGCCCCCTTGAACCAGAAAAACTAAAAATGATGAAAATATCACTATAACTGGTGCTGGGAGCCTAGAAAGGGACTAGAGGCACTGAACTGACAATGGGGAGGATTTTGTATACCTTTTGGACCATGTGGTAAGTTTTTTGTTGTTCACTTCCATCTAAGGGAAAACCTGAAATCTTACCCCACTTGGAGTTCCATAGCCCTGGGTAGAAGGAGTGACTTTGCCCCCTTGAACCAGAAAAACTCATAATGACGAAAATATGAATAAAACTGGTGCTGGGAGGCTAGAAAGGGACCAGAGGCACTGGATTGGCATTGGGAAGGAGTCTGTATACCCGTTGGACCATGTGGAATGTTTTGTTTTTGTTCACTTCCATCTAAGGGGAAAAGCTGAAATCTTACATGACTTGGAGCTCTGGGTAGAAGAAGTGACTTTGCCCCCTTGAACCAGAAAAACTTAAAATGTCGAAAATATCAGTAAAACTAGTCCTGGGATCCTAGAAAGGGTCCAGAGGCACTGAACTGACAGTGGGAAGAAGTTTGTATACCTTTTGGACCATGTGATGTGGTTTCTTTTGTTCACGTCCATCTAAAAGAAAAATGTGAAATCTTACCTGACTTAGAGCTCCATAGCCCTGGGTAGAAGGAGTGACTTTGCCCCCTTGAACCAGAAAAATTTAAAATGTCGAAAATATCACAGAAACTGATGCTAGGAGCCTAGAAAGGGGCCAGAGACACTGAACTGACAATGGGAAGGAGTTTGTATACCTTTTGGACCATGTGGCGTATTGTTTTTTATTCACTTCCATCTAAGGGAAAAACCTGAAATCTTACCTGACTTGGAGCTCCATAGCCCTGGGTAGATGGAGTAACTTTGCCCCCTGGAAGCAGAAAAACACAAAATGACGAAAATATCACTAAACCTGGTGCTGGGAGGCTAGGAAGGGGCCAGAGGGACTGACCTGACATTGGGAATTGGTTTGGATACATTTTGGACCACGTGGCATGCTTTTTTTGTTCATTTCCATCTAAGGGAAAAACCTGAAATCTTAACCGACTTGGAGATCCATAGCTCTGGGTGGAAATAGTGACCTTGCCCCCTTGAACTAGAAAAACTCAAAATGACAAAAATATCACTAAAAAAGGTGCTGGGAGGCTGGAGAGGTACTATAGGCTCAGAACTGACATTGGGAAGGAGTCTGTATATCTTTTGGACCATGTGGCATGTTTTTTTTTTCACTTCCATCCAAGGGAAAAACCTGGAATCTTAACCTGACTTGGATCCCCATAGCCCTGTTTAGAAGGAGTGACTTTTCCCCTTCAACCAGAAAAACTGAAAATGATGAAAATATCACTAAAACAGGTGCTGGGAATGGGCCAGAGGCCTTTATGAAGGGCTAGACACTGCTCTAGGACCAAACCTGGTGGGGGAGCACAAGAGTCCTTTCCGGTCTGCAGCCACCCTGCCCTGTGTAGTGATTGCCTTCACCATACTGTAGGCCCAGGGTGCTGCCTTTAGGTGGGTGCTTTCCACCCTCCTGGAGCCCAGGCATGGGGAGACCAGGAGGCTTAAGCCCGACTGCCCGACACCCTCTCCCCACTGGCCTGCCCTTTTTTCCTCGACTATTAAGCCCCCACAAAGTGGGGGTTTACAGAACCCTTGGTGGAGAAAAAAGTCTGAGTTAGCCCAGTGGCCCGGCCTGCAGGCCATCTGGTCGCCCAGCCAGCATGCCATCTGATCGGCTAGCCCAGCGACCAGATGGCCCAGGAGGAATCGGTGATCAGATGGCTTGGGATGACCCAGCAGCCGGAGTGGCAGTGCACTCTGAAAGGGTCCTTCCCAGGGCAGCTTGCCTCCGGTGACTTGTGCGGACCAGGGATTCCCATCCTGAACATCTGTTCACCCTGCTGACTTGCAAGGGATTGTGGCCCCTATCCCTGCACCCAGTGGCGCAGGGCGGGGGTGGTACGTGGTGGAGGTAGCCTCCCATGGGCCCACAGCTCTCTCCCTCCCCACTTGCCTGGCGGCACAGGGACCACCAACTCCCTAGGTGTTGTGGTGGGGGGGGGACACAGGCACCCACAGACGGAGACAAAAGCTTGGCTTAGGACAACTTTCAATAGATCCCAGCAAGGTAGCTGCTCTGCTACTTAAGAAACCCTGAACCGGAATCAGGTCACTTACAAATGATTTAGCACAGGGTGCCCAACAAACATGCAGTGCATTAAGGGTGATGGAGGCGGCCCCCTTCTGTCTGCATCCGCTTACATTCAGCAGGTTGCCACTCCTGATCTGAGGTCATAGTCAGATGCCAAAGCAGTGGGGGAAGCCAAGACCACCATCCTCTGGGCTGGAGGGGAAAGGGGGACGTGGCAGCACACCCTTTTTCCTGGATTGAAGCCCGAGGCCAGCAGTTGGCCCACCACCCCCAGGGAACCAGCCACAGAGGCGTACACCCAAAGCTGTGTGCATGGGCAGCCATGGAGCACCACAGACAACCACATGCAGCACGCAGCCAGGCACCCCAGGACGTGCCCAAGGCAGACCGGTCTCCTGCCTACACTCCACCAGCAGCATATCTCCATGACAGGACCAAGGGAGGGATCCTGCAGTAGGCAATCAGGGGGGTCTGACGTTGGAGGTGGGGGACAAAGGGAGCAGAGCTGCCCTGCGACAGCCCCATTCGTGCCCTGGGAAAGCCCCAGCGATATTGACAGTCAAGCAACCATCAGACAGGCATAGCCCTGGGAATAACCCGGGGCCACAAGGTGCGTTCAAAGTGTCAATGATCAGTGTTCTGTGTGTGCAGCAGAGGTGGGAGGAAGGCAGCACCATGCATTCGCCAACCACACAGCAGGACGGCTGGGCATCCCATCAGGCTTCCCCTCTAGGAGTCAATCTCCACGATTAAAAGAACATCACCAGGCCTGGGAGCCTCCCCAAAGGAAGAGGGGGCTCCCAGAGCAGCACAGGGGCCAGGCAGCCCCACCACCGCCGGTCCCTCCCAGAGGACCAGAATGGACCACACGAGTCTTCAAACCCTTAACTCAGCCACACGGGACCAGGGTAAGTCAGGTACCTAGCAACAAGGGAGAGTCGCACCATCTGCACACCAGCTATCCGCCCCCAGATCTTGACCCTGCATGTTGAGAGTCACAGGCTTAAGGTGGCAGCCCCGAGCCTTGCCAGCGGGCTGGGGGAATAGCCCACCCCCACTACCCTGGTCAAAGGCACCAGAAGGGAAGAGCCCCGCCTCCAGCACACCCCCACTGAGGGGAGACTGGGTTTCCTCACAGCCCCAGCTCCGCCTCGTTAGGCTGCCCTGCCACCCGAGAAGGGTCACTCTTCAGTCACCCAAAGCCCAGGCAGGCCAAGAATCAGGCGAGGGAGAGCCCAGGCAGAAGGGCTTTCAGGGGGGTGGTCCCAGCCCGGGGAGGCACTTCAATTCAATTTACCTCCCAGGGTCATGCCGGGTGAGCATGCGTTCCAGCTCAGAAGGGGCTTTCCGTCTTGCTACTCCTGGCATAAGAGGGTCAAGTCCTCCCGGGAGGAGGAGCCCACCCCATACCCAGTCCTCTCCCAAACACCCCAGTGGCCGCGGACTGCTCAGTTAGCCAGGAAGCACGAGGTGAGGGCCAGGCCCTGTGCCAACGGGTGTTCCATTCTTGGAGGCGGCCAAGGGTTTCAGGCTGGTACCATTGGTCTCTCAGGCCGCTCCACCGTTAATGATCCTTCCGCAGGTTCACCTAGGGAAACCTTGTTACGACTTTTACTTCCTCTAGATAGTCAAGTTTGATCATCTTCTCGGTGCTCCACCAGGGCCGTTGCCGACACCGGCAGGGGAGATCCAAAGACCTCACTAAACCATCCAATTGGTAGTAGCGACACGCGGTATGTACAAAGGGTAGGGACTTGATCAACGCAAGCTTAAGACCCACACTTACTGGGAATTCCTCGTTTATGGCAAATAATTGCTGTCCCCAATACCTATCACGAATGGGGTTCATCGGGTTACCCACACCTGTAGGCAAAGGGTAGGCACATGCTGATTTGTTCACTGTAGCGCATGTGCAGCCCCCAACACCTAAGGGCATCACAGACCTGTTATTGCTCAATCTTGTGTGGCTGAAAGCCACTTGTTCCCCTAAGAAGTTGGACGCCGACCGCTGGGGGTTATGTAACTAGTTAGCATGGAGGAGTCTCACTCGTTATCAGAATCATCCAGACAAATCGCTCCACCAACTAAGAAGGGCCATGCACCACCACCCACAGATTCAAGAAAGCGCTATCAATCTGTCAATACTTTCCGTGCCCAGGCCAGGTGAGGTTTCCAGTGTTGAGTCAAATTAAGCCACAGGCTCCACTCCTGGTGGTGCCCTTCTATCAATTCCTTTAAGTTTCAGCTTTGCAACCATACTACCCCAAGAACACAAAGACTTTGGTTTCCCAAAAGCTGCTCGGCGGGTCATGGGAATAACACCACTTCTATCAATTCCTTTAAGTTTCAGCTTTGCAACCATACTCCCCCAAGAACACAAAGACTTTGGTTTCCCAAAAGCTGCTCGGTGGGTCATGGGAATAACACCACCGGATAACTAGTCGGCATGCTTTATGGTCAGAACTATGACGGTATCTGATCGTCTTCGAACCTCCGACTTTTGTTCTTGATTAATGAAAACATTCTTGACAAATGCTTTCGCTCTGGTTCTTCTTGCGCCGGTCCAAGAATTTCACCTCTAGCGGCACAACACAAATGCCCCCACCCATCCCTCTTAATCATGGTCCCAGTTCTGAAAACCAACAAAATAGAACTGGAGTCCTATTCCATTATTTCTAGCTGAAGTATTTAGGAGACCGGCCTGCTTTGAACACTCTCATTTTTTTCAAAGTAAACGCTTTGGACAGCCAGGACACTCAGTCAAGAGCATCAAGGGGGCTGGAATTACCGCAGCTGCTGGCACCAAACTTGCCCTTCAATTAATCCTAATTAAAGGATTTAGAGTGTACTCATTCCAATTACAGGGCCTCAAAAGAGTCCTGCATTGTTATTTTTCGGCACTACCTTCCTGAGTCAGGAGTGGGTAATTTGCACACCTGCTGCCTTCCTTGGATGTGCTGGCCGTTTCTCAGGCTCCCGCTCCTGAATCGAACCCTGAGTCCCCGTTACCCGTGGTCACCATGGTAGGCACAGAAAGTACCATCAAAAGTAGATAGGACAGACATCCAAATGTATTATCGCTGTCACAGGGACATGCCATCAGTCCAAGGTTATCTAAACTCACCAAAGTGGTCGTGCAAGCACGGATTGGTCTTGGTCTGATAAATGCACGCATCATGGGAGGTCAGCGTTCATCGGCATGTATTAGCTCTAGGATTACAACAGTTATCCAGGTAACAGGTGGAGTGATCAAAGGAACTATAACTGATTTAATGAGCCATTCGCAGTTTCACGGTACCGGTCGTGTGTACTTACACGTGCATGGATTAATCTTTGAGACAAGCATATGCTACTGGCAGGATCAACCAGGTAGTCGTACCTGCTGGATGGTGGGGAGCCACATGCCTGTCTTGGCCCAACCTTCACACCCCACAGGGGGAAGCCTGCTGCAGAGAAGCCCCTGCCTGGGGCTTGCTAGGCAGGACAGGGCGGTCACACAGGCACCGGCGTGCACCAGCCATCTCCACAGGAGAGAGACAGCCAGGCCAAGGTGCAGCCTGAGCGAGAGATAGGGGTGCCTGCCGGCCTGGGCCAGCAGAAACACCCTACGGAAGCTTGCAGGACCTGGTACCACCCAACTGCTTCCACTCTGGTCAGACTGCTGGAGGGGCACATGCTGCCAGGCCGCTTGGCCTTCGGTCTGCCGGGTAAGGGAAGGGCCTCTCTGAACAGCACACCCTCGAGTCGGATGGTCCCTGGTGGGGTGGAAGCTCTTTGCTTTAAACAACAGCTGAGGCTGGCCAAGCATTCTGCCAAGTTTTATTCCAGATATCTTTATTAAAATAGTATAACTTCAAGAAATACATCGACATCCACTGAATAGGTCCGTCGCACTTCTTCTTTCCTTCCTCCTCCTTTGCTCTTCTCCAACCGTCTCCTTTGGAATCCCTTGGTCATCGCATTCCAACTCAATCTCACTTCCCCCAAGAACCATATGACATCATAGTGTACATGAAGCCATAACACATCTTCCCCCTTACAATTCACAAAATATAACAAAATAACATTGCAGAATAACTATAATACAACATATATACATATCAGAATTGATAAGACGATTAATTCAACATTGTATCAATTAAGAAAAGAAATATTTAAAAACAAAAATCAATTAATCAAATTCTAATTATGTACACAAACAAAATATGACTTCCCAATTTATTTCACAAAGTCTGCTAGGTGCTTTGGATAAATTCTGTTCCTCACACTCCTCCTTAAATTCTCACTCATCTCTGAATTAGGTACTGTGTTACTCAATTCCTTCCCGTTAGAACACTTGGCTAAGCGAGACATACTCCAAACTTCACCATCCTCAAGTACCACTACATTTTTCCTTATTTCTACAATTTTCTTTGGCCCTACAAATTTAGAAACACCTTTATTGCACCAGACTGGTTTTTTAATAAACACCAAATCCCCTTCAGACCAATACCTCTGTTTTACACACTTCCTTTCATCAAACCTCTTCTTGTACCTATTTTGACTCTCAACTACTCTGGCACGAACAGATTTAAAAGTAGGTGACTCTTTCAGATTTTGCAATCCAGAATGTAACCAAGAAGGATTAAATTTGGAACCCGCCAATCTACCCTTCAAAATGCAGAAAGGAGACATTCATGTGATAACATTAGGTGTGTTTCTATGAGCCCATAACTTCTCTCTCAGAACAACTTTCAAAGGCATCCTATGTTCAAGGGCCACTTGAGCACTCGCCCTCACTAACTGATTCATCTTCTCCACTAATCCATTGGCTTGAGGAGCATATAATGCAGTTCGATGATGAGAAATTGCCAAATCATTAAGGAAATTCCTCATTTCCAAAAAAGTGAATTGCACACCATTATCCGTAAGAACAACCTTGGGGATACCCTCACATGCAAATACTTCAGTTAAAAACTCAATCACATTTTTTGTGGTGATGGAACTCACACAACTAGCAGTAACCCATTTGGAGGTGTAATCGACGAGAACAATTACAAATCTCTCACCAGGAGGTAATAACTCAAAAGGCCCAACCAAGTCTAAACCTAATTTGACCCATGGCTCATCTGGAACAGATATAGGAGACAAAGGAGCAGTTCGCACTACTTTAGATTTGTCATTACTGGCACATTGGAAACAATCCTTTACTACAGCTTCAACTTGCTTGTCCAATCCCGGCCACCAATATCGTTCCCTAATACTAGATTTGGTAAGGTTTCTACCCAAATGTCCATCATGAGCCAAATTGATCAATTTTTTATGCAATCCCGCAGGTGGAACTAATTTCTCTCCTCTATACAGATTACCCTCTATGATACTAAGTTCATCTTTAACACACCAGAACGCTCCAACATCAATTAAACATTCATTCAAACACGGCCACCCATGCACCACAAAGTTCATTACTGTACTTCGGACAACATCCTTATCACATTCTTCACTCCATTCTCCTGCATCAAGAGCAGTCTCTTTAACCCACAATATTGGAGGGTGCTCAATCATGCCTGGATCCAATACCGACAATCTAGAAAGAAAATCCGCAGGAATATTTTTCTTCCCCGGATAATACTCCAATGAAAAATTAAAATCCCACAAACTTTCAACCCAACGTTTAACCCTAGGTGTGGTGTTCTCATTATTTCTACATGCAAACAATTGTACCAAAGGCCTATGGTCACTTCTGAGAGTAAATGGTAAACCCCACAAATAAAACTTGAAATGGTTTATTGCCCAAGTGCAAGCCAGTGCTTCATGCTCAATTACAGAATATCGTTCTTCTGCTCCCTTAAGAGAACTGGAAGCAAATGCTACCACTCTCTCCTCACCATCAACCAATTGAGAAAGTACGGCACCCAGACCCTTCAAACTGGCATCTGTAGACAAAATGGTCTTGCGTTTGACATCAAAATGACCTAAAGTGGGCATTTTACCAATGTCATCTTTCACTGATTTAAATGCTTCATCACATTCTGGGGACCACTCAAAACGCACTCCTTTTTTTAAAATTACTCTTAAAGGTTGAATCACACTTGCAAAATTTCTAACAAACTTCGAGTAGTATTCAGCAAGCCCATGGAACGACCTTACTTGATCCTTATCAGTAGGTGTTGGTGCAGACAGAATTGATCTGGCCAATTCCAATTTGGGTTTTATGCCATCCCCAGAAATAGTGTGACCAAGAAATGAGACAGAATTTACTCTGAATATGCACTTTTCCCTCTTCAACGTCAGCCCATTATTTTTTAGTCTCTCAGGTACAGATCTTAAAACCTCATCATGCTTTGCTGTGTCTTCACCATACACCAAAATATCATCTTGAAAAAACAAGATTGAATCAAAACCTTTAAGTACCTCTCTCATAACCCTCTGGAAACAAGCCGCAGCTGAGGCTAGCCCAAACGGCATCCTGAGAAATCTGAATGCACCCAAAGGAGTAACAAAAGAGGTAAGGTGTCTTGACTCCTCATGAAGCATGACTTGATGATATGCTGCTGATAAGTCCATAACACTGAATACTTTGGCATTAGTCAGCATAGTCAAAGTCTCACTAATGTTTGGTAATGGTTGACGGTCTACCCATATAGACTGATTAAGGCCCCTGAGGTCAACACATAACCTTATTTTTTCTCCATTGTCTTTGGGGACCAAAACTATGGGGGCCAACCATTCAGACGCTTCAATTTCCTCTATGACCTTTAATTTCAACAATCTATTAAGTTCCTCTTGCAATGGTTGTAACATCAAATGAGGAACCTTCCTAACTTTGTACACAATTGGCTTAGCACCTGCTTTCAAAATAATCTTATGTTTAAAATTTCTTAGTAAACCTAATTTGTCATTGAAAACTTCAGGAAACTCACTGGCAAATCCTGCATCATCACTCACACTGGAAACAGAAAGAACCTGGTCAGGGGCGTTTGGATTTAAAATTATTCCCAAATCTCTCTGATGACGCCACCCCAAAAGATTGTTGCCACGCTTGGCTACATAAATCTTACCCACAGTCTCTCTCCCTTTAAATTTAATTGACATTATGGAGTAGCCAAATAAATAAATTTTTTGTCCCCCATAACCAACCGGAGAAATATCAGGTGGAATCAATTTGATATTATCATTACCAAAAATTCTTCCCCAATTCTTATCACCAATCAATGTAAACGGGGATCCCGAATCAGCAAGCACTGCAACAGTTTTCTCCCCAATATTAATATCACATTTCGGCATGACCAGTTTATTCTCTGCACACCCATCAGATTGCAAATCTCCAGTACACGTATTATTAATACACAATACAATTTGTTGACTATCAGTAGGTTCTCCCACCATATTTATCCTAGAACTTCTGCAAACTTTCGCTAAGTGTCCTTTCTTCCCACATTTCCTACAATTAACATTTCTTGCAAAACACTTGGGATTGTTTGCCAAGTGACCAGCATTACCACACTTAAAACATCTGATCTTAGAGTCTTTCTGTACATCATTGCTGACTCTCATTTTCTCTGTAACCCTATGTACTAACTCATTCCCACAAACATCATCAAAAGTTGAAATTGTAGCTGACATAGCTGTGTATCCAGAGTCCATATGAGAACCTGTATTCAGACTCACATCTTTTATCTCCTTGACCCAAAGAATAGCATGTTCAATGCTTTCAGCAATTATAATTGCTTCTTTTAACGTAGGATTGTTAGCCAATAACTTTTCCTGAACTCTGGGATTGTTTGTACAACGTACCAATTGGTCCCGTATCAGAGATTCAGTTAAAACTGCAAAATCACATGTCTGAGCTAATGTTTTAAGTGATGCAATATAATTAGTAACCCTCTCATCTTTTGCCTGAGATCTCATGAAAAATTTGTGCCTTTCCATAACAACATTGTTGCGACCGTCAAAATGCTTCTTAAGCATCATGAGAGACATCTCATAGATGTCTCTTGGTTCACCTTCAGCAGTGCCAATGTTTATAAGGTCAAGACTATCATAAATATTACGTCCCTCAATTCCCAAATTGTGCAGTAAAATTCCTTGTTTCCTTGCCGGTGAGAACTTTTCACCACCAATACCAATCAAATATGAGTCAAATAAGTTTATCCATTTCTTCCATGGCAAAATTGGTTCACCACGTTCTGATAAAAATTGGGGAGGTTGGGACATACTGAGGGGAGAATGATGAGACATAATGAGAAAAAATGCGTACTGAAATGAATGAAACTAACTATAAAATATTAATTAAACTATAGTTATCATACATTATAACATTGTCTCATGTCCTTGTCATGTTCTACAATTCTAGTAAAATTCAGCACTCTAGTTGCAATAATTCATCCACATAAGGTCAGCACTCTAGTTGTCTTAGTTGGTTTTTTGTTTTTTTTCCTTTCCACTTCCTGCGAGCAAAATCCGGTGAGCAGACCCCCAGTTATGCGCTCCTACGCACAGTGAAATGAACATGCAGCGTCTCCAATGCTAGGCAACCATACCCACGTTTCCTCGCTCTTCATACGTCGTCCCCAAGCACAGTGATAACCACGTTGTGATCCCGAGTAACGTGCTTCACGTACGTGCAGCTGTCGCGCTCACAACCACAAGGATGCGTGCCCTCACACCAGTGTTCTGCTTCTAACGGTGAGGCTCACGAGTGTTATTTTTCTTTTTAAAAGTATACACTGCGCGTATTCCGTACCCACTAGCACAATTAAAATCCCACAAAACAATCACCCAAAGTTCAAAAGCTTGCTCGATTAAAATGCGCAATGACTCGTGCTATGGTTCCTCTTCCCTCAGCCTTCACACGAAATGTGCGCAATGAATCTTCTGATGCTTCCTTCGCATAAGCCGCGAAAACACACTCCTTTTTCCAAATGTAAACAGCATGCGAATAAAAATTAATGTTCGTCTCTCAACGTCGTACCCTTTACACAGCGCTCAACACTCCCGCCGTGTATAGCCACAACGCGTGGATTCAAATGTGGATGTCGCATCCCATCCTCGTCGCCAAATGCCAAGTTTTATTCCAGATATCTTTATTAAAATAGTATAACTTCAAGAAATACATCGACATCCACTGAATAGGTCCGTCGCACTTCTTCTTTCCTTCCTCCTCCTTTGCTCTTCTCCAACCGTCTCCTTTGGAATCCCTTGGTCATCGCATTCCAACTCAATCTCACTTCCCCCAAGAACCATATGACATCATAGTGTACATGAAGCCATAACACATTCCATCCCCAAACAGACCAAATGTGCCCAATCAATCACAGTACAATCCTGGCTGGACCCTCTTCCCCAGTGGGTAAAGAGGGGGGCCACATTGCATGGGGATGTCACTTTGCACTCTGGGAAGACAGGTTCGGAGGAGAGAATTAGCAGACAGGGCTGCAAGGTAGCTGCACACCCCGGCTCCAGAGCAGACCCCAGGCCCTGACAGCACCCGGTTGAGAACCACTGTCCCTAGTAATCCAGGGGAAGTCTACCCCACTTTCTTGTATTGTGTTTGCACCGAGGGACAGAAGGGACCACCAGGGAGAACGCACCGACCTCCTGGAGCCCTGACTGGGCTTGAGAAAGCAAACAAGCCCTCATCTGGACTTCCGGGGCAGCCTGGCTATCTGGACGTGCCACAGACATGCATAGAGTGCGACCACATGACCTGAGTTGTCAGAGCGGCCAGATGGCCAGGCCGGAAGACAAAGACCAAGATGGAGGCTCCCACCTCGGGGCAGCCCAGCCATCTGGATGTGCCATAGGAATGCATGAAGCGTGACCAGATGGCTGGGCTCAGAGAACGGCCATCTGGTCTCACTGTGCCTTAACTGAGCCTGTGCTCTCCCCACTCTGTGGCCTGGATTCTCAGAGCCTCCGCTGGCCCTCAGGCACGGGGCTCTGAGGTGGGCCTTGACCCCAAACCATGGGCCCGAGGCCCCTTTACATGCTGGCAAAGCTCTCTGGAGGCTTGCAGGACTCTGTGCCGGGCACTTTCCCACCAGGCAGGCCGGAGGACGAAGCCCAGGACAGGGGCTCCCAACGTAGGGCCCCTGAACCTGAACTGGCAGGGGAAGCCTCCCCAAGCCCAGTGGACTCCGGCACGCTAGATGAAGGGAGTGCCCACCGCAGGGCCTGGCGGGGCCTGGTCAAGGCTCATGAACTCAGCCATGTAGGTGAGGCCTACCTGGGCCCTCTGGGACCCCGTACCAGGCGCCTTGCCAAACGGTGGGCTGGAGGACAAAGTATAGGACAGGGGTTCCCACCCTGGCCCAGGGCCCGGATGGGGAAGCCTCGCCAGGTCAGCCTGGCGATCTGGACACACCATAGGAATGCACAGAGTACAACCATATGCCCTGGGGCCTCAGAGCAACCAGATGGCTGGACTTAGAGGACAGTCAACTGGTTGCATTGTGGTTTAATATAAGGAGACTGTACTCACTCCTGCAGGGTACTCTGCAGGCTGGGTTCTCTAAGCCCCAGCTAGGCCACAAGCGTGGGAGCCCAAACCAACATCCGACCCGAAGCCTGAGGCCTGTTTGCACACCAGGAAACCCCTCCGAGGGCCTGCGGGACCCCGTAACAGGCTATTTGCCACCCAGCAGGACAGAGGACAAAGCTCAGGCAAGTGGTTACCACCCTGGGTCCTGCCACAGTCCTGGCCTTGGGGCCAGGGCACGGTAGGATCCCAGAACCCAAACCAGCAGGGGAAGCCTCCCTTGACCTATTGTACACCAAGGCTCTCCAGATTACGGCAGACTGGAGGAAGGGAGCACCCACCCCAGACCCTGCAGGGGACTCTGCAGCCTGGGTTCTCTAAGCCCCAGCTGGGCCTCAGGCATGGGGGCCCAAACCAACCTCCGACCTGGGGCCCTGAGGCCTCTTTACATACCAGGAAACCCCTCCCAGGGCCTGCAGGACCCTGTCCCAGGCTATTTGCCACCCAGCAGGGCAGAGGACAAAGCCCTGGCATGTGTTCCCACCCTGGGTCCTGCCACAGCTCAGGGCCCGGCCGGCTCCCCTGAACCTAAACCAGCAGGGAGAGCCACCCTTGGCTCAGTGTACGCCAAGGCCCTCCAGGGCACGGCAGGCTGGAGGAAGGGAGCACCACCCCCAGGCCCTGCAGGGGACACTGCAGCCTGGGCTCTCCAAGTCCCAGCTGGGCCTCAGGCATGGGGGCCCAAACCAATCTCTGACGTGGGCCCTGAGGCCTCTTTACACACCATAGGAAACCCCTCCCAGGGCCTGCGGGACCCCGTCCCAGGCCATTTGCCACCCAGTAGGGCAAAAGACAAAGTCCAAGCAAGGGGTTCCCACACTGGGTCCTGCCACAGCCCAGGCCTGGGGCCCAGGGCCCGGCTGGGACCCCTAAACAAAAACTAGCAGGGGAAGCCTCCCTTGGCCCAGTGTACGCCAAGGCCCTCCAGGGAATGGCAAGCTGGAGGAAGGGAGCATCCACCCAAGGCCCTGCACGGGACTCTGCAGCCCGGGTTCTCTAAGCCCCAGCTAGGCCTCACGCATGGGGGCCCAAACCAACCTCCGACCTGGGGCCCTGAAGCCTCTTTACATACCAGGAAACCCCTCCCAGGGCCTGCGGGACCCCATCTCAGACTATTTGCCACCCAGCAGGGCAGATGACAAAGCCCAAGCAAGGGGTTCCCACCCTTGGTCCTGCCACAGCCCTGGCCTGGAGCCCAGGGCCTGGATGGGGCCCCTGAGCCCAAAAAGCAAGGGAAGCCTTCCTTGGCCCAGTGTACGCCAAGGCCCTCCAGGGTACGGCAGGCTGGAGGTAGGGAGCACCAACCCCAGGCCCTGCGGGGGACCCTGCAGCCTGGGTTCTCTAAGCCCCAGCTGGGCCTCAGGCATGGGGACCCAAACCAACCTCTGACCGGGGCCCTGAGGCCTCTTTACAAACCAGGAAACCCCTTCCAGGGCCTGCGGACCCTGTCCCAGGCTATTTGTCACCCAGCAGGGCAGAGGACAAAGCCCAGGCAAGGGGTTCCCACCCTGGGTCCTGCCAAAGCACTGGCCCCTGAACCCAAACCAGCAGGGGAAGCCTCCTTTGGCCCAGTGTACGCCAAGGGCCTCCAGGGTACGGCAGGCTGCAGGAAGGGAGCACCCACCCCAGGCTCTGGGACGACAGTGTGTTTTGTGGGAAGCCAGGTTTGGAGGAGACACCCATTGGACAGGGCTGCAAGGTGGCACCACACCCGGGCCCCCAGGGCGGATTGTCCCAGGCCCTTGCAGTGCCTAGTCCGGGAATCACTGGACCCCAAGGGGGTCCGGAGTAGCCTGTCCCTAGTAATCCAGAGGCAGGCTACCCCCCCTTTCTTGTACTCCGTACTCACCAAGGGACGGAGGGGACCATCGTTGAGAATGCAAACGGCATCGGGAGCCCTGGCTGGGTTTGAGGAAGCAAATGAGCCCCCACTGGGGCATCTAGGGCAGTTTGGCCATCTAGACACGCCATAGGAATGCATGGAATGCAACCAGATGACCCGAGTTGTCAGAGCGACCAGATGGGCAGGCCAGAAGGGCGTAAAGGCTCCCCAGGAGCCCTGTCCTCGGGGGACCAGAGGACAAAGACCAGGATGGGGACTCCCGCCCTGGGGCCTGCCAGAGCCCTTGCCTGGGGTCCAGCTGGGGCCCCTGAACTCAAACCGGAAGGGGAAGCCTCCCCGGGCCCAACGGACTCCCAGGCCCGGGACACTTGGAGTACAGCAGGCTGGAGGAAGGGAGTGCCTGCCCAGGGCCTAGTGGGGGCCCGGCAGAAGCCCCTGAACCCGAACAGGCAGGACAAGCCACCCCAGGCCCGGTGGACTGCCAGGCATGGGCTCCTCAGGGTATGGCAGGCTGGAGGAAGGGAGCGCCTGCCCCAGGGTCCGGTGGGGGCTCGGCCGGGGCCCCTGAACCCAAACTGGCAGGGGAAGTCTTGATTGGCCCAGTGGGCTCCCAGGCCTGGGCCCCTCAGGGTACGGCAGGCTAAAGGAAGGTAGCACCCACCCCAGGGCCCGGTGAGGGGCTCCTGAACTCATACTGGCAGGGGAAGCCTCACTGGGTCCAGTGGACTGCCAGGTCTTGGCCCCTCAGGGTACAACAGGCTGGAGGAAGGTAGCGCAAACACCAGGGCCTCCTGGGGAACCCTGAATCCAAACTGGCAGGGGAGCATCCCCGGGCCTGGTGGACTCCCAGGCTTGGGCCCCTCAGGTATGGCAGGCTGGAGGAAGGGAGCACACGCACAGGGCCCGGTGGGGGCCAGGCCAGGGCCCCTGAAACCAAACTGGCAGGGGAAGCCTCCCCGTGAACGGTGGACTCCCAGGTCTGGGCCCCGCAGGTTATGAGAGGCTGGAGGAAGGGAGTGCCTGTCCCTGGTCCCGGCAGGGGCCTGGGGTCCGGTTGGAGCTCTCTGAACCCAGCCTTGCACGGGAGTCCTACCCAGGTTCTGTCCCGGGTGCCTTGCCACTTGGTGGACCGGACGGCAAAGCCCAGGACAAGGGCTCCCATCCTGGGGCCCGCCGGGGGCCCCTGAAGCCAAACTGATTGGGGAATTCTCACTTGGCCTGGTGGACTCCCAGGCCTAGGTCCCTCAGGGTATGGCTGGCTGGAGGAAGGAAGTGCCATCCTCAGGGCACGGGGGGCCCAGCCAGGACCTCTGAACTTGAACCAGAAGGGGAAGCCTCCCTGGCCCGGTGGACTCCTAGTCCCGGGTCCCTCAGGGTATGGCAGGCTGGAGGAAGGGGGCGCCGCCCGAGGGCCCAGTGGGGGCCTGGCCAGGGCACCTGAACTCGAACCAGAAGGGGTAGCCTCCCAGCCCATTGGGACTCCCAGGCTGGGGCCCCTCAGGATGTTTCAGGCTGGAGGAAGGAAGCACCCGCTCCAGGGCCCTGCAGGGGCCCGGTCTGAACTCTCTGAACACAGCCATGCATGGGAGTCCTCCCCAGGCCCTGTCCCGGGTGCCTTGCCACTTGCCAGAGGGTGTAGCCTGGGACAGGGGCTTCCAAACTGGGGCACACCGGGGACCCTGAACCCAAACTGACAGGGGAGGCATTGCTTGGCCCTGTGGACTCCCAGGCCTGGGTCCCTCAGGGAACGGCAGGCTGGAGAAAGGGAGTGCCCACCCCAGGGCCCGGTGAGCACCTGGTCGGGGCCCCTTAACCCAAACTGGCAGGGGAAGCTTCTCCGGGCCCAGTGGACTCCCAGGCCTGGGCCCCTTAGGGTACGGCAGGTAGGACGAAGGGAGTGCCTGCCCCCGGCCCAGTGGAGGCCCGGCCGAGGCCCCTGAACCCAAACTGGCAGGGGAAGCCTCCCCGGGCCCGGTGGACTCCCAGGTCTGGGGCCCTCAGGGTACGGCAGACTGGAGGAAGTGAGTGACCATCCCAGGGCCCGGCAGGGGCCTGGTCGGAGATCTCTGAACACAGCCATGCAAGGTAGTCCTCCTGAGAGCCTGTCCCTGGTGCCTTGCCATCTGGTGAGCTGGAGGGTGTGGCCCAAGACAGGGGCTCCCAACCTGGGTCCTGCTGGGGCCCCTGAACCCAAACTGACATGGGAATCCTCCCTTGGCCCGGTGGACTCCCAGGCCTGAGCCTCTCAGCGCATGGAGGAAGGGAGCATCTGCTCCAGGGCCAGGTGGGGGTTGGCTGGGGCCCCTGAACTGGCAGGGGAAGCCTTCCCAGGCCCGGTGAACTCCCAGGCCTTGCACCCTCAGGGTACAGCAGAATGGTGAAAGGGAGGGCCCAGCGGGGGCCCAGGGCCCAGCTGGGGCTCTCTGAACACAGCCAAGCAGGGGAGGCCTCCCTGGACCCCGTCCCAGGAGCCTTGCCACATGGCGGGCTGGAGGACGAAGCCTAGGATGGGGTTCCCCAACTGGGACCTGCCAGAGACCTGCCTGGTGCCTAGACGAGGGCCTCTGAACTCAAACCAGAAGGGGAAGCCTCCCCAGGCCCAGCAGACTCCCAGGCCTCGGCCACTCAGGGTACACCAGGCTGGAGGAAGGGAGCTCCCGACCCAGAACCCGCTAGGGGCCGGGGATCTGGTCGGGGCTCTCTGAACACGGCAAACCTCGAATTTAACTTAAAAAATCAAGCTTTTCTCACATTTCTGGCTGGGATCACCTCGCCAACAAAAATTTCCTAACACCCAGCATTCCCCTTGGTCTCCCGAGTAAAATGACTACTCACTTGTGTGGGTGGGCCAAGTGCTCGCAACAGGGAAAGGACAAAAACATGTAGAGATTGAGGGGATATCACAGCGGTTGATAAGCACAATGTTTCAAATGTTTTTAGGCTGACACTGCTTTGGGCACCCACATAATGGAGATAGTTTTCCGGGATCCACCATTGTTTTCAGACCTATATCTACCGCTAACTGGGAGAAGGTTGAAAGCACAAAAAATAGGAAAAATTGGGTATGTCCCAGTAAAAAGGCCAAAACTGTGGTTTTCTGATTCTCGTCTGCCTGTTCCTGAAAGATGGGAAGGTGGTGGTTTTAGCACAGTACACCCTTCGATGATGCCATTTGCAAGGAAATAACTAGATGCTTTCTTCTACAGCACTTTTTTCTAATTTTTCCCCCAAACTCCACATTTTATCTGTGTTTTGGCTAAGTTCTCAGTCCCCATTAGGGGAATCCATAAACTCCAGGTACCTTTAGAATATCCAGGATGTTGGAAAAAAGAGAGGGAAATTTGGCGTGGATAGCTTATGTGGACAAAAAGTTATGGGGGCCTAAGTGCGAACTATCCCAAATAGCCAAAAAATGGTTTGGCACAGGAGGGGGAAAAGGCCTGGCAGCAAAGGGGTTAAAACCGTATTCCCTTGTATGTCGGTTTTCTAATTCTTTGATTCGAATTTCAGTTGAATCTGTTCACCAGGGAGGCCCCTATTGTGAAAGGAACCAATTACTAGGAAGCAGTCACTCGACGTCTTAAAGCTTGAGGTATACCTAATGAACGGAGGGGGCAGTTAACTGCACAGAGGTGTATGCTTTTGAGACATTTTACTCATGGGTGGAGTTTGAACCTATTGATGCTGCCTAAGGGATTTTTTTCTGCCTACACAGAGGAAGACCCACTGGCACACTATAAGGCTTGTCAAGATTTAGAAATCCCTTTGACTTACTGGAAACTTCAGAACTGGTTTGCGACATATGCACATAAATGTTCATTTGGGTCCCTTAAGCCATGAAGGAGCTATGTGGCATGTCTAGGCTGGCTACACACTCATTTCTCACCTCGACAACTTATCTCCTCCTAAGGTAATTGGCGTTTTAAACTGTACAGTTGACTTATACAGAAGACTCATACAGTTTGTACAATGTAGTTTGAGTTCCAGATCTGCTCTTGCAGCAGGACCAGCATCTACATAAGTACAAACCATTAGTCCACAGACTATTTATGCAATCATGGGCTAAGCACCCACAAAATGTGAAATGATCTTCTGCTTTGTTCGCAAGACCAACCAGTTAGAAGCAGCGTATACTACTCCCCAAGATAAACATACTTTACCACCCAAGAAATACATACCAAGACTAAGGGACTGATTTAGATCTTGGCGGAAGGGAATACTCTGTCACAAATGTGACGGATTTCCCATCCAATGTATTACAATCCATTATATCCTATGGAGCTCAAAATATGGCAGACGGGATATCCTTGCAGGCAGGTTGCTTCCTCCTCACCACTGCTCCGGTAAGTGCTGCCATTGTTTTGGGCTTGTCTGGGCTTGTCTGGGCTTCTTGGCTTCTCCTCTCCCGGAAGGCCCCACCCTCCTCCCTCCTCCTCGGAGCTCTTCCCGCTCCTGACTCCTGCTGCCCCCGCCCCCGCACTCTCATTGGAGGTTTCCCTCCCTCCTCCCAGATGCCACTCTCTCCCACCTCCCCTTTTATGCCGGCCGCAGCACGGACGCGCCGCTGGCGCACCGAAGGCATGCCAAATGCAAGCCCGTCTTCGTCCGTCCGCACCAAGACCAAGCCCAGCGCCAGACCCCTTGGCCAACACGCCTCCTGCACCACCAAACACCTTTGCACTGCCAACGAACTCCACGCCCTTAATCCAGGATGCTCCTCCATCTGCTTCCAGTCCACACCGACTCGCACCAAAGGACCCTTCTCCTGCAAAGCCTGCAATTTCACCTGCAACCTAACCTCCAAACTCCAAATCAAAACAGACAACCTCCTAAGATGCATCCTACTTAACACCCGCTCCGTCCACAAACATGCAATTGAACTCTGGGACCTCCTGACTACATACTCGCCCGACGTCGAATTCCTCACCGAAACCTGGATAAATTCGGCCTCAGAACCAGACGTATCCATAGCCATACCAGAAAACTACAAGATCACCAGAAGAGACCGAATCAACAGACCAGGAGGAGGAATCGCCATAGTCCACAAAAACACCATAAGAGTCTCCACCAACACATCAACGCTAACAACACACTCAAAGGAACACTGGTCTACAGACCCCCTGGACCCAGACCGCCGTTCTGTGATGCCATCGCCGACGCCATCAGCTCCCAAGCCCTCGCCTCAACAGACTACATCCTCCTTGGTGACCTAAACTTCCACCTAGAAAATAACAACAATATCAACACCATCAACCTAATCGACAACCTCGCCAACTTCGGCCTCAAGCAACTCGTCACTACACCCACCCAAGACCAACCAGACCGCAGGCCACACACTCGACCCCATCTTCTCAGCCAGCAACCATGTCTTTTTCAGCCACACCACCGAACTCAGTTGGACAGACCACCGCTGCATCCACTTCTCCTACCAAAAACCAGTCACTCACCACCACCGCACACAACCCCCCCCGACACAACTGGAGCAAATTATCAACGGATCAACTGATCTCCACTCTCGCCCGGGCTCCAACCCCTGGGACCCTAGACCCCAACATAGCCACCACCACCCTGCATTGCTGGATAGAAGATTGCGCCAACACCCTTGCACCGCTCAAAGAAACCCCAAACACCTCCCACAGAATCAAGGCAAGCTGGTTGACCCCAGAACTACAGGAATCCAAATGGCTATGTTGCAGAATGGAAAAAACCTGGCACCTTGACCCAACCAACTCCAACCACATCGCTTTCTAGGATGCCCTACGCAAACATCACCAACTGATCCGCACCACCAAAAGTACCCACTTCAAAAACCACATCGAAGCCAATGCTCACAACAGTAAAGAGCTCTTCGGCATTGTCAATGAGCTCTCCACCCCCAGGACCTGCTCCAACGAACCCCCACCATCACAGGAGTTCTGCAACTCCTTGGCAACCCACTTCCGTCAAAAGATAGAAGAAATCCACAATAGCTTCAAACCCCAGACCCACCAGCTGACTACAAACACTCAAGAACCCAACGCTCCAAGCAACACCCATCTCCTCCACATCTGGACCCCCGTCAACATAGAGCACACCGCCACCACCATGGCCTCCATCCACTCCGGATCACCATCGGACCCCTGCCCACACCATATCTTCAATAAGGCAAACATCATCATCGCCCCCCACCTCTGCAAAACCATCAACAGCTCCTTTGAATCAGCCACCTTCCCAGAAAGATGGAAGCACGCAGAAATCAACACCCTGCTAAAGAAACCAAAGGCAGACCCAGACGACCCCAAGAACTATCGGTCGACCTCCCTCCTCCCCTTCCCAGCCAAGGTCATCGAAAAAATTGTAAACAGCCAACTATCCCGGTTCCTGGAAGACAGGAAGGTACTCCACACCTCCCAATCCGGATTCCGCAGAAACCACAGCACTGAGACTGCACTCATTGCTGCCACAGACGACATTAGGACCATACTCGATGAAGGAGAAACAGCAGCACTCATCCTCCTGGACCTCTCCGCAGCTTTCGACACAGTATGTCATCACACTCTCCGCACACGCCTCCACAACCCTGGAATCCGCGACAAGGCACTCAACTGGATCTCGTCATTTCTCTCAGGCAGAACCCAGAGAGTCCGCATCCCACCGTTCCTGTCAGAAGCCTCCAGAATCATCTGTGGCATTCCCCAAGGATCTTCGCTCAGCCCCACGCTCTTCAACGTTTACATGGCCCCTCTCGCCAACATCGCACGAACCCACCACATCAACATAGTTTCCTAAACAGACGACACTCAGCTCATCCTCTCCCTCACGAAAGACCCTACAACTGCAAAGAACAACCTCCACAACAGACTTCACGCCATCGCTAGCTGGATGGAATCAAGCCACCTCAAGTTAAACACAGACAAGACAGAAATCCTCATCTTTGGCACCAACCCCTCAAGTTGGAATGACTCCTGGTGGCCCACCTCCCTAGGAACCGCGCCCTCACCCACCACCCACGCATGAAACCTAGGATTCATTTTGGACTCCACACTCAGCATGACTCAGCAGGTCAATGCCATCTCCTCTTCCTGCTACAACACTCTCCGCATGCTCCGGAAAATCTTCAAGTGGATTCCTGTCGAAACCAGGAAACTGTCACCCATGCCCTGGTCAGCAGCTGATTGGACTACGGAAATGCCCTATATGCCGGAATAACAACCAAACTCCTAACAAAACTGCAAAGAATCCAGAACGCATCCGCCCGCCTCATTCTGGACATTACACACCGTGAGCACATTTCCCCCCACCTCAGAGACCTTCACTGGCTACCAGTATCAAAGAGGATCACCTTCAAACTCCTCATCCACGCACGCAAGGCCCTCCATAACACAGGCCCAGCCTACCTCAATGACAGACTCACCTTCCACACCCCCACCCGCAATCTTCGCTCCGCCAGCCTCACCCTCGCCTCCATCGCCCGCATCCGCCGCACCACCGCCGGAGGAAGATCCTTCTCTCACCTAGCCACCAAGACCTGGAACTGCCTACCGCTCCACCTTCACCAGACCCAAGATCTCTTGACATTCAGGAAACGCCTCAAGACATGGCTCCCCCCCCCCAGAGCCTTGAGACCCTAACGGGTGATTAGTGCGCGCTATAAATCCTTGATTGATTGACGTTTGTAATGGAGTATTCCATCCACGCAGCTCTAAATTAGGCTCTATGTGTCTTCACCTTGGGATAGTTCCACCTGCAGAGGAGAGTACTGCTAGGAAAGCATCTTTGCCTGTATTTACACCAGCACGCATGGCACGTCTTCATTGGCAGATCTTACTGACGAACATAAGTCGATACACAATGAGCATGGAGCTGCACTAGCTCTGGACTTAGGAATTAAGTTAATGTGGAACTTTTCTATAGTTCCCTCTATCACCCTAAACAACATTAAGGAAGAAGCTTTGGTTCTGGCTATACTTCAAAGACCAGAAGCGGTTCCAGTTCAAGGTCGTGAACGGGATCCACCAAAAATAAGTATGGAAGTTTATACCTCTGAGACACTCAAAAGTGTCATTGAGGGTTGCGTTAAAAAGAAATCTGCAAGGAAAGAGAAGAAGAAACAGAGGGTCAATGAGAAAAGGCAGACTGGATTGCTGCTTCTCAGGAATCCAGTAGGAGTTGTTACAACTTAAGAGACCACAAAAAAATAAAAAAACCTGAATGGTATCAGTATTCTGATAGCTACTTTTCACACTCTTTTCAGGACACTGATGGTAAACAAACTGAAAGGAGGAGTACAGTAGAAAAAGTGAAGCAGGATGCAAGACTGATGTCAGCATAAATAGAGAAGAGAAAAGTTTGGACTCTAAAAATTAATGAACGAAGAAGAAGGAGAAAGTAGCAGGACTTTCTGGGAAACATGCCAATACAACTGCAAGTCCTGTTGCGAAACTGGACTTGGGCAAGAGCGCTTCTAGACAGTGCAACAGAAGTCATGGTAGTGCATCAGATGCTTCAGAGGTTTCTGTATTCAAATCCAGCTGATGACTTAATACAAACTGAGATTCTCAATAAAAATGTAAATCCTCCTGATAGGTTTTATGATTGAAGCATACAGATCAGGGATATACCACGTAGCATTAAGGCAGTCTTCTTGTCCAATGATTATGACATCATCCTATCTGAAGAGGACAGGCCTCTAATCTTTATTAAAGAAGAGCCCCGGGGAAAGTAAATTAAAAGGGTAGCTTTTACTCCCACAGTTCCTGAAGCAATCACAGAAATTTACACTAGTGAATCAAAAGTAAGACAGGCCATATACAGTAAGATTGTCCAGATACAGAAACTAAGCAGAGTGGGATAATTTAAACTCTCTCTCGTTTCCATACATAGTGAACCTCAAGCACAATACCCATTAATTTCAGAAGTAAAATGTGGTATAAAAGCAATATGAAATCAGTTGCAATACTAGGGCATAATTGTGCCTTATTTGTTGTAAATTAACACTTCCCTTTTTCCCATCTCCGAACCACACAGCTCCTATAGAACAGTTTTAGACTACAGAAATCTACTGTCACATGCAAACCTATACAGCGCAAAATGCGCATAACACAGGCTAAATGACCAACCTGTTGTGAAATAAATACATGACCCTGGACATCTCCAATTGGCTTTTCAGTCAAACTATGGAGCCAGAAATTGAGTATCTTACTACCTTTATTTTCAACGGGGTGCAGTTCTCATTTCAATGCTTGCCTATGAGCTATAAGAACAGTCCTGGTTTATTCTCAGCATCTCGGCACGCATCACGGAGGTCTTACAACCAGATCCCGAGGTATTCTCATACATTGATGCTGTCTATCTTACAGATGATGATTTAGATCTACACCTAAGTACGGTGGACAGTCTATGAACATCACATGGTTACAAAACTAATGTTAAGAATGCAAAAATTGCCTACCTGATGGTGACCTTCTTAGGAAGCAAGTTTTCCTGCAAGCGCAAAGTTCTGGTTCTGGACTTCCTTCAGAAGCACAGCCCCCAATACACTGAAAAAGTTGCAATTCCTGTTGGGATTTCTTAACGTTGGATGTAATTGCCTCACTGTGCTGAGTGAGTGAAGCCCTTGTATCACCTGATTTCCCCCATGTTTTCAGCCAAACAATGGACAACCACACACATTTGGGTCTCGTATACTTTACAAGCAGACATGCTTGAGACTAAGGGGGTCATTCTGACCCCCGCGGGCGGCGGGAGCCGCCCGCCTGGAGGGAGCCGCCATATGGCCGCTCCGCGGTCGAAAGACCCCGGAGGCCATTCTGGCTTTCCCGCTGGGCTGGCGGACGACCGCCAGAAGGCTGCCCGCCAGCCCAGCGGGAAACCCCTCCCCACGAGGAAGCCGGCTCGGAATGGAGCCGGCGGAGTGGGTATGTGCGACGGGTGCAGTGGCACCCGTCGCGTATTTCAGTGTCTGCAAAGCAGACACTGAAATACAAAGTGGGGCCCTCTTATGGGGGCCCCTGCAGTGCCCATGCCATTGGCATGGGCACTGCAGGGGCCCCCAGGGGCCCCACAACACCTCATACCGCCATCCTGTTCCTGGCGGGCGACCCGCCAGGAACAGGATGGTGGTATGGGGTGTCAGAATCCCCATGGCGGCGCAGCAAGCTGCGCCGCCATGGAGGATTCTGCAGGACAGCGGAAAACCGGCAGGAGACCGCCGGTTTTCCTGTTCTGACCGCGGCTGAACCGCCGCGGTCAGAATGTCCTGAGGAGCACCGCCAGCCTGTTGGCAGTGCTCCCGCATCCCCGGCCCCGGCGGTCCTTGACCGCCGGGGTCGGAATGAACCCCTAAGTATTTACATAATTGGGACAAAAGGACAAACCTAGTTATCAGTCATAGCCAATCACTATGGTTATATCTATGTGACCTACAATGAAGGAGAAGACCGTTCGTATTGCCTACAAGTCTCACTTGTATTCCTTAGCTGAAGCACATTTTGCTTCCATTGAAAAAATCCTTGTAGCTGTGCAAAACAGCTATCCTGAAGGAGCACCTTTTGGTGCCAGGCAAACATATAATTGTTGTTTCTCTTCTACCAGCACTAGAGACAGCCACTAAGACAAGCATTCCCAATGTTTGCACCCTTCACCCATGGTGGGTGTAGTGAGCCTCTTCTTTAAGTGCAGTGGGTGTAAAGTTTCAGTATGATCCTAATCTTCATGCACAGGGTTTACTCCAAAATTATCAACATATTGCTCCACAGCCAACCACTTCACCCACTGAGTCTTGCCAGAGCAAATTTTCTATGTGGATGGCTCGCCCAAACATGTGACAGAAACAACATACTGTTACTCTGCAGTCTGCAAGTAGTGCAAGGTGTAGTGAAAGGTGGGTTATTCCATCCGCAGGGCACCCATGTTAAAATCCTAGGAGACAGCCCTGCACAGCATGTAGAACTACATGCCCTCTTACTTGCATTATAAAAGGTTGACTCATCAGTTCCCATAATTATTGTGTTTGACCCATCTTACTGAATGGAAGGTTACAAAGTTGACTTGCAGCATTTGTGTCTGAATGGATTCAAGAATTCAAAGGGAATGGCTGTACAGAATAAACAGCTTTGTATTACATAGCTTTCTTCGAAGATGAGCTTCCACTGGTCTTTGTGAGGCATACTTTGGGCCATCGGCATGAAGGCATTCATGCAAAAGGAAACTGTGCAGCCGACGATGTTGCTAAGGCTGCAAGTCAGACAGTTAGAGTAGCTGTCCTAACCAGATCTTAAACAGAGATTGACACAGGTATCTTAACAGCATTAGATGCAACCAAACAAGGTGGGAAACCTCAGTTCCTCCCAAATACACCTAAACCCATAATGCAGACAACATACCTGTATTCAAACAACCAAGAGTGGGAGACAGGATAATACTTGCTAATCTGTCCAGTTTTAATTTAATCAAAGAAGCTCATGAGGGATTGACATCTGCTCATGCGGAGGTCAACGCAACCATAGCAATGCTACAGCAATGTTACTAGTAACCTGGTTTATATAAATAGACTAGTAATTATGGTAGGATTGAGACATTTCTCTGCAAATTAAACCCTTCACTGTCAAAGGACCCATGTTAACTTCTCTCACAGCTTTTAACATCCCTTTATGGGTGATCTATTTGGTTCCTATCGGTCTACTTCATTCAGTCAATCAATATAAGTACTTATTGGCAGCAATCGATTCATGCTCTAAATTCCAGTGCGTTTGACCACAGAGAAATGTGAGTGCTTCAAAAGTAGTAAAGGATTTGCAGTGTTTGATTGACACTGTGGAAGTTTATTGGTTTCGTTCAGATATTGGTCCTGCCTTTACCTCTAAGGATTACAGGGATTCAATGTCTACTCTAGGAGTTTATCTGCAGTTTGGCAACCTGATAAAAGCCAAATCGAATGGTGTTGTTGAACATGCTAACATCATGATTAAAAAAGAGCATTGACTAGAAAGGTACTATGTTCAGGTCTTAGTAGGTACCATATCCTTTATGGAGTCCAGAGAGCAGTGAATAAGTTGCCTAGGAGATTACTGGGAGGGTGCCTTTCTTCCGAGGTACTCTTCGGAGTTCCTATGAGAAATTGGGTTGCTGGTTGACTGGGGTGTGATCCATAGTCAAGCACAGCCACAGTGCCTTGTGTTGTGAACCACAAAAAGTCACAAAATTAAGTTGTACTAAACTCTGGGTAGATTGGCACAAAAACAGTCAGGCTTAACTTAGAGGCAATGTGTAAAGTATTTCTGCAGCACACAAATATTAATACAGTGAAAGCACAACACAAGAAAAGTCCATGCCAATTTAGAAAAATAGAGTAAATTTTAGTACATTATTTGACACCCAAATGACAAAACTTCAATCAGTAGCACTGAAGGTATGAATCTTTATTGTTTTAAGTGAAATTGAGTGCCTAAAAGATGAATGCACCAACCACGGACATCTAGACACGCAAGGCCAGGTCAAAGTCAAAAGTTAAGGCTCACTGCGATGGTGCTAGGTTTAGATACAAGAAGTGGATTGGGGCCAGTCGGAGCTTACCTTTGGACTTAGAAAAATACTTGAAGAAATATGTCTGAGAAGGTAAAGTACAGTGGGGCAAACCTGCAGGAGGTATCCAAGGAAGGAACTTCATTCTCTGATGGCCTTGGGTCGAAGCCGCGGTGAAGATTTCTACCTTCGGACTCAGGTGCAGAAATGGAAGTCGAAGAACTCCAGCGGGATGAATCAGATGACTGTAGCTGAAGACAGTTCCACAAAGTTGGATACACCTTTGGCAAGGGTCTGCTAAAAACGGATTTGCTGCTGCTGAGAAGAACATAGCGGTAGAAGCCGCAAAACCAATACAACTGGCAATGCGACTTGGGAGGATAGATGAGCAGGTTGGTCCCAGTCTCCTCCTTTTTCTCACAGCATGTTTTGTACAAATTTTGTCCTGGCACCTTTATTACCACAACCATTGGTCCAGGACTGGTGGGACAGCACTTGAGGTTTCTGGATTAACTGAGGCTGGGACCAGGTACCGGTTCGAGATATTGGGAGCCTTTTCATGCCCCTTTGGCTCTGAACAGGAGGCCAGCAAAATGGCCCTTGGAGTCACTTCTGGTAAAACTGGGTGCAGGGGAAGATGCAGGGCTGGCCCCTGAGGGTTCAAGGCAGGCACCTAACAGCAATGCAGTCCTTCTAAGTAAATGATCAGTCTGAAAGAGTACACAGCAGGTCACAGCCTCAGAGTACTTCCATAGGTCCAGTAGTGAACTGAAGTCTGGGTCTGAAGTTCCTATTTATATACCATGGTATCTTTCTTCTGGAAGGTGGGAGAAGCTTCTGGAAAGAGTCTTTGAAGTGCAAAGAAATTTCTGACTCCCCTGTCATGGCACCAAGCCAGCTGCATTGACTACACTGGATCATTAGGACCATTGTATGAAGGCAGAGCATAGGCTCCTCCAGTATGTGTGACTGTGCTCATCTCCGCCCGATCCCCATCCTGCCAGCAGATGACTCATTTGAGGGGAACCTAATCCCTCTAGTGTGCGACTGTCTGGGAGAAGTTAGCAACATCTGTCAGCTTCCCCAAGTAATGAAATGAAAATAGGCAGGAGGCACAAAAGGCGAAAGGCAGGAAAATGCCAACTTTCATAATTGTAATGAAAAATCAGACTTCGCCATTCTGGACAGTTTATCATTACAATTTCATAGATATCGAAACATGAAATATCAACCTGCTCCCAATTAGGAATTACAGCTTATTATTGTTAAGGAAGCTCCAATGTTATCCTATGGAAGGAGTAGGCCTCACAGTAATGAAAAACAAATTTAGGAGTTTTTCACTAATAGGACATGTAAAACCTGAAGGTACATTCCCTTCTTTTATTTATACAACATCCTGCCCTGTGAGCTACATAGGGCCTGCCTTAGGGGTGATTTGTATGTAATAAAAGGGGAGTATAAGGTTTGGCAAGAGGGATTAAATGTCAAGTCGACATGGCATTGTGAAACTACACTCAGGCAGCAATGGGAGGCCAGAGACATGTTTTGAAGTGCTATTTAAGTGATGGCACAATAGGTGCTGCAGCCCACCCACTGGTAGCGTTTAATTTGCAGTCCCTGGGTATATGTTTTACCACTCTACAAAGGACTTATGAGCAAATTAAATAGGTTAATTAGGTATATGCCACTAAAACCATGTTTAGGGGAGTTTTCACAAGCACTTTAGCATTGGTTAGCAGTGGTAAACCGCACAGAGTTCTAAGGCCAACTAAAACAAAATCCAGCGAAATTGGAGGTAAGTAGGCATAAACCTTGGGGGGAGACCACTTTAAGGCTATCAGGTCTAACACATGGCCCCACCCAGCTGAAAGTGAGGAGAACTAACCGACCTCCTGGGAGTTTTCATCACTAAAGGGGAAGGAATTGGAGAGTCTGTCTGACCCAGATCTTTGTTCCACTAGAAGGTCCATTCACTGGGAGATGGATCATCTCAACACATTCAGATTTTCACTCCTCATTTGCATTAGCTACCTAAGGGGCCTGTGGTCTTCCTGAACCCAGAAGTGAGTCCCAAACAAGTATGGTCTTAGCTTCAGTGCCTAGATCAAAGCAAAGGCTTCTCTCTCAGCTGCACTCCACCTCTGTTCCCTGGGAAGTAACCTCCTATAGATGAAAGCTACATGTTGGTCTAGGCCCTCATTGTTGAGCTTTGATAAACTGCCCCTATTCCATGCTCTGAGGCATGTACTTGAACTAAAACATTTTGGAAAAGTCAGGGGCCATGAGCACAGAGGCTGTGCACATTGCCTGTTTGAGGGAGTCAAAGGCCTTCTGGCAAGCCTATGTCCAAATCACCTTCCCTAGCTGCTTTATTGAAGTCAGTTCAGTCAAATGGGCAACAATGGTGCCATACTACTTGACAAACCTCCTGTAATATCCTTTGAGGTCCAGAAAGGCCCGCATCTCAGTCTGTATTTTTGGGGGCCCACAAGCCAGAATAGTCTCTATTTTAGGCTAGAGGGGCTGCACCTTAATCCCCCTCACAAGCGGACCCAAGTACATAACAGACCCCCTGCCCTATCTGGCACTTACTGGTCATGATAGTCAGACCTGCATTTTTCAGGGCCTGGAGCACTTCCTTCGGTTGAAAAAGTGGGTCCTTCCAGTTGCTATTCAAGACAGCTATGTTATTCATGTAAGTAGCACTGAAGGCCTCATTACCAGCCAGGACCTGGTTCACCACCCTCTAGAAGGTGGCAGGGGAATTGTTCAGCTGAAGGGCATCACTTTAAAATGAAAGTGGCCCTCTGAGGTACAAAAGGCTGACCTCTCTTTATCCTCTTTATTTGGGGCAATCTGCCAGGACTTGGAAGATAAGTCAAAGGTTCTTAAGAACTTGGCAGCCTGTAACCTATCAAAGAGCTCATCAGTTCTAAAGTTGGGGTGAGCATCAGTCTTGGTAACTGAGTTGACCCCCCTTGTTTTCCACACAGAACCAGAGTTCTGGGACGGTGCCTGGTGGGGCACCTTTTGGTATCAGCACCACTGGGCTGGACCAGGGGCTACTGGAGTGCTAACATACCTTTAGGTTCAACATCTTCGATGCTGGCCCTCACTTTATCAGACAACCTGTCAATTTTGTTTTTGTCAGTGGGGCTGTCTCCTGTATCAATGTCATGGGTACACAGATGTGTAAACCCAGGAGTGAGGGGAAACAGAGAGGAAAACTGCCCCAATAGCTGGTACCAGTTCCACTGCTGTCCTAGGGTCAGGTTAGGGGAGAGAAGGACACCCTTCACTGACCCATTTTTCTCTTTTGATGATACAAGGTCAAGGAGAGGTTCACTCTCCACCTTCTCCCCATCACCTGTACCAACAGCATGGTGACTTCAGACCTCTCATAGTGTAACTTGAGACAGTTGTTGTGGAGGACCTTTAAGAGATGTCTGGGGGTCTTGAGGCCCACCAGGTAGGTGGCCTCCCCCTTCCTCTGAACTATTTCATGAGGCTCAGTTGAATGGTCTCGGAGGGCCCTGGCCTTCACAGGCTCCATTACCCACACTTTCTGCTGATGCCAAAATTCCACAGAGGTAGCCATCTGGTCATACCATTGGGTCATGAACTCATGGCTAGCCTCCAAGTTCTCAGAAGCCTCCTTCCAGAACTTCACCATCTGGTTTCTGATGGCTAGCATGTAGCTAACCACATCCTGGGGCAAGGAGGGGTGCTTGGGAGCTTGCTCCCACCACTTCTTAACCAGACTGAGAGGTCCTCAAACAGAGTGATTATACAGAAGTCCAAAGGGGATGCTGCCAACCCGCTTCTGTGGTATCTGTCTGTATGCAAAGAACAGGCATGGTAATAGGACATCCCACTTCCGTATCATGGGCTCAGGTAGGCCCATAATCATGCCCTTCAAGGTCTTATTGAATCTTTCAACAAGCCCATTTGTTTGTGGATGGTAGGGATGTTAGTGTGTGGAAAACTTAAAAGCATCTCCACACTCCTTCCACATTGACATCAGGTACACAGACTTGAAGTTGGTGCCCTTGTCAGACATCACTTCATTGGGGAACCCCACTCCGGTGAAAATTCCCATCAAGGCTCTAGCCACTGCAGGTGCAGTAGCAGTCTTCAGAGTGCCTCTGGGTATTTAGTGGCATAGTCCACCAAGACGAGGATAAACTCATTGCCTGAGGCTGTCTTGGGGTCCAAGAGTCCTACATTGTCAATGATCACCAGTTCAAAGGAGGTGCCAATGACAGGTAAAGGATTCAGGATAGCTTTCAGCTTTTTCACTGTCTTCCCCTTCGCCTGGCAGGTTAAGCAAATCCGACGTAAGGCATCTGAGAAAATCTTTATATGGAGCCAGAAAAAGTGGGGGCAAGCCTTGCAAATGTCTTGTCCTGCCCCAAATATCCTGCCAGAGGTATCTCTTGATCTCTATTTCAATAACACATTGAGTCATGTTCTGTGGGGCAAGATTAACCCATCTTTCACATTCATTGTTGGTACATTAAACCAAGTTCACCTGTGTCAACCGTGGGTAGGAAAGCAAACCTGGTAGAACTATGCCAAAATCATGGTTTACGTAAGAAAAGCTTCAGACCTAAGTAAACTTGTTGAAGTGAAACACCATATTTTGTAGCAGAAATCTACATAGAAAAATTAAAAGCCTACCTTACTAAACCATTGGGCAACTTCACACCGTTATATCCCATTTTAGGTTTTCTCCTATCAGAGAATATGTGGCTGTAGGCTGGAGTGTATTTTATTGGACTCACAAAAATATGTAGCCCATCTCTATCTCATTTTATAGAATAAAAATAGAGAACACCAGTAGTAGTTGGACATTCCTAGGGCAGTGAATTTCCAGTCTTAGAAATTTTGAAAATAAGAATAAATCTTTCTGTATAATTTAAGAGCATTCCATAATAAATGCACAAGAAACAAGGAAGTAAGAAGAAGTAAGAAGAAAATAGCACAAGTGGTGTAGAAGAAGAGACAAATAGCTACAAGGAGAAAGGTAGGGGGTATTAGAGTATAGGTTGGTATAGAGTTATATGTATGTAAAGAGTGTAGAAGTAGTAGGGCAAAAGTTAGAATGCTGGTGCTAGGGTATTGGCAGGAGTAGAGGATCTAGATTTTAGTTAGTGATATTCTATGAGCATGGGAAGAAGACCTATTCCATGGGAGGGAACAAAGGATAACACATAGTTGATGGAAAAGATAGGAGGAGCACACTATGGAATAGGAAAAGGGATGAAGAGAGGAGAAAAGAAAAGAGGGAAGTGGTGTGAGGCTTATGACAAACAAGCCAAAGTGAGGGGAGACAGCGAGTACAGGCCCAGGAGATCTATGTGATCTAGGAAAAATAGACTGCAGTATTTTTTTTTTCAAAAAGAAAGACAATTAATTCAACATTCTAGGAATGCCATTCAGTTGTAGAAATGTGAGAAAACAGGTTTAAAAAGAAAGTTACCCCATGCCAAATGTCTTTAAATATATATTTTTTCAGAATCTTAATGAACCATATGAAACACATCGCTGCCAAGCAGCCCTATGCCACTTGTCACACTTACAGCCAGTGCTCGCATTTTAACCAGCAGTAGTTTGCAGTCTTCAAATTGTACATATACACTTTATCACGCAGCTATATACCCCCAGAGGAACCTATCTACTGGATAATGCAAAATGATTCCCAAGAGTAATATGTTTCTATTTTCTTTCATTTAATTGTTAGGTGCTTATTGATTGAACCATGTGATTTCTATGATGGAGCACCCTCCAATTTGTAAATAAAACTTGCTCTGAACATTCCTGAAAATAATTTCTTTCATAACTAATTGTGAGGAGATAAAACACAAAGATGCTGTGTTTTTGCATAGTATTTCAACAGCAAAGATGAATGCATGAAAAAAATCATGGGCCAGATTTACGGATATTTCATCTTGTGACTCTCCAATTGCGATTCATTATGAATCACAATTAGAGACTCGCAAAATGAAATGTACAAATGTGTCTCAGACACATTTAGTGATTCCCAATGGGGTCACAAATTACCTACCTAATTAATTAATATTCATGAGGTAGGTCGCAATGCGACCCCATTGGAAATGGCCACACTCACAGGGATGGTGGCCTGCTGGGCTCAACAGACCACCATGTCTGTGAATGCTTTTCAATAGAGCAGTTTTTTTAAAATGTAGCCCATTTTCCTTAAAGGAAAATGGGGTGCATTTCAAAAAGAAAAATGAAAAGTTGTCTTTTAATTTTTCAGAGCAGGGAGTGGTCGCATGCATTAAAAAAGGGGAAGGGTCCCATGGGGACCCTTTCCCCTTTATGAATGGGATAGCAGCAATTTGAAATTGGTGTTAACTGCGATTGTTTTGCTACCCTATTCACTGTCACAAAACAATCATACATACAACTGCAATTCATAACTAGGAAGGGATGCCCGCTGGACCCCCTTCCTAATTGCGAAACGCTATCCCTATTTTGCGAGTTATTAACTACGCACTGACTCATAAAATAGGGATGGTACATCGTACCTGCCCTTTTTGCAGTTGCAAACAGCGATTTTCAACGTTTGTGACTGCAAAAAGGCATCGTACATCGGCCCAGTTCACAAAACATATTTATGAGTATATGCAGTAGGACTCTTGTACTACTACACAGACTCATAAATGCAATTCAAAATGGTACGGACAGAGATCTTAATCTAGGCCTGTCCTATTCCTCTCATGCAGAGTTCTCTGCCACAAAGGCATAGTACTAAACAAGGTAGTTCTATGGCAAGGAGGAATACCTACAACAAAATGGGAGGAGAATATTAAAAATAAAAGAGAGCACTGAGAAGGACATGAAAATACACAAACATACATAAGAAAGAGTAAGTCAGTTATAATTCTCCAACGTTACACCCACATTTACCCCTCTAGTACTATAGCCTAAAATCTACTCCACCCAAGCCTTGTATTAAGACACATATTTCACATGGCCAATCACAGGTGCTGTGAGGAATTCGCATACAAATCAGTGGAGGCTGGGAATAGCACTCCCATCACAGAGCTCAACATCTATAAAAAATATTAATAAAATGGTGACGTAGATTTGGACATTGCAAACATCTATTGAAATAGCTATGTACATATTCATTGTAAAACATATTAAAATATTGCCTGCAGAGTTACTAGCATTATTTTACAATAATATTTTGTTAGGTGGTAAGGGCCATATATTCTTACTGTTAACTGGAAATGTCTTCCTGAAGTTTCCGAACTGCATTTAGGTGAAGATTTACACCTAAGCATATCTACCTGAATAGAATGTTTCTTATGTAGATATATCTTTGTTAACCACATTTTTGGCAACCAGGGCAGAATAATGACATAGTTGTCAAAGCACTCTTACAGGCAGAAAGTCCAACCACTATGCAGCCACTCTGCAGACAGAACTGAATGTGAAAACAGGATTCATTCTCCAACCATTTCTTGCCTTGGTGGTGCTGACAAGTAACAAACCCGTTCCCTCGAGGAGAACAGCACTCTGGACCCTTCCCAATCCAGATTCCGCAGCAACCCTCATCACCGTCACTACCACATCAGAATCATACTGGACAATGGCAAAATCACAGCCCTCTTCCTCCTGCACCTCTCAGCCGCGTTCGACACCGTCTGCCACCACACCCTAGGCACACGCCTCAGCAATGCAGGAATCTGGGACAGAGCCCTGGACTGGATCACCTCCTTTCTTACTGGCAGAACTCAGAGAGTCCACCTACCTCCATTCCGCTCTGAAGCCAACAAAATCACTTGCAGCGTATCCCAGGGTTAGGCCCTCAGCCCGACTCTCTTCAACATCTACATGGCTCCGCTCGCTAACATCCCACAACTGCAACATCATCTCATACGCCGATGACACCCAGCTGATCCTCTCCCTCACCAAGAACACTGCCAAGACCGGCCTCCACAAAGGAATAAAGGCCATCACCAAATGGATATAGAACAGCCGCCTTAAACTGAATTCCGACAAGACTGAGGTTCACATCTTCGGCTCCACCCGCTCTGCATGGGATGACTCCTGTTGGCCTGCCACATTGGCAACCGCACCGACACCCACCGACCACGCAGGCAACCTGGGAGTCATCCTGGACTCCTCACTATCTATGACCCAGCAAGTTAATGCCATCTCCTCCTCCTGCTTCAACACCGTCTGCATGCTTCGTAAGATCTACAAATGGATCCCCACTGAAACCAGAAGAACAGTCATCCAAGCCCTGGTAAGCAGCAAACTGGACTACGGCAATGCCCTCTACGCAGGAAACACAGCCAAAAGCCAGAAAAGGTTGCAACGCATCCAGAAAGTCTCTGCACGCCTCTTTGTGGACATCCCCCGCCACTGCCACACCACAGCCCACCTGAGAGACCTGCATCAGCTCCCCGTCAACAAGAAAATCACCTTCAAACTCCTCACCCATGCTCACGAGGCACTGCACAACACTGGACCAGAATACCTCAACAGAGGCCCTCCTTCTACATCCCGCCCGACAGCTTTGCTCCGCTGACCTTGACCTCGCCCCTGTCCCACGCATCTGCAGAACAACCACCGGCAGCAGATCGTTCTCACACCTCGCCACCAAGACATGGAACTCTATTCCCACCCACCTGTGTCAGACCAAGGACCTCCTTACCTTCAGGAGATTTCTCAAGAGTTGGCAGTTCGAGCAGTAGCAGCACCCGGTTCCCAGCGCCTGGAGACCCTCACAGGTGAGTAGTGCGCTCTACAAATTCCCTGATTGATTGATTGATTGAAAGATCATGAATTAGGACCCAGCCCAAATATTGTCTTTCCCATTGTCCTCTTATTTCAGTTGTCTCCAAAGACCAATTTTTTTTATCTAATTGGTGAGAGTGGGGTTGCTAACTGACTGGTTTTATACTGGCACCACCCTATTTTGATGTCCTGGCCAGTACAAAAATAAGTCAAACCATATAAAGCTGGTATTTTTAGTCCTTATCCGTATATACTTCAAACAGCAAATACAAACAGAAAGCACTTTAAAATGTCTTCTACAACTGTGTTGATGATCCCTGGCTGATAATTATAATAAACAAAGGCAAAAAGTTATACTACAAATGAATACATACAATTCTCTAGACTCTTAAACCAGTACATAAAATGACTGTTATTTTTCCCTTGGAAAGGTGGCAACCTTAGGTTAGACACAGGTTGCTACATAGCCTTCCACTGGTACCAATGTGCAAGATATTAGATTATGTTTTAGGCTGGGGGTGATTAAACACCGCAAGAAATAATCATAGCCGTTGTTAAGGGTAAGCCATCAAAGTCACTAAATTAACCACTCAACCCCTTAGTACCTATGTCACAGAGCAGACAGCAAAGTGTGAGGTATTTACACAGTACCAAAAACAGTAATAAAGTCAAAAGTCAAAACAATAACAATCTCAAACTCAAAAAGAAAAGAAAAAAATAGTACATTTCAATAAACAAAATGGCACCAACATGACAAAAATCCAGTAAGGGGAACCAGTCATATGAATGTTTAAAGTTTTAAGCAGGAATAGCGAAAAGAAGCATGAAATGCCAATGACAGTCAATGGCTACTGTAGACCGAGACCTAGATGCAATTTGAGGCTTACTGCAATGGTGTGCCGGTCAGACACACAAACTAGGTTCATCCTGCTGAAAGATTTTACCTTCTCAATTTAGTCTTTTTGTCCCATTCTGCCTCAAGAGTACACTTCTGAAGTCCCCAGGAAGGCACTTAGAGGCATATTTATACTCTGTTTGCACCGAATTAGCATCATTTTGTTTTACTCTAATTCGGTGCAAAACTAAGTCCATATTTATACTTTGGTGCTAGACCCATATAGTGCCAAAATTATGGAGTTAAAGTCATTTTTTGGAAGTGGAGACCAACCTTGCCTTAATGAGATGCAAGGTAGGCGTTCCCGTGCAAAAAAATACCCTTGGTACATTTTGTACCATATACTAGGATCTGATATAAAGTTAAATATATCAGTTATAAATATTATAATTCAACCATGTTTAAAGTGGGAACGGTGGCACTTTACCACTTGTTAGCTGATTTAAAGTGCACAGGCTCTAAAGCCAGCAAAAATATAGAGTCCAGCAAAAGGCAAAAATAATACAGTGAGACCACGCTGAAAAGGCAGATTTTCCTACTCAATGTATGATAGTGACTTTCGTGGAACATTCAGCATTTACCTGCTGAAGGAAAAGGTCACTTTTCAACCTTGGTAATATGTTATAGTCACAAAAGGAGAGAAAGTAATGCATGACACAGATGTACAATCCAAGCCCCCCTCGATCCCCCCGCAATGGTTGTGTGTATGTCCAATAGAAAATTCATCTCATTTAATATAACTAGAGGCAATTCTCCACTTATTTTTAACATTCAGGGGAATACCCTAAATTTCATTTAATTTTAATGTCCCTGGTTTTCTATACCACGTTTGGTTGATGTCAGGGTCATGTTGAAATTAGGGGTGTGTGAATAATTTGCTTTTGTGTTCTCACATGAAATTCTGCAAAAACTATGTAAATTACAAATCAGACTTCTAGTGTTATATTTTGCATGGAATGCCTCCTTACATTTATTTTTAAAATGAGGAGGAACATTTAGCGCTAAGATAAAATAATAATAACAAAAAGTACCACAAGCAACAGACACCCATGTTCTGGTTGTGTTTCTATGCTCCAGGACTAAAACAATTATGCCATGTTGTGAAATGGTATCAATTCTGGGAAATTTTCATAACAATTGCAAGGTGCGAAAGTACACAAGATTGTGCGGTATATCATAAATTTCAATATGGCCTAATTGAAATCTTCTGTCAATAATAGGAAGCAAGTATTTACATTTATATCAGATCTACATGAATTATTTATCAATGGCGATTATTTGGCACACTTGTCTCACACCGTGGTTGATAATTGAGAGATATAAGTGTTTACTAAATGTAAAGTTGGAAAATGTAGTCTCCTATATTTTTTTATTTCAGGCACTTGAGAGTTGCAGGTTGGGAAAAGGAACTTTAGCACTTATACGTTTAGATAGTTAACAACATTGTTTGACAAAGCACACATGCCCTTCCAGCCATGTTTGTTTTATATATGTGACACTAAACAAGCATTAGCAAGGTAACAGTGTCTGATAGTTCCATTACCCTCCTTCACCCAACAACACTTCACATTCCACAAGCACGTGATAACATTTAAACATAGGCGGTCATTCTGACCGCGGCGGTCGGCGGTCGCCGCCCGCCAAGCGGTTCCCGCCGAAAGACCGCTCTGCGGTCAAAAGACCGCGGCGGCCATTCCGGCTTTCCCGCTGGGCCGGCGGGCAACCGCCAGAAGACCGCCAGCCGGCCCAGCGGGAAAGCCCCTGCAACGAGGAAGCCGGCTCCGAATGGAGCCGGCGGAGTTGCAGGGGTGCGACGGGTGCAGTGGCACCCGTCGCGGTTTTCACTGTCTGCAAAGCAGACAGTGAAAATCTTTGTGGGGCCCTGTTAGGGGGCCCCTGCACTGCCCATGCCAGTGGCATGGGCAGTGCAGGGGCCCCCAGGGGCCCCACGGCACCCGCTCCCGCCATCCTGGTTCTGGCGGTGGACACCGCCAGAAACAGGCTGGCGGGAAGGGGGTCGGAATCCCCATGGCGGTGCTGCAAGCAGCGCCGCCATGGCGGATTCCCTGGGCCAAGGGAAAACCGGCGGGAAACCGCTGGTTCCCCTTTTCTAAAGCCGCGGTCAGAATAGCCCAGGAAGCACCGCCAGCCTGTTGGCGGTGCTTCCGCCGCCCTCCGCCATGGCGGTCATGGACCGCCAGGGTCAGAATGACCCCCATAGTCTGACCTAGTATAGTGATCAGTACATGGGAGTGGCACTAGTTAACCTGGTTTGCGTGGCTGGTGTTAATGCTCCTATAATATACATTTTTATCACTTCTGTGTCAAGCAGGTAGCTCAAATTCAGTTAACGTGTATGCAGGAACATGATCGAAAATATTAAAAGTTAGGGTGTGAAAAAAACACTGTTTAGAAAACGTATAGAACATATTTAGTTACATTGTGTTCACCGGAATATATGTCAATGGATGACACAAGACGTGAAATGAATGGTATTTTGGTGTTGAAACTTCTTGCAATCCAAGAGCAAAGCTTCCTTAAATTACAACATGCCCATAAAGCCAATCTAATTAGAAAAGCCATCTACTTATTGTGTCAGTTTGCATCGTTAAATTAATTCAGTGCCTCGAGAATTGCTCTGAAGCATTGGGGCTGGGAGGACCAGCATATATTCAACAAGCGAAGAAACTTATATTTTACAAAAGTTTAAATAAAAATACAAAAGTTTAAATAAAAATGAGACACGTTATAACACACTGTAGTAAGAATTCTACATCATGTCATTGCGGTCCTCAAAATAAACATATCGCTTAGTGTAAATATCCTGCAGCCCGGCTCCAAGCAGGCAGTGGTGGATGGCCTTAGGGCAGGGAACATTACTCACAGCAAAAAATCGCATAGAACAGGGCATCCTCCGCCTTCCAAGGGTTAGACGAATAAATCATTTTTAAGTGAATAATGAGGCTTTAACTGCCTGTCTCTGCTTCCGTTTTTCTGTGGCTCACCAGCTCTGTTACTGCTTATAAAACCTAGCATTAGGGTCTGCTTGTATTTCAGAGGCAATTCAGAGACACCACCGCTGTTCTAATGCACCTTAGTCATGCCCAGCAGCGCCCCTAACCACGCCGGGAAAGCCAACAGAGCCTTCTCAGTGACTGCAGCACCCTGTCTTTACTACTAACCTTCGTCGCCCTTACCTCTGCAGGGACACAGCCCATGCCCATCAGCCAAGATCTGCCGCCTTTCTGTCTCTGAAGACATTTCCGGGCTGTAGCTAGCAAAAGTACCGCAGGTGCAGTGACACCCATGCCCAGTAGTGTAAGACCCCAGTAGTCTAAGATATCCCCTGCCCCGCACTATTCACTCCCAAACCAGGAGATGGGAGGCCCGTTTCGTTGCTTGTAATAAAATCCTCAAGAACGTAAGGTAGACCTCTCCATTGAAACTGTGCAATAGGCGAGGAACATTTCAGGGACCATCTACAGCTAAATACAGTGAGGCGGCCAGCGAAGTAAAATTGTAGGAGTCACTCACCAAATAGTGCAGGAGGTTCCAACATATTATTTGACTGAACTAGGTCGTTCACCTCTGTTAAAGAATCACAAGCTGCCATACTCCATATTGCAATAACTTAAGCAACTACAGTGCTCAGTTCACATGATGAAGATGCAATTGTAGGGGTTACTAGTGTCATATGCTTGCAAGAAGCACTGTCTGTCCATATAATAATTCTGCCTGATTATGGCTGTGATCCAGTTTCTGGACATTCAAGGGATGTTGAGTACACACAGAGTTGCCAAATGGCCACAGTACACACATAGTTAACGGATAACGTAAATCTGCACACCCCAGAATTCGAAGCACTGACTAAAATCAAGAGATGCCTCAATGTGTCATACACAGCACGGACCACTTGTCCTTTCTCAAAACATGAGTTTTGAGACCACAGGTACCCTTTTCAGAATTTATCAGCTGTAAAAGGTAACGTGTAAATGATTCGTGTAGGAATCATTTCAAATTAACTGCCCTTTATGATGCTGAAATTGACAAGAACCGTTTATACTTGCATGCACAAGTCCCCTCCTAGCTCCTCTGGTAGGAGTGCTGGCTGTCCAACATTGCATTCTCAGGTACAACTGCTTTGATCCGAAGAAGGGGAGGAGTAGCCTCAAAAGTCAACCGGGTGAGCAGCATTTATACTGCTTTGGCATGCAATAAAGGATATAACATCATAAAACATACACCCAACCCTGCTCAAAGAAATGTTTCCACTTATGCATTTCTTAAAGACGCAAAAAAAACACGCACACAGGAAATGAGGATACCAAGCAAAGTCACACATTTTGTGGGCATGTGACCTCCTATTATTAGGCTAAGGTGACACATAATAGAGAAGTAACATCGTCTACCCTCGGAGGTCGACTCAAATCTTTTGACTCAGACAAGAATAATGAGATCTTCAAATCAAACAATAAGAACCAATACAATCAAAATATACAATAAGGAGTCAGAAATGTATACACACCGTGACCTATGTGGTCATGAATCACCACACCAATTTAGTAAAGTTTAAACATTTATTGCCCTTAAATTGCCAATACTAAGGTGACGTAAATGATGCGCAAAACCAAATGATAGTAATACAGAAACAGCACAGGCTGTCCAAAGCGTCTGAAGAATTTCGATTTTATAAGTGCAATCACCATTAAACACTCCAAAAGAATTATACAGAAAAACAACAGAATTATTTAAAAAGTAGAAACAGAATTCATTAGTTGTGAGTTAAATCAATCACAATCATTTAATAAACATTTAATCAAATATTGGGTCAAACATCCTTGCTACAAAACTCAAATTCAAAAAGCATGTGTGGGGCTGGACTTTGCACACGCAACAATTAAAAATAGGAAAAAAAATATTTGGAAAAACATCTAACAATGGCACTAACAAAAATGTGTGGTTGGATTTCTAAAGGGAAAAGCCTGCAAAGGAAGAAATAAATGCACATTGGTTATACCTCTCCTAAATGAGACAGCAGCTGGCAGAGTCTTCATCAGCTGAGCACAGGAAGCAGCAGGTCTACAGCAGTCAGCATCAGTAACATGAAAACAGAAAACAGTTCAGTAATGTTGGGCCTAATGAAACTGAACTGTTAAAATCATAAGTAGCCAGACAGAAGAGCTGAGTAGCAGAAATGAACTGAATAGAAACTGAACAGAATACAACTCTGAAAAGAACTGAACAGAAGGCTAAAGAGAAACTGACTCACCTAAAGCTTTGCTAAATTAAAGTCCCTAAAGTTGCTAGCTAAGCTTCTATTGGACAAGACTATGAGGTGTGATAGAATTTAGCTGATTAAATTTCATCTGGGCTTCAGTTGTATCTTTCTAAGTTCCTTTTCCAAGAGAGGCTCATGTTCACGCTCCTCTCCAGACCCAATTTCTTCACAAATGTAAAATTGTTAAAACATCAACACAGAACACTACATTTAGCTAACATTACTTCCTGCCAGAAACTAAAGCCCATTGTCAAAGCTTACAAAATCTTATCACAAGGAAGTACAGAAGGAACAGCTAATTAACAATGTTTTCAAAAGCGTTTCAGTAAAGTCAGCTTAACATTTCAGCACTGTCCTTCTGGAAAAATACTAAAACGCAGGCCTTTTTACTAATGCTAATACATGAAGAATAAAACATTTCTAATATTTTCAAACCATTAGTTTTGTAGTACAATAATAATCATCTTTTGTCAGTACATGTGGTTATAATTAATCAAAATACATTTTCACAGACATCTATCATTCACATAGAAATCTAGGTGGTGAACACCATGTCACCCGCAATTTAAACATGTACATTTTATTTTTGTAACACACGTTTCTCTATGTAGGCCTTTTAATACACGTTACTAATTTTGCTTTAGTTACACATGTTTTATTTATAATGTTTGCTCTCTAACACACACAAAGGCAGGGAGGAACAAGACATATACAGACACACACGTTTCAAATCCCGCTCCTATGCACAGATTTAACACACAATCACACAGCACACACGTGCTCCAATTCAGAAACATGGCTGTAGGAAGCTGGCTCTGTATATACTATATCAAAATGAGATATAGTGTGCACAGAGTCCAGCGGTTCCCCAAGAGGCTTGACAGAGGCAATAATAGATAATACTAATGTTCTATTTGTGGTAGTGTGGTCAAGCAGTTAGGGTTTTAGAGGGTAGTTTTAAGCATTTGTTGTACACACACAAGCAATAAGTGAAAACACACACTCAGTGACTTAACTCCAGGCCAATAGGTTTTTATTTGGAAAAATATTATTTTGTTAATTTATTTTTAGAACCACAAGATTCATTTAGCAGGTAAGTACATTAAATGAAAGGTACTCTGCATAGTAATATTTATGACTTTGAATAGAATCAATATTGTACACAGTTTTCTTTAAAATGGCAAAAAGCTATTTTAAAAGTGGACACTGCAATTTTCAACAGTACTGGGGGAAGTAAGTAAAGTACAGTTTCTGAGGTAAGTACCACACTTACGGGTTCAGTCTCAGGGGCATAGGTAGCCCATCGTTAGGGGCTCAAAGTAACCCCAAACGCCCAGCACCAGCAACACAGGGCCGGTCAGGTGCAGAGGTCAAACAGGAGCAAAAATAATGTGGGCCCCTATGGAGACAGGGGGTACTTCGGTTCCAGTCTGCTTGCAGGTAAGTACCCGCGTTGTCAGAGGGCAGACCAGGGGGTTTGGAGGAGTACAGGAAGGGCCCCAATCAGGCACAAAAACCACACCCTCAGCGGAACAGGGCGGCCGGGTGCAGTGTGAAAACAGGGTGTCGGGTTCTCAATAGAACTCTATGAATGGACCCGGGGTCACTTAGGCGCTGCAGGCAGGGCACAGGGGGGCCTCTCAGGCAAGCCACCGACTGGGCAAGGGTGAGGGCTGCCTGCTGGTCGTTGCTGCACCGGTGGTCGGTTTCTCTCTGGCCTGGGGGCTGCGGGTGCAGTGCTTCTCCAGGCGACAGGTATCTTCATCCCATGCAGTCGTGGTGAGGCGGGTCCTCGGGATTCCCTCTGCAGGCCTCATCTTGGGGGTGCGTAGAGAGCAGCCCAGGGTGTACACATCGTTGGAGTCCTCTCTGGATAGTTGGTTTCTCTCTACACAGGCCGGGAGCGTCGGGTGTAGAGTAGTTGGACTCACGCTTCTGGAGTGAGGTGAGAGTCCCTTTAAAGTTGGTTGCTTGGTCTTTTCTTTGGACAGGTCTGCTGTCCACGGGAGTTTCTTGGTCCTCGGTGAGGCAGGCAGTCCCCTTGAGGCTGTTTAAGGGTCGCTGGTCCTGCAGAAAGCGTTGCTTCTTTTCTTGCAGCTTTTCGAAGCAGGAGACGGGCTGGTAGGGTTGGGGCCAAGTCATTTGGTGTCTCCTTCTCTTCTTTGTGGATTTTCAGCTCAGCAGTCCTTCTTCTTTCTTGAGATCATCAGGAATATGAAGAGCTGGGTTGAGGGTCGCCCCTAAATACTAAATTTAGGGGTGTGTTAGGGTCAGAGGGCAGTAGCTAATGTCTACTGTCCCTGAGGGTGGCTACACCCTCCTTGTACCCATAACCTCTGGGTAGGGGGGCACATCCCCATCCCCATTGGTTCTAATCCTTCAAAGCAAGATGGAGGATTGGAGGGGGTCACTTCAGCTCTGGACACCTTAGGGGTGGTCCTGGCTGAGGGGATGACTCCTCCTTGTTTGCCTTATTATCCCTCTGGACTTGCTTCCAAAAGTGGGGGCTAGTCCGGCGAGGGGGGCGGGCATCTCCACTAGCTGGAGTGCCCTGGGGCATTGTAACATCAGGCTTGAGCCTTTGAGGCTCACCACCAGGTGTTACAGTTCCTGCAGCTGGAGGTGTGAAGCATCTCCACCCAGCACAGGCTTTGTTTCTAACCACACAGTGCACAAAGGCACTCACCCCATGTGGTCAGAAACTTGTCTGGAAGTGGCAGGCTAGCACAGACCAGTCAGCCTTGCACTGGCAGATGGGCTAACATACAGGGGGAATCTCTAAGATGCCCTCTGTGTGCATTTATCAATAAATACCACACTGGCATCAGTGTGGGTTTATTATTCTGAGAAGTTTGATACCAAACTTCGCGGTATTCAGTGTAGCCATTATGGTGCTGTGGAGTTTGTAATGACAGACTCCCAGACCATATACTCAGAATGGCTACCCTGCACTTACAATGTCTAAGAATTGACTTAGACACTGTAGGGTCCTGGTGCTCATGCAGCCATGCCCTCACCAGTATGATAGTGCACCCTTCCTCAGGGCTGTAAGGCCTGCTAGTGGGGTGACTATGCAACAGACAGTGGATGTGGGCATGGCACTCTGAGGGGAGTGCCATGTCAACTTTATCTTTCCTCCCCACTAGCACAGGCAAGCTGCAAGCAGTGTGCATGTACAGAGTGAGGGGTCCCTGAGGATGGCATAATATATGCTGCAGCCCTTAGGGACCTTCCCTGTCCACAGGGAACTTGGTACCAGGGGTACCTTTACGAGGGACTTAACTGTGTGCCAGGGCTGTGCCAATTGTGGAAACAAAGGTACAGTTTTAGGGAAAGAACACTCGTGCTGGGGCCTGGTTAGCAGGGTCCCAGCACACTTCCAATCAAAGCTGGCATCAACACTAGGCAAAAATTGGGGAGTGACCATGCCAACAGTGGCATTTTCCTACAATGGCCTAGTTAGATCTGTCTGCTTTTGACATCTGCTGCTACCTGGAGGTCTCATGACACTGAGTGATAAAATCTGTCAATCAAAGTGGTTAGAGAAAGCAGAAGTATGAAAGGCTATATAGAAAACAAGTTATTATTATTATAATGCAAACTAAAATGCATCGAAAGGCGGGGCTCACTAAAGGATACAAGTCGATATCCAGTGCAAGGCAAGCCTTAGGGCTCCGATGGTCAGATAGTCTATTAGGGTGAATGAAGCACATGACAACTGAGAGCATTTCACATGCAGCTGTCCTCATATCATACTTCAGTTGATGCTTGTGATAAATCACCCCTCTTGCACCCCTGTGAACACCAAGGCATTTCTGTGAACCTTGCCGAAAGATACCTGACTGTCCTTGACTTTGGTCAAACAGCAGTAAGAGGTCCTGCCTCTGCCTAGGAGTCAGCCCACACGCTTCCTTTCAGGCCATGGGAAAGAGGTTTAAAGCTTTAGGGGTAAGTGATTTATTGTTTTCTGTTACTTACATGTGATCTTGCCTACAACCCATCGGCCAGAGAGGAGCAAGGAGCATAACGAAGAAACACAATGCCATAGGGAGAGTTACTAGAATCAACCATTAACTTCTTAAGAATTAACACCCTTCCTCAGCCCCCTGGAACCAATGACTAAGAAATAACCCCAAGCACAGCTAGGTGGGCCAAATTAATGACATGCAAATTGTGGGAGCCCATATCCCTAAGGGCAGTTACTTTAGTGCTCAGGTGGGGATGAGCTGTGGTATACAAAGGAATCTAGGGTGGTTTCAAGCCCGAAATTCACAAGAAAGGATTGCATTATATGGGTCCCAAACTACGTCATAGGGTTTGTGTTTCTGTTGTATAGAGAGAGTAATTTTCTTCATAGCCAAGGTGTTCCACATGCTGAACAACCAGTCTTCTAAGAATGGCAGTGTTGTTTTCCTATAAAGTTTTAAGATGACTCGAATGGCTGTCTGAATAGCTGTGTAAAGTTGGTTGCCTGTCAGGGACTTCTTTGAACTCTCACCCACCTATAATCGCGGACAGATCTCAAGGTATTTGAACTCTAAAAGCTTGGGCGAGGTCATTGAGTACGCCTTCTCAAAATCTGTGTAACTTGAGGCAGTGCCAAAACAGGTGCAGTAAAGTGTCCAAAGCTCGGCGCTCTTTCCAGCACATGGCTGATTTTGTCTTGTACCAGTAGGTAATCTTATCTGGGATGTCGCACAAATAAGTGGCAATCTTATAATACATTTTTGTAGTATCTGTGCAATTTAGTATGAGTTACAGAATTCTTTATTTTTGAGACATCTTCTTCTTCAACAGTAGTAACTCCCAGCTTCCAGCTCCCACTCTCAGCTTTTCTCTCCAGCATTCCATCATCCCAACCTTCTTAATTACATCATCAAGAATGCTCATACAATTTTTTCCTTACAAGCACATCTCTACACATCTTCCCCCTAACATACATTAATAATCACACCTACTTACAAGCATAAATATAGAATACTGAACCATAGAAACACTTATAGAAATAGAAATACTAATTATATACATTACACAATTTCCACTACTCTTTCACTGGCATTTTAACTTTGAACAGATTTCCTATACTACATTCCTTACCATCATCCAATTTAACCACAGAATTAATCACTTTTGGTATTCTCTGTGGTATAAGAAACTTGCTCTCACCTTTCTTCACAACGCCACATTTTCTCACTGCTACCGAATCACCACTTTTCATGCAAATGTTCTTCACTCCCTTTCTGCTATCATAACTCATTTTGTTGTGCTTCTGTAAACCTAACACCCTCGCTTTCATACCTTCACGATCAACCCATACCTGTTTCTTCTCATGCAACCACCAAGGAGAATCTTTTATTGCTGGCTCCCTCCCCTTATGAGCAATAAAAGCAGACATCCCTGTCACGGAATGAGGTGTTGCTCTATGTGCCCACAACATCTTGTTCAACTCCTCCTTCCAGATTAACCCATTTGCCAAAGAAAGTTGAATGTTCTCCATAATAATTCGGTTTACCCTCTCCACTAAAACCATTTGCTTGCGGTTGGAATAATGTCACTCTCTCATGTCTGATTCTTAAACCTGTAAGAAAATCTGTCATAGCTGCAGAAACTAACTGCACCCTATTATCTGTAAATAGGACTTTTGGTATTCCTTCTTTCAAGAATACTTCTCTAAGGAACTCTATGGCATTGCTAGTTGTAATCTGCTCCACAGTCTTGACTACAAATCATTTACTATGATAATCAACAAGAATTATGAGAAAACGATTTCTCCTACTCAATCTATCAACGGGACCCAGAAAATCCAAAGCCAACTGTCTCATGGTCCTGCTGGAAATTGTACGCACCCCAAAGGCGGTTGTCTGACACCTTTGGCTTTATCACTATTCCTAAATGCTTGACAGTCATTCACAATTGTTTCTACATCCTTGTCTATAGCAGGCCACTGTTAGACTTGTCATCTTGGCGTGGTCTCCCTTAACTTTTTTCCTCTGTTTCCCAGGTTGTTGATGTGTGCTGGACTCTGCCTTTGCTGTTTTTGTTACTCTAGGCACTTTACCACTGCTAACCAGTGCTAAAGTGCAAGTGCTCCTATACAAAATGTGTATGTAATTGGTTCATCCATGATTGGCATATTTGATTTACTGGTAATTCCCCAGTACAGTGCACTAGAGGGGCCAAGGGCCCGTAAATCAAGTGCTACTAGTGGGCCTGCAGCACTGGCTGTGCCACCCACAATAGTAGCTCTGTAAGCAAAGCTCAGACCTGCCACTGCAGTGTCTGTGTGTGCAATTTTAAACTGCCGATTCGACTTGGCAAGTGTACCCACTTGCCAGGCCTAAACCTTCCCTTTTCTTACATGTAAGGCACCCCTAAGGTAGGCCCTAGGTAGCCCCATGGGTAGGGTGCAGTGTATGTTTAAGGTAGGACATGTACTAATGTGTTTTATATGTCCTAACAGTGAAATACTGCTAAATTAGTTTTTCACTGTTGCAAGGCCTATCCCTCTCATAGGTTAACATGGGGGCTGCCTTTAAATATGATAAAAGTGTAGATTTCCTTTGGGAGTGGATAGACATGTGGAGTTTGAGGTCTCTGAGCTCACAATTTAAAAATACATCTTTTTAGTAAAGTTGTAGCACCTCTCTCTAGACAGTGACACAATGGGAGCTGGAGTGGAGCCTGCACGTCCGGATGAGCCATCTGTGCGAGGAGGGAGGGGAGGAGTGGTTACTCACACCTGAAAGGGCTGTGCCTGCCCTCACACAATGCAGTCTCTAACCCCCTGTTGTGTGTCTGGGGCCTGGCCTGGGCAAGGCAGGATTTCACAAACAAGAGAAACCTTTTTTTGAAGTAAGCCTACTTCAAAAGGCAAAATGGGTATAAGAAGGGCACCCAAAACCACAGACTTTAGATCACTTCTGGAAACCAAGAGGAACCTCTGCCTGGAGAAGAGCTGAAGAGCTGAGGAAGAAGAGCTGCCCTGCCTGTGACTGTGCTTTGTGGAGCTATCCTGCAGTTGCTGCTTCTGCATGTGCAAGAGAACAAAGACTGGACTTTGTGTGCCTTCCTGCTTGTGAAGAACTCTCCAACGGCTTGGAATAGAACTTGCCTCCTGTTGTTGAAGTCTCAGGGACAGCAAAGACTTCTCTCAGCCAGCACCTGGAGCCTCTGCTGAGACTCTTACCCTACCAAGTGGTGCCCATCCAGTTCCTGGGACCCTGAAAGGAGAAGCTGGCAGAAGAAGATTAAGAAATCCACGCACAGACCGCTGTGCTGGGAAAAGATCGACGCAACTCTGAGACGTGGCTGAAAAATCGACGCGCCGCCGGCTTCATGGCTGAAAATCGACGCTCGCTTACAGCACAGCTGGAAGATCAAGGCACGTGGCTGTAGAAACGATGCACAGCATCACTGATGGAGGCTGATGAGATCGCAAACCCGCGCTGCGTGGTTTTCGCATCATCGTGCGGCAGGATTTCCGATGCAAACATCGCTGGCTGTGTAAAAATGAAAGGCCTGCCCGGACCGAGAGTGCTGTTCGGATTGACGCATCGCTCTCCTGCAGAGAGAAGAAACGACGCACGCCGACCCGACCAAGGAGGAACGACGCACAGTGTCGCTCGTGAGTGATATCAACGCATAGCAAGCCCCTTTTGACGCACACTCACTCATGCTGGGTTATTTTTGACGGCCCAGGTACATTTCCACGCTAACAGCATTAGCGTTGTGTTTAAAACCATATGAAGGCTCTTTTTGTTTTTTAATTGATAACTTGACTTGGGTATTTTGGATTTTTGTCGTTTTGGTCTTGTTTTGTTTAGATAAGTATTTTCTATTTTTCTAAACCTGTGTTATTCCATTTTGTAGTGATCTTATTACGTTATTGTGTGTGTTGGTATAAATACTTTACACCTAGCTCTCTGAAGTTAAGCCTGCCTGCTCGTGCCATGCTCCCAAGGGGGTTAGCGGGGGCTAGCTGGGGGTGATTCTCCTTTACCCTGACTAGAGTGAGGGTCCTTGCTTGGACAAGGGGTAACCTGACTGCCAACCAGACCCCATTTCTAACAGCCACCAATACAATTGTTGCACCCTCCTCTTAGTCAAGCTCCTTCCAAGATGTCCTTTGTGCACAATTCTTATTAACCTTGCCGTCAACTTCACAGCAGGAAAAAATCCTATTGAGCCTCAAAATCTTCTCCCCCTGAATACTCAACTCATCCTTCATTTCTAAATACTGTCTCAGATTCCCATGCAAGGCAGTTGTCTCCTGCCCAGTCCTACTTATGAATCTCTTTAATTCCTCATATTCCTCATCTGCAACAATCGCATCGTCCCATTCTTTCTGTCCCAAGGCCAACTCTCCCTCAATTGAAACTGTCTGTGATTCTATTACGCATGTGAGTGAAGTTTCTTCTGGAACTTCGTCCACAGGCATCAGCCACCACATTTCTCTTCCGTCTTACAAATTCCACAACAAAATTAAAATCAATAACTGTAACCAGCCATACGGAAATACGAGGCATCACACTCCCTTCTAAACCCCGACCACATTTGGAAATTTGCAATAATGGCTTATGATCGGTTCGAAGCACAAAAGGTAATCCCCACAAGTAATACTTAAAATGGTTTATATCCTAGCAACAAGCTAGTACTTCCTTCCCAATGGCAGAGTACGATCGCTCAGCCCCCTGTAACCGTCGGGATGCAAATCCAATAATTCTCTAGTCATTATCTATCATCTGAATCAGCACCACACCAAGACCCACATCACTGGCATTCGTCATCACAACGGTTTTCCTATTAACATCGAAGTGCCCCAATGTTGGAGCAAGAGCAATCGACTGCTTAATCTCAGTGAACGCCAATTCACATTCTGCTCTCCATTTAAACGCCACCCCTTTCTTTAGCAATACTCTCATAGGTTCTACAACATCGGCAAAATTATGTAAAAATTTAGAACAGTACACCGCCAGTCCCAGAAATGACCTTAATTGGTCTTTGTTGCATAGTCTTGGAGAATCACTAATTGCTCTTCCCATAATCTTCTTGGGTTTAATTCCTTCAGCAGATATAACATGTTTCAAATAGTTTACTTGTTACTTTCTCAATTGACATTTCTCTTTTTTCACAGTCAATCCATGATCCTCAATCCTTCCCAATACTCTTCCTAATAACTCATCATGTTCTTTTAAGGATTTTCCCACACTATTATGTCATCTTGAAAACATAGCACGTTGTCTATTCCCTGAAAGATGTTCTGCATTATTTGCTGAAATACAGCCGATGCTGACGCCAGTCCAAAAGGCATTCTACAACAGTGATACGCCCCCAAAGGCGTGACAAAAGAAGTCAAGGGACGAGATTCAGGATGCAGGTTGACTTGATGGTATGCCGTTGACATATCCAATACACAAAATTCCTTACCACCACTCATCATGCTCAACATTTCCTCAATATTAGGCAAGGGATGTCTATCCACCCAAATGTTTTTATTGAGAGCTCTCAAATCTATACACAAATGGATCTTGTTTCCTTCTTTTCGTGCCACGACTATAGGCGCCAGCCACTCGGATGACTCTATTGGTTCTATTATCTTTTCTTCGAATAACTTGTTCAGTTCTTGCTGGTGTGGTCCTCTCATCAGGAATGGCACAGGTCTTACTTTATGTACAACAGGTACAGCACTTTTCTTTAAAATTATCAGGTGTGTACATTTCTTGAGTTTACCCAATCTGTTAGTAAAAACTTTTGTAAATGTATCCATTAATTTTTCACACCATTTTATATTTGTCCCTTGATTTTCCATGTAACTTACATTCATTGGTGCCGCAACCATAACTGGTTCTGCGGCATTGGGATCAAGCACTATGTTTAAATCTTTTTGGTGACGCTACCCTGAGAGGTTTGACCCCTCGTTAGTTATGTATACTTTCCCATGTACACCAATTTTTTTTAACTAAATATCCATCCATTGCATTCCTATAATGTCAATTCTCTTTCCACCATATCCAACTGCTTTCACATCAGCACTTTGTAAATCTCCAATTCGTGCTTTTCAGACACTTTCATAGATCTCTTTGGATATTGAAGTAAACAGACTTCCTGAATCCACCAACACTTTCCCAATGGCAGTCCCGAGTATTATATTACAATGAGGCTTCTCTAGTTTATCTGAGCTTTCCCTCTTCAGAGTCCTAGCACTCATAGACTCTTAGTTTTGCTGCATCGATTTCTCTATGTCACTAATGGTTAATATTATTTCCTCTTGATCTTCGCTTATATCATCTACAGATTTGACACTGTTGTTTAACATCTTTCCCTTTGACCTACAAACTGTTGCCAGATGACCCCTTCTTCCGCATGACCTACATGTCATGGTCCGTGCCCCACACTCTGAACTTGAAATAACATTTCTCCTGTCTGCAATTTTTGCATCTTCATTTCCAACAACTTTCCCTTGCTTTTTTAACTTAATTTCTTTCACTTCCACCGTAGTTTCTTTGTCAGAATTTCTGATATAGTTCTTAGTCATCTCTATCTCTTTCATCCATACATCAGTGTGTTCCACACTCCTTGCTATTTATATGGATTCTTCTAGCGAAGGATCAATAGATAATAATCTTTCTTTCACTTTTTTGTTGTTTGTAAAATGCACATTTTGATCACGTATCAAAGAGTCATTCAAATCTCAGAAGTCACTGCTAACCCTCATAGAGCTGCAACATACGTCATTACATCCTCATCATGACCTTGTGTACGAGAAAAAAAAAACGTATGTCTTTCAAATACTGTGCTTACTTTTGTTGTAAAATGTTTTTCCAACATTTGTAGTGACATCTCATACACATTTGTGGGTTGTCCATCCCCCATATCCAAAGATATCTCAGGTAAGTCATCATATATTCTTCTTCCCTCTGTTCCTAAATGGTGTAAGAAAATAACGTGTTTTCTTACAGGACTATATTTGTCCCCACCTATAGCTAATAAGTATGTAAAAAATATGTTTTTCCATCTTTTCCTTGTAATTGTTGGTTCTCCAGGTAAAGGTAAAAAACATGGTCGTGCTGATAAATTCTGGTCAACCATACCTAACTAAAAAAAAAAAAAAAGAAAAAAAAAAACTACCCACAAAATACTAAAATAACAAGTTAAATTAATAATCTAAAATAATTATCTAAAATAAGAATTTAAAATAATTAATCATAGTCTTTCTTAGTGTTCTGTAAAAAAGTAGTCTTCTTTCCTTCTCTATTTCACAGCAATCAATTTTCTATTATGATCGGTGCTTATAATTATTGAAACCCAGTAGTCCTTTTTTTATTGCAATCAATGTCCTTGTAAACGGAGATACACTCTTTCAAGTGGGAGGCTACAGATATATTGTTAATCAAAATGCATCTTTCAATCTAATTCAAAAGTTAAAAGGCGCGTGTGCAGCACGCGTAGCGCATTAAGGAATCCGTGTCCAGTGCGCGGTGACAACAATACACTGTTGGGTAGTGGGTGGTGATATTTTCAAAAGTCAATATTCGCCGTGTGTGCAGTGCGCTTAGCGCATTAAGAAATCCGTGTCCAGGGCCCGATCACAACAATGCACTGTCGGTTAGCACGCAACAGCTCCTTTGAAAAATCAATATATGACCATGCCTCGCGTATTGACGTTTCTACAAAAAAGTAATGATATTTTCACAAAGTAATATTAGGCTTAACTAGCAAAGCAACCCGGTCACGTTTAATGACCAATTAAAATTGAATTAGTTCAAATATGGAGCTTGCTACAATTAAAAGTTATTAATCTCATCACTTTAAAAAAACTTAGCGATGAGTGCATGTTGAATCCATCAATATACAGACACAGATTCGCTCACAGTTTTCTTGCGTCATTCCCTTTTTTTTTCTTTCTTTTCTTCTTATATTTTCCAGTTAGTCCATCCAGGGGTTGAGAGTTATTAATATCTTCTCTGCCCATCCTCGTTGCCAAACTTTGTAGTAACTGCACAATTTAGTATGAGTTACAGAATTCTTTATTTTTGAGACATCTTCCCCTACAACAGTAGTAACTCCCAGCTTCCAGTTCCCACTCTCAGCTTTTCTCTCCAGCATTCCATCATCTGAACCTTCTTAATTACATCATTAAGAATGCTCATTAAATTCTTTCTTTGCAAGCTCATCTCTACACATTCCATCACTTTCATGCTCTTAGGATCTATTTGAGCTTTGTTGTATGTATCACTCCAAATTTTTAATCAAGTTCTCTTTGCCCTACCACCTATTCTATGCTGGTGTTTTGTCCACAGGACTGGGACCCAGAAGATGCTTGTACCACTTGGTTATAAGGTGGCTGTCATGCCACCCATTTTTCAACCATTTTTCACACTCCGTGAGGGACGAGGATACTTTGGGCCATATTTATACTTTTTGACACAAAGCTGCGCCGGCGCAGTTTTGCGTCAAAACAATTACCGCCGGCAAACGCCATTTCGATGCGCCGTGCGGGCATCAAATTTATACTTTGACGCACGGCGGCGCTACCAACAGGTGGGAGTCATTTTTTTTTTACGCATACAGCGGCGTCAAGTCATAAAGGAAAACAACGTTAACGCGACGTAAATGACTGCGGGTCGATTTACGACTGCGCAACCCGGAAAGCGCCGTTTTTTTTGACGCAATAGCATCAAATTTACCCGCGAACACTGCCCTTTCAGCAGAGGAGAGCCAAAATGGATCCCAGAAGCCACAACAAACCCCAGGAAGATGACAGCAGACCAGGAACCAGCCAGGATGATCCATACAGGAACCAAGACATATATAGAAAAAAAAGAAAGTGTCGCTTCAGTGCAGAGGAGCAGGAAATCCTGGTTAAAGAGGTGACGGAACACCAGCACCAACTGTTCATCACCTCTAAGTTGCCAATCAGCAGGAGAGAGGCCATATGGCAACAAATTGTTGACAAGATCAACAGTGTGGCTGAAGTACGCAGGACAGTCACCGAGTGTAAGAAACGCTGGCATGACTGCAAACGTAGGACAAAGGAAAAAATGGCCAGGAACAGGAAGGCAGCACTGCAGACTGGAGGTGGGAGTCCAGCACACCAGGAGGCCCTGGATCACATGGAGGAGATGGTCGCAGCCGTCATCCCTGAGGAGATCGTCACAGGGATTCAAGGACAGGACAGCGCAGACTACCACGAGACAACGCACATGCAGGGTAAGTCGCAGGGGGAATTAAAATGCAATAATGTTAACAGCAACCGGGGGGGGATACCTACTACACAATGCATGTAAGTCAGCATATATATGGAGTGGCATGGGTAGAGGGGCACCGCAGGGGGGCATGCCCAGCACAGACAGAAGCTGGGGCACGACATAACACAGCACCAACAACTGTCCCATGGAGGCATTCTGTCATGACAACAATGGAGCTAAGGGAAAGCCGCGACAGGTGGGAAGGCCACTACGTCAAACTTACATCCTGGCACTCGTCAGTCAAAATAGATCCTACATCAACTAGGTCCCTATCAGTAATCCAGTAGCCAAAACAACAACTGCAATGTAACTGCAACAACAGTTGACACTAACACCTCTGATCTCTGTGCAGCTATAGTAGCCAATGGCAGTAACCTCCCCATGGAACATACATACCCAAATTAGGGGGTGAGGATGACATCTGCAACAATCTCCAGAAATAAGACAAAGGCATCAGTACACTCAAATGTCAATGCCCACAGTTGACACATACATCAGCCAAAGTAAATAGCAATAGGAGCCACACAGCACTAAGGACACGCACATGCTGCATACGTCAGGGTCCCTCACGTGCCTGGCTAACAAGGCAACATCACTAATGTCATACTGCTCAGACAACAACATTGAGGAGGCGACACATGCAACTGGTCACTGACACACACCAGCACAGTCAGAGGACCAAATAGGACATTGATACGATAAACAGGGCAATCCAATTAAACACACATTACCCAACATCAGCTGGAAACATCAACAATGTCTACATCCATATCACATCGTACCATTGCCATGCATAGGATATGCCACATAACAATTACAATTAGGTCAATGTGAACAAACAGATTTTGGGGCAGGTCCTGAGAGGCAAGTGTGCTGCCAGGGCAATCACAACACCCACAGCCAGTGAAAGGTCTCACCATAAGAATAGATATACATGGAGGGTCGAGTAGGACAAAAAGATGGCTATTCCCTATTTGGTACAAAGCAACACCTAGAGGCGATTAGGCAGACAAGTCTGATAACTCTATATCATACATGTGACACACAGGTGGGCCATAGGCCTATAACAATGCCCATATGAAGGACAGCAGATACCAATACCAAACAAGATCACAAAGTAAAGTCATCAAAAGGCTTGCATGTTACGTCAAAACTGTCACAACACAGACACATTAATTGTACCCTGTTTCATTGCAGAGGAACATGGATCTCCTGCTGAAATGCCTGTCCCTGATTTCCCTGATGACATGGATGACGAGCCCATAAACATTTCCCAGGAGACCATCCAAAAGGTCCTTGAAACCCTCCAGACCCCACCTTCAGTCTCAAGGAGGAGCACAGAACAAGCAGCCATCACAGAAGAACCACCCACCACCCCAATTCTAAGATCTGCCAGCTCCAATACAGCTTAGGACTCTGACGACACTGGCACCAGCTTTGAAAGAACTGTAGTTGGTGTACAGCGGGAGCTGGCCAAGGAGGTGCGGGTGGGGATGCAAAATATGGCAGCGAGCCTTGAGGGGGTGCGCTCGTGCATGTTGTCATCTGCAGATCAGGCAGCAGCTATGTAAGCCCTAACATCCATACTGCAAGGACTACAAGAAACCATAAAGGAATTCACCACTGCAGTAAGGGAGTTGCCACAACACCTCGCACCCCAAACTTTCCACTGCATGCACAAATGCAATCATGACTCCCTCAGGGCTGACCTGGCTGCCTACCATCGTGATGTGGCTGCTATTCTCAAAAACCAGCAGGCCCTCCTTGCAGCAGTACTGCCCTTAAGAACTTCACAGGGAGCAGCCCCCGGGATATCTGACTCCACGTCTTCTAACACTGAGGTGTGTGTTGCCCCTTCACAACCAACAACAACAAGGACAAACCAGGCAACACACACATCAGAAGAAGAAGACATGGAACAGATCACATTCTCCCGGAAGAGTAGCCGGAAGCACTAGTCCCTGCACCATGGCCTACTTTGACCAAGGTCCTACGTTTTGTCAAATGCCAGTCTCACTACAACTACACTCAATGACTGTTCTGCTAACCACTGTATGACTTGTCACCATTGCCAGTGAATGTCTCTCTCCTACTATTTGGCAAATCCTGTCCCTCTGCACTGTCTGTTACATCACCCCAGCATGTCAGGAGCATCATCCACATCCCTTCTGTAGGATCACCATGTAAGAATGCACCAGAACGGACTCAGCAAACATGGACAATGGACATTTTGCACTACAGCACCTATCAATAAATAGCACTTGCACACCTAATATGTCTCTGTGTTATTTGACACAAACTGTGCAGTAGATAACTCTAAAGTGCCTGTGTGACAACCACGTAGCTTGTCAATACAACTGTCCTGACATCATGTAGTCTGATACATCTGTGCAGTGGCCAGGATTGCATCATAGCCGGACCATCCTGAGGAGAATAACTGATGAAGGGAAAAACCACACACAATCATGCTGTGTTGGACAGAATATTGCTCCATCTATAGCAATTCAAGTCAACTAATGGTGGCTGATAAATGTAGGCACCATGCAATACTAAAACATGAAATTATGCAGCATAATCTAAGCAAACACAACTAAACACTGCATTAATCACCCTTTCTGAGTATACGTCCATGAAGGAGTCATGCAGAATTTTTACACACATGATCTATGTCAGCAATGAAGGCAACAAGACAAGAGTGTTAACAACACCTCATCTACAAAGATCTCCCTGAACATCACACTGCAGTCCGACCTAATAAATTACCCACAATACCAAGTCTGGAAGCACACTTTGTGATGTAGAATACCTACTCATCAACACAAATCCTTGGTGATTGATGTAAACTACCAATGGTGGGTCTACCAAATGGTGGTTACTTACCAAGTTAGCACACGGGTAGCTGCCATGTTAAAGCTCCATGTTCTGTGGTGTATAGCATAGGACACAAATGTCATAGAAAAACATTCACCTACACTGATGTCAAGGCCATGATCAAGTAGCAGTTAACGCATAATGCAAAGGGTTAACTATATGTTTATTCCTATGTATTCACACCAGAGGCAACTAAGGGAAAAGTCATACCTACACTAATCTAACCTGACTACTCCTAACCCACAACTGTCCCTAACTAACCTAAGCTAAACTTACTATACACATATAACGAATCGATCTAAACATCAACCCCCCACCCACCATTATGAGACAGGACACATGCAGGACAACACATACTAACCTACACACATACTATACTATCCTAAACAATCATATATATATATATATTTTTTTTTTTTTGAATTTTGTTTTTTTAATTTGCTTTATAAACAAACAGGAATCCCAACATTGACCCCCACCCACACAAAAATGAAAAATAGAAAGAATAAGGACCCCCCACCCTCCTCCCTAACACTAACTAAGCTAACAACCTACACTAACCTAACACTAATCCCCAAAACCCAACTATCAGTACAAAAAGGAAAGAGGAGAGAGGGGAGGGGTAAATGTAAAAAATGCAATAAAGTCTTAGAGGTTGGCCCTCCGTAGGGTCCGCCTGATGGACCGAACCCTTTTCTTAATATATGCCACATCCTGGCTTAGCTTGTCCACCTTTGAAATAAATTTGTCCATTTTCCGGTTTAATGCCAGGAATGCCGCTGGGTCAATAGGAGGGGCTGCTGCAGACTGTGTGCTGGCCGAGGTGCACGGTGTGGCAGTAGTTGTTTGCCCACTGGACTGTCCTGCATCTTGGAAATTGCTGGGTCCAGGTCATGCTGACGAGGCAGGGTCAACTGTCCCCGCCGTTGCTGGGGCCACTTGGGGAGACCTGGTGGATGTGGTGGTGGAGGCTGTTGTGGGCAATGTAGGCCCCCCCTGTGGTGAGGCCCACCATGCCCCGGAGGCCCGATCGGCTTGGTATTTTCGGGCCATCCTCCTGAACCCCGACTGCACCTGCAGGATGTGCCGGTATCTCATTGCACGCCTTTCGAACTGATGTCTCTGTGCAGCACTCATGTTTGCAGCTGTGAAGAGATATGGCAACTATTTACCATAGGAAATGCATTGGGTGGAATAGCACAATGGGTCAATTGCACATTACTTGTACTGTATTTGTTACAGCGATTTTCACAACATAGTTCATTGAAAGTCTCAGAGGAAGTACATGTGAAGCCTGCATACAAAAGGGCATCTCACACCTAGCATATCCATGTCTCAACATGATGGGTGACATCAGCCTAAACTTCTCATCCAAATAATGGGTAATGCAGCTGACATTATGGCTGAACCTCTTCCGCATACTGACTTCACTACATATGTCACTCTATGTGATAACTATCACAACCCTCAATCAATGCCCTTTGTAAATGTTTTTTGCAAATATTGAATTCATGTGCCATAACCGAATGTGTACACTAGGTTCTAAACAAAGTTGCAAAAGGTCACAAGTATGTGTAACATACTGTTTGCTACAGTCCTAGGTACCCTATTCCCAATCACATGGCAGTCTTTGAGGGTGGGGTGGGAAGAACAACCAACAATCCCAGATTCAATGCACACCCAGGAGTGTATAGAAAGCTCAACAAGTATTTGCCTCCACACACAACACCAATGAAAGGCTAGCAACAAATTGGAGTCAGCCAAACCTTGTCCTATCCAAGGTCCACACATGTCAAAATGCATGACTTAGGCCAACATCACATACTACCAGTGAGGCATATTTTAACACACACACAGAGGAGCAAGAACACCCATGATCATGAGTAGAATGAACACCTAGGCCATTGCACTCTAGTCCCACACACTCCTAGTTCAACTTGTGGAAGTACATGCCCCCGGAAGATCCAACCTACCGTGTACTCAGTCCATCCTCAACTAGGGAAGCTGCATATTTAAGACAAGCCTTTTGCAGAAGCTATCTGGGAGAATGTCAGTCTGAAATGCAGACTCAGTCCAAGCCAAGTCCCAGAGCAACTCTTACATTAACCAGTGTATTCCACATGACTCATCCCATTCCCCATAGCGGGGCCGACTGGAATGACCTGCAGCCCCTAAATCTGAGAGATGGATAAGCATTGGTCTATTGAAACTGAAGTGATATTTGAAATCCCACTAATGCAACAATACCAATGAATGGGCAGCGCATCAAACCTTGAATTCTGTTGAACACACAGTAGTCCATCATGCATCACTAGCAAACAATAAAAATAGCACTCATGCCACACTCACTGTAGGTGTCGGGGTCCTCAAAATGAGCCACCTCTCCCACGGTGTACGGTGCAGGTCCACCTGTAAAGTATGGAAGGAAGAATATACTCAGACTCCGTGCACTGACAAACAATTGCACTTACAAAGACAATGTGAGAATATGACATGCGTAATGAAACACTTTCACACATGCTCATACTGCATGGAAGAATTCTTAATCAACATTTACATTGGATGAGTCTCCTGCTACAGTTACACACCCTACTACACACATGCAGTGGCCAGGACAGTCATGTGGTGTCAAAGATACTCCTCCATTAGTATGCCCCAACAATATCGGGGTGCATTCATCTCATCATGTGCATCCCAGAGAGACATCCAAAAGCTGGTTACTTGAGGACTGCATGACCCCTCAAACTCAAACAGCCTATGTGGTCATTTGCAACACACACCAACTAGACACACATGTGACATATGTGTGGACAACATAGCTAACTCCAATTGACGTGAAGGCACCACTCATATATAGCATCATATTGGGTTTACAAATTTCTGTCTAGCTATGGCGTCTACATATGTAGGTATGATGTTTCAACATCCATTTTTCACTGGCTATTATGACCTGTAGAGTTCAAATAGAGGCATTAACGTGTCGCTTGTCTGACACAAAGGCAACACTACATTACATACAGCTACAGGCATCCGGTATGTGTAGGAAACATGAGCTATCTGACTGCTAGCATTTGTCTTCCTACACATTGTGCAACAATTACCCAGTAGGTTTACCTAGCATTACACACAGTCAGCTACTAATCTAGCAGATTGGGTAACAATCATCACATGTCCCCACAGAGCTTTCAATTATTCACATGTAATTGATTTGTACTCACCAACATGGCCACCAATCCTGATTCCCAGGTGGTCCAGCAGATCCTGCTCCCTGGATATCAGATCAGCCCAGCGGTGCTTGAGTTGATGGTCATTCCTCAGGCTACCGTAGACACGGACCAAGTGATGGCGCACCTTCCCCCACCAGACTTTACGCGCCTCCGTGTGATACCCCTGTATCACACGGCCCCCAGCCTCCAGCATGAGTGGGAGGAAATGGCAAACAAGCCATATAAATCCCCCCAATTCCTCCTCACCCATCCTGGCAAGCCTTGGCCTACCTGACATCTCTGCACTTACAAAGGTGAACAAGTTGGACAAAAAGGAAAAGGGGGCAATGGGGAAAGGTAGAGTAGTGGGGAAAAAAGGAAACTTAAGAATAAGAGCCCAACTAACCCCAAATTTACACTACCCAGAACAGACTCCCACAGACAATAAAATAAACACTGGACTTGACAAAAGTATACAAAAAAGACTCAGACAGTATTAAACAACAAGACAATGATCACAAAAGCACAATAGAGAAAGTACACTGGACACAAAAGCACTAAAACACAGGACAACACTTTCCACACAGCCACACAGTCTAGAATAATCTGAGACTGCAAAGTGAAAGTGAAAGTACACCCACAGTACAGATTCTGTAAACAGGATATCCTATTACATCACATCCTGCATAAAATGGCCGCTGTTTTTATTTTTTCGTTATGCGTCATATTTTCACGCATACAGATTGTGCGTCATATTTTTTGACGCATAACAGTGCACATAATGCAGAGTCAATTTTTTTTCGACATTGTTCCCTTATATTTGTGTGAGGCTTATTTTACAGTTCTAGAGATGAAATTTAAGCCGCTGGCAAATATGATGACCAGATATGAGAATTAATTTTGACTCTGCATGATGTGCACTCCTGTACGTCAAAAAATTATGACGCCCAAGCTGTATGCGTGGAAATATGACGCATCATAGAAAATATGGTGGCCATGTAATGCTGCTTATTAATATATTAATTTTAAAAGGATATTTTTTGACTCTGCATGATGTGCACTCTTGTACGTCAAAAAATTATGACGCCCAAGCTGTATGTGTGGAAATATGACGCATCATAGAAAATATGGTGGCCATGTAATGCTGCTTATTAATATATTAAATTCAAAAGGATATTTTTTGACTCTGCATGATGTGCACTCCTGTACGTCAAAAAATTATGACGCCCAAGCTGTATGCGTGGAAGTATGACGCATCATAGAAAATATGGTGGCCATGTAATGCTGCTTATTAATATATTAATTTTAAAAGGATATTTTTTGACTCTGCATTATGTGCACTCCTGTGCGTCAAAATTTATGACGCCCAAGCCGTATGCGTGGAAATATGACGCATTTTGACAAATATGTCTTTATTTTGTCAAATTGTGAAAGGAATTTTGTCATGACCAAACGGTGCTAAGTGATACACATTTGGGGTTAGCTATGACACATGTCCCTTATAGGATGTATAGAAGGCATTCACAGTGTAATAGTAATGATTGCTCAAAATGGTTATTACCCATATTTGTACACATATTTTGGGTAATTGCTGATGGCTAATTTCAAATGATGAATGGGATACCAAGATGTATTCCTTAGCAACAATGTGTCCACATTTATCACGGTAATCCAATTATCTATATTCCAAACAGGTAGTGCAATTGTCACTTACACTTTTTATGGGGGTAACCATGTCCTAATTATGAATTTGTGTATCTTATATGTGTTTTACTTTTGACATGTAGGCCACACATGCGCCTTATGCATGTGTGTACTTCACATGTGCATATTTCATGTATATTTGGGGGGCGGTAGAGGTGGACTTAGGCCCCCAGCACCCTAGTGTTTGCCCTTCCAGATTTGCTAATTTATCCAAGGGTTTCATTTATTCAGTAATGCTAAACCTGCAGCAGCAGGCTCATGGAAGGCCATAAGGTATGATTCACTGTTTGCCATCCAATAATCCCATTTGCCCATTTGACGTTTGCCCTATTGATTATTTGGAGCAATCTGACATACCATTTTGCATTGAATTTTTTTGCTAAATCTCGATGTTCCTCATGTGCTGATGACAAATAGGTTGTTGATGCATGTGGCCCTTTATGCATTACCTGGTTTTGTGGCATGTTTCATTCTTCCTGCTAGGTTCCAACTGGGACACTACTGTGATTGACTGCTTGCAAATATTTTGTTGATTGGATGGCACATGTTTATATGTGTGGTCCAATGTAGATCCACTATCAACTGTCTGGGTGTATGTTGTCACTGTAACTTTCAGGTCTCCTCATGAGTTAGTGGCAGCTAATCTTGTTCCAATTGGGCATTTGTAGCAAAAATGGAGAGAAGCCATTGCGGACATGGTCACCTACACATGGATGGTCCCACCCTGTCACTGAACATGTGTAATGAGACTGTCAAATGAGCTACATTTTTGTGCTGAGTGAGAGAATGTCTCAGGTGTCTGGATCAGGCATGTGTCATTGTCACATTTGTACTCCTGTTGGCCTCTGTGGATGGTAATGTATCATGAAACATCATAGCCTCTGTGCAGACGTAAATGGCTGGTATTCAACACACAACTCATCTTTAGCATTTGAAAACAAATGTTACTCAGCGTTTTGAACAGTCAGGGTCCTCATATGTGTTGACTTTTCATGGACATTATCTGAGGTTGCTGGCTTTGATGGAGGCCATTTACACCATCATACACTATGGTCCTGGTCCACTGTCACACTTTAAAGTTTAGGCAATAATGAAGGTCAGACAACGGGAGGGCCAAGATTTGCCTATTCATGGGTACTGTCACAAATCTGATGCAAATGACAGTCAGATGATGCACTACTATGTATTTGAGTATACATTGATGAGGCTAATGACAAATGATTGTCTGAGGTACAAAAGGTATTGGACAGCATGTGTGGTCCATAGGTGGACCCCAGGTATTTGTAGAGTGACCCACGGACAGGGGCCAGTCAGGCTGACAGGATGCTAGGTCAATCAGGTGCACGCTCTTTCAGTAATTACATGATCACGTGTTCTGACTAGGACTGGTCAGAGGGTGCATTAGACAGTTGAGATGTCACACTGTGTATGTCCTGTGTTACTTTGAAGGTGACACATGAACCCTGATAAAGTGTTACACGGCAACATTAGTGTCAAAGCTTAATGATGTAATGGCTCACATTCAAACATGTATGCAGTAGGAGGCATCTGCAGGGACAGGGCATGTACATTTGGGTGGTGTGCATGGAGGGAATCACAGGTGTGGCCTCCATCTGAGTCTCACTAGTCCTGTCAGATGGGATTAGCTGATAAATAGCCTACAGTACCTTTCACAGAAGAATCAATCTACAGGTGATACCAGGCCTTATAAACTCCAAGGCAGTGTATTATATGAGCTGGGTTCCATGCAGTGAGATGGTAGTATGACAATGGTCGGCATAGTAAAGGGTGTGGCACACTGGATGACTCTTGTGAGTGTGTGTGTGTTGATGAGGGAATCTGAGTGTACACAAATCGGCATTCCAGGAACCTCTTCAGACAGGTGGGGTGTGAGCAGCTGCAAGTGTGTGTATTGTTTTTAGAAAAGGGCTGACATGTAGATGGGATGTGATGTGCTGGATGCTTGTCATAGGTGTAGCACTTGTGCTGTGTATGTTCTGCTTATGTGTAACTCTAGTGACAGATAGTCATTACAATGATAGTAAGTAGTTGGAATTACTGTTGGCAAGAGTCTAGTACTACTGTCCTGTTCCTGAAGCATTAGCATGTGAACTGGCTGATGTATGAGGCCTGTTTTCCCCTAGTTGAGTGATGGTGTTTTAGTTGTGTGCCATCTGCTGCGATGATCCATGTTTCCTACATGTATGTGAGTCATATGTGTGGTCCTCAGCTATTGCCCTTCAAAGGTGAACTGTACAGGATGTCTGTCATTTACATGGTGTGTGTATTTGACCATTGTATGGTGGCCATTACATTTGTGGTGTATATTTATTGTGTGATGAGTGTTATGTCATTATTGCTCAATGAGACGACATTCTTCTTCAGCAATTTCAAACTAAAGGTGGGCAGAAATGAATAGGCCAAACCATGATGTGGTGTTTGTTATCTGTGTTTATTTACAATTGTGCATTAAGTGGTGATAGAAAAAATTATGAAAATAAATTATTTACAATCTGTTGGCGCCTACGCACTCCAGCAGCCGTGTTTGGTTGTTCCCCCTCCTGTTGCAGGCCAGCATCCTCCTCTTCGTCGTCTTCAGGCATGTATGGGTCTGGTTCCAGGAGGGGAATGTTCCTTTTTACACAAATGTTGTGCAATATGGCACAAGTGAGTATGATCCTACAGACCATCTCTGGGGAATATAGTAGGCTACCGCCAGTGATGTCAAGGCAGCGGAACCTTGACTTTAGGGTCCCAAAGGTCCGCTCGACAATGCTGCGTGTCCTCTTATGGGCATCATTGTATGCCCGCTCTGCAGCAGTAGTCGGGTTCCCAAATGGTGTCATTAGCCACGTCTGGATGCCATACCCCTGATCAGCTGAAAGAAAAACACAGAATGGGATCATGTAGATGTAGCAGGCACTCTTGTAAAGACCTTTAATGGCAGTAGTAGTCTTGTGTTGTCTGTGACTCTTTTGTGTACTAATGTGACAACCTATACTTGTAGGCTATAACTTTTGCTTTGTGTTTTTTCCTTGGCTGAGCAAGTGTTTGTCAGCTAACCGTTTGTCAGCAGTATTTTTTGGGATTTGCAATAGAGTGTGTCCTCCCTAGCATTGTGACTTGTGATACAGGTGTCCGTGTGTCTTCACTGGGGGTGACATGATAGTTCCATGCAGAGTTAAAATTGAAAGTGTTGTTAACACGTTCATATGAAAGTACCCTGGACATCCCATACCTTTAGACTTATGCAATGTATTAATGTACAGGTTATTGTGACACTTACAATTTGCAAGGTGACATTTAGGCAACCACACTCATTAATGTCTTCACATTAAGCTGTACAGTAAATTCCAATGTGTGACAGGTTCAATGGTGAGTTAAGAAACATGGCTAGTGATGTCAGGACCTCAGTGTGTTCCTGTTCACATGTTGCTGTTGTGGTGTATGTGTTGTGTGTCCTAGAGGGTTGCTGTGCAGTGTGTATATAAGTAGGTTTCTGTACTTACCAACAAGTATTCCATTGCCATACCGTCCATCCTGGAAGTGTTGGTTGATGGTGCTGTGACGGAAGATGAAGGAGTCATGGACACTCCCAGGATATTTAGCCACGATGTTGGTGATCAATCCCTGGTGATCGACTGTGGCCTGCACGTTGATGGAATGTGTGTGCTTCCTGTTGCGGTAGAGGTGTTCTGTTGCAGCAGGTGGCACAAGGCGTACGTGTGTGCAGTCGATTGCACCAAGGACATGTGGGAAGCCACTGATGGCGTAGAACCCCTGTTTAGTTTCCTGCTGCTTCTGCAGTGTGTTAGGGAAGCAGATGTGGAGGGGTGTCAGTTGAATGATGGCATCCAGTACTTTTGGCAGAAATGCTGAGAATGATGGTTGTGATATTCCGCCAACCAGGGCACCAGTTGTTTGAAACGAGCCACTTGCCAGCAGGTGAAGTACGGCAAGCAGCTTTGTTTCTGTTGGGATGGTGCGGGGTGTCACTAAAGTGGGGGCCAACTGCTGTTCAATGTTTCTCAGCAGCTGCTGAATGGCCTGCCAGTTCAACCGGTACCTCTGTATGATGTCGTGTTCCCTGAGGCCATGCAGGGTTGTTCTTGGGCGGAATATCCTCTCCTGCCTTCTGCGCTGCCTTTGGGGTCCCTGCTGTTGTTGTTGTAGCTGCTGTTGTTGCTGCAGGGCTCTGCGTCTACGTGCACGCTGGATAAAAATCACCTCCATGTCTCCCTGTTGCTGCTCTGCTGCTCTGCTGCTCTGTTGTTTGTTCTGTGTGTTCTGATTAAATACAGGTGTGTTTGCCCCATTTTAACACCTGCCCTGACCCAGGCGTTAAATTTTGACGCACATCGGGCTTTGCGTCATTTTTTTGCTCCGTCTCCCGGCCGAGAGTCATTTTTGCCCGGAAGCATAAATACGACGCACGGCCGTGTGCGTCGTTTTTTGGACGGGAACACCTACCCTGCATATCATTAACGCAGGGCGGGTTGCCGCATCCAGAAAATGACGCACACTGCGGATTTTTATCATCCGTGGGCTCGGGCGTCAGGGTTTAAATATGGGGCAACGTTTGCGCTGATAGTGCGTCAAATTTTTTGACGCACATTCGGCGCAAACGGAGTATAAATATGCCCCTTTGTTTCTTATAGAAGGGTGTAACACCCAGTGGCATACCTGTAAATAAGCAAACCTCTCAACCTCTGATTGTACTGTATTTTAACATCCTTAAAAGGTTTGTCTGCCCCCCCTGAAAAAGAGAACCCTCCATGAAACATCAGTATGCCCTCCATTTTTTAAATGGAAGCTTTCCCATTTTAAGTAAAAAAACTGTTTTGAAACAAATGGGTGGGAACGGGGAGAGAAACGTAGCCATCCCCATGCTTTCACCCACCATGTGCAGCCTAGGATGTAACCCTGGTGACTGGAGAGGTGTACAGTCTCCAACTTCTCAGATGGCGTTGTAGCCATTGGACCTGCCATAGCTATGTAGCAGCTGTGAGATAATCAATGTAACACCAGTTCTTCAAAGTCTCAACCTTTTCCCATTCTACTAAATATCTCAGCTTGGACACTCTACAAATGTAAAGGATATGTGGACAGCCATACCCCCTTGTGATACTGCTCAAAACAGCAATTTGAAAGCCATTTGAGGTGCTTTCCCTTGCGAATAAAGTTGTACCTGAAGCTGATTCTACATGAAATGTTTTTCTTCAGGGGGATAGTTTGGAACAGATGGAAGAAGACTGTTATTTTGATGGTGAGTACGCTACCCAACTATGAGAAATGATTAATTTACCAGTGGAGGGAGGAATGTTTTAGCTCAGTCAGCAATCTTGAGTAATTTAATATCACCACCGGAGCTTTAGAGTGACCCAACCAGATTCCCAAATAAGTTATTGCTTCAGCCTCCCGCTTTAGATCTGTAATCCTCTTTAAAAAGTTCAAAAATTGTGCCATTGAATTGAGAAGCATGGCCTCTGATTTTGTGACTTTTATTTTAAATCCTGAGACAAGCTGATGGGCATGCAGCTCCTGAAGGAGAGAAGATAGAGACAAATCTGGTTTCATCAGGGATTCTAAAATATTGTGAGTTTATATGCCTCCTTATCCCATTCAACATCCTTTATCTCTGACTTCTGCCAAATGGCATTTGCCACGGACTCCAAAGCGAGAGCAAATAAAAGAGTTGAGGGCAGAAATCCCTCTCTTGTGCTCCTTTCTGTGGTTATTGGAGAAGACTTAAGTCAGTTGATTTTAATGGATGCTCTTAGGGAGCCGTAGCTGCCCAGTGGTCACCTAAGAAAAAGTCACCTGAATCCCATAGTCCGCTATACCCTTGCCATAAACATACAGATAACCATAGCAAATGTCTTCATGCTGTCAAGAGCTAGCAATAGGGCTTTTCTTTTCTTCCACTGTATATGCTCTAAAATGCTAATATTAGTCTTTGAGTTGTCACTACATTGTGGACCCAGACTACATCCTGATTGATCTGAGTCAACCATTCCAGGATATGATGGCCCTAGCTGATTCAGTAGGATCCTGGTAAAGATTTTTACAACTAACTTCAATAAAAAGATTAGTCAATAAGATGTGCATAAATTAGGATCCTTATCCAGCTTGGGGAGTACAACTATCATGGCCTCCTTCATAGTTCCATATATCTCTATCATGGACTTGAATTCATTATCATCCTGAGATAGGGGCCAGGGCACCGTAATAGACTTTGTAGATGAGTGGTATATAACCGTCTAGCTCGGGTGTCTTCCTCAGCTTCAGGTGCTTTATTGAAGGTATGACTTCCTCAGTGGCTGTGGGTGAATCTAGGAATTCAATTTGCTTTCAGTGGAGGAGGGTTCACACATCTGAGCTGAGCTATCAATCGATCTCAGACTGTGAGGCATGTTCCCTGGTATAGAGTGTTTCATAGAAATGGATTTCATGACTGCTCAGTCTTCAAAGACCAGCTCCCCTTTGGATATTACTATCCTCTTCACTCTGTACACTTTGTCTATGGCCGCTGTTTCCTTTAATTAAGAGGCCAAAGAACTACACCCTTTATTGCTAGAGGGATATTATTTTTCCTTTGTTCATAGCAGGGCGTATTGTGGCTTACCTAAGTCTAAATCCTTCACCTTTAGGTGCAACATAGGAATTTTATGCGAGATGTTGGAGTAGTTAGTGCATTTGTTTTCCCTGTCCACTGCCCTGAGCCATGATTCCAAATCCTTCCTTCCAGTAGCTCACTCTTTGTTTCAATAGGAGGCCTCGGAGATTAACAGGCCCCTGAGAACAGCCTTGAGGGTTTCCTATAATGTGGTTATAATTGGTGTTATCTATGGCTTTCCTAATGTCCGCCCATGCCATCAAATATCTAATATATAAGGGAAAAAAAACATTCATCTTCCAAGGGCTCTCTCAGAGTGGGTTCGGAGGGTTGTTAATTTCCAACACAATAGGGCATGAACTGAGATTGTGAGATGCCCTATAGTAGTGGTCTATAAGTGTGCTAAGTGACTCGAGCTGAGAAAGTGATCTAAGTGGGCACAGGCCTTGTGAACATGCAAGAAAAGATGTAATCTACTGCTCCCCCTTGCTGATCCCTCCAGGCATCTAGGAGTCCCACCTCCCCAGCCAGTTTCTAAAGCCTGGATTCACTGCAAGCCTCATCAAACAAGCTTTAGATCACCTCCAACGATTATCTCCCCCTCCATGTACTTCAAGATCTCTTCTATAGGGGATTTGAGGAAGCTTTCTTGGTTGGCCCTTTTAGATAGAGACTAAAGTGTATGTAATATTTGCTATTTGAACTATCACTCCCAGCATTCTCTCTGCTTCATCTTGGATTATTTTCGTTATTGTACCAATGAACTGGTCTGAAAGAACAACTCATAGAAATCCAAAAAGATGTTGCAGATCTAGGAGCGAGAGTAGATTACATGGAACACGCTCTAGATAATCGCTTGTAGGAAAAGTTGTGTGCTTCTACAGAAAAACAGTGTTTGTATTTCATTTTTTGTGTTAACAAAAATGTACATGCTATACAGCAGGACTAAGTTGGTTATTGTGACACTGCAATGATAAAGGTTATGGCCTAATTCATTGATTGGGAAAAGGCACCTCAAATGTCATATGACTGATCTGTTTATTATGAAAAGTATTGAAAAAGTCAGAAGAACATACTTATTGTGAAAAATATGTGCTAAAACCAATGGCCATTTAAAGCCAGCTTGTTATTATATTCTGTTAAAGTCTGTAGAAAGGTAATTTGTTACATTGAATCTCACAAATTAAAATAGTAGGCAAGGGTTGTGGTGTTGATTACCCCTACTGACAAAACTGGTGATTGCAAGATTTGCATCTTGATAATCGTAGACATATTTGCAATCTATGAATGATTGATGGTTGCCCTGTGGTGACCAGCCAATAAGCATAGGCTTGATTGGTCCATTGAGAAAAACTATATTAGTGATCCTAGATCTGATCTGTTTATTATGAAACATTATGACATACACAGAAGGCCTGACATATTTATTGTAAAAAGGCCATGAGGCATTTGAGGGTGGTTTGTTATTGTGAGTGTTAAATTGTGTAGACAGTTATCAAGTCACATGGAATGTCACAGATTACCATGGTAAACCAAGAGTTTCATTGCCCCTTCTGACAAGACCTGGGCCAGGGGATTTGCAGTGTGACAATCTTTGTTAGGCTAACTTAAAAGGGGGGATAGATTGTGTTCCAGCTTTTTAATTTTGTGTATTTCCAATTGTAAGATTGTTTGCCTGATAGTGGCATTGGGGTAAAGATTACACTCAATTCAGAAGGTATAATTTGGTTGCTGTGACTAAGACTACATTATTTTGAATCAATTGAATGGTATAAATGTGCTATTATTTGGTTACCACCGATTTTTCATATTTTGGCATGCTAATGAGGGCTATGCTTTTCATTTTAGTACGAGAGGAAATCTACGCACGTGTTGTACGTGTATTGACTGCAGCCATGTTCCAGGTGAAAAATTGGAGCTCGTTACGTTGTTCAATTGCTTTGTCATTAAACGGTTCTTGAAAATGTGTCACTTCTATAATTGACATTGCTACTCCTTACTGTTTGATCCGATATTAGAATACATGGCTAATAAAATGACCTATTTCAGACATCTTGCACCAAGTAACAAAGCCATCTCTAGCTAGCGATATGGCACAATTCTACATGTTGCTTCCCCCTTATTAAAGAAATGCATTTAAACTCATATTCGTTTAACACAGACTTTATAAAAAATAGCCTACTGACTGGAGAATAATTTTCATAATGTTGCAGCCACCTTTTGATAAAATTGTGTAAAGGGAAATGTTGTGCCTTTTGCAATTTTATAGAACACGAAGTTCAAAACATTTGCAAATTTTACACACACCTAGTCTCAACATGGGTCAAAGCCCTCCAGGGTTGGATGAGCAGCACCAGACCCATCATGGTGTAAACAGGGAGTCCTTTACACACCACTCCCTGGACCAGCACCTCCGTAAGCACTCCATTCACGTACCAACACCCTGGTTGATGTTGCTGTCTTTTCATGGCCCACACGTCATTGTTCTCTTCCCATCATCTGCAAAATTAATTAAATACCTGGAAATCCTTTTGCCCCAATCTCTCAGTAACCTATTTCGTAAATCTTCTTGTGAAAATGACTAACCACAGAGTCTCACAATGAGGTTTACCCCATTTCTATTCTCCCGCTTTAGGGCTTCCTAAATCCTTGTTACGGGCCTGGTGTATTCAATCACCTTCTACATCAAGAGCCCCTCCACATATTCCACCTTCCTTTGCACAGTCTGCACAACCACAAGTCAACCATGGTCTGAGCTTTATTCTCAAGTTATTCAACCACAGTAAACATGCACTCCACGTGCTCCACTGGCATGACCTTGACCTGATTTAGAGTTGTCTGGTACCTGCAAATCTTACGATTTGTGGAGAAAGTTTCAACTGCAGACGAGAATCAGTTGGCACAATTCATCCACCATACGATCCTAACAGATGCCAACTCTGCCCTACCATGCCAGCAAGTGTAGATAGAAAGCACACTCTGCTCAGCCAGCTAAATAAGATAAGTTATTTCCACAGTACTTGTAATTCAAAACCACGTCTCATAGGTAGCCTGTTGCAGAAAACTATCAGCCAGGGAGTTGCTTTTAAGATGTGAAAAACTACCCCATCTAGTTGGCTTTCTCAATGAACACATAAATGAGAAGTGTACTGCTCTCACCCTCAGGACCTTTTTGGTTCCTTCATCTGGGTTCTTCTGGTCTTTCTACTGTGGCTTACCCTCTCTTTGTGATCCTATCATTCCCTCCCTTTCTTGTCACCTGTCCCAATGCCATTTTGGCTATTTAACTTCATGGCAATGCTTCGAAAAATTAATTAACTCTACTAATATGAGAAGGAAACACAGTACCCTGTACCCTACCTTTGCTAACCCCGTTCTCACGGGTTCCCCTTGTCTACTTGGGTGGCTTTCAGGTTCCCCAATGTGACTCTCCACAGCTAATCTTGCATAGCATGAGGTTTCCTAACGTACGAGTTTTAGGCCTCCTTGCCTGGGTTTCTGTGTCTAACTCTCGCTATACCTCGATGCCTAGGTCTCCCGAGGTCTCTCACTATGCACTGATGTCTGGGTCTCCCTAGGTCTAATTCTCACTAGGACCTATATGTCTGTATGTTGGTATCTATATGTCTCTCTGTTTGGTTCTGATTATCTCTCCACACCTGTCTTTCCCTAGATCAGCCATGCCTACCTTTCACTAGCTCTCACTGGGTGCAGCTCTCTAGCCAGGTACTTGGCAATGGCTCCGTGGTGCTCCCCGATTGGCTCTTCACGTGTCTCCCTGCCTAGAATGTATTTAATCCATGTATTAGCTTCCCTTCCTGGCACTGAGCTTTACCTGTCTTTATCTACACAGCCCCGTCTGCAAAACGAAAATGCTGTAGATACCGCTCATACTTGAAAATTCAATGGCACACCTGCCAATCCGTGCAGCAGCTACTTCGGTTTTGAGGAAAAAAGTCTTTGCTCTTCAGTTACTCTTCTTCTGGGATCAATTAATTCTGTAATTAACAGAAATCAGCAGGAAGGTAGAGGGGAGTCAAAATCCCACACAAGCTTTCCTGCAGTGATAGGGAGGCCTGGCGACGGCAGGGCTCCAAATCTACGCACTCAGTCAGCAGGCTGCACTTCAGAAGCAGTGGTGCATGCTGGGAAGAGGTGCACACTGGGAATCGCTGCTGCTGACACAACACACCTGCCTCCTTTGTGGTAGGAAGAGAGATATAGATGGCCCGGTGTTGCAAGGATTTATTTTGCCCTGACTGACTGATATTTGTGTCCCACAAACGTCCCCACTTGATCTAAGCCTTTACACCAGCGGGAATTATTATTATTACTTCAAAAATGGCAACGAGGAAGGGGTTGTCTGCCAGTGAATCCTTGCAAAAAGTCCATTGGTGCAAAGCCTAATATTAAGTTTTGTTTTCTCAAACGTGGAAACAACACTACCTCTTGGACATGCGCCGTTATTTATTGTTCTAGACATCCATTCTTGCTTTTGACTTTCCATGGTGTGTATTAGCCTCCATCACAAAATAGTATTAGTATTTCTGAGCTCCATTTTCGTTGAAGTTTTAATATATTTTGAACTCGATTATGAGGGCGTCCTTAAAAGGCAGTTCCTGAGCAAACACCTGGTTGGGCTAGAGTAGTGCTAGACTGGTTCCGAAAAAAGGTTCACACATAGATTTTTTCACCAGGTTATTGCATTTCACCACTGGTTAGATACATGACACCAAATCATCTAGGAAAGTCGTAGTCGACACCTATGTTAGTAGGCCTGTGTTAGTAGGATTACCTCTGGTACTTCTGATAAAAACTTGTTTTTGTTAACTGGCATTTGACAGGCATGGATTGATTTTGTTGAGTTTTTGCTATATAAATGTCGGGAGAGGAATGACCATCGGTGCCAGGGTCGAAATGTGAATCAAATCAGTCCTCGCAAAAAAATCTTATCAGCACTGCTCTCTTCCTCCCCTTGTTATACTGCTCTCTCTTTCTATCAACCCATCCTCTCTCTCCTGGTCCCCTCTTTATCTCTCTCTCTTCTACCTTTCTCATCTCTCTTGTCTCGCCTCTGTCTTCTGAAGTCCTTGTTTTGAATGTTGCAATTCACCTCTGGAGATGGAGAGAGTAGTCCATCCTGGCCTTGCATGGAGAAATGTTGTGAACGTTGCCTTGCATGTTGGACTGCGAGTATCTGGAATCCTGGGTTTCAGATTTTTGGCCCCAGCCTCACACTAATCTATCATGCGTATGAAGGTCTAGGCCTATCATTAACTTAAGAGTGGTCCCGGCCCTGTCCTGCATTTAGAAGGATACAAAAAGCAGATCATCTGGAGTAACAAGAGGACCACTGACCATTTCAAGGGTTCATGCATCCAGCACAGTGGTGGCAGCATACCGTGTTTTGGAATGATTATTGTATGTCAAGACCTTTTTACCTGTGTCAGGAGAATGGAAGCATACCGGCCTTTTGACTTAAAATTCCACCACTGATGGTGAATCCAGAATCCTGGCATCAAGATCCTGTGAGCCTGGATGTGTTAATGTATGCTTGCAGAGTTTGGTATGCATTGCATGCATGCCTGAGTTAACCAGAGTGACTCGTGCCTGTTGATTCTATTTTGAAAGCAACAAGCCTGCTTCATGTAGACAAGAGGGAGGTGATTATGCTTTCACAGACAGTGGTATTGTATTGCTGGCATTCCCTAGAACGGAGGCAGTGTTTCAGAAATATTGATTAAAAAGCATTGTGTTATTGAAATATCTTGATTACAAAAAAATTGGGGAACATCACATAGAAGGTATAGTTATATGTTAATATTGTTTTAAAAAATGTTGAATATAGTTACATTTAATATTGTTTTTTAAATAATTTAATATGTATTGGTATGTATTAGTGACATTTAATTTCGGTTCAGTATTAAACTAATTGTTCTAATTTTTATAGTGTGTTTGCAATTTTTAATGTGTAATTATTTTTTTATTTTCATTAGTATTTTATAATTTAATAGTGTTTTTGTGTTTGTAAGGGAAACATTTTGGGAAGTTAGTTAAATTATAATTTATTGTTTTTTGTTTGACTTGTTAATTAAATACTTAAGGACTGATTACGAGTTTGGCGGTCCAAGGGCTGCCATGCTGGCGGTGGCAGTCTGACCGCTAATGGCCTGGTGGAGAGTACCGCCGTATTACGAGTGTCTCGGTCGTACAAACAGAAGACCGCCAGCAGTCTGTCGCCACCGTCAGGCAGCACAGACTGCCATGGTCACCCGGAAGCACAAACAGCCCGGCGGAGCCCATGTTTCGAATGGCCTCATTACAAGGTTGCACACCACCAATGTGACTGTGGTGGTCCAACCACTACGTAGAAGCTGGCCAGAAAGGACACAATAAAAGGGGACACTCAACCTCACACTTCTGGAGATGCCATAGAGCCCTTCGCAAACGTCATGCCCCTGCTTCTGCTCCATGAAAGACAGAATTACCACCGCTGTGGATGACAGCAACCATAAGTACACCTACCTGTAACATTAACCCTTTAAAAACAGCACACTTTGCCAGCAAACACATCATGGAGTGGTATGCAATGGGCAGCAGCTACACATTTCATACAACACACACTCACTGACATACATCAACACAGACTCATATACACACACAATGTGCTAACTTCAGCCAGCACACACACACTGCACGGGAATACTACACAATTAAACACAGCCACATAACTCAGGTACAGGGACACTGAAGGCCACACAACAATCTCTCACACAGCAACAACAACAACACACATACAGCACTTATACAAATAACATACACACACTCACACCCAACACTGGCCAGGGAGTGTTCTCACATACAACACACATATCTTTCAACGTGCCATGGAACACATACAACACCACCATGAAACAAGCCTGCAATGGACACACACGTCACACAAATTACACCACAATGGAAGCACAATGGCATGCACAAGACACAGAGAGACAAATAGACAAAGCACACCACAACAACAAAACCTGCAAAGCTGGGATGGGATCATCAAGAGCATACACGGAAGGACGCTGCACTAGGACACATATCACATTAACATAGCCCTCAAACCACATGCGCACAGGAAATCACCCTGTATGGATTTCAGGGACAAGCAATTTCAAAGCATTTGTCACGCACAGCTACACAATAGGGAAGAGCAAGTCAACAAAGCACACACAACTCCCACTCCATGGGACATACCCCTACACCAACCAGCTGCAAGGGACACACCCCTAAATGGACATATGCACACTCAAATGCAAAGTAGCCTAGCACAACTGAACACACTCCATGTCTGCACTGACAACACTTAAGAAGGCACTCATCACACATACACAATAGCTATTTCAGGGGGACAAGTCCAACACCATACATGTCCTCACCGACAACCCAAAAAGAAATACTTACCATGACAAACACTACACAATACCATGACACCAACAGTTCTTCTACACATACAACCATCACACAACAGAAGTCCTTTTCTTAGGGGACAACAGCACTGCACACAAACTCACATACTGTAAACAACACCACATGGAGCAGCAAGCAGGCACAAACGCACACACAACTACAGGCACACAGCCAAAGTCACTCAGGAACAACAGAAAGCTAGGAAAGGAATATCAGGACAAAGGTGCACCCAGCAAACCAACAACTGGTTGGGTTTAATAAATGACCAGTTCATGAGTCCTGGGCCATAGGCCAGTCCATTCCGAGTGCCCAAATGGCACAGTGTTGGGCCCCTACTTGACTCCTGACTGCCATGTAACCTCCACAGGAAGGGACATCAAGGGGGTAAGCAGGCACCTCAGGGATTATCCGGGGGAGGAAAGAGGGAGAATTTGGTTGGGGTTTTGGGTTTGGGCTTCGGTGGGGGATTCATCTTTGGAGGGGTGGGCTCTGTGGGCTTCTTCTTGGCAGGGGAGGGGCATAGCTGCTTGCAGGGGAACAGGGGAGGCCTTGGAGGTGGAAGGGATGACCTTGGAGAGGGTTGAGGTCCTTTTGGGTGTGGTATCCAGTGAACAGGGGTGTAGGAGGCTGACCCTCTGTGTAGTGTGCAAAGCTAGGCAGACTGTGCAGGGTGTCCAGGCAACCACAAGTTGGTTTACAAGGTTAAAATCTAGACCACCTAATGCTCTAATTTTTATGGTAGCTTGGTCGAGCAGTTAGGCCAATCTTGGAGAAGGTCAAAGCATTTGTTTTACTCACAGAATCAATTTTGGCACTCACACACTCAAAAGAATAACTCGAGATCAATTTATAAAAATACTTCAGATTTTTATATAAATTTTAAGATCAAGATCATCAGAATAGTATCTTTGTGCATAATTATGCACCACAGGAATCAATGGAGGATAACCTTTAAAAATAGATATAAAATCACAGAGTAGGTTTACCAAGTTCTTCTTTTACAGGTTAGGTTAGGTCGTTAGTGGGCATACTCTGCCAGCTAGAGAAGGTTGGGTAGCTCTCGGTTCCGGTGGGAGCAGCGGGAAAATTCCTCTGGTGCCGGGCCACTGCTGGGGACCATTTGAAAAAGCACTGCACAGGTAAGTTTTAAGGTGGATCCTGGGGGTCCTCTTGGAGTATCGAGATCACAAGGGGTGGGGAACCCTTATAGCCCAGTCAGGTCTTTGGTACAGGACACATGGCGGCCGGGTGCAGAGCGAATCGGTTAGCCAGGAGCTGTGTGCAAGGATGCCCTCAGAAGCAGGAAGTAGGTCGGTTCAAAGGGCCGACTGCAGGACAACAGAGGCACTCTGGTGGGAGGTCTTGGTTGTTCCTGAAGTCCCTTGACTGGGGATTCCTCCTGTTTCTTTTGCAGCCCCAGGTGCGCTGTTTTTCAGGATATCCAAGCTAGGTGACCAAAACCCTGGTTATTGGTACAATTCATCCCCTAGAGAGTGCAATGCCACCAAATTTGACAAACATGACACAAATTTGGTCTGGCTGTGGCATCCGGTTCTGGAGTTAGCATCCACTCAGTGAATTGGACCTCACTGGCTTTTTGGTTCCTTTTGGATTTAGAGTGGTACCCCCACTCTGGAGAGAGTCCTCTGGTGATTTGCAGAGCCTGGAGGTCCTCTGGAGTTCATTAGAGTTTTTCCAGTTGTCCAGCAACTCCTCAGCAGTGATTGTCGGGTCCTGGGTGCAGCAGGTGCCTTTTTTCGTAAAACCGGTCGACAGTTCTCATGTCTTTGGATCTTCGTGTTGCTGGTCTTCTCCTATCCATCAAATCTGATTTCTTTGTCTAGGGATGACCACTAAATGCTGTATTTAGTGGATGTTTTAGGGGGAACCTGGTAATGACCAATGGGTCATCTACCTTAGGGTGGCTACACCCACCAAGTGACCACTTCCTGTGGGCAGAGGTCACTTCCCTACACCTCATTGGCTATTTTCCTTCCATCCAAGATGGAAGAAAATGAAATGGAGAGTCCAACTCACATGCAACACCTTAGGGGTGGTGCATGCTAGGTAGGATCACTCCTCCTGTCCTTTGTTTGAGTTTCCTGCTGTTGCTCCCACCAAAATTGGGGGTTTGCAATGGGGTCGGATTTCAAAGGTGGTAAGCCCTTTGAAGCTCCCCAACAGGGCAGGACACATTCCTGAGGAAGTGGGTGTGAGCACCTCCACCCAGGAAGGGCTTTGTCCTACATCCCAGAGGGCAGAGGCCCTCACCCCAGGGCTGCAGATTTGTGTCTGGAGATGGCAGGCTGGATGTGACAAGCCTGCAACCATGCCAGGGTAGTTAGTGTTTGCAGGGGGCACCTCTAAGATGACCTCTGGGTGCATTTGGTAATAAAACCAATACTGGTACCAGTTTGGATTTATCTTTGAGTTTTTTTATAGTAAATATCCCAGGGTTCAGAGTGGCCATCATGTAGCTGTGAAACTCCTAAATGGCTGCTCTGTTCATTCACTCTATCCCAGGCTTGGCAAGAACACAGTGGGGTCATTTTGCTAATGCATCTATGCCCTCAAATACAGTATAGTGCACCCTGCCTTAGGGCTGGAATGCCTGCCATAGGGGTGACTCATCTATGTTGCATGCAATGTGTAGTGGACAGGGCACACATGCAGTGTGCCATGTTGAGTTTGCATTTTAGGATTGCACCAGGACACTCAGACCCTCATTACGAGTGTGCCAGTCATAAGACAGCCACACTTGCGGTGGCGGTCAGACTGCCACAATAGTGGCGGTCCAACCGCCACATTACAACCATGGTGGAGCCACCACGGTCCAATGCTGGCACCGCCAGGTTGCTGCCAGTCAACAGCCTGGCAGTCTCAGTGGTCGTACTCCACCAGAGCAGCGCTGCAAGCAATGCTGCCCTACGAATCGCCTTTCAGACATCCTTTGCATGTCGGTCTGACAGCCATAAAAAGGCTGGCGGAAAGGGAGTGTCGGGGGCTCCACAGGAGTGCAGTGCCCATGCACATGGCATGGGCAGTGCAGGGGCCCCCATGGACAGTCCTGTCACACTTTTCACTGCCTGAATTACGGGCAGTGAAAAGCGCGAATGGTGCTGTTGCACCTGATGCACAGCAACATTGTCGCCGGCTCAATTACGAGCCCGAGTCAATGTTGTGATGAGTTTCCTGCTGGCCCAGTAGGTTTCTGCCCACCGGCCCAGCGGGAAACTGGTATTAGGGCCCTTGGTGGGATGGCTGCATAGGCGGTCACCCGATGCAGGACTTTGGCGGGCGGCCGACATGTCGGAATGAGCCCCTCAATCTGCAATGGCAGTGCTGGGTGAATCTGGATGCATGGCCCTAGAGCAGAGGTCTTCAAACTGGGGGGCGGGCCCCCCTCGGGGGGCTTCAAGTGATCCAAGGGGCGGCGCCATACTCTGTAGAAGCATGTTATTGAAGTTTTAAAAAGGTAACAGTACTTAACTGCAATGTTTAAATAGGCTTAAACCTATTTAAACATTACCATCTTTCTAAAATATTTGTAAAAAATTCTGAGGGGGGCCCAATGATTTTTATTTTTCAACTGGGGGGGTGCGGCATTAAAACGTTTGAAGACCACTGCCCTAGAGGGTGGCAGAATCAGTGCTGCTGCCCTCAGGGGCCTACCCTTAGTACCCCATGCCCTGAGTACCCAAGTACTATTTATTAGGGAATTATGGTGGCAGCTAAAGGTGTTGCTAATTACCTTTGCAATTTTTAGGGAAAGAACACTGACACTGGTAACCTGGTTAGAAGGATCCCAGTGCACTCCAGTCAAAGCTGCATCCAGAAACCAGGCAAAAAGTGGTGGGGGGAGACTGGCCCCAAATCTACTAGGTACTGGTATAACTTTTCACGGACGCAATTACTCAAAAGGTGTTCTTTCATCATCAAATTGTGCAGCCCTTCATAATCATGTGCCTTGTTGCTCTCTAACCAAGCACCTAGCATTTGTACTGAGATGTCCACAAACTCTACCCAGGACTGACTCTGGGATGTTTGAGTCCCCCTGAATTTTATGCGGTATTCCTCAGTGGTAAATCCGAAGCTCTCAATCAGGGCACCCTCCATGAGGTCATAGGATTTCGCATCTGTTTCACTCAGTATCAGGAGCCTATTCCTGCACTTTCCTGAGAGTACTTCCCATTACAGAGTGCCCCAGTGCGTCTTTTGGATATCCATTCCAATGCAGGCTCTTTCAAAGGCAATGAACCATTTCTTGGTATCATCCCTATCTTGGTAGGTGGGGCCAACTCCTTTTTGGGAGTCTTAGGTTGAAAGATCTTTCTTCCTTCCTATTTCTTAGTATGCTGCCACCAGAGATGGGTGCTAGACCCAACTCCTTTCATTGTTTCTCCGTTCCTAAAAGCTGTCCCTCAAAGCCCAGTCTTTTGGTCAGTCTGGCAAAGGCCAGGTGTTCTTCTGTGGGTTCATTAGTGCTTTGGGTGGAGGAGCTACCCTTATCCCCATTGTCCACAGGGTCTTCTTCTCCTCCAGAAGATTCATCATTTACTCTATCTGTGGGGGTGATCTTTCTCATGCTGGGCCACCAGAAGCCTAAGCTTGTCTGTGTTGGCATGCTTTCCAGTATGACTCTTGTACAGCTTGCAGATTTTCCTTAACTGGTCATGGTTATATGCCTGGTAAGGGGCCAGGTTGAGCTCCTGTCTCTGGTTCTCTGTATCTAACATGTTTAATTTATTAAAGCTAAGACATTTTTATAAATTTGGATCACCTTTTTGGATAAGGCCAACTATAGTAAGGATGTTTTAACTTTTGCTATTGTTGTAGGGACCTAACCGGAGCCCTAAGAATTATTTTAAAAAATTGTAAAACAGTTTTAGCCAATTGAAAAAACAAACCAATTAAGGTAATGACAATTTGGAGAGTTGTTTGTGTGTTCACAAAATTGACAAAGTAATATCAGTAAATGCAAAGTCTGTTTTCCAGTAGGAAGCTGGCCCTCTATGTAGTGTGCAAAGATAGACACACTGTGCAGAGTGTCCAGGCAACCACATGTTGGTTTACAGAGGTAAAAACTAGATCACCTAATGCTCTTATTTTGATGGTAGCTTGGTTGAGCACTTAGACTAATCTTGGAGAAGATCAAAGCATTTGTTGTACTCACAGTGTCAATAAACGAGACCACACACTCAAAAGAATAACTCAATTTATAAAAATACTTCAGATTTTTATAGAAATTTTAAGATCAAGATCGTCAAAATCGTGTAAGTACTTTTAAGTTATGAATTTTTGAAGCTTATTAAAAAAAGTATTTCCATGTGTAACTATGCACCATAGAAACCAATGGAGAAATAATTTGAAAATTCACAACAACTCAGGCAATGAGTTTGCCAGGGTCTCCTTTTTGCAGGTTTGTGAAGGTCGTGGTGGTTAGCTTTTACAGGGGGCACCTCCAAGGTAACCCCTGGGTACATTTTGTAATAAATCCAATACTTGCACCAGTTTGGAATTACTTTTCTGAGTTGTTTGATACCAAACAACCCAGGGTTCAGAGTGGGCATCATGTAGCTGTGAAACTTGTAATGACCAGTGTCCACCACATGCATTTAAAATGGCTACTCTGTTCATTTACTATGTCCTAGGTTTGGTAAGGGCACAGTAGGAGCACATTGTGTAAGCAGCTATGCCCTCACATACAGTATAGTGCACCCTGCCTTAGAGCTAGAAGTCCTGCCAGAGGGGTGACTTGCCTATACTGCATGCAATGTATAGTGGACAGGGCACACAGGGTGTGTACCATGTCAAGTTTGCATTTTGGGATTGCACCAGGACACTCAGCCTGCAATTGCAGGGCTGGGTGCATCTGGATGCATGGCCCTTGAGAGTGGAACAATTTGTGCTGCTGCCTTCAGGGGTCTACCCTTAATACTCCATGCCCTGGGTACATAAGTACCATTTACTAGGGACTTATAATGGGAGCCAAAGGTGTTACCTATTGTGTCAATAACTTTGCAGTTTTTAGGGAATGAACACTGACATTGGGGACCTGGTTAGCATGATCCCAGCGCACTCCAATCCAAGTTGCATCCAGAACCCAGGCAAAAACTGTGGGAGGGGGGTACTGTAGCAAGGTGTCAGTTTCCCACACACACTGCCTGAACAAAAATGGGGTTTGTTCACCACATGAGCAAAAACAAAATGAGGCAAAGATAAAATCACCACCTATGACACACAAACAGACACACATAGTGGCTCCATAAAATGGCCGTCATCACTTGTGCAGTAAAGAAGGAGCCACAGAAAACAAAGAGAACATGTTTGCCTTGTCCTGGCTGCAGCTCCTTCATTCCTTGTCAGCAACAAAAATTTGCAGACTTGCAGGGGAAGTATTGAATAAATATACACCCAAAATATGACCAGGCCTGTCAGTGGGTTTTAGTACACCATCAGTAAAGCAGCAACAACAATATAAAAACATCTACTGCACTGCAGAATGAAAATATAGAAAGGTTCAAACAAACATTAACAATGCCCCAAACCCAAACAGCACACAGCAACAATCATCCCTACAAAATACTTTTTAGAGATGACGGAAAATAATAATCAGCCATCTCATACAAACACAAACACACACAGAAATAGTAGGCACTCACATGGGGAAGAACAAAAGTAAAGTTGCTCCATGGGCCTGGACTCTTGAAGCCACCCTGACCATAATCTACAACAGGTACATGCACACACAAAATAATCTAAATTTGGCATGAATACAAAGCAATCCACAAGCCTCTAAAATAATAAAAATTGCCTCTAGCACAGAAGCAATGAGAATATGAATAATATGTTTAAGATACTTCCAAGACCTACAGCATACTGGGCTCCAAATGTAAAACACATCATAGTGTGAAGACAAAGCTAACAAAATTCGCAAAACAGCCTTAACCCCATGTCTCCTCCCTCCAAACAATTCCATTATCCTTTAATCTCACATGGGCATGCTTGCACCCTCAGTAACATAAATTTGAGACGTTCAATAGCAAATAAACAAAATGAAAAGAAAAAACAAAAAGGAACAAAAATAGTTTTGCCTGCCCACACAAACATTTTGCACTGAACTGTACTAGACTTACTTGATTTCCCAAAAAAACAGTGATTCCAAATTTCAAGGGTGGGATGGAGAGACTACAAAGAGAGGAAGAGTGATGCTTTGTCTTCAAAATCCAAATCCAAAATGATGAAGGGCTGGACAAAGTACAGAGAGAAGTCTTCATGACAGGAAGAGGAAGTTGTTAATGTATGCTCTGTACCCACATGCTCCTGTTTGTCTTTTCTTAAATGCCACAAGCTGAAGACCTGGTTTTTCGAGTACTTCCACTAGGACCTATGTATACCTAAACTCACATCTGCTCAGCACCAGGATATCCTCTTTGGTGATAGTGTGCTGTACAAATCTGCATAGCATAACATAGTAGCCTCACTGTCTATTGTACTTCCTCTGGGTAAACCAAAATAAATAAAAATAAAAATGTTTTGTTTCATGTTCAACCTTTAGTTGCTGAGCATATAAAAGTTAATGCAAAATGACTTTTGAGTTACATTTTTATTGGTGCTGTGTTAAAGGACTGCTGTTTGTGTTCAGTTTGATTGCATTGCTGCAGTGTGGATTGAATTGTTCCCAAGATTCCACAATAGTTTTTTTCTCGTTTACACGAGGTGTAGCAATGGCATAATCTCAGGCACTATGGTGGTCATTACAACCTCGGCGGTCTTTTTGCAAGACCGCTGAGGGACCGCCGTGCAGAAGACCGCCAGTGCAGGTGGTTTTCTGCTCGGTGAATTATGACTGCTGGCAGCCCTCCGTCCTTTTCCGGACGGAGAGCCGCCAGCAGCCATACTGGCGGTCGGCGGGAAAGTGGAGGTTGCTCCACCTCCACCGCCCGTCATCAGAACACCGCCCACCGACTCACGTTCCGTGATTCGGCGTAGCGGTGTTCTGTTGACGGGGTGCTGGCGGCGGAGCAGCCCTCTTAGATCCCGTCCCCTCCCGAAGGATCAACGGACCAGGTAGGTTGATCGTCCATTAGGGGAGGGGGGGCGAGGGGTGTTGTGTGTTGTGTGTTGTGTGTTGTGTGCGTGCATGGAGGTGTGCGTGTGAGTATGTAGAGGGGGTGTGTGAGTGCGTGTATGCATGTGGGGGGTGTTGTGTTTGGAAATGTGTGCGTATCTGTCTGTATGTAGTCTGAATGGATATGTGCGTGTATGTCTGTGTGTGTGGCTGTTGGCATGTTTGTTGATATGTGTGCGGGTATGTGTGTTGGTGGTATTTGGATGCGTGGACGGTGTGTGTCTGGTTTTGGGTTGCGTTGTTGGGTGTAGGGGTGGGGAGAGGTTTCCTGCCACCTTTGGTGGGTAGCAGGGGGGTGGGGGATGTGGAGGGAGGGCTCGGGGTTGAGACCCCTAACAATGCCAAGGAAGAATTCCCTGGCACTGATACCGCTTACCGCCATAGATTTCATGGCGGCTACCATCCCCATGAAATTCATGGCGGTCAGCTGGGTCGTGATACTGCCGGCGGTCTTGTGACGGCAGCCTGGCTGGAGACCCAAGTCTCCAGTCCAGTGGTCATCTCCGCCCTGTTGGCCGTAAGACCGCCACTTCTCCGCCAACCGCCAGGGTCGTACTGAGGGCCTATGTGTATTTTCTGCAATGTGTAATTTGTGATTTTTTGCCAAATTATGCTGAGTAAGGAAACTCCAGACCCGGGCAGTGCTTTGTGAAGGTGAACCCAGACATTTGAATCATAGACTGCATTCAGTTTTGCATGGTCTTCATAGGTGTCCCTGCATGTCGGGGTCGGTGTCTTAAAAGGGTCACCCTTTCCCTCTTTGCAGGGTGATAGGCACTTCCAAGCATGGACGGAAGTCTGTTATCTTTCATCCACCTCTCTGGGTTTGCAACTCAGGGAAAGTCCCCTTTTTACTGCACAGATTCTAATTAAGGGGCATATTTATCAAATGTTCATGCAGCACAGCAATATGCCTTGCTGCACTGTGTGAAAGGGAAAGGACAGGAATGTGCTGTATTAAGCATTATACAGTACATTCCTGTCCTTTCCTTGAACTGGGGCCTTTCGCCTGCCTAGCGTCAACGCAGGCCCTTTTGGTGCAAGGGTGCCTGCGTTGCAGACAGGATAGTTTTTGTACAGGAAGGGGTACTTTCCTGCATAAAAGCAATCCTCTGAGGCATTTTACTATTTCCATATTACAGTACGCATAGAAAAAGGAAAGCATGAGGAGAAATATATATATTTCTCCTAATTATGCCTTACCTGAGCAGTTGTAGGATTTTGACGCATTCTCAGGTCTACCAGTAATGGTTAATCTGGGGATGCTCCCAAATCCATGGGTGGATGCATGGGAACAGCCATGCTCCACCCGTGAAATGTCTCTCTAGGGCAGAGTACCACAATGCAGCGATTTGTGCTGCGTTGAGTTATTACAGAATCATCAAGCCACTAAGAGCCAAGCAAGATGGCCTTGTGTGCCTTGACAAATCTTACTTTAGTGTTGTGTCACCCTCGCCTTCCTCACCTTTAAATGTCGCAAGGGCATGTAACCCATTGATAACTATGCGCCTTAGAGCTCGTGCACTGGGTATTGTAGAAGGAAGAACACAAACATCTGTTGTTGTAATACTAAACCCAATGGTAGTGCAAAATGCGGTGCTCACATAATTTCAGAATGCCATTCTTCGGTTCAGTATGCCACAGATTTGCACAAGCCTAATGCCAACTACAGCCTAGTGGCCTGCATATTTCCGAATTAGAAACGTGCAAATCAGGGTGTTTTGCCAGCTTTAATTCCACAAAATAAATGAGGTGTCAGGGAGAGACGAAGTGGTTTTATTAGCCTTTTCTTTAAAGAGAACAAACAGCCGTTACGCACTGAATCTGCAGCAGTGAGTATGCTATTTAAGGCCGGGCATAACTGCCACTGGAGGATGGATGCATCATAAAGCCCACGGTGATTAACTATGTTTTCGAAGCATTGGATGTCACAGTGTTAGCGGCCATCTGCTTCTCGGTCTGTGGGCCAAGAGATGAGAGGTTCGAATTTTTCACTTCTGTTTGAAAACTGCGTATCTCCTCAGTCAAGATAGCTCTGCACACCCAAACACCAACTCCCCCAGTAGAAGCCATAGCAGCCTAATGTGTTAAAGAAAAAGACTAACAATAAGGGAGGGAACTGAGAGATGAAGAGGGATATGCAAAATCATGTACTGACCCCGCCGCCGTCCCCACCAACAAAAAAAAATTACACATATAGTTCAGAAAAACGCATTTGGAGTTATTTCGAATGGAAATTGAGCGCTAGGATGTGCTTTGTGATCAAAAGTCAAGCATACAAGTTTGAGGTGAACATGTGCTTCACAATGCATCTTCTGTTTAAACAATACATTTACTACTGAAACTTCTTTGCAGCAATTTTGTGCTGGCATAATGAACTCTGAGCCAGGTTTCTCTCTTAAAAACGGTGCATCTCCTTGCCCCCTCCTATAGCACAGCATTCTGCTTTTGTCCTTGGGCCTGCGCCACCCAAACTTCGAGGGTGTAGAGAGCCACCTAACCCTTACTGTACATTGTAGAGAGCACTCACCACAAGGTCAGACGGTTTAAATAAATGTGAGGTAGGCCCTCATGGCTACTTAGCGTAACCGGAATACCGAGTGATGTTGCTCTGTTTAATGGTAGCGACCCTGTAAAGCCTGGTCGAGGCCCGCACACCCAGGCAGGCCAAATCTACATGGTGCAAGGGTGCTATGATTTGGAGTAAGGTTTTTGATTTTGTTCAACTTCTTAATGTTAGAGATATACAAGTACTGTAAGAAAATCAGACCTATAGAAGAAATGACAGTAATTATGTAAATAGCACTTACAAGTTTTCTTTTCTTTTATAGCTCTAGTCCTCATGTCTGAGTAGGAGTATGTAGGATGTCAGAGTAGTTCACATCACAAACTTATCACTAGTCAAAGGAACCCCTGAGTGTGCTATAATAGGATTGTGACTAAGTAACAAAAAGATCTCTGTGACAAGAAAAATAATCCACTGAGTGATCTATATAGAATACCTTAGAGGAGGACAAACCAACAAAATAACAGTGTGAGCCAACCAGAGCCTAGCCAAGGGTCGTCTCTGGCTTCAAAAGCCGATACTCGAGGCGAGCCAAGAACATTTTGGACTGCACATCCTGCAATAAAAAGTGTGTTAGAAGGTAAGACATCTTCACAATTCAAAAAGTGTATTTTTTACACACGGAAGCATTTCACTTTAGCACATCAAATTATACAACCCTATTGAGAAGTATTTATTACAAGTGATCGTTTTTTAACATAAGTTGAGAAGCACTCCTGCCCCTTCCATGATGACAATGCTATCAGTGTACTAAGAGGCAAGTCAGGTGTCATGCCCCCTAAATGTGAACTAGATTCTTAAACTAGATGGCACAACCATATGGGCTATTAAATCAAACACAAGAAAGGTTTTTGTAGACCGTGCATCCTATAGTAAACTTATTCAAAGGTGTTCTCATACACAAATAACAAAAAAAGGATGCTGGCTGAAATAGTGTTTGCCTAAGATCACACAATTATGTTCAAGCAGGGAAACTGGCATTAATCCCACATTTCCAATTTCATACTCTGTATTTCAGCCACTAGCTGGTATCTCTTTGTAACAGCAAATGTTAACACTTTGCTATTAACTCTTGGAGAACATTAGAACCCACATTTTATGCATGACAGTTTTACATGGTGTGAACCATGCCTCAGGACATAAAAGCATTTTACAATAAACATACAATAAATTACAAAATAGATATCTCCAGGAGGATAATTAATATATTAACTAACCCAAAAACTGTTGGGTTCACAAGACTTGCATAATCAGGCTGCTGGGTATGCCAACCTCCTTTAATTCCCATCAACGTCTCCCCTCACAAGGTCTCGACCATGTTCATGAGTGCTACATCTAGGGCAATTTGTCCTCAGCTTGCATCACGTGACAGTGTCATGTGTGCTCAGCGAATCACGAGAGCAAGCCAAGGCTCAAAATACCCACACATTTACAAAATACCACCACATTGGATAATTCAAACTACACACACCTGACACACATACACACACCACACCCACACACTCACACCACTATAAAACACACACCCACATTACCCACAACCCTTTCAACTAAAACAAAAATTGCGAACAGAGAGAGACACAAGCCAGGAGCACCCACTCAATCTGAGCCACAGAAAACCATCACCCATACACCATCCATAAACCTCACAGCACACACTCCAACAAAGCACCCCACACACCCTCACACATACCACTCACACCACATCCATGGCACCCCAAAGACACCCCAGGATTTCAGAGGAGGAGCTAAGGGTCATTGTGGAGGAAATCATCCGGGAAGAGCAACAGCTATTCGGATCACAGGTGCAGCAGATGTCCATTGATAGGAAGATGAAGCTATGGCAGAGAATCGTGGACAGGGTCACTGCCATGAGACAGCCCCCCAGAACAAGGGATGACATCAGGAAGAGGTGGAACGACCTACGGGGGAAGGTGCGTTCCAGGTAGCTGTAGAGGACTGCAAGACACCAGGTAGCTGTAGAGGACTGGCGGAGGACCCCCACTTCCTCCCCCACAAACAACAACATGGGAGGAGCAAGTCTTGCCAATCATGCATCCTGAGGGCCTCGCAGGAGTAGCAGGAGGACTGGACTCTGGTAAGTCATATCTTTACTACTATATCCCCCACCCTATCTGCATGCCATCACAATCTCCTACCCCTACCCTCACCCGATCACTCCACCACCTCACATATACCCCACTATCACAACCCACCCATCCCAAAACCAAGCCCTGCATGTAACACCAATCCATGGACCCCCATCACAGACCTGCATGGACACCCATCACCACAGCATGCCCATTAGAGAGAATCACCTAGACCATAAAATCAACATGCACACAAGGAAAAACTGACAGGGCAGTCACAACCATACAGGGAAAGGCACCCATGCACAAGATGGCACACACAGATACAATAACACTGCATTTCATCCCCACAGGAACCCTACTCAACGTCACCGGAGAGGAGTTGGCAGCAACATCCAGTCCCCCCCAGAGGAGGCCCACAGGGATGACAGCAGCTCTGCACGCCTGGATCACGAAGACCAACCTGGCCCATCAGGAACCACTGGACAGTTGGTTACCTTGCCACAGTCTCAACCCACCACAGACCCTCTCCCCTCAGGAAACACCAGCACAGCACCCACCCAGCGGGCCCATGCCACTGTCCCCAGGACACATCAATCAGCAGTGTGTCCACCACTACAGAGCTCTAGGCAACCCCACAAACACAGGACGATCAGGGACCTGGGGCCAGTGGCAGTGGGCACATGGTTCAGGGGACAGAGGCACAGGACAACAAGGAAGCTGGGAGGACTGCTGTGCGACAGGGGGAGGACAGGCCCAGGGAACCGACTCTCCAGGAGGCACTCACCAACATCCTGGGAGCATTCCACCATTCCCAGGAGACCATGTTCCAGATACTGTACAAGTTACAGGAGACCCAGCGGCTGCAGGAGGGACAGTACTTGGGGATCAGGGTGGACCTAAAAAACATCTACACCACCCTTGTCACCATTGCAGGGGTGCTGGCTGACATGGGTAACACCATGAGGGAGGCAGTGGCACAACAACAGAATTCTGACACTAACCACACCGAAGAACAGCCCTCCACCTCTGCCGGCGCTAGTGGACAGGAGGCCCCGCCACGGGAACAACAGGCCACCAGCACCCCACCCCCTCCAGAAGGAGAACCACCCACAAACGGTCCCTGCGATCCAGGCAGAAGCCAGAGAACATTGCCAAGACCCTGCCAGGAAATAGGACTCTCCTGATTGTCACACTTCTGTCCCATTCTGTCACCCTGTCCACCTTGAACTGCCATTACTCCCCTTCCAATGCCCCATTGGACAATACACCAGTGATACCAAGAGACTGGACTCTAACTGGACATTCCTCCACCATCACCCCAGCCCATTGCATATCCCCCTCTACTTATGAGCACTTAAATACACACCCTTGGAACAAATACAAATGTGGAGTCTGTCAAATGATTGAAATATGCATTTGTACAACATCCTGAAAACATTGGAATTCATATGTACAGTGATATATACATTGGTATGACCTTTAGTGGCAGCAGTAAACATACCAGGAGCCAGAGTGGACCACAGAGATCTGAAATTAGAGATGCCAAATGGTACAGTAAGTGGCCATAGATATAGGGAAATCAGGCTGCCATGAACAATGTCCAACACAAAACTGAAAAGTAAAGTGAAGTTACAGTGTCTTACCTGTGTGTCACTGGAAGTACTGCAGTATGATATTACTTCTGTTGTCCACATCTTCTTCCTCTGCTTCCTCTCCTCACTGTCCACAGGCTCCACTGCTGGCACAGGACCATCTCCAGGCTCATCCTCCTGCAGAAAAGGCACCTGGCATCTCAAGGCCAGGTTGTGCAACATGCAACGATGATCTGGCACACCTTCTTGGGTGAGTAGCACAGGGATCCACCTGTCAGATGGAGGCACCGGAGCCTGGCCTTCAGGAGGCCGAAGGTCCTCTCAATTATCCTCCTTGTTCGCCCATGTGCCTCATTGTAACATTCCTCTGCCCTTGTCTTGGCATTTCTCACTGGGGTCAGTAGCCATGAGAGGTTGGGGTAACCAGAGTCACCTGCAAATATCGAGGGACAACTGTCAGACACACACTAACCCTTAGGGACAACCCCATGCCCACACACCAACATATACTGGGTGGGGACGTTGGGCTCACCTATTAGCCACACCCGGTGGCTCTGGAGTTGGTCCATCACCTATGGGATGCTGCTATTCCTCAAGATAAAGGTGTCATGCACAAAGCCAGGATACTTGGCATTCACAGGGGAGATGTAATAGTCCACCAAACACACCATCTGCACATTCACAGAGTGACAGCTTTTTCTATTCCTGAACACTTGTTCATTTCTCCGGAGGAGGGGGGTGTGACAAATGCTACATGTGTACCATCTATGGCACCACTGATGTTGGGGACATGTCCCAGGGCATAAAAGTCAGCTTTCACTGTGGGCAGATCCTCCGCCTGTGGGAATACAATGTAGCTGCGCATGTGTTAAAGCAGAGCTGACAACACTCTGGTCAATACGTTGGAGAACAATGGCTGAGACAACCCTGATGCCATGGCCACTGTTGTTTGGAAGGAACCACTTGCCAGGAAATGGAGCACTGACAGGACCTGCACTAGAGGGGGGATACCTGTGGGCTGGCGGATAGCTGACAGCAGGTCTGGCTTCAATTGGGCACACAGTTCTTGGACTGTGGCCCGATCAAGTCTCTATGTTAGTATAATGTGTCTGTCCTTCATTGTAGCAAGGACCACCAGGGGTCTGCACACAAGAGGATGTCTCCATCTCATATTCATCCTCATGGGTGGAAGCCTAAGGAGGAAAACAGCGAGGAGAGGGTCATAATCACACATCTAGTGCAATAATGATGCTTTTTTACATTTACAGAACCAATATGTGAATCCGAGAGTCAGTTGCTGTGCCAATGTCTGATGTGACGTATTTAAGGGCCATGGACTGTGCCCCCCTGAAATGGAGGCTGCCTGACCTGTGAGGAGGGATAAGTGGAAATGAGGTAAATCCGCTGGCGTTGTGCGCTGTTGCGGTAGGCGGTCGATGACCGCAGCGCAACTTCGCATTGGTTATCATTGGGCCCTATGGGTTCCAGGAGCCAATGGCAATGTACGCCGGCGATGACGGTACACACCGCCGCGGATGTGACTGCCATTTTCTATCTCTTCACTCACTTGCTACCTGACCTTCAACAGGAGAGGACCTACACTGCAAGTGCTGCTGTGACCTGTGTCTGGAAGCGACAATGGCTCATTTGTCTGGGGAAAGGGCCCCTGCCTTCACTGCGGAAGAGTTGGAGATACTGGTGGATGGGGTCCTACCCCAGTACATGTTTCTCTACCGTCCTCCAGACAAACAGGTGAGTACACTATGAGCATGATGCGTGGGCCATGAATGTATGGTGTGCTGTGTGCCGAGGCGTCCTGAGTGCTGCATGTACGGTGGTCAATGTATGTTCATCAGGGTATGGGAGGGATATGGTGGGCCATGAGTGTTAAGGTCCGGACGGTTAACTAATTCCCTTTTCTGCTGTCTTTTTCCTGCAGGTCAGCGATCATCAGAAAAAGGGTATTTGACGTGCCATCGCCAAGGAGGTGCGGACCCTGGGGGTCTTTGACAGGCGGAGCACCCACTGCCACATACGGTGGGAGGACCTGCGCAGCACGGCAAGGAAGATGGCAGAGACCCAGCTGGGGCTGGCCTCCCAACGAGGAAGGGGTGCCCGTCGTACCCTGACCCCCTGATGATCCGCATCCTGGCGGTGGCCTATCCGGAGTTAGATGAGCATTTGAGGGCATCACAGCAGGCACAAGGTGGTGAGTAAATATTCTGATTCATTACTTAGTGCGCGTTAAGCTTTTACCTGGGTGGGGATGTGGACTGTGGGTGCCCCAGGCCAGGGCGAATATGGCAGGGTAGGTCCCCTGTTGGGCAGGCTCTGAAGTACTCCAAACCAAATAGTGTTAGTGGGCATCTACTACTGGTCAGGGCCCGGTTTGTTTCAGGTGTGCAGCTGATGGCGTTAGGCATTGTACCCCATGGACTGGTGACTGGCATTGTAATTGTTAGTGCAAGGCCAAGTGAATAAGGCTGTTCCCTGTGAGTTGTGTACGCCAACGGTAGTGTTGTTGCTGGCATTGACCAAGTGTATCCTCTGTCTCTCCCCCCCTTTTTGTTTTGTCACCCTGTCCTTGTGTGCATTAGCATCATCTGGCGGAGGAGCAGAGGCACTGGAAACGGAGGGAGCTGCATCCCAGATGTCCCTGGAGGCCGAATCCATCGATGGCGAGGGCACCAGTGGGACAGAGGGCGAGGGGAGCACCATGATGGGGACAGGAGGGGACACCACAGACAGGGACTCCTCCTCCGATGGAAGCTCCCTGGTGGTGGCGGACACCTCTGTGCCCAACCCAACAACAGGCACAGCCGCCACCCCCCTACCAGCACTGCCCACCCAGCAGCCCCTCAGTGTGTTTCGCGTGCCCACTCACCCAGGAGGGTGGGCATCTCCTTCGCCCCAGGCACATCAGGCCCTGCTGCCCTCAGTAAGGAGGCTATTGACCTCCTGAGATCCCTCACTGTTGGGCAGTCAACCATTCTGAATGCCATCCAGGGTGTCGAGAGGCATTTGCAACAAACAAATTCATACCTTGAGGGCATTCACTCTGCCGTGGGGGCCCAACAGAGAGCATTTCAGGCTCTGGCCTCTTCACTGATGGCAGCCATTGTTCCTGTCTCTAGCCTCCCCACTCCAACTTCCTCTACCCAGTCCCAATACCCTCAACCCCAACCTATCCCAAGCACAACTTCAGACCAGCATTCACCCAATCAACACACAAAAGTGGCTCAGGCAAACACAAGAACCACACTTCATCTCACAGGCACTCACACAAGCACCATCCCTATGCAGACACATCAACACCCACTGCCTCCACTGTGTCCCCCCTCCTCCTCCTCGTCCACCTCTCTCCCAGTAGTGTCTCCACTCACACCTGCATGCACTACATCCTCATCGACTACTTCTATCACCAGCACACTCATCACTACACACCCCTCACTGGCAGTCACCACCACCACATCCATGCACACATCCCCAGTGTCATCTCCAGTGTGTCAGTGACCCCTCCTCCCAAAGTACACAAGCACCCACCCACCCAACAGCCATCCACCTCCCAACAGCATCCAGCCCATGCACCTGCACCCAAACTCAGAAGAAAGACATCTCCTACAACCAGTCCCTCTTCCTCCACTCCCAGAGCTTCTCCCTCTTCCTGTCCCAGTGTCCCTAAGAAGACTTTCCTGGCAAACATTGACCTCTTCCCTAACCCTCCCCCTGTCCTTCCCCTCAGGCCAGGGTGGCCAAAACCCAGCCCAGCACCTCAGCCACCAAGTCCACGTCCGCTGTGGTTCCTGCAGCTGTCAGAGGATCAAAGGGGGCACCAGTCAGCCCAGCCAGTGTGCCACCAATCCCTGCCAAGGCAAAATCCATTCCGCCACCTGGCAAGGTGAAGAAGGGGACAGCATCCAGCAAGGGGAAGGAGCCACAACCACTCAGCAAGGCCACCTCAAAGACTCCATCTGCCAGACCTAAGGTGACACCACCATCTGCCAAGGTGAGGAAGGGGCACAAAACACCAGGCAAGGCACTTCAGCCATCCGAGGCTGCAGGTGAAGGCCTGTTGGCTACCAGCACAACCATCAGCACCACCACCTGCACCGTAGCCAGCACCGCCAGCTGCCCCGCTGCTAGCACCGCCGCAAGCAATGCCACCTGCACCGCCACCTGCACCACTACTGTCAGCAGCCCCAGTGGACAGCCGTCCAAGGCTGCAGGAGAAGGGCTGGAGCCTCCCCCCACCGCTGTCAGCAGCCTCATTGGACAGCCGTCCAAGGCTGCAGGAGAAGGGCTGGAGCCTCCTCCCACCACTGGCAGCACCAGCACCTGCACCGCAGCCACCACTGCCACCTGCACCGCCGCAAGCACCGCCAGCTGCACTGCCACCTGCACCGCTGACAGTAGCACCACTGCCAGCAGCAGCAGCCCCAGTGGGCAGCCGTCCGAGGCTGCAGGAGAGGGGCTGGAGCCTCCCTCCACCACTGGCAGCACCCCCACTGGCACTACTACCAGTGTGCAACCGTAGCTGCCGCTGGATGGACTCTAGCCCTGCATCCATGGACTATCATGCATCCTTGTCACTGCAAATCTTGTGGCTCAAACACCTAGGTGAGGGACTGTGAACTGCAACACACCAAGTGTTGCATCACTGGGTACAGAGCCCCCTCCTGAACCAGTGGAGAAAGGCATCCACTCACCCTATCCTTGGCAGGATGAAACAGACTGGACACAAAGCCCTCTCCAGAACCAGTGGAGAAAGTCATCCACTTGCGAGACAGTGGCTTTGCACTCCCCAGGACCAGACAGTGGGCAAACCACCCACTTGAGAGACTTGAGAGACTGTGGCTTTGCACTACCCAGGACCAGGCAGTGGGCAAACCACCCACTTGAGAGACATGAGAGACTGTGGCTTTGCACTCCCCAGGACGAGGCAATGGGCAAACCACCCACTTGAGAGACTGTGGCCTTGCACTCCCCAGGACATCGCTGTGGGCATCGAGCCCCCTCCAGGAGCAGTGGTTTTGTCCCATCTTCCGGCTGAGGTGACCCCCTCCCCCGTCCCCCTGAGGTGCCTGTGTGTTTTCGACCTGATGCCCCTGCAGTGTTCTCTCCGTATTGAGGCAGGAATCAAGTTTGGGCTTCGCCTCTGTGATATGGCCCTGTGGCCCACAAACATTTTGAGTGGACAATGTACCGCCTTATGTACATATTGTATATATTGTAAATACAGTTTTTGAATTTGTAACGTTTATCTGACTATTTCTAACATGACACTCATTTGACTCAATTCCTTTTGTCCTTGAGTTCTTCCAGAGGGTTACGGGGTGTATATGTAATGTTGTTGCATGTGTTTGTATGTATTGTGTTGGGGGTGAGGGTGGGGTTGGGAGTGTTGCGTGTGTGTGTCACTCTCTTCTTCCTCTGCCCCTCCCCTGTGTGCTAGGTGCAGTACTCACCGTAGTCATCATCGCTGACCTTCGTACTCCTGGTAGATGAGAAGATACACCAACATCAGTAACACCTGTAGTTCGGGCTCCACGGCATCCTAGTTCTTCGTTGAGTGTCGAGAGGTGAGTGGTTTCCCCTCAGAGTACTGTTTCCGCTGTGCTTTTGATGGCGTTGGTACCGCCCCGGAAAAGCTGGTGGATGGGCGGGCTGTGATGTGGTGGGCGGTACATTGACTTCTGCCTGTCTGTTGGCGGTTACTGCCTTGGTGTTTGTTGCTCCCACCGTGGCGGTCAGAGTGTTAAAGTGGCTGTATGTGTTGGCGGTTTCCTCCGTGGTCGTGATCCCATTTTTATTACCGCCAACCTGTTGGAGGTGTTACCGCCGATTCAACACCGACCGCCAGGGTTGTAATGAGGGCCTTTGTTTGTTTATGATTAACTCCAAAAGGACTGCACCTCACCTTTATTATTATTATTATTATTATTATTATTGTTGTTGTTATTATTATCATCACTCTTTTTTGTCCAAAAGGTTGGAGAGGATGTAGAGAGCCACCCGGCCTCTACTGTACATTGTAGAGTACGCACCCCAGGGCCGGGTGCGGCGCAAGGGTTTAAATAAAGGTGAGGTAACCACTTCTGGCTACTTGGCGTAACCTGAATACCGAGTGCTGGTGTCCTATTTACTGGTGGAGAACCTAGTCGAAGCCTGCACACCCCAGACACGCCAAATTTACAGTGGGCACTGTGTTTTGAAATTAATTAAAAGATTAAAGGCAGAGACTACAGAGTTCCTTGTGTGCCACCAATGTTTATGCAATAATGAAAATGGTAGATTAGCTCTCATGATTAATGTATCTGTTGGAAAGATCTGAGTTTTGCAGAGTCCCAGTTTTGACTCCTAACTTAGCCAAGAGGGACAATGTGGCTTTTGCAAAGCTCAAGTATAGCATGCAGATCAAAGAATTGTTTTCTTGTGTATATAGTTTGGTTGGTTATAGCTGTTCTCCCAGAGTTCCATGGTTGGCATAAGTTATAATCCTAATATAGCACAGTGTTCTATGAACTGTCATCAAAGAGCTGCATTCAAACTGCCACGCATGGGCTTAGAACACTATTGTTTTTCACAATCTTTTGTTAATCTAAGCTTACTAAGCTGGGTTCCTTTGGATAATAGTTAATATTTGTTAATAAAGACACTCCAACCACTATGCTGTATTTTAAAACCTGAGTTTGTATTTCTGCAGACCAGGCTCTACTTACATATATGCCTATCAGTGTGGGTGACATGTGACTCCTACACCTTGTAGCCCTCATTGTCATAAGTAGCACTTCCTATACATTGACTTACACATTTATATGAGTCATTGTCTCTGTATAATGTGTGTGATGTAACACATAGTGACACCATACTTTACATCCTTGGGATGAGTAGCACTGTAAACAAATAAATGTACATGAGAAAGAGTCTGTGTAGAGATGAGGGACGCCATTGGAGCATTGGAGAATGGTAGTGAGGGACTGTGTTGAGAACAAGGTCTGCTGAAAGATTGAGCCAGACTTGAGCCTGAACTCTGGCTGTGGCTCAGCTCAAAGTCCCATTGAAACCTCAAGCATATAACGAGTCGAGCTTACTTATGGCTTCTGTCTGCCAAACTCGCTCTGTCATCATGCACCATGAGGTAAAAATATTTAGTGGCTGATTTGTACTAAGTTAGAACCCAAAGCTTGCAATGCTAGCAGCTTCCTCCTTAACCAAATTGTGTGATCCTAGGCAAAAATGTTACTGACCGTCCTTTTTTAATTTTCACAAATGAGGTCACTTTCAAATATGTGAGTTTAGAAAACCATCTGTCCAGAAAACGATTGTGTTTAATTTAACAGACCATAATGTTGCTCCTTCTATAATAATCTGGGCTAAATACAGGGTTCACATGAAGACTGTCTTTCATTTTAGTTCACTAATGCCACTGTCGCCAGAGCAGGGTGGGGGCAGGAATGGTTCTAAGTTCATGTTTAAAAACTACAATTTTTAATTGGTACTTCTCAGTACAGTGCTATAATGTGAGGTATTAATGTCAATGTTTCCATATGTTAGAGAAGTACACATGTTTGAATCTTAAAGAGGCTTTGTCGTATTTTGCATGCTGTTTGTTGTGATTTGCATAGCAATTATCTTCAGGGCTTGGCTTGTGCATGGGCTCTTGGAGCCAAGCCAGATACTTGGCTAGGATCATCCTGTTAATTTGTTGGCTCACCCAACTCTGAGTTCCTTCCTGAATCCTGTGCAGTGCCACAGACTCCGGGACGAAAGCACTTCCGGAGCTGATTGTGGGATGTACTGGTGGGAAGGTATAGATATTTAATGGAGGGATTACATTTTATTATAATCTATGTTTCTGTGAAGTTTTCATATCAACATTCCTGAAAATGGAGAACAAAGAGCACAATTAAAAATGCTTCACATAACATGACTGGCGTCACTAATCCTAAAATGTTCTAGTGCCACACTGTAACCTGTCAGATAAAGGCTCCATGCTGGAGCCTTGTATAGATTGCCCCCTCATTCCTTGTTTCTTAACAAATAACAATTTCTGGTCTGTCTGTATGTATGTATATGTTGTTTCAGTAGCGCACCCTAGTCAAAAGGCAGCAGAGAAATGTACAAGGTCCAAGACAACATTTATGTCTGGTCACCTGTGCTAAATCATTGAGGGCATATTTACTGCATTGTGTGAAAGAGCAGAAGAGAACCAAATTTCCTAAGAAATGAGGCATTGGATTTGAGATTGAAACATATGACACGCATAGTAGTAGTGCTACTGCTTGTAAACTCTAAGGGCCTCATTTACAATGCCCATGGCGCAGGGTGGCGCAGCAAGTGCCTTGCTGTGCCACCCTTCGCCACTGGGAAAGGGCAGAAATGTGCTGTATCTACAAGATACAACGCCTTTCTGTCCTCTCCCCGAGCACAAATAGCCTCCTAGTGCCAACGCAAGCACACTTGCACCATGGTGCAAGGGTACCTGAACTGTGGGCATTATTTTTTTTGTGCAGGAAGGTGCGCCTTCCTGCAAAAAATCAATCACAAGAGATGTTTTCCTCTTTCTATGTGTGCTGCAGAATTTGGCACATGTAGGAAGAGGATAAACGGGGAGAAATAAAGATATTTCTCCCCGTTGAGTCATTCTTACACCACCCCTGAGGTGGAGTAGGAATCTGACACATTCCCGGTCTTGTGAATCTGGGAATGTGACAGATTCCTCTGGGTTCCATGGGTGTTGCGTGGCCGGAAGCAAAACCCAGGGAGTGCCCCTTTCACACAGTATTATGCATGAAAGGGGCCTATCTTTACAAGGCCATGAAAAGCCATGCAAGGTGGTTTTGTGTGTCCTTGCAAATATAGGCTGGCACACTGTGCCACTGCAGCATGAAAAAAATGATGCTCCGGTGGCGCAGGGTGCCACTAGGGCCTCGTAAATGAGGCCCAGTCTGCTTACACACAGCCTTGCTTCTGGCACTTTCATTCATGGCACAGAGTAGAATGGTAAAAACTGTCCATTATGTGGCCTGTCAAATTCTGCATGGAGTGTATATGTATGCTGTTTTCTTTATCTTTCAATATGTCCAGCTATGTGTGAATGTTTGCTCAGGGATCCAATGTGTAATGTAAACTAAACAACATGAATCTATTTTGGTTTGTACTTTTTTCAGCTGTTTACTTTATAACCCTGTGACGTCCTCCGGTGATGTAAAAATATTTGTCCTGAATTTTGACCCTTTGCCTTGAATTTTTACTGTCACTGTCCACAATTTGACTTCTTGCCAGGTGGTCACCTTACATATCATATTCCTTGTAATCAAGCTTTCTGCTTCCAGCAATACCTAATCAATAGAAGAGGAATGTGCCTGTTTTGCTCCCTCCTGCGCAATATCTGCGCCAAGGAAATTGTTTTAAATCAGTTTCAAAAGCCATGTGATTTATTTCTGACACGGTGCCACATGGTGCATCATAGACCAATCACACCTTTCCATTAACTGATTCAATTGGTGCCGGAAAGACCAATCAGAAGGCCACATTCCCCAAAGGCCTCAGTTCTCATTTAAAATTAAGTGTCACTGACAGCAGAAAATATTCTAATGAATTATAACATTAGGTCTAAAGAGGTGCAGGAGAAGTTATTAATTAGTGATAATTGTCTGTGAGAGGCTTAAACAGCCTCAGCCATTTAACACTAGAGATGGTCAATTATTAATTAATTGATTGATTTCGAGGCCATTAGGAAGACAGGCAAACACACCTGAGCTTCTCAAATTCAGGGAGATGACCCTCGAAGAAATAGCAAGGACGCCTCCGACCATCTAGATCCAGAGAACCCGAACAAAAAATGCTCTTTTATTTCTGAAAACAGCAAATATGCAAAGGGGTCATTTCATACAAACACATTTTTCTAACATGAAAACGAAGTCTGTTTCTAAAATGTTTGTTAAAATTGATGGGGGTATTTTAAAAGTGCAAACTTCTCGCCTCCTTACATGTACCAAGCATCTCACACCTCTTCCTACCTCCCTGGTAGTGATAACTACAGATACCATATGCATATGCATAGGGACTCAGGCATTCACACGGGAAGTTACATACACAGTCACATGGTCACGTATCAAACCGAAGCACCGATGATATTAACCGCTTAGGTGCGGGCGTCGGCCACTGGCCGACGCCCACACACCCTCCCTGGTGCGGGTCACGACCAGTGGCCGACACCAGGAAGGGCATTAATAAATCCTCGGGTGCGTCGCACCCGAGGATTTATTTTTTATTTTTTTTCCCCCCCCGGGAGACACGGAAGCTACCGTGTCTCCCCCCGCCCCCCACCCGCCCCTTTGTGACGTCAGCGCGCCGCGAGGCGCGCTGACGTTGCAAAGGTGTTTTCCCCATGAAAGCAGGAAGCAGCCTTGCGGCCGCTTCCTGCTTTCATGGGGAAAAGGGCCTTTTTCACGTTCGGGAAGGCCTCGTAAGAAAGGGGAGAGTCTCCCCTTTCTTACGAGGCCTTCCTGAAAGTGTTTCCTGGCCGCCAGGAAACACTTTCAGGAAGGCCTCGTAAGAAAGGGGAGACACTCCCCTTTCTTACGAGGCCTTCCTGAAAGTGTTTCCTGGCCCCCGGTCGCAGCTGTGCTGCGATCGGGGGCTAGGAAACACTTTCAGGTTTCCTGGCTCCCCCGATCGCAGCACAGCTGCGATCGGGGGGGTCAGGAAACATTTTGAAAAGGCCTCGTAAGAAAGGGGAGACTCTCCCCTTTCTTACGAGGCCTTCTGAAACTGTTTCTGGCCCCCGATCGCAGCTGTGCTGCGATCGGGGGCCAGAAACAGTTTCAGAAGGCCTCGTAAGAAAGGGGAGAGTCTCCCCTTTCTTATGAGGCCTTCTGAAACGGTTTCCTGGCCCCCGATCGCAGCACAGCTGCGATCGGGGGCCAGGAAACCCCACTAGACACCAGGGATTTCACTTTTGGGGGGCAGCCCCCCCCCGGAAAACGGGCCGCCCCCCCCCCGGATAATTTTCCAAAAAAAATAAAAAGGTAGGTGCCCCCTGGGGAGGGGGGGGGGGCGCGATCGCGCCCCCCCACCCCCAGGGGATTTAAAAAAATAAAAAAATAAAAAATAAAAATAAAAAAAACAATGAAATGACAGGGGGTCGCCCGTGGCAATTTTTTTTTTAGATGTTGTAGGGTTTCCCTGGGGGCCATTTTGGCCCCCAAGGAAACCATACAACAACTAAAAAAAAATATATGTATATATCTATATATATATATCTATGTAGATAGATATATCTAGGTACATGGACATATCTATAGATATATCTATGTAGATATATATTTATATATATATATATATTGGTAGATCTGTATCAAAGAGATTTATAAAGCGCGCTACTCACCTGTGAGGGTCTCAAGGCGCTGGGGGGGGGGACGGGGGGGAGGGAAAGGGGCTAGGAGGTTCACTGTTCAAAAAGCCAGGTTTTGAGGCCCTTCCTGAAAAGAAGTAGGTTTTGGGTCTTGCGAATGTGGGTTGTGAGTGCGTTCCATGTTTTGGGTGCAATGTAGGAGAAGGATCTGCCCCCGGTGGTGGTGTGTTTGATGCGGGGGTCAGAGGCGAGAGAGAGGTCAGCTGAACGGACGTTTCGTGTGGGGGTGTGGAAGGTGACTCTCGTTGAGGTAGGCAGGGCCTGTGTTGTGGAGTGATTTGTGTGTGAGGATGAGGATCTTGAAGGTGATCCTTTTGTCAATGGGGAGCCAGTGGAGGGATTTGAGGTGTGGAGAGATGTGTTCGTGTCGGTGGAGGTCGAGGATGAGTCGTGCTGCTGAGTTCTGGATGCGTGTAGTTTGCACTTGAGTTTTAGAGTGGTGCCGGCGTAGAGGGCGTTTCTGTAATCAAGCCTGCTGCTGATGAGTGCGTGAGTGACAGTTTTTCTGGTCTCTGTGGGGGTCCATTTTAATGTTTTTCAGTATACGGAGTTTGTTGAAGCATGAGGAGGTAAGAGCGTTGATTTGTTGGGTCATAGAGAGGGAGGAGTCTAGGATGATGCTGAGGTTGCGTGCGTAGTTGGCGGGGGTGGGTGCAGGGCCTTGCGTGTTGGGCCACCATGGGGGGTCCCAGGTTTTTTTGGTGAGGGCCAAAGAGGATTATTTCGGTTTTGCTTGAGTTGAGTTTCAGGTGGTTGGCTGTCATATATACATCACTTTTGTCAATATGTGTGTGGTTTCCCTGGGGGGAAAAGGGTCCGACTTGTCTAGTGGCAGTTTTAGTGCCATAAAGAAGCGCAGAAGGTTTATATGCCTACTGCAAAGAGCACATCTGTATTTTATGTAAATAGCTGAGTACATTAGTAAAGTCTATGGAGAGATGAAGGGCACTTTTGCTGGGTGGTAATGAGGGAATCCGAGGAGGAGGGAGTGGGAGCACCAATAATGATTGTTGGACTGGGCGCAGGAGGTGCTAAAGACTGTGACGAATGGTATGTGACAAGGTGTTTTTTGAGTGTCTTGAAAGTACGTGCTGATTGAGGGAAGAAGCGCAGGTAAGGTGGCCTCTACTGTTGCACGTATCTCACACACACCATCGATTTTGTGACTGTCTACGTAGGCTAGTGTTTTAGAGCAACAGTTTAGCCAATAGCAGAGATGGCATCTTGATGGATGACTGCTGCCTGCACTCGGGTTATAGAGGACCGCTCTGACATAGGATCAGAGACTGAGACATCAGATACTGAGACAGCATCTGAGGGATAGGACAATGGCGCAGACTCTGGGAGTGATTTTTCAGTCAGAGGAGTCCCATTCGAAAACTCCTCTTCCAGTACATTATGAGGGAGGTGATGAGGACAGTCCTGCTGTCCCTTCGCAAGCTGTTCGTGCAACTGGGTAATAGTGGGTTAGGCCAACCCAGAGAGCAGGTGAATGCGGCGGCAAGCAGAGAGAGAGTGCTCTCTTGGGAGCTCACCAATTTAGTTCAGCCCCAAATTCCACCACCCAAATCATATTGTGGAGACATCAAAATTGTCTATGGCAAAACAAACTGGTTTTGTAAGGCAGGCACCTGTGTTTTTGGTCCTGGATTCGGCGGCCATATAGAGAAACACACTAAACCCAAACATTTCTGGAAACTAGACATTCGGGGGAGTCCACAGAGGTGTGACTTGTGTGGATTCCCCAAAGTTTTCTTACCCAGAATACCCTGCAAAGCTGAAATGTTGAGAAAAAACTCTATTTTTCTCGCATTTCTGTCACACAAACTACAGGAATATGCTGGGATCCACAACATTCCTACCACCCAGTGACTCCTCACCTGTCCTGATAAAAACACTACCCCACTTGAGTGCCTACACCTAGTGCCTGTGTCAGGAATGGATCACCCCAGGGTCAACAGCTGCCTCACGTAAGGACCAACATTGACCGTTGTGTGATCTATTCCTGTCGCAGGCACCAGGCCTAACCACACAAGTGAGGTATCATATTTATCGGGAGACTTGGGGGAACGCTGGGTGGAAGGAAATTTGTGGCTCCCCTCAGATTCCAGAACTTTCTGTCACCGAAATGTGTGGAAAACGTGGTATTTTAGCCACATTTTGAGGTTTGCAAAGGATTCTGGGTAACAGAACCTGGTCCGAGCCCCACAAGTCACCTCATCTTGGATTCCCCTGGGTTTCTAGTTTACAAAAATGTGCTGGTTTGCTAGGTTTCCCCAGGTGCCGGCTGAGCTAGAGGCCAAAATCCACAGGTAGGCACTGTTTTCTATGAAAAAATGTGATGTGTCCACGTTCTGTTTTGGGGCATTTCCTGTCGCGGGCGCTAGGCCTACCCACACAAGTGAGGTATCATTTTTATCGGGAGACTTAGGGGAACGCCGGGTGGAAGGACATTTGTGGCTCCTCTCAGATTCCAGAACTTTCTGTCACCGAAATGTGAGGAAAACTTATTTTTTTAGCCACTTTTTGAGGTTTGCAAAGGATTGTGGGTAACAGAACCTGGTCCGAGCCCCGCGAGTCACCCCTCCTTGTATTGCCCTAGGTCTCTAGTTTTCAGAAATGCACAGGTTTGGTAGGTTTCCCTAGGTGCCGGCTGAGCTAGAGGCCAAAATCTACAGGTAGGCACTTCTCAAAAAACACCTCTGTTTTCTTCCAAAAATTTTGATGTGTCCACGTTGCGCTTTGGGGCGTTTCCTGTCGCGGGCGCTAGGCCTACCCACACAAGTGAGGTATCATTTTTATCAGGAGACTTGGGGGAACGCCGGGTGGAAGGAAATTTGTGGCTCCTCTCAGATTCCAGAACTTTCTGTCACCGAAATCTGAGGAAAACTTGTTTTTTTAGCCACTTTTTGAGGTTTGCAAAGGATTCTGGGTAACAGAACCTGGTCCGAGCCCCGCGAGTCACCCCTCCTTGGATTGCCCTAGGTCTCTAGTTTTCAGAAATGCACAGGTTTGGTAGGTTTCCCTAGGTGCCGGCTGAGCTACAGGCCAAAATCTACAGGTAGGCACTTCTCAAAAAACACCTCTGTTTTGTTCCAAAAATTTTGATGTGTCCACGTTGCGCTTTGGGGCGTTTCCTGTCGCGGGCGCTAGGCCTACCCACACAAGTGAGGTATCATTTTTATCGGGAGACTTGGGGGAACGCCGGGTGGAAGGAAATTTGTGGCTCCTCTCAGATTCCAGAACTTTCTGTCACCGAAATGTGAGGAAAACTTGTTTTTTTAGCCACTTTTTGAGGTTTGCAAAGGATTCTGGGTAACAGAACCTGGTCCGAGCCCCGCGAGTCACCCCTCCTTGGATTGCCCTAGGTCTCTAGTTTTCAGAAATGCACAGGTTTGGTAGGTTTCCCTAGGTGCCGGCTGAGCTAGAGGCCAAAATCTACAGGTAGGCACTTCTCAAAAAACACCTCTGTTTTCTTCCAAAAATTTTGATGTGTCCACGTTGCGCTTTGGGGCGTTTCCTGTCGCGGGCGCTAGGCCTACCCACACAAGTGAGGTATCATTTTTATCGGGAGACTTGGGGGAACGCTGGGTGGAAGGAAATTTGTGGCTCCTCTCAGATTCCAGAACTTTCTGTCACCGAAATGTGAGGAAAACTTGTTTTTTTTGGCCACTTTTTGAGGTTTGCAAAGGATTCTGGGTAACAGAACCTGGTCCGAGCCCCGCGAGTCACCCCTCCTTGGATTGCCCTAGGTCTCTAGTTTTCAGAAATGCACAGGTTTGGTAGGTTTCCCTAGGTGCCGGCTGAGCTAGAGGCCAAAATCTACAGGTAGGCACTTCTCAAAAAACACCTCTGTTTTCTTCCAAAAATTTTGATGTGTCCACGTTGCGCTTTGGGGCGTTTCCTGTCGCGGGCGCTAGGCCTACCCACACAAGTGAGGTATCATTTTTATCGGGAGACTTGGGGGAACGCCGGGTGGAAGGAAATTTGTGGCTCCTCTCAGATTCCAGAACTTTCTGTCACCGAAATGTGAGGAAAACTTGTTTTTTTAGCCACTTTTTGAGGTTTGCAAAGGATTCTGGGTAACAGAACCTGGTCCGAGCCCCGCGAGTCACCCCTCCTTGGATTGCCCTAGGTCTCTAGTTTTCAGAAATGCACAGGTTTGGTAGGTTTCCCTAGGTGCCGGCTGAGCTAGAGGCCAAAATCTACAGGTAGGCACTTCTCAAAAAACACCTCTGTTTTCTTCCAAAAATTTTGATGTGTCCACGTTGCGCTTTGGGGCGTTTCCTGTCGCGGGCGCTAGGCCTACCCACACAAGTGAGGTATCATTTTTATCGGGAGACTTGGGGGAACGCCGGGTGGAAGGAAATTTGTGGCTCCTCTCAGATTCCAGAACTTTCTGTCACCGAAATGTGAGGAAAACTTGTTTTTTTTAGCCACTTTTTGAGGTTTGCAAAGGATTCTGGGTAACAGAACCTGGTCCGAGCCCCGCAAGTCACCCCTCTTTGGATTCCCCTAGGTCTCTAGTTTTCAGAAATGCACAGGTTTGGTAGGTTTCCCTATGTGCCGGCTGAGCTAGAGGCCAAAATCTACAGGTAGGCACTTTGGAAAAAACAGCTGTGTTTTCTATAAAAAAAATAGGATGTGTCCATGTTGTGTTTTGGGGCATTTCCTGTCGCGGGCACTAGGCCTACCCACACAAGTGAGGTATCATTTTTATCGGGAGACTTGGGGGAACACAGAATAGCAAAACAAGTGTTATTGCCCCTTATCTTTCTCTACATTTTTTCCTTCCAAATATAAGAGAGTGTGTAAAAAAGACGTCTATTTGAGAAATGCCCTGCAATTCACATGCTAGTATGGGCACCTCGGAATTCAGCGATGTGCAAATAACCACTGCTCCTCAAAACCTTATCTTGATCCCATTTTGGAAATGCAAAGGTTTTCTTGATACCTCTTTTTCACTCTTCATATTTCAGCAAATGAATTGCTGTATACCCAGTATAGAATGAAAACCAACTGCAGGGTGCAGCTTATTTATTGGCTCTGGGTACCTAGGGTTCTTGATGAACCTACACGCCCTTTATATCCCCGCAACCAGAAGAGTCCAGCAGACAAAACGGTATATTGCTTTCAGAAATCTGACATCGCAGGAAAAAGTTACAGAGTAAAACATAAAGAAAAATGGCTGTTGTTTTCAGCTCAATTTCAATATTTTTTTATTTCAGCTGTTATTTTCTGTAGGAAAACCTTGTAGGATCTACACAAATGACCCCTTGCTGAATTCAGAATTTTGTCTAGTTTTCAGAAATGTTTAGCATTCCGGGATCCAGCATTGGTTTCACACCCATTCCTGTCACTAACTGGAAGGAGGCTGAAAGCACCAAATATAGTAGAAATGGGGTATGTCCCAGTAAAATGCCAAATTTGTGTTGAAAAATTCGGTTTTCTGATTCAAGTCTGCCCGTTCCTGAAAGGTGGGAAGATAGTGATTTCAGCACCAGAAACCCTTGGTTGATGGCATTTTCAGGGAAAAAACCACAAGCCTTCTTCGGCAGCCCTTTTTTCCAATTTTTTTGGAAAAAACAAAATTTTCACTGTATTTTGGCTATTTTCTTGGTCTCCTCCAGGGTAAACCACAAACTCTGGGTACCATTAGAATCCCTAGGATGTTGGAAAAAAAGGACGCAAATTTGGCGTGGTTAGCTTATGTGGACAAAAAGTTATGAAGCCCTAAGCGCGAACTACCCCAAATAGCCAAAAAAGGGCTCAGCACTGGGGGGGAAAAGGCCCAGCAGCTAAGGGGTTAATAAACACAAACAGAAATGCCTCCAAACACAGAGACTTCTACCCAACCATTCCAAATGTTATGCAGACACAGACATTAAATATAGCATTAATTCATGCACACAAATACACTGCTATGAACATAGAGAGCACGACTAAATGAACTCTATGAGGAATGGGCAGTGCACATTTCCATCACACACAGACTAGATACAGCATTGACAGTGACATAAAAACGTTTCTCTAATGAACCACTGGCGAGGCATAGTCATCATCAGACCATCATCAGCCTGGGCATCTCTTGCTCGCGTGCAGTCACACACAGTATGCACACTTTGCATCACATAAAATGTGCACACATTCAAGCATGGTTTTACTGCGCAGCTAGTCTATTGCAGGTGGTGACCATGAGATTATCTTTGCATTAGAATTTTAAAATCATCTAGAAATTCATCTGCTTTTATCAGAGAGTAGTTGGCCTTACTAGATATTGTGACATACCGTTGAGAACCAGTTGCCTTTGTTCCTAAGCCGCGATGCTACTCCTAACACAGTACCTACATCACAGCTGCTGCTAACTGTAGTAAAGCCAGGTAAATTTGCCGTAGAATGCTTCAAAGGTGCCTTGAAGCATAAAGATGGAGGACATGGTTGATTAACCAGGATCTATTGCTTTCAGGATACTAGATGTTGATAGGTTTCTAGATGTCTTGAAAGAGCAGTTGATTGGCACACAGATAGTTCTGTAGTTGCAGGTGTCTTCGAGGTGCGAAAACTACACTCTGGTAAGATTACAGATATATTTTAATGGTGCCCAGACTGATCTCTCGAATGGACACTAAAGGGTGTGTACCTTCTGGATGCCCAGCCTGTCCTCAGGGATGGTGACAGGCCTTAGAGTCTCCTTGGTATTTAACATTGCATCAGAAGACTTCCCTTGAGAAACAGTGAAGGGCTCATTCTGAGCACAACAATCTAGAAAAAAGTTGGTGCAGAATTATTTTGTGTGATGAGAGCAAATCTGTCTCTTAGAGTAAGATTGCAGTGGTACTCAAGAACCTTGAATATCCAAATCTTCTTTTTTCATTGTATTTTGTAAATCTACCACTGGAACGCATGACTGCCTCATGATTAGAGAGTACATGTAATCAGTAATGTCATTTGTGATACTTCCTTGACCTTGGGTAAACGATGGTGAACCACTACTTACAGGTTTCAGTGAACCGGTGGATAAGCTGTTTTTGTCATTGTTGACTGATATCTTTGAAACATCTTTAGTTACGGCACCCAGAACACCTTTTCTTTCACCTATATTTCCAAGCAGCACAATGCTGAGGACAGTACCTAGCAGGCATTAACGCACCATGTTAGGTCTTGCAGGAATGTAGTCTTGCGAGTGAATTCAGGCTTTGGATGCTTGATGTCCTGCAGGGTCTTAGATGCTTGGCAGAAATGGTTTGGAACCATAAATGGAGTGGTTTCTGAACACAGTTTTGTTGTACAGTTTGAATATGAGTGGATTGAATGTCTCTATTAAGGTTTTGTTCACATAGACACACAGGGCAGAAGCTACTGGATTTGACACTGATGCTGTCAAGCTTGGATGTCATAGACAAGTCTCTGTACTCACGTGCTGAATTGGCCAATGCACTTACACTGTCTTCGTTAGCTGACCTGACACTGAAATCATACTTATGACCATTTCAACCCGAAATGGAAGATTCAGAAGTAGGTTCTGACACTATTTTTTCCAACCTAGATTCGGTGTTATAAAGGAGACTGTGGCAGATTCTGTTATGCAGTGGTCTCTCAATTTAGGAACATTTATGATTTTGCATAAATGTCCCAACTTGGTATCTGCATAGTTCGAGCTTGTTATGAAGAAAGCTTCTTAATTTCCTGAGCAGGGAAGGGAAGGTTTTAATCTGAAGGTGGTAGGCATATTCTTCCATCTGCTCTGCTCTTGCCTTTAAGATTCATTTCTCCATTTACGCAAATACGACGACATCTTAATGTCACTGATGGTCAAGGAGAGAACATCTGGTTCAGAGAAACAGGAATCACTCTTAAAAGACACATATCACTTAGTAACGTGTTGGCAGAACACACAGACATAATCATTATATATGGCTCAGGCAGTTCCTCTTCTGAGTACTTAAACGCAGTGACGTTCTCTGAGGATGTAGCTGACATTGTTAGGACAAAATCATTTTGGTAGGTACTTCCTACATGGCTGCATAACTTCTAAGAGACTGTAAAGTCTTCTGTTTAGGTACATGGTGACTTGGTCTTAAAAGCCCAGCTGTTATTGATGAGCCGACAGGGAAAGAAGCGCTGTCAGAAAACTGGTCTCTGAAGTCACTAATAGTTGATAAAGACACTGTTACAGCTGTTCTAACTGGTGGCATTGAATTACTGTCTTGGAATTGTCTTTGGGGGAATCATTGTGTCTGCCCTTTTTTCTGGAGTTGTAAATGTCGGAAGAAGTTCCTTTTACAGCACCGCTGTTGTATCATAGTTCTGCTTTCCAGCTGCAACAATAACATTTGCAAAACATTATTTTCATTTCATAATTCAATAGCTGGCATAAGGTGATAACCTAGCAGGGACAGATTAGCAAGTCATAGGAAATAATAATAATCATGTAACCACGCGTTTTCTTTCATAAATTAGTCTATAAAGCCAAGCATCTTTCTTGCAGTCTGTATACCACTGACAAAAAACGTGTTTGATTGCCTCTTACAGTCTATCGTGACCCCTGCTGAGAATGAGACCGGACTAACATGGAGAGCTTGCTCTCTGCAGGGACAAGGTGATTCAGGAGTGGGGGTTTAGCACACACACAAGTGAGTACCTGAAAACCTGGAAGGAGGAGGACAGGCAGAATCTAAAGCTAAAGTGTGCAGCAGGTCACACTGGACGGGGTCTGCGTCACTGGACATGAACTAGGAAATACCTTCAAAGGACAAAAATATGAAGAGAACACAACACAATACAATAAACAATACAAAGGCAATAAGAAAGCACACATACAAACGCACACAATAGTTTGCACACTTCATGGGGAAATGATCTGTCTGTAACAGAAAACGGTCTAACAATAAGTCAAGGTGCAGTTATTCTCTTGGAGTCCTTATGAAGCAAGAGCACTGAGTGACTATATACGACACCAAGCCTCAGAACTCACTGGTACCCTGATTACTGCGAATTCACATAAACACAAGAGAGGGCGAATGGAACAGCGCAAGAGGATTAGAAAATAGAAACGGGGATCAGGAAATGCATTACCTCCCGTCCCTCCCTCGCCTTCCTTAACCAATGAGGCTCCTTTGCCTCACTTAGCCCATTGCCCCCACCCACTCCTGTTTTCTTTTGTCTCCTTACCTGGTGAGACTTTACTCTTCTCTCCTTGGCGTGGCTGAAGGGGGCATTGTCCTCTTCTTCGGCACTGTTCGCGGGGCCTCTCGTGCTCTCTTTCAGTCACTCGGCAACCGGCTTGCTGGAGGCGTGCGGGGCTGTCTCTCTGGGGTTTTCCGGCAATGTAATCTGACGTGGTCAGACCAGTGTTGCCAGATTTTAAAAGCCTTCTATAACCCAAAGCTGTTGAACGACCAGCCCAAAGTAAGCCCAAATGAACCGGTCCCAGCCTAAAAAGTAGCCCAAACTTTTAACAATGAACTAATGCAATTGTAGGTTGAAGCAAACATTTTAAAGCATAAATCAAATTTCTATAGTAAGCAAATATGTGAAACTCACAGTGCCTAGATTATTCATTGCATTACACACGCTGGGGCAAGTAATTTGTTTCAGGGCAGACAATTGACTCTTTGGATTTGTCATGTTTTGAAATGGAGAATGAGCCAAAGGATGGCAACTCCCTCGTATTCAAGATTAAATAAGAGGTATGCTCTAGCTTTCAAACTGGTTTTATAATAAAGCAACAACTCACCGATTACAGCAAAAAGTGATACATCTTAATGGACTACCCCTCATACTTAACTTTTCATGCCGAACTCAAGTTTGTGGAAAGCAGACCCAATCATGTTTTCCCTTTGCATTTTACAGTTCAAGTCCTGTTAATCCCAATATGTCAGCCCCAACATGCAAATATAACATTTGCTACATTAGCTCCATCATTAACCTATGATAATCAACACCCCCCATGGATTCAAAGCACAACCTTTGTCTTTTCACTGCCTTTCAGATGCACACGGTAGATAAAGGTGAAATGCAAGTAGCCATCTAGCATTCCCAGTGTGTATCTGCAGTCTGCTCTACTACTGTTCTACTTTCTGGACTTTTCATTAAATGGGCAGCAGACCAACATTTCACTACTTTCCTGCCTCCTTCAGACGTACTCAGGCACTTCCCCTACACTTGTTTTAGCGGGCTACCTCTACCCTGGACAGTGGAGGTCAACAGGGCCCTGCAGAAAAATACATCCTTGTGTGAGGTGAAAAAGGCTGTTTGTGTGAGGCGATAGATACCCTTCTGCAAACTGCTACCAGAGGCCAGAACACAGTGACCCAAACTCCGTGAACTTGAACTTAAATTATTGGTGAAGGCTAGTGTTTTGTGTCAAATGCAAGCAATGGCTACGCTGAGCAGAGCATGACTACAAGAGATGTCAATAATTTAGGCACTAAGATCACGAACAGAACCATGCAGTGAGGCTTTGCACTGACCATGTACCCTCATTTTGCTCACCTCAACCAATGAGACCACATTTGTGCTTGCACTGCCTGAAACTAGAGTGAAATAAATGAATACATCAGCTGAGCACCCACCTCAAAGTGCATTAAAAAAGTATGGGAACAGTGATGCTGCATGCAATGGGGCAGGGTTAAACGTGTGGGAAAAAAAAAAAAAAAAAAAACATACTCTTTCAGGTAGCCACATACATAACTCATGCCTTAAAATAAAAAATAAAAAAGTTAAGTTAATCACTGTATATTATGAAACCTCTATTAGTTGATGCACTGAAAGGTCTGTGTGTAACCAAAAAGCCAAAAAGAATTGTGTGTTGTGCAAATGTAAGTCATTAGGTTAAACTTGCATTACTGGCAGTATAAGATAGACTGCTACCAAACGTGCAAAAAGGTTTCAGATAAAATGGTTTAAGTAATACACAAACTGAATTATTTATTTTTATTTAAATGCCCTGCAAAGCACACACTGCACAACTCAGCTGGTAACCCTCTTGCATTACGAGACGAAAACAATAACTCTGTCATCACCAACTTTCATGTGATTCCACCCAGTGCTTAATTTGTGCTTGTTGTTTCCGGTGCAGAGCACCGGCACTTATTTTTGAGGGACGGCACTCTTTTTTCCTGCCTCAAGCATTTACTGCGAGCAAAAGACACATATGGGAAAGACGGAGGAATGCAAATATGAAAAAGAGTGCCAGAAAGGGAGAGAGCAGAAAGCTGCAGGAGTGGAGGTGAAATGGCAGGGACTGACTTAAAAAGGACTAAAGAGACCCAACATGGCTTCAGGATTACGCTGCCCTAGTATTCCGTGTTTGCACATTTAATTGCAGCAGCCGCGTGTTTAAGAGGAGAGCTTTGGACACCGGCACGTTTTTATTTACAAATTAAGCACTGGCTATGCCACCCTGGATGCCACTCATTCTTAGTCAATCCTGCCATGCTTTACATCCTATGCACTCTCAATACACAATTAGCCACTGAATATTAAAAATAAGGAATACAACTACTCACAAGTCACAAAGGCACAAATTGAAGTACACTTACCTTTTCTTCCGCAGCTGCGCACCAATGTAGATAGGGGCCATAGGTAGCACCAACACAACGGGAAGGGGTATCTCGGGTCCCAATCTCGCAGTTGCACTCTGAGACTGGCGTCAATTCAGGAAGAGACTTTTCCAGGGGGGCCCACCACCACACATGTGCAGGCTGAGGCTCACAGCGCCAAGAGAAGAGCCACACACAAGACACCACCACGTGGCACGTGTACAGCCAGTGAGAGACAGCGCATCGCAGGCAGCATTTTAGATAAATCTGCGGGGGCAGGCCAATAATTTTTTGCAGGGGCGTCAATTGGTAGCGCTTTTGCGCGCTCCTAGATTGACTCTCTGCCCCAACAACAATTTTCATGCGAGGATTTACCGGCAGTCATTAGTCACGACACCGACTCTGACTCTCACTCGCATAGGAGAGTGAGTGATGCAGTGACATGACATGAGGTGAACTGTTGATGTGATCCCGCCTACCCAACAACTTCACTGCGCACAGTGCGCAGCGCTGCCTGGCTTACATAGGCCACAGCTGCCACTATGCTGCGCAGGCGCAGCCCGAGGCGCGCTGCCGCAGAGGCAGGCAGGCAGGCTGGCTGGCAGGCTCAGTGTGTGGCTGTCTGTCAGTCATCTCAGCGGCGCGCTGTGCTGCTGCGCAGGCGCACACTCTGAGACTCGTGACCGTCAGAGACAGTGACGGACGAGTATGAGTGACGTGAGTGACGCGTCCAAAGTGCAAGTTCATAGACCATGATGGCAATGAACTTGCACTGGAGCAGAGGCGCCACCCGAGGAAAAAAAATCCGCACAACAATAAAAAAGAAGCCCAAAAAATAGCCTCCCGCCAGTTGACTATTTTCTTGCACAAATGGGAAAAATGTTGCCCATTGGTGCAGGAAATAGCCCAATCTGGCAACACTGGGTCAGACGGCTCTGCGGTGGCTGGGGCTGTGCTTCCAGGTTTCAGAGGTCGCGGAGCACTTCGGTCACACGGCAGCCTGTTTCTGCAGATTTTTAGGGAAGGCGGGCGTTTGGGCCCACGTTTTTTTACTATTTGCATTGATTATCCTGATTGGGGGCCAATTAAGAATCTTTATGTGATTGGTGCTTAGATAGGCCGTTTTTGGCCTTTTTAAAACCTGCACAGTGGTTTGGTATTCAGCTGTTTGCTGTCATCATGTAAAAAAAGAGTGCAAAACGCAGGAGAGTGATTTCTTATTCTTCCTTTTCTGAGGATGAGGGGGTTCCGGTGCCATTACAGTCTACCAGAGTGGAAAGGACTGATATGACTGGTTCTGCTCCTCTTATGTCTCATGAGGAAGTTCAGGACATGGTTGAGGTGGCAGTTTCCAGGGTTCTCCAGGCTGGGGCTGTTCGTACAGGATGTCCCTCTGCTGCTACCACCTCTATGGAAACTGCTGGTTCCTCTTCTTCTGAGGGGGATGGTCCTTCTACGTCTTCTGTGGGCAAATATGTGTCTCGTGAGGAAATATGGAGTATTCTGGCTCATGTTTGGGACAATTTGGGGTTTCCTCCTTTTCAACCTGCAGGGGAGGATTCTACCCTATTTCCTCAAAATCTGACTCCTTCGCGGTTTGCTATGCCTTTCCTGTGGCCTGTTAAGGACATGGTTTTCCGGGAATGGAAGGAGGTGGACAAAGCCCAAGTTCCTAGTTTTCTACAAAAATTATATTTGCTGGAAAGAGAGGATGCTCTTCCTCCTTCCGTGCATTTAGATTCCATGCTGGTTACCTTGATTGGAAAAATGGCAGTCAATCCAGAAGACTGTACTCTTTATGATGCCACCAATTGGAAGGTGGACTCTGGTTTCAAGAGGGCCTTTTCTGCTGGAAATTTGACTCTTGGGGCTGGTATGTTTTCGGCATGTCCTGCGTAGTACTTGGTTCAGGACTTTGACAAACTGGCGGTGGCTGTGCACGATGGGTCGGAATGTTTGGAATTACTGTCCATGATGGAGTAACAGGCCCGTTAATTGGCAGATTTTTCCTCGGATATTATCCGATCTTCGGCTATGACTTCTGGGGCAGTGATTGGCGCATGCAGGTCTCTTTGAGTGCGTCAGTGGAAGGCCGATCCTGGGGAGAAGGCAGCTCTCCTAAGACTTCCTTTTGAGGGGCAGGCTCTGTTTGGGGATCAGTTGCCTGCAATGATTTCTAAGGCCTTTAAGGACTGCAAGCATGCTTTACCTTACAAAGGAAGCTTCGCATCTGGCAAAGGGTGGAAGTCGCACTCCAGGTCCTCTCCAAAGTTTGTTCCTCGGTCTTAGTCTTCCAGGAAGCGTAGGTTTCAGCCTCGGTTTTCTCCTAAGAGGTCTGTTCCTTCGGCAAAAGGGGCTGCTGCAAAGGGGTCCTGACAATCAAAGTGTTGGAGCATGGCCAGTGGGAGGAAGACTGAGACATTTTCTGTCCGAATGGAGAAAGGATGTCACCGATCAGTGGGTCCTGAACATTGTAGAAAATGGATACTCCATAGAGTTTGATCTTGTTCCTCCAGACACTGGGCTTTACCTGTGGACAAAGGCAGGTGGGAGGCTTTAGTGGAGAGAGTCCAGTCCTTGCTGTCAAAAGGGGCCATTTGCAGGGTTCCTGTGGTAGAAATGGGAAAGGGGACTTATTCTTTTCGGTTCCTTGGTCCAAAACCCGTTTAAAATCTAAAATGGGTGAATTCTTGGGTCAAGACTGTGCACTTCCGGATGTTGTCCATTCAGGATATTCTTCCTCTCATTTTGTCAGGGGATTTTTTGGGATCTCTGGATCTTCAGGATGCTTACCTCCACGTACCTGTCACAATGTCTTCTCAAGGTTTCTGTGCTTTGCAATAGGTCCACACCATTTTCAGTTTTGTGTTCTTCCTTTTGGGCTGAAATCAGCTCCCAGGGTCTTCACGAAAGTGCTGGCTCCTCTCGTGGCGCTTCTGCATGGGGAAGGGGTGTTTGTACATCCTTACCTGGATGATCTTTTGATTCAGGCTTCAGACAAAGATCTAATGAGGTTTCATGTGGAAAGGGTCTTGGGTGTCCTACAGGGTCACGGTTTCTTAATCAACTGGGGGAAATCAGATTTGGTGCCTTCCGGGGACCTGGTATTTATTGGGGCTCGATTTCTGACTCTGCGGGGGTTGGTGACTGTCAGACTGGAGATGGAAAGGTCTCAGGTGAAGGCTGTGCTGTCTCAAGTGGACCCAGGGCGCTTCAGTGGTTACAGCTGAAGGGTCATTTGGCTTCAGTGATCTTCTTGGTTCCTTGGGCGAGGTTTCATCTTCTTTGTCTGGTGAATTGGTTACTATCCCGATGGTCTCTGGATTCTTGCAGCTGCGGACTCGCATTCCTGTGTTGAATTTCATTTGCAGGGAGTTGGGTTGGTGGATGGTGACAGCTCATCTAAAGATTGGTATTCCTTTGTCACCGCCGATACCTGTGGTGTTAATGACAGATGCCAGTCTCTCAGGATGGGGGGCATGGCTGGGGTTGGGGCAGGTTCAAGGGTTTTGGTCCCTGAGAGAATCGGAGAGGTCCTCGAATTGGGGGAAGTTGACGGCGATCCGGGTGGATCTGGTGTCTTTTCAGACGCTCTTGCAAGGGGAGGCAGTGTTGGTGCAGACGGACAACTTGGTGGCCAAGTCATATATTAACAGGCAGGGAGGGACCAGGTCCCGTTCGCTGAATCTAGTTGCTCGGATGATTTTTTTCATGGGCCAAAGCATTCGGTCTGTCTCTTCGGGCCACGTACATTCAGGGGTCGGGCAATGTTCTGGCAAATCAATTGAGCAGGGTCTTTCCTTCCTCCCGGGAGTTCTCCCTAAGGGTGTCTCTATTCCATTGTCTGGTTCAGAACTGGGGTCTCCCGGTTGTGGACTTGTTCGCCTCTCTAGAAAACGTGAAGGTGGGGATGTTCTGCTCCCAGTATTGGTGTCCTCAGGCCTGAGCAGTGGACGGTCTAATGTGTCCTTGGCCACAGGGTCTTCTTTATGCGTTCCCTCCGTTTCAGTTGATACGCTCCTTTCTTGTCAGGGTGCAGCAAGTGGGGGCTCAGGTGATTTTGATCGCTCCCAGGTGGCTGCGTGTGAATTGGTTTCCTCTGCTTTAGCAGTTGACCTTCAAGACAGAGTGGGTTCTTCCTCTCCATCCCTCTCAGCTGGTGTTTCCTTGTCTTTCCCGGGGATCCTTGCAGAGACTTCATTTGACGGCTTGGAGGTTGAACGGCAGGGTTTGACGGGGCTAGGGGTTCCGTGTCCTTTGGCTTTGACTTTGCAGGCTGCTAGATGTAAATCCACGTTGCATTCCTATGGACGTCAGTGGAAGGTTTTTTCCTCATGGTGTTTGCAACAGCATATTGACCCTACGGTTGCTCCTGTGTGTGATCATGCAGTTTTTGCAGGATGCGGCACGTATGGGGTTGTCGGTGGCTATGCTACATGTTCAATGAGTGGCAATCCAAGCTTTTTGGAGTTCTTGGCGTAATCTGGAAGATGAAGGTCATTTGATGCCTACATTTTTTCAGGGTCTGGTGAATTTATTTACTAGACCAGTGCGTTCCTTCCCTGGCTGGAATCTGCAGTTGGTGTTGGAGGTGTTGATGAACCCTCCTTTTGAACCTTTGGGGGACATTGATTTGAAACATTTGACATTGCAAACTTTTTTTTTTAGTGGCTATTACATCAGACAGGCATTTGGGGGAGGTGGGTGCTTTATCCTGCTCTTTTCCTTTTTGCAAAGTTTTTCCTGATCGGGTTGTGCTGGTTCCTGTTCCCTCTTTTGTGCCTAAGGTGAATTCAGCTTTTCATGGTCGACAAGAGGTGATTCTTCCTGCTTTTTGTCCTGACCTTTCCTAGTAGGAGATCAGATTACGTGCAATGGGCCTTGTTATGTTCTCTACAGGCGGTTACGGCATTCCGGAAGGGTGATTCTTTGTTTGTCAATTTTGGTCCTGCTAGGAAAGGGGATCTGGTCAATGGTTCTGTTGGCCTATGATTTGAAAGGGGTGGTGCCTCCTGCTGGGATTCAGGGACATTCTACGCGGGGTATGGCTGCTACTGTGGCTGAGTTGCAGGGCGCTTCGGTGGTCGAGATTTGTAGACCCGCTACGTGGGCGTCTCCGTCCATTTTTGTGAAACACTACCGTATTTCTGAATTGGGGTGTTTGGAGGCGGTTTTGGGGCACAGGGTTTTGTCCTCGATGAAGCAATAGGTTTTTTTTCTCTGTATATGACCTGGTTGTGATTAAATATGTTTTTTTCTGCGTTGCAACTAAGTTGTCTGTCTTCTGTTTTTCTTGCTATATCTCATTAGTTAAGGAAGGCGAGGGAGGGACGGGAGGTAATGCGTCCATTACTTACCGTTAATGGCACTACTCCTAGTCCTACTCCCTCACCTTCCTTACAGTTCCCTCCCTCCCGGTACAGACAACTGAGTTTTTCGTTGGCTTGTTTCTGTACAGGAGTGGGTGGGGGCGGAGGGGCTCTTTAAAAAGAGAGGGGAGGGGTCTAGGTGAGGCAAAGGAGCCTCATTGGTTAAGGAAGGCGAGGGAGTAGGACTAGGAGTAATGCCATTAGCGGTAAGTAATGGACGCATGACCGGTTTCTAAGAAACAACAGAAGGGCTGGAAGTATTGAGATCACTGAATAACAGAACCAGGAATCTTCACACAAAGCAGCGGCGACTAACATAAATTAAAAGTGGTGGGGCTGGTGGTGTTGTTGCAGGGGGAGCGCAGAGCGGGAGCCTGGGAGGAGCACGAGGTGGGAGCGTGGTGGTGGTGGGGGGGCTTAATAAAAAAAATCCTCTTAACTGGTGCTGCCAGCTGCCTCGCGCTCCTCTGATTCCTGGTCCCAGCATCAAAAACTCCCTGTGCAACCCCTGTGCTGCTCTCACGCTATTACCTAGCACGAGAGCAGCACAGGGATTGACCTGAGGGGACTGATTTGCCACTCGCTCAGACATAGGGAGTCTGTGCTGATTTAACGATAGCGAAATAGTCTTTTATTTTTTCTGCTGCTGCGGAGGAACCGCCACTGACAGAAAGTAAAACAGAGCTGAACAATAGGAGACAAAAGACCTAGAACACAAGGCCAGGAATCTGCATGTAAAAAGGGAGAGGACTGTTGGCATGCAGACTGAACTTCAAATCCCTGACTACAAAACAAGGAATCTGCACACAAACAAGGACAGGACTCCTAGAATGCAGTATTAACTAGGAACTTCTGAGTACAAAAATAGGAATCTGCACATAAACAAGGACAGGACTACCAGTATTCAGAGTGAACTAGGAAAACCTGAGTACCAGACTAGGAATGTGGACACAAACAAGATCAAGACTGCTAGTATGCCAGCTGAACTACGAACACCCAAGTGCCAGACTAGGAATCTGAAGGAGAACACGGACAGGAGTGCTAGTATGCAGACTGAGGCAGGAAACCCTGCGCTCTGGACTAGGTATCTGGAGGCAAACAAGAACAGAACTGCTAGTATTCAGAATGAACAAGGAACACTGAAACAATGTTGCAAGGGGTCTGAATTATATTGTAAATTTCACAGCTGATCAAAGCTGCCAACATGCATATGGTCTGTGCCTGAAAAAAGTACTGACAATAGTAGGAGAACACTGTTGTTAGTGACTATCAGAACAACTGGACACTGGAAACAAGCAAAGACTCTCCATTTAAACGTGGTGAGTGTGGGTCTGTTGCATAATAAATATGTTGATATGCAAACCAGCAGGACTTGACTCGGAACCGAAAGGAGCCCTGGAAATCTTGTCAGATCAGCCGTCGCGCTGGGGTGATGTGGGCAGGGAATGAGGGTGGGTGGGGTCGGCGCGGAGGGAAGAATGCGAAGCACTGCTGCTTCTGGGGCCCGAGTTTTGCGGCACGGTAAAGTGGTGGGGCGGTGCGTGGCAAGGGGGGACAACAAAACAAAAAAAAAAAAATTAAATAAAAAAAAATGTATCTGATTCCCCACCACATCTCCAGTCTGCAGGCTGCAATGAAGGTACATAGTCCCAGCCTGCCCTGTGACAAATTGGCCTAAACACTCTGGCTTTGCATTCTCAGGCAGACAGGGAGCCTGTGCCTGCTGTCTCCAACCCGGAAACACAGTGCCAGGTTGGAGATTGCACAGTGCGCATGTGTATTTGGCCAACCTGAGACGGTGGGCCAAACACACATGCGCACTGAGGGAAGTGCCCACCACTCCCACTCCGTCCTTGTCATTCCCCATGGCCCCACCCCTTTAAAAATAAAACAATAATAAACACAGTTTATTATTGATTTGTTTTTAAAGTTTTGCAGCTGCTTCTGCTGACTGGGGGGAGGGAGGATGGGGCATTTTTAGCATCATTTTTAATGCCTGCTCAGAGCAGGCATTAACAGGAGGCACACCATTATTTATGCCCAGATTTAACCCCTTCGCTACCCGGCCTTTTCACCCTCAGGTGCCAGGCCTTCTTTTGTTTTTTTGGGGCAGTTCACGCTTAGGCCCTCATAACTTTTTGTCCACATAAGCTACCCATGCCAAATTTGCGTCCTTTTTTTCCAACATCTTACGGATTCTAGAGGTACCCAGAGTTTGTGGGTTCTCCTGAAGGAGACCAAGTAATTAGCCAAAATACAGCAAACATTTCGTTTTTTAAACTAAATCAGAAAAAGGGCTGCAGAAGAAGGCTTGTGTCTTTTTCCCTGAAAATGGCATTAACAAAGGGTTTGCGGTGCTAAAAAAACAAATTTTTCAACACAATTTTGGAATTTTACTGGGACATACCCCATTTTTACATTTTTGTGTGCTTTTAGCCTCCTTCCAGTTAGTGACAGAAATGGGTATGAAACCAATGCTGGATCCCGGAAAGCTTAACATTTCTGAAAAGTAGATACAATTCTGAATTTACCAAGGGGTCATTTGTGTAGATCCTGCAGGGGTTACCTGCAGGAAAAAACAGCTGAAAATTCAAAAAGATTGAAATTGAGGTGAAAAAAATGCCATTTTTCTCCATGTTTTACTCTGTAACATTTTCCTGCGATGTCAGATTTTTAAAATCAATATACCGTTACGTCTACTGGACTCTTCTGGTTGCAGGGATATATAGGGCTTGTATGTTCATCAAGAACCCTAGGTACCCAGAGCCAATAAATGAGCTGCACCTTGCAATGGGTTTTCATTGTATGCCAGGAATACAGCAATTCATTTGGTGAAATATGAAGACTGAAAAACAGGTATCAAGGAAACCTTTGTAATTCCAAAATGGGCACAAAATAAGGTGTTGAGAAGCAGTGCTTATTTGCACATCTCTGAATTCTGGGGTCCCCATACTAGCATGTGAATTACAGGGCATTTCTCAAATAGACGTCTTTTTTACACACTGTCTTACATTTGGAAGGAAAAAATTCAGAGAAAGACAAAGGGAAATAACACTTGTTCTGCTATTCTGTGTTCCCCCAAGTCTTCCGATAAAAATGGTACCTCACTTGCATCAGTAGGCCTAATGCCTGCGACAGGAAACACAACATGGACACATCACATTTTTACTTAGAAAGCTGATGTGTTTTTTGGAAAGTGCCTAGCTGTGGATTTTGATCTCTAGCTCAGCCGGCACCTAGGAAAACATATCAAACCTGTGCATTTTTTAAAACTAGAGACCTAGGGTAATCCAAGATGGGGTGACTTGTGGAGCTCTCATCAGGTTCTGTTGCCCAGAATCCTGTGAAAACTTCAAAATTTGGCTAAAAAAACACTTTCTCCTCAAATTTCGGTGACAGAAAGTTCTGGAATTTGAGAGAAGCCACAAATTTCCTTCCACCCAGTGTTCCACCAAGTCTCCCGATAAAAATAGTACCTCACTTGTGTGTGTAGGCCTAGTGCCTGCGACAGGAAATGCCCCAAAACACAACGTGGACACATCACATTTTCCCAAAGAAAACCGAGCTGTTTTTGCAAAGTGCCTAGCTGTGGGTTTTGGCCTCTATCTAAGCCGGCACCTAGGGAAACCTACCAAACCTGTACATTTTTTAAAACTAGACACCTAGGGTAATCCAAGATGGGGTGACTTGTGGGGCTCTCACCGGGTTATGTTACCCAGAATCCTTTGCAAACCTCAAAATTTGGGGAAAAAAACAGTTTTTCCTCATATTTCAGTGACAGAAATTTCTGGAATCTGAGAGGAGCAACAAATTTCCTTCCACCCAGCGTTCCCCCAAGTCTCCTGATACAAATGGTACCTCACGTGTGTGGGTAGGCCTAGTGCCCGCGAAAGGAAATGCCCCAAAACACAATGTGGACACATCTCATTTTCCCTAAGAAAACAGAGCTGTTTTTGCAAAGTGCCTAGCTGTGGAGTTTGGCCTCTAGGTCAGCCGGCACCTAGGGAAACCTACCAAACCTGTGCATTTTTTAAGACTAGACACCTAGGGGAATCCAAGATGGGGTGACTTGTGGGGCTCTCACTAGGTTATGTTACCAAGAATCCTTTGCAAACCTCAAAATTTGGCTAAAAAAACAATTTTCCTCATATTTCGGTGACAGACAGTTCTGGAATATGAGAGGAGCCACAAATTTCTTTCCACCCCGAGTTCTCCGAAGTCTCCCAATAAAAATGGTTCCTCACTTGCGTGGGTAGGCCTAGTGCCTGCGAAAGGAAATGCCCCAAAACACTATGTGGACACATCAGAATCATCAAATACAAAACTACCTGTTTTGGGGGGGAGGCACCTCCATTTTAGGTCCTGGGCTCAGCAGCCATATAGGGGAAACCTACCAACCCCAAACATTCTGAAAACTAGACACCCAAAAGAGTCCAGGGAGGCATGACTTGCATAGATCCCCCAGTGTTTTCTTACCCAGAATCCTCAGCAAACCTCAAAATTTGGCCAAAAAAACACTTTTCCCTCACATTTCGGTGACAGAAAGTTCTGGAACCTGAGAGAAGCCACAAATTTCCTTCCACCTAGCATCCCCCCAAGTCTCCCGATAAAAATGATGCCTCACTTGTGTGGGTGGCCCAGGTGCCTCCAACAGAAAAAGGCCAAAAACCTGTAGAGATGGAGGGGATAGCATAACCATTTGATAAGCACATATTTTTTATTTTATACATCTTTAGGCTAACTCTGCTTTGGGGACCCACACAAGTGAGTTATCATTTTATTGGGAGACTGAGGGGAATGCTGGGTGGTAGGAAATTTGTGCCGGAGCTGTGATCCTACAAAGAAAAGTGAGGAAAATATGCTTTTTAAAGCACATTTTGAGGTCTGCAGAGCAGTCTGGGTAAGAATATGTTGGGGGATCCACGCAAGCCACACATCCCTTGACTCCTTGGGGTGTCTAGTTTAAAAAAAGTCTGGGTTTGGTAGGTTTCCCTAGATGAAGGCCGCATCCGGGACCAAAAACATAGGTGGCCCTCCCCCCAACACAGGTAGTTTTGTAATAGATCAGTCTGATGTGTCAACGTACTTCTGTGATGTTCCAAACCCAAAAATTGTGAAAAGAAACACACTTAGGTTATGTTAAAAAGACCCCTCACCCATCAACCAACTTGATGGCATGCTTCATCATCGGGGTCCCACCTGAGACACCTAGCGTGTCACAGGTGTGCTGTGACGCCTGATTACAGCGGAGCAGGTTTTGTCATTTTTACCACACATTCTGGTTGCATTTGCCACGACGGTGAGTGATGGTTCAGTAGATCGAATTTTATTAGCAAGAGATTTCACAAAAATTAAATGCACTGTTAATAACTAAAAGGCCAAAAAACTGGACCAATGACAACTCGTGAGCTGCAAAGCCACAACAAGTCACCAACCGCTTTACAGTCTATTCACACACCTTTCGTGCATGTCACGAACAACGAGAGGGGTGAATACTGGAATCCCTACCAGTGTAGACCCAGAAATTATACACGTATCCTGTACTACTTTCTGACAACATATACAATTTAATTCCATACCATGCCTTCTTGCTAGGAATGTACTGCTTAAAAACCAAACACCCCTTGAACAGGACCAAAGACTCGTCCACACCTATTTCTTTGCCTTGAACATACACCTCTGAAAACCGATCTACAAAATGATCAAGGACAGGCTTAACCTTAAAAAGATGATCACAATCAGGGTGATCCCGTGGCAAGGCTAAAGCACTGTCAACAAAATGCAGCATCCGAAGAAGAAGCAAATAGCGATTACGAGTCATGGTTGCAGGAAATATAGCCGTTGCCATCAAGAGACTAATAAACTAATAAGAAGCCAGTTACGGCTTCCTTATCAACTCCATCAAAAAAGTCAAACCTAAGAACTTTTTTATCTCTTCCAGATTTGTGGGAACCCACTGGGTAGCTCTAGAAAGAGGCCTAAGTCTGGCAACGTTGTCTCTCAAATACTGCTCCGCATACTAATTAGTCTGCTCAACAATTTCTTCCAAAAATACATTGTCCATAAACAACTCAAAGATATTGACAGGCAAAATGTTTTCTGTATTTACTCTACACCCTGGGAGACCAGTAAAGGCAGGCAACTGTGGCTGCTCCATGTTTAGGGCAACCCAGGTGTAAGGTCTTCCAAAGGGAAACTGTGAGAAAGTAGCCTCTTTCTAGCCTTGTTACCCCCACTTTTGGCCTGTTTGTGAGTATATATCAGGGTGTTTTCACTGTCTCACTGGGATCCTGCTAGCCAGGGCCCAGTGCTCATAGTGAAGACCCTATGTTGTCAGTGTGTTTGTTATGTGTCACTGGGACCCTGCTAGCCAGGACCCCAGTGCTCATAAGTTTGTGGCCTATATGTATGTGTTCCCTGTGTGATGCCTAACTGTCTCACTGAGGCTCTGCTAATCAGAACCTCAGTGGTTATGCTCTCTCTGCTTTCCAAATTGTCACTAACAGGCTAGTGACCAATCTCACCAATTCATATTGGCATACTGGAACACCCTTATAATTCCCTAGTATATGGTACTGAGGTACCCAGGGTATTGGGGTTCCAGGACATCCCTATGGGCTGCAGCATTTCTTTTGCCGCCCATAGGGAGATCTGACAATTCTTACACAAGCCTGCCAGTGCAGCCTGAGTGAAATAAAGTCCACGTTATTTCACAGCCATTTACCACTGCACTTAAGTAACTTATAAGTCACCTATATGTCTAACCTTCACCTGGTGAAGGTTGGGTGCAAAGTTACTTAGTGTGTGGGCACCCTGGCACTAGCCAAGGTGCCCCCACATTGTTAAGGGCAAATTCCCCGGACTTTGTGAGTGCGGGGACACCATTTCACGCGTGCACTTATAGCGTCACAATGGTAACTCCGAACATGGCCATGTAACATGTCTAAGATCATGGAATTGTCACCCCAATGCTATTCTGGCATTGGGGAGACAATTCCATGATCCCCCGGGTCTCTAGCACAGAACCCGGGTACTGCCAATCTGCCTTTTCAGGGTTTGCACTGCAGCTGCTGCCAACCCCTCAGACAGGTTTCTGCCCCCCTGGGGTCCAGGCAGCCCTGGCCCAGGAAGGCAGAACAAAGGATTTACTCTGAGAGAGGGTGTGACACCCTCTCCCTTTGGAAATAGGTGTGAGGGCTGGGGAGGAGTAGCCTCCCCCAGCCTCTGGAAATGCTTTGATGGGCACAGATGCTGCCCATCTCTGCATAAGCCAGTCTACACCGGTTCAGGGATCCCCCAGCCCTGCTCTGGCGTGAAACTGGACAAAGGAAAGGGGAGTGACCACTCCCCTGACCTGCACCTCCCAGGGGAGGTGCCCAGAGCTCCTCCAGTGTGCTCCAGACCTCTGCCATCTTGGAAACAGAGGTGCTGCTGGCACACTGGACTGCTCTGAGTGGCCAGTGCCAGCAGGTGACGTCAGAGACTCCTTCTGATAGGCTCTTACATGTGTTACTAGCCTATCCTCCTTCCTAGGTAGCCAAACCTCCTTTTCTGGCTATTTAGGGTCTCTGCTTTGGGGAATTCTTGAGATAACGAATGCAAGAGCTCATCAGAGTTCCTCTGCATCTCTCTCTTCACCTTCTGCCAAAGGATCGACCGCTGACTGCTCAGGACGCCTATAAAACCGCAACAAAGTAGCAAAGACGATTACTGCAACCTTGTATCGCTGAACCTGCCGCTTTCTCGCCTGTTTCCTGGTGGTGCATGCTCTGGGGGTAGCCTGCCTCCTTCTTGCACCAGGAGCTCTGAAGAAATCTCCCGTGGGTCGACGGAATCTTCCCCCTGCAACCGCAGGCAACAAAAGACTGCATCATCGGTCCTCTGGGTCCCCTCTCAGCACGACGAGCGTGGTCCCTGGAACTCAGCAACTCTGTCCAAGTGACTCCCACAGTCCAGTGACTCTTCAGTCCAAGTTTGGTGGAGATAAGTTCTTGCCTCCCCACGCTAGACTGCATTGCTGGTTACCGCGTGATTTGCAGCTGCTCCGGCTCCTGTGCACTCTTCCAGGATTTCCTTCATGCACAGCCAAGCCTGGGTCCCCGACACTCTAACCTGTGGTGCACAACCTCCTGAATTGTCCTCCGGCATCGTGGGACTCCCTTTTGCGTCTTCGGGTGAGCTCCGGTTCACTCCTCTTCCAAGTGCCTGTTCTGGTACTTCTGCGGGTGCTGCCTGCTTCTGTGAGGGCTCCCTGACTTGCTTGGTGCCCCCTCTGTCTCCTCATCCAAGTGGCGACATCCTGGCCCCTCCTGGGCCACAGCAGCATCCAAAAACCCTAACCATGAGCCTTGCAGCTAGCAAGGCTTGTTTGCGGTCTTTCTGCGTGGGAATACCTCTGCAAGCTTCTTCACGACGTGGGACATATATCCTCCAAAGGGGAAGTTTCTAGCCCTCTTCGTTCTTGCAGAATCTACAGCTTCTACCATCTGGTGGCAGCTTCTTTGCACCCTCAGCTGGCATTTCCTGGGCATCTGCCCACTCTCGACTTTGTCGCGACTCTTGGACTTGGTCCCCTTGTTCCACAGGTACTTTCGTCCGGAAATCCACTTTGGTTGCCTTGCTGGTGTTGGTCTTCCTTGCAGAATTCCTATATCACGACTTCTGTGCTCTCTGGGGAATATAGGTGCACTTTACACCTACTTTTCAGGGTCTTGGGTGGGCTATTTTTCTAACCCTCACTGTTTTCTTACAGTCCCAGCGACCCTCTACAAGCTCACATAGGTTTGGGGTCCATTCGTGGTTCGCATTCCACTTTTGGAGTATATGGTTTGTGTTGCCCCTATACCTATGTGCTCCTATTGCAATCTACTGTAACTTTACATTGCTTGCATTACTTCCTTTTGCTATTACTGCATATTTTTGGTATTGTGTACATATATCTTGTGTATATTTGGCATCTTCATACTGAGGGTACTCACTGAGATACTTTTGGCATATTGTCATAAAAATAAAGTACCTTTATTTTTAGTATATCTGTGTATTGTGTTTTCTTATGATATTGTGCATATGACACCAGTGGTATAGTAGGAGCTTTGCATGTCTCTTGCTATAGCTACCTTCTATCAGCCTAAGCTTCTAGAAACACCTCTTCTATACTAATAAGGGATAACTGGACTTGGTACAGAGTGTAAGTACCCCTTGGTACCCACTACAAGCCAGGCCAGCCTCCTACAGAAACCTTTCAGCCGCAGGCTGCTGAACTATTGGCACATCAGTGTCCTCCTCTAAAACAGGCCATTCATCTGCACTTGGAGTGGCTCCCTCATCAGAAGATTTCTCTCTGACAGAAAACTCACTGCCAGAATCTCTCACTTCCCCCTCTGCCTCAGATGCAGAGTCAGTCTCATAATCATGGCCAGAAGACGACTCAGAAAGCATGTCAACAACCTGCTGAGCGGTCACTCTGTGGACATCCATGATCCTTTCTAACAACAAATGGTTTCTCAACTACAACCAGCACTGTCTAAAACAAGTAATAAACAAGGTGTGGCTTCATCACAAAGAGGTATGTACTAAAAAACTATACCACTCACTTGCCTGAAAAAGCTAGACTCACCAGCAACTACTCTGCACAGACACAGCAATCACTAATGATATCCCACTAAAAAGAAATAAAGAAAAGCAAATTAGACATAAGACAACACAAATATCATTGTGCACAAATCTAAGGACAATTTCACACACAATCCTGCATTTAGTTCACCACGTACAAACATGTCATTCATGCATGTCAACAATACTCCTTTAGAGTAAATTGCTTTTACTTACCTGAAACATGCAACTACGCAACCTGCAAGTTAATTACTGCCAAAACCCGAAAGGATCCACAGCAAAGGAAGCAAACGCTTTAAACTAGAACAAAAAGAAGAAATAAACTGTTATAATCACAAATACAAATACTTTGGTAGCTGACAAACACCCCGCCACCAAGAATTAAAAAAAATTCCCTGGTGCCTAGGTGGATTCTGTCCCCACTGGGGGCAGATGGGCCTAAAAATAAATAAGCCAATCTTTCCCCAAGGGGGACAGAAATGGCCATCAGTAATGTCCCCCCTTTGGGGGGTGACCCTTGCCAAACAGTTCCGTGCCCCCTTTGGGGGGGGGCAACCCTTGACACAGGGGGTGCCTCCCAACACAAAAAACAAAGGGGAACAAAAAAAATCCCTCGCGAAATCCCTCGCGTCTTGGTGGCTTCTGTCCCAAGGGGGACAGAAATGGCCATCAGTAATGCGCCCCCTTTGGCGGGGCGACCCTTGCCAAAGGGGCCACCCCCCCACACAAAACACACACACACAGAAGTTCCTGGTGTCTACATGGATTCTGCCCTCTTTGGGGGCAGATGGGCCTAAGAAAATAGACCAATCTGTCCCCAAGTGGGGCAGAAATGGCCAACAGTTCTGTGCCCCCTTTGGGGGGTGTCCCTTGCCAAAGGGGGCGCCCCCCCAGCACAAAAAAAACAAAGGGGAACAAAAAAAAATCCCTGGCTTCTTGGTGGCTTCTGCCCCACTTGGGGGCAGATGGACCTAACAAAATAGGCTGATCTGCCCAAAGGGGGCAGAAATGGCCAACACTAATGTCCCCCCTTTGGGGGGGGGCGACCCCTGCCCAAGGGGTGCCCCCAAGACACAAATACACACACACAACACAATCCCTGGGGCCTAGTGGGTTTCGACCCCCCCCAGGGCTGAGATCGGCCAAAAACATGGCCGATCTAGCCCCAGGGAGGGACCGATACATATTAAAAAATATTGTCCCCAGGGAAGCGACCCTTGCCTAAGGGGTCGCTGCCCTAAAACATTATGGGGGTCATTCTAACCCTGGTGGTAAAAACCACCAGGGCGAATGACCGCGGTAGCACCGCCAACAGGCTGGCGGTGCACCGCTGGGCATTCTGACCGCGGCGGTTCAGCCGCGGGCAGAAACGGAAAGTCGGCGGTGTACCGCCGACTTTCCGCTGCCCTTGAGAATCCTCCATGGCGGCGGAGCGCGCTCCGCCGCCATGGGGATTCTGACACCCCCTACCGCCATCCTGTTCCTGGCGGGTCTCCCGCCAGGAACAGGATGGCGGTAGGGGGTGCTGCGGGGCCCCTGGGGGCCCCTGCAGTGCCCATGCCAATGGCATGGGCACTGCAGGGGCCCCCGTAAGAGGGCCCCAAAAAGAATTTCAGTGTCTGCCTAGCAGACACTGAAATTCGCGACGGGTGCTACTGCACCCGTCGCACTCCAGCAACTCCGCCGGCTCCATTCGGAGCCGGCTTCATCGTTGCTGGGTCTTTCCCGCTGTGCTGGCGGGCCGCCTTTTGGCGGTCGCCTGCCAGCACAGCGGGAAAGCCAGAATGGCCGGTGCGGTCATTTGGCGGTAACCGCATGGCGGGCGGCGACCGCCGCCCGCCGCGGTTAGAATCACCGCCTATATCACATATAATCCCTGGTGTCTAGTGGGTTTCAACCCCCCCCGGGGGGGCAGATTGGATGAAAAAATGGCCGATCTGCCCCAGGGGGGCCGAAACACGGATATGCTTATGCCCCCTGGGGAGCGACCCTTGCCCAAGGGGTCGCTCCCCAAAATAAACCTAAAACAATCACTGGTGTCTAGTGGGTAGTTTCCTGATCCACGATTGCGGGCCTTGCCCACGATCGTGGAGCAGGAATCCACTCAAAACAGGCACGGGGGAAAATAATAACTCTTTCCTTCCCTCCTGTGTCTGTGTTCCCCCCTCCAACCCCCTCCCCCCTGGGAGAAGGACTCACCTCGAGAACGTCCTCTCTCCTAACACGCTGAAAGCAAATGGCTTCCAGCGCGTCCTCTGCAGTATTTGATGACGTTGACACGCTGTGTGCGTGCTGATGTCATCAGATTGCTGGGGGGGGGGTGGAAGGGGATGCGATTCCCCTTCCATCCCCGACTGGGGGGTGTGGGAGGGAGGCCCACAGGGGGAGCGCTAGCTCTTCCCCGTGGGCTTGGTGCAGGACGAGCTGGTCTCGTCCCCAGCACACAGGAACCGTGTGCGAGGACGAGACCAGCTCGCCCCAGGCCCCGTGGGGGTTAAGAAAAGTGGAGCTTCATGCAGGGAAGCAACACTTTTCTTGCAACCCATTGCACCTCCCGAATGTCACCAAGTATGCAGGGCCTGCTCCTCCATAAGGGCAGAGGAGCATTGTCCCCCCCCCCGCCAGCAGCAGGAGCTGCAAAACCTTTCAAAGAAAAGGATAATAAACTATGTTTATTATCCCTCGCGAGCAGCAGGAGCTGCAAAACCTTTCAAAGATAAGGATAATAAACTATGTCGGCTTTGCTTCAAGAACTTTACGAGAGGTAGAACGGAAATATTCTGTAATTGAAAAAGAACTGTTAGCTTGCATATGGAGTGTGGAGAAGTTTAGACAGTATCTTTGGGGTAGACATTTTATCCTAAGAACAGATCATCGGCCCCTGGTGGATATTTTATCAGGTAAAAAAGTTAAACACTCCACTGCTCGCATAGCCCGACTTTCAGCTAAGTTATCGGAGTTCAATTTTTCGGTTGAATATATTCCAGGAGGGACGAACAGTAGGGCAGATTGTCTATCTCGCTTGCCCATCAGAGAGGATGACGAGTTAGAATGGGAAACTGAAATTGAAGAGTGTTTCATAGCATCCATCTCTGACTTTGATGATATTTCAGAAGAAGGGTGCTGGATTGAATCAGTGAAAAAGGATAAATTACTATGTGATGTTATGCGTTGGGTTAAGGGTGGCTGGCCGAAGGAGAAGAGTTTGTCTTTAGATTTGCAGCCCTTTTGGAAGGTGTCGGACGAATTGTCTATTGAAGGGGACAAACTCATTAGAGGTGATAAACTTGTTCATCCTGACTGTTTTAGAAATAATTGGATAACCAAAGCACATGAGTCGCCTGGACTACGGCAACACCCTCTACGCCGGGACCACCGCCAAACTCCAAAACCGCCTGCAACGCATCCAAAACGCCTCGGCCCGCCTCATCCTCGACGTACCCCGCAACAGCCACATCTCCGCACACCTGAGACACCTGCATTGGCTCCCAGTCAGCAAAAGGATCACCTTCCGTCTTCTCACCCACGCACACAAAGCCCTCCACAACAAGGGACCGGAATACCTCAACAGACGCCTCAGCTTCTACGTCCCCACCCGCCCCCTCCGCTCCGCTGGCCTCGCACTTGCTGCCGTCCCTCGCACCCGCCGCTCCACGGCGGGTGGGAGATCTTTCTCCTTCCTGGCGGCCAAGACCTGGAACTCCCTCCCCACCAGCCTCAGGACCACCCAGGACCACTCCGCTTTCCGGAGACTCCTAAAGACTTGGCTGTTCGAGCAGCGATAACCCCCCCTTTCCCCCCTAGCGCCTTGAGACCCGCACGGGTGAGTAGCGCGCTTTATAAATGTTAATGATTTGATTTGATTTGACATTCTGGTCATTTAGGTTCCACAATCACCAAAAGGAAACTAAGATCAAACTTTTGGTGGCCTAAGATGGACAAGGAAATTGAAGAATTTGTGAGAAATTGTACTAGATGCTACTCTAGCGACAAGGTACTCAACACTCAGGTGGTGGGAGATTCTTTTGCTCCATCCCCAGCTAGAGCTTGGCAGAAAATTGGGTTGGATTTTCTAGGGCCTTATTACATATTACCACCGGATATGAGGTACTTTGTTGTAATTGTAGATCATCTTTCGAGATGGGTGGAAGTTCTACCAGTTAGATATTCAACTACACAAAGTGTTATCGGATGCATGAGAGATGTTTTTGGTCGGGAGGGTTTCCCAGAACAGATATTGATGGACAATGGTGTTCAATTTGTTTCTCGTGAAATGTGTGAATATCCACCAGGGGCCGATGATCTGTTCTTAGGATACAATGTCTACCCCAAAGATACTGTCTAAACTTCTCCACACTCCATACGCAAGCTAACAGTTCTTTTTCAATTACAGAATATTTCCGTTCTACCTCTCGTAAAGTTCTTGAAGCAAAGCCGACAGTATTTTCTTTGCCAAAGTCACTATCAGAAACTTGCGTTAACACTGCTCCTAAACCATACTAACACGCATCTACTGTAACTATGGTTTTACGACCTTCTGAAAAAGGTTGTAATGCTGGATATTTAACAATACTTTGTTTAATCTGCTCAAATGCTTCATTACATTCTTTAGACCAAACGAAAGTCTGTTTATTCCTAAGTAATGACTTCAGGAAATCTGTAGTCTTGGCAAAATCCTTCAAAAATGTTGCGTAAAATTCACACAACCCCAAAAATTATAGTAATTGCTCTTTGGTCTTAGGTGCTGGAGCCTCAAGAATACTCTTTACTAAGCCTGGCTTGGGTTTGATCCCCTTATCAGAAAGAACATGACCTAAATACTCAATTTCCCTAGTCTTAAAAATGCACTTGTCCTTCCTTAGGGTCACCCCCCTTCCCTCCAAAGTCTTCAGGACCTCTTCCAATACTCTGTCATGAGCACTATCTGTGTCAGCGAAAACCAGTATGTCATCTTGAAATACCACCACATTAGAATTGTTAGAAAACATATCAGTCATAAGTCTTTGGAATACTGCAGCAGCCGAAGCTAGACCAAATGGTAACCTGCAAAATTGGAAGGTTCCATCCGGAGTGACAAAAGCTGTCAGGTGTCTTGAGCTAACATCTAATTCTACTTGATGATAAGCCGATCTTAGGTCTAATTTCGTGAACCAACACGCTGGGCCAACTTTCGTAATAAGATCATCAATGCGAGGTAATGGAAAGCTGTCAACCCAGATCACATCATTCAAACTCCTCAAATCCACACACATCCTCAACTCTCCAGAACTTTTCTTTGCCAGAACTATGGGAGACAACCAAAGTGTAGCTTCCACTTCCTCTATAATACCCTGTTCACACATGTCTTTGAGCAACTTAGACAAATCCGATATTACACTAAGTGGAACATTTCTCAATTTGTGTTTTATGGGTACTGCAGCTTGCTTTATCTTTATAGTGTGTGTAAAATTTGTAATTTTCCCTAGTTTGTCTTGAAACAATTTGTGAAATTTTTGTTGCCAAATATCAGCAGTGTGAGAAACAGTTTGAATACAGTTAGTAACATTACTTTCAACAGTGACTGGTTTCATTCTTCCTGGTTTGATGATCAATTTAAATTCAGCTTGGTGTATCAGCCCTAAAACATTGATACCCTTCCTGGCTACATAAACTTTAGCTTGAATGGTTTCACTAAAAACAGATAATGAGGTCCAAAAATATCCAATTAAATCAATTTTACTGCCTTCAAAGGCCAATGTGGCAACATCAGGAGGAGAAAGAGTTTTCTCCCCCCAAAACTCATTGAATCTCTCTAGTGAAATAATTGTGATGCGAGCTCCTGTATCAACCAATAATTTGATCTTAACTCCTCCAATCAGCACATCAATGTCAGGGTCCACCACTAACTTATTGACTGTAGAGGTGTCTCTGACTCCTAAAACAAATTCATTGTTGTTGTCTTCACAATAGATCTCCTTGTGTTCCTCTAATCCACAATGAACATTTCCCTTTTTAATGCTCCTGCAAACTCGTGAGAAGTGTCCAAGTTTGTTACAGCTCCTACACTGTTGATTGACCGCAGGACAGTTTTTAAAGGAGGAAATATGATTCGCAGAACCACATCTAAAACACATGGTTCTGTGGTTGCCCTTGGAAGAAAAAACATTTCTGGAAGATGAGAAGGTTTCTTGTTTCCTTTCCACACGAGCTGATTTCTTGTTGTCACTGTTTTGTGAATTTACAACAGCACCAGAGATAGCAATGTTTGACAACGACATATCCAACTGTTTTGCATCCTCCTGCGAACATTCAATACTTTTTGCTATGTCAATAGCCTTATCCAGGGATGGGTCTTTGCATGTTAACAGTTTTTCCTGGATTCTCTTAGAATGACACCTTGCAACTAATTGGTCACGTATGAGTTGAGAAGTAAAATTTTCAAATTCACATTTAGCAGCCAAAACTTTTAACGCTGTAATAAATAAATCTATACTCTCATTGGGATTCTGTGATCTTGTGAAAAACGTATACCTATGTACCACTATATTTTTTGATTTAATAAAATGCTTATCTAATTGTGCTACAGCCATTTCGAATTCATCTAATTCTTCATCATCACGTAATTCGTAAACTGGTAGATGATCAAAAATGTTTTGACCTTCCACCCCCAGATAATAATACATTAAACTCTTTTTCCTTTCCGGCCTAAATTTATGGCCGTCAATGGCACCTAAAAAGGCTTTAAACGAACGAAACCACAATTTCCATTCCAAAAGGGGTTCGCCGGGGTCTTGTAAAAAAGGAGCAGGTGGCATAACATTCTGCATTTTCTTCTTCTTTTTTTTTTTTTTTTTTATTTGAATCAATAAAATGTCCCAAAGAAAGATGGCCGAACCAATGAGTTACAGAAAAAAAATAAAAAAAATAGTCCTTCCTTTACTCCAGTAGGAGTCCTTCCTCTATTTCTGAAGAGTTCAAAGCTTCCGGAAACTCGAGTCCAGTGATGAGACGCGCGAGTCACAAGCGACATGTGTGGAATGCAGACGCGCGCAGAAAAACAACAATACGGCACGAGCGTTGACAGTTAGAAACGCTCGTGACCATTAGCAAAAGCAGATTGAAAGAAAAGCGAAAAATAAGGAAGAAAAAAAAACTCACTCTGTGCCCCCAAAATGCTACAAACACAACGAAGCCCCAGGGCTTCCGAAGCGCTTTCCTTACAGCCTCCACCTCAAGAATTCGGCCACCGATGGCGCAGCTACCAGCAGGAACGGAAATGATGAAACTCCAGAGCATCCGAGGTGCTGTGATTTGACACGGAGCGGTAAAACCTTCAGCCGATACAACCAAAGCAACCGGTTTGCTTACCGGTAGACGAAGTAAAATGAAATGGCTCTTTGACAAATTCGTTCCCCCTCGTCACCAAAAATGTGGGGAACATGAAGAGAAACAAGCGTTCTTCTTTTCCAGGTAGTTTTATTATCAGTCCAAAATAGTAAACAAGTTTACATTGTAAGAAGGGGCACAGAGAAAGCTGTCAGCGCTGACACCCGTTGGCGTAGTGTGGAATCCAGCACAAAGCTCGGTCAGTGGATTCCATTCTACGCACCTGCATTCTCTATTACGAAAGTTGGCCCTTCGTGTTGGTTCACGAAATTAGACCTAAGATCGGCTTATCATCAAGTAGAATTAGATGTTAACTCAAGACACCTGACAGCTTTTGTCACTCCGGATGGAACCTTCCAATTTTGCAGGTTACCATTTGGTCTAGCTTCGGCTGCTGCAGTATTCCAAAGACTTATGACTGATATGTTTTCTAACAATTCTAATGTGGTGGTATTTCAAGATGACATACTGGTTTTCGCTGACACAGATAGTGCTCATGACAGAGTTTTGGAAGAGGTCCTTAAGACTTTGGAGGGAAGGGGGGTGACCCTAAGGAAGGACAAGTGCATTTTTAAGACTAGGGAAATTGAGTATTTAGGTCATGCTCTTTCTGATAAGGGGATCAAACCCAAGCCAGGCTTAGTAAAGAGTATTCTTGAGGCTCCAGCACCTAAGACCAAAGAGCAATTACTATCATTTTTGGGGTTGTGTGAATTTTACGCAAATTTTTTGAAGGATTTTGCCTCAATACTATGAAACTATGTTTATTATCCTTATCTTTGAAAGGGGCGGGGCCATGGGGGTGACATGCACTGAGGGGAGTGCTGCACATGTATGTTTGGCCGGCCGTCTCGGGCCGACCAAACACACATACGCACAGGGCTCTTTCCAGCCAGGCAACACAGTTACTGGGCTAGAGAGAGCCTGCACAGGCTCCCAGTCTGCCTGGGAGTGCCCAGCCAGGGAGCTCACAGCCAATCCTGATGCTGCTTTGAGCAGCGTCAGGATTGGCCACAGGGCAGGTTGGGAGCCTGTGCTTGCGTGCAGTGACGACGCGGGAGAGAGGAGCGGGGCACGCGGAGGAGGTACTTTTAAAAAATATATATATTTTCAAATTTGAATGTATTAATTCAAACCCCCGTGCCCCTACCCACCCAACCCCCAAAATCCCCACAAGCCGTGACTGCATGTATGAGCCATACTTAACATACGACACACCATGGAGCAGGTTAGGAACAATAGCATCATCACTTCTGACGCTATTGTATTACTTTGCAGAATTAGCGCCAAACATTTTGGCACTAATACTGAAAAGTACATAGAGGCCCAGTATAAATAATGGTGTGCCTCATGTTAACCCCTGCTCTGAACAGGCATTAAAAATGATACAAAAAATGCAGAGGTGGAATCTCATAGATTCCACTACATCATTTTTCTGGGCCTCCTAACAGGGGAACGCTCCCCTTGCATACATTATGCCTGGGACCAGGCATAATGTGGCGCAAGGATTTACAGAGTGGCATAATGCATTAATTGCATCATTTTGTAAATGTGGCGCAGTGTTTTGCCAATCTAACGCCACATTAGCGTCAAAAGAATTACACTAATGTGGCGTGATTTGGCGCCAGGCCCTTCTTAAATTTGGGCCTATGCACTTTGCAGGATTAGGCACTAATAGCGTCCACAATAGCGACCACAATAGCGTCAGACACTATTGTTCCTAAGGTGCCCCATGGTGTGTTGTATGGTGTGTTCTATATTAAATATGCCCCATACATGGTGGCGTTAGGGCAGGGTGCAACGGGGCGCAAGAAAAGTGGCGCTTCATTATATATTATATGAAGCGCCACTTTTCTGAAATCTGGGCCACTAACTCTAGCGTAAAATTGGGCGTACTGGTATTTGTGCCCATTTTTACACTAACACCACGAATATAATTTGCACTCTAAAAGGTCTTGAGCAGGTAAATACAACCAGGCTCTATCTTTCTCCGAAGTTCAGCAAGTGAGACGCATGAAACTGGTAACGAATGGAGGCGTTTGGAGCACTGTCTCAGTGGTCTGTATGCCTACGTCTCTTCCGAGATCACTCAAGCACCCAGATACAGGGTGAAGCCCTTTATTATCAAAACCTTTTCAAGAATATTCATGCATGTGCAATTTGAGAACTTACCTCTCCTTGAGGAATGGTGCGTACTGCTTACACTTACCTCTACCATCCTTTTAGGGTGTTGCTTGCGTTGGTTCATAACCTCCTTCCTGTGGGGATTATTTGTACTTGTAGTGAATTCTGAAAATCAAGGGATGCTAGTACGTGAAAAAATGTTTTGCTCATATAAAAAGTGCACCTATTTAAAATGGCTAGGGTATGGTAGCTTACTGTTACTACACAATAAGGTTTCACTTTTAAAACTGACTAATATTTCCTATGGTTTTGGAAGGTTCTCAGAGCTATTTATAACAATGATACATCGGATGTCTACAGTTCCGTATGTCATGTAACAGTTTTGATTTATTAGTTTAGAATTCATTTGGCCTTTGTGGCAGTGGACATTTTTATCAAATTTAAATGACTCATGCAGCCTTTTTGGAATCTATCATATGTTACAAATGACTAGAAGGTACTGCCCTACCTTGTGCTCTTGAGACTGCCCGTTCCACCGACCTAGCCTCGACTCTTTCAGAGCAACATTTTGCTCCGCAGAGGGACCTCCCGCCTTCCGCCAATTTTTTCCTCTTGCCTTATTTTCTGCTCTTGCGCGTTTTCCCTATTTGTTCTCTCTTGTTTGCTGTTGCCCCTTTTCTCTCTCACCATTTCAATCACACTAGTTGTGCTTCTATCTCCCTCCGCTTTCCGAAACGTTTTGCCTTTTCTGTCACTCTTCCGCTGTCTCTTTCGTTTCTACCTCTGTCTTTTGCCTCTTTCTCCATTTATTTTTGCTTCTTTTTGCCACTATCAGTCACACCATTTTTGCTCGCACTCACTCTTACTTGCATCGTGTTGACTTTTTTACTCTCATTCTTGTTCTTCCTCTTTTTTTTGCTCTTTTTGCTCATCTTTTTCCTTCGACTCTGTAGATCTCGTTTCACATCGTTATTGTACCTGTTCTTTGCTGCCTTTTCCTGCATTCTCACCACGCTCCGAACCTTCTTAATGGTGGCTGCACCATGGCCACGCCGCTGGCACGTCAAAATGAAAGTCTGGTACATTCGATAAATCTGTGCACGCGCCCAGCACCAAAACACATGGGTGGTCATTACAACCTTGGCGGACAGTGTTAAAGCGGCGGTAAGACCGCCAACAGGCCGGAGGATTTTTTTTTTGAATTATGACCGCGGCGGAAACCGCCAACAAAGACAGCTACTTTAACACTCCGACCGCCAAGGCGGTACAAACAAACAGCTCAGCGGTCACCGCCAACAGACAGTCAGAGGATAATGTACCGCCCACACTATTATGACAGACCAATCCGCCACCTTTTCCGGGGCGGATTCACCGCTGATAAAAACACGGCGGAAACAGGCATTTAGAAGGAAAAACGCTCACCACTACACACTCCACGAGGAAGGAGGACACCATGGACCCGGAACTCTATATTCTTCCTGTGCTACTCTTCCTGCTCCTGTACCAGGAGCACCAACGCCGGCGGCGAAGACCACGGTGAGTACTGCACCTACGACATAGGGGAGGGGGGAGGCAAAAAACGGGGACACTCACACGCAACACCCCAACTCCCACCCTCACCCACTACAACACACACACTAATGCATATCAATACATCACAGTTACACCCCCCAAAGCCCCCTGGAAGAATGCAAAGACAAAAGGAAATGAGTGTAACCATTGTAATATATCAAAATTCAGTAAGCAAAAAAAAAAAAAAAAAAAAATATATATATATATATATATATATATATACACTATTAACAAAATATACAGCATGATTAGTAGTCCAGGTATTGCACCATTCATAGTCCGTGGACCACTGGGCCCAAAATGCATGGGCGAGGCCCACACAAGATACCCGAACATGACGGAGAGAACACTGCAGGGGCATCAGATAGAAATACAACAGGTACCTCAGGGGGAAGGGAAGGGGGGGGCACCTCAGCCGGATGAGTGCACGACGCCAGATCCACGAGGGGGCTCCATGCCCATTGATGTATCCTGGGAGTGCAAAGCCATAGTTCCACAAGTCTCTACAGTGGGTGGTTTGCCCACTGTACCATCCTGAGGAGTGCAAAGCCACAGTCTCACAAGTTTCTGCAGTGGGTGGGTTGCCAACTGTACCATCCTGGGGGGTGCAAAGCCACAGTCTCACAAGTCTCTACAGTGGGTGGGTTGCCCACTGTACCATCCTGGGGACTGTAAAGCCACAGTCTCTCAAGTGGATAACAGTCTCCACTAGTTCTGGAGGGGGACTGGTGCCCAGAGTGCTTCATCCTGTTCAGGACAGAGGTAGTGGATGCATGTCTCCACTGGTTCTGGAGGGGGACGGGTGCCCAGAGTGCTTCATCCTGTGCAGGACAGAGGTAGTGGATGCATGTCTCCACTGGTTCTGGAGGGGGACTGGTGCCCAGAGTGCATCATTCACCCCGTGACGGACTCAGTTGCGTCAGTGTCCCTGCCGCTCATGGGCTAGCGGTGCTTGAGACGGCGGTGCCCTGTTCAGCGATGCTTGAGACGGCGGTACCCTGTTCAGCGGTGCTTAAGATGGCAGTGCCCTGTTCAGCGGTGCTTGACTTGGCGGTCCTTGCCCTGTTCAGCGGTGCTTGCCCTGTTCTGCGGTGCTTGACTTGGCAGTCCTTGCCCTGTTCGACGGTGCTTGCCCTGTTCAGCGGTGCTTGACTTGGCGGTCCTTGCCCTGTTCGGTGGTGCTTGCTCTGTTCAGCGGTGCTTGACTTGGCGGTCCTTGCCCTGTTCGGCGGTGCTTGCCCTGTTCTGCGGTGCTTGACTTGGCGGTCCTTGCCCTGTTCGGCGGTGCTTGCCCTGTTCTGCGGTGCTTGACTTGGCGGTCCTTGCCCTGTTCAGCGGTGCTTGCCCTCTTCTGCGGTGCTTGTCTTGCCGGTCCTTCATTGCCCAGCTGGGCTGGGGCTGGCGGTCCTTCATTGGTCAGCTGGGCTGTGGCTGGCGGGGCCCTCCTGGGCAGCTGGGCTGTGGCTGGCGGGGCCCTCTGGCTGTGGCTGGCGGGGCCCTCCTGAGCAGCTGGGCTGTGGCTGGCGGGGTCCTCCTGGGCAGCTGGGCTGTGGCTGGCAGGGTCCTCCTGGACAGCGACGATGGGCTGGCGGTGGCGTCCTGGTCAGCGACGATGGGGCTGGCGGGGCCCTCCTGGGCAGCGACGAAAGGGCTGGCGGTGGCCTCCTGGCCAGCGGGGATGATGGCGGTCTTCTCCGCCGTGCTGCTCCTCCCAGACTTTGCGGGTTTCTTCTGCCCCTTCCCCACCTTGGGAGGAGTCACAGCTGAGTCCACACTCGCCCCAGGAACCCTGTGAGCGGCTTGGGTGGCTGGAGTCTTCCCCGTCTCCCGCCGGGCACTGGCTAACTTCTGGTGCTTCACGGGGGGGGACTGGCTGTGCTCTGGCTCCATGACACACTGGCTGGCCTGGTGGCCGGTGCACTCCACATACCTGTGACAACAGGCACCACTGGTCCCGGAGATTTTGTGGCTGAGGTGCTAGTACGGGACCTATGAGTTGGACAGGGGGGGGATGGTGGGAAATAGGTTAAGGGTGGACAGGAAAAGTTGTTTGGAGACATTGGAACAGGTAGCTGGAGGGGGTTTGGGAGTGAAGGAAGAGGTGGTGGTTGTAGGAGGTGTAACTTTTGTGGCTTTGGGTGCAGGTGCATGCGCTGAAGGCTGTTGTGAGGTGGATGTATGTTGGGTGGGTGTGTGCCTGCGTTTGTGTATCTTGGGAGGGGGCGTCACAGACACACTGGGAGGGGACACAGGGGACGTGTGAATGCTAGTGGGGGTGGTGACTGCACGTGAGCGGGGTGTGGTGGTGGGTGTGCTGGTGCGGGACGTAGTGGCTGTAGTGGTAGTGCATGCAGGTGTGAGTGTAGACGAGACTGGGAGGGAGGAGGGAGACGAGGAGGAGGGGGATACAATAGAGGCAGTGGACGTTGTTGTGTCTGTATGTGTGTGATGCTTGCGCGAGTGCCTGTGTGGTGTGTGGTGCTTATGTTTGCCTGAGCTTCCCTTGTGTGGTGAGGTGTGTGCAGGCTGGTCTGATGGTGTGCTTGGGATAGGCAGAGGTACAGGGGATTGGGTCTGGGTGGAGGAAGTTGGAGGGGGGAGGCTAGACACAGGGACAATGGCTGCCATCAGTGCTGAGGCCAGAGTTTGAAAGGTTCGATGAAGGGCAGCCTGACCAGAATGAATGCCCTACAGGAATGCATTGGTTTGTTGCAACTCCCTTTCTACACCCTGGATGGCCTTCAAAATGGTAGACTGCCCAACAGTGAGGGACCTGAGGAGGTCAATGGCCTCCTCACTGAGGGCAGCAGAGGTGACAGGGGCAGGGGCTGAGGTGCCTGGGGCGAAGGTGATGCCCACCCTCCTGGGTGAGTGGGCACAGGACACACGCTGAGGGGCTGCAGATGTTGCCGCCACCACAAGGGAGCTCCCATCGGAGGACGAGTCCGTGTCACTGGTTTCAGCTCCTGTGACCGCCGTGGTGCTCCCCTCGCCCTCCGTCCCACTGGTGTATTCAGAGTCCGTAGTGTGGCCCTCCATGGCCATGTGGGATGCAGCTCCCTCATGCTCCGGTGCCACTGCTCCTCCGCCTGATGATGCTAATGCACACAAGAACAGGGAGACCGCAAAAAAGGGGGGGGAAACAGAAGAAAGACAGGTTGAGTGCATGGCTTACCGCTAACATTGGCGGACAAGACAGGCACAGCAGCCCCCTGCACTACATCGCGCTGTTGGGCTCTACAGTGCAATTCCTGGGAAATGGCCTACAAGGATATGGACAACATCTGCACACATAGATGACACAGGTGCATGAATACCTGTATTTGGCACTCTACAGAAGTGGGGTGGGGGGCCACAGGGCCATGCCTTATGAAGGGGCCTAGCCTACGGAACTCGCCCTGGCCTAGGGAAACCCAGAGCCCTCCTCCCCCACCCAGACCCCTCCACTGCGCGCAAAGTCAGCTGAATGAGAGTGTACTCACCCCCTTGCGTCTGCTGTGATGCCCTCAAGCGCCCATCCAACTCCGGGTAGGCCACCGCTAGGATCCGGAACATCAGGGGGGTCATGGTTCGACTGGCACCCCTCCCACGTTGGGAGGCCACCCCCAGCTGAGCCTCCGCCGTCTTCTTGCGCCAGCGGCGAATGTCCTCCTATCTCTTCCAGCAGTGGGTGCTCTGTCTGTGGTGGACCCCCAGGGTCCGGACGTCCTTGGCGATGGCATGCCAAATATCCTTCTTCTGGTGGGCGCTGACCTACATGAAATGTACAGGGGAAGAAGAGAAGTCATTACCAACTGCGCCGTCAAAGTGAGTGGCCCCCATCCCTACCCGTGCCATGTGGCACATGCACCCACCGTCTTTCATGCACTCAGAACTCTGCCCCCTTCCTTCTTACAACCATCCCTCTCCACACAGGCATAGCCCATACAACATGCTCCCTGTGTACTTACCTGTTGGTCTGAAGGACCGTAGAGTAGCGTGTACTGGGGGAGGACCCCGTCGACGAGCTTCTCCAACTCCTCCGATGTGAAGGCAGGGGCCCTTTCCCCAGACGCACGAGCCATTGTCTCTTCCAGACCGAGGTCACAGCAGCACTTGCAGTGTAGGTCCTCTCCTGTCGAAGATCAGGTATCGAGTGATTCAACAGCTAGAAAATGGTGGTCACGTCCGCGTCGGTGCGTACCATCACCGCCGGCGTACATCGTCATTGGCTCCTGGGACCCATAAGGTCCAATGTTAACCAATGCAGCACTGCGCCGCGGTCTTCGGCCGCCTACCGCGACGGTGTACAATACCAGTGCAGTTACCTCACATCCCATTGTCCCACTTTAGAGGTCAGGCAGCCGCCGTTTCAGGGGCCCACATGACCTAATTACCAACTGCGTCACACATACCTAGGCCTACTCTCAACACACATACAGGCCAGATTTTGTGTATGAATCGTGTTCTGTGTAGACTGTGGGTACATATCTCTGACTTGTTTGACTCTCTGGTCGCTGTTGTCCTTCATAGGCACCGTCCGCTGGGACATGTGAGGAGATGGTGGAATCCTGCGGTGTACCGACCGCTGGTGGACTTGTCGACAATGGAGGAAAGAAATCTGAGAATCACCTACAGGTTTCACCGTGCCACAATCCAGGAACTGTGTACCCAGTTGGAGCCAGACCTGATGTCAGCAATCCGCCATCCCACAGGAATCCCCCCTCAAGTGCAGGTGCTATCAGTGCTCCATTTCCTTGCAAGTGGGTCTTTTCAAACAACTATGGCCATGGCATCAGGGATGTCCCAGCCTATGTTTTCCAACGTATTGTCCAGAGTGTTGTCTGCCCTGCTGAAACACATGCGGAGCTACATCGTTTTCCCTCAGGTGGAGGACTTGCCTACAGTGAAAGGTGACTTCCATGCCCTTGGACATATGCCAACATCATAGGTGCCATTGATGGGACCCATTTGGCTTTGGTCCCCCCCCCCCACAGGAGTGAACAGGTGTACAGGAACCGGAAGAGTTATCATTCAATGAATGTACAGATGGTATGTTTGGCCAACCAGTACATCTCCCATGTGAATGCCATGTTCCCTGGCTCAGTGCATGACACCTACATCCTGCGGAATAGCAGCATCCCTTATGTGATGGGTCAACTCCAGAGGCACCGTGTGTGGCTATTAGGTGACTCTGGTTACCCCAACCTGTCATGGCTCCTGACCCCAGTGAGGAATCCCAGGACCAGGGCAGAGGAACGCTACATTGATGCCCATGGTCGTACTAGGAGGGTGATCGAGCGGACCTTCGGCCTCCTGAAGGCCAGGTTTAGGTGCCTCCATATGACAGGTGGATCCCTATTCTACTCACCAAAGAAGGTGTGCCAGATCATCGTGGCCTGCTGTATGCTTCATAATTTGGCTTTGCGACGCCAGGTGCCTTTTCTGCAGGAGGTTGGTCCAGATGGCAGTGTTGTGGCAGCTGTGGAGCCTGTGGACAGTGATGAGGAGGAAGCAGAGGAAGAAGACATTGACAACAGGGACTCTGTCATCCAGCAATATTTCCAGTGATACACAGGTGAGATTACATTCCTGCCTACTACAAGTACTTTTATACTTCTACCTCTATCCTGTCTGTTGATTTCACCCAGTGTATGGTCACTGAGTTGTCACTTTCCCTTACGGTTTCACAGGTGTGGGTCCCAACGTGTATCATCTGCTTAGATTCCTCAGGGACTAGAGCTGTGTGACATAGGTATGTTGACATTACTATTTCCTGAAAATTTTGTCACTGTAATTGCAAATACACTATTTCAAAATCACAGACAGACTCCTGATCTTTTGGTGCTTTAGGTGTGTTTATTTGCATACAAAATATTGGAGGGGGAAGTTAAATGGTGAGGGGGGATGGCGGAGGAGTGTCCATGGCAGAGTCCAGTCTCATAGGTGCATTGCCCATATGGGCATAGGAAGTGGAGCTGGGCGAGTTTCAATATGGACAGGGTGATAAAGTGGGAAAAAGTGGGTTGACAATCAGGGTAGTGTCATTTCTTGGCGGGGGTCTTGGCATCGTGCTCTGTCTTGTTCCTGCATCTCAGGGACCGTTTGCGGGGTGGTTCTCCATCTGCAGGGGGTGGGGTGCTGGTGTGGTGGTCCTGTGGCGGGGCGTCCTGTCCACTAGCGCCGGCGGAGGTGGTGGGCAGTTCATCGTCCATGCTAGTGTCAGGGGCCCCTTGTAGTGCCACAGTGCCCCTCCTGGTGTTGAGTATTTCCTTCAGCACCCCTACCATGGTGCCCAGGGCGGAGCTGATGGTTCTGAGTTCCTCCCTGAACTGCAAATACTGTTCCTCCTGCATGCGCTGGGTCTCCTGAAACTTGGCCAGGACCGTTGCCATCGTCTCCTGGGAGTGGTGTTATGCTCCCATGATGGAGGAGAGGGCCTCGTGGAGAGCGGGTTCCCTTGGCCTGTCCGCCCCCTGTCGCACAGCAGCCCTCCCAGTTCCCCTGTGTTCCTGGGCCTCCGTCCCTGGACCGTGTGCCCACTGCCACTGCTCCCAGGTCCCTGTTGTTGTAGGGGTGGTGGGTTATCCTGGGTTCCCTGTAGTGGTGGACACACAGCTGATTGACGTGTCCTGGGGACGGAGGTATGGGCCCGCTGGGTGGGTGCTGTGCTGGTGTTACCAGAGGGGGGAAGGTCTGTGGTGGCCTGTGCCTGTGTGAGGGGAATCGACTGTCCCGAGGCCCACGATGGTCCGGGCTGGTCATCTAGATCCAGTTGGACAGAGCTACTGTCATCACTGTGGGCCTCTTCTGTGGGTGGGGTGGAGATGTCTGGACCCTCCTGTCTGGTGACGTTGGGTAGTGGTCCTGCAGGGGTGGAAAAGCATGATTATTGCATCTGTGTGTGTCATGGTGTGCAATGGGTGGGTGAGCGTGTACCCCAGTCCTGTGTGGGGGCTTGTGTGATGATGGTTTAGGGGGGTGTATGGGTATGTGCAGTGGGCACGCTTTAGTGATGGGTGTCCATGCGTTGCTGTTGCATGCAGGGCTTGGTGTTGGGATGTGTGGTTGGTACATTTGTGAGGAGTTGGAGTGATAGGGGTGGGGGCGAGGGTGGGGGTATGTGATAGCATGCAGGTAGGGTGGGGGATATGGTAGTTAAAGGTTTGACTTACCGGAGTCCATTCCTCCAGCTGCTCCTGCGAGGCCCTCAGGATGCAGAATCACCAAGACCTGCTCCTCCCATGTTGTTAGTTGTGGATGAGGAGGTGGGGGTCCACCGCCAGTCCCCTGAACCGCCTGGTGGTGTCTTGAGACCACAGAACGCACCTTCCCCCGTAGGTCGTTCCACCTCTTCCTGATGTCGTCCCTATTTCTTGGGTGTTGTCCCACTGCGTTGACCCTGTCGACTATTCTTCGCCATAGCTCCATCTTCCTTGCAATTGAGGTGTGCTGCACCTGTGCTCCAAATAGCTGTGGCTCTACCCGGACGATTTCCTCCACCATGACCCTGAGCTCCTCCTCCTAAAACCTGGGGTGTCTTTGCCGTGCCATGGGGTGGTGTAGCTGATGTGTGGGGTGGTGTGTGTGGTGTTAAGTATGGTGATATGTAGTGGTGTGTTGTGTGAGGTGCGTGGAAGTTGTGTGGGTGATGGTGTTGTGTGCCTGTGGATGCTAGTTTGTTGATGGTGGTGTCTCTCTCTGGCCTCCGGTCGTGAATTTTGGACGTAGGGGTTTGTGGGTGATGTGGGTGTGTGTTTTATATTGCAATGGGTGTGTGGGAGTGGTGTGTGTATGTGTATCAGGTGTGTGTATTTCGAATTGTCCAATGTGGCAGTGTTGTGTAGAAGTGTGTGTATTTTGAGCGCGGCGGTGTGTACCGCCAATGGAATACCGCGGTTGAAAGACCTCTGCGTGGATTCGTGTGTCGTGATAGTGTGGGCGTATTTCTGTTGGCGTGACGGTGGAGGTTTTGTTTTCGCCAGTTTATCACTGACCTTTGGTGTGGCGGACTTGTGTGGGTGTCTGAATTTTGTCCGATTTCGAGATGTGGGTCATAATAGCTGTGGTGGAATTCCGCGGCAGCAGCGGTGTGTTGGCGGTCTTCTGCCCGGCGGTAAGCGGCTTTTACCGCCAATGTTGTAATGACCCCCATGGTCTCTTACCACCCACCTTAGACCTACTTACCGCTATTTAGCACATGAACTCCTCTCCCTCAACAATGGCAGCCTCTCCCCACTGTGCCAGGCCCTTCCCCCACCCAGACTATAGAAGCGTTCTCCTGACTCATGTGCTTTTTCTCTTCGATCTCCCCAACAATTCCTCCACCAACACATATCACACACCCAGGGGTATGCCCCGCAACCACGGATCCCGAAACACAGCACTCATTCAAACACCTGCTTACTGGACAAGCATGTCATTGAAGTTTGAGACCTTCTAGCTCACCTCTGCCCAACATCTCTCGGGACACTGGACCCTTCTGACCTAGACCAATCACCACCTCATCAAATTCAACATTCACCTACCCAATCAGGCTGAACCCATCAAGATCTCGACCTCCTGATGGCAATGGGAAAAGATCACGATGACAACTGAAAAGCCAAACATCTTGCTTACAGCAACCTGCAGTGAACAAGTTTTACTTCATCTCCAATGTTAGTGATTGGATAACAACCTGTGTGGACTTTCTGGCCCCAATCCACACCAACACCAAACTCCAGATCACAGTGCATACTAGCTGATACACTGAAGACCTCTGACTCACAAAACTCAATTTTAAACACATGGAGCTAAGCCCACAACACAATTGACGGAACCTCCTTCAAGTTGGCCGTCAGGAACTGTTATCAATGACTCAAAACTGATAAACACTGAGCACTATCCTCTCACATGTAGAACTGCAAGAACTCTGTCAAAGAATTCCTGTGCTTGCAGGATCTACATAACAAAATCTCCATTCCCAACTTGGAGCCATTTATAGCAACTTCCCCCCTTAACTGGATTTGCATTCCTTGACACCCTCGACTCAGCTACCAGCACCATTCCAGGCCCTCTGTTATCGTGCTGGGCAGAAATATCCACCACAGAAACACTCAGCACCAGTTATACCATAAAACCCATGTCTCTCTCGGATATACCTCTCTACACATCTTTGCAAGAGGACTGGACCTCATGTGCTCAAATCTTACCTCATACTCAGCCTCTTGCTCTCTACAGCAACCTTCCAGGAAACCTGCAACCTTGCCACTATATTGCCCCTCCTGAAGAAACCTTCAGCTCACTCATTGACCATGTCTAAATACTTGCCCATCTCTCTACTATCCTACCCCACCAAAGTTCTGGAAAAACTAGTCAACCCTCACCTTGCTCACTACCTTGAGATCAACCTCCATCACCAAACACTCTTTATTGGGATTCAGAGCCAACCACAGCACCAAGACGGCCCTCATCATCACCACAGGTGACATATGCCTACTGGAGTTCCACTCGCAGATCTGGCGAGGAGCAGGTACTCACAGTGCATTACTATTGCCTGGGTAACCAGGCGGGGCACCTCTGACTGTAGCACTCAGTGAGGGTCAGACAGGTGCACTCTGCACGTTGGTGAGGTCCTCGTCGCCAGGCCGATGTTGAGGGTAGGATGCAGCAACGCATTGAACTCCCCAGCAGAGCCTGGAGGCAAGGACTTTCCCATTCTCCTGAAGAGGGATGAACAGGGCAGGTGTATGCTCCACTCTGGCTATGGCCAGTCACATAGAAAAGATGTCCCAAGTAGAGAGTGGGTTTTAGATCAATCGTGTGGCAAACTGCAATTACGCTGCCCACAGAGCTTGTGGTGATCAGTGCAGCATACTCAAATTAGCAGCTCATGAGGTTTTTGATGTCCCTGAGACCGCAGGAAGGAACAGGGGCAAACCAGCAAGCCCTTGGTGTCACTCTGGGGTGGTCTTTTGTTTGTAGGGCAGATATCAGGAGGCAGAGCAGCAGTTCCTGGGAACAGTCAATCCTGGCAGAGTGGTGATCCTGGCATACAGCAGTCTGTACTCCAGCAGAGTTTTCTTCAGTCCAGAAGTGTACTATTTTTTGGAGGGGAGGGGTCAGAGACCCAGTACTTATAGCAAAAAGTGCAGTTGATGTGGGGGATGACTTCAAAAGATTTCTGTGAATTGCACAGGTCTCCCTTTCAGCCCCACCCCAGGTCCAGACTATCAGTGGAAGGTAATCAGCTCCTTTGTATGGGCCCTGGCCGCTACCCTTTGAAATATAAGTGGGAGCTGTTCCCTACCTCCTCCCCAGGAAGACCCATCAGTATGCAGATGAATGCAGATGCAGTTGAGTATCCTGTGTTGTGGGTGTCTGAAGGGAATGCACAAGAGTAGCTATCACCTAGCCCAGGCCAGACGTATACTGGAGACAGGCTGTAGGCACACAGGACACTGAGGTCAGAAAAAAGCCCACTTTCTAAAAAGTGATATTTTGTAAAATAGTCATAATAAATCCGGCTCTACCAGTAAAGAGGATTTATCATTACCATTCCAATTATACTAAACATGATGCAGCTACTCCTCTCTGATCTGGAATTACAGCCTGAAAGTATTTGAGAATTCCCAAAGCTGGCCTATGAGAGCTGCAGGCCTCACATCAATGAAAACAACTTTTAGAGTTTTTCATTACCAGGAAATGTAAAACGAAAACGTACATGTCCTGCCTTTTACTTACATGGCACAGTGCCCTATTGGCCACCTAGGGCCTACTTCAGGAATGACTTATATGCAAGAGAAGGGGAGTCTAAGGCTTGGCAAGAGGTTTTGAATGCTCAGTGGAGGTGGCAGTAAGAGGAAGTAAAGGCAAAAAGTCTGGGGTAAGACCACCCTAAGGATGCCAGGCCTAATACCAGCCAAGCATACAAGCTAACAGCAACATGTAACTCAAGCTCTCATCACCAGCATACTAGACTACAGTAATTCTCTCTACTTAGGCATCTCTACCATGCTTCCTAACACATGTCAATTAGTTCAAAACTTGGTGCCATAGTGATACTCAACCTTCCTCCTCAAGTTCACATCTCCGAATACCTCAGAGTTCTGAGCCCCCATCCAGAAACACACTACCATCAAACTACTCACCCTCCTCCACAAGACACTTCACCTCAGTGACCATATCCACTTTTGCCCTTCTCCTAGGCACCTCAAATTGGCTGACTAATTCCGCACCCACATCTGATGCACTAAGATAGAAAGACACACCTACTCCTACATCGTCCTCAGGACCTGGAAACAGCTACCCTTCCTCATCAAAGCACCCAACACTCACTTTGAATTCAGAAGAAACATGGCTTTCCAACTAGGCTACTCTCAGACAAAACAGCTCTCACTTTCCAGGGTACCTGGATATCACCCTGGGTGATTAGCATGCTATCCAAATTGCTATAACATAACAACACATAACAAATTATGTTTTTCAAAATATTGTTGTAAAACCTTCACATTAAAAGAGGTTGCAAATAAAAAAGTCTACATCTACCATGTCCAGCCTGATCCAGCAACCAAAAACAGGTGTTCGAAAAATCCCTGAGTTTCATGTATGAGCTAGAAGTTCATTGCCCTCACAATGAAATTTAACAGGTGCTGCTTTTCCTGGGAAGCACCATTAGTCTCTAACCCCCTCCGAGTTGACAGATTTTGTGTTCACAGCAGCCAAAGCTGTCTCACTTGACATGCAAGATGGGAATAACAACAAATAATGTTAGAGGAGCCCTTGCTCAGTGGATCAAAAGTAACTATCACATCATTTTTGAGGTCTCTAAGTTTTATAAGCAGATGTAGGTTAATTTATGGACAGCTTGAGATTGGTGTATTTTAAGCTAGAAAGCATTGTGAAAGAATCCAAACTTTCCTCCAAATAGTAGCTAGCAAGGGCCAATGGTTTTGTGGCAATTTTGAATGGTTAGAAGTTTTTCTGATCCCTGACACAAGAAAAATACTTCTGTTCATCCCGGTTCTAGATGACCCCTTGCACTGAACTTGTCTTCCAAAGGTGGATAACCCACTTTTCTAACTTACCTGTTCACTGATTGTCTCTGAAAGTTAGAAACTTTGAGAACTCAAGAAGCACACACAACTCAGGCACTGCAATGAACACTCCTTTACAGTTCATGTACCATCAATCATGTACAAGGTTACACATACAAGAAATGAAAGACTTGTGATCAAATGTTTTGTGGAACTAAAGTCTTGAAAATCCCTTCTAGATGTTTCAGAGTGTTATTCATTCCTGGTGGGAGGTAAAACTGGATAGGTGAAAGTCAGGGATAAACAGCATGAACCAACCTGATAACTACGCAACCTCGCTGGCCTTCTCCCGCACCATTCATCGCCAGGGTTTATTCATTTTCAATTCCCACATGCCTCTCCACTGTGGTAACCAATTGTGTCATCATAGGCTGTGGTAAACAGAATGAAGGGTGGAATGCTTGATTCAATTTCAGCCAGTGGCAATTACTGGGGCCACATCCCTGTCCAATGTTTTTTTTAATGACAATGCCACTTACACTCAGCAATATTCAAACCAGTCTTGGTCATGCTCTAATAAGAAGAGTCCAGTCCAAATTGGCAAGGAAGACACTTAAGCAAGGTAAAACAAGTTTCACCCTAATTGGGGCTCTTCAGTGGAGTGCATATTGCTTACAATGGCACAGTGAGCATGAGACCCACATCTGGGCATGCCCATCATACTCAAGTAAACAAAAAAGTGATGGGTAGAGTGATTGAATTAAGCTCTGCCACTGGGCTGCAACCCAGCCCATTCTGTTTCTTTCCCTCAATGCCACCTCAGATTAGACCCTACAATATGCAAATTTAAGAAATTGGGTTGTTATAAGTGGGATAAAACCCCCACCTTAAAGAATGAACACAGTCCTCGGCAAGGTGAAACATTAACATCACTGAATTAACCTGATCTCCACCTCCTGGTAGTTACGTGTTCTGTTCGAGCCACTCACCTGAGTTCCAGGCATTCCGATGGAGGGATGACAATTCCCCAATCCCGGTGAGAAATAACATGACAGCGATGAAGATTACATTGCCCTCTCGCAAGTCCTCAAGGGGTAGAGGGTTTTGGGAAGAGAAAAAGAGAAAATACCAGCTTCTGCTTCATGGACTGCAGAATCGGAATGCTGGACCCTGGAATGTGTGTAATGTTGGGCGTCAGGACTTCTGATTGCTCAAAATCCTGGGTTCTTGGTTTTTAGGAGTCTGGGCTGCAAAATAATTACTTCATTAATACATTGAACTTGCATAAATCACTGTACATTGCATAATGGCGGTTATTGTTCACACATTATGCATACGTTTCTATAAGGCTGAATAATTCTCTTCCTCTTTTTACCATACTTTCAGAGTCGCTTCAGAAATGTCCAAATTCAAAAACAATCAACTTGACTAAAGGACTTATTTGTGTTCTGGTGCAATCTCTTGCCAATTATAGTTTTGATAAACTTGCTCTATTTCCAATCTCCTAATTCTCAGGGGAGTGCTTGTTACGGGAAATGTCTTTCCTTAATGTCTGTTTAGCGGTATCTTGGATTTCCATCCAAACGATAAATCATGCTAGTTCTTATTGTCAAAAAAGATTTTGAAGACAGAGCTCTGTTTCATTTCTTTTAAGTGATTAATACTTAGCACTGTTGGAGTGAATGTTTGAAACTCACTCCAACAGAGGCCACTAGTAGCTTCTAGGGCAGGTCCAGTTGGAAGGTGACAGATTGGAATCATCAGGAAAGCCCTTTTGCAATTTGTTGTGTCTCTGTAGTTTTAAGAAGAGGTCAGCCTTAAGATCCTAGGAATCCACTTCTTTGTCCTGAATACAAGAGAGAACAGGGCCAGTCCTTCAGGGCCTCTCTCAGTAGTCAGATATCAGGTTCAGTCCTCTTCTGATCTTCCTCAGGTCCAGTAGTGTTATGAGGAGGGTACAGGGGATGCCAGATTTATGCCTGGTACCAGCTTGTGGATGTGGGTGATGCCTGGCTCCTTCTTAATCAATATGATACAACATTCTAAGGGTAGCTCTACCCATTTTTGTAGAATTTCCTGAGTGACCTACAGCAAACAAGCCCACAGTGCCCCTCTCAGCCTAATCCCCACCTCGTAAAACCCTTCTCCTATTGTGTAAAGCCCCCCATGGTGTGGCCAGGGAAATAAGCAGGCCCTGCAAAAGAAGGGGCCTGAGCAGGTGCCATCTGACATCTGAATGTGATAGTGGAAGACTCTTTGAAGTTAAATAAGTTCCTGGCCATATCCCAAATGGTCTTTCTGCCAGAAGAATACAAACATCCTTCACTTCAGGCCTCTGTCTCTGTTCTAGGAACAATTTTCACACCTCATTCAGGGCCTGAGCACTCAGAGGGCTATTGCTAATTAGCATGCAGAGGCTTTAGGCAGAGAAAAGGTAACTTTTTAAAGTACATTTTACGATATATTTATTAAGAATCAGACTACACCCTTTGAATTGGGCCTTTAATATATATCACGAAAAAGCCTGGAATCATGTTGCTGTGTGTTTCCTAGATGAAGATAGCATTACTAAATTTAATAGTTCATCATAGTGTTTCCCCATGAAGGAGGAGGCCTTGCTGCAGTAAAAACAGCTTTTAGTTGCTTGTCACTGTAAGTACATGTTTGGCATTAACCTTCTGCATGTCCTACTTTTAAATACCAGCATCCTGCCTTCTAGGCTATAAGGAAAGTAAGGGGGTAAGTTATTACTATTTAAAAGGAATGTTTTACCTACCAAAAGGCTTTATTTTGACAGGTTAAATTGCAGATTTAACACTGCTACACTGATAGGTCAGAAGCCATGTTTACCCTGCCACTGTAATGGATGGCACAATAGGTTCTGCTGCCCACTAGTGGCATTTAACCTACACACCCTAGGTACACCTGGTGCCATATACTAAGGACTAATAGGTAAGTTAAATATTGAAGTTATGGTTATGCCAATTTGACCATGGTAAAAAGGGGCGCATTGGCACTTTACTACTGGTTAGTGCAAGTCATAGAGTTCTACAGCCAGCAAAAACAGGGTTCAACGAAAAAGGCAAGAAATCCAGCGTAACCATACAAGTAAGACAGATTTCCCACACAAGTCAGTCTTGGCCTTGCTTCAATAGAACAGTCCTGTCTGAATGGCCAGGCCAGGTCCTGCCTGAACCAGAAAACAAACAACCCAAGACTAATAAATAGGCACAATTACAACAAGTGCATAACTGCCATTTGGCACTGTAGCTTAGTGCAAAATGCATCCATGTGTTGCACTGTGTTGTTTGAATTGTTCCCATGTTCATGACTGCATTCACAGTCACAAAACAATCATACATCCCCCTGCAGTTAGGAAGGGAGGACCTTGGGACTCCCCTTCCTAATTGCGAATCACAATCCCTATTTTGCAAGCCGGTAACTGGATACCAACGCGCTAAATAGGGATGGTACATTGTACAAGGCCATTATGCGGTCACAAACGGTGATTTTCACCTTTTGTGACTACAAAACTGCTTTGTACATCGGGCCCCAATTTTTGGAAGTTCAAAAGATAAAATGAGTCATATTGAAAAAAAGAAACCACACCAAGTGTAAAGGGAGGCGGCTATGTGTAAAATTTGGGAAACCTTTTTGAATTGAGGAGCCTGACACCATGATAATTTAAAATAAACATAATCTTGTGCTCTAGGTTTTTACAAATGTCAAATGAAATATTACTTACATACCAATATATACATTACACATTGTATTATATGGTGTTTACATTTATTGGAATGACTTGAAAAATAAATAAATAAACAAATAAATAGATAAATAAATAAAATCCAGTTGATTCCTCAATCTCACTACACCTTGACACATTTATATTAAAACATTGAATTGCTATAAAAGCAAATGCAACAATTAAGTTAGTAAAGAGACAGCACAAACAATAGACTAAACAGAATGAATACAAACTGTAATTTCTTCTATTTCCATGAACCATAGAGGCAGGAAAATATCTAGTGGAGTATTAAGCATCCATGTGATCTAAAATCGTCTCTCACTTTCCTACCTCTTGACTATCCTTCAAAATGTCAACGCACTCCATAATCTTCCGTGGAATTTCCAGCAATTTAAACTGAATACTTTTAAACAGTCAGGAAAAAAGCAAAGGGACTTCTGTTATTTTCAGCCCTTTTGAAAAAAAAAATCCTGACTCTTTGTCTTAAATAGAATTCTAAACAATTAGATTCAAAAACTCATCACAGCTTTAAAACCTGGGAAGCTGCATCTTCCCCCTCCTCAGGGAGGGGCCTGACAGGAATCAGATGGGAAAATGCTCATTTCATCAGTCCTTCTGGTGGAAAACTGATGCCAACCCCATTTCATCAGTCCTTCTGCTGGAAAACTGATGCCAGACTGCAAACTATATTTGTTAGAAATGGGGTCTCTACTTGGCAGTGGTTTGCACTCTGCCCACGTAGGAATCCTCACTCTAGTTTGGGTAAGGGAGCCACACAGCTAAGATAACCTCTGCTCACCCTCGTTGTAGCTTGGCACAAGCAGTCAGGCTTATCTAAAAGGCAATGTGTAAATTATTTGTATACACACACAGAGCAACACAGTGAAAACACCACAAAAGTACTCTACACCAGTTTAGAAAAATAGTCAATATTTATCTGAGAAAAAAAGACCAAACCAACAAAATTCCAACATACGCAAGTTATAAACTTCCAAAGATTGAATCTTAGTAAAGCACTTAGAAGCACAAAAGCTCCAAGTAGGGCCATCACAGCATCTTGACAGAGTAGTTCCCAACCATCAGACACCACTTGTGAGAGAGTGCTGGCCGGTCACGTAGTCGCGCGGACCCCACGTACAGTACCTTGGAAAACAATAAGGAAACAAAGACGATGCATGGAGTCGGAGAGATGAGGCATCACTGGAGCCTGTGATGCATTGGGTCTGTACTGGAGGAGGAGGAGAGGTATAGGTTGCTTACGCGAGGCATCGACTTCGAGGTGTCGGGATCACACCACAGGGCCACAGGTGTTGCTGTGGAGTCGGAGTCAGATGTAATGGGCGTCAGTGACACAGCACCCTGGACTCATGCAGTGGCAGGACTTCAGAGGCACTTTGGCAGCGTCAGGCCTGTGGCATCAGTCATGGTTGTTGCACTCAGCGGGGACCACAGCTCCAGTGCAGGCAGCGGCACAGAGTTGAATAGTGGTGCTAGTTCTAAAGTCGCTGTGGAGTTGATGTGCTTGTTTCTTCTTGGTTACACCAGAACTCACACCCAAGGACCCAGGAACTCAATTTGGCACCACTTGGCAAGTCAGGACTCTCAGCAGAATATCCCAGGTGCTAGCAGATGAAGACTTTGATGTCCTTGAGACTTCTTAACAGGAGGAAACCTTAGTCCAAGCCCTTGGAGAACTTTTGGAAGCAGGATTTAGAAAGCAAAGTCCAGTCCTTTCACTACCAGGACAGAAGAAGCAGGCCAGCACAGCAGAGCACTAGGCATAGTGGCTGTCCCTCCTACAGCATCCAGCTCTTCTTCCTGGCAGAATGTCCTCAGTTTAGAAGGATTCTAACTTTGTGGGGTCAGAGGTTCAGTACTTATACCCATTTCTGCCTTTGAAGTAGGCAAACTTCAAAGAAAAGGGTTTTGTAGTGCACAAGACCCTGCCTTTCCTGCCCTGGCCCCAGACATACTCGAGGGGTTTGAAGACGGCTTTGTGTGAGGACAGGCACAGCCCTGTTCAGGTGCAAGTGCCATCTCCTCCCACTACTCTATCTCTGAAACACCCATCAGGACATACAGGGCATACCTCAGCTCCCTTTGTGTGACTGTCTAGAGTGAATTCACAAACAGCCCAACTGTCATCCTGACCCAGACGTGTATTCCACAGACTGGCAGAGGCACAGATGAGTTGTACATGAAAATGGCCACTTTCTAAAAGTGGCATTTTCAACCTTACAATCTAAAAACCAACTTCACCAAAAGATGTATTTTTAAATTGTGAGTTCAGAGACCCTAAACTCCCTGGGCCCAATTTACAAAGGTAAACATAGACGTTTTGTCAAAACTTAGACCAAACGTTTAAGTTTGCAACTTTGGGAATTCACAAAGGACATTTATGAGTAGGTTCTTTACCTGTCAAGATACTACTCGTAAATGCCCTTTGTGAATTCCCAAAGTTGTAAACTTAGACATTTGGTCTACGTTTAGCCCAAATATCAAAGTTTACCTCTGTGAATAAGGCCCCATATCTCTAGCTGCTCACAATGGTAAATTACACTTAAAAGATTTCACGGCAATCCCCAAGTTACCCTATGGGAGGGATAGCCCTTACAATAAAGAAAAACGAATTTTGCAGTATTTCACTATCAGGACGTGTAAAACACACTGGTACATGTCGTTCCTTTTACATACAGTGCACCCTGCCCATGGGGCTGCCTCGGACCTACCTTAGGGGTAACTTACATGCCTTAAAAGGGAAGGTTTGGACCTGGCAAGTAGGTGCAATTACCAGGTCAAAATGGCAGTTTAAAACTGTTCACACAGACACTGCAGTGGCAGGTCTGAGATATGTTTACAGAGCTACTCATGTGGGTGGCCGCAATCAGTGCTGCAGGCCTACTAGTAGCATGTGATTTAAAAGTCGTGGGCACACATGGTGCACTATAGTATGGACTTACTAGCAAATCAAATATACTAATCATGGAAGCCAATGATTAATACAATTTACACAGGGAGCACTTGCACTTCTGCACTGGTCATCAGTGGTAAAGAACCCAGAGTCCTAAAACTAGCAAAAATGAAATGCAGCACACAGTCAAAAACAAGAGGTGAGAGGCAAAAAGGTTGGCAATAACTCTGCAAAAGAGGCTATTTCCAACAATATTCAATTACGTTGAGGCTCCAGCGCTCTTGCACATAACTTTAATAAATCTTTCCACAAATACATGATGGTTCATGTTCATTTATGGGTCCCTAAATTCATGACCCATTGTCGAGGGCTGATTTTCAGAGATATTGCCTCTTTACATTTAGTAGTAATACGAAATTGGTTTTTAAGAACCATAACCTTTTATGGATCCAATCACCTCCTAATAAATGTATTAATTGGGAGTTGTTTATAATGTGCTACCCCTTTCTGGTTACTTCAGAATACTGGGTGGAACACAGAAAGTGGGAGTTAGAGTTCAATTGTTGAAGGAAGGAATCTGTTATGATATTATCTAATGACCGTCTCTGAAGGAGAGAAGTTTAGTTGAATTCAAGCTAGAACACATCGGTTTCAAGCCTATATTGAAATGTTGAAAGTTTGGTTGCTCTCTGAAGCTTGGGTTAGTTGTGAGGATGCATTCTGGGCCACTTTGGTTTGGCCCATCATGCGACAGACCTTTTTATCTCAACACAGAAGATAATGGGAGTTTGCATAATTTCAACCATTACCAACTAACAGTGTGATATATTAGGCCACACAGGAATGAGCAAGAACCAAAACTAAAGTTAAGGATATTATTACAAGTTATCAGTGAAGTTAATGTAATTCAATCTAAAACATATGCCTTAAAGATGCAAGATCACAGCAGGATAGCCAAATCTGCTGAAGACGTTTTGCATGTCAGCATAAGATGAATAATAACATTTTATGTTCAGTGAACAGTCTTTGCTTCTTTCTTCTTAACTTGAATAATATCTAAAGTCATCTAGCTTGGGGCCTAAATCAATCAAACTTTTAAGTCTGAGCAGAAATCTCAAAAGGATAAACATAATTAGAATAAAAGGAAATATTCAGGCCTGGGTGTAGGATTCCACTCCGCTTGCAGAGTTTGTGGAATTCGGGCACTTTGCGCTACATGCGGTAGCGGAGAGTTCCTGAATTCTGCACTCCGGCCAGGGGCGTGGTTTTTTCTCACTGACAAGATTGGATTTTGCCACTCTCTCATGACAATGACAATACTCCTCGGAGCACAAGATTTAGCTTTCTCTTGCGTTGCTTCCAGCTCTGCCAGCAGCCAAAACGGGCCGCTTGCGAGCGCAAACTCACTTCTGAAATAGATTTTCTACTCCAGAGCCACTAAATCTAGTTGAAAAGATATTTTTTTACTAGATTTTCTTCTCCAATGGGCCCTGCAATTTGCTTTTGAGATTGAGAACATTTATTTTCAAAACAGGAAGGAAGTGTGTCAGAGACTCCAACTTCTTGTTCCTTTCCAGCAGGCTCCTCCCAGTGCTTTGTCCATCCCCTGGTCACTTCTGACTTTGATTTTGAGGTGAAGGATCACTCTCTTTGTCTCCTGGATATACCTTTGGACTTAAGGACTTTGTTTTTGTGAAATCACACAACTAAGTTCTAAAACCATTGTTTTGTTGTTTGTTTGCTTGGGCATGCACCGGTATTTCTTTGTACTTTAAGTTGATTTTAAAAATTTAAAGTGGCGGATGGCCTGGAGTTTAAGTATGGCCCTAGTTATTATTTATTTTGCATTTCATTGATTTTTCAACATGATTACAATATTATTTTTGTATGTGGCCCAGATTTCCAAAGGGCCATTTAGCCAGTTGGACCAGGCCAGTACTAGTAGTCATCAGTGCAGGAAATAAATGTTTCAGTGGTATGTTTAAAACTTCATTTAGGTCAGGGTTGGCTTTGGACTGAATTTAAAATGTAGGATATTGTTTGCATTTCATTTTTTTGTAAAACATGTATATATTGTGGAGTAATAATATTTGATGGCATAGGAGGATGTTGTTTGACCATGTGGCTTCTAACTGTTTTGTCCATGCAGCCAGTGTCCCTTTGCCACAGGCTTGCATGTTTCCTTCTTTGTTCTCCTTGATCCTTGCTGTTGTTATTTTAACCATGTGGCTGGCAGCCATTTTGTGCATGCAGCCAGTGTCCCAATGGCATAGGCTTGCATGTGTTCTTTGTTTGCCGTACCGCCTTGCTCCTTGTTGTTGTTGTTGTTTGACCATGTGGCTGGCTGGCAGCCATTTTTGTCCATCCGGCCAGTGTCTTTTGGTATAGGCTTGCATTTGTTCTTTGTTCTCCATGCTTCCTCCTTGCTCTTTGTTGGTTTTGGTTGACAATTGTTTTTACTTTTATATTTTTGTTTTTAATTTTAATTTTTAATTTTTAATTTTAATTTTTAATTTTTATATATTTTGTTTTAAATTTTTTAAAATATTTTGTACCTTTTTATTTTTTATTTGTAAGATTTATTTTTTATTTTTTTATATTTAAGTTCATATATATTTGTTTTATAATTATTTATTTTATTTTAATTTTTATTTAATTCTGCATTTGACCTTGATCCATCCATCCATATTCATCCTCTCCATTCCAACCCTCCATCCATTTATCCACCAAAGATGCACAGCTGCACTACAGCATTCAGTTTCTTAGGTGTAATCTTGTTTCCTCCAGGACACCATGGCTGCAGAGCACCGCAGACAAATCAACTGCATAATACATTTTGTTAAAGATTATTCCATTTCCCCTGGACCAACTTGCCGCCATAGGTTATTTAAAGGATTATTCCCTTTAACCATACATCTCTCTCTGACTACCACGGGTGTCTACTTTAAAACAAATGGACATAAAGCAAATAGTTAGATCCGCCTGTTGTGTTGTCTGATTTGAAATGTCCTTTTTATGGTGTGGCTGTGTGGTTTGCCTTTTCAATGTTTCATCAAATAGGTATATTACATAAGTAACCAACCGCACTAAAACTGCATTTCTCTGTCCTATTTTTAACCTGCAACAGTGCCATGTTTCACTAACTACATGTTTTTCTTGCTTGGTCGTTTTTTAGGTGCACAAGAGAAGAGACCCAAAATCACCCACAACAGTGCCAAAAAGAAGACTTTGCAGTGCCTTCAGTCCACAGGCACCAGACTCGTTCGCTTGTGCATCTTAGTGAGAAAAAAAAGTGAACCTTCTTTGGGAGGCATGTGCCTGCCACACGGGGTTCTGGAGAGGAACCTGGGAGCAAGTCTCCAGCATCAACATCACCACCCAAACCCAAGCCCAAGACCAATGAGGCAGCCACTGCAATCATGGCGATGCGGAGGAGCAGTGATGTTGAATTGGATTTGTCCTTTTCACAAAGAAGTACCCAATTGTTTCAGGAAAGAGAGCAAAGTGGACAGCAGCCGCGGCCAGATCTTCAGGACGTTGGAGCAGAACAGGAGGTCAAGCTTTCTGTAGAGCAAGAATTTAGAATCAAAGGCTCCCAAATCTCCAGTAAGAAAAAGAAAGGTTACTACTCCACCATCTTCTCCAAGCACCAGTTCTGATGACGATGATAGGGACATGGAGAGTCCGGGAGATGCCAGGAGAGGCAAGGGGAAAGAAAAGTTTAAAGAAAGCCTTAAAGCAATGGAAGGGGATGATGACGATGAGTCAGTCATTGTGGAAGCGGGCCCTGAGGAGTCCGACATTAATATCCAACCTGCTCTGAGGGATGTGGCACAGACATCATTGCTAGTTCCTATATTTGTAAGGTCCCAGCAGAGACCTGACATAACCCATACCTTAGTAGAAGTATGCACCGCAGGGAGGCAATCGACACACCCACTCACTTCCAGTTCTTCTTCGGGCATTGGCAGTGGCCCAATAAGAAATTACTCCTCACCAGTTTGGGACTTTTTTTTCTGATTAGCAAACAGGAGGAGAACACTGCCATAGGCTTCATTTGCCATGCAACACACGTCGAGGTAAGCCAGGTTCACATTATGGTACTGGAGGCCAGACAACCCATACGAAAAACCATCACGCAATCCGGTGGGAGGAGCACCTTAAAATATGTCTCAGTGCGGTCGCTGTGGTGAAAGTGAGGAGAGCCAGGAAACATGAGCTACAACTAGTCAAATCACAGTAGAAGGTGAGGAAGAATAGAGTGATATCATCCTCATGCAAAGCAGCCCTTTCCCCAGCAGTGTGCCAGATTCACCCACCTCAGTTACCTCACAATGCCACAGGAAGACTCACAGTCAGATGGAGACACCACAGCATAAGGTGACTGCACCACGATACGCATTGAGTCTACCACATCTACATCTAAAAAGTTGCCTGCGTAAGTGGCCCCACAAAAGAAGAAAATCCAGGCTACAATTATGGGCATGTTTAGGTATGTTTAGGCAGGAGTGGCCCTACGACCACAACCACCCAATGACACATTTGTACAATGGAAAACTGGCAACAATATTAGCACTGGATCGCCTCCCTTTTATTTTTGGGATAGGAGTGGGATTCTCAGAGTTTGTGGCAGCCCTGTGCCTGAAATGGAAGGTGCCAAGCTGGACCTATTTTGCTCGAGTTGCTGTTCTAGCGCTGTATCATGATGTGCTGCAATTGGTTGGACAAGCTTTGCAGCTAAGAGTTGTCCACACTATCCACCTGACGACAGACATGTGGACCAGTTATCAGGAGACTGATTACAGGTGAATCACTGCACACTGGATCTCTTTTCTGAGGGTGAAGCAAAAGCTATCTGCAGGTCTTGGCCCTTAAGACATCAATAAGAGCGTTCGGCAACATGCAACAGTAGACATGTTCACCATGGAGAAGTTACACACTGCTTCAAACATCTTGGAGGAGTTTAATAGCAAAGTGTCTGAATAGCTGCGACCCAGACTTCTTTGGGTTTGATTTGTTGCCATGGACAATGGCAGTAACATAGTTAAGGCCATGGCAGGCAGTGGCTATTTCAGGGTCCTGTGTTTGGCGCACTGCATCAACCTGGTTGTGCAAGACTTTCTTAAAAAAGAAGACATAGTCAGCAACATACTGATCACCTGCAGATGCATCTGCTTCATTTCAGCCATTCTTTTAAAGCCCAGAAACAGCTGTGGATTATTCAGCATGATAACACAGTACCAGTTAAAGCCCTGATACAGGAGGTGCCAACACGTTGGAACTCAACCTATAATATATTGCAACGTCTGTTTGAGCAGTACAAATAGATCAATGAATATGTCATTCAGGATGAGCTGATGCAATTGGAATAGCTATGACCATGGATGCTTACAAATGGGGCCTGGTCAAATGCCTCACAAAGATGCTGCTCCCTTTTGAGGTTTTCACATGGGAAGTTAGCAAGGAGTACAGTACAATGGGCCTGCATCTGATACAGGAGCAGCTAACAAAGGTGTCTGAAAGGTTTGCATTCAGGGGTGCAAACAAAAACCCAGAAGCGCATACCTTGGTTAGTAGCCTAAGCTGTTGCTTGACTTGTAATGCAAGGCTGGAAAATGACACCATCTCGTCCAAAGAGTACATGTGTGTCAGCGTACTTGACCCACGCTACAAAAAAATACTTTCCGCTATCATTCCTTTTTCTGGACGGCATGTTTCACAATACAATAGGTAGACTGTTGAGAAAGCAGGAGAACTGGAAGAAGAATTCTGGAACTTATAGTCCCACTTTGAAGTTCTGGGGTGCTGCCTTCAACTTCCAAAGAGGGCGGTCTTGTCTCACATCCGCCAACCCTACCAACAAGAAAACCGGTGACAACAGCAACAGAAAAATCTGACCCAAGCTCTCCATTGGCTTGGTTTCAAGTGGCAGGTCTTACGTCCAGTGCAGAGGTGAAGAAAAAGCAGTTGACCAGGTGATAGCATCAACGACCATCAGGGGATGCTCCAGGAGTATCTGGATGACCCGAAAGAGGTGTATGTGAATCAAAACCCATTGGTGTATTGGCATGGGAAGATGCACCAATGGTCAGAGATCAGCAGGCTGGCAATAAAGTTTCTGGTTTGTCCTGTAGCCAGTGTGTCTGCTGAATGTGTAATCAGTACAGCTGGTGCAGTTGTTACAGTAGGAAGGACCAGTCTCTCTCCTCAAAAGGTGGAGAGATTGACCATGATCAAAATGAATCAGCATCTTATACCACCTGATTACACCGTTCCCAAAACACCACAGGAGGATGAACAGGATGATTTGTCAGAATCAAGCATGTTAGCTGACCAACTTTTAGGTGAACCACCAGAGTTTGAGGACAAACTCTACTTCCCAGATTGAGTATGCCAGTGCCACCACAGAACTTTTTCATTATTTCTCATTCAGCTTTTTTTCCTCTTTCTTTGTAGAACAAATATATATATGCTAGTGCAACATTATGTTTGTATCGGATTTATGCTGCCCCACCATTGATTTTATGGTCACATACAAGCTCAGATTGGAGTTGGACCCATGTGCAGTGAAAAAGCCCCCACATACCCTTCAGGATGTTGGAAATGATGCCTGCCTCCCTCACATGCCATTGCCAATCCTATTTTTACATCACCCAGCAGGGCTGCCCTAGAAGATCATTGATTAGAAGACTGGCAGTGCCAATGTCTCATTCCAATGTGTGGATGCCATCAAAGAGGAGATATTTTGTTTTGTTCAACCACCATACTTGGAATATTTTGCAAGTAAGCAAATATTGCCCCAATGAGTGGTGATATATTGATTGATTGTGATTGTGAATTTTTGCGTGATGTCTGTTGTGTGTGGTGGCTGACAGTGAGGAAGGGAGTTCAACAAAATTGTAAACTTGTTTCCAATTATTTGCAATGTTTGGGGGATGACGGGTGATATTGTTTTCCTGAAGGTGAATGGGCTTTCAAAAGTAGTGAAATTTACTTGCACTGTCTACTTCTTTTTTTCTGGTTCCTCATAACAAACCAGCCACCTTAGTTACCATTTGCAAATCTACACAAAAAAATACTCCAGTTCTGTTTCTCTATTTGTTATTCAACAGCAGTGAACTTCAGACATCTATCTTGCTTAGTTGGGGACTGGGACAGAGTTTCTCTGAATCTGGAGGAGGAAGATGAAAGGACTCAGGGTGGGACTACATCACCAGCTAGAAAGGAGAAAGTTTTCAACTTCAAAGAGAACCCATGATGATGGTGAAGAATCTGAGGACTAGTACTCACTCAGCTCTGTGAACTAGAGAGAGGTGTGTTGATTTGGAAATGCTGCAGAGTATATGAATGCTGAATTGTTACTCAAAGGTAAAACTCCTCTTATGTTCATGCTCTACCTCAGAGTCTTCTTAGTACACTTCTGACTCCTCATGAAGCTTACCTAATTTTCTTTTGTCCTTTTCCGTTACTCTGTAATAAAGCTCCTGTTTTTTTCAATACAATGGCCTTCTCCTGCCCAAAGAAAACTTGTAAAGCTCAAGACTCTAGCTTACCTACCGGACAGGTTCAGACAGGCACCAGAATGACAGACATTCCAAAAAGTATGTAGATGAATCACCCAATTTAGCAATACAGTATCATTTTCCTTTTAGCAATCATAATTTTTAGAACTGGGCAGGTTACCTTCATTCTTCCATATTTCAAAACTAGAATACACAACTCTTAGGAAGTTTTATCTGGGGTCTTTCTGGGGCAGAAAAACTGTTTCCAATGCATTTACTGATTGTTGTCATGCTTACTTATCATTTTCTTTCTTTCCACAACAGATTGATGACGGTGTGCTGCTCAGCACCCCAACAAATATTGTCATGGTTTCTTTTGTGTAGTGTTTGCCTTTGTAACACTTTTCCCCAAATCACTTTTCCCATCCATTCACTGAGCCACTAACTCCCTTCCCCAAGGCTGTGTGATTTATTGAAGTGTTGCCTAATTCAATTTACACCATAAATGAATCACACACTTGCTGGGGCATATGTGGAAAAAGCAACATCAACTCACTGCATGACCTTCTATTACTTGAGCAATATTCCACACCAGCCCTGTGAACATCTTCATTCATGCCAACTTCTGACGCCATGATCTAATTTCCTAAGTTTAGTTTTATACTATAACTCCCCACCATTGCTCAGAAGAAATTGAAACTGCTAAATTTTATTATCATATCAGGTGTTCTTAGCTTTGTGTCTATGTTGTCAGTGTGTTAGTCTTGTCTCAGTCTTCCTACAGTTATGATAATATGATGATGACCCACTAACTCTCTGTTTTCTTTCAACCGATTTGACAGTGATGGATAACCCTTTGATTAATTCTGCAGTTGGAGTTTGCATAGGTGTGAGTGGCACCTTCTGCCAAGTTCTGTCTTCGCTGTTAGTGTGCTAACCTGCTACTACTGCTATCACTTACCTACCACCCCCTTAAGATGCCATCTTGAGTAAAACCCTGCAGTAAGAAGACTCCCTTGCTTCATCTAGTCTGATAAGAGAAGAACTGTGGCTTGAAGTGAACTTGTTAGTATTTAACTCCTACTAAATAAGATATTGTCTCTGTACTAAGTTTTGTAAGCAAAATAGGCAAGGGCAATCATCCCTTGGTAGTCAATAATAGTTGCAGAGGGCAATAGAGCAAGAGTCTAAGTAAATGACATACACTTTATATTTAGCAGATAAAAAATAAAAGGCTACACTAAAAGACACTAGTGCAAACTAAAGGTCTAAAACATCGAAATAAAGATTTGAGATGCAAATTAAGTAAAAAAAATGCTTTATTATTTACAAATGGAAAACCCTCCCTCTCCACCCACAACAGTCCCTCACCTCTCCCTGAACAAATAACCCTGTCCCCAAAAAGTCCAACAAAAAGTCCAAAGTCCAGCCCAAATCACTCCCCACCCTCTCCACCCACAAAAAGTCCCTCCCACCAAATGCTCTGCTCTATGCTGGCGAGCCAGCTCTCCAACCTGTACATCCACTCGAGGATGTGTTGTAGCACTGCCCTGGTGGAGTGGGAGGGTGCAGCAGCAGGTGCAGTCAGGGACCCTGATTGCTTGAGGCAGCGCCAGCTATGTACTGGCTGGAAGGCTGGGGGCTGGTGTGCTGCTCTGCTGGGTCCTGGATCCGAGGCAGCTGTTTTGAACTCTTCCTCCTCCAGGATCACCAGGTGCTGGTATTCAGCCTAAATGTTTACCAGCCTCTGCTGCCACAGATGGGCTGCTATCTCCTGCCTGGTTGGTGGTAGTCATAAGGCAGGAGTAGCTACATTGAGAAAAAGAAGAATAATAAAAGACGAATTGTAAACAAAACTCTCAACAAACACTTCTTCAAATAATAGATAGTGGTGGCACAGTAGCACTACATTGCTGGTCCCCTAGGCACAATAGAATTTGATGTGATTATTTATGGTTAGGAGAGTCACAGGGCTGATATTTTATTTGTTTATCTACACATGCCTCACATAAGAAGCCCTAACTGTCAGAGGCAGAATAAGACCAAATGAAAAAAAAACTGTGTTTTTGTTTTGTTTTTAAGGTTTCTCTAGTAACTGTAACTGTACAGATAAATTTAGTGGAAAAATAAAAATGAATTAACTCTCATTATGATGAGTAAGGCATTATGCACTATGGAGTACAGGTTGTTGTGCCAAATAATTGGAGGCATGCTAGCCAGCACTTCAAGTATGTTGCTACTGTATGGCACCAAAGAGGCAGATGAATAAATATAAGATACATCATATATGTCATGTATAAAATGGGAATATATTTTATCCTATCTGCTGTAAGTAGATGGGGAAAATGATGCACTGCACTACAGGGAAAGAAATGTGCTATATAGATTGCAGTTGTCACGTTTGTCACAGAGTATCCCCTACGCCAAACTTGAAATCAAATCAGGCACTTACTAGCCCCACTTTACTCATTAGTCTCACCCATCATCACAAATTATTTCCAACGAATTGATTTGCTGGGCAGGAAGGAAAGTAAAGAAACTTGACTTACTCTGTTGCAGAGTAAGGTTGATGAATTAGGCAGGTAGGTAGAGCTTTTGCTATAGAAGAATAAAGAGGCATCACTGATCTCTCTATAGAAGAGCTCCCTTCTTTATTCATCCAAGCAATTATTAAATCTTCCTTTGATTCTTCACCTATATACACCCATAGGCACCATGATTGAAGCTTACTTTCTCTCATTCAGTCTTTCACCCATATGCACAATCCTTTATCCATCCATTCAGTACCCACACCATCCACCCTTTCTTTCAATAATCCTTTCACCCATCAACCCATTTATTCAATATCAATTCTCACCCATGCATGCTTTTTCATCCACCCAGGCATTCTTTCCTTTCACTCTTTTCACCCATCCTTTCTTTTACCTTCTGTTCTTTCATGTTTCCATTAAGCCATCATTTTTAGCATACCATATGTGTGCTTTTGCTGAGTTGCAGATAGAAGAGGTGTTAAGTAACCCAACCACCGTTCTAGCTCCAATGTGAGGGGTTCATGAATCCGATCACAACAACGTCCTTGTAGCTGGTGAGTAGGGGTAATTGTCAATAAGCTAGCAATTTGACTTACCAGCAGCCTTCTCTGCTGCCGCATCTCCCCATGCTTCATCTGCTCTTGCAGGGGTCAAACTTGTGCTGGCTTCACTGGTGACTGGTGTGGCTATAAAGAAACAGTATACAGTTTTTTAGATGTCAGATACCATTCTTAATTTTTAAAATAAAAAAATGTAAACACAATCGTTATAGTTTGGTTAGCACTGCAGTATTTTATGTCAAACATATCACTCTGGGCATTTTGCTGGAATGTTAGAAAACCAAGGTAGTCAAGCCAACTAAAAGCTTTGTGTAATAACGGGGCAGAGCTATAGCCTATAATTGATGATGACTCAGAATCATTGAAAATCAGCGAAGTAGTGGCATACAAAATGGTCAATGAAAGACAGAAAAAAAAGATAATGCAGTGATAACAGGAATTAAACAAAACTTGGATAGGGCAGTGGGAAAAAGGGAGACAGTTTAAAGAAAGTAAACAAGGCAAAATAAAAAGTAGCATAAAAGTGGGGAGAGGTGAAAGTTAGGGAAATAATAATAATAATATTAAATAATAGAACTTAGGAGAACCATCAGCATCTGCACTGGTAGTGGTGAAGGAAGAAATAAGGGAAAAATAAACAAAAATGCAAAAAGTCACAAAAACACAAAACAATTAAAGCACTGTAAAAATAATGAGACACAAAAGACACACTAATACAATAGTGGAGGGTGGAGGATTACAAAGATTGAGGACAGAATGAAGTTGAAGGCCCAACACCATAAACAGAAAGAAAAACAAGATGGCAGCACCCATGCAAACTGTGTGGTGCCGTTCTTGTGCAAATTTGAACGCAAGTACGTACTTTGTGTTGCGTTTGATGTCAAACGCAATGCGAAAGGGCTCAACAGAGAACTCCGCCCGCAAGTGGTACTCCGCGTAGCACGCCAATGTTTTTTGGCCACTTTGCGGAGTTCCGTGTAGCCTGACTTCGCACACTCTGCCCAGGCCTAGAAATAATATGGAAGTGCAAAAAGAGGAACGGTGTCAGCATTTCAGAAGCTTCGTCAAGAGTCTTCTTAGAGTCAGGAAATTAGTGTTAGCCTAAGCCACACTTAGAAAAGCATAGGGACAAAAAGGATAAGTCAGAGGTCTGTGCCTCTCAAAGTTCAGGGAAAAATGTTCTTAAATCCATCTATGACAATGCTAGTTAACACCACAAAATTCTGTTAGGAAACTCCCTCAATCACGACTTCACAGGTTCCATTGTATTCTTCTGTCTATGTTTGTAAATTTCCAACGTTCACATAAAACCCCAGAGCAGTCCTGAGGATGCTCCTGTCCTTGGCCTTATGGACATCATTTTTAACATACTGTAATGGGACAGTCATCTCACTCTCCATTTCTCCACAATCTTCCATCATGATTTCCTTCTTAGGCTCTCTATTACTAAGAGTATAGCACATCTGTTTCTAAACTGACAACTCATGTAAATGGGCCTGAAATGAAATAACACGTTAGCAGAAATGGAAAACAATTCTCACGTTAAAAGAAATACAGGCCTAGTCGAGTCAACCTTAAACATTATTTATGAATGCACATTCAATTTCACATTATACTGTGCACATATTAAATTCCCTAAACATGCATAGTTTCTCGTTATGTCTCTAATCTAGTGTCAAGGTAGCTTAAATCCCTGCAGTTAAATGTTCAACTTCATCTTGTTCCTATTTATTTTCAATTTTAACTTTTGCTGCTCTAGATTTCATTCCTTCTCTTCTATTTTCCACTAAATTTAGAACGGCTTTCTCAACTATTGTCAAAGCACATGTCAGGTTGTACAAACTGTGTCTAATGCCATGGTAGGTTTAAAGAATCCTTTAACTGTATCTATGTTCTTTGTTTTGGGGTTTTTCTTTAAATGTTTAAGATTACGAATTTATAATTTGAATCATAATTTGAATAATAACATTGAACATGTTCTTGTTCATAGAGGAGGCTCATTAACAAGCTACAAATAACACTGTAAGTCAAAGCAATATGGTGATACTTTATTCCTCCTGTAGCTGATGCAGGTAATTGTGTACACATGTAACATCCATAGTGTCAATTTATAATACACATTTAATAAAAGATCTCCTCTAGAAGCATCTTTGTGCAAATCCTTCTCACTGAGTGAATGTACCATCAATAGGAAATGGGTTTTAGGGGCACTTTAGATCTAGTGTTTTCTAGGCTAGAAAGTGCAGGTCAACTCAGTCCTTTAAGCAAAGAAATCATTACTATAATTGTCACATATCATACTCACGCAATTATATATCTATGTCTACCATTACTGTTATTAATAGGCTTTATGGTTTCTCTGATTTCAGACCATTTAATAAGTGCGGCAATTGCAAAATACTTCTTTCCTGTGCAATAGTGGAAAACAATGTTCATGTAATGAAGTTCAAATGTTCTTGTATTCTTCGTTAGTCTACCTTAACCCTACTCTGTGTACTTCTACAGGACAACTTTACCATGTATCTAAAGACTTGGTGCTTTTTTTAATTCTTTACAAAGTCTATTTAAAATGTCTCTAATAAATGTGCAGTTCAAATTCACTACTATATACATTCAGGATGAAATGTCTCTGTCTATCTTGTGGGAATAATATTTCGAAGTTCAGTTCAACCATAAAGTTCAATTCAAGGAGGCTCAGCTGGATTTGAATTGTTATAACTAAAGACAAAAATTATCTTTCCCAGTCATTGGTAGTAAAATGTGTCCAACAGGTACCCTTGCTCTCTTCGATCTCCAGTCTTGACCAGATTACTTGTCTTTTCTGGAAAATATTGTGCAATTTGTGTATGAGGTAATTTCTGTCCTCTTGGCCACTTGTCCCTGGGTACAATTTGCTTTGGCATAACACTAAGGGCCAGATGTAGCAAAGGGTTTGCGCCTCGCAAACGGCGAAAATCGCCGTTTGCGATGCGCAAAAGCCTCTTTGCTATTCAGAAATGCATATTGCGAGTCGTGACCGACTCACAATATGCATTTCAGAATCGCAAATAGGAAGGGGTGTTCCCTTCCTATTTGCGATTCGGAGTGGAATGCAATTCCATTTGCGACCGCATATGCGGTCGTAAATGGAGTCGCAGTTACCATCCACTTGAAGTGGATGGTAACCCACTCGCAAATTGGAAGGGGTCCCCATGGGACCCCTTCCACTTTGTGAATGGACCCACAAATATTTTTTCAGGGCAGGGAGTGGTCCAAGGGACCACTCCCTGCCCTGAAAAAATACCGAAACTAAAGGTTTCGGTTTTATTTTTAAGTGCAGCTCGTTTTCCTTTAAGGAAAACGGGCTACACTTAAAAAAAAAAAAACTGCTTTATTTAAAGCAGTCACGAACATGGAGGTCTGCTGATGACAGCAGGCCTCCATGTTTGCGAGTGCCTAGACTCGCTCTAGGGCCGCAATTAGCGACCCACCTCATGAATATTAATGAGGTGGGTCATTGCGACCCCATAGCGAGTCGCAGTCGGTGTCTGAGACACCGTACTGCATACCAATTTGCGAGTTGCAAATTGCGAGTCGCAGGGACTCGCAATTTGCAAGTCGCAAATTGGCGTTTTGCTACATCTGGCCCTAGGTCCTTCATCAGGATCTGAGTTTGATGCAGTCAACTTCTCTGAATTTGACCCTTCTGTACTGACTTCACCTGTGGACCTACATGGACTCCTGTCAGACTCAACAGATGCATGCTAATTCCCAATACTTTGACTGACCTACTTCCTTCGTCTCACTGTAATAGGCCTTCCTGGGACAGTTGCTGTTGTATCATCAAGGGGACACAGGACTAAGGGGGTCATTACAACATTGTCGGTAAAAGGCACTTACCGCTGTGCAGAAGACCGCCAACACACCGCCGCGGCTGCGGAATTCCGCCACGGTCATTATGACCCACTGCCCGGAATCCTCCAAAATTCAGACACCCACACAAGTCCGCCACACCAAAGGTCAGTGATAAACTGGCGAAAACTAAACCTCCACCATCACGCCAACAGAAATACTCCCACACTATCACGACACACGAATCCATGCGGCGGTCTTTCAACCGCGGTATTCCATTGGCGGTACACACCGCCGCGCTCAAAATACACACACTTTTCCAAAACGCAACCACATTGGACAATTTGAAATACACATACCTGATACACATACACACACCACTCCCACACACCCAATACAATATAAAACATACACCCACATCACCCACAAACCCCAACGTCCAAAATTCACGACCGAAGGCCAGAGAGAGACACCACCATCAACAAACTAGCATCCACAGGCACACAACACCATCACCCACACAACTTCCACGCACCTAACACAACACACCACTACATATCACCACACTTATCACCACAAACACCACCCCACACATCACCTACACCACCCCATGGCACAGCAAAGACAGCCCAGGTTCTTGGAGGAGGAGCTCAGGGTCATGGTGGAGGAAATCGTCCGGGTAGAGCCACAGCTATTTGGATCCCAGGTGCAGCACACCTCAATTGCAAGGAAGATGGAGCTATGGCAAAGAATAGTCGACAGGGTCAACGCAGTGGGACAACACCCAAGAAATTGGGAGGACATCAGGAAAAGGTGGAATGACCTACGGGGGAAGGTGCGTTCCGTGGTCTCAAGACACCACCAGGCGGTTCAGGGGACTGGCGGCAGACCCCCACCTCCTCACCCACAACTAACAACATGGGAGGAGCAGGTCTTGGCGATTCTGCATCCTGAGGGCCTCGCAGGAGTTGGTGGAGGAATGGACTCTGGTAAGTCAAATCTTAACTATTACATCCCCCACCCTACCTGCATGCTATCACATACCCCCACCCTCACCCTCACCCCTATCACTCCAACTCCTCACAAATGTACCAATATCACAAACCACACATCCCAACACTAAGCCCTGCATGCAACAACAACGCATGGACACCCATCACTAAAGCATGCCCACTGCACATACCCATACACCCCCCTAAACCATCATCACACAAGCTCCCACACAGGAATGCCAGCACTGGGGTACACGGTCAGCCACCCATTGCACACCATGACACACACAGATGCAATAATCATGCCTTTCCACCCCTGCAGGACCACTACCCAACATCACCAGACAGGAGGGTCCATACATGTCCACTCCACCCACAGAAGAGGCCCACAGTGATGACAGCACCTCTGTCCAACTGGATCTAGATGACCAGCCCGGACCATCGTGGGCCTCGGACAGTCGGTTCCCCTCACACAGGCACAGGCCACCACAGACCTTCCCTCCTCTGGAAACACTAGCTCAGCACCCACCCAGCGGGCCCATACCTCCGTCCCCAGGAAACGTCAATCAGCTGTGTGTCCACCACTACAGGGAACCCAGGATAACCCACCACCCCAACAACAACAGGGACCTGGGGGCAGTGGCAGTGGGCACACGGTCCAGGGGACGGAGGCCCAGGAACACAGGGGAACTGGGAGGGCTGCCGTGCGACAGGGGGCGGACAGGCCAAGGGAACCCACTCTCCATGAGGCCCTCTCCTCCATCATGGGAGCATAACACCACTCCCAGGAGACGATGGCAACGGTCCTGGCCAAGTTTCAGGAGACCCAGTGCATGCAGGAGGAACAGTATTTGGGCTTCAGGGAGGAACTCAGAACCATCAGCTCCACCCTGGGCACCATCGTAGGGGTGCTGAAGGAAGTACTCAACATCAGGAGGGACACTGTCGCACTCCAAGGGGCCCCTGACACTAGCATGGACGATGAACTGCCCACCACCTCCGCCGGCGCTAGTGGACAGGATGCCCCGCCACAGGACCATCACACCAGCACCCCACCCCCTGCAGATGGAGAACCACCCCGCAAACGGTCCCTGAGATCCAGAAACAAGACAGAGCACGATGCCAAGACCCCCGCCAAGAAATGAGACCACCCTGATTGTCATCCCACTGTCCCACTTTGTCACCCTGTCCATATTTAAACTGCCCCAGCTCCACTTCCTATGCCCATATGGGCAATGCACCTGTGAGACTAATAGACTGGACTCTGCCATGGACATCCTCCGCCATCACCCCTGACCATTTAACTTCTCTCTCCAATATTTTGCATTTAAATAAACACACCTAAAGCACAAAAAGATCTGGAGTCTGTCTGTGATTTCGAAATAGTGTATTTGCAATTACAGTGACAAAATGTTCTTGAAATAGTAATGTCAACATACCTATGTCACACAGCTCTAGTCCATGAGGAATCTAAGCAGACACACGTTGGGACCCACACCTGTGAAACCGTAAGGGAAAGTGACAACTCAGTGACCATACACTGGGTGAAAACGACAGACAGGATAGAGGTAGTAGTGTAAAAGTACATGTAGTAGGCAGAAATGTATTATCACCTGTGTTTCACTGGAAATATTGCTGGATCACTGAGTCCCTGTTCTGCATGTCTTCTTCCTCTGCTTCATCCTCATCACTGTCCACAGGCTCCACAGCTGCCACAACACCGCCATCTGGACCATCCTCCTGCAGAAAAGGCACCTGTCATCGCAAAGCCAAGTTGTGATGCATACAGCAGGCCATGATGATCTGGCACACCTTCTTTGGTGAGTAGAATAGGGATCCACCTGTCATATGCAGGCACCTGAACCTGGCCTTCAGGAGGCCGAAGGTCCGCTCGATCACCCTCCTAGTTCACCCATGGGCCTCATTGTAGCGTTCCTCTGCCCTGGTCCTGGGATTCCTCATTGGGTTCAGTAGCCATGACAGGTTGGGGTACCCAGAGTCACCTGCAAATGGCGAGGGACAACTGTTAGACACACACTAACCTGTAGGGATAACCCCAGACAACCATTCCCACTGTCTTGCTTCCAGGGGCTCACCTAATAGCCACACACAGTGCCTCTGGAGTTGACCCATTACATAAGGGATGCTTCTATTCCGCAGGATGTAGGCGTCATGCACTGAGCCAGGGAACATGGCATTCACATGGGAGATGTACTGGTCTGCCAAACATACCATCTGTACATTCATGGAATGATAACTCTTCCGGTTTCTGTACACCTGTTCACTCCTGTGCGCGGGGACCAAAGCCACATGTGTCCCATCAATGGCACCTATGATGTTGGGGATATGTCCAAGGGCATAGAAGTCACCTTTCACTGTAGGCAAATTCTCCACCTGAGGGAAAATGATCTAGCTCCGCATGTGTTTCAGCAGGGTAGACAACACTCTGGACAATACGTTTGAAAACAGAGGCTGGGACATCCCTGATGCCATGGCCACAGTTGTTTGAAAAGACCCACCTGCAAGGAAATGGAGCACTGATAGCACCTGCACTTGAGGGGGGATTCCTGTGGGATGGCAGATTGCTGACATCAGGTCTGGCTCCAACTGGGTACACAGTTCCTGGATTGTGGCACGGTCAAACCTGTAGGTGATTATCAAATGTCGCTCCTCCATTGTCGACAGGTCCACCAGCGGTTGGTACACCAGAGGATTCTGCCATCTCCTCACATGTCCCAGCGGACGGTGCCTATGAAGGACAACAGCGACCACAGAGTCAAACAACTCAGAGGTACGTACCCACAGTTTACACAGAACACCAATCTTACACAAAATGTGGCCTGTATGTGTGTTGAGACTAGGCCTAGGTATGTGTGACGCAGTTGGAAATTAGGCCATGTGGGCCCCTGAAATGGCGGCTGCCTGACCTCTAAAGTGGGACAATGGGATGTGAGGTAACTGCGCTGGCGTTGTACACCGTCTCTGTAGGCGGTCGGAGACTGCGGCGCAATGCTGCATTGGTTAACATTGGACCCTATGGGTGCCAGGAGCCAATGACGATGTACGCCGGCGGTGATGGTACGCACCGACGCGGACGTGACCGCCGCGGACATGACCGCTATTTTCTATCTGTTTAATCACTCGATACCTGATCTTCGACAGGAGAGGACCTACACTGCAAGTGCTGCTGTGACCTCGGTCTGGAAGAGACAATGGCTCGTGCATCTGGGGAAAGGACCCCTGCCTTCACATCGGAGGAGTTGGAGAAGCTTGTCGATGGGGTCCTCCCCCAGTACACGCTACTCTACGGTCCTCCAGACAAACAGGTAAGTACACAGGGAGCATGTTGTATGGGCTATGCCTGTGTGGAGAGGGCTGAATGTAAGAAGGAAGGGGGCAGAGTTCTGCGTGCATGAAAGACGATGGGTGCATGTACCACATGGCAATGGTAGGGATGGGGGCCACTCACTTTGACGGTGCAGTTGGTAATGACTTCTCTTCTTCCCCTGTACATTTCATGTAGGTCAGCGCCCACCAGAAGAAAGATATTTGGCGTGCCATCGCCAAGGACGTCCGGACCCTGGGTGTCTACCACAGACGGAGCACCCACTGCCGGAAAAGATGGGAGGACATTCGTCGCTGGAGCAAGAAGACGGCGGATGCTCAGCTGGGGATGGCCTCCCAACGTGGGAGGGGTGCCCGTCGAACCATGACCCCCCTGATGTTCAGGATCCTGGCTGTGGCCTACCCGGAGTTGGATGGGCGCTTGAGGGCATCACAGCAGACACAAGGGGTTGAGTACACTATCATTCTGCTGACTTTGCACGCAGTGGAGTTGTCTGGGTGGGGGAGGAGGGCTGTGGGTTTCCCTAGGCCAGAGCGAGTTCCGTAGGCTAGGCCCCTCCGTAAGGCATGGCCCTTTGGCCCCCCACCACACCTCTGTAGAGTGCCAAGTACAGCTATTCATGCCCATGTGTCATCTATGTGTGCAGATGTCGTCCATAGCCTTGTAGGCCATTTCCCAGGAATTGCACTGTAGAGCCCAAGAGCGCGGCGTAGTGCAGGGGGCTTCTGTGTCTGTCTTGTCCGCCAACGGTAGCGGTAATGCATGCACTCAACATGTCTTTCTTCTGTTCCCCCCCCCTTTTTGTAGCCTCCCTGTTCTTGTGTGCATTAGCATCATCAGGCGGAGGAGCAGTGGCACCGGAGCACGAGGGAGCTGCATCCCACATGACCATGGAGGGCCACACTACGGACTCAGAATTCACCAGTGGGACGGAGGGCGACGGGAGCTCCATGGCGGGGACAGGAGCTGACACCATCGACACGGACTCGTCCTCTGATGGGAGCTCCCTTGTGGTGGCGGCAACATCTGTGCCCCCCGCATCTACAGGTACAGCCGCCACCCCCCCTACCAGCACCGCCCTCCCAGCAGCCCCTCAGCGTGTGCCCCGTGCCCGCTCACCCAGGAGGGTGGGCATCACCTTCACCCCAGGCACCTCAGGCCCTGCCCCAGTCACCCCTGCTGCCGTCAGTGAGGAGGCCATTGACCTCCTCAGGTCACTCACTGTTGGGCACTCTACCATTTTGAATGCCATCCAGGGTGTAGAAAGGCAGTTGCAACAAACCAATGCATTCCTGGGGGGCATTCATTCTGGTCAGGTGGCCCTTCACCGAGCCTTTCAAACTCTGGCTTCAGCACTGATGGCAGCCATTGTCACTGTGTCTAGCCTCCCCCCTCCAACTTCCTCCACCCAGACCCAATCCCCTGTACCTCTGCCTATCCCAAGCACACCATCAGACCAGCCTGCACACACCTCACCACACAAGGGAAGCTCAGGCAAACATAAGCACCACACATCACACAGGCACTCACACAAGCATCACACACATGCAGACACACCAACATCTACTGCCTCCACTGTGTCCCCCTCCTCCTCGTCTCCCTCCTCCCTCCCAGTCTCGTCTAAACACACACCTGCATGCAATACCTCTACAGCCACTATGTCCCTCTCTAGCACACCCACCACCACACCCCGCTCACGTGCAGTCACCACCCCCACTACCATTCATACGTCCCCTGTGTCTTCTCCCAGTGTGTCTGTGATGCCCCCTCCGAAGATACACAAACGCAGGCACACACCCACCCAAGAGCCATCCACCTCACGACAGCCTCCAGCGCATGCACTTGCACCCAAAGTCACCAAACGTACACCTCCTACTACCACCACCCCTTCCTCCACTCCCAAACCCCCTCCAGCTACCTGTCCCAGTGTGTCCAAAAGAATTTTCCTATCCAGCCTTGACCTTTTTCCCACACCTCCCCCACCCCGTCCATCTCACAGGTCCCGTACTAGCACCTCAGCCACAACATCTCCGGGACCAGTGGTGCCTGTAGTCACAGGTATGTGGAGTGCACCGGCCACCAGGACAGCCAGTGTGTTACGGAGCCACAGCAGTCCCCCCCCTGTGAAGCACCAGAAGTTGGCCAGTGCCCGGCAGGAGAGGGGGAAGACTCCAGCCACCCAAGCTGCTCCCAGGGATCCCGGTGGGAGTGTGGACTCAGCCTTGACACCTCCCAAGGTGGGAAAGGGCCACAAGAAACCTGGCAAGTCTGGGAAGAGCAGCACGGCGGAGAATACTGCCATCATCCCCGCTGCCCAGGAGGGCCCCGCCAGTCCCATCCCCGCTGTCCAGGAGGCCACAGCCAGCCCCATCACCGCTGCCCAGGAGGCCACCACCAGCCCCAGCCCAGCTGCCCAGCTGCCCAGGAGGGCCCTGCCAGCCACAGCCAAGCTGGCCAGGAGGCCAATGCCAGCCACATCCCAGCTGACCAGGAGGGCCACGCCAGCCACAGCCCAGCTGCGCCATGAAGAACCGCCAGCACAAGACCCGCTGGGCCATGAAGGACCGCCAGCACAAGACCCGCTGGGCCATGAAGGACCGCCAGCACAAGACCCGCTGGGTCATGAAGGACCGCCAACTCAAGCACTGCTGAACATGGCAAGCACCGCTGAACAGGGCACCGCCAACTCAAGCACCGCTGAACAGGGCACCGCCAACTCAAGCACCGCTGAACAGGGCACCGCCAACTCAAGCTCTGCTGAACAGGGCAAGCACCGCTGAACAGGGCACCGCCAACTCAAGCACCGCTGAACAGGGCAAGTACCGCTGAACAGGGCACCGCCATGTCAAGCTCCGTTGAACAGGGCAAGCACCGCTGAACAGGGCACCGCCAACTCAAGCACCGCTGAACATGGTAAGCACTGCTGAACAGGGAACCGCCAACTCAAGCACCGCTGAACAGGGCACCGCCAACTCAAGCTCCGCTGAACAGGGCAAGCACCGCTGAACAGGGCACCGCCAACTCAAGCACCGCTAGCCCATAAGCTGCTGGGGCACTGACGCAACTGGGACCGTCACGGGGTGAGTGATGCACTCTGGGCACCAGTCCCCCTCCAGAACCAGTGGAGACATGCATCCACTACCTCTGTCCTTCACAGGATGAAGCACTCTGGGCACCAGTCCCCCTCCAGAACCAGTGGAGACATGCATCCACTACCTCTGTCCTTCACAGGATGAAGCACTCTGGGCACCAGTCCCCCTCCAGAACCAGTGGAGACATGCATCCACTACCTCTGTCCTTCACAGGATGAAGCACTCTGGGCACCAGTCCCCCTCCAGAACCAGTGGAGACATGCATCCACTACCTCTGTCCTTAACAGGATGAAGCACTCTGGGCACCAGTCCCCCTCCAGAACCAGTGGAGACTGTTATCCACTTGAGAGACTGTGGCTTTGCACTCCCCAGGATGCAGCAGTGGGCAAACCACCCACTGTAGAGACTTGAGAGACTGTGGCTTTGCACTCCCCAGGATGCAGCAGTGGGCCACCCACCCACTGTAGAGACTTGAGAGACTGTGGCTTTGCACTCCCCAGGATGCAGCAGTGGGCAACCCACCCACTGTAGAGACTTGAGAGACTGTGGCTTTGCACTCCCCAGGATGCAGCAGTGGGCAAACCACCCACTGTAGAGACTTGAGAGACTGTGGCTTTGCACTCCCCAGGATACAGCAGTGGGCATGGAGCCCCCTCGTGGATCTGGCGTCATGCACTCATCCGGCTGAGGTGCCCCCCTTTCCCTTCCCCCTGAGGTGCCTGTTGTATTTCTATCTGATGCCCCTGCAGTGTTCTCTGTGTTTTGATCTGGTATCGAGTGTGGGCCTCGCCCATGCATTTTGGGCCCAGTGGTCCACGGACTATGAATGGTGCAATACATGGACTACTATTCTTGGTGTATATTTTGTTAATGGTGTAGATATGTATATTTTTCCGTACTGCATTTTAATATATTACAATGATTACACTCATTTCCTTTTGTCTTTGCATTTTTCCAGGGGGGTTGGGGGGTGTAACTATAATGTATAGATATGTATTAGTGTGTGTGTTGTAGTGGGTGAGGGTGGGGGTGTTGCGTGTGTGTGTCCCTGTTTTTTCCCTCCCCTCTCCCCTGTGTCGTAGGTGCAGTACTCACCGTGGTCTTCGCCGCAGGCGTTGGTGCTCCTGGTACAGGAGCAGGAAGACTATCGCAGGTAGGATTTGGAGTTCCGGGTCCATGGTGTCCTCCTTCCTCGTGGAGTGTGTAGAGGTGAACGTTTTCCCTTCGAAATCCTGTTTCCGCCGTGTTTTGATCCGCGGTGAATCCGCCCCGGAAAAGGTGGCGGATTGGCCTGTCATAATAGTGTGGGCGGTACATTGTCCTCCGCCTGTCTGTTGGTGGTGACCGCTGTGCTGTTTGTTTGTACCGCCGTGGCGGTCGGAGTGTTAAAGTGGCTGTCTTTGTTGGCGGTTTCTGCCACGGTCGTAATTCCAAACTTTTTACCGCTGGCCTGTTGGTGGTCTTACCGCCGCTTTAACACCATCCGCCAGGGTTGTAATGACCACCTAAGTGTGGCGTGCACCCAGTTTGGAAGACCTCCACACTTCACAGCAGTCGTAGTGACCAAGATCACCTGAAAAGACCCTTTCCATGAAAATTCAAAGCACATTTTGCACACTTGTTTCTTCACCATAACCCAGTGGCCGGGACTGAGATCATGGCACTGCTCTTGTTGTGGCTGAATTGTAGCCTCTCCAACCTGGTGGAACGCAGAACAAACTACATCAGCTAGTGCCTTGCAGTAATCGAGGACAGTGTCATCTGTAATGTCATCAATCACATTGCAGGCACAGCTATCTGCTTGCTTGGCCCATGATGATCTCCTGGACAACAGACCTGTTCACCTATCTGGAGTACTGCGTAGGCTCATCAATACAAGAGGCAATGCATCAGGGCTTTCCAAAGAAGTGGAAGCACACACTGTAGCCAGTCTGGATTTCAGTGTTCCATTGACCTTTTCCACCAGGCCTGAAGCCTCAAGTCGGTAGCTGCAATGTAGCCTCTGCTACACTTGCAATGCTGCTCCCAGTAATTTCAGGACCTCGTTATTAAAATGAGCTCCTCGATCTGACTCCAGAGAAGTCAGGAACCCGAAACATGGAATGAGCTCTCTTAGGTGTAATTTAGCCATTGTGAGACTGTCATTTCTAATTGGGTATGCTTGAACAAAACGAGAGAAAATGCAAACAATCACTAGAAGGTATCTCAATCCATTGCACACAATTATCTCACTGAAATCTAACTACATTCTGTTGAAGAGGCCACCTGATCTCCCTATATGAGCTTGTTTGCCTACATTCATCTGTTGACATGTAACACATCTATGACACAGTGCTTCAGCCATCAGTCTAAACCTGAGATTGAACCATGTCTGTCGAAACAACCTCACCATTGCATCTCATCCTACATGACCTGGACCATGGTAATGTCTCACCATAGGTGGTAACAAGCTGTCTGGCAACACAAGACTACCATCATTTGAAATCCAAATGTCATCATCATATCTTTTGACAACCTGCTGTAATCCATCCTTGTTGTTCAGCTTCTGACACTTCTTCCTGAAATTTCTTGACTTCTTCCCATGTATCTTCTGTAATTACCAAGCGATTGGAATTGGCTTCATCTGTTCCCTCATTTGATATTCCCCATTGAAAGCACAAGCATTTAAGGCACAATAACTGGCAACCTCATCAGTATTTCTATTTCCAACACTCACATAGGTCCTCTTTATTGCATTGGCGGTAAATGCTGCTTACCTCCACGCTGAGGGCCGCCAACTTACTGCTGCACTGGAGAATATCCGTTCACCATATTATGACACACACACACTAATCCAACAGAATACAGCCACATACACAAATCCACCGGACCAAAGGTCAGTGAAAAAGTGGCAGTCCCAAAACCCATACAGTTACACCAACAAAACAACGCCCATCACATTATGACCCATGAATCACCACGGCGGACATTCAACGGTGTTAAACCATTGACGGTATACACTGCTGCGCCAACAATGGACACCCACATACAAAACAACACCACATTGGCCAATACAAAATACACACAACTCACATTCTTAAACACACCACACCCACACCACTATAAAACACCCACCCACATTACCCACAAACCCGTACGACCAACATTTGCCACCAGGAGACTGAGAAGAAGAGCACAGAGACAACTAGACCCACACACCACTTACACCCACACACCCTTCACGCACTCCACATCAAACACACCACCACATTACCCAAAACACCCTCACCAACACACTTCACATAACACCCATGGCACCACAAAGGCACCCCTGTTTCACTGAGGAGGAGTTAAGGGTCACGGTGGAGGAAATCGTCACGGTAGAGCCACAGCTCTTTGCAACACAGGTACAGCAAATATCCATAGCAAGGAAGATGGAGCTATGGTGGAGAATCGTGGACAGGGTCAACACCGTGGGACAGCACCCAAGAACAAGGGATGACATCAGGAAGAGGTGGAACAACCTACAGGGGAAGGTACGTTCCATAGCAGCAAGAAACCAGCTCGCCATACAGAGGATTGGCGGTGGATCCTTACCTCCTCCCCCACAGCTTACAGCACGGGGTGAGCAAGTCTTGGCATTACTGCATCCTGAGGGACTCGCTGGAGTTTCCAGAGGACTGGACACTGGTAAGTCAACATTTAACAATTATCACCCCCATACCTGCATGCCATCACACACCCTCACCCTCACTCCCATAACTCCTCCACATCCCACACACTGCACCTACACATCTGACTAATCCCAATGCCAGCCCCTACATGCTGTACCAATGGATTGATACCCCTCCCAGCCCTGCATAGACACCCATCACTAAAGCATACACAGCATAGGGAAACTAACACCAACCATAGAGGGGAAGCCAAGGAAGTACGAACGTTATACACATGAAGCATAATACATCATTTACATCCCCACAGGTACCCCAGCCAATGTCAGTGGAGAGTAGGTGCCACCACAATCCAGTCCCCCAACAGAAGAGGCCCCCAGTGATGACAGTAACTCTGGACTTCTGGATCTGGAGGACCTACCTGGCTCATTAGGGACTACTGGACAGCCAGTGACCCAAGCCCACTCACAGACCACCACAGAGTCTCTTCCATCACGAACCAACACCACCCACCCAGCGTACCCAGGCTTCTGTCCCCAGGACATGTCAATCAGCAGTGTGCCCACCTGTACAGGGACCCCAGGCCACACCTCCCCCCAAGACAATCAGGGACCTGGGGTCAGTGGCAGTGGGCACACCGTTCAGGGGACTGAGGCACAGACCAACAGGGACACTGGGAGGACTGCTGTGCACCAGGGGGAGGACAGGACCAGGGAACAAACTCTCAAGGAGGCACTCACCGAGATCCTGGGAACCTACGAACATTCCCAGGACACGATGGGCCAGATCCTAGACAATGTGCAGGAGAACAGGCGGCTGTATCTGCAGGAGGGACAGTATCAGGGGATCAGGGAGGACTTGCAGGCCATCATCACCACCTGATATCTATAGCAGGGGTGCTGGCAGAAATGGCCAACATAATGAGGGTGGCAACAGCACACCAGCGGGCCCCTACCACTAGCCACTCATCTGAACAGTCCTCCTCTTCTGCGGCCGCTAGGAGCCAGTAGCCCCCACCACAGGACCCACAGGCCACCAGAATCCCTCCAGCTGCAGAAGGTGACCCACCCCGCAAACGTTCCCTGCGACCCAGATAGAAGCCAGAGACACTTGCCAAGACCACCTCCAGGAAATGAGACTCTCCTGATTGTCCCCCTTGTGTCCTAATCAGTCACCTTGTCTACCTTGAACTGCCATTGCCCCCCTTCCTATGTCCCCATGGACACTGCACCTGTGCTACAAACAGGCTGGAACAATACCCTGGACTTTCCTCCATCATCACCCCATTCCATTACACATTCCCCTCTATATTTTAGCACAACAATAAACACCCTTGGATAAAATTCAACTACTAGTATTTCATGTATTTCAAATTTGTTTTGTGTGAAACAGCTACAACCATTGCAAATGAACTGTACATAGTGTGAGCATAGAATGAATGACCTGTTGCTGGCTGTTGTGATCACATCAGGACATTGTTGTCATATCACCAACATCTGTAAAATTAATTTCCATAGGTAACAGTAAGTAGGGGAAAGAAGTGGGTAATGCCCGCATGCCAATGCCACACAACATACACCAATAGTCATAGAAATGTGAAGTTACACTGTCTCACCTGTGTGTCATTGGAAGCACTGACGAATCACTAATGTTCTGTTGTCCACATCCTCATCCTCGCTGTCCTCAGGGTCCACTGCTGCCACAGGAGCATCTCCAGTCTCCTCCTCCTGCAGAAAAGGTACATGGCGACTGAGGGCCAGATTGTGCAACATGCAGCATGCCAGTACTATCTAGCAGACCTTCTTGGGTGAGTAGCACAGGGATCCACCTGTCAGATGGAAGCACCTGAACCTGTCCTCCAGGTGGCAGAAGGTTCTCTCAATTATCCTTCTGGTTTGCCTGCCCATGTGCCTCATTATACCGTTCTTCTGTCCCTGTCCTGGCATTCCTCACAAGGGGCAGCAGCCACGATAGGTTTGGGTAACCAAAGTCACCTGCAAATATTGAGGAACAACATTTAGCCACACACTATCCTATTTGGCCAACAGTATAGGCATACACCAACATACACTTGGTGGGGAACAAGGCTCACCTATTAGCCACACCCTGTGCCTCTGTAATTGGGCTATCACATTTGGGATGCTGCTATTCCTTAGGACAAATGCATCATGCACCGACCTAGGATACTTAGCATTGACATGAGAGATGTACTGGTCCGCAAGGCACACCATCTGCACATTCATGGAGTGGAAACTCTTATGATTCCTGTACACCTGTTCATTTTGCCGGGGGGGGGGGGGACAAATGCAATATGTGTTCGTCAATCACCCCAATTATATTGGGGATATGTCCCATTGCATAAAACCCGGCCTTCACAGTGGCCAAATCCTCCACCTGTGGGAAAGCAATGTAGCTACAGATGTGTTTTATCAGGGCAGACAAGAATCTTGCCAGCCCTATTGAGAGCATTGGCTGTAACATTCCTGCTGCCAAGCCCACTGTCAATTGGAAAGAACCAGTTGCCAGGAAATAGAGCACTGATAGAACTTGCATAAGAGGGGGGATCCCAGTCGGATGACGGATAGCTGTGATCAGGTCAGGTTCCAACTGGGCACACAGCTCTGTGATTGTGGCCCTTCCCAGTCTATAGGTGAGTATTATGTGGCTGTTAACCAGTGTAGCCAAGTCCACCAGGGGTCTATACACAGGGGTATGTCTCCATCTCCGATTCATCCACAGCAGTTGGTATCTAAGGAACACAAGAGTGAGTAGGCTGTCACAATTTGAACAACTATACCACAGCAGCAGTCCACATCGTGCAATCATGTTTTGAGACAGTGTAATATTAAAGTATGTGCCTATATATCCTTTGACACAGAAATTATCGATAGGCCTGTTCAACCCCCCTGAAATGGCGACCGCCTGTCCTGTGTGGAGGGACAGGTGGAAGTGAGGTAATGCCGCCGACGTTGTGCGTCGTGGAGGTAGGTGGTCAAGAACCACCGTGCAATTGCTCATTGGATTATATTGGGTCCTATGGGGTACAGTGGCCAATCTGGATCTACGCCGCCGGTGACGGTACACACCGCCATGGATGGGACTGCCATTTTATTTCACATTCCTCACTTGTTTCCTGACCTTCCATAGGAGAGAACCTACACTGCATGTGCTGCTGTGACCTGTGTCTGGAACCATGGCCCATGTGACCGAGGAAAGGGCTCCAGCCTTCACTTCGGAGGAGTTGGAGCGACTGGTGGATGGGGTCCTACCCCAGTAGGGACAGCTGTATTGGCCTCCAGGTGAGTACACTGTGGGCACGATGCATATGGCATGCTGCATGGGGGGGGATTTCCTCTTGGCGGTGTACATGGTGTGCGCTGGGCTATAAATGTGCCAATTGGGATGGAAACGGGTATGGTGGGCCATTCGTCTGACAGGCTGGACTGTTTGTCTAATGGTGTTCTCCTGTCTGTATTGCCTCTGCAGGTCAGCACCCATCAAAAGAAGGGAATATGGTGTGCAATCGCCAAGGACGTGTGAACCCTGGGGGTCTATGGCAGATGGGGCACCCACTGTCCGAAACGGTGGGATGACATGAGAAGCTGGGCACAAAAGACAGCGGAGGCCCAGCTGGGGATGGCCTGCAAATGAGGAAGGGGTTCCCGTCAGACCCTCACCCCCCTGATGGCCTACCTTGAGCTGAATGGGCGCTTGAGGGCAACACAGCAGCCACAAGGGGGTGAGTACAGTGGGTATCATTACAACTTATGACTGGTAGGGTGGTATCCGGGTGTTGGTTGTATGTTAGTGGGTGCCCCTAAGGCCAGGCCAGACATAGCAGCGTAGGTCCTCTAGAGGCTAAGGGTTGAATGGAAAATACTGGTTACCTAGCTTGTTAGCATTCACTTCTAGGCAGGGCTGCGAACGTCCCAGGTGTGCTGCAGTTGGCAGTGTGTGCCCCTCCTCATGCCTTGGTGACTAGCCATTTCACTGGTAGTGCAATGCATAGCGCATAGGCCTGTTCCCTGTGTCTGAGGGTGCTGTGTATGCCAACTGTGGTGGTGGTGCAGTCATTGACCCAGTGTATCCTTTGTCTCTCTCCCCCCTTTCTTGTTTTGTCATCCTGTCCTTATGTGCATTAGCATCATCTGGCAGAGGAGCAGAGGCACCAGTGACAGAGGGAGCTGCATCCCACAGGACCCTGGAGGCAGAGTCCACCGATGCTGAGGGAACCAGTGAGATGGAGGGTGAGGGGAGCACCACGGCGGAGACTGGAGGGGACAACACAGACTCTGATACCTCCTCCGATGGGAGCTCCCTGATGGTGGCGGACACCTCTGTGACCACCCCAACTGCAGGTACAGCCACCATCCCCGTATCAGCACCGCCCTCCCAGTAGCCCCTCAGCGAGTTGCCTGTGCCCACCCACCTAGGAGGGTGGGCATCTCATTTGCTCCAGGCACCTCAGGCCCTGCCCATTGAGCCCTGCCGCCCTGAGTGAGGAGGCTATTGACCTCCTGAGATCCATCTCTGTAGGGCAATCAACCATTGTGAATGCCCATTGTGAATGCCCAAATGCCCAAATGCCCAAATGCAGCAATCTAATGCATACCTGGAGGGCCTTCACAGTGGATTGGCGGCCCAACAGAGATCGATCCATGCTCTGGCCTCCTCTCTGATGGCAGCCATTGTCCCTGTTTCAACCGTCCCCCCTCCAACGTCCACTTCCCAGTCCCATTCTCCTCAACCCTGAACTATCCCAAGCACACAGCCAGACGAGCATGCACACAGGACAACACCCAAGAGTGTCACAGCCAAACATAAGCACCACAATTCATCTCACAGGCACTCTCCCAAACACCATTCAGTTGCAGACACAACAACATCCACTATTTCCACTGCCTCTTCGTCATCCTCCACCTCCCACCAGTAATGTCCACACTCACACCTCCAAACACTACATCATCATCCACTACCTGCATCATCACCACACCAAGCAAAACACACACCTCACGGACAGACACCTCCACAACTTCCATGCACACGTCCCCTGTGTCCTCTCCCACCGTTTTCTGTTCCCCCTCCTTAAGTACACAAACGCAAGCACTCAGACACCCAACAGCCTTCCACCTCACAACAGCATACAACCCACGCACCTGCACCTAAATCCAGCAGACAAACACCTCCAACAGCCACTCCCTCATCCTCCACTCCCATTACCTCTCCCTCTTCCCACCCCAATGTCCCTAAAATGTTTTTCCTTTCCACCATTGACCTCTTCCCTACCTTGCCTCCTCCCCCATCCTGAATATATGGCCAGGGTATCAAGAACCCAGCCACACCTCAGCCAAACAGTCCACGGGCCCAGTTTTATCAGCACCTACTCATGGTGGAAATGATCCCAGGCCACAAATACTGAAGGGGAAGGAGCCTGCACCAGTCAGCAAGAAGGGGAAGGAGCCTGCACCAGCCAGCAAAAAGGGGAAGGAGCCTGCACCAGCCAGCAAAAAGGGGAAGGAGCCTGCACCAGCCAGCAAAAAGGGTAAGGAGCCTGCACCAGCCAGCAAAAAGGAGAAGGAGCCTGCACCAGCCAGCAAGAAGGGTAAGGAGCCTGCACCAACAGCTGTCACGGAGCCCCCTCCCACCAGCCGTGGTTGTGCAGCCATCTGTGAGTGCAAGGGCTGAGCAGGAGCATCCCATAACCACCACCACAGTGCTGCAGTCACCGCCGGCGGACGCCATATGATCCAGCCTCCGTGGGCTGCTGTGCGGCCTGCCCCCACCAGAACCAGTGGGCAAGTCACCCACCTGAGAGACTGTGGCCTTGCACTCTCCAGGACAAAGCACAGGGCATGACGCCCCCTCCAGAACCAGTGGGCTTGTTCCCGCATCTGGCTGAGGTGCCCCCCCGAGGTGCCTGCCTATTTTCAATCTGATGCTCCTCAAGTGTTCTCTCCGGATGTGCTCAGGATTCGAGTTGGCCCTTCGACTGTGCCCTGTAGCCATGTGGGCCCTTTGAACTTTGGACTGGGCAGTGTCCCTTTTTTGAATGTGTTCATATCTGTTTCATTGCCAAATCGAAATATTAATTTCGGTGTTGAACTGATTACAATCACTTTCGTCAAATCCTTTTGTCCTTGCATTATTCTGCCGATTTTCGGGGTCAAATTGTTTTTGCAGTGCAGCTAGTTGTGTGTATAGTGTGTGTGTGAATGGTGTGTGTGATGCGTGTGTGTGTCACTCTCGTTTTCCTCCCACCCTCCCTTGTGTGCTAGGCGGCTGTACTTACCGTCGCTGTCTTCGTCGGCATTGGTGTTAGTGGTGATGTAGAAGATCATCGGGAAAACTTGCAGTTCGGATTCCATGGCGGTGTGGTTCTTCCCTGTGTCTCCAATGGTGAGTTCTTTCACTTCTGTAATGTGTTTCCACCAGGCTTTTGTTGCTATTGATACCGCCCCGGAAAAGGTGGCGGTTTGCAGGGTCAAAATATGGTGGGCGGAACTTTGACTTCTGCCTGGCTGTTGGCGGCTACCGGCGTGGTGGCTGTTGTTTCCACCCTGGCGGTTGGTGTGGTACATTGGCTGTCTATGGGAGTTATCACTGCCATGGTCATAATTTGGCGGTACTTACTGCCAGCCTGTTGGCGGTATTACCACTACTTTATCACCCACCACCAGGGTCGTAATGAGGGCCATAGTAATTTCCTTTGCGGTGTGCAGAGCACTTTACAACTGCAATCTGGGCAGGCAGCTGTAATACCTTCAATAGGTTGTACACTTTTTCTCCATTATGAATCAATGAGCAAGAGGAGGTCATAAACCCCTGCTGTGACCATAATTGCCAATGAACAACACCAAAGCCATACTGACTATTGAAAATGTACATTTGCAGCTAGTCTGAAACGCAGCATGCTCTTGTAAAGGCAATCAATTCAGCCACTTGTGCAGAAAACACTCCTTGAATTCAGGAAACTTCAACCACACCCGAGACAGTACAAACTGCACAGACAGCTCTCAGGTTTCCTCAGTGGTCTGTCAGACAGGAGCAATCAACTGCCATCACATAATCTGATTCAGAAACTGATACATCTTATATGTCAGATCTTGGCTTGGTGCATAGTTCAATGGTGTCTAGAAAGTCATGCTCAACTACATCTTCAACATTTCCATCATTTACAGATACAGGCAATATATTTACAGGGCTCAATGTTGTAAATTTTTTAAGTGTTACGTTAGACGCAGAAAGAATTACTTGCTCATACCATTTCAGTCGACTATTAGTGAGTTTTTTGAGTTTTTGTGCATGTTAACAATATCTCTGCAAAATGGGTAACAAAAACATTCAAAAGATGACCTATGACAATGCATTAGTACTACTCAATGCTGACAGCAGTTGAAGCAACAGCTTTAAGACATCTGGGCAATACAGCAGCTACTGGGTCAAGTGTAGCTGAAAAGTATACAATAGGTCTTTGTGTATTCCCATGTATCTGAGTTAGCACTAAGAGAGCACAGCCCTTCCTCTCACTACAAAACAGGGCAAAACATTAGTTGTAATCAAGCATTCCCAATGACGGGGCACAATAGAGACTTTCTCTCAGCTCTGAAAAGGCATGCATGCAGATGTCATCGAATGGTACCAGATCTGAAACATCCTTGTGTGTCAGCCTCTGTAAAGGCTTGGCTAGTAGGGAAAAGGTGTGAGTCTACTCATGACAGCAGCTCATTATCCCCAAGAACATCCTGATTTCTTTCAGTGTAGCTGGCAGATTAATATTCAAAACTGCTGAAATTCTCTCTTGTGACACCTTCCTTGCACCTTTCTCAAGATGATGTCCATGATACAAGACTTCTCTCTTACAGTACTGCAATTTGGTTGGGGATACCTTATGTCCATTCACAGCTAAGTGGTTCAACAGAGCAATTGTATCACTTCTGCAAGCTCCTTGTGTGTTTGACTCCATCACAAGGTCATCAAGGTATTAAATCAAGACTGAATGAAAAGGCAATTCCAAGGACTCCTGATTCTTTTCGAGCATCTGGTTGAAAATGGTAAGAGTAATGGCCAACTAGCACGTCAGCTGTACGCCCCACCTCGAACACCAAGCACCCAATATGCCTCCCACACCCTTTACAGAGCCCTGCTGATTGTGGATTATCACTGTGACCCCTCAACATCTCAGCAACCACAAAAACAGCTATCATCGCCGGACCTGTTTTTCTCCTGCAACTTCCTACACCTCGAGGATGGTAAACGGTGACTGCCATCGCAACAGAAGCAACTTCATAGCTCATTTGGAGCAGGCAACAGCCTAGGCATATGCCGTGAGTCAAGATGTACTACCAGTTAAGTCGCATGCCTTCTACCTGTCACCCGCTTGAGATCCTGCGCTTGCCCGGGACACTCCAGTAGTGATCTACACTCCACATTCCGCTCTCCCTGCGGCACCTCTATCAGCGTGCATCCCACAACATCTATCCAGTGCCGGGCCAGCAAAACTAGCAGCAGCCCTTTCAGAGCCTGACCTGATATCAGCTCTCAGGTGTGGCCCCATGGACTGAATCAACAGTTCCCAGTGGGCATCCTAACAATCTGAATACCCCAAGGCAGCTGCGACGAGGCTCGAAGTCCTATATGCGTTGACAAATTGGACCAAATGAACAGAACTGAGTGCAACTAAGAGAGTGATAGTCACAGATGTAAACAGGTGCCTTAATGACAAGGAGACCGCGATTTCACTATTTTTAAAAGAAAGTCCCCCAGGGTATACCGCCAATACTAATAGATCGGATGCCTTAAAAGCCTGTCTTAGAGGTACTCTGATTACCTTGACTACTTCCAAAAACAAGGCTTTGAATACACGCCTTACGGCCATTAAAAAGGAGATAAAAAACGTGAGTGTTTATTAGACACTCCCCTGGTTTACAGGCACTTTCAAAATTAGGCAACTTACAGTATGAATATAACCAAATACTTAGTAAGAGACCGCAGAAATGGGTAGATATCCTTATTGTTGAAAAAACTATCTCAAGGAACAAATGCTGGAAATCACTAGCAAAAATAGGACCATCTCCTCTGGCATTAAGGTCAATGCTGGTGAAACACTTACATCACCTCATGATATCCTGGAAGTATTTCACTCGCTAATCTATACACACCTAGCACTATGATAAATCCTGATGACTACAACTCCTATCTGAGCTCATGTACCCTCCCTCAGGCATCACAGGAGGATAGAGCCTTTCTTAATGCACCAATAGAGAAAGAAGAGGTTGTTGGTGTTGTCAAATCCATCAAAGCCGGTAAAGCTACAGGGTCCGATTTCTACTCTGCAAAGTTTTGCAAAACTTTCTCTGACTTTCTAACAGATCCTCTACAATCAGTATTTCAGACATGCTCCTCTTCAGGTCACATCACAGGCTCAGCTTCTGAAGCCACAATAGTAGTCATCCACAAAGAGGGGTAGGATCCCCTGGATGTCAAGAACTTCAGGCCAATCTCCCTCATCAAAATCGACTGTAAGTTATATGCTAAAATCCTTGTGTGGAGACAGGAGAAGGTAATAATAAAGCTCATTACTGCCTTCCAAACTGGCTTTGTGAAAGGCACACTTGCTGCCAATAACATCAGGGTATTTTGCCATGCTCTTGACATAGCAGGCTCTGCTGAGTCCCCGGCTGGCTCTCAAAAAAGAAAAAACCTTAGATAAGATCTCATGGACGTTTCTAAGTGCAGCCTTACACAAGTTTCAGTGTGAGCGAGGAGTTCATCCACATGATAATGCTGGTCTCCATATCTTTTTCATTGTCCCAGGGCAGTAGACAAGGCTTCCCAATATTCCCACTGCCCCCACCCCCACTCCACTCCTGTTCTTGTTAGTCATTGAACCTCTTCTCTGAAACACAACTATGACATCAGAGGTGTGCACTTCCAATCAAGCAGACAGTTGGCCACGGCTTACGTTGATGATGTATTAATATTCACAGAGGAAGCAGACAAATCAATTCCTCAAATCATGTCTGAAATCGAGAACGAGAAATTCTCTTGAGTATCAGGTTATTCACTCAACAGGACCAAAACCGAGGTATCTCTTCTGAACATTGACTGTACTTCAACTGAACATTGACTGTACTTCATCAATATTGAGTAATTCAGGACTGAAATGGCAACCAGAAGCACCTAAATATCTTGGCATCTGGTTTGGCAAAGATCTGAACACCTCTCCCATGATTAATCAAAACAAAACACTAACCAAAATCAAATATATCTTAAACACATGGTTGCCCAAACATATCAGATCGTGGAGTAGATTCAATACATTCAAAATGATGATTGCCCCTTTGGTTAACTTCCTCACAAATATTCTCCCTATAAAACTCTCCACCACCTTCTTTACATCTGAGGACAAACAAATCTATGAATTTTTTTAGAAAGGGAAAAGGACTAAGATCTCTGGTCTTATTCTAAAACTGAATAAAACCAGGGGTGGACTTAATCTACCTGACTTCCCAAGATACCAACAAGACTTTCTAGCGGCTCAGATCACTTGGTGATTCAGAGAAGTGGACAACTACTTCCTACCGTGGGTCCAGATTGAGACTTTGCTAGTACATCCTCTCCATCTCAGCTCCACCGTCTCCATTTGAGACTCGGCGAAACTACGCATAGCCCACTCACAACCCACATTATTAGATACCATTACTGCGCTATCAAACATCAATAAGCTTTTGAGTAAATGTTTAACTGATTCCATTCTGGCCTCCTTGTGGCACAACCACAAGATTGAATAAGATGGGAGGACCGTGTTCTGGGCACTGTGGGCCAACAAAGATATCAACACCATGGGGGTCTTGGGCACCTTTTTAAACCCCATTTATTTTGCTAATGGGAGTATACAGTATGTTCTGCCTCTCATTGAATTCTACAATTTTCTGAAACTCAAAAGCCCTAGTAGGAAATTGCTGAGACCCCACTCCCTTTAACACTAGGGCCTACTCAGTAATCTGAAGAGGTTAGCCACACTGCATTGCTCTTAAATAAATTACTTGAACTCTCTAGCTTGTTCATACTCAAAAACCTGAAAAAGAAATCACTTACATATGTTGCAGAGGAGCACGTTTTTCACGTCATGGATGCAAAATAGAATAGAATCTGGCACTCCCCTTTTATAGCGAAAATCACTCCGACACTTGCCCAATGTAGGCTGTGGATGATACACAAAACTTACTGGACCTCCTGCACACCGTACAAAATGGGGCTCATCTCATAAGACAACTGTTTGCACTGCAATAAGAATGTTGTGTTTCTTGAACATATGTTTCTTACCTGTAAAACAGTGCAATCCCCTGCTCCAAAATAGTGCAGACGATTGAAGCTACCTTCAAGACCTCTTTTACATAATCCTTTCCAACTATGATGCTGGGATTAACAGCACACCCACATACCATTGTTCTCACAATAAATGACTTACTACTGATAGATCTGATGATGACACTGGGGCAGTTATTTATACTTTTTGACGCAAACCTGCGTATAGCGCCGGCTAGCACCATTCCAGAGCGCCAGCCGGGTGCCATATTTAAGGAATGGTACAAGCCAGCGCTAAGGCCCGGTTACCGTCAAAATACATGACGCTAAATGGATGGCAGAGCCATAGGGAAAACTGGACGTTGTGCATAAAAGAATGGCGCTAGTCAAAATAATGACTCTGACCTGACTAGCACCATTGTTAGATGCACAACCCCCATGGACATGACTCCTGTCTAAGTAAAGACAGGAGTCATGCTCCCCAGCCCAATGGCCATGTTCAAAGGACTTAGGTCCCCTGGGTATGGCCATTGGGCACACTGCCATGCAGGGGGCCCAAGTTAGGGCCCCAAAAGGAAAAAAATATATATATATAAAATACTTACCGGGACTTGCCTTGGATGGGTCCCCCATCCTGTGGTGTCCCTCTGGTGTGGGTGGGGGTGTCTTTGGGGCCAGGGAAGGGCACCTGTGGGCTCTTTCCATGGTCTCTGACCATGGAAACATGCTCACAGGTCCCTTAATGCCTGCCCTGACCCAGGCGTTAAATAATGGTGCAAAGCAAGCTTTGCACCATTTTTTTACCCCTCGTCCCCTCGTACTTGATTTTTGCATGGGGGGATAAATATTACGCTAAGGCCATAGAGTCATTTTTTGCATGGGAACGCATACCTTGCATCTCATTGATGCAAGGTAGGTTTCCACGTCCAAAAAATGACTTTAACTCCAAAACTTTGGCTCTAGACAGGTCTAGCGCCAACGTATAAATATGGAGTTAGTTTTGCACCGAATGTGCGTAAAAAACAATTATGCAAATTCGACACAAAACAAGTATAAATATGTCCCTAGGTGTTAAAGTTAAAACAATCTTATCAGACTGGAAATCCCCCACAGAGACACCCTTCAACAAATGGTGGAATTTGGTATGCTTCACCAAAAGTGCAGACAACATAGGCCCTCATTTTGACCCTGGCGGTCGGTGATAATGCGGCGGCCAAGCCGCCAACAGGCCGGCGGTCCAAAATATGCAATTCTGACCCTGGCGGGAACCGCCAACACAGCCCGCCGCATTAACACTCCGCCCGCCACGGCGGAACAAACAAACAGCGCGGCGGTCCCCGCCAACAGCCAGGCGGCAGACAATGTACCGCCCACCCTATCACGACCCACCAATCCGCCACCTTTTCCGGGGCGGGAGCACCGCCGATAAAAACACGGCGGAAACAGACTACGAACGGGAAAACGCTCACCTCTACGCACTCCACGCGAGATTCCGGCAGTATGGAACCCGAGCTGCAGGTCATCCCCGCACTCCTATACCTGCTCATATACCAGGAGCACGCCCGGCGGCGCGGAAGACATCGGTGAGTACTGCACCTACGACACAGGGGAGGGAAAAGATTACCGGCACACACCCACCCACCCACACCCACTACAACACACACATCAATGCCTTCCCACAGATCACTGTCACAACCCACAAACCCCCCCCCCGAAATAATGCAAAGACCAAAAGAAGAGATCATAAACGGGCAGATATATTGAAATATGGACACCAGTAATCCCAATAAATAAATAAACTATGTACAAAATATATACAGCTACTAAATGTAGTCCAACCACTGTCCGTGGACCACAGGGGTCCTGTGCAAAGGGGCAAGGCCCAGTCCCACGACAAGAACTCCACGGAGAGAACACTGCAGGGGCATCAGAAAGAAAATAGGACAGGCACCTCAGGGGGAAGGGAAGGGGGGGCACCTCAGCCACTTGAGTACACGACGCCAGATCCACGAGGGGACTCCATGACCACTGGGCCATCCTGGGGAGTGCAAAGCCACAGTCCATACAGTCCATACAGTGGGTGGCCTGCCCACTGGGCCATCCTGGGGAGTGCAAAGCCACAGTCCATACAGTCCACACAGTGGGTGGCCTGCCCACTGGGCCATCCTGGGGAGTGCAAAGCCACAGTCCATACAGTCCACACAGTGGGTGGCCTGCCCACTGGGCCATCCTGGGGAGTGCAAAGCCACAGTCCATACAGTCCACACAGTGGGTGGCCTGCCCACTGGGCCATCCTGGGGAGTGCAAAGCCACAGTCCAAACAGTCCATAACAGACCCCACTGCCACTGGAGGAGGCATGTTGGCCAGAGGACATCCTGCAGCCCTGCCCGAGATAGATCCTGCCCTGCCACGTCTGCCAAAGGGCCAGCGGTTCTTGCCTGGAAGGGCCCAGTTCAGCGCCTCTTGCCTTGAAGGGCCCAGTTCAGCGGGTCTTGCCTTGAAGGGCCCAGTTCAGCGGTTCTTGAGACGGCGGGGCCCAGCGGAGCGGTTCTTGAGACGGCGGGGCCCAGCGGAGCGGTGCTTGAGACGGCGGGCCCAGTTCAGCGGTTCTTGAGACGGCGGGGCCCAGCGGAGCGGTGCTTGAGACGGCGGGGCCCAGTTCAGCGGTTCTTGAGACGGCGGGGCCCAGCGGAGCGGTGCTTGAGACGGCAGGGCCCAGCGGAGCGGTGCTTGAGATGGCGGGGCCCAGTTCAGCGGTTCTTGAGACGGCGGGGCCCAGTTCAGCGGTTCTTGAGACGGCGGGGCCCAGTTCAGCGGTTCTTGAGATGGCGGGGCCCAGTTCAGCGGTTCTTGAGACGGCGGGGCCCAGCGGAGCGGTGCTTGAGACGGCGGGGCCCAGTTCAGCGGTTCTTGAGATGGCGGGGCCCAGTTCAGCGGTTCTTGAGACGGCGGGGCCCAGTTCAGCGGTTCTTGAGACGGCGGGGCCCAGCGGAGCGGTGCTTGAGACGGCGGGGCCCAGTTCAGCGGTTCTTCAGACGGCGGCCGGTCTATGGCCAACTGCTCATTGCCTGGTGGTGCCCTCCTGGGCAGCGGGGATGGTGCTCCTTCAATGCCCACCTGGGCTGTGGGTGGTGGGGCCCTCCTGGCCAGCTGGGCTGGGTCCTCCCTGGGCAGCGGCTATGGGGGTGGTGGGCTCCTCCTGGGCAGCAGGCCTGCTGCCTGACCTCTCCGACTTGCTGCCCTTGCCCTCCTTAGTCGGGAGTCTGTGGCCCTTTCCTCCCTTTGGAGCTGTGGCTGGTGACTGTCTCTGGGTGGTGTCCGGGGGGGATGTAGAAGCCGGGCTCCTGCGGCGCCCCTTCCGCCTTCTGCTCCTCTTCCCAGGGGGTGGGCTGGCTGTCCCCTTGCTGCTGGGCGAAGATCCAGACATGCGGGCTGGTGGGCTCCAATACCCCTGCACCCTTGTCAAGGGGGCTGCAGGGCTGGTGGTGGCTGAGGTGCTCTTCTTACCCCGACGAGAAGGAGGGGGGGCTCAGGGTCAGGAAAGAAGTTAGCAGTGGCGAGGAAGAGTTTCTTGGGACAATGGAGAGTGGTAGGTACAGTGGGAATGGGAGTGGAGGGAGAGGATGTGGTTGTAGGTGAGTCACGTTTGCTGTCTTTGGGTGCAGGTGCAGGAGGGATAGGCTGTCGTGAGGTGGATGGCTGTTGGGTGGGTGGGTGGCTGCGTTTGTGTGGTGTGGAAGAGGGGGTGACAGACACAGTGGGAGAGGACACAGGGGACGTGTAAATGGCAGTGGGGGTGGTGACTGCACGTGTGCGGACTGGAGTGGAGGGTGTGCTGGTGATGGAAACACTGGCTGATGGTGAGGTGAATGGAGGTGTGAGTGTAGACGTCACAGGGAGGGAGGAGGGAGACGAGGAGGTGGGGGTCACAGAGGTGGTAGTGACTGTTGGCATGTCTGCATCGGAATGTTGCGTGTGTGAATGTCTGCGTGATCTGTGGTGCTTATGTTTGGATGAGCTTCTCTTGGGTGTTGAGGTGTGTGCAGGCTGGTCTGATGGTGTGGGTGGGACAGGCAGAGGAACAGGAGACTGGGAGGAGGGAGTTAGTAGAGGGAGGCAGGAGACAGGGACAATGGCTGCCGTCAGTGCTGAGGCCAGAGCCTGGAACGATCGCTGATGGGCAGCCTGACCCGAATGAATGCCCTCCAGGTACGCATTGCTGCGATGAACCTCCCTCTCCACCCCCTGGATGGCATTCAAAAGGGTAGTCTGCCCAACAATGAGCGTTCGGAGGAGGTCAATGACCTCCTCACTGAGGGCAGCGGGGGTAACAGGGGCAGGGCCTGAGGTGCCTGGGGCGAAGGAGATGCCCGGCTTCCTGGCAGAGCAGGCACGGGGCGAACGCTGAGGGGCTGCTGGGAGGGCGGAGATGGTGCGCTGGGTGGCGGCTGTACCTGTAATGGCGGGGGGCACGGATGGTGCCACCCCCGCAAGGGAGCTCCCTTCCGAGGACGTGTCTGTGTCGCTGCAGGCTCCAGTCGTCCCCGTCGTGGAGCTCCCCTCGCCCTCCGTCTCACTGGTCCAGTCTGACTCTGTGGCATGGCCCTCCTGGACCATGTGAGATGCAGCTCCCTCCTGCCCCGATGCCACTTCTCCTCCGCCTGATGATGCTGATGCACACAAGCACAGAAAGACAAACAAAAAGGGGGGGGGGGAGAGAGAAATAAAGGGATATTGAGTACATGGATCTCCGGTACAGTTAGCGGACATGACAGACACAGATGCCCCCTGCACTAAGTTGCGCACTTGGGGTCCGCTACGCATTCCGTGGAACATGCCCTACACGCCTAGAGTTGACAACTGCACCCATGGATGACACGGCCCAGGGATGGCTGTACTGACAAACTACTGAGGGTGGTGGCTGGGGACACAGGGGCTTACGGGGGTGCCCAGCCTACAGATATCGCCCTGGCCTAGGGGGACCCACAGCCCTCCTCCCCCACCCAGACACCTCCACTGCGCGACAACAGAGTAGATAATGCTTGTACTCACCCCCTTGTGTCTGCTGTGCTGCCCTCACGCGCCCATCCAAATCAGGGTAGGCCACCGCCAGGATCCGGAACATCAGGGGGGTCAGTTGACGGCAGGCACCCCGCCTACGTTGGGAGGCCATCCCCAGCAGAGACTCGGCGGTCTTCTTGGTCCCGCGGCGGATGTCCTCCCACCTCTTGCGGCAGTGGGTGCCCCGTCGATGGTGGACCCCCAGGGTCCGGACTTCCTTGGCGATGGCACGCCAAATCCCGATCTTCTCATGGGCGCGGACCTATGTGACACGTACAGGGAGGGAGAAACACCACGTTCAAGTTTGTCTGCATTTTCCTTGCCAGTGGCCCAACGCCCCCCATCCCCGCCAGGCCCCCCGCCATGCCCCCCGCCATGCCCCCGCCAGGCCCAACATGCCCCCCATCCCCGCCAGGCCCCCCGCCATGCCCCCCGCCATGCCCCCCGCCAGGCCCAACATGCCCCCCATCCCCGCCAGGCCCCCCGCCATGCCCCCCGCCATGCCCCCCGCCAGGCCCAACATGCCCCCCATCCCCGCCAGGCCCCCCGCCAGCCCCAACATGCCCCCCCATCCCCGCCAGGCCCCCCGCCAGCCCCAACATGCCCCCCCATCCCCGCCATGCCCCCCGCCATGCCCAACATGCCCCCCATCCCCGCCAGGCCCCCCGCCATGCCCCCCGCCAGGCCCAACATGCCCCTCATCCCCGCCAGGCCCCCCGCCAGCCCCAACATGCCCCCCCATCCCCGCCAGGCCCCCCGCCAGCCCCAACATGCCCCCCCATCCCCACCATGCCCCCCGCCAGGCCCAACATGCCCCCCATCCCCGCCAGGCCCCCCGCCATGCCCCCCGCCATGCCCCCCGCCAGCCCCAACATGCCCCCCCATCCCCGCCAGGCCCCCCGCCAGCCCCAACATGCCCCCCCATCCCCGCCAGGCCCCCCGCCACCCCCAACATGCCCCCCCATCCCCGCCATGCCCCCCGCCATGCCCCCCGCCAGGCCCAACATGCCCCCCATCCCCGCCAGGCCCCCCGCCAGGCCCAACATGCCCCCCATCCCCGCCAGGCCCCCCGCCATGCCCCCCGCCATGCCCCCGCCAGGCCCAACATGCCCCCCATCCCCGCCAGGCCCCCCGCCAGGCCCAACATGCCCCCCATCCCCGCCAGGCCCCCCGCCAGGCCCCCTGCCAGCCCCAACATGCCCCCCCATCCCCGCCAGGCCCCCCGCCATGCCCCCCGCCAGGCCCAACATGCCCCCCATCCCCGCCAGGCCCCCCGCCAGGCCCCCAAGCCAGCCAGTGGCCCCAAATCCATATTGAATTAAACTCACTTGTTGGTCTGGAGGACCGTAGAGTAGCGCATACTGGGGGAGGACCCCATCCACAAGTTTCTCCAACTCCTCTCCAGTGAAGGCAGGGGCCCTTTCCCCAGTCGCAGCAGCCATTGTCCCTTCCAGACCGAGGTCACAGCAACACTTGCAGTATAGGTCCTCTCCTGTGAAAGTTCAAGTCGCAAGTGGATAAGTAGATAGAAAATGGCGGTCACGTCCGCGGCGGTGCGTACCGCGGCGGTGCGTCCCGCCACCGCCGGCGCCCTTCGCCATTGGCTCCTGAAACCCATAGGCTTCAATGTTAACCAATGCGGCTTCGCGCCGCGGTCTTCGCCCGCCGCCCGCCGCGGTGTGCCACGCCAGCGCATTGACCTCACATCCCATTGTCACACTTCACAGGTCAGGCAGCCGCCATTTCCAGGGCCCACATGGCTCAATTTCAACTGCGTCACACAGGCCTAGGCCTTGCATAGCCACTCAGACACGCCATTAACTGCATAGAGAATCGTTTACTGTGCTAGCTGTGAGTACGTACCTGTGGGTTGCTTGACTGTGTGCTCCATGTTGTCCTTCCTAGGCACCGTCCGCTGGGTTTGGCGAGGAGACGGATGAATCCTCCCGTGTACCGACCGCTGGTGGACCTGTCGACAATGGAAGAACGCCACATTATCCTGACCTACCGTCTTAACCGTGCCACTATACATGAACTGTGTGCCCAGCTGGAGCCCGACCTGATGTCCCCCATCCGCCAACCCACAGGGATTCCCCCTCTGGTGCAGGTCATGTCAGTACTCCATTTCTTGGCAAGTGGTTCATTTCAGACAACAGTGGGAATTGCTTCTGGGATGTCTCAGCCCATGTTTTCGAAGGTGTTATCCAGAGTGTTGTCTGCCCTGATGAAATACGTGAGGAGCTACATCATTTTCCCTGAGGTGGGCGAATTGGCTACAGTGAAGGGTGATTTCTATGCCCTTGGACATATTCCCAACGTCATTGGTGCCATTGATGGGACCCATGTGGCTTTGGTTCCCCCAAGAGACAGGGAGCAGGTGTACAGGAACAGAAAAAGTTACCATTCAATGAACATCCAGGTGGTGTGTTTGGCTGACCAGTACATCTCGCATGTAAATGCCAAATTCCCTGGGTCAGTGCATGACGCCTACATCCTGAGGAATAGCAGCATCCCTTACGTGATGGAACAGCTAGAGAGACACTGTGTATGGCTAGTGGGGGACTCTGGGTACCCCAACCTGTCGTGGCTACTGACCCCAGTAAGGAATCCCCGGACCAGGGCAGAGGAACAGTACAATGAGGCCCATGGGCGTACTAGGAGGGTGATCAAACGCACCTTTGGCCTCCTAAAGGCCAGGTTTCGGTGCCTGCATATGACAGGTGGATCCCTAATGTACTCACCTAAGAAGGTGTGTCACATCATCGTGGCCTGCTGCATGCTTCACAACCTGGCTTTGCGCCGCCAGGTGCCTTTCCTGCAGGAGGATGGTCGAGACGGTGGTGTTGTGGCAGCGGTGGAACCTGAGGAGAGTGACGAGGAGGAAGACGACGGGGCTGAAACAGACAACAGGGACAGAATCATTGAACAGTACTTCCAATAGGACACAGGTAACAATTCAAAGATAATTTAGTAAATGTGAACTACTCTCTTGCATCTCTGCTGCCTGTCTATTTGCCCCAGTGTATGATGACTGAGTTGTGGCTTTTCCCTCCCTATTTCAGATCTGGGGTCCCCAATACGAGTCCTGTGCTTCGTTTCCCCATGGACTACAGCTTTGTGGCAGCTGTTTGTTGACTTCACCATGTACAAGGACATATTTGCACTGTCATGTCAATTACAATATATTGAAATCACAGCCAGACTCCAGATAGTTTTGTGCAAAATAGGTGTTTATTTAAGTGCTCAAAATGGGATGGGTGGTTTCAAGTGGGTGGGGGCTATGGTGAAGGAATGTCCATGGCAGAGTCCAGAGTAACAGTCACACAGGTGCATTGTCCAGAGGCCTGTGGAGAGATGGAGCATGGGCAGTTCAAGGATGGACAGGGTGACAATGTGGGACAGTGGGATGACATCAGGTGGTATCCATTGCTGGCGGGGGTCTTGACATCCTACTCTGTCTTCTTGCGAGATCTCAGGGCCCTCTTGCGGGGTGGTTCTTCTCCTGCAGGAGGTGGGGGTCTGGTGGGCTGCTGCTGTGCGGGGGCCTCCTGTCCACTAGCGCCGGCGTAGGTGGTTGGCTGTTCTTGGTCCAGGCTAGTGGCAGGGGCCCTTGGGTGTTGTTGAGTGTCCGTCCTGGTGTTGACGAGGTCCTGCAGCAGCCCTACCATGGTAACCAGGGTGGAGGTGAGGGCTCTGATGTCCTCCCTGTACCCCCGATAGTGTTCCTCCTGCAGTACCTGGATCTCCTGGAACCGGGCCAGTACCGTCGCCATCGTCTCCTGGGAGCGGTTGTATGCTCCATTGATGGTGGTGAGGGCCTCGTGGAGAGTGGGTTCCCTGGGCCCGTCCCCCCCCTGTCGCACAGCTGCCCTCCGAGTTGCCCTGTTTCCCTGGGCCTCTGCCCCCTGGCCGGTGTGCCCACTACCACTGCCCCCAGGTCCCTGTTGTTGTTGGGGTGGTGGGTTATCCTGGGTGCCCTGTAGTGGTAGACACACCGCAGATTGACGCGCCCTGGAGACAGAGGCATGGGCCCGCTGGGTGGGAGCTGTGCTGGTGTTCCCAGAGGGGTTGGGGTCTGTAGTAGCCTGGGCCTGTGTGAGGGGAACCGACTGTCCAGAGGTCCCCGATGGTCCGGGCTGGTCATCGGTGTCCAGGTCGACAGAGCTGCTGTCATCGCTGACGGCCTCTTGGGTGGGGGGTGTGGAGAATTCTGGGCCCTCCGCGGCGGTGTGTTGACGGTCGGGTCCTGCAGGGGTATAGAGGTATGGTTATAGTTTCAATGTGTGGCATATGGGTGTATCTGTGGGTTCCCGTGTCCCCAAGTGCTGGCATTTGTGTGTGGGGGCTTTGGTGAGGGTGGCTTGTGGGGGGGATGTGTATATGCATTGGGCATGCTTTGGTGATGGGTGTCCATGCTTAGTGGACGCATGCAGGCCTAGGTTTTGGGATGTGTGGGTTGTGATGGTGAGACATTGGCAGGGAATAGGTGTGCTGGGGGTGGGGGTGAGGATGGTGGTGGGGGTGAGGATGGTGGTGGGGGTGAGGGTGGGGGTGAGGATGGTGGTGGGGGTGAGGATGGTGGTGGGGGTGAGGGTGGGGGTGAGGATGGGGGTGGGGGTGAGGGTGGGGTTCGAGGATGGGGGTGAGGGTTGGGGTATGATTTGGCATGCAGGTGGGGGGGAAGCAGTAGTGAAGCTTCAACTTACCAGTATCCATTCCTCCGCCGACTCCTGCGAGGCCGTCAGGATGCAGGATGTTCAAGACTTCCTCCTCCCATGATGTAAATTGTGGGGGTTGAGGTGGGGGTCCTCCGCCAGTCTTCTGCACGGCGATGTTGTGCCTGGATACCATGGAACGCACCTTCCCCCGTAGGTCGTTCCATCGCTTCCTGATGTCTTCCCGATTTCTGGGGTGCTGTCCCACAGCGTTGACCCTGTCGACAATCCTCTGCCATAGCTCCGTCCTCCGGGCAATGCTGGTGTATTGTATCTGTGTGCCGAACAGCTGGGGCTCTACCCGAACGATTTCCTCCACCATGACCCTGAGTTCTTCGTCTGAGAAGCGGGGGTGTCTTTGGGGTGCCATGGGGTGGTGTGTATGATGTGTGGGGTGGAGTATGTGTAGTTAAGTGTGTTGAGTGTGGTGGTGTGTGTTGTTTTGTGTGTGGATAGTGTGTGGGTGATGGTGTGGAGTGGCTGTGGCTGCTAGTTTGTGGATGGTGGTGTCTCGCTCTGGCCTTCTTTCAGAATTTTTTGGCGTAGGGGTTTGTGGGTGATGTGGGTGTGTGTTTTATATTGTATTGTGTGTGTGGGAGTGGTGTGTGTATGTGTATCAGGTGTGTGGGATTCAAATCGTCCAATGTGGCTGAGTTTTGTTCGTTTGTGTGTATTCTGACCGCGGCGGTGTGTCCCGCCAATGGAATACCGCGTTTGAATGACCGCCGCGTGGATTCGTGGGTCGTAATGGCATGGGCGTATTTCTGTTGGCGTGACGGTGGAGGTTTTGTCACCTCCACTTTTCCGCCGACCGCTGGTCTGGCGGTCTGTTGTGGCTGTCGGATTTTCGGAGGTTTGCCTTCTGCGGGTCAGAATGACCGTGGCGGGTTTCCGCGACCGCGGCGGGATTATGGAGGATTTCTGACCGGCGGTAGGCGCCTTTTACCGCCGAGGTCAGAATGACCACCATAGTGTACAGGAAAATACATAACACATGCAACACATGTAGTCTTTGTAACTCATTAGACAAATATATTCAGGAAGTTGACCTACCATAAACACAAGACTAGGAGATATGGACTGCCTCATGCCCTTTTCCCAGACTCGTGTATATTTCAGCCACACCTCGGATGCACTTCACTCTATTTTTGTTACTGTTGGAGCTGATTTGTTCTCTTTTATGAGCCTATCACTCATAATTACTGTGGCTTATCTTGGTCTTGTTCCCAGGAAGTTTTGTACCAAGCTGCTTATATTTGATTTTCATATTTGTTTGGTTCATCTGTTTTGCTCTTAAATCTAAATCAAATTGGTTGAAATGAAAAAAATGGACAGACTCTCTGTGCACCCTTGTGAGACTCTCCAGGTCCCAACCTAGCACCTCAGACACAACATCTCCGGGACCAGTGCACCATGCCAAAATACGACTGCCAAGCCAAAATGCGAAGAGGAATTGGCTATCCTTGCGCAACAGTATACATAAAAGGTTTTGCGAAGGTCCATCACAGTGAACCTCTCTGCCTCAGATGGAATCTGGAACAAAATCAGAGCTGGATTCTGTACCATGGGACAACAAGGAACTACAACTATGCAATACTTGCCATTGGGCTTCCATAGTTCAATGATTGGAGAGGTACGTGGACTCCCCATAATCTCCTTAGGTATCCCTTACTAAATCATTGAGTCAGTCACTGGAGTAATCCCAGCAATAGTTTCAGGGGTCAGATTGTATTGTGGGATTCTCAGAAACTCGGCATTTGGCTTCACAGTTATCCATACAGGTTTAATACCTTTAATAAGACCTATGTATTTTCCTGAAAAGCCCCAGACTTCAGGCAATATTGTGTCCCTCATTTCCGCTGGTAGATAATCACTTGTAAGCATGGGATGCAATCTAATATCTGGGGCTTGGTTCACAATTTTGAATGCAACATCCTCTTCATGAGTCTGTAATTTTATGCTTCTTGAAGTGTAGTAGATGGAGCTGTTTAATTTCCATAAGAGTTTATTTCTAAGCAGACGCAAAAGACTCGAATCACATACCAAAAATTGGTGATTCTCTTCAAATGACCCTATTTTTACAGGTACAACTTCATGACAGGGCAAGTCAATTGTTTATTTGCATATCCAACAACTTGGATTCTTTTTCCTGAGAGGGGTAGGTTAGGAACCTCTGCCGTAACTCAGCTTATGTACTCAGCACTGAACGGGTTGAAGAATTTTTTTTTTATATAATAATATGCAGATTTCGTAAATAACTTTTTGTTCAAACCCGGGACTGAATTTTCACCTACAATCCTCTGTTCACCATTCACAACCAATACTAGCGTGACTCTCTATGATGTATACAAACCAATACCAGCGCGGCTTCACATTAACCGTTGAAAACCAGAGTGGCACTCTATAATGTCAACCTCACTTCTTACAGCGGCTCACCCTTCTTTTCAATTTCTCTCACAACACACTCTCACTCAACAATTTATGCAAAAATAAATGCAAGCAGTTTTCAACAACAGCTTTGTCTGCTCCTCTAAAGAAACTAACGTTTTCATTCACTTCAAGAAATTGTTCAGAGTAACACTTACCAACCTACCCTGATATACTCTCAAATGAAATCCTTGATCAGCGGGATCTCCCTTGGATTGATACAGTCCCTCCCTGTGCACTGAGATTCACTATACCCACCCCTCCTTATCACGCAAAGATAATTTCCCTATCCAATAGTACTATCAACAATGTCTCGTGACCATCACCACAACACAGCAGACAAAAACTACAAATGTCTTCTACACTTTTCTTATGTAACATATGTCATGTCTTGAGAACTTAGGCTACAATGGACCCGATAACCACTTCAGCTCCTTTGCAATAAGCACCACATTCACTCACAACTCCAAATATCATTGCAAAACATCACACAGTCACTGCAACACCCGCAAGCTAAGCATAAGCAATTGCAACACTCAACCCTATTAATTCTCACACACCCGCTAAATTATGATGATGCTCAAACTTCATTAGGGCTGAATTTGGTCAATTTCTAACTTGGATACCCTCACTCCTCTACTCTGGTGAATAAACCATGTAACAATACTACCAGTTTGGATGACATGTTCTGGGCCACTTTGCTTTGGTCAATCATGCAACAGCCCTTTCTATCTCGAAGTGGAAGATAGTGGAAGTTAGAATTAATTTAAACAATTTCCAGTTAACAGTGTGACACATTGGGTGATGAAAGAATGACCAGAAATCAAAACTAAAGTTAAGGAATTTACTACAGGTCAGCAGGTATGTTAATGTATATGAATCTCAAAAATATGCTATAAAGAGATAAGATCACAATAGGATTGCCACATCTCCTGAAGAGGTTTAGGTGCGTCAGCATGAGGCATTCAAGAAATGCAGTCTCAACAATATGAAAGATCAATAATAAAGTTTGGTGTTCAGAGAACAGTCTCTGCTTTTTTCTCCTTAGCATGAGAAATATCTAAAGTCGTCAAGCTTGGGAAGTAAATCAATGAAACTTCTAGGTCTTTGGAAAAATTTCAAAAGTACTACAAAATACTAGAAAAAGGAAATAATATGGAAGTGCAAAGAGGAAAGGTGTCAGCATTTCAGAAGCTTGGTCAAGAGTCTTCTTAGAGTCAGGAAAAAAGTGTTAGCCTAAGTCACCCTTAAAAAGCACAGAGACAAAAAGGATAAGTCAGAGGTCTGAACTTCTCAAAGGCCACAGAAAAATTGTCTAAAATCCATGAGATCGCTAGTTAACAACACACAATTCTGTTACTTAACACCCTCATTACACCTTCATGGGTTCCATTGTATTCTTCTGTCTCACTCTGTAAACTTGCAAAATTCACATTCAATCGCAGAGCAGTCCTGAGAATGTTCCTGTCCTTGGTCTTCTGGATATCATTTACAACATGCTTGAAGAGGACCGTCATCTCACTCCCTCTTTCTCATGTTCTTCCATCAAGGTTTCTTTCTCAGACTCTCTATTACTAAAATAATAACACATTTATTTCTAAACTAATAATTTGTGTGAATGCACCTGAAATGAAGTAGCACGTTAGCAGAAATGGAAAACAGCGCTCACCTTAAAAGAAATACAGGCCTAGTTGAGTCAACCTTAAACATTATTCAGTAATTCACATTTAATTTCACATTATACTGTGCACATATTAAATGTAGCATTCATGTAAATGTTGATTTTATAATCTCAATTACTTCAGGTTATAAACAACACAAATGCAATACTTATAAATGCATAAACATCAATATAACTCAGCACTACATTTTCAGCATTAATTATGAACATTAGTACACATCTACAGAGATTCTTCTTGTTTCTTAAACCAATACATTCCATTAATATGATAATGGTTATGGATCATATTTCAACGATTACATTTCAATCAATAAGGTTAAGGCACACCATATACAAAATGTCCTAACAATATAGTGGGAGCACTTTATTAATGAAAATGTGTGCAACAAGTTACATTACTCAGTTAAAACAACATTATATATCCATGTTATGTGTACATATAAATCAAGATTATGGCATCAGGCACAGAGCAAATTTACTCTGTTCCATGTGAGTTGCACACTCTGGGTTCCTGGACTCCTACAGATACACCTCTCTATAAATGAGAAAATTAGAAAATGTAACCTTTTTTTGCCACTGCACTTTCTTCTCTCTTGTCGAAAGGTTTTGTCAAGATCCCCTTGACCTGAGAACAAATTTCAGTCTGAAAGGAAATAAATATCATGATCCCCTTAAGCGACATCGTCATAAACATAGTCTTTTTACAAACAGTTTTTATCATTATTTTGCTGCCATAGCCTGGACAGTTTTCTTTCCTTGAACATGTTTATGCTCATAGATAATTTTTGAAAACTGAAATTCCAGTTTTGGTAATAATGTAATACCTTGAGGAGATCCAAAGTGAACTTTGCCTTCAGAAGCAAATCAAGTTAGTAGTTTTTAAAGTATGCAAAGCATCATCAACCTCAGAGGGTTGAAGCTGCATTATCACAGATAAATAATGGTGTGGAGAAAGTGCTCTGTGTTAAATCTGGCATCCTTGGCGTGGTCTCCCCTAACATTTTGCTGCTGCTTCCCAAGTTTTGCTCTGTGCTGGACTCTGTTTTTGCTGTTTTTGTTACTCTGGGCACTTTGCCACTGCTGACCAGTGCTAAAGTGCAAATGTTCCCTATGTGAAATTGTATGTGTAATTGGCTTTTTTACAATTGGCACATTTGATTTTCTAGTAAGTCCCTAGTAAAGTGCACTAGAAGTGCCTAGGGCCTATAAATCAAATTCTACTAATGGGCCTGCAGCACTGATTTTGCCATCCACATGAAACATGGCCCAGACCTGCCACGGCAGAGTCTGTGTGTATAGTTTTAAACTGGCAATGTGACCTGGCAAGTGTACCCAGCTGCCAGGCCCAAACCTTCCCTTCTTGTACATGTAAGTCACCCCTAAGTTAGGCCTTAGGTAGCCCCATGGACAGTGTGCAATGTGTGTTAAAGGTAGGACATGTACTTGTGTGGTTTTACATGTCCTAACAGTGAAATACTGCCAAATTCAGTTTTCACTGTTGCAAGGCCTATCTCTCTCATAGGTTAACATAAAGACTGCCTTTTAATATCCTTAAAGTGCAGTTTCCCTTTAAGAGCAGATAGAAATCTGGAGTTTGGGGGTCTCTGAACTCACAATTTAAAAATACATCTGTTAGAGAAGTTGGTTTTTAGATTGTTATTTTTAAAATGCCACTTTTGGAAAGTAGGCATTTTCTTATTTAAACCATTCTGTGACTCTGTCGCTTTGTGGATTCCTTGTCTGGGTCAAACTGAAAGTTGGGCTGTTTGTGAATGTCCTCTAGACAGTCACACAAAGGAAGCTGGGGTGTAGTCTGTATATCCTGATGAGCCATCTGGGCTAGAGTGCAGGGAGGAGTGGTCACTTCCACCTGAATGGGCTGTGCCTGCCCTCACACAATGCAGTCTCCAACCCCCGGGTGTGTTTCAGGGCCTGGCCAGGGCAAGGCAGGATCCTGTAAACAACAGAGACTTTCCTTTGAGGTTTGCCTACTTCAAAGGAAGAAAGGGGTATAAGTAGTGAACCCCAAACCCCAGACTTTAGATCTCTTCAAGATCACCTCTGGATTGAAGAGGATCATTTGCCAAGAAGAGCTGAAGAGCTGAGGGGAAGTGCTACCCCTGCCTGTGACTGTGCTTTGTTGGGATATCCTGCAGTTGCTGCTTCTGCCTGTGAAAGGGGGCAATAGGTGGACTTTGTTGTGCATTCCTGCTTTTGAAGAATCTCCAAGGGCTTGGACTCAGCTCGCCTCCTGTTGTGAAGTCTCAGCCACATCAAAGACTTCCTCTGCCAGCCCCTGGACTCTCTGTTGAGACTCATGCCCTGCCACGTGGTACCCCAACCAGTCCCTGGGCCCTTGAAAGGTGAAGTTGGCAGAACAAGGACTGAAATCCATGCACAGAACCCAGTGCGGGTAACTTTTCGATGCACCACCTGCAATGCAGCTGAAAAACAACACGCCACCCGCTTTGTGGCTAGCATCGACACTACACCTGCATTGCAGCTGGGAGTTCGACGCATTGCGGCTGGAGAAACGATGCAACACCAGCTTTCGGCTGCTCATAACAATGCAGTTTTCTACCACAGTGCGACCAGATTTCTCATGCATCATCCCTGGGCATCAAAGTCATTGTGAACCTGTGTGGATCCAAGGTGCCCTGTCTGGAAATCGATGCCTTGCTCTCTTGCGAGGGAGAAAAAGACACATCGCCTACCAGACCAGAGAAGAAACAATGCAATGCCTCACTTGCGAGTAAGGAATCGACGTATAGTTGACTTTTCTGATGCATGCTCACCCGTGCGGCTTTATTTGTGACGCAAACCAGGTACTTTGTGTAACAACAACATTTCCATTGTTTTCTATGGAATAAGACTCTTATTCTTTTGAAAATTCTCATCTAGACCTGTGTATGTTGGATTTTTGTTGTTTTGGTCTTGTTTGATTTAGATAAATATTACCTATTTTTCTAAACTGGTATGGTGTCCATTTTGTAGTGTTTTCACTGTATTACTGTATGTGTTGCTACATATACTTTACACATTGCCTTTGAGATAAGCCTGACTGCTTGTGCCAAGTTACCAAGGGGGCGAGCAGGGGTTATCCTGAGTGTGTATCTGCATTGCCCTGACTAGAGTGAGGGTCTCTGCTTGGACAGAGTGCAAACTGACAGCCAACGAGGCACCCCATTTCTAACACTCCTTAAATGGCTGAGTCTCCAGACTAAGTACACCTCATGTCACTCTACGGAAATGCTCACCAATTATGATTGCTCACAGTTACAGATTCATGTGAACTTTACTGTTAGATCTGACAGCCCTAGAGTGGTCATACCCCAACTTTTGCTAGCCTCCTCCACTTCTCTGACCTTGTTTTTGCTGATATTAGGACTCTGTGCATTTTACCACAGTTAACAAGTGCTAAAGTGCTTATTCTCTCTCCCCAATCATATTTTTTGGGGTTTATCCCCAGTTGGCATATTTAATTTGCATAGAACTCTTTAGTGAAGTGGTACTACATGTAACAAGGGCCTGTAAATTGAATGTTACTAGTGGACCTGTAGCACTGATTGTGCCACTCACGTAAGTAGTCCTTTAGTCATGTCTCAGGCCAGCTACTGTAGAACCTGTGTGTGCAGTTTTACACTGCCATGTCGACCCGGAAAACTAACCCTTTGCCAGGCCCTTTTATTACACAAAAGTAACCCCTAAGGTAAGCCCTGTACAACCCAGATGTTTAAAAGGCAGGGCATGTACTTTTAGGTTTGTATATGTCCTGGTAGCTAAAAAAACTCCCAGACTCATTTGTCACTTCCACAAGCATATCTCTCCCTTAGGATAACATTGTGATTTCCTTATTTCAACTTATAAGTGCAATTCCAATTTGGAAGAGATAAGCTTTTTGAGTTTGGTGTTTCTGGAATTGCAATTTATGGTCAAGTCAGATTTTAAATTGAAATTCTGAAAATGCCACTTTTAGAAAGTTGTCATTCTCTTACTTTAACCATTTGATGTATGCTGCCCGTCTTTGAACATATGTCTGGGGTGGGCAACAGCTGGGCTTTGTGTATTCCTCCTAGATAGTCACACACAATAGGAGCGTAGGTGTGTCTTGATGGGCCATCATGTGTAGGATGGGAAGGAGGAGCTGGGCACAGCCTCACTTACACCTGAATAGACTATGCACTGTCCACACACAAAGTGCTACATAACCCCCTGTACTGAGTCTGGAGCTTGGGCATGAAGGGCAGGATCTCTGTGAACTTCAAAGGATTCTCTTTGAAGTCCCCCCACTTCAAAGGCCCAACTGGGTATGAATACTAGACCGCTGAGTACTGCAGCACCACTTCAGTATGCTTCTGGACCTGCAAATACCCTGCCAGGAAGAAGGACTGCTGTATTGCTGAAGGGCTACCACTCTGCTGGACTGCTGCTTTACTGGACTCCTGCTTTGCTGTGTGCCCTGCTGCCTGCTACTCCCTTGCCTGGATGAGAAGGACTGGACCTGCATCACTTGAACCCAGAGTGACTCCAAGGGCTAGCAGCTGGCCACCTTGATCAGAAGTCTCAGTGACATAAAAGACTTCTAACCTACCTGCTCCTTCACCTGGACTCTGCCATCTGTGGATATGCCCTGCTAAGTGATGCCACCCCTGTTCTGGACCGTTGGATGTGGGCCTAAGATGTTTCACCAGCAGAACTGATGCCTATTCTGCTGAGCAACTCATCCCCGAGCCAAATCTACACATCTCCTTGGCTCAGTGGCACATCTTCGAGCAAAATGATGCATCACAGCTACTATGTGGATTGGACCAGTCATGAAAGACTTCTATTGCAGCTGCAACTCACATCTAGGGACCAATGCATCGCCTTCAAAACGGCCAATGTGCAACGATTTTCCCTGGGCAAGCTATTCGCATCTCCCGTCTACAGCAGCCTCAATGACGATGCCCAAACTCCACATCTCAACTTCACCGCTCTTCAGATCCAACACATTACCTCAACTACACAACGCATCCTTGACACTGGCCTTTGCACCACAAACCCCTTTGACAGGATCCTCAACGTTGACGCAGGATGACCTCACACCTCAGCCTTGCCACATCACAGAATCAACACATTGCCTCTGCTGGGTGATGCATCTTTGACACTGGTCCACTTAACGCTCCACAGTCGAAGATTTAAGGTACTCTGGTGCAGAGGACCTAACTAAGTCCCTGTGGCCGGCTCTTTCTCCATTGTGGTTGGCCTGAACTTTTGACTTTGTACCTGGTCTGGAGCGACCAATTATTCAGAGTTAGCACTTTTCGTTTCTTAACTCTATATTACCTAAAATCTTTAAAATTCAATATCTCCAGTACTACTTATTGGATTTTTGATGTTTTGGTGTATTTTAATTATAACATTCTGATCTATTTCACTAACCTGGTGTGGCATCTTTTTGTGTGGTGTTTTCAGTGTTTGAAGTGTTGCACAAATATTTAGCACACTGCCTCTAAGTTAAGCCTGACTGCTCTGTGCCAAGCTACCAGAGTGTGAGCAAATCTTAATTTATGGTTTGCCTGTACCTTACCCTGACTAGGATTGCGGTTGCTGCAACAACCCAATTCCTAACATGTGCCTTCATTTATAAAACAGTGAGCCCTGCACCTCCCTATATCTAGAAGATTCTATGTGTGCACTGCAAAGTGTGAGCGCTCAACCCAAGTGCACTCCAGTGTTCACAGGCCTCAAAGCACCACAGAATGCGAAGCCAGGCACAGTGAGGGCAGGTGTTGCCCATCAAGGGCATTCTGCTTCATGGGCAGTGGAATGTGATCATCTGTTCTATGGTGTGCTTGCCTGAGCGAAGGCCCTATGGCCTCTACCACAGAAGAAGAACATGGCACCTGTTGCTGCCCCCTAGGCCGGAGAGAATGACTAGCACCAATAAAAGAAAACACTGTAAAATCGATAGTTCTAAGAAAGGAAATCACTTTACACAAATAAACACTGATGAAACACAAGTCAGGTAATCAAACAATTACTGGCTGATAAAGAAGAAAATAACCATAATGGAAAACCTGGAAACCATATAAGAAAACATTAAACAATCCAATTACTAACAAATAAACAGCACTCCTACCTAATCTAAGAGTAGAAAAAGAGTTATACAAACGTCCCTAATTAACAATAAACTGGAATACTAATGAATCTGAAAAGCAGATAAAAAACGACTGAACTCACTGAGGGGCAGTAAAACAGAGACATTGGAATTCAATGTTAGTACTCTTTTGATCTGAAGATTATTTTCTAGATTGTTTTTATGGTGTCAATCAGTGATTGCTCAATGTGAGCAACAAAATGAATTTTATGTAACCAACAGAAACCTCCAGCCTTGTCTTAAAATATGGTATATGAGGACAATAAACACTAATAAAGGAACATGACTACGCAATTCATTACAGCTTATTCTCTTGTTTCCAAGGCACTAAAGCATAGCTCCTGGAAGGCCCTGTGTCATGTAGGACACCTTTAGTAAGGGCAGGTTTTTAACCTTACACGGCTTTTGATGCAGAGACTAGCAGGTCACCACTCAAAACGCACATTGCATTATTATAAATGCCAGCATGCGCAGAGATGCTGCCTACAAAGGACGAACTGGCTAAAAGTGTCACAAATGACATATAGGGGGTCATTCTGACCCTGGCGGTAATTACCGCCATGGCGGAGGTCGGCGGTAGCACCGCCAACAGGCTGGCGGTGCTCCGCCGGGCATTCTGACCGCGGCGGTACAGCCGCGGCCAGAAGCGGAAAGCCGGCGGTGTACCGCCGACTTTCCGCTGCCCATGGGAATCCGCCATGGCGGCGCAGCTTGCTGCGCCGCCATGGGGATTCTGACAGCCCATACCTCCATCCTGTTCCTGGCGGTTCACCCGCCAGGAACAGGATGGCGGTATGGGGTGTCGTGGGGCCCCTGGGGGCCCCACAAAGAATTTCAGTGTCTGCTTTGCAGACACTGAAATTCGCGACGGGTGCAACTGCACCCGTCGCACCTTCCCACTCCGCCGGCTCCATTCTGAGCCGGCTTCCTCGTGGGAAGGGTGTTTCCCGCTGGGCTGGCGGGCGGACTTTCGGCGGTCGCCCGCCAGCCCAGTGGGAAAGCCAGAATGACCGCTGCGGTCTTTTGACCGCGGAGCGGTCTTTCGGCGGGAACCGCTTGGCGGGCGGCGACCGCCGTCCGCCGCGTTCAGAATCACCCCCATAATCCTTTGTGGCATGTTCAAGTGTCAATAATTAAAATATGAAAAATAGCCGATCACATGCACATCTTGCCTTCCCGCACCCCGGAATATCAGAAAATGCAAGGTAAATCTGCTGCTGTGAATTCTGAGAATTGTATTTTTATCTGCAGTACACTATAAGAAAGCCATCCTTTATGCAGAAAACACTTCTGCTGATGAGATCATTTCATAACACAGAAATACATGTTGTAGAGATGTGCGTCTGTGGCAGATGCGCTTAACAAGGCCAAAGATGGTTGTAACCCACAATATATTCCTAGGGAGTACTGCCTAGTGACAAAGGGATCCATTTAAGCAGAGGACCAGTTAGTCTATTTGAGAGAGTGGCACAGCCTGACATCATGGCAGACTCAAAAATCTGTGGAAGGTGAATCAGGACTTCAAGGGGTAGGTTATTATTACTATTAGTAGAAGTAGTAATAGTTGTAGTAGTAAACACAATACTGATCATACTGTCTTTTTAATGCAGATTACCCAGAGAATGTATTAATGTAATAATGATGAAAGGCTGAGTTATCTCTGCTGGGATTCAAAACTGCACGCAGCAGAGATGAGGAGAAAGCACTAAACTCCTTAACTGATCTAACCAGCTGTACTGGAAGGGAATCTCATGTGTAGTTATCATTCAATGTGATCGCGGCTATCAGCCGAACTAGAAATTTAGCAGAGTGGGCGAAAGGGAGTTTTGTTTTTGCCATCAAGCACGGAATGAAGGGAAAAAAACAGAAACGACAACAGTAAGTCTTGGATATAGACACACATGTAGCAAAGGTTTTGTTTAAGGTGCCTCAATCACTGTTACTGAGGCACGATTTATTCATTAAAAGAACGTACAGAGCAACAGCTCCTGAGGTACAGGGACTTGGGAATCCCCCCTCCTGCTTTGACAAGTACACATTGGGGGTCATTACAACATTGGCGGTAAAAGACGCTTACCGCCGTGCAGAAGACCGCCAACACACCGCCGCGGAATACCGCCACTACCATTATGACCCACAGCTCGGAATCCGCCAAAATCCAGACACCCACACAAGTCCTCCACACCAAAGGTCAGTGATAAACTGGCGATAACAAAACCTCCACCGTCACACCAACAGGAATACGCCCACACTATCACGACCCACGAATCCACGCAGCGGTCTTTCAACCGCGGTTTTCCATTGGCGGTACACACCGCCGTGCTCAAAATACACACACTCTTACAAAACACATCCACATTGGACAATTCCAAATACACACACCTAATACACATACACACACCACACCCACACATCCAATGCAATATAAAACACACACCCACATCACCCACAAACCCTTACGACAAAAATTGCGACTGAAGGCCAGAGAGAGACACCATCAGAAAGAACAATAGCATCCACACGCACTCAACACCATCACTCACACAACATCCATGCACCTCACGCAACACACTTCTAAATATCACCCCACACATCACAACACACACCAACCCACACATCACCCACACCACCCCATGTCACCGCAAAGAAACCCCAGGTTTTCTGAGGAGGAGTTCAGGGTCATGGTAGAGGAAATCATCCGGGTAGAGCCACAGCTATTCGGATCACAGGTGCAGCACACCACCATAGCTAGGAAGATGGCGCTATGGCGGAGAATCGTGGACAGGGTCAACGCAGTGGGACAGCACCCAAGAACTAGGGATGACATCAGGAAGAGGTGGAACGACCTACGGGGGAAGGTGCGTTCTGTGGTCTCAAGACACCAGATTGCGGTTCAGAGGACTGGCGGCGGACCCCCACCTCCTCCCCCAGAACTCACAACATGGGAGGAGCAGGTCTTGGCTATACTGCATCCTGAGGGCCTCGCAGGAGTAGCTGGAGGTATGGACTCTGGTAAGTCAACTCTTAACTATTACATCCCCCACCCTACCTGCATGCTATCACATACCCCCGCCCTCACCCCCGTCACTCCAACTCCTCACATATGTTCCAATATCACAAACCACACATCCCAAGCCCTGCATTTAACACCAAAGCATGGACACCCATCACCAAAGCATGTCCACTGCACATATTCATACACCCCCCTAAACCATTATCACACAAGGTCCCACTCAAGAATGCAAGCACTGGGCTACAGGGTCACCCACCCATTGCACACCATGGCACACACAGATGCAATAATCATGCTTTTACACCCCTGCAGGACCCCTACCCAACGTCACCGGACAGGAGGGTCGAGACATGTCTACTCCACCCACAGAAGAGGCGCACAGTGATGACAGCAGCTCTGTCCAGCTGGATCTAGATGACCAGCCCGGCCCATCTGGGACCTCAGGACAGTTTGTTCCCCTCACACTGGCACAGGCCACTACAGAGCTTCCCCCCTCTGGAAAAACCAGCACAGCACCCACACAGCGGGCCCATACCTCTGTCCCCAGGACACGTCAAGCAGCAGTTTGTCCACCACTACAGGGAACCCAGGCTAACCCACCACCCCAACAACACCAGGGACCTGGGGGCAGTGGTAGTGGGCACACGGTTCAGGGGACAGAGGCCCAGGGAAACAGGGGAACTGGGAGGGCTGGTGTGCGACAGGGGGAGGACAGGCCCAGGGAACCCACTCTTCACGAGGCCCTCGCCAACATCATGGGAGCATACCACCATTCCCAGGAGACGATGGCAATGGTACTGGCCAAGTTTCAGGAGACCCATCGGCTGCAGGAGGAACAGTATTTGGGGTTCAGGGAGGAACTCAAATCCATCAATTCAACACTGGGCACCATTGTAGGGGTGGGGAAGGAACTCGTCAACACCAGGAGGGACACTGTGGCACCACAAGAGGCCCCTGACACTAGCCTGGACGATGAACTGCCCACCACCTCCACCGGTGCTAGAGGACAGGAGGCACCGCCACTGGACCACGACACCAGCACCCCACCCCCTGCAGATGGAGAACCACCCGGCAAACGGTCCCTGAGATCCAGGACAAAGACAGAGAACAATGCCAAGACCCCCGCCAAGAAATGAGACCACCCTGATTGTCATCCTTTTGTCCCACTTTGTCACCCTGCCCACACTTAAACTGCCCCAGCTCCACTTCCTATGCCCCTTTGGACAATGCACCTGTGAGACTAATAGACTGGACTCTGCCATGAAAATTCCTCCACCATCACCCCTGACCATTTTACAACCCCCTCCAATATTTAGCACTTAAATAAACACCCTTGAATCACAAAACAATCTGGAGTCAGTCTGTGCTTCCACAAATGTGTTTTTGCAATAAATGAGGAAAATAGCAATGTCCATTCTATTGTCAACATACCTCTGTCACACAGCTCTAGTCCATGAGGTAACATAGCAGAGGTCACACAGTGGGACCCACATCTGTGAAATTGAAAGGGAAAGTGACAACTCAGGGTCCATACACTGGGTGAAAGTGACAGACAGATGAGAGTTAGAACAATTAGATCAGATGTAGCAGGCAGTGTTGTCTTCTTACCTGTGTCTCACTGGAAGTATTGCTGGATCACTGTGTTCCTGTTGTCTATGTCCTCTTCTTCTGCTTCCTCGTCTTCACTGTCCACAGGCTCCACAGCTGCCACAACACCTCCATCTGGACCATCCTCCTGCAGAAAAGGCACCTGTCGTCGCAAAGCCAAGTTGTGACGCATACAGCAGACCACGATGATCTGGCACACCTTCTTTGATGAGTAGAATAGGGAACCACCTGTCATATGGAGGCACCTGAACCTGGCCTTCAGGAGGCCGAAGGTCCTCTCTATAACCCTCCTAGGTCACCCATGGGCCTCATTGTAGCGTTCCTCTGCCCTTGTCCTGGGATTCCTCATTGGGGTCAGTAGTCATGACAGGTTGGGGTGACCAGAGTCACCTGCAAATGGCGAGGGACAACTGTTAGACACACACTAACTCTTAGTGACATTCCCAGACCCAGACACCTAGTCACCTTGTATTGGGTCCATATCCTCATCTAATAGCCACACACGGTGCCTCCGGAGTTGCCCCATCACATAAGGGATGCTGCCATTCCTCAGAATGTAAGCGTCATGTACTGAGCCAGGAAATTGGCATTCACATGGGAGATGTACTGGTCTGCCAAACATACCATCTGCACATTCATCGAATGGTAACTCTTTCGGTTTCTGTACACCTGCTCACTCCTGCGGGGGGGACCAAGGCCACATGTGTGCCATCAATGGCACCTATGATGTTGGGGATATGTCTAAGGGCATAGAAGTCACCTTTCACTGTAGGCAAATCCTCCACCTGAGGGAAAAGGATGTAGCTCCACATGTGTTTCAGCAGGGCAGACAACACTCTGGACAACACGTTGGAAAACATAGGCTGGGACATCCCTGATGCTATGGCCACTGTTGTTTGAAAAGACCCACTTACTAGGAAATGGAGTACTGACAGCACCTGCAGTTGAGAGGGGATTCCTGTGGGATGGCGGATAGCTGACATCAGGTCTGGCTCCAACTGGGCACACAGTTCCAGGATTCTGGTCCGATCAAGTCTGTAAGTGATGATTACATGTCGCTCCTCCATTGTCGACAAGTCCACCAGCGGTCTGTACACCGGAGGATGCCGCCATCTCCTCACCTGCCCCAACGGACGTGCTCTATGGAGGAGAACAGCGAGCAGAGAGTCAACCAACTCTGAGGTACGTAAACACAACTTAATCGTAAAATGTTTTCAAATCGACATATGGCTGGATTAGTGTTCAATCAAGGCCTAGACATGTGTGACGCAGTCAAAATTAATGCCATGTGGCCCCCTGAAATGGGGTCTGCCTGACCTGTAATGTGGTACAAGGGTATATGAGGTAACTGCGCTGGCGTTGTACACCGTTGCGGTAGGCGGTCGAATACTGCGGCGCAATCCTGCATTGGTTAACATTGGACCCTATGGGTCCCAGGAGCCAATGACGATGTACGTCGGCAGTGACGGTACGCACCGCCGCGGACGTCACCGCCATTTTCTCTCTGTTCACTCACTTGATACCTGATTTTCGACAGGAGAGGACCTACACTGCAAGTGCTGCTGTGAACTCAGTCTGGAAGAGACAATGGGTCGTGTGTGTCGGGGGAAAGGGCCCCTGCCTTAAGCACGGGGGAGTTGGAGAAACTAGTGGATGGGGTCCTCCCCCAGTACACACTATTGTACCGTCCTCCAGACAAACAGGTAAGTACACTGTGAGCATGCTGCATGGGCAATGGCTGCTTAGAGTGGTGTGGATGACAGATGTGGGGAGAATGAGGCTTGCATGAAATGACGGTGAGTGCATGTGCGTCATGGCAAGGGTAGGGATGCGGGCCAATAACTGTGACGGTGCGGACGGTTATATCTTCTCCTTTTTTCCTGTACTATTCCTGTAGGTCAGCGCTCACCAGAAGAAGGATATTTGGCGTGCCATCGGACCCTGGGGGTCTACCACAGACGGAGCACACACTGCCGTAAAAGATGGGAGGACATTCGCCGCTGGTGCAAGAAGACGGCATAGGCCCAGCTGGGGATGGCCTCCCAACGTGGGAGGGGTGCCCGTCGCACCATGACCCCCCTGATGTTCTGGAACCTGGCGGTAGCGTACCCGGAGTTGGATGGGTGCTTGAGGGCATCACAGCAGCCACAAGGGGGTGAGTGCACTCTCATTCAGCTGATTCAGCACGCATTGTAGGTGTCTGGGTGGGGGATGTGGGCTGTGGGTTCCCCTAGGCCAGGGGGAGTTTAGTAGGCAAGGTCCCTTCTTAAGGCAGGCCCTGTGGCACCCCAACCCACCTGTGTACAGAGCCAACTACACCTAGTCAGGCTCCTGTGACTTCCATGTGTGCAGCAATCGGCCATAGCCTTGTAACCCATGTCCCTGTGATTGATTAGGGAACTCCAAGTGCATGGCGTAGTGCAGGGGGCTTCTGCGTCTGTAGTGTCCGCCAACGGTAGCGGTATTGCATGCACTCAACATGTCTTTCTTCTGTCTTCTCCCCCCCTTTTTGTGGTCTCCCTGTGCTTGTGTGCATTAGCATCATCAGGCGGAGGAGCAGTGGCACCGGAGCAGGAGGGAGCTGCATCCCACATTGCCCTGGAGGGTGACACAACAGAGTCTGAAGCCACCAGTGGGACAGAGGGCGAGGGGAGCTCCACGGCGGGGACAGGAGCAGATACCAGCTAAACTGACTCATCCTCTGATGGGAGCTCCCTTGCGGTGGCGGGCCCCTCTGTGCCCCCGCATCTACAGGTACAGCCACCACCCCCCCTACCAGCACCGCCCTTCCAGCAGCCCCTCAGAGTTTGCCCCGTGACCACTCACCCATGAGGGTGGGCATCTCCTTCACCCCAGGCACCTCAGCCCCTGCCCCTGTCACCCCTGCTGCCCTCAGTGAGGAGGCCATTGACCTCCTCAGGTCTCTCACTGTTGGGCAGTCTACCATTTTGAATGCCATCCAGGGTGTAGCGAGGCAGTTGCAACAGACCAATGCATACCTGGAGGGCATTCATTCTGGTCAGGCAGCCCATCAGCGAGCTTTTCAGACTCTGGCCTCAGCACTAATGGCAGCCATTGTCCCTGTCTCTAGCCTCCCCCCTCCAACTTCCTCCACCCAGACCCAAACCCCTGTAACTCAGCCTATCCCAAGCACACCATCAGACCAGCATGCACACACGTCAACACACAAGGGAAGCTCAGGCAAAAATAAGCGCCACACATCCCACAGGCACTCACGCAAGCATCATACACATGCAGACATACCAACAGCCACTGCCTCCACTGTGTCCCCCTCCTCCTCGTCTCCATCCTCCCTCCCAGTCTCGTCTCCACTCACACCTGCATGCACTACATTGTCAGCCACTACCTCCATCACCAGCACACCCACCACCACACCCCGCTCACTTGCACTCACCACCCCACTACCATTCACAGATCCCCTGTGTCCTCTCCCAGTGTGTCTGTGAGCCCACCTCCCAAGGTACACAAACGCAGCCACACACCCACCCAAGAGCCATCCACTTCACGACAGCTCCAGCCCATGCACCTTCATCCAAAGTCAGCAAACGTACACCTCCTACAACCACTACCTCTTCCTCCACTCCCAAACCCCCTCCATCTACCCGTCCCAGTGTGTCCAAATCCCCTCACCTCCCCCACCAGTCTCCTAGGGCCCGCCTCTCCAGCTCCCAACCCAGCGCCTCAGCCACAACATCAGCAGGAACAGCAGTGCCAGTAGTAACCGGCTTCTGGAGTGCACCAGGCAGCAGGGCAGCCAGTGTGCCAAGGAGCCAAAGCACGGACAGTCCCCCACCTCAAAAGCACAAAAAGTTGGCCAGTGCCTAGCGGGAGAGAGGAAAAAAATCTTCCACCAAAGCCGCTCCCAGGGGTACAGTTGGGAGTGTTGAGCCAGCTGCGCCACCATCCAAGGGGGGAAGGGGCACAGTAAAACAGGCAAGTCTGGAAAAACCTACACGGCGGACAAGGACACCGCCGCCACCAGCACCGCTGAACAGGACACCGCCGCCACCAGCACCGCTGAACAGGACACCGCCGCCACCAGCACCGCTGCCAAGGGCACCACCACCACAAGCACCGCTGCTAAGGACACCGCCGCCACAAGCACCGCTGCCAAGGACACCGCCGCAACAAGCACCGCAGGCCAGTGAGCGCCAAAGATTCTGACGCTACTAAGGCCGCCACGAGCAGGATGAAGCACTCTGGGCACAAAGCCCCCCTCCAGAACCAGTGGAGAAAGGCAGGATGAAGCACTCTGGGCTCAAATCCCCCTCCAGAACCAGTGGAGTATCACATCCACTACCTCAGTCCTTGGCAGGATGAAGCACTCTGGGCACAAAGCCGCCTCCAGAACCAATGGAGACTGTTATCCACTTGAGAGACTGTGGCTTTGCACTCCCCAGGATGCAGCATTGGGCAAACCACCCACTGGAGAGACTTGAGAGACTGTGGCTTTGCACTCCCCAGGATAAAGCAGTGGGCAAACTACCCACTGGAGAGACTTGAGAGACTGTGGCTTTGCACTCCCCAGGATAAAGCAGTGGGCAAACCACCCACTGGAGAGACTTGAGTTTTTACCGCTGCTTTAACACCGACCGCCAGGGTTGTAATGACCACCATTATGACCAGTTTGATACATCTCTTGGCTCGCGGGCGAGCAGTTAGTTTGTGGCATTAGGAAGGCTGGACAAATTGCTGGAGCTGCCTTGAACTCCAGGTGAACATAGGAAAGCTATGTTTGCGCAAATTATGCTGTAGTTGTAGGTGATGGCACCAGTGATTTGCACACTGAATTAGAGCAGTCTTTCCGTGGGTGCCATAGTACAGCTGGCAGTGATAGCCTTCTTAGTTAGGGTCATCAAAAGAGACGTCAGGAGAACCCACTGAGCCCGATTGAGCAAAGCCGTAACGAATCTAAAATGTGAAGAAAGACTTGTCTTGCCCAAAACGATTCTGTAATTTAAAGCAAAACAAGGCAGACAATGATGATTTTAGTCTTTAAATCTAGATGGGAAACTAAGCCCAGCGAAAATCACATATATGCCTGTTTGGCCCAGCGAAAATCACACAAATGCCCGTTTAAGACCACAAAAGCAAAACAGTACTGCAATCCAGTTGAAGCCTCAAAACAACTAACAGCTGCATTGGATAACCACACCTACACAGACGCACATGAAAAGTTCACATCATTTGAAAATCACAACAGGAATATTTAAAATAAAACACATAAAAGGATTTACAGTAAAAGGGGAGAACATGCATAGAAATATGTGCAAATTAAAGTGTTTATTCATAGCAAAGAAACAACTGATGCCATAAAAGGAATGAAAGAACACTGTATGGAATTGAGAATGTGAATCAAGAGCGAAACGCATACTGAAAAGAAAATGCCTGAAAAATAACAGCCATTGTCATTGGAGTCCTGCGCTAATACACACCTGCATGAAGACAGCTGCACACCCAATAAAATAACAGTTGAATGTCTCATCCTCTTAAACAACTTTCACCCAAATGCTTGCATGAATGTGGAAGTAAAATGCACTATGCCAATGCTGACAACCCGCAGGAAGACCTCACCTACATCAGCAAGTAATCCACAACTGACACACAAACCCATCTGGAAATTTAGGACTTGAAGGAAATTCACAGGGACAGAAGCTTCCTGCAAAGGAAAACACTTTGTGACCGCAATGGCTATTTTAAATTTACGGGGATTTGGCATAGGGCAGCGCAGCAAGGTGACTTACTGTGGTGCCCTACGCCAAAGTGGAAGGGCAGGAATGCACAGTGTTAGAAATGGGGTCTTTGGTTGGCAGTCAGGTTACCCCCTGTCCAAGCACGGACCCTCACTCTAGTCAGGGCAAAGGAGAAACACACCTGGTTAACCCCCACTAACCATCTTGGTAGCTTGGCACGAGCAGGCAGGCTTAACTCAGAAGCAATGTGGAAAGTATTTGTACTAACACACAGAGTAATACAGTGAAACACTACAAAATGGACACCACACCATTATAGAAAAATAGGCAATATTTATTTAAATCAAACAAGATGAAAATGACAAAAATCCAACAAACACAAGTTAAAAAATGAATTTTCAAAAGAATAAGGCCCTCATTACAAGGCTGGCGGTACAATTTGCCATATTATGACCGCGGCGGTTTCCCGCCAACCTTGTCCCGGCGGTTATAATCCGCCAGGATCCGCCCAGGGTCAGGTTGACTTTCACTCTCAGGGACGATGCGTGGAAAATCCAGTTGCACGGTTTTAGAAAACCGCGCTGTAGGAAAGTACCATCTTGCCTGGCATGTTACCCCCATTTTTCACTGTATATATGTTGTTTTAGTTGTATGTGTCACTGGGACCCTGGTAACCCAGGGCCCCAGTGCTCATAAGTGTGCCTGAATGTGTTACCTGTGTAGTGACTAACTGTCTCACTGAGGCTCTGCTAATCAGAACCTCAGTGGTTATGCTCTTTCATTTCTTTCCAAATTGTCACTAACAGGCTAGTGACCATTTTTACCAATTTACATTGGCTTACTGGAACACCCTTATAATTCCCTAGTATATGGTACTGAGGTACCCAGGGTATTGGGGTTCCAGGAGATCCCTATGGGCTGAAGCATTTCTTTTGCCGCCCATAGGGAGCTCTGACAATTCTTACACAGGCCTGCCACTGCAGCCTGAGTGAAATAACGTCCACGTTATTTCACAGCCATTTTACACTGCACTTAAGTAACTTATAAGTCACCTATATGTCTAACCTTTACCTGGTAAAGGTTAGGTGCAAAGTTACTTAGTGTGAGGGCACCCTGGCACTAGCCAAGGTGCCCCCACATTGTTCAGAGCCAATTCCCTGAACTTTGTGAGTGCGGGGACACCATTACACGCGTGCACTACATATAGGTCACTACCTATATGTAGCTTCACAATGGTAACTCCGAATATGGCCATGTAACATGTCTATGATCATGGAATTGCCCCCTCTATGCCATCCTGGCATAGTTGGCACAATCCCATGATCCCAGTGGTCTGTAGCACAGACCCTGGTACTGCCAAACTGCCCTTCCTGGGGTTTCACTGCAGCTGCTGCTGCTGCCAACCCCTCAGACAGGCATCTGCCCTCCTGGGGTCCAGCCAGGCCTGGCCCAGGATGGCATAACAAAGAACTTCCTCTGAGAGAGGGTGTTACACCCTCTCCCTTTTGAAAATGGTGTGAAGGCAGGGGAGGAGTAGCCTCCCCAAGCCTCTGGAAATGCTTTGTTGGGCACAGATGTGCCCAATTCTGCATAAGCCAGTCTACACCGGTTCAGGGGACCCCTTAGCCCTGCTCTGGCGCGAAACTGGACAAAGGAAAGGGGAGTGACCACTCCCCTGAACTGCACCTCCCCTGGGAGGTGTCCAGATCTCCTCCAGTGTGCTCCAGACCTCTGCCATCTTGGAAACAGAGGTGCTGCTGGCACACTGGACTGCTCTGAGTGGCCAGTGCCACCAGGTGACGTCAGAGACTCCTTGTGATAGGCTCCTTCAGGTGTTGCTAGCCTATCCTCTCTCCTAGGTAGCCAAACCCTCTTTTCTGGCTATTTAGGGTCTCTGTCTCTGGGGAAACTTCAGATAACGAATGCAAGAGCTCATCCGAGTTCCTCTGCATCTCTCTCTTCACCTTCTGATAAGGAATCGACTGCTGACCGCGCTGGAAGCCTGCAAACCTGCAACATAGTGGCAAAGACGACTACTGCAACTCTGTAACGCTGATCCTGCCGCCTTCTCGACTGTTTTCCTGCTTGTGCATGCTGTGGGGGTAGTCTGCCTCCTCTCTGCACCAGAAGCTCCGAAGAAATCTCCCGTGGGTCGACGGAATCTTCCCCCTGCAACCGCAGGCACCAAAAAGCTGCATTACCGGTCCCTTGGGTCTCCTCTCAGCACGACGAGCGAGGTCCCTCGAATCCAGCGACTCTGTCCAAGTGACCCCCACAGTCCAGTGACTCTTCAGCTCAAGTTTGGTGGAGGTAAGTCCTTGTCTCACCTCGCTGGGCTGCATTGCTGGGAACTGCGACTTTGCAGCTACTCCGGCCCCTGTGCACTTCCGGCGGAAATCCTTTGTGCACAGCCAAGCCTGGGTCCACGGCACTCTAACCTGCATTGCACGACTTTCTAAGTTGGTGTCCGGCGACGTGGGACTCCTTTGTGCAACTTCGGCGAGCACCGTTTCACGCATCCTTGTAGTGCCTGTTCCTGGCACTTCTCTGTGTTTTACCTGCTGCAGAGAGGGCTCCTTGTCTTGCTCGACGTCCCCTCTCTCTGCTGGTCCAATTTGCGACCTCCTGGTCCCTCCTGGGCCTCAGCAGCGTCCAAAAACACTAACCACACGATTTGCAGCTAGCAAGGCTTGTTGGCGTTCTTTCGGCGGGAAAACACTTCTGCACGACTCTCCACGCCGAGAGGGATCCGTCTACCAAAGGGGAAGTCTCTAGCCCTTTTTGTTCCTGCAGAAACCTCAGCTTCTTCTGTCCAGTAGAAGCTTCTTTGCACCCGCAGCTGGCATTTCCTGGGCATCTGCCCATCTCCGACTTGCTTGTGACTTTTGGACTTGGTCCCCTTGTTCCACAGGTACCCTAGATTGGAAATCCACAGTTGTTGCATTGCTGGTTTGTGTCTTTCCTGCATTATTCCTCTAACACGACTTCTTTGTCCTTAGGGGAACTTTAGTGCACTTTGCACTCACTCTTCAGGGTCTTGGGGAGGGTTATTTTTCTAACTCTCACTATTTTCTAATAGTCCCAGCGACCCTCTACAAGGTCACATAGTTTTGGGGTCCATTCGTGGTTCGCATTCCACTTTTGGAGTATATGGTTTGTGTTGCCCCTATCCCTATGTTTCCCCATTGCATCCTATTGTAACTATACATTGTTTGCACTGTTTTCTAAGACTATACTGCATATTTTTGCTATTGTGTATATATATCTTGTGTATATTTCCTATCCTCTCACTGAGGGTACACTCTAAGATACTTTGGCATATTGTCATAAAAATAAAGTACCTTTATTTTTAGTATAACTGTGTATTGTGTTTTCTTATGATATTGTGCATATGACACTAAGTGGTACTGTAGTAGCTTCACACGTCTCCTAGTTCAGCCTAAGCTGCTCTGCTAAGCTACCATTATCTATCAGCCTAAGCTGCTAGACACCCTATACACTAATAAGGGATAACTGGGCCTGGTGCAAGGTGCAAGTACCCCTTGGTACTCACTACAAGCCAGTCCAGCCTCCTACACGCGCTGTGTGGGGTTTGCGTAATTCCCAGCAGCAGCAAGTGGGTGCTGCGCGGCGTTTCACCTTTCAAGGGCCCAGGGACTGAATAGGGCACCACTTTGCAGGGCAGGAGTCTCAGCAGAGAGTCCAGGTGCTTGCAGAGGAAGTCTTTGATAGCCCTGAGACTTCAAAACAGGAGGCAAGCTCAGTATAAGCCCTTGGAGATTCTTCCCAAGCAGGAATATACCACAAAGTCCAGTCTTTGTCCCCTTTCACAGGCAGAAGCAGCAACTGCAGCATAGCCCAACAAAGCGATCTCATTTTCAGGGGGTTTGGGTCCAATACTTATACCCCTTTCTGCCTTTGAAGTAGACCTTCAAAGGAAAGTCTCTGTTGCTCACATGATCCTACCTTGCCCAGGCCAGGCCCCAGACATGCACTAGGGGGTTGGAGACTGCATTGTGAGAGGGCAGGCCCAGCCAATTCAGGTATATATGACCACTCCTCTCTCTACTCTAGTTCAGATGGCTCATCAGGGTATGCCGTCCACACCCCAGCTCCCTTTGTCTCACTGTCTAGAGGGGATTCACGAACAGCCCAACTGTCAAACTGAACCCAAAAAGGCAATCCACAAACAGGCAGAGTCGCAGAATGGTTTAAGCAAAGAAATGCCTACTTTCTAAACGTGGCATTTTCACACTAACAATCTAAAAACCAACTTTGCTGCAAGGTGTATTTTTAAATTGTGAGTTCAGAGACCCCAAACTCCAAATTTCAATCTGCTCTCAAAGGGAATCTGCACCTTAAAGTTATTCAAATGCAGTCCCCCCACATGTTAACCTATGAGAGAGATAGGCCTTGCAACAGTGAAGAGTGAATTTAGCATTATTTCACTAGGAAGACATTTAACCCACATCAGTACATGTCCCACCTTTAACATACACTGCACCCTGCCCATAGGGCTACCTAGGGCCTACCTTAGGGATGCCTTACATGTTTAAAAAGGGAAGGTTTAGGCCTTGCAAGTGGGTACACTTGCCAAGTCAAATTGGCAGTTTAAAACTGCCACATAGACACTGCAGTGGCAGGTCTGAGCCATTTTTACAGGGCTACTCAGGTCAGTGGCACAACCAGTGCTTCAGGCCCACTCGTAGCACTTGATTTACAGGCCCTGGGCACCTCTAATGCACTTTACTAGAGACTTACTAGTAAATCAAATATGCCAATCATGGATAAGCCAATTACACATACATTTTACATAGGAGCACTTGCACGTTAGCACTGGTTAGCAGTGGTAAAGGACCCAGAATATAAAAAACAGCAAAAACAGAGTCCAGCACACATCAACAACCTGGGAAGCACAGTCAAAAAGTTAGGGAAGACACGCCAAGGATCCCAAGTCTAACATGTGACCCCCCCAGCTGAAAGTGAGGAGAAACTACCCAACCTCACTAAGGCGGAAGAATCTGGACAGACCATCAGCATTGGCGTGTTCTGTGCGAGGGTGGTGTTCCACCGGAAAGTCCATTCCCTGTAGGGAGATGGACCACCTCATCAGTTTTGGGTTCTCACCCCTCATCTGTATTAACCATCTGAGGGGCCTGTGGTCTGTCTGAACCCAGAAGTGAGTCCCAGACAAGTGGGGCTTAGCTTCTTCAGCGCCCACAGCACAGCAAAAGCTTCACGCGCAATTGCAGTCCACCTACGTTCCCTGGGGAGTAACCCCCTGCTAATTAAGGCTACAGGTTGATCTAGGCCCTTTTCGTTTAGCTGCAATAACATTGCTCCTATACCATGCTCTGAAGCATCAGTTTGCACAACAAACTCCTTGGAGAAATCAGGAGCCTTCAGGCCAGCAATAGCCATCTGGCAAGAATCCATCCAGATCACCTTCTTTGGTTGCTTATTGGAAGTTAACTCAATCAATGGAACAACAATGGTTCCATACCACTTGACAAATCTATAATAGCCAGTGAGGCCTAAAAAGACCCTCACCTCTGTCTGGATCTTGGGAAGCTCCCAAGCAAGAATAGTGTCAATTCTTGGCTGTAGTAGTGCCACCTGGCCACTCTCCACCTGGTTTCCCAAGTACACCATGTAACCCTGCCCTATTTGGCACATACTTGCCTCAAAAGTGAGACCTGCCTTTTGCAGGGCCTCCAGCCTCTTGCAGAGGTGCTGTAAGTGTTCCTCCCAAGTAGAACTGAATACAGCAATGTCGTCCAGGTAGGCTGCACTGAACTCATCCAGTCCAGCCAACACCTGATTGACCAACCTCTGAAAGTTGGCAGAGGCATTTTCCATCCTAAAGGGCATCACTTTAAACTGGTAGTGCCCATCTGGGTTAGAAAACGCGGACCTCTCCTTGCCCCCCTCAGTTAGGGCAATCTGCTAATACCCAGACGTCAAGTCAAAGCTGCTAAGGTAATTGGCAGCTCCCAACCGATTAACGAGCTCATCAGTACTGGGGATGGGGTGCGCATCAGTCTTAGTGACCGTATTGAAATACCCGGTAATCCACACAGAACCGGAGTTCTGGCGTGGCACAAGGAGCAGCAGCCTTTGGGACCAAGACCACTGGGGTGGCCCAAGGACTACTAGAAAACTCAATTACCCCTAGGGTTATCATCTTAGAAACCTCATCTTTGATGCTAGCCCTGACCTTAACAGTTACTCTGTAACCCTTCTGTTTAACAGGTGGATTGTCCCCAGTGTCCATATCATGTGTACACAAGTGTGTGACCCCTGGGTTCAAGGAGAACAGGGAGGCAATCTGACTCAACACCTGGCGACAGTCCCTCTGTTGTTCTCAGGTCAGGGAGGGGGAGAGGTTTACACCCTCCACAGACCCATCCTTCTCTCCCGCAGACAGGAAATCAGGAAGAGGCTCACTCTCTCCCTCCGCCCCATCATCTTTTGCTAGGAGCATAGACAATTCAGTCTGCTCAAAGTGCGGCTTGAGGTGGTTCACATGCAGGGTCCTTAAGGGGTTCCTGGGAGTCCGCAAGTTCACCAGGTAGCTGACTTCGCTCTTGCACTCCACCACCTCAAAAGGCCCAGTCCACTTGTCCTGGAGTGCCCTAAGCTCCACTGGTGCCATCACCCACACTTTCTGGCCTGGCTGTAGCTCAACCAGAGTGGCATTCTGGACATATCAGTGTTTCATGTCTTCCTGACTTGCTTCTAGGTTCTCTTGTGCGAGAGCTCTGAAGTGGACAGTCTGTTTCCTAAAGCCCAGCATGTAACTGAATACTTCCTAGGGGGATTTACTGCAGGCTTTCTCCAAGCCCTCCTTTACCAGACTCAAAGGTCCCCTGACATGGTGGCCATACAGTAACGCAAAAGGACTAAATTCAAGCCCTTTTTGAGGCACCTACCTGTAGGCGAACAGAAGGCATGGCAAGAAGACGTCCCATTTGTGCCTCAAGGGCTCTGACAGGCCCATGATCATGCCTTTCAAGGTGCAGTTGAACCTTTCAACCAGACCATTGCTTTGGGGATAGTAAGGAGTGGTGAACTTATCTGTTACCCACACTCCTGCTACAGAGACTTCATATAAGTAGATATGAAGTTGGTACCCCTATCAGATACCACTTCCCTGTGAAACCCTATGCAAGGAAAAACCCCTATCAAAGCACGTTCCACCACAGGGGAGGTGATTGACCTTAGCGGAATGGCTTCTGGTTACCGGGTGGCATGGTCCACCAAGACCAGGATAAACCTGTGCCTCTTGGCTGTCTTGGGATCCAGAGGCCCCACAATGTCAATACCAGCCCTTTCAAAGGGGGTATTAACCACTGGAAAAGGTTGGAAGGGAGCCTTTCCTGTCCACCCACTCTTGCCACTTGCCTGACAAGTTTGGCAAGGTCTACAATGTGCATCTGAGTGCCGCCACATTAGGGGCCAGTAAAAGTGGGTGACAAGCCTGTTAAAGGTCTTGTCTTGCCCCAACCATCCAGTTAAAGGCACACCATGAGCCAGACACAGTAGGAAAGCTCTGAAGCACTGGGGTACCACCAGCACACTGGCTGACCCAGGCTCAGCAACCTTAGGCTCTCTATATAGAAGGCCGTCCTCCAAGTAGATCAGGTATGATCCTGGCTCATTGCCAGCCACCTGGTCTGCAGCCTGTTGCCACAAAACCTCCAGAGTAGGGCATGTCTCTCTGTGCCTCACAGAATGCCTCCCTTGTGGGGCCCCTTTCTGCTGCCACTGTGACAGCTCAGGGACCTCCTCCAGCTCAGCCACCTGTTCCCCTGTAGCATACGGGGCATCACTCTCAGGTTTAGACTCCTCCTGGACCGTGAGAACTTCTGGGGCTGGTTCCCCATGCCCCTTGCCATTCCTCCTTTTGGTGGACCCCTGGGCCACTGTTTCAGGCTCCACTGGCTTCTGACCAACCTGAAGGGCTATCATTGACCGGGTAGACACACACAACCGCCCAGGCATACCCAACATCTCCAAGTGTGACCTGTGTTCTACCTCCTTCCAAGGGGGATCCTCCAGGTCATTGCCAAGCAAGCAATCTACAAGCATGGTTGGACTCACAGCTACTTTCAAGGAACCTGAGACCCCCTCATTCAAAGGGAACCTGTGCCAAGCTGCACAGGCACTCTGAGTTGTCAACTGCAACTATTTGGTGAAGTTCCCAGGGATCTATCTGCTCTTCAGACAGCAGGTGACTCCTCACTGTAGTCACACTGGCTCCTGTGTCTCTCAGAGCATCCACCCTCTGTCCATTGATGGTCACCCACTGCCTGTACTTCTTAGTGTTTTTAGGGACCAGGGGTCTCTGGACCATCTCACTGTTCCCTAGTGAGACAAGGGTCATCTTAGTTGGCTTCCACCCACCTGGAACCAACTCCTCCCTGAGGGCTACACTGGCCAAATCCTGTGACTGACCACCAGTGGGTGCCGGTGACCCCTTGGGAAATTTGGAATCCTCTCTCACATGACCCACCTGGTCACATGCATAACACTTGCAGGGATACCCCTTTGCAGGTTTTCCTTTGGAGAACCATGGCTTTTTCTCACTGGGGGGCTGGGAATCCTTGCCCTGGGAACTAGGTTGGGGCCCTTTAGAGAACTCCTCCTGTTTACCCTTACCCCCTTTCTTCTGAGAAGGACCCTGCCCACCCTTGGCATGGTCTCCCCACACCTATTGTGGATCCTGGTGCTCTCCCAATGGTCCGCTTCCTGTGCAAGCTTCCTGGCATCAGCCAGCTTGCTGTCAATCATGTGCTGACTCAGCTCTGGAAAACAAAGACTGGAAAGGTGCTCCCAAGCAATTAAATTGTAAAGCCCCTCATACGTTGTTACCTTACTGCCCGTTACCCAACTATCCAGGGACTTGCAAAAGGAATCTACACACTCCAACCAAGTTTGGGACTCTTTCTTTTTGGAGGACCTAAACTTGTCCTTATACTGCTCAGCGGTCAGACCATATGTTGTGAGTAAGGCGTCCTTCATTATGGTGTAGGTGAGTCCCTGAGGATCCCCTAATGATGTCAGAGTGTCCCTCCCCTCTACCTCAAAGTGATTCCACAGACCCGCTACCCAATATGCTTAAGGGACTTGGTTCATATGGAGAGCAGACTCGTACCTCTTGAACCACAAGTGTATGTCATCCTCTCTCTCATAGTCCTTCACTAAGTCTTTAGGAATGTGGACCCTTCTTTTAGGCTGCACTGAGGTACAGCTGCCACCATCCCTACAGGACCGGCTCCTCTGATCCAGCTCCTTCAATTTGAGCTCATGAGCCAACAGTAACTTTTTCTCTTCAACGGCCAGTCTCCTCTCTTCCATCTCCCTTTGTATCCTAAACTTCTCTAATTCCAACTGATGAGCACTCTCTGCCTGTCTGTCCTGTATCTCTTCAGGAGTCAGACCATTGGATGACACACTCCTTCCCTGAAGACCCTCCCCCAGGCATAACACGTCCACCAACTACACCACTGTATATATTCTGCACCTCCTTATCTTCATCCTCATCCTCCTCCGCTGTGTGCCCCCAGGCTCCTTGGCTGTCACTCAGGCCCACAGTGCCTTTTGCAGCTCCTTGTCAAGACCCTTCAAACCTGTCTTGCCATAACTACGAAAGGTGCCAGGAAAGTAATCAGAATGCAGATGAAGAAGTATCCTCAGTAGAGACAGCGTCGTCCAGGCCGGAGGAAGATCTGTCAAGTGTGTTGCACCATTTACAGCACGGAGGTCACGAACAGGAATCCAAGATGTCTGCCATTTAGGCAGACAGTGAAGTTGCTGCTCTAGTGTTGCATTAGTCCAGTTGCTAGTATACGCGCATGAAGCCTGAGAGCTTCGCACTTCACCTGCGCTTTGAAAGGAGTCAGGTGTTCGGAGAGAAAGCACGTCTGTGAAGAAACATTCTGTGAGGAAAATTTGTCTTTGCAAGTATCGCAGTGAACGAAAACCCAGGAAGCAAATTCTGAAAACAAACTTTATTGAAGGTTTATGAAAATTCAGTGGTAAGAAAATATACGACAATTCAAAAAGCATTTAGAGAATATAAATATATTAACAACTCAAATAATATAGCATGCTTGACATAACCAACTAAACACAAGAAAAGCTATACAGATAATATTTACGCTTATTTACCTTATGAGGAAGCTAATAAGAGACAGTTAACTAAAAGGTAATTCCTCTTCACCTGAATTCAAGATAATAAATAACTATATATATATGTATGTATATATATATATATATATATATATATATATATATATATATACACACATATATATAGCAACATTCTTAAGCAAAGGAAAAGAAAAGTATGCAGAGGAAAAAAGTCTAAAAAATTTCTCAGTTAAGAAGCAGACAATTCTTCTATTGAACTGCGTTTATTTTCTAAAAAAACTTATTTCCATTTCACTAACAACAGTAAGACAGAGAGAGAGGCAAATTTCCCAGAGAGCTCAGGGTGAGTGATTATAGTATTGCTGGGTTGAAACGATTAGCTGTTAAGTTGATTAGTATATAATAGTGTGTCCTTATTAATTGTGACAATAATTTTTCAGGTGCTGTTCACAAGCAAACCAACAGTGAGGTGGCAGAATGCGCCTTGATGAAGTATTACCTCTGAGGCAGTCTCTCTAAATCCCATTCCCCTTTCCCCTTCGAGGGTACTCAATACGGAGATTAGTTTCGTTGCGAGTAGTCTGGGTTGGGACAGAGGACCAATCTTCTGCTTCTGAGGAAATCAACTCCAGGTATCTGACACTCCTCCTTCCTGGTGGAGCTCTTAATTTTACAGGCAAGATCCTTACAGAATTCTTTCAATTGAGGAACTGTGTAACTTTCCAGTTTTCGTAATTCACAACAGCTCCAGCTGGTGTATCTCCAGACTGTGACATGATGGCAAATCAAAAGTGCCAAGTTTCAAGGCAGAAAAAAGAGTTCCCAATGGAAAGGTCAAGAATCAAATAACAGATCATCAAAAATATGGAAGGAAAGGAGAAAAGTCCAAAAAGAGCAACAGTAAAAACAAGTAGTATGTGGTTACGTAATGGTCTGCAATGAAAACAGTAGTGTACACTTAATCACTGTATGTCAAGTACAAATACAAGTCCAATCCTTGATGCTGATCACCAATGTTAGAAATGGGGTCTTTAGTTGGCAGTCAGGTTACCCCCTGTCCAAGCAAGGACCCGCATTCTAGTCAAGGCAAAGGAGAAACACACCTGGTAAACCCCCACTTACCCCCTTATTAGCTTGCCACAAGCAGGCATGCTTAATTCAGAAGCAATGCGTAAAGTATTTGTACCAACACACACAGTAATATATTGAAACACTATAAAATGGACACCACACCAGTTTAGAAAAATAGTCAATATTTATCTACATCAAACAAGACCAAAATTACGAAAATCCAACATACACAAGTTAAAATATGATTTTTCAAAAGAACGAGTCTTCCTCCATAGAAAGCAATAAAAACGATGATTTTGCACAAAGTACATGGTTTGCGTCAAAAATCAAGCCACACAGGTGAGCGTGTGTCCGAAAAGTGGGCAATGCATCGATTCCTTGCTCGCAAGGGAGGCCGTGCGTAGTTCCTTTTCCGGTCAGGTCAGTGATGCCCCATTTTTTCCCTTGCAAGAGAGTGTTGCATTGATTTCCGAACGAGGTACCTCAGAGTCGCTCAGAATCGGGTTGACTTTGAAATCCAGGAACGGTGCGTTCGAAATCCAGTCAAACAACCTGTTAGAAAACTGCGCTGAGTAGGGTTTGCGTCATTATCAGCAGCCGCAAGCAGGTGCTGCGTGTGGTTTCTCCAGCCGCGATGCTTCGATCTCCCAGCCACGATGCAGGTGGAGCGTCGATTTTAGTTGCGAAGCCAGCGGTGCATCATTTATCAGCCGCGTTGCAGATGGTGCATCCAAAATGTCCCGCACAGCATTCTGTGTGCAGATTTTCAGCTCTTGTCTGCCAAATTCACCATTCAAGGGCCCAAGGACTGGATAGGGCATCACTTGGCAGGGCAGGAGTCTCAGCAGAGAGTCCAGGTGATGGCAGAGGAAGTCTTTGATGGAACCTGAGACTTCAAAACAGGAGCCAAGCTCAGTTCAAGCCCTTGGAGATTCTTCCCAAGCAGGAATATGCCACAAAGTCCAGTCTTTGTCCCCTTTCACAGGCAGAAGCAGCAACTGCAGCATAGCCCAACAAAGCACAGTCACAGGCAGGGGCAGCACTTCCCCTCAGATCTTCAGCTCTTCTCCTTGGCAGGGGATCCTCTTGGTTACAGAATTGATCTAATTTTCAGAGGGGTTGGGTCCAATACTTATACCCCTTTCTGCCTTTGAAGTAGACCTACTTCAAAGGAAAGTCTCTGTTGTTTACAAGATCCTGCCTTCCCCAGGCCAGGCCCCAGACACACACCAGACTGCATCGGGAGAGGGCAGGCACAGCCCATTCAGGTGTAAGTAACCACTCTTCTCTCCGCTCTAGTTCAGATGGCTCATCAGGATATGTAGCCTACACCCTAGCTTCCTTTGTCTCACTGTCTAGAGGGGATTCACAAACAGCCCAACTACCAAACTGACCCAGAGAGGCAATCCACAAACAGGCAGAGCCACAGAATGGTTTAAGCAAGAAAATGCCTACTTTCTAAAAGTGCCATTTTCAAACTAACAATCTAAAAACCAAAGGCAGCCCCCCATGTTAACCTATGAGAGAGATAGGCCTTTCAACAGTGAAGACTGAATTTAGCAGTATTTCACTGTTAGAACATGTAACCCACATCAGTACATGTCCCACCTTTAACATACACTGCACCCTGCCCATGGGACTACATATGGCCTACATTAGGGGTGCCTTACATGTATGAAAAGGGAAGGTTTAGGCCTGGCAAGTGGGTACACTTGCCAAGTCGAATTGGCAGTTTAAAATTGCGCACACAGACACTGCAGAGGCAGGTCGGAGTCATGTTTACAAGGCTACTTAGGTGGGTGGCACAACCAGTGCTGCAGGCCCACTGGTAGCATTTGATTTACAGGCCCTAGACACCTCTATTGCACTTTACTAGGGACTTACTCATAAATCAAATATGCCCATCATGGATAAGCCAATTACACAAAGATTTTACATAGGAGCACTTGCACTTTATCACTGGTTAGCAGTGGTAAAGTGCCCAGAGTATCACAAACAGCAAAAACAGAGTCCAGCACACATCAACAACCTGGGAAGCAGAGTCAAAAAGTTAAGGGAGACCATACCAAGGATGCCAAGTGTAACACACCGTATCTATGTAATACAGTGAATTCCTGTCCTTTCCCTCTGCACTGGCACCATTTCGGAAGCCTAGTGCCAACATAAGCACCCTTGCACCATGGCATAAGGGTCCATAGCGCCAACGCAGGTACCCTTGCACCATGGTGCTAGGGTGGGTGTGTTGACCGCAGGATTGTTCCTGCACCTTCCTGCCCAGAAACAATCCATAGAGGTGTTTTCTTCTTTCTATGCATGCTGCACAATGCAGCACACACAGAAAGAGGAAAAAATGAGGAAAAATACAGATGCTTTTCCTAGTTACACTTGACTTGGGAAGGTGTAAGATTTTGATGTATTCCCAGGTTTACAAGACCTTATAAATCTGTGAGTGCATCAAAACCCATGGGAGTTGCATGAGAAAACCCACTACAATGCCCATGGAACACCTCCCTGGCGCAGAGTAATTGCAATGCCTTGCCATATCAGCAGGCCACTGAAAGCCACGCAAAGTAGAAATGGTTAAGAGGTTTGTGCTGCATCTGCATCACTAAAGGTGATGGAACGGCGGTGCAAGCCTCTCATAAATATGCCCCACTCCTCATATCGTTCTGAGAAAAAACATTTCACATGCCATAGCATTTGAAATATGGTTATTTTAATTAATTTACATATCAAAACAGTTCACCAGCAAGGTGCTACTGCAGGTTAGAGATACCTGCTGAGGGTGCATTTCAGAGAAATTCTCTATTCCTTTGGCACCAATGCAAATGCAACAAGCATTGAGAAACTTATTTTTAATGTAACTTCTCCCTTGACCCAAGGTTGAGTAATTGCACACAACTGACTAGGAAAGAGGCCTCAGAAGCCTCCCAATCAACTGTGGTCTCCAAAGATACACTGCCTTCAACCAACTGTTGAGCTGCATATATTGTACACCTACCTTTCACTGCATTCCCCAAGTTCATTGTTCCTGACATGATGCTGAGATCCTGGATGGCTCTAGAGTCTCAGCAAGAATTCTGTCAGCGTGCTAACCCATCTCTCATTTGCTTACCCTAAGCGTGCCAACCACTTGGACCGAGAGTAGTATATTCTCTGTGCGACCTTTGGTGCTCCCTGACTGGACCCATCTCTTTATTTTGTAGGTCGTACACATTAGTGTGAAGCTGTGACATTCTCAATAGAAATGTCAGAAATGGGCTAACGTTTTAAACTTTTACTTCAAGAATATAAACAAGGATACGGAAGCTGAACTATCAAACAGGTTAGCATACAAGCAAATAAATCATAAGTACAAGAACTTGTCAATGTTCAATAGAAAATCCAGCATAGATTCGCCTTCTTAAGTGGGGCAAAGTGGGGTTCAAGTGTGAAAAGTGCAGGTCCTTTTATTGGACTTTGGACCAAGGATTTCATACATTCACTGCATAACAACATGGTTTCTAGGATGTGCACCTATGGGGAACGGGCAAGGCGAAACATCATTCTACTGAATACATTTGAAGATTCTCTCATAATACAATTGTATTACTTACAGTCGTTCTCAAAGTCTATTCAGGTAACGAGTTGATGCAAAATATGTAATGTGGGCTAGGACAGCCAAGTTGTCTTTGATTACGTACATCACATTCAATAAGACTGGGAAAGCCCCAGGCCCTTGGTGCAAGCCTCACAATTTTGTTATTACAGTAGAGAAAATAGCAGTGATCACCTGATGTATTACGACGTGATTTCAAGATGGAGGGAAACATAACATTGATCTGTGTTAGCATAAACTTGTTTTCCAATACATTAAACACTACATTTCAATAAAACGGATTCCACATTACAAGGACTCATAGCCAAAAACTGCGTGCTGCGTGGTGAGTTGCTCACTAGCACACACAAGACCACACTTGGGTACAGGAGTAAAACCACACATGATTACTCACCTACCCCCACAGATGGCTATGCCTGACCCTTGAATATTTGTTCAGAAATTGCTTGTTGCAGAAACTGTTGCAAGAAAGTACGCCACATCAATATTAAGTATTATCTAACCTTTTCAGTACTTACAGTTATTTATTTTCCATTATTCTGTCTTGATGCAAAACTTGTTTCAGGATCATTTATTAGAAATTATTTTCATCTATCTACATGCTGGAATACTGTAAATCAGTTTCCTACCATGCTAAACACGATTTCAAAAAGCGCTCTCCAGAGGATTCTGCTATGTCTACATTCTCCCTTTGCCTTTTCACTTAGAGGCCCTCGGGCTTTCCATTACAAAGGTCCTTAGAAGACACGGTTGATGACATCCTACCACACCCCACAACCAGAGAGCAGATAGCAAACAGCTTGGAACGAATCGGATACAATAAACATTTAAGCAAAATATTGCGGTGCACAAATAGTGATTCAGGTGCTTCCATCAAAGCATATGTCAGAATCATGTCGATCCGTAAAGATAGGAGACCTGCTGCTGGATTGCTTTACGGTGTACAACATGGCCATCACATAGATGCCTGTCAACCCAAGATGGTCAGTGGTTATGCATGCCAGAGTCAGTGCTGCAAATAACCAGGCATAAAGCGGTCTGAAACCCTGCACAGCAGCAGTATCCTCAGACTGCCACTGAACAAATGAGGGCCACACTGTAACGGGGGTGTAAAAATGACATATAAAAAGATAATAACTAAATTGCACCTTAGAATGTCTTACACGATCTCAGGAAGTACTCAGACGCCTATGGGGACTCCCGGGCCATACTTCGCTGCAGTCTGCTTAGGAATGACAAGGAGCCTATGAGCGGATTCAGTGGACACAACACTGCCCAGATCAATAAGAACACATACCAGTGAATATGAGGGTATTGTTTGCATTTTGATCTGTTCTGATCATAGCATTCAGGAGACGTGTTAGAGATGCTGTGTTACAGGGGGATTAGAGAGACCCATTAATAGGCTGCATGAAATTGTGCTCCCAACACCAAAAACCAGCAGACGGGCCTCACACCACTAGTGTATAAGTATTCTACTGATGCCCAGTATCATTAATTTCCTCCAACACGATCATGCTTGGTGTTCTAATCCATGTACTACACAATTGAGGTTTTCACATGTGCACGTTGGCTCCTAAACACCCCTGATATATGATGAGGAGATACCTGTTTTCTGTACATCACTAGCCTCTACCTGAGACTCCATGATTTATCAATTTCCGTATGAGTGGGCGTAAGCTGTATTATTCTGTGGAGTGTAATCACAAAAAAGTGCCTCAGAAATACATGAGATAACACAGAATTATACGAGAGAAGAGTAATTCTACATTTAGGGCTATTTCTTAGCGCAAAAAGGCCCCTTTGTATCCAGAATGTATGTGAGGAAGCATTTTGCACTAAAAAATAGTGCGAAATGCAGCAAAACATAAATAGCAAGCGGCTGCTCGTGCTCATTAAATGTGCTCTTGCGGTAGAGTTTCTCCCCCCAAATTACTCTAATTTACATGCATAGGAGTAATTGTGTTATTATCTCTAATCCAGCGTCAAAGAGTAACACAGAATTATAAAAATGACTCCCATTACTCCAGCTTAATTGAAATTCCACCCAGGCCTAAATCTTAGTCATCACTAAAGTCCTATTGAAATTGTCCATCACATGTACAAAATTCTGCACACCTACATCCTAACCCATCATTGAAGGTAATAACAAGATATGTGTCAAACTCCACAGTACACGGTACAATCAAGCCTTATACTGATGTGATAGTGATTGGTAGGTTTGACCAGTCACGTATAGTAAGCATGAGGAGAAAAAAGGAAATGTCTCAAATGTTATCATATCATTTGGGAGGGGGAAAGTTCTAATGGATCAAGCCATGTAGAGCCTGTCATTAGTGCAAAGGTAAATTCCTGCTTCCTGTCATGAATGTGGTTTGACATACATGTTCTTGGTGATGCAATATGAAACTGGATGTAAGCAAAGCCGAAACCTCTGTTGTGCACAGCATACATGAAGATTTGTACCCACAGAATCATTAATAAGTAGCAGGTTGAGGGGTGTACTGTAAGAATAACATGATCCCCATAGTGTTTAGATGTGCCAGGCTCTAGTAAGTGGTTTACATTGCTATAGACTATGGGGCACATTATAACATTGGCCGTCGCTGCGGATAACATCTGACAGCCAAAATATGACCACAGCTGGATTTCCACCACAAGAAGGGTTGAAATCTGGCTGTGGCCATACTGGCGGATGGTGGTAAGGTGGCGCTGCTACCAGCAGCAGCACCACACCAGTAGACCCCTTCCAGCTGTATTATGTCAAATAATACAGCCTGGCAGTGTTCTGCTAGCGGTAGCAGCGCCCCGTCACGCCCCTGCCGGACGACCCCCTGGATGCAGGTAAGTCAGGTTTCTGACAGGGAAGAGGAGTGGGGGTGTTGTGTGTGGGTGTGTGGGGGCTGTGTGCGTGAATGTGTGTGTTTGCATGAATGCAAAAGTGTGTGAAGTGTTGTTTGCGTGTGTGTGCGCATGTGTGAGAATGCATGTATGAATGGAAATGGGAATGCGTGTCTGTGTGTCAGTATGAATGTGTGTACGGATGCGTGCGTAAATGGATGGATGCATGTGTGTATGAATGCGTGTATGCCTGTGTGAGTGAGTATGTGAATGCGTGGTGTGTGCCTTAGAGTGTAAGTGTATGGGAAATTGGAGGGGGGAGCGTGGATGGAGGGGGTGTCATCTGGGGAGTGTTGAGGGGGTGGATGGGCCTCCTACCAGTGACAGGGAAGAAATTCCCTGTCAATGGTAGGGCCCACCACCATGGTTCGTAACGCCACGAAAACCATGGCGGTAGGCAGGGTTAAAATGCCACCAGCGGTACAATAGTGGCCTCTGGGCTAGAGATTGTTATCTCAAGCCCGGCAGCTGCTACCCCCACGGCGGTCGGTGTGGTATATTGACCGGTTGGCTTCATCCAACCTGCCAATGTCATAATGAGTTGGTATGCACTGCCAGCCTGTTGGTGGTACTACTGCCAGATTTACACCGACTGCCGGGGTCATAATGACCACCGTCTCCTGGAGTTTGAAGAGCAAATCACTATGGTGGACATTTCCTTCTTTCATGATAGTTACATTATGGTACACAAAGAAAGTTACTCATATGACCGTCTATTGACACCTCAGTCTGCATTCAAGTCTTACAGATTATTAAACAGATATAGAAACACAGAGGGCATAATTCACAAAGGTAAAGTTAGACCAAAAATGTAACTTAGACCAAAAAACTAACTTTACTAGTTTTCAGTATTCATAAAGGTAAGTTACTAATAGATACTAATAGTACTTTACTCAGCAGCAGTTTCTTCATGAGGGTGGAAGAGGGTCCCCCCAGTCACTGTGAGTCGCGCTAAATATGAACAATAAAATGATTTCATTGCTGTTTTATTTTTCACCAAAGCATGCCGCTGCTGCCAGACTGCCCATGAACAAGGAGAAATGCAGGACGTGTCCTCTGCTGCCAATTGACAGCATGGTGAACTGGAGCAGTGGCTGGCTAGACACTGCAAAGTGTGCAAGTCAGTTTGGCCGGCTGTCTTACGAAGGCTAGCCTGACATGTGCACTTTGCAGCTCTCTAACCCAGGAGTCTTAAACAGCTAGGTGGAGAACAAGCACAGGCCTCCATGGCCTGAAGGAGCGACCACCCAGCCTGCTCCATCCAATCCTGGTGCTTCTCTCATGCTGGTCAACAGCATGACAGCAGAGTCTGGATTGCTTAGGGAAGTTAGCTCCTTAGGTCATGCTTGGAGCCACAGACTGCAGAAGAACACAGAGGACACAGCTGGGGTAAGTAACATTTATTTTAATTAAAATGTTAGTGTAATGCATGCCAGTAATTCAGTGTGTGTTTCTATTGCATGCTTGTTTTATTTTTGTCTTTTGGGATGCAGTGGGGCACTTCGCTTGCCCCACCACTTTCAAAGGTTACCAGCCACTCTTGAATTTACTGCTAGTAACTTTACTAGCAGTAAACTTACTATTAGTAATTTACCTTTGTAAATACCGAAAAGTAGTAAAGTTAGACTTTTGCTCTAACTTTAACTCTGTGAATTGGGTCCTAAGCTTAGACCTGAAGCCTAACTTTAGACCTGAAGTCTAAAGTTAGGCTGCAGGTCTAAAGTTAGACTTTAGGTCTAAATGTAGACTTCACGTCTAAAGTTAAATTTTGGTCTAACTTTACCTATGTGAACAGGGTCCAGCATTTCTGGACACATTGTATGCTGCACATATCTGGGAAGACCCATGCTTCAAACATAGATTGGCATTGTCTAAGCCACCCTCTAAGCCAATGCCATTGTTGGTGCTAATATTACATCTACTGTGACATGGAATTCATCATCATATAATGGTTATTTGTGTGTTTGTGGATTGGTCTGTGCTAGGAAGATGATAGAACTGACACCTCTGCCCTTTGCTCCTCTGACTTAGCATCTTTCCAAAGTGTTTACATTTTGATATGCTAACAACGAAACCGCGTATTCACCCTGCTGGGTCATGCAAACCTTGCTGATTCTTTCATTTTTTTTCTTGAATGAGTCTTGAAGCAATGATTTCTTTCCATTTTATCATGTTACTTTTGGTTTGTGATGCAGTACTTCTGGCCTTCATTCAAGCCTATCGGTGCTAGTCACCTTTTGGCAGTGTGCTTCACTTGGTTACAATATATTTTATCAGTTCTAATTTGCATGTGTGTTGTGCTTGCACATAACCCTCTGTAAATGTAGATGGAGATGAATGTAGATGGAGCTGGAGATGTAGCTTTCTAGAGGACTTCCTGCTTCTCACCTGAATAGAAGAACAGCTACACATGAGGCTATATATCCTGCGCATTGATGAACATTTAGACTTTGTTGAAGTCAGGGATCTTGTCAGCCTCCACTTGTCTCATAGCTCATGTGAGTGTGAGACTTGGTTCAACCCCATCTGCCATCCCCAACATCGCCACCACAACTCCCAGCGAATACAAAATGATACACCGGGACCACACCAACAAACTCAGAGGCAGCATCACCATCATCCACAGGGAAACCATACAGTGCACCGCCACCAAAGACAACACTACACCAGCTATGGAGCACCTCAACCTCGAACTCCAAAAAGATGGCAGAACAACCATCAGGAGCACGCTCTCATACAGACCCCTTGGCCCACACCCCAGTTTCTGCAACACCATTCCTGAATTCGTCACCCCACTCACCATCGACTTTAAACACTACATCACCCTCAGTGACCCCAACTTTCACCTTGATGACCACAAAGACACTAACATCGGCAACCTCCTGAAAAGCATGAGCAATATCGGCTTCACCTAACTGGTCACCAAATCCACACACCGCACAGGACACACGCTTGATGCAATCTTTGCTGCCAGTGACAGGGTCAAGTATAGCTATGTCAGCTAATTCACCTAGACCGACTATCGTCTACTTTACCATTGTAGGGACACCTTACACCACCACCAAGACCCCAGGCTCCCACCACCGCAGCTGGAACAAAGTGACAGAGGCCCAATGAATGGATGACCTCAACACTACCCAACCCGACCCCGCAACCAACCTCAATCAGGTCATGGAGAACCTCTCCACCTAAATCACCAATGCACTGACAGAGTCCCCCTATAAAGCCCTCCAAAACCAGTAGATCCACCAAACAAGCCAGATGGAACACACCAGAACTCAGGACCTGGAAACGTAACTGCAAGCATCTATAGAGACAATGGCGCACCAGCAAATATTACACAGACCGTGCCACCTTCAAAACATCCCTCAACAAATACCATCAACGCCTAAAAGACAAAAAAAGGGCCCTAGCAGACCACATTGAAGTCATCTTCAACCACAGCAAGGAACTCTTCAACACTGTCAGAGAGTTATTCTGCCCATCAGCCACCAAGAAAATGATCCTCCCTTCCCAGGAACTCTGCAACACCCTACCATCTACAACAATTTTTTGAACCCCAAACACAGACGTCCACAGCCTCCTCACACCAACTGACACCACTCACAAACTTGTGCTCCCCACATGGGAACAGCTCACCACACAGAGCACCTCAGTCATCATGAACTCCATCCACTTTGGAGCACCCATGGACCCCTGCCCCAACCACTTCTTCAACCTTGGGAAAAAGGAAATCAGTATCGAACTCCCCTACATTCTCAACACATTCATCGCCATGGCCACCTTTCCCGATCAATGAAAACGCACAGAGGACAGACCCCTAATCAAGAAACCCTGCACCGTACCCAGTGATCTCAAGAACTACCACTCAATCTCTCTGCTCCCCTTCCCCACCAAAGTCCTCAAGAAGGCCATCACCTAACATCTCACAGAAGACCTGGAGTACAGAAACCTGGTGGACACCTTCCAGACCAGCTTCTGGGCCAACCACAACACGCCACCACCCAGATCACGCCCACTGATGATATCAGAACCCTCCTCGCACAGCAGCCTTGATCTTCCTCGACCTCTCAGCAATCTTAACACCGTCTTACACGACACCCTCATTAAGATACTCCACCACATCAGGATGCAGGGAGACACCCTCATCCTTCATTAAAGGATAAACCCAGGGAATCCGCCTACCACCCTTCCCATCAGAATGCAAGGTTCTGCAAGGTTCACCCCTCAGCCCAAACCTGCTGAACACCTATATGATGCCCCTGGCCAACATCATCAGAACCCATGGCCTTAGCATAATTTCCTACGCAGACAACACCCAACTTATCCTCTCGCTCTCAGAGGACCCCCACCCCACCAGGATCAACTTCCAAAACTGCATGATGAGTGTTAGAAATGGGGTCTTTGGTTGGCAGTCAGGTTACCCCCTGTCCAAGCAGGGACCCTCACTCTGGTCAGGGTAATGGAGAAACACACTTAGATAACCCATGCTTACCCCCTTGATAGCTTGGCACAAGTAGTTAGGCCTATCTCAGAAGCAATGTGTTAAGTATTTGTACCAACACACATGGTAATACAGTGAAAACAATACAAAATGGACACCACACCAGTTTGGAAAAATAGGTACATTTATCGAAATCAAACAATACCAAAATTACAAAAATCCAACATACACAAGTTAAAATATAAATTTTCAAAAGAATAAGCCCTCATTACAACCCTGGCAGTCGGTGATAAAGCAGCGGTAATGCTGCCAACAAGCCGGCAGTAAAAAAAAATAGAATTATGACCACGGCGGAAACCGCCAACACAGACAGCCACTTTAACACACCGACCGCCATGGCGGTAGCAACAAGCACCGTGGCGGTAACCGCCAACAGCCAGGCTGAAGACAAGTTTCCTCCCACTGTATTACAAGAGGCCTATCAGCCACTTTTTCCGGGGCGGTATGAATGACAACAAAACAACAGCGGAAACAGCACACAGAAGTCAAAGGACTAACCTCTGGAGACTCAGGGAACAACCACGATGTCATGGAGTGCGAACTGCAGATCTTCCCCATGCTGGTCTACCTCCTCCTACACCAGGAATACCAACACCGGCGATGACGACCACGGTGAGTACTGCCGCCTAGCACACAGGGGAGGGGGGAGGAAAAAGAGAGTGACACACACACGCAACACGCAACAGCCCCACTCCCACCCCCAACATCACACACACAAACAGAAGCAGTAACATTACATATTCACTGCGTACCTCTCAGGAATAATGCAAGGACAGAAGGAAGCGATTAAAGTGAGTGTAATAAGATGAGCCGGAAGATGGTACAATGCCACTTGTCCTGGAGGGGCAACATGCCCACTGCTTGGTCCTGAGGAGTGCAAGGCCACAGTCTCTCAAGTGGGTGTTTTTCCCACTGCTTGATTCTGGGGAGTGCAAAGCCACAGTCTCTTTAGTGGGTGGTTTGCCCACTGCTTAGTCCTGGGGAGTGCAAGGCCACAGTCTCTTTAGTGGGTGGTTTGCCCACTGCTTGGTCCTGGGAAGTGCAAGGCCACAGTCTCTCAAGTGGGTGGTTTTCCCACTGCTTGGTCCTGGGGAGTGCAAGGCCACAGTCTCTCAAGTGGGTGGTTTGCCATTGCTCAGTCCTTGGAAGTGCAAGACCACAGTCTCTCAAGTGGGTGGTTTGCCCACTGCTTGGTCCTGGGGAGTGCAAAGCCACAGTCTCTCTAGTGGATGGCTTCTTCCACTGGTTCTGGAGGGGGCCTGTGCCCAGTGTGCTTCATCCTGGTAAGGATGGGGTGAGTGGATGCCTCCTTCCACTGGTTCTGGAGGGGGCCTTGAACCCAGTGTGCTTCATCCAGGCAAGGATGGGGTGAGTGGATGGCTTCTTCCACTGGTTCTGGAGGGGGCCTTGTGCCCAGTGTGCTTCATCATGGCAAGGATGGGGTGAGTGGATGCCTTCTTCCACTGGTACTAGAGGGGGCCTTGTGCCCTGTGATGCAGATCTTTGGGAGTGCAAGGTCACAGTCTCTCACCTGGGTGTCATACCCACAAGATTTGCAGTGGGAAGGATGCATTACACTCCATGGAGGCAGGACTACAGACCTGGCTGCACAGTGGTGGCAGAGGGTGCTTTTGGCTGTGCTGCCAGTGGTGGGGGGAGGCTCCAGCCCTTCCCCTGAAGCCTCGGACGGCTGCCCACTGGGGCTGCTGCTGCTGGCAGTGGTGCTGGTGGTGGTGCTGGTGGTGGTGCAGATGGCAGTGCAAGTGTAGGTGCTGATGGTGGTGCAGGTGGCGGTGCTGGCAGTGGTGCTGGTGTTGGTGCTGCCAGTGGTGGGGGGAGGCTCCAGCCCTTCCCCTGAAGCCTCCGATGACTTTAGCGCCATGGTTGGTTTTGGGGGCTCAGATTCTGTCACACCACCAGGCCTCCTGTCCCTCCTGCCTGCAGGGGCAGGGCCTTTGCCCTTGCCGTGTGGTGGTGCCTCCTTGCCCTTGCTGCCTGGTGGTGCCTCCTTGCCGTCTGGTGGTGCCTCCTTGTCCTTGCTGTCTGGTGGTGCCTCCTTGTGCTTGCCATGTGGTGGTGCCTCCTTGCCTTTGCCGTCTGGTGGTGCCTCCTTGCCGTCTGGTGGTGCCACCTTGCCCCTTCACTTGTAAGCTGGTGGTGCCTCCTTGCCCTTTTTTAGCTGGTGGCACATCCTTGCCCTTCCCCTTGGCAGCTGGTGCAGGCACACTGCCAGTGCTGATGGGTGTCTCCTTGGAGCCTCTCACACCTGCAGTAGCTGGCGAAACTACAGTGATGGTGGACTGGGTGGCTGTGGTGGTGGCCTGGGTTTTGCCCACCCTGGCCCGATGTGAAGAACTGGGGATAGGGAAGAGGTCAACGGCAGAGAGGAAAAGCTTCTTAAGGACACTGGGGCGGGAAGAGGACGGAGGTGTTGGAGTGGAGGAAGAGGGAGTGGGTTGTAGGAGGTGTCTGTCTGCTGTGTTTGGGTGCAGCTGCATGAGCTGGATGCTGTTGTGAGGTGGATGGCTGTTGGGTGTCTGATTGTTTGTGTTTGTGTACTTTGGGAGGAGGGGGCACAGACACAGTGGGAGAGGACACCGGGGATGTGTGCATGGATTTGGGGGTGGTGACTGCTGGTGAGGGAAGTATGGTTATAGGTGTGATGGTGATAAAGGCAGTGGGTGTGGATGTAGTGCATGCAGGTGTGAGTGGAGACGCTACTGGGAGGGAGGTGGACAACAAGGAGGAGGGGGACACAGTGGAGGCAGTGGATGTTGTTATTTCAGCATCTGGATGGTGTTTGTGTGAGTGCCTGTGGGATGATGTGTGGTGCTTGTGTTTGCCTGAGCCACTCCTGTGTGTTGTCTTGGGTGCATGCTGGTCTGAATGTGTGTTTGGGATAGGTTGGGGTTCAGGAGCATGGGACTGGGCAGAGGAAGTTGGAGGGGAGAGGCTAGATACAGTAACAATGGCTGCCATCAGGGAGGAGGCCAGAGCCTGGAATTATCTATGTTGGGCCGCCCCGCCCCGCCAGAGTGAATGCCTTCCAGGAATGCATTTGTATGTTGCAAATGCCCTGTCAGGCCCTGGATGTCATTCACTATGGTTGACTGCCCAACAGAGATGGTTCGCAGGAGGTCAATAGCCTCCTCACTTAGGGCAGCAGGGCTAACTGGGACAGGGCCTGAGGTGCCTGGGGTAAAGGAGATGCCCACTCTCCTCAGTAAGAGGGGACAGGAAACTAGCTGATGGGCTGCTGGGAGGGCGGTGCTGGTACGGGGGCGGCAGGTCTACCTGTAGATGGGGTGGCCACAGAGGCGTACGCCACCACTAGGGAGCTTCCATCGGAGAAGGTATCACTTTCAGAACTGTTCCCTCCTGTCTCCGCCATGGTGCACCAGTCGACCTCCGTCCCACTGGTGCCCTCACCGTCGGTGGATTCGGCCTCCTGGGCCCTCGGCGATGCAGCTACCTCCATCACCGGTGCCTCTTCTTCGCCAGGTGATGCTAATGCACATAAGGACAGGATGACAGAACAAAAAGGAGGGGAAGAGACAGAGGATACACTTGGTCAATGGCAGCAACAACACCACCGTTGGCGTACACAGCACACAGGGGACAGCCTCACGCACTAGGCAATGCACTACCAGTCACAATGCTAGTCACCAGGCCATTGATAGTAATACCTACCGCAAGTTGCAGCATACCTGAGACCCACAGAGCCCTGCCCAGTAGTGGATGCCCACTAGCTTGTTTGGAGGTGGAGTTCATCAGCCCCTGCCCAACATGGAACCTACCCTGCAATGTCCGGCCTGGCCTGGGGGCACCAATAGGCGCACATCCCCCATCCAGAGACCACCCCACCACATGCAAGTAGTATATTGGGAACTGTACTCACCCCCTTGTGGCTGCTGTGATGCCCTCAAGTGCCCATCCTGCTCCGGATAGGCCACCACCAGTATGCAGAACATCAGTGGGGTCAGGGTTCGATGGGCACCCCTTCCTCGTTGGGAGGCCATCCCCAGCTGGGCCTCCGCCATCTTCCTTGCCCAGCGTCTCAGGTTCTCCCACCATTTGCCACAGTGGGTGCTCCACCTGCCGTAGACCCCCAGGGTCCGCAAGTCCTTGGCAATGGCACTCCATATACCCTTTCTCTGATGGGCGCTGACCTGCAGACAAATAAAAATAGAAAAAGGTATCAGTCATACCGTCCGGCCTGCTACACTCATGGCCCACCATAGCCCTCCCATCCCCTTACGCACAGACATTGCCCAGCATACCCGCAGCACGCTGGCCAGGACCCCTCAACCACCCCCCTTACACAAGGCCCTCACATACAACACTGCATTCATTCATGCCCCATGCATCGTGCTCACAGTATACTCACCTGTTGGTCTGGAGGCCCATACAGCATTCGGTACTGGGGTAGGACCCCATCCACTAGTCTCTCCAACTCTGCAGCGGTGAAGGCAGGAGCCCTTTCCCCAATGACACGAGCCATGGTCGGGTTCAGACACAGGTAACAGCAGCACTTGCAATGTAGGTCCTCTCCTGTTGAAGGTCAGGTTGCAAGTGAGTGAACAGATAGAAAATGGCGGTCACATCCGCGGTGGTGCGTACCATAACTGCCAGTGTACATCACCATTTGCTACTGTACCCCATAGGGCCCAATGTTAAGCAATGAGGAGTGCACGGCTGTACTTGACCACCTCCCGCAACGGCACACAACGTCAGTGGCATTACCTCATTTCCACCTGTCCCTCCACACAGGACAGGCAGCCCCCATTTCGGGGGGGGGGCAGGCCATGGCACCTAACTGAGTCACTGCACACATAGGCACATTTTGTGGCTAAACATCAACATACTGTTTCTGTCACAACATGCAATGCACTGTACATTTAGGAAATGTTGAAAACTGACCAGATGCTCATCGTTTTGCCCCCTAGATTACAACCTCTGTGGATGAATAGGAGATGGAGGCATCCCCACGTGTACAGGCCCCTGGTGGACTTGGCAACAATGGAGGGCAGGCACATTCCCCTCACCTGCAGACTTGATAGGGCCACAATCCAAGAGCTGTGTGCCCAATTGGAGCCAGACCAGATCTCAGCTATCCGTCACCCCACTGAGATCCCCCCTCTTGTGCAAGTTCTATCTGTGCTCCATTTCTTGGCAACTGGCTCCTTCCAAGTGACAGTGGGCTTGGTAGGAGAAATGTCACAGCCAATGTTCTCAAAAGTGCTGACCAGAGTGTTGTCTGCCCTGATGAAACACATATGCAGCTACATCGTTTTCCCCCAGGTGGAGGATTTGGCTTCAGTGAAAGCTGATTTCTATGCAATGGGACATATCCCCAACATCATTGGGGCAATAGATGGTACACATATTGCCTTTGTCCCTGCCCCAGAGAAATGGACAGGTTTTCAGAAATCGAAAGAGCTTTCACTCTACGGACCAGTACATCTCCCATGTAAATGCAAAGTATCCTGGGTCTGTGCATGATGCCTTTATCCTGAGGAATAGCAGCATCCCATATCTGATGGCTCAACTCCAGAGGCACCGAGTGTAGCTAATAGGTGAGCTCATGGTCCCCACCCATGGATGTTGGTATATGGGTGTGGGGTTGGCCCTAAGGGTGAGTGTCTGGCTAACTGGTATCCCTCGATATTTGCAGGTGACTCTGGTTACCCCAACCTCTCATGGCTACTGACCCCAGTGAGGAATACCAGGACAAGGGCAGAGGAAAATTACAATGAGGCACATGGGCGAACAAGAAGAATTATAGAGCAAACCTTTGGCCTCCTGAAGGCCAGGTTTCAGTGCCTCCATCTAACAGGTGGTTTCCTGTGCTACTCACCCAAGAAGGTGTTCCAGCTCATTGTGGCATGTTGCTTGTTGCACAACCTAGCCTTATGTCGCCAGGTGCCTTTTCTGCAGGAGGATGTGGCTAGAAATGGGCGTGAGGCAGAGGTGGAGCCTGTAGACAGTGATAAAGATGAGGCAGAGGATGAGGATGAGGATGTGAACAACAGAACAGCAATCATTGGACAGTACTTCAAGTGACACACAGGTAAGACACTGTAACTTCACTTACCATTGCAGTTTTGTGTTGTAAGTTTTCACTGGCAGGATGATGTTCCCACTACTATGGTAACTTACTGTACCCTTTGACATGTCTATTCACAGATATCTGTGCTCCACTCTGGCTCCTGGTGTATTGACTGTCGCAAACTACAGGTCCTACCTAAGTATACATGACTGTACAGTTAAATTGCAATGTCTACAGATTGTGAAACGAATACATAGTTCAATCACAGACTCAATACTTGTATTTGTTACAAGGATGTTTATTAATGTGCTAATAAGTGGATGGGGTATTGCTATAGGCTGGGGGGTGGTGGGGGAGAGTCCAGGATAGAGTCCAGTCTATTTGTATCACAGGTGCATTGTCCAAGGGGGCATAGGAAGTGGAGCAATGGCAGTTCAAGGTGGACAGGGTGACAGAGTGGGACACAAGGGGGACAATCAGGAGAGTCTTATTTCCTGTTGGGGTCTTGGCAATGTTCTCTGGCTTCTGCCTGGATCGCAGGGACTGTTTGTATGCTGGTTCTCCTTCTGCAGGGGGTGGGGTGCTGGTGGCCTGTTGTTCCTGTGGTGGGCCTCCTGTCCACTAGCGTCAGGAGAGGTGGAGGGCTGTTCATCGGTGTGGCTAGTGTCAGGGGCCCATTGGTGTGCCACTGCCTCCCTCATGGTGTTGGCCATGTCTGCCAGCACCCATGCAATGTTGACCAGGGTGGTGTGGATGTCCCTCAGGTCCTCCCTGATTCCCAAGTATTGTCTCTCCTGCAGCTGCTGGGTCTCCTGCTACTTGGCCAGTATCTGGCTCATCGTCTCCTAGGAATGGTGGTATGCTCCCAGGATGTTGGTGAGTGCCTCCTGAAGAGTCAGTTCCCTGGGCCTGTCCTCCCACGTCGCACAGAAGTCCTCCCAGCTTCCCTGTTGTCCTGTGCCTCTGTCCCTTGAACCGTGTGTCCACTGCCACTGACCCCAAGTCCCTGATCGTCCTGTGTTTGTGGGGTGTCCTGGGGTCCCTGTCATGGTGGACACACTGCTGATTGACGTGTCCTGGGGACAGTGGTATGGGCCCGGTGGGAGGGTTCTGTGGTGGTGTTTCCTGAGGGGGAAGGCTCTGTGGTGGTATAGGACTGTGTCTGGGTAACCAACTGTCCGGAGGTCCCTGATGGGCCAGGTTGATCATCCTGATCCAGGCGAGCAGAGCTGCTGTCATCACTGTGGGCCTCTTCTGTGGGGGGCCTGGATGTTGCTGGCATCCCCTCTCTGGTGGCGTTGGGTGTGGGACCTGTGTGGATGTAAATGCAGTGTTATTGTTTCTGCGTGTGACATGTTGTGCATGGGTGTGTTGCCCTGTATGGTTGTGATTGCCCTGTTAGCTTTGCCTTGTGTGAGTAGTGATTTTGTGGGCTAGGTGATTCTCTCTAATGTGCATGCTTTAGTGATGGGTGTCCATGCAGGGCTGTGAGTGATGTCTATGCATTGGTGGTGCATGCAGGGCTTGGTATTGGGGTGGGTGGGGTGTGATGATAGGGGGTATGTGAGGTGGTGGGGTGATGTGGGGGAGAGGGTAAGGGTGGGGGTATGTGATAGCATGCAGGTAGGGGGGCGATAGTAATGGAGATTTGACTTACCAGAGTCCAGTCCTCCTCCTACTCCTGCCAGGCCCTCAGGATGCATGATTGCCAAGACTTGCTCCTCCCATGTTGTTAGTTATGGGGGAGGACGTGGGGGTCCACTGCCAGTCCTCTGTACTGCTATCTGGTGTCTTGCTACCACGGAACAGACCTTCCACCGTAGGTCGTTCCACCTCTTCCTGATGTCATCCCTTGTTCTTGGGTGCTGTCCCACAGCGTTGACCCTGTCCACGATTCTCTGCCATAGCTCCATCTTCCTAGCGATGGATGCCTGCTGCACCTGTGATCCGAATAGCTGTGACTCTAACTGGATACTTTCGTCCACCATGACCCTTAGCTCCTCCTCTGAGAACCTGGGGTGTCTTTGTGGTGCCATGGGTGTAGTGTGAGTGGTGTGTGTGAGGGTGTGTAGGGTGATGTGTTGGAGTGTGTGCTGTGAGATGCGTGAATGGTGTTTGGGTGATGGTTCTGTGGCTCTGGTTGTGTGGGTGCACTTGCTGTATCTCTCTCTCTAGTGGCAATTTTTGTTAGTCGTAAAGGGATGTGGGTAATGTGTGTGTGTGTTTTATAGTGGTGTGGGTGTGTGGGTGTGGTGTGTGTATGAGTGTCAGGTGTGTGTAGTCTGAATTGTCCAATGTAGTGTTGTTTTGTATGTGTGTGTGTATTTTGAGCGCGGCGGTATGTACAGCCAATGGTTTAGCGTCACTGAATGTCTGCCGCGGTGATTAGTGGGTCATAATGCTGTGGGCGTAGTTCTGTTGGCGTAACGGTGTGGGTTTTGCTACCGCCAGTTTATCACTGACTTTTGGGCTGGCAGACTTGTTTGTGTGGCTGTATAGTGTTGGATTGCTATGTGTGGGTCATAATATGGGTAGCAGTATACCACCGCCGGTCATAATATGGGTAGCAGTATACCGCCGCCGTCGTGGTATGTTGGCTGCAGTCGGCATGGCGGTAAGCTGGACTGACCACCAATGTCATAATGAGGGCCTAAGAGTCTTACTCAATAGAAAACAATGGAAACAATGATTTTGCACAAAGTACCTGGTAAGCATCAAAAATAAAGCTGCACCGGCAAGCATGCATCGGAAAGGCAGCGATGCGTCAATTCCTTCCGCACAAGGTATGCCGTGCATTGTTTCTTCTACGGTCGGGTCAGCAATACGTTTTCTCCCTCACAAGAGAGCGATGCATCCAATTCCAGACGGGCACCTCGGATCCGTGCAGAGTCGGGTTGACTTTCATTCTCAGGGACAAATGCATGGAAAATCCTGTCGGACAGTGTTAGAAAACCACGCTGCATGGGGTTTGTATCATTATCAGGAGCCGGAAGCGGGAGTTGCATGTCGTTTCTCCAGCCGTGATGCATCGAACTCCCAGCCGCGATACAGGTGGAGTGTCGATTTTAGTCATGAAGCCAGCGGCGCGTCATTTATCAGCCATGTTGCAGATGATGTGTTGAAAATTTCCCTTGCACAGCGTTCTGTGCATGGATTTTCAGCTCGTGTCTGCCAACGTCACCTTTCAAGAGCCCAGGTACAGGATAGGACACCACTTGGCAGGGCAGGAGTCTTAGCAGAGAGTCCAGATGTAAGCAGAGCAAGTCTTTGATGGTCCTGAGACTTCAAAACAGGAGGCAAGCTCAATTCAAGCTTCTGGGGATTCTTCACAAGCAGGAATATACACCAACATCCAGTATTTGTTCCCTTTCACAGGTAGAAGCAGCAACTGCAGGATAGCCCAACAAAGCACAGTCACAGGCAGTGGCAGCACTTCTCCTCAGCTCTTCAGCTCTTCAGCTCTTCTCCTTGGCAGAGGTTCCTCTTGAATCCAGAAGTGATCTTGAAGAAATCAAATTTTCAGGGATTTTGGGTCCAATACTTATACACCTTTTTGCCTTTGAAGAAGGCATACTTTAAAGGAAAGTTTCTGTTGTTCACAAGATCCTGCCTTGCCCAGGCCAGGCCCCAGGCACACACCAGGGGTTTAGAGACTGCATTGTGAGAGGGCAGGCACAGCCCATTCAGGTGTAAGTCACCACTCCTCCCTCCACTCTAGCACAGATTGCTCATCGAGATAAGCAGGCTACACCCCACCTCTTTTTGTCTCACTGTCTATAGGGCATTCACAAACAGCTCAGCTCTCAAACTGACCCAGACAGGCAATCCACAAAAAGACAGAGACACCAAATGGTTTAAGCAAGAAAACACCTACCTTCTAAAAGTGTCCTTTTCAAACTAACTATCTAAAAACCACATTTACTAAAAGATGTATTTTTAAATTGTGAGTTCAGTGACCCCAAACTCCTTATTTCTATCTGCTCTCAAAGTGAATATGCACTTTAATAATATTTAAAGGCAGCCCCCATGTTAACCTAGGAGAGAGATAGGTCTTGCAACAGTGAAGACTGAAATTTGCAGTATTTCAGTGTTAGGACATGTAACACACATCAGTACATGTCCCACTTTTAACATACACTGCACCCTGCCCATGGGGCTACCTGTGGGTACACTTGCCAAGATGAATTGGCAGTTTAAACTGCACACACAGACACTGCAGTTGCAGGTCTGAGAAGTGTTTGCAGGGATACCCATGTGGGTGGCACAACCAGTGCTGCAGCCCCACTAGTAGCATTTGATTTACAGGGCCAGGGCACCTCTAGTGCACTTTACTAGGGACCTATTAGCAAATCAAGTATATCAGTCATGGATAAACCAATCAACAAAACAATTTACACAAAGAGCAAATACACTTTAGCACTGGTTAGCAGTGGTAGAGTGCCCAGAGTCCTAAAGCCAAAAAAATCAGGTCAGAAAAACTAAGAGGAAGGAGGCAAAAGGTTTAGGGATGACCTTGCAAAAAGGCCCATTTCCAACAATGAGCATTGCCGAAAGTATGAAGACCAAATGCCTAAAGCACAACACAGACAGGACTAAAGTGCTGACACCTGTACTCTGCCTTCCTTGCCCTCCCTCGCCCTTGGTCACTCTCAACACATTGGGCACAGCCACAATGGAGGACGCTCCTTCTCCTACCTCACTGCCAAGTCCTGGAAAGACCTGCCCCTCCACTCCTGAACGGGATCCTCGTTCACGGAATTCAGAAAGGTACCCAAAGACCTGCCTCTTTGACTAATCTCAGCAAAATCCTAGCGCCTGGATAATCTCACAGGTGATAAGTCTCGCTCTACAAACCCTGAATGGTTGACTCACCCAATGATCATTGTTAGTGAAGCTGATGTCACCACTGGTGTAGTTTGTGATATTCTTGGCCATATTTCCCTGTGAGTTAAAGGCACAATGATAGGTAGGTGGTAGTTGCATTGTAGTGCATAAGAAGTCACGTTGAGGCAGTGCTCTGGATGCTAGTGTGCATGCATGTTTGTGGCCACTGCAAAATTCCCAGTCAGTACTGGAAGTTTGCAGCACCTGGATTTTTCTCCTATGGTCTGTGTGCTTCCCTTGCATGTCCATTCTATCCTTGCATTATGGCTTGGGGTCCTTTGTTGGGCGGTGCTTCTGATATGCTACATTTCTTGATGTTGCCTACAAGACTGGTGCAACGCAATTGGGCATCCATTTTTCCTGAGGAAAATCTGTCATGGCTACAGGTAATTCCACTTTTGTCAAGGGCCCTTCGATTGTTTTATGGATTAGGGTGATGAGTGTGTGCAAACTATGGGTGTGCGATTTTCTTTATATGAAATGAGAGTTGAATTACAAGAAATACATTTCACTGTACTCTCAAGGAACTTTTACCTGCTGGGGTATCAATTGCTCAAATATCACTTGAGTTAACAACAAAAGACCAGTTCCATAAGAAAATGTCTCATTCAAGGGCAAAATATATCACAGCGAGACATTTGCCAGTGAAAATAGTTCCCCGCAGTGGAAAATCACACACAATTTAACATATGCAAAAAAGTGAACATTTCTCACATTTAACATGATGCAAAATGTGGAAATTATGCAAGGTCACGCTGGAGTAAAAAACCTAGTATAGACCCAGAACTGCATAAATGCGACCAGGAGCCACATGATGTAAAGAGCACACTGTCTCTGTTTACACAACAGCGCACCTTTAATGAGGTGCACCAGGCACAAACAAGAACAATGTTTCTTTTGACATATAATGAACTGCTCTCAAGGCAGCCACAAACCCACGACTGTCCTGAGTGCAGCCTGTTAGTGAAAGACAGAGTGGCTGTTTGATGCATTCTACATTTCAAACAACGGACAGAGATAACCCTGCAGGCGAGTGCATTGAATACCTGTATCTACCTGCAGGGAGATGTCTTAGGAATACAATGAGACCTTTTTTTCTCCCTTTCAGAGGATGGTCTTCGGAAGCTCACTGACAATGCACCATCTCTGACGGCTTTTCTGCCTCTGCTCCTGCATCCGTAATACGACTTTGGCACAGAGGCAAAACGTTTCCCTCATTTGCATGGGGCCACACCCCAATGCAAATGAAGGAGCATCCCTTTAAAAAGATCGCGCCCATGCTGCCTATATTCCAAAATGAGTTGACAAGCTCTCCGGTTGCAATGCTACAATACCGGGGGGGGGGGGGGCGGGGGGGGGGCTCAGAAAATGGTTGCACATGTCCATTATGGCTGAGGGGCGGTGTATGAAATGTGGCCCCTGATGATAATACAGGGTTTGGTTTCAAATATGGCCTCTTCTATGTGCAATAGATTGTGGTGTATAACGTGGATGGTGGAGAGATGCTTGTTGTGATAGTTTCTTCTCCTGGCTGTGGTAGTTATGTCTTTTATGGGTATCGCGCTACACTGTAGCTATGGCATTGGTAGGTAGATGCTGGTTGTTTTTTTGAATGGATTGATTTAAATCCTTTATGCAGTTTGGAAGTGTGTTTGAGCAACAAGTGCAATGATGCGTGTTTATAATGGTGGCTGGTTTCTCCTCTGTATGCCACTTTGTCCTAGACACAACTCCAGTACATCTATGATTTACATCTATGATTGTGCCTAACGTTGGCAGAGTTGACTCCTGTGTAGTGAGTCTTTTTGTTCCTTGTGTGTTAGGGATGAAGGGCTGTGTTTTCACTATAATATTTTTTTTTTTTTAGGATAATCCTACATTGTGCGGCATCATGAGGTTGTTTGTATTCAATGTTTATCCAGGCCTTGACAGCTTCTCCTTAAATGTGAAGAGGACTATTGGGTTGCCAAAGAGGTTATTTTGCTTCTAAACGTATGATTTGAATGAAACGTTATCAGTTTATATATTTTTGGCAGTACACCAATTCCATATATCATTTATTCATTGTTTAGTGCCTACAGTTTCTCGGTTGTCAGTGCTTCGCTATTAAATTGACTGTGTTAGCTTAATATTCCTTAAGCTAAGCAAAGTATATAACAACTAAACCAAACTCAACTTTAAACCATGAGATCACATTTATACTACAATTTATGAAGATTTATCAGTGGGTTAAGATATACTTTTTGGTCAATTGACAATGAGCTGGGGGAAGGCGTTCAACGTTTGACAAGACTAAGGTAAGTTTGCAACATTACTATCTGCGTTTCCATTTCATTCCGAATTAGACTCGGATATACCTCGTGCTATATATACACGGGTAACTGATATTCGGCCACCAGATCAACTAAGTAGCTATCAGCCCCTTTATGTGCACCCCTACACCTTTCTCCGTGTGATGCCATGCTTTCGACGTGCATTCATCTCTGGATCCACTGTGACCATCTTTCAGGCAGGGGAGCACTGTCCGATTTCCAGGACATTGGGGTTGCCCTTTTAGGCAATACCAAAGAAAAGTCATAGGGGGTCATTCTGACCTTGGCGGTCTTTTCGCAAGACCGCCGAGTTACCGCCGCGGTAAAGACCGCCGACCGCGGCGGTATGCCGCTGCGCGTATTCCGACCGCTGGGAGCGTTCCGCCGGAAAACCACCAGCAGCCACACTGGCGGTCGGCGGGAAAGTGGAGACTGGTCAACCTCCACCGCCACGCCAGCAGAACACCGCCCACAGAATTACGACCCACATTTCTGTGTGGCGGTCTTCTGTTGGCGGTCTTCTATTGGCGGTCACGTCCCTATGGCTCCCGTCGCCTCCCAGAGGACCAACGCACAAGGTAAGTTGATCGTCCGTGAGGGGAGGGGGTGGGGGGGTGTTGTGTGATGTGCGTGCATGGCGGTGTGTAGAGGGGGTGTGTGAGTGCGTGCATGCGGGCGGGGGGTGCTGCTGTGCCTATGGGCAATGTGTGTAGTTCGGCGGGTGCGCATGTTGGCATGTATGTGTGCGGGTATGTGCCCCCGTTGTGTATGTGTGTGTGTAGGGGGTGTGCATATGTGCATGTTGGGGGTGCGTGCATGTCGGGGTGCGTGTATGTGCATGTCGGGGTGGGGGGGGCAGGGGGTTCGTACCACCTCTGGGGGGGTGGAGGGTGTGGGGGGAGGACTCGTGGGGGGTAGTGGAGGGTGGGGGAGACCCCTATCAGTGCCAGGGAAGGAATTCCCTGGCCCCGATAGCGCCTACCGCCATGGTTCGCATGGCGGTTCCCGACCGCCAAAAACCGCGGCGGTAAGCAGCGTCATGATACGGTTGGCGGTCTTGGGTCGACCGCCGGGCCGGAGTGCGCAAACTCCAGCCCGTCGGTCATGACCGCCGTGGCGGGCGGAGTGGGAAAGTGGCGGTCGATCGCGGCGGTGACCGCCGCGGTCAGAATGCCATTTTTTGGACCGACGGTCTGTTCGCGGTCCGACCGCCGCCTCTCCGCCGACCGCCAAGGTCAGAATGAGGGCCATAGTGTCTACAATTTTGGGTTTCATACATAGGATCAGGAAAAGGAAGCTTTCAGCAAGGCAATTTGGCCCCTGTCTTCCCTTATTTGTTGACATGCTGCTTGTGATCCCTAATGCTTAATTTGAGCTGGTGGTTGCAGGTGGCACCCACAGGGCACTAACATTTAGGGACCAGCACTTACTTCTCCTCATCAGACATTGACCCAGAGCAAAGGGAGAGAAAAACATAAAAGGAAGAAAAGAGGAGGAAAGATGGAAAACAGTGACAAAGGTAGGAAGCAGTGATGAACAAGAACCCTGAGAGTGAAATACAAGGATGGGGAGTGGATGATGATGGAAGAAATAGGCATGAGGTGGACTTCTAACTATGCAGCCTTGCTATTTGGCAAGCACAACATTCATCAGTGCTTAATAAGAAGAACTTTTGGCACCAGCAGTTATAATTTTACAAATAAAGCACTGATTAAACTCTCCAAGAAAGTCTACAATTTGGACACTCCGCTACCATATGATAACATCCTCCATCTTTCAAGAAAGATCTAAGGCAAGAGGAAGTTACTCTCCCAAAAAATGTCCAAATTTTCCAATGTCCAAATTTTCCTGTGGGTTAAATAAGTGTGGCATGTGTTGTTGTATTGAGTAAATTTAGTTTTGGAGTTTTTGGTTATGTGTGTATATGTGGGCATGGGAGAGCTACAATCTTGACACCACACAATTTACCTCCATCAAAATGCTCACAATTCGATGAATCAGAGACGGTGTTAAACCTCAACTTCATTAAGAAATGTGTCCCAGGGCCAAGGCTCCTCCCAACATACCTAAATCAATAAATACGGTAATTTATGTAAAAGAGCACACTCAATAACTGAGTTCTAAATCAGTTGGATAGTTAAGGTTTTTATTACAAAAATAAAAAGTAATGCGATACAGAGTGAAAAGGGCAAGAAAGAGGAATGCAAAGAGAAAAAACTAGTCTTAGCTCCAAGTGGGAAGACAAATCAGGAGAGTAACAAACAGAATCCCTAGTAGAACAGGAAAGTGTTTTGTTTCCCCCTCAAATTTGAGGGTTTTAAAACATTATTTTTTGCATATTAAATTAGCAGACCTGCACCATCATTGTAGTGTAAGTAAATGTATCATTTCACCATCAAATGATAGAACAGTGAAATTAAATGTCATATTACCTTAGCACCTACGCAGGGTCACACTATATAAATAATTATTCTGCCCCTTCTATGCTAATGTTGTCAGAGGTGTTAGAAAAATCTAGATACACAGACAACAGTGTGCCATATGAAAGAACAGGGCACAGTGATCTAACTAAATGACCTTTGATAAAAGTTGCAGCTTTATGACTGAGCCGGACAAAGTTAATCAAAATCAGCATGAACAATGACAATTGAAATAAAAAAATAACATTTTACATGGCTAAGTGCTGCAGAATTTGCATGATGTGAGATGTGTAAGAGGGGAGTGATATTCGTCTTGAACTAAATAGAGATTAGAACCAAATTAAGGTTTAGTTGACAAGGGTCAGCAAAACACACTTTTATACATCATTGAGAATTTGTTTCAAAGACAACATTACTATATCAGAGAGTACATTTGTAATCAAGTGTGAAAATACATTGTCCAACTTGTTAATGATACACTAAAATATATATATACAAAAATCTATGACACTTACATCTTGTACTGTTCATTATCCTCAGTTCCCTTCCCAAATCGGTGGAAAAGCTGTAGGTTTCATTGCAGACGTTTCAAGTTTTTTTATTATTAAATTATGGGCAGATGTATCAAACAATTTTGGGCAGTTCGCGATGGCAAAAATGCATTTTGGTATGTAACAAGTCCACTTTGCGATTCAGTAACTTGTTACCGAATCGCAAATTGGATTTGCGACTGCATACCGATTCGGTATTAGGAAGAGGCGTGTCTAGGGCGTCCTTTCCTAATACCGAATCGCAGAGGTATGTATGATTGTTTTGTGACCGTGAATGCGGTCGCAAAACAATCACAGTTACCACCTATTACAAGTAGGTGGTAACCCATTCGCAAAGGGAAAGGGGTCCCCAAGGGACCCTTTCCCCTTTGTGAATGCATGTAAAACCATTTTTAAGAGCATGCAGTGATCCCATGGACCACTGCCTACTCCTAAAAAATGAAAAGAAAACCTTTCATTTTTCAATTTTATACGCATCCCGTTTTCCTTCAAGGAAAACGGGCTGCATTTAAAAAAAAAAAGATTGCTTTATTGAAAAGCAATCACAGGTGGTCTGCTGAGCCCGGCAGGCCGCCATCCCTGTGATTGTAGCCATTAGCAATGGCTCGCAAATTGTGACCTACCTCATGAATATTGATGAGGTAGGTCCGTTTGCGAGCCCTTGTGAATTGCAGTATGAAACTCCTGGAGTTTCATGCATTTTAATAGTGATTACTTAATTGCGTTTTGCAAAATATAGCAATTAGGTAATCGCTATTGGATAACATGATACATCTGGCCCTAAGTGTCCTCTATTAAATTCTTGGGGAGAGAATCTGGCGTCAGTTATCTATGTCCTGTATATCTACCTCACCACCAATTTAAACACTGCAGCTTAAAACTATAGCTCTAAATCTAAGTTCCCCAAAACAACTACTTCTACTGCATACATTTGCTGGGTGGTACTTTGTGCTTATCTTTTCCCTATATCACATCAGTCAATAATTTGTCCATCTATCCAAAAAGGTTTCTTGGTATCAGAATTGGCAGATTAACAAAATGACGCAATAATCATGGATGCATTACTAATTTAGAAAGGCTGCACGTCCTGGTACAGTAAGAGGCCACGTGTTGTAAAACCACACATCATTTCAGAGCTGTTATAACCTTGCCTAAGTTTTCCTCGAGCAAATTGTAGCCTGAGTGACATATCTGAATTCCTGAATATCTGAATGTATTTAGCCCCGAGTGATGTTACAGTTACTGTTATCCATTCTAGCCCTCAGGTATAATTAGGAACGCATAGGTATTAGACCACTTTACTTGAAGGCCCGATAGCCAACCAAAGACCTCAGTGGCTTCCACTGAGACTCCAAGTCCTGTGGGGACAACTTGCAGGAACAGTAGGAGGTTGACCACGTAAAACGAGATATTATGCTTGATACCTTTTATTGCTTTACCGCTATCCTCAACTGACACTCTGAAAAAGCCAGCTAGGGCTTCTATTGAGATTTTGAACACCGTTAGAGAGAGGCGACACCTTTTATGAGTCTACCAATAAATCCTAAATAGGGTGGAGATCCCAGTAGTTGTTTGGGCCCTTGCTACAGGACCGAAGAATAATAGTGAAATCCAGCAAGTATGTTTCCTCTAAAGCCTATTCAATACAGCAGCGCCAGTAAGTATTGCTAGTTTAGAGCGTCAAATGACTTTTTGGCACAATCAGCAGAGAATTCAATGCCCTGGGTCTGCTCTCAGGACTTCCCACTGGCATCCGATATATAAAGAAGTTCTACATAAATCTATTTTGTTAGTGATGGACCTGCATCAGTAGCAAGTCATAAAGTCGTCTAAGAGTTTACCTAGGACTTTAGTCCATGTTTAGCACTAAAATGTGGGGTTTATCTATGGGAACTCACATGGGTCAAGGTGGGGAGATCAATATCGCCTCCCCGATGAAACTGAGACTTCCCCCTACCTAGTGTCATTGTGTACAACTCTGCCAAAAGCAGAGTTAATAGGTCAAAAAAATTAAATAGAAATCTGTTGGGAGACATGTCTTCCCAAGAGTCATTTTCTTAATTGCCACTTTAACTTCCATTAATGTCACTAGTTGATTTAAGTTCTCTAAGTACTTTGTAGGCCCAGTTGAATGCCCTGCTTCATCTACATAAGCTTCAAAAGTCTCAGTAGGGACTGGTTTTGTGTGACATAACATTCCATAATGAATTTTTTAATTTCAGTTGGTGTAAGTACCACCCACCCCCTTAGGGCTTTGATATGGGCAATTGGGGAACCTCTCTGCTCAGTTCTTGTAATTTATGCAATCAAGCACACTGCCGCACCCTTCTCAGCATATGGTTTTGAAATATATTCCTTATAGTATAGGCATCAAAAGGTCTCAAGAATTTTGACATATTTTATTTTGTCAGACTGTAATTAATAGTGAACTAGTAGATCCTATACCAGTAACATTTCCAATGAGCATGTTGATAGATTTCAATTGCTCAATTTGGATTATTGTGTTTTATGGACTCCAGTTACTGTATTCTTACCTGGCATCTTTCATGTCTTCCCTAAATATCCTATGCCCTAGAAGTGAGCTCTGTTGCCACCAAGTAGGAATCCTTGTGTCTTGTTTCCCCCATCATAGCAGTGCAAGTTATACCTAGGTAATTTAGTATATTTGGTGAATTTCAATTGTTTTGTTTTAAAACCTTTTTATTATAAGAAAACCTACGTGTTTAACCGTCATTTTTTTCAGTGAATTTCACAGATTGTTTTTGACATACAGTCAAATCTTATTACCTTACATATGTATAGCTTCACTTTAATATTTTTCAGTGAATTTCTATTTTTTGTTAACATAAGTAACATCTTATGTCTGCAGCCAACTCCCCCACAGGCAATCCCTGTGCCCAGCGCCCCCGGCTAGCGGTTGTATGACATTACAACTTGGAAAAAAACATTCATGCCTTCTCTTTACCACACATATTTTACCACGCATGCCTTTACCACATATTTTAGGGTAAATACACACACACACACATACATCTATATATATATATATATATTTATATAGGCTTTGCGCGCCAGGGGTTGGATTGACATAAGGTAGTTAAATATTACTTAACATCAAAAAAACATAGAAATTCACTGAAAATTAGAGCCTACAGGGATGTTATAGTTAGGAAATAGAATATTTTGCACAACTTTAGAAATTCACTAATTATACGTTATAGTTAGGTTCAGACTTTACATGCACAAAACCATAGATGTTCAATGGTTATAGTTATCTCAAGAAACTATAACTCATACCCTAAGGTAACTATAACCTGGGCCCCCGCCATGCACAGTTTTACCATGACTAATTGTATTGCAAATAGTGCAGTGATATTATGAATCATGTCATACAATATGTCATTACTGATGTAAAATATGTGGTAAGATGTCATTACTGATATAACATGGTGGGGGTGCCAGTTATAGGTGCCCTAGAACACAAGTTACAACTACTTGAGATAACTATAACTGTAACTGGTGAATTTTTGCATTTTTTTTAGAATTTAAACATTATGTTGTTACTGAACATTTCAGCTAACTTTATTGTTACTTTAAACTTTGTTTTTTCATCGAATTTCTAGGGTTGTTTTTAACATAAAGTAATGTTTTATTAGTGTACGTAAAGCAAACCTTTTGCTGTGCACAGTCTTTGGCCATGGTAGGGGGATGGCCGCAGGCAGCCAATCCTTTGCTGTGCATGGCTAAAGGCTGTGCGCAGTTGGTGGTTAGCCTTAGGGCAGGGGCCGCTCCTTCACTATCGCGAATGAGCATGACCGCCCTGGCCAAGAGCCAGGAGATGAAAAATAAAACAATAGTTGCACTATTGTTTTATTTTTCATCTGCTGGCTCAGCCAGCAGTACAGGGAGGGGCGGGCTGGGACAAAGGAGGTGGGAGGAAGGAGGAGTACTGAGTGCACCTAAGCACACATGTGTGTTTGACCGACCATCTGAGAAACTGCACAGAGCCCAGGGCACTGTCTAAGCTGTAGTGACTGCCGCTCAGACCAATCCTGACGCTGCTTTCATTCTATGTTTGTCACGAAAGCAGCACCAGGATTGCTGGAGAGCCTCTGCTGGTGTCCCAGTGAATGTTAATGTTGGGACACCCTAGGGAGGAAACAGGAATGTGATGCGGCAGGAGACGAAGACAGTGGTGTGGTAACTTAATTTTATTTCATTCATTTTTTTAATTATTATTTCCCCCCTTCCAACTCCGTCCCCTCCCCTCATAGTAGAAGTTAATCAAACTCTGCAAGTTCCAAAGTTTCTTAACACCTCACAGAAAAGATGTGTATATTTGTATCAGAACCAGAGACACCAGATGCTGACATAGGCTGATGTCTCACAAAGCCTGCACTGGGGAAATATCTCTCATTGGAGCAGAGATATTTTGAGGTATGGGAAAAGTGTGCAATTGCTCAGAGCCCATAGCTTTAAAGGGGCTTGGTGAAAGCGTGATCTTTCTCTCTCTCTGTATATCAACTCTGGCTATTTGTCTGAACCTCTCCGCCTCTGTAGGGTAATATTAAAGATGAGGCCCGACCAAGAAGTCTATCAGCTGTTTATAATGATTTATTTCATGAAAGTTTAACATAGTTTAATATTTATTGGACACTGTGTTAGCTGCATTTAGCATGACATGGGTAATATAATTCAAAACTGTTCCGAAAAGGGTGCCCCAAATATTTATCGCTCGTGTCCTGAAAAATCCTTCAGATAACACTGTTTGGGAGGGTTGAAATAAAATTGTGCAGTCTGTAGGCCTCGAGCCAAGTAGGTAGCATGTAAGTTGAATCTGACATATTAAAGTCTCTACCCAAAACCATACTATATTTGGGAAGCGCACACCTATTGAAAATCCTCCAGAGGATGCTGTAGGAAGGGAGAGCGACAGTCCGAGATTTAGAAACATGAAAAACGGGCAGGCGTGCCTTCCGTGCTTGTTCTACGGTTGCCATCTGGTGAGGTAAAATGGCTGCACATTGCAATGATGGGCACATCGTGCTGCCTCAGAGAGGACGCAATCAGCCGATACAAATCCCTCTAATTATATCAAGCAGTCGAGGGAATGAGCGCAGCTGTGACACATTATTTGGCCTGCAAGGTGCTCTGGGAGTGCAGGAATCTGCCCACAGTGAGAGCAGAACGTAAGTTCCAAACACACTGCTAACCTGTTTGACAGCAGAGACCTCAGAAACTCTGCAACGGACCCATTCAAATATAAAAATGAGATTATTGTCCTTGCCCAAGGAGTCGGCTACTTTTGAGATCAAGCAACGCCCTTCCTGGAGAGAATGGGCAGCAAGGTTTGAAAATGTGTTCCATTCAGATATAGATTACAAATGTCATGTTTTAGAATAAAAGCAAATTTTACTATTTATATTACTAAGATTCACGATCAATCACGATCCAGGAACCCAGGAAAACTGGTGTGTGAATAATGCATATGGTGAAGTTACAACAATCTTGAGGTCGATAAAGTCCCTAATTTTGAGACATTCAGTCCCCGTTCCAAACTCCATTTAAAAATATCACGTTTTTGGTTATGGTCTAACTAAGGGCCCAATTTAGATTTGGCAGAGAGGGTACTCCATCTCAAGGTGAAGGAGTACCCTCTCTGACAAACTGAAGGTCCAACACACCTCATTTAGAGTCAGGCAGACCTTCAGTATGTCGACAGCTGAGACTACTCTGTCTCTGCCCCCGACATACACCTCTGACGGCCGACAGAGTAAGGGCTGTCGGAGATTTTGCCGCTTGTTGACCTGCCCTGTTTACAGTGCGTGAACAAATGGCAAGCATTCACTATCTGTCACTACCAGATAAGTCCTAGTGGCAAGGGGCAATGAAAACTGCAAAATGACCGCCACACCATGGTAGAAAATTCCTATAGTGAGGGGATCATTGTTTTTTTTCTTTTCAAAATAAAAATCCCGCATTGAGATTGGGATTTTGTTTTTGAAAATAAAATAAAAAGATTCAAAATCTGTGCTACAGCTCTGTCATTTTAACAAACCCATCTGTCAAAACTTCAGTGCATTGACAGGAATTGTTGTGAAGGCAGTCCCTGGCAATGCAAGATATGTCCGCTGGCCTGGCTAAGATCTCTAAATTTGACAGGCGCATACCAGTTGCGGCTCGCTGCGTGGTAAAGGGGTGGGCGGCGCATGGCCGGGTAGGGGTGGTGGGGTACAAAAAACAGTTAAGTAAAAAAATAAATAAATAGAAACTGAACTGGTCTGCCGCCGTTCCTCTTTCCTGGTCACTGCAGGCAGGCACAGGCTGCTAGACTGCCCTGCGGCCAATCCTGACGCTGTTCTGAGATGCGCTAAGAAAGGCTGGAGTGCCTAGCCAGAGTGCTTCCAGGGAAACTGGTAGCCTGTGCCCGCTCTCTCCAGCCCGGCAACACAGTGCCAAGTTGGAGACAGCACAGTGCGCATGTGTATTTAGCCAGCCCGAGATGGACAACCAAATACACATGCGCACTGAGATGAGTGCACAGTGCACCCCCCCCCCCACTCATCATCCCCCAGTGCCCTGCCCCTTTAACAATAGCAGAGGAGCCACTGCTGGCTGATACTCCATCAGGGAACTGGAGTATTTTACTCCGTTACCTTGACAGAGTACATTCCATCCACCAAACTCTAAATAAAGGCATACATCTTTGGAGTCGCTAGTCTGATGCCTCTGTAAACTAGAGACACTGGGTGTTTCAATCAGAAATGGTAGTAGAATATAACATATCTGTCTTGGTAGCCTCCATCGATCTCTAAACTAAGCCATGGCACATAACCAGTAGAAAGTGGGCTCAATTAACTTTTATTTACATGGTTGATCTGAATTTCTTTATTTCAAGACAAATATTAATAAGGAGTTTAGAAGTCTAATATAATACAGTTTTGCATTTCCCATGGTTACGATCAGACTTTGCTGCCTGTGACTTTACACTATCGGACTAACTATCCATCCCTGCACCCTCCTCCACCCGAACTCCTCCATAGACTTTCATGTTAAAAAGAAAATCCATGCCTTGCACAACCCCTGAGCTCTCAATGGTCACTGAATTGTTATATCATAACACTGACTTCTTCTTCCCTAATAAGAGGCCTTTTGCCAAAATGAGCTATATATCAGGAAATTAAACCTTTCTTTGAACTGCGGAGCAAAGGCCTAACCCTAAAGCTACTCGATGCCCCTTCAATGAATTTAGATATCTAAGGTGATCAATGCTCACCCTAACTTTTACTGTAAAGTAATTTTATATGTTCAGCAAGATATTATTTTATCTTTAATTAATTTCAGTAACCAATCATTTTGATGTAATGTTTATGTGAAAAAGGCCATGTTAAACTGTAAGTGGCTCAACCTGCACACGACCTCCAATGAGATACGTCGACTGCTAATGATGAGAGCTTCGGAGGTCCACCATTCCCTTTCAGAAGTAACTAACACACAGGTAAGCTAGGGGAACATGCACTCTTAACTCCGATATTGCTAAGTGGCCCCTAACTTCGGGGGTCTGGGCAAACGAAGCAGAGTGTGCACTATTAAAAAAGTCCATCGGTGGCTCGCCCTTAAGAGTGCCAGGGCTCTGCCCTTTTTGTTTTCTGTCCTTTTTTTAATATATCAACAATGAATAATAATGAAATGAGGAATAATAAAGTCAGGAATCTGACTTGGTATCGCTTCAGAATGAAAGAATGATCTAAGCTGTGGAATGTACCTGAGTCGAGGATGATTGAAAAGTGCTTCTGTTGAGCAATTGGCTCCCTGTGATTGTCTTCGAATGTATGGTTGATTACTACGAATGCTATTTTTTAAATCAGTAAGATAGGGCTGAGAGATGTCTTTGAGAAGGGAGGAGTTGTAATTGTGGATCCTGCATGAAAGCAGTACTGCGGAGGTACGAACCTCCCCTCCCACTCCACCAAGCCTGCCATGGGTGCCAAGGGATAAATGTCATCCTAAGCCAGAGCCTGACAACTCAGAGCCTCTACCTACAGTGAAGGGCTGGGCCCAATGACGTATGGGTTCGATGGCCAGGCACTAGTCGTCACTAAGCCACTTGAGCACAGAGTACCCGAAAGCTCTCTGCATCAGCAGCTCACACCTGCAGGGCAACCAAGACACCAAGGATGTTGATTGCTTAGAGGAGATGCTGGCCCCAGACTCTCTGATTCACTGAATAAGCAGCAAGTGGACTACCCTGGGATGGGTTCTAGGCACTGGTTAGGAACCACGTTTACCGCAGTAGAGAGAACAGGACCTTCCCAATTCCAGTGGCCCCAAACCATTGACACCAGCCTTACCCTTCTCTGGTTGGATATTCAGGCACAGTCCGACACATAGGTAGACCAGAGAAGTACATTCTGGAGGTGCCAATCTTTGGGTGGATTTTCCTCTCTCTTTTTTACTTTGTGCATATTCTTTACCACCTTTCACCGTTCACTAAATGGTTTGTCTTTGGGGCCCTTGTTTCACAGATGGTAATGTGCTAAGAGCTCATGGGTCAGAACCTCGGTGCCTCAGCATTGTACAGTTGGGCAGTTGATCTGTGTGATGCCCACCAAGCCAGATGTCCTCTACAAGTTTGGATAACTGAGCTTTAAGTAAGTAAAAGTAAAACACTTTGGCTTCCTCTGATGTGGTGAACTAAACATGCTCCTTTTCATATAATTCAGTTGGCTTCTCCATTCACTGAGCTACCACTTTACAGCAGGCGTCAGATACTGTAATCTATGTGTTTTGTATTGGTGGGGTTTAGCATAGGGGGTTCATAAGCATCAGGAAAAAAAAAAACAATCCCAAACTTTCTTGGTTGATCAGAAAACCTGATTGGAAGTGAGGATCTACTCAGCTACTGGGAGTCACACAATTTTTTTATCTGATACCCAAGGACAATGATGAAAGTGTGGCCGGGTTCAATGCGTGATGGATGAAAATGATTTTCACAAACATTTCTGCTATGCTGTGACTCAGCAAACACAGGGTCCTAGGAACCGCAGGGAAAGGACAAACACTTGCTTCAGTGATGATTGTAAGAAATACATTTATCTAAGAGAGCATTGCATTAGGTGAGAATGTGCCCAGAAAGTGCACACATTTCTTTTTTTAAGCAAGGATCATACCTGTAGGCGAGCGTTTATCCTAGAGGACTGCTGAAGTGGAGAGGTACAGAAAATGCCCTCTCATTTCCCACAGAGCTCTAATTGAAGTTATTACGGATGTTCTGTGGACATAAGAAAGACTGTTCAAATCTTATGCCCAACACCCAGCAGCTCTATATGGACATTTTCCATGAGTTCTGGTGCTCTGCTAATGTCTTTTTCTTTACCAATCATGGATTCACATGGTCAAGGAACTTGGGTAAAACAGAGGAATGGAAAAAGGACAGCTACTTGTGTCTTACTTGGAGTATACAATCTCAGTCTTCTGTCTGACCTGGAGCAACAAATCTTGCGAAATTAGAGAAAGTAAAAGGAGTTAAATGACTAGAGTGACCCAACCATGATATGCTAAAACGTTAATCTTTCAGAACATCGTGAAGAGCGTCTGTGCCTTTCCTTTCCTCATCCTCTCAAAAACAAACACAAGCTCTTAACCTAAATCAATGATTTGGAGTACCTCGAGGTAACAATTGCACAAAGCCTGAGTTTTCTTATACCTTATACCTTGTGCCAAAGTGCTGAGTGACCTCTAACGAGGTCGTAAATCATTAAAAAGAATGAATAAATGGAGAGCTGTAGTAACATTAAATTTGCACAAAAATATTAAATTCCGTGTTGAATCAAAGGATTCATGTCTATTGACGTCTTAAAACAAACACCTGCATTATGAGACCATCAAAGCTGGGCATTCTTAGTGATTTGCTGCCTGGCCATGAATTATAGTGGCAACTTTATATCATTTTGTGGATTTCCATGTAAGTATTCTGCATAGCACTGCATAATACTGGGGCATCAATTAACTACTGTGGCATTCTTGGGGACATGCTGGCTTTCCATGCCAATAAAGTGGCTGATCAGAGACATGCCTTTATGGCTTCTTTGGGAGCTACTGAATATCCATATATCATACTGGCTCATCAGTGAAATATGTGTGGTTCATTTGTGGCAAATTGTCGTCATTTTTGCAAAGAATTGCTTATCCCTGCGTAATGCTGACCTATCCAAGATATATTATTAGTATTCTTAACATACGTTTGATGATTCCTGGCATACCAGTGATTACTATTATTGACCTTTATTGAGCAAGACTGATATGTAACGATGATGATAAATAAATATGAAAGGCAGAATCTGTCCACGGGTCTAAGCGTTCTATCTGATGTCTGGTAAAAATGCCATGCTGATATATGGATATCCTAAATATAGCTTCTAAAGGAATCTGGCATTTCAGGATAAGAATACTACTATTCCACAAAAATGTCAAGCTTCTGTTTTTGGGAAATTAAGCCTGGTTAGCCAAAGTGAAAATATGATATTTAGTAATATATCTGAATTTTCAGAAACGGGCAAGCTTATGTCTTACTTAAAATCACAGTATTTCTTTATTATATTTAAAGCTGAGTTTTGAACGATAATTCATGTTTGAGTTTTGCAGACTGCTAATTTTGGTTACTTGATGCCAGAGGGCACGTCTATGGTGGTTACTGCTTGACTTGTGTAGAGGCCATTATAACTTTATCAATAATGCAGTCTGCACCTTGAGCAGATAAGATTATTTAACCTGTGTCCTGTCTGATCGTGTCATATATATTTACTTGGTGTAATTGCTATGTGATCCTGAATGTTTTTTTATAGATCTGTTGTAATTATGAAGTTTGTATATCGATTTGTAACGATTTATTACTTCATCCTACCTATTTCATCTAGTCTCCATGACGGGGAATCTCCTATGAAGCGGCTGGATTGAAAAACAAAGCAAAGGAAGATGCTGAAAACATTATGAAATATGAAAATGACAGGCCATGTGACCTGATAGGAGGATATTTTTAACTACCTCTAGTAGCTCATGCGAAACATGTGATGGGACATTATGCTGGATAATCCACAGAAGGTTTCCCTGCATTTTTGTTAATGTTTCCCTGACTGCGTTGAGCCTCAACACACCTGGGAAGGGCGAGACATGCCTGGCACACCCCTAGATTTTCAAACAATTTATGTGGACAATGTGGCCTAAAATTGTCTATTCGATTCTCTTTATGCACAGGAGAGAAGCCATTTACAGTTGGGGTGAAATCTCATACCTTGCAAGTGTTTAAGTAATCATAGAGTGTGCGATGTACTCTTCTTGCATGATGTCATAATTCAAATATGAGTTTTACATATTAGCGCAAATTTCACTCATTTGATGTTATTCTCACACCTTGAAGTACAGTCTCCTTATATGAGTGTGTGGTTTACTTCTTGGTGCATAGTCTGTCTCAGTGGATATGGAATCTCATGTCTTGGAGTGCTAATTTGTGTGGGATTCACTTAGATGGTGTTCAGTGATATCTGCTAAGGTCCTGATTTAAGATATGGAAGGTGGAATACCATCAATCAGCGAGATGAAGCCGGCCAGATACCCATTTATCATATACAGAGATTACCCCCAGCGCTGTGGTGATGTCTGTGCATTTACTGGAGTGGCCACTGCGATAGCTCAAGTGAAGCCACAAAATATTTAGTGCAGGTCTGCCATATTTCTGATGGCCACACACAAAAGTTTTTGTTTTTCAGAAATAAATACAAAAGCAAAGGTTTGTGTACTGAATGACATGAAAACGAATGTCCCCTACAGTCTGTGAGAAAACCCGATGGTAAGGAGCCATTAGGTTTTTTGCATTTTTCCCAGGGTGTGTATTTTGGGGGGTAAATGTCAATATTTTTGTTTTCTGTTTTTGACAGACAAAAAAGGACGGTTATATGTCGGAACAACGCATGCTCGAACCACCCCTGCCTGAACAACAAGGTCGGAACATCGACCTCGTTGTTACCACTAATGCCTTTACCACGAATGCCTAAACAACGATTTTTTTTTGTGTAAAGGCATTCCTGGTAAAGGCATTAGTGAACAGCATGCATGGTTCCAGCATGTGTCCCCCCTGGCCTCCCACCCCCACCCCACCCCTAAAAATTACCGTGGCCCCCCACCCCCTCAAACAAGCCAACCTCCCACCCCCAAAATTACTGCAACCCCAACCACCTCCCCTAAAACCTAAAGCACCCCACCCCACCCCACCCCTAAAATCTAAACCCTGACCGCCCCCTCCCCCACACCTAAACCTTAATCTCCCCAAGCCCCCACCCCACCCCACCCCAAATACTAAAAATACCCCGACTTTCCACCCCTGCGCCAACCCCCACCCCCAAAATTACTGCAACCCCTCACCCCGCCCCTAAAACCTAAAACCACCCCAGCCCCAGCCCCCTCCCCTAAAACCTAAAGCACCCCAAACCCCACCCCACCCTTAAAGCCTAAACCCTGACCCCCCTCCCCGCCCCTAAACCTTAATCACCCGAGCCCCCTACCCCACCCCCAAAAACTAAAAATACCCCAACACCCCACCCCACCCCTAAAACCTAAAGCAGCCCAAACCCCACCCCACCCCTAAAACCTAAACCCTGACCCCCTGCCCCAAACCTTAATCCCCCTGAGCCCCCACCCCCAAAAACTAAAAATAACCTGACTCCCCACCCCGCCCCAAAAACTAAAAATACCCCGACTCCCCTGCCCTTAAAACAGCCCCAGTCCCAGCCCAACTTACCTCCTCCTTGATCGCGTCGTCCTCCTCAGCCGACTCCCTTCTTCTTTTTTCTGTGCCTTAACCATGCATGTACGTGGTTCAGCACAGGTATGGTTAAGGCCCTGAACAAGGAAGTAGTGGAAAACGAAAGCGTTGTTCCGCTTTCATTTTCCACGACTTCGTGGTTTAGGACTCATTGTTCGGGACGCTTCCCAAAAAGTACATCAGTCCTTGTGCTCTAAATAGGGTGGGCGGTCTAATGCCCCTGCTCCCACATCACCTACTCCTTCATGTCAGAACGTTTGTCTGTGTGGTCCTTGATGATTGGGAAACTGTTGGCATTTGTGAGTACTCCTCCCATCACCTTTTATGTGTTTGATCTAGCATCCTACATGGTCAAGGGGATGCCCAGACATAGGTCCCTTACCCACTGGAACCAAGCTACACCCAACTGAAGAACCTCAATCAGAGCAAAACTGGTCTTTAGTTGCTTGTGTTCATGTTCAGGGAGGACTGAGTCTAGCAGCTGAGGCTTGACTCTTCCTGTTGGAGAAGGGTCAAGACTGATTTGCATATGGCTGGGTCCAAACTGAGGGGGCATAGTGGCCAAAAGAACGATGTGTTGGGATTCTACTCTGAGCGTTTGCCATTATTTAGACTTTTTGCAGCCATTCCTCAGTTCACCTTTTGGTTAAGGGTATGCCCTGCCATGGGCCACTTGCTCAGTGTGCCACTGGAACCATGCTATACCTGACTGAAGAATCCCAATCAAGACGAAACTGGTCTTGGGAAGCTTGTGTTTTTGTTCAGGGATGACCTGACCTGTCAGTCTAGGCTGTATTGTTCCTACTAGAGCAGAGACAACATTGATTTGCATATGGCTGGGCCCAAGCTGAGGTGTCATTGTAGACAAAAGAATAATGCGTTGGAATGCTAGCCGAGTGTTTGCGAGTAGTTAAATTTACTGCAAGCATTCATCCCATCACTTTTTGGGTGTTTGATTTAATGCCCTAAGTGTCCAAGTCGATGTCCAGATATGGGTCCCTTGCTCATTGTGCCACTGGAACCAAACCACATCCGACATAAGAGCCCCAATCAGGCTGAACTGGCCTTGGGCTGCTTGTGTTGAGGGAGAACCCCACCTTGCAGTTTGAGATAGACTGTTCCTATTGGAGCAGGGTCACAACTGATATGCACATGGCTGCGTCCAAACTGTGGTGGGATAATGGGCAAAATATTGATGGGTTAGAATGCTGCCCCAAGAGTTTGTCAATGGTTAGACTTACTGCAAACATTCCAGTCATCACCTTTTGTATGGGATTTTGATCTAGCATCCTACATGGTCAAGGGGATGCCCAGACAAGGTTCATTCAGTACCTGCTCAAGTAGGGGCAGGCTAGTGTTGGAAAGTGGAGACTGTGGGGAAGGTGTGCATGCAGTATTCTTGGTAGAATAAATCAATCAGGGTAATTACAGAGCACGGGTGATCACCCAGAGGGTCTCAAGACACCGGGGGTGAGGATGTAGTGGATCAGTAGAAGAGCCAGGTCTTGAGGTCCTTCCTGAACTGGATCAGCGAGTGGGATTGCCTGAGATGGAGAGGAAGGGTGTTCCAGGTCTGTGCAGCAAGGTGTGAGAAGGATCTTCCTCCAGCCGAGTTCTTGCGGATCATTGGGTTGGAGGTGAGGGCCAGCTGGGCAGAGTAGAGTAGTCTAGAGGGTGTGTAGGAGGAGAGGCAGTGGTTGAGGTAGGCAGATTCAATGTTGTGTAGGGCCTTGTATGCATGAGTGAGGAGTTTGAATGTGATTCTTTTGTTGACCGGGAGCCAGTGGAGGTCTCTCAGGTGGGCGGTGACGTGGTTGTGTCGGGGACTGTCCAAGATGAGTCTGGCCTTGGCGTTTTGGATTTTCTGGAGTCTTGTTTGGAGTTTCTTGGTGGTGCCGGTATAGGGTGTATTGCTGTAGTCAATCTAGCTGCTGAAGAGTGCCTGGGTGACTGTTCTTCTTGCCTCAATGGGCATCCATTTGAAGATGTTTCAGAGCAGGCGGAGTGTTTGGGAGCACGAGGATGAGACGGTGTTCTGATGAGGTGGTGGTACATGGTGACAGCAGTTTTGAAGGCTTTGGTGTCTGCTGTGTTCCTGCTACTTCTCCATTTTCTCTTGAGTCATCAGCAAGTGCACTTGTATTCTTGGAGGTCAGAGGAGAGCCAGCCAGTTTTCTTGTGGTGTTGTTTGTTGAAGGGTTTCCCGAGGGGGACCAGAGTGCTGAAGCATTGGCATTAGTGGTTTCCGGCGGTGAGTTGGTCTTTGGATAACTTGCTCCAGTTTCTGCAGGGGTGGCAATGGGTAGAGTGGTGTTCGGTGGTCTTCGTAAAGAAGAAATGGACGCAGTGGTGGTCGGTCCAGTGGAGTTTGGAGGTGTGCGAGACAGAAATGTTGCCGGTGGAGAAGACGGGGTCGAGGATGTGTCCTGCTGAATGGGTAGATTGGGTGGCAGATGATTTATTTTCAAATTAGAACTGCAACACCTTCTGTGGCGCACCAGATATGAAATGATGCAGCTTCTTGCATACTATGCAATGGCAGCTCGTGGGAGGGAAAAGAGACAGGGTGGCACTGCATGTGGCAGGAAGGTGAAAAGAATAAAATATAATTTTTAAAAACGTACCTTTATTGCAGATGCGCGCCGCGCTGCACTGATCTGCTCCTGCATCCTCGACTGCAGGAACAGGTTTCCTGCCTGCCCTGTGTCCAATCCTAACACTGCTTTTATTCTGCTCACAGCATGAAAGCAGTGTTAGGACTGGACTGAACACCCAGCCAGGGTCCTCCGAGGCAGAGTGAAAAACTCTGCCTGCTGTCTCCAACCCAGCAATGCAGTGCCTGTGTTGTTGGGTTGGAGAGAGCCTAGTGCACATGTGTGTTTGGCTGCCTTCGTGCTTGTCACAGCCCCATGGCCTCAGTGTAAAGGTTTTGCAGCTGCTGCTGCTGGCGGGGCGATGCTCCTCTACTATTACAGAGGAGCCAACCCTGATACTATATCTGCCATTCACCCTGCTTTGCTCTGTATGCCTAGAGCAACCTACCATCACTAGCACAGTGTTGTTTGTTATTGCCTACTAATCATTATATAAAAATGTTCACAACACCAGCCTGGACACAGCCACAAATGCAATTCACCACCCCACAAAACAGGTCCACACATAGGCTCAAAACCAGCCCACATACTGACCTGTCAGACAAGCCCATCTGTCACTGCCAGATAGACTCATAGGCTGATCCAACCCTTCAGAGGAATGTAATTTAGCATGATGCATGACTCATGCTGGGATCTCTCAAGACCAGTGATGTAATGCATGCAAGTTAAAGCTTTTTCACAATGCTTTCCTGTTTGTTCAAAGAAACCACACAACAAATTTAGAATGAGAAAAAAGCACAGCTCTATTTATATCAGCTCTTGTTGCAACTGGCGACAGGTATAATTACAGTGTATAAATCACAAGCGGAAATCAGTAAAAGTGATCCTTATATAGCGAGGAAATAGATGAGAGAGGTCTGCTTACCTCCAGTCCCTGCTAAGAAGCTGGGAAGATATCTGACCAACAGCTTTGCGTTCTGAGTGTTCTGCCCACACACCTAGAGCAACAATTTCTGTATGTAAAAATTCTCCAAGTATAGCTTAGCTCCTCTTGTCAAATGTTAGATTCTGCTTTACTCTGCACACAGCCCTTCTTCACTGGCATGCTTCTTGCTCCTTCTGAAGGTAGCTACCCTTGGTTTCGTGCATACATGTCTTTAGGATGCAGGGGTGATCTTTATGTTGGATAATAGAAGCCAACATTTTATCCTTGAAATGCGTGTAGGGGAGTGAGTATTAATTTCCCTTAATGAATCAAGCACACCTCACCACGCTCAGTCCTCTTGTCACCAAGAACTTGGAAAATTGATTTGATAGGAGGGGTTCGATCGATGGAAAGATGGTATGAAGTATAAACTGAGGCTTGAGGGAGTAAATAGACTCTTGATCTTACAACGATAATCTACTTTGGATGCTACCTGCATCCTTGGCCTTCTACAATCTCATTCCTACAGTCGCACATCGATGTCACAGACTTAGATTTCTGGATTTTACATCCTGCTCACATCAGCGGTAGGCTATGTAATCAAGTTATCAGATTTTTGAGTCCCACCTTCAAAGCTGAAAGTTCAAAATTACAAATTGTCCTGTTGAGATCTGATATAATGGGGGCTATCATCTTTGTTAAGTCTTTTGTTTTGGTTTTGTTTCCAAAGGTGAACAACATTGACATCTGCATATTGCAGGTACAACTAGGAGAGGATGCTATTTAAATATGTCTTGAGAAAAATAATTCTTAGGAGACAAAACCAAAATAAAGACGGAGGGAGGAATGGGATGAGAGAAGGCGCAGGAGAATGAAGTGTGATAAAATGGGAACAAAAGTGAGCGACAGGGAAAATGAGGACGGAAAAGTGGGAGGGGCAGGAATGAGGGGTAAGTGGTGTGTGGGTGAAATAATGAGTGACACATAGGGAAACGAGAGAGAGTGAACAGAGAGACTGGAGGGGGTAGGAATAAATTGGAGGTGAGATCCTCATTTGTCATAATTTGTTCTAATCAGAACTGAGCATAACTAAAACAGCAGTGCGAGAAACAGGTGCAGCGCACAGGGGGAACCAGGGTGGGCCAGTACCGAAGGGTAAGAGGGAGAAACATTGAGCAGACACAAGAGGAGAAAGTGGAAGGGGTTGGACCTAGTTTAAAGAGCTCGCCATAGAAACCTGTAGTATAATAGGGCCAGGTCTACAAAGCATTTTTCCCATCGCAAATGGCCCGATTCATAATCTGGAAAAATGCTTTTCTTGATGTACAAAATGCAAAATGTGATTTTGTAACTTGTTACTGAATCGCAATTTGTATTTGCAATTCGATATTTAACAGGGGCATGTTTAGGTGTCCCTTCTAAATACCCAATCAGTACGGTACGTATTACTGTTTTGTGACCAAATTTTCCACATGCTTTACCACGATTTTAAAAGTGGTGGTAGCCCATTGGCAAATGGGAGGAGTTCTCTTTGGACCCATTTCCCCTTTAAGAATGTTGAAAACATATTTTTAAGAGCAGGCACCGGTCGCACGGACCACTGCCTGCTCTTAAACATAGTCATTTCATTTTTTTCCTTTTTAAGCATTTCACCTGTTTCTTTAAGGAAAACAGGCTGCATTAAAAAAAAAAATGCATTACCTAAAAGCAATCACATACATGGTGTCTTGCTGACACCAGCAGGCCACCATACCCAAATCACGATCTACCTCATTAACATGCATGAGGTAGGTCTTTTTGTGACATATTAGGAATTGCTAATGAAACTCAGAAGAGTTTCATATATTAGGAACAGTGATTTCCTAATTGTGATGAGCTGGAAATCACAATTAGGAAAATCCTTATTCCTAATCTTTGTACAACTGGTCCATGCTCCCTTATGAGCTTTAATCCAAGCACTCCATTGAGGAGAGAACTTTCACAGCATCGGGTGAAAGAGAAACACTGTTTCGTACTGAGACAAGATTTGGCATGCAAATCTCAACCAATGGTTGCACGAACCTGGCAAAACGCAATCACTGGCTAAAAGGGATAGACCCAAAGCCTATTAAAAGTGTATTACAGATAGTAGATCTGTCGAAAAGCTGTACTGTCAATATCAAGACCTAAAAATTAAAAGCTTTGAGTTACTATACATCTCCAGTAACACCCAAATTTCACTAGGCAAAATCATGCTGAAAGAAGTTCGCAACGTGAAAGATTTTCTTTCCAGAACCTAACTCAGAATAATTACGCAAACACTGCACCGTACAATACTGGAATATTTCAGAGCACCTAAGCTACACTCTAATTAAGGAACACCAAAGGCTCCAATATTGAACTGCTGTAGAAAATGCGACTACGTGAAACGGGTCAATAAAAACCCTTAATGTCTTGCCATTTCAACACACTCACATTCACCAAGCACTACACAAAAGTTTGCAAAGCGTCTAGAAGACCTTTTCTTTGGCACTCCATGTAGAGACTTACATTCGTTAAATATAATTTGACTAAATGTTCACCACCAATCAGGAGTGGAGTTTTGGCCAAAGGCAGCTGATAGATACTAAATCCTGCTCTCTTAGCACCTGCCGGACATTCAACTGCGTCTCTTCTTCACAGTTTTGAAAACTTAGCTATTAAGACATGCATTTTCTTGCTCTTTTATTTTCTGCTTATTTTTCACCCATTTGAAAGGTACCTTGATGCTTCTTGTTATACATATCCTTAAAGATTTTGACCATAATCAAAATAATGTTTTAAAAATGCATATTGTATGTGTGGATAAGTGGATACATTGATGTTTTGTCGGTACGCAGATGCTTGGATTGATGAGTGAACAGTCTGGGTAATTTGTAGATCAATACGTTGCTAACTGGAAGTGTGGGCCACTGGTTGATGTAATGTGTACTTTTAAAGCCCATGTCTGTTGTTCCCACAGATTAATACGAGTTTCTTAAGGAGGAGTATTGATTCAGTAATTAGAGAAGGTGCCTATATTTGGGTGCCTTTGGAAGCTAAAGTGTCCTGATTTTTTTTTTTGTATTCTACAATTTCTACACAGCTTAGCAACCAGAAGTCAAAAGGGTGTCCAAATATTGCATCCTCATAAGATGTCTGTTGGACTTTTTTGCTTATGCAGGGTCATCCCGAATCTTTTTGCCTCCTGTCTCCTATTTTTATTGCTTAAAGATAGAAGGGGGATTCGGAAGATTGCTGGTCCAGTGTATGCCCTCCTGTGGAAACTATTATATAATGTAATGCACTGTTCCAAAAAGAAAGACAGACAGGGTGAATACTATGGAGTCCTAATTGTTAGGAGCAAGAGTCCTCACACACCCTATTGGGTGTCATGCTTCATCATTGGACGTGCTCCTCGTCAGACCGGCGCTGCAATGTCTGACGGGCACCCCCTGTATGGGGGCTCTTTGTTGGAGATCTTTTCTCGATGATGCCACAAACCCCAAATGTGAGTAAGGAAAAAGAGCGGAGAGAACAACAGAAAAACTAAAATTATCTCAAGACCCTCTGAATACTGAATTTATTTGTCTGTGTAGGGTGATGGCCAAGATTAAAAACGTAACAAGGGACGTACGAGGGTATTGACCTGTTGCTGTTGGCTTTTGAACTCTGAGCACTTTACCACTGCTAACCAGTGCTAAAGTGCATATGCTCTCTGTATAAATTGTATGTAATTGGTTTATCCATGATTGGCATATTTGATTTACTAGTAAGTCCCTAGTAAAGTGCACTAGAGGTGCCAGGGCCTTTAATTCAAATGCTACTAGTGGGCCAGCAGTACTGGTTGTGCCACCCACATAAGTAGCTCTGTAATCACCTGTCACTGCAGTGTCTGTGTGTGGAGTTTTAACTGTAAATTCGACTTGGCAAGTGTACCCACTTACCAGGCCTAAACCTTCCCTTTTCTTACATTTAAGGCACTCCGAAGGTAAGCCCTAGGTAGCCCCAAGGGCAGGGTTCAGTGTATGGTTAAGGTAGGACATATAGTAATGTGTTTTATATGTCCTGACAGTGAAAGGTTGTGCCAAATTTGTTTTTCACTGTTGCAAGGCCTGTCCCTCTCGTGGGGGCTACCTTTAAATCTGATTAAAGTGTAGATTCCCTTTGGGAGCAGATGGACATGTGGAATTTGGGGTCTCTGAGCTCACAATTTACAAATACATATTTTAGTAAAGTTGATTTTGAGATTGTGTGTTTAAAAATGCCACTTTTGGAAAGTGAGCATTGTCTTGCTTATACCATTTCTGTGACTCTGCCTGTTTGTGGATTCCCTGTCTGGGTCAGTTTGACAGTTGGGCTGGTTGCACCTCACACTAGACAGTGACACAAAGGGAGCTGGGGTGTAGTCTGCATTTCCTGATGAGCCATCTGTGCTAGGAGGGAGGGGAGGAGTAGTCATTTACACCTGGAAGGGCTGTGCCTGTCCTCACACAATACAGTCTCTGACCTCCTAGTGAGTGTCTGGGGCCTGGCCTGGGCAAGGCAGGATTTCACATTCAAAAGAGACTTTACTTTGAAGTAGGCCTACTTCAAAGGAGAAATTGGGTATAAGAAGGGCACCCAAAACCGACTTTAGAACACTTCTGGAAACAAGAGGAGCCTCTGCCTGGAGAAGAGCTGAAGAGCTGAAGAGAAGTGCTGCCATGCCTGTGACTGTGCTTTGTGGAGCTATCCTGCAGTTGCTGCTTCTGCCAGAGTAAGAGGACAAAGACTGGACTTTGTGTGCCTTCCATCTTGTGAAGAAATTGCTTGATTTAGAGCTTGCCTCCTGTTGTTTGAAGTCTCAGGGACAGCAAAGACTTCTCTCTGCCAGCACCTGGAGTCTCTGGAGAGACCCCTGCTCGGACAAGTGGTGCCCTATCCAGTCCCTGGGCCCTTGAAAGGAAAGCTGGTGGAAATCCAAGGAAATCGACTTCAGACGACTTTGGACCGGCACCTCTGCTGAATCCGGTGACGCCGCCTGCAACCGACTCCGTGATCTTGGATGGAAAGCGACAACCTTCGCAGGTCCGACGCCGCTGCAGCCCCGCTGAGTCCATGACTCCGTGGAAGTCACTGCACCATGTTGTGACCGATGCCGCTCGAAGTGCGCCGATTCAACGTTTCGCACAGACACCGCGATCCCCGACTTCGCACATCGACTTGTTTTCACTCTTCACCAACTGTCCGGTGCCACTGGTGTCAGCTTGATGGGAACGACTCGGTCACAACGCCGTGTTAACACCTCATCGAAGCATTTTGTGTTTCTAAGCATTGTTTTTGAGTTTAATCTTTAAAAATTCATAACTTGACTTGTGTATGTCGGATTTTTGTCATTTAGGTCTTATTTTGTTTAGATAAATATTTCCTATTTTTCTAAACTGGTGTTGTGTCATTTTGTAGTGTTTTCATTCAGTTACTGTGTATGTTGGTACAAATATTTCACACCTAGCACTCTGATGCAGTTAAGCCTACTGTTCTGCCAAGCTACCAAGGGGGTAAGCAGGGGTTAGCAGAGGGTGATTCTCTTTTACCCTGACTAGAGTGAGGGTCCTTGCTTGAACAGGGGGTAACCTGACTGTCAACCAAAGACCCCATTTCTAACAATATCCAGTCCAAATATGTTAAGTTTCTTTTTCATTTGACCAGTATAATTAGAGTTTAAATCAGGATTTGGTAGCCAAGAACTTAGGTTCTCATTTAGGACTGGGGGAACAGATGACCTGCCCCTCTAAATCCCCAACTCTGCCACCTCATGTAGAGATCAAGGAGCCATTGCTTGACTGCCAGTGAAGCCTCAGCTGGTTTCACCAGCTAACACTCATTGGTGGTGCTTCATCAACCACATCAACCACAGGCCCGCCTCCTTGACCATCAATGTGTGGTCCACAATTTCAAACCATCCTCCCTACCCAAAATTGAGAATACGATGGACCAGGGAAGGGAAAATAAACAGTGGCCCCCATGTGCTGAAAGAATATTCCATGCACTTAATCCCCATTTAAATTAAATGGTTATACCTTCACTACCAAGACTCCTTGTTTACATCAATTGGCAGATGTTGGAAATGGTCTTTCTGCAGGGTCACCCCGAAACATTTTGCCTTCCTCCTTCTCTTTTTCTGACCTCATTTTTACTGGGTTTAGAACTCTGTACACTTTACCACTGCTAATCAGTGCTAAAGTGCATATACTCTCTCCTTAAAACATGGTGACATTGGTTCATAGCCAATTGGCTTATTTAATTTACTTGTAAGTCCCTAGTCAAGTGCACTACATGTGCCCAGGGCCTGTAAACTAAATGCTACTAATGGGCTGCAGCACTGGTTGTGCCACCCACGTAAGTAGCCACCTAACCATGTCTCAGGCCTGCATCTGCAGTGCCTGTGTGTGCAGTTTCACTGCCACTTCGACTTGGCATTTAACAGTACTTGCCAAGCCTTAAACTCCCCCTTTTCTACATATAAGTCACCCCTAAGGTAGGCCCTAGGTAGCCCAGAGGGCAGGGGTCTATGTAGGTAAAAGGCAGGACATGAACATGTGTGTTCTATATGTCCTGGTAGTGTAAAACTCCTAAATTTGTTTTTACACTGCTGTGAGGCCTGCTCCTTTCATAGGATAGCATTAGGGCTACCCTAATATACTGTTTGAGTGGCAGATCCTGATCTAAAAGGAGTAGCCAGGTCATATTTAGTATGGCCAGAATGTTGATACAAAATACTGCTTAATGGTGAAGTTGGATTATATATTAATATTTTAGAAATGGTACTTTTAGAAAGTGATCATTGCTCCACACGTAAATCCTTCTGTGCCTTCCAATCCACGTCTGGCTAGGTTTAGTTGACAGCTCCCTTGTGCATTCACTCAGACAAACCCCAAACACAGGATGCTCAGTCACACTTGCACACATCTGCATATTGAATGGGTCTTCCTGAGCTGGGAGGGTGGAGGGCTTGACACTTACATGTCAAAGGACAGTAACCTGCCCTCAGACAAAGGACTGCCACACCCCCTACTGGGAACTTGGCAGACAGGATGGAACTGAAAGGGGACCTTGTGCACTTCTAAGCCACTCTTTGAAGTCTCCCCCACTTCAAAGGTGCATTTGGGTATTCAAGCAGGGTCTCTGACTCTACCAACTTAGACACTTCTGAGGTGGACACTCTACTACATCAAGATACTTCCTGGAGAAGGAACCCTGAACCAGAACCTGCAATCTGCCAAGAAGAAATGCCTGGCTGCCCAAAGGACTCACCGGACTGCTTTCTGAGAAGGACTGCTGCCTTGCTGTAGCCCTGCTGCCTTACTGCTGTCTGGCTGTGCTGAGAAGTGCTCTCCAAGGGTCTGGATAGAGCTTGCCTCCTGTTATCTGAAGTCTCAGGACCAAAAAGACTTCATTCCTGCAAGAAGAACTCCTTTTGCGATGAAAATCGACGCACAACCTGCAAGAAACAACGCACAGCCTGCATCACAGTGAGAAAATCACCACACGCCGAACCGGAAAGACGCAGCCCAATTTCGCAAGGAGAAGATCGACGCAGCACAAGCGTAGCAGCCGGAAATTCCATGCACAGCCCACTAAATCGACGCAAAGCCGAGCCGGAACGACGCAGCCCAACTTCCTGAGAGGAATCGACACAGCACCTGCCGTGTGGTCGAAATTTCCACGCAACGCCCACCGGATCGACGCAGCGCCTGTGACTTTGTCCTACAAGTGCCAGATTTAGACGCATCGTCCCCAGGGCCTCCGAAAACCCCGCAACCCGAAGAGGATTCCAGTCTAGGTGCTGGAAATCGATGCAAAGCCTGCCCTGTGTGAAAATTCGACAACGTATCACCTGTGTGCGCCAGAAAAATCGACGCACACCACCCCATTCTCCACGCATCTCCTCCTCTGCGGTCCCTTGTGGAGAACTTGAATGCAAACCAGGTAGTTTGTGCTTGCATGAGACATTTGTTGCTTTTAAGAGACTAGATACACTTTATATCATTTTTACAGCGATATTTCAACATATACTTATTGCATCTTAATCATTTTGACCTGCATCTTATCAGATAAATATTCTATATTTTTCTAAACACTGTGTGGGGTATTTTTGTGGTGTTCTACTGTGTTATTGCATGATTTATTGCACAAATACTTTACACATTGTCTTCCAAGTTAAGCCTGACAGCTCAGTGCCAAGCTACCAGAGGGTGGGCACAGGATAATTTGGATTGTGTGTGACTTACCCTGACTAGAGTGAGGGTGCTTGCATGGACAGGGGGTAACCTGAAAGCCAACCAAAGACCCCATTTCTAACAACAGATCATTCCATAATTTGGCTCCAAGGACTGAAAATGGTCCAACACATCTGGTCACGGTATTACATTTCAGTACTGATAATAATCCTTAGGTGCCTTCCTTCAGTACCTCCTCTAAGAAGGCAATCTCTAACCCACTATAGAGAAATATTTTTTAGGTGGGGATGAGAGATAGACTCGCACTGTCTTTGGTCAATTAACTGGTGCTATTAGCAAACTGAGTGAGATTCAGTTTATCGCTCACAGAAGATGAATGGTTAAGTCTACACTGCTGAAATTGGAAACTGCACAGATATCTGAAACAGGCACTTGCCTGCTCAGGTGCCCTCCATGACTACCTCTACTGAATCCGTACAGACATCAGCGTAAGCAATTTTATTGTATTGATTACTAAGGCACTGACCCAAAAGTAATTAATCCATGATGGGTATTTGGAAGGGCTGCTGAATGAGATCACAAGAAATCCAAAATGGCTGCCGCTAATTGCCACAAGGAGGAAACAGGTGGGGGTCTAGTCGTCCGCCTGCTCTCACTTGCATGCACTCTGGCAGCCGCATCCCCGGGTGCCGTTATATGGGAACGGAAACTTCAGTGCGGTGTTTCAAAAGGGAACGAAGAATCAGGATTGAACGCTGAGGAGGAGTAAAGTGAAACAAGTGACAAGGAACAACGTGGAGAGTCAAAGGACCAAGGACTGCGGACAACATCCAACGGCGAGGAGAAGACCTGGTCGGGAGTCTGTGTGGAGGGCGAGTGGACGACACTGCCTACAATTTTACTTTCAGCCAGTGGCCTCAGGGAGAGGACGCTGAGGTCAACACCGCTATGGCTCAGGAGACGAGTCATAGCGCAAGGTGGGTGTCTTGGTTTTGCATGTCAAATGGTAAAGGGAACCACAGTAGTGGGTCTCCTTATGGTTTATTAAGAGAGGCAGGTGAGGGCACCAATATTGCAAGGGGTGTCTCACTGGGCACTGGAATGTCAGACAGTGATTATTACCCAGTTACAAGGACTCTGTTTTCACTGGTGCTTGGTGGTTGGGTAAGACCTGATAGTTCAATTTGCTAAAGGTCTCTTTTGTTTCCCAAGGGACTACACTACCATGAGAGGGACTGACACCCAGAGGACAAAACGCAAGAAAAAAATAAGCGAACCAAGGAGTGACGTAACTCCAGAGAAGCCACGTCCCTTGTAAAACATTGACTAGACAGTCGTCTTTCCTTTATCCATTTTCACTACCACGCCTTATCAGACTAGTTATAATCAATATCCTACCACCTTCATGTCGATTGTATTGTGTCTCTTTGGCCCGCGTATTACAGGGTAGCAACTAGGGGCCAGATGTACAAAGAATTTTTGCACCCGCAAAAATGCTTTTCAAATGTAAAAAAGGCAAAATGCAGTTCAGTAACTTGTTAACGAATCGTAATTTGCATTTGCAATTCAGTATTTAAAAGGAGGCTGTTTAGGGCACACCCTCCAAATACTGAATTGGAATGGTATGTATTATTATTTATCGACCAAACTCCAGTTGCAAAACATGAATACTTTACCACCAATTCCAAATTGTTGACAATTAATTTGCAATTGGGAAGGGGTCACCATGGGACCCCATCCCCTTCGAGAAAGTAAAAAAATATTTTTTTAAGAGCAGGCATTGGTCCAACAGACCTCTCACAGCCAGCGCTTAAACAATTAAATATAAGCGTTTCATTTTCGTTATTGAAATGCATCCTGTTTTACTCTAAGGAAAACGGGCTGCATAAAAAAAAAAAAATTCAATCATAGTCATTATGGTCTGCTGAAATCTACATGCCATCGTCCCTTTGATGGTTGCGATTCCTAATGAGTTTCAAAGTGCGACCTACTAGGAATCGCGATTTGGAAATAAAAAGGTCAAATAAATAGGAATTCCGATTTCATAACTGCGATTCGAAGATAATCCCAGTTAGGAAATCGCTATTCCTAACGTTGGTACATCTGCCCTTATGTGAGGCAGAGAGTAAGGGTTAGTGAAACAGTAGTCTGAGTTCATCAGACATATGCTGATGAAAGGGGCAGGACCCTGTACCAAATGCAAGCAGAGCTAATAACTCCAATACAGCGCCAACCACTCATTAAGACACAGAGTGCGTTTCTCCCACTCCTGTTTTATTTATGCTCAGTTCTGATTAGAACAAATTATGACAAATGAGGATCTCACCTCAAACAACTGCACGATGGATTCAGGGTTGCTAAGTAACAGGCCAACAAGAGCAGGAACAGGGAGGGGAGTCGGAGGGAGGAAGGCATGAATAGGCCACCTTTTAGCCTGACTTCCGTAGGTTGTACTCTATTCCCAGTTTGGTTTTTGGAAGTTTTGTTAAAGGTCCAAGGGCAATACCTGGCAGACACAACTAGAGATTCACGAGCCTCTCAACATTTCCGTGGCAGTGAATGAGTACACTTCATTTTCCCTCAGATCCAAGAGGGTTAATTGGGGCCAGAATGTATATCAGGTACTTGAATTTTTGAAGCAGAACATCACCTCCAGTCAAAGACGTTGAATGAGGATGAGGAGTTGATTTGCCCTAACCACCACAGCAAGGGAATGATGGAAGGCGAGGAGAAGGGAGAGGCCGTCCTTCCAGGAACAGGGATTGGAAGAGGATGAAGAAGAGAAGGACAAGGACGAGCTTTCACCTCCAGTGGAAAACATCGAGATAGGCTAAGGAGAAGAAAGAAAAGCCTTCACCAGTGTAAGCGAATGGGAGAGGACGAGGAGAAGGGACAGGCACCCCCTCAGGTGATAGGCATTGAAAGGTGAAGAGAGTGACAGACCTTTACCTCAAGTGAAAGACGTAAAGTAAGGCTGAGAATGTGATGGCAAAGCCAGTGGAAAAGAACAGAGATGATAAGGATGTACTGGTTTTTGTGCATTAAAAAAATTATGCATTATTGACAATGAGCATAACATGGTTCTTCACTCAAATGTATATGTGCCCATTTATCTGATGTTATATCCTTTGAAATGATTTTGCTATGACCTGTTAAAGTGACTTTTATTGGCTTCAGCTAACTAGGCATCAGCTAGGCCTTCACATCATCTTGCTCCTAATAGATGTCTCACCGTGCTTGTTCACTGTTAATATTTTTGCTGCATCTATTCATACGTCATGTTTGTATATTTCTGAATTATGTGGTTCTCAAAGAAGACTCTCCAACATGGGTGCAGTAAAGTTTCACCTACAAGGTTTCTTCTGCCTGCTCACTGCATTGCATTCATTAATAAAAGTTCACTATTGTTTTGTAACTAGCTTATTCTACCACTTCTCAATGACATTAGCATGGAGGGGGCTGAATCAATATTCAGGTGAAGGGATAGTGCTTAGGTGGTAAGGCAGTATGACAGCCCAATTTTCAATATTCTTGTTAGACCTGGCACCCTTGGCATGGTTTCCCCTTACTTGTTTGCCTTCTGATGACCTGTTTGGCTGACCTCGTTTTTACTGGCTTTAGGATCACTTAACCACAGCTTACCAGTGCTAAAGTGCATCTGCTCTCTAATTAAAACATGGTAACATTTGCTTATCCACAATTGGCACTTTTAATTTACTTCTCAGTCCTTAGTAAAGTGCACTACCTGTGCCCAGGGCCTGCAAATTACATGCTACTGGTGGGCCTGAGGGACTGATTGTGCCACCCACTTCAGTAGCCCTTTAAACATGACTCAGGCCTGCCATTGCAGAGCCTGTGTGTGCAGGTTTAAACTGCCATGTCAGCCTGGCATGTAAACTCTTTTGCCAGGTGCAAACCTTCCTTTTTAATATATATAGGTCACCCATAAGGTAGGCCCTTGACGGACTCAAGGGCAAGGTGCAGTGTATTTAGAAAGGTAGATATGTACTTTTAAGCTTTACATGGCCAGGTAGTGGAAATCTCTTCATTTTGCTTTTCATTCCTGCAAGGCCTATCTCTTCCATAGGTTAACATTGGGGTTACCTTATTACATTTTATAAGTGTAATTTCCAATTGGGAAGTGTGGTGTCTCTGGAATCACAATGTAAAATCACAACTCATGGTGAAGTCAGATCTTAAGTTGTAATTCTGAAACTGCCACTTCTAGAAAGTTGGAATTTTCTTACTTTAAATCATCTAGTGCCTTCTACCTGTCTCTGAATACACACGTTTGTGGGTGGCAACTGGGCTCTTGAGCTTTCCCTCTAGACAGCCACACATAAAGGGAGCGTGGGTGTGACTGATGAACTATCAACATCCTGATGGCCCATCCTGGGCAGGATGGTAGGGAGGAGGTGACATCTGAATGGGCTGTGTGCTGATCACACACAAAGGGCTGTATAACCCCTTGTAGTGAGTCAGGTACTAGGGCAGGAAGGGCAGGGACTCTGCACTGCAAAGGCTTCTCTTTGAAGTCTTCCCCACTTCAAACGCACCACTGGGTGTAAGAACTGGACTTCTGACCCCATCAAATCAGTACACATCTGGACCTGAAGACATTCTGCCAGGAAGAAGGACTGCTGTGCTGCAGAAGGTACTACCACTCTGCTTGGCTCTGCTAGACTTTGCTGGACAACTGCTCTGCTGTTCCTGCCCTGCTGCCTTCTACCGTTCTTGTCTTGGAGTGAGAAGGACTGGACCTGCATCTCTATACCCACAGAAGCCAAGTGACTCCAAGGGCTTGCTGGATTGTCTCCTGTTCTGAAATCTAAGGGACATCAAGGACTTCACTTCATCCTGCAACAGCACCTTGACTTTGCTTCCTGCAAGTCTTACCCTGCCAAGTAGTGCCAATTCAGTATTGGGCCTTTGGAAGTGGGTGTAAAGTGTTGCAATTGCAAAATTCACACATCGCCGTCAATGCACCAGTCGGAGCCAATGCATCTACCCTCGATGCAGATGCATCGTCACTGAGGACAAAGACCCCAGCTGCGTGCCTCTTTGACGACACTGCCTATATCACTAAGAAACCACCCACAGCACATCTCGGATTGTGCGGCTCTGAACCAATGCTTCGCCTACATCCAGCAGCATCAACACCAACGCATTGCCTCTTCTGCTCCTCACAAAGGGCCCGGTAGCACTGCAACAAGATACTTTTTCAGCTGGACAAGGTTGGTCCCTTTATCCATCGCGGTCAGCCTGACTCTTCAGAATGCATATGGTCTAGCGTAAACAGATAGCTCCTGTTGGCGTGTTATGCTTCTAAGCACCATGGCCCTCATTACGACCCTGGCCCTCATTACGATCGGTGATAAAGTGGCTGGCGGTAACTACTGGCAAATTATGACCATGGCATAATATCTCTGAAAGACAGCCAATGTACCACACCGACTGCCAGGGTGGAAACAACAGTCACCACAACGGTAGCCGCCTACAGCCAGGCAGAAGTCAAAGTTCAGCCCACCGTATTATGACACTACCAACGCCATCAAAAGCCTGGTGGAAACACATTACAGAAGTGAACGGATTCACCATTGGAGACACAGGGAAGATCCATGCCGCCATGGAATCAGAACTGCAAGTATTTCCAATGATCTTCTACGTTATGCTGCATCACGAACATCAACGCCGGTGAAGACGGCGACGGTGAGTGACACACACACACACCAAACACACCCCAAACACACACAACATACACACAACCAGCTGCACAAGAAAACAATTTATCCCTGTAAATCAGCTGAATAATGCAAGGACAACAGGAATTGACTAAAATGATTGTAATAAGATCAACATCAAAAGTAATAATAAATTTGCCAATGCAACAGCTATGTACAAATGAACAAAAAAGGGACACTGCCCAGTTCTTGGTTCACAGGGGCTACATGGCCACAAGGCAAAGTCCAAGGCCCCACTCGTTACCTACACCAATACGGAGAGAACACTGCAGGGGCATCAGTTGGCAAATAGGCACGCACCTCAGCCGAAAGCGGGAACAAGACTTCTGGTTCTGGAGGGGGCAACAAGCCCTGTGATTGGCCCTGGGGAGTGCACGGCCAAAGTCTCTCAGGTGGGCGCCTTGCCCACTGTTTCTGGAGGGGACAACAAGCCCTGTGCTTGGTCCTGGGGAGTGCAAGGCAACAGTCTCTCAGGTGGGTGACCTCCCCACTGGTTCTGGAGGGGGCAACATGCCCATTTGTCAGTGCTGGGGAGTGCAAGGCCACACTCTCTCAAGTGGGTGCCTTGCCTACTGGTTCTGGAGGGGGCAACATGCCCATTGCTCTTTGTCCTGGGGAGTGCAAGGCCACAGTCTCTCAGGTGGGTGACTTGCCCACTGGTTCTGGAGGGGGCAACATGCCCTGTGCTTTGTCCTGGGGAGTGCAAGGCCACAGTCTCTCGAGTAGGTGACTTGCCCACTGGTTCTGGAGGGGACAGGCCGCACAGCAGCCCATGGAGGCTGGATCACATGGCGTCTGCGGTGGTGATGGCTGCACTGTGGTGGTGGTGGTGGTAGTGGGAGGCTCCTGCTCAGCCCCTGCACCCAGTGATGGCTGTGCTGTGGTGCTGGTGGTAGTGGGAAGCTCCTGCTCTTCCCCCTGCGATTGCTGCACTGTAGTGGTGGTGGTAGTGGAAGGCTTCTGCTCTGCCCCTGCACCCTGCAATGGCTGCACTGTGGTAGTGGGAGGCTCCTGCTCTGCACCCTGCGATGGCTGCACTGTGGTGGTAGTGATGCTAGTGGGAGGCTCCTGCTCTGCCCTTGCACCCTGCAATGGCTGCACTGTGGTGGTGGTGGTAGTGTGAGGCTCCTGCTCTGCCCCTGCACCCTGCAGTGGCTGCACTGTGGTGGTGGTAGGAGTGGGAGGCTCCTGCTCTGCTCCTGCACCCTGCGATGGCTGCACTGTGGGGTGGTGGTGGCAGTGGGAGGCTCCTGCTCTGCCCCTGCACCCTACGATGGGTGCACTGTGGTGGTGGTGGTGGTGGGAGGCTCCTGCTCTGCCCCTGCACTCACTGATGGCTGCACAACCACGGTTGGTGGTGGGGGCTCTGTGACAGAAGCTGGTGCAGGCTCCTTCCCCTTTCTGCTGGCTGGTGCAGGCTCCTTCCCCTTTGTGCTGGCTGGTGCAGTATCCTTCCCCTTCTTGCTTGCTAGTGTAGGCTCCTTCACCTTTCTGCTGGCTGGTGCAGGCTCCTTCCCCTTCTTGCTTGCTGGTGCAGGCTCCTTCCCCTTTCTGCTGGCTGGTGCAGACTCCTTCCCCTTTTTGATGGCTGGTTCAGACTCCTTCCCTTTTTTAATGGCTGGTGCAGGCTCCTTCCCCTTCAGTATTTGTGGCCTGGAATCCTTTCCGCCATGAGTGGGTATGAATGGAACTGGGCCCATGGACTGTTTGGCTAAGGGGCTTGGCTGGGTTCTTGATACCCTGGCCATACGTGCGGGATGGGGGGTGGGGGGGGAGGGATCAATTGTGGAAAGGTAAAGCATTTTAGAAACATTGGGGCAGGAAGAGGGAGAAGTAATGGGAGTGGAGGATGAGGGAGTGGTTTTTGGAGGTGTTTGTCTGCTGGATTTGGGTACAGGTGCATCGGTTGTATGCTGTTGTGAGGTGGATGGTTGTTGGGTGTCTGAGTGCTTGCGTTTGTGTACCTTAGGAGGGGAGGACAGGCACAGTGGGTGAGGACACAGGGGACGTGTGCATGGATGTTGTGGACGTGTCTGCCAGTGAGGTGTATGTTCTGCTTGGTGTGGTGATGATGCAGGTAGTGGATGATGATGTAGTGCATAAAGGTGTGAGTGTGGACGTAACTGAGTGGGAGGTGGAGGAGGAGGGGGAGACAGTTGAAATAGTGGGTGTTGTTGTATCTGCAACTGGGTGGTATTTGTGTGAGTGCCTGTGAGATGAAGTGTGGTGCTTGTGTTTGCCTGTGCCATTCTTGGGTGTTGTCCTGTGTGCATGTTCATCTGGCTGTGTGCTTGGGATGGGTTGGGGTTGAGGAGAATTGGAACTGGGAAGTGGAAGTTGGCGGGGTACGGTAGAAACAGGGACAATGGCTGCCATCAGAGAGGAGGCCAGAGCCTGAATCGATCTCTGTTGGCCACCATTCCAGTGTGAATGCCCTCCAGGAATGCATTAGATTGTTGCATCTGGGCTGCCAGCCCCTGGATGGCATTCACAATGGTTGATTGCCCTACAGAGATGGATCTCAGGAGGTCAATAGCCTCCTCACTCAGGGCAGCAGGGCTCACTGGGGCAGGGCCTGAGGTGCCTGGGGCGAAGGAGATGCCCACCCTCCTGGATGAGCGGGCAAAGACAACTCGCCGAGGGGCTGCTGAGAGGGCAGTGCTGGTACGGGGGTGGCGGCTGTATCCATAGCTGGGGTGGTCACAGAGGTGCCACCACCACCAGGGAGCTCCCATCGGAGGAGGTATCAGAGTCTGTATTGTCCCCTCCAGTCTCTGCCATGGTGCTCCCCTCGCCCTCCATCCCACTGGTGCCCTCAGCGTCGGAGGACTCTGCCTCCAGGGTCCTGTGGGATGCAGCTCCCTCCATCGCCGGTGCCTCTGCTCCTCCGCCAGATGATGCTAATACACATAAGGACAAGATGATAAAACAAGAAAGGGAGAGAGAGAGACAAAGGATACACTGGGTCAGTGACTGCACCAACACCACCCTTGGCGTACACAGCACCCTCACGCACAGGGAAAAGGCCTACGCACTATGCCTTGCACTATCAGTGATATTGCTAGCCACCAATGCATGAGGAGGAGCACACACCGCCAACTGCAGCACACCTGGGACCTACGCAGCCCTGGCTAGTAGTGAATGCTAACAAGCCAGGTAGGCAGTATTTTCTCTTTAAACCCTTATCCCCCAGAGGACCTACTCTGCTAAGTCAGACCTGGCCTAGGGGCACCCACTGACACTCAACCACTACCCGAATACCACTCCACCAGGCGTAAGTTGTAATGATAGCCACTGTTCTCACTCCCTTGTGGGTGCTGTGTTGCCCTCAAGTGCCCATCCAGCTCTGGATAGGACACCACCAGTATGCGGGCCATCAGGGGGGTCAGAGTTCGACGGGCACCCCTTCCTTGTTTGGAGGCCATCCTCAGCTGGGCCTTTGCGGACTTCCGTGCCCAGCGTCTCAGGTTCTCCCACTGTTTGCGACCCCCAGGGTCCGCCCCTCCTTGGTGATGGCACGCCATTTTCCCTTCTTTTGATGGGCGCTGACCTTCAGAGGCAATACAGACAGGAGAACACCATTAGACAAATAGTCCAGCCAGTTACACATATGGCCCACCATACCTGTTTACAGCACTATTGGCACACGCATAGCCCAGCACTCAATGTGTACCCAGCCAGGAGGACATCCCTCACCCTTTACACGGTGCTGTCATACACACCTCCATACATGCATGCCACATGCATTGTGCCCACAGTATACTCTCCTGTTGGTCTGGAGGCCCATACAGCAGTCCGTATTGGGGTAGGACCCCATCCACCGTTCTCTCCAACTCCTCTAAAGTGAAGGATTGGGCCCTTTCCCCAGGCACACAGGCCATAGTAGGTTCCAGAAACAGGTCACAGCAGCACATGCAGTGTAGGTCCTCTCCTATGGAAGGTCAGGAAACAAGTGAGGAATATGATAGAAAATGGCAGTCACATCCACGGCGGTGCATACTGTCACCACCGGCATAGATCACCATTGGCCACTGTACTCCAAAGGGCCCAATATTAACCAATGAGGAATTGCACAGCGGTTCACGACTGCCTCCCGCCACGGCACACGTCAGCGGAATTACCTCATTTCCACCTGTCCCTCCACACAGGACAGGGGGACGCCATTTCAGGGGGGGCAGCCCTATGGAATAATGGTGTGTCACAGGAGAAATAGGCACATACTGAACAAATCACACTGACTCATTAAGTGTTTACAGGTTGCAAACTACTGTTGTGGCTCCATTGTTCAGTTTGTGACAGGCTCCTCACTCTTTTGTCCCTTAGATTGCTATGGCTGCGGATGAATAGGAGATGGAGACATACTCCTGTGTACAGACCCCTGGTGGACTTGGCTACACTGGAGGACAGCCACATAATAGTCACCTATAGACTGAACAGGGCCACAATCACAGAGCTGTGTGCCCAATTGGAGCCTGACCTGATATCTGCTATCCGTCACCCCACTGGGATCTCCCCTCTTGTGCAAGTGCTATCAGTACTCTATTTCCTTGC